>NC_134092.1:43179373-45679373 GCF_000715075.1 Nicotiana tabacum
CGTATATCGTTTTAAAATGGAACGAATGGATCTGCCACCAATCACAGATGATTGGGCTATTTAAGCTTTCACTCAAGGTTTGAAGGAACGAAGTTCAACAGTATCACGGCGACTGAAGCATAACCTAATCGAGTACCCATCTATCACTTGGGCCGACGTGTACAATCGATACCAATCAAAAATTAGAGTTGAAGATGACCAGTTTGGGGATGAACCCGGTGCTCGAAGGGATATCAATTGAGAACAAGGTCCGATCAGGGATCGATATCGACCGTATAACAGAAATAACAGAATCAATGAATCGAGACGTAACCCCAAATAAATCAACAAAAGAAGTGATTGTGGTCAAGGGTCTCGGGGACCAATGAATAGAAGTGGGTTCGACAGGCCTACCGGATCTAAGGAAGCACCTCGGTTATCGGAGTATAACTTCAGCATTGATGCATACGCCATTGTGTCGGTTATCAGATGCATCAAAGACACTAAATGGCCCCGACCCATGCAGACCGATCCTTCCCAGTGAAATCCCAATCAAATGTGCGAATATCATGGCACCCATGGCCACATAACGGAATATTTCAGGAAACTAAGAGAGGAGGTAGCCCGGTTATTCAATAAGGGGCACCTTCGAGAATGTTTAAGCGACAGGGCGAAGAACCATTTCAAAAATAGGGATTTCAACAAGCAGAATGAACAAGAAGAACCACAGCACGTCATTCACATGATCATCGACGGTGTCAATACCCCTTAAGGGCCGGTGCTTAAATGCACTAAGACATCGATTGTGAGAGAAAAGCGATCACGAACTCTGGATTACGCACCCATAGGAACTTTGTCTTTCAATGATGAAGATGCAGAATGAGTCAAACAACCTCATAACGATGCACTGGTAATATCGATGCTTATAAATAAAACTAAAGTTAAGCATGTGTTAATTGATCCAGGGAGCTCGGCCAACATCATTAGGTTGAAGGTCGTACAGCAACTCGGTGTACCGGACCATATGGTACCTGTGACCATGGTCCTAAAAGGATTCATTATGGCATGTGAAACCACCAAAGGCGAGATAATTCTGCCGATAAACGTGGCAGGGACCATCTAGGAAATGAAGTTCCACGTAGTCGAAGGCGACATGAGGTACAATACCCTTTTTGGAAGGACATGGATCCACAACATGAGAGCTGTACCCTCGACCCTACACTAGGTTCTTAAATTCCCAACATCGAGGGGGTCATAACAGTGTACAGAGAGCAACCGGCCGCAAGAGAAATGTTTGCCGTCGAGGAAGCGAATCTGATATCCTCGCCTTCGCCAATAAAGGGATCGAGCTCAAAAGGGGAACAAAGTGCCAAATAGTAATCACAGACACCAGCTTTAACCCAACCAGGAAATCAGAAGATCGATGAAGATGATGATCATAGGATTCCTCGATCCTTCATTCTTCTCGATGATTCCGACACCACCTAATCAACGATCGAAGAATTGGAGCAAGTCATATTAATCGAGTGTTTGCCCGAATGAAAGGTATGCCTGTGAACGGGATTAACCCCCGAACTCAGGAACATACTTATTAAATTTCTTATCAAAAATATGGATTGTTTTGCATGGTCCCATTTAGACATAACTGGAATCCCACCGAATATAACGACAGATCGGCTGAGCTTGGACCCTAAGTTCAGACCCGTAAAGCAAAAGAGAAGACCCCAGTCCGAGGTAAAGCATGCATTCATAAAGGACGAGGTAACCAAACTTCTCAAAATAGGGTCCATTCGGGAGGTGAAATATCCTGAATGGTTAGCCAATGTAGTTGTAGTACCTAAAAAGGGAACAAACTTAGAATGTGTGTAGATTATAAGGATTTGAACAAAGCATGCCCCAAAGATTCCTTTCCGCTGCCCAACATCGATCGCATGATCGATGCCACGGCCGGCCACAAGATCTTTACTTTTCTCGATGCCTATTCCGGGTATAATCAAATCCAAGTGAACATAGAAGGCCAGGAAAAGACTTTATTTGTCACCAAGTATGGAACATATTGTTATAATGTGATGCCCTTCGGGCTAAAGAATGCGGGAGCTACTTACCAACGCCTAGTAAATAAAATGTTCGAGGAACAAATAGGTAAATCAATGGAAGTTTATATTGATGGCATGCTAGTTAAGTCCCTGCGTGCAGAGGACTATTTGACCCATTTGCAGGAAACGTTCGAGATTTTCAGAAAATACAACATGAAGCTCAATCCTAAGAAATATGCTTTCGGGGTCGGTTCGGGCAAGTTCCTCAGCTTTATGGTTTCAAATCAGGGGATCGAGATTAACCCTAATAAAATCAAGTCCATCAAAAACATCACCATCGTGGACAGCATGAAAGCCGTACAAAGGCTAACAGGACGGATTGCAGCCTTAGGCCGATTCATTTCGAGGTCATCAGATCGAAGTTACAAATTTTTCTCTCTACTCAAAAAGATGAACGATTTCGCTTGGACCCCGGAAAGCCAACAGGCATTAGAGGAATTAAAACGATATCTATCGAGCCCACCACTGCTTCACACTCCAAAAATAGACGAAAAACTTTACTTGTACTTGGCAGTATCAGAAATCGCGGTAAGCGGTATCCTTGTTCGAGAAGAGCAAGGTACGCAATTTCCCGTTTATTATATAAGTGGAACCTTAGGAGAAGCAGAAACTAGATATCCGCACCTAGAAAAATTGGCACTTGCACTGATAAGCGCCTCTAGAAAGTTAAGACCGTACTTTCAATATCACCCCATATGCGTATTAACTACTTACCCGCTTCGTAATATTTTGCACAAGTATCAGGCCGATTGGCCAAATGGGCCGTCGAACTCAGTGGGTACGATATCGAATATCAACCCAGTACGACCATCAAGTCTCAAATATTAGCGCCTTCATGGCCGATTTCACGCCGACCCTCATACCTGAAGTAGAAAAAGAACTCTTATTGAAATCGGGTATGTCATCAGGGGTATGGACCCTTTTTACGAACAGGGCTTCAAACGTGAAGGGATCTGGGCTAGGCATCAGTTTATAGCCACCCACGGGTAACACTTTTAAGAAATCTATCAAAACTACTAGGTTGACTAACAACGAGGCCGAGTATGAGGCCATGATTGCAGGTCTCGAGCTAGCTAAAAGCTTGAGATCAGAAGACATCGAAGCCAAGTGTGACTCTTTGCTGGTGGTCAATCAAGTAAACAAAACCTTCGAAGTTCGAGAAGATAGAATGCAAAGGTATTTGGACAAACTATAAGTCACTTTGCACCATTTCAAAGAATGGACTTTACAGCATGTTCCACGAGAGCAAAACAGTGAGGCTGATGCACTTTTAAATTTGGGATCATCGGTCGAGGAAGGCGAGATAATCTCGGGGATTGTCGTTCAGCTCTCTTTATCCGTGATCGAAGAAGGTCATGCCTAGATAAATTCTACGAGCTTAACCTGGGATTGGAGGAATAAATATATTGAATACTTAAAGAATGGAAAGCTCCCATCGGACCCTAAAAATTTGAGGGCCCTACGAACCAAAGCTGCTCGATTCACATTAACTGCAGATGGAACACTATATCGAAGTACATTCTATGGACCATTGACAGTATGCTTAGGTCCAGGAGACACCGATTACATCCTATGTGAGGTGCACGAGGGCACTTGTGGGAATCACTCCGGTGCCGATTCATTAGTTTGAAAAATAATCAGGGCAGGGTATTATTTGATCGATATGGGCAAAGATGTAAAGGAATTTGTTCGAAAATGTGACAAATGTCAAAGGTTTGCACCAATGATCCATCAGCCCGGAGAGCAACTTCACTCAGTCCTATCCCTATGGCCATTCATGAAATGGGGAATGGATATCGTCGGCCCTCTGCCATCAGCCCCAGGTAAATCAAAATTTATTTTATTTATGACAGACTATTTCTCTAAATGGATTGAAGCATGGGCTTTCGTGAAAGTAAGAGAGAAAGAGGTTATTGACTTTATCTAGGATCATATCGTATGTCGATTCAGGATACCCTCCGAAATAGTGTGTGACAATGACAAATAGTTTGTCGGCAGCAAAGTGACGAAATTCCTCGAAGACCACAAAATAAAGAGGATATTATCAACACCGTATCACCCGAGTGGGAACGGACAGGCCGAATCAACAAACAAAACTATCATTCAAAATCTAAAGAAGGGGCTGAACGACGCTAAGGGAAAATTGAGAGAAATCCTACCCGAAGTTCTTTGGGCATATCGAACAACATCAAAATCTAGTACGGGGGCGATCCCGTTCTTCTTAGTATATGGCTCCGAAGCCTTGATTCCAGTCGAAGTCGGGGAACCCAGTGCCAGGTTTCGGTATACAACAAAAGAGTGAAATAACGAGGCTATGAACACTAGCCTCGAATTATCGGATGAAAAACGAGAAGCTACTCTCGTCCAATTGGCCGCCCAAAAGCAACAAATCGAAAGGTACTATAATCGAAGAACCAAGCTTCGCCATTTTAAACTCGGGAACTTAGTGCTAAGGAAAGTCACCCTCAGTACCCGAAATTCAAATGAAGGAAAATTAGGACCGAACTGGGAAGGACCCTATCAGGTTCTTGAAAATGTCGGAAAAGGATCATACAAGCTCGATACTATAAACGGCAAACCACTATCAAGCAATTGGAATGTGTCGCACCTAAAATGATACCACGGCTAAGGTACAATCCTCCCATATTCATTTATATTTCGAAACTAACCCATGCAGGAGTCCGATCAGGTGCTAGGATGGATCCTTCAATACGAAGCCCTAGGTCTGAAAGCATGCGTTGCACTCTTTTTTCCTTAGACCGATTTTATTCCAAATGGGTTTTTCGGCAAGGTTTTCAATGAGGCAATCAGTGATCGTGCTAAACTTAGAAACAATTCGACAATATCTGAGGCTTCTTTACAATCGACCTCGAATACATGGGGAATTAGCCCTTAAACATATCAAGTTCTTATGCAAGAAAGTTATTTCGTAACAACAGGGTTCAAATAGGAAACATTGTAAAAGCCAAATGGTCAAAACGAACCATGCTCATGTAGTTGGCCCGAGCCCTGACGCAAAACATGAACACATGTATAATGACTTTCAAAGAAAGTTCTCTTCTTGAGTTCGAGTAAGCGTTCACTCGACTATTACGCCTACGGGCCACATTACTTCGAGTTCGAATCATTAACTCAACTACTAAGCCTACAGGCCACGTTCGAGTTCGAGCAGGCACTCACTCTACCATTATGCCTACGGGCTACATTACTCCGAGTTCGAATCATTCACTAGACTACTAAGCCTATAGGCTACTTTTATTTCGAGTTCGAGCAAGCACTCACTCGACCATTATGCCTACGGGCTACACTACTTCGAGTTCGAATCATTTACTCGATTACTAAGCCTACAGGCTACTTTTGTTTCGAGTTCCAGCAAGTACTCACTCGACCATTATGCCTACGGGCTACATTACTTCGAGTTCGAATCATTCACTATACTACTAAGCCTATGGGCTACTTTTATTTCGAGTTCGCGCAAGCACTCACTCGACCATTATGCCTATGGGCTACATTACTTCGAGTTCGAATCATTCACTCGACTACTAAGCCTACGAGCTACTTTTATTTCGAGTTCGAGCAAGCACTCACTCGACCATTACGCCTACGGGATACATTACTTCGAGTTCTAATCATTCACTCGACTACTAAGCCTACGAGCTACTTTTATTTCGAGTTTGATCAAACACTCACTCGACCATTACGCCTACGAGCTACATTACTTCGAGTTCGAATAATTCACTCGACTACTAAGCCTACGGGCTACTTTTATCTCGAGTTCGAGGAAGCACTCACTCGACCATTACGCCTACGGGCTACATTACTTCGAGTTCGAATCATTCACTCGACTACTAAGCCTACAGCTACATTTATTTCGAGTTCGAGCAAGCACTCACTCGACCATTATGGAGTTCGAATCATTCACTCAAATACTAAGCATACGGGCTATTTTTATTTCGCGTTCAAGCAAGCACTCACTCAATCATTACGCCTACGGGGCTATATTAATTCTAGTTCGAACCACTCACTCAACTAATAAGCCTAAGGGCTACATCACTTCAATTCAAACAATCACTCAACTCGACTACTAACTCTATGAGCTACCTTATTTCAAGTTTGAGTAAACGCTCACTCGGTTATAAAGGTTACAAAGTCCAAATTTGATCAAATTGCCTAAATCCTTGTGAAAATATTCATAAGGCATGAACAAAATCTTCACAAGACAGGAAACAAAACAGAAGCAAGTCGGCAAAAGAAAAGGATATTTTTATATATACAAGATTGTTTACATGCTTGATTACAACATAGAAACTAAGGGCAAAGCTTCTTGGTTATCCCCGGGAGCGGTCTCTTCTATATCGGGCTCCCCCCATTCTCGGACCCTCTCTTACTCCCATCATCGTCATCATTGGAAACCAAGGCTTTAGCATCGGCTTCGAGTTCTTTAGCTCTTTTTATCTCTTCAGCGAGATCGAAACCTCAAGCACGGATCTCCTCGAGGGTCTCCCTCCGAGATCGGCACTTAGCAAGTTCACCGGCCCAATGTTCTCGAGTATCGACGGTCTCAGTTGTCTCTCTTGCTTGGACCTGGGCAGCTTCAGCGTTGGCCCGATGGACAGCAACGAGCACATCCACATGAGCCTTTGCCTTTTCGGCATTAGATTCGGCCTTGGCAAGTTCAGAGGCCAACCGAGCCTCGAGCTCCTCTATTCTTCTTGCTTGAACCGAGTTTTTCTCCTTCATACTGTGAAGTTGGTTTTCGAACGATGATAATTGGGCTCGAGCTGCTTTTTTCTCTGCAGCAAAGCGATCCATACCTTCTTTCCACTTCAAAGACTCCGCTTTTATCTCATCGACCTCCTCACGGAGTTTCTCGATCATCTCAATTTTTTGCTGCAGCTGTGAGAACAAAAAATTAGCCATCGTTCTGGTATCGAGTCCATAGGCTTTTAAAAGTATCGTTACCTGCTCGGACAGATCAGTCTGATCTTGGTAAGCCTTGGCCAACACAGCTCGGAGGTCCTTTATTTCCTCTCCCCTTTGTCCTAAGAGAATCTTAAGGGAGTTCCTTTCCCCTGTAACCCGTTGAAGGTCAGCCTCATATCGACGCAGCTCGGTTCGGGACCGAGAACATGCTTCTCGATGATCTGCCGCGACATGCAAAGAAAGAAGAAACGAAGTTAGAAAAGAAAAACAAACTTAAAGGTAACACCATATAATTTAAGGCTTACCTGATTCAAAGCCTGCTGCACTTCGTGAAAAAGATCTAATGCATCACCTGTACCGGTAGCATCCTCGACACCGATAAACAGGTCACGAAAAGGATCATTTCCATCATGAGGCCTATCTTATTCGAGGGCCCCCCAAAGCTTGGGCTTCCCAAATCGCCCATGCAGAAAAAGTAGGGAAGGTGGGCGAGTCTTCGATTTCTACTGCCCCAAGGGAATCACCTGGGGCATTCTCTTCAATTCGAAAAGATTCGGGAAGAGCCCCTTCAGACATATCCCCCATCCGTTAGCTTCGATGGGAAGCATCTTCGATCTCCAACAGCTCGGGGACTCTACCCTAATCTTTCTCTGATATATCCATCTTTCGAGGTGGAGCCTTATGAACCACCATTGATCCAGATGCTTGTGGAACGTCGATGGTCTTCTTCGTTCGGGCCGCCATCGCAAACCCATCGTTCTCTTATTCTTCTTCTCCATCCCTCATATGCAGAATTGATTCTACGGTTAAAGGAATGATATTCTTGTTCGGCTTACGAGTTATCCTCTTCTTCATTTTTTGATCTTCCAGGACGGGGGCTCTTTTCCTCTTATTATCTTTCACCGGCTTTGGGACAGAGGCCGAAGCTTCTTCCTCGGCGGATGAGGGCCTCAAAACCGCATCTTTGCCCATACCTACATACGAAAAATTTTATTAAAGTGTGTGAAAAGAATCTTATTTGATCTACCAAAAGATACGAGAAAGGTGCTTACCGTAATTTTTGGCCTCCCATCGGCCCTTTGACAAGTCACGCCTTGAGCGCTTGGCGTATGAGGAGGTCGAAACCAGATCACGTACCCAGTTCTTGAGATCGGGCACTACGCCAGGCATCCAGGGAACTGCTGCATCACAAAAGGGGAATATTGGTGAGAAAGGAAATGAAAGGACAAAATAGTAGGAGATAAGAGGAGAATTATACTTACGCTTCATGTTCCACTCATCGGGAAAAGGCATCTCTTCAGTCTGAATCAGGTCTGAAGTCCTTACTCCAACGAACCTGCCCATCCACCCTTGATCCTTATCCTTGTCTATACTCGAGAACAAAGCCTTGGTAGCTCGACGTTGGAGTTTAATTAACCCTCCTCGAAAAAGGCGAGGATGGTATAATCGGACAAGATGATCGAGGATGAAAGGTATCCCCTCGATTTTACTCATAAAATATAGGATCAAAATAACGATCCGCCAAAAGGAAGGATGTATCTGGCCTGGGGTTATTAGGTATTTAGCGACAAAAATCTAAGATAATAGGGTCGAGGGGACCTAACATAAAAGGTTAAGTATACATGCTTAAAAACCCTCTCACGTGAGTAGTAATATCCTCTTCGGGAGACGGCACTACCATTTCTTTGTTCTCCCAGTTACAATCTTTTTTTATCCGCTCGATATGCTCCCAGGTTATCGAACAAATATACCTCGATACGGGCTCACATCGGCCAGGAACCGGTGAACCTTTATCGAGTTTGAAATCAGAGGTAAGAACACATGCCGCCGGAACGCATTCCTCAGGCCGTGGATCTACCGGTGTTTTGTCGGCGGCATATTGGGAAGAAGAAGCTTTTTCTTTTTGGGGGATAGTTTTTGATGTCTTCACCAATTTGGATTTAAAGAAGGTGACAAAGATTTGGTGGTTTAGAAGAAGAATTTTGCAAAGAGGAATCACAGATTTGGGAATAAACTCAGAGAATACGAAAAAGAACTTGGGAAATTTGGAAGATTGAAGATGTAAAAATGGTAAATGATAAAAGGAAGGGCTATTTATAGATTAAAGTAATAGCGATTCAGTATCAGCGGTGGCCGACCATCGTCTGACATGCATTAAATGCCTTGAAAGACTAAATCGATAGGACAGCTATCACGTGCGTCATGATCGAGTCCAATGTAAATGTCAGCTTATAATCCGATCGAGCTGTTGAAAAATCATATCGTTTCTCACCGCATCCTTCTCGAGAAACGAGGGGACTATCTGAATACGGTCGAAATAGATTTTTTCCTTCATACGATTGATCGAGGTCGAAACATAATGGATCGAAGAAAGACTTCGAGATGGGTTCCGAAGATGGTGCAAACAAGTTTCGGATTCCAGATATAGGTCAAACATCGAGTTCGAAGTCATTATCGAGCTCGGGTCCGAATCGAACTGAGATGAGATGATTTCGAGCTTAAGGGGCAGAGGCCAACCGGGACCGAGTCCGAATCATCACCTGATCCCGAGTCCATATCAAGCTCTAGAAGCACTACCGACCAACACCGAGGCCGATCGAGCTCGAGCTCACAGACAAGAGCCGTTGCAAATACACTAAGGGAGAGAATCTCGGCGGAAATTAGGAAAAAATTTATTTATCATGGATTCTCCACTATGTATTTTTAATTATATCTAAAGTAGGATCCTCCACTATAAAGAGGATAACTACATTTCTGTAGAGGACAGTGTTTTGGCTTACATTGTAATTCAAGCACAATATTCTCTTATATTGAAGAGTTGTTCTTTTAAGCTTCATAAATTGATTCAACTTGCTTAGTCCAAAAAATCATCTTCTTTACAATCTTGTTTACTTCGCATTCTTTGCAATCCATATTTGATATTTCTATTTATCCTTACGAGTTGTATTAAACTATACCAAATATCCTTAGAACTACGTACAAATTCAACTCTATCCATTTTTTTCGGGTAAACAATCATCTTCTCTCTGTTGTTGATGCTACCATCATAAGAAATTATCAAAAAATGTATTGTTTTTTGGATGAAACATTTGAGGAAACACATGATTTATAAATAATAATACCAAATATTTTCTTAATCTGATCAAACTTGAAGGGTATGGAAAAAAATTCTTTTATTGCATAAATTTCTACAAGAAATATCTTACCTATAATCAATGTATTGATCACAATATAAGTAAGTGATTGAATACTATAAGTCAATCAAATTCATTTAGTTCATTTTCTGCTGTATGCTCTAAATGATTTAAATTTACTTAATTTAATAGCTACAAAATTTCAACTAATTGATAATACATAATAACTGCCTTGTACTTTTCCGAACTTTCAAATAATCACTTAAACTTTTGCGGGAGGGGGAGAGGTCATATGGCCCCCTGTATTTGTTCAAAATGCATCATTAACACTTACACAGTACAAATCTCTTTAGACGGGTGAATATTATTTGTATCCTCCGACTTTTCTTCTAAAAATTAAACTCCACTCGTAACTTTTAATAATATATATATTCTCCCCATTTTATCCTGTAAAATGTATGTTTTACCCTTGTTATCATGACTCAAATCCCACCGGGATTGGGACGTCGCCTATCTCAACCCGCTAGGTAAGTCAACCAACATGAACATAACTCCAATATGTCACCATCCAAAATTTCAATTAACGGGGTCGTGATAATAAATAAGGAAACTAGACTAATATATAGAAGCATAATAGTACATAATAAGAGTAAAACTCATAAATGCATAAATAAGTCTAAACCCAAATGCTATCTACGCAACCTCCAAAGATTTGGGGTCACGAAGTACATGATCTACCGAGAATACTACATACAATGTCTGCAACGAATATAATACTATATTGCATAATAAATAGTAATGGAAAAAATGAAAAGAAGGCTCTAGGGCATGCGGATGGGTGTGCAACTCTACTTCGAGTCGTTATACGGCTAAGCACCTCTCGCGACTCCGTCGGTACCAATATTTGAATCTGCATAAGAAATGTAGAAGTGTAGTATGAGTACAACCGGCACTGTGTACTCAATAGATACCGAGCCTAACTTCGATAAGGTAGTTACGAGGCTATGACAAAACACTTATTATATAAACCTATAAAGTTAAAAAGCAAGGTGAATAATCATATAAAAACAAAAATAATAACAGGAATCCAGGGCACAAAAACAGTAAGAAGAATATGAGGATATAAGAAGTGATAACCACGTAAAGAAGAATATGACGATATAAGAAGTGATAACCACGTATCTCGAACAACACAATCAAAACCTTTTTCAACAGTCAATCAATGCAGAAGATACAATATCCATAAACAACACAGCCAAAGCCGAGAAGAACAATTATATCATAAACAACACAAAAATTTCATAACACATGCATTGTGGCACAACCCCACTCAATACACTCAAACATTGTTGCGGCGGCAATCAGATCCCATGGCCATACTATTTTTGGGCGAGCAACCTGGTCCTTGTCATAATATTATTGCGGAGGCAACCTTGTCCGACATATCAATTCACATATAAGCATACAACAACACAACCCACATGGGGAAATTTATAATAAACTATCTATGAGAATAGATAAGAATAATTTACTAAGAAAATGATGAACACGGACAAGGAGAAATGGCAATCCCAAATACTATAGCTAATCTTACTCATGTAACTCAATAATAATCCAAATAAGGTTATTAACATGCAAACAATCAAATGATTACATAATCCAAATATAGCATAGGTAAATAAGGCATAAAACAAATATGGTATGAAAAAGTATATACATGTTATAGTAAAGACATTTATTAAGAAATAGCATGTGGCAAGTAAAAGCTAGTATCAAATAGAGGCATATAACAAGAGCATGTATCAAGTAAGGGCATCTAGAAAGTGAAGCATGGGACAAATAAAAACCTGCAATAAATAAAGGCATAATATAAGTATAGGCTTATATTAAATTAGTTATACCCGCGTACTTTAACCCATGACAATGCATATGCACTCGCCACCTTGCATATGCGTCATCCCCAATAAATAGAACACATAGAAAACAGTCCAATCATATCATAATTCCCTCAAATCAAGGTCTGCTTACCTCTATTTGAAAACAAATCAACAATCCTACATAGCTTTGCCTTTAGCACAAGCTGCCAAAAAACTCGAATCTAGTCAAATAATATCCCGAATAAGTAAAAACAAGCTTTAGAAACTATCGTAGTATCAATAAGGTTTGATCTTTAACAATGTGGAAAAGTCAACCTAAGCCCACTTGGTAAAACACTGAAAATAAGCGCCAAAATGGCCTCGGGTCACCTGGACCCCCAACCAAATATATGTACAAGTTTGATATTATCATACAAATCTACCAGAATCAATAAAACACCGATCTGAGGTCGTTTATTAATGAATGTTGACTATGGTCAACTCCAACAACTTTATAATTCAAAAACCAAGTTTCTTTGTAAAACATGCAATGACCTGACCGGTCGATTTGTGTATTTGAGTTGTGTTCCCCTATTTGATATTTTTCCTATGCCTTTTGTATATTTTGTCACTTGCGGGGATGGTTGGTTTCGCTTCGAAAAGTGTTTGGAGTGAATTGAGGCACTTAGTCTCATTTTGGAAGCTTAAGTGGTAAAAATTGAGCAACATTTGAAATTATTATAAATGACCTAAGTTTGGTGATTTGACGGTTCCAATAGATTTGTATGGTAATTGGACGGGATGCCGGGGGATTGGATGAATTTAGGATAGGTTCCAAATCATTTTGGAGTTTAGAGGTAGTTCTAGTGCTGGTGTGTCGCACTTGCGAAGCATTGTGCACAGGTTCAAGTCAGCAAAAGCAGACTGGTGATCACAAATGGGAAGTGCGGCCGAGGACTTGAGAGTCTATAGATGCGAATCTTTGGCGCATCTTTGAATCTACAGATGCGGAGGGTTTTGTGCATTGAAGTGCATGCAAGCAGGCATGGGGAGATTGTGCAGAAGCGCAACTTTGTCGCACCTGCATGATGGAAGAAGCAGAGTTAAGATCCATAGGTGCGTGCAAGCGGATGTTTAAGTCATCTCGCAGATGTGAGGTTTTGACTGCAGAAATAACAGATTTGTCCCCATATGTGGAAATCGCTGGTACACTTATATTTTGAGGGTTTAGCTCATTCTTTTCATAATTTGGAGATTTGGAGCTGGGTTAGAGGTAAGGTTTCGGGAGAATTTCACCATACTACTAAGAGTAAGTAAATTCTACTTGATTTTGATGTTAAATCTTGATTTCCTATTGTTTCGTTCACTTAGAACATGGATTTGATGTACAAATATTGGGGTTTTTGTGCTAGATTTTGGAGAGTGGATATATGGGATTTTAACCCCAATTTTAAGTGAGATTTTGATGGAACTTGTATATTTGAACGCATATTCGAATGGATAGTCGGGATTCGTGAGTTTAGTAGGTTCCATGAGGAGAGAATGGGTTGACCTTTTGGTTGACTTTGTATTTTTGATTCAAGATCTAGTCTTTATCCTCTGTTATTGTTTCCTTTAGTATTATTTCACACTGTGGTGTGTTATTTGGCTAGAATTTAGCCATTCGTAGGTCAATTCATGTGGAAAGGAGTTCTTGGAGTATTGACTTGGTTATTTTGAGGAAGTATCATGCCTAGACTTGGTTGAGGGAAATATTTCTTGAATTATTGATGTAGGCTACGTTCTAGGGGTGGTGCACATGCGGGGGGTTGAGCCCATGTGTGTGCACCTCGTTTATCTATGTTCTGGGTAGTCTGTAGACTATGTTATATCTTGTTTTGGATATTGTGATTCTTGGTATCATGATTATTATGTTTGTATGAATGCGTAACCTCGTGAATCATGCTAGAGATCATTTGTAGTCTTGTTTTTCCTTTTCGAACATGACACTCACTATTCTATGGCGTAACCGCCTGTTGTGTTGTACTTTACACTTTGCACATGCATAAACTTTAGCATTCTATTTTATCAGTCCGAAAGTATGTGATTTGATATTCATTTAATGTATACATGTATTCTTGTACATTCTTTCTATGTTATGGACATATTTGACATCACATGAGTTGTCCGCGAGAGTTGAATTGATTATGGCACGTGTGTTGTCCGTGCAATTGTCACTGAAGCGTTTGGATAAGGATCCATCCTTCCTAGGGTCTTCCTATCATTTTTTTCCTCGATGACGTACATGCGGTTATGGAAAACTTATCAATATTGGGGTTGTGTATCTTCCTTATATGCAAATTACTTGGATGCATACATGATTCTTAATACATATCTCCTCTATAATCTAGCTTGGTAATTGGATACATGCCTTTTACACATATCTTCTCTATATGATGCGTTTGTTGATGAAATGATATACAATACATATCTTCCTAGTAGGTCTCTCTCTGTGTAATTTGACTTGACTATTTACGCATATCACCTCCATATGCTAAATGGTTATTCTGTTTGATGTCTGTGCATATCTTCTCTATGTGCACCATAGGCTTTATCTGCACTAATGCATATATACAGGTATTCTTACTGAGTATTCTTATGTATTCGTTAGTTGAATAAATTTATCACGTGAGTATCATCGATGATTTTTTCCACTACCTCTCTCAGGTCAGTCATGATACTTATGGAGTACATTTAGTGAGTTGTAGTCATTCTATACTATGCACTAATTGTGCAGATCTAGGTAATGGACCTAGCTAACAGCCATGTTGGTTATTGTTGTTGTGTTGTTGAGATGAGGTAGAGATGCATTCTGATCGCAGTCCATAGAGTCTCTTCCTATCTTCCTTACTATTGTTGTTGTTCAAACAATATTTTATATTATAAAACTTGTACTCCTGTTAAAGCTCACGACTCTATTTTACCTGTTTTGGGGGATTTGTGTGTTGGCATAGTCTTTATTTATGATATTTAACCTTCATACTTGTATTGATTCTGTAATTTGTTATTATATTTTGTTATTGCTATATGTCTAGCTTGTCTAGTAAGTGGGTTAGGCGCCATCACGTTCGGTGGTGGATTTAGGTCCTGATAAATCGGTATCAGAGCTCTAGGTTCATAGGTTCTACGGGTCATGAGCAAGAATAATAGTCTTGCAGATCAGTACAGAAATATTTGTACTTATCTCCGAGAGGCTACCAGACTGTTAGGAAAAAAACATCTCTTTCTTTCATTCTATATAGTGCGGATTTATTTATGTTGAAGTTTGAATCTTTGCTCTTATATTCTCTCACTAATGGTGAGGACACGTTCTGCTGGATCAGCTGAGCAGGCACTAGTGCCCTGTGTTAGAGCCGCAAGAGGTGGGGGTTGAGGTAGAGGCTGAGGTATGGCACGTGTCATAGATGGAGCCCCTGCTAGAGCAGCCACTATGGAGCCACAAGTAACTCATGTTGATGAGGAGGTTCCAGATTATGTTTAGTCGGTGGGACCATCTCAGGCTTCGAGGGATCTACTGCTACACCTAGTCTCTAGGAGACTTTGGCTCATATCTGAGTGTGTATAGAAGTTTGTCTCAGGCGGGTATGATACCGCTGCACTAGCTACCTCACAGGTTGGAGGAGGATCCTAGACTCAGGCCGCACGCACACCATAGCAGGTGGATCAGGGTTATCATACACAAAGGGTTCTGCTAGTGCAACCAATCATTGCAGCTCAAACCGAGATTGGACCTTCCTTGACTGTTGAGGAGCAGAAGAGGCTAGAGTTATTTCAGAGACTTCATCCTACTCATATCGGTGGAGAGCCTATTGAGGATGCACATGTTTTTCTTTATCAATGTCAGCGGATTCTACGCACTTTGGGTCTAGTGCACTCAATGGAGGTGACTTTACTACTTTCCAGCTGACAAGGCCAACCAATAGATGATGGCAGACCTCTGTATTGAGTAGGCTAGCTGGCACAACACTAGTTACATGGCATCAGTTCTCAGCTCTCTTATTAGAGAAGTTTATTCCCCAGACTCATAGAGGAGAGAGTCGCATTAATACCATATACTCTTGGAGAGTGTGACCGTGATGCAGTATAAGATGAAGTTCATAGAGCTGGCATGTCATGTTGTGTCTTTCATCCTTACAGAGAGGGAAAGAGTGAGGAGGTTAATTAAGGGTCTCAAGACCGTTACTTTGGCTACGCTGAGTTTGTCGAGATTAGAATTGAGTGGTTAACTTGGTCACACTCCTAGTAGAGTGATTTAATTTATAAAGGGTCAACCAATGGTTGAGAAGGGATGTTTGGAATATTTGACCTTTGTGAGAGATGTTGGTGTTGATACTCTTACCATTGAGTTAGTTCCAGTATTAAGGGAGTTTCTAGTCTATTTCTTGCAGACCTACCATGTATACCACCCGATAGGGATATCGATTTTCGTATTAATTTGTTGTCGAGAACTCGGCCAATAACTATTCCACTTTATCGTATGGCACCAACATAGTAGAAGGAATTGAAGGAATAATTGCAGAAGTTATTGGACAAAGGTTTCATCAGGCCTAGTGTTTCACCTTGAGGTACACTGCTATTATTTATGAAAAAGAAAGATAGTTCCATGAGGTTGTGTATTGGCTATAGGAAGTTGAACAAGGTTACCATCAATAACAAGTATCCACTACGGCACATTAATGATATATTTGATCAACTTCAGGGTGTGAGGGTGCTCTAAAAGATTGAGTTGAGATCGGGGTACAATCAATTGGAAATCTTGCTTCGGACATTCCTAAGACAACTTTCAGGACCTGTTGGGCATTATGAGATCTTGGTGATGTCCTTTTATATGACTAATGCCGCAACAACTTTCATGCATTTGATAAAAAGTGTGTTCCAGCCTAATTTGCATTCCTTCGTTATTGTATTTATTGATGATATATTGGTGTATTTTCATAGTAGGGATGAGTAGGAGAAGCATGTGAGGATCTTGCTTCAGATTTTGAGGGTGAAGAAGCTATATTCCAAGTTCTCCAAGTGTGAGTTTTTGTTCGATTCAATGGCGTACTTGACCCATAGGGTGTCTAATGTTGGGATCAAAGTGGATCCAATGAATATTGAGGTAGTTCAAAGTTTGCCCTAGTCCAAAGAATATTGGTACTATCATTTCTTTATAGAAGGGTTCTCACCTATTGCAGCTCCTTTCACCAAGTTGACACAGAAGGGTGCTTTGTTCAGCTGGTCCGACGAGTGTGAGGACAACTTTTAGAAGTTCAAGACTGCATTGACTATAGCTCCAGTTTTGGTTCTGCCCTTAGGATAGGTGTCATATAAAGTTTATTGTTATGCTTTGCGTGTTCTTAAGTATGTGTTGATGCAGGACATGTATGGTGGTTCCCTATGCATCGCGCCGGTTGAAGCCCCATGAGAAGAACAATCTGGAACATGATTTGGATTTGGCAGTTATTGTGCACGCACTCAAGATTTGGAGGCATTACTTATATGCCGTGTCTTTTGAGGTGTATATGGATCATCAGAGTCTCTAGTATTTGTTTAGACAAAAATACGTGAATTTAAGGTATCAGAGATGGTTGGAACTATTGAAGGATTATGATATCACTATTTTCTATCATTCGGGGAAGGCTAATGTGGCAGCAGACGCCTTGAGTAGAATGGCGAAGAGTATGTGGAGAATTTCATTCTAATTGATGAGAGGCCTTTATATATGGATGTTCAAGTGTTGGCCAATAGATTGGTAAGACTGGATATTTCGTAGCCGAGCAAAGTCCTTATTTACATTGTTTCTCGATCATCCTAATTTGACTGCATTAAGGCTCGCCATTATGATGATACCCATTTGCTTGTCCTTAGTGACATGGTGCAGCACAGTGGTGCTAAGGAGCTGACTGTTGGTGATGATGGTACATTACGACTTCAGGGTCGGATTTGTGTTCCCAATATCAATGGATTAAGAGATTTGATTCCTGAAAAGGCTCATATTTTGCGGTATTCCATTCATCTTGGTGCTACGAAGATGAATCATGATTTGAAGCAGCACAATTGGTAAAGAATGATAAAGAAGGACATTGTTGGGCATGTTGCGCGGTGTTTGAATTGTCAGCAGGTCAAGTACGAGTATCAGAGACCCAGAGTTCTATTTCAGAAGACTGCAATACTGGAGTGATAGTGGGAGCGCATTACTATGGACATCATGGTAGGTTTGCCATGGACTTTGAGGAAGTTCGATACCATTTGGGCCATTATGGATTGGTTGACGAAATTGGCACATTTCATTCTGGTAATGACTTCCTACTCTTTAGAGAGATTGGCTCAGATCTATATCAGAGAGATTGTTCGCCTGCATGGTGTACATATTTCTATCATTCCAGATCTTGGCACTCAGTTTACATCGCATTTTTAGAGTGCTGTTCATCATGAGTTGGGCATGCTGATTGAGTTGAGCACTGCATTTCATCCTCAAACACACAGACAGTTTGAGCGGACCATTTTGATATTGGAGGATATATTTTGAGCCTGTGTTATAGATTTCAGAGGCCAGTGGGATCAGTTTCTACCATTAGTGGAGTTTGCATACAACAACAACTAGCAGACTAGTATCGTTATTGCTCTGTATGAGGCCTTATATGGGAGGCAGTGTCGTTCTAGGGTTGGTAGATTTGAGCTTAGGGAGGCTAGTTTGTTGGGTACAAACTTGGTTCATGATGCTTTAGATGAGGTGAAGTTTTATTCAGGAGATGCTTTGTACAAATCAATCCAAGTAGAAGAGTCATGTAGATAATAAGGCTTGTGATGTGCAATTCATGGTGGGTAAGAAGGTTCTAATTAGAGTTTCTCCTATGAAGGATATGATAAGGTTTGGGAAGAAGGGTAAGTTGAGCCTGAGGTTTATTGGTCTATTTGTGGTGTTGGACAAATTTCGCGAGGTTTCTTATAGACTTGCTTTGCCTCCTAGCCTTTCGGGAGTTCATCCGGTGTTTCATGTTTCCATGCTTAGGAAGTATTATGAGGATCTGTCGAATGTGTTGGATTTCAGCTCGGTGCAGTAGGGTGAGTATTTCTAAGGCCCCGAAAAATTTCGCTAAGGAATTTTAGGTTCCGGATTGCCAAGGTAGGCTAAATTATTGTATTCTCGGACATTTTGGGTTGAACAGTGTGTTGGGGAGTTGAATCGTTTCGAACTCGCGAAGCCGGGTCTGTAGCACGCTAGACCGTGTTATATATCTCGCGAAGCCAGGTCTGTAGCGTGCGAGACCGTGCTATAGCGCTTGCGGTTCAAGGTATGTAGCGCGCTAGACCGTGCCACAAAGCTCGCAAAGCCTGGTCTGTAGCCCGGTCTAGATCTCGGAGGGTCCATTTTTCTATCCTTATAACCCGACCCTATCTCGTTAAATAGACGTAGGGGACCATTTTTGAAGGGAATATATGATATTTTATAGAGAGGAAGTGCCCTTGAGTGAGAGGAGAAATCCCTAAGCTAATTGTTCATCAAAATCTTGCTCAAGCCTTGAAATTCAACAAAAAACCTCTCAAGTTCTTCATCTAAGAGGTAAGGTTCCATACCCTAGTTTTCAATTTCGAATTTGGATAGAATATGGTTGCTTGGGAGTATTATTCTTGAGTGTAAGAGTATTATTTATACATGCATGTACCAATAAGGTTTGTGGGAAGATTGTTGAGCTCAAATGAGTAAAGATTGGGTTGTGGAATAAAGCAAATCTTGTAGAAGAACCTTGTAGTCAAATTTGTACACCTAGTGTTTGATAAAATGCTCAAATGAGTTGAAACAATGAATATCTTCCTAATTTGTGTTCGCTTTTGTTATGTCTAAAAATATATTGGGATTGCTAGGATTTTCGTAACGTTGTAGTAATTTAAGGAAAGCTCAGAGCGAGGTATGTTGGCTAAACTCTTCTCTTAAAATTGAATCCCAAGACATTCATGTATTTTATGTAAGTCCTGAGTTATTCATTATAAAATTGGCTATTCCGAATAAGTTTGTGTTGAAAGATATATGTTCAATATTTATCCCAAATACTTTTATCATATTATGTTATCATTTTAGAATGTGTTCAAACTATGGAAATTTAAGATATGGAAATTTATTTGAATACTGTCTTGGTCCTAACTTGATGTTTGATGTTGTTTGAGGCTTCCACTGATATTATGATTGCTCTTGCTTGTATTATTTATTGTTCTATTGAGAGGGTGTTTTGTTATTCATACTAGTACTATTCCATATGTACTAACGTCCCTGTTGCCGGGGACACTGCATCTTCAATGGATGCAGGTGGTTCCACAGCATGAGACATAGATCAGCGATTGCGGTACACCCTCTTCCCAGCTGACTTGGTGAGCCCCACTTCATTTCGGGGTCATGTATCTTTTGTTCCTTGTGTATTGTGTTTGAGGTATAGCTGGGGCCTTGTTGACGGCACTATCATAGTACTCTTTTATATCTATTAGAGTTTCCGTAGACAGAGTGTAGTTTGTATATTAGTGCTGGGGAAGTCATACAAGTTATGTTGTGTTTGCATTACTTGTTCCACTTCATACCTTGAAAATGTGTGTAATTTGAGACTTTAAAATGAAGTAACTAATGGTAATGAATTGGCATTGTATACATGATCTCGTTATTTTCTAATTAACGAAAATATGTATTCTTTTTTTTCATAAGTGAGTTTAGGTAGAAAGTATCTAACAGGCTTGCTTGACCGAGTTCACTCGGTTGAGCGTCGGCCGTACTCCTTGAGGTTGGGGCATGACAAACTTGGTATTAGAGCCTAAGGTTTTAAAGTGTCCTAGGATGTCTTAGAGCCTTGTCTAGTAGATTCCTTCTTATCGGTGTGTAGTCAACCATATCTATAAGTTGGAGGCTACTTGGGCATTTAGGAATAACACCCTTCTTTGATATTCTGGATCGTGTGGCACCTAAGAAGAAGGCAAAAACTAGCCAGAGAGCCAATGTCACCCCATGAGTAGCGGTTGATCCTATACTTGGTGATGCAGGTGAGCACACAAGGGGTGAGGATAATTCCCAAACTACTACACTACTTGATTCTACTACTCTTGCTCAGACTGCACTGGTTCCTACGCCCACTGAGGGTGCATCAATTCCTCCAACTGATATTCTAGTTCCACCTCCAGCCTCAGCTTCCGGTCCCAGTGTTTCTGATGGGGACCTTAGGGGAGCCATACAGATGTTGGCTCAGATAGTGGCTTCCCAGGCCCAGAGATCGAATATTGCACCTACTTCTTCCAGCCAACTAGGGGATTCTGATAGTTCCAGGGTGAACAGGTTTCTTCAGTTAGATCCTCCAGTGTTCACGGGTACTAACCCAGAGGAGGACCCAAGGAATTTATTGATGAGATGCACAAGACTCTCCGAGTTATGCGTGCTACTGAGACAGAGACAGTTGAGTTGTCCTTCTACCTCCTGAAAGAGGTGGAATATTCTTGGTTTGAGCTGTGGGAGGAGTCCCGTAAGGAAGGGAGCCCCACGATGAGGTGGGGTGAGTTAGCCAATGCCTTCATTGATCATTTCATGCCCACCTAGACTAAAGCAGCCTATGTCGCTGAGTTTGAGAGCCTGAGGCAAGGTAGCATGAGTGTGTGGGAGTACTATATGAGATTCGCGCACCTGTCTAAGTATGCTATTTACATGTTGCCCACTATGGAGGCTAGAGTGCGCCATTTTGTGGAGGGCCATAGTCCCTTGGTAATTATTGAGGCCGCTACAACTTCCTTGAATTGTGATACGAACTATGGGAAGATGGTGTCATTCGCTCAAACCACAGAGACCCGCAAATTGATGAACAAAATGGAGAGAGATGGTAGTAATAAGGCCCGGTTCGCAGGGAACTTTGGTGGTTCTTCTGGTAGTAGCAGGTTAGCATTCAAGGGAGGATCGTCCGGGCCATCTCAATCCTTTGCTTAGTCTTCGGTTAGTGCACCACCATCAAGGCCCAGTCAGCAGCAGTGGAGCCGTTTTAGGCCCAGTCAGGGCAACAGGGTCTTCTACGATCAGGGTCGGCATGGTTGTAGATTTCAGCAACAGCGGAGGTCCCCATGCCCTAGGTGTGGAAATATGCACTTAGGAATATGCTATATGGACTTACTAGAGAGATTGTTGTTCGTCCCGCCAAGGTGCGGGCAGGGGCACTACACAGCCAGCCAGTTCTGCAGCTACTAAATCCGCAACACCTCCTCCAGCTTGAGGCACTCCAACACCCGCAGGGCGTGGTCCAGCTAGGGGTAGAGCACAGAGTTCGGGAGGATCCATCAGTTTCTATGTTATGAGGGGTCGCCAGAATTTAGAAGCTTCTCCAAATGTTGTCACATGTATATTGACTGTCCAATCTCATGACGTGTATGCTCTTATTGATCCTAGGTTCACTTTGTCATATGTCACTCCTTATGTTGCTATAGAATTTGCCGGAACAACTTCATTAGCCGTTCTCCGTATCTACTCTAGTTGGTGAGTCTATTTTGGCCGCGCGTGTTTATAGGGATTGTGTTGTCACGTTGCATGGTCGGGGCACCTTGGCTGATCTGATTAAATTGTGGATGGTTGATTTTGATGTAATATGGGGATGGACTAGCTTTATTAATGTTTTTCCAAGTTTGATCGTTGAACAAGGACCGTTAGGTTCGAATTTCCAAATGATGTAGTTATTGAATGGAAGGGGATGATGTGGTGCAGAATGGTAGGTTTAATGCTTACCTTAAGGCCATAAAAATGATCAATAAGGGTGTATTTACCATTTGGTCCGGGTTACGGACACCGATGCCGAGCCACCTACACTTGAGTCTATGCCAATTGTGAATGAATTTTCGGAGGTCTTTCCGGAAGAGCTCCTTGGGATCCCACTAGATAGGGAGATTTATTTTGCAATTGATGTGATGCCAGAAACGCAACCTATATCTATTCCACCCTACAGAATGGCACTGGCAGAATTGAAGGAGATAAAGGAACAGTTGAAGGATTTGTTAGAGAAGGGTTTCATCCGGCCGAGTGTGTCGCCTTGGGGCACACCGGTCCTTTTTTGTAAGGAAGAAAAATGGATCACTGAGGATGTGTGTTGACTATCGGCAGCTCAACAAGGTCACGATAAACAATAAGTACCCACTACCAAGGATAAATGACTTGTTTGACTAATTGCAAGATGCTAAGTACTTCTCCAAGATCGATTTAAGATCTGGGTATCACCAATTGAAGATCAGGGAACAGGATATTCCAAAAATAGCTTTTAGAACCCGATATGGGCACTTTAAATTTTTGGTGATGTCTTTTAGGCTAACAAATGCCACGGCGTCATTCATGGATCTTATGAATCGAGTCTTCAATCCTTTTCTTGACTCTTTTGTGATGGTGTTCATTGGTGATATTCTTGTATATTCACGAAGTCGAGAGGACCATATTGATCATCTCGGTGTAGTTCTGCAAACCTTACATCAACACAAGTTATATGAAAAGTTTTCAAAGTGTGAATATTGGCTTGAATCTGTCACATTCTTGGGTCATGCCTTCTCTAGTGAAGGAATTAAGTTGATCCTCAAAAGATTGCAGCTGTGAAGAATTGGTCGAGGCCTACAACTCCAACAAAGAGGCTCAGCTGAGTATTACAGAAAGTTTGTGGAGGGGTTCTCTACTCTTGCCTTTCCATTGACTAAATTGACGCAGAAGGCAATTAAGTTCCAATGGTCCGATGCTTGTGAAAGGAGCTTCCAGGAGTTGAAAGCAAGATTGACTACAACACCGGTGTTGACCCTACCAGAGGGTACATATGGGTTTGTAGTATATTGTGATGCTTCGAGAATCGTACATGGGTGTGTATTGATGCAACATGGCAAGGTGATCTCTTATGCTTCTAGGCAACTCAAAAATCATGAGAAGAACTATCCTATGCATGACTTAGAACTTGCGGCAGTGGTATTTGCATTGAAAGTTTGGCGTCATTATTTATATGGGGTCTATGTGGATATATTCATGGACCATAAGAGCCTTCAGTATATTTTCAAGCAGATGAAATTGAATCAGAGGCAGAGAAAATGGCTTGAATTACTCAAGGACTACGACATTGATATTTTATATCATCCGGGGAAGGCTAATATTGTGGCGGATGCTCTTAGCCAAAAATCTATGGGTAGTTTGGCTCACTTACAGGCATATCAAAGGTCGTTGGCCAAGGATGTTCATCGGTTGGCTAGTTTGGGAGTTCGTCTTGTGAATTCTAGTGAAGGAGGAGTGATTGTGCAAAATAGGGCTGAATCATCACTTGTTGTGGAAGTCAAGGAAAAGCAATACAACGACCCATTATTGGTACAATTGAAGGAGGGGATTCATAAACATAAGACCATGGCCTTTTCTGTTGGAATGGATAATGGTACACTAAGGTACCAAGGGTGACTATGTATTCTAAATGTGGATGGTCTCCGGGAAAGAATCATGATCGAAGCTCACACTTTTAGGTACGTGCACTCGGGTTCTACAAAAATGTATCATGATCTTAAGGAAGTATATTGGTGGAATGATATAAAGAGGAATGTAGCAGACTTTGTGGCGGGATATCCAAATTGTTAGCAAGTGAAGGCCGAACACCAAAGGCCCGATGGGTAGGCACAGAACATAGAAATTCCAATGTGGAAGTGGTAAATGATTAATATGAACTTTGTGGTAGGACTACCTCGCACTCCTCGTAGGTTTGACTCAATTTGGGTGATTATTTATCGACTCACGAAATCAGCATACTTCTTACTTGTTAAGGTTACTGACACATCGGAACAGTATGCTCAGCTGTATATCAAGGAAATCTTCAGGCTGCATGGCACTCCAACTTCCATCATTTATGATCGGGGGCACAGTTAACGGCTAATTTTTGGAAGTAATTTCAGCAAGGTTTGGTACTCAGGTGAATCTTAGTACATCCTCTCACCCGCAGACTGATGTGCAGGCAGAGCGTACTATTCAGACTCTTGAGGAAATGTTGTGCGCTTGTGTTCTTGAATTCAAAGGTAGCTGGGATGATCATTTTCCGCTGATAGAGTTTGCCTACATTAATAGTTATCATGCTAGCATTCATATGGCACCTTTTGAGGCTTTATATGGTAGGATATGTAGAACTCCCATTGGGTGGTTCGAGATTGGGGAAGCAGAGTTGATAGGACTGGACCTTGTTCATCATGCTATGGAAAAGGTTAAGATCATTACAGAACAGTTGAAAACTGCTCAGAGTCGTTAAAAGCCCTATTCGGATGTGCGTCGTAGGGACTTGGAATTTATAAAGGATGATTGGGTATTCTTAAAGGTTTCCCCCATGAAGGGCGTAATGCGGTTTGGTTAGAAAGAAAAATTGAGTCTGAGGTATGTTGGACCGTACAGAATCATTTAGAGGATTGGCCAGGTGGCGTACATGCTTCAACTACCTCTAGAGATGTCTTTAGTGCACCCGGTGTTTCATTTATCCATGTTGAAGAAGGTGGTTTGAGATTCGTCGCTTATTGTTCCGGTTGATACCATTGAGGTTAATGAAGAATTGACTTATGAAGAAATTCCAGTTGAGAAACAAAGAGATTGACTCCGTGAAAATACTATGGCGGAACCAGAAGGTTGAAGAGGCCACCTGGGAAGCCGAGGAAGAAATGAAGAAGAAGTACCCTCATTTGTTTTAATATCCACGTATTTATAAAGTTGTGTTCTATGAAAATGCTAAGAGTTACCTTCTATGAATTATGTATCAATTATACAGCTGATGTTAAATGTGTTCCTTTTTGGTAGTATACTGCTCGTGAGTCCACGGTTGGCATTTTTTTAATGTTATGTTGCGTCGTTGGTTCATGTATATGTTGTTAGAACTGGTTTTGGTGATTCTCTGGAAGGTGGTTACGCCTAATTGCAGAGGAGACTCTACCGAAATTTCTGAAACATTTGGGAGTTTATGATGTGTGGAAGAAGAAACGATTTATGTTAAGTGTTTGGGGACGAACTGTACTCCTCATGCAAGGACGAATGATCCTAAGCAGGGGAGAATGCAAGGCCCCGAAAAATTTTGCTAAGGAATTTAAGGTTCCGGGGTGCCAAGGTAGGCTAAATTATTGTATTCTCACACTTTTTAGGTTAAACAGTGTGTTGGGGAGTTTAATCGTTTGACCTTGCAAAGCTAGTTTTGTAGCATGCTAGACCATGCTATATACCTCACGAATCCAGGTCTGTAGCGCGCTAGACCATGCTACAAAGCTCGCGGCGCAAGGTTTGTAGTGCGCTAGACCGTGCTATAGAGCTTGCGGTGCAAGGTCTGTAGCGCGCTAGACCGTGCTACAGAGCTCGCAAAGCCTGGTCTATAGCCCCATCCGGATTTTAGAGTGTCCATTTTTCTATCCTTATAACCCGACACTAACTCGTTAAATAGACGTAAGGGACCATTTTTGAAGGGAATATATGATATTTTAGAGAGAGGAAGTGCCCTAGAGTGAGAGGAAAAATCCCTAAGCTAATTGTTCATCAAAATCTTGCTTAAGCCTTGAAATTCAACAAGAAACCTCACAAGTTCTTCATCTAAGAGGTAAGGTTCCATACCCTAGTTTTCAATTTCGAATTTGGGTAGAAACCTCACAAGTTCTTCACTTTTGTTATATCTAAAAATAGATTGGGATTTCTAGGATTTTCGGAAAGTTGTAGTAATTTAAGGAAAGCTCAAAGCGAGATATGAATTGAATCCCACGGCATTCATGTAATTTATGTAAGTCTCGAGTTGTTCATTATAAAATTGGCTATTCCGAATAAGCTTGTGTTGAAAGATATATGTTCAATTTTTATCACAAATGCTTTTATCATATTATGTTATCATTTTAGAATGTGTTCAAAGTATGGATTGTGCATTAAAAATGTTTCGACTTCAATTAAAGTTCCAACGAATGCTATTATGCCAAATTCTGTGAAACATCTCTATGTGCCTAAGACTATTAATTGCTCACATGTGTACTAAAAATCTTTATTTGAAACGCCTTGTTGATGCTGCTGATGATGATGTTTGAAAGTGAAAAAGGTGAGCATGAAATATTAAATACGGCCGACGTACCAAGAATGATTTTATAAATATCGCCACTAGTGCCAATGAAATGAAAATATGTGAAAAACATATGAAATGAGATGATTGGTAGAAAAGGATGGTGTCGATCCACACATCATTGTGGTGAGACGGCCTAGCCGATCGGGTCGTGATTGGACGCCATGTCGCACACATGGTGGTGATTGTGCTGGCAATTATAATTAAAATTGTGATTGTGGTTGATGTCTCGGATAAGACGGCCTTATCGATCGGGTCGTGATCCGACTCCGTGATAAAAGTACGGTGGTATTGTGAACGGTGGCACATTGGTACTAAAGATCTCCCAACTTAAGATATGGAAATTTATTTGAACACTGTCTTGGTCCTAACTTGAGGTTTGATGTTGTTTGAGGCTTCCACTGATATTATGATTGTTCTTGCTTGTATTATTAATTTTTCTATTGAGATGGTGTTTTTTTATTCATACTAGTACTATTCCATATGTACTAACGTCCCTTTTGCCGGGGACAGTACATCTTCAATGGATGCAGGTTGTTCCACAGCATGAGACATAGATCAGTGATAGCGGTACACCCTTTTTTCAGCTGACTTAGTGGGCCCCACTTCATTTCGGGGTCATGTATCTTTTGTTCCTTGTGTATTGTGTTTGAGGTATAGCTGGGGCCTTGTTGCCGGCACTATCATAGTACTCTTTTATATCTATTAGAGTTTCCGTAGACATAGTGTAGGTTGTATATTAGTGCTGGGGAAGTCAAACAAGTTATGTTGTGTTTGCATTACTTGTTCCACTTCATACCATGAAAATGTGTGTAATTTGAGACTTTAAAATAAAGTAACTAATGGTAATGAATTGGCATTGTATACATTATCTTGTTATTTTCTAATTAACGAAAATATGTATTCTTTTTTTTCATAAATGGGTTTAGGTAGAAAGTATCTAACGGGCTTGCTTGACCGAGTTCACTCGGTTGAGTCCCGGTCGCGCTCCGCGAGTTCGGGGCGTGACAATATTTGGCTTATGACGAGGAGTCGGTGGACATTTTGGATGGTCAAGCTCAGAAGCTAAGATGGAAGATATTGCATCGATGAAGCTTCAGTGGAGAGGTCAACCGATCGAAGAGGCTACTTGGGATATCGAGGATGATATGCGGAGAAGATATACTCACATTTTTTGCATTTCAGGTATGTTTCTAAACTCGTTTGAGGATGGACCTTAGTTTAAGAGGGCGAGAATATAACGACTCGGCCGGTTGTTTTGTTTATGCTTGTTTGATGTTTTGTGTCTTGGGGTATAGTTGTTATCCTCAGGAATGTTTTTGCGTTAATTGAGGAACTTAGTCTCATTTTGGAATCTTAATTCGTAAGAGTTTACCATGGTTTGAATTTGTTGTAATCGATCTCAGATTGGTGATTTGATGCTTCCAATAGGTTTATAATGTCATTTTGGAATTAGGCGTATGTATGGATTCGGAGTTGGAGGTTCCTAGGATGTTTTGGCACTATTTGCCGAACGTTGGTAATTTGAAGGTTGGGAAAGTTTATAAGTTTGATTGGGCGTTGACTTTGATGTTATTGGGCTTAGATGTTTATTCTGGAACTTGCAATAGGTCCATTCTGCTATTTGGAACCTGTGTGCAATGTTTGCTTATACTGTGGATTGGTTAGGCTTGAATCGGATGTGTGGTTTGGAGTTTGGAAGCGAATGAACTTACGAGAAGCTCAACTAGTGTTTTCATCATCGATTCTTTGTTTTGATGTTAATTTCAGTGCATTAAGCTTGTGGATAGGTTTAGGGGAAGTACTAGGACTTGTTGGTATGATTGGACGGGGTCTTCGAGATCATTTTTGAGTTTAGAGGCAGTTTTGGTGCTGAGGTGTTGCACCTGCAAGGCATTGTGTGCATGTGCGATTCAGTAGAAGAGGACTGCTGATTATAGATGTAAAGTGTGGCGGAGGACAAGGGAGTCAGTAGATGCGAAGCTTCAGTGCATTTGGGCATCTACAAATGCGGAGGATTTGTGCGCAGAAGCACAGGCATTCAGGAGTGGGGCGATTGTGCAAAAGCAAAAATTTGTCGCACCTGCATGATCGCAAAAGCGGAGTTAAGCTCCACTGGTGTGAGGGAGCGGATTATTAAATGAGCTTCCAGAAGTGAGGTTTTGACCGCAGAAGCGACAGATTTGTCCAGAATTGCGGAAATCGCTGAGCAGACTTATATTTCAAGGGTTTAGCTGATATTTTCATTATTTGGAGATTTGGAGCTCGGCTAGAGGAAATATTTGCAAAGGATTTCAACATACATTGGAGGGTAAGTAATTTCTACTTGATTTTGGTGTTAGATATTGATTCCCTATAGTTTTGTGCACTTAGAACATGGATTTGAAGGAGAAAAATAGGGGGGGTTTGTGCAAGATTTTGGAGAGTGGATATTTGGGATTTAAACCCTGATTTGGAGTTGGATTTTGATGAAACTTGTATATTTGGAATCGTATTTGAATGTGTAGTCAAGATCTATGAGTTTGGTCGGGCTCTGAGAGGTAGGCTCAGATTTACTTTATGGTTGACTTTGTGTTTTTGATTAAAGATTGAGTCTTTATGCTCCGTTATTGTTTCCTTTAGCATTATTTGACATTGTTGTGTGTTATTTGGCTAGATTCGATCCGTCCAAAGGACGATTCACGTGGGAAGGCATTCTTAGAGTATTGATTTGCTCTTTTGAGGTAAGTATCTTGCCTAGACTTGGTGGAGGGACAAATTGCTTAAGTTATCTATATTGGCTACGTGCTAGGGGTGGGACACATGCGAGGGGTTAAGCCCATGTGTGTGCACCGGGTTTATCAATATTCTGGGTAGTCAGTACACTATGTTATGCTTTATTTTGGATAATTGTATTCTTTCTATCATGATTGTTATGGTTGTATGACTACATTGCCTCATGAATCATGCTACACATCATGTGTAGGCTTGTTTTTCCTGTTTGAACATGATACTCACTATTGTGTGGCGTAACCGCCTAATTGAGTTGTAGGTGTACACTTCGCCTATGCATACGCTTTAGCATGCTATTGTATCATACCAAAAGTATGTGATTTGATATCCATTGACTATATACATGTATTCTTGTATATGCTTTCTATGTTATTGATGGGTTTGACAACACGTGAGTCATCCGTGCAAGTTGAGTTGACTATGGCACATGAGTTGTCTGTGCGGCTGTTGTGATTGTGGCACGTAAATTGTCTGTGCAACGTGTGGATAATGATCCACCCCATAGGGACGTCCTCTCATGTTTCTCCTTTATGATGTACACAGTTGTGGAAAACTGATAAGTGTCAGGGTACCTTTGATGTATGCATGATTTTTAATGCATATCTCCTCTATATGCTAGCACTGTACTTGTATACGTGCCTTTTGTGCATATATTATCTATATGCCGCTTTTGTCGATGAAATGATACACATCATATGTCTTCTCTATATGTCTTTATCTATGTAATTCGACTTGTCTATTTATGCATATCTTCTCCATATGCTGAACTATTATTTTGTTTAATGTTTGTGCATATCTCTCTATGTGCACCATGGGCTTTATTTGAAGTCATACATAGATTTTGGTATTATTACTAGGCATTCGTATGTAATCATGAGTTGTACGAATTTATCATGTGAGTACCATTTGTGATTATTGCCATTACCTGTCCAACGTCTGTCATGATACTTACAGAGTACATGAGGTCGGTTGTACTCATACTATATTTTGCACTTAATTGGCAGACCAAGGTGTGTGACCTAGCTGAGAGTTATGTTGGTTATTGTTGTTGTGTTGTTGGGACGAGGTACAACTACATCCCAACAGTCCCTAGCGTCTCTTCATATCTTCCTTATTATTGTTGTTGTTGTTCAGAAAGTATTTTGAATTATTAAACTTGTACTCATGTTGTAGAGCTCATCACTTTGTATTACCAGTTCTAGGGGATTTACGTATTGGCACGGTCTTTAATTATGATATTTGGCATTCAGACTTGTATTCTTTTAGTAGTTTGTTATTATTCTTCACTATTACTTTATGTGTGGCTTGCTTGGCAAATGGGTTAGGCGTCATCACGACCGGTGGTGGTTTTGGATCGTGACAAAAGCATATTTAAGCTTTCCGGAAACCAAAACGGACTATGCACACAAGTCATGAATCATCAAATTAAACTATTCAAACTCTCAAATCATGAAACGGAAAGTTGGAACTCAAGAAGACCGACCGATTCATTTCATAAATTAAGATCGTCAAGTAAATAATAAAATGAGAATGTAAAGATTAATACAAATTACCCTTGAAATGGTAGTACAAGCCATGAGCCATTACGATACACAAGTACAATATTGGTTTGAAGAAAATACATCAGCTGTTTAGAGTAGACATAAACAGAAATACAAGTCCTAAACTACCATGAACAAAATGGTTGTCACGACCCATAATCCCACCACAGGTCGTGATGATGCCTTACCTGCTTGCTAGGCAAGCCAACACTCAACAATAATAATAGAAACCAATTATTAAGTAATTAGCAGAGTTATGATAGAAATAAAAGAAAAATAAGTCTCAAAATAACACCATGATATACATAAATCCAAGACAGGGTCTAAGCACGACCACAAGTATCAAAACAACGCTCAAAAATCGGTGTCACAATATTAGGCTAAAAACATTTGTTTGGAAAGAATAACTGGACAAATATAGATAAACGAAGGAGGGGGGACCCCATGTGCCGCAGATCAAAAACATAGGGCAGCTCACCACGAAGTCTCATCTGCATGCTCCTAAGTGGCTGGATGGATGCAAGTAGTTCATTCTTCAAAATTTACACAAAAATGTGCAAAAGTATAGTATGAGTATAAAATCATAGTACTTAGTAAGTATCAAGTCTAGCCTCAAAGAAGTAGTGATGAGAGGTCGACACTAACACATAGTAACAGTTCAATAAGCAAGTAGAAGCATAAATAGAGCAAGAGATAAGTCATTGTATCATGAAGTTTCCACAAAAGTCAAGTTACATTAAGATTGCGATAATTAGTCATGCTTTTCAGACAAAGGAAATACAATTTAATGCCAAATATAGTTACTGTTAAAGAAAACATGATATAAATCATGCAATGTTATATATGATAGCTAATACATTAGTCTAGGATGCATATGTATGCTCATGACCAAATCTCAACCTCCCACAGTACCCATCCATATGCCCAACACTAGCCAAGTATCCAAACTAAGCACCAATGGTGCCTGCGCTCATAGGGCCCAAAGTAACATGGGACCCAATCCAATCATAATAAATAATCCATAATGTCCCTAGTTTCAAAATCCTCAACTTTCCTCAATAACCAACTTTTCAACTCATGTATGTTTATATGAGATAGTATGATGAAGATGCAACATGTGATAATAATAAATGCGGATGCACAATAACATGAATAAGAGATGGTTATGGCTAATCATATAATTTAACTTTTCATAACAGTTCAATATGTTCATTATATATTCTTAAACCCGATCATGATATCAAATATGAGCAACAAGAGCCAATAATCCGTAAATCATTAGTCAAGTAAGGCATATGTATAAATATGGCTAAAATAAAAATCCCAACATGGTGAAAACATCTATCGTGTTCAAATTAACATGTCATAATTGCTAGCATGGTCTTTAATCATTATTAATATTTCATCGTGTAGTCAACGCATCAACGAAACATGGATAAACAGTTTACATAGTCCAAACGGGGCATATTATAAGCCTAACTCTCTTCGGTTGTGGTCACAACCTAGCTAAGCGTATATGCCCATCACCTCGCATATATATGGCAGCTAAATCAAGTAACAAGTAGCAAATAAATTACCTATGAGGAGAATTTCCTCTTACAAGGATAGACAAGACACTTACCTCCACCCGAGAACACCTTCAACCTTCCAAGACAACCTTTCCCTTAAAATCACCTCCAAACGATTCAAATCTAGTCAAGTATTACTTAATAACGTCAAATAATGATATACAAATCGGCTCCAAACCATAAAGCTCTAATCTTTGATCAAATCTTATAAATTCAAACCCAGCCCACAAAGGTCAAAACCCTAGTCAAGGGATAGATACTGATTAACCATAACCCTGCGAGTCCAAATATGTTATTAGATACCAAAACCGAGTCCAAATCGACCCTCAAATTCCCAAGACTCACCCTCTTAAGTTGTAGACAAAACCCCAATTTTCTCTTTAAAATTCCACGTCCTAAGTGTATAAATCTATGGGGAATCAATATAAATAATCAAATCCAAGTGAAAAGTATTTACCCAGAAAGTAGTAGTGAAAATACCTTCCAAAATTGCTTATTCCCGTCCGCCAAAACTCAAAATTGTGAAATATGAGCTAACCCTTTAAATAAACAAGTTTGCAAGCAATATCGCATCTGCGGCCACCCGCTCACATCTCTGTGATCCTTGGTAGCCAGCCACTGCACCTGTGACGCTCATGCCGCGTCTACGGCCTTTGCGGGTGCACCTGTCCTTGTGCAGATGCGCTTTCTAAGGCTGGCCTCATTCTCGCAGATGCACACAAAGCACCGTATGTGGGCCTTTGCACTAGTGCTTCCCTCATCACAGAATCAACCACCCACTGGAGCAGCCAATTTCACATAAGGGCTCCAAACACTGCATGTGCGTCCTCCGCATTACAACTCCGTCCTTTTCCAGGGGCAATGTACCTGATATCAAAAAACATCCAGCAACATCAACATGGTGCAAAATTATCTGAAACCACTCTGAAACGCGAGCCTCCCGGGTCCCATCCAATCATACAAAAAAGTCTGAATACCTTATCCCAACTTATCCCAAGGCTCAAAACATCAAAAACAACAACACAACCAAGAAACAAAGATAAAAATCCATCTCTTAACCTCCAAGCTTTCAACCTTTGCCGAATACGTCCGTATCACACTTAGACATTTCAGGTTACAACCAAACATTGCACACAAATTTCAATAAGCTAAATGAACCTATCCAAAGTCTCAAAATCACAATTGGATCCCGACAACATCAAGGTAAACTATCTGTCAAATCCATGAACTCTCCAATTCTTCAAATTAGTAACTTTCGACAATTAGTGCCAAATCTTAAATCACAATACAAACCTATTGACACCATCAAATTCCAATTTCAAGGTCGTTAACTCAAAAGTCAATCCTTGGTTAACTCATTCAACTTAAAGCTTCCATAACAAGAATTTCTCTTCTAAAACCAACCATACACACATGTGGTAATACATCATTTGGAACTACTCAAGGTCTCAAACCATCCAACATAGTGTTAAATCTCAATACAACTTGTTGGGTCATTATAATGACAGCTTGAAATTAGAACAATGGTACATCTTCAATGCTACCCTTCGCCTTTCCCAACCATTAGCTCCAAAATCTGTACGCAGGGTGCAAAAGTTTAGTATATATACAATCAACACTATGTCCTCAGTGAGTATCAAGACTAACCTCAAGGAAGTAGTAGCGACATTCAGTCAAACATACTCACTTTATATAACTTGTGCAACCCATAAGAATATATAATAATAGACAAATAGCTATGAAATTGCAAAGGAAGATGAATCTTAATCACAGGCTCAATCAAAGAAGAAGGTAATAAGCATCATTTGCTAAAGAACCATACTAAAGCTTATACAAATGCACAAACTCCGCATATAAAAGAATATTTGCACCAAGTAGCTTTAACTCAAATACATTTACATGAGTGTAGAGTGTCTATGCACGATAAGACCTAAATTCACACCGATTCCCAAGTCCCATTCATACAAATGCTCCAACATGAGTCTAAAATGCCTATGCATGATGAAGACTTAACATACACCTCAGTCATTCATCCTCCAAGTGTCCAACAATCCACTAACAAGTCCCATGCATATGTAAAATACATGTATGTGAATATGTAAATGATATTCTGAACCTATCAAAAATCTAAACCAACTATACATGCAAGTCATAATATGTCATATGAAACTACTCAAGATATCAAATGACTGAACGGAATGTTAAAGATCAAAACAGCAAACAGCCAGTTGGGTTGTTACAATGGTATCTTGCAATTGGAAAACTAGTGTCATGACCCAAAACCACTGACAGGTTGTGATGGCACCTAACTCACTTGCTAGGCATGCCAACATAACAACATAAGAAAATAATAACAGATATAGCAGAAATACTACAAGTCTAATGCCAATGATATAAACAATCGCGTCGAAATACAATAATCCTCCTCCCAGAACTGGTAAATACAAGGTCATGAGCACTAAAACATAAATAAAAGTCTGAAATACCAAATAACAATATTGTCTGAATGAAAGATAACAGTACAAAATTAAAAGAGACGCCAAGACTGCGGTCGAGATACAAATCTACCTTCTCTCTCCAAAGATAACTCAGCAACAAGCCGCAGCTACCGGTTTCTCGGTCCAACACCTGGATCTGCACAATTAAGTGCAGAGTGTAGTATGAGTACAACCAACCCCATGTACTCAGCAAGTATCATAACTAACCTCGGCAAGGAAATAGAGGGAAGAATTATTATTGATACTCGCTAATAAATTATACAGTTCATAAACCTCACAAGTACACAACAAATAATATGATCAAGTCATAAATAATAGATAAGACCACCTTAGTGCACACGATAACTTAACATGCTCTACTCAGTTGACTATCCAACATATAAAGGAGATATGCAAATAAAGCAGGAAAACAACCAAGGAAATTGCAAGTGAAGACGAAATGCAATAACCAAATCAAACACTGGCCAGTATTTTCCTCATAATTTCAATAACCAAACCAAACCAAAAATTAGCTTTCCTCAAATTACATGTATACCATCAAGAAGAAACATGAGAGGGTGACCCTAGATGAATAGATCCATATCCACATGTTGCACGACGTAGTCCCGTGCCATAAATATCAACCACACGGTGTAGTCATGTGCTAATAATCACATTCCACACGGCGTGGTCATGTGCTTATAATCATAATTTTCACGGCGTCGTCACATGCTCATAATCACAATCCACACGATGTGGTCACGTGCTCATAATCATAATCCGCACGGCGTGGTCATATGTTCATAGTCATAATTCTCACGGTATAGTCACATGTTCATAGTCATAATCCGCCCGGCGTGGTCACGTGCTCATAGTCATGATCCACACAGCGTGGTCACATGCTACTAGTCTAATCCATATCACACAGAAAGCATATATACAAGAATACATGTAGATGATTAATGAATATCAAATTTCATACTCCTGGACTAGTATAACTGACATGCTAAGGCGTATGCATGTGCAAAGTGCGCTATCTTAGCTCAAATCAGGCAATCGCATCATGATATTAGAAATTATCAGGTTCAATCAGGAGATTAATCTTTATGCGACCTCAAACATGGTTCAAATAGCTCACAACATTGCTACAATTATAAAAAACATCACAGCATTAAGCTTATCAACCCATTCAAGGCGTAACATATCCTAAGCACTAACCTGAGCATGAATAATACACCGGTGCATGCTCATGGGCTCAACCCCACACATGTGCACCACCCATAGCACGTAACATGAAAACATAACCCAGGCAACTAGTGGCTCAACCATGTTTAGGTAAGAAACTTACCTCAAGCAACAAAGTCAACTATCGGTCAAACCTATCAACAAAGTCAACTCTTGGTCAAACCTATCAACCTTCCAACTTTCGCCAATTCAAGCCAAAATGACCTAGGAACCTCCAAACACATTTTCAGACATATGCTTAAGTCAAAAATAACCCTACGAAGTATTGAAACCATCAAAACACCATTCTGAAGTTGTCAACGCAAAAGTCAAATATTTGTCAACTCTTAAAACTTAAGCCTTCAACCAAGGGACTAAGTGTCCTAACTCAAAACAATACTTCTCCGAAACCAAACCAACCACCCCGGCAAGTCCCATAATTAAAAAATACATATATGTAAAGCATCAACTAGGGGGAAAGGGCTAAAATACTAAATATTACAAGCTAGGTCGTTACATTATCCCCATCTTTGACAAACGTTAGTCCTCGAATGAGTTTAGAATCATACCCAGAGTCTCAAAAGGTGAGGCTCATCGGCATCTCCTGCTCGGTCTCGCAAATAGCCTCATCGGCCGGCTGACCTCTCCGGTCAAAAATAACCACCGAATCCATATCATAAGTCAAATCCTCGTCCAACTGCTTCGTGCTAAAGTCGAATACATATGACAAATCCCCATAATACTTCTGGAGCATAAAAATATGAAACACTAGGTGAACCCACGATAGACTAGGTGGAAAGGAAAGTCGGTGGGCCACCTCTCCCACTCTCTCAAGCACCTCAAAAGGACCAATATACCTAGGCTCAACTTGCCTTTCTTCCCGAACGTCATCACACCCTTCATGGGCAAAACCCTCAGTAAAACCTTCTCACACACCATATATGCAACATCGCGAGCCTTCCTACCAGCATAACTCTTTTGCATGGACTACATTGTACGAAGCCGCTCCATAATCAATGGACCAAATCATTTCCTAACAACCTAGCCTCCCCAAGCTCAAAACAACAAACCGTAGAACGACATTGCCTCCCAGATAAGGCCTCATAAGGAGCCATCTAGATACTCGATTGATAGCTGTTGTTGTGGGCGAACTCTGCCAACGGTAGAAATTGATCCCATGATCCTCCAAAATCAATGACACGGGCTTGTAACATATCCTCTAAAATCTGATTGTTGTGCTCGGACTGCCCGTCTGTCTGAGATGAAATGTTGTACTCAGCTCGACTTGTGTGCCCAACTCATGTTGTACTGTTCTACTAAAATGCGATTTAAACTGGGTGCCTCAATCCGAGATAATAGACATAGGCTCACCATAAAGGCGAACAATCTCCCAAATATAAATCCGTGACAACTACTCTGAAGAGTAGGTAGCCATGACTAGAATGAAGTGTGCAGACCTGGTCAATTTGTCCATAATGACTAAAAATGCATCGAATGTCCACAAGGTTCATGGAAGCCCAACTAAAATATCAGTTATACACTCCTACTTCCACTCTGAAATATCAAGCCTCTAAAGTAAACCAGTGTGTCTCTAATGCTCGTACTTCACCTGATGATAGTTCAAACACCGAGAAACACACTCAACAATATCCTTTTTTATCCTCCACCACCAATAGTGCTGCCTCAAATAATGGTACATCTTCACGGCCCCTAGATGAATGTAATACTGCAAACTATCAGCCTCTTCAAGAATCAACTCTCGCAACCCATCCGCATTTGGAACACAGGTTTGGTTCTGAAGCCTCAATACCCCCATCATCTCCAATAGTCACCTCCTTAGAATCACTGTGATGCACTTTGTCCCTTAGTACAAGAAGGTAGGGATCGCCATACTAACGAGACATGATGTGGTCAAACAAGGATGTACGTTATATAACACAAGAAAGTACCAGGCTAGACTCTGAAATATCCAACCTCACGAACCGATTGGCCAAAGCCTGAACATATAATGCTAACAGTCTCTCAACAATTAGAATCGAAGTAAGACTCCCCATGTTCTCAGCCTTCCTACTCAAAGCATCGACCACCATATTGGCCTTCCTCGGGTCATAAAGAATGGTGATATCATACTCGTTTGGGAGCTCTTACCACTTCTATTGCCTCAACTTCAGATATTTTTGATTGAATAAGTGTTAGAGACTTCTGTGATATGCGAACATCTCACAAGACCCGCCGTAAAGATAATTTCTCAAAATCTTGAGCGCATAAACAATGGCTGCTAACTCCAAAATGTGTACTGGGTAGTTCTTCTCATGGAGCTTCAACTGGTGCAAAGCATAAGTAATCACTCTACCCTCAATCATCAACACGCATCCAATGCCAATCCATGAATCATCATAATAGAATATATATGAACCCATTCCCAAAGCTTCTGAAAGCTCTCCACACACTCACCAGACCACTTGAACGGGGCACCCTTCTGCGTCAATATAGTCAATGGGGTTGCTATAGAAGAAACCCCTCAACGAAACGACGATAATACCCAACTAACACAAGAAAACTCTGGATCTCAGTAGCAGTAGACGGTCTGAGCAAACTCTGAACTGCCTCAATCTTCTTCGGACAAACCTTAATCCCCACACTGGACACCACGTGGACCAAGAATGCCACTGAGTCTAACCAAAACTCGCACTTGGATAAATTAGCATATAACTTCTTTCTCCCTCAAAATCTGGAGCACGATCCTCAAATATTGTTCAAGATCCTTCTGGTTGTGAGAATACACTAATATATCATCAATGAAAATTATGACGAATGAATTAAGATATGGCTGAAATACGTTGTTTATCAAGTAATAAAAGCTGCTGGGACATAGGTCAACCCAAAAGCCATCACCAAAAACACATAGTGACCATTCAGGGTCCTAAAACCCATCTTTGGAATATCTAAAGCCCAAACCTTCAACTGTTGGTACCCCGATCAAAAATCTATCTTCGAGAATACCATATCATCCTGAAATTGATCAAACAAATCATCAATATGCAATAGTAGGTACTTGTTCTTGATAGTAACCTTGTTCAACTTCTTATAATCAATGCGCATCCTCGTAGGATCATCTTTCTTCAACACAAATAATACTGGTGCACCTGAAGGTGACAAACTAGGCCTGATGAAACCCTTATCAAGAAACTCATGAAACTATTCCTTCAACCCCTTCAACTCTACTAGTGCCATGCGATATGGTGGAATAGAGATAGGCTGACAAAATCAATACCAAAATAAATACCCTTGTCGGGTGGCATGCCCGACAAGTCTGTAGGAAACACATAAGGGAACTCTCTCACTATTTGGACTGACTCAACAGTATGAGTATCAACACTAACATCTCTCACAAAGGCAAAATACACCAAATGCCATTTTTCAACCATCCATTGAGCCTTTAAATAGGAATTCACTCTACTGGTAGTATGAACAAGAGAATCTCTCCACTCAAACCTAGGCAACCCCGCCATCACCAATGTAATGATCTTAGCGTGACAATCAAGGATAACATGGTACAAAGATAGACATCCATACCCCAAAATCACCTCAAAATCAGCCATACTGAGCAATAAAAGATTGACTCTAGTCTCATAGCCCCTAATGGTGACCACACATGACCAATATACATGATCCACCACAACGGAATCAATTTCTGGTATAGATACATGAACATGCATATCTAAAGAATCACAAGGCATATCCAAATAACGAGCAAAGTAGGATGGCACATAAGAGTAAGTGGAACCAGGGTCAAATAACACTGAAGTATCCATGTGGAACACTAAAACAATACATGTGATAACGACGTCAGAAGCAACTGCCTATGGCCTAGCGAGAAATGCATAGAAACGGGTCGGACCACAGCCTAATCGACCTTCCCCTCTAGGGCGACCTCGAACTGACTGAGCCCTACCCCTAACTGGTTATGCGGGTAGTGTAGCTATTGGTGTTGAAATCATAGGTTGTGAGCTCTGTTGTGGGACCCAACTCAAAAGTCTAGGGAAATCCCTCTTGAGATGACTCAACTCTCCACACTCAAAGCAACCCTTATTATGAGGTTGCTGACCCTGATAACCTGAATAACTACTTGTGGAACCTGAAAAGATGGGGCACAGTAAGAACTTTGTGCCGTTAGCGCACTAAATAATGACTAAACTGGGCGAGCACTATATGAACTATGGATAACTGATGAACCACAAGAAATATGATGAGCTGCCTGATCGGGCCTAAAAGAACGACCTCTGTTGTAATGTGACTGGCCTCCAAATGAGGCACCACAAAAATAACCTAAACCACGGGGCCTCTTGGCCTCTCACTCCTCTCGCTCAATCCTTCTAGCATGCTCCAACCGCCTAGAAATTTCAACCACCTAGTCAAACATAGCATCCATCTTGGCCTCTCGAGCCAAACTATAACGCAGACCATATTGAGAACATCAATGAACGTCCTAATCTTCTCCCTCTTAATGGGAACAACCATATGACATGACGTGCCAAATCCATGAATCTCATCTCGTACTGGGTCACAGTTATATCCCCCTAGCGTAGGTTCTTAAGCTCTCTACGCAACTCTGCCCTGCAAGTCTGTGGGACAAACTTCTTGTTACACCCCATGTTTTCGTACGTGAGAGTACGCCGTAAGTCAATTGATGTAAGCTCAGAAATAAGATTATATTTGAAAGTATATAAAGTAAGTTAATCATGTTACCTTGGAGGTTACAAATATTTAATGTCATGAATAACAAGTACCAAGAGGGTTTTAAAGCTTAGAAGCTAAACGAATTGAAAAAAATAAGTTTCGTCGAAAGTCGAACAAGTTTGGAATGTTATAACATATACTTTTAGGGTGAGATTAGTGTGCTTAAAATGATAAGGATGTTATGTTATGATTTATTTTAGTCGTATAATATTCATGTGTTACGTTTTGAAGTCAAACGAGTTGTGGAACAAATGTTGGCCAAGGTTATCACAAGTTACATTCATAATGTGCTGAAAATTATGTCAAATGTAGCTGAGCTTTTCTCCGAATATACTTGGAAATACCGGATGATCCACATACCAAATTCAAGGTCTATGAGTCTAGTTTCCAACATATTAAACTATTTCTCGATATGACATCGGAGTAGAAAAATATTCACATTTTTGCAAGACTACAAAAGCAGCTCCCATGGGACCCACTTAGGCGGTGGGTGATTATCCAACCTTTAAAGATCGGGGAAAGGCTTATTTGGGGTCATTTATTCGACCCAAACATACCCTATACTCTCCCAAAATACTCTTAAATCATTCTCCATGATTTTAGAGTGAAAACCAAAGATAGAAACATAAATCCAATGCTAGAAATCCTGTGGTGCTTCCTAGATCGTAGTTCTTCATCTTGTGGTTGTTTTGGAGGATCCTTCAAAGTGCTTACGCACCAAATTGAACACAAAAGTTTATTCAAGATGAGAATACAACTCCTATAGTGTTGTGGTGTGATTGAGGGTCGATGTGAGCAACACCAGCTGGTGATTTCAAGTTGTATCTACTGCCTAAAGTAAGTAAATCATGTTCTTGATTGTGCTTAAGGTTAATCATGTGTTGGTTGAGTTGTTTGAGTGAAAATATACAAGATAGTAATTTCCATGGCATAAGGAATCGTTATCATTTTTTGTGGGCTGTGTTGAGGATATATATATATATAGTTTGTTGTGGCTGGAAATCGTTATAAATAGTTTAATTATGTTGTGTCTACTGTTTTTAAGCTTATCTATGTGCTAATTCAGTTGATTGAAGAAAATAACATAAGAATAAGAGGTTGATGATAGAGGTTAAGGTGCTAGCCATGTGAAGTATTTTTTAAAATTATTCTTATGATGTTTTGGGCTGAAAATCATATGGTAAGCATAAGTATGATTTTATTAGATGTTGTAGGTAGATTCATGGAAAAGGAATTGGATTAAATTATATTTTTTTAATTGTAAATCGAGTTTGCCGCTCAAAATGGTTGTTGAAGTAGCCAGAGAGCTTATTGTGAATTATATTGTTGTTGTTTGGGATGTTCAATGACTTTTAGTAACTTATGGGATGTAGTAAAAATAGGGGAGGTGCTTTCCGTTTTCTTGTAGAATATTGGTTTTGAAATATCAGAGTTACAACGCTTATATGATGACGACGATGTCGGTCTACTTATTGTAGATGTAAGAAGATCATATTGAGCTTGGTTGACAATTGGAGAGAAGATTGCAAAGGTATATTAAGGCACCTCCTTCTTTCTTTTGGCATGATCTAAAGTGAAATGAACGTAAATAATATGCTATTTCATAACGGATCTATTCCTAGCAACTAAGGTTGTTGTAATGCCCCGTGAAAATTTTCCTAAAAATCAGGGTTGGGTGATGCCGGGGTAGGCGTAGAGGTTAATAATAGTAGAAATTCTTCAAGACCGTTGGTGTGCAAGATGATTGGGTATTCTTAAAAGTTTTCCCCGTGAAGGGTATTATGCGGTTTGGAAGGAAAGGGAAATTGAGTTTGAGGTATGCCGGGCCGTACAAAATCATTTAGAGGATCGCTGAGGTAGCTTACAAGCTTGAGCTACTACCTGAGATGTCATAAGTGCACCCGGTGTTCCATGTGTCTTTGTTGAAGAAGGTAGTTGGAGACCCGTCCGCTATTGTGTCGGTTGAGACCATTGAGGTTAATGAGGAACTGTCAGATAAAGAAATTCCAGTTTCTATTATTGATCGACAAGAACGAAAGTTAAGAAATAAAGAAATTGCATCCGTGAAAGTGCTATGGCGAAACCAACAGGTTGAAGAGGCTACTTGGGAAGCCGAGGAAGAAATGAAGAAAAAGTATCCTTATTTGTTTGAATAGCCATGTATTTATAGAGTTGTAATTTATGAAAATTCTAAGCGTTACCTTCTACGAATTATGTATCTTTTCTACAGTTGATGTTAAGGGTGTTCTGTTTCTTGTAATATATTGCTCATGAGGCCACAGTAGGTGCTGTTATTGTGTTATATTGCGTCATTGGATTATATATATGTTTTGAGGATGTGTTTCTGGGGCTCTCTGACAGGTGGATAGGCCCAGTTAAAGGAGAAACTCTGGCAAAATTTTTAGAAATATAGGGAGTTAGTCAAATTTGGGGTTGCTGGTGTGTGGTATGAAAACGGAGTCGCATAAGATGCTAATAGTGAACCTTGACCCTCATTCGAGTACGAATGATCTTAAGTGGGGGAGGATATAAGGCCCCGTGAAAACTTTCCAAAAACATTTTGGATTGAACAGTGCGCTGGGGAGTTGAAGGAAAATATTTGGCAGAAATAGGCGTTTCTGGGTCATTTTGATTTCATTCTTGCGGCCCATTATGCGACCGCATAATATCAGCCTTGGAGTTTTGTGGAGGGAGGTTTTGCGGTGCATTATGCGACCGCAGAGCAGGTCTGTGGGCCGCATAGTGACCGCATACCCAGTCAGTTTCTTTCTAGTTTTGGCACCCAATTTGTGTGGCCGATATGCAAACCGCATGTCCATTCTACGGTCGCATATGCGGCTGCAGATCCTGTGTCGGGGCTTCACTTTGGGTTTTTATAACCCGGCCCTACTTCGATATATCTATGCAAAGGATCATATTTTGAGCAAAATCTGATACTTTTAGAGTGAGAAAGAGTGCTTAGTGAGGGGGAGTAACCTTCAACCTATTATCCATCAATTCTTGCTCAATCATTGAGGATTAAAAAATAAGGTCTTCATCCTAAAGGTAAGAATCTATGCCCTATCTCTTAATTTCAAAAATTTACAAACAATGGGGTAATTAGGGAGACAGTTATTGGGTGTGGGGGTTGTTGTCTTGCATGCATGTATTCTTGAAGTATATGGGAAGGTTGTGAGCTAAAAATGGTAGAGAATGGGTTGGGGAATGATGGAATCTTCCACAAAGGGCCTTAAAACATTGATGCTTACATAGTGTTTGATAATATGCTCAAATGAGCTAGAATCATGACCATATTCCTAATTTTGGTTCAACTTGTTATATTTCTAAAATAGATTGAAGTTTCTAAGAATTCCGGAACGTTTTAAAAGTTTAAGGAAGCTCAATTGATGTATGTTGGCTAAACCCCCTTCTTCTTAGAATCGAATCCCACGGTGTTCATGTAATTGGTGTTAGTCCTTGACCATTATTGAATTGGCTATTCCTAATGTGTTTGTGTTGAAGAATGTATGTTCAATATTTATTCTAAATTCTTCATCATGTCATCTTGCTGTTTGAGGATGTGTTCAAAAATGTGGAATATGTGTTAGGAATATTAAGACTTCAAGTCAAGATCAAAATGAAAGTTATTAGCCCAAATTGTATGAAAAGCCTCTATGTGCCTAAGATTCCCAAATTGCTCTTATGTGAATTTAATGTCTTGAATGGAAAGCCTTATTGTTGTTGATAATGATAATGATGTTTGAATATGGAAAATGGAACTGGAATTATTAAATACGGCCAAGTGCCAAGCATGACTTTATAATTGTGGACATTAGTGCCAATGAATCGAAAGGATATGAAAGAAGTGTGATGCGAGATGATCGACTGAAAAAGGTAATGTCTTGGGTGAGACGGCCTAACCGATCGGGCCGTGATCGGATGTCATGTCGTACACATTGTGGTGACTGTGCTAAAAATGATAATTGAAATTATGGTTATGGTTGATGTCTCAAAGGTGACGACCTAGCTAATCAGGTCGGGATCGAACTGCGTGAAGAATACGGTGGTATTGTGAATTATGGTATATCGGCACTAAGGATCACCCAACCTAATAACATGGAAATTGGCTAGAAAACTTATGTGATCCTTAGATTCATGTTTTAGTGTTATTTGAAGCTCTTATTGAATTCTTGATTGTTCCCCTTGTATTATTATTCATTCTATTGATATGGTATTTAGTTTTACATACTAGTACTATTCGATAGTACTAACGTCCCTTTTGTCGGGGGCATTGCATCTTTAATGGATGCAGGTGGTTCCACAACAGGTAGCATTGACCAGCGTTAGCAGTACACCTTCCTCTTAGCAGACTTGGTGAGCCCCACCTCATTTCGGGCTCATGTATCTTTTGTACATTTTGTTATCATATTTGGAGGTATAGCCGGAGCCTTGTTGATGGAACTATCATTGTACTCATTTGTATCGTTTAGAGTCTCTGTAGACATTGTGTGGGTTGTATGTCGCTGTTGGGGGAAGTCAAACAATTAATGTTTGTATTTAAATCAGTCACTTGTTCCACTTTAGCCTATAAAGAGGTGTGTATTTTGAGATATTAAAGTAAAGTAACTAATGAAACAATTTAATATTGTATGTATGAACTCCCAACTGTCTAATTAATGGAATCAAGTTTTTTTGTATCATGGGTGAGTTGGGTAGAAAGTATCTAGCAGGCTTGCTCGGCCGGGTTCACTCGGTTGAGCGCCGGTCACGCTTCCCAAGGATAGGGCGTGACAGTTGTCCATGTTTTTCTTTGCTTATAAAGTTATTCTAAGAAAGTATGTATGATCCTTTAATACTATTGAAGTTCATATTGATGTAATTGATGTCCATAATGTTAATCGAAGGTGCGACGACCATACATCACTCCGGAAGATTTAGAATGTGATTCCATGAGCCCAGCATGCATTATATATATTTATCTATTTTACTCTGCCAAGTCACGCTATAGTCTGGCGGGTATGACACCTATTGTGCAACCACTGATCAGTTGGGTTTTACTGAGCTTTACGTGGCTGGGTACAATTCTACCGAGCCTTATGCTGGCCGGGTACGCTTTTACCGAGCCTATTACGGCCGGGAACGATATGATGATGATGATTCATATAGAGGTGAATGTATTTAATAGTTTATGTGTATATATATGTATCATGCATTTCATGTCAGTAGCCCTCAGAGGCACTCACATGTTACAGGCTGTATCTTCTCTATCTTTTTTTGCCTTACTGTTCTTATTTATGCTTTCCTGCCTTACATACTCAGTACGTTATTCGTACTGACGTCCCTTTTGCCTGGAGATACTGTGTTTCATGCCCGTAGGTCCTGATAGACAGGTTGATAATCCTCCTAGTAGGCTATAAGCTTAGCGAAAGATGTTGGTGCACTCCACTTGCTCTAAAGTTTCCTATTTGGTCAGTATGATTTGTATATGTATTGAGTGGTATGGCAGGACCTTGTCCCGACCTTTATGATTTCTATGTACTCTTAGAGACTTGTAGACAGATGTCATGTATATGGATACTTTTATGGCCTTGCCAGCGTATGTTTTGAGTGTACAAATGATCTTGTCGGCCTTATAGGCTCGTATGTCACATATATAAGTTTGTCTATCATATTGGGTCTTTATATGTCGAGTATTCCCTTATGTTTTTTTCTGGTTATCTCATGATGGCCTTTCTGGATCATTTACCCATGATAGTACAATAAGAAAGATCTAGTTAACCAGGAAGACAACTATTCTTCTAGAAGAGAAGAGCGAGTCTCAGTCCTGGATGTTATGTTGGTACTCGGTTAAGTAAGGAACCGGGTGCCCGTCGCGGCCCTTCGGTTTAGGTTGTGACAAACTTGGTATTAGAGCAGTTCTATACTAGGGAATCTACAAGTCATGTGTAGTAGAGTCTTGTTTATGGGTGTGTTGTGCACCACACTTATAGGCTTGAGGCTATAGGGCATTTAGGAATGTCACTCTTTCTTCTTACTGTAGATTGTGTGGAAGAGCTCAGTTCTAAGAATCAAAACTCCTAAATTCTACTTTATTTGTAATACAACGATACCTACATCCACAAAGATAGTTGGTAAGAGATTGAATGTGGTTTTGAAAGAGTTGATCAGAGGAACTCGATTTTCCATCATGCTTATGATGAGTAAATGTAAGGTCTTCAATAGATTATGTGTGTACTAAGATGTGTAAGATTTTTGATAAGGAGCCCTAAGGCATGAATATCCATCCACCCATGTGGTATAAAAAGCAACGAGAGAATCAGAAGGTAGATACAAGTTTTAACAAGTAAAAGAAGCAAGGTGAAGAAGGGTACGAGGTACCCAGTTAATGAAGATTATTAGTATTTACAATTCAGGCAGAGAAATATAAGCATTCTGATTTACTTTCAACAGTAACAGAGATATATACACTTGACAACACCCATCTCAGTAATGCCCTATGGGAGCTAAGAAATATAGTTCAAGAGGGGTGGATATCAGGATCTAGCTGTGGTTAGAGTAACCTAAAATGGTGGATGGACTGTTAGCGTTACGTGACATTCCCGAAGGATATTGCAAATGTGGTAATAGTTCTCCTTGTGAGACACCTAGATGGTGCACTCTAGAATAGTACACTCAGATATGAATACTTGAATGTCCAAAAAATTTAGAAGATTGACACTAGAATCCTAGAAGGGATAAATATTTACATTTGTATGGCTCCCATACCTAGTAAAGAGAGAATGTTAGGCGACCCGAAAAACCAGTGGATGGAGCAAGGGGAACTAAAAGTGAAAAAATGTTTTGTTGAAGTTTTCAAAATAAGGTGATAGACAGAAATACTAGCATGAGAATAAGAAGAGAGCAAATGAAGCATTATGAGTAAGATGTGATAAATGGTTGATAACGGTAGATCAAAATATGACAGGATGACAAAGTCTATATCCTGTGAAGGAAAGTACAAGAGGAGACATGTCTTGTGACAATAAAACATTATAAGCCCTAAAGCCATATCCTCACTTCAAGAAATGAGTTGGTGACTCCAACGTGATTATCATAAGGGAAAGTTAGAGCCCCCGGAGTAATAGAATCAATATGGGCTAGTGAACAAGATAAACTGAACATGAATTAGGGACCAAAGGATTTGATAATAGTCGGCATCGTGAGAATATTAGAGATCGTGTTCCTGCAATAATAGAATGGACAACAGAAGAATGGCCTTTAAAGGTCATTCAGGAAGACGCTTCCATAAAGCAAGCACTGTGAGCAGAGTTAAGCTTAAGGGACTAAGGGTGCCAACTACACTAGGTGTCACCCTCGTGCATAAGAAAATTCAGTTAACCTTGGTATATAAGGGTTACTGCAAGGCAAGTAAAATGTCAGTGAAGATGTGAAAAGACGCCAAAGATGATGAGTTAACTATGGAATAGTAAAGAAAGAATGTGGTAAAAGGCAAAAGGAATGAGATTGCATTTATTCAGATCCTAAGATATGTTATGACACCAGAATATTATCCAAGCACGACCACGGGTAGAGGAAATAAGGGTTCCCGCACCAGATGTTATTGATAAATAAGTGTGAATGAACCCTTGATACATAAGGAGCCAGTGCGGGAGGTAAGTTAAGACAAAGGACATGACCCAAGGGGGTTTACGCATAATACATATATAAGGATGGACCAACGAGTAGTCTGTAATTGATTCAGGAAGAATCTACTTATGGCTAGACAAGAAGATACATATAAATCAATAGTTTGTGCAAGATAAAAGTAGTGAAAGCCAACATAGGGAATTCAGTTGTGCAGATATGATAACATCGTGATCCTTGAGAAATATTCAGATAGGAGTTGGGGTAGTTAAAGGTAACGTATAAGTGCTATGAAAATAAAAGAGAGTGCCACTAACGAGACAGTCAAAATTTTCTCTCAGAGGCAACCCTACGAGCACAAGGGCACGAAGGTAAGTAACTATGGATAATTATAGTCGAGTAAGAACATCAAAAATTCCTTTGGGCATATGATGTAATAAGCTTGTAGCTTTATAGGAGCCAGAGGGTCTCCCCTAACTATTACCATGAAAGAAAGGAAAAAGGCTTCAACCTAAGCATAGTGACATAAAAAAGAAATGATCTTGTAACAACAGTCTCACTAGAACATCGTATGAACTCCATAAGAAAGTGGCACCGATCATGATTAATGAACGGGAAGTAAATATCAAAAGTAATATTTGAGATAATATGAGTTTCATGGAATTCTAATATATGTGGGCACTAAGATAAGCCAAGTATTCATGCAACAAGTGGAAGAATTCCGACCACAAGTCGTGGTATGAGAAAGAGGCCTGAAGGGGGGAATGCCCTGGCCTTTGGAGTGTTTCACAGAACAGTTGCCTAGATGCAAAGGATAGTATTAAAGTATTCATAGGAGCTATAGTTTATGATACTAATAAGCGCATCAGTCAAAATTCGAGGACGAATATTCCAAAGGGGGAATAATATATACCCCATGTTTTCATATGTGAGAGTACGTCATAAGTCAATTAGTGTAAGCTTAGAAATGAGATTATATTTGGAAGTATATAAAGTCAGTTAGTAATGTTACATTAGAGATTACTAATATTTAAGATCATGAATAACAAGTACCAAGAGGGTTGGAAAGCTTAGAAGATAACTGAATTGAGGAACAATTCGTCTAAAGACGAACAAGTTTGGAATGTTATAACATATAGTTTTGGGGTGATATTAGGGTGCTTAACATGATAAGTATGTTATGTTATGAGTTAATTTAGTCGTATGATAGTCGTGTATTACGTTTTATAGTCAAGCAAGTCGTGGAACAATAGTTGGCAAAGGTCATCACAAGTTACATTCATAATATGCTGAAAATTAGGTCAAAGGTAGCTGAGCGTTTCTCCCAATATACTTGGAATTACGGGATGATCCACATACCCAAATTTAAGTTTTATGACTCTAGTTTCTAATGCATTAAACCGTTAATTGATAAGTCATCGGAGTAGAGAGATATTCGCATTTTCGCGAGACTGCACAAGCAGCTCTCATGGGACCTACTTAGGCGGCGGGTGATTCTCCAATCTTTAAAGATATTGGCAAGGCTTATTGGGGTCATTTGTTTACCCAACCAGACCCTATGCTCTCCCAAAACACTCTCAAAGTATTCTCCATTATTCTAGAGTGAAAAGCAAAGATAAAAACATGAATCCAATGCTAGAAATCCCATGGTGCTTCCTAGATCGTAGTTCTTCATCTTGTGGCTGTGAGGATCCTTCAAAGTTATGGTAACCTTATATTTCATGTTTTTCTTGTTGATTAAGGTATGAATCAGTCCTTCCCTCATATATATTAGAGTTTCAAGGAGAAATACAAGTGTTTACACACCAACTTGAACACAAAAGTTAATTCAAGAAGAGAATACAACTCCTATAGTGTTGTGGTGTGATTGAGGGTTGTTTTAAGCTACACCAGCTGGATATTTCACGTTTTATATACTGCCTAAGGTAAGTAAATCATGTTCTTGGTTGTGCTTAAGGTTAATCATGTGTTGGTTGAGTGAAAATCTACAAGATAGTAATTGACATGGCATAAGGAATCGTTATCTTTTTTTCTGGGCTGTGTTGATGCTATATATATAGTTTGTTTTGCCTAGAAATTATTATAAATAGTTTGATTATGTTGTGGCTGATTGTTTTAAGCTTATCTATGTGCTAATTCAGTTGATTGAAGAAGATAACATGAAAAACAAGAGGTTGACAATAAAGGTTAAGGTGCTAGGCGTGTGGACTATTTTTGAAGATTTATTCTTATGATGTTTTGGGCTGAAAATGATATGGTAAGCATAAGTATGATGTTATAGATGTTGTAGGCAAATTCATTGAAAAGGAATTGGATAAAATTATATTTTGTTAATTGTAAATCGAGCTTGTCCCTCAAAATGGTTGTTGAAGTAGCGAGAGAGCTTATTGTGAATTATATTGTTGTTGTTTGGGTTGTTCGGTGACTTTTAGTAACTTATGGGATGTAGTAAAAATAGGGGAGGTGCTGTATGTTTTCTTGTAGAATATTGATTTTGAAATATAAGAGTTATAATGCTTATATGATGACGACGAAGTCGGTTTACTCATTGTAAATGTAAGAAGATTATATTGAGCTTGGTTGACGATTGGAGCGAAGATTGCAAAGGTATGTTAAGGCACTTCATTCTTTATTTTGGCATGATCTAAAGTGAAATGAACGTAAACAATATGCTATTTCATAACGAATCTACTCCTAGCAACTAAGGTTGTCCATGTTTTTCTTTCCTTATAATGTAAATCGAAGTTGCGACGACCTTACGTCACTCTGAAAAGTTTAGAATGTGATTCCATGAGTCCAGCATGCATTATATATATGTATCAATTTTACTCTATCGAGTCGCGCTATAGTCGGCCTGGTACGACACCTAGTGTGCAACCACTGATCAGTTAGGTTTTACCGAGTTCCATGTGGCTGGATATGATTCTACGAAGCCTTATGATGGTCGGGTACGTTTTTATCGAGCCTATTATGGTCGGGTACGATATGATAATAATTCCCATAGAGTCAAATGTTTTTAAAAGTTTATGTATATATATGTATCATGCATTTCATGTCAGTAGCCATTAAAGGCACTCACATGTTACAGGTTGTATCTTCTCTATCTCTCTTTGCCTTACTGTTCTTGTTTATGTTTTCCCTCCTTACATACTCGGTACTTTATTCGCACTAACGTCCCTTTTGCCTGGGGACGTTGCGTTTTATTCCCGCAGGTCCTGATAGACAGGTTGATAGTCCTCCTAGTAGGATATCAGCTCAGCGGAAGGTGTTGGTGCACTCCACTTGCCCCGGAGTTTCCTATTTAGTCAGTATAATCTGGACATATATTGATTGGTATGACGGGGCCTTGTCCCGACCTTTATGGTGTTTATGTACTCATAGAGGTTTGTTGACATATGTCATGCATATGGATATTTGTATGGTCTTGTCGGCCTATGTTTTGAGTGTACAAAAGATCATGTCAGACTTATAGGCTCGTATATTATATGTATAAGTTAGTATATCATGTTGGGTCGTCCTATGTTGAGTATTCCCTTATGTTTTAGTCTAGTTATCTCTGTAACACCCCGGAAAACAATTTCGAAGTACTTAAGCGCTATTAAGAAAGTTGATGTGCGCTAATTATATTATTTTGTGTATATAAAAGGACTATTATATGAATGATATCAATTGATAATGATAATATATGTATGATGTGCATTAAGAATGGTTTATGGTCAAAGAAGAGCCCCAAGGCTAAGTCAAGTTGAAAATTTTATGATGGGATAAAGTTTCAAGTGAGTTCGCATAAGACATAAATTAAAACGAGTATACCTCTCTTGACTACTTAGGAGATGATCTACCTATCAAATTAAATACCTTTTAATCTAGTTTGCAATGTTTCTAATCATTCATCATTTGGACACTCCTACAAGAATTTATGACAAAACTACCAAAGGCTGGAATAATGAGATTCTGCGACCAATTTTGCGATCGCAGAATAATTATGCGATCGCAGAATAATTATGCGATCGCGAAAGTGCTTCTGCGACTGCAAACTGGTCACAAAATGGACAGGTACAGCCCAGTTTTTGGCACCGATTTTGTGGTGCATTTTGCGACCCGTATAGCCATTCTGCGGTCCATTATGCGACCACAGACCTGCTTTCGGAGGGTTAATTTTTCTATTTTCTTAACCCGACCCCATTTTGATAAATAGGCTTTGGGGTTTATTTTGCGGCAATTATCTGAGGTTTTTTATAGAGAAGTGAGAGTGTTCTAGGGATAGGAAGTAGATGAAGTATTTTGTTCATCAAGATCTTGTCCAAGCTTTGAAATCCAAGAAGAAAATCTCACAAGTTCTTCATCTAAGAGGTAAGGTTCCATACCCTAGTTTTCAATTTCGGATTTGGGTAGAAGATGACTGATTAGGAGTATGATTCTTGGGTATGAGAGTATTATTTATACATGTATGTACCAATAAGGTTTGTGAAAAGATTGTTGAGCTCAAATAAGTAAAAATTGGGTTGTAGAATGAAGGAAATCTTGTAGAAGAACCTTGTAGCCAAATTTGCACACGTAGTGTTTGATAAAATGCTAAAATGAGCTGAAACCATGAATACCCTCCTAATTTATGTTCAATTTTGTTATGTCTCAAAATAGATTAGAATTTCTAGAATTTCTGGAACGTTGTAGTAATTTAAGGAGAGCTCAAACAAGGTATGTTAGCTAAACTACTATCTTAGAATTGAATTCAATGATGTTCTCATAAGTTTTAAGTATGGTTGTCTCAAGTTCCTTATTCTATGTTTCGAGTTGTTCCCAATAAATTTGATTGCCCCGAATAAGCAAAGTGTCGAGAATTATGTATTCAAAATATGATCCGAATGTCCTATCACATTATGTTATCTTTTGGGAATGTGTTCAAGAATGATATGTGTATTAAAATGCTATGTCTTTGAGTTGTGTTTCAAATAAAGGTTATTATGCCAAATTGTGTGAGAAAACTCAATATGCTTAACACTCTTAATTTCTCAAATGTGTACCTAAAGTGTTGATTGGAAATGTCTTATTATCGATAACCTATAAAGATGGTTGGAAGTGAAATAAGTGAATTGAGGTTACAAAGTGTGGCCAACGTGCCAAGAGTGAAAGTTATACTTATGGCCAATGGTGCCCACGAAATGAGATGATGCAAGAAAGATTATGAAATGAGCTTTGATTCAACAACTCTAAAATTGACTTTGAAAGTGGAATTGCCTAAAAGCTTATGAACTCAAGTGTTGCTCATATGTGGTTGTTTTAGCTAATACTATGTTTAGTGAGTATTTTCAATGTGTTTTACATTCTTACATATTCGTTAGTGGAAATTATGTATTGTCCTTTTTGGGAAAAAGTAATTCAAGAAGAAACGATGTGTTACTTGTTTATGATTTTAACTCATGCTTCGATTGCCAATCATTTTACTCCATTTCTCGGAAAGAAATCCATTGTGTTAAAAGTTTTCATTACTAATGAACCTAAAGTAGTAATATTCGGAATATTGTATATGTTGATATTTAGGATGATGATCAATGAAAGGAAAGATATGAAAGTGTAGAATATGAAATACGGCCATTGTGCCACGAAAGAAGAATCATATGTATGGCCAAGAGAGCCAATGAAATAATAATATTGTAAGTGGTTGAAAGTACGGATTAAGTGATATAGGGTGTGGAAGGTTATGAGATAAACATATTTGTACTTTTGTTTCCAATGTCTTATAAGCCCCTACGTTCTTGCAAGTAAAGACTATGATGTTCCTAAATGTTCTAAATGCTCTTAATGTTTTATGATCACCCATGGCAAGTACAAATAAGTGATAGTATGAACATGAAATGTGATCGTTGCCTAAATGAGAATTTCAAAGTGTTGTATGTCCCAATGGTTTCAACTATAGTTGTATGCTTCTGAAATATTGTATGTAAATGACTTCAATTATTAAGTCCCCAAGAGTCATGAACCTAGATAATGACCTCAAGAGGTCAAGGGAGTGAATAATGAGATGTCCTTGGTTAAATGATGATGAACCATAAGAAAAGGAATTGGGCCCATGTTCCATTGAAATAGACTTATTGATTTACCATGCATGCGCTAATGTAATGAGTTGTGTTTCTCCATGATGAGCATGAACATGAAGTATTCCAATGATAAGAGTAATTACGACGTTAAATGTAATGACAAACTATGTTGCGTTGAGTTTATATATGATATTATGATTGGGAATACACCTCCACCCGCATATATTGGGGTGAGGCGATAGGACCACTTTGTGTAGGGATTATGGTATTGTGGAATACATCTCCACCCGCATATATTGGGGTGATGCAGTAGGACCGCTTTGTGTTGGGATTGTGGTATTGTGATACACCTCCATCGGCATATATTGGTTTGAGGCGACAGGGCCGCTTTGTGTTGGGATTATGGTATTGTGATACATCTCCACCCGCATATATTGGGGTGAGGCGGTAGGAACACTTTGTGTAGGGATTGTGGTATTGTGGAATACATCTCCACCTGCATATATTGGGGTGAGGCGGTAGGACCGCTTTGTGTAGGGGTTGTGGTATTATGAAATACACCTCCACCCACATATATTGGGGTTAGGCGGTTGGATCGCTTTGTGTAAGGATTGTGGAATACACCTCCACCTGCATATATTGGGGTGAGGCAGCATGACAGCTTTGTTTTGGAATTTTGGTATTTTGATACACCTCCATCTGCATATATTGAGGTGAGGGGACAGGGCCGCTTTGTGTTTGGATTATGGTATTGCGATACACCTCCACCCGTATATATTGGGGTGAGGCGGCAGGGTCAGTTTGAGTAGAGGTTATGGTATCGTGATACACCTCTACCCACATATGTAGGGGTGAGGCGGCAGGGCCGCTTTGTGCGAGGGTGGTTATAAAGGAGCCCCGGCTTAATATCGATATATTTGAATAGAAGATCTTAATAAATTTGCTTGACGTTAACAGCTATCTAAGCCCATTTATTGTTACCATGATTTATCATATTCTTGTTTTATTCCCAAGCCCTTGAATAGGCTGTATTTGTATTGTGTAATTGAACGTTGTGAACGGTCTATGAGACACATGGGTCTATAATATGATATGTGAACACTAAGGACGATCTACAAAATGTGTATGTGTAAAATAAGGGAGGAAGGTGCCACTTTCGTTGGCATTGTTTGTACATGTTGATACAATTACATTATATTATGTATTCCACGTATAGTTCATATGGTGTAGTTGCTCCTAAAACAAGGTTAAAAGGATGCAAGTATAATAAGACTTGAAATGTGATTTTATTGGATATTTTGTAGCTTCTTGATGTACTTTATTTTTCTCTTATTTGAGCTACCGTATTTTCATATGTTGTTTTGACTGCCTTACATATGATTATTATTCCCCATGTACTCACGGCCCTTTTTCCGGGGGCGCTACATCTTTTAATGGATGCAGGTATAATTCTACTGGATGATACGGATCTTCTTCACTACTCAGCTTATGGTGAGCCCGCTATAGTTCTAATAGGTATTTGGGTCTAGTTCATTTTATCTATATAGGTATCCATTGTCATAGAAGCTACGTGTACACCATGGGTCATGTAATTAAAGATTTGAGTTTTGTCATGTATTTATGTTCATAGTATTTACAGCTATTTATAGAGCTGTGTAACCATCACGAGAAAGAAAATATGGGCCATTTAGCCAAGTTTATTTAATATGAAAATCAAGATCTTATTATATCTTGGTAAATCATGCATGAGTAATGATGAGAGGTTAATGTAAATTAGGCTTGCTCGACTGGGATTACTCGGTTGAGCGTCGGTCGCGCTCCTCAATTTTGGGGCACGACAAACTTGGTGTCAGAGCACGGTTTAGGAGTCCTAAGGTGTCATGGAGCTGTGTCAGTAGAGTCCCTCTTATCGGTGTGTTGCCTGCCACACTTATAATAGGGAGGCTACAATAACATTTAGGAAATATTTCTCTTCTTCTATCCTCGATCGTGCGTAAAGGTTCTGAGTTAGTCTCGGAGTTCCCTTGTTAATACCAAGGAATGTTGTACATCGTGCTACGAAATGAGAAAGGCCTAAGGATTAAATGGATGACGCACATGACAGTCATAATGTGTGAGGTACCCAATTGTCCTCGTAATGGAGGAAATAAAAGCCAATGATACGACCAAAGGTAAGAAAGATCATAAAGTTGGCCTCAAGAGTCATAGTTGTTGATTTCATATATATGGTGGAAAGTGGTATTATCTATATGTTGTTTAGGATTGATTTCTGGGATTCTCTGACAGGTGGATAGGCCTAGTTACAGGGGAAACTCTGCCGAAATGTTTAAGAATTTGAAAAGATAGCCAAATTTTAAGGGCCCTAAGTAAGTTGAGATTTTGGATAGGAAGTATAAGATCCATGTAGTCATAAGTGCCTATGCATAATGGTTTGAGTTAAAAGGATGGTAACTCTATTATTAGAAGTGACTTTTAAAACATTCGAGGATGAATGTTCTTAAATGGGGGGGATTGTAACACCCCGAAAAACAAATTCGAAGTACTTAAGCACTATTAAAAAGGTTGATGTGCGCTAATTATATTATTTTGTGTATAGACAAGGACTATTATATGAATGATATCAATTGATCATGATAATATATGTATGATGTGCATTAAGAATGGTTTATGGTCTAAGAAGAACCCCAAGGCTAAGTCAAGTTAAAATTTTTATCATAGGATAAAGTTACAAGTGAGATCGCACAAGATCCTACTTCAAACGCATGCTGCTACCAAACTCTAACTACTTAGGAGATGATCTACCTATTAACTTAAATCCCTTTTAGTCTAGTTTCCAACGCTTCAAACCGTTCATTATTTGGATACTCCTACAAGAAGTTATGACCAAACTACCAAAGGCTGGAATAATGAGATTCTACGACCAATTCTACGATATCGCGAAAGTGCTTCTGCGACCGCAAACTGGTCACTGAATGGACCAGTACAGCCCAATTTTTGGCACCGATTTTGCGGTTCTTTTTGCGACCCGCATAGCCATTCCGCAATCTATTATGCGACCGCAGACCTTCTGTCGGAGGGTTAATTTTTCTATTTTCTTAACCCGGCCCCATTTTGATAAATAGGCTTTGGGTTTTATTTTGGTGCAATTATCTGAGGTTTTTTAGAGAGAAATGAGAGTGTTCTAGAGGGAGGAAGTAGATGAAGTGTTTTGTTCATCAAGATCTTGTCCGAGCTTTAAAATCCAACAAGGAAATCTCACAAGTTCTGCATCTAAGAGGTAAGGTTCCATACCCTAGTTTTCAATTTCGGATTTGGGTAAAATATGGTTGATTAGGAGTATGATTCTTGGGTATGAGAGTATTATTTATACATGTATGTACCAATAAGGTTTGTGGGAAGATTGTTGAGCTCAAATAAGTAAAGATTGGGTTGTAGAATAAAGAAAATCTTGTAGAAGAACCTTTTACCCAAATTTGAACACCTAGTGTTTGATAAAATGCTCAAATGAGCCAAAACCATGAATACCTTCCAAATTTGTGTTCAATTTTGTTATGTCTCAAAATAGATTGGAATTTCTAGAATATTCGGAACATTGTAGTAATTTTAGGAGAGCTCAAAGCAAGGTATGTTGGCTAAACTACTATCTTAGATTTGAATTCAATGATGTTCTCATAAGTTTCAAGTATGGTTGTCTCAAGTTCCTTAATCTATGTTCCGAGTTGTTCCAAATAAATTTGATTGTCCAGAATAAGCAAAGTGTCGAGAATTATGTATTCAAAACGTGTTCTAAATGATCCTATCCCATTATGTTATCTTTTGGGAATGTGTTCAAGAATGATATGTGTATTAAAATGCTATGTCCTTGAGTTGTGTTTCAAATAAAGGTTATGATGCCAAATTGTGTGATAAAACTCAATATGCTTAAGACTCATAATTGCTCATATGTGTATCTAAAGTCTTGATTGGAAATGTCTTATTGTTGATAACCTATAAAGATGTTTGGAAGTGAAATAAGTGAATTGGGGATACAAAGTGTGGCCAACGTGCCAAGAGTGAAAGTTATACTTGTGACCAATAGTGCCCATGAAATGAGATGATATAAGAAAGATTATGAAATGAGCTTTGATTCAACTATTCTAAAATTGACTTTGAAAATGGAATTGCCTAAAAGATTATGAACTCAAGTGTTGCCCATATGTGACTGTTTTAGCTAATGCTATGTTTAGTGAGTATTTTCAATGTGCTTTATATTCTTACATATTCATGAGTGGAAATTGTGTATTGTCTTTTTTGGGAAAAAGTAATACAAGAAGAAACGATGTGTTACTTGTTTATGATTTTAACTCGTGCTTTGATTGCCAATCATTTTACTCTGTTTCTCGGAAAGAAATCCATTGTGTTTAAAGTCTTCATTACTAATGAACCTAAAGTAGTGATTTCCGTAATATTGTATATGTTGATATTTAGGATGATGATACATGAAAGGAAAGATATGAAAGTGTGGAATATAAAATACGGCCATTGTGCCATGTAAGAAGAATCATATGTATGACCAAGAGAGCTAGTGAAATAATAATGTTATAAGTAGTTGAAAGTACGGGTTAAGTGATATAGGGTGTAAAAGGTTATGAGATGTACGTATTTGTACTTTTATTTCCAATGTATTATAAGACCCTACGTTCTTGCGAGTATAGACTATGATGTTCCTAAATATTCTTAATGCTCTTAATGTTCTATGATCCCTCATGGCAAGTACAAGTAAGTGATAGTATGAACATGAAATGTGATCGTTGCCTAAATGAGAATTTCAAAGTGTTGTATGTCCCAATGGTTTCAGCTATAGTTGTATGCTTCTGAAATATTGTATGTAAAAGACTTTGATTGTTAAGTACCCAAAGTCATGAACCAAGATAATGACCTCAAGAGGTCAAGGGAGTGAATAATGAGATGTCATTTGTTAAATGATGATGAACCTTAAGAAAAGGAACTGGGCCCATGTTCCATTGAAATCGACTTATTGATTTACCATGCATGCGCTAATGTAATGAGTTGTGTTTCTCCATGATGAGCATGAACATGAAGTATTCCAATGATTAGAGTAATTACGACATTAAATGTAATCACAAACTATGTTGCTTTGAGTTTATACATGGTATTGTGATTGGGAATACACCTCCACTCGCATATATTGGGGTGAGGCGGTAGGACCGCTTTGTGTAGGGATTGTGGTATTATTAATTACATCTCCACCCACATATATTGGGGTGAGGCGGTAGGACTGCCTTGTGTTGGGATTGTGGTATTGTGATACTCCTCCATTCGCATATATTGGGGTGAGGCGGCAGGGCCGCTTTTTGTTGGGATTGTGGTATTGTGATACACCTCCATCCGCATATATTGGGGTGAGGCGGCAGGGCCGCTTTGTGTAGGGATTGTGGTGGTTGGGAATACACCTCCACCCGCATATATTGGGGTGAGGCGGTAGGACAACTTTGTGTAGGGATTGTGGTATTGTGGAATACATCTCCACCTGCATATATTGGGGTGAGGCGGTAGGACTGCTTTGTATAGGGATTGTGGTATTGTGGAATACACCTCCACCCGCATATATTGGGGTGAGGCGGCATGACCGCTTTGTGTTGGGATTTTGGTATTGTGATACACCTCCATCCGGATATATTGGGGTGAGGCGGCAGGGCCGCTTTGTGTCGGGATTATGGTATTGTGATACACCTCCACCCGCATATATTGGGGTGAGGCGGCAGGGTCTCTTTGTGTAGAGGTTTTGTTATCGTTATACACCTCCACCCGCATATGTTGGGGTGAGGCGGCGAGGCCGCTTTGTATGAGGGTGGTTATAAAGGATCACCGACTTAATATCGATAAATTTGAATGGAAGCTCTGAATAGATTTTCTTGACGTTAACGGCTATCTAAGCCTATTTATTGTTACCATGATCCATTATATTCATGTTTAATTTCCAAGCCCTTGAATAGATTTATTTGTATTGTGTAAGTGAATGTTGTGAACGGTCTATGAGACGCATAGGTGTTTAATTTTATTTGTGACCACTAAGGACTGTCTACGAAATGTGTATCTGTAATATAAGGGAGGAAGGTGCCACTTTCGTTGGCATTGTTTGTACATATTGATACAATTATATTATATTATGTATTCCACGTATAGTTCATATGGCGCAGTTGATCCTAAAAGTAGGTTAGAAGGATGCAAGTATAATAAGACTTGAAATGTGATTTTATTGGATATTTCGTAGTTTCTTGATGTACTTTATTTGCCTCTTATTTGAGTTACCATATTTTCATATGTTGTTTTGACTGCCTTACATACGAGTACTATTCTATATTTACCCACGTCCCTTTTGCCGTGGGTGCTGCATCTTTTACTGGATGCAGGTATACTTCTACTGGATGATATGGATCTTTGATAGGGATCTTCTTCACTACTCAGCTTATGGTGAGCCCGCTATAGTTCTAGTGCGTGTTTGAGTCTAGTTCGTTTTATTTATATAGGTATCCATTGTTGTAGAAGCTCCATGTACACTGTTGGTCATGTAATTAAAGATTTGAGTTTTCTCATGTATTTATATTCACAGTATTTACAGCTATTTATAGAGTTGTGTAACCACCACGAGAAAGAAAATATGGGCCATTGAGCCAAGTGTATTTAATATAAAAGTCAAGATCTTATTATGTTATGGTAAATCATGTATGAGTAATGATGAGAGGTTAATGTAAATTAGGCTTGCTCGACTGGGTTTACTCGGTTGAGCGTCGGTCGCGCTCCTCAATTTTGGGGCACGACAAACTTGGTGTCAGAGCACGGTTTAGGAGTCCTAAGGTGTCATGGAGCTGTGTCAGTAGAGTCCCTCTTATCGGTGTGTTGCCTGCCACACTTATAATAGGGAGGCTACAATAACATTTAGGAAATATTTCTCTTCTTCTATCCTCGATCGTGCGTAAAGGTTCTGAGTTAGTCTCGGAGTTCCCTTGTTAATACCAAGGAATGTTGTACATCGTGCTACGAAATGAGAAAGGCCTAAGGATTAAATGGATGACGCACATGACAGTCATAATGTGTGAGGTACCCAATTGTCCTCGTAATGGAGGAAAGAAAAGCCAATGATACGACCAAAGGTAAGAAAGATCATAAAGTTGGCCTCAAGAGTCATAGTTGTTGATTTCATATATATGGTGGAAAGTGGTATTATCTATATGTTGTTTAGGATTGATTTCTGGGATTCTCTGACAGGTGGATAGGCCTAGTTACAGGGGAAACTCTGCCGAAATGTTTAAGAATTTGAAAAGATAGCCAAATTTTAAGGGGCGTGACAATCTCATGACGGCCTTTCCAGCTCATTTACCTATGATAGTATGACAAGAAAGATACGTTATGTTGGTACTCGGTTGAGTAAGGCACGGGGTGCCCATCGTGACCCTTCGGTTTGGGTCTTCACACTTCTCTAAGAAGAGAACAAAGAACAAATACCATATAAGTGGTGCTGCACCAGCTGGCCTACCTAACTCATAGGTCTGCCACAATGTGCAGGCTTCCCCTGTCAGCTAAAAAGTAGTAAAAGTGAATCCACTATTTCCACAATACCCGCTCTGTGAAGCATCCGATGATACCTATCCAGAAAACTCTGAGCATCCTCTGACTTTCCTCCACTGAACTCGGGATGATGAAGACTCTTAAATTTTTTTAACTTCTTCCACTCCTCATCAGTTATAGATCAATCAATCTCGAGCTGAGCAGCAATAAATGGATGAATAGCCCTAGTGTCTGATAATTCTGAGCTAGCTGCTACACCGTACGAGTGTGGGGAGTCCGGGATCCTTCCACAGCCTGTGAGGTAGCTGGTGCAACTGGTATCATTTCCACGTGAGCCAAGCTTGTGCACACGCTAAAGATATGATCCAAGGCCTCCTGAAGACTAGGTATAATAATAGGTATCGCCGGTGTTGGAGTTGGTCCCATCGGCTCAATAGTATCATGAACCTGCTCCTCCACTAGAGAGACTAGTGGCTCCACATGTGCTTCTCTAGCTATAGTGCGAGCCCCACCTTAGCCTCTACCTTGACCCCAGCCTCTCGGGCCCTGACTGGTGGTGTTGGTTCATGCCCGCCCGATTTGGTTGAACGCGTCCTCACCATCTATGGAAGAATAGAAGAGTAGAGGTTCAAACTTTGTAATTAATAAATCTGCCTGAAAAGAATGCAAGAAAGAAAAGTTTTTCCTAACGGTTTATTAGCCTCTCGAAGATAAGTACAGACATCTCTGTACCGATCTGCGAGACTCTACCAAACTTGCTCATGACCCGTAGAACCTATGAACCTAGTGCTCTGATACTAATTTTTCGCGACCCAAAACCAGTAACCGATCGTCATGGGGCCTAACTTACTTGCTAGGAAGGACAACATAATAACAACAAAAAATAATAATAGATATAGCAGAAATAGTGCAAGTCTAATGCCAATGATATAAACAACTAGGTCGAAATACAATAATCCCCCCCCCCCAAGAACTTGTAAATACAAAGTCATGAGCTTTAAAATGGAAATACAAGCCTGAAATACCAAATAACAATAATGTCTGAATGAAAGACAACATTACAAAATAAAAGGAGACGCCAAGACTGCGGTCGAGATGCAACTCTACCTTGTCTCTCCAGATATAACTCAACAACAAGCCTCGGCTACTGGTGGTTCGGTCCAACACCCGGATCTGCACAATTAAGCGCAGAGTATAGTATTAGTACAAACAACCCTATTTAGTTAGAAAGTATCATAACTAACCTCGACGAGGTAATAGAGGCAATTATTATAATTGATACTTGCTAATCACCTGTATACTAAATAAATCTAACAAGTACATAACAATAATATGATCAAGTCATAAATCACAGATAAGACTAACTTGGTGCACGCAATAACTTAACGTGCTCTGCTCAGTCAACAATCCAGCATATAAAGGAGATATGCAAATAAAAGCAGGTAAACAACCAAAGAAATTACAAGTAAAGATAAACTGCAATAACCTAATCAAACACTGACTAGTCTTTTCCTTAGAATTATGATAACCGAACCAAACCACTAATCATCTTCCCTCAAACCGCTTGTACACCATCAAGAAAAAATATGAGAGACTGACCCTAGGGGAATGGATCTGTATCTACACGCCACACGGCATAGTCACGTGCCATAAATATCAATCACATGACATAGTCACGCACTAATAATCACAATTCGCATGACGTGGTCATATGCTCATAATCATAATTTGCACGGTGTGGTCACGTGCTCATAATCACAAACCGCACAATATGGTCATGTGCTCATAATCAAAATCTTCGTGATGTGGTCACGTGCTCATAATCACAATCCACACGGGGTGGTCATGTGCTCATAGTCATGATCTGCACGGTATGGTCACGTGCTCATATTCACAATCTGCTCCACACATCAGGGTAACGTGCTACTTGTCCAATCCATATCACATAGAAAGCAGATATACAAGAATACATGTACATGATCAAGGAATATTGAATTTCATACTCATGGACTGGCATAAGTGACATACTAAGGTGTATGCATGTGCAAACTGTGTTATCATAGCTTAAATCAGGCAACTGCATCAGGACAATAGCAATTATTAGGTTCAATCAGGAGATTAACCTCTATGTGACCTCAAACATGGTTCAAATAGCTCACAACAGGGGTAAATGTATAAAAAAAACATCACATCATTAAGCTTAGCAACCAATTCAAGGAATATCATAGCCTAAAAACTATCCCAAGCATGAATAATAACCCGGAGCACACACATAGGCTCAATTCCACAACAGAAGTCTTAATTCCCCCGATTAGTAACACTTTAAGGGTCTAATAACCATGGGCCATCTACTCTAGGGTATGAGTAGCTGGAGTCTATTGAGAAGTAGCTGGTGTAGTAGGAAGTGCCCCACCCTGATCCAAACTCTCAAATAAACCCACCATGTGAATCGGTGTCCTGAACAACTAGCATAGCAAACAATCAAGGGAACCTGAACCTGAGCTGGTACGTCCGGCTCAACATAATCATGAACCTGCTCCTCAATAGGAGCTATTGGTGGATCCACAACAATTGTATGAGTAGGGACCCTAACTACGACAACACGTGCTCCACCATTGCCTCTGCCTCAGCCCCGACCTCTTGTGGACTTGGCTGGGGTACCGGTGCCTGCTCAACTATACTAGAATATTGTGTCCTCACAAGCTATGAGAGAATAGAATAGCAAAATTCAGACTTAAGGATAAACAAATCCTCACGACAGATAATAAAAGAGAGAGAAGTTTTCCTAACAGTCCTGTAGCCTTTCGAAGATAAGTACAAATGTCTCTGTACCGATCCGTAATACTTTACTAGATTTGCTCAAGACTCGAAAGACCTAGGCAACCTAGATCTTTGATACCAACTTGTCACGCTTCAAAAACTCATCGGAGCCATGATGGCGCCCAATACTGCTTGCTAGGCAAGACACATCAAATATGCAGAAATAAACTTTGACAATAGAATTTTAAGTGGAAAATAGGTATGCTTCCAAATATATTAGTCAAGACATCAAGTATCACATAGTATGAGGAAGATACAACTCTATGCCTGCATGACAAGTATTCATGCCAAAGGCAACAACTTTATAGTTTAATCATCAATTAAACACAGTCTCAGCGCATCCATAGTGCTTGGCACAATCACCCCTCAATATAACACTAACACATAAACTCAGCATTGTAGGGGTAGCTGATATAAAGGCCCTCACTAAGAACACATCAAGTGCATTCACTCACATGGGCCAAAGTAACATGGGTTATCACCTGACTCCGGAGGGGCAGATCCTAGCCTAATCGCCAATCACATCAAAAGTCAACGATCGATGTCATATAGGACCTGGCACAAAAGTCACCTCACAATTAGTACTGACACTCTATCATAAAATGCCTTGATGCAAGCACCACCTCACAATCAATATCAACATAGCTTTATGGCCCAAGATCAGTCACCAATCCGCTTAAGTCTCATTAAGCTACATCTCATAGTGCCATCATCAAAAAATCGCATGGAATAATCCACCATGTCACTACTCAACTCAAACATGTGTTACACATACAAGGATGATAACACAAGAAAGATAACATAGAAAGAATGCACTGAAACAGAGATATAACATGTCGATATAGTATTAGGACTAAAATATATGACTACGGGTAAGGCAAATAGCTCAACATATCAAAATAGCCCTATCATGTCTCAAACAGAAAAGTAGTGACCTATACATGTTTTCTAGTATGAATAATACATCATGTAGTTAATAAAGTAAAGAAATCAAGGTATCAAAGAAGCACGAAAGCAAAACAAGGCATATAATAGTGTAGAATCTACCTGGATCATGAATAATCATGGTGCGTGCATATATGCTCATCACCTCACATGTGCGTCACTCCTAACATATATCATACATCATAGCCTATGAGGAAATACCCTCAAGCCAAGCCTAGGCATGATACTTAACTCAAAGGGCAAGAATCAATACTTCAAAAATCCCTTGCCTCTTGAATCGGCCTCTTAAAAGGTCAACTCTAGCCGTCAGGAATCTATTACAAATAATAGAGCTTGAATCTTTATCCAATTACACAAAGTCAATCAAAAAGTCAACATGGGACCACATTCCGAAACCTGACAAAAATGACAAATCTCGGCTACCCATTCGACTATGAGTCCAAATATTCAAGTTTCATCCAAATTCGACTCCGAATAGGGATTTAGATCAAAATATTCACTTTTTAAAATTATAGTCAAAATCCCCAAATTTGTCTTTTAAATACCTTCATCTATCAGTAATAATCCATGGGGAACCAAGATATAACATCAAAATCAAGTAGAGATCACTAACCCTCAAAGTGCTAATGCAATTCTCACAAAAAATCACCTCTAGTGAGCCTCCAAACCTCCAAATAGTGAAATATAAACTAAACCCTCGAATATAAATCTCTATCCAATGATTATCGCATCTGCGGAGCCAGTTGTCGCTACAGCAACATCGCATCTGCAATAAAACCTTGCGGATGTGCAACTCACTAAAACACCGACCAAGCGCTTTTGCGAAGAAATGTGCTCCTGTGAACCCGCTAGAGCAAAAACAATTGCACATTTGGGCATGCGCTTCTGTGCCGCCGACTTCGCATTTGCGGACACCCCTGCGCAAGCCAAGTTTTGCTTTTGCGGACTACACCAGACACTTGCGACCACGCACCTGCAGTCATATTTTCATAGGTGTGACATACAAGAACCAATTCAGTCTCAAATGATCCGAAATCCATCTGAAACACTCCTGGGGCCCCGGGACCCCGTCCAACCATACCAACAAATCCCAAAATGCGATACGGACCTACTCGAGGTCTTAAATCACACAGAGTAACAATAATACCATGAATCACACTGTGATACAAGCTTAATGACATATCCAAACTTCCAACTTCAAAACTCTTGACGAACCATGTCTTACAAATTCGAATGACCCAAGATTTTACACACAAGTCATAAATTACCACACGAACCTATCATAAGGCTCGGAATCCCAAACAAACCTCGATACGCACAAGTCAACAGTGAGGCAAACTTATGAATTTTTCCAAACCTTTAAATCGTCAACTTTTGGCAATTGGCCTCAAAACGTACGAGGAACCTCCAAATCATGATCCGGACATACTCATCTGTCCAAAATCAAGATTCTAACATATTGGAACCATCAAAATACCAATCTGAGATCTTTTACATAAAAGTCAAACCACGATAAACTTTTACAACATAAGCTCCCAAATCTTTGAACTTAGTGGTCTAATTCACTCTCAAACCTTCCGGGAACCAAGCCAATCATCCATGCAAGTCACAAAATGACAAACAATCATACAGGACACATCAAAGAGGGGAGCAGAGCTCAAATACACAAAATGACTGGCTGGGCTGTTACACACACTTAAAAAGCTTAGCATAAAGACGCTTTTCCTTTAATGTCTAAAGCACAATCCTCAAATGTTGCTCATTCTCTTCTACTACGAGCATAAACCAAAATGTCATCAATGGACACAATCCACAAGAATCCAAATATGACTTGGTCACTTGGTCCGTCAAATCCATGAATATCAATGGAGCATTAGTCAAACCAAATGACATTAACAAGAACTCACGATGACCATAATGAGTCCTAAAAACCCATCTTAGAGATATCCAAAGCCTTAATCTTAACCTTGTAATAATCCGATCTCAAGTAAATCTTAGAGAAAACCATAGCACCTTGAAGCTAATCAAAAATCATCAATACGAAGCAATGGATACTTGTTCTTGATTGTAACCTTCTTCAACTACCAATAATTTATGCACATCCATATAGTACCATCTTTCTTCTTCACAAACATGTCATGACCGAAATCCTACCTTAGGTCGTGATGGCGCTCAACTCTACTTGCTAAGCAAGCCAACTCACAATCCATACAATTATAGCCAGATTCAATTGATCAAGAGAGCCATATTATAAACAAAGACATAAATAGCTCCCAAATAGTAACAATATCTTATAAAGTAATAACATGGCCAATTCAGTACAACCCCCAAGACTAGGTAGAACAAGTACACGATCAACTACTGAAAAAATACAAGTCTGAACACATGAAAAAATATGTCTGAAATAATAAATATAGAGGGAATGGTAAAAGAACAGGGACTTGGGAACTGCAAAATAAATCCATAGAGTGCAACTCACCCTAAGTCTCTGTGCGATGCCTAGGCTCAATTAAGAGGCTCTTCTAAGACCCACCTGAGGATCTGCACAAAAAGATGTGGAGAAGTGTAGTATGAGAACACTACAATCAGTGCCTAGTAAGTATCAAATCTAACCTCGAAGAAGTAGTGTTTAGGCTATAGGCATCAAGATACATACAACACAGATATAAATAATAGAACTTAGAACTGAAATAGTAAATAATCTCATGGATAAAAAGAATCAAAGATAGCAAGAGTCAAAAGGTATAAAGTATGCCTTTTCAAGTCAAGAGATATTCACAACGATCTTCAGATATAACATTTAAAGAAGACATGCTTCAATCAACGGGGTCTAGGCCCCCAACTAGCATTGAGCCTGTGACCACGCGGGGCTGATTGTGATATTGGCACGTGATTTGTTCGTGTAAATTCAGATATTGATACAAGATCCATGTACCATGATACAACATCCATGTATCACCATAACACAATACAAAAATTATATATCTACCCGATACAAAATCCATGTATCGGCCACACTCACAAGGGCCTAATGTAACATAAGTAATCACCTAATCTGGAGGGAGGGAAAAACTCCAAGAGCAAAAAGAAGCATAATAGCTCAGTCATAACCAAATATCCGTTCATCATGTCCTGTGTGCCATAACTGTATTTCATCTAAGGTCCTTACTTTTCGTGCAAAAATTCTCGGTCCAAATCAAGTATCCATATACAAAATATATGCATATGCTCAAAAATTATAGATAAAAGATGCACACGGACATAATAAAATCATATGGATATGTGTACATATAATTCAAACAATTCAACTGTAAGGCCCCGTAAACGTTCACCAGGGATTTAAGGTTTTATAGTGCCAAAGTAAAAATAATGTGTTCAAAAGATTGTAGATAATTTCTACGGATCGTAGGCTCGCCGATGTACGGATTTATGGACTGTGCGCATCGTGAAGTAGGTAGTAGAATTGACATAAAAGGACGATTTTGTGGTCAATTATGTGGAACGTAAATCGGCTACGCTGACCACACAACATTCACGGAGCGAGGCAGAAACAACTTTATTTTTAGGGTCATTTCGTAGTAGGTTATGCTGACCGCATAGCCATTACGCAGACCGCGTATCCATCGCGAAATCAACATAGGAACTTTTGGAGAAGACATTGCGATCTAATGAGCCGACTGCAAAATCCTTTCGCGGACCGCGGATCCACCACAGACCTTTCCAAGTTCAACTCAGATTTGGAGGTCCATTTTGCAGATCGCATAGCCTTTTCGTGGTGCATTTCACGATCGCGGATTTGACTCGGAGGGTTATTTTTGGAAATTTTTTAACTCGACTCTAGTTTGATATAAGACCCCATTGGTTATTTTACAAGGCAAAATAAGATTGTTTTAGAGGATTTTGGCTACTCTTGAGAGGGAGATACACTCTAGAGGTAGGAGGAGGAGGAGAACTCTAACACTTTTACTCTTCAATTGCTTGCTCAACCCTGAAGATTCAAGGAAGGGAACTCACGAGGTCTTCTATAAACAATGTAATAATTTTTCCCTAAGTACTTATGCAAAGTTTAGTAGTAAGTTTATAAGCAAGCTTTTAGTGTTGGGGCTTATGAGATGGTGATTGGAAGCCGTAAGCCCTCAATCTCGAATTTGGGTATATGTGAAGAGTGAGAGGTGTGATTCTTGAGTTGGTAGTAAGTTGTTGGGAATGCATGTTCCAATGGAGGTGGTATGAAGGTTGGAAAACTATTATGGGTTAATTGTTTGCTTGGAAATTGGTTGCGGGATGGAGAAATACCATTATAGAAACTTGTAGTCTATTATGCTCATTAGGTGTTTGACGAATTGCCTAAAAGACCTATATCATGAGAATGCCTTGTAATAATGATTCCATTAAACTAAATTAATATATAATGAAGTTCTAAGAGTAGTGGAACGTTGTAGTGATCCTAAGGAAAGGTCGATTGAGGTATTTTGGCTACCCCCTCCCCCGTAGAATCAGATTTCATGGTCTCATTATGAACTCCAAGTATGGTTGCCCAAATTAGAAATTACTATCGTGTTAGAATTCCTCAAACGAATGACTTATCAAATGTTTATATGCTCAAGTATTGTTTAAATTACTATCTTTTTGATCTCCTTGACTGATACATCAAATGTAATTGATCTAACGAATGTCTTTGACTCCAATTCATATTTCAAACGAAATGGCTATGCTTTACTTGTGTAATTTTCCAAATGTTCTAAGCTCTTATACTCATGTATTTAAAGCTATAACTTTTTTCTAATGTTTGACATATCATTGATATCTTTTGATGACCCATGTCAAATGATAGTATGAACGATGAAATGTGGCCATTTTGCCAAATGTTAATAATGATGTATGTCCCAAGGGACAAATGAATAGAAAATTATTTTATGAAATGCTTTATAAAAAGGTTTTGGCAGTATCATTGAGTTACAGAGGAAAGGGTGGGGTGTAAAGGCCTAAGCCCGAAACTACACATGCCGGCGTAGTAGATGATTCGGGGATAAATTCCCATTGCATTATAATGAGATTACTCCCCGTAATTGGGATGAATTTATTGCTAGAAAAGACTATATCGACCCACACGACATTATGGTGAGACGGTCTAGCCGATCAGGCCAAGATCAGATGCCATATCGTGCATATGGTGGTTTCACATAACCACATCAACACACATATATTGGGGTAAGACGGCCTAGCTGATCGTGCCGAGATCGGAGTCCATGCCACGTGCATGGTGGTATGTCGGTAGCTAATGATCTCCCAACAAAATTCATAATGTCTATTTGAGGACTATGCTTATGTTACACTGCTTTTATATTTTAACATGGAATTTTAATTACTCTTGATTTACTCCCTATTTCCATGATTATATCTACATGTGAGGGTACTTAGCTTACATCCTAGTACTATTCTATATATACTAATGTACCTTTTATTGTGGACATTTCATCTTTAATGGATGCAGGTGGTTCCTCAGCAGGTGGCATAGGTTCTTGATAGGTGTACCCTTTTCTTAGCTTATTCAGTGAGCCCTACTCCCTGTCGGGACCTTATGTTGTTTTGATTTTTGTACATTGTATTTGGAGGTATAGCCGGGGTCACCGACACTTCCATACTATTCTCATCTTATGTGGAAGCTTCGTAGACATAATGTGAGTCGTGTTTTGAATGTGAAAAAACAAACTAAAAGTGTTGTTTTTGTCAGATGTTTCCACTTTTAACTGTGGACTTGTATTATTTTGGTGGATATAAAAGAAACCCCCTTTAATTAATGAAAAATTTTGTTGTATATTTTTATCCTCTCGATTGACTATATCTTGTTATTTACTCTTGAATCATTCATGGGCAAGGTTGATTGGTAGGCACCAGGTAGGCTTGCTAGACTGAGTTATCTCGGTTGAGCACCAGTCTCGCTCCCCAAGGTTGGGGTGTGACAAGCTTGGTATAGCCTAATATTTTAAAGTGTCCTAGGATGTCTTAGAGTCGTGTCTAGTAGAGTCCTTCTTATCGGTGTGAAGTTTACCACATCCATAATTAGGAGGCTACTTGGACATTTAGGAATATTATCATTTATTTATATTCTAGATCGTGCGATAGAGATTGATGATAGAACTGTCCTTTTAACTCATGCATTATTCTAATTTTCAGTACACGACGCCTAGGAAGAAGGCGAACAACGGCCAAAGGGCCAATGCAACCCCAAGAGTGGCAGTTAATGAAGTTCCCAATGATGTGGTTGAGCACTTAAGGGATGAAGACACTCCTAAACTACAACACCTCCTACTTCTACTACTCCTACTAAGAATCTGGCTAGGAATGTACAACTTCCTCTTCCAACTAATAGTCCAGTTCAACCTCCAACTTTAACCTCCTGTCCTAGTGTTTCTGATGGACACCTTCGGGGAGCCATCAATTTTTTTACTCAGATAGTGACTTCTCAAGACCAGAGATTGAATGCTAACCCAACCTACTACCAAATTGTACTATTTCTCCAAGTTCCTTCCGAATTACCCTCAAGGTGACAGTTCTCCTTGCTAGAACTGTCACGCCCCAAACCTGGGGAGGCATGGTTGGCACCCGGTGCCGCACTGGCCTGAGCGAACCACTCTGTAACTCATGATCATTCGACCAAAACTAGAACATTCATAGGTCGAGTTAGCTGAATTCATTCCTTTCGTAACTATCACGGTCCCACATGGCCACAACTCATAATGTACAACTGTAAGTGGAAAACACTGTATCATTGAACCATTTTTGTTAAAATATGAATACCTATGGGTGTGTTAGCAAGTCATTGTACTCAAAACATATCTATATACACGAGCCGAGGAGGCCACAATGAGTATCGACACTGAACAACCCATAAGGAAACATAAACGAGAGCCGACCAGGCCGCTAACATATTGTACATAATGAACCTATGGCTACAAAAACTCTAAGAGTATCTGACATCAAAACAGAGTCAGGACATGGTCCCAGCCTACCCATAAATCTATAGTAAACTCTGACACCATGACTTATAGACACGGCTGCACTCCGAATGAAGTGGAGTCCTATCGATCCTTCGTTGAAGGCGAACCTCATATGCTATGAGGGCGTGTCAAAGTGATTACCTACACCTGCGGGCATGAATGCAGTATCCATAACAAAAAGGATATGAGTACAAATAATATACCGTGTATGCATGGTAGAACTGAAACATATCAATAAGATAACATCAATGAGAAAGATGTAAGAATCAACCTGAACCTCTAAAGTGCCATTGAGGTCCATGATATGCATACTAATTATGGATATATATATATATATAATGCCTCTCTTTGGTACTATTATTCATATCATAACATGAATGCCCAACCGATCAGTGGTAACTGCTTGACCGGCGGTATCACGGTGGTAAATGCATAAATGTATGTCCGACTATAGCTCAGTGCTAAATACATGATTGCCCAACCGGTCGTAGCTCGATGGTAAATACATAACTACCCAACCGACCATAGCTCGGTGGCAAATGTGTAACTGCCTAACCGACGGTAATTTAGTGGTAAATGCATAATTGCCCAACCTGTCGTAGCTCGGTGGCAAAGTAGGATTACCATAGCCATGACCTTATAGATATTTTACATGCGAATAAAATTTCATTACTCGTTTACATATATACCTATAGGGACATATATACTTATAGATAATATATACCTCTTAGGATCATTAGGACATATTTCGGAATGACCAATAGTCGTTCACCCTCTGATTAAATTATGAACATTAACATCTTTTTCGTATGACTCAATAGGGACTTATGAATATACTTAGACATGATTTGAATTATATTTCACATGAGTGAATAATGTAAACATCCTTAACTACTAAGAGTAAAACCATTTATGGAATAACATTACATTTACGTTTCGTTACTTTGAGCATGCCAAAAGAAAAAAAGATTAGCCTTAACATAACTTGTACCAAATCCTTATGTATTCACCCGAGCTTAGACTCCTTTAATCTAATTCTACAATCAACAATAAGGACACCAACGTTATCATAATGAACTTAACGACTTTTATAGAGCGACAAACTCGTTCTACAAGAAATCAGACAACATCTCCCCTTAATTTCATCACTCTCCCAAGTCTAAACAATAACAAAAAAACACACAACAGCTTACAATACATTCTAATCACCATACCAAGCACAAAAAATTAACAAAACAACACCTTAGCTATCTATATCCAGTTTCCGAATTCTAGTCGATATTTAAAATGTTCTTCATCCATCTAACCTTCTGTAGACTTAAACTAACTCTTATATACGAGAGGGGGAAAGAATATTGCCTTACATCACACAAAAAACCCCTATATTGGGCTTACTTCACCTTGAATCAACTTCCAATTCAAGCAACAACAAAACTAGCGACAAGCTCAGTTTACAATTAACAAAACTATAGCTTTAAACCCTTTCTCCCTTTTTTCTCAAAGAAAATATTGATAATAACAACACAATATACTCAGTTTATTCCTTCAATTTTCCACCCATAAAATGCTACAAGAACATTTCCCAGACAGTCCAACAATCAGCAATAACATACCTACGATTTTCACAAAATTGAGAAGCACCTATATCATTGATTTTATTCCAATTCAAACAAACACAAAAAACAGAAAAGAACAATATCAAAAAAAATACATCCAAGCTACTACGTCAAAAAATAGCTGAAACCTAGCTCAAAAACCTTCCAAAATAGTCCCAGACGCACAACACCTCAACTTCACTTTCAAACCCTTGTTCTTCATGTTCTCTTCATTACCCAATTTTTCTATAGACCAAAAATATATAAGCCTAAGTAGAATATTGTAAAAAATACCTTATAACACGCCATTAACAAATTTTCAAAATTTACTTCACCACTAGGCAATCCTCAATCAGCCACGAAGGGAAGAAAAGCAAGTTAGCAATCACCTCGGGATTCCTAGCATTTGATTTGCGTTGTTTTCTTTGGATTTTACTCTTGGGTGATATACAACCATTTAGGGAAAATTTATGTATAAATAGGAACTGAAATGAGTGAGAAATGACTAAGTTAAAAAGTCCCGCCGTTTATATAATTTTAGAAACTTCCACCACCTCAAGTTGATCCCAAATGGGCTACCTACACCGTCTCGCAAAAATACAAATATCTCTCTACTCCGATGTCGTATCGATGAACGGTTTAATGAGTTAGAAACTAGACTAGTAGAACTTAAGTTTGGTGGGTACATAATCCCATAACTCCAAGAATACTAGGTGAAAAGCTCTGTGACATCTGACCCAAACTTTAATAAATTTATAAACGTAACTTGCGACAACTTTTGTTGACTTCCGTTTTACAACTCACTTGACTTCAAAACGTAATATACGACTATTAAAAAATTAAAATACGTTTAAAATGACCTTGATATTATGTTATAAACTCCTAGTCTTACCCCAAAGGTACGGGTTGTAACATTCCCAATTTGACGGCTTTCGACGAAACTTATTTTCTTTGACTCATTTAACTTCTAACCCTCTTGGTACTTGCTGAGTAAAGCCTCGTAAAAGTTTGCGAAGGATTTATGGTCTTATGGTGGGAAGGTAAGCTAACATATTTGGAGGTTGTAGATAATTTTTGCGATTAGCTTGACCATCACAGTACAAACTTTTGGACTTGCAATGCATTGTGGAGTTGGTGGAGAAATTTGCAGAAGATGGCATTTTTGCGGTCCATTTTGCGATCATGGATAGGTTTCACTGACCGCAGAACCATCGCAGATTTGATCAAATGCAGCTAAATATTTATCATTTTGCGTTTCAATGTGCGACCATAGATTCACTTCGCGGATAGTGCATTCATCGCATAACCAGCATGGAAATTTTGGAAGAAGATTTCGTGGTCCAATGTGCGATTGCAGAACTATTTTGCGAACCACAGAAATGACGCACACCTGACCAGGCTAACCTAGATTTTGAAGACAATTTTGTGGTCCACTTCGCAGACCACATATTCCTTCTGCGGTGCATTCTGCGATCTCAGATCGGCCTCTGAAGGTTATTTTTGAGAATTTCCTAACCCGAAACTATTTTAATATAAGGACTTAAGGGGTTAATCTTAGAGGGGAAACAGATTATTTTAGAGAGAGAGAACACTTTAGAGAAAGAGAGGGGAGGAGCTCTAACAATTCTACTTGCAAAAATCTTGGGATTCAAGAGGGAAACTCACAAGTTCTTGAACCAACCGGGTAAGTTTTTGACCCTAAGCATTTATACAAGGTTTGTAATGGGCTTAAGTAGATATTTTATTATTTTGGGTCTAATGGGATGGTGATCAGAAGCTATAAACCCTCTATTTCGGATATGGGTATATATGAAGAGTCGAGTATGTGATTCTTGTGGGAAGAAAATATATGGTTGGTCATGCATGTGCCAAGGAAAGTTATTGGGTGTTGTAGTAGATGGATTGGTTGCTTGAAAATTTATTGCGGGGTGGAGAAATTTCTATTATGGAACCTTGATGTGATTTCTGCATATTAAGTGTATGATGAAATGCCTAAAGACCATTATCGTGAGAGTCCTTCTAATAATGTTTTAATCTAATTATGTTGCTATTGATTGAATTGTTTCAAATAGCAGAACTTCGTAGAAAATCAAAGGGAAGCTTAATCAAGGTATGTTGGTTAAACTCCTTCTGAGAATCGGATTCTACGAATTCCTTGTGAACTCCAAGTATGGTTGGTCCAATATATAATCCTATTGTTCTGGATTTCCTCTAATGATAGATTTATCCAAATGTTTATGCACTCAATTCATGTTCCAATTGCCCTATTATATTACTCTTATTTGGGAAATTTTTCAAGTATAATTGAGGATTCAAAGGCTTATGATCTTGAATTGTGATACATTTGGAACCATCATGCCCTACTCTTTAAATTTTATCTCAAATATTTAAGTTCTCGTGCGCTCATGTGTTTATATCCATAATGTTTCAAATGTTTGAATTGTCAAATGCTCATGAAATTCTAGACATGTCCTAATTGCCAATTCCATGCTCCTTTCCTTGAAAATGACTTAGCACTTACTTTTGAATTGCCAGTTACTCATGAATATGAAATTATGGTTTTCCAATAATTTGAACACATTTCTATAAATTTCCGATGACATTAGGACATACATTATGAAATGTAAGTATTAAATATGAAATGCGGCCATCGTGCCAAGAATGAAGGTATTACGAATGGTTAAAAGTGCCAAGGAAATGAAAGATGCTATGAAAGGATATGCGATATATATATATATATATATATACAAAAATATTTCTAGGAGTATCATTAGGACACCAAAGAAGGGTGGATAGTAAAGGCCCACACCCGAAACTACACGTGTCGGTGTAGGAGATTATTGAGAGACAAATTTCCTTGTACTATGATGAGATTATTTCCCTTAATTGGGATATTTATTGATAGCATCAGTCCATGTCCCCATGTCGACCCACACGACACTGTGGGGAGATGGCTCAGTCAATGGGGTGGAGGTCGGATGCCATGCTGCTCACATGGTGGTTCCTCTTTCCAATCATTGTATTTGGTTCATATCACCATGTCGATCCATATTCATTCATGGTGAGATGTCCTAACCGATCGAGCGGTGATCGGACTCCATGACATGATCATGGTGGTATGTCCTTCCTGTTGTTATATTTGGTTTGCATTACCATATCGAACCACATTCATTGCGGTTAGACGGCTTAACCGATCGAGTGGTGATCAGACTCCACGCCACATGCATGGTGGTTATCGGTGGCTAATGATCTCCGAACAAAAAATGTAAATGCTTATTTGAAAATTGATTATGTTTTAACTTGGCATTTTAGATATTATTGTTTGTCTTACTACTTTTATGTTTCTCTCATCTTATGTTAGTATTACATTCCATGTGAGGGTACTTATCTTTACACATTAGTACTATTCCATATATACTAATGTCTATTTTACCGGGGATGCTACATTTTTATGGATGCAGGTGGTCCCTCAGTATGTGGCACTGATCATTGATAGTAGCATACCCTCTTCTCAGCTGATTTGGTGAGCCCTACTCCATATCGCAGCTTTGTGCTAGTATTGACATTTGTATATCATTTTGAGTTATAGCCGGGGTCTTGTCACAGGCATTTCTATATTGTTCTCATGTTTATTTAAAGGCTCCGTAGATATACGGTGGGTTTTGTTTTGGATGGGGGAAAACTATAAGCATTGTTCTTGGCAGTTGATCTCACTTACAAACTATAAACTTGTATTATTTTGCCTTCTATAAATGAATTTCCTAATTAATAAAGTTGGCATTGTAAATTTTATCCTATCGATTAGCTATATATGTGTATTTATTTCTGAAATAATCATGGGAAAGGTTGGTTGGTAGGCACCAAGTAGGATTGCTTGATCGGGTTACCTCAGTTGAGCTTCGGTCCCACTCCCTAAGGTCGGGGCGTGACATGCTGATCATGATCTTAAATCTTTGTGACGTCCAAGGTAACACGATTAACTTGTTTTTTATAATTTCAAGGATGATCTCATTTCCGAGCTTATCTCAATTGACTTACGACGTACTTGAAGTATGAAAATACGAGATGTAATAAGGACCCATAGGAATTTATTGATGAGATGCACAAGGCTCTCTGTATTATACATTCCATTGAGACTGAAGGAGTGGAATTGGCCTCCTATTGCCTAAAAGAAGTGACGTACACATGGTATGAATTGTGGGAGTAGTCCCATGAGGAGGGTAGCACTCCGGCAAAGTGGAACGAGTTTGCAGATGCTTTTATGGATCATTTCTTGCCAGCCGAGACAAGGGCATCTTGTGTCGCTGAGTTTGAGAAATTAAAGCAAGGTAGTATGAGTGTGTGGGACTACCACCTGAAATTTGTGGATCATTCAAAGTATGCTCTCTACATGTTGCCCAATATGGAGGCTAGGATGCGCCGGTTTATGCAAGGCCTTAGCCTTTTGGTTATCAACGAGGCCGCTCCAACCGCCTTGAATTATGATATGAACTATGGCAAGATTTTGGCATTTTATCAAGCCGCAGAGACTCGTAAACTGAAGAGCGGGATAGAGCAATGTAGTAACAACAAGTCCTAGTCTACAGGAAACTTTGGTGGTTATTATAGTGGTGGTAGCGGTTGAAGGGCAATGTTCAGGAAAGGGTCATCTGGGCCATCAAAGTCTTTCACCCCATCTTCAGCTATTGCACCACCATCAGGGACCAATTAGCAGCAATAGGGTCGTTTCATACCCAGTCAAGGCAATATGGGAACTTATCAGCAGGTTCAATCAGAAAGGAGATTCCAGCCGCAGTAGAGGCCCTCATGCCCATGGTGTGGGAAGATATACTCTAGGTTTTGCTGTATGAGCATTCCCATATGCTACAGGTATGGTCTTAGGGGTAATATTCGGAATGATTTCCCTTCGTCCCGTCAGAATGCTGGTAGAGATATGATGCAGCTGTCCAGTTCAATGGATGCTTCGTCCACAACACCTCCTCCAACTCGAGGTATGCCGACAGCTAGGGGTGGTGCACAGGGTTCAGGAGGACCTAGTAGATTGTACGCCATGATGGGCTTCCAGAGTTCAGAGGCTTCTCCAGATATTGTCACACGCATATCGAATGTTCAATCTCATGATATGTATGCACTAATAGATCCCACTTCTACAATATCATATGTCACTCATTATATATCCATAGAATTCGGTATGAAATAGCTTCGTGAGTCGTTCAATGTATCTACTCTAGTTGTTGAGTCTATTGTAGCCACCTAGGTTTATAGGGATTTTATTGTCAAAATGCATGGTTGAGACACCATAGCTGACCTCGTAGAATTGGCGATGGTTTATTTTGATGTGATAATAAGGATGGAATGGATTTACTCATTTTTTTCAAGCTTGATTGCCGAACCAAAACAGTTAGGTTCGAGTTCCCCGATGTGCCAGTCATTAAATGGAAGGGAGATGATGTTATGCCAAGGGTAGGTTTATTTCTTTCCTTAAGGCAGCAAAGATGATCAACAAGTGATATATCAACCATTTGGCCCGAGTCACGGACACCGACACTGAGGCATCGACACTTCAGTATGTGCTGGTTATGAATAAATTTTTGTAGGTCTTTCATCGGGAGCTTTTAGGAGTCCCACCAGACAGAGAGATTGACTTCGGGATTGATGTATTGTCGGGCACGTAGCCTATGTCAATTCCACTCTATAGAATAACTCTAGTGGAATTGAAGGAGCAGTTTAAAGACTTGCCAGAGAAGTGTTTCATTCAACCGAGTGTGTCACCTTGGGATGCACTATTCTTTTTTTTAGGAAGAAAGATGGATCATTAAGGATGTGTATCGACTATCGACAACTTAACAAGGTCACAATCAAGAACAAGTAACCACTTCCAAAGATAGTCGACATGTTTGATCTATTACATGGTGCTAAATACTTCTCCAAGATTGACTTAAGTTCAGGGTATCTCCAATTGAAGATAAGGGAGAAGGATATTCTGAAAACAACTTTCAGGACCCGGTATGGGTACTTTGAATTTCTACTGATGTCTTTTGGGCTAACGAATACTCCAGCAACTTTCATGGATCTTATGAATCGAGTGTCCAAGCCTTTCCTTGAATATTTTATTATAGTGTCCATTGACAACATCCTTGAGTATTCACGAAGTTGAGAGTACCATGTCGATCATCTTAGGGCAGTTTTGAAAATCTATATCAGCATAAGTTGTATGCAAAATTTTCAAAATGTAATTTTTGGCTCGAGTTCGTCACTTTCTTGGGTAATATTGTCTCTAGTGATGGAATCAAGGTTGATCCTCATAAGATTGCAACTGTAAAGAATTGGCTAGAAGTACAACTCTAATAGAGATTCGCAATTTCTTCGGCTTAGCTTAAAGTTACCGGAGATTTGCAAAGGGTTTTATTCTCTTGCCTCCATGTTAACCAATTGACACAAAAGGCAGCTAAATTCCAATGGTCAGATTCTTGTGAATGGAGTTTTCAAGAGTTGAAGTCAAGGTTGACCATGACACCGGTGTTGACCTTACCGGAAGGTATAGATGGATTTGATGTATATTGTGATGCTTCAAAGGTCGGACTTGGGTGTGTATTAATGCAACATCACAAGATGATCGCTTTACTTCTAGGCAACTCATGAACCACACGAAGAATTATCCAACGCATGACTTAAGGCCGGTGGCAGTGGTGTTTCCATTTAAAATTTGGTGTCATTATTTATATGGGGTCCATGTAGACATATACATGGACCATAAGAGTCTCCAATACATCTTCAAGCAGAAGGAATTGAATCTAAGGCAAAGGAGATTGCTTGAATTACTCAAGGACTACAATATCGACATAACTTTTCATCCGGGGAAAGCTAAATGTTGTCCGGATGCTCTTAGCCAAAAATACATGGGTAGTTTGGCTCACTTAGAGGCACACCAATGTCGATGTCCAATGAAGTTCATCGCTTGGCTAGTTTGGGAGTCTCGCTCGCGGACTCTAGTGAAGGTAGGATAAAGGTGCAATATAGGGCTGAGTTGTCACTCGTAGAGGAAGGAAACAGTATGATGATCCATTTCTGGTACAATTCAAAGAGGGAATTCATAAACATAAAATCACTAGGGTGTAGTGGTTACTCGTGGATAGGGAAATTATGTGTTCCAAATAAAGATGGTCTCCTAGAGAGAATCATGACCGAGGCTCACAGTTCCAAGTATTCCGTGATCCTAGGCTCTACCAAGATGTACCTTGATCTCAAGGAAGTCTACTGGTTGAATGACATGAAAAAGGATATAGCAAACTTTGTGGCTAGATGCCCAAATTGCCAGTAAGTGAAAGTTGAGCACCAAAGGCCGGATAGCTTGGTATAGAATATAGAAATTTCAATGTGGAAGTGGGAAATAATCAACATGGACTTTGTAGTAGGTCTAGCTCACATGCCTCATAAGTTTAACTCGATTTGCGTAATGTGGATCGACTCACGAAATCAGTACACTTCTTTCCTAATAAGACCACTGACATAGCAGAACACCTTGCTCAGTCGTACATCAAGGAGATTGTTAGGTTTCATGGCACTCCCGATTCTATCATCTCAGACCGAGGGGCGCAGTTCATGATCACCGCTAACTTCTGGCAAAACTTCTAGCAAGGTTTGGGTACTCAAGTGAATTAGTACATCTTTCCAACCACAGCCCGACGGGAAAGCAGAGCGGACTATACAAACACTTGAGGATATATTTTGTGCTTGTGTTCTTAACTTCAAGGTAAGCTGGAATGATTATTTGCCACTCATAAAATTTGCCTACAATAATAGTTATCATGCCAGCATTCAAATGGTACCGTTTGAAGCTCTATATGGTAGGAGCTGTAGATCTCCCATTGGTTGGTTCGAAGTTGCAGAAATAAAGTTGATAGGGCCAGACCTTGTGCATTAAGCTATGGAGAAGGTCAAGATCATTAAGGAGCAGCTGAAGATTGCTCAGAGCCGCAAGAGGTCTTATTTGAATGTTCGACGCAGAGATTTGGAGTTCAAAGAGGCTAATTGGGTATCTTTTGAAAGTTTCTCCTATGAAAGGCATAATGCAATTTGGGAAGAAAAGGAAATTGAGTGAAAGATATTGTCACACCCGAAAACCGAGGAGCGCGACCGGCGCTCACTCGAGTGAACCCGACCGAGCAAGCCTGTTAGATTTCATTCTACCCAAACTCATCCATGAATTGAGAAAATACATATTATCATTAATTAGACGAAAATGTGTTCATGTCTACAATACCAATTCATTTCCAATAGTTTCATCATTTTTAAAGTCCCAAATAGACAAGTAATACATCCACAACATAACATAGTTTGTCTTTCCCCAACACTAATACATAACCCACAGTATGTCTACGGAGCCTCTATAGATAAAGAAGAGTGCAATGATAATGCCGGCAACAAGGCCCCGGCTATACCTCAAACAGAATACACAAAGTACAAAAGATTTATGACTCCGGAATGAAGTGGGGCTCACCAAGTCAGCTGGGAAGAAGGTGCACTGCTATCAATGATCAATATCTCCTGCTGTGAAACCACCTACATCCATTTAAAGATACAGTGCCCCCGGCAAAAGGGACATTAGTACCGTCGAATAACACTAGTATGTATAATTAAACACCCTCCCAATAGAATGACAAATAATACAAATACGATTATTATAATATCAATGAAAGACTTAATCAACATCAAACCTCAATTTAGGATCAAAACAATGTTAAAATTAATTTCCACATCTCACATTGGGATATTTTAAGTATCGATATATCATTCTCCACAATACCATTATTCACAAAACTAGTACCACCGTACTCTTAGCACGGAGTCTGATCACGGCACGATCGGCTAGGCCATCTCATTAGAGGCATCAACCACAATTTTTCTCAATATCAATACCATCGTCTTTAACACGGAGTCCGATCACGACCCGATCGGCTAGGCTATCCATTAGGGACATCAACCACAATTATCATTTCAATTACAATTTCCAGCACAATCACCACTATGTGTGCGGCATGGTGTCCGATCACGACCCGATCGGCTAGGCCGTCTTATTGGAGACATCAACCTTTTTATATCAATCATCGCATTTCATAATACTTTCACATCTTTTCATTTCATTGGCACTAGTGGCCATAATTATAAGATCATTCTTAGCACGTTGGCCATATTCAGTATTTCATGCTTACCTTATCAATCTCAAATATCATTATCATCCTCAACAACAATTACAATTCAAATCAAGGTGTGTAGTACACATGTGAGCAATTTAGAGTCTAAGGCACATAGAGATATTTCACAAAACTTGGCATAATAGCCTTCATTTGAACTTGACTTAAAGTCGAAACATTATTAATGCACAGCCCATATTTTAGCACATCCTCAATTGGTAACATAACATGAATAAAGCATCTGGGATGCTTGTTTAACATATTTCTTTCAACACAATCTTACTCGGAAGAGCCAGTTTCATAATGAATCACTCGGGACTTACATAATTTACATGAATATCGTGGGATTTAATTCTAAGAGAAGAGTTTATCCAACATACCTCACTTGAGCTTCCTTACACTTTAAAACATTCCGGAATTCTTAGCAACTTTAATATATTTTAGAAATATAACAAATTGAATCAAAATTAGGAAGATGATCATGGTTCTAGCTCACTTGAGCAATTTATCAAACACTAGGTGTGCATAAGGCTTCAATGTCCTTTTTATGAAGGACTACATCATCCCACAACCCAATCTTTACCATTTTTAGCTCAGCAATCATCCTACACCCTTTGATAATACATGCATGTAAAATAAACAAATATCATGCCCAGAAATTTATCTTGCTAGTTAACAATTTTCAGAAAATTTTGAAATTAGGGTTTCGGGTGTAGAATCTTACCTCTAGGATGAAGACCTAGTAAGCTTCCCTTCTTAATCTTCCAAAACTTGAGGAAGAATTGAGGAAAAATTATGGAAGAATACCTTCTCACTCTAGGGCACTCACTCTCACTCTAAAATATCAGATTAAGTCTCAAAAATGGCACAAAGAGTGTATTTAACAAAATAGGGGTCGGGTTTTAAAAACCCAAGAATGGAGATCCGGAACAAGGTATGCGATCGCATAACCGATATGTGGACCGCATATCGGTCGCATATTTGGTTACAAAATAGCCAAAAGAATTGCCTGTGTATGCGGTCACTATGCGGTCTGCATAACTGTTATGCGGTCGCATAATGCACTGCATAATAGTTTTGTGGTTGCATAGTCGACCGCATAGTTGCTTCCAACTGACCCAATCAACAGCCTCACTCTGCAGCTATTATGCGGTCCGCAGAGTGGTTCTGCGGTTGCATAATGGACCGCAGAAATGCACTTTTCCGCCAAATATTTTTCTTTACTTTTCGGTGCATTGTTCAACCCAAAAAGTCCGAGCCTAGTCGGGCACCATGAAACATTATTTTCTTTGCAAATTTTACCTGGCTTTACACTTAAGTACTTCGGAATTTTCCGGATTGTTACATTCTCCCCCGCTTAGGATCATTCGTCCTCGAATGAGGGTAAAAATCCGTCATTAGCATCTTATGCAACTCAGTTTGTTTCATACCACTTTCGGGCAGCCCCAAATTTGAGTAACTCGCAAAATTTCCAAAATTTCGCCAGAGTTTCCCTTGTAACTTGGCCTATCCACCTGTCAGAGAGCCCTAGAAATATATCCTAACAGCACATACATAATCCAACGACGTAACATAATACAAAATAACACCAACTGTGGTCTCACAAGCAATATATTTCCAGAAAGGAACACCCTTAACGCCAATTGTACAAATGATACAAAATTCATAGAAAGCAACTCTTAGAATATTTCTCATAGATCACAACTTTATAAATACATGGCTATTCAAACAAATAAGGATACTTTTTCTTCATTTCTTCCTCGGCCTCCCAAGTAGCCTCTTCAACCTCTTGGTTTCGTCACAACACATTCACGGAGGCAATTTCTTTATTTCTCAATTTTCGGACTTGACGATCAATAATAGAAACTGGAATCTCTTCGTAAGTCAATTTCTCATTTACCTCAATAGTCTCAATCGGAACAATGAGTGTCGGATCTCCAACTACTTTCTTCAACATAGACACATGAAACATCGGGGGTACTAATGACATCTCAGGTGGTAGCTCAACCTTGTACGCCACCTCACCGATCCTCTGAATGATTTTGTACGGTCCGACATACCTCGGACTCAATTTCCCTTTCTTACCAAATCGCATTACCCCTTTCATGGGGGAAACTTTCAAGAATACCCAATCATCTTCTTTGAACTCCAAATCCCTATGACGAACATCCAAATAGGATTTCTAACGACTCTGAGCAGTCTTCAACCACTCCTTAATGATTTTAACTTTTTCCATGGCCTGATGCACGAGGTCTGGCCCTATTAACTCTAATTCCCCAATTTCGAGCCACCCAATGGGAGATCTACATCTCCTACCATATAAAGCCTTGAACGGTGCCATTTGAATGCAAGCATGATAGCTATTGTTGTAGACAAATTCTAAGAGTGGTAAATGATCATCCCAACTACCTTTGAAGTTTAGAATGCAAGCACGCAATATATCCTCAAGCGTCTGAATAGTCCGCTCTGCCTGCCCGTCAATCTGCGGGTGAAAGGTTGTACTAAGATTCACCTGATTACTCAAATCTTGCTGAAATTTCTTCCAAAAATTAGCAGTGAATTGTGCCCCCCGATCAAAAATGATGGAAACTGGGGTGCCATGTAACCTGACTATTTCTTTGATATGCAGCTGAGCATACTGCTTCGCTGTGTCGGTAGACTTAACCGGCAAAAAGTGTGATGATTTCCTGAGCCGATCCACAATTACCCAAATTGAGTCAAACATGCGCGAAGTGCGTTGTAATCCTACCACAAAGTCCATATTAATCATTTCCCATTTCCGTATTGGAATTTCTACGTGTAGTGCCAACCCACCAGGCCTTTGGTGTTCGGCCTTCACTTGCTGACAATTCGGACATCTTGCCATAAAAGCTGCCACATTCCTCTTCATATCATTCCACCAATAGACTTCCTTAAGATCATGATACATTTTCGTAGAACCTGGGTGCACGGAATACCTAGAAGTGTGAGTTTCAATCATAATTCTTTCCCGGAGACCATCCACATTTGGAACACAGAGTCGGCCTTGGTACCTTAGTGTACCATCATCCATGCCAAGAGAAAAGGCCATGGTCTTATGCTTATGAATCCCCTCTTTCAACTTCACCAACAATGGATCGTTGTATTGCTTCTCTTTGACATCCACAAGAAGAGATGATTCAGCCCTATTTTGCACAATTACCCCTCCATCACTAGAGTCCGCAAGACGAACTCCCAAACTAGCCAACCGGTGAACTTCCTTGGCTAATGGCCTCTGATATGCCTCCAAGTGAGCCAAACTACCCATAGATTTCCGGCTAAGAGCATCCACCACAACATTAGCCTTCCTCGGATGGTATAAAATATCAATGTCATAATCCTTGAGTAATTCAAGACATCTTCTCTGCCTCAGATTCAACTCCTTCTGTTTGAAAATATATTGAAGGCTCTTATGGTCCGTGAATATATCTACATGGACTCCATATAAATAATGACGCTAAATTTTCAATGCAAATACCACCGCCGTAAGTTCTAAATCATATGTTGGATAGTTCTTTTCATGATTCTTTAGTTTCCTAGAAGCATAAGCTATCACCTTCCCATGTTGCATTAATACATATCCAAGCCTGATTCTTGAAGCATCACAATATACCACAAATCCATCTATACCCTCTGGTAAAGTCAACACCGGCGCCATAGTCAATCTTGCTTTCAATTCCTGGAAACACTTTTCACAAGCACCTGACCATTGGAACTTAATTGCCGTCTACATCAATTTAGTCAATGGAGAGGCAAGAGTAGAAAACCCCTCCACAAACATTCTGTAATATCCAGCTAAGCCTAAGAAACTGCGAATCTCTGTTGGAGTTGTAGGCCTCGGCCAATTCTTCACCGCTGAAATTTTCTGAGGATCAACCTTAATTCCCTCACTAGAAACTACATGACCCAAGAATATGACTGATTCAAGCCAAAATTCACACTTTAAAAACTTTGCATATAACTGGTGCTGATGTAGGGTTTGTAGAACTACCCTGAGATGATCGGCATGGTCTTCTCGACTTCGTGAATATACAAGAATATCGTCAATAAACACTATCACAAAAGAGTCGAGGAATGGCTTAAAAACTCGATTCATAAGATCCATGAAGGTTGCTGGGACATTTGTTAGCCCAAAAGACATCACCAAAAATTCAAAGTGCCCATACCGAGTTCTAAAAGCTATTTTCGAAATATCCCGCTACCTGATTTTCAATTGGTGATACCCGGATCTTAAATCAATCTTGGAGAAGTACCTAGTACCTTACAATTGATCAAACAAATCATCTATCCTTCGCAGTGGGTACTTATTCTTGATTGTGACCTTATTAAGTTGCCGATAGTCAATACACATTCTCAGTGACCCATCTTTTTTTATTACAAAAAGGACTGGTGCGTCCCAAGGCGACACACTTGGACGGATAAAACCCTTTTCTAACAAGTCTCTCAATTGTTCCTTTAACTCCTTCAATTCTACTGGTGCCATATTCAGACTTACAAGCTAAGTCTTTTACTCCATGTTTCTTTCATGTCTTTTATATACTACATTTTATGCCTTACATACTCGGTATAGTATTCGTACTGACGCCCATATTGCCTCAGGGCCTGCGTTTCATGCCCACATGTGTAAGTAAAAAAGCTGACGGTCCCCCTTCTTAGGATCCTTGCTCAGCGAGAGTTGGTGTACTCCATTTGATCCAGAACTGCTATTGGATTTTGGTATGATATTTTTGTATACATATATGGGTATGATGGGGCCTAGTCCCGTCCTTTATATAACTGTACACTCTATTAGAGTTTTGTAGACAGTCATGTATAGTTGGATAGTATGTGGCCTTGTTGGATTCTATTTTGATATATAGTTGTCCATAGCAGATCCTAACGAGGACTCTCAGATATTTATTGATAGGATGCAGAGGACTTTGAGGATAATGAAGGCTACTGCGACTGAGTCAATTAAGCTAGCTTCCTATAGACTTTGGGATGTTGCAGTTAATTGGTACGAGTCTTGGGAGTTGTCCAGAGGTGAGGATGCCCTTCCAACAGTATGGCAGGAGTTTATAGAGGCTTTTCTTTGCCATTATTTGCCACCAGATCTTAGACGGGCCAGATTTGATAGGTTCTTGACCATTCGGCAGGGTAATATGAGTGTTCGGGAGTACAACCTTCAGTTTGATTCTTTGGCTAGGTATGCTACCACTATTGTAGCTAGGATTGAGGATCGGGGTCACCGTTTCGTGATGGGGTTGGAGCTGCACCTACTTAATGACTGTACATCGATCTAACTTCAGCTAGTCATTGATATTTATCATATTCAAGCATACGCTCAGGGTGTAGAGGAGCGTAAATAGAAGTAGAGGGCTGACCGTGAGAATGATAGGGGCCAGAGTAAGAGAGCGAGAACTTAGGTCCTTTTGGTGAGTTTTGTGGTGGTCAGTGATAGCAGTACCCAAGGTATCCAGCCCAACCATCGGCAAGTTCACCCCATCAGTTTGCCAATAGGATATTTGATCGCTCCACATATATAGGGCCTGGCCAAAGTTCTAGGGCCTCTAGTTCTCAGTATAGGGGTGAGTCAAGTCAGATGAGGCCGACTTTGCCACGATGTGCTCAGTGTGTGAAGCAGCATGCCGGGCAGTGCCTTGTGGGGTTGGGTGTTTGTTATACTTGTGTTTATCCAGGCCACGTTATGAGAGATTGTTCGACGAGAGGTGGTGCATGTATAGTTCAACCAGCGGGATCTCTAACTGGTTCATCATCATTAGTATGCCCCCTAGTCAAGGTTCACAGGTACCAGCCAGTCGTGGTAGAGGAAGAAGTGGAGCATCTAGCTCGAGCGGTTCTTAGAACTGCATTTATGCCTTAGTAGGTCGACATGATCGGGAGTCGTCACCTGATTTTGTTACAAGTATATTATCAGTATCCTTATATGATGTATATGCATTAATTGATCTAGGTTCCACCTTATCGTATATCACTCCATTGGTTGCTAGGAAGTTTGAGATAGAACCTGAGTTGATTGAACCTTTTGAAGTGTCTACATCTATTTGGGATCCAGTGATAGCTAGATGGTAATATAGAGATTGTATAGTAGTAGTTCATAATCATTCTACAGTAGCAGACCTGATTGAGTTAGATATGGTAGAATTTGCTGTCATAATGGGTATGTATTGGTTGGCTTCTTATTATACTAACGTTGATTGTAGATCAAAGATGGTTCGGTTCTGGTTTCCAGGGGAGCCAGTTCTGGAGTGGAAAGGTAATACTTCATCGCCGAGAGGTAGGTTTATTTCCTAAGATATGGATGACACTTCAGGTGTTGGATTGGGTTGTGTATTGATGCAGCATGGTAAGGTTGCCACTTATTCTTCTAGACAACTAAGAAAGCACGAGAAGAATTACCCGACCCACGATATAGAGTTAGCTGCTGTGATTCATGAACTAAAGATGTGGAGGCACTATTTGAATGGCATACATGTTGATATCTATATGGATCATAAGATCCTTCAATATATCTTTAAGAACAAGGAATTGAATATACATCAGAGGTGATGGTTGGAGCTACTGAAAGACTATGATGCTGATATTTTATACCATTCAGGGAAGGCGAATGAAGTAACTGACTCCCTCAGTCGTAGATCTATAGTTAGCCGATCATATTTACAACCAGAGAAGAGTGAGATAGCCTATGGATTCATTAGCTAGCTAGTGTTGGAGTTCGATTACAAGATTCAGGTGATACTAGAGTTACTATTCAGGACACAACAACATTCTCTCTAGTAACTGAAGTGAAGGAACGCTTGTATGAGGATCCTGTGCTAGCTCACTACAGATATACTGCTCCTAAAAAAAAGTAGACACCATTTGAGATTACGAAAGATGGAGTCCTCAGATATCGAGTTCGATTATGTGTTCATAATATGGCAGTGCTGCGCCGACAGGTTATGGGAGAAACTCACTATTCTCGTTATTCTGTTCATCCAGGAGCAATGAAGATGTATCATGATATCAGGGAAATATACTGGTGGGACGAAATGAAGAAGGATATAGTAGAGTTTGTTGCTCAGTGCCCTAATTATCAGTAGGTTAAGATTGAGCATCAGAAACCTGATGGATTATTGAAGGCTATAGAGATTCCGACTTGGAAATGGGAAAGAATTAATATGTATTTCATCATAGGCTTACCTCGTACCCAGCGTAAGTTCGATTCTATATGGGTGATTGTTGATAGACTTACAAAATCAGCCTATTTTTTGCTTGTCAGGACTATGTATTCATCAGAACATTATGCAAGGCTTTACATTAAGGAGATGCTACGACTTCATGGTGTTCATATATCTATTATCTCAGATAGAGGTGCTCAGTTTACAGTTAATTTCTGGAGGTCCTTCCAAAAATGATTGGGGACATAGGTAAGTCTTAGTACAACATTTGATCCCCAGACAGACGGTCAAGCTAGGCGTACTATTCAGACACTTGAGGATATGCTACGGGTTTGTGTGATAGACTTTAGGGGTAGCTGGGATGATCATCTTCCGCTTATTGAGATTGCATATAATAATAGCTATCATTCCTGCATTGAGATGGATCCATACGAATATCTTTATGGAAGGAAGTGTAGGTAACCTATCAGATGGTTTGATGTTTGGGAAACTAAGTTAGTAGGACCAGAGTTGGTACAACAGGAAGTTGAGAAGATTAAGCTTATATGGGAAATGCTATTAGCAGCTCAGAATCGTCAGAAGTCCTATGCAGATAATCGATGATGAGACTTGGAGTTTCAGGTAGACGACTGAGTATTCCTAAAGGAATCACCAATGAAAGGCGTTATGAAATTCAGAAAGAAAAGCTTATCCTTTGGTACATTGGACCTTATAAGATCATACGAAGAGTAGGACATGTAGCATATGAGTTAGTGTTGCCTTCAAACTTAGAGTTCGTACATTCAGTATTTCATGTGTCTATGCTCTGTAAGTATATTAGAGATCCTTTTAGAGTCGTTCCAATTGACGATATTCAGGTCACAGAGCAGCTATCATATGAGGAAGCTCTCATTGCTATACTTGATAGACAAGTTTGGAGATTGAGAACTAAGGACGTAACTTCAGTTAAAGTACTTTGGAGAAATAAGAATGTGGAGGAAATGACTTGGGAAGCTGAAGATGACATGAAGTCTAGGTATCTTCACTTGTTTTGGCTTCCGGAGGAGGATCGGAGTGAGACATTATAGCCTTTAGGTGCGTATATGATATTGGATGCTTGTGTTAGTTACTGTCATTGGTCGTGTGAGGCCATTGGTGTTATTGATGATTGTGGCCCCGTGTGGCTTTGTATTGTTGGGTTTGCTGCATGACAGGTTGGTAGTAGTACCATTACAAAGGAGACTCTGTCAAAATTTCTATAGATCTCTGGAAGTTTAACATTCGAGGGCAAATGTTTCTAAGGGGGAAAGATTGTTACACCCTGTGCATCCCAAGGTGACGTATAATGAATATGAGACTTGTTAATCATGATTTAAATGAGTATAAAGTCATAATATGACTATATATGATGTTTGGATATAAAATATAATGTTTGGGAAAATCGGATTTGAGTTGCGGAAATCGACTAAGGATTTGCCTTGTAACGAAACTTTTTTGGAAATATTATATACCAAATTTAAGGTATTTTTATTTAGTTTCCAACACTCTTAATTATTCATTCATACGACATTCGGATAAAAAGATATAAGCATCTGAAGATGGGCCAATGCTAAGGTGCCAAGCTAGCACCTCTTTGACTTTTCAAAAGTGGATATATATATGACTTAAGTCTTCTTTTTCTTCATTTTTACATATACCACGAATAGAGAAGACCCATAAACTTACCCTTAAGCTTTCTATAAGGGTTTCAAAAAGGATTAACTTATCGCGTACGAAATCAAGAAGTGATAACATTAGAAATATCCCTAGGACGTAAGTATCATTATATCGCATCTCTTTTTCTTTGTAGTTTGAGATTTGGAAGGTACTTCGTGGTTACAAAAAAAACCTACTTGCTGTATTTAAGATTTTCAAATATCAAGGATGGTTGATAAATTCATTTCCTAATAATTAAAACTCACGGGATGCTGATCGGAAGCCGTGAGTGCGATTTATTCCACTTGTAGTGGACTGTTTTGTAGTCCACTCGTGTTGGCCTCTTGTGCTACTGATTTATGGAGTTTGAAAGGATAAAGGGCGTGGAGAAACACCACATTTGGTAGGGTTGTGAGCTGGTCGCTCGTCATTGCAATTTCAGGCTAATTGATAACTTGTTGATTGAGTGTGTTATGGTATATTTGGATTTTTTGTTGTATTAAATTTCCTGAATTGTAGTTAAGTTATTTTTGAGTTGCTGATTGTATTCTGTTTTTGTCTCAAGTAAAGTAGGCTTGAGGAAGCAGTAAAATAAGGGGAAATGATGTCCGTTTTGTTACATATTAAGTTACTTTTGTTATATAAATGAGAGAATCATTCGTAGATTGACAATAGCTTCACTGTCGTTGTTGTAGATTAAGGTGCAGTGAGCTGAGTTTAGCATTGTTATTTGACAGATTCCTATAAGGTATGTTAAATCTATCCCTTCTTTTCTTTTGGCATGATCCATATGATACAACAAAATGGACAAACACGCAACTTTCACAAATGACTCTATTCTTAGAAGTACTAGGGTTGCCTATGTTCTTGATTCCCCATATGTCCTATTATTATATCTTTTGTTCACGTGTCTTAGAAAATACGTAAGTTGATAAAGTTTATTTCGTGATATTAGCCAAAGGTAAATTGATCTTATGACATTCGGAGAGATCTTATTGACTTACTTCTTATGCATTGCATTCATTAATACATCTACATTGACTCATGACCAGATGACGTTATATACGCATATATTATATGTATATGTGGTATGGGTAAAGGTTACGATCTTATATACGCACCACCACCTGATCAGTTGGTGTACGTCAATGATTTTGCCCACTGAGGCCGAGATGATATGATGTGATGCCCTTAGCAGATTGATGAAGTTATGTATGCATATACCTATGCATGATACGACATTTATATGCATATACATGACATTATAAATGTTTCATGATTCACAGAGCTATTCAGACTTAAAAGTTGAGTCATTTACTCCATGTTTCTTTCATGTCTTTTATATACTGATTTTTATGCCTTACATACTCGGTACATTATTCGTACTGATGCCCCTATTGCCTGGGGGGCTGTGTTTCATGCCCGCAAGTGTAGGTAAATAGGCTAACGGTCCCCCTTCTTAGGATCTTTGCTCAGCAAGAGTTGGTGTGCTCCATTTGATCCGAAACTACTATTGGGTTTTGGTATGATATTTGTGTATACATATATGGGTATGATGGGGCCCAGTCCCATCTTTTATATAGTTGTACACTCTATTAGAGGTTTTTAGACTGTCATGTATAGTTGGATAGTATGTGGCCTTGTTGGCTTCTATTTTGATATATAGTTATCCATAGCAGCCTTGTCGGCTCGCCCTACCATATTTCGTGTATATATATATATATATATATATATATATATATATATATATATATATATATATATATATATATATGTATGTGTGTGTGTGTGTATGTATGTATGTCTTTTGGGCGTTTTTCCTCACGTATGTTATTCACATGGTTCAACAGTTTATTGACTGATGTTATGCATGTCCTATCCCTATTTCATGTTTATATCTTAGACGTATGCTTAAGGGTGTTCAAAAGGTAGGACTCGGGCAATCGTCATGGCCCATCGGTTTGGGTCGTGACAAAAGTGGTATTAGAGCAGTTCCGAGCGTGTCTTGAAGAGTCTTCTTTATGAGTGTGTTGTGCACAATACTTATAAACAGGAGGTTGCAGGACATATATGATGTTATCCTCCCTTCTTATCTTAGATCGTGCGATATAAGGATTCATTTTCCTATTGATATGTTATGTTTTTTGCGATGCTTGCCCAGAAGGGCAAGTCCGTGGCTAATGAGACTATAAGTCAAGAGCCACGAGTTACCAGGCTCGGGGAGAGTCTCATAGTGAGACTTCATCTCAGACTTCACATACCCTGCCCTTTCTAGAGGATATCTAAGGGGTACTAGCCCCAGCAACCGCGCCAGTACCCCCATCTCCTCAGCCAGATGCACCGGGTTCGGAGATGAGATATGTTATTCAGGTATTGACTCGATTAGTGGCCACACGGGCTCGGAGCCAGGAGGTAGGTATTGGTTATGCAGATAGGGCCATCAGTGCGAGGGTTCGCAATTTAGTTAATTTGGACCCTACGGTATTCACTGGAGCAGATCCAAACGAGGACCCTCAGGTATTTATCTATAGGATGTAAAGGACTTTGAGGGTAATGAAGACTTCTGGGACTGAGTCAGTTTAGCTAGCTTCCTATAGAATTCGGGATGTTGCAGTTAATTGGTACGAGTCTTGGGAGTTGGCCAGAGGTGAGGATGCCCTTCCGGCATTATAACAGGGGTTTACAGAGGCTTTTCTTCATCATTATTTGCCACTTGAGCTTAGATGGACCAAAGTTGATAGGTTCTTGACCCTTCGGTAGGGTAATATGAGTGTTCGGGAGTACAACCTTCAGTTTGATTCTTTGGCTAGGTATGCTCCCACTATTGTAGCTAAGATCGAGGATCGGGTTCACCGGTTCGTGATGAGGTTGGAACCGCACCTGCTTAATTACTGTATGTCGGTCTCATTTCAGCCATGCATTGATATTTCTCGTATTTAGGCATACTCTTAGGGTATATGTGAGTGTAAACATAAGTAGAGGGTTGATCGTAAGCATGATAGGGGCCAGAGTAAGAGAGCGAGATCTTTAGGTCCTTCTGGTGAGTTTTGAGGTGATCAGAGATAGAAGTACCCGAGGTATCCAGCCCAGCCATAGGCTAGTGCACCCCCTCAGTTTGCCGGTATGAGGTTTGATCGCTCCACATATTCAGGGCCCAGTCAGAGTTCCGGGGCCTCTAGTTCTCAGTATAGGGGTGGAAGGCTTTATCTTCCATAGCTATGCGGCTCCAAGATTTGCACGTAAGGTGCTGAAGTGTAGCATGAGTACAACCGACCCATGTACTTGGTATGTATTTTAACTAACCTCAGAGAAATAGTGGCGAGGTTTTAAGTTAAAGGATACCTACTTATTATTTGTACCTGTGCAGATGATACACAAATAATCATGTGATGAATGAAACAAGAATAAAAAAGATAGAGGGCCCCAGAATATCATCGCTTCTCAGTCTCACAACACGATACCATGACAAAAATCAAAAGACATGGATAACCATAATACATTTCTTCTCCGTTGTGAGGCGCAACCCGATCCCCCCCCCCCCCCCCCCTCTCTCTCTCTCTCTCTCTCTCTCTCTCTCTCTCTCTGTTCTTTTAGGTATTGATACACTTGTAATTTGATTCATCGACTTATAACCTATATATATATTAACAATAAATTAAAATGTCTCGACTTATATCAATTAATATATGTATGTGTGTATATATATATATAAGCTATATACGATATAATATTAGCTAATGCACTAACCAAACACGGGAATAGTTCACAATGTAACATTAAGAAGTCGAACACACAGTATCCAACTAGGTAGTACAACTCGACAGAGTAGAATGAGTAGTTTAACATCAATAAATAGTCTACCATACATAGTGACAAGGCTTCCACAAAGTATATCAAACAATTAATTTACAAGTCACCCAATCTTGTTAAACAAAGGAGAGTACTACACGAAACGAGCAAAGATGTTTATCAAGTAGGAACATGGATCAAATGAAGGCATCTAATATATGGAATCATGTAACAAGTAGAAGCATGTAGCAAGAAAAGACATTTAATTAGTGAAGGCATATGGTAAGTAGAGCATATAGTAAGTGAACACATATAGTAAGTTAAAACATGTAGTGAGTGAAAACATGTAGTAAGCTAAGGCATTTAACAAGTAAATCATGTGACAATTAGAGGTATGTAACATATATATGCTAATAACATGTAGAGACACAAATTCGAAGAAGACATATAATAGAAGTAATTCAAGTGAAAGCGCAGGTGTAACAGTAACAAACAAGGTAAAGACATAGCTACACAGTACGGGCCAAAGAGAAAACACAACGATAACTACATAAGGAACCCAAGGGAAGGTATCATACGAAATAACAAACACTAATGGAAACCAAAGTAAAGGATATGTAAGTGCTTAATGAATGAATAATCATAACATAAATCCAACTTCCTTTCTTTTATGCATTGTAATAATCAACAAATAATCCCATTTCAAATCGCACGGAAATAGTCATCCTTCCAACATCATATAAACTGCATGAAAATATTCATCGTGCCAACATCAAATCAACCACACGGAAATACTCATCAGGCCAAACATAGCCCTAAGTTCCCAATCATCATCTATTAACACGAATAAATAAGCTTAGTTAATATGACAATATCATGTGTAGATATAGATTTTCGATACTATGATCAAGTTAAGTATGCAAACGAATCTAGAAAATGTCACATTAAATCCTTTTTAAAAAGTCCTACGTTCTAATATGATTTCTAATGCAGATAATTTAGTTTACTAATCATTGGGTTAAATGAAGCATAGGTTAAATGAACATAAAGTTTAACAAAGGCACAAAGAAGGATATAATTTCACCTCCCGAGCATGGAAACCCTAGCACGTGCATATACCCTCGTCACCTCATATATGCATCACCCCCGCAGGTAGCAACCAATATCAATTAGGAGGAAAACATCCCCCAACAAAGTTAGGAAAGACACTTACCCTATTTTGGAATAATTTCCACAATCCAATACCATATTCCAAAGAAATAATCATTAAAATGATCAAAACACAGTCAATTATCATCTAACAAAGTCAAATAATACTAAAGAAAATATCCCAGTCAATAAAGGTTTAATATTGGCCAAAATCCCAAAAGTAAACAAAAGTCAACCCTGGGCTCGTGTGATCAAAATCCGGGATTAGGACCAAAACCCGATTATCCATTCGCCCCCGAGCCTGGATATGTAAATATTTTTTGAAATCCGACCTCAATTTGAGGTCTAAATCTTCATTTTACAAAATCTCCAAGATCTACCCAAACCCCCTAATTTCTACCATGAAATTCTTAGATTTGATGTCAAAAACTCATTAAAAGTAATTAAAATTGATTGAAAACTAGTTAAAGATGCTTACCAATGAATTTGGGAAGAAAAGGTGATGTGTCGTAGAATTGCGGCACTTTTAATACTAATTACATAGAATTTCGCTCGTCTTTTAAAGCATTTTAAGTTATTTCTGATGTAGTTTTGGAGTTTTACAGCATACCAAACTCGAAGAACCAAGAACAAGGAAAAGATGACAAAAACCCATAAAAGGATAGAAATGTGGTAGGTTTGCGACCGAAAAAGTGATGTGCGGGCCGCATACCAACCGCAGAAAGAAGCAGATGTTACCAGTGTTTGAGAGAGGAGTGTGCGGTCTATTATGCGGTCGCATAACGCTTGTGCGGACCGCATAATGACCGTATATGTGAAAGAAAGAGTTCTGCAAGGGCAATTTTGCGACATCATCTGCGATTGCGAAATCAATGTGTGGACCGCATAACAGATCTGCGATGAACAACTGGGCAACTCGATATTCAACTATGTGGGCCGCGAAGTGATTCTGCGACCCGTTCTGCGATCGCAGATGTGATCTGCATGGGTATTTTTGTTATATTTTGACCCCGACTTTTAGCCCATTATAAATAGAATAACTAGGATTTTTGTGGGACATCTTGTCTGAAAAAGAGGCTACTTTTAGAGCATTGAATACAACATTGTTTTGGAAGCTTTTTAAGAGAGAATCTTGTATCTTTGTAAGCTATATGGATTTATTTATTGCTTTGTTCTTGTATCCTAGTATGAGTAGCTAATTTTAAATACTAAGGTTGTAGGCCCTAAATGGGTGTAATGTTAATGGGTGATTACCATTGAATATATATATAATGGTTGGTTGGTATTTATTCATTTCTCATGCTTCATTGAATATTGGTGGTTGCAAATATTGACTAATGCCATTTCATTCTATCTTTACTTGGAAAGGCGGGTTAGGGTTTGGTAGAATTGAATAACAAAAACTCAAGGCTTTAAACCTTATTTAATAGAATCGCTTAGGAATAGGTGGGCTCTATTTGGCATAAATTGGTTGTTCTTAATTGTAACTATTTTATATTTGGAAAAATCAAAAAGCGAAAATACTACCTATCTATTGGGAAATATTGGGTAGTCATTTAGAAACCATTTGCATATCAAAGGACCTTCCATTAGGAATATATCATATTAACACCGATAGCATTACATTCCATTGATGGGGACATAACCTTGGTTTCCTTAATCAAATTAATTACATTCTCATAACAAAATAGTTTTCTCGATAACTCATAATTACAACACTCTCTTTTAAGCTAACGGAGTAGGATTTCGACTTAAATAAAGTTTCACACTATTCAAGTAACCTTTTCACACCTATTTCCTATGGGATTCGACCCCAACCTAGTTAGATTATTATATTTGACATCGACCGCCTTACACCATTTTTTTAGGTTGAATTTGAGCGTATCAAAAGGCTCTTCAAAATCGCTTCTAGAGTGCTTAGGGTTGGGAAATGGTGTGAAATGAGCAAAACCTCGATTTTTCCTCTTTTACACAGCTGCAGGTATCACAATTGCAATCTCTTGTCAGTATTTGCGAAACACTGATCACAAAAGAGACCAGTGCAACAAGACTTAAGAAGTCGCATTTGAAATCAAAGCTTCGCTTTTGCAAAGCTGGCCAGCTTCCCCAAGTGTCGCAAATGCAACAAGTACATCGATTGCATTTGCGGAGCCCCTGCAGTCCGCATTTGCGATCAAAACTTTGCATTTTCTAAGTGCCCCTCCCTTAGCTCCTTTTGCAGATGCGACCTATCACTTTCAAAAGCGAGGCTCGCATTTGCGAGTAGTATTCTCGCATTTGGGAGATCTGCAAGTTGACATCAGCAACAGGTATGCATTATTTGTTCCAAATTCATCTGCTATGCACCCGAAACTCACCCGAGCGCCTCATGCTCCAAAGCGAATATGCACACAAGTGTAATAACATCATACAAACTTGCTCGCTCACTCAAATCACCAAAATAATGTCAAACAACAAGAATTGATCATCAAAACTCAAGATTTCCAAGTTTAATACCAAATTCTCTAATTTTTAAGATAATGCGCTAAAATGCACTCGGGTCACCTGGGACCACAGCCAAACACACGTACAAAACCAAAATTATTATACAGACCTATCAAAATCGTCAAAACACCAATCAGGGGTCGTTTACTAAATAAAATTTACTGTGGTCAACTCTAGCCTCTTTTAATTCAAAATTTTCATTTTTTCAAAATGTTACATAGAAACTTTCCATAAAGCGACACGGACCATGCACGCAAATCAAAAAATATCAAATAGGGCTAGAAAAAATTCCGAAACATGGAAAAGTATGCTAGTACTCAAAATGACCGTTCTAGTTGTTATAACTATACTTCTTTTCTTTATTTCATCTAGTTTTTATCCCAATTGGGTTTTTTTGGGTAAGGTTTTTAATGAGGTAGCAATGTAAATCATACGATAATCAACAACATCAAGAAATCTAGTGCTCGAATTCTCATACTTAGCATCCGAACACTAGGGATGAAATAGTATATCAGAGCACTATAAGTGTCATTAAGACCGGGTACTCTTAGAATCGGAATTTGTATCTTATCGAAATCGGGGACTATATAATCCGCCTCGTATACATAAGTAGTACAGGTTAGCCATATGTATTGGCAGTTTTATTTACTTAAGCGAATTTTTGCTCATGTAAATGTATATTTAGAAATGGAAGAAATAAATTAAAGTCCTTTTGTTCTTATCTTATTTCTTGTCCAAATGATACGATATGGTCTTTTTCATTTAAAAGTTACATAAACTTCAAATGCTTGTGCCGAAATGAACATGCGACGTTATCTTCAAGAGCATTATAAACATAAGGGCCATCTCTTATTAAATTCTTATAGTTAAAGAGTAAATATCGAAGGTATCAATGCCCGGAATTTAAGTTATCGGATGTAAAAATCCCGAGCTTTATCCAATAGAAAAAGATGTTTTTGCACAGAAATTAAGCTAAAGATATCTTTTATTTCTTAAAATGTCAAACTCAATAGAAGTTTCGGCATAGTTACAAAAAAGATTATATTAGTTGGTTTTATCAGCAGAGTCCGAAGGATGAGAAGTCTTGGCTTCATATTTTGAAGATGAAGGTTGTTCCGCATCCGTTTTAGTGCATTCATCTTTATCATCTTCTTCAACTTCCTCCTCAATTTTTGAATACTCAGAACAAGTGCTTGAGGATCATGAAGTTGTGGGCTATGTAGGAATCTTTTCGTAGGCGGTTGTCTCCAATATGAGAGCTTTAGTAATACAGTCATCTATGTAATGCCTTTTTTGACATCCTCCAAAGTCTCCCTCTTCATGTGATAAATTGAATAAGTTTTCTCAAGAAGTAATGAATCTTCTTGGTCCTAGAGTTTTTCTTTGAGTTTTTATATTTTGGACTGTAGCTGGTCATTTTTAATCCTCACAATCTCATAGGTCCAGCAAAGGTCGATGTTTGTCCTAGCGTGTTCGTGATTTTGCTCCATGACCTTTTTGAGCCTTTCCTCCACCCGTGCTCTCTTCTCCTGGGTCGCGGCAACTTCTTCGATTTTGGAATGCAAGTTTGCTTTCAGCTTGTTGATTTGTTCCATGGAAGCAGACTCACGTTCCGCTACCACAGTCACAACATCCTGTAGTTCAACCCACTTGACTTTCAACTCCTCAAGTTTTGTATGAAGCTGAGTGTCTTGTCGGTTGTGAACCATTTTTTCTTTCTCAGATTGCTCCAACTGGGCTTCAAGCTCACCCATCTGAGCAAGTCTTGCCTCTAAAGCTAGGAGGCACTTAGCGAGTTGATCTCGTTCACCAATAATTTGATTCCGTTCGACAGAAAGTTCTTCTTTGGCTTGGATCGTCTTCTGCAAGCCCTCGGAAGCAGGGAGGTTAGCCTAAAAAGTCGAAGATTAATTATTGCAGAAAATATTAAAGCAAAAGAAAATGGAAAAAAGAAGAGTTAGATGACACCTGAGCAGAAAAGTGCATGATGCTATTGATCAGACACTCCGCAGAAAGAGCCTCCATGTTTCGTCAGTCTTTGTTCGAAGCCAAATGCATCAAGTAATTGGCAACTCCCACTGGCTTGGCGAGTAAGTGGCACTTATTTGAAACCAAAAGAGTGACACTACATTTACTATCAGGGTTTCGGATGAGTGCCGGGAAAGTGTTCCCAATGCTCCTGTGATTGGGTGACCGAGGGGAATAAACATCTTCCGTTTGTTCAGTTGAGGACGGTGGTGAGGAAGGAGTTGATAGTGTTGCAGCTGGTGTTAAAGTTGTAGGTGGAGGAACATCAAAGGTGGAAATCCTCTGACTGGAAGAAATAACTGGATCCCGGAAACGAGACTCCGCATTTTTAACCATTTCCATTTCTGTAAAGAGTCCTCGAATTTCTTTCGGTTGGGCAGGGGAACTTCTTCTTCTTCTTCTTCTTCTTCTTCTTCTTCTTCTTCTTCTTCGAAGAGAAAAACCTTCATCATTGTCTTTCATTTCGTCGTTCCAACTGGGGATTTTTTGTTGAAGGCTTCTCCTGAGTCTCAGCTTTGGAGGTACGTCTTCCTTTTGGTTTTTTCTCCTTAGGCTGGGGACTCAGGGAAGATGGGCGTTCATCGGAAGCACGGGCAGCATCACGAGCACTCTAACGGTCAATGGCTGCTCGAATTTGTTGATGAACCATCACTGGGTCATGGGAAACCTCAACAACACGATAAATAGAAGATCCCTTCGGAAGGCCTACATATTACAAAAGGGAGTCAACAAATTTGTATTATGTAATGTTGAAGATTGAAAAGGAAAAGGAAAAGGTTTACTACCATGGTTCTTGGCCTTCCAATTGAATTTGGATGAAATCTTTTTCCACTTACGGGAGTTCGGTGTAGGAATATCTAAAATATTTTGTCCCATTAGGTTAGGTCCTGAACTATTTAAGGAACCCAACGGGTAGCTGAAATAAGAGGATTAAAATTCAGTAAAAGAGGGAATTTTCTTTAATGCATTGGAAAAAGGATATTTGAAAAACCTATGAGTAAAGTTCCAGGATTCATGGAATGACAACGAACATTTCCATCTAACTATGATCGTTATCATCATCAACACTGGTAACGATGGCATGATGACTGCGTTTGCTGAGTTTGATCATGCCTCTACGAAAACTATCTGGGGAGTATAGGTTGATCATATGAGCAAGAGTGAGGGTTTCATCGGCCCGGGAGCATAGTACCCGAAGATAAGATACTGTTTGCCATATTGACAGACCTACCTCAGCTAAACAGACTTGGTAATTATGGCAAAACTATAAAAATAGTGGGATGGATTTCTTGGCCCATTCTTAAAGTGAAAGGGTACATGTAAATGTACATGGACCCTGGTTTGCTGAAAGTGACTCTTTCTACTTCATTAGGGGCTAAAACTTTAATATTTTTCCAGTCACAATCTTCTTTCACAACAGGGATACCAGTAGGACGAATAGAAGAAGGATATCTACTGGCGGACCTATTTATGTCATTTTTAGGGTTAGAGGGTTCTTGTTGAACATGAAAATCATCCTCAGAATTTAGTTGACGGGGGATGATTGTGCTAGTTGGTGGAGGACCAACATCAGCTTCCTTAGATTTGTCCTTGTTGGAAGGGCCGCCACCGATGAAAGTATTTGAGTAACCGGGGAAAGAAGTAGTAGAAAATTTGGTGATCGAAAATGTGAATATGAAAGTTTTACTGGAAACATGAGAGTTGCAGAAAAGCTTTAAGAAAATTCGAAGAAGAAAGGTTTGTTAAAGTGAAAGGTAAAATAGGTAAGAATGGGAGAAGTTTATAAGCGGCAGAATATAAAACCATCATTACCTATTAACTAGCAAAAATATTTGCCGAATCACGGGACAACACGTGTTCGGCTCATTAAATGCAAGGAGACGAGTATCGTTTCAGGTGTTAGAAACCGTTTAGGAACTTTTCCGCCAAGAAACGAGGTCGTATGTACTTCCCGATAACATAAAGTTTAGTCACCGAAGTAAAACTGATAGATGTCAGGTGGATGCTCGTCGAAATGACACATGGCAGTGAAAACAAATAAAATATGAGTAAGTAAATAGTTGGCACAGGTTATGAACATGTGACCACTACTGAGTGAGTTCCGATGATGCTGGTGATAAGTGGGGATTTTGACTGCGTATTAGCACCTTTTAGCTTTTGTTTTAGTCCGAAAGTATTGAATTGTATTCCCGAAATTAATGAAATTGTGCAAAATTGCAGGAATGCTGGAAGTTTGGTCTCCCGAGATGAAATCTGTCTCAAAAAGGAGTGTTCAAAAGCACAAGACAATAAAGAGCACAGATGCATAAATGTGCAGTCCGCAGAAGAAATTGCACACCGCAGAATTTCATCTGCGGCCCAAAACCAAGAATAAAAATCTAACAGAACTCTCAGCAATGTGCGGACCGCACATGAATTGTGCAGCCGCAGAACTGGGCTAAGAGTCAAAGATCAGAGAGTATGCAAAGAGACCAAGTCTAGGAGCCTTTGTGAATTGCGGACCACACAAGAATTTTGCGGCCGCAGAAGATTACCTCTTGGCCGCAGTTCAGAAATGTGCGGCCGCAAAACTCTACTTCCTGCCAGTTGAAGAAATCTGAGGGCCGCACATGGAATTGTAAGGCCACAGAACCTCCCGAGTGGCATTTTTGTCCGCAATACTTAGCCCTTTATAAATAGACGAGTTTCACAAAATTAGGTCAAGTTTGAACATCTGAAGCTGCTATAGCCATTTTTCTTTACTACTTTAGGAAGTTTTACATTATTTTGGTGTTTTAACATTAGATTTCATCATTTTAATCTTGCAATATGAGTTTAATTAGCTTTTGTTCTCTATTTTATGCAATTTCCATTATGAGTAGCTAGACTTTTACTAGTGTTGTGACCCAACCATAGTGTATAAATCTTATGGGTATCTAATTTAGTGATTGTTTATGATTGGGTGTTGATTTTTTAACTTAGTTCACGCTTCAATTTTAGAATTAATGGTTGCAAACATTGATTCATGCATGTTTGACTTAGGCTCTACTTGAGAAAGATGGACCTAGTCTAGGCTAACTTAGCTAACAAGGAATTGAGTTAATTAAGAGATTTATTAACCTAATTAAAGGGTTCAAACTAGAGATAGTAAAAACCCGACTTGAGCTCTTATCAACTGTTTTGGTTGATACCCATTTGGACTTGAGAAAGCCAAATTGGGCAAAATCACTCTCTGAGCGAGAGGTATTGAGTGGGTAACGTAGAGTTGAGAGCTATAAGACACCCCAATCAACAAAACAAGCATTAACATCTTTATTCTATTAGGAAAACACCTAGGTTATGATCACAACCCTAGGCCTTTAATCCAATTGGAAAAACCTCCAAAATATTTATTTATAATCTATTTTCTTTATCTTGCATTCATTAGAGTAACATTAGAAATAGAAAACAAAACATTGTTGTAGAAGTGTAATCTTAGATAGCCCATTTGGTTGCTTCAAATATATAATCCTAACTACCATCATAACTCCCAGTGGATTCGACCCCGACTCTTAGTTGGGTAATTATTATTGCATACGACCGTGTCATATCTTTTATCGAGATGTGTTGTGAATGTGATAAATATTTGGCACCGTTGATGGGAAGTTAAAATGGTGTTAGCTATATATTTGAGTGTGTTTTTGGAATATCTTCTTTTCCTTCCGTGTTACTAACTTGTTTGAGAAATCGTAGGTACAACCATGGCAAACAATGAGCTCGAAAATTTACCTTTGGGGTATGTGGACGTCGAGGATGATCAAGTTGATGAGGTTCCTCTTGAACCTCAATCCAATAGAAGAGGCCGAGTGCCTAATGACAATGTCCCCGCTCCACCCTCACCTCCACCACGAGCGGATCTACACCGGATATTACCCAATGAAGTATATGCAACTGCAATAGTCCTTCCCCATATTATGGCGGGCAACTTTAAAATCACCAATGTGATGCTCACTTTTCTTGAGCAACGGGGTTTCTTCACTGGTGCTCCAACTCAAAATGCGTACAAACATTTGAAGGGGTTTGTGGACACACTTGTTGGGGGAGTAAACAAACAAATATCTCCGAGTATGCATTGAGGCTAAGGCACTTGGGATGAGTTGGCGAAAAAGTTTATTTCTAAGTTTTTATCTCCGGGGCACATGGATACACTTCGGGATGAGATTTTGGCATTCAAGCAAGAGCCAAATGAACCACTACACGAGATATGGGAACACTATAGAACAATGGTTAAGGAATGTCCCAACAACAATATAACAGAGAATATGATTCAACAAACTTTCTATCGTGGGATTAACACAACCAACCAATGTGTAGTGAATCATCTTGCCGGTGGGAATTTCATGACTACGCCTTATGCAGAAGTGTGTGAGATTTTGGAAGAGATGGCAGAAACATCATCGGCATGGCAATCCAGGGCTAATGTTCCACAAGATGATCCGAACGTGATCCACCTTCACAAAAGGTTGCATGACCATGGGCAAGCCATTGCAGAATTGACTACCACCATGAATCAACTAGCAAAGGATCAACTTCAACAAGTGCAAAATCCTAAGCAAGTCAATGCCATGGAAGGGGGGAACATGATGGTAAACAAAAGAAGGACCAATGGTCCACAAGGTGTGCAAGAGGATAGTGGTTTTGATCAAGATGATTCTTACAATGAACAAGAAGAGGAGGTGCAATATGTGAACAACTTTCAAGGGCAAAGAAACAACTTCCAAGGCCCAAACCAACAACAATGGTGACCTCAAAACAATCAAGGCAATTGGAATTCTAACAACAAAGGAAATTGGAGTGGTGGTAATAATCGAGGGAGTTGGCATAACAACAACAATCAAGGAAATTGGAGTGGCAATAACCAAGGAAATTGGGGGGAGGGGGGTAACAATCAAGGAGGATGGAACAATAATCAAGGCAACCGAGGGTCGGGTTTTTCAAAGGCCCCCGATGTATCAACAACTGAGCAACCCGCCTATTTATCCTTCCCATGGTCCAAGTTCTTCAAATAATGAGATGGGGCATATTGAAAACATATTCAAGTAAATGACGGAAATGAATGTCGATTCGGATGCCCAACTTGCCTCTCACAACACATCAATCCACAACTTAGAAGTTCAAATGAGGCAAATCTCTCAAGCTCTAAATTCTCGTCCTAAGGGGCACTACCAAGTGACACGATAGTAAACCCAAAGGGTGAAAACAACACGGGGTATGCCATGGACGTTACTACAAGAAGTGGAATAGATGGGAATGCACCTATTTTAAATCAAAGGCAATTTGTGGTTGATGAGCAAGTTGTACAAGAAGAAAAGGTCCCGAACAATGTGGTGCAATCAAATGATGAAGTTCAGATTGATATTGATGATAGTGTGGAAGAGACTCAAAAGGAGGTGAACCTATCTAGGGATCACATCATTGACATACTGGAGCCAGTAGTTTAAAAGGCTAAGGCACCATTGCCTAAGCCTTCACCTTCATACCCTCAAAGACTTGCCAAGAACAATGGCGAGAATCAATCCTATAAGTTCATTCAAATGATGAATAGTCTCTCAATCAATGTGCCATTAGTTGAAGCTTTGGAACAAATGCCCAATAATTCAAAGTTTATGAAGGATCCCGTGACAAAGAAGCGGTCAATGAATTTTGAAACCATCAAAGTCACTCATCAAGTGAGTGCAGTTGTGCATTTAATGGCTCCTAAGTTGGAGGATCCTTGTGCTTTCACGATTTCTTGTACAATTAGAAGTGCCGAGTTTGCAAAAGCTCTTTGTGATCTTGGGGAAAGTATCAATTTGATGCCCTATTCAGTTTTCAAGACCTTGGGAATTGGGAAACCAAGACCCACCTCTATGAGATTGCAAATGGCCGATCATACTATGAAGTGACCTTTGGGAGTGATTGAAGATGTCTTGGTTCGTGTTGATAAATTCATTCTTCCAGCGGATTATATCATTCTAGATTATGAAGTTGATTATGAGGTGCCAATTATTCTTGGGAGATCTTTCCTTGCTACGGTGAAGGCTCTTTGTGATGTTGAAGCCGGAGAACTTACATTCTCGGTTGGTGATGAAAACATGGTCTTCCATGTGTGAAAGTCCATCCGGCAACCAAATAGCAATGAGGTGTGCTCTTTTGTGGACTTGGTGACTGATGTTATTGTTGATGAATCAAGTGATATGATCAATGTTGGTGATATATTGGAGGTCGTCTTGCTCAACTTTAATGATGACGAGATGGATGGCTTCATGGAACGTGTGAACTCTTTGCAAGGAATGGGGTCGTACAACTATGCACCCCAAATATTGTCCTTGGATCTTGAAAATAGGACAACTCCTACCTTGGAGTTGAAACCATTGCCTCCACATCTTCGGTATGAATTTCTTGATCCTTGTTCTACTTTACCGGTAATTCTTTGCTCTTGTTTGACTAACGTGCAGGTAGACTCCACTTTGACGGTACTACAAAAAAAGGAAGAAGGCTATTGAGTGGACTTTGGTAGATATTCGGGGGATAAGCCCCGCATTTTACATGCATAAGATCAACTTGGAGGAAGGCACCAAACCATCTATTGAACATAATAGGAGACTCAATGAGGCTTTGCAAGAAGTTGTCAAGAAGGAGATTATCAAGTGGTTGGATGTCAGGATTGTCTACTCCATCCCTAATAGTTGATGGACTTCTCCAGTTCAATGTGTCCTAAAGAAGGGGAGCATGACGGTGGTCACCAATGACAAGAATGAGTTGATTCCTACATGAATGATGACCGGATGGAGGGTGTGTATGGACTATCGCAAGCTCAACAAAGTCACAAGGAAGGATCATTTTCCACTTTCTTTCTTAGATCAAATGCTTGATAGATTGGCCGGTCGTGCTTTCTATTGCTTTCTTGATAGATATTTAAGCTACAACCAAATTCTTATTTCTCCGGAGGATCAAGAGAAAACAACATTTACATATCCCTATGGTACTTTCACCTTCCAGCGGATGCCATTTGGTTTGAGCAATGCACTAGCAGCTTTTCAAAGGTGTATGATGGCTATTTTCATGGACATGGTGGAGGACTACCTTGAAGTTTTCATGGATGACTTCTCAGTGGTTAGAGATTCATTTGATGATTGTCTTGCCAATTTGGATAAAGTGTTTGAAAGATGTGAAGAAACAAATTTGGTGCTCAATTGGGAGAAGTCTCATTTCATGATCGAGGAAGGCATTGCCTTGGCCACAAAATCTCAAAGAATGGAATTGAAGCTGATAAGGCAAAGATTGAGGTGATTTCTAAACATCCACCTCCAACTTCGGTAAAGGGTTTGCGGAGTTTCTTAGGCCACAGGGGTTTCTACTGGCGCTTCATCAAAGATTTCTCTAAGGTGGTGAATCCATTGTGCAAGCTTCTTGAGAAGGATGCTAAGTTCAACTTCAATCATAATTGCATGAGAGATTTTGAATTATTGAAGTTCAAGTTGAAAACTACTCCCATCATCACCGCTCCAAATAGGAGTGTCCCTTTTGAACTCATGTGTGATGCAAGTGACGTAGCGGTTGGGGCTTTTCTGGGGAAACACATCAACAAGATTTTTCATCTGGTCTACTATGCTAGTAAGACCATGAATAGTGCCTAATTCAAATACACCGTTACGGAGAAAGAGCTCCTTGCCATTGTGTTTGTAATTGAGAAGTTCCACCCGTACTTGATGGGTGCAAAGGTCATTGTCCACACGGATCATGCGGTGCTTCGCTATCTTATGAGCAAGAAGGACTCCAAAGCTCGCTTGATGAGATGTGTGCTTTTGTTGCAAGAGTTTGATATTGACATCCAAAATAGAAAAGGGAGTGAAACCAAGTGTCGGGCCACTTATCTCGTTTGGAGGAGGAGAGGAGGCCGCATGATAGCCTTGAAATCAATGAATCATTCCCCGATGAGAAACTCTTGGCTATTTCATTGAAAGAAGTGCCATGGTTCGCGAATCTAGCAAACTTCCTTGTGTGTGGAATCATCCCGGATGAGTTCTCTTCAAACCAAAGAAATAAGTGCAAACGAGATTGTCAAGATTATTATTGGGATGAACCATACCTCTTCCGGATTTATACGGATGGGGTGATTAGAAGATGTGTACCGGAAGAAGATCAAGGTAAAATTCTTGGGGTTTGTCATTCTTCGCTATATGACGGTCATCATGGTGGAGCAAGAACGACAACCAAAGTGATAAATTACGGTTTCTATTGGCCCACTCTTTACAAGGATGCTAGTGAGCTAGTGAAAAGATGTGATGAATCTCAACGGGCCGGTAGAATCTCAAAAAAAAATGAAATGCCTCTCACTACCATTTTGGAGATTGATATTTTTGATGTATGAGGTATTGAATTCATGGGCCTTTTTGTGAGTTCTTGTGGAAACACCTACATCTTGGTCACGGTGGATTATGTGTCTAAATGGGTAGAGGCTATTGCTCTACCCAACAATGAGGCGCGAAATGTGGTGGCATTCTTGAAGAAGAATATTTCCACAAGGTTTGGTACTCCGCGGACAATTATAAGCAATAAGGGGTCACATTTTTTGCAACAACGCTTTCGACACTTTACTTAGCAAGTATGGTGTTACTCATAAAGTCATGACTCCCTATCATCCACAAGCTAGCAGTCAAGTGGAAGTTTCCAACCGGGAGATAAAGAGTATTTTGTCCAAAACGATGAATGCTAATCAGACGGATTGGGCCAAGAAACTTGATGATGCACTATGGGCTTATCGGACGGCTTACAAAATACCTATCAGAATGTCATCATACCAGTTGGTGTTCGGGAGAGCTTGTCACCTTCCGGTGGAACTTGAGCACAAGGCCATGTGGGCTCTAAAGAAGTTGAATCTTGATTGGGATGTAGCCGCTAACTTGAGGGTTACACATTTGAATGAATTGAATTAGTTCTGGTACCATACTTATGCAAGTTTGTCCTTCTACAAAGAAAAGATGAAATATCTTCATGACAAATACATTTGGAAAAAAGAGTTCAAGGTGGGCGATCTTGTATTGTTGTTTAACTCAAGGTTGAGGATGTTTTCCGGGAAGCTAAAGTCTAAATGGAGTGGTCCTTTTGAAATTGTGGGTCTGATACCTTTTGGTGCATTGGACTTGAAGAAAAAAAATAATAAAGTATTCCGAGTCTATGGTCACCAGGTGAAGCACTACTTGGGAAAAGTTGGAGATACCCACGTCGTGGCGGTCATTCATTTCAATTAATGGTATTCTGCATCGTGTCGCGACGTTAAATCAACTACTTTTTGGGAGGCAACCTATGTTTCTTTTCTTTTTCCTTTAGTAGTTAGGTGTTATTTTTGTTCTAACTTGATTTGAAGTGTGCTACAGGTCTGAGTGTGACTTACAGGAATTATGCACAAAAATGTCGCTAAGTGTTGAAAGAAGTGCGGACCGCAGTTGAATTGCGCGGACCACACAATTTGGAATGCTGTAGCAAAAGAGCAATGCGGCCGCACAATTATCTTGCAGACCGCACAAATGAGAAATGGAAAATACAAACTCTTTGAAGCTTGAGCCTGTCAGAGAAGAGGTCGATGTGCGATCGCAAGGGAAATCTACGACCGCACAAAACATTGTGCGGACCGCAGATGAGATGCTGAAGATAATGCCCCAGGTAATAGAGTGTGGACCGCACATGAAGATGTGTGGCCGCACTCGACATTCTTCCTGTTTCATAGACCATATGTATAAATAGAAGGGCAGGGGCAAGGGTTACGGTTTTCACTCTCTAAGCACAAAAATAGCACTCTCTTGAAAATTCTTAGTGAATCTATCTGTCCACACACACACAACATCTTTGTTCAGTCACTCATCACACTCATTCATCTGGTATGCTTCAATTCCTGGTAGTCATTCATCTGGTATGCTTAAATTCCTGGTAGTCATTTTTAGGCCATTTGTCAATAGAATTCAATTGTGTATTCATGTGGGGGTAAATATGTAATGGGTTAACTAATACATGCTCTATGAGAACTGGGTCAACATACTTTCATTCCTCTGTGTTGTTGCCATGTCAAAATTTGCACAAAATTGCAAAACCTAGATAGAACAACTGGATTGTTCGTAGCTTTTGAATTTTGTGGCTGCATCTGAAATTGTGCGGCCCGCAGATTGTGATTTTAGGGCTACATAGTGAAAGAAGGAATCCTTGGCCGCAAGATAAAATGTGCGGACCGCATATTTCCCATCGCAGCCGCAAAACAACCCTTTTACTGTCATCATAGACTCTACACTTTATAACTCAAATGTGCGGCCCCATGTCAGATTATGCGTACCGAAAAAAAGCAGGTTGTGGCCACACATCAGCCAATTCTCTGTCATCAGAGTGGAACTTTTTTGGATTCAAATGTTACACCCCATATTTTCGTACGTGGAAGTACGCCATAAGTAAATTGATATAAGATCGGAAATGAGTTGTTACATCCCGCATTTTCGTACGTTAAAGTTTTGTCGTAAGCTAATTGACGTAAGCTCATGAATGAGATTATTTTGAGGTTATAAGTATTATTCTAGTTCAAACAAGTGATAAGTAAATTCGTGACGGTGAGAGGGTGAGCGAATCAAAGAAAATGAATTTCGTCGAAATTTGACAATTTGGGATAAAATACGGTCCGCGTTATAATACCTCGTATTTATGGACTAGTGACATACAAGGTACCACATAACCATGATAGTAAGGTGTATAAGGTATGTTAAAAGTGAGTAGTATTTTAAGTAATTTGAGATAATTCTTAATTATGTGGATAATTAGGTAATTATAGATTTTTAGTGGGAGATTAATTATGCAATTAAGCTAATTTAATAATAAAGACATTTTGGATAAGGAATTAAATCTCCCAATGTGGCATCACGCCAAAGCCAATTAATGACTCTTAAATTTATGTGAAAGGTGGCAAAATTAGAGAATTTATTGGCCAAGTCATCATATAAAGTGGGGCCCATAACCCATAATCTTAAGAGCTTTTCCTACATTATTAAGTGAGTAACATTGGCTTGCTAAGTAACGTATTGCATTCTCAAACATGATTTCATAGGAATCCTTTACAAAGTGAGATGCGTATGCTTTCTAAGATAACGAATGATATCTCAAACCTGAATATATATGAAATCTTCAACAAATGTCTTATTATTCTATCGTCTGTTCATGGGTCTCAAGAAATACGTAAGTTGATAAAGTTTATTTCATGATATTAATCAAAGGCATAATGGTCTTATAATACTTCAAAAGATTTTATTGACGTACTTCTCATGCATTGTATTCATTTACATTAACCCATGATCAGATGGCATTATATACGCGTTATATACGCGTATATTATATGCATATGGGATATGGGAAAAAGTTACGGCGTTATATACGCACCATCACCTGATCAGCTGGTATATGCTGATGATTTTGCCCACAGTGGCCGAGATGATATGATGGGATGCCCTCAGAGGCTTGATGATGTTATGAACACATGTACCTATGCACGACATGACATTCATAAGCATATGCATGACATTATGATTATTTCATGATTTACGGAGTTATTGAGACTTACATGTCGAGTCTTTTACTCCATGTTTTTCTCATGTCTATTATTTACTGATTTTCATTCCTTACATACTCGGTACATTATTTGTACTGACGTCCCTTTTGCCTGGGGACGCTGTGTTTCATGCCCGCAAGTCCCGATAGACAGGTCGAGAGTCCTCCAAGTAGGCTATCAGCTCAGCGGAAGATGTTGGTATGCTCCATTTGCTCCGGAGTTTCTTATTTGGTCAGTATGATTTAGACATGTATTAGTTGGTATCTCGGGTCCCTGTCCCGGCCTTATGACGTTTATGCACTCTTAGAGGCTTTTAGACATATGTCATGTATATGAAATATTGTATGGCCTTGTCGACCTATGTTCAGTATGCGAGTGATTATTTTGGCCTTATAGGCCCGTATATCATATGTATAAGTCAGTATATCAGGCTGGATCATTTTATGTTGAGTGTTCCCTCATGTTTTATTCTTTTTACCTCATACGGCCCTTCTGGCCTGGCCTTATGACGTTTACGTTATGTTGGTCCTCGGTTGAGTAAGGCACCAGGTGCCCGTCGCAGCCCATCGGTTTGGGTCGTGACAAAAGTGGTATCAGATCAGTTCTGTCCTAGGGAGTCTACAAGTCATGTCTAGTAGAGTCTTGTTTATGGGTGTGTTGTGCAACACACTTAGAAGTAGGAGGCTACAGGGCATTTAGGATTGTCACTCTTTCTTCTTACTCTAGATCGTGTGGTAGAGCTCACTTATAAGAATTCAAACTCGTTGCTTCTATTTCATTCGTAACAAGACGATACCTACAGTTTGTAAGAGATTGAATGTGGCTATGGAAGAGTTGAGTCAAACGAACTCGATTTTTCATGATATTTATGATGAGTAAATGTAAGGTCTTCAGTAGATCATGTGTGTACTAAGACATGTAAGCCTCTTGATAAGGATCCCTAAGGCAAGAATGCCTATTCACTCTTACGGTAAAAAGGAATAACAGAATCACAAGTTAGACACGAGTTTCAACAAGTAAAAGAAGCAAGGTGAAGAAGGGTATGGGGTACCCAGTTAATGAAGATTAACAATATTTACAATTCAAGCAAAAAAATAAGCATTTTGAGTTACCTTCAATTATAACAGAGGTATGTATAATTGGCCACACCCATCTCATTTATGCCCTATGGAAGCTAACCAAAGTAGTATAAGAGAAGGACGGATACCCGGATCCGGCTGGGGTTAGAGTGACCCAAAGTGGTGGATGAATTGTTTGCGTTAGTTGACATTTCTGAAGGATGTTGCAAATGTGCTATTAGATCTCCTTGTGAGACACCCAGATGGTGCACTTTAAAATAGTATAACTAGATATGAGTACCACAAAGATGGGCACTTGAAGCCTGCAAGGGATAAATATTATCGTAGTATGGCTCCCGTTCCTAGTAGAGAGAGAATGTTAGGCAACTCGAAGAGCCAATGGATGGAGCAAGGGGAGCTAAGACCAAAAGAATATCTTGTTCGTGTTTTCAGAATAAAGTGATAGACATAAATGTTAGCGGGAAATAAGAAGATAGTTAATGAAGCATTACCAGTAAGATGTGATACCTGGATGACAATGGTAGAAAAAAAATAAAATGACAGTATTACATAGTCTATAATCAAGGGAAAGAAAAGATGAGAGGTGCAAGGCCTGGAGACAACAAAAGAGTATAGGCCATAGAGTTGTATCCTCATTTCGAGAAATAAGTTTGTGACTCCAACGCGACTACCAGAAGGAAAGGTTAGACCCCAAAGTAATAGAAATCGGTATGGGGTGGTGAACAAGGTAAGCTAAACATGAATTAGGGACCGAGTAATTTAATATTGGTCGGCATCATGAGAATTCCAAAGATTACGTTCTGACAATAATAGAATGGAAAACAGAAGAATAACCCTTAAAGGTCATTCAGGAAGACGCTTCCCTAAAGTAAGCAATGGGAGTAAAGTTAAGCTTAAGGGACTATATGTGCCGGTTACACTAGGAGTCACCCTCGTGAATAAGGAATTTCGTTATCCTTGGTATAGAAGGATTTCTGTAAGGCGAGTAAGGGTCATCGATGATGTGAAAAGAAGCCAAAGATAAAGAGGTAAAGCATCTATACGTACATCATCGTAGCACTAAATCTTAGAACCTTCCTAAAAGGGGGGAATATGGAGTGATGTGGAATTAAGTCAGAATTAAGTGGTTCTAGTAATTATGGAATGATAAAGGAAGAATGCGACAAAAATAAAAAAGGGATAAGATTGCACTTATTCAAAGCCTACAAATAGGCTACGATTCCAGAACATTATGCAAACACGACATCAAGGAGAGAAAGTGAGGGTTTTGTCCGAGATGTTATTGATAAATAAGGAGCCAGTACAAGACGTAAGTTAAGACAAAGGAAATAACCCAAGAAAGATTACGCGAAATATTGATATGAGAGTGGGCCAACGATTAGTTAGTAGTTGATTCAGGAAGAGCCTAGTTAGGGCTAGATAAGAGGATACAGACAAATCAATAGATCATGCAAGATAAATAAGAGTGAACCCAACATGGGGAATTTAGTCTCGCGGATATGACATCGTGAATCCTTGAGAAATATTCATATAGGAGTTGAGGTAGTTAAAGGTACCATATGAGTATTGCGAAAATAAAAGAGAATGCCACCAGGAAGAATGTCAAAATATCAAGTTTAGAAGCAACCGTACAAGCACAAAGCATGGAGGTAAGTAACTACGGATAATTATAGGCGAGGAAGGACATCAAAAATTCTATCGGGAATGCGATATAATAAGATCGCGGCTTTAAAAGAGTTAGAAGGTCCTCCCTAAGTACTACAATGAAAGACTAGCTGAGGAAATAAGGAAGAAGTCTTCAACCTAAGCATAGTAACTTGAAGAAGAAATGGTCTTGTAACAACAGTCTCATAATGACATTTCATGTACTCCATAAGAAAGTGGCCCCTATCGTGGTTATGAACGGGAAGAAGAAAAAAATCAAAAGGTGATATTTAAGATCATATGGGTTGTACGGAATTCCAATATGTGTGGGCACTAAGATAAGCCAAGTATTCATGCAATAAGCGGTAGAACGACCAGGAAAAGTAATTGGTTACATTTAAAGAAAGCTAAGAAGGAACGGAAGGAATAATTCGATCAATAATCCATAGTTAGTTACATTATAAACGCACTTAAAATTTTGGAGTATTATCCATGCAGCATATATGTTGCCAATCATACAGCCATTGAAGACTCCTGTATAAGTTAAAAGATAGAACTGAGTCCAGGTCATAGACAAGGGATTGAATTGTTAAAAGATTATATCCTGGATATTCCATAGCGTCCATGAAAGGCTAAAGTAATACCATGAGTCGCAGATCGGAAGATAGCTTACGCCTACATAAAGGTTGATCAGAGGGAAGAGGAAACTAAAGAGTTACATCAACTAAGTAAGTTAGGAGTATGATTATTGGACCCAGAAAATTATAGACATTGTGATTGAGAACATTGCAGAATCACTCTTAATATCAGAGGTAAAAGGGAGATAGTACAACAACCATATTCTATAATGGCTCTATGATAAAGCTAGTTAGAAGTGTATCAGCCTCATAATAAGTTAGTATGAAGCTCCCACCGGATTATGTGTGCGCCAGAGGTATGAGTACTATAATAGAACTTTAAGTTGTGGATGTGAATCATACCTATGTGGAAGGGAGGTCAAGAAAGAGATAGAAGATGCTATGCGAGATTTTAAGGTAAGTAAGGTAAAGGTAAACAACGTACGAGATACTCAGGTGCAGAAAGTTGTGAATAATCTATACTTCAGATAGAGGGCTAGAAGCGCTAGGATTCAGTATCCAGGAATGATAGCGTCGTAAGTGGCATATCTTCCAGCCTATGGTTAACATAGGCACCTCTAGGTATCGAAAAGTCTAATTAAGAGGGTAAAGAAGAGTTAGAGATGATGTGATGTATCGCTTGATGTTCCAGAATAACACAAGAAAATCTATGATGCAAGTAAGTTGAAGGAAGGTTCCGAGTAGTATAAATAGATATGTGTAGGTCGCAAGCTAAAGTATGGTAAAGCGACAAGGTTTTTAGGAAGACAGGAGTAAGGAATAGCAAGGGCAAGTGAGAAGGTCATGAGAATGGATAAGTCCTCAGGATTAAGCCAATGAAAACAAGAAAGATGATGGTTTCTGTAAGTTATAGAAATCTCAATATAGCCTCAATGAACTCAAAGGAGTCTAAGACTAATAGCATTTAGAAAAAATGGAATGCTGCCCTGATAGTAGAATAAGGGTGTAATTATGATAGATAACGGATGACGTTTGGGCCTTCGATAGAGTAATGATTTGAAAATAAAAGAGGGATTTCACGGACGGCACATGATTAAAATACCCACATGAGGTGAATCACATGGGATGCTATGAAATATGGTTATGGAAGTATGGCATCGCCCCCAAATGAATCAGGAAAATCACTTCAAATGTTCCTCAATGCAACGTGGGCTCTAGTGATTACGTAAGAAGTTTCAAGTTATTAGTGGTAAATTGTAGATCAATATTGAGGGGAATAAACAATGGATGTACAAAAGTCACAAAGTATGAGATGAGATTAGGCCGTCATTCTTAAGATGAACAGTAATGAAGAAGCATTAACAGACTTAGATTTATACATATAGGATAAGCAACGAGAATAACCTGGAGTTTGGTAGCAGACCTCAGTAATAATAAATCAAAGTAAGAGTTATGGTACCGTATGACCAACCTAGATGTAGTAAAATCATGTGGATGGATAGCCAGGTCTATGAAATAAGATAAAGCAATATTCGTAAGTTCGACAAAGTACCGAGCAAAGAACTTCAGTACACCTATAGATGCCTGGATGGACATCTTGTCAAGTTCTGTATATGTTCCCAAAAGTGAGGCTTAGAGATTGGCTAAAAGCTGAAGAGAAGAGTCGCATAGGCACACATACAAGGAAAATGTTGTACAGGCTGCATGACAGAAGGTAACAGCAGATTCCGAACACAAGTCGTGGTGTGAGAAAGAGGCTTAAAGGGGGGAATGCCTTGGCCTTTATATCTATTCATAGAACAATTGCCTAGATGGCAAGAAGAGTACTAAAGTATTCAGAAGACATAAGTTATAAAAATGATAAATGCATCAGTCAACATTCGAGGTTGCATGTTCCAAATGGGGGAATGATGTTACACCCTATGTTTTTGTATGTGGAAGTATGCCATAAGTAAATTGATATAAGCTCGGAAATGATATGTTACATCCCGCATTTTCGTACGTTAAAGTTTAGTCGTAAGCTAATCGACATAAGCTCGGGAATGAAGTTATTTTGAGGTTATAAGTATTATGCCAGTTCAAACAAGTAATAAGTAAATTCGTTATGGTGAGAGGGTAAGTGAATCAAAGAAAATGAATTTCGTCGAAGCTTGACAATTTGGGATAAAATACGGTCCGAGTTATAATACCCCATATTTATGGACTAGTGACATACAAGGTACCACATAACCATGATAGTAAGGTGTATAAGGTATGTTAAAAGTGAGTAGTATTTTAAGTAATTTGAGATAATTCTTAATTATGTGGATAATGGGATAATTATGGATTTTTAGTGGGAGATTAATTAAGTAATTAAGCTAATTGAGTAATTAAGACATTTTGGATAAGGAATTAAATCTCCCAATGTGGCAGCACGTCAAAACCAATTGATGACTCTTAAATTTATGTGAAAGGTGGCATAATTAGAGAATTTGTTGGCTAAGTCATCATATAAAGTGGGGGCCACAACCCATAATCTTAAGAGCTTTTCCTACATTATTAAGTGAGTAACATTGGCTTGCTAAGTAACGTATTGGATTCTCAAACAAGATTTCATAGGAATCCTTTGCAAAGTGAGATTCTTATGCTTGCTAAGCTAACAAATGATATCTCAGACCAATGAATTTATATGAAATCTTCAACAAAATGTAATGGATGAATGCTCAACAATTCGTATGAAAATGCATCAGCGTGATATCACGATTATAAGGAAGTACGGTACAATCTTTCTCAAGAATATCATACGGATTTTTCCCTAATTCGATCTGTCGTTACGTGTTCGTCGCAAAGACGTGTGTTAGAGGAATTGTCAAAAGAATTGGTCCAGGTATGTTAAGGTTATCCCTTCTTTTCCTTTGGAATGATCTATACGACAAAAACAAAACGAGCAAATGCACAACTTCCATATATGACTCTATTCATAAAAGTATTAGAAGTGCTTACATTCTTGATTCCCCATATGTCTTATTATTCTATCGCCTATTCATGGATCTTAGAAAATACGTAAGTTGATAAAGTTTATTTCATGATATTAATCAAAGGCATAATGGTCTTATGACACTTCAAAAGATTTTATTGACGTACTTCCCATGCATTGCATTCATTTACATTGACATATGACCAGATGGCATTATATACGTATATGTGTGTGTGTGTGTGTGTGTGTGTGTGTGTATATATATATATATATATATATATATGTATATGGGATATGGGAAAAGGTTACGGTGTTATATACGCACCACCATCAACTGGTATACGTTGATTATTTTTCCCACAGTGGCCGAGATGATATGATGGGATGCCCTCAGAGGCTTGATGATGTTATGAACACATGTACCTATGCACGACATGACATTCATACGCATATGCATGACACTATGATTATTTCATGATTTACGGAGTTATTGAGACTTACATGTCGAGTCTTTTACTCCATGTTTTTCTCATGTCTATTATTTACTGATTTTCATTCCTTACATACTCGGTACATTATTTGTACTGACATCCCTTTTGCCTGGGGATGCTGTGTTTCATGATCGCAAGTCCTGATAGACAGGTCGAGAGTCCTCCAAGTAGGCTATCAGCTCAGCGGAAGATGTTGGTGCACTCTATTTGCTCCAGAGTTGCTTATTTGGTCAATATGATTTACATATGTATTGATTGGTATGTCGGGGCCTTGTCCTGACCTTATGACATTTATGTACTCTTAGAGGCTTGTAGACATATGTCATGTATATGAAAGATTGTATGGCCTTGTTGGCCTATATTCACTGTCCGAGTGATTATTTTGGCCTTATATGCCCGTATATCATATGTATAAGTCAGTATATCGGGTTGGGTCGTTTTATGTCGAGTGTTCCCTCATGTTTTATTCTTGTTACCTCATACGGCCCTTCTGGCCCATTTACCCATGTTTATGTAATGAGAAAGATATATTACGTTGGTACTCGATTAAGTAAGCCACTGTTTGCCTGTCGCAGCCCATCGATTTGGGTCGTGACATCAAAGGTGTGGCCGCAAGTAAAATTGTGCGGACCGCACTTCACTTTTGTAGCCACAAGACAAAATTGTGCGGTCCGCAACTCCAAATCTGTGGTGGCAAGAAAATTGTGTGGACCACAGATCTGGTTTCTTGCAAGCATGCTTTGATTGTGTACCCTCACTGTGTCTTCTGGTTTATATCTTACTTGTATGTCTCCTGGGTATGTTGGAACATTGAATTGCAACTAACAATCGCCTTTGCTTGATACAGACAATGGTGATAAGGCGACACATCTAAATGGAGGGGTGAACCTTCTTGGGGTCGAGGCAAGAGTGTCGTACCCCTTGGACAACAATAGATAATTACAAGAAAGCTACAACCGGTAGAGGGAGAGGTGAAGAGACAAGCTCATATGTCCCATGTTGGGAAGCATCAGAAGGCAACTCAGCCTCCGTTCAGGAGCAGCCAGCCGTACAGTCGTGGGCACCAGGGAGATAACAGCTCAGGGACGAGCCATCCTCATCTCATAGCACTTCCGAGGGATTGTAAAGTCCTAGTCAAGCTTTTGAGCCATCAGCTACACCTGTCCCTGAGGCACAAGATACACCAGTTCAGGATATCCCCGACGATGATATGGGGGAGATGCTACAGCTGCCGGCCATGAAAGGTCGAAGAAGAAAGAGGTTTGGGAGGACCGATTTGTCAGCTTGGCTATTTTCACCATCTTTCATACATGGTGGACAGTGAGGTCGCTAACTCTCGAGCGACAGTTGCTATTGAAAGATTTGGATATGTACAACCCAGCAGTGTTAAGACAGTTCAGGAAACGCAAGGGGTGGATGTTATTCACTCAAAGTATAGTGGACGCCAAAGCGTACCTGGTCCGAGAATTCTACGCAATTGTGGCTCACATCAAAAAGAGGACAAAAGTGACTAAAGTACGTATCTTAAAAGTGAGATTTGATCAACATACACTCAACACGTACTTGGGCTTCGAAGATGTTGAGTCAAAGGAATATTTGGAGAAGTATGCATTGGAAGATGCAGCCCGACCTTGGTTAGCAAAAATTATAGTAGCACCAGGGCCACCACCTCCATGGATTGGCGACTGGGGTTCCTATCTACCGGAGCACTCTGAGTTTCGAGGCGAAGGGGTGGAAAACTTTTGTCTGCAGCAGACTGTACCCGAGCTAGAATGAGAGTTACCTTTTGATTCCTCGGGCAGTTCTGGTTGCTTTTATTATGACCGGGTACCCTATCAATATGGGGGTCATGATGTCGGCCAATATCTCAGTGATTTCTCGGCAAGATGACTCGTCTTACCCATATCCCAACACAATTATAGAATCTCTCATGGATGCAAGGGTAGGGCCGATGGATTATGACACAAAGGTGAGGCCGAAGAAGCCTTTTACTTTGTTTTCACTGATGGATGCAAACAATCCAAAGAATAAAGGTCAGCCTCCTACCATCGCGAGCAAGTGTGATGAGCCAACTACGGTAGCTTTTGAGGCAGTTGATGTTCCATCCACTTCAGTCGAGCCTTCCACCAGTGCCGCAGCAATGACTCCGCTATCATCCACAGCCCCTACTGCAGTTCCTGCCACAACTCCCACCTCGGCTTAGAAGCCGGTGCCGATTCCTACTATCCCACTTTCTGCGCTGCGAGTCTCCCAGACATTGGCAAGCCTTAACAACTGGATGCGGATAGTCACTAAAAAGTTGTCTAACCTATCTAGTACTGTTGTAGTGCAGTCTTTTGTTCAAGCACCTCAGTTTCCCTCGACAGTTGAAGAGACATTGAAGAAGCTCCTAGAGAACCAGAACACTATTATGGCTACCTTGGTACAACACGGGTCAGTGATCGAAGAACTGGGAAAGAAAGTAAAGAAGATGCAGAAATCTCATGCCAGTAAAAAGTCAGTAGATAAGCTCCAGAAAGAGGTGCATAGAATTGCTATAGCCAGATATCTTCCATTTGCCATGTTACTTTACCTGCATCAGTTGGCACCAGATCCTGCAGCACCATTTGCACCTGTAGCACCAACTGGCCAGTCTGACGAGCCAGACCTTGCTGCTGACACTACTGAGGCAGTGCGCGAGATGTTCGTTAACCCGGCCACACCCAAAGTCGAGGATGATTAGATCCAGTTGGTTGAACTGGAGGGCGATGACATTGCTGGGGACACAGAGATGTCCAAGGAGCTATAGGGAGTTTTCTTCACTCTTTTCCCTCTTTTACTCTTATTTTGTTAAGCATTGGGGACAATGTTTATCCTTATTCGGGGGGGAGGGGGGGTTATTGATTATATTTGATACATTCTGAGACATTTGGCCTGTAATAACTTGATATTATTTTCTCTTTTCTTATTATGTATATATTCTCTCTCTTTCTCTCATTATGTATATTCATTCTATCTTCAATAGTTTTTGCTTTTTAGCTTTTTTTTTCTTTATTAGTTCTTTGTTTGATAATAAGCCTTTGGTTTTCTTAATACCACGGTTCTTTCCAAAGATAGTTGTTGTGTGAACCGGGTGACTCTTCCCAACGATTGATGGCATGACAACCTTTTTAAGGGAATGAGTCTGTTTTTGTGTTTAGGTAATAATAGTAATAGTAATGAATAAAAAGACCTAATTAAGTCATGCTCGAAGAGTCAACCATGCTTCAATTGGTACCAACACACATTGCTACGTGCTTATGGTTAGAGACAAGTTTTTTGAAAGAAATAGCTCTAGTTAGTGACTTTGTGACTCTTTTGTTGTCTTTGGCAATCATCGAGTGGTTTAATTAGACCATAGTGATATTCAAACTTGAATGTGGTCATTGTGGACCCACGACTCTGTCCTCTTTAACAATCCGGTTGCGTGAGGGGTTAGATCAACTGTTGCTAGTCCACGTATCCGTGCGAAGGGTCTAGAACTTGCCCCGAATATGTTTTAAGGTGAAATCCTAAGTCTTGCTTGGTTTGAGAACTGACTGTAGGCTCTCTTTGGCCCGTTTGAGTTTTCTATTTCCAACCAATGTCATTATCCCTAGTCAACCCCTTTGAGCCTCTAGCCTTTCTCATTTGATAACCATGTTACAAGCCTTTACCCGTTTGGTCGTAACCCTCTCTTGGCACCCGAGCTTTCCTTAACACTCTCGTAAAATCAATGTCTTAAAATGTAAGTTTGGGAGAGAGACGAGGAACTTGAAAAAGGTATCAAGGCACAAAAAGAGAAAAAATGATCTCTATGAGAAGAGAAGGCAAAAAAAGAAAAGAACAAAAAGAAAAATGCAAAAGGTGAATAAATGGAAGGGTTGAATGGATTCAAAAGGATGTAATGATCCCAAACATGGAGAAATCAAAAAGGGAGAAAAAGAATGAAATGATCAAGAAAGAGTAATGTTAAATCTCTCTAGTCCTCAATGAAAAGAAAGTTCCTCTAAGAATTGGCAAAGTATGACCCGGGAAATGAAAGATGGAGTGCTTAAGAAAAGGTGTAACCACTCATCCATACTGTATCCGACCCTAATCCAAAAGCCTTCATTATATCCCGAAAGAAGTCCTACTTGATTTCAAGCCGAGTGAGCTTACATTAGTGGCGATATACGTGAGAGGCAAGCCTATAGTACTTGAAGCCGTACTTGGGACATTCTCTTGAGAGAGATGAGTGAAACTTTCATAAATCTTTGGATCGAGTGCTAAATTTCTTAAGTGAGCCTGGCAAATGGAAAGTAGAGGAGGAAGAGTTTGGAGTCCTCCATGACCTACATGATAGAGCAAGAGTCCTTGATGAGTAAAGTCAATTCTTGATGCTCAAATGTCACATTAGAACTATATGTGCATGAATGTCTAACTTGTCACCTTGTTGATAATACATGAGTAGTGTGGGTAATTGTTGGTCCCAACTGATGTGTGGATGGATTGCCTTTGACTCGCTGAAATGACCCTTAACTTTTGGGGGTAGGAACTAATTTATTTGCTTGAGGACAAGCGAAGACTTAAGTTTGGGGGAGTTAATAAATGGGGTTTTTGACTGCTTATTAGCATCTTTTAGCTTTTATTTTAATCCGAAAGTATTGAATTGTGTTACCGAAACTAATGAAATTGTGCAAAATTACAGGAATGCTGGAAGTTTGGTCTCTCGAGACAAAATTGTATAAGAAATTGTGGACCACAGAATTTCATCTACGGTCGCAAGCCAAGAAGAAAAATCTAACAGAACTTTCAACAATGTGCGGTCGCAGAACTGTGCTAAGAGTCAAAGATCATAGAGTATGCAAAAAGACCAAGTCTAAGAGCCTTTGTGAATTGCAGACCGCACAAGAATTGTGCGGCTACAGAAGATTGCCTCGCGGCCGCAGTTCAAAAATGTGCAGCCGCAAAACTCCACCTTCTACCAGCTGAAGAAATCTGCGGACCACACATGGAATTGTGCGTCCGCAGAACCTTACGAGGGGCATTTTTTTCTGCAATTTTTAGAATTGTGTAAATAGACGAATTTCACAAAATTAAATTAAGTTTGAACATCTGAAGCTGTTGTTGCCATTTTTCTTTACTACTTTAAGAAGTTTTACATTATTTTGGTATTTTAATATTAGATTTCATCATTTTAATCTTCCAATATGAGTTTAATTAGCTTTTCTTCTCTATTTTCTATAATTTCCATTATGAGTAACTAGACTTTACTAGAGTTGTGATCCAACCCAAGTGTGTAAATCTTATGGGTATCTAATTTGGCGCTTGTTTATGATTGGGTGTTGATTATTTAGCTTAGTTCATGCTTCAATTTTAGAATTAATGGTTTCAAACATTGATTCATGCCTATTTGACTTAGTCTCTACTTGATAAAGAGGGACCTAATCTAGGATAACCTAGCTAACAAGAAATTTAATTAATTGAGAGATTGATTAACTTAATTAAAGGGTTCAAACTAGAGATAGTAATAACCCGACTTGAGCTCTTATTAACTATTTTGGTTGATACCCATTTGGACTTGAGAAAGCCAAATTGGGCAAAATCACTCTAGAATTGAGAGCTATAAGACACCCAGTCAACAAAATAAGCATTAACGTTTTTATCCCATTAGACAAATACCTAGGTTATGATCACAGCCATAGGCTTTTAATCCAATTGGAAAAACCTCAAAAATATTTATTTATAATCTATTTTCATTATTTTGCATTCATTAGAGTAACATTAGAAATAGAAAACAAAACCTTTCTGTGGAAGTGCAGTCTTAGATAACCCATTTGTTTGCTTCAAATATATACTCCTAACTCACATCATAATTCCTAGTGGATTTGATCCCGACTCCTAGTTGGATAATTATTATTGCATATGACCGTGTCATATCTCTTATTGAAGTGTGTTGTGGACGTGATCAGCTGGAACCAGGGACGGAAGTTTGAAAGAAAGATATTGGTTGGAAAGGGCAGCATCCAATGATCAGCCGTTATAAAGAATCTTTGTATCTATAATCAACCATTATGCAACCATCAAGAGGGGTTTTATTCATATTAAATAAGAGCTTGATTTGAGGATCTTTTCTTCTTGAATTGAGCTATAAATAGAAAAAATCGTACTCATTGTAGATATGAAAAACTTTTGTACGCAAAAAGGCTAAACTTGCTCTTATTTTATTAACAATATTCTTTCTTTGTGTTCTACATACTGTTCATATTCTTGCTTCCGGAGAAGCTCATCTCATGGTCAGACTTACATTTTCTTCAAGTTTGTTTAATAAATTTATTTTGTTCTTAATTATTCTATATTCTTGAATTAAATTAATTCACATATTTATAAACTATATTACAAATTTAACTGTACTATTTTACAGTTAAACAACACTAAAGGATATAGAGTTTTTACTTCTAGCTGACTTAAGTTAAGTAGATGTTACCAAAAATATAAGTTGAGTAGCTTACGAAAGCTTTAAGAGGTCATTCGGTTACTGATATAAGGATACTAATCTCGGGACAGAATTTGAAATAATATTTATCTCATATTTGATTATTAGTATTATCATATAATTAGAATTTAGAGTATGGTACTTGTACAAGTTTAATGAGTTACGCTTGTATGACTAAAATTGACTCTTTCAATTTTAAATATTCTTGTAATTTCTTTTACCGTTGAATAATGAAATCGAACAGAAGTCGTCCTTTTTTATCTTTACATTGCTAAGGGGAAAGAATTGGAGCTGATTCCAAAAAGAAAAAAGGGGAGATTTAATTGAACAATCTTTACCAAAAGACTATTATATGTAAGTTCATTACAGTGCAATTGTTACGTGTTCGAATAGTGGCTAACACTATTATGCACGACAAAGTTGTATTTGGAACTACAAATATTACCAATTACAATTACACAAATTTTATCCAATAATGTAATTTAGGTCTTGAGATTAATTAAACTCATTATCTTTTAATTCTTATTTGTGATGTAGATTTTCAAAATACATCATTGCACTGTAGCGTTGTGACGACATATTAACTATTACCTTTTTTTCTTTTGGTTCCTTTTCCCTCTCCCCCTGCCCTCCGGTGGAGAATAACAGAAACATTAGACGAAGCTAAACTGAATGGAGTGAATAAACTTTTATATATTCTAAATGTCTTCTATAAATTAAACGATTGAAATGCACTGAGCGCTAAGGAATTGTCATCACAGTTAAAAGTATGACGTGACAACACTTGTAAAAACTGATTCGGTTTTCTAAATTAAAAGATTGGTCTCTATTTTATTTTTATTTTTTTAAAGCAAATCGAAGATGCCTCTTAGTCTAAGGGGGCTGATATTCGCCTTAAAGTATGTATATTTATATGCATATTTTCCCACATTTTACTCATGTTTCGTAGATTTCGGATGTGTAATGTAATAATTTGTGCTAATTCATGGTATTATTAAGTGTAGGAATCATACGGAGGTAATGGGGGACGAAGGTGCACGATTTGAAGCAAAAAGGGAACAAAATAGAAAATTGCCACACTGTAGCGCCCAGGCTAGCGTGGGGTGCTACTTGTGGCACAATAATCAGAAGCACTAAAATCCCCAGCGCCCTATGCTACCCTGTGCGCTGGGTGACGGGAAAATGTCCTACCTCGACCGGGACAATGTTATTTCGATCCAATACACCCTCAACTCGTATAAAAGCAAGTCTAAACCTATTTTGGAGGCGGAGACGACACTTTGAGAGGAAAATACACACACAGAACATTCGAGAGCAAGAATTCTCAGTTTCTTTTCACCTTTCTTAGTATTTTCAACTATTCAATACTTGTGAAATTATTTGAATTTTATCATGAGTAGATAAAACCTATAAGTTCTGGGGTTGTGATTTGTCCATGAATATTGTTGTTTGAAATTGACTTGGCGTTGATTATAATTCGTTAATATATGGTTGTTTCTTCAATTATGTGATTAATTGCTTAATTGTCTGGCCAACAGTTAGGTTCTATTTACTATCTATGCTATACTTGGGAAAGCTACGTCTAGATTAGAGAAGAATTGAAGAAGGCATAATCTTAACTCTGAGTGTGGGGCGAATTTGTGGTTAGGATAGGAATATACCTAGTCACCATGCTCAATTTGAATATCGTAATCTTAATGCCTTAATAGATTGATTCCATAGGAATATAGGCGTTAATCTATTTTAAATAGGCGAGTAGTAATTCAGGAGAATACTACAAGACCAATTATTCGATTAGTTAGCAACCATGATCGAATTGTATGAAAGAGAGAGTTAATTAGAATGCAATAGGATTGGTGAATCGATCACTACCCTGGAATATCCATCTCTACATAATATACAACAGCTACTTTCTGCTTGATATATCCATCTCTACATAATACACAACAACTACTTTCTGCTTGATTAATTAGTTACTTGTTACAATTATTGCTTAGTATAATCACATTCTTAAGGTCTGATTGATTCGACTAAATTGTAATCTTGGTGAATTTAGTGGGTAGTTAGCACAAGTGTCTGTGAGTTCAACACTCGACTTATTATTTTATTACTTATACGACCACGTATACTTGCGTGTACGTTTGGGAGCAACACACTTGATGCCCACCACGTATTTGATAAAATGCTTGAAAGAGTAAATTGTGCACCGGTGAAGTCTGAGTAGCCGAGTGTGTTTGTATGTGATTTTGGGCTAAGTTTGGGATGTTTGGGGGGTGATTTTACATAACCCGGAGCTTGTTTCAATGTTCACCATGCCATAGCCACACTACCCACACCTTGCATCATGTATTATATATGTTGTATCCTTTTGTTAGAATTAACTAGTGTAGTATATTAGTAGTAAAATGCAATTCCTTGTACTTCATATGTATATTTATATGCATATTGCCTCGCATTTTACTCATGTTTCGTAGATTTCAGATGTGAAATATAATAATTTGAGCTAATCCGTGGGACTTTTATGTGTAGGAATCACCCGGAGGTAATGGAGGGCGAAGGTGAACGACACTTGAGTTGAATTGAGTTGCACACACTTGATGCCCAACACATATTTGATAAAATGCCTGAAAGAGTAAATTGTGCACCGGTGAAGTGTAAGTAGTCGGGTGTGTTTGTATGTGATTTTGGACTAAATGTGGGGTGTTTTATGGGTGGTTTTATATAACTCGAAGCTTGTTTCAATGTTCACCATGCCATAACTACACTGCCCACACTTGTATTCGCCTTAAAGTATGTATATTTATATGCATATTGCCTTACATTTTACTCATATTTCATAGATTTCAGATGTGTAATGTAATAATTTGTGCTAATTCGTAGTATTTTTTCATGTAGGAATCATCCGAAGGAAATGGGGGACGAAGGTGCATGATTTGAAGCGAAAAGGGAAAGAAATGGAAAATTGCCATAGTGTAGCACCCAGTCTAGCGTGGGACGCTACCTGTTGCGCAATAATTAGAAGAACTAAAATCCCAAGTGCCAGGGCGCTGGGTGACGGGAAAGTGTCCTACCTCGACCGGGACAAGGTTATTTCGACCCAAGATGCCCCCAACTCGTATAAAAGCAAATCTAAACCTATTACTCATACGGAACATTCGGGAGCAAGGATTCTCAGTTTTTCTTCACCTTTCATAGTATTTTCAACTATACAACACTTGTGAAATTGTTTTGATTTTATCATGAGTGGCTAAAACCCATAAGTTCTGGGGTAGTGATTTAGCCACGAATATTGTTGTTTAAAGTTGACTTGACGTTGATTATAATTTGTTAGTATATGGTTGTTTCTTCAATTATGTGAGTAATTTCTTAATTGTCATGCCAATAGTTAGGTTCTATTTACTATCTATGCTATGCTTGGGAAAGCTACGTTTAGATTAGAGAAGAATTGAAGAGGGCATGATCTTAACTCTGCGTGGGGGCGGATTTGTTGTTAGGATAGGAATATACCTAGTCACCATGCTCAATTTGAATATCGTAATCTTAATGTGTTCTTAATAGATTTATTCCATAGGAATATATGCATTAATCTATTTTGAATAGGCAAGTAGTAATTTGGGAGAATACTATGAGAGCTATTATTAGATTAATTAGCAACCACGAGCGAATTGTATGAAGGGAGAGTTAATTAGAACACAATAGGATTGGTGAATCAATCACAACCCTAGAATATTCATCTCTGTTGAATACACAACAACTTCTTCCTGCTTAATTAATTAGTTACTTGTTACAATTATTGCTTACTATAATCATACTCTTAAAACTCTGATTAATTTGACTGAATAATAATCTTGTTGAGTTTAGTGGGTAGTTAACACAAGTCTATGTGGGTTCGACACTCGACTTATCATTTTATTACTTGTACAACCATGTATACTTGCATGTGCGTTTGGGAGCAACAAATTTTTTGTGTCGTTGTCGGGGACTTGAATATTGACTATTTTACTAGCTTTTACTTTAGTTGGTTACTCTACTCTCAGGAACTTTGATTGAATGCGATGGGTCAGAAGCCAGGATAGACTTCAAGGCTTTGACCCCAAAATTGAGAGAACATTTCACAGGAGGTTGAGAGAAGCAAGGGACACAAATTATCTTCATGCATTTGTTCAATTACCTGTGAACATTGCAGAGGAGCAACATATGGCTGTTCAGGAGGTGGCGATGCCCAACATCGCTAATATCACCTTGAGCATTGTGAAGCGTAGAATCACTGGGCACTTTGAGCTAAAACAGAGCATGATCCGGCTACTACATACAAATGGACATATTATGGGTCTCCCACACGAGGATCCACAACAAAATATTCTGAACTTCTTGGAGATTAGTGATACTTATATCACTAACGAATTCACTCCAGACTATGTGAGGCTTACATTGTTCCATTTCTCTTTATTGGGCGAAGAAAAACGGTGGTTGAAGGAGGAACCAACTAATTCTATTATATCATGGAATGATCTGGCTAGGAAATTTTTGGCACGGTTCTTCCCTTTAGGCAAAACTACAAAGATTAGAACTGAGATAGTAGCCTTCAAACAGAAATGGGGGGAGGGAGGTCTTTATATGAAGCTTAGGCGAGGTCCAAGGGGTTGCTCTAAGATTGTACTCACCGCAATCAGACAAATGTTGGAGAAAAACTTCGATGAAATTTATGCATTATTGAATAAATTCTCCAAAAGTAATCCTGATTGGCAAAGAGAGATGGGCAGACACACCGTTCAAAAATTTGTAGGGGTCCTCGAGTTAGACGTTGTTTCTGCATTATCAACACAGGTTGCCACATTGGCCAATCAATTAAATAATATGACCTTAGTTATTAACAAGCAACAAGCTCAGCTAATGCAGCATGTTTAGATATTTTGTAAAGTATGTGGACAGGGCCACACAATCGACTTATGCCCAGCTAATCTAGAGTTTATACGTTTTGTGGGTAATACAAATAGGGGCAAGACAAATCAGTATGGAAACACTTACGATCCTAACTGGAGGAACCACCCAAACTTCTCTTGGGATGGAAACCAAGGTGCTCAGAATCAGTATAGGCCACAAGCTCCTCAACAACAATACTAAACACCATAGGCTGAACAACCAACAAACTCGATGAGTCACATTGAGGAGATGCTAAAAATATTGATGGGTGATCAGTAGGCCAAAGAAACAGCCCACTCAACAGCTATTCAAAAGTTGGAGCGACAAATGGGGAAATTGCCAGTGCCCAAAATACTCAACCAGTTGGAGCTTTCCAAGAGACACTAAGGCTAATCTTAAGGCATCTATTAATATTGTGTCATTGAGGAATGGGAGACAATTATAAGAAGTCCCATAAAAAAAAAAAGCAAGTGACCTTTAACGAAAAACAGTCCACCATAGAAGCAGAATCAGAAAAAGCAAAGTGAGGCAGAGAAGCAAGTTAAATAGGCGGTGGCATAGCAACCCCAACTACTAGTTACGAGGCCACCACCTCCATTCCCTCAAAGATTGCAGAAAGTGAAGGATAATGCTGCTTATAAGAAGTTTCTTGATATTTTGAAGCAGGTGCAAATTAATATTCTGCTGGTAGACATCTTGTAGGAAGTGCCCAAATATGCCAAATATAAAAAAAAACATAGTGGAAAATAAGACAAGGTTGGCCGAGTCCGACACTGTGGCACTCACTGAAGAATGTAGCTAAAGATCTTAAAGAAAGTTATCTCGGAAATTGAAGGATCGAAGTAGTTTCACTATCCAGATCTCGATTGGTAAGCACGCAGTCGGGTGAGCTTTGTGTGATCTTGGGGCAAGCATCTATTTTATGTCGCTATCTATTTTCAGATAGTTAGGGTTGGGTGAGCCGCGCCCAACTACGGTGATTCTATAGTTGGCTGATCGCTCCCTTGCTCATCTAGAAGGGGTGATTGAAGATGTGTTAGTTCAAGTGGGTTCTTTCATATTCCCTGCTGATTTCATTGTCTTGGACTCTGAGCCTGATCTGGAAGTCATATTTATTTTGGAGCATCCATTCATTAGCCACGGGCCGAGCGATTATTGATGTGTGTGAAGGCAAGATGACAATGAGAGTGGGTGATCGAGTGGAGGTATTCAATGTTTACAAAGCATTCAAATTGCCAGCCCACTATAAAGAGCTATCCATGATTTCTGTGGCGGAAAGTCATGTGACTTCATTGGTGCCTTATATGAGCCTCATAAACCCCCTTGAACAAGTTTTGATGGGGGATGAAGAAGAAAATGAAGATGAGATGATGGAAGAAAATTAGCAAGTCCTTAACATGTCTTGCAAGTATGTCCATTGGCTTGGACGATTTAAGGAGTTGGACAGACCTGTTACTCTGACCCCTTCTAAACCATCTGTTAAAGAAGCTCCAAAGCTAGAGCTAAAATCTCTTCCAGTGCACTTGCGTTATGCCTACTTGGGGAAGTGTGAAACGTTGCTAGTGATTATTTCATCCAGCTTAACCAATGTGCGAGAAGAAAAGCTGTTAAGAGTGCTTTGTGAGCATAAACGAGCTATTGGGTGGACAATTGCTGATATCAAGGGAATTAATTCATCATTCTGCATGCATAAAAGTTTTCTAGAAGATGAACACCGCCCTAGTGTTGAGCAACAAAGGAAGTTAAATCCTATTATGAAGGAGGTCGTGAAAAAAAATGTAATTAAGTGGCTTGATGCACGTATCATCTTGCCTATTTCTGACAGCAACTGGGTAAGCCTAGTGCAATGTGTGCCCAAAAAGGGAGGGGGGATGACTGTGGTGGAAAATCAAAAAATTAGCTAATTCTTGCTCGCACTGTAACGAGGTGAAAATTTTGCATTGACTATAGAAGGCTCAACAAAACAACCCGAAATGACCACTTCCCACTTCCATTCATTGACCAAATATTGGACAGGTTAGCTAGGCATGAGTATTGTTGCTTCCTTGATGGTTATTCAGGATTCAACCAGATTGTCATATTCCCAGAGGATCAGGAGAAAACGACTTTCATGTGCCCTTATGGTACTTTTTTCTTCAAGCGAATGCCATTTGGTCTATGTAATGCACTGACCACTTTCCATAGATACATGATAGCCATTTTCATTGATATGGTGGAAATATTTGTAGAACTCTTCATGGATGATTTTTTTAGTCTTTGGGTCTTCTTACGATGATTGTTTGAAGAATTTGGGCAAGGTGTTGGCACGTTGTAAAGAAAAATATTTGGTGCTAAATTGGGAAAAGTGCCATTTTATGGTGCAAGAGGGCATCGTGTTGGGTCATAGAGTATCGAAAAGTGGCATTGAAGTTTATATGGCGATGGTGGAGGCGGCTGCAAAATTACCTCCACCGATATCTGTGAAGGGTGTCCGGAGTTTCTTGGGACACGCGGGGTTCTATAGACGCTTTATTCAAGATTTTTCTAAAATTGCTACTCCATTGTGAAGGTTTCTTGAAAAGGATGTGACTTTCAAATTTGATGAAGCCTGCCTGGAGGCATTCAAGGAGCTCAAAGAGAAGTTGGTAGCTGCCCCCATTATTGTGGCACCGGATTGGTCCTTACCATTTGAACTTATGTGCGATGTCAGTGACCATGCTATTGGGGCAGTGCTAGGCCAGAGGAAGGACAAGATGTTTTACTCCATATATTATGCGAGTAAGACTCTTGACGATGCACAACTAAATCACACCACCACCGAAATAAAGTTATTGGCAGTTGTGTGGGCATTTGAGAAATTTCGGGCTTACTTGGTGGAAAAAAAGTTATAGTCCACACCGATCATGCAGCAATAAGGTATCTATTTACAAAAAGAATCCAAGACTAGATTGATGCGCTGGGTTTTATTGTTGCAGGAATTTGATGTAAAAATACGAGATTGGAAGGGCACATAAAACCAAGTGGCTGACCACCTATCAAGGCTAGAAAATCATGAGCACGTGGAGGAAGGTGGACAAATTAAGGAGACATTTCCTGATGAGCAATTTTTTGCCATCACCCATGACCATGCCCCATGGTACGCTGACTATATGAATTATATTGTGAGCAAGGTACTTCCTGCTGAAATTTAATCTGAGGCTAGGAAGAGGTTTCTGCATGATATAAACTTCTAGTACTGGGATGAACCATTCTTGTACAGACAGTGTGTTGATCAGTTGATGAGGAGGTGCATTCCTGAAAAGGAAGTGGAATTGGTGTTGTATGACTACCATGCCTCGCCTTATGGGGGCCATCATGGAGGTGATAGGATAAATGCAAAGGTGTTGCAGTCGGGGTTCTATTGGCCAACATTGTTCAAGGATGCCCATGTATTTGTTAAGAAGTGTGACCAGTGTCAAAGAATAAGAACAATCGCGATGAGTCATGAGATGCCGTTCAATAATATCCTCGAGGTCGAGATTTTTTATGTGTGGGGCATAGACTTCATGAGACCATTCCCACTGTCTTAAGAAAACAAATATATTTTGCTAGCGGTTGACTACGTGTAAAAATGGGTAGAGGCGGTCGCATTGCCAACCAATAATGCCAAGGTGGTAACCACTTTTGTGAATAAAAATATATTCTCAAGGTTTTGGACCCCACGTGCCTTGATTAGTGATGAAGGAACACATTTTTGCAATCGATTGCTGAATAACCTTCTAGCTAAATATGAGGTCTGCCACCGAGTTTCGACGGATCATCCGTAAACAAGTGGATAAGCTGAAGTGTCCAACAGAGAAATAAAGCAGATAATAGAGAAGACAATGATTGTGAACAGGAAAGATTGGGCTGCAAAGCTAGATGATGCCTTGTGGGCATATAACTCTAACCCCTTAAACCCCCTTAACCGTATCTCTCTCTCCCTCTCAGTCGCATCTCTTTCTCTCTCTCGCCATGTTGCTCTCTCTCTCTCTCTCCCTCAACATCTCCCTTCCCCTCACACAAACCGCACATGTATGTCCTTCATCTCTATCCCCATTAGTAGTTGTATTTGTGGTTGTGCACCCTATTCCCTATCCCAAACGACCCCAACCCCAATCCCCCATAGTAGTCCTTTGAGAACTTATGATTCTATGGTGGGTGGTCTTTATGTACAAAGAAATTGGTTGTTAAAATTGGTTGTGAATTTGTTCTACGGAGTAGTAAACTACAATACTCTCTGCTTCGTTTAAAATTTGGGAGGGCCACCATGTTCCACCATTATTGAATTGAGTTGCACACACTTGATGCCCACAACGTGTTTGATAAAATGCTTGAAAGAGTAAATTGTGCACCGGTGAAGTCTAAGTAGCCGAGTGTGTTTGTATGTGATTTTGGGCTAAGTGTGGGGGTGTTTGGGGGTGGTTTTACATAACCCAAAGCTTGTTTCAATGTTAACTATGCCATAATCACACTACCCTCACCTTGTATCATGTATTATGTATGTAGTATCCCTTTGTTAGAATTAGCTAGTGTAGTGTATTAGTTGTAGAGATTGGGGACCATGTGTTGCTTTCTTGAACTAACGCTAAGTCATTTTGCCATGATCGACTACTTGATTTGTGTGGAATAGTAAGTGAATTATAGTTGTGTGGCTTGGGGAAGTCTTGAGTACCCATCGGCTTGTGGTGCAACACTTATGCACTTTTAAATAACTATTATGAGTTTATCACATAGAGCCTTAGGTTCTAAGTGTGGGGTCATCTTTGACTCTCAAGATAACCGTAGGCGGATTTCATGATTCATTATCACATTCACATTTCTTGTGTTGTAGATTGCAATGGCTCGTGATGGTGCTAAAAAAGAAAAAGGAGTGGGGAAGTCCTCTACTACTGCTCCCCCTCCTAAAACGTTCAAGCAAGGTGAAGGGTTATCTCGGCATGCAAAAGGGAAGCAGGTTGCCTATAGCTTAAGGAGGGCCTCAATTGGATCTGGTTCGTGAGGATGCTGTCCAGCAGTATAATAACTTTGAGCCATATGGGCGGTATGTCTCTGAAATGGGGATCAATGTGACCACTTTAGAGAAGAATTTCCCCGATGTGCTAGCCCGATTGAGAGAAATGAAAATGGACGAGTTCCTTTAGTTCTCGGGACATACAAAGTTGAGCATGGTATGGGAGATATATGCAAATTGGAATGAGCATTGATTCATGTCGTGGGTCCGAGGGAAGGAAAAGCCATTTGATAGGGCATTGTTATGCAAATTTTTAGGAGTTGATTGCCCCAACCTGAGGAGGTTGCAAAAGTTTGTCAAGTGCCCAATGTACAAGGCTATTCATCACACTCTAAGTGGCGTAGATTCTAATGCAAAATGGACGAGGAAAAAGGGTGGTACATCTTGAGATAATCCGATTTGATTTCAATAAAACTGCCAAGGTGTAGTAGAACTTTGTGCATGCCAGACTGATGTCGGTGGAGCACAACAGTGAGTGCACTCGAGCCCGGGTGTGTTTGATCTTTTTTTCTAATGACTGGGCGACCCGTCAATGTGGGTGAGATTTTGTTGGGAGAGATGGCCCGCACACAGTTTGGGCGGAAAATAAAAAGATTCTTCTTTGGTAACTTGTTGACGCAGTACATGCTCTCTCATGAGGTACCTAAGTACACCTGTTATGATGAGGTGGAGGCTTGAATGGACTGATGGACATTTCTTCTTTGTTTGAGTCTACGTCCAAGCTGAGCCAGGCTGCGCGGAATGAGCGGGATGAAAATTTCAACAAATATCTATATAGCTCCCTGAATTTGATGATAAGCAAATTGGGCATGATGGATGAGGAGCGCATGCATCTACACAAATATTTGTCCAGTTCTTTAGAGAAAATGTTGGAGATTGCGCCTGGCAGTCTTATTCACCCATCAGAGGATGAAAACACCAAAAAGGGCTTAGATGATGAGGATGATATTGGTGCTGATGTTGCAGGGCTAATGGCTTTGGTGCCCCTAGGAGCAAATGATGATGAGCCCGGGGCTTCGGCTGGTGGTCGTTCTCAGGATGAAGGATCCGAGTATAACCCCCATGGGTCCAACTAGTAGGGAGGTCTTTCCACCTTACTTTGTTTTGAATTTTTATATACATCATGGACTATGCATAACTTATGTGTGGGGTGGGGGAACTACTTTCTGAAGTGATTGTATAAAACTATTTTTATTTTTATTAGTTAGAACTCATAGTATACATAGTCTAGTTTCTTAAAAGAACGAAAAATAGAGAAAAATAAAAAAAAATCAGTAAAGCTCGGTCTTTTCCTGACGATGGATCTCTTGGACATGTTTCTCGAGGGATTAAGGTCTGATACAAAAATACCAAAATGATTTATTTTATTATTTTAGGATAGTTAGATAGTATCCCTTGGTTTTTCTTTGGGCGTCGGTTCTTTTCCAATGGTGTAGCTTGAATCGAGTATTTTATTTTTATCTTTTTAGGAATAGGATAGGAAGAAAACTGAGTTGCTCTAAGATACCTGTTGGCATGTTTGGTGCTGGTATATTAGGCTATGGAATGCGCTCTGTCTTCCTGTTATATTTGATTTGAATTGTGATGCCTAAGTAATATAAATAGCCTACTCTATAATGCATGTTCTCAGTTGTTTGACTTGTATGTCACCTAATGCATTATCCTGTGCTATTCTGTGTAGTCTAGAACTTGCCATGTGTGTTAATCGAAGTGAAATCGTTAAGTTGCGGTAGTCTAGGAGATGACGTAGGTATTTCTTGCTTGATCATAGATGTTCTTGCCACATACAAATAAAATTTTCCCGTTGCTAGCCCATTTGAGCCTATAGACCTTTTCCTTAGCAATCACATTACGAGTTGTATACCAATTTTGTTCTTAATATGAGCTTGTTGAACCTTTACCTTCGAAGTCACATAAGCGCTAAAAGAAGTAAGGTGATAGATTTGGGAAGTAGCTTTCGAGTGGAACCATGGAAGGGCCCATAAGGTGCATTAAAGTTATAAAAAGGCCACCAGCTGATGAAACTTAATGTATGGAGTGTGTGTAAGAAAAAAAAGAGAAAAGAAAATTGCAAGAAAAAAATAAACAAATAATGTTGATAGTCAAAAAGAAGATAAACACGCACCTCATAATCTTACTCATCCGTGCTAGTGGGGCATGTAGAAGTGCTTAATTCAAGAAAAGGCTATGTTGTGTATGGTTTGTGGCGAGTGAATTGGTTGAGAAGTAAACGTACTCGATTCTTGAGTGTAGTGTATTAAAGTGCTTAGGAGGGTTAGTCACTATTCCTAAATGTATCCTACCCGTCCCTTAGCCTACATTACAACCCATAAAGTCCTAATTGATCCTAGACTTGGCTAGCTTAGATTAGTAGAGATGTACATTACGGGCAATCTTATGGTACGATCACAGGATGCACATGAATTATTTGTGAGAGTGAGCGATATTCAGTCAACTATGTGATGTAATTAATTTATGTTCAAAGTTAGGGGTGTTGGTATTGGGCTTAAAGAATGCATATTTATATGCATATTGCTTCGCATTTTGCTCACGTTTCGTAGATTTCAGATGTGCAATGTAATAATTTGTGCTAATTCGTGGTATTTTTATGTGTAGGAATCTTCCGGAGGCAATGGGGGATGAAGGTGCATGATTTGAAGCAAAAAGGGAACGAAATGGAAACTTTCCACAGTGTAGCGCCCAGGCTAGCATGGGGCACTACCTGTGGCGCAATAATTAGAAGAACTAAAATCCCCATCGCCTGGGCCAATGCCCCACGCTACCCTGGGCGCTGAGTGACAGGAAAGTGTACTACCTCGACCGGGACAAGGTTATCTCGACCCAAGATGCCCCCAACTCGTATAAAAGCAATTCTAAACCTATTTTGGAGGGAGAGACACTACTTTGAGAGGAATATACACACATGGAACATTCAATAGCAAAGATTCTCAGTTTTTCTTTACCATTTTAAGTATTTTAAACTATTCAACACTTGTAAAATTGTTTTGATTTTATCATCAATGGCTAAAACCCATAAGTTCTTGGGTTGTGATTTAGCCATGAATATTATTGTTTGAAGTTGACTTGGCGTTGATTATAATTCGTTAATATATGGTTGTTTCTTCAATTCTGTGATTAATTACTTAATTGTCTGGCCAACAGTTTGGTTTTATTTTCTATCTATGTTATGCTTGCGAAAGCTATGTCTAGATTAGAGAAGAATTGAAAAGGGCATGATCTTAACTCTGATTGGGGGGCGGATTTGTGGTTAGGATAGGAATATACCTAGTTGCCATGCTCAATTTGAATATCATAATCTTAATGTGTTCTTAATAGATTTATTCCATAGGAATATAGGCATTAATCTATTTTGAATAGGCGATTAGTAATTCAGGAGACTATTGTGAGAGCAATTATTCGATTAATTATCAACCATGAGTGAATTGTATGAAAGGGAGAGTTAATTAGACACAATAGGATTGGTGAATCGATCATAACCCTGGAATATTCACCTCTACTGAATACATAATAACTACTTTCTTCTTGATTCATTAGTTACTTGTTACAATTATTTCTTAATATAATCACACTCTTAACCTCTGACTGACTCAACTGAATAGCAATCTTGGTGAATTTAGTGGGTAGTTAACACAATTCTTTGTGGATTCGTCACTCGACTTATCATTTTATTACTTGTAAGACCACGTATACTTGCGTGTGTGTTTGGGAGCAACATGAACACCTAGACAACTGCAGGACCACTCTTATGCAAGTATATGTCCTACAAGACAAGAAGGTTCAAAATCTTGAGTGACCCAACCATTGATGATCGATGTTGCGACCAACTGATCATTATAAAATGGCTCATGTTAGCTATAACCATGATAAGATATTAATGACGGTTTATCGTTAATTACTAAGAAACCAATAAAGATTAATATCTAGTTTTTGACAAGGAAATGCCTTTTGTGGGCTCAATTAATCAGGTAGCATTCGATTGAAAAGTTCTAAAAATTGAGTTTACAAATTCTTCGTAAAATAGAAGAGAAACCGTTTGTATGACCCAAAAAGAAAAAAGAAAAAAAAAGATGGAGAATAGGAGGAGGAGAAATCGGTTAGGCTAAAATGGCCCAAAGATACTATTACTATGACGTGATATTATGCTCTTTGGGCCTAATCCGCATGGTTTTTCCCAAAAGACCGTGCACCATAAAAATAGGAAATCTTACAGAAATGTCCCAAATAAGTCTCAACCAACCAACCTCTAGTCATTATCATAGACTTATCAAAACTAGCCAAGTACATATAAAAATTAAAAATCCAAATAAATAAGGTTCTTTCTCTCCAAGAATCACATGAAAAGATCTCCTTTTATATTTTTAATCATGATCAGCAACATTAGATGCAAGACATAAAGGAAATTTTATGGATGAGGTAGCAAACAAGGTGACGAAACACAAAGAAAAACAATATACAACATTCTAAAAACATAGCAAAAAAGGAATCATTTTCAATGGGTATGGTTGAACTTTAGTGAAAACAAATAGATAAATCAATATATAAAATTTGAGGAAGATTGGAGGTGATTTGGATAGATTTGGTATCAAGATTTGTAGTTCAAAATCGAGTTCAAAAAAGGAAAATTACCACGTATGTCCATTTATAAGTAGCTTATTACAAAAATTGGTCAATTTATAAATTATTACTAATATTAGCCAATTAGCTATTTGTAGCAAAAAAATATCGAATATTTGCCTTCTTTTGAGTGAGTGTTATTAGAATAGATTGGGTACATCTTAAGGAACATGAATCTCGGTTTTGGGATGACTTGGTAGAGTTTTGAGGTGGTTTGAATTGAAAATTCGAAGTAGAAGATGAACATAAAACAAATGATATGTGTATCATATTGTGTATCATGTATGTATCACATATATATCATATTTGTATCAAATGTGTATCACATGTATATCCATGTATATCTGCGTGTGAGATACATGCGTGATATATATTTGATACATGTATAGAATGTTTTGGGTTGAACATTGCTTTGGGGAGTTGAAGAAATCTTTTGGAAGTGCTGGGTATTTCTGCGGTCCACTCTGCGGTCGCAGAACTGGTCTGTGGACCGCAGATCTGCCGCAGACAGAGGCAAAAATCTGGGCAAATTTTTGGACCATTATGCGTCCGCAGAACAATTTTGCGGGCCGCATAACCCAACACAGACCCAACTCAAAAATTGAGAGAGGTTCTGCGGCGCATTATGCGACCACATAACAGGTCTGCGGACCGCAGATCGGCCACAGAGTGAGGCAGAAGTGCCCAGTTCCGGAGGGCCATTATGCGGCCCACTTTGCGGACCGCAGAAGCGTTATGCGGTCGCATATGGGACTGTAAATCTGTGTCGGGGCTTCATTTTTCTAATTTAATAACCCGACCCTAATTCATTTTATGTAGATATATGGGTCATTTTTTAGGGGTTATCTGATATTTTAGAGAGAGAAGAGAGTTATCCTAGAGAGAGAAAGGGGAGGATTCAAGGTATTCACTACTCAACTTGGATCAAGCATTGGAATTTCATCAAGAGGAACTTGATAGGGTATCTAAAAGGTAATAATTTCTTTCCCCAATTCTCCATCTTCGAATTTGGGTAGAAGATGGGTAAAGGGGGAGGGTGATTCTTGGGTGTGGGAGTATTATTTATACATGCATGTAACAATAAGGTTTTTGGGAAGCTTGTTGAGCCCAAATAGGTAAAGATTGGGTTGTGGAGTGAAGGAAATCTTGTGGTAGAACCTTGTAATCAAATTTGCACATCTAGCGTTTGATGAAATGCTCAAATGAGCTGAAACCATGAATATCTTCCTAATTTGTGTTCAATTTTGTTATGTCTCAAAATAGATTGAAGTTGCTAGGATTTCTGGAACATTGTAGTAATTTAAGGAAAGCTCAAAGTGAGGTATGAATGCTAAACTCTTCTTCTAGTATCGGAATTCCCGAATCCTTGTGAAATTCTATCATGTGTAGTCGAACTTGAAACTCTATTGAAGTGGGTATTCAAACTAGTAAAATTGATTCCCGATTGGCATAACGTGTTAGAAACCTCGTGTGTTAATGATTCTCTATTTTGGGAAGAAGATCTTGTATGAACTCAATGGGATTAAACGCTCATTTCTCATTTGATGAAACCTTGTGAACTTACACTTGCTAAGGCCAAAGGTTCCAAATGGTTGATTTAAAAGGGAACTCTCTTGTATGAACTATTATCATTTTGGGAATACGAAGTGTGGCATTGTGAATACACCTCCACCCGCATACATTGGTGTGAGGCGGCGAGGCCGCATTGTGTAGAGTTTGAGGCATGGTGAATGCACCTCCACCTGTATACATTAGGATGAGGCGGCATGTCCGCTTTTGTAGAGTTGTGGTATTGTAAATACACCTTAACCCGCTTACATCGGGGTGAGGCGACGAGGCCACTTTGTGTAGCGTTTGTGGCATGGTGAATACACCTCCACCCGCATACAATTGGGTGAGGCAGCATGGCCTCTTTGTGTAGAGTTCCTGGTATTGTGATTGCACCTCCACCTGTATACGTTGGGGTGAGGCGGCATGGCCTCTTTGTGTAAAAGTAGTTGTAGAGGATCCCCGACTTATGAATTTATAATTGTTATTGAAAGCTTTTAATAAATTTGTTATGGCTTTAACAGCTAACTAAGCCTTTTATTGTTACCACGATTCATCATATTCATGTTGTATTTCCATGTCATTGCATAGGTGTTTGGTTTTCGTACTAGTACTATTCGGCATGTACTAACGTCCCTTTTGCCGGGGGCGCTGCATCTTTAATGGATGCAGGTGGTTCCATAGTAGGTGGTATTGATCAGTGACAGCATCACAGCTCCTCCTCAGCTGACTTGGTGAGCCCCACTTCATTCCGAGGTCCTGTATCTCTTGTTCCATGTACATAGTGTTTTGAGGTATGCCGGGGCCTTATTGCCAGCACTATCGTAGTACTCTTTTGTTTTTATTAGAGGCTCCGTAGACATAGTGTGGGTTGTATCCTATTTTGGGAAGATTGAACTAAACTTGTTGTAATTGTATCACCTGTCCCACTTTAACTACGAATGCATAGTGTACTGTTTTGGGGACTCGTTATTGACGTAATGGAAGTGAACTGGTGTTATTCATATGACCTCTTAATGTTTAATTAATGATATAAATGTATCTTCTCTTCATTTATGGGTTAGTTGGGTAGAAGGTATTGTACAGGCTTGCTCGGCCAGGGTATCTTTGTTGAGCGCCGGTCGCGCTCCCCGAGGTCGGGACGTGACACCCTCAAGCCATAAAATAATATCAAATATAATTAAGCTTCGAGTATTATTACGCACGATTATGTCGAGGTTGTATGTCCCGATCCAATATAATGTGTACACTGCTGAGGGTCGAGAGGCACAAACCATAGATGCATCTATTCAACTGCCGAGGCATTCGGCCCGCTCCACAAGAAGAGAGGATACTTTATAAACTTTCGGTTTAAAAGCTATTACAAAGCTAATACACAAAGAAGCACAATTCATATTAACGTCAAGTATCCCACTAAAACTCAAGTAAGTGAAAGTCGGTCTTTTACAGTTCCTCTATCAAGTTCCAATATAATTTAGGCACTTTAATTAACAAATAGGGTACAAACATTACAAGTATCTCATGATACGGGTCCTGAGCTACCCGGACATGAACATAATTTGTAGCTACGCACGGACTCTCGTCACTTCGTGCGTACATATCCCCCACAATTAGGAGTAAATAGTAATTCAAATCACCTATGGAGTATATTCCCTCTTACAAGGTTAGGCAAGAGACCTACCTTGTCTCAAAGCTCGCTTCTGATCCACAAATATGCTCTAAATCCTCAACTCGGTGCCAAATAACCCGAATCTAGTCAAATGTTATATAAATTAATCAATACATGTTCAAAAGTTCATAACCTAACTATTAGAGTGATTACCCAACCCCAATTAGAATATTCCAAAAATTCATTCCCGAGCCCACGAGCCCGGATTACAGAAGTTTTTGAAGATAGATGTTACCCATAACCTTACGAACTCAAATATATAATCTTCATCCCATTCCATAATCATTTTCGTGGTTAAATTTTATTTTTATCAAAACCTATGTTTGTTCATCTAAACCCATAATTTTCACAATTTTACATATTAAAATCTACCCATAATCTATGTATTTAACTTACATTTGATAGAAATTACTTACCTCCAATAGCTAGGTGAAAACCCCTCTCTAAGAAGCTCCAAAATCGCCCAAGAAGTGAAAGAAATGAGTCAAAAATGGCCTAAGTCCCATATTAAATGAACCTCACTACCTCCAGCACTTCGGTTCCTGCGGCTCTATGGCTGCTTTTGCAGCTCCGCGCCTGCGAAAATATCATCGCAGATGCGGCTCTCCCCCAGTTGGCCTACTTTCGCATCTGCGGACAACTGGCCCGCTTCTGCGGGAACGCTTCTGCGATGCACATGCCGCACCTGCTGCTTTGGCAGCTTTTGCAGTTGCTTCCATCGCTCCTGCGCTTTCGCAGGTGCGCACCATGCTCCGCAGCCGCTTCTGCGGCTATTGGCTCGCTTCTGCGAGCTCGCACCTACGGTTGGCCCTCCGCAGGTGCGATTGCACCAGAACTCTGATGCTTCAGCTATTCTTTCCAAGTCCAAATGAGTTTCTTGCCTCGTCCGAATGGCATCTGGGGCCCCGCCCAAACATACCAACAAGTTCAAAATTACAAAATGGACCCGCTCGACGTAACGAAACATGAAAAACCGCAACAAAACTAAGAATCACACTCCAAACCAAATCGAATCAACCTATGAACTTCAAGTTCTTCCAATTTGCTTCGAACGCGCCGAATCATACATAAACTACTCGGAATGACACCAAATTTTTGCGTGCAAGTCTTAAATCACCTTACGGAGCCATTCTCAGTCTCAGAATCTCAAACGGAGCTTGATAACATCAGATCTTACTCCAAACCAAGCTTAAAGAACGTTAAAAGCTTTAATAAACCAACTTTCAACTTTAGGTGCCGAAACACTCCTGGCTCATCTAAAACTCGATCTGAACGTACGCCCAAGTCCAAAATCATCATACGAATCGATTGGGACCGTCAAATCCCAATTTGAGGTCGTTTTCTAGAAATTTTGACCCAAGTCAAACTTATCCCTTTAAAGCCAATATTAAGGAACTGAGTGTTCCAATTTCAATCCAAACTCTTCCAAACCCGAACTAACCATCCATGCATTTCATAAAATAGTAAAAGCACATACGGGGAGTCTTATTTAGGGGAATGAGGATCTAGAAAGCAAAACGACCAGTCAGACCATTACAAATAGGGTTCTTAGCCACTCATGTTCATAACAACAATCAAAGTATTATTTTTCATATAAAATCTATGAATACTATATAAAGGATGGAAGAATCGATGAAATACATACTCTATTTGTGTTTCTAAGACTTCGTCGCCCCGATAAATTGACCAGGCCCTCAAAAATCATGTTTAGGTGGTATTTATAGGCTAGGGTTGGAGTCTCCAAGTCCAAAATTGAGTAGGAAACGTTTAATTCGCTGACTGGAAAAGGGTCCAGGCCCCAAACCTTGCGAGGCCTGGACTGAGGCGAGCTGAGGACCTTGCATCGCGAGGCTGGTCGCCCAGTCTTCCTCGCCAGAAGTGAGGCGTCGCCTAGCCTTGTGCCTGGTTACCGGCCTTCTTCCATTTCTTCCTTTCCGTTCTCTTTTTGTGTATTTTTGGCATCCTTGTGTGCAACCTTCACTCATTTTGATCTTCTAACAATCCTGCATATTATACAATTCAATTAAGTTCAAATGTCGCACAATCAGTCATTAAACACTAAAATGTAAGGTAAGCAATGCACTAAAAATATTGATTTATAGCCAAACATCACTACCCTACACTTAGACGTTGCTCGTCCTCAAGTCAACCAACAATTCAAACTATCCTTGAGCACAATTAAAGCACACTACACCAATAACTATGGTTGATAGTGTCACAGCCCCAATTTCCCTCTGTAGGATATCATGATGGCACACAGTCTCTATGACTAGGTAAGCCTAACAAATAATAATAACCTGGTAGAAACGATTATCAAATACTAAAACAAAGTTGAATAACTGATATAAGCTTCCGAAACAAAACGGAATCTCATCAATATACTTCCCAAAACTGGTGGAACTAAGTCATAAGTTCTATAGAATAAAACCAAAATATCTAATACATCATTGTCTGAAAGAAATACAATAGGAAGTAAAATAGGGAAGGTGAATCCGAGGCCTTCAGACACCGAGCAAGCATACCTTGAAGTCTTTGTAAGGCAGCTACAAATGATCTCTAACGACCTACACGAGTAGACGTACCTGGATCTGCACAAAAATGTGCAGAAGCGTCTGAGTGCACCACAACGGTACCCAGTAAGTATCAAGACTAACCTCAGTAGAGTAGTGAAGAGGCCAGGTCAAGACACCTACTAGGATATAAATAAGCAGTATGAAAATGTAATAAGGATAAATAATGTAAAGCGAAGAAAATAATTGATACAAAACAAGATAATAACATGATCTAATACCGAAAATTAAACATGGGAATACATAAAAGAAGCAACTAAAGATAACTACAATGATCATATAGGGACAACAACTACTAGGACAAGAAGAACAAAACAACAAGAACATTTTCGCCCAAAAGCTCTCTGCAACATGAGATAAACAAAAAACACCACAATGAGGTACAAACTCATGTACAATAAGAATCACCACCGAGGTACCGCCTCGTATAAATCAAGAATAACAATGAGGTACCGCCTCCTATAAATCAAGAATCGCAATCGAGGTACTGCCTCGTATTCACAATACACAATACCAATCACAATCTTTCCTTATACCGCCGCGTGAGCCTTACATTTGAAATAGATTTTGAAAACAGTTTTTCCGAAATAGCTACACACACTTTATCCCACCTTATGAGCCTGTATAGCTTCACGTAGTTCCCCTACAAGCAACACGCATATAAGTCCCAACTTATATCGCTGTATACACATCAACACCAAGCCTTATACCCCCGCATGTGCGTCAATATCACATCACATTAACAACTCGCACCCCAAGTGACCATATATCACAATTTTTCAATAATTCACAATATCAATGTTTCCACAACAATAGTTCACGGCTCCACCACAACGGGTACAAGAATATCAACAACAACAATGAATGTAACATGTTCAGGGGAAGATGTTTCAACAATAACAATTTCAGCTCAACGTGATAATGACTTTCAAAAATTCAACACCAATAACTCAGCAAAGAGAGACAATGTATAAAAACGATGTTAAATAAGAATAACTCACAATGGAAGAGATAACGTGTAGCAATGACTTCAAATAATGGAAATCAACAATGAAAAAGGTAACATGAACAATAACTTCAAATAATAGTAATCAACAATGAAATAGGTGACATGAACAATAACTTCAATTAATGATAATCAACAATGAAAGAGATAACATGTATAATGACTTCAAATAATGATAATCAACAATGAAGTGATAGCATGTAACAATAAAAGAGGCAACAAGTTCAACTAAAGGATGAGAGAAAATTAACAATTAGAAGGTAGAACAAGTGTTAACTAAATCACTCAAGGCATAAAAGGATAGACTAACACAAGTAAGAATAGATTGACAAAGTGAATTTAGAACATGATATGGCATTTCAATTAAAACAGGGAAATAGTCTAAGTAGCCTAAAATCGGTCAAATACCACGTGCAACATGTGTACCCACTCGTCACCTTGGGTACACGGATTTCATTTAGCACAATTGAATGAATCAATACCAATCCTAAGGTGTAGTTTCCCCATAGAAAGTTAGGCAAGACACTTACCTCAACTAGGCCAAATCAACACTCAAAAATAGCTTTTCCCTTAAAATCTGCCTCCACACGGCTCAAATCTAACCAAAATCGACTTAATATCATCAAGCAATACTGGGGAATTCAATTGCAATAGATAAAGCTAAGTTCTTTATACCTTTCCCAAAAAGTCAACAAAAGTTAACCCGGGGCCCGCCCGGTTAAAATTCGGGTCCAATGGAAGATTTCATCTACCCATGACCCCATGAGTTGATATATGTGATTAGTTTCAAATTTCGAGTCCAAATCGACTCTCAAAACTCAATTTCTTATTTTTCAAAATCTTGACAAGGTTTCCCAATTTTTCACTTTTATTCACATGATTTTGATGTTAAAATCTAAGATATGATGATGGAATATGATTAGAAAAAGATTAGAATCACTTACCCAATGTGTGCAGGTGAAAATCCCCTCTCCAAATTGCCTCCTACCGGGTCTATGGTTCATATTGATAGAATAAGTTTAAAAATCTTGTCTCCTGGCCCTTTAACAAGATGCAGATGTCGCATTTGTGACACAAGTTTCGCATTTGCAAACCCTCACAATTGCGGACCATGGCTCTCATTTGTGAACTTGACAGCCTCAGCATTCATCGCAATTATGATAGAAGCTTCACAATTGCGAACTGGTGGGAATCGCAAAAGCGAACAGTTGTTGGCAAATGTGAACTAAGGTGAAATCTGGTAGTATTCACAATTGCGAAGGGGGAGTCGCAATTTCGACATCAGATCCCCCACGGTCGCCTTCGCAATTACAATGTTGGTACTCGCAAATGCGTTACCTAAGCACCAGCAGCACCAACAGCCAAATATTAGTCCAAAACCATTCTGAAACATGTCCAAAACTCAGCCGAGCCCTCGGGGCTCCAAACCAAACATCCACACTAGTCTAAAACTACGAATCCAACACTAAAATGCATGAATTTCAAAGTAATATTCAAGAATTTCTAAAGTTACAATTAAACACTGAATCCTATCAAATCAACCCTAAACGGCACCAAATTGAGCATACAAGTTCTAAATGCCATAACGGACCTATTCCAAGTCACAAATTCAAATTCCGAGCTCGATAGCTAAATGTCAACCTACGGTCAAACCTTTCAACTTCAAATTGCCAAATTTTGGTAAATCGACACAAATCAAACTACGGACTTCCAAAATCATTTTCGGGCATATGCCTAAGTCCAAAATTACAATACGAAGCTATCAGAGCCATAAAACACAGTTCCGGGGTCGTTTTCAGAAAAATCAAAGTTTGGTCAACATTTTATAATTTAAACTTCTAAGTCAAGAATCAAGGGTCCAAATCAACACGAAAACTTTCTGGAACAAAACTAACCAACCTCGCGCATCATAACATAACAAACACACATGTGTGAAGTAATGAAAAGGGGTAACGGGGAGAAATTATACAAAACGACTGATCGGGTCGCTATATTCTCCCCCTCTCAAACAAAACATTCGTCTTCGAACGTATATAAGGACATACATGAAGTGGTGAATAGACGTGGATAACGACTCCACATGTCATACTCGGTCTTCTAGGTTTCCTCTTCGACCGGATGAACCCTCAATTGAACCTTTACTATAGCAATACTCTTTGATCTTAACTTTTGGACATGTCAGTCCAAGATAGCCACAAGCTGCTCATTATAAGTCAAATCCTCGTCCAATTGGACTATGATGAAGTTTGAAACGTAATACGGATTACCGTAATACTTTCGGAGCATAGAGACATGGAACACCGGATGAACTGCAGATAAACTAGGTGGCAAAGCAAGCTTGTAGGCCACCTCCCCTATCCTCTCAAGGATCTCAAAAGGTCCGATATACCTAGGGCTCAACTTGACATTCTTCCCGAACCTCATCACACCCTTCATGGGTGAAACCCGAAGCAAGACTCACTCTCCAACCTTGGTGCAATATCACGAACCTTCCGATCTGCATAACTCTTCTGTTTCGATTGGACTGTACGAAGTCGATCCTGGATCGTCTTGACCTTCTCTAAAGCATCTCGAACCAAATCCGTACATAATAACTTAGCCTCTCCCGGCTCAAACCACCCAACTGGAGAATGACACTGCCTCCCATATAGAGCCTTATAGGAAGCCATCTGAATACTCGACTGGTAGATGTTGTTGTAGGCAAACTCCGCAAGTGGAAAAAACTGATCCCAAGCACCCCCGAAATCCATAACACATATGCGAAGAATATCCTCCAATATCTGAATAGTGCGCTTGGATTGTCTGTCCGTATGAGGGTGAAATGTTGTACTCAACTCAACCCGTGTGCCTAGATCATGCTATACAGCTCTCCAGAAATGCGATGTAAACTGTGTACCTCGGTTAGAGATGATGGATACCGATATGCCATGAAGTCGGGCAATCTCAACAGATATAAACATGAGCCAGCTGCTCTGAAGAATAGGTAGTCACTACCAGAATGAAATGAGCCAACTTGGTCAACCAGTCCGCAATCACCCATATTGCATCAAATTTTTTCTGAGTCTATGGGAGCCCAACAATGAAATCCATGGTGACATGCTCCCATTTCCACTCGAGAATCTCAAGCTATTGAAGCAAAGCACTCAACCCTGATGCTCATACTTCACTTGCTGACAATTTAAGCATAGTGCTACATACTCCACTATGTCTCTCTTCATCCTCCTCCACCAATAGTGTTGCCCCAAGTCCTAATACATCTTAGCAGCACTCAGATGAATGGAGTACCGCAAACTGTGGGCCTCCTAAAGAATCAAATCATGCAAACCATCCATATTGGACACACACAATTGACCTTATATCTGCAACACACCGTCATCCCCAATAGTAACATCATTGGCATTACCGTGCTGAACTGTATCCTTAAGGACAAGAAAATGGGGTTCGTCATACTGACGCTCTATGATACGATCATATAGAGAAGACCGAGAAACCACGCAGGCAACAACTCCACTAGGAACCAAAACATCCAATCTGACAAACTGGTTGGCTAAGGCCTGAACATCCAATGCTAATGGCCTCTCAGTTGCTGGTGATATCATAGTCCTTAAGTAACTCTAACCATCTCCACTGTTGCAAGTTAAGATATTTCTATTTGAACAGATGTTGTAAACTCCGGTGGTCAGTAAAGACCTCACAAGGAACACCATACAAATAATGTCGCCAGATCTTCAATGCATAAACAATGGCTGCCAACTCCAAGTCATGGGCTGGATAATTCTTCTCATGGGTCTTCAGCTGTCGAGACGCATAGGCAATCACCCTACCATTTTGCATCAACACCGCACCAAGGCCAACACGTGACGCATCACAATATACAGTATAAGACACCGAACCCATATGCAACACCAACACTGGGGTTGTAGTCAAAGCAGTCTTGAGCTTTTGAAATATCGCCTCACACTACTCGGACCATCTGAAAGGAGCACCCATCTAGGTCAATCTGGTAATAAGTGCAGCTATAGATAAGAAACCCCCTATGAAACGACGATAATACCCGACCACACCAAGGAAACTACTGATCTCAGTAGCTGAAGACGGTCTGGGCAAATTATACACTGCCTCAATCTTCTTTAGATCTACCTTGATCCCCTCACTCGACACCACTGACCTAAAAACACCACTGAATCAAGCCAGAATTCACACTTTGAGAATTTTACATACAACTTCTTCTCTCTCAAGATCTGGAGCATGATCATTAAGTGTTTCTCATGATCTTCCCGACTACAGGAGTACACCAAGATGTCATCAATAAACACAATGATGAAGAATCATCATAATGCTAGAATACACTGTTCATCAGGTTCATAAATGTTGTTGGGCGTTGGTTAGCCCAAATGATATCACAAGGAACTCGTAATGACCATACAGAGTCCTGAAGCTAGTCTTCGAAATATCCAGCTCTCGAATCTTCAGCTGATGATAGCCTGACCCCAAATCAATCATTGAGAACACCATAACACCCTATAGTTATCAAATAGGTCATCAATACATGGCAAGGGATGCCTATTATTCACTGTAACCTTGTTCAACTGCCGATAATCAATACACATGTATGCATAGAACCATCCTTCTTCTTCACAAACAAGATCGGAGCACCCCATGGTGATAGACTAGGCCGAATGAAACCCTTATCAAGCAACTCTTGCAACTTCTACTTTAACTCTTTCAGATCCGTTAAGGCCATATGATATGGTGGAATAGAAATGGGCTGAGTGCCCGGCAACAAGTCAATACCAAAATCGATATCCCTATTGTTGCACCCTATTTTGCACTAGACAAAAAAAATATGTGATTTCTCTGTTGATGATAAAAGAGAGTCGCCACCTAAAATTTAAAGGTATACTAGGGTACCTATTTAATTACTAAGTCATATTATTTATGGGTTAGCTAACCGGTGAGATTATGGGTAAGGGTTCTTGTTCTTCTAAGGGGAAGGTGTTAGGCACCCCTTAAAATCTACCTAAGGTAGCTCTATAGGACTTAGACTAATTTTAAGGGAAAAATTATTTGTATTATGCTTAATTACTACTAAAGAGTACGGCTCGCTGTATTTGTAAGGGAGAGCATGATATTAATAAAAGGAATGTGAGACCTTTAAAAGGATGTGAATTTATAAACGAGTCTAGAGATATGTTGAAAGAGTTTGAAATATGTATGTAAATGGTCTATATTTTATAAAGCTTGTGAAAAGAGGTTAAGTTATGAAAATACTTAATTTAGGGAATGGGTGTTCATGTAACTCTACAAGGTGTTTGTAAGAAAGTGAACCTAAAATATACCTTAGATTCTGAAATCTTAAATTTTGACTTGAGAAATGGCTTTGAAATTCTTGTTGGGCAGCAACACTTTGATCTTTGGAAAGAGTCGATTTTCTAGCATTACGATTCGGATCTGATTTCCCTTTGAAAATGGACTACAAATTTTCGTTGAGTCTGGATTTCAAAATTTTTGAGACAAGAAGGTGAGCTAAAACATAGTAATGATATAAACAAATTGCGATTAGCAAAAGGTGGGATTAATTACTTAGCTAATTCTTTTAGTCCTATGTTCTTTAGGGCTTTCCTAAGTTTTATATGACATTAAAGCATAAAATAAAGTATGTGATCTAATATATGAGTGTTATATACATGAAAACAAAGATGCGACAAAGAAACAAGGCAATAGATAAAAGGTAATGAAGTAGTAAACAAGACTAACGAAGCAATAGATAATAATAAAGGGAATTGACAGAAAGAGGACTGGACTCTTGTAATTGGGCCTCAAGAAGGCAGGCCCAGCAGTAAAGAGAAGCGACTACATCTGATTTTGGACTCTCCAGGAAAATGCAATAAGGCTGGGATTGGGTCTGAGTTCCTTTGGAACTCAGTAGGCCCAAATGGATGTATATGTCCAAAAGAAAGGAGAAAGTCATTAGATATATGCTCTATATATTCAGCATATTCAACAATGTATGAAATATATAAACAAATGACTGGAACACGAATATATTAAAGTATCAATACTCAAATACTATAAGAAATTATACTAATGTGATAGTTATACATGGCAAATAATTTACCTTGAAAACCTTTCGTTGTCATTAAACACTAAACCTCTAAAGAACCAAAAGTGTCAATGAATTAAGGGCTAAAGAGGGAGTTCTACTCAAGGTTGATGCCCCCTTTGAATCCCTCAACACATCAAAGTTCCCATGGGACTCAAGGCATAGGGCAATGCTTGTGCCGAGTAGAGCAGCCCAACCTAGAGTTAAACTTCACTCCCAAAAACCCCTAACCACTAACGACTTATTTTTTCCTATGGATTTAAGTGTCAATGAGGCCCTTTCAATGTACACTAACTACCATAATACCCTTTCCCATAGAAGTATACTTTTCCAGTATAATATAAGAACTATATTTGTAATACCAAATGAATGACACACATATCAAGTAAGTCTGAAGGTCAGACTTTGAGCATATATTAGAGAGATATAGAAACATTATACGTAACGACCCGACCGGTCGTTTCGAATATTTGCACTTCGCTCGATAGTTTGAGGTCATGAGTAACTCCGTATGATGTACTATGACTTATGTGAATCGTCGATTTTGGTTTGCAGGCTATTCGGAATCGATTTGGAAGAATGAATTTCACGATTTAAGCTTAAGAAGGAAGAGATGATCGAGTTTGAATTTTTTTGAATTTGACCCCGGAACAAAGTTTTGATGATTCCGTTAGGTCCGGATGGTGATTTTGGACTTGAGCGTATGCCCGAATTTGCATTTGGATATTTCTAGAAGGATTCGGCGCTAAATGGCGAAAGTCGAAAATTTGAAGGTTTGCAAAGTTCATAAGTTTGACTGGAAGTTGACTTTGAGGATATAGGGTTCGGATTGTGGTTTCGAGAAATTGAATAGTTTCGTTATGTCATTTGGGACTTGTGTGAAAAATTTGGATTCATTTCGGGTTGATTTGATATGTCTCGATGCGAGTTTTGGAAGTTGAAAGTTCAAAATTCATTCTAGTTCGAATTGAAATATGATTCGTCATTTCAATATTTTTATGTGTGATTTGAGGCCTCGAGTAGGTCCGTGTTATGTTATGGAACTTGTTGGTATATACGAACGGGGTTCCGAGTGGTCCGGGTGAGTTTCGGACGAGGTTTAGATCAATTTTCGTTTCATGTTGCATTGCTGTAGGTATGCTAGTTCTATTGTTCCGCATCTGTGGAAGAATAGGTGCAGATGAGAGTCCACAAATGCGAACAGTTGATCGCAGAAGCACAAGTAGGCTTGGTTGGGGAAGATCGCAGAAGCGGAAATTTGTAGCGCATCTGCGGCCCCGCAGAAGCGAGGGCCTTGGGCACAGAAACGAGAAGGAGCGCAGAAGCGCATTTGGCTTCGCACCTACGATTGCACAGAAGTGGATGGAGATCCGCAGGCGCGGGGAGTCGACTGGCTAGTGGAGTCCACAGAAGTGGAGCTCGTTTCGCAGAAGCGACGCCGCAGAAGCTGCTCTTGTGTCCGCAGAAGCGGAATGACTGGACAGAAGCTTTAAATCGAGGGTTTGGTCATTTTGTTCATATTGTGAGATGTGGAACTCAGACTAAGGCGATTTTGAAGGCAAATTTCATCACAAGGATTGGGGTAAGTGTTCTAAACTCGATTTTGGTTATATTTCGATACTTTATCTTCATTTTTGGTAATTGGATTATGGGCTTTGGTGATTGGATTTCATCACAAGAAAATTGGGGATTTTAGCCTAAAGTCTCATAGAGTGAGTTTTGTTTTAGTTTTGAATGTCGATTCGGAGTCGGATTTGAGTGAAACTAGTATGGTTAGACTTGTAATGGGATGGGTTTTCGGATTTTGTGAGTTTCATCGGGTTCCAAGGCACGGGCCCGGTTTGGGCTTTTGTGTCGATTTTGGATTTTTTATTAAGATTCGACCTTTATCAATTGGAGTTGTTTCCTTGGGATTTATTTGATGTGTTTGAGTTGCTTTTGGCTAGTTTCGGGCCATTTGTAGGTCGGTACGCGTGAGATAGCATTTTGGAGCATCGCTTGGCTTGCTCGGTATTGGATTTGGGTTATTTGAGGTAAGTAACACTTCTAAACTTTGTGTTGAGGGTATGAAACCCCGAATTTTGTGTTATGTGTTTGCTCTTAAGGTGACGCACATACTAGGTGACGGGCGTGTGGGCGAGCACCGTGTGGATTCTAACTCCGTTATTTTTGTGGTGTTGTGTAGTTACTTGAACTTATTTGTAAACATGAAATCTCTACGTACTAGAGTTATTGAGTTGTGATCTATGTTAGAAACCATGTCTAGGCTACATACTTATTCCGTTGGGACCCACTGAGGCCATTTATGCTGTTGAATTATTTGCTTACATTGTAATTTCATACTCAGTCATGTTCATTCATTCCATATCATATCTCAGTCTCTGTTGTTATATATTAACACATCATATCATCATTTTGGGCTAGTTTCATGGCATTGTGGGACCGAGAGACTAGAGAGATTGATGACTGAGTGAGACCGAGGGACTAATAGTGAGGTTATTGATACCATAGCACGTGAGTTGTTCGTGCGGATCCAGATATTGATACTATAGCACGTGAGTTGTCCGTGCAGCACGTGAGTTGTCCGTGCGGATTTAGATATTGATATTATAGCACATGAGTTGTCCGTGCAGCACGTGAGTTGTCTGTGTGGATTATAGCGCTTGGGCAGAAGGAGCCCCTCCGGAGTCTGCACACACCTCTAGTGAGCGCAGGTACCTATTGAGTGCGAGTGCGAGTGTCGAGTGATTGGGAGGACTGAGTGGATTGATATTCTGAGAGTATGCATATGGTTGTTTACTATGTTGCACTGCATTGACATGCACACTTGACATACAGTCATAGAGATGCATTTTCCTCATGTTGTACGATATTGCATCATTCATGACATCACCTGCACATTGACATGTAGGCATAGAAATGTACTTTTCCTCGTGCCATTTAAAAATGAAACATTTGCCTGTTGAACAATTTTGGAAGGAAAAATCATGATTTTGCAAACTTACTCATATTTTGGTGCTTTCGGCAAAAAATTTGGATTTTCACTGATATACTCGAAAAGCATGCCTATTTTTTGGAATTTTGAACGAGCTGAACATTATATTTCAGAGTTATTTCCTGTACCACTTTTTATTATATTTTTATGAGTTGTTGTTGGCTATTGGTGTTGGACTTTGACTTGTGTTCCCGCTCGTCTCTACCTTTAACCTAAGGTTAGGTTTGTTACTTATTGAGTACATGGAGTCGGTTGTACTCATACTATACTTCTGGATGTTGATGCTACTGTACGTGGCAGGAGATGGATCTGAAGATGTACCTACGTTCCAGTCATTGCTGCCTCTTGTTCATGGTAGCTTTAGAATTTTTAATCGGTTCATGTATATTTCAAACAAATGACGTATTTTTATTTCAAACCAATTTTGTAAATTCTAATCTTAGAAGCTCATGATTTGTACTACCAGTCCTTGGGAAGTTCTTGTATAAAAGCGGTTGTAATTTCATTTCTTTTCATAATAAATCTCATTTGAATTGGTTAGTTGTTAATTGGCTTACCTGTCGGGTTGAGTTAGGTTCTATCACGACTAGGTGGATGTGACATTATAATATATTGTTAAAGGTCTAACACTGGGGAAAACACATTCAAAGGGAAGGTAAAGAACTCAGAGTTCAGATATGCAGCAACACAAGAAATACAGACACTCTTGCCCTTGCAGATCAATTATAAATTGATTAGCTTTCTACTAGCACATACATGGATTAGTAACACTACTTGGAACTTTAAAATGTGTCAATAAAGGTACAGGCAAACAGTAACAACTAGCACCTTTTGAAGAAATTACCGGAGATATCAGAAACATGTTCTTAATATGACTACATGTTCTCAGATTCAAAATCATGAGTGAAAAGTGACGAAAGATTGATGATGATAGCAAAATCGAGTGAAATCAGAAAGAAAACAAAGGGGAAAATATGGTCGAATTTAACTGAGCACAAGGAGATTGACCATTAAAGCTTTGGACCAGTGGTTAAAACCCTAATGTCCAGAGTTCACTGAGTTTCACCTCTGGACATCGAATCCTCATGATGAAATCTGAGATCGACTCCATGCATGCTCCGATTTGACAAAACACGAAGGAAATTCGGAGATTTGAAGTTGCATTTTTGAGTCTAGGGTTCAGATTTGGGCGTTTTGAATTTTAAGTGATGAGATAGGGAATAGCCGGATGGATTCGCCGATTTTAGAAGGCAAAGGGTGGTTTCAGACTTCAATCTTTGACTCATGAGAGAAAATCAGATGGTTTCCATTTCGAGCTTAGGGTTTCGGATTAGGGGTCCGGAGTTTGTGATTGAAAAAGGAAATTATCAGCAGGATTCGTGGTGTAGCAGGGACAGAAGAGATTATTTAGGGTGGTTTCAAGTGACCTTGCACGGATTTGTGCAAGTTTTTGGGAGATTGATGGTTGATGGAGATGAGAAAAAAGAGAGAGGAAACGGAAAGGAAGGGAGGTTGGTCTCTGAGTGAATGATTAGGGTTTTGGGGGGAATAGGGGCTGGTCTCCAAATTAAAGTTGGGAGATAGAACCTGAGCCGTTGATCTTTGAGATCAACAGTCCTCATAATTTGATCATTAAAGATTTTTTAGGGAGGATTTTTAGTATCCGTTAGATGATAAGGTTTTGGACGGTGGGGATGCAACCTCTAGGCGGGTATTTAAAATTATGAGAAAATCGAGAAAAAAGTGAATCGTTGATCAGATGGACCAACGGCCCAGATGTGATTGTGTTTGTTCTGTGAATGGTAAGAGAGAGTGGCATGGCAAGCAGTGATTGGTGCAAAGAGAGTTGCCTGAATTGCCACGTTGGAATGGAGATGAGGTGTTGGGACTGGGTATTTCCGTTTGGGCTTGCACGTTTGGGCCAGAAATAATTTTAAAAATGGTCATTTTACATTTGATTGAGAATTGCATTTGTAGCCCTTGTGTCTTTTAATCCATTTTTAAATCAGTTTAAATAAACTTGACAATTTTCAATAAATGTGTTACAATTATAACTATTATATATACTACTAATTATTTTAATTATTTACAAACAAATACTTTGTTTGTTTTCTAAATTGTATTACTAATTTCGAAATACCAACATAGTAAACTAATTTACTAAAAATTAAAGAGTAATTCATTAAATTAATTATAGAACATATGTAATGTATATATAAGAATTATTTTAATAATCTTGAAATAGTAAATACATTTGTAATTACATAATATTAATACTACGTCATTAATTTAAGACTAGTACTTAAAAATAGATATTTATTACTAGAAAATACTCTTAAAATATTTATTGTAAATTATTAATTATAAAAAAATAATTTAAATGGGAGGGTCAAAATTGGCCGTCAACACCTATCGGGCGGCATGCCCGAAAGATCTACTGAAAATACATCTCGAAATTCTCTCACTACCAGAACCGACTCAACAGTAGGAGTATCAGCACTGACATCTCTCACAAAAGCTAGATAAGCATCACAACCCTTCTGAACCATCAGTTGAGCCTTTAGAAATGACACAACCCTGCTAGGAACATAATCTAATGCACCCCTCCACTCTACCGTTGTAATCCTGTCATAGCGAGCATCACAGTCTTGGCGTGACAATCTAGAATAGTATGATAGGGCGACAACCAGTCCATGCCCAAGATAATATCAAAGCCTACCATACTAAGTAATAATAAATCAACTTTGGTCTCAAAATCACCAATAACAACTAAAAACGATTGATACACACGGTCCACAACAATAGAATCTCCCACAGGCGTGGACACATAAATAGGAGAACTCAAAGAATTACGTGATATATCCAAATACGGAGAAGAGTAAGATGACACATATGAATAAGTGGACCCCGGATCAAATAAGACTGATGCATCTCTATGGAAAACCGGAACCATACTTGTAATGACTGAGTCTGAAGCAACTGCCTCCGTCCTACCCGGAAAAGCATAGAATCTGGCCTGGCCTCCCCCTCTAAGGTGACCTCTACCCGTCGGTCGCCCAACCCTAGCTGGTTGTGCGGGTGGAGCGGCAAATGGGGCAGCAACCATGGCCAGAGAAATCTGTGGACTTGACTGAATCCGTGGGGCCTGAGTAGTCTGTGGAGGTGCACCCCTCCTGAGTCTGGGGAATTCTTTGACCATATGATGGGTATCAGCACACTCAACACAATCTCTCGGTGGGTGTGGTAGAAGGGACTGGCTCGGTCCTGGTCAGGTAGACTAACCGTTTAAGGCACCCCGTGCAGGAGGTGCACTAGAAAGTGGTTGAGCTACGTATGCAACCTGATACCTCGAAACAACCGGAGCACCACTAGAAGCTGGAAGTACTGAGTGAACTGGACGACTCACATTGCCTCTACCATGATGGGTTGTAGTTGCAGCGTGACCACCACTAAATCCTCCCGTACCATGAGTCCTCTTGACCTCCCTATCATCTCTCTTACGGCCTCACATACCCTCCAACCTTCGTGCAATCTCAACTACCTGTTGATATGGAGTATCTGTCTCTAACTCCCTAGCCATGTTGAATCTAATGCCATAGTTGAGCCCCTCCATAAATTGACAGAATCGCTCTCTCACTATAAAAGTCGAGGTAGGTGCATGTCTAGACAAATCAATGAACTGGACAACATACTCTGACACTATCATAGTACCCTGAAGCAGCTGCTCAAACTCTGTGTGCCATGCATCCCGACGGGTCTGGGAAAAAAGCCACCTTAAGAATAACTCTAAAACCTGAGTCCAAGTAAGTGAAGCTTCCTCGACTGGGCTACCCTCCTCGTACACTCGCCACTACTGATATGCTGCTCCAGACAAATAAAAGGTAGTAAAAGCAACCCCACTCATCTCCACAATACCCATAGTGCGGAGAATATGGTGGCACTCCTCAAGAAAACCATGTGCATACTCTAAAGCCAAACCACTGAAAGTAGGAGGGCGGTACTTCTTCAACCTCTCGGGCCTAAGCTACTTCTCCTCAGATGCTGCAGCCCAAACCACGGGTTGAATCGGAGCAACAGGTTGTACCGATATAACCTCTAGGACCTGATCAACCTTGACCTGCTACTTTGGAGTACGGGCCATGGGAGTCTGTGCTCTTCCCTCAGCCTGAGATGTGGCTGGTGTAGGTGGAATCAATCCCGCCTAAGCTAAGGTAACCAACATGCTCAAGAACTGTGCGGGGATCTCCTGAAATGCTAGGGTGGCAACAGGCGCCTCGGGTGCCTATCCCACCAACTAGAGCTACTGGTGGCTCCTCTGTCGTAGCTCGGGTAGGTGCTTTGGCTGCACCACGTGCCCCTTCCCGGCCTCTTCCCCAGCCCCGGCCTCCCGCAGCTATAGTAGGGGATGCGGGTGTCTGATCGTCGGATTCAGTAGTGAGTGTCCTCACCATCTGTGAGAGAATAGAAAGTCAAAGATTCAGTTTTTGAAGTCAACCAATTCACACGATAAGGAATTAAAGAAGTGATGTTTTCCTAACAGTTCCGTAGCCTCTCAAAGATAAGTACAAATGTCTCCGTACCGATTCGCAAGGCTCTACTAAACCTGCTTATGACTCGTAACACCTATGCACCTAGAGCTTTGATACCAACTTATCACGACTCCAATTTCCCTCCGTAGGATGTCGTGATGGCATCTAGTTTCTATTACTACGACGCCGAGCAGGCATACCTTGAAATCTCCGTAAAGCAGCTAAAATGATCTCTAACGACCAGCACGAGCAGATGTACTTGGATGTGCACAAAAAATGTGCAGAAGCATAGTATGAGTACACCACAACGGTACGTAGTAAGTATCAAGCCTAACCTCGGTAGAGTAGTGACGAGACTAGGTCAAGGCACGTACTAGGATATAAATAAGCAGTATGAAAATGTAATAAGGATAAATAATGGAAAGTGAAGAAAATAACTAATACGAAACAAGACAATAACATGAACTAATACCGAAAATTAAACATGGGAATACATAAAAGAAGCAACTAAAGAAAACTACGATGATCATATACGGACAACAACAGCTAGAATAAGAAGAACAAAACAACAAGAATATTTTTGCCTAAAAGCTCTTTGCAACATGAGATAAACAACAAAACAACAAACGAGGTACCGCCTCGTGTACAATAAGAATCACCATCGAGGTACCGCCTTGTATAAATCAAGAATCACAACCGAGGTACCGCCTCGTATAAATCAAGAATCACAACTGAGGTACCTCCTCATATTCACAATACACAAGCTCAATCACAATCTTTCCTTATACCGCCGTGTGAGCCTTACATTTGAAATAGGTTTTGAAAATAGTTTTTTTCCAAAATAGCTACAAGTACTTTAGCCCACCTTATGACGCCGTGTGGTTTCACATAGTTCCCCTACAAGCAATACACACATAAATTCCCACCTTATGCCTCCGCATGCATATTAACCCATATCCTTATACCACCACATGTGCATCAATATCACATCATAATAACAACACGCACCACAAGTGTCCATATGCCACAACTTGCCCAACAATCCACAATAGCAATGTTTCCGCAATAATAGCCCACTGCTCTACCACAATGGGTACAAGAATATCAATAACAATAATAAATGTGACATGCTCAAGGGAACATGTTTCAACAATAACAATTTTTTCTCAACGTGATAATGACTTTCACAACTTCAATACCAATAACTCAACAGAGAGAGTCAAATGTATTACACGATGTTAAATAAGAATAACTCATAATGGAAGAGATAACGTGTAGCAATGACTTCAGATAATGGAAATCAACAATGATAAAGGTAACATGAATAATAACTTCAAATAATAGTAATCAACAATGAAATAGGTGACATGAACAATAACTTCAATTAATGATAATCAACAATGAAAGAGATAGCATGTATAATGACTTCAAATAATGATAATCAATAATGAAGAGATAGCATATAACAATAAAAAAGGCAACAAGTTCAACTAAAACATGAGAGCAAATTACCAATTAGGAGGTAGAACAAATGTTAACGAAATCATTCAAGGTATATAAGGATGTAGAATAGATATAGGATGTGTGTCTGGCATCACATCAAACACAAAATCAATCTCCCTATCTGGTGGGATCCCAGGGAGTTCATCTGGAAAGAATCCCAAAAATTCATTCACAACAGGCACAGACTAAAGTGTAGGTGCCTCAGCATCGGTGTCTGTAACCCGGACCAAATGGTAAATACATCCCTTGTTGATCATTTTTGTGGCATTTAGGTAAGAAATAAACCTACCCTTCGGCACTACATCATCACCCTTCCACTCAATAACTGGCTCATTTGGAAATTTGAACCTAACATTTTTGGTTCGGCAATCAAGCTTGGCAAGATAAGAATAAAGCCAAACCATCCCCATTATCACATCAAAATTGACCATTCTAAATTAAATAAGATCGGCCATGGTGTCCCGACCATGCAACGTAACAACACAATCCCTATAAACCCGCGTGGCTAAAATAGACTCACCAACCGGAGTAGATACAGAAAATGACTCATAAAGTTGTTCTGGTTCTATCCCAAATTCCATAGCAACATAAGTTGTGACATATGACAAAGTGGAACCGGGATCAATAAGAGCATATACATCATGAGATTGAACAATCAATATACCTGTAACAACATCTGGAGAAGCCTCTGAATTCTGGCGACCCCTCATAGCATAGAAACGGTCGGATCCTCCCAAATTCTATGCTCTACCCCTAGCTGCACCACGCCCTGCGGGTGTTGGAGTGCCTCGAGCTGGAGGAGGTGCTGCGGATGTAGTAGCAGCAGAACTGGTTGGTTGTGCCATGCCCCTGTCCGCACCCTGGCGGGATGAACGACAATCCCTCTAAATGTGACCCCTCAATCTGTATCTATAGCATATGGGTAAGTCCATGCAGTATATTCCTAGGTGCATCTTTCCACACCTAGGGCATGGGGGCTTCCTTTACTGCTAGAATCTACCACCATGATGACCCTGCTGATTGGATCCCTTGTTGCCCTAACTGGGCCTGAAACGGCTCCACTGCTGCTGCTGACTAGACCCCGATGGCGGTGCACTAGCCGAAGACTGAGCAAAGGACTTTGATGGCCCTAACGACCCTCCTCTGAATGTTGACTTGCCACCACCTGAAGAACCACCAAAGTTGCCCGTAGACCAGGCGTTATTATTACCCTCTCTCTCTCTATTCTGTTCCTTAAATTGCGGGACTCTGTGGCTTGAGCGAATGCCACCATATTTCCATAGTTTATATCAGAATTCAAGGCTGTTGTAGCGGCCTCATTAATTACTAAGGGACTAAGGCCCTGCACAAATTGGCGAACTCTAGCCTCCATAGTGGGCAGCATATAAATATCATATTTAGACAGGTACGCGAATCTCATATGGTAATCCCACACACTCAGGATACCTTGCCTTAGGTTCTCAAACTCAGCAGCACGGGCTGCCTTAGTCTCGGCAGGCAAGAAATGATCAATGAAGGCATCAGCAAACTCACTCCAGCTCGCCGGATAGCTCCCTTCTTCACGGGAATCCTCCCATAGTTCAAACCAAGAATATGCCACCTCTTTCAGGCGGTAGGAAGCCAATTCCACTTCTTTTATTTCACTAGCACGCATAACTCTGAGAGTCTTGTGCATCTCATCAATGAATCCCTGGTGATCTTCCTCTGGGTTAGTACCCGTGAACACTGGAGGATCTAACTGGAGAAACCTGTTCACCCTGGAACCAGTAGAATCCCCTGGCTGACTGAAAGAAATGGGTGCAACATTTGACCTCTGGGTCTGGGAAGCCACTATTTGAGCCAACAACTGTATGGCTCCCCTAAGATCAATATCAGAAACACCAGAATCAGAAGCTAGAACTGGAGATGGAACTGGTATATTAGTTGGATGGATTGTTGCACCTTCACTAGGTGTAGGGACAGGTGTGGTCTGATAAGTTGTAGTAGAGTCAGGCAGTGTAGTAACTGGAGGAATATTCTCACTCCTCGGGTGCTCACGCGCATCATCAATTATATGATCAATTGTCACTCCTGGGGTGACATTGGCTCTTTGGCCAGTTCTTGCCTTCTTCTTAGGCGCAATGTACTGAAAATTAGAGCAACTCAGGAGTTAAAGGAGGAACAATCTTACAACAAGATTTATCGCACGATCAAGAACATGAAAGAAGGGTATTATTCCTAAATGCCCATGTAGCATCCTAATTATAGATGTGTTCGACAACACAATGATAATAAGGACTCTACTAGACACGGCTCCGAGACATCCTAGGACACTTTAAAACCTTAGACTCTGATACCAAGTTTGTCATGCCCCAAAACCGAGAAGCGCGATCGGTGCTCAACTGAGTGAACCCGACCGAGCAAGCCTGTTAGATTTTATTCTACCCAAACTCATCCATGAATAGAGAAAATACATATTATCTTTAATTAGACGAAAATATGTTCATGTCTACAATACCAATTCATTTCCAATAGTTTCATCATTTTTAAAGTCCCAAATGGACAAGTAATACATCCACAACATAACATAGTTTGTCTTTCCCCAACACCAATACATAACCCATATTATGTCTACGGAACCTCTATAGATAAAGAAGAGTGCAATGATAATGCCGGCAAGAAGGCCCCGGCTATACCTCAAACAGAATACACAAAGTACAAAAGATTTATGACCCCGGAATGAAGTGGGGCTCACCAAGTCAGCTGGGAAGAAGGTGCACTGCTATCAATGATAAATATCTCCTATAGTGGAACCACCTGCATCCATTTAAAGATGCATTGCCCCCGGCAAAAGGGACGTTAGTACCGTCGAATAGTACTAGTATGTATAATTAAACACCCTCTTAATAGAATTACAAATAATACAAATAAGATTATCATAATATCAATGAAAGACTTAATCAACATCAAACCTCAATTTAGGATCAAAACAATGTTCAAATTAATTTCCACATCTCACATTGGGAGATTTTTAGAATCGATATATCATTGTCCACAATATCATTATTCACAAAACCAGTACCACTGTACTCTCAGCACAGAGTCCTATCACGACCCGATCGGCTAGGCCATCTCATTAGAGGCATCAACCACAATGTTTCTCAATATCAATACCACCGTCTTTAACACGGAGTTCGATCACGACCCGATCGGCTAGGCTATCCATTAGGGACATCAACCACAATTACCATTTTAATTATAATTTCCAGCATAATCACCACCATGTGTGTGGCATGGTGTCCGATCACGACCTGATTGGCTAGGCCGTCTTATTGGAGACATCAACCTTTTTATATCAATCATCGCATTTCATAATACTTTCATATCTTTTCATTTCATTGGCACTAGTGGCCATAATTATAAGATCATTCTTAGCACGTTGGTCATATTCAGTATTTCATGCTCACCTTATCAATCTCAAATATCATTATCATCCTCAACAACAATTACAATTCAAATCAAGGTGTGTAGTACACATGTAAGCAATTTAGAGTCTAAGGCACATAGAGATATTTCACAAAACTTGGCATAATAGCCTTCATTTGAACTTGACTTAAAGTCGAAACATTATTAATGCACAGCCCATATTTTAACACATCCTCAATTGGTAACATAACATGAATAAAGCATCTGGGATGCTTGTTGAACATATTTCTTTCAACTCAATCTTACTCGGAAGAGCCAGTTTCATAATGAATCACTCGGGACTTACATAATTTACATGAATATCGTGGGATTCAATTCTAAGAGAAGAGTTTTGCCAACATACCTCACTTGAGCTTCCTTACACTCTAAAACGTTCCGAAATTCTTGGCAACTTCAATCTATTTTAGAAATATAACAAATTGAATCAAAATTAGGAAGATGATCATGGTTCTAGCTCACTTGAGCATTTTATAAAATACTAGGTGTGCATAAGGTTTCAATGTCCTTTTTATGAAGGACTTCGTCATCCCACAACCCAATCTTTACCATTTTTAGTTCAACAATCTTCCTACACCCTTTGATAACATATGCATGTAAAATAGACAACTCTCATGCCCAGAAATTTATCTTGCTAGTTACCAATTTTCAGAAAATTTCGAAATTAGGGTTTAGGATGTAGAATCTTACCTCTAGGATGAAGACCTAGTAAGCTTCCCTTCTTAATTTTCCAAAACTTGAGGAAGAATTGAAGAAAAATTAAGGAGGAACACCTTCTCACTCTAGGGCACTCTCTCTCACTCTAAAATATCAGATTATGTCTCAAAAATGGCCCAAAGAGTGTATTTAACGAAATAGGGTCGGCTTTTAAAAACCCAAAAATGGAGATCCGGAACAAGGTATGCGATCGCATAACCGATATGTGGACCGCATATCGGTCGCATATTTGGTTACAAAATAGCCAAAAGAACTGTCTGTGTATGCGGTCTGCATAACTGTTATGTGGTCGCATAATGCACCACATAATAGTTATGTGGTCGCATAGTCGACCGCATAGTTGCTTCCGACTGACCCAATCAACTGCCTCACTCTGCGGCTATTATGCGGTCCGCAGAGTGGTTCTGCGGTCGTATAATGGGCCGCAGAAATGCACTTTTCCACCTAATATTTTTCTTTACTTTTAGGTGCATTGTTCAACCCAAAATGTCCGAGCACCATTAAACATTATTTTCTTTGCAAATTTTACCGGGCTTTACACTTAAGTACTTCGAAATTTTTCGGGGTGTTACAGATATGTTGGACCTTAAACTTGCAGAAGGTTTTTCAAGTGGCTTATAGGCTCGAGTTACCTCCAGAGTTGTCCTTAGTACACCCAGTATTTCATGTGTCTATGTTGAATAAAGTAATTGGAGATCTGTCACTCATCGTCCATGTGGAGGTTATTGAAGTTTTGAAGAATTGACTCATAAGGAGATTCCAGTTGCCATCCTTGATAGACAAGTTCGAAAGTTTAGGAATAAGGAGATTTCCTCCGTCAAAGTTCTATGGCGAAACCAACAAGTTGAGGAGGCCACCTAGGAGGCCGAGGAAGATATGAACAGGAAATAGCCCCACTTGTTTTTAGAACCTAATGATTGTGTTTAAAAGATAATCAGAAGCTTGCTTTCTTTTAGTTATGTTAAAAACATGTACAGTTTATGCTAAGATGCCTCTTTTTGGCAATGTAATGCTTATAATGTTATGGTTGGTGTTGTTCTCATATTTATTATACGTCGTTGTGTTATGAATATGTTGTTAGGATAGGTTTTTGTGGCTCTCTAACACGTGGATAGGCCCAAATACAGAGGAAACTTTGTCCAAATTTTTTGAAATTTGGGGGGTTAGCCAAATTTGGAGCTATTGGTATGTGAATGAAGAGCTAAGTCATGTTGGGTGTCTATGGCACACTCTAACTCTTATTCGAGGATGAATGATCCTAAGCGGAGAAGGATGTAAGGCCCCATAAAATTTCTCCAGGGATTTAAGGTTTTACAGTGCCAATGTTAAGCTAATGTGTTCACAAGGTTGTATATAATTTTCACCGGTTGTAAGGCCCCGTACGGATTTGTGAACTGTGTGATGCATAGTTAAGTAGGTAGGTAAATTGGAAGAAAAGGATGATTCTACGATCAAATATAAGCACCGCGAATCGGTTTTGCTGACTAGAGAACCATCGCGGATCAAGGCAGAATCAACATAATTTGGAGGGTCATTTCACATTGGGTTATGCGAACGACATAGCCATTTTACGGATCACGTATCCATCGCGTAATCAGTATGGGAATTTTTGAAGAAGACTAATATAGGACCAAAAATGAGATAATATTTAAAAGTATATAAAGTACGTTAATCATGTTACCTCTGAGGTTACAAATATTGAAGATCATGAACAACAAGTACAAAGAGGGTTGGACAGTTCAGAAGCTAAAGCAATTAAATAAAACAATGTTTCGTCGAAAGTCGACAAGTTGGGAATGTTATAACATGTACCTTTGGGGTGAGACTAGGGTGATTAACATGATAAGGAGATTATGTTATGATTTATATTATTCGTATGACATCCGTGTGTTATGTTTTGAAGTCAAGCGAATTGTGGAACAAAAGTAGATGAAAGTCATCACAACTTACATTCATAAGTTTTACTGAAACTTTGGGTCAAAATGTAACTGCAATTTTCTCCCAATATACTTAGAGTTATGGGGTATTCCACCCATCAAATTAAAGATCTATGAGTCTATTTTCCAACGCATTAAACCGTTTGTCAATACGACATTGGAGTAGAGAGATATGTGCATTTTTGCGATACTGCACAAGCTTCTAGGTGACAAGTAGGTGTGTCACCTACTTGCTTAAATGAAGCCCAAAAATGGGCCATTTCGGGTCGTCCAAAGAGGCCTTTTAAAGGCCTATTTTCTTAATATTTTAGACTTAAAATAGAGCATAATAACCAGACATAAGCTCTGCAAAGAATCCTCCCAAATATTTCCCACAAACCCTAATTGATTTTCTCTCCCTTTCAAGTTCTAATTGGAGGTAAAACCTAGAGTTTGAAGCACCAAGATAGGAGCTTAGTTATCCAACAAATAAGGTGAGTTTACTGATCTCTTTCATCCATTTTTTCTTCTGTAAATTCATGGTAAGTCATTCTATACTTGTAAGAACTCACGGGACGGTGATCGGAAGCCGTGAGTTCGAGTTATTCACTTGTAGCGGACTGTTTTGTGGACTGTTTTGTGTTGCTATTAGGCTGCGTGTTTTACTACTATTTTGTGGAGTTTTGGAGGAGGAAGGGGGTGTAGAAACACCATATAAATGTAGGGTGGTTGGCTGGTCGTTCGTCATAACATTTTCGGGTCGTTTGACACTACTACGGTGGTCGTTTTGTGTATGAAGAGATTGGGGTGTGTTGGGCTGTTTTGTAGTATTTGATGGTGTGGACGGTGATCGGAAGACGTTCTATGTTGTTATTGTTCGGTTCTTGTATTGTTGGTGTTATCTTGAATTTGGAGGAAGTAAGGATTATAGGGGAGATGCTGCCCGTTTTAATACAAAATAAGTTTGTCGTTCGTTGTGCGATAGTTGTACCTTTCGTAACTTAACGATAGTATTATTATCATTCTTGTAGATTAAGGTGAAAAGAGGTGAGTTCAACTTGGTGATTGGAAAGATTGTGATAAGGTATGTTAAGGCTAAGCCTTCCTTCATTTTGGCATGATCTCGTAGCTACATGTGTTAGTAATGAGACAAAAAGAGAAGTTCATATTCATGAATTTATTCACATTATTCTAGTCTCATAAGTTACAATATTATTCCTTATCGGGACTTCATATTCAGTTTAGTTTTGTCTTTATTCAGTCAAGAGAGCAGAGGGTCTATATATATATATATACAGTATTACACTATTTTCACCACCATCGAGCTATAATCGGTGGGCAGGCCCCTATTGGGCAACCTCTGATCAGATGGTAAGTTATATATACCGAGCCTACTGTGGCCGAGCGCCTATGAGCGAGCCCAGGATGGCCGAGATACAGAGCCCAGTATGGCCGAGCGCCTATGAGCGAGCCTACTACGGCCGAGCATTTACACGTACCGAGCCTTATAGGGCCGGACATTTATTTTACTTACTATATTGAAGGAGTTTAGTCACTATCAGCAAGTAAGTATATCTCCAGATCATCTTTGACTCCCTGTTACTTCCAATTATTATATTATCAGTTCAGTTTCGATATTCAGTTATGTTATTGCCTTACATACTCGGTACATTATTTCGTACTGACGTCCCTTTTCCGGGGACGCTGCATTTCATGCGTGCAGGTTCAGATAGACAGACGAGTAGACCTCCTCAGTAGGTGTTTCCAGAGTTTAGCCTGATCGGTAAGCTCCACATCCTTCGGAGTTATCGGGTCTAGGTTTTTGTGTGCATCTTATGTATGTATTTATATATATAATATGGGTAGGTCGGGGCCCTGTTCCGATCACAATATATCTATCAGTAGAGGCTTGTAGACATATCATGTTGGTTAGTGCAGTATGTTGGGTTTGTAGGCCTGGTATGTATAATTTGGTGGTTTGTCAGCTGTAGTAGCTATGACGGCCTTTTCGGCCTAGCTTTATATTGATGTTTAGTTAGCGCTAGTTTCCATTCAGTTTTATATTTTGCTTTGCAAATTGTCTTGCAAGGTGGCCCCATGGCCAAAGTATGACATTATATGTTCAGAGTCCCTTAGTCGCAATTTGGTACGCCAGGTTAGGTGAGGCATCGGGTGCCAATCTCGCTCCCAGGTCGGGGCGTGACAAACTTCAAGCCATCGCCTCTGTCGCAAATTCAACTCTTTCTGCTTGAAGATATATTGAAAGATTACGATGTTAACATTCTCTACCATCCAGGGAAAGCTAATGTTGTAGCAGATGCCTTAAGTCGCTGATCTATGGGTAGCTTAGCACACGTAGAGCCTAAGAAAAGACAATTAGCTAGAGAGATTCATCAATTGTCTTCGTTGGGGGTTCGGTTAGTAGATTCTGAGGATGGTGGAGTTGTACTCCAAAACGCTACAAAATCATCCCTCATAGCGGAAGTCAAGGAAAGGCAGTACGAGGACCCAGAGTTGGTCGAGCTGAGAGAGCGAGTTCCACAGCAGAAGAAGCCACTGTTAGAGCTAAAGGGAGATGGGGTTCTCAGATATAGGGGTCGTTTGTGTGTTCCAGATGTAGCAGGGCTACGAGACAGGATTATGTCAGAGGCACATTATTCATGGTATTCCATCCATCCTGGGTCGACGAAGATGTATCATGACATTAAGGATGTGTACTGGTGGAATGATATGAAGAAGAACATTGCTGAGTTTGTCGCCCAATGTACTAGTTGCCAGCAAGTGAAGATAGAGCACCAGAAGCCTGGAGGGCTAATGCAGACTATAGAGATCCCGACATGGAAATGGGAGGCGATAAACATGGACTTTATCACGGGTTTACCTCGTTCTAATCGTAAGTTCGATTCCATATGGGTGATAGTCGATAGGCTCACGAAATCAGCTCACTTCCTACCGGTCAGATCTACATATCCAGCAGAAGATTATGCAAAGTTATATATTAAGGAGATAGTGCGGCTACACGGAGTACCAGTTTCTATTATATCTGACCGTGGGGCTCAGTTTACAGCACATTTTTGGAGGTCATTTCAGAGAGGTCTAGGGACTCAGGTGAATCTCAGCACAGCTTTTCATCCACAGACTGATGGACAAGCCGAGTGCACAATTCAGACGCTCGAGGATATGTTACGAGTATGTGTGTTGGATTTTAAAAGAAGTTGGGATGAACATCTACCTCTTATCGAGTTTGCATATAATAACAGTTACCACTCCAATATCCAGATGGCTCCGTACGAGGCTTTGTATGGGCGTAAGTGCAGATCTCCTATAGGGTGGTTTGATGTTGGAGAATCTGGGTTACATGGGCCAGACCTGGTTCAACAGGCCATAGAGAAAGTAAAGCTTATCCGGGAGCGACTGTTGACAGCTCAGAGTCGTCAGAAGTCATATTCTGACGTGCGGCGACGAGACTTAGAGTTCAGGATTAATGACTGGGTATTCTTAAAGGTATCACCTATGAAGGGCGTGATGAGGTTTGGCAAGAAAGGCAAGCTTAGCCCACGGTATATTGGGCCTTATAGGATCATTCGGAGAGTGGGCCAAGTAGCTTATGACTTAGAGTTGCCCTCAGAATTGGAGTTTGTCTATCCGATTTTTCACGTATCTATGCTACGGAAGTGCATTGGTGATCCTACCCGAGTGGTGCCCACGGATGATGTACAGATTACAGAGGACTTGTCATACGAGGAAATTCCAGTTGCCATCCTAGACCGACAAATCCGCAATCTACGAAATAAGGAGGTAGCGTCCGTAAAGGTTTTATGGAGGAGCAAGAATGTAGAAGAGATGACGTGGGAATCGGAGGAAGAAATGAAGTCTAAATACCCCCACCTATTTCAAACTGAAGATATGGTTCGAGATGGGACGCTACAACATAGCTCTATGTAGGCTAGCAGGTCATCAGGTAAGCTTTTATTTTCCACTTTCAATATTTATGATTTACGGTCGGTGAGGCAAATTGCTGCTATTTATAAAGATTGGCCATATGTGGCATGCATAGTATGTTTCTGGCTACGTGCAGGTTGGTTTTAACCTAGTGTACGAAGGATACTCTGGCAAAAATTTCCAATGTCTCTAAGAGTAAACATTCGAGGACGAATGTTCCCAAGGGGGGAATGATGTTACACCCTATATTTTCGTACATAAAAATGCGTCGTAAGCAAACTAATGTAGGACCAAAAATGAGATAATATTTAAAAGTATATAAAGTAAGTTAATCATGTTACCTCTGAGGTTACAAATATTGAAGATCATGAACAACAAGTACAAAGAGGGTTGGACAGTTCAGAAGCTAAAGCAATTAAATAAAACAATATTTCGTCGAAAGTCGACAAGTTGGGAATGTTATAACATGTACCTTTGGGGTGAGACTAGGGTGATTAACATGATAAGGAGATTATGTTATGATTTATATTAGTCGTATGACATCCGTGTGTTATGTTTTGAAGTCAAGCGAGTTGTGGAACAAAAGTCGATGAAAGTCATCACAACTTACATTCATAAGTTTTACTGAAACTTTGGATCAAATGTAACTGCAATTTTCTCCCAATATACTTAGAGTTATGGGGTATTCCACCCATCAAATTAAAGATCTATGAGTCTATTTTCCAATGCATTAAACCGTTTGTCAATACGACATCGGAGTATAGAGATATGTGCATTTTTGCGATACTGCACAAGCTTCTAGGTGACAAGTAGGTGTGTCACCTACTTGCTTAAATGAAGCCCAAAAATGGGCCATTTCGGGTCGTCCAAAGAGGCCTTTTAAAGGCCTATTTTCTTAATATTTTAGACTTAAAATAGAGCATAATAACCAGACATAAGCTCTGCAAAGAATCCTCCCAAATATTTCCCACAAACCCTAATTGATTTTCTCTCCCTTTCAAGTTCTAATTGGAGGTAAAACCTAGAGTTTGAAGAACCAAGATAGGAGCTTAGTTATCCAACAAATAAGGTGAGTTTACTGATCTCTTTCATCCATTTTTTCTTCTGTAAATTCATGGTAAGTCGTTCTATACTTGTAAGAACTCACGGGACGGTGATCGGAAGCCGTGAGTTCGAGTTATTCACTTGTAGCGGACTGTTTTGTGGACTGTTTTGTGTTGCTATTGGGCTGCGTGTTTTACTACTATTTTGTGGAGTTTTGGAGGAGGAAGGGGGTGTAGAAACACCATATAAATGTAGGGTGGTTGGCTGGTCGTTCGTCATAACATTTTCGGGTCGTTTGACACTACTACGGTGGTCGTTTTGTGTATGAAGAGATTGGGGTGTGTTGGGCTGTTTTGTAGTATTTGATGGTGTATATAGGGCTGGAAAATGATGTATATATGTTGTTATTGTTCTGTTCTTGTATTGTTGGTGTTATCTTGAATTTGGAGGAGGTAAGGATTATAGGGGAGATGCTGCCCGTTTTAATACAAAATGAGTTTGTCGTTCGTTGTGCGATAGTTGTACCTTTCGTAACTTAACGATAGTATTATTATCATTCTTGTAGATTAAGGTGCAAATAGGTGAGTTCAACTTGGTGATTGGAAAGATTGTGATAAGGTATTTTAAGGCTAAGCCCTTCCTTCATTTTGGCATGATCTCGTAGCTACATGTGTTAATAATGAGACATAAAGAGAAGTTCGTATTCATAAATTTATTCACATTATTCTAGTCTCATAAGTTACAATATTATTCCTTACCGGGACTTCATATTCAGTTTAGTTTGTCTTTATTCAGTCAAGAGAGCAGAGGGTCTATATATATATATACAGTATTACACTATTTTCACCACCATCGAGCTATAATCGGTGGGCAGGCCCCTATTGGGCAACCTCTGATCAGATGGTAAGTTATATATACCGAGCCTACTGTGGCCGAGCGCCTATGAGCGAGCCCAGGATGGCCGAGATACAGAGCCCAGTATGGCCGAGCGCCTATGAGCGAGCCTACTACGACCGAGCATTTACACGTACCGAGCCTTATAGGGCCGGACATTTATTTTACTTACTATATTGAAGGAGTTTAGTCACTATCAGCAAGTAAGTATATCTCCAGATCATCTTTGACTCCCTGTTACTTCCAATTATTATATTATCAGTTCAGTTTCGATATTCAGTTATGTTATTGCCTTACATACTCGGTACATTATTTCGTACTGACGTCCCTTTTCCGGGGACGCTGCATTTCATGCGTGCAGGTTCAGATAGACAGACGAGTAGACCTCCTCAGTAGGTGTTTCCAGAGTTTAGCCTGATCGGTAAGCTCCACATCCTTCGGAGTTATCGGGTCTAGGTTTTTGTGTGCATCTTATGTATGTATTTATATATATAATATGGGTAGGTCGGGGCCCTGTTCCGATCACAATATATCTATCAGTAGAGGCTTGTAGACATATCATGTTGGTTAGTGCAGTATGTTGGGTTTGTAGGCCTGGTATGTATAATTTGGTGGTTTGTCAGCTGTAGTAGCTATGACGGCCTTTTCGGCCTAGCTTTATATTGATGTTTAGTTAGCGCTAGTTTCCATTCAGTTTTATATTTTGCTTTGCAAATTGTCTTGCAAGGTGGCCCCATGGCCAAAGTATGACATTATATGTTCAGAGTCCCTTAGTCGCAATTTGGTACGCCAGGTTAGGTGAGGCACCGGGTGCTTGTCTCGCTCCTAGGTTCGGGGCATGACAATTTTAGTGTTGAGGCTTATGGGATTTTGATTGGAAGTCATAAGCCCTCAATCGCGTATTTGGGTATATGTGAAGAGTGGAAGGTGAAATTTATGGGTTGGGAGTGAATTGTTGTAAATGCATGTGCCAATGGAAGTTGTGGATGGCCTTAAGACGATTGTAAGATCCAGCATATAACCAGTGTAAGCATGTATGAGGCATAACACATGTGGCAGCATCATATGGACTCAAGAGATCATGAAGGAAACCATAAACTGAATCACAAACGTAATCTGACGCTCGTCATCCATAAGTTGGACGAAGGAGCCTATACCCATTATAGCAAGAAACTGAGTATGTACATGAGATACTAATGTTAATTAACTCATAAGGATCCCTCTAGAATTAATTTGAACCAAGGAGCTCAAAATTTGTCCAACTCTTTGAATTTTCAAAACTTTCGGCAAAGTTTCCCCTAAAACTAGATGATCCCCAAAAAAGGCAGCAAAAACTACAATATACATGGGAATGGATACCCAACCAATATTATAACATCAAACTAAAGGATATCCAGCTATCCACAATAGCGTCAAACGATCGACAAAATGGAATTATGAACGTAATGTCGACTCATAGTGGCTAACTTGTGACATGAAAGTCTAAATAGGATTCAGAAATAAACTAAGCATCAATACATGATAATTAAGCTTATATAATCTTGAATTAAGCTATTAGAATAATATTGGGTTTGGTTATACATAAAAACATCGAAGGACCAGAACAAACGGATATCCAGATGGCATAGGCCAAATGGGCGATTCGCCCTTTTTATTTTTGTAGTGTTTTGAAGTTCCAACCTAAACTAGTTTCTTCCATACATAACATATGGAATTGAATACTATAAAAGGATAAAATACATGTAGAAATTTCCCTTGAACATCTCTTAAATGATCAAGAAGAAAGGCTAGAACATAGCTAAACCAAATCATGCCGAAAACGAAACGAAAACCCTACATAGCTCTTGTGTTCTCGCTTCCAAACCTTATTCTCTTTGATCCACACCCTCCATTATGCTTGTATAGATAAAATACAGAGGTGACAAGCTTTCTTAGGCATGCAGCTCTTTCCAAAACTCGAGTTATAAGGAGAAAGGAGGACGGCAAAGTCTTACCTATGTCATAAGGATCCCGTTGATGTGTTCGCTTCTTGATTTTGAGTTACGGATGATGGACTTGATTCAAAACCCTAAGGAATTTGCTGTAAAATGAGTAAAAATAAGACTAAGTCTTCTATTTATAGTAAGGTTGTAAAGTCAACCATATGTGTGCTTCACCGGCCCTTCTTCCGATGCTCATATCTCTTTATCCGGACGTCGTATGAACAAACGGTCAAGAGAGTTGGAAACTACATTCCATTGGTTAAGAGAGTTAGAAACTACATTCTATGACCTTCAATTTGATATATAATATGTCCCCAAAAGACTTCATATAACACACGAAATTAATTTCATAAAAAGCTTCATTACAAGGCAAATGCTTAGTCTGTTTTTCCGTAGCTTAAATCCAATTTTTTCCAAACATTATATTCTATATCCAAACATCATATATAGTCATCGTATGACATTAAAATCCTTTAAATCATTCATATAAAGTCATTTATACTATATATGATATCAGAAAAGTATGGGGTATAACAGAGATAATGTCAGTCATTAAACCGGGCATGTCGTCGTACGACCTAACGAATACATTGACAAACTGTTTGAGCAGTTCTACCAATTCTCGTTTCCATTATGCTTCCAAGTGTATGTTGACTCAGATTTCTTTCACTGTCTCTTCATCTCCTAAGTTATCTACTTCAATTACCTCTAAATTTGGCTTCTTTTAACTTTTAAGTTGCTCTCTTTGGCAGGTTGTCACGACCCAAAATCCACTACAGGCCGTGATGGCGCCCAACATCACCGTTAGGCAAGCCAACGGAAACCATCTATATAATTTTTCATTTTTAATTTTTAAAATCAGGAATTTGATTAAATAAATTGAATAAAACGTGGCACTCATAAGAATATGTGCTTTTCTTTACCAATTTTCGAATGTAAATAAATCGCAAAGTGAAATGATAAAATAACATGAACTACAATAATGATCATCCACTAGGAACCTCCAAAATCCGATGTCACAAGTGCATGAGCATCTACTAGGAAGTACAATAACAATACATCATCTGTCTGGAATACAAGATAGACAGGATAAAGTAAATAAATATGATGAAAACTCTGCGTGCTTCGAATCGTAGCATGGAAATGCAGCTCACTTTAAAATCCCCTCAACAACTGCACCCATGCGCCCAAATGACCACCAAATCAACCTGTCAAATCTTGCACATTTAGTGCAGAAGTGTAACATGAGTACGTAAATTAATGCGTACCCAGTAAATATCTAGCCTAACCCCGAAGAGGTAGTGACGAGGGATCGATATTGACACTTACTAGTGGTCCAGTAAAACAAATATAATAAAGTAGACATGTATGAAACATGGTAAGTAAACAATGAGTTTAGATATAGTCAATAATACGGTCTACAGCTCAACGGTGAACTCAAAGTCCTCAATTATCGGATACCTCCAAAAAGGGAATACGTAATGGTCAATACCAAATCAACGGTCACATCTCAAGTTAGGAAACTCATGAGTACACGGACTTCTTATCAAGTATTCGCACGATTCTGCCGAGGCGAGCGGCCCGATCCTATAAGAACATGATACATGATACTACCGAGGCGAACGGCCCGATCCCATAAGAGTGTGTTACAATATCCTGCCAAGGAGAACGGCTCGATCCCATAAGAGTGTGTTACAATATTCATTCGAGGCGAACGGCCTGATCCCGTAGGAGTGTGTTACAATATCCTACCGAGGAGAATGGCCCGATCCCATAGGAGTATGTTACAATATCCTGCCGAGGCGAACGGCCCGATCCCATTAGAATAAGAAGCTTTAACGGGTCTTTGACCCCACTCACGAATATACGTGTGAGTTATGAAATCAATGGAGCTTTTCGACGAATACACACAACGTAGAAGAAATTCGTAAGGGAAGCACAATCTCTACGGCTAATCAAGGAGCTCGTCAAATATCTAAAATGACAATTTCATTACTGAACGCGAGTCTAGTCTCAGGTCATAATGCGAATTAGAGCATTAAACAAAAAAGAATAACTTAAATATTACAACTAAGGCATGGCATGAGTCTAAGTCTACTCGGACATGATCAGGAATTCTAGAATACGCACGGACACTCGTCACCTCATATTTGCGTAGCTCCCACAACATGTAGCACATAATAGATATAACACCTACGGAGTAGATTCCCCCACTCAAAGTTAGAGAGGAGACTTGCCTCGCTCCAAAGTTCAAGAACCAGCTCCAACGCCTCTCTAACACCTCAAATCGATGCCCATCTATCCGAAACTAGTCAAACAATGTGCAAACCAATAAAAATATACTCATAATTAATCAATTTATAAAAATTCCCAACTTCGCTTGAAAAGTCAACCCTCGGGCCCACGTACCTGGATTCTGAAAATTTTTATAAATAAATGTTACCCATAACCTCGCGAGTCCATGGATGCATTTTGTTTCAAAATCCAAGTTCAAATCAACTCTCAATACTCAAATCCTCATTTCTCAAAACATAGTCAAAGTTTCTCAAAATTTCACTTAGATTCTCAAAATTTTGATGTTAAATCTCATGTATAATCATGTAAAATACTTGGAAATTTAAAACAATTACTTACCCAAAGATTGTAGATGAAAATCCCTCTTCCAAATCTCCTCCTGCAGAGCCTAAGAATCCAAAAATGAGAGAGTGTCTCCAAAATCCTGTCTCCCCTCGCAATTGCGGACAAGTGTTCGCAATTGCGAACCAAGGCAAAAATCTACAGACTTCGCAATTGCGAAGAAATATTCGCAATTGCGAACCAAGGCAAAAATCTACAGGCTTCGCAATTGCGAACAAATGTTCGCAATTGCAAACCAAGGCAAAAATCTACAATCTTCGCAATCGCGAACAAATGTTCGCAATTGCGATACCTGAGCACCAGCAACACCAACAATCTTTCCTGACACGAAAATGGGCATAACTCACTCATACGACATCGGAATTCAATGCTTCTTGTTGCTATGACTCCGTAATTAAGATACAGATCTAATGGTTCAATCAAATCAGAAAACAAGGGTCGTTTTCTCAATATAGTATCCTTTATACCCAGGAAAACGACTCTGAAATATCAAATAAGAGCGCATCACAACCCAAACACATTCGAGGCCCCCGAAACCCTATCCAATCACACAAACCAGTCTTAAAACCATTACACAAACTCGCTCGCGTGATCAAAACACCAAAATAACCTCTAGAATCACGAATCGGACGCCAAAACTCCTAAAAATCGCAATGAACTGCAAGAATTTCTAGAATTGCAACCAAGCGTTCGAACCACATCAAATCAACTCCAAATGACACCAAATTTTGCAGACAAGTTTCAAATGACGAAATGGACCTATTCCAAGTCGCGAAACCAAAATCCGAGCTCGATAGTCTTAAAGTCAAACAATAGTCAAACTTAGGAAAACTTCTAAACCGTTAAATGCCAACTTTCCACAATAAGCGCTGAAATGCTCCCGGACCATCGGATACTTAACCCGAACATACGCCTAAGTCCAAAATCATCATATGAACCTATTGGAATCTCCGATTCCGAGGTCGTTTACTCAAAGTTCAAACCTTGACCAACTCTTTCAATCTAAAACTTTCGAATTGAGAATTTTCCTTCCAAATCAACTCCGAACTTTCCGAAATACAAATCCGGCTGTACGTACAAGTCATAATGAATGAAGTGAAGCTACTCAAGGCCTCAAACCGCCGAACAATGCGCTAGAGCTCAAAACGACCAGTCGGTTCGTTACATTCTCCCCCACTTAAACATACGTTCGTCTTTTAATGAGCCCAGAACCACTCCGGAATTGTCCCAAACCACTGTTTAACACCTCGTGCACCTACCCGTGCCACCGCGACCGATGTGAGCACATTAGCTCAAGCCATACTGAGAATCTTACCTTTTTCCTTAGCCCACAAGCCTTAGAACCAAATTCCAACATCTGGAATTCCCTACGAGACCTGATTCTAACATACGAGCACCGTATCAATCTCAACCCGCTATACCAGATATGATCATGCACCCATGATGGAACCAAACAATGCACCGCATAATCTGTATGCCCATAATAACATCTTCGAACCACAATAGCTGTAAATTCACGAAGTCGATGCCCAAAATATACCTCATAACACATATAAGCCCGGTCTCAACCCTCGCAATACTGAAACAATGAAAAAGATGTGCAGGAACTCATTACCAGCCATCGAATCAATAACTCATGGAGTTTCTCCTCTTAACAAGAACCATTACCTCATTCTGAACTGAATAGTGACATTTTCTCTTTTATATACCTTACATAAATCCGATTGCACTGACTTTAGGTCCAATAACCTTGTCTCACCCAGTATCAGTTGCTCAGGCAATAACCACCTCAAACAGTAACTAACATCTCATATGACTTCATCAATGCGCCAATAAGCTACAACTCGAATATGACACAAAAGAAAGAATGCACTCTGGCAAAGAACTACCCAGCCCGCGTAATGAATAAAATGGCCAACAGGTTCTATGAACCTTTCTCAAAGATGAGAAACAAGACACACAAAATAAGTGTAGGGAATCGTACACAACCTCGCAGTGTTGCAGCGTGCAAACTGATCCACACATGATACCGTGGCGGTGTGCCACCCGATCCACACATAACAAAAAAATAAGGAAATACCTATCGAGCCATAATGCTCATACCTACGAAATGCCCGAATATCAATCACAACCACGCCAAGTGCATAAACACAACCCTGGGGAGACGGATAGCGCCATGTGCTACAAAACCTCAAGTACGACTAAGGTGCAATAAGTGACTTGTATCCAGAGAGCCATCATACTCATTTAACATCATAAACTACACGGGATCACCATACATGTGCGAATAATCAAGCCGGGTCACAACCCACATAGCATAATAGAGTATTATATAGAATGACTGACGACACGGAAGGCAACTAATGCACGAAGACTCATCCATAAGCAATGTTGTGCTAAATGATCACATACGACCTGATGTAAAACATATATTCACATTAGATCTACCAACGCACCTCAAGCCGATTCCGATCATCTTATATTGGACCAATAACCTTTCAAGGATCCACAATGACCCTATTCATGACACATACGAGCAGTCATCAAATCCGAAACGAACTTCCATAGTCCACAACCAAAGGAATAGAGTGCCTCTCAGTCATAACCTCTCCTATTGGCAAAAGTACCAAAATCTCCATACCTGATTTCAATCTCTAACAATCAAATGACTAACACGTCACACTTTTACGATCTTCTCGTGGGATATACCCCCATAACCTTCCGCACCAGGTAGTAAAATCTGAATATTAATGGACAGCGACCATGCTATTTCCATAATGCTAGCCAAGCATCCGCATTTCAATACCCAACATTTCTTCCACCAAAATAGGTCATCCACAGGCTGCCCGAAAATAGTGCTAGCATACTCTGAACATCTGAAATCCCCCCCCCCCTCCCCACTCCTCCGAGCTTGTGACATTCTTATCAAAACCGAACTGTAACCTTGATCCTCAACTTTTGATTTCCATACCTCTTACTACACTATCCTGCTGCTATGTGAGAGTCCAAGGATTTCATCATAACCCCGAACCACCAGTAGAATAAACAATTCATCGGCTAGAGCCCATTTCACTCCACTTATTTCTGAAGAACAATTGCAACACACAACCGAATTCCCATAACCACATAAGATGCAAACCTCAGGTTGCGGTCTAAACCGCCATAACTCTTCTGGGATCCATTCACACCTAACCAAGACATTGAATCAAATATATCCAAATCAATCAAACCACGGAGGTTGTCAAGCCCGCACGTACAACCACAAACCACTTGCATAGCTTAACACACCGAAGGAACTGATCATTTCCATAACCATGTTGATTCAAGCCCTTACTAACTGGCTCAACTTCTTCCAGCTTACTTTTGACTTGCCTTCGGAGTAATAGTCATATTCAAACACATAACGGACCTCCAACAACACTCATACCGAGTGACCCAATTCGTGAGACCACATCGTCTCAACCATAAGCCATCGCATACCCTCCTCGGGCACTCAATAATATCACCAACTGATACACCTGTTCTGAAAGGTCTTCTACGAATCCAAAGTTGTTTCCTCTAACACTGCATCGTAGACCTGATGATAACATAGAAATTTCCCAAGTATACTTCACACTCTGCTGTAAAACCCAGTCCTCAGCCACATAATGAACCTAAAATCTTAAACACCGCACTTTAATTCTTGAACCCACTAGAACCATTGTTGAGAGTCACCCACTCTGACCTGGTCCCGAATATATAACCAAACTCTAGTGCTTTGCTAGCACATGAACACTTCCAAAGAAGCAACCGGATGAATTTTTTTCCTTGCACATCACATCTACATGAATCATAAATTTTGAGTCATCCCCAACACCTGCACATAAATCAATAAGGCAAAATGTAACACATATACGTCAAATTCCTTGTCCAAAATTCCTCTTGGTCATAACTAATCCACCAATGTGCTGATAACCAGAAACTACATAGGCACACAACCACGTGACTCAATCATAGGTGGTGGGCTCCCCCACTTAGCTTTACGCCATAACCACAAAGATCCAGACCCCACAACAACCTCTGATTCCCAGTTACCATGATCTCACACCGTTGCTCAGCCAAATTTCTCATAAGTTCTTGTTGGACTAATCATAACACATCCCGAATTATCAGCCACAATCACACACTCGACCTCCTAACATTCGGACCATCTTCTCCAAGCGATCCAAGCTCACATCGTAGTACATGCATCCTCTGTTAGGCAAAAAGTAGAATTCTTCGTAGGAACCTCATCAAAACCACGCAACCGCTAACCTGCTCACCAGAGATAGCCCACATGTGTAGCCTCGTATCGACCTCTTCCAATGTTATTGCTATAGTTACATCTATCATGAAATCAATTAATCTCCCCGGGTCTACACTGATCCGCCAGCCGTAAGAATCCCTTCATTCATTAACATCACACGAAGGTCCAACAACGTGTTTGAAACTCGAAGCCGTATTGCATCCAAGACAATGATCGAATACTTCACTTTTTCCTACATTCAAATCAAGCCCTTATTGTCACATTCAAAATTTCTAAGCATAGAAACCACCTCAGATATCATCTCCCTCGAACCATCAACACTAGAAATGCTGACTCGATCCTGAAGTTGCAACACACAACCATCTATGATAACTTCCACTTAGGTTTTATATCAGAACACCGTGCCCAGAGGCAACAAATGAAGACCAATATGCTGATGAGCCTCAATGCATTCAATCAAGGATGGTGACACCACAATATTAACAAGAATTCTACCAAATTCAGAAATATCAAATCTCGACCATAGGCAACACCAACCCTGGGCTGAAATGACAGAACACCCCTCCACAAGGCGATGATAATAGCCCACTCGAATATGCAGGGAGAAATATCCTACACCACATCTGCAGTACCATTACACCATAACAAGCGCTCAACACCGTATAAGAATGAGTAGGAAGGAAATGAAGGCATAAGCTTCAATGGAATCAAATCGCACGAAGAGGAATCAAGAAGGGAAATTCTCTTAGCAGCCTTGTAGCCTCTCGAAGATAAGTACCGACGTCTCTGTACCGATCTGCAAGACTCTACTAGACTTGCGTATGACTCATGAGAACTAAGTGAACCTAGTGCTCTGATACCAAGCTGTCACGATCCAAAACCCACTATAGGCCGTGATGGCGCCCAACGTCGTTGTTAGGAAAGCCAACGAAAACCATCTGAATAATTTTTTATTTTTAATTTTTAAAATCAGGAATTTTATTAAATAAATAAAATAAAATGTGGCACTCATAGGAACCTATGCTTTTCTTTACCAATTTCTGAATGTAAATAAATCGCAAAGTAGAATGATAAAATACCATGAACTACAATAATGATCATCCACTAGGAACCCCCAAAATATGGTGTCACAAGTGCATGAGCAACTACTAGGAAGTACAATAACAATACAACATCTGTCTGAAATATAAGATAGACAGGATAAAGGTAATAAATATGAATCACCTCGCTCTTGATCAATATTTCAATTTCCTGCCTCAAACTATGCCACTCCTCTGTATCAGTCCCATGAACTCCAAAGTGAATAGCACAATTATTTTTTACATTGAAGTTTGCTGGGAGTGTATCAACATTTTTGCCTTCAACTGGATGCAGCAGCACTGCTCTTTTCAACATCTCTTATAGTTGGGATAGGGTTCTGCGACACTGGTGTAATTTTGGGTATTTTTGGCTTCAATGTTTAGGCATGGTCTAGGTGCGTATGTTGGTCTATGTTGATGGACTGGTGCTTGGATGAGGATATAAGGTTGTAGGGGGTTTTGATAGTTAGTGGTTCGAGGTGGATTATAGTGGGGCTGGACATGATAAGCTGGGGTGTAAGTATGATGGGTTGAAATTTAGGGATTTATGGGGTACCAGTTTTTTCGAGAGCATCCTCTTGGCTGATAAAGGGGGAAAAAACTAATACTTCTTCTTTTTCTTCTTTGCTCCGCTGATAGAACTGGACTAAATGGCCTTGCTAGCAGCATGCAACGTGACCATGGATTGGACCTTTCATGGTTTAATTCCTTCTTCCAGAAAGTCACCCATCTTAACTAACATAGAAAAATTCTTTCCCGTCATACCCACAATTTTCTCGAAGTAGACACCTTCCTCGACATAGATGAAATATTTTGTCAATTCACTTTCATCAAATGGCAGTTGTGCTCTAACTTCTTCGGTCCTCCAACGACGTGCATCTTCTTGGAATGATTCAGATGGCTTCTTCTGCATGTTCACCGGGGCGAATCTATATAAGGTTATCTCGGTATTGAATCCAAAATGATTCATGAATTCTCCGGCCATATCTCGCCACTCTCACCAACTCCAAGGATCCTGCCTAGTATACTAGCTAAGTGCCTCACTGGTCAAATATCTGATGAATGACTTCATTCTCAACTACTCGCTCCTCCCAACACCTACAGGATTAACACGGTAGGATCTTAAACAGGAATGGAGGTCGCTTATCCCGTTGAAGACATCAAGTTTAGGCGATTTATAACTCACTAGCAAGTCAACATCATACATAAATCGTCAAAATCAAGGCTCTCGTTTCCTCAAGCAACTTATAGGTTCTTCATTTATTTCCTCAAACTGCGCAACTGATCGGCTATTGAGTCATCCTCCTTAGCCTTTGTATCATTGTAAACAACTAATTTTTTACTGCACCCGAATTCAATACTATTTTAGGGTAAATATTTCTTTTAGGTCCAATATTGATATTTCAAACTTTTATCTTACTTTAATAGGTTTAGTTTGGAAAATTTTTTAAAAATAATTAATAACTACAAGAAACAATGTTCACATACTTATAGTACACATTTTATTTCTATTTATAAAGAGAAAAAGAAAATTTACAAAAAAATATTTGGTTTCTTCTAATTTGAATTTTAGCACATCAAGCTATAGTATTTTTCTTAGTATAGTTTAAACTATAGTGTAAGTATTTAGTTATCTTATGTATATAATATTTAAGTCTAAAAATAGTTGGCTAATATTTTTAGCTATACATTTTACTTTCTTTTTTCTTCATTTAAAAAAAAATTAATAAGTAAGAGTTATTTAAGAAAAAAGGCAATTAACGATAAAGAACAAAAAAAAGTTACAAAATAAACAAACCAAAAGATTAACTCCTATTTAATCTAAATTCCCTACAATTCCCACACACTCACGTCTTTTCCCCTCAACCCCTCACGTTTACTCAACACACACCCCACGATTCTGTCTCTCTATAGGTGTCTCTTAAATTCACACACTGCACAATAAAATCTTCACTTTCAGCACTTAGAGAAAGGGGGACCAGATTGAGAGCAAATAGGAGAAATAGATCAAAAGGAGGCTGGGGGGACGAAAAAGCAGAGAGCGAAAAAAGAAAGAAAAAAAAACCTAGAGTGACTAAGAGCAACTCCAACCTTGTCTCCAAAATAGAGATTTTTCGGGAAATTTCACTCCAATCCTTCCTCATTTTTGTCTCCAAAATGGGCAGTGAATAGTGTCTCCCCAAATTTGGGGACACACTATTCATCTCCTCATTTACTATTTCCCATTAAAATATTATTATTTTTATTACTTAAATTTTTTATTTATCTTTTTATATATACTTAATTATGTTTATATAATATATTTACCTAATTAATTTTTCATCTTAACTTTGACGTATAATTTTAAAAAATTAATTATCGTGCATCTATTTTTTATGTAAAATTGGTAGTTAATTTTATTATGAGTTATAATTGTATGAAAAAAATATAACCATCACAAAAAATGAAAGGTGCAAATATAAAATATTTGATGTTGCTACATGATATAATGACTACATGTATTATACTGCACAACATGATAATCGAGAATGAGCGTGATCTTAATGCACCAATTCAAGATAATTTGGAAGGTCCATCTCCAACACTAGAAATGGCAGTAGATGAAATCAATGATTTCAAGAATTTTTAGCTCGACATAGAAGAATTGGACAAAGATGCTCATTTTGCACTTCGTAATGCATTAATAGATCATTTATGGGAGAATACTAGAGGTTGAAATTGAATATTTATGTAGTATTTCGAATGAATTTTATCGTTATATAATATGTATTTAATTAATTTTGTATCGCAATGATTTCACTTTTATTTGAATTATTAGTTAATCTATAATAATTACTTACAAATTATATGTTTTATGGAATTGTTTTAATGAAAATTATAAATTAATGAAAAAATAAAAGATAGAATTTGTTTAATAAAAATTAAAAAATAAAATTGAAATGAAAAGATAATAATATAATATAAAAAAGAGAAGAATATAAAAAAAATATTCTTTTTTTGGAAAAAAAAAAAAGGGACAGCCGCAGCTTCTCTTCATCACCATCTTGAAACAGTTGTAAGCTTCTTCCCATAAATACACTCACAAAAATCAGCCTTGAAACTACCCTCAGCTGAAGACAACCCTCAAACTGCCACCAAGTAAAGCATCATCTATAGCCACCTCTTTGACGCCAAACACAAGTCAAAATCCAGCCGCCTTTTAGCTACAAAAACCCCCCACCAAAACGTTCTTAAAACAGCCATGAAAGCTGGCCACCTTCACAACTCATAAACAACACCAAAACTGATCGAAAATACAGCGAAATTCCAGTAAAAATCCAGTCACGAAATCCCCAAAAAGCAGCTCGAAAAAGTCCCTAAACTCACCCCAAAAAACGCTACCAGAAAACCAGTTGAAATACATCCTCAAAACAGCCATAAAACAGCCTCAAAACAACCCCAAAATCACCTCAAATCGACGTGAAAATCAGTTCCAGACAACCAGCCAAATACCTGAAATTTCAGCGTCCAACTGCCATCCAAACCCAGTCGAAACAGTAAAGCTTTCAATCGAGGTCGCCGGCGAGTTTGCGATGCTCCGTTCGTGGTCTCCGTGTGACGGGTCTATTCATTTCAACTTCATCGCTGTGTTCTTCTTGTAAGCCAGTTGAAAGATCTTTGATAATTTGAAAAGTTATAAAAGGTACTTCATTGTTCTACTCTTACGTTTTTTCTTATTTATATACTTAGTGATGGTTAGCCCGTTGTCCACTCTTTACCCAGCTTAATTTATCTTTCCAAATGTTAGCTTGTTGTTTGTTAATTTTAATTTTTAATTTGATTTCTACTTATTTATAAGTTAACATAGTCTATTTACACGATGTAACAAAAATCAATTCTAAGTTATAATAGTAATTTCATATTTTTCCAATATCGAAACTTAAAAACCAATCCAACATTTTTTTTTTTTTGGAATTTACCAAATTTTTTCATATTCCACAGAAAGGAAAGGAAAAAACATTAGAAAATTGTTCTCCCACACTTCACGAAGTCATGACAAAATAGGTTCAGCATTTGTAGTGCAGGAAAAATTTTTCCAAATTAAAAATTATTGGGAACTTGAACAAAGATAAAAGCAAAGGTCAACTTTGCTCTTCAAGTTGAAGATGTAAACCTTTAGCAGTAGTTTTGCAAAAATATTTAGTGCATCCATTATATGCGCAAATATAAATTATCATGCCAAACTTCTTTGTAAAGTTTATAGTTCATATGCTTTCTGATTTTATTAAACAAGCATTTATTTTAGTAGTAACCATAGACAAAAGTGACAATCTTCACTTTAAGAATAATAGTTAAAACTTAGGATTTAAAAAAAAATTCTTCACCTTTGCAATATTTTTTTTTAGAGGAGCTATTATTTTTATAACACTTTAACTTAAGGTTTAACATTAATTTAAATTACTATAATTTACTGAAGAAAAAAAAGACATATTGGTTAGTCAAGCAAAATATAGAAGAGCCGAGAGCTGTGTGAAATCTAGTCCCACTTGTCCATCAAAATTTTCCACATGTCTACATCAAAATTAAAACATAGTAACCCTGAAATGTCATAAGTGCCACTTATCTGTAAGCATATTGGAAAGCCTTTAAGCAAAGCAGAGATGTTGACCCTAAGCTCCTCTCGTTTGTGGCTTCTAAATAGGTAGTAATGTTGTTGCATTTTTTTTATTTTTGTTTGTTTTGGTTGAAAGTATGTTAGCCAGATTAATTTTCTTTTCATTATTTGTTGCCTTTGTTCAATATAATTTCAATTTTTAAAAACTTTCCATGTGTCTAGATCCAATATAGAATAAGTCACTTTTGATAGTTGACAATAGAGAGGGAGAGGGAGAGGGAGCTATAGAGAATTTTGGGGTTATTAGTGAATTAATAAATTGGGACAATATGCTGAAATGTTGTCAAGCCCATTCCATTGAATAAATATCCATATGCTGGCCCAATTGTATGTAATAAATAAAACTCTATCACTCCTAACCAAATACCAATCATGAATACGTTAGTATGCTTTTAGGCACGCTCTTAATTAATCAAATCATCGTGATTATGTATACGTTCGCGTGATATAATTACGAATCTCAAATACAACCAAAGTATGCGTTCATGCAACTTAAAAATAATAAAGTATTATTAATTGTGTATACGTACGCGTGACATGATTCTTGACACGCCAAACAAAACGAATACACATACGCGTGATTCGTTTCAAGATAATTCCATCATTACAAATAATCAAGCAATTAAAAACGATTTAAGGAAAAAGTGCACAAATTTCCCTAGAACATAAAATATCCAGAATTAGTTAAGCCAGGTATAATTATTAAAATGACCGTGCTAGAACCACGGAACTCAGGAGTGCCTCACACCTTCTCCTGGGTTAACAGAATTCCTTACTCGGTCTTCTGTGTTTCGCAGACTTAAACAGAGTCAATTTTCTTGATTTGGGATTTAAAAATAAATTTGCGACTTGGGACACCGTAAATAATTATTCTAAGTGGCGACTCTTAAAAAATAAAATAAATTAATCCCATTTCAATAATATCACTTTAATTTGAAAAACTCCTTTCCCCGAAAAAAAGGAGGTGTGACAATCATTTTCCAACTCGGCATACTAGTCTATATCAAATGGGACTCTGGCCGTGATGAGTGTTGTGAAAGTTGGTTCCCCGATTGCATATACTGGTGGAGCATATCTCTCATGTGTGGTGACATATGCCGCTAGTATGTGCTTCACATTTAGGTTGGTAAATGTGGTAGCACTCTGAGAGGGGGTGTAAACATGATTAGTTGTAGTTTAGGGAATTTGAGTGGTGGGGGCATAGTCTGGGATGTATGGTGTTATGGATGGGTGGGGTGGATTAGCTGGAGTAACTGGCAGTATGATACAAGGAGCAGTAAGGGGTGTTGTGCTAGTAGTGGTGACCAGTGTACTTGCATGTGGTTGTGTGAATAATGGAATATGATCAAAAATGGGTGCATCGAAGGATGGAAAACGGGGTGGGTTTTGCAAGGTTGTTACGGCCAAATTCGTTATGTCCTTGACATGTTGCACTTCTCTTCTTAACATTTCTATTTCTTGCTCTAGGCGAGTAATGTACTCATCATTCTGTGTATTATCCCCTCCTTCTGAAGCCCTAGGAAAGTCTGTGACAACCAAAGCACCTCTTGACGGGTTCGTTGCCTCTGTGTTAACCATTTTTCCTTTGGATCTTAGGGTGTAAGGTAGCCCCGCCAGTTTGACAATCAACACAAATTAACCTTTGTTTTGGGGATAAAGATATAAAAAAACGAGCGAAAGGAGAAATAGATGAGAGAAGTTAGTTGGAGATAACATGATTATTATGTTATTACATAGAGTCATTTAGCTCAAACCAAGTATCATATCGGACAAATAAAATGTGTCATATTATATAAAAGGGGGCCTCTTTATGCCAAAGGTAGGTCAACATATTAAGTAGTAGCAATAGATTAATCCAAGTTGTTTAACCCATTTCAGATTTGGGGCAAACTTAAGTTCTTCTTTCATAAGAGGGACGAGCCCTGATAGCTTAAATAACGATGCAAAATATGGCTCAAAAGGCTTCCGACGAAGGTAAAATGATTCCTGAAATGAATATGCTAAAGTACAAAGTACGACCTCAAAGGCTTAAAAAGATTGTCTGGGACTGGTCACTAAAATACTGCAATGAACGGGTTGTAAAATAATTGACAATGAAAATCTCTTTATTCCTCAACTTTTGAACTTGTCTAGAAAGAATGGCAACCGGAATCTCCTCATAAGTCAATTCTTCGTTAACTTCAATAGCCTTCACTGGGAAGATGAGCGATGGATCTCCAACCACCTTCTTCAACATAGACACATGAAACACCGGGTGCACTTAGGACATCTCTGGAGAGCGTACAAGCCACTTGACCAACCCTCTGCAAGATTTTGTATGGTCTGATATATCTTGGACTCAATTTTCCTTTCTTCCCAAATTGCATTATGCCCTTCATGGAAAAAACTTTCAAAAATACCCAATCATCCTCTCTAAACTCCAAATTTCTACGACGCACATCCAAATAGGACTTCTGGCGACTCTGAGCGATTTTTTCAACAACTCCTTAATAATGTTGACCTTCTCCATAGCCTGATGCACGAGGTTTGGCCCTATCAGTTCTGCTTCACCAACCTCAAACAAACCAATGGGAGATCTATGTCTCCTACCATATAGAGCTTCGAATGGCGCCATCTGAATGTTGGCATACTAGCTGTTGTTAAAGGTAAATTCTATGAGCAAATGATCATCCCAGCTACCCTTGAAGTTCAAAACACAAGCACGCAACATATCCTCAAGCATTTGTATAGTCCGCTCTGCCTACCCATCGGTCTGTGGATAGTAAGTTGTACTAAGATTCAATTGTGTACCCAAACCTTGCTGAAATTTCTGCCAAAAGTTAGTTGTGAACTGCTCTCTCCTCGATCTGAGATGATGGAAACTGGAGTGCCATGCAATCCGACTATTTTCTTGATACACAACTGAGCATAATATTTTGTTGTGTCGTTAGCCTTATTAGGCAAGAAGTGTGTTGATTTCGTGAATCGATCCACAATCACCTAACTCAAGTCAAACTTGCGAGGCGTGCGAAGTAGACATACCAAAAAGTCCATATTGATCATCTCCCACTTCCACAGTGGAATCTCTGTATTATGTGCCAAGACATCGGGCCTTTCGTGCTCGGCCTTCACTTATTGGAAATTCGGGCATCTAGCCACAAAGTTCGCTATATCCCTCTTCATGTCATTCCAGCTATAGATTTTCTTAAGATCATGGTACATCTTCGTAGAGCCTGGGTGTACGAAATATTTGGAACTATGAGCCTCGGTCATGATTCTCTCTCGAAGACTATCTACATTCGGAACACAATCGCACATGGTACCTTGGTGTACCATCATTCATTCAAAGAGAAAAAGCCGTGATTTTGTGTTTATGAATTTCCTTCTTCAATTGCACCAGAAATGGATCATCATATTGTTTCTCCTTAACTTCAACCACTAGCGATGAGTCGGCTCAATGTTGCATAATTACCCCACGTTCACTAGAGTTCGCAAGCCGGACTCCCAAACTAGCCAACCGGTGAACTTCCTTAGCCATCGGCCATTGGTGTGCCTCCAAATGCGCCAGACTACCCATAGATTTCCGGCTAAGAGCATCCTCCACAATATTAGCTTTCCCCGGATAATAGAGAATGTGGATATCGTAGTCCTTGAGTAACTCAAGCAATCTCCTTTGCCTTAGATTCAACTCCTTCTGCTTGAAGATATATTGAAGACTCTTATGGTCCGTGAATATTGCTACATGGACCCCATACAAATAATGACGCCAAATCTACAATGCGAACTCCATCGTCGCAAGCTCTAAGTCATGTGTTGGATAATTCTTCTCGTTGTTCTTGAGTTGCCTAGAAGCATAAGAGATCACCTTGCCATGTTGCATTAACACACACCCAAGTCCAACCCTTGAAGCATCACAATATACAATAAACCTATATGTACCTTTCGGTACGGTCAACACCAGTGTCGTGGTCAGCCTTGACTTCAACTCTTGAAATCACCTTTCACAAGCATCTGACCATTGAAATTTGGCTACCTTTTATGTTAACTTAGTCAATGGAGAGGCAAAAGAAGGAAATCCCTCCACAAACCTTCTGTAATACCCCACTAAGCCAAAGAAACTACAAATCTCTTTCGAAGTTGTGGGTCGAGGCCAATCCTTCACAGCTTCAATCTTCTGAGGATAACCTTGACTCCCTCAATAACAACAACATGTCCCAAGAAAGTGACAGACTCGAGCCAAAACTCACATTTCAAAAACTTCGCATACAACTTGTGCTGATACAGAGTTTGAAAAATCGCCTTGAGATGATTGACATGCTCCTCTCAACTTTGTCAATTCACAAGAATGTTGTCCATTAACACTATCACAAAAGAGTCGATAAAAGGCTTGAAGACTCGATTCATAAGATCCATGAAAGCTGCAGGAGCATTCGCTAGCCCAAAAGACATAACCAGAAATTCAAAGTGCCCATACCGAGTCCTGAAAGTTGTTTTCGAAATATCCTGCTCCCTAATCTTCAACTGGTGATACCCCGATCTTAAATAAATCTTGGAGAAGTACTTAGCCCCTTGCAACTGATCAAGCAAGTCATCTATCCTGGGCAGCAGGTACTTATTCACTATTGTGACCTTGTTGAGCTGTTGATAGTTGATACGCATCCTCAATGACCCATCCTTCTTCCTTGCAAAGAGAACCAGTGCACCCCAGGATGACACACTCGGTCAAATGAAACCCTTCTCTAGCAGGCCTTCAACTACTCCTTTAGTTCCTTCAATTTTGCAGGAGCCATTTTATAGGGTGGAAATGATATTGGTTGCGTGCCCGGCAATACATTGATCCTAAAGTCAATCTCCCTATCGGGTGGGATTCCAGGAAGCTCATTACGAAAGACCTCTAAAAATTCATTCACAACCGGCATGGACTCAAGTGTCGGTGCCTCAACATCAGTGTCCGTGACTCGGACCAAATGGTAGATGCACCCCTTGCTGATCATCTTCACGGCATTAAGGTAACACCATCCCCCTTCCACTCAATGACTGGCTCGCCAGGAAACTTAAACCTAATGGTTCTGGTTCGGCAATCAAGCTTGGCAAAACATGATTAAAGCAGTCCATCCTCATTATCACATCAAACTCCACCATCCCCAAATCAATGAGATCGGATGTGGTGCCTCACCCATGCATAGTGACAATACAATCACTATAAACCTCTATGGCCACAATAGAGTCGCCAATTGGAGTAGATACAAAGAATGGCTTACAAAGATGTTCTGGTACTATCCCGAATTCCATAGCAACATAACGAGTGACATACAATAATGTGGAACCAGGATCTATAAGAGCATACATATCATGAGATTGGACAGTCAGTATACCTATGACGACATCTGGAGAAGCCTCAGAACTCTAGCGGCCCCTCATAGCATATAACCTATTGGGTCCTCCCGGAGTAACTCGAGTCAGAGGAGGTGCTGCAGAAGTAGTAGCTGCTGAAGTAGCCGGTTGTACCACACCTGTACCAGCATTCTGACTGGACGAAGGGCAACCTCTCTGAATATGACCGCTAAGACCACACCCATAGCATATGGGAAGGTTCATGCAGTAGACTCCCGAGTTCATCTTCCCTCATCTAGGGCATGAGGTTCTCTGCCGCGGTTGGAATCTCTAGCGTGACTGAACCTACTGGTAAGACCCCCTATTGCCCTGACTAGGCCATAAACGACTCCACTGAGCTGACTAGGCACTAATGGCAGTGCACTGGATGAAGACTGAGCAAAAGACTATAATGGTTCAGATGACCCTCCCTTGAAAATTGCCTTTCCACCACTACCACCACTGAAAGAACCACCAAATTTGCTCGCGGAACGGACCTTCTTGTTACCATCTCGCTCCATTTTGTTATTCAATTTTCGGGTCTTTATGGCTTGAGAAAATGCCACCATCTTCTCATAGTTCATATCAGAATTCAAGGTGGCTATAGAGGCCTCAGGCCTTGCACAAACTGGCGCACCCTAGCCTTCATATTGGGCAACATGTAAACAGCATACTTGGAAAGATCCACAAATTTCAGATGGTAGTCCCACACACTCATACTACCTTGCTTCAAGTACTCAAATTCGGTGGCACGGGATGCCCTAGTCTCGGCAGTCAAGAAATGATCCATAAAAGCACCCGCAAACTCGTTCCGCTCTGCCGGAGGGCTACCCTCCTCGCGGAACTTCTCCCACAATTCAAACCATGAATACGCCCCGTCTTTCAAGTGATAGGAGGCCAATTCCACTATTTCTGTCTCAGTGTCATGCATCACATAAAGAGTCTTGTGCATCTCATCAATAAATTCCTACGGGTCCTCCTCGGACTTAGTACCCGTGAACACCGAGGATCCAACTGAAGGAATCTGTTCACCCTGGAACTAGTTGAATCCCCTTGGTGGCTAGAGGAAGTAGATGTGGCATTCAATCTCTAGGCCTAGGAAGCCACTATCTAAGTCAACAATTGGATGGCTCCCCTAAGGTCCCCATCAGAAACACTAAGACCGGAGCTTGAGGCTGGAGGTGGAACTGGAGTATCAGTTGGAGGAGGAATCTGTACATTTTCAACAGGTGTAGTAGAAACATGAGGTATTGTAGTTGGGGGAATGTATTCACCCCGTGGGTGCTCACCCGCAACATCTGGTATTGTATTTTCTACCACTCTTGGTGTGGCATTGGCCCTTTGGCCACTCTTCGCCTTCTTCTTAGGCACCATGTACTGAAAAACATTAGAACAACGCACGAGTTAAAAAAGGTCAGTCTTTTAATCAAGCTCTATCACACGATCTAAAGTATCAAAGAAGGGTGACATTCCTAAAGGCCCAACTAGACTCCTAATTATAGATGTGGTCGACTTCACACTAATAATAAGGACTCTAATTGACATGGCTCTGAGACATCCTAGGACTTTAAAACCTTAGGCTATGATACTAAGCTTGTCACGCCCCAGCCTTGGGGAGCGAACCCGGCGCTCAACTGAGTTACCCCAGTCGGGCAAGCCTACTTAGTGCCTACTATCCAACCTTCACCATGAATAATTTAAGAATAAATGACAATAGATAGACAGCGAGAGGATAAAATGTACATTACCAATTATCATTACTTATAGGAGCTTCATTTACAATTACCAAAACATTACAAGTTCATAGTTTAAAAGTGGAAACATCCGACAACTACAACATTTTTTAGTTTGTTTTTCCCCCTTTTTAAAACATAACCCACAGTACATCTATGGAGCATCTAATTGAACATGAGTGCAATATGAAAGTGTCGGTATCAAGGCAGCTATACTTCAAAATACAATGTACAGGAATCAAAATGACATAAGGCCCCGATACGGAGTAGAGCTCACCGAGTCAGCTGAGAGGAGGGTACGCCTATTAAGAACTGTGCCACCTGCTAAGGAACCACCTGCATCCATTGAAGATGCAGCGCCCCCGACAAAAGGGACGTTAGTACATCTGGAATATTACTAGTATGTAAATCTAAGTACCCTCACATGGAATGGAATTCCAACATAAGCAGAGTGAAACATTGAAGCAGTAAGAATATCAAATAATATTTAGGTACCAAGTTAAAACATAATAAATTTTCAAACAAGCATTAACGTTTTCGGTTGGGAGATAATTAGTTACGGACACACCACCATGCACGTGGCATGGAGTCCCATCTCGCCCCAATCGGCTAGGTCGTCCCACCCTAATGTATGTGTTGACATAGAAATACAAAACCACCATGTGCACGGCATGGTGTCCGATCTCTGCCTGATCAGCTAAGCCATCTCACCACAATGACATGTGGATTGATATGGTATTTGTTAGCTATCAATTTATCCCAATCAAGGGGAATAATCTCAACATAATATTAAAGGGATTTGTAGCTCAATCAATCCCTACACCGGCACGGGTAGCTTCGGGATTAGGCCTTTACAACCCACCCTTCCTCGGTGACCTGACGATCCTCCCAAAAATATTTCTATATAAAAGAAATATGTTCATCTCATAGCTTCCAAAAAATCTTTCATTTCATTGTCACTCTTGGCCATACATGATAATTTTCATTCTTGGTACGATGGATGCATTTCATATTTCATACTTTCATTCTTTTACTTGTTACGGATCATCATCAAACGTTAAAGAGAATTAAGACATTGGAAAAATCATAGCTTCAACTCATAAGTTCATAAGAGCTCAAAACACATTGGAACAAATTAGAAAAGGAGAGCATAGTGATTTCAATGGAATGATGGATTGAGTTCATAAGTGGTTGATAAATCAATCATACTTGAATTATTTCCCAAGGGAGAGCATGACATCATGAGGTCAATTGAGACATGACTTGGGTAAATAAGCATTTGATACATCAATCGTTTGTGGCAATTTAACTCAATAAGGATAGGAAGTTGGACAAACCATACTTGGAATTCATAAGGAGATCATGGAATCTAATTATACGGAGGGGGTTTAGCCAACATACCTCAAATTCTCCCCTTAATAATACTACAATAGTCCACTACACTAAACAACTTCAATCTACTACAATGTAATACAATTGTACCAATATTAGTAAGGATGTTTTACATTTTGCTCACTTAGGCATTATGTCAAGCATCTAGTGTGCACATTTCTCTACCACCTTCATGAATGATATTTCTTCATTCAATACTCACTCTTTGCCCCACCAATTCATACTACAACCAACCATAGATAGTTTAGGACCTCCAACAACGTATTCATATCTTACAATTCACTCCCAACTAACAAATACATCAAGCAAACACTTCTCATTCTCTACAAATTCTCAAAATTTCCAATTCGTTAACTTATGTCTTCCAATCACCATCTCATAAGTTCTACCTCCAAATTCCTACTCATATGTTCATTATTAAGCCATGCATGCAAGTCCAATGAGATGGAATTACCTTTTGGGGGTAAATCTTGCAAAGTCCTCACGTGAGCTCTTGGAAAGATTCCTTGAAAATCTAATGATTTCATGGTGGTTTGAGTTAGTTTTACTATGAAATTGATGGGATAAAATACCAAACTAGTGGGTATTACTCATCTTGAAGATAGGAGGAGTTGAGGGTCCTGAGTGAGGGGAGAAAAGCTCCAAAAATGGGCGAAGTGAAATAGGGGAAAAATACTATTGATATGAACTTTCTTAAAGTCCGGTTGGGCGCCGGGGGAGGCACCAAGCGCTGGCTTGGGCGTTGGTCCAAAAATGGCTTCTGGTTTGGGTGCCACAGGAGGCGCCACGCGCTGGCCTGAGCGCTGGATTTTTCTGTCAGACAACCTTCAGTAAAAATATCATAACTTCTAGTAGGAATATCTAAGAGTTGCACGGTTTGAAGCGTCAGAAACCATACTCAAGGAGCTTTCATTTGTAGGTAGATCAGCCTATTAATCTTTACACTTTGGTAGTTTTGCTCGTTTGAAATTGGATAATATGTAAGCTCTCGAAACATTAGTTTGTCATCTAGCTTCCAACTTAGCTTTGTTCTAGGGCTTTCTTTAGACATAAATCACATTAAATAGGCCTATCACATTTATTATCATGACAAATCTAAGTTGTTTCTATTCCATAGTCTCTTGTGGGAGGCAAAACAGTAGTTAAGGAACTCATGAGCGCGCTTTAGAGTCTTAAATCATTGCAAAATTTTACGGGGCCTAACAAATAGGCATCAGAATGCAATTTGATAAGGCAGCTAATATAGTCTCTTATCGCGATAAGTGGGGCAACACAACAAGTTATTTTTTATCCTAAAATTCTTGCTTCGCCTCATTAAGGATAGTTTGGTCCCAGATCATTTGTACCTAGTATAGATACATGAAAAATATATTTTTGAAAGGACTTTGACCTACGAAAGATTGGGAGAGAGACTAAGGCCTGAATACTTATTGAGTTTTAACTCAACAATTAATTAAATACTTAATTGGTTGTAATATTTTCTAGATTTAATTCATTTAAAACTATGTATTTCTTTTCACCTATGGAATAGTTTTTCACTATGGTTTTGACAGACATGGTGTTTTAAGCATTATTTATAGATTTAAATCTTGTTTATTTGTTTGAATTGATTGATGGAGTTTGAATTAGGTTGGAAAATTATTCATTATTTTGTTTGATGGAAAGAGGATAGTTTGATAAATATCTTACATTATATTGTTTAGTTTCAATTAGTGATCCTTCAAGTAAGCGCAAGAGCCTTTTGAATTATTAATTGAAATAAAATAAAAAAATATTCGAGAGGAGTTTCTCTTGAAACCATCTGAATCAATATTTTCTTGCATATGTACACAACGCTTCATATTGGTTTATTTCATAGAGATTAAGTTCATTCGAGAGAAAAATCTTAATTTCAAGAACTATCTAATAAATTATTGAATTTGTGAGAATCAATAAAACCTCAAAGGTGAATATTGAACAAAGTTAGATCTTAGACAACAATATTGCACCGACCATGTCAATAGCTCTATTTTCTCTCATTAATAATTAATCGTTGTTTCTCAATTCTCATCTTTCATGTAATCGTTTTATTTGTGTACAATTTTACCCGGTTACTCATGGCTCATAACCGCATCAATATAAATAATTATTTCTCTTGAATAGTGCTAAGGCAGGAATTAGTTAAACATTGTTTTAATTAATCCTTATGGATATGATATCTTTCTATATTATCTTTGATGCAACACAAACTTATTTTTATAGTGTATATTTTCATAAGGATATACATATTCAACAAGAGGAGACTAGGCATGAAGTTGGCTATATCTAACTGCAATGGGAAGATACAGGTCTTTATTGATGACATTGAGACTCTTATGGACACAGAACAATAAGTTACCTAGGAGTTTTTTCTTTATGATTTTGGTAAGAGTATGATGGACACTTTAGTCTATGACAAGTGTGATGCAATGGAAAGGTTAAAGCTATGGGATAACCTGCATTATTTAGCAAATGATATGGAGTTGCCATAATTTGCAGGAGGTGACTTTATTGCAATTTTGTCAGGAGAGGATAAAATAGGAGGATTGCTAGTCTGTCCTTTAGAATATGAAGATTTTGCATTTTGTATAAACTCCTATGAGCTATTGGATTTAGGGTTCAAGGACAGTCCATTCACATGGTGGACAGGAGGTCAGATTAGGAGTGCATCTTCAAGATATTGGATAGACTACCTTGAATCAACACTTTCAGAATTTGTTCACACAATTGGAGGTAGAGAATCTCACAAGAGTATGTTTTAATCATGCTCTATTGTTTCTTATTTATGGAGACTAGACACAATAATTTATTAGAATTTTAGGCTCTTTAACTTCTAGGTACAACATGATATATTCTTGGACATTGTTAGGCAGCATTAAAAAGCAGATTTTGTAGGTGACCCATTCCTGGTGTTTAAAGAAAAGTTGAAGAATGTGAAATTTGCATTATCCAAATAGAGTAGGTATACTTATGGAGACATCTTCAAACATATGGCTATTCTTGATGACATTATGGAGATAAATGAGGAGCAGTTTGAACTAGATCATAGTGTTTCTAGTCTAATGGTACTACATAGAGCACAAGTTGAATTGAAGAAATACCTTCACCTTGAAGAATAATACTAGAAACAAAAAGCTAGAATAACATAGTTAGTTGAGGGTGATAGAAAATACCAGGTTCTTCCACAACATCAATGGAAGGAGGAAGAAACTATAACTTAATAGAATTCAAAACTTTATTGATGATTGGCTTGAGTCCATGGATTTAATGTCTTCATAAGTTATTTCTTTCTACCAAAATCAATTTATTTGAGAGAAGTAGTCAATTTAGATTAGTGTGATGGAGCATGTCCTAAATTTGGTATCTCATGAGGATGACATGAGATTGTGCACTTGTCCCACACTAGAAGAAGCTAAGAAAGTTGTATCTGCATTTAGTGGTGGAACTGCTAGTGGTCCTGATGGATTTTCTAGCATTTTTTATCAAGCTTGATGTGAGGTTACAGGCAAGGATGTACATTCACTTGTTCACTCATTCTATGATGGACATGTGCTACCAAAGTCCACTACTCACACTAATACGATCCTACTACCTAAGAAACCAGTTGTGTAGACATTCTTAAATATGAGACCATAAGTCTCAGTAACTTGATTAACAAGGTGACCTCCAGGGTGGTGAGCGATAGAGAAGCTGCTTTGCTCACTCGTCTCCTACAACTATTCGAATTTGTAAAAGGGAGGAATATCAATAAGAATTTTTTACTTACACATGACACTAGGCTCAGAACTAAAGTTGGACCAAATGTAGTAATTAAGCTCGACATGACAAAAGCATATGATAGATTGTCTTGGATTTTTCTGACCAAAGTGCTTAGGAAGATGGGATTTTGTGAGAGATTTATAGGGTGGGTGTTTGGAATTTGTTGTCAAATAACTAGTACTCAATCTTGGTGAATGACCATTCTTCGGGCTTCTTTCAGTCTACTAGAGGGGTGAAGTAAGGAGATCCATTATGTCCTGCATTATTCATACTGTCAGCATAAGTTTTGTTTAGGGCTTTCAACTCGTTATTTCATAATTAAAATTTCATAAGTTATGGCATGCCTAAGTGGAGTAGTAGTTTGAATCACCTCTTTTATACAAATGATATTATTATTTTTGCATCCGCTGAGAGAGACTCCTTAGAGATGATAATGGATACATTGCACAGGTATGAAACTATGTCTAGACAAAGATCAATAAGGAGAAGATCTCATTCTATATGCATCAAAATATAGTAGATACCCTGTATGAAACAATTCAAGATACAATAGATTTTGTGAGAGGGCAGTTTTCCTTCACATATTTGGGTTATCCTATATACTGCACAAGGAAAAAAAATATACTATGATGATTTAATTGGAAAGGTGAAGAAGAAGTTACAGACATGGAAGGGGAAGTTATTATCCTATGAAAAATAGGTGGTTATAATCTCACGTGTACTTCAAAGTATGTCAATACACTTGCTCTCAACTATTGACCCTCCTAGATATATAATTGATAAGCTTCATAAAACATTTGCTAGAGTTTATTAGAGTACTAAGGAGGAGAGAAGAAGAAGAAGAGATTGGTCAGAATGGAAGAACTTATGCTTGACTACATAGGAGGGATGATTGGTGTTCAGGTTTTCATATGATGTCTCCAAGGAACCATTTGCTAAGCTCTGGTGGAGGTTTAGAATAACCAAATCATTAAAAATTTTATGTGGAACAAATTCTGCAAGAAACTATTCTTTATGGATCCACTATGATACAGTTGATTTACATGTATACCTGACATCTAGACCTAGAAATGTATTTTTCTCATGCTACCTGATATTTAACCTACTTTATCTGTGTTGGACTTTAACTGTTACACTTGAAAGCATGCCTAAATTACTGAAATGTGGATAAGTTGAACTTGGTATCATTAAGCTATTGTTTCTATAGTTTATTCTTTATATTCTGAATTGTTATCGGTATTGGTATTGGATTGTTGTTCTGAGTTCGTCACTATTTTCAACTCAAGGTTAGTGTTGTTACTTATTGAGTACATTAGGTCGGTTTTACTCATACTACACTCTGCACTTTGTGTGCATATCCAGGTACATCCGTCCGAAGTGATTATGAGACTTGAGTTTTGCTAAGTTTTGGAGACAACGAGATAGCTGTCATATCGTCCGCAGTCCTTGAAGTTCTCTTCTTGTTATCTTTTATCTTTACTGATCTTGTATCCGGACAATTGTGTTGGAGGATTTGCTTGTACCTTATTATTCAGTAGTGCTTGGGTGCTCGTTGACACCACATTATGAGATTGGTTATAGTAGCATTTTGGCTTTATTCTCAGATATTTATTGATATTCTTCCGTTATTGGGTTATTAGACCATGTTATTCCATTTTCATTAATATCATGTGATTGTTGGCTTACCTAATGGGTTGGGTTAGATGCCATTATGACTTGAGAATTTGGGGTCATGACAAGTTTGTATCAGAGCACTAGGCTTAGGTCTCACGATTCATGAATAAGTTTAGTGGAGTCTTGTGGATCGGTACGAAGACGTATGTACTTATCTTCGAGAGGCTATCAAACTATTAGGAAAGTTCACTTTCTTACATTCTTATCGTGTGAATTTGTTAATTCCGAAGTTTGAGGTGAGGACACATGCGACCGGATCAGGCGGACGGCCACCAGTACCACCATCTAGGGCCGCGAGAGGCCGAGGCGTCATACTACAGCTAGAGCAGCACCTGTGGAGCCACCAATTGCTCCAGATGAGTGGTTGATACCAGATGTTGTTGAGTCGGTGGAACTAGCTCAGGCACCAGTTATTCCCATTGTGATCCCAGGCCTTCAAGAGGCCTTAGCCCAGATTTTGATTGTGTGCACGAGCCTAGCACAAGCAGTCTCAGTTCCAGCTGCACCAGCCACTTCTCAGACCGGGAAGGTGCTTAGACTCCTACTGCCCGTACTCCAGAGTAGATAGCTCAGGAACTCCAGACACTAGGGGTACTACCAGTCCAGACGGTTGCTGCTACTCGGGCCGAGGTTGGCCCACTTATGAGTGATGAGGAGCAGATGAGACTAGAGAGGCTTGGGAGGCTCAAGCCTCTAGAGTTCAATGGGGAGGAGTCAGAGAATGCTCAGGATTTCTTAGACCAGTGTCAATGGATTCTTCGCACAGTGGGTATTTGGAGACCAATGGAGTTGCATTTCCCACATTTCAGCTGATTGGGGCAGCCTACAGATGGTGGCATGCCTATGAGTTAAGCAGGCCAGTTGGCGCAGCGCCACTTTCATGGTATGAGTTCTCCATTCTTTCTTTAAAGAAGTTTGTCCCACAGACTCGTAGGGAGGAGCTGCGTAGAGATTTTGAGCAGCTACGCCGGGGAGATATGACTGTGACCCAGTAGGAAATAAAATTCAAAAATATGGCTCGTCATGTTATATGGCTGGTTCCCATAGAGAGAGGGAGGATCCGGAGGTTCATTGATGGCCTAAACTATGGCCTACGTTACAGTTTGGCTCGGGAAGTCGAGACAGATGCTAGGTTTGACCAAGTGGTCTAGATTTCTAGGCACTTGGAGTCGGTTCGCAGGCTTGAGCGTGAGGAGCGGGAGGGAAAGAGGCCCCATAATTTTGGTGGTTTCAGTGGTACCTCACCTGGAGGTCAGTCACATCACAGTAGAGATCGTCCGTACAGGCCGACTTAGATGGCTCGTCCAGTTCAGTATGGTACATCATCTAGTCATGGTTCATATAGTGCTCATCCAGGTTAGTCATCTTTCAGTGCCTTCCCATCTCAAAGTTCATCCCATGCTCCATCATTTCAGGGTTCGTCAGTACCGGGTTCTTCCATTGCTATTCTAGTTCTCGGGGTCCGATTCATGCCCCACCATCATTTCCATCTAGAAGTTGTTACGACTATGGAGAGTTGGCGCATGCGAGGTAGTATTGCCCATGTCACTACAAAGGTCCAGTGCAGCAGGGAGGCCAGCCTATGACCCCTGCACCAGTTGCTTCATCACCCACTCAGCCAGGTCGGGGTGGGACTTAGACTGTTCGAGGTCGACCTATAGTGGGAGGTCATTCAAGTGGTGGTCACGCTCAATGCTATGCTTTTCCCGCCAGTCCAGAGGCAATTTCTTCCGATATTATGATCACAGGTATTGTTTTAGTGTGCCACAGAGATGCTCCCATAGTATTTGACCCTAGTTCCACTTAGTCATATGTATCAGCGTACTTTGCTCGTTATTTGGATATGCCTCGTGATTCCTTAGTTACGCGTGTTCATGTATCTACGTCGGTAGGCGATTCTATTGTGTATCTTGATGAAGGAGGGTAGGGTGATTGCTTATGCTTCGTGCCAGTTGAAGCCTCATGAGAAGAACTACCTCATTCATGATGTAGATTTGGCAGCTATTGTTCGTGCATTGAAGATTTGGAGGCATTATCTCTATGGCATGTCCTATGAGGTATTTATAGATCATCAGAGTCTACAACACTTGTTTGAGCAAAAGGATCTAAATTTGAGGCAGCAGAGATAGTCAGAGCTGTTAAAAGATTATGATATCACCATTTTGTATCATCCCAGAAAGGCCAATATGGTGGCCGATTCCTTGAGCAGAAAGGCTATGAGTATGGGTAGCCTTGCATATATTCCAGTTGGTGAGAGACCGCTAGCATCAGATGTTCAGGCCTTGGCCAATCAGTTCATGAGGTTAGATATTTCAGAGCCTAGTCCGGTTCTAGCTTGCGTGGTTTCTCGGTCTTCTTTGTATGAATGCATCAGAGAGCGTCAGTATGACGACTCTCATTTTCTTGTCCTTAAGGACACAATGCAGCACAGTGATGCCAAGGTGGTTTCCATTGGGGATGATGGGGTGTTGCGAATGCAGGCTCAGATTTGTTTGCCCAAAATGGATGGGTTACGTGAGTTGATTCTTGAGGAGGCCCACAGTTTGCGGTATTTCATTCATCCGGGTGCCGCGAAGATATATCAGGATTTGAGGCAACACTATTGGTGGAGGAGAATGAACAAATATATAGTGGAGTATGTGGCTCAGTGCTTGAACTGTCAGCAGGTGAAGTAAGAGCATCAGAGGCCGTGATGTTTGCTTCAGAGACTTGAGATTCCCAAGTGGAAATGAGAGCGCGTTACCATGGATTTTGTTGCTGGGCTCCCACGAGATATGAAGAAATTTGATGCAGCTTGGGTTATTGTGGAGCAGTTGACTAAGTTTGCACATTTCATTCCGATTGTGACTACCTATTCTTCAGAGCGGTTGGCTGAGATCTATATCCACAAGATGGTTCGCCTTCACGGTGTGTCGGTGTCCACTTTTTTGAACTGGGCAAGCATTTCACATCGCAGTTTTGGAGAGCAGTGCAGCAAGAGTTAGGCACACGGATTGAGTTGAGCCCTAGACGGACGGACAGTTCGAGTGTACCATTCAGGTCTTGGAGGATATGCTACGCGCTTGTGTTATGGATTTCGGGGGTTCTTGGGATCAGTTTCTACCGCTGGTAGAGTTTGATTACAACAACAGCTACTAATTGAGTAGTTATATGGCTCCTTATGAGGCCTTATATGGGTGACAGTGTCGTTCTCCAGTTGATTGGTTTGATCCGGGTAAGGCTAGGTTGTTGGGTACTAATTTGGTGCAGGATGCCTTGAAGAAAGTTAAGCTGATTCAGGATCGACTTCGTACAGCACAGTCTAGACATGAGAGTTACGCGTATCAGAAGGTTTGCGATGTTTCATGTATGGTGGGAGAGAAGGTATTGCTTAGAGTTTCTCCCATGAAGGGTGTGATGAGGTTCGAGAAGAAGGGCACCCTTGGTATATTGGCCCTTTTGAGGTGCTTGAGAGGATTAGGGAGGTGGCCTACAAGCTTAAATTGCCACCTAGTCTATCGGGTGTTCACCCGATATTTCATGTTTCTATGCTTTAGAAGTATTATGGTGATTCATCTCATGTTTTGAATTTCAGCACGGTCCAGTTAGATGGGAATTTGACTTATGAAGTGGAGCGGGTGGCAATTTTGGATCGGCAGGTTCGAAAGTTGAGATCAAAGAATATAGCTTCAGTGAAAGTTCAATGGAGAGGCCAAGCAGTCGAGGAGGCTACTTGAGAGACCGAGCGAAAGATGCAGAGCAGCTATCCACACCTATTTGAGACTACAGGTATGATTCTAGACCCGTTTGATGACGAACGTTTGTTTAAGAGGGGAGAATGTAACGACCGGACCAATCGTTTTGAGTATTGTAGCTCCGTTCCCCCATTTGTTGCTTCTTGTATGTGCATTTGTGGTTATGTGACTTGCTGGGGTGGTTGGTTTGGTTCCGAAGATATTTCGAAGTGAATTGGGACACTTAGTCCTAAGGTTGGAAGCTTAAGTTGAAAGAGTTTATCGTAGTTTAACTTTTGTGTAGACGACTCCAGAATGGAAATTTGATGGTTCCAGTAATTCCGTACGGTGATTTTGGACATAGGAGTATGTCTGGATATTAATTTGGAGGTCCGTAGGTCGTTTTGGCTTGAATTGGAGAAAAATGGAAAGTTGAAAGTTTAGAAGGTTGAGAGGGTTGACGAGAGTTGGAATAGGTTTTGGATTTTGGTTCTGGGAGTTGGAATAGGTCTGTTGTGTCATTTATGACTTGTGTGCAAAATTTGAGGTCAATCGAAGTTGGTTTGATATGTTTTGGCATTGGTTTTAGAAGCTGGAAGTTCATTAGTTTCAATAGACTTGAATTGGGGTGTGATTCGTGAATTTGATGTTGTTTGATGTGATTTAAGGCTTCGACTAAGTTTGTATCAAGTTCTAGGATGTGTTGGTATGTTTGGATGGGGTCCTGAGGGCCTCGAGGGTGATTCGGATTGAAATCGGGATGAGTTTTGGACTTAAAGAATTTCTGCTGGCTTCAATTCTGGTGTAACCGCACTTGCGAAGTTTTAGCCGCATGTGCGGAGCCACAGAAGCAGACAGTTGTGCGCAGGTGTGAGAATTTGGGATGCTGCTGGGTCGCAGGTGCGAGGAATATGCTGCATCTGTGAACCTGTAGTTGCATGTTGCTTCCGCATAAGCGGAGGAGGAGCTAGGATTAGGAATCCGCAGAAGCGGACACAAGTGCACAGAAACCCGCCCGCAGGTGCGATGGATAGTCGGCAGAAGTGGAAGGTGACTTGGAGCATGACTCGTAAAAACGGAGAAGTTTCGCAGGTGTGGGCTTTGGACCGTAGATGCGGTAGGGTGGAGTTTAAGGGAGTTCCACATATGCGGAAATTGGATCGCAGAAGCGGTTCCGCAGAAGCGAAGAATGGATCGCATATGCGAAATGAGTGGCAGTGTTATATTTCGAAGGGTTTCGAGTTTTCTCTCATTTTTAGACTTGTGGAGCTCGACTAGGGGCAATATTTGAGAGGGATTTCACTAGAATTCAAGAGGTAAGCGATTTTTGATCACTTTTATTCATAAATATTGAATACCCATTGATTTCTACACCTAGATTATGTGTGTTTGAGGTGAAACTCGGGGGATTTTGGACTATGTATTTGAGAGTAAGATTTGGGGATTTGAGGGTTGATTTGTGGTTGGAATTGGACGATTTTGGTATGGTTGGACTTGTAATTGAATGTGAGTTCGGATTTTGTGAATTTTGTCTGGTTCCAAAGCGTGGGCCTGGGTTGACTTTTTGGTTCACTTTTTGATTTTGGTTAAAGATCTTAGCTTTATCGTCTAGAATCGATTCCTATAGCTTGTATTGATTATATTAAGTTATTTGTGACTAGATTCGAGTCGTTCGGAGGTCGATTCACGAGGCAAGGGTTTGTTGGAGCATTGAGTTGCGCACTTTGAGGTAAGTAACACATCTAAACTTGCATTTGAGGGTATTTAACCCTAAGGATTATGTTGTATGATAGATATTGGGGTGACGTACATGCTAGGTGACGGATGTATGTGCATGCACCGGTTTGTTCATGGAGTAGGGAGGCCTTTAGGCTATTTCTGGGCTTCTTTTGCTATCATATCATGTTTATCCCCGTGTTTCCTCTACTTGACTAATTATATGAACTATGAATCATGTTAGACATCATGTCTAGGCTATGTGCTAAGCGTTTAAGACTTGTTAGGGCTATTTTTGTTGTCCCTGAGCTATGTATCTTATTTGCACACATGTTCTTAGTCATGATACTAAATCCGTGAATAATATCTCTATCTCAGTACTTCTTATTTGATTCCTCACATGTTGTTGATACCGCTTAAGGGTAATTCTGTTAAACTGAATATTTAAAATATGTTTATCTGATACTTGAATGGTAAATGACTGAGTTTGGGCCTTAGAACCGGTTTGGTATTGATTTTGAGGTGACGCGTACGCCATGACCACATTGGGATAAGTGTTATTATTTTGGGGAGACGCGTATACCAGGCCTCATTACTGGGCTAAATGATTATAATTAGCTCTTGGGCAGGATCCTCCCCTCTGGAGTCTGGCATGCCAACAGTGGGCGCAGGCACAGTATTTCACCTATGTGCTTGAGGATGGGTAGTTATGCTAGTCACCCATATAGTGCTAAGTGTAAATATTCTTGATGGATCCACTGTGATACTATTGATTTACATGTATACCTGACATATAGGCATAGAGATGCATTTTTCTCATGCTACCTGATATTTGACCTGCTTTATCCTTGTTGGGCTTCAATTGTTATACTTGAAATCATGCCTAAATTACTGAAATGTGGACATGCTGAACTTGGTATCATTGAGCTACTATTTCTATGGTTTATTCTTTATATTCTGAATGGTTATCAGTATTGGTATTAGATTGTTGTTCTGATCTTGTCACTGCTTTCAACTCAAGGTTAGTGTTGTTACTTATTGAGTACATTGGGTCGGTTATACTCATACTACACTCTGTACTTCGTGTGCAAATCCAGATACATCCAGCCAAGGTGATTATCAGACTTGAGTTGTGCTGGGTTTTGGAGACTACGAGGTAGCTGCCATATCGTCCGCAGTCCTTGGAGTTCTCTTCCTGTTGTCTTTTATCTTTACTGCTCTTGTATCAGGAAAGTTGTATTAGAGGATTTGCTTGTACCTTGTTATTCAGTAGTGCTCATTGACACTAGATTTTGGGGTTGGTTTTAGTAGCATTTTGGCTTTATTCTCATATATTTTATGATATTCTTCCGATGTTGGGTTATTAGATCATGTTATTCCATTTTCATTAATATCATATGATTGTTGGCTTACCTAACGGGTTGGGTTAGGTGCCATCACGACTTGTGGATTTGGGATCGTGACATTCTCCCATCATGCTCATTTCAAACTCGCTTTACATGAGATGTGAGAATTCATTGCACAAATCAGAGTTGGCACTTCCAAAAATGATATCATCAACATATATTTAAATAATAAGATTACCTGATGATGATCGTTTGATAAACAAAGCCGTATCGATCTTACCTCTTGAAAAACTGTGACCAATAAGAAATGAACTCAGCCTTTCATACCAAGCTCTTGGTGCTTGTTTGAGTCCATAAAGAGCCTTAGTCAACTTAAACACATGATTAGGTAAACTCTGAGTTTTCAAATCCAGGAGGTTATTTTACATAGACCTCCTCATCAATAAAATCATTTAGAAATGCATTTTTAACATTCATTTGAAATAAGTTAAAACCTTTAAAAGAAACATATGCAAGCAATATACGGATTGATTTTAACTGAGTTACTGGAGCAAAGGTTTCGTCATAGTCGACTCCTTCCTGCTGGAAGTAACCTTGTTTGACTAATCTTGCTTTGTTTCGAATGACTTTGGCTTCTTCATTCATCTTATTTCTAAATACCTATTAGGTTTCAATTATTGCTGCATTTGCTAGCTTGGGTACGAGTGTCCATTCTTGATTTTTGCCGAACTAATCAAGTTCTTCTTACATACCTTGTAGCCAACTGGAGTCTTTCAGAGCTCCGTCAACTTTCTTTGGCTCTATTTGAGATATGAGTGCAATGTTGAACTTTTTCTTTAGAGCTCCTCCGGTTTTTATCCCGTCATTTGGATTTTCTATAATAACTTTCTGTGGATACTCAGGTTCGCTTCTCCATTCATTTGGTATTGTCTCAGCTTGTTGAGTAGTCGACTCCTTCCGAGATTCAGTATTCTTGTCGGCAGCTTCATTAGTCAACTTTGAGGTTTCAGATGTCAGTTGATTTTTGGTCCAAGTGATTCACTAATCTTGGGTTGATTTTGGCAAATATCTTCATTTCCTGCAATGACTCCTTTCTCGGCCATAAAGTTATTATCATCAAATATAACATGAATTGATTCCTCTATACACAAGGTACATTTATTACGAACTCTAAAGGATCTACTGTTATTAGAATAACCAATGAATATACCTTCATTGCTTCTTGGATCAAACTTACCAAGATTGTCCTCCAAAAGGGTCAAAGTAGCCAATGTTTGGAATTTTTTCTTTCCATAGTTCATATGGAGTCTTCTTCAGAATGGGCCGAATAAGACATCTAGTCAGTATATGACAAGTTGTGCTGGCTACTTTTGCCCAAAAGTGATTGGGTAGAGAATGCTCCAATATTATTGTTTTGGTCATGTCTTGTAGAGTTCGATTTTTGCATTCCACTACTCTATTTTGTTGGGGGTGATCTAGGTGCTAAGAAATTATGAGTGTATCCTTGTTCATTGCAGAACTCTTCAAATGATCTGTCCTCAATTTCTCCTCCATAATCACTTTGTATAGTTGAGATAAGGTACCCCTTTTCTCTTTCTATCTTCTTGCAGAAAATCTCAAAGTTTTTTAGAGCCTCATCTTTGTGAGTCAGAAATATTACCCAGGTAAAACGTGAGTAGTCATTAACAATAACAAATAACATATCTTTTTCCTCATATGCTAGCAGTTCTAATAGGTCCAAATAGATCCATATGCAATAACTGAAGAAGTTTGGTTGTGAAGACAACATCTTTGGGTTTGAAAGATATTCTGGTCTGCTTATCTAGTTGACATGTATCACACACATGATTTCTAGAAAAGTTGAGTTTAGAAAGACAAATGACTAGTTCATGTATGGATAGTTTTTCAATCAAATGCATGTTTGCATGACCAAGTTTCTTATGCCAAGGCCAAAGATCATCAGATATGGATGCCAGACAAATCTGGTTATCCAAGTTTTCAATGCAGTCTAGAATATAAATATTTTCGTACCTTTTTCCCGGAAGAATGATTTTACTTGATTCATCTTCAATAGCACAACCAATTTTCTTGAATTTCACTTTTTATTCAGAATCACATAGTTGACTTATGCTCACCAAGTTGTAATTAAGTCCATCTACGAGATAAACCTCTATGATGTCACAGTTATTATTGAATGAGACTGTTCTGGTGCTAACAATTTTGCCTTTTGAATCGTCACCAAGCTTGACATTTCCTCCATTTATCTTTGTGACTTCTTTGAATAGATTTTTATCGCTTGTCATGTGACTGGAACACGCACTGTCGAGATACCACTCTCCTTTTCAACTTTTCCTGTGGTGTTCCTGTAAAGAAAGATTATTACCTTCTTTTAAGTACCCAAGCTTGCTTGGGTCCTTTTTCGTTAGTTCTGTTAATAAGTCAATGGCGTGGTTGCTTCCTTGATCAGCGTAACTTGATATCCTTTGCAAATCTTCCAAATAACGCGTCTGATATGATTGCCTTTAACTTTCATGATTGAGGATAGGGGTGGCATGTGGGCCGGTTCGGGCCAGATGGGCTGATCTAAATGATTCTGGTCCCGATCCCAGGCCGGTCCCTAACTAAACGGGCCTGGGCTACACGGTCTTTTTCTAGGAGCCGATCCGGGATCGGGCCCACGAACTCATGGTCCCGGGTTAAACGAGTCGGGCCCGTGGGCTAAATGGGCTAAGTTGGCCCAACGGCTAAAATATTAATTTTTTTAAAAAAAAATTAGAATTAAAATTAGAGACAAAAAGATGTAAAAAAATATCTAAGGCAATGCCTTGTAAATTTTATTATAGAATTGTGACCTAAACTTTTTAATTCAAAATTTAAAGACAAAAATATTGTAAAGAGATATTCAAAGTAAACCTTATAATTTTACTATAGCATTAAAAAAATTATGGCAATATCTTTCTTAGTCTTCTTTCCCCTATGGAATGAGCACAACAAGGTGCTAATACCACCATTGATATGGAGTTTAGTTCGGGGAGTCAGGGGCAGGGGAGGAGGAACAACAGTACCACTAGATTCACCACTCTTGGATTTTCCCTTATTCTTATTTTTGGAAAAATATTTTTTTAAGGAAGTCATATTAATTAATCAAGCAATAGCAAATAAATAAAACAAACAAACGATAATATTAAGACTTAAGAGTTGGAACGAGTTTACCGAATTGACGAACAACTTGTTGAAAATTGATTATTGTTGAAGACTAGAATACTTCAATTCACCAACTTCATAATTTTTTCACAAATGGCAACAACCTCAATATTTTTGAACTATTTTTTAGAATAAAGTAAACAATAGTAGCAATTATAGGAGAAAATTAGAGAGAGAATGTGATAGATTGATATTGATTTTGTAAAAAAAAATAAAAGAATGAGGGGGTATTTATAGTTGAAAATAGGAAAAAAATGTAATTATAAAAAGTTTGGGGTTAAAACAAAGTTTGGAGGGGGGAGGGGGTGGAGGTTTAAATGGCTATTTTTGGGTTGCCCAACAGCTATTTTCTAAATAGCCAAAATAAAATAATATTTAAAAAACTAACCGTTGGGACCGTTTGGCCCGCCAAGGGACTAGTCCGGTCTCGGTCCCTGGCAGGTCAAACGGTCCCGGTCCTACCGATTCCAAAGCCAAGAACCGACCCATTAGACCCGCCCAGGCTCACATATACCGGTCCCGGTCCACTTAGCACGTTTGGCCCGTTTGAACCACGGTCTCGGGCCCGGACCGGCCCACTTGTCACCCTTAATTGAGGATCTAGACTGGATATTGATCTTCCTTGATACCCGTGGTTTGGAACCCAAAGCAGAATTGATTCTTCAATCTTAGCCTTCCTTCTTTGGATAGCTTCTAGATCCTTAGTTGACTCTTACTTCCTTCTTCTATCTTACCCTTTCTTCTTCGGATAGCTTTTGGATCCTTGATTGTCCATAATAGAAATAAATTATTTTTCATAATAAAAATACAGATCTAACAACTGGAGGTCTAAGGACCTGCAAATTTTAAATTATTCATGGACGACACTTCTATCTTAGCCTTCCTTCTTCCGATAGCTTCCGGATTCTTGATTGTCTGTAATAGAAATAAATTATTTTTCATAATAAAAATACAGATCTAACAACTCGAGGTCTAAGGACCTGCAAATTTTAAATTATTCATGGACGACACTTCCCGGCCGACTTATTAATGCACTACAAGAATTACAAGATGGGCACATGACAACTACAGAAGTCCACTATTGCAAGCAACTACTCGTTGTTGGTACATTCCTTCTGGATACCACACATATAGCATAATCAGGAGATCAATTTCACAGTTTAATTTTGCCTCGACGGACTCTTCTTTTGGTTAGAGCTCTGTAGGTGTTTGAAGATGGTATCAAACCATGGCAATTGGAGGCACTCACATTCGTCGAGTTACAATATGGTCGATCACTAGATTTCATTATTTTACTATCAACTAGTATAGCACCCGTGCGCTGTGCAGAGAATATAAATCATGTTGTGTGATCTAATTTCTTTGGTCATGTTATATTATATTGTTGAATTAAATTTTAATTTTTCTTTTTTTTATCTAGTGAAACATGCCGAATAAGAAAATCGTATTAAATTAGAAAAAGATTCATATGGTCATCGAATAACTTTCAGTTCTCACTTTTCTTTATCACATAATCTACTATATCTATTATTAATTTATTTGCTATTATGACATTTTATTAGCTTGTTACTTGACCTAATATTTTGTTAATTATTTCTTTTTAGTATATATATATAAAAAAAAGTTAATTTACTCCTAAAGCTTTTTCTTAAAACATTTTTTTCCATTGTATGTCTTCATTTGATTTCGTCAAAAATATAAATTAATTATTTTTTGTTATAAATCTACTAATTTTCTAAATAATTGGTATTTTTGTATTATATGCCTAGAAATTAAGTTTTTCTTCTCCTTTGACTTTTTATTAAAGTTTTGATTTTTAAGATTTAATTATCAAAGTCGAATATCTTTTAAAATTATGCTTTATTGCTTGATATTCTTTCATTACCTAATAATTTTGATTTTTGGATTTATCTTTTAAGATTCAAGTTATTTGATATTTTACATATGTATGATTTTTGTCATTATAACTCAAAAACGCTTTCTGATTTGAAATTCTAATACATCCTACCATTTTATATTTACCATCTTTTCTTCTTTTGTTCCTCGATTATCGTTATTGCTTTATTCATTGTTCAGTATGATTGCACTATCATGTAAATTTTTATCAGTTTGCATTTGGATTTAATGTCCTTGCTTATTACCTCATTTAAAATAACATAGATAATATAGAATTTTTACTCCTGAAAACGTTGATTATTAATTTATTACTCTTTTACTTGAAATTCATTCAGTGTTCTATATCTTTTTATTTTTGACTTTATCTATTATGGTTTTAGTTATGTTTTGTTATTTGTAAGAATTTTATCATTATAATTTAAAAGATACTTTCTCATCTCAAATTCAAATAAGCTTTATCTCTACAATTTTATAATAAATTTTTTATTTTTCTTTTGAGTAAGTTTATTTATTCGTTACTTGAAATTCATTCATTGTTCAATATTATTTGATTTTGATTTTATAAGATTTTAATTGCGTGTTATTATCTATTGTATTTTTTCTTTTTAATTGCAAAATTACTTTATCATCTCAAATTTAAATAAATCTCATAATTCTATATTATTATTATTTTTTATTTTTTCTCAATACGCCACTTGGCTTCATGTCAAGTTTGCCTACTATTATTTTTAATATAATTATATAACTTTTAATATATTATCTTCATATCAAGCTTGACCACCACTTGGCTTCACTTTCAAGTTTTCTTAATTCTTCAATTATCTAAATTTATCAATAATATATTGAGAATTATTTACTTACTTTCTTTTATTCCTTAAATTAGTATTTTATTTATAACCTAAAGTTTTGATTTTTTTACATTTTTAATTATGTTGGTTGTAATTATTTTATTATTATATAACTTGTATTTTGTGTGAATCGATAATGACCTGCGCTACTACTATATAACTGGAATAATTTCATAGTTAATACTAATTTTGATCTTTTACTTCGTACAAATATTTAATAATTGTGTAAAATGTATCAATATCTTTAATATCTTTTTCAACAGTATGTGAAAAAAGAAATTAGACTTTTTCTATTTTATTTTTAATGTAAAATTTTGACTTTTTATATTTTTCTTACTATGTTGGTGAGAATTGATAATGGCCTGCAAGACCAATATTTTGGTATATCAATTCAAATATATACAAAATCTCGAAATGATATAATCTAATAATAATATTAAAAATTATGTATTTTAGCTTTCAATTTCAATACACTCTTAGCATTCCAAATTGTCTATACAAATCTATAATATAGATATAGATTAGATTTTGTCATAAAATCTAGTTAAATTGTAGCTTTCAATTTCAAATACACGCATCCTTCATTGTCATTCTTTTAATATAATATGTGTGGGCAACTTCCCAATTTAAAATAGAATAGGTTTCAGAATAATTAATTTTAATATATAAAAATTATTATTTTCGTAAAAAAAGTTAAGTATATTTAAATTCAATAATAAAATTATACAAAAATTATTATTTTTGCCCATTCACGACATGCAGTGGGATCCCTTTGTTGTCACCAAGCTAAGTTTTATTATTATTATTATTATTATTATTATTATTATTATTATTATTATTATTATTATTATTATTATTATCATCATCATCATCATCATCATCATCAATTAATGATGATTAGAGAAAAATATTTGAAAATAAAATGAGTGATAAACATCCATATTTTAACTGAATATAGTTAAAAGCTACTCTAATCTTAATATATAGATTCAAATTCTTACCTTTCATTCAAAAAGAATAAAATTGTAACTGTTTCTAATTTATTATTGTAGTTAGATTTTATTAAATATGAAACTTTAAATATCCAATATTAATTTTTTTATTTCTAGTATTATTTTTAATATTGTACTAAACTTGAAGAACCGTCGAAAATATTTAAATCAACTACTGAGATGTACTCAAATTGAATGGATAACAGTGATTTGAAATTTGTAACAAAATGAGATCGTTAGAAAAAAAATTCAGATTCTTTTTTAAAATATGGATAGATATTTGATTAAAACTTCTAATATTTTGATTTAGTTATTTATTATTAATTAATTAAGAAATAAGTTATATGTGACTTTTTCTAGTTATGCCATATGATTAAATTAGTTATTAGTTATTAGTTAATTAGTTAATACATTGCTTGTGACTAATTTTAAGGCTGTCACTTGATTTAAGAAAAATAATTTTTTTTCTCTCATTTTAAAAATATATAGATTTAGAGTATTCCATATCTCTAAGTTGATCTTATTTTTAGCATTGGTCCCCGATTTCACTACTTTCACTTTGTAAGACCTGGGTTTAGTTTTATTTTATTAATAAAAAGTAAGCACTAAGCACACAACTTAATGGTATTTGCCAAAAAATAATATAATTTTGCAGAAAACTAAATTAGGGTAGGTGTTAAATTACAAAAAAAAAAAAAAAAAATTATAGAATAGAGTGTATATCTAAAAATATGCATACACGGGGGTGCAAAATGCAACTGTCGAAACTGACACAAGTGGGGTGACTCGTGAGATACCAACCATTTGATCTTATCCACAGAGAGATAAGAGACCTGAAATTAAGCGGGGCCCATAACTCCACCCACCATATGACATATCCACCCACCATATGACATATCCTTGAGTTTGTACTGTGTAGTGAAACGCGTCGAAAATTAGCGAAATCATTCTACGTGTCCAAACCTTGGACATCACGTCAAGGATGATAAACGTGGCACCTTCTTCCTTTTCCTATAAATTTCCTCATTAGATTAGATTGTGTGGCCATTTTCTTTTCAAATATTTCTGTTTGTCAAATTTTCACCTACTAATAAAAGTAATTATTTTATGTTATAAATAAAGATTGTAAAATAAAAATAAGTATAAAGAGAAATTGATATATTATTCAAATTTTAAATTTATATTTATAATGAACTGAAATCTCATCTATTTATACAAGAAAGAAAGCAGCTGCGAGACTTTTCAGGAAGCAGCTGCAAAGCTTTTCTTTAGCTACTTGTAAGTTGTCTGCATGAGCTGCTTGCAACCTGCATGTTTAATAAGAACCCGCTGCAAATCATTTCATTGAGTTGCTTGCAACCTACCTGCATCAGCTACTTGTAAGCTATTTGCATGAGTTGCTTGCAACCTGCCTGTTTAATAAGAAGTTGTTGCAAATTATTTCATTGAGTTGCTTGCAATCTGCCTGCATCAGCTGCTTGTAGATAAATTTCAACATAGTACTAAATGGATTTTCTTCAGGAAGATTATCTATAGCGGAGTAATGAATGGATATCCACAATATAATATTTTCATAGCACTCCCCCTTGGATGTTCATTAAAAGATAATGTGCCTCGTTAAAATCTTATTAGGAAAAATTCAGTGGGAAAAATCCTAGTGAAGGAAAAAGAGTACACATATTTAGTAATACGCATTTTTAGATGCCTCATTAAAAACCTTACAAGAAAAACCCTATGGGAAAAATTTTAGTAAGGAAAAAAGAGTACATCGCGTATTTCACTCCCCCTAATAAAAATATTGTTCAAATATTTGAGTCTCCGCATTCCAATCTTGTATAACATCTTCTCAAAAGTTGAAGTTGTCAAAGATTTAGTAAACAAATCTGGTGGATTGTCACTTGAACGGATTTGTTGCACATCGATGTCACCATTTTTTTGAAGATCATGTGTGTAGAATAATTTTGGTGAAATGTGCTTCGTTCTATCTCCTTTTATAAATTCTCTCTTTAATTGGGCTATGCATGCAGCATTGTCTTCGTATAAAATTGTGGATCTTTTATCACATTCCAAACCACATTTTTCTTGAATAAAATGAATTACTGATCTTAACCATACGCATTCCCTACTTGTTTCATGAATAGTTATTATCTCAGCATGATTTGAAGAAGTAGCAACAATTGATTACTTTGTGGAGCGCTATGATATGACAGTACCTCCACATGTAAACACGTACCCGGTTTGAGATCGAGCTTTATGGGGATCAGATAAATAGCATGCATCTGCATAACCAACAAGATCTGCACTACCTTTATTAGCATAAAACAAACGCATATCAAGAGTTCCCTTTAAATATCGCAAAATATGTTTAATCCCATTCCAATGTCTCCGTGTAGCAGGAGAGCTATATCTTGCTAGTAAATTAACAGAAAATGCTATGTCAAGCCTTGTAGCATTAGCAAGATACATAAGTGCACCAATTGTACTGAGATAGGGTGTTTCAGGACCAAGGAGTTCCTCATCCTCTTCTGGAGGTCGGAACGGGTCCTTATTCACTTCAAGTGATCGAACAACCATTGGTGTACTCAATGGGTGCGCTTTATCCATGTAAAAGCGTTTTAAGACCCTTTCTGTATAGGCAGATTAATGCATAAAGATCTCGTCTGCTAAATGTTCAATTTGCAGTTCAAGACAAAGCTTTGTCTTTCCAAGATCTTTCATCTCAAATTCTTTCTTAAGATATTCAATTGCCTTTTGGAGCTCTTCTGGAATTCCAACAAGATTTATGTCATCAACATAAACAACAAGTATAACAAATTCTGATGTCATTTTCTTTATAAAAATGCATGGACAAATAACATCATTTATGTAACCCTCTTTCAACAAATATTCACTAAGGCGATTATACCACATGCGCCCAGATTGCTTTAAATCATATAAAGATCTTTGTAATCTGATTGAATATATTTTTCGAAATTTTGAATTTGCTTCAAGGATTTTCATGTAAATCTCATTATCAAGTGACCCATACAGATAAGCTGTAACAACATCCATCATATGTATTTCAAGCCTTTCACGTAAGGCTAAACTGATGAGATATCGAAATGTTATGGCATCCATAACGGGTGAATATGTTTCTTCATAATCGACTCCATGTCGTTGTGAGAATCTTTGTAGGAGAGCTTTGTATCTTTCAACTTCATTTTTGTCATTCCTTTTTTGCACAAAAACTCATTTATGACCAACTGGTTTTATACTAGCAGGTGTTTGGACTACTGGTCCAAAAACCTCTCTTTTAGAAAGTGCGCTCAATTCTGATTGAATTGCCCCTTGCCATTTTGGCCAATCAGATCTTTGTCGATATTATTCGACAGATCGGGGTTCAAAATCCTCACTATCTTGCATAATGTTAGGTTCAACATTATAAGCAAAAATATTATCCACCACTATTTCAGATTGATTTAAATTAATCTCATCACCATTATAACTTATTAAAAGTTCCTTGCTCACTTGAGTCTTGGGTTCAGTGATTTTTTCAGGAATCTCAGAACTAATCAGATCTTGGGTCTCTTCAGGGGATCCCTTTAACGTATCGTTTTTATCATTTGTCGATTTTCTTTTTCGAGGATTTCGATCCTTAGAACCCAAAAGCCTACCACGCTTCAGGCGTGCTTTAGGTTTACTAGTTCTCATGCTAGTTGATGGTTCTGCTGGGACATCAATTCGTTTAGGCGCATTCTTTGCAGGGATATGAAACTTAGTTATCCTTTTCAAATCAGTAAACGCGTCTGGCATTTGATTTGCTATATTTTGTAATGGATGATCTTCTAGACCTCCTGATTACATATAGGGGTGTGTGGATCAAAATGAGATAATGATAAAACTTTTCACACAATTTCTCTTTTGATTTCCTTTATCTCTCCCCCTAATTGTGGGAAATTTATTTTATCAAACCGACAATCTACAAATCGAGCAGTAAATAAATCTCCCGTCAATGGTTCAAGATAGCGAATAATAGAGGGTGATTCAAACCCAACATATATTCCTAACCTTCTCTGTGGGCCCATCTTACTGCATTGTGGTGGTGCTACTGGCACATATACAGCACATTCAAAAATTCATAGATGGGTAATATCTGGTTCATGACCAAAAACTAATTGTGACGGAGAATATTTATTATAATATATTGGTTTGAGACAGATATGTGATGCTACATGAAAGATAGCATGGCCCCAAATAGTTGTGGGCAATTTTGTTTTCATAAGTAGTAGTCTTGCTATCAATTGCAGGCGTTTAATAAATGACTCTACAAGGCCATTTTGAGTATGAACATAAGCTACATGATGTTCAACTTTTATCCCAACTGATAGACAGTAATCATCAAAAGCTTGAGATGAGAATTCTCAAGCATTATCAAGGCGAATAGCCTTTATAGGATAATTTGGGAATTGCTCCCTTAATAGAATTATTTGGGCTAATAGCTTTGCAAACGCCAGGTTGCGAGATGATAGTAGGCACACATGAGACCATCTTGTAGATGCATCTATTAGGACCATAAAATATCTAAACAGCCCACTTGGTGGGTGAATAAGTCCACATATATCCCCATGTATACGTTCTAAAAAGGTAGGGGATTCAATGCCAACCTTCATTGGTAATGGTCTAGTGATCATTTTGCCTTGATAATAAGCATCACAAGAAAATTCATTATTTGTAAGAATTTTCAGGTTCTTTAATGGATGCCACTCGAATTTTCAGTAATTCGTCTCTTCATTATTGATCCAGGATGGCCCAAACGGCCATGCCAAAGAACAAAAATATATGAATCAGTAAATTTCTGGTTTACGATAGAGTGTGCTTCAACTGTACTAAACTTTGAATAGTATAAGCCAGAAGATAAAGTTGGTAATTTTTCTACAATGCACTTCTGGCCGGAAACATTCTTTGTAATACAAAGATATTCCATATTCATTTCATATGTCGTCTCAACATGATACCCATTTCAGCAGATATCTATAAAACTCAACAAGTTTCTTCGGGACTTGGAGGATAATAATGCATTGTCTATTATAAGTTTTGTTCCCTTAGACAGAAATATAATGGCTCTTCTAGAGCCTTCAATCAAACTTATATTACCATAAATTGTTGAAATATTTACTTTTTTCCTTATGCAAATAAGAAAAGTATTTCTGATCCTTAAATATGGCATGAGTTGTTCCACTATCAATTACACAAATATCTTCATGATTGGTCTTTGATCCAAACATAATTTGAGAATTATCCATATTCTTCAAAATGACATAAATAAATATGTTATAGTAAACATCATTATCAAAGCATAACTTTTATTTATGTACAACAATTACATAACCATATTATCTATTACAAATAACCAAAATTAAAATATTTACATTTCTACATATTCACCACCGATCATATGACTTGTTTCTCCTTCTGGGAGTGCAAAGTAATCAGCTACATCCAAATACATGAAGTCTAAATTATCCTCAGAAATAAAATTTGCTTTAACATTTTTCTCTGCCTTCTTCAGGGAGGCTTAATAAAGCTCAACCAGGTGCTTTGGTGTACGACAGGTACGTGACCAGTGCCCTTTTCCTCCACATCTATAGCATGCATTTTCTGGCTTTGCTGCTTGCACCGCTTCATGCTTTTGTTCCTTCCTTTTCCACTGCTGGTGGTGAGGAGGGTTCTTTGGTGCATTATTATTACCATGATTAGAGTTTCTTTCCCGACCACAACCATGACTATGACTGGGGCCACGACTTCTTCCACGCTTAGCTTGATGGAAGTTCTCTCATTCACTTCAGGGAATGGACAAGAACCAGTTGGTCGGCTTTCATAGTTTTTCATTAATATCCCATTATGTTGCTAGGCTACAAGAAGATGTGAGATAAGTTTAGAATACTTTTTGAATCCCATCTCTCGATATTACTGCTGGAGGAGCATATTCGAGGCATGAAAAGTGGTAAAAGTTTTCTCCAACATATCATGATCAGTAATATTATCACCATATAATTTTAATTGGAAAATAATTCTGAACATAGCAGAGTTATACTCACTGATAGATTTAAAATCTTGTAGCCTTAAATGAGTCCAATCATATTGTGCCTGTGGAAGAACGACCATCTTCAGGTGGTCATATCTATCTTTCAAATTATTCCACATGACTGGATCTTTAACAGTAAGATATTCCATTTTTAGGCCCCCATCAAGGTGATGGCATAGGAATATTATTGCTTTGGTACGATCTTGGTTTGATGCCTGATTTTTATCCTTAATAGTGTCTGATAAGTAGGGATTTTAGCCTATTAATTGCTCTCTTTTACTTGTATTTTGGGCCAAAAATGCATGAAGATATTCCCGAAAACTAACTTAATATGTTTGCTTGCAGGGATTGTTCAAAATGATCCAAAGGAGCCATAATCAACTCATAAAGGAGTCAAAACTTAAACAAAAACCAAAACTGGGCCAAGAGGTGTGGAACGCGGACCGCGACAAAAAAGTGCGGCCGCGAAAGTATCAACGCGGATGCGGCCATTATTTCGTGGTCCGCGATATGAAGAATCAGATAGATGGCTTTTTAGGCACAAACATGAACGCGGACCGCGACAAGAAGATGCGGCCATGAAAGTACCAGCGCGACTGCGATGGGAATTTCGTGGACCGCGATTGCTAAGGTTCAGAGAGTGCTTAATTCAAGCAAAAATTAGAAGGGCAGTCCGCGTCAAAGTTATACGGACGCGGAAGTCTCTCACACGGATGCGGTGAAAATTACGCGGTCCGCGAAATAAGGTTCAACTCAGGTCCAGATGTGAGGAAACACGGACCGCGTTCAGAATTACGCGGCCGCGAAAGCAAGTGTGCGGCCACAGTCAGAATTACGCGACCGCAAAACTTTCGCAGGGGTATTTTTATCCAAAAATTTTAGCTTAGTATAAATAGATCTTTTTGTCAATTTTAGGTTATGTTATGTTTTTTCTGAGTACGTGAGACGGCTGGGTTTTCCTTTTTGGGCAATTTTGTACAAGATTTACCTTATAACATTAGATTTTTATATTTTAATTTAATATTATGGATTATATCTTCTCTTTATCTTTGAATTCTATTATTATTATGAGTAGATAGACACATAGCTAGGGTTGTGACTCAACCCTAGTGTGGGTATTTAATGGGTCTTGAATTTTAGAGCTTGAATGTTTATGGGTTAGTGATATTTAGCCTAGTTCTTACTATAATTATAGAATTAGTGGTTGCAAATACTGATTCATGCCTTTATGATTTGGTCTCTTCTTGAGAAAGAGGGATTAAGTCTGGAAAAACTAGGCTAACAGGGAATTGGGGTGAACTCAAGAAATTGATAGCCCCAATTAAAGGGTTAAACCTAGAGATAGTAATACCCGACTTGAGCTATATCACATGACTTGCATGAATACCCAGTTGGACTTGAGAAAGCCAAATTGGGCAAAATCACTCAAACTATCGAGTGATATAGAGTGAGTACGTGGGTGTGATAGCTATATTACGATCCCAAATTAATCAAGCTTGCCCTAGATTCTTACTACCCGTTAGATGTCCACCTAGGCGGAGTTCGCTACCCTAGTCCTTTTAAACACTTGAAAACCAACATCAAAAAAATATTGTACTTAGTTTTAATCTTAGCATACAATAGAATAGTAGAAGTAGAATCAACACCTTCATGTTTGGAAGTGCAATTAGGAACAACACACGCATCTAGAATTAGATATAAACCTAATTCCAATTCAATTAACTCCATGTGGAAATCGATCCCGACCTTGTTAGGTAAAACTGCATTAACCATCCTCGCTACTCAATAGTGGTGTAGGTTTGGACCCGATCAATTTTTGGCGCTGTTTCCTGGGAGTTAGACGGTCTTAGCTATATATCTAACTATTTTTGTGTTTTGTTTTTCTTTCCTTCCGTTTTTCTAATTTTTGTATGTCAATTTCTTTTAGGTACCAAATAGCTCTTAACGAGGTCCTCGGACATATTCCTTAAGGGGAAGAGGTAGATGAAAATGAAGTGGATGAGGTTCACCTTAAACCTCAAGCTCAAAGAAGAGGCCGCCCGCCTCATGACAATGTTCCAAACCCTCCCCCACCTCGTCCAAGGGTAGCACACCGGGTGTTGCCCAATGAAGGCTATGCAAGTGCAATTGTCCCGACCCGGATTCGGGCAGGCAATTTTCAAATAACCAATGTCATGCTTACTCTATTAGAACAAAGGGGTTTCTTCACCGGAGCTCCACATCAGAATGCATATAATCATCTCAAAGGTTTAGTAGACACATGCTGGAGGAGCAAGCAGACGAATGCATCTAAGGATGTTTTCAGGTTAAGGCTTTTCCCTTTCTCACTTAGAGGGAAGGCTTTAGATTGGCTTGAGAAGCTACCCAACCATTCCATCTCCACTTGGGATGAGTTGGCCGAGAAGTTCATAGCGAAGTTCTTTTCTCCGGGACATATGGCAACATTGAGAGATGAAATCCTTGCTTTTAAACAAAAGCCAGATGAACATTTACATGAGATTTAGGAATGGTACCGGACAATGGTCAAAGAGTGCCCCAAAAACGATATAACTGAAGCAATGATCCAGCAAACCTTTTATAGGGGTATCAACATAACTAACCAGTGTGTCGTGAATCAACTCGCAGGGGTTAACTTCATAAACACGCCATATTCAGAAGCATGTAAAATATTATATGAGATGGCGGACACCTCTTCAGCTTGGCAAAGTCGGGCCAATGTTCCTCAGGGTAACCCAAATGTTATCCACCTTCACAAGGAACTCCATGATCATGGACAAGCCATAGCAGAGTTGACAACTACCATGAATTAGTTAGCCAAGGCACAACTTCAGCAGGTTTAGGGGCCTAAGCAAGTAAATGACATAGAAGGGGTGAATGTAATGGTTAACAAGATGAGACAAAGAGGTCAACAAGTTCAACACAATCAGGATCAATTTGAGCAAAGTGGTAGTGGGTACAACCAAGATGACTCTTATGACGATCAAAGTGAAGAGGTTCAATATGTGAACAATTATCAAGGCCAACGGAGCAATGCTCCAAATCAACAACAGTAGAGATCACAGGGAAACAATCCAAATTGGGGCAACCAAGGCCAAGGGAATTGGAATATTGGCAACAACAACAATCCGAACAATTAGGGGAATAACAATCAAAATTGGGGGAATCGAGGTAATAACCAAGGCAATTGGGGTGGCAACAATAATAGTAATTGGGGAGGCAATGGAAACCAAGGGGGTTGGAACAACAATAATAAAGGGAACCGGGGGTCGGGCCCTCAAAGGCCCCCGATGTATCAACAACCCAACAACCCACCTCCATATCCGTTTCAAGGGCAAAGTTCTTCAAACAATAAGATGGGGCGGATAGAAAGTATGTTCAAGCAAATGATGGAAAGAAATGCCGACTCCGATGCCCAAATAGCCTCCCACAATACTTTTATCCGTAACTTGGAAGTACCATTGGGTCAAATTTCTCAAGCGTTGAATACTCGCCCTTAGGGGGAACTACCAAGTGATACGGTAGTAAACCCGAAGGGTGGGAAATTTGGAGGTACTTACATGATGTTGCAAATGGCGGACCGAACAATGAAGAGGCCATTGGGGATAATTGATGATGTGCTAGTGTCATACCCCAAAACCGAGGAGTGCGACCGGCACTCAACCGAGTGAACCCGACCGAACAATCCTGTTAGATTTCATTCTACCCAAACTCATCCACGAATGGAGATAATATATATTTTCATTAATTAGACAAAATGGTGTTCACGTCTACAATAGAAATTCATTTCCAATAGCTTCATCATTTTTAAAGTCTCAAATGGACAAGTAATACAATCATAACATAACATATTTTGTCTTTCCCAGCACCAATACACAACCCACACTATGTCTACGGAGCCTCTATTGATAAAGAAGAGTACAATGATAATGCCGGCAACAAGGCCCCAGCTATACCTCAACCATAATACATAAAAAACAAAAGATACATGACCCCGGGATGAAGTGGGGCTCACCAAGTTAGCTGGGAAGAAGGTGTACTGCTATCACTGATCAATATCTCCTGCTGTGGAACCACTTGCATTCATTTAAAGATGCAGCGCCCCCGGCAAAAGGGATGTTTGTACTGTCGAATAGCACTAGTATGTATAACTAAACATCCTCCCAATAGAATGACAAAAAATACAAACAAGATAATCATAATATCAATGAAAGACTTAATCAACATCAAACCTCAATTTAGGATCAAGACAATGTTCAAATTAATTTCCATATCTCACATTAGGAGATTTTTAGTATCGATATACCATTGTCCATAATATCAGTACCACCGTATTCTCAGTACGGAGTCCGATCACGACCCGATCGCCTGGGCTATCTCATTAGAGACATCAACCACAATTACTCTCAATATCAATACCACCGTCTTTAATACAGAGTCCGATCACGACTCAATCTATTGGGCTATCCATTAGGGACATCGACCATAATCACAATTTCAGTTATAATTTCCAGCACAATCACCACCATGTGTGCGGCATGGTGTCCGATCACGACCCGATCGGCTAGGCTGTCTTATTTGAGACATCAATCTTTTTATATCAATCATCGCATTTCATAATACTTTCACATCTTTTCATTTCATTGGCACTAGTGGCCATAATTATAAGATCATTCTTGGCACGTTGGCCATATTCAGTATTTCATGCTCACCTTATCAATTTCAAATATCATCCTCATCATCAACAATAAATACAATTCAAATCAAGTTATGTAGTACACATGTGAGCAATTTAGAGTCTAATGCACATAGAGATATTTCACAAAATTTGGCATAATAGCCTTCATTTGAACTTGACTTAAAGTCGAAATATTATTAATGTACAGCCCATATTTTAACACATCCTCAATTGGTAACATAACACGAATAGAGCATTTGGGATTCTTGTTGAACATATATCTTTCAACCCAATCTTACTCGAAATAGCCAATTTCATAATGAATCACTCGGGACTTACATAATTTATATGAATATCGTGGGATTCAATTCTAAGAGAAGAGTTTAGCTAACATACCTTACTTGAGCTTCCTTACACTCTAAATATTTCGGAATTCTTAGAAACTTCAATCTATTATAGAAATATAACAAATTGAATCAAAATTAGGAAGATGATCATGGTTCTAGCTCATTTGAGTATTTTATCAAATACTTAGTGTGCATTAAGGTTCCAAGGTCCTTTTATGGAGAATTCCATAATCCCACAACCTAAACTTTACTATTTTTAGCTCAACAATCTTCCTACACCCTTTTATAACACATGCGTGTAAATAAGCAACCCTCCTGCCCAAAACTTTTCTTGCTAATTGTCCATTTCTACATAAAATTCGAAAGTGAGGGTTAGGGTGTAGAATCTTACCTCTAGGATGAAGAACTAGTGAGTTTTCCTTCTTAACCTTCCAAAACTTGGGCAAGAATTGAAGAACAATTATTGAAGAACACCTTCTCACTCTAGGTCACTCTCTCACAAAATATCATATTATAGCTCAAAATGGCCCAAATAGTGTATTTAACGAAATAGGGTCGGTTTTTAAAAACTCAAAAATGGAGCTCCGGAACGATTCTGCGGTCGCATATGCGACCGAATAATGGATATACGGACTGTATAATGGTCCCATACTTGCTGACAATACTAATCAAAATCTGCATGTGTATGCGGTCACTATACAGTTTGCATAACTATTATGCGGTCGCATAATGCACCGCATAACAGTTATGCGGTCGCATAATCGACCGCATAGTTGCTGCCAGATTTGGCCCTCTCCTGCTCACTTCTGCCGCCATTATGCAGCCCGCAGAGTGATTATACGGTCGCATAATGGACCGCATAAATGTGTTTTTCCACCAAATATTTTCCTTTACTTTCCCGTGCATTGTTCAACCCTAAAAATCTGAGCCGCGACGAGCTTGTGAGGTGTATATCCTCAAATACGTAAGCCTAGCCCGGCATCATGAAACATTATTTTCTTTACAAAATATACCAGGCTTTGCACTTAAGTACTTCGAAATTTTTCGGGGTGTTACATTCTCCCCGGGTCGACAAGTTCATACTTTCCGCAGATTTTGTGATACTCGACTGTGAGGTTGACTATGAGGTATCAATTATATTGGGGAGACCTTTCCTAGCAACAGGGAAGGCATTGGTTGATGTGGAAGCTGGGGAGCTCACCTTCCGGGTAGGCAATGAAAAAGTTGTGTTCCACATATGCAAGTCAATGAGGCAGGCTAATAGCAACTAAGTATGTTCTTTTGTCGATCTTATGACAGAGGTGATTGTTGATGACACGAGTGCTATGATCAATGTGGAAGACCCTCTGGGAGTTGTATTGTTGAATCATGAGGATGATGAGAAGGCAGGATTGATAGAATGTGCAAATGATTTGCAAGGAATGGGATCCTACACATATGGACCCCGTAAACTTTCCTTGGACCTTGAGAACCGGAAGACTCCGCCAACAAAGCCCTCAATCGAGGAGCCACCAACATTGGAGTTGAAGCCCTTGCCTTCACACCTCAGGTTTGAGTTCTTAGGCCCTTGTTCCACATTACCTGTTATTCTTTCTTTGTGCTTAACTAACGTGCAGGTAGATTCCACCCTTGCGGTGCTTCAAAGAAGGAAGAAGGCAATAGGTTGGATATTTGCGGATATTCGGGGTATAAGCCCCGCCTTATGCATGCACAAAATCATATTGGAGGAAGATGCCAAACCCTCCGTGGAACATCAAAGGAGGTTGAACGAGGCCATGCAAGAAGTAGTCAAGAAAGAGATCATCAAGTGGCTAGATGCAGGGGTTGTGTACCCCATTTTTGATAGTTCATGGACTTCGCTGGTACAATGTGTTCAAAAGAAGGGGGGCATGAATATGATCACAAATGATAGAAATGAATTGATCCCCACAAGAACTGGTACCGGTTGGAGGGTATGTATGGATTATAGAAAGCTGGACAAAGTGACCTGCAAAGACCATTTTTCATTGCCATTTCTTGACCAAATGTTGGGTAGACTTGCCGGGCGTGCTTATTATTGCTTTTTGGATGGATACTCCGGGTACAATCAAATTCTCATTGCACCTGAATACCAAGAGAAAATCTCCTTCAGCTGTCCGTATGGCACATTTGCATTCTGACGGATGCCGTTTGGTTTGTATAATGCACCGACTACCTTTCAGCAGTGTATGATGGCAATATTTATGGATATGGTGGAGGAATCCCTCGAGGTATTCATGGATGATTTCAGTGTTGTGGGGGATTCCTTTGAAGAATGTTTGGAGAATCTTGACAAAGTGTTGGCCTGATGTGAAGAGAGCAACTTAGTGCTTAATTGGGAAAAGTGCCACTTTATGGTCGAGGAGGGCATTGTCCTCGGCCATAAGATCTCAAAGAATTGTATTAAAGTAGACAAAGCAAAAATTGAAGTGATTTCAAAACTCCCTCCTCCTACTTCCGTCAAGGGAGTGAGGAGCTTTCTTGGTCACGTAGGGTTTTACCGTAGGTTCACCAAGGATTTCTCAAAAGTGGTGAACCCCTTGTGCATGTTGTTGGAAAAAGATGCCAAGTTTGTGTCCAATGATGATTGCATGAAAGCTTTTTAGCTACTCTCAAGTATAGGTTGACTACCACTCCCATCATTACCGCACCCAATTAGAGCTTACCATTCGAGCTCATGTGCGATGCTAGCGAAGTTGCGGTAGGAGCGATATTAGGGCAAAGAATCAACAAGATATTTCATCTGGTCTATTATTCAAGCAAAACAATGAACGATGCCCAAGTCAACTATACAGTGACCGAGAAAGAGCTATTAGCCATTGTCTTCGCCATGGAAAAGTTTCACCCGTACCTCATGGGTACCAAAGTGATTGTGCACATCGATCACGCGGCACTTCGTTATTTGATAAGTAAAAAGGACCCTAAGTCTAGGTTGATTAGATGGGTTCTTCTTCTACAAGAGTTTGACCTTGAAAACATAGACCGAAAAGGGAGGGAAAATCAAGTGGCGGACCATTTGTCCCGCTTGGAAGAGGAGGGGCAGTCCCATGATGGCCTCAAGATTAATTATTCATTTTCGGATGAACAACTCCTCTCTGTGTCTGTGACTGGGATACCTTGGTTCACCGATATGGCTAACTTTCTTGTGACCGGCATTGTCCCGAATGAGCTCTCTTCAAACCAAAGGAAGAAGCTCAAACGGGACTGCTTGGATTATTATTGGGACGAGCCATATCTTTTCAAAATTTGCAATGATGGTGTTATCCTGAGATGTGTTCCGGAAGAAGAGCAATTGAGTATTCTTCAAGCTTGCCATTCCTCGCCCTATGGTGATCACCATGGTGGGGCGAGAACTGCTACAAAGGTCCTAAGCTGTGGATTATATTGGCCCACCTTGTACAAACACGCTAGCGAACTTGTTAGACGTTGTGATGAGTGCCAAAGAGATGGTAGAATTTCCAAGAAGAATGAAATGCCCCTCACCACTATTCTCGAGATTGATATTTTCGATGTGTGGGGCATCGACTTTATGGGGCTATTTGTGAGTTCATGTGGGAACACTTATATTCTGGTTGTTGTTGATTATGTTTCCAAATGGGTTAAAGGTGTGGCTTTGCCCAACAATGAGGCACGGAGTGTGGTGGCTTTCTTAAAGAAAACTATCTTCACAAGGTTCGGCACCCCAAGGTCTATCATTAGTAATGGAGGTTCTCATTTTTGCAACAAAGCCTTCGACACTTTACTTTCTAAGTATGGTGTTAATTATAAGGTGTCAACCCCTTAGCTCACATAGGCTAGTGGACAAGTTGAGGTCTCCAACAGGGAGATCAAGAGGATATTATCCAAGACTGTCAATGCAAACCGGACTGATTGGTCAAGGAAACTTGACGATGCTTTATGGGCCTATCGTATAGTTTACAAGACTCCAATTGGTATGTTTCCATACCGGTTGGTATTTGGGAAAGCATGCTATCTTCCGGTTGAATTAGAGCACAAGGCCATGTGGGCGCTGAAGAAGTAGAACCTTGAATGGGCTGTAGCTGCCAATCTCCGGGTAGAGTAACTAAATGAACTTGATGAGTTCTGGTTCCATGCTTATTCCAGCTCATCCTTGTATAAGGACAAGATGAAGTACTTACATGACAAATATATCCAGAACAAAGAATTCAAGGAGGGTGACTTGGTTCTTCTATTCAACTCTCGATTACGGATGTTTCCGGGAAAGCTCAAGTCAAAGTGGAGTGGCCCTTTTGAAGTGGTGCATGTTACTCCGTTTGGTACTCTCGATTTGAAAAACAAAAATGGTGAAATCTTTAGAGTCAATGGGCACCGAGTGAAACATTACCTTGGAAAGATTGATGATAGCCACGTAGTGGCCTTGATCCATTTCAAATGATGATGGTAACATGCGTCGTGGCACGACGTTAAATCACGCGCTTCTTGGGAGGCAACCCATGTGTTTTTCTTTCTTTTTGATTTTCTTCTTAGATTAGGCATTGTTTTGGATTAACTGATTGTGAAGTGTATGTAGGAATTGGTTATGTAGTGCAGGATTTTGATAGGAAATATTTGGCTAAGTGTTGAAAGTTCGCGGACCACGCCCAAAATTTCGCGGTCCGCGTGAGCATTTTGCGGCATTACATTTTTGTCCACGGACGCGTACTTGAAAAGAGCAAAATGCCAACTCTCTGAAGTTGGATTGTCAAAAATACTTCAGAGATCGCGGCCGCGTTCCAATTTTTGTGGACCACGTTGAATTTTGCGGTCGCGGTCAATAGTCCGCGGACTGCGCCCATATGCTTGAAGCTGGTCTACATAAGGTAACATAGCGCACACCGCGATAGAATTTTACGGCCGCGCTCAGGTAAGGCGGTGGGTTCCACAGTTGATTAGTATAAATAAGGGTTCTTTAAACATTTTACAGTTTTCAAACCCTAACGTTTCACCGCACAAAAAAACACTGTTCATCTCATCATTCTCTCAATTTTCATCTCATTCACATTAAGAGTTCATTTCCTACTACAATTTTACAACTGGTATGTTCAATTCAATGATGTGATTTTATCTTTTTCTTTTCTTTTCTCTTTGTTTTAATTTTTCTTTGCTAGTTAGGGTTAGATGCATGCCATGATCTCAAATTAATGCTTAATTGATACTTAAATACATGTGGGTAGTGTTTATATGCCTAATGGGGGCTGGAGTTAGTAACTTTGCATGGTTAATTGAACTAATATTTGTACACTTAGTGAAAACCCTAGTTATCAGTGTTCTTAGTACCATATTATTGGAATTTCACGGCCGCGGTCCATTTAATGCGGTCCGCAAAAGGGTAGGCAGCTGCGTTCATTGTTTTGCGGTCTGCGCTACCCCAGCTTTTAGTTACTGAGTGATTGCTAAGAGTTCGCGGCCACAGTCACTTTTACGCGGTCAGCGGCTAGTCCTTCAAGGTTGCGCTCAAGTTTTCGCGGTCCGCGCTTGTGAACTTCAAGGAGTCTGTTAATTGCTTTCGCGGATTTTTTCACGGTCCGCGATTGGTCATTCGCGGTCGCGTCTAAATTTTTGCGGTCCGCGTGTGTCCAAGATCAGAGAGTTAGTACTCTGAAACTAACCTCTTCGCAGCCGTGTTCACTTTTTCGCGGTCTACGATGGGCATTCCGCGGCCGCGTCCACTTTTTCGCGGTCCGCGATGCCCTGTTTTGAGAGCCCTGTTGTTCATTTCATCTGTACTGCTTTAAGGCATGATTGAACCCCAATTCTAATTATCTTTCACTAATTGTGTGTTGCAGAAAATGGTGCGATCTCGTGGAGAAGCAGACAAATCAAAGGGGAGGGCAGAATCCTCCCGAGACCGGGGCAATGGAAAGCAGGCTTTGCCCTTATCAGCTCAAAGAATCATAAGCAAAAAAGAAAACCCTCACTAGACATCTTGTTGATTCATCAGACACAAGTGAATATCTCCCATCCCGGGAGATTTCTGAGGGGGAATCTATACAACCTCGACAAGAGGCCCAATCACAACCCTTTAGCCTAATCGATGAAGCTACCTCCTCTTCTGGGTCGTCTGATGACTCAAAGGGAGATAGTGAGGCATCAGAGCCATCTTCCCCACCTGCTGCAACTCCGGCCTCAACAGCTGCTCCTATCAATGTAGATGAGGATGACGAGGTCCCGGATGACGGGAGAGGGGTGATACCAATGTGGGTGGTCTTGCTAGATCAAGGAAACCCGAGGTGTGGGCGGATAGATTCGTGAGTGAGAAAGCATACCACAAGTTCCGGGAATGGTGGCCGCAAAGGTCGCTCATCCTTGAGCGACAGTTTATAGACAGAGTTCTCCTTCCTCACAATCCAAATGTCAAGAGACAGTTTGAGGAGAGAAAGGGGTGGATGTACTTCTCCAACAAGATCCCGGATGCCAATGAATACCTTGTCAAGGAGTTCTACGCAAATTTTGCCCACATCAAAAAGGGCACCACTGTGACAAAGGTACGGAACTTGAAGATACGGTTTGATGGCGACACCTTGAACACATATGCCGATTTTGAGGATGTGGAAGTTGTACAGTATTTGAAGAAAATGACCCTAGATGAAGCAACCCGGCCTTGGATAGCGGAATTAATAGCCATCTTAGGGACAAGACCGGCCTGGCTCGCAGCTGGAGTCCTAATCGCCAGAAACACCCTCAGATTTGAAGCCAAAGGGTGGTGCACATTTGTATGCAGCCGGCTTGATCCTAGCCATCATGATAATGACATCCCACTATCCTGGGCGATCCTAATAGCTTCCATCATGGTGGGGTATCCAATCAATGTGGGGAAACCTGATGTCCCACCACATCTCTAAAGGAACCGGAAAAGAAGAAAGGTCTTACCCCTACCCCAACTTCATCACTATGTATCTCGAGGACCAAGGGGTAGAGGGGAGGCACTATGACACGAAGGTGAAGCCGAAAAAATCTTTCTCCTGGTATAGCCTTCAAGGACCGGACAACCGTAAAGCAAAGGGTAAAGTCACTACCTCCACTGGCCAGTCTGAAGAGCCAAGGGTAGTGGCCACCGGGTCAGAGCCTTCCGCAGCAGAGGGACCTTCAGCTTCCATGCCTTCTCCTTCATCTAGGCCATCCATCATTGTGCCCTCATCTTCTACTTACCCCTAGACTGCACTGCGGGTTTCTCAGACCTTATCCAGCATCAACAACTAGATGCAGGCAGCTACATCAAAGTTGTCTGTCTTATCCAGTGCATTAGCAACACAGTCAGCCTCAGCACAGCTTCAGGCACCTCCATCAGTGGAGGATTCATTGATGGAGCTTCTAGCCAGCCAGAAGAAGCTCCTGGACAACCAAACGAAGATCTTGGAGACTTTGGATACTCATGGCAAGGTGATCAAGGATCTAGGAAAGCAGGTAAAGAAGATGAGTAAGACTCGGGCCTCAAAGGAGTTAGTGGAGAAGCTGAAAAGGGAGATAGAGAAGTTCACTTCTACTGGAGACATCCCACTTGAATTACTTATGGAGGAGACTCCCCCAGCAGCACAGACAGCAGAGCATGATGCAGACAGAGCTCCAGTTAGAAGATTTGTGGTCCCCCAGTCAGAGGATTTGAAGATCCAGTTAGAGGACCCCACTCATGTGCCTGACCCCATGCAGACAAAGACCACATAGGGAGTTTTATTTACTCTCTAATCCTTCCCTGATCTTATTTTGAAATTAGTATTGAGGACAATGCTACCTTTTATTTGGGGGAGGGGGAGTCCATTTTGATTTGGTGATGATTTGATAACATTGGTATGTAATAATTATGATACTATTTTTCTTTACCTTTATTTATCGTTAGTTTCACTTTTGGTATGTATATAACTCTACCATTCGATGTATATATTCATTTTCATTTTGTATATATTCGTTTCACTCCATTATTGTACATATTCAGTTTAATTTCCATAGTTTACTTTATAACTTCTTTCGTATTTTTCCTTAATAGCTTAGCTTCTTATTTCTTTTAGTAGCTTATTTTTGAGTTTTTAGCTTCTTTTTACATTTTGCGTGATCAATAAGCCTTTGGTTTTCTTAATGCCACGGTTCTTTCCAAACGTGGAGGTTTGTGTGAACCAGGTGGCTCTTCCCAACGATGGATGGCGTGATCTTAAGGGATCGAGTCTGTTTTCTTTTTGTTTTGGTGTATATAGTAGTAATGAATAAAAGTGTCTCAAGCAGGCTTCACTTGGTACTAACACATTTACCTTCGACCTCATTGTTAGAGACAAGTTGATTGGCAAAGATTAGCTCTAGTTGTGACCTATAGACTCTTGCGTTGGCTAAAACAATCATCGAGTGGTTTCCTTAAGCCATTTGTGATTTTCAATCTTAGCTAGGGTTATTGTGGGCCCTCGACTCTGTTCTCTTTAACAATCCAGCGGCTTGAGAGGTAAGGTATTGAATTGCAAGTCCAAGTCCCATGCCAATAAGTCTAGAACTTGCCCTGAATGTTTGTCTAGGTAAAATTCTGAGGGTAGCTCGACTTGTGAAATGATTGTAGGCTCTCCTTGGTCCAAGTTGAACATTTAAAGCTTCCATAGCTTACCAATATTATATCCCTAGTCAACTCCTTTGAGCCTAAGCCTTTTTCATTCAATAGCCATATTACAAGCCTTTATCCGTTCTATAATGACCCTCTATTGGCACCCAATCTTTCCTTAGCTTTCATAATGAACAATTGGCAAAAGCATAAGTTTGGGGGAGATACGAGTAATTTGAAAGTGATAAAAGGTTCAAAGAAGAAAAAAAAGAATTGTTGAAAAGGAAGGGCAAAGAAAAGGAAGAAAAGCCAAAAAGAAATACGTCAAAAAGAAAGAGAATGTTGAAGGGATTCAAAGAACATAATGATGAAAGGCAAGGAATGATGAGAAAAGGAGAAAAATGATTGTCATGAGTAAGAAAGAGTGATGATTTGTCTCTCTAGTTCCCCTAAGGAAAAAGAAAAATGACTCAAAGAATCAAGAAAGTATGAGCCGAAATGAGAAAATGAAGTGCTTAAGGAAAGATGAAACTATCATAGTTCGTTATGTCCTACCTTGATCCAAAAGCCTTCATTACATCCCTACTAAAGCCCTATATGATTTCAAGTTGAGTGAGCTTGCATTAGTGGTGATTTACATAAGGGGTAAGCTTATGGTACTTAGAGCCGGACATGTGGCATTCTTTTGAGAGTGATGAGCGCACTTCTTCACAATCCTTGTTTTGAGTGTTACATTCTAAAAAGCGAGATTTGCTCATAGAGAGTAGAGGAGGAGGAGTTTGGGATCCACAATGACCTACGTGAGAGAGTGAGCTTCCTTGATGAATTGAGTCAACTCTTGATAATCTAGTGTCACATTAGAACTATGGAACTCAAAAGGTCATAACATGAAGTTGTTGATAATTTATTTGTGTTGAGGGTAATTGATAGTCCCAATTGATGCTTGATGAAGTCACCTTAGGCCTGTTGAAATATCTTTTTTTTTCTTGTGGAGGAGGGAATTACCTTATTTGCTTGAGGACAAGCAAAAGCTTAAGTTTGGAGGAGTTGATAAGTAGGGATTTTAGCCTATTAATTGCTCTCTTTTACTTGTGTTTTTGGCCAGAAATGCGTGAAGATATTCCCGAAAACTAACTTAATATGCTTGCTTGCAGGGATTGTTCAAAATGAGCCAAAGGAGCCATAATCAACTCATAAAGGAGTCAAAACTTAAACAAAAATCAAAACTGGGCCAAGAGGTATGGAATGCGGACCGCGACAAAAAAGTGCGGCCGCAAAAGTATCAACGCGGATGCGGCCATTATTTCGCGGTCCGCGATATGAAAAATCAGAGAGATGGTTTTTTAAGCACAAATATGAACGCGGACCGCGACAAGAAGATGCGGCCGCGAAAGTACCAGCGCGACTGCGATGGGAATTTCGCGGAACGCGATTGCTAAGGTTTAGAGAGTGCTTAATTCAAGCAAAAATGAGAAGGGCGGTCTGCGTCAAAGTTACGCGGACGCGGAAGTCTCTCACGCGAACGCGGTAAAAATTATGCGGTCCGCGAAATAAGGTTCAACCCAGGTCCATATATGAGGAAACGCGGACCACGTTAAGAATTACGAGGCCGTGAAAGAAAGTGTGCGGCCGCGGTCAGAATTACGCGGCCGCGAAACTTTCGCGGGGGTATTTTTGTCCGAAAATTTTAGCTTATTATAAATAGATCTTTTTGTCAATTTTAGGTTATGTTATGTTTTTGCTGAGTACGTGAGATGGTTAGGTTTTCCTTTTTGGGCAATTTTGTACAAGATTTACCTTATAACATTAGATTTTCATCTTTTAATTTAATATTATGGATTATATCTTCTCTTTATCTTTGAATTCTGCTATTATTATGAGTAGCTAGACTCATAGCTAGGGTTGTGACTCAACCCTTGTGTGGGTATTTAATGGGTCTTGAATTTTAGGGCTTGAATGTTTATGGGTTGGTGATATTTAGCCTAGTTCTTACTAGAATTATAGAATTAGTGGTTGCAAATACTGATTCATACCTTTATGATTTGGTCTCTTCTTGAGAAAGAGGGATTAAGTCTGGAAAAATTAGGCTAACAAGGAATTGGGGTGAACTTAAGAAATTAATAGTCCCAATTAAAGGGTTAAACCTAGAGATAGTAATACCTGACTTGAGCTAATATTACATGACTTGCATTAATACCCAGTTGGACTTGAGAAAGCCAAATTGGGCAAAATCACTCAAACTATCGAGAGATATAGAGTGAGTACTTGGGTGTGATAGCTATATTACGATCCCAAATTAATCAAGCTTGCCCTAGATTCTTACTACCCGTTAGATGTCCACCTAGGCGGAGGTCGCTACCCTAGTCCTTTTAAACACTTGAAAACCAACATCAAAAAAATATTGTACTTTGCTTTAATCTTAGCATACAATAGAATAGAAATAGAAGTAGAATCAACATCTTCATGTTTGGAAGTGCAATTAGGAACAACACACGCATCTAGAATTAGATATAAACCTAATTCCAAATCAATTAACTCCCTGTGGAAATCGATCCTGACCTTGTTGGGTAAAACTACATCGACCATCCTCGCTACTCAATAGTGGTGTAGGTTTGTACCCGATCAGTGTCTGCCAGACCCATCGCATCAAGATAAATTTTGGCATCAAGCGCCCAAGACATGTAGCTTTTGCCCAATATATCCAGGGCTACAAATTCAAGTTTATAAAGATTTGACATTATTTAGAAAAAGAAAGTTCGTACCTTTGATACTTTCAAAGTATTTGTTCGAGATGGAAGAGTCTCGTGCTGATAACGTGTTATAAATAAAGACTGTAAAGTAAAGACAAGTATAGAGAGAAACTGATATATTATTCAAACTTCAAACTTATGTTCATAATGAACTGAAAACTCCTCTATTTATAGAAGAAACGAAGCAGCTGCGAGGCTTTTCAGGAAGCAACAACAAGGCTTTTCTTTAGTTGCTTGTAAGCTGTATGTATAAGCTGCTTGCAACCTGCCTGTTTAATAAGAAGCCGCTGCAAATCATTTCATTGAATTGCTTGCAACCTGCCTGCATCAGCTGCTTGTAAGTTGTCTGCATGAACTGCTTGCAACTTGCCTGTTTAATAAGAAGTTGTTGCAAATCATTTCATTGAGTTGTTTGCAACCTGCCTGCATCAGCTGCTTGTAGATAAACTTCAACAGAGTACTAAATGGATAATCTTCTTCAGGAAGATTATCTATAGCGGAGTAATGAATGGACATCCACAATATAATATTTTCATAACAGTTGTTGATTTTTCTAATTTTTTTCTTTTTAAAAGATTGAAGGAGTGTGACTATTTCACTCAAAGCGAATTTAGAAAATAAAAAAGATTGTTGACATATCAGAAATATGTCTAAATATAAAAAGAATATGTATAAAGCACTAAAATTACCCTTTTAATTGAGTTTCCGTAGAGTTCTATATTTAATTTTGTTCATTTATATGGATGGTAAATGAGAATATTAAAATTTAAATAGTTTTTAAAAAGATAAAAATGCCATTTCTTTGGACAGACCAAAAAGTAAATGTGTTAAATTGGACAAAAGAAGTATTAGATTTAGATTTAGATTTGTATCACTAGAATTATATTTTTATTTAACTCCTAAAAACAAAGTAATAATATTATACAAAAGGAGTACTACTCCCATAAGTTTGAGGCTGGCATTTTCATCACTGAATCAAAGAGTTTGCTGGCAGATAAGCTGAGCTAATAATTATTTGCTGCACGAATTTCGTCCAATTTGGAAGCGGGGGGAGAAAGAATCTTTGTACAGGAGCTTAACGAGTGCAGTTGTTTCCCCTGTTGCAAAGGAGAACGCTTTACTCATAGCTTTTTCAAGATATATGTTTCAATTTATTACTGGTAGTCCGGTACAGCAAATATCGATATAAAGTATTCATGATTTGAAATATTATTTCATACTTGATATAAATACTAGTGTTATTAATCTTTATACTCCTAACAATTTAAATATTATGTGTATGCATAATTATCTATGATTGAATCAAACTACCTCTACGAGTATCAAACAAGCAATAGCACATTTATTTAGTTGGACGAACTGAGTTGATCACACACCACTAAGGATTATGATAAGATAGTTATGAAGAGAGTTTTCAAAATCTTCCTTACTAAGAATAAGATGGACCTGGTTAGATGCTTTGAAACCAGAGTTAATTAGAATAAAGCTCTTAGGCGTCATTTGGTAGAATAGTGAGATATTTTATGGGATTAGTTATTCCACCTTTTGTATCAGATAGCTAATTTTGTTATTTTAGTATAAAATTTATCTCAAAATTAATTAATACCCCAAATAAAATATGAGATAAAATTAATCTCAAACTTTATCCGAGAATTATTATTATTATCTCATGTACCAAACAATGCCTTAAAATTCAAAGGAAAAATTGGTGCGGTGCGGGAGTTTGTTGAAAATTACACTTTCTCCTATTGGTAGAATTTGAGTTAGGTGGAAATCAAATAATGTGGCAGAGATAGTGCTGGAATCTTCTTCTCGGTTGATTCATTAGCAGATCCAGGACAAGAACTCATCTTTTATTAGTTTAATGCATCTGTGAGTGGTATAGGGTGAAAAATATGTTTATATTTAATGATTGCACGAGAAAGTGATGCGTGGAATTTGAGATAGAAGATAGCCAAACTTCAAGGCAATGATCTTGCTTGTCATCGGAGAGAATGATGCTTATAAAGACAAAATAAATGCCGTCATCTGGTAGCATTCAATGAAAAATATTTTACAATATTAAATGCATGATCTGTTACCTAGAACATGATATTCAGTGCCCACCGTTACACATTCATCAATAGCCCTCATAATTGTCATTAAAGAGAAGCTTAATCTTAAGACCTTGTTCCCTAAATGTAGGTATAAATAGTAAGCTATATCATCATTGTAAGGGGATAAATTTTCTGACAAGCATATACTATACTTCATCTAAAGCTAAAATAACATGTTACTTTCTTGCTTATTTGCATTGTTCTTATCACTCCCGGTAGCTCTATATCCGGATCCATGATATCTGCCTTTTATTTCAATTTTAAGGCTAAGTCTCATATTTCTATCAAATTCATCTGTTATTTTTGGATCATATTAATTCATTTGTCTATAAACCACGTATAAATTTAATTGTACCATTTTACGGGTAAACAGTTTGGCGCCCACCGTGGGGCATAGGCAGTTGTGTAATTATGTTGATCCTTGCATCTATTATTAACTCGTTTGATTATTTGTTCTTAGCGAAAAATCATAGAAAATGGAAGATAACTGTGTAAACAAAACACACAACGTTGACGCCCAAGGAAATCAGCCTCAGCACGAAGATTCTATTAGCGATACCCGCAACGAGAGAAACAAGGCCACGTCGGTCCACGGCGGCCGATATCCGCTACATGTTCGAGGGGTGACTCCTAATGATGCTAAAGAAAAGCACGTCGTCGAAGCAGTCAGGGTCTTGCAGGAGCAACATGAGGGCATTATAGGCCATCTCACACAACAAAATAAGGTCATGACAGAGCGAAAGCAGGCATTGTCGGGCGCTTCCAACAACGCGAATGGATGAGGTCCAGTTCTTCCCGGTGCTCCCGCAAATCAAGCAACGCAGAGGATCGACAACACCACCCTGAGAGGCGAGGTCAGTTCCGATGGGGCCTGGAGGAGTGGATCCGGTCACAACAACGAGAGTAATCCCTTTAAAATTGAACTCATGTGGTTTATGAGGGAAGCAAACACCCGAATAGATCAAATTCCGGGTGCACCACCAGTTTTGAAAGGGCCGGACTCAAAGAAGTACACGCAATTGCCGTATAAACTAAGTGCGGCACCAGAATTAATCCCGAAGCGGTTTAAAATGCCGGATATGCCGAAGTATGATGGGACTTCAGATCCTCAAGAGCATATCACCACCTATACAACGGCGGTGAAGGGGACCGATTTAGCTCCCCGTGAGATTGAGTCAGTTTTGCTAAAGAAATTCGGGGAGACTCTTATGAAGGAGCCCTGACGTGGTATTCGCTTTTGCATGAGCATTCTATAGATTCCTTTGAGATGCTCGCGATCTCTTTCATCAAGGCCCATGCTGGGGCCAGAAAGGTACAGGCCCGAAAGGCCGATATATTCGGTATTGCGCAAGGAGAGTCCGAATTGTTGGGGGAGTTTATAAACAAATTCCAAAAGGAAAGGATATTGCTACAAAGGCCGTACCGGATGAATGGGCGGCTGAAGCATTCACTAAAGGTTTGAATCTGAAGAGCTCTGATGCTTCCCGAAAACTGATGGAAAGCCTGCTCGAGTTCCAGGCAACGACATGGGAAGATATTCACAACCGATACGAATCAAATATAAGAATCGAGGATGATCAGCTCAGTTTCCCGGCTTCAACCAAGGGTCGTGACCGAGAGAAGAATAAAGAGAAGTCAAGAGACAGTTTTGACTCGGATCGACGGTTTTTAAGGGGTCAGTTTTTGCCTTATGAATGGGTTGAAGGACGTGGAAGAGGTTTCTGATCGGTAAATAGATTCGCTACCGATAGAAGAACTGATCGCAGCCAAAATAACAGGTCATTGCAGAACAAGGAAATGTCAGATTCTCAAGATTCTTCCTAACCCACGCTTTCCGAATACAACTTCAATTTCAGCGTAGTGGAGCTGGTGTCGGCTATGAGGAATATTAAAGAAGCACGATTCCCGAAGCCAATGAGATCTTATCTTAGCCAGAGTGATCTTAATTTGTGGTCCGAATACCACAAGAAAAAGGGTCATCGGACTGGGGACTGTCGGCATTTGCGTGGAGAGGTCGCGACATTGCTGAAAAATGACCATCTCCCGGAATTCTTAGGTGACCGGGCTAAAAATAACTGCGGTCACAATTGTGATAACGAGGAGCCTTGGAAAGCAGGAGAAGATCCCCCCGCCTGACGATCAACCTGATTTTCGGGGGAAACGAGATTAACGGGGTTAAATTCTCGGCGGAAAAAAATACGAAGATATCAGTGACCCACATCAAGAGACTCCGAGAAGTCGCTGAAGACGACATTACTTTCACGGAGGAAGACGCGGATGGACTTCTACTACCGCATAACGACGCCTTGGTAATCTCTCTAAATATCTTAGATTTTAAAATTAAACGTGTTCTGGTGGATCCAGGAAGTTCGGCCAACATCATACAATGGAGGGTGTTGGAGCAAGCCAAGCTCAGCGGAAGTATCATTCCGGCCACAAAACTCCTCGACGGTTTTAATCTGGCAAGTGTGATAACCCGATAAGAGATCCTACTACCCACGAATGCCGAAGTGGTGATGAAGACGACCCTTTTTGAGGTAGTGGACAGTGATATGGGTTACAATATCATCCTAGGGAGACCATGGTTACACAAAATGAAGGTTGTGCCATCGACATATCATCAGTTGCTGAAATTCTCAACTCCCGAGGGAGTTAAGCAAATAAGAGGTGACTAACCGACAGCAAAAGAGATGAATGCAATCTCAGTCTCTAGAGCAAAGGGAAGGAGCCTGCGGCACAACAATTACACGAATCGGCGCCTGTTCTTGAGCCAATAAGCAGGTAGTGTATAATATTATATTGCTTTTGGTTAATATAATTTTTTCTTTTAACCAAAAAGAAAAAAAGATGAATAAAACACATTAAGTTTTAATTAGAGATCTCAGTTCAACATCTAACAATTAAAAAATAATCTTGGCAGAAAGGATTTCTCTTCTAACTAGCCTTATACGTGCAAATTCAAATTGATCCTTGCCTGAAAACGAAATTTATCATCGGTGGAAAACACCAAAAAGGAAGAAAAGAAAAGAAAAAAAATGATCACGCGAAGGAAGAGTCTTCCTTAATCCTTAGCGAAGACATAGGATCCTAGTTTACTTGGACTAGTCAGCTAACATGTCACCAGAAAACATCAATCCTAGATTTATGCCACATTGTATCCACTTCCTCGTAAGTTCCAATTAGTTGACTTTTCTCTTAATGCATACATTTGACTCAGTCAAATTGCTACTGCCATTTGGTAATAAACTTCTCATTTCCTTGGAATACCCGATGTCCTTTTTGGCTTAGGAGTAATAACTAGGTAGCTCTTGTTAGATTTACACATTCCAGAGCGAATTGAATCACTTGGTATATAATCTGTTTAAAGTTTACTTAAGTTATGAATTAAATCAATTTAATCATAAGCTAAATAATGAATCAAAATCTGACTAATTCAACTCAAATATTTTTTAACTTCGTCCAATTTATTTTATTAATTTGTCAAGCACCAACCAAAAGATTTTTTTTCTTTGTGAAGGGTGAAGTGGGTGAAAGTATAGAGAGAATAAAAAATCATAACACATTACATAATTTCTTGTTTATTCTTGTCAAAATATTTTTTTTGAATCAATTTTTATTTACCAAACTAGTATTAGCACCTGTGCGGATGCGCGGACATTAACCATGTCAAGTATTTGAGTTATTTGGATTATATGTAAATAATCTTAAAATTTAAACATTCTCGATAAATATAGATAATTATTGAATATTAATTAAGAAAATTACATGAAAAAGATTAAACATTTCTCAAATCTCCTAGTTATAATTCTATTTTCTTTTTTGGTACCATTCTCGTCGGTGTCATTGGATCATAAAATAGTCAGAAAGCAAAATAATAACTCATATTTATGGCAAAACAATCAAAGGTTGAGACTATGAAAGACTCTTTGGATACGACTTGACTCTTTTACTACTACTTGAACTCTTATTTGGTGTGTTGATATCTTTCAAAAAATATTTGTATTTTAAATTTCAGTTTCTAAAACTTTATCTTTTGATAATAATTATTTTTATAATAATGTAAGTGAAAATATTATCCTTAATTCAAAACTTATTTTAGCCGGCTATCTAAATATTTAAATAATTCTTTAGCCAGTGAATATTTTTTCAGTATAACTCCATTTTGATATTTGACACTAACTATATTAAATATCTAATTTATTTGAATTATATTTAAATAACCTTAAACTCTAAACTTTCTAGATAACTATAGATAATCATTAAATATTAATTAAGAAACACTATATGAAAAAAGACTAATATTTTCTCAAATCTTGTAGTGATAATATTATTTTGCACAATTTTCATTGGTGTCAATAGAATCTAAAAATAGTCACGAAGCGAAATAATAACTCGTATTTATGGAAAAACACAAAGGTTGACAAAATATGAACGACTCTTTGGTTACGACATGATTCTTTTACTATGACTTGAACTCTTATTTGGTATGTTGTTATCTTTTAAAAAATATTTCTATTTTGAAATTCCAATTTCTAAAACTTTATATATATTTCAATAATGATTATCTTTATAATGATGCAAGTGAAGATATTATCCTTAATTTAAAAATTCACTTTAATCAGCTATCTAAAAATTTAAATAATTTTAATGTCGGTGAAACTTTATTTCAGTATCTCTCCATTTTGAGTTTATCAATATCTCTACCCACAAATTTTGAATTTTGAATACCCTATATATACAGATTTTTGATTCTTTGAATCATTAAATGTTAATTTAGGTGATTTTTATTATATAATATTGCACATATTGTCTTAAAACTGCCAAGTAATTTTTTCTTGACACCATACTTAGCTTAACCTCAATGCAAACAACTCAAATTACATTTAAATTCAAATTCGAATATCATATCAGTTTGTTAGTAATAGTGATTTTTGAAAAACGACACACAATGTAAATTAAAAAATTCTTATCTTATAATCTATGTATTTGAGTTGAAAAAATATATATTTAAAATCGATGAGATCAGCTTCTAAATTTTTGAGAAATTCGTTGTAATATCTTATTTCTGGTTTTTAGATTTTCCATACTTTTTTCTATATTTATTTTCTTTTATCTTATTTGTTATGTTTCTGTTTTTTTTTTGTTACAAAAAATTAATTTATTTCGCTATAAAAGGATGAGTTATAATAGAAATTGTCTACAAAAGAAATTTATTTATATTTTTAGTCTTTAGTTGAAATTCTTTCATATTTGTCTTTTGGCTTTATCTAATCAACCTAAATAGGTGTTCACCCATCTACTTAAATTAATTGAAGGATGTGTAATTTATATATAATATGTGTATAATCGTGTATTGTGAGTATATCATCTATGTATATCAGCTATAAAAAGTAAAAAATAAATCTAGCAATATATTTACATAAATATTTCATAGGATTTTGGTTACTTGATTTTATCCATGATATGACTTCTATTATAATAATTTTAAAAACTAACTACATTATATTTTAAAATTACATTATATTTTAAAAAATAATCCCATTTCGAAATAATTTATTTAATTTTTTTTAAAATAATATTTCACGTCATACCAATTTTATTATTTAAAATATATATTTTGTTATTCTTGAAGATCGATATAGAAACTATCAGTTAGAAAGCCAATATTCCTCTTGTTGAAATTCGAGAAAAAATATCTTTCATATAATATAATTATTCAAAATTAATATTCTTCAACAAAAAAACTATTATACCCTTGCAATGTTGACTGTAGCTAAATGAAGAGATTTTAGCTTATACCCTTCAATTCCTAGAATGATGCAAGTGAAGATATTATCCTTAATTTAAAATCCACTTTAATCGGCTATCTAAAAATATAAATAATTTTGTTGCCGGTAAAAACTCCATTTTAAATTTATCGATATCTCTATCCACAGATTTTAAATTTTGAATACCCTATATATACAATTTTTTTGTTTTTTGAATCATTAAATGTTAATTTAGGTGATTTTTATTATATAACAGTACACATATTGTCTTAAAACTGCCAAGTAAGTTTTTTTCGACACCTTACTTGGCTTAACCTCAATGCAAACCACTCAAATTACATTTAAATTCAGATTCGAATATTATATCAGTTTGTTAGTAATAGTAATTTTTGAAAAACGACACACAATGTAAATTTAAAAACCCTTATCTTATAATCTATATATTTGAGTTGAAAAAAAAATATATTTAAAATCGATGAGATCATCTTCTAAATTTTTGAGAAATTCGTTGTCATCTCTTATTTCTGGTTTTTAGATTTTTCATACATTTTTTTCTATATTTATTTTATCTTATCTTATTTGTTATGTTTCTATTTTTTTTTGTTACAAGAAATTAATTTATTTCGCTATAAAAGGATGAGTTATAATAGAAATTATCTACATAAAAAATTTATTTATATTTTTAATCTTTGGTTGAAATTCTTACATATTTTTCTTTTGGCTTTATCTAATCAATCTAAATAGGTGCTCGCCCAACTACTTAAATTAATTGAAGGATGTGTAATTTATATATAATATGTGTATAATCGTGTATTGTCAGTATATATCATCTATGTATATCAGCTGTCACGACCCAATTTCACCTGTAGGTCGTGATGACGCCCAACACTATAGCTAGGCAAGCCAACTAATAAATTAAGTATATATTGATAAAATTTAAAATCAAGAAAATATAAACACAAACTCTACCAATGTGTGTGCCAAGACCTGGTGTCACAAGTGAATGAGCATCTAGTAGATTATACAAAACTCCAAATATTGTCTGAAATGAAATAGACAAAATATAAATATAAGAAGAGACACTGGTAGCTGCAGAACGGCTCAGAAAGGCAGCTCACCACTATGCCTCAGGATGACGTGAGTATATGATGATAGGTCCTCCACTAGTACATGTCTCAGATCCTGCACAAAAAGTACAGCAAGTGTAGTATGAGTACGTAAACAACATGTACCCAGTAAGTATCAAGCCTAATCTCGAAGTGGTAGAGACGAGATGGCCGACTTTGACACTCACTATGGGTCAATAATAATAACTGAAATAAAACTAGGATATTTAAATCAACATGATTTACAGAATTTACAATAATTTATTTAATCAGCAGAAATAATCAAATTCCTTCAAATGTAACAATTCTCAATATATTAATTAAATTCCTTCAATTCAAATAATTTTCAATTTATCAATTAAATCTCATTTACAGGAGTAACAATTAATTCCTTAACAGGCAAGAATAATAATTCATTTAATTCCAAGGATTTTTTAATATATTAATTAGTTTCACAAGCTGAAATAAATTATTAAAGTATCGTGTAATTATTATTATTAAGCACGATTTCTGCCAAGGTCGTTCGGCCCAATCCAGAATATTGTGTGCACTGCCGAGGGACGTGCGGCACGATCCATAGATGCATCTATCCTGCCGAGGCGTTCGGCCCGCTCCACAAGAAAGGAGGACATTTTCTTATGTACCTCCGGAAGAAGAGTATATTTATTATAATATAAATTCGGGAGAATGAACAGTTTCTTTTAACAATGAATTAATTTAAACAGAAAATCAAGTATATGAGATTTCCATCCTTTAATATTTTTATCTAACAATTCACATATATATATATATATATATATATATATATATATATATATATATATATATATATATATATATATATTAAACAAAGAATATAATTTACATAATTTATTCATACTTTGAGTCCTAAACTACCCGGACTTTAGCATTAGTTATAACTACGCACGGACTATCGTCACCTCGTGCGTACGTAGTCCCCACAATTAGCAATAATTATTAAATTTTAATTACCTATGAGGTAATTTTTCCCTCACAAGATTAGACAAGAGACTTACTTCGTCTTGCTCCAATTTAATCCACTATAAGGCCTTTTCCATGATTATTCAACTCCGTCTGGCTCGAATCTATCCAAAATAATTCGATATAATCACTAAATATTATAGGAATCAATTCTATAAGAAAATACTATATTTTTAAGAAAAGATCCCGAAATTAATTAAACATTCGCCCACGGGGCCCACATCTCGGAATCCGGCGAAAGTTATGAAATCCGACAACCCATTCAATTACGAGTCCAACTATACTAGTTTCACTCAAATCCGACTCCGACTCGATACCGAAATCTCAAAAATTCTTTTCTATGAGATTTCTAAAAAATTTCAAATTTCAATCTCAAAACACTAATTAAATGGGGAAAACAATGATATATTTGTGTATATAGACCAAATCCGAGTTGGAATCACTTATCCCAAATGTCTTTCCTTGAAAATCTATCAAAAGCCGCCTTTGTTCAAGCTCAAGTTTGTCAAAAATGGCAAATGGGTCGAATGCCTCTGTTTTTTTATAACTTACAGATCTGTCCAGTTCGATCACGCGAGCTCGATCTCGGGAGCTCGATCTTGAGAGTTCGATCTTGGGAGCTCGATCTCGGGAGCTCGATCTCGGGAGCTCGATCTCGAGAGCTCGATCTTGGGAGTTCGATCTTGGGAGTTCGATCTTGGGAGCTCGATCTTGAGAGATCGATCATGGGAGCTCGATCTTAGGAGCTAGATTTTTGGGAGCTCGATCTTATGAGCTCGATCTTGGGAGCTCGATCTTGTGAGCTCGATCTTGGGAGCTCGATTTTGGGCCTCGATTTTGGGCTCGATCTTGGGCTCGATCATAGCCCAGAATTTCCAGCAGAAGAGAAAAATTGCAGGAGCTGTTTAAGTCTAACTTTTAATCCGTTAACCATCTGAAACTCACCCGAGGTCCTCGGGACCTCAACCAAATATACCAACAATTCCTAAAATATCATACGAACTTAGTCGAACCTATAAATCACATCAAACAACGCTAAAACCACGAATCATACCCTAATTCAAGTTCAACTTCTACATTCGATGTCGGAACCTATCAAATCAAGTCCGATTGACCTCAAATTTTGCATACAAGTCATAAATGACATAACAGAGCTGTGAAAATTTTTAGAACTGGATTCCGACCCCGATATCAAAAAGTCAACTCCCCGGTCAAACTTCCAAACTTTAAATTCCTATTTTAGCCATTTCAAGCCTAATTTCACTACGGACTTCCAAATAAAATTCTGATCATGTTCCTAAGTCAAAAATCAACATATGGAGCTATTGGAATCATCAAAATTCTATTTCGGAGTCGTTTGCACATAATTCGATATCCGATCACTATTTGAACTTAAACTTTTAATTGTTCATCAAAGTTCCATATCTCGGGTTAGGGACCTCGGAATTTGATTCCGGGCATACGCCCGAGTCCCAAATCACGATATGGACCTACCGGAACTGTCAAAATACTGATCCGAGTCCGTTTGCTCAAAATATTGACCAAAGTCAACTCAATTGAGTTTTAAAGCTCTAATTCACATTTTAATCCATTTTTCACATAAAAACTTTCTAAAAATATTTTTTTTATGGATTGCGCACGCAAGTCGAGGAATAATAAATAGTACTTTTTGAGGTCTTAGAACACATAATTAATTATTAAATTTAAAGATGACATTTTGGGTCATCACATTCTCCACCTCTTAAACAAACGTTCGTCTTCGAACGGGTTTAGAACTATACCTGATGTGCTGAATAAGTGTGGATATCTATTCCGCATGTTTTCCTCGGGCTCTCAAGTCGCTTCCTCGACTGGTTGGCCCCTCCACTGGACTTTTACTGCAAAAATCCTCTTGGACCTCAACTGGCGAACCTGTTTATCAACAATGGCAATTGGCTCCTCTTCATAACCCAAGCTATTATCTAGCTGAACTATGCTGAAGTCTAACACATGTGATAGGTCAGCATGATACTTTCGGAGTATAGATACGTGGAAAACCGGATGAACTCCCGATAGGCTGGGAGGTAATGCAAGCTCATAAGTAACCTCCCCAACTCATTTCAACACCTCAAATGGGCCTATAAACCTTGGGCTCAACTTGCCCTTCTTACCGAATCTCATAATTCCCTTCATCGGCGAAACCTTCAAGAGAACTTTTTCACCTACCATAAATGATATATCATGTGCTTTCTGATCCGCGTAACTCTTTTGTCTGGACTGTGCTGTACGAAGTCGCTCCTGAATAAACTTTACCTTTCCAAGGCATCCCTTACCAAATCAGTACCATATAACTTAGCCTCACCTGGCTCAAACCATCCGATAGGTGAACGACATCGCATATAAAGCCTTAAATAGAGCCATCTCGATGCTGGATTGGTAACTGTTATTATAAGCAAACTCGGTCAAAGGCAGGAAACGATCCCACTGACCTCCAAAGTCGATCACACATGCCCTGAGCATATCCTCCAAAATCTGAATTGTCCGCTCTGACTGCCCGTCGGTCTGCGGATGAAAGGCTATGCTGAGCTCTACACGGGTCCCCAACTCACTCTGTACTGCTCTCCAGAAATGTGAAGTAAACTGAGGGCCTCTATCTGATATGATGGAAATTGGCACACCGTGCAACCGAACTATCTCCTGAATATAAATCTGGGCCAACCTCTCTGAAGTATACGTAGTCACAACAGGAATAAAATGTGCCGACTTGAGTCAACCTGTCAACAATCACCCAAACTGCATCAAACTTCCTCAAGGTCCGCAGCAACCCAACTACAAAGTCCATAGTAATTCGTTCCCATTTCCACTCTGGTATAGTCATCTGCTGAAGTAGGCCACCTGGCCTCTGGTGCTCATATTTCACTTGCTGGCAATTTAGACACCTAGATACATACTCAACTATGTCCTTTTTCATTCGTCGCCACCAATAATGCTGCCTCAAGTCACGATACATCTTAGTAGCACCTGGATGAATAGAATACCGAGAATTGTGTGCCTCCTCCAGGATCTTTTTCCTCAGTCCTTCCACATTAGGAACACATAGACGATCCTGGAGTCGCAGAACACCATCCCCTCTAATAGTAACTTCCTTGGCACCACCTCGTAGTACCATTTCAAGAAGAGCCATCAAGTATGGGTCATCATACTGGCGAGCCTTGATCTGTTCAAATAGTGAAGATTGGGCCACCACACATGCAAGAACTCGCCTGGGCTCTGAAATATCCAGCCCCACAAGTTTGTTAGCCAAGGACTGAATATCCGAGGCTAATGGCCTTTCCTCTGCTGAAATGAAAGCCAAACTACCCATACTCTCAGCCTTCTTGCTCAAGGCATCTGCAACCATATTTGCTTTGCCCGGATGATACAAGATAGTAATATCATAATCTTTTAGTAACTCCAGCCATCTGCGCTGCCTCAAATTTAGATCCCCCTGCTTGAACAAATGCTGCAAACTACGATGATCAATGTAAACTTCACAAGACACCCCATAAAGATAATGCCTCCAAATCTTTAGAATGTGAACAATTGCATCTAACTCCAAATCATGTACTGGATAATTCTTCTCGTGGGGCTTCAGCTAACGTGAAGCATATGCAATAACTCGCCTTTTCTGCATCAATACACAACCCAAACCAACGCGTGACGCGTCGCAATACACGGCATATCTTCCCAAACCAGATGGTAACACTACCACGGGTGATGTAGTCAGTGCTGTCTTGAGCTTCTGAAAGCTTGACTCACAATCATCGGACTATCGGAACTGAACACCCTTCTGGGTTAATTTGGTCAAAGGTGCTGTAATAGATGAAAAACCTTCCACGAATCGACGATAATAACCTGCTAAACCCAAAAAACTCCTGATCTCAGTCGCCGAAGTGGGACGATGCCAATTCTGAACTGCCTCAATCTTTTTGGGATCAACTTTAATACCTTCGCCCGATACAATATGTCCCAAAAATGTGACAGACTCTAGCCAAAACTCACATTTAGAGAACTTAGCATATAGCTTTTGTTTCCGTAATTTCTGAAGCACTACTCTCATATGCTGCTCATGTTCTTCCTTACTGCGCGAATAGATGAATATGTCATCAATGAAGACAATGACAAATGAATCAATATATGGCATGGATACCCTGTTCATCAGATCCATAAACGCTGCCGGGGCATTAGTTAAACCGAAGGACATTACCAGAAACTCATAATGACCATATCTAGTCCGAAAAGCAGTCTTCGGAACATCTGAATCCCGAATCTTCAACTGATGGTACCCCGACCTCAAGTCGATCTTAGAGAATACCCTAGCACCCTGCAACTGGTCAAATAGATCATCAATACGCGGCAACGGTTACTTGTTCTTAATAGTGACTTTGTTCAATTGGCAATAATCAATACACATCCGCATTGTTCCATCCTTATTTTTCACAAATAATACTGGTGCACCCCAAGGCGATACACTCGGTCTGACGAACCCTTTGGCTAGTAACTCTTCAAGCTGTTCTTTCAATTCTTTCGAAGCCATGCGATACGGTGGGATAGATATAGGCTGGGTATCTGAAGCCAAGTCAATACAGAAATCAATATCACGATCAGGTGGCATACCTGGAAGATCTGACGGAAATACATCGGGGAACTCCCGAACTACAGGCACTGAATCAATAGCCGGAGTCTCTGCAATAGTATCCCGAATATAGGCTAGATAAGCCAAACAACCCTTCTCAACCATGTGTTGAGCCTTTATAAAAGAAATAACTCGATTAAATGAACTAACAGACGAACCCTTCCACTCCAGCTTAGGCAATGCTGGAATAGCCAAGGTAACAGTCTTGGCATGACAATCTAGAATAGCATGATATGGAGATAACCAGTCCATGCCCAGAATAATTTCAAAATCGGTCATCCCAAGCAATAGGAGATCTGCTCTAGTTTCATAACCACAGAATGTAATAATACAGGACCGGTAGATCCGGTTCACAACAACAGAATCGCCCACATGAGTGGACACATAAACAGGAGTACTCAAGGACTCACGAGAAACACCCAGGAATGGAGCAAATAGAGATGACACATATGAATACGTAGATCCTGGATCAAATAATACTGAGGCATCTTTGCCACAAACAGAAATAATACCTGTAATCACGGCATCTGAGGCCTCTGCATCTGGTCTAGCCGAAAAAGCATAGAACCGAGTTGGAGCGCCAACTGTATGGCCTCCGCCTGGCTGACCTCCACCTCTAGGACGACCCCTACCCATCTGTCCTTCACCTCTGGGTGGTCGGACTACTGGTGGAGCAAACTGGTCCAGTAAGCATAGGTTGCTGACCCTGCTGTACTGGTCTACCCCGAAGCTTGGGGCAAAACCTCCGCATGTGACTGGGATCCCCGCACTCGTAACAACTCTTCTGTGTGATGGGCTGCTGACTAAGTGTCTGGCCCTGGGGACCTGAATACCCACGGAAAGAACCCTGAATAGCTGGTGGGCGATAAGAACTCTCTGGTATAGCACTGAAATAAGGTCCTAATGGAGCACCCCGAGGAGGCGGGGGTGCTGGATATGGGGGCCTACTGGACTGCCCTCTCACGAACTGACCTCTGCCCCCAGACGGAGCACCTCTGAACTCTCCAGAATACCTAAACCGCTTATCTCTAGTAACCTGCTCTTGGCTACGCTGACGTACACCCTCAATCCTCCGAGCTATCTCCACGACTAGCTCATAAGAAGTACCCATCTCAATCTCTCGAGCCATAGTGGCCTGAATGCTGGTATGTAAACCCGCAACAAACCTCTGCACTCTCTCCGCCTTAGTAGGGAGTATTATAAGTGTATGGCGAGATAACTCAGAAAACCTCGCCTCATAATCGGTCACTGACATCTGACCCTACTGGAGCTGCTCAAACTGAAACCTCAACTCTTCCCTCTGGGAGGGTGGAATATACCTGTCCAGGAAGATACGGGTGAACCTGTCCCAAGTTATGGTAGGAGAATATGCTGGTCTGCCAAGAACATAAGACTGCCACTATCTACGGGCTCTGCCCTCTAGCTGAAAAGTAGCAAAGTCTACCCCATGAGACTCCAATATCCTCATGTTGTGCAGTCTCGATCAATGAAGTCATGTGGATCCTCATGTCGCTCACTCCCAAAGACAGGAGGATGTAGTCTAGTCCATCGATGGGAGGCTACAGCTGGCCTGGGCTCAGGTGTAGCTACTGCCACTGGCTGGGCTCCACCCACGGGGTAGTGCACCCTGGGTCTGATATACAGTAGCTGCCTATCCATAAGCCTAGGCGGTTGGGGTCTGTGCTCCCTCACCCGCCTGAGATGTGGCTGGGTCTGCCGAAAATAAACCGGCCTGAGTCATATTGTCCATGAAGCGCAGCATACGACCCATGACGTCCTGAAATCCTGGTGCAGATGTGAAATCCATCGGAGCTGGCTCTGCCACAGGCACCTCACCCTGCTCCTCAATAATGGGATTCTCTGCTGGACCCACTGGCGGCATAACTGGAACAGTCCTGGGACGTCCTCACCCTCTACCACGGCCTGGAGCCCTCCCCCGGCCTTTGCCTCGGCCTCTAACAACTGGGGGAGTAGCTCTTCCCTGGTCTAGAATCTCATTAGAGCGTGTTCTCACCATCTGTGAGAGAATAAGAGAAGGATATTTAGTACTACATCAATTGCACGATGGAATATGAAGAAAGGTAGTTTCCTAACACCATATAGCCTCTCGAAGATAAGTACAGACGTCTCCGTACCGATCCGCAAGACTCTATTAGGTCTGCTCATAACTTGTGAGACCTATGTGAACCAAGTGCTCTGATACCATGTTGTCATGACCCAATTTCACATGTAGGTCGTGATAGCGCCCAACATTACAGCTAGGCAAGCCAACTAATAAATTAAGCATACATTGATAAAATTTAAAACCAAGAAAATATAAACACAAACTCTACCAATGTGTGTGCCAAGACCTGGTGTCACAAGTGAATGAGCATCTAGTAGATTATACAAAACTCCAAATACTGTCTGAAATAAAATAGACAGAATGTAAATATAAGAAGAGACACTGGTAGCTGCAGAATGGCTCAGAAAGGCAGCTCACCACTATGCCTCGGGATGACATGAGTATGTGATGATAGGTCCTCCACTAGTACCTGTCTCAGATCCTGCACAAAAAGTGCAGCAAGTGTAGTATGAGTACGTAAACAACGTGTACCCAGTAAGTATCAAGCCTAATCTCGAAGTGGTAGAGACGAGATGACCGACTTTGACACTCACTATGGGTCAATAATAATAACTGAAATAAAACTAGGATATTTAAATCAGCATAATTTACAGAATTTATAATAATTTATTTAATCAGCGGAAATAATCAAATTTCTTCAAATGTAACAGTTCTTAATATATTAATTAAATTCCTTCAATTCAAATAATTTCTAATTTACCAATTAAATCTCATTTACAGGAGTAACAATTAATTCCTTAACATGCAAGAATAATAATTCATTAAATTTTAAGGATTTTTTAATTTATTAATTAGCTTCACAAGCTGAAATAAATTATTAAAGTATCGTGTAATTACTATTATTAAGCACGATTTCTGCCGAGGTCGTTCGGCCCGATCCAGAATATTGTGTACACTGCCGAGGGACATACGGCACGATCCATAGATGCATCTATCCTGCCGAGGCGTTCGGCCCGCTCCACAAGAAAGGTGGACATTTTCTTATGTACCTCCGGAAGAAGAGTATATTTATTATAATATAAATTCGAAAAAATGAACAATTCATAAATATGATGAATATTATGTCAAATGTAGATGAGCATTTCTCCCAGTGTACTAGGAATTAAGTGATGATCCACATAATTAAATAAAGAATACAATTTACACAAATAATTCATGCTTTGAGTCCTAAACTACCCGGACTTTAGCATTAATAGTAACTACGCACGGACTCTCGTCACCTCGTGCGTACGTAGTCCCCACAATTAGCAATAATTATTTAATTTTAATCACCTATGAGGTAATTTCCCCCTCACAAGATTAGACAAGAGACTTACCTCGTCTTGCTCCAATTTAATCCACTAGAAGGCCTTTTCCATGATTATCCAACTCTGTCTGGCTCGAATCTAGCCAAAATAATTCGATACAATCACTAAATATTATAGGAATCAATTCTATAAGAACATACTACATTTTAAAGAAAAGATCCCGAAATTAATTAAAAATTCGCCCGCAGAGCCCACATCTCGGAATCCGGCGAAAGTTATAAAATCCGACAACCCATTCAATTACGAGTCCAACCATACTAGTTTCACTCAAATCCGACTTCGACTCGATACCGAAATCTCAAAAATTCTTTTCTATGAGATTTCTAAACTTTTCCAAATTTCAATCTCAAAACACTAATTAAATGGTGAAAATAATAATATATTTATGTATATAGATTAAATCTGAGTTGGAATCACTTACCCCAAATGTCTTTCCTTGAAAATCTGTCAAAAGTCGCCTTTGTTCAAGCTCAAGTTTGTCAAAAATGGCAAATGGGTCGAATGCCTCTGTTTTTTTATAACTTACAAATCTGTCCAGTTCGATCTTGGGAGCTCGATCTCGGGAGCTCGATCTTGAGAGCTCGATCTCGGGAGCTCGATTTTGGGCCTCGATTTTGGGCTCGATCTTGGGTCAGAATTTCTAGTAGAAGAGAAAAATTGCAGCAGCTGTTTAAGTCTAATTTTTGATCTGTTAACCATCCGAAACTCACCCAAGGTTCTCGGGACCTCAACCAAATATACCAACAATTTCTAAAACATCATAAGAACTTAGTCGAACCTGTAAGTCACATCAAACAACGCTAAAACCACGAATCATACCCCAATTCAAGCTTAATGAATCTAAGGATTTTTAACTTATACATTCGATACCGGAACCTATCAAATCAAGTCCGATTGACCTCAAATTTTACACACAAGTCATAAATGATATAACGGAGCTTTAAAAAATTTTAGAACTGGATTCTGACCCTGATATCAAAAAGTCAACTCTCCGGTCAAACTTCCAAACTTTAAATTTCTATTTTAGCCATTTCAAGCCTAGTTTCACTACGGACTTCCAAATAAAATTCCGATCATGCTTCTAAGTCAAAAATTAACATACGGAGCTGTTGGAATCATCAAAATTCTATTTCGGGGTCGTTTGTACATAATTCGATATCCGGTTACTATTTGAACTTAAACTTTTAATTGTTCATCAAAATTCCATATCTCGGGTTAGGGACCTCGAAATTTAATTTCGAACATACGCCCGAGTCCCAAATCACGATACGGATCTACCGGAACTGTCAAAACACTGATCCGAGTCCGTTTGCTAAAAATATTGACCAAAGTCAACTCAATTGAGTTTTAAAGCTCTAATTCACATTTTAATCCATTTTTCACATAAAAACTTTCAAGAAATATTTTTTTAACGGATTGCGCACGCAAGTCGAGAAATGATAAATAGTACTTTTCGAGGTCTTAGAACACATAATTAATTATTAAATTTAAAGATGACATTTTGGGTCATCACATCAGCTATATAAAGTAAACAATAAATCTAGCCAGATATTTAAGTAAATATTTCATAGGATTTTGGTTACTTGATTTTATCCCTGATATGAATTCTATTATAATAATTTTAAAAACTCTCTACTAAAATTCAAAAATATCTTATCCCTTTATTTTTATAATTACATTATATTTTAAAAAATAATCCCATTTTGAATTAATTTATTTATTTTTTTAAAATAATATTTCACGTCATACCAATTTTATTTTTTAAAATATATATTTTGTTATTCTTGAAGATCGATATAGAAACTATCAGTTAGAAATCCAATATTCTTCTTGTTGAACTTCGAGAAAAAATATCTTTCATATAATATAATTATTCAAAATTAATATTTTTCAACAAAAAAAAAAATTATACCCTTGCAATGTTGACTGCAACTATATGAAGAGATTTCAGCTTATACCCTTCAATTCGTAGAAGGTGCTAAATTGAAATTAATGATAACAATTGTATATGCAAAGTTTAGTTATTTGTTTGATGTCCATTTATACAAATTGACTTTTCAAACAAACATTCTTCAAAAAGAAAAAAAATAACTTTTTTTGAATATTAACTCATTTTTGTGATGTTTCTTTCTCTAGCATGTGCCATTTTATCTGGATAAACATAAACGTGCACCCTATATATTACATTTATTTTAAAAAAATTCGCTTTATTCAAATCTAACTATAGTGTTTTAAAGAATTATAATTATAGGGTTTTAGATGTAAAAGAGTTTTATGTTATATGGAGTAATACTTTTTGCCAGAAGCGAAGTAGTATTAAATAATTAGAAAAGATAACAAAAGTTTCTAACATGACTACATATGAGCATTAACGAATTAAGTATGATAACACAAGATAAAATTATTTTTTATTTTAATTCAAATTTAAAAACTTTATCTATAAATTAAAAATTATCCTTTAATTTAATATATATATATATATATATATATATATATATGACTAACATAGTCAAATATAAAATAAAGTTATCATATACTATTTGCGACTTGGCTTAACCACAATGTCAATTATATATGATAACTTTATTCTTTTAATATATATATATATATATATATATATATATATATATATATATATATATATATATATACACACACACACACACACACACACACACTACTTTTCGTACCCCATATCATGTCGCACATTTGGAATACGAGGCCAAACTACTTGATTTTTGTGGGCAGTTAATAGTACTTCAAATTAGTTGAGATAAAATTGACTCATAATATTAAAAATGGAAATATTGTTAATTAAAATTACAATCACAAATACAATTACATAAAATAAAATGAAATGAGCAGCTGATAGTTCTATCATCTTATGAGGACATCATAATTGGGACAACCGGTCCAGATGGTACCTAAAAAGCTTGTTGTCAGGGCCTGATGCACACTAGTAAATCCTCAGTTTTCTAGTTCTAGTTTAAAAAAATAAAAAGATAAGCTTGTTTAATTATCCAACTTGCATTATTTCATTACTTTGTCTGGATAAAGATAAGGCTCTCATCTCTCCCCTCCTTTTATTCCATCTTCTCTCTCTAGGCTCTCATCCAATATCACTCCTCTCTCTACTAAATATATACATACAAACACTCTAGTCCTTATATATCTATCTTATACTTGTTCACAACTGATTGGAAGATATGTCGATTGTGTTGGAAAGAAATAATAGCAGTGATCATCGGATCGAACGGTCAGGATTCGGCCACGGGATGACGTCTATTCCGATCTACAAGTCGCCGGAGTTCGGCGTCGGTGATCTTCGGGACGAGGAGGAACATCGGAGCTCTATTTCCTCTGCTACTTCGTCTTCTTCTTCAATCGGGAGAAACAGTGATGACTCGCCGGCGGGAAGATCCTCATCAGACGGCGGCGACGATGACGTGGATGGCGAGGAAGTGCAGAGTCCATTCAAAACTGGAGGAGGTTTGGATAATTTGGAGGCTTTGGAGGAAGTTTTGCCTGTAAAGTATGTAGATTATTTATTTACTTTCTTATAACTGTGGATTTAGTCTTTGTTTTCTCTCTTTGTTATAGTGAAAATGATTTCTAATGTTTGCTCCGAGAAATAATATACAAGGGTATAAAGATGAGGGAAATGAAAATATAAAATAATTTGAATTGGTGTGGGTTTTTTTAAATTTTTGAAAATTTTAATATTTACCCACAGTTTTTTCTATTTTTTATCTGACCTCCGACCTTCTTTAATTAACCTTTTTTTGTTAACCAAAAAAATGTGTCATAAATTCTTACACAAGACTTCCTATAAAGATAGCAATAGCATTATTATGAAAATGTTGTCTGAGCTGATATTTGATGAAATTAGCCCAGACACCACAGTTATTAAAAAAATATAGTAGTATATTTTTAATTCTTTTAAGTATTAAATGTTTATAACAATGTGTTAGGAAAGTTATTTTTCCTCTTTTCGTGGAAACTATTTTTCTTGGGGTAACATTTTTTTAAAAATAATTCAAGGTTAACCAGACAGCTTGAAATAAATATATCAAGGAGATCATTTCGCTATAACAAAGACACCCTAAATGTGGCTATAAATGATTGGTCGTTTTTCTATTAATAAATTTGGAGATTTAAGGTTAATCTGCGATCGATGGAAATGACAACACTGCGTGTATTTTGCTATCGGCGTGTTGGAGTGTGTGTGAATGTATCAGTTAGATGGTTTCTGTATAATGACTTAAGGAGTAACTGAGATGTGGCTTGACTCAGTCTTGGGAGGTTGGGTATATAATAAGTTCCTTCATTTTGAGGGTTAAGATTTGGAACCCACCTTTTATTAAACTTCTAGGGTGGGGTTTTACTCTTTTTATGGACGAATGGATATACTTAACATGTAAAAGAAAAGTCCAAGCTTATTCTTTTTTGTTAAAGAAAAATCCAGAGCTTAGTCCTTGGAAGCCTTAGTTGGGATTTTAGGTCTGATGCCCTTAAAATGAAATTTTGGTTCCATTAGATGAGTTTGGTAACAAGCTTGAAAAAAATGTGACACTACTCGTGTGTCAATAGGATGTGGCTTTTGGAGGTACTGCAATTGATAAGTTGAGTCTTTTGCATTATCTATTACCTACATGCTTGGAGCTATAACTACTTGGCCTCATGTTCTCGTCTGAAAGTTAAAGATTTTCCATACACTGACAGCTAGGAAATTATGATTTATGATGGCCCTTATTCTTTTCGTGTATGTAAGGCTCATGTGGAAAGTAAAGGAGGCTGATATTCTCCTGAGATGCTCCTTCGAGCTTTGAAACATCACTAGTCTATATTGTTGTGTATTTTTATTTAACCTATTATTCTTATTATTGCAAATTTTGACATGTTTTGGAACTTTATTTTCTTTTCTAGTATTTGAGTATTCTCTACGAAGATGGACAAAAGAGAGGGTGCAGGAGTTTAAATGAGAAAGAATTTTGTTGTTCATAGATGCGATATAAGCAATCTGTTTGTCCTATTGTCTTGAGCACTAACTATGCCCATCTGCCTTTATCCAGGAGGAGCATTTCAAAGTTTTATGCTGGTAAATCGAAATCTTATACCAGTCTAGCTGATGCGGCATCAATTTCATCTGTTAAAGAAATTGTCAAGCCGGAGGATGCATACACCAGGAAACGCAAGAACCTGCTTGCTCACAACAATTTCTTTGGCAAAAATCGTAATCGCATCCCAAGTATTGGTAATGGTGGGATGTACAAAAGACCAATCAACTCTAGAAGCTCATCAGCTCTTGCTGCAGCTATGAGCTGCTCTGACAGCTATAATAGTTCTGAGTCTTTGAACTCAAGCCCATCATCACCTTGTCTCGCTCTTCCTCCTCTACCTCCACAATCACGAAGATATAGCAATGAGTCTTCATCATCTCCTCCTGAACAAAAATTCAGTCCATGGAGGTCTTTCTCGTTATCTGATCTGCAAGGTGCTGCTGCTGCAACTCCCACCCTAACGGGAATAAAGGAATAAAGAAGATGCATGACAATAGCTTAATTCTGTGTCACCCTATGAACCCAAATTCAGATAGGTTATTCATGGAGGTTTGGCTTACCTATTAAGCAGTCATAGCTTTGGTTTTGAGTTGGGCTCTCTGTCATTGTAATTAATCGGCCAGTCATCATCTGGCTTTTGTTCTAACAATGTAACTTATTGTATACGTTTTAAACCTTTGCGTTCTTCCCTGTTTCTGTTATATGTTTCGCTGCTTTGTCTTCCTCAAGTTGCAACCCCACTACCAAAGATTAAGCAAAACGGGTTTCTATGGTGTAGCTCCCCCCCTCCTTTTTCTTCCCCTCTTGTTCAACGCATTTCAGAGTGAGTTTCTGTGTTGCCAGATGGAACAAAGTTAGAGCATGTTTATTTAGAACTTTAGAGCATGTTTATTTATAACTTTGTTTCGGAGATGCGAAATTGTTGTTTAATTGCTCAATTTCTGGTCAGCTTGAGTACACTTACCACGTCATAGGACAAGATTTTGGTCGTATGTTGTGCAATAGGAGAGGGTACCTATATTGGTTTTGCTAACTTATCTTTTCCATAATGTGGTGTCAAACATTCTAATTGATGACGTGGTTGACTGGTTAGATTTGGCTTTACCATATTCTGCACTAGTGGAGTGTTGAACAGTTACATTAAGAATACTGGGGATCCATATGACCGGCTTCAACTAATATTGAAGCACAGTTTATTGATTGGTTGATAGACAAAAACAGAGTTTTTTTGCTTTCTAAGATCAATTCCATTCAATTACCCTTTTACCATTTTGTGAGATACTATCAAGCAAGACCAGCAAAAAACAATCAAGTATTCTATAAGTATTATTTTCCTTGTAATTATGTTGCCATGGATGGCACGTACAAAATTATTTGTGCTGCGGTAACTGCCAGCTCTACAAGCCCAATGCCTACCAGTAACTTGACAAATTCATATAAGATAGTCAACGCTGTTGGATGTAATGCAAATAGTGCTACATTTTACATCGCAAAATTTTTACTGTATAACATGGACATGGTTCGAGTTTCCACCTCTTTTAATAGAGGAAGCTTTTCTTGATTATTTTTGTATCACATAATTGTTGTTTAGTCAGCGACTTAACGACCGGCAGCTTTAACAGCATTGTTAGCACTAATAGTTACCCATTCAGGGAAGTATGTGGTTCAAGCAGATATTCATATTCTTCTTCTTGATAAAGATGGTCTGATTCTGTTCCCAATAAACTCGAAGCTGTAGTTTATTGAAGTAGTTTAGGATTTGCAGGCATATAATCATAATCAACCAAAATTTCTGGCTGGTCCTGGTAAAAAGAGATGAGTTATGAGCGGTTTTGAAATGGAAGTCATATAAAGTGGTGCTTGTGCATAAAACTTGATATATCCAGAAACAGAAAAACTGTTATGTGAATTTGTTTCCACATCTGTAATGTTGTTTGATGCACGAGAATCACATTTATCATGGCTTTAGTTTGGGAACACAATAGTCTACTAAACGGGAAAATAATAATAATATATGTAGACAATAAATTTGCGTCAGGAAAATAATCGAGACTGAAAAATATTGCAACAATCGTAATATTTTATTTCAAATATTTGAGTGTACAATCTCTATGAATCGTCTAATTCTTTTTTCTAATAGTAAATAAATTCAAGGGCCTTTGAGCTTGATCTTGAATCTATATTTGTTTTCACGAACGATGATCTTGAATTCAACTAGCACGAACTTTGATTTGAATTCATACTCCTTGAATCTTGACTTGTTCTTCGTTCTTGAGCTTGAAATTCTTCGTTCTTGAGTTTGAACTTGAACTTGATTGCTTGAAGTTTGAAATTTGTAGAGAAATTTGCGGCGTTTGATCCACGAGCTCTTTCTTACTTCTTGTTATAATTTCTGGTCTCTTTTCTGGGTTCTGAAGACCCCTATTTATAGTTGTGGGAGGGAAGAGTTATGATAAGAACAAACTCTTTCCGACCAATCAAATTGAAGTGTGACAAGGCCGCATTTGATTGGCCAGAACATGTCACTTATACACGTGGCACGGTTTCATTGGTCTTTTAATGTTACTTGGCATGCCTTGTCATTTTAACACGTGGCATGATCCTATTGGCTCTTCCGTTTGACTTGGCGTGCCACGTCATTTGGCACGTGACACCAAACTGGGCCTTTAGGAAGATGACATCTTCGGCTTAATGAAGTTGGTTCATCATTTTAGCCCAATTAAATGGGCTAACCCAATGGATTTGGACTTATTTATTTAATCTATATATATATTGGATGTATATAACTTATCAAATGATATTAGCCCAATAAATTTATTTGAACTAATATATTTTGAATTTCAAATATAGTCCAAATTTAATTTATGAATTTTAAATTCAATAAAATTTAAATGTCTACAAATACCCCGACTTCAAGACTTGCAGGGGTGTAAACTCGTTGAACTTGAGAGGCAAGGCTTGGAGTAACATCAAATAGTCATACTTGAGCTCTTGTATCAAATTACAACACTAACTGCTTGGCAAAAGTTCAAAGTTGCCTAGTTTAATGAATTCCAAAATCGTTCTTCTCTTCCTTGATTTTTGAACGATTAATATATTTCGTCAAGTTGCGAGTCATTCAACTTTCGGCTTAACGGAATTGGTTACATACGTAATGCATTCCATAATACCATAACTTGCCACCAAAGCATGATAACTCTATTCTTTCTGACATGGACCACTTGAGCCAAATAATTGCTAAATTTTTTAGGCACATGTACTTAGGGACAATTAAATGGAGTATGAAAACAAGTGCATAAGTAGTATGTTTGAATTCTCCATATATGTTTGCCACGTAGAACTAAAAGATTTCCCAAACTTCATATGGATATATTCTTTTGGAAATAGACCAATTGTAAGACCTCCGAACAAAGCAGCGATTTTCATGTTCTAATCACAACCGAATAGCTCTAACCAAGCCCCACTAGAACACAAAAGAGTCAACTCACCGCCTCTGTGCAAGTGATCCCACATCAGCTAATTCATTGTCCGCTGTCGTCCAGTACGTGTATATATAGACGTATGCTCTTCCCCTATAAACATCAATTTGCAGTATTTGCAAGCTTGTGACAGGTAAACGTTTTATTTTTTGTTGCGTTTTTGTCTCCTTTTTTTTTTTGTAGGTCAAGAAAGTAAGAGTAAATTCCTTCACAGATGAAGAAGGCAATCTTGGGGTGTGAGGGGATGAGTATTCATCCCTGCCCGAATATCAGAGAGATTATTCTCAATGTGACTCAATTATCAGAGAGATTATTCTCAATGTGGCCCGACTATCGGAGAGATTACTCTCAATGTGGCTCGACTATCAGAGAGATTACTCTTAAAATAACTCGACTATCGGAGAGATTACTCTCAATGTGGCTCGACTATCAGAGAGATTACTCTTAATGTGGCTCGACTATCAGAGAGATTACTCTCAGAATAACCCGACTATCGGAGAGATTACTCTCAATGTGGCTCGACTATCAGAGAGATTATTCTCAAAATGACCCGACTATCGGAGAGATTCACTACTAGAAATCCGGTAAAAACCGATCAGAAAAACCGACCAAAGTTGGTCGGTAATGGCCAATAACCGACCATTAGGGGTCGGAAAGGAATACCGACCAAAGTTGATCGGAAATTACCGACCAACTTTGGTCGGTCAATTAAATTCAAAAAAAAAAAATATCGCAAAAAAAAACCGACCAACGTTGGTTGGTTTTTTCCAACCAAAGTTGGTCGGTATTTTAATTATGTAATCAAAAGATTTACCATCTGGGAATCGAACCGGGGTCTGTACTGTGGCAGGATACTATTCTACCACTAGACCATTGGTGCATTTTGTTTTAAAACTGTCTTTTATTTGATTTATACTCTTTAATTGTATTTTCGCACGAAAATAACCAACCAAAGTTGGTCGGTTTTATTAAAAAGTAAAATTACCGACCAAAGTTGGTCGATTTTTTTAAATGACCGGCCGAATTAACCGACCAATTTTGGTCATTTTTTTAATATTAATTTTTATTCATTTTAATTGAAAAACCGATCAAAGTTGGTCGGTTTCATGAAAAATAAATTTTGCGGGACTCAAAAATAGTTTTCCGCATTTTTGCGCCAAAGAAAACCGACCAAAGTTGGTCGGTTTCGTAAAAAAAAAATTAAAAAATAAAATATTTTGAAAAACCAACCAACTTTGGTCGGTTTTTTGGTCGGTTTTTTGACCGACCAAAGTTGGTCGGCCAACCTTGGTCGGTTTTTGCCGAATTTCTAGTAGTGATTACTCTCAAAATGACCCGACTATCGGAGAGATTACTCTCAATGTGACCCGACTATCGGAGAGATTACTCTCAAAATGACCCGACTATCGGAGAGATTACTCTCAAAATGACCCGACTATCAGAGAGATTACTCTCAATGTGGCTCGACTATCGGAGAGATTACTCTCAATGTGGCTCGACTATCGGAGAGATTACTTTCAAAATGACCCGACTATCGGAGAGATTACTCTCAAAATGCCCCGACCATCAGAGAGATTATTCTCAAGAGACTTACATGTCCACCTTAAGATTGGAAAATATAGTTTCATTTTAAGGACAAACCCATGAAGATGTCAACTTAAGGTGCAAAGGGACTTATATGTCCACCTTAAGATTGGAAAGTTATAGTTTCCTTTTAAGGACAAACCCACGAAGAGTCTAACTTAAGGTGCAAAGGGACTTATATGTCCACCTTAAGATTGAAAAGTTATAGTTTTCTTTTAAGGACAAACCCACGAAGAGGCCAACTTAAGGTGCAAAGGGACTCATATGTCAACCTTAAGATTGAAAAATTATAATGATTCAACTCGAAGACTTCGTGGACTTGACGACATTAACTTGAATATTTGGAAAATTTGAAGATTTGGCGGACTTTGCAGACTTCAACTTGAAGAGTGGCGAACGTGAAGACTTCAACTCGAAGACCAACAGACTTGAAGATTTCAACTTGGAGACTTTAACTTGAAGACCGACGGACTTGAAGACCTCAACTTGGAGACTTGGAGGGTTTAAACATTTCAACTTGAAGAGCAGCAAACTTGAAGACCGGAGGACTTAAAGATTTGGTGAACATGAAGACATAGTAAATCCCTGAACTTCAGTGCAAATATTTGGTAGCCTCCTAAAAGACTATAAACGCCCTATTGAAGACACGGGTTTATCATGAAGGCTTGACCCCCTCTAAGTCATATGAGATCCAAAGTTCAAAAGAAGACTGAAATTTCAGCCTGATTTTCAAGTGTTGTTTGAATGAATTACTTCCATCATACTTCATTTGGACAACGACTAGGGCAATATGTATCTTTTGAACTTATGCGACTGAACTCAGAATGAAACTCTAAGCTGTTTACGTACCTCGGTGAAGAGGATCAAGTCACACCGTAGTTCAGAATGGGTGATTTTTTTATTTTCTTTTCTTATTTTTTTTTATTTTTTATGTCCTAACTTTTGCCTAGGCCGTCCCTTTCGAGGTTTTTAACCTAGTGGACTTTTTTTTTATGTCCTAACTTTTGCCTAGGCCGCCTCTTTCGAGGTTTTCAACCTAGCAGACTCTTTTTTTATGTCCTAACTTTTGCTCTTTCAAGGTTTTCAACCTAGCGGACCCTTTTTTTGTGGTGGGCCATACAAACTCATGCAGGCCAAGAGTGTAGGAACATGCAATTTAGGCTCATACGTCAAGGAGTGTTGCAACTTCAAGGATAATACTTCTTCAAAAACATGCCATTGATAGGGCCGATTCTCATGCCCTCTGCATCAACCAGCTTATAAGCCCCACTTGAGAAAGCTTCTTGTATGACATATGGCCCATCCCATTTTGAAGTGAACTTCCCTACAGGTTTATGTGAAGTAATAATGGGTCTTCATATGGCAAGGACTTGATCTCCTACTTGAAAGGATCTCGGGCGAACTCTTTTATTGAAGGCACGAGAAAATCGAGCTTGATAACATTCAAGACTCTGTTGAGCTTCCAACCTCTTCTCATCAAGAGCCTCCAACTCTGCTAATCGAAGTTGAGCATTTTCTTCATCAGTGATCCCTTCTTGAATAGCCAGTCGTAATGAAGGTATTTGACGCTCGAGTGGCAAGACAGATTCGACTCCATAATGAGTGAATAATTAGTCGCTTGTGTTGGCGTGCGGTGAGTCATCCTCTAATCCCATAGAGCTTCTTCCATACGGTCATTCCAATCTCGTTTGGATTTGGAGACGACTTTCTTTAACTAGTTGCATAGAGTTTTGTTGAATGCCTTAGCTAGACCATTGGCGGCAACATTGTACATCGAAGAGTTACGTTGCTTGAAGCCAAAGAGATCACAAATATTGTTCATCAACCTGTTATCGAATGACTTTCCATTATCCGTTATTATGTAATAAGGAATACCAAAGCGATAGATTATGTTTACTCGGATGAAACTTGCAACATTTTCCTTCTTTACATCCTTAAGAGCAACAACTTCAGCCTATTTTGAGAAGTAGTCAGTTGCAGCCAAGATGTATAGGTTCCCACCAGAGGACTTTGGCAGTGGTCCAACAACATCCAATCCCTAAGCGTCAAATGTCCAGGATGCCACAATCGGGTGCAACACTTCAGGAGGTTGATGAATAAAATTCACATGGAATTGACAAGCCTTACATCTTCGAGCGTAGTCCAAGCAATCTTTTATCATCGTTGGCCAATAATATCCCATCCTTTTTATATGGAAGTGGAGCTTTGGTCCAGACTGATGTGACCCACATACCCTAGAATGTGCCTCTTGCAAATCATGGAGTGCTTCTTCTTCCCCTAAGCATCGCAAAAGTACTCCCTCGAATGACCTTCTGTATAGAGTATCTTTGTAGTAAAGGAAGCGAGGTGCACGACGACGGATTTCAGTCCTTCTCCTCGGATTTTATGGAAGTATCCCATAGCTTAAGTAGTCGATAATGGGTTGTCGCCATCCTTCTTTCTCAGCTTCAGAAACAGTGACAAGATGCTTGAGTTCATTTCCTTCACCTTCAGCCTCATTTGGCGGCGGTACTACCCATTTTTGGAAGACAGTAACTTGCGCTTGATCAGGCAGGGTTAACGATGAAGCTAGGGCAACTAAAGCATCAGCCTTCTTATTTTCTTTCCTTGGCACATGCTGAATAGTCACATCACCGAGCCACCCCATTAACTTTTTAGCGTAATCATGATATGGGCGTAGTTCAGGCTTCTTGACCTCGTAACTAGATAGAAGCTGATTGACCACTTACTGAGAGTCACCAAAGACCTGCAATTGCAACTGCTTCATTTCGATAGCCATTTCAAGCCCAAGTATTAATGCTTGATACTCAGAAATGTTGTTAGAGCAGAGCTGCGTCAACGTAAAAGAGTAGAGCAGAACTTCACCTTGAGAAGTGACAAATACTACACCAGCACCAGTTCCTCCACGATATGCAGCACCATCAAAGTACATCTTCCATGGAGGCTGAACTTCAATGACCATTGCGTCCTCATCAGGTAGTTCGTCAGTTAGATCCCAATCATCAGGTATAAGGTGATCTGCCAAGAAGTCCGCTAACGCTTGTCCTTTTATAGCTTTTTGAGGGATGTACACGATTTCAAATTGTTGAAACTGGAGGTACCACCTTACTATTCGATCACTAAGGACATGTTTTGACATCACGAACTTGATGGGATTTGCTCTAGAAACCAAACGAATGACATGAGATTGAAAGTAGTGCTTCAACTTTTGGATTGAGAAGACTAGCGCCAAACATAACTTTTCAATTGGCGAATAATTCAGATCATTTGGTGTCATCATCCTGCTCAAGTAGTAAAGGGAGTTTTCTTTCCCTTCACTATTCTCTTGGGCCAACAGCGCTCCAACAGACCTTTCTTGTGCTGAAAAGTATAGTATCAACGTCATTCAAAGTATAGGGGCTGCCAAAACTGGAGGCTTCATCAAGTTGAATTTAATTCTCTCAAAGGCATTGCTACACGCTTGGTTCCATTTGAAAGGGACACCTTTCTTCATAAGGCGACTGAATGGTTAGCACCTCCTAGCTAGGTTTCAGATGAATCTCCTAAGGTACGCTAACTTTCCTTGCAGACAATTTCAATTCGTGAATATCCCGAGGCTCAGGCATTTTCAAGATTGCATCTGCTTTGGCTTGATCAATTTCTATCCCTCGATGTCGAATAATGAAACCAATGAACTTTTCGGAAGTAACTCTAAAGGCACATTTCAATGGATTCATCCTAAGTTTGTACCTCCGGAGCAACTCAAACACCATTCTCAAGTCTTTCAAGTGGTCACCCCTCTTTCTTGATTTTACCACCAAGTCGTCCATATAGAATTCAACATTTTTGTGGAGAAGGTCGTCAAAAATATTCTGCATAGCCCTTTGAAAAGTAGCACCAGCGTTCTTCAAGCCAAAAGGCATTACCCTGTAGTAATAAATACCCTTGAGGGTGCGGAATGCAGTAAGCTCTTCATATTTTGGTGCCATGGGAATTTGGTTATAGCCTTATGAACCATCCATAAACGACATTGCCTCATACCCAGTAGAAGCATCGATCATCAGCTCTGGAATAGGAAGCGAGAATTCATCTTTGGGACACGCATTGTTGAGATCCCTGAAGTCGACGCACACTTGAATCTGGCCATTCTTCTTCCTTAAAGGGACAATACTTGAAACCCATGTTGGGTATTTAACTTCACGAAAAAAGCCATCTTCGATGAGTTTGTTAACTTCGGTTTCAATCAAGGGAACCAAGTCTGGCCTAAAGCGCCTTTGGGCTTGTTTAATAAGGCGAGCACCATTCTTGATGGCAAGGTGATGGACTGCTACTTTCGGGTCCAAGCCAGGCATCTCTTTATAGCTCCAAGAAAAGACATCCCTGAACTCCTTAAGTAACTCAATATAAGTGCCTTATTCATCCACTTCTAGTAAAGCACTTAGGTAGGTGGGTCTTGGTTCTTCATCGGTGCCAAGGTTAACTTCTTTTAAGGCATCAACTGTAGTCTTCACTCCTTCTTCAAGTTCAGGTAGAGCATCTTTCGCATCTTCATCTTCTTGAGGGTCCCCATCGCTGAAGGATATGTGATAACACGGTGAAACATCATCCAATTTCTCGTCATCCTTCATTAGAGATAAAACACCATTCTCGCCTTGTGCAGTAACATGATACAAAGAACCCACACTTTCTTCGTCTTCATCACGTTCTTTAGTGTAGACCACAGTATACGGCTTCACCTCCAGTACCTCATCACACGAAACCATGACTTTTGTTTGTCGCTTCATTCTAGAAGGAACCAAACTTTGGAAATCTGTAGAGATCTTCTGAAATTTGGGCAAAGCGGCTATTTTTGTATTTTGATAATTTCTCTGGAACTTATTCCCCTTCTTTAATGGTCCCAATCTCTCAAATACAAAAGTTATCACAGTTGATTTTCCAAGTCGATCAAAGATAGAAGGCCTATTAGAAACGACAGATTCGTCTTCTACAGTGATATAATTGCTGCTCGCCCTTCTTATGGAGATGCGCACTAGCGACGGTTGCTTGTATCCCAAACATTCACGTGGTTTCCTCGTCGCATCTTCTGATGGAAGATTCCCTAACTTTGACGGCTCATTAGGATTGTATCCAGCTTTTGCAAATAGCCTGTAAGCATTAGGATCAAAACCTTTATCTGTTCTCTTTGTAGGGAGTGCCACATTCTGCAAATAATTTTGGGCTACAAATCTTGCAAGTGGCTTTGAGGACAACTTTACTGCCTCAATTCGTTTTACCGGAAAAGTTAACTCTTTTAGCATGTTAGTTTAGAGATTAGATGATTCGATTTAATCTTTCTTTCTTTTAGGGACATATTGGAGTGCAGGACTTACTTTCTTGCCATAAGACGCAACATCCCCTCTATGAGATTTATTCACGTTGGGTTGTACCTCCTCAGTAACAACTTTGGCTCTACCAGCAATCACCTCAGTTCTTTTAGTTGTGGGCTCGTCATTCTTGCTTTTCATGCCATTATCAGCTTTTAGCTCCTTCACAATGCGGTTCTTCAAGTAAAACTGTGCATCGATGAAGTGTGACTCAGCCTCGGTGAATGGCTCATCATCAGCAGCTATCTTCTTCTCGACTTCACCCTCGTAGTACTTCAAACATTGATGGTAGGTAGATGGAACCACTTTATTCTCATGTATCCAAGGCCTTTCGAGCAAGATGTTGTATGAAGTCTTTGCATCGATCACATGCCGCCATGCACTTGATTGCATATCTTTAATGGTGATTCCTAACTTGATCGCACCTATGGCTCTTTGCCCCCCTTGGTTGAATCCTTGGATCATCACACGACTTTATCAGAGTTCGTTCATGGGAATACCAAGTTATTTAACAGTGCAAATTGGAAAAATGTTCACTGAGGATCCTCCATCAACAAAAATTCAATTTACCCTTTCATCACACATATAGCCAATCAGGTACAATGGGCGGTTATGAAGAGTGTCACCTAGCAAAAGATCGTAATTTGTGAACGTGACTTTTTCCTCACAAGCATTAACTTCTTGAGGAGTGGACTCGATGAGCTTTTCCGAAGATGGTGCCAATGGTAGGTCATCACTCTTTTCTTCCCCTTCTTCAGCATGGAAACATGAGGCATCAATACCCCCACGGGAAATCTTCGTGCGGAACTAACTTGGTAAAAACTCCTCCAAGGTCACTAGATGTCGTGGCTTTTGAGGGTGGTGCACCTCCACTTTTTCTTTCTTTAAGTGCTTAACTGGATTCCATCTCCTTGGTCTTTTTACCATCATTTTCCTTGTTGGTTGTTCTACTGATTCTTTTTGTGGGCTCCTTTTGTGGTGCCTACGATGACTCACCAACCTTCATCATCCTCAGGTTGATCGTCTTCAACTTTATTGTTCTCCAGTAATTCTTCATCTTTACTTTCTTTAAAACTACATAATTCGTCTTGGCTGAGTGAGCCAAATGTGATAGAGACTTGGTTTGTGCTTGCTTTCTCATCTTCAAGCACGATCTTCTTTTCACGATCCAAGTCCATAACTTTGTCCTTGAAGACAATGCACTTCTCCAGAGGGTGGCTCACAAGTCGATGATATTTGCAGTAATTTGGGTCATCAGTTTTCCCAGCTTCATTTGGCCGCTTCATCTCCGGAAGCTCAATGAGATTTAACTCGAGGAGTTCTTCAAAAATGGCTGGCACATCAGAATCCAGAAATGGGTACTCTTTCTCTTGCATTTCTTTTAGAGTCAACTTTCCACTTGGCTTATCTTGAAATGAAGTGGATTTCATACTCTGCTTCTTGCTCACCTTCGTCGTGAACTTCACAGGTGATGTGTTGACATTCATAGCTTCTTTGTTTTCAGATCTTGGTATAAACTTGCTCCATTTTCTGACTTCTTGCTTGTCGTTCCCTTTGTGAGGTTCATAGATGGGCAGCCTTTCATTTCCAGTGGAGGCCATGCTCAATTCCATGTCATGGGCACGGGTTGCAAGTTCTTCAAATGTGATAGGCTTGATACCTTACAAGATGTAGCGCAATCCCCAATGCATGCCTTGGATGAACATCTCTATGCCAGAAGCTTCACTAAGCCTGTCTTTACAGTTGAGGCTTGCGTTCCTCCAACGATTGATAAAGTCGATAACTGGTTCACCCTTCTGTTGACGAGTATTTGTGAGTTCCACCATGCTCACAGTGTACCTTGTGCTATAAAAGCGATTGAGGAACTCTTGCTCTAGTTGATCTCAGCTATCAATAGATCCTGCCTCGAGGTCTGTATACCAATCAAAAGCATTTCTTTTTAGCGAGCGAACAAACTGTTTGATAAGGTAATCTCCATAAGTCCCAGCGTTGTTACATGTCTCAACGAAGTGCGCCACATGTTGCTTTGGATTGCCTTTACCATCAAACTGTTGAAACTTTGGAGGTTGATAGCTAGCAGGCATCTTCAACATATCGATCCTTGTAGTGTACGGCTTTGCGTATGTAAGGGAGGACTTGGCAGCAACTTCATATTTATTCTTAATAGTTCCTTCAATGAATTCCTTCAGTTGATCGATGGGAATCATCCCTTCAGATGAGACGGGGATAGCCTTAGCGGATACTACTTGTATCGGGGGAGAATCATTCTCTGGAACTTCTGGGAGCTTGCCAGGTGCATGGGTGGATTCTTCTTCCATCAAGATTCCCACCCTGTCTGTTAGCTTGTCAATTCTAGCATCTTGATTTTGCATGCACTTGGTCAAGCCAGCGATTGCTTCCATCAAGTTCCACAACTGCTCTTCCACAGATGAAGTGTTTGTCACCATGGCTTGCATGATTGTTGTAGATGATGGGGAGTAGCATGGATTGTCACACAGATTGATTCTCGAATGGCTCACGCTACGCGGTGTAAGTGGGGAGGATCCATCACTTGAAGCATTATCATCTTCCTTCACAACCGAGTTCTTGGATCCGGAAAGGTCAAGCAGAGCAAGAGTTTTCTTGATCTTTTTAGCAACATCGCTTCCTCCTTCGGGTACGTTTGTGGAAGATCTTGCTCATTTTGAGGATAAAGATCCGAAAACAGGGGTTGATGCGGATGACACTTGGGGTGCTTGTTGTCCTAACGAGCTTGATTTGCTCCTTGTAACTGGTCCAAAGCTTTCAAAGGTAACATCGAGGATGCTTTTCACATCAGCATAGAACCTAGAATTAGCAGCCTTGGTGGAAGTTGAACTGAAGTTGATTTTCTTTGAAGCCATTTCAATGTTCTTGAACTTTGATGATTGAAAAGTTGAGATGAGAGGTAGATATTATCCCACTGGGCACGCCAGAATTTGTAGACAATAAATTTGTGTCAGGAAAATAATCGAGACTGAAAAATATTGCAACAATCGTAGTATTTTATTTCAAATATTTGAGTGTACAATCTCTATGAATCCTCTGATTCTTTTTTCCAATAGTAAATAAATTCAAGGGCCTTTGAGCTTGATCTTGAATCTATATTTGTTTCCACGAAGGATGATCTTGAATTCAACTAGCATGAACTTTGATTTGAACTCATACTCTTTGAATCTTGACTTGTTCTTCGTTCTTGAGCTTGAAGTTCTTTGTTCTTGAGCTTGATCTTGATTTCTTGAACTTGAACTTGATTGCTTGAAGCTTGAAACTTGTAGAGAAATTTGCGGCGTTTGATCCACGAGCTCTATCTTGCTTCTTGTTATAACTTCTGGTCTCTTTTCTGGGTTCTGAAGACCCCTATTTATAGTTGTGGGAGGGAAGAGTTATGATAAGAACAAACTTTTTCCGACCAATCAAATTGAAGTGTGACAAGGCCGCATTTGATTGGCCAGAACATGTCACTTGCACACGTGGCACGGTTTCATTGGCCTTTTAATGTGACTTGGCATGCCTTGTCATTTTAACACGTGGCATGATCCTATTGGCCCTTTCGTTTGACTTGGCGTGCCACGTCATTTGACACGTGACACCAAACTGGGCCTCTAGGAAGATGGCATCTTGGGCTTAATGAAGTGAGCTCATCATTTTAGCCCAATTAAATGGGCTAGCCCAATGGATTAGGACTTATCTATTTAATATATATATATATATATATATATATATATATATATATATATATATATATATTGGATGTATATAACTTATCCAATTATATTAGCCCAATAAATTTATTTGAACTAATATATTTTGAATTTCAAATATAGTCTAAATTTAATTTATGAATTCTAAATTCAATACATTTTAAATGTCTACAATATATATCGGGAAAGAAGTTTATTTAACTGAAATAATTAATGGTGATGTTTTAACTGTGGACGATTTCTTGGAAAGAAAGAGGTAGATGACTGATGGTCGTATAAGTATGTAGTTGGTCAGCTTCAATTCAGGTGAGAATTATGTGGATACATGGTAAAGACAAAAAGGGTTGCATAATTCAACTAGTCAATGTTACATAAGAAAACCTAACATGAAACTCGTCAGCAACCCACAAATTAAAGTCAAAGAAAGTGAAATTGGTTCTTTTATATTCTAAGCCAGACGCCACCAACTTTCGTCTCGGTCGTTGGAACGGCTGTACAATTTTATCCTATACTAATAGATACCACCGTATATGCTGACTCGATTTAGCACACTTTCTCACATTTTGATCCATATCATGATATCAAAATACCAATAGAGAAGTATTGTATCATTTTATGCAGTGGTATATGACTAATTACGAAGTATAAAAAAAAAAATTGGGACTTATGATTTGAACATGTCATTACATTTATGTGACTATAAAGTATATCATTAAAGTTAAAAAAAAAAATTTAAAATTAAATTAATTCTAAATATAAAAAGATATTATTTAATTGAAATAGATTAAAAGAAAAATATTGTCATAGAAATTTGAACATATGGAGTATTTCAATATTTGCAAATATTGTTGAAATATCGAAAAACTTGTTTGATGAGTATTTTCAAGCGAAATATTGATTCACTTACAAATCTTCACTTTTTTCATTTTAACTTCAAATATTATTTCATTTTCACTTTAACTAAATATTATTAGATCTAAGTCAATTTCAATAATGCAAAATAATCAATTACTCCTTATGTGCAGGAGCAGTTTCTGAGCAATAGAATGGAGGCATAAATGAATCAAAACGAAAAAGGAAAGAGGAGCGGAAAAATCAATCAAGGGAGCTAACAAAATCAATCAAAAAAGATATTATAGGAAGGATCTCAATCAAAGGAGGTCAAGGGCACGAAATCATCCGCTGAAGATTCTTCCACATAAAAATGTCAATCGAAGCATCAATCAAGGGATTTGGCAACGGGAATATTCTCTCATTAAGGGAAGAAATAAATCAAGCCCACGAGTCAATGTAAATCAACAGAAGAATTAGTCTTGTAAAGAATCAATTTACGATTCCTTCTGAGAACAACTCCCTTGGGTTTGCAATCTCTCAAAAAGACGTACAAGACATGAAGGCCTCATGAAGTATAAATACCTACTGCATCATCCTTGGAAAGACATACTTTGATCGAATCAATTTCAATCTCTTTGTTCTACTTCAAACAAACACTGTAGTCTGCTTTAGATTTCTTGTGTAACAAAGAAGAGAAGATGGAGAGAAAAGAACACTGGTGAGGCATTGTATCAATTTTAGAGAGAAGAATAAAGTAACAAAAATTATTGATGTATAACAACATCAACCCATTTATACTAAGCAACTTCATACTTGAAGGAGATCACCCTTGCAACCCAAAGGGACTGGACGTAGGATTTACTTTGAATTCGAACCAGTATAAAATATTCTGTATTATTTACTTTCTGCAATTTATTTTTTATATTCTGTTTTTGAAAAGCCGAGTCGACTAGAACGCAAATTAGTCGACTACCTCGAAAAAGAAAAGAAAAATTACACCCCTCCCTCCTTCTTGCACTTTCAATTTGTATCAGAGCAGGTCTCACACTTTTTGCTTAACAACTTGTGAGAAAAGATCATGGCAAATCAAGTAACTGTTGGAGCACTCTTTCAAGAAGGAACGTCGCAAGTCAGGCCACCATATTTCAATAGACAACACTTTTCTCACTGGAAAGTGCGAATGGAAAATTATGCAAAATCCTATGATATGAAAGTATGGCACGTTATCAAAAAGGAAAACTATCCACTACCAACAGCAGCTCAACCACCCGCTGATCCTGAAAATATAGATAAATATACAGACGAGCAAATGGCGGTCGTTCAAGTTAATGCTAAGGCACGAAACTTGTTGTATAATACTATAAGTGGAGAAGAGTATGAGAAAATTTCAAGCTGTGATATGACCAAAGAAATGTGGGACAAACTGGAAGTCACTTATAAAGGAATCAGCAAAGTGAAAGAAACTCGGATAAACATGTTGGTTCATGATTATGAACTCTTCCAGATAAAAAAAAGGGAATCTATTGAGGAAATGTTCGCAAGATTTAGCAAAATCATTGGCGATCTGAAAGCCTTTGGTAAACCCTACTCAAGATACTCTGACACTGACATAGTACCCTAGCGCAATTGCTAAAACTCTGCGCACCATGCATCCTGAAGGGTCTGGGGAACAAACTCTCTCAGGAACATCTCTGAAAATTGAGTACATGTAAGTGAAGCTGCATCGGCTGGGCTACTCTCCCTGTAAGCCCGCCAGCACTTATACGCTGCTCCTGATTGTTGAAATATAGTAAAAGAAACCCCTCTCGTCTCTATAATACCCATGGTGCAGAGAATATGGTGGCACTTCTCTAGAAAACCATGTGCATCCTCTGAAGCTAAGCCACTGTAAGTAGGATGATACTTCTTAAACCTCTCAAGTCTACGCTGCTCCTCCTAAGATGCCCCTGCCCTAACCTCGGGTTGAACCGGAATAATAGGCTGCGCTGGCATAACATCTGGGACCTGATCAACATGCCACTGCTTTGGATTATAGGCTGCGGGAGTCTAAGCTCCCCCCCCCCCCATCTTAAGATGTGGCTGGTGAAAGTGGAATCAACCCCACCTGAGCTAGAGTACCAAACATGCTCAAGAACTATGCGAGGGTCTCCTGAAGTGTAGGGATGGCAAAAGGCACCTTGGGTGCCTGTCCCCCAACTGGAGCTACTAGTGGCTGCTCTTCCGCAGTTTGGGCAGGTGCTCTAGCTATACCACGTGCCCCTCATCGGCCTCTTTCCCGGCCCCGGCCTCTAGCGGCTATATCAGGGGGCGCGGGTGTCTGATCATTGGATCCAGCAGTGCGTGTCCTTGCCATCTATGAGAGAATAGAAAGTCAAAGATTTAGTTTTCAAAGTCAACTAATTCGCACGAATAGGAATCAAGAAGTAGAGTTTTTCTAATAGTTCTGTAGCCTCTCGAAGATAAGTACAGACGTCTCCGTACCAATCTGCAAGGCTCTACTAAACCTTTTTATGACTCGCAACACCTATCAACCTAAAGCTCTAACACCAACTTGTCATGATCTCAATTTTCTCACCTTAGGATATTGTGACGGCACCTAGTCTCTAAGACTAGATAAGCCTATCAATGAGAGATTATGGAAAAAATAAAATCTAAGGCATAACATAACTAACTATTCTCATAAACATCTCGATAACTGAAACATAACTACAATGTTCCCAAAACCCTGTGAGACTGAGTCATAAGCTTCTCCAGAATGTTCCAAAATACCTACTACAACACTATCTAATAAAGGAAACAACAATACAATAAGGGTAACGGAAGGTGACTCTGAGCCTTGCGGACGTCGAGCAAGTATACCTTGAAGTCTCCGGATGATAGCTACAATCAACACTAACGTCCAGCACGCACAGACGTACTTGGATCTGCACAAAAAGATGTGTTGAAGCGTAGTATGAGTATACCACAATGGTACCCATTAAGTATCAATCCTAACCTCTGTAGAGTAGTGACGAGGCCAGGTCAAGACACCTACTAGGATATAAATAGCAGAAAGAAAACATAATAAAGAGAAGTAAAGGCAGGCGGAGAAATAAATATTACAAAACAAGTTATTAACATAGACTAATGACAGAATTGTAAGCATAGAGATAACATAAAGGAAACAGTTTAAAGAGAACCTCAATAGTCGAATACAGACTAAAAATGATAAGACAAGAAGAATAAAACAGCAAGGAGTATTCCACCAATGACTCTTTTCCAACACGAGATGCACAACAAGAATCATGACTGAGGTACCGCTTCGTATACAACAAGAATCACAACCGAGGTACCGCCTCGTATATAACAAGAATCACAAATGAGGTACTGTCTCGTATATAACAAGAATCCAAATTGAGGTACTACCTCGTATATAAAAAGAATCACAACTGAGGTGCCGCCTCGTATATAACAAGAATCACAACCGAGGTACCGCCTCGTACTCATATTTCTCAATTCCAATCACAATCTTTTCTTATACCGCCACGTGAGCCTTACATTTAAATAGTTTTGAAAACATTTTCCCGAAATAGCTACACTCACTTTAGCGCACCTTATGACGTCACGTGGCTTCAAGTAATTCCCTTACAAGCAACACGCACATAAGTCCCACCTTATGCCGCCACATGCGCATTAACCCCTATTCTTATACCGCCGCATGCGCATCAATATCACATCACAATAAAAACTCCCACCACAAGTGCCCATATGTCACAACTTTCCAATAATCAACAATATCAATGATTCCACAACAATATCCCATGGATCAACCACAATGTGTACAAGAATATCAACAATAACATTGAAGGTAAATTTCTCAACAAGAAAGATATATCAATAATTAACACTTCGCCTCAATGTGATAACGACTTCCACAACTTCAACACCAATAACTCAACGATGAGAAATATAAAGTGTAACCACGATACTAAATAGGAATAACTTACAATGAAAGAGATAACATATAACGATGACTTCAAATAAGGATAATCAACAATGAAAGAGATAACATGTAACAATGACTTCAAATAATGATAATCAATAATAAAAGAGATAACATGTAATAATAACTTCAAATAATGATAAACCAGTAATGGAAGAGATGACATGTAATGATGACTTCAAATAATGGTAAATAAACAATAGAAGAGATAACAAGTTTAACTAAAGCATAAGAGCAAAATATCAAGTAAGATGTAGAACAAGTATTAACAAAGTCATTTAAGACATGTAAGGATAGACTAACACAAGTAAGAGTAGATTGACTATGAGAATTTAGAAGATGATATGAAAATTCAATTAAAGCATGGAAAGAGTCTAAGTAGCCTAAACCGATCAAATACCACATATAACCCGTATACCCACTTGTCACCTTGCGTACAAGGCTTTCACATAGCACAAATGACACAATCAATCCCAAATCCTAAGGGGTAGTTCCCCCACATAAAGTTAGACAAGATACTTACCTCAACTAGGCCAACTCAACCCACGAAATAACTTTTCCCCTAAAATTCACCTCCACACGGCTCAAATCTAACCAAAATCGACTTAATATCATCAAACAATGCAAGAGAAAGCAATTACAATAGACAAAGCTATGATCTTCACACTTTTCCCAAAAAGTCAATAAAAGTCAACTCGAGTCTCGCCCGGTCAAAATCCGGGTCCAAGGGTAGATTTCGACTACTCATAACCCCACAAGTTCATATATATGATTAGTTTCAAAATCCGAGTCCAAATCGACTCTCAAAACTCAAATTCTTATTTTTCAAAAACTAGAAAAGTTTCACAAATTTTCACTTTGATACACATGATTTTGATGTTAAATCTAAGATATATTGATGAAATATAGTTGGAAATTGATTAGAATCACTTGGCCAATGTTTGTAGATGAAAATCCCCTCTCCAAATTGCCTCCTACCGTGTCTAGGGTTCTAAAATATATTTTGAAAAATCCCGTCTCCCAACCCTTATGACCAGCTGTAGATATCGCATTTGCGAATCCTCGCAATTTCGAATCAGGGATCGTATTTGCGAACAATGACAGCCCCCACAGAAGTCGCAATTGCGAAGCTGGCCACTTCGCAAATGCGACCAATTGGTCGCAATTGTGAACCAGCCCTCAGGCCTGCTGACATCGCAAATGCGAAAGGGAAGTCACATTTGCGACATCTGAGACCCCCGTGAGCAGCAACAACACCAACAATTCATTTTCAATTCAATTCATTCTGAAATATGTCTGAAACTCATCTGAGCCCCCGGGGGTCCTAACTAAACATCCACACATGTCTAAAAATATCACGCAAACTTGTTCGCGCGATCAAAACACAAAAATAACATCTAGAACTATGAATCGAATACTAAAATGCATAACTGACCTATTCCAAGTCCCAAAATCAAATTCCGAGTTCAATTTCTAAAAGTCAACCTACGGTCAAACTTTTAAACTTCAAATTGTCAAATTTTGGCTAAACAACACAAATCAACCTACAGACTTCCGGATTCAATTCCGGGTATACGCCCAAGTCCAAAATTACGATACGAAGCTATCGGAGCCATTAAAACACCATTCGGGGGTTGGTTTCACAAAAGTCAAAATTTGGTCAACATTTCTAATTTAGGCTTCTAAGCCAAGAATCAAAGGATCCAAACCAACCCGAAATCTTCTTGGAACGAAACTAATCAACCCCGTAAACATAAAATCATAAACACACATGTGTGAAGCATCAAATGTGGAAACGGGGAAAAATTACACAAAAAGACCGGTAGGGTCGTTACATTCTCCCTCTTTTAAAATAAACGATTATCCTCTAACGTGCATATTAACATACCTGAACTGGTGAAAAGGTGAGGATAATGACTCCGCATGTCGTGCTCGATCTCCCAGGTCATCTCCTCGACCGGATGACCCCTCCATTGAACTACTGAAGCAATATTCTTTGATCTTAAGTTTCAGACCTGTCTGTCCAAGATAGCCACCGGCTCCCAATATAAGTCAAATCCTTGTTCATTTGGACTGTACTGAAGTCTAAAACATTAGACGGGTCACCATAATACTTTCGGAGCATATAAACATGAAACACCGGATGAACCGCTTATAAACTAGGTGGAAATACAAGCTTGTAGGCCACCTCGCCAATCCTCTCTAGGATCTCAAAAGGTTCAATATACCTAGGGCTCAACTTGCCCTTCTTCCCGAACATCATTACACCCTTCATGGGTGAAACCCGGAGCAAAACTCTCTCTCCAACAATGAATGAAACATCACGAACCTTCCGATCTGCATATTTCTTCTGCTTAGACTAGGCTGTACGAAGCCGATCCTGAATCAACTTGGCCTTCTCAAAGGCATCTCGAACCAAATATGTACCCAATAACTTAGCCTCTCCTAGCTCAAACCAACCAACCGGAGAACGAAACCGTCTCCCATATAGGGCCTCATAAGGAGCCATATGAATACTTGATTGGTAGCTATTATTGTAGGCAAACTCCGCAAGGGGAAAGAAGTGATCCCAAGAACCCCCGAAATCCATAACCTAGGCATGAAGCATATCCTCCAATATATGAATGGTGTCCTTGGACTGCCCGCCCGTATAGGGGTGAAATGATGTGCTCAACTCAACCCGTGTACCTAACTCACGCTGCATAACTCTCCAAAAACGTGATGTAAATTGTATGCCCTAGTTAGAGATGATGGATACCGGTATGCCATGAAGTTAGAAAATCTCATGGATATAGATCTGAGCCAACTGCTCTGAAGAATAGGTAGTCATTACCGGAATGAAATGAGCCGACTTGATCAACCTATCCATAATCACCCATACAACGTCAAATTTCTTCTAGAGTCCGTAGGTGCCCAACAACGAAGTCCATAGTAACGCGCTCCCATTTTCACTCTGCAATCTCATGTCTCTGAAGCAAATATACCGGTCTCTGATGCTCATACTTCACCTGCTGACAACTTAGGCACCGAGCTATATACTCCACTATGTCTTTCTTTATTCTCCTCCACCAATAGTGCTGCCTCATATTCTGATACATCTTAACGGCACCCGGATGAATGGAGTACCGTGAACTGTGGGCCTCCTCAAGGATCATCTCACGTAACCCATCCACATTGGGCACACATAATCGGCCCTACATCCGCAATACCCTGTAATCTCCAATGGAAACTGCCTTGGCATCTCCATGCTGTACCGTGTCATTAAGGACAAGTAAATGAGGGTCATCATACTGACGCTCTCTGATGCAATCATATAAAGAAGACTGAGAAACTATGCAATCAAGAACTCGACTGGACTCCGAAACATACCATCTAACAAACTGGTTGTCCAAGGCGTGAACTTCTATGGCTAGTGGCCTCTATGTTGCCGGCAGATATGCTAAACTGCCAAAGCTCTCCGTCTTTCCACTCAAGGCATCAACCACCACATTGGCCTTTCCGGGATGATATAGAATAGTGATATCATAGTCCTTAAGCAACTTTAACCATATCCACTCCTGCAAATTAAGATCTTTCTGTTTGAACAGGTGCTGGAGACTTTGGTGGTCGATATAGACCTCACATGGGACACCGCACAAATAGTGCTGCCAAATCTTCAATGCATGAATAATAGCTGCCAATTCCAAGTCATGGACTGGATAATTCTTCTCATTGACCTTCAACTACTGAGACGCGTAGGCAATCACCCTACCGTCTTGCATCAACACTGCGCCAAGGCCAATATGTGACGCATCAAAATACACAATGTAAGATCCCAACGCCGTAGGCAACACCAACACTGGGGCTATAGTAAAGGATGTCTTGAGCTTTTGAAATCACGCCTCACACTTCTTATACCATCTGAAAGTAAACATGGACTTTATAACGGGTTTACCTCGTTCTAATCGTAAGTTCGATTCCATATGGGTGATAGTCGATAGGCTCACAAAATCAGCTCACTTCCTACCGGTCAGATCTATATATACAGCAGAAGATTATCAATCTTCTTCGGATCAACCTTGATCCCCTTACTCGACACCATAAGACCCAAAAGCGCCACCGAATCAAGCCAGAATTTACACTTTGAGAATTTTGCATACAACTTCTTCTCTCTCAAGGTCTGGAGCAAGGTCCTCAGGTGCTGTTCATCTTCTTCCCGACTGCGGGAGTATACCAATATATCGTCAATAAACAAAATGACGAATAAATCAAGACATGGCTGGAATACACTATTCATCAGGTGCCTAAATGCTTTTAGGGTATTGGTCAGTCCAAATGACATCACAAGGAACTTATGGTGACCATACTATGTCCTGAAGGTAGTTTTCGAAATATCTGGATCCCGAATCTTCAGCTGATGATACCCTGACGTCAAATCGATCTTGGAGAACACTCTAGCGCCTTATAACTGGTCAAATAATTCATCAATGCAGAACAATGGGTACATGTTCTTCACTTTAACCTTGTTCAGCTATCTATAGTCAATACACATGCGCATAGAACCATCCTTCTTCTTCAGAACCGGAGCACCTAAGGTGACACACTAGGCCGGATGAAATCCTTATCAAGCAACTCTTACAACTGCTCCTTTAACTCCTTCAACTTTATTGGGGCCATATGATACGGCGGGATAGAAATGGGTTGAGTGCCCGACAACAAGTGAATACTAAAATCGATGTCCCTATTGGGTGGCATGCCAGGAAGATATGCTGGAAATACATCTGGGATGTCCCTCATTACCGGGAAAGATTCGACGTCTCTTACAAAGGCTAGATATGCATCACACCCCTTCTCTACCATTCGCTGAGCCTTCAGAAATGACACAACCCTGCAAGGAACATAATCCAAAATAACCCTCCAAATCAATCGTGGTAAACCTGGCATAGCCCAGCGTCACAGTCTTGGTGTGATAATCTAGAATAGATGATAGGGCGACAACCAGTCCATGCCCAAGATAACATCAAAGTCTACCATATTGAGCAACAATAGATCAACTCTGGTCTCAAAACCACCAATAACAACTAAACACGATTGAAACACACGGTCCATAACAACAAAATCTCCCACAGACGTGGACAGATAAACATGAGAAAATAATCATGAGATATATCCAAATATGGAGCAAATTAAGATGACACATATGAATAAGTGGATCTCGGATCAAATAAGACTGATGCATCTCTATGAAAAATTGAAATCATACTTGTAATGACTGCATCTGAAGCGTTTGCCTCCGTCCTACCTGAAAAAGCATAGAATCTGGCTTGTCCTCCCCCTTTAAGGCGACCTCTACCCGCCTGTCCCCCACCCCTAGCTGGATGTATGGGTGGAGCGGCAACAAGGCCAGAAACCATGGTCTGGGAAATCAGCGGACCTGACTGAATCTGTGGAGCTTGAGTAGTCTGCGGAGGTGGACCCTTTCCGAGTCTGGGGCAGTCTCTAACCATATGACGGGTATCACAAAACTCAAAGCAATCTCTCGGTGGGTGTGGCTGCTAGGACTGGCTCGGGCCTGGTTGGCTGGACTGTCCGCTTAAGGCACCTCGAGTAGGAGGTGCACTAGAAAGGGGCTGAGCAAAATGTGCAACTTGAGACCTCGGGATAGCCGGAGTACCACTAGAAGCTGGAAGTGCTGAATATATTGGAAGGCTCAGATAACCTCTACTACGACGGGCTATAACAACAGCGCGGCCACGCACTAAATCCTCCAGTACCTCGAGGCCTTTTGGCCTCCTTGTCCTTTCTCTCACGGTCCCGCATACCCTCCAACTTCCGAGCGATCTCTACCACCTGCTGATATGGGGTATCTATCTCCAACTCTCGAGCCATGCTGAATCTAATAACATAGTTTAGCCCCTCGATGAATCGGCTGACTCGCTCCCTAACTATAGAAACCAAAGTAGGTGCATGTCTGGAAAAATCACTGAATCTGAGAGCATACTCTGACACTGAGATAGTACCCTGGCGCGGCTGCTCAAACTCCGCACTCCATGCATCCCGAAGGGTCTGGGGAACAAACTCTCTTAGGAACATCTCTAAAAATTGAGTCCATGTAAGTGAAGCTGCATCATCTGGGCTACTCTCCCCGTAATCTCGCCAGCACTGATACGCTGCTTCCGATTGCTGGAATGTAATAAAATCAACCCCGCTCGTCTCTACAATACCCATGGTGCAGAGAATATGGTGGCACTTCTCTAGAAAACCATGTGCATCCTCTGAAGCTAAGCCATTGTAAGTAGGATGATACTTCTTGAACCTCTTAGGTCTAAGCTGCTCCTCCTTAGATGCCCTTGCCATAACCTCTGGGGCCTGATCAATATGGACCCATTACTCTGGAGTACAGGTCGCAGGAGTCTGAGATCCTCCTCCAACCTAAGATGTGGCTGGTGTAAGTTGAATCAAGCCCACCTGAGCTAGAGTACCAAACACGCACAAGAATTGTGCGAGGGTCTCCTAAAGTGCAGGGATGACAACAGGCGCCTCGGGTGCCTATCCCCAACTGGATCTACTGGTGGTCCTCTGCCGCAGCTCGGGCAGGTGCTCTAGCTGCACCACGTGTCCCTCATCGGCCTCTCGTGGCTCTAGCAGGGGGCGCGGGTGTCTGATCATCAGATCCAGCAGTGCATTCCCTCACCATATATGAGAGAATGGAAAGCCAATGCTTTAGTTTTCGAAGTCAACTAATTCGCACGAATAAGAATCAAGAAGTGGGGTTTTCCTAACAGTTTCGTATCCTCTCGAAGATAAGTACATATGTCTTCGTACTGATCCGCAAGACTCTAGTAAACCTGCTTATGACTCGCAACACCTATGAACCTAGAGCTCTGATACCAACTTGTCATGACCCCAATATCCCCGCCTTAGAATGCTGTGATGGCACCTAGTCTCTAAGACTAGGTAAGTCCATCAATGAAAGATTATGACAGAAATAAAAGCTATGGCATAACATAACTAGCAATTCTCATAAACATCTCGATAACTGAAACACAACTACAATGCTCCCAAAATCCAGTGAGACTGAGTCATAAGCTTCTACAGAATGTTCCAAAACACCCACTACAACACTATCTAATAAAGGAAACAACAATACAATAAGGGTAATGGAATGTTAATCCGAGGTATGTGGACGTCGAGCAGGTATATCTTGAAGTCTCCAGATGACAGCTACAATCAACACTAACGTCCAGCACGCACAGACTTACCTGGATCTGCACAAAAAGATGTGGAGAAGCATAGTATGAGTACACCACAATGGTACCAGTAAGTATCAATCCCAACCTCGGTAGAGTAGTGACGAGGCCAGGTCAAGACACCTACTAGTATTTAAATAGTAGAATGAAAACATAATAACGAGAAGTAAAGGCAGGCAGAGAAATAATTCATACGAAACAAGTTAATAACATAGACTAATGACAGAATTGTAAGCATAGATACAACATAAAGGAAGCAATTTAACCGAGGTACCACCTCGTATACAATAAGAATCAGTACCGAGGTACCGCCTCGTTTATAAAAAGATAACAACCTTTTTAACATGAGATGCACAACAAGAATCACAACTGAGGTACCACCTCGTATTCACATTTCTCAATTTCAATCACAATCTTTCTTTATACCGCCTCGTGAGCTTTAAATTTAGATAGTTTTGAAAATATTTTTTCCGAAATAGCTACACGTACTTTAGCCCACCTTATGACGTCGCGTGGCTTCAAGTAATTCCCTTACTTGCAACATACACATAAATCCCACCTTATGCTGCCGCATGACACAATAATATCACAACACAATAACAACTCGCACCACAAGTGCCCATATGCCACAACTTTCCCACCATAAGTGCCCATATGTCATAACTTGCCAATAATCAATAATATCAATGATTCCACAACAATAGCCCATGGCTCAACGACAGTGTGTACAAGAATATCAACAACAACAATGAATGTAAATTTCTCAACAATTAACACTTCGCCTCAATGTGATAACGACTTTCACACCTTCAATACAAATAACTCAACAATGAAAAAGATAATGTGTAACCACGATACTAAATAGGAATAACTCACAATAAAAAAGATAACATATAACGATTACTTCAAATAAAGATAATCAACAATGAAAGAGATAACAAGTAACAATAATTTCAAATAATCATAATCAACAATGAAAGAGATAACATGTAACTATAACTTTAAATAATGATAAATCAACAATGGAAGAGATCACATGTAACGATGACTTCAAATAATGGTAAATCAACAATGAAAGAGATAACATGTAACAATAAAAGAGGCAACAAGGTTAACTAAAGCATAACATCAAGATATCAAGTAAGATGTAGAACAAGTGTTAACAAAGTCATTTAAGGCCTGTAAGAATAGACTAACACATGTAAGAGTAGATTGACTATGCGAATTTAGAACATGATATGATAATTTAATTAAAGTATGGAAAGAGTCTAATTAACCTAACTCGGTCAAATACCACATATAAGCGGTGTACCCATTCATCACCTTGCGTACATGACTTTCACATAGCACATATGACATAATTAATCCCAAATCGTAAGGGGTAGTTCTCCCACACAAAGTTAGGCAAAATACTTACCTCAACTAGGCCAACTCAACCCTCGAAAATAGCTTTTCCGCTAAAATGGGCCTCCACAAGGCTCAAATCTAACCAAAATCGACTTAACATCATCAAACGATGCAAGGGAAATCAATTACACTAGATAAAGCTATGATCTTTACACTTTTCCCAAAAGGTCAAGAAAAGTTAACGCGGGGCTCGCCCGATCAAAACCCGGGTTCAAGGGTAGATTCCAACTACATAACCCCACGAGTTCATAAATATGATTAGTTTCAAAATTTGAGTCCAAGTCGACTTTCAAAACTCAAATTCTTATTTTTCAAAAACTTGACAAAGTTTCAGTAATTATCACTTTGATTCACATGATTTTGAGATTAAATCTAAGATAAATTGATGAAATATAGTTGAAAATTGATGTTTGTAGATGAAAATCCCCTCTCCAAATCGCCTCATACTATATCTAGGGTTCTAAAATGAGAGAGTACGTTGAAAAATCCCGTCTCCCAGCCCTTATGACAAGCTGCAGATGTCGCATTTGCGACACAGGATTCGCAATTGGAATTGCGAATCAGGGATCACATTTGTGAACCCTGACAGCCCCACAAAAGTCACAATTATGTCAATGGCTTTTCAATTATGACGCTGGCCACTATCGCAAATGCGACCAATTGCTCGCAATTGCGAACCAGACCTTAGGCATGCTGACTTCGCAAATGTGAAGGGGAAGTCGCATTTGCGACATCTGAGACCCTCCTGTCACCTTCGCAATTGCGAGGCAGGTACTCGCAATTGAGATAATAGAGCACCAACAACACCAACAATTCATTTTCAATTCAATTCATTCTGAAACTCATCCGAGCCCCCGAGGCTCCAAACCAAACATCCACACAAGTCTAAAAATATCATGCAAATTCGCTCGTGCGATCAAAATACAAAAATAATATCTAGAACTACGAATCGAACACTAAAACGCATAAATTTCAAAGTAATGTTCAAGAACTACTAGAATTGCAACTAAGCGTCCAAACCCTATCAAATCAACTCCAAATCATACCAAATTTTGTAAACAATTTCTAAATAGAGTAATGGACCTATTCCAAGTACCAAAATCAAATTCCAAGCTCGATTGCTAAAAGTCAACATACGGTCAAACTTTTCAACTTCAAATTGCCAAATTTCGGTGAAATAACAAAAATCAACCTACAGACTTCCGAATTCAATTCCGGGAATATGCCCAAGTCCAAAATCATGATATAAAGCTATCAGAGCCATCAAAATACAGTTCCGGAGTCATTTTCACAAGGAGTTCAAGAAAGAAGGAGTTGGTGTCAATCCAGTCAAATATGGAAATAAAGATTATTTTCAAAGAATTGATCTGCAAGCTTAATGGAATGAATAATATTTGAAGTTCAAAGTTTCAAATGTTGAATGTTTTACTAACGTTTTGGAAGAATTTACTAGGAAAATTATGGAAGATTGCTCCCTAAAGTATTGGACAAGATCTACTACGAATGGAAGAAAGAAATGTTCTTACTACAATATTATAGTAAGAAATTATATTCCAAGAACAAAGAAGAAAATCACAGAGAATGGAATGAGGTTAAATATGGGACATGATCTTGCACGAAAGGAACGAAGGCAGCTTATATTCTGAAAAGAATATTCTGCAAGTTCTTACCTAGACAATGAATAAGGAGATGTCGGTGATGAGTTATAAAAGGAATGAGATCATTCATTAAAGAATCATTCCTTAAATCAAGATTCTCTCCTAATGAGATAAAGAAGCCCAAGTCCAAGCATGGTAAAAGCATCGTCAAAGATTTATTTTCTTATATAGAGGAGATTTGCTATTCAAATACATTTAGAAGCACTCAGTTTATGGAAAGGGAATTAATGATGTCGCTGGTACAAAAGGAATATCATGCAACTGTCAAATCTCAAAAAGAACCAATCATTACAACTATGAAGAAAATTAGTAAACCATATCAAGGAATATCTTCAACAAATATGAACTGATAATACCGCATCAAGAGGAACAAATATTTAAAGAAGAGTTGAAGATACTCTTCAGCTCTAGCTTCGCAGACAACTTTCCTACTCTTTCTACACCTTAGTCAAGCACTGTATTGTTAAATTTACAAGTGTCATAAAAGATATAGAGCAGAGAAAAAACACTCAGAGGTTGTGTCGTTGTTCATTTCTTTAGTGAGCGAGTGAAAACCAAAGTGTCATTATTAGTTAGCAAGTGAAAACCAACCCTTTATTATTTGTTGCTGATTGAGTGAAAACCAACCCTTGTAAACGTTGGTGGTGAACGCTAGAAACCATAAAAGCTGTACTCAACCCAATTTACAAAGAGCTCTAAAAGATAACACTCTTGCAACCCAAGAGAAATGGATTAGGATATCACATTGGTTCCGAAATAGTATAAAATTTCCTATTGTCATTTATTTTATCACTCTCATATTAGATTCTGCACTTTACTATTTATTATAATTTGCACTTGGTTAAATTGAAGGACTAACGATTTTGTATAGACTGTCTCCATACCAGTCGAGTAAGTGTATACTGTAGTCGACTAAATTTTTAACAGGCATATAATTCACTCCCCCCCTCCCCCTTGTACTTTCAATTGGTATTAGAGCAGGCATTATTTTTACTTAACAGCAAGTGAGAAAAGGTTCATGGCAGGTCATCAAATTATTGGAACCGAACTTCAAGAGGGTTACTCAACAAAAAGGCCACCGTACTTCAATAGTCATTACTACAGCCATTGGAAAGAAAGAATGAAGGTTTATGTTCAATCAATGGATTATTGAGCCTGGCTAGTTATTTAGAATGGACCAAGGCCTATTCCGAACAACAATGATGGAAAGAAGCTTGTAAAAGGAGCATCCGTATTTGACTACATAAAAGAACAATTTGATATTATACAAACAAATGCTAGAGCAATCAACATACTCTATTGTGTGATTAGTGAAGAAGAATATAAGAAAATATCCACCTATGAGACTGCTAAAGCTATATGGGACAGATTAGAAAATATCCATGGGGACACCAACAAAGTTAAGAAATTGAATCCAAGTCAACTCCTGAATAATCTGAAAATGGTAAAGATCGACAAGACTTGGATGTGATACCTAGGACAAGAAAAAAGAAGAGTAGAAATAAGCAGAATAGAAAATCTCAATCCATCCAGAATCATCAAAAGAATCGCAAGAATGAGGTTCAACAACAAGAAAACATATGCTGCTACAAATGTGGTAAACCTAGACATAAGAAATTAAAATGTCCTAACCTCAAGAAAAAAATCATAGAATCTCAACTTGGAGCGACGAGGATAATGTAACAACCCGAACGGTCCGTTTGAGAGTTGTAACCCTATTCCCCTATTTACTGAATATTTTGAACTTTATCTCTATTATGTAACTTGCCGGGGTAGTCGGTTCAGGTCCGGTGAGATTTCAGAATGAAATGAGACACTTAGTCTCAAGGTTAAAAGCTTAAGTTGAAATGATTGATCAGATATTGATCTTGGAGTAAACAACTCTGGAACGGAGTTTTAATGGTTTTGTTAGCTCCGTTAGGTGATTTTGGACTTAGGAGCGTGTCCGGATTGTGATTTAGAGGTCCGTAGTAGAATTAGGCTAGAACTGACGAAAGTTGAATTTTTTTTGGAAGTTTGAACGAGAGTGGACTTTTTGATATCAGGGTCGGATTCAAATTTCGAAAGTTGAAATAGGCCCGTAATGTCAAATGTGACTTGTGCGCAAAGTTTGGAGTCAATTGGTCGTGTTTCGATAGATTTCAGCGTCGTTTGTAGAAGTTGAATTTCCTTTGTTTTAATAAGCTTGAATCGGGGTGCGATTCATGTTTTAAAGTTGTTTGATGTAATTTGAGGGCTCGACTAAGTTCTGTGATGACCCGGCCGGTCGTCTTGAGAGTTATAGTATCGATCCCCTATTAACTAATTTCCCCATATCTATTTCTGCTATTGTGACTTGCCGGGCGGTTTCGTTTTAGTTTTTGGAGTGTTTTGGGACACTTAATCCCTAAACGGAAAGCTTAAGATTTAGGATTCATATCGTAGTCGGAACTGTGTGAAGACAACTCCAGAATGGAGTTCCATCGATTCCGTTAGCTCCGTTGGGTGATTTTGGGCTTAGGAGCGCGTCTGGATTGTGTTTTGGAGGTCTGTAGTTCATTTAGGCTTGAAATGGCGAAAGTCGAATTTTTGGAGTTTTGGACCGGTAGTGTGATGACCCAAAATGTCATCTTTAAATTTAATAAGTAATTATGTGTTCTAAGACCTTGAAAAGCACTATTTATCATTCCTCGACTTGCGTGCGCAGTCCGTATAATTTTCCGAAAAAGTTAAAATGGGAAATAGAGCTTTAAAACTCAACTAAGTTGACTTTGGTCAATATTTTGAGCAAACGGACACGTATCAATGTTTTGATAATTTCGGTAGGTCCGTATCATAATTTGGGACTTGGGCGTATGGCAGGAATCGAATTCTGAGGTCCCTAACCCGAGATATGGAATTTTGATGAAAAATTAAAAGCTTGAAAGCTTAATGATTTCTAAGAAATTACTGATGTTGGATTTATTGACCTCGGGTCCGTATTTTAGTTCCGGAGCCCGGTATAGGTCCACTATAATATTTATGACTTGTCTGCCGAAGTTGGTGAAAATCGGAGTTGATTTGACGTGATTCGGACGTCCGGTTGTAAAAATATAAGTTTTCAAGTTTTCTTGAAAACATCCTTTGATTTGGTGTCCGATTCATAGTCCTAGGTGTTATTTTGGCGATTTGATCGCGCGAGCAAGTTCGTATGATATTTTAGGACTTGTGTGCATGTTTGATTTAGAGCCCCGAGGGCTCGGGTGAGTTTCGAATAGGCTACGGGATGTTTTGGACTTTGAAAATGTGGTATTTTGCTGCAGCAGGTGTTCTGGCATGTTCTTCTTCGTGTTCATGAAGGTACTCTCGCGAACGCGAAGAGTAACCTGGGCAGCTGAAGTTTTCTTCTTCGCGAACACGAAGGGTTGGTCGCAAACGCGAAGCGATGGGGGCATTACCCTTCGCGAACGCGTAGTGTTAGGCACACCTGGGGGAGGGTTGATCATTCCTTCGTCGCGAACGCGAGCAATGCCTCGCGAACGCGAAGGCCAGGAGGGAAAGCCTTCACGAACGCGTAGGAGGACTCGCAAATGCGAAAGCCACGGGCTGCTACTCATCGCGAACGCGAAGAAGGCCTGACCCGTGTGACTTAAAACATAACCAAAACGGGATTTTCCCCATTTTTTCACAAACCCTCAATTATAACTCGGCTTAGGGGCGATTTCAAAGGAGTTTTTCACGATTTCGAACTGGGTAAGTGTTCTTTACCATATAGTGATTGTATTTCATAAATCTAAGCCTATATTCATCATTTATTTCGGATTTAGATGGAAGAAATTAGAATTTTTGTAAAACTTTCCAAAAATGAAAAATTAAGATTTGAAAGTCCATTTGATATCGGAATTGGACAAATTTTATATGGTTGAACTCGTATCAGAATGTGGGTCCCACTGATTTTGTGAGTTTTTCCGGGATTTGAGACGTGAGTCCCACTGCAGAATATTTTAATGAATTTCATATTTTTATCCGGAAAATTTGTAAATTCATATGGAATTAATTCCTATGATTCGTATTGAATATATCGAATTGTTTGTGAATAGATTTGAAGCTTTCAGAGGCAAATTTAAAAGGAAAAGCTGTGGTTGAATAATTAATTATAATTTACAAAGCGAGGTAAGTGTCGGGGTTAACCTTGACTTGAGAGAGTAGAACCCTTAAATTATTTGTTATGTGAAATGCATGTGAACGACGTATAGGCGAGGTGACGAGTGTCTATACGTCGTCAAATTAATTGTTTGCATGCTTACTTGAAAATTCATAAATTATTTTTAATCATAAATTAATTATTATAATAATTATTTCTCTCATATTATTCGTCAAATATTAATTCTTGAATTCGTGCATTAATTGTTACATGCTATTTGAATTATGTGATTTAATTGTTATTTGACATTTAGCATATTAAATATTAAACTGCATATTTTCTCCCTGATTTCTATAATAAATTGCTATTTGTCATTGTTTGTTTCATAATTAAATCATAATTGTTGTATACTTGTTGTCTTATAATTTTTTATTAATTGTTGCATTTATTGGGGAAATTTCGTCTATAAGAATTTATTGAAATGGATATATTGGAGGATCGGGTTTCACGCCGCAACAGACTTATTAAAAGTTAATATTGGAGGATCGGGTTGCATGCTACAACAAACTTATGAAAAGTTAATATTGGAGGATCGGGTTGCACGCCACAACAGACTTATTAAAAAGTCAATATTGGGGGATCGGATTACACGCCGCAATAGACTTATTAAAAAGTCAATATTGGGGGATCAGATTGCACGCCGCATCAGACTTATTTAAAAGTCTATACATATACTTGATTGAAATAAGAATATGAAAGACTTGATTAAATAAATATATTGGAGGAGCGAGTTACACGTCGCAACAGAACCGAATGTGAATATATTGTGAGAGCAGGGTGCACGCTGCAACAGAATTGAATGTGAATATATTGTGAGAGTGGGTTGCACGCTGTACCAGACTTGATGGAAATGATAATTGGTTATGACTGCTGAGTTGGCTTCAATTATTATAAATGAGTTACCTGATTTATTTCCATTATTTGTTATTGTTATTAATATTGCATACAAGTTAATATGAGTGAAACGCCTTAGCCTCGTCACTACTTCGTCGAGGTTAGGCTCAGCAATTACCAGTACATGGGGTCGGTTATACTGATACTACACTCTGCACTTCTTGTGCAGATTTTGGAGATGGTCCCAACGGTGTACCATAGACTAGCTCAGATTTAAACTACCAGAGGAGACTTGAGGTATAACTGCATGGCGCCCGCAGTTCTGAAGTCCCCGTCTATTGTACTTTAGCTGTGTGTTTATTTCCAGACAGCTATATTTTATTCAGGCCTTTATTTGTATTTATTCTAGAGGCTCGTGCACTTGTGACACCAATTCTGGGATGGTATTTAGACACCATCATTTTTATGGATTATTTCACCATAGTTCAAACTTTGCTTCCGCATTTGTTTCTTGATTATTAATAATTTAAAGATTGTTTAAAAATTGGTTAATATTATTCTAACGTTAGCTTGCCTAGCAAGTGAAATGTTAGGCGCCATCACGGTCCGAAGGTGGGAATTTCGGGTCGTTACAGTTAGTATTAGAGCACTAGGTTACATAGGTCTCACAAGTCACGAGCAAGCTTAGTAGAGTCTGAAGGATTGGTACGGAGACGTCTGTACTTATTTCTCAGAGGCTATGAAGTTTAGTAACAATATCACTTCTATCTTATTCTGTTGTGCGATTTTATTCTATCATCGATGATTGAATCATTTTACTCTTATTCTCTCGCGGATGGTGAGAACACGTAATAGCTCTACCGATGGACAGGGACCAGAACCCCTAGTGGCAACTATGGCCAGGGGTAGAGGTCGAGGTAGAGCCCAGTCCAGAGCTCGAGCAGCTGCACCTATTGTAGAACCTCAGATGGACCTTCAGGAGGAGGTTCCAGTTCAGGATGTACCAGTTGGACCAGTTCAGGTCCCGGAAGGATTCATAGCCACTCCAATACTTCAGGACGCTCTAGTCAATTTGGTAAGTCTTATGGAGGGCGTGGCCAAGAATGGTACATTTCCAGTGGCACCAACCGTCTCACAGGCTGGGGGAGGAGCACAAACTCCCACTACTCCCGCTTCGGAGCAGATGGCTCCCCAGAATCAGGCTCCAGTTGCCCCACCAGTTGGGATAGTTTAGCCAGTTGTTGCGGCACAGATCGGTAATAGGCCTGCCATGTCCTTTGAGGCCTTATTGAGACTGGATAAGTTTACTAAGCTCTTTCTAGTTCACTTCAGTGGTACACCTTCTGAGGATCCACAAGATTATCTTGAACGCTGCCATGAGGTGCTGCGGAACATGGGTATAGTTGAGACCAATGGAGTTGCTTTTGCTGTATTCCAGATGACGGGTTCCGCCAAGAGGTGGTGGAGAGATTATACATTGACCCGACCAGTCGGATCACCTGTACTTACCTGGGAGCAATTTTTTCAGTTATTTCTGGAGAAGTTCCTCCCTATCATACTGAGAGAGGAATTTCGCAAGCAATTTGAGCGTCTACAGCAGGGCAGTATGACTGTTGCTTAGTATGAGTCTCGTTTTATGGATTTGGCCCATCATGCTCTCCTTTTACTACCTATGGAGGGATAGAGAGTGAGGAGGTTTATTGAGGGACTCACTCACCCTATCAGGCTTCAGATGGCCAAAGAAACCGGAAGTGAGATTTCTTTTTAGGCGGCTGCTAATGTCGCCAGGAGGATCGAGATGGTTCTTACACAGGAGGGAGGGCAGAGCAGTTCGGTGATTTCAATGGTTCCTCGTCTGGAGGCAGGGTTAATTTTGGTAGGGATCATCCGCCTAGACCGTTTCATTCAGCACTTCATGCATCTCACAGTGCTTCAGGAAGTCACGATCCTATTATGCCTTACTATGGGCAGCCAACATTTAGTGCACATTCAGCTCCTATCAGTGCACCACCACTCCAGAGTTACTACAGCGGTTATCCGGCCCATTTGGGACAGCTTCAGCTTCAGCAGCCATGACATCAAGATGGGTGTTATGAGTGTGGGAATATTGGTCACATCAGGAGGTATTTCCCTAGATTGTCGAGTAACAGATCTCAGCAAGATTCTCGTTCCAACATACCGGCACCAGTTGCTTTATCTCCTGCTCAGCCAGCTAGAGGTAGGGGTCAGGCAGCTAGATGTGGAGGTCAGGCCATTAAAGGTGAAGGTCAGTCCATTAGAGGTGGAGGTCAGACCGTTAGAGGTGGAGTCTAGCCAATTAGAGGCCGTCCTAGAGACGCAGTTCAGAGTGGTGGGGCTCAACCCCAATTTTATGCTTTTCCAGCTAGGCCTGAGGCCGAGTCATCTGATGCTGTGATCACAGATATTATTCCAGTTTACCATAGAGATTCTTCAGTTCTATTTGATCCAGGATCTACTTATTCATATGTGTCCTCCTATTTTGCTTCATATTTGGTTGTTCCTTGTGGTTCTCTAAGTGCTTCTGTGTGTGTATCTAAACCGGTGGGAGACTCTGTTGTAGTAGATCATGTCTATCATTCGTGTGTGGTTACTATTGGTAATCTTGAGACTAGTGTGGATCTTCTACTTCTTGATATGGTACATTTTGATGTCATCTTGGGTATGGCTTGGCTGTCCCCTTATCGTGCTATATTGGATTGTCATGCCAAGATAGTGATCCTAGCTATGTCGGGGTTACCTCGGGTAGAGTGGAAAGGAATTCTGGTCATTCTGCCAGCAGGGTTATTTCTTATATGAAAGCTCGATGTGTGGTAGAGAAAGGGTGTCTAGCCTATTTGGCTTATATTCACGATCCCAGTACGGATGCTCCTTCTATGGACTCAGTACCAGTTATTCGTGAATTTCCAGAAGTATTTCATGCAGATTTGCCGGGAATGCCACCCGACTGAGATATTGACTTCTTTATTGATTTGGCTCCGGGCACTCAGCCCATTTCTATTCCACCATATCGTATGGCCCCGCCAGAGTTGAAAGAATTGAAAGAGCAGTTACAAGACTTGCTTGATCGGGGATTCATTAGACCCAGTGTCTTGCCCTAGGGTGCATCAGTAATATTTGTAAAGAAGAAAGATGGCTCTATGCGGATGTGTATAGATTATCGACAGTTGAACAAGGCCACTATCAAATACAAATATCTGCTGCCAAGAATTGATGACTTATTTGATCAGCTTCAAGGTGCCAAGGTATTTTCGAAGATCGATTTGAGGTCTGGTTACCATCAGTTGAAGATTAGGGCTTCTGGTGTCCCTAAAATAGCTTTTTGAACTCGGTATGGGCATTACGAATTCCTAGTTATGTCATTTGGGTTGACAAATGCCCCAACAACATTTATGGCTTTGATGAATCGGGTGTTCAAGCCTTATTTAGATTCTTTTGTGGTTGTATTCATTAATGATATCTTGATTTACTCCAGCAGTCGAGAGGAGCATGAGTAGCATCTTCGAAGTGTGTTTCACACCTTGAAGAATAATCAGTGATATGCCAAATTTTCAAAATGCAAGTTTTGGTTAGACTCAGTTGCCTTTTTGGGGCATGTGGTATCGACAGAAGGCATAAAAGTGGATCCTAAGAAGATTGAGGTTGTTCAAAATTGACCTAGACCTACTTCAGTTACAGAGATTTGGAGTTTCCTGGGTCTAGTAGGTTATTATCGTCGGTTCGTGGAAGGGTTTTCATCTATAGCAAGCCCATTGACCAGACTAACCCAGAAAGGTGTCCCATTCAGATGGTCAGACGAATGTGAGTTGAGCTTTCAGAAGCTCAAGACCGCTTTGACTACGGCGCCAGTGTTGGTATTACCCACAGGTTTAGGATCGTATACGGTATATTGTGACGCATATCACATTGGGCTTGGTGCAGTATTAATGCAAGATGGCAAGGTAATTGCATATGCGTCGCGGAAGTTGAAAGTTCACGAGAAGAATTATCCTGTTCATGACTTAGAATTGGCAGCCATTGTTCATGCGCTGATGATTTGGAGGCATTACCTCTACGGTGTCTCGTGTGAGGTATTTACTGATCATCGTAGACTTCAGTATCTGTTCAAACAAAAGGATCTTAATTTGAGGCAGAGAAGATGGTTGGAGTTGTTGAAAGACTATGATATCACCATTTTGTATCCCCCGGAAAGGCCAATGTGGTGGCCGATGCTTTGAGTAGAAAGGCTGTGAGTATGGGTAGTCTTGCGTATATTCCGGTTGGTGAGAGGCCATTAGCTGCAGATGTTCAGATTTTGGCTAATCCGTTCGTGAGGTTAGATGTTTCAGAACCCAGTCGGGTTCTCGCTTGCACAGCCGCTCGGTCTTCTTTATATAAGCGCATCAGAGAGAGGTAGTATGATGATCCTCATTTACTAGTCCTTAAGGACACGGTGCAGCACAGTGATGCCAAACAGGTTGTTGTGGGAGAAGATGGAGTTCTGTGAATGCAGGGTCGTATTTGTGTGCCTAATGTGGATGGGCTTCGTGAATTAATTCTTGAAGAAGCACACAGTTCCAGGTATTCTATTCATCCAGGTACCGCCAAAATGTATCAAGATTTGCTGCAATATTATTGGTAGAGGAAAATGAAAAAGGATATAGTTGCATATGTAGCTCGGTGTCTGAATTGTCAGCAAGTTAAGTACGAGCATCACAGACCTGGTGGTTTGCTTCAGAAGTTAGAAATTCCTGAGTGGAAGTGGGAGTGTATCACTATGGATTTTGTTGTTGGGTTCCCACGGACTCAGAGAAAATTTGACGCAGTTTGGGTCATTGTGGACAGGTTGACCAAGTCAGCCCATTTCATTCCAGTGGCAGTTACCTATTCTTCTGAGAGGTTAGCTGAAATTTACATTCGTGAGATTGTCCGCCTTCACGGTGTGCCCGTGTCTATTATTTTAGATCGAGGTACGCAATTTACCTCACATTTTTGGAGGGCTGTACAACGTGAGTTAGGCACGCGGGTGGAGTTTAGTACAACATTTCATCCATAGACCGACGGACAGTCAGAGCACACTATTCAGATATTGGAAGATATGCTCCGCGCTTGTGTTATAGACTTTGGAGGTTCTTGGGATCATTTCTTGCCACTTGCAGAGTTTGCTTATAATAATAGCTACCAGTCGAGCATTCAGATGGCTCCATATGAGGCATTATATGGAAGGTGATGCCGATCGCCAGTTGGTTGGTTTGAACCGGGAGAGGCTCGATTGTTGGGTACCGATTTGGTACAGGATGCCTTGGATAAGGTCAAGATTATTCAGGATCGACTTCGCACAGCTCAGTCTAGGCAAAAGAGTTATGCCGACCGTAAAGTTTGGGATATTGCATTCATGGTTGGAGAAAGAATATTGCTCCGAGTTTCACCTATAAAAGGTGTAATAAGGTTCGGAAAGAAGGGCAAGTTGAGCCCTAGGTATATCGGACCCTTTGAAATTCTTGAAAGGGTGGGTGAAGTAGCCTACAGGCTTGCATTACCACCTAGCTTATCAGCGGTTCATCCGGTGTTCCATGTGTCTATGATCCGGAAATATCATGGTGATCCGTCCCATATGTTAGATTTCAGCTCAGTCCAATTGGACAAAGATTTGACTTACGAGGAGGAGCCGGAGGCTATTCTAGCACGGCAGGTCCAACAGTTGAGGTCAAAGAGTTATCCTTCAGTTCGAGTGCAATGGAGAGGTCAACCGGTAGAGGCATCTACCTGGGAGTCCGAGTCGGACATGCGAAGTAAATATCCACACTTGTTCACCAGCTCAGGTACTTTTTGTTCTAACTCCGTTCGAGGACAAACGGTTGTTTTAGAGGTGGAGAATGTGATGGCCCAAAATGTCATCTTTAAATTTAATAAGTAATTATGTGTTCTAAGACCTCGAAAAGCACCATTTATCATTTATTGACTTGCGTGCGCAGTCCGTATAATTTTTCGGAAAAGTTAAAATGGAAAATAGAGCTTTAAAACTCAACTAAGTTGACTTTGGTCAACATTTTGAGCCAACGGACACGGATCAGTGTTTTGACAATTCTGGTAGGTCCGTATCGTGATTTGAGACTTGAGCGCATGGCCGGAATCGAATTCCGAGGTCCTTAGCCCGAGATATGGAATTTTGATGAAAAATTAAAAGCTTGAAAGCTTAATAATTTCTAAGAAATTACTGATGTTGGATTTATTGACCTCGGGTCTCTATTTTAGTTCCGGAGCCCGGTATAGGTCCACTATAATATTTATGACTTGTCTGCCGAATTTGATGAGAATCGGAGTTGATTTGACGTGATTCAGACGTCCGGTTGTAAAAATATAAGTTTTCAAGTTTTCTTGAAAACTTCCTTTGATTTGGTGTCTGATTCGTAGTTCTAAGTGTTATTTTGGCGATTTGATCACGCGATCAAGTTCGTATGATGTTTTAGGACTTGTGTGCATGTTTGGTTTGGAGCCCCGAGGGCTCGGGTAAGTTTCGGATAGGCTATGGGATATTTTGGACTTTGAAAATTTTGTATTTTGCTGCAGCAGGTGTTCTGGCATGTTCTTCTTCGCGTTCGCGAAGGTACTTTTGCGAACGTGAAGAGTAAACTGGGAAGCTGAAGTTTTCTTATTCGCGAACGCGAAGCGATGGGGGCATTACCCTTTCCGAACCCGACAAGCTCCTCGCAAACGCGTAGTGTTAGGCACACCTAGGGGAGGGTTGATCATTCCTTCATCGCAAACGCGAGCAATGCCTCGCGAACGCGAAGGCCAGGGGGGAAAGGCTTCACGAACACGTAGGAGGACTCACGAACGCGAAAGCCAATGGGCTGCTACTCATCGCGAATGCGACAGGCCCTTCGCGAACGCGAAGAAGGCCTGACTCGTGTGACTTAAAACATAACCAAAACGGGATTTTTCCCATTTTTTCACAAACCCTCAATTATAACTCGGCTTAGGGGCGATTTCAAAGGCGTTTTCACGATTTCGAACTGGGTAAGTGTTCTTTATCATATAGTGATTGTATTTCATAAATCTAAGTCTATATTCAACATTTATTTCGGATTTAGATGGAAGAAATTGGAATTTTTGTAAAACTTTCCAAAAACAAAAAATTAAGATTTGAAGGTCCATTTGATATCGGAATTGGACAAATTTTGTATGGTTGAACTCGTATCGGAACGAGTGTTCGGATATCATGAGTTTTTTCGGGATTTGAGACGTGGGTCCCACTGCCGAATATTTTAATGAATTTCAGATTTTTATCCGGAAAATTTGTAAATTCATATGGAATTAATTCCTATGATTCGTATTGAATATATCTAATTGTTTGTGAATAGATTTGAAGCTTTTGGAGGCAAATTTAAAAGGAAAAGTTGTGGTTGAATAATTGATTGGATTTGCAAAGCGAGGTAAGTGTCGGGGTTAACCTTGACTTGAGGGAGTAGAACCCTTAAATTATTTGTTATGTAAAATGCACGTGAACGACGTATAGGCGAGGTGACGAGTGTCTATACGTCGTCAAATTAATTGTTTGCCTGCTTACTTGAAAAATCATAAATTATTTTTAATCATAAATTAATTATTATAATAATTATTTCTCTCTTATTCTTTGTCAAATATTAATTCTTGAATTCCTGCATTAATTGTTACATGCTATTTGAATTATGTGATTTAATTGTTATTTGACATTTAGCATATTAAATATTAAACTGCCTATTTTCTCCCTGATTTCTATAATAATTTGCTATTTGTCATTGTTTGTTTCATAATTAAATCATAATTGTTGTATACTTGTTGTCTTATAATCTTACATTAATTGTTACATTTATTAGGAAAATTTATTCTATAAGAATTGATTGAAATGGATATATTGGAGGATCGGGTTGCACGCCGCAACAGACTTATTAAAAGTTAATATTGGAGGATCGGGTTGCACGCCGTAACAGACTTATGAAAAGTTAATATTGGAGGATCGGGTTGCACGCCACAACAGACTTATGAAAAGTTAATATTGGAGGATTGGGGTGCACGCCGCAACAGACTTATTAAAAATTAATAATGGAGGATCGGGTTGCACGCCGCAACAGACTTATTGAAAAGTCAATATTGGGGGATCGGATTGCACGCCGCAATAGACTTATTAAAAAGTCAATATTGGGGGGATCGGATTGCACGCCGCATCAGACTTATTTAAAAGTCTGTATATATACTTGATTGAAATAAGTATATGACAGACTTGATTAAAATAAATATATTGGAGGAGCAGGTTACACGCCGCAACAGAACCGAATGTGAATATATTGTGAGAGCGGGTTGCACGCTACAACAGAATTGAATGTGAATATATTATGAGAGCGGGTTGCACGCTGCAACAAACTTGATGGAGATGATAATTGGTTATGACTGATGAGTTGGCTTCAATTATTATAAATGAGTTACCTGATTTTCTATTATTTGTTGTTATTATTAATATTTCATACAGGTTAATGCGAGTGAACCGCCTTAGCCTCGTCACTACTTCGTCGAGGTTAGGCTCAGCACTTACCAGTACATGGGGTCGGTTGTACTGATACTACACTCTGCACTTCTTGTGCAGATTTTAGAGTTGATCCCCGCGGTGTACCATAGACTTGCTCGGATTTCAGCTACTAGAGCAGACTTGAGGTATAACTGCATGGCGCCTGCAGTTCTGAAGTCCCCATCTATTGTACTTTAGTTGTGTGTTTATTTCCAGACAGCTATATTTTATTCAGACCTTTATTTGTATTTATTCTAGAGGCTCGTGCACTTGTGACACCAATTCTGGGATGGTATTTAGACACCGTGGTTTTTATGGATTATTTCACCATATTTCAAACTTTGCTTTGGCATTTGTTTCTTGATTATTAATAATTTAAAGATTGTTTAAAAATTGGTTATTATTATTCTAACGTTGGCTTGCCTAGCAAGTAAAATGTTAGGCGCCATCACGGTCCGAAAGTGGGAATTTTGGGTTGTGACAGGTAGTAGAATTTTTGATATCGGGGTCGGATTCCGATTCTGAAAGTTGGAGTAGGTCCGTAGTGTTGATTATGACTTGTGTGCAAAATTTGGGGTCAATCGGACGTGGTTTGATAGGTTTTGGCATCGGTTGTAAAATTTTGAAGTTTCAACTTCTCTAAGTTTAAACTATAGGGTAATTCGTGATTTTAGTGTTATTTGATGTGATTTGAGGGATCGACTAAGTTTGTATGGTATTTTAGGATTGGTTAGTATGTTTGGTTGAGGCCCCGTGGGCCTCGGGGTGCGTTTCGGGCACTTAACAGACTAGTTTTTAGACTTGAAAGATAGAAGATGTTTTGTGTTTTTGTTACTGACAATCCTTCATCGCGTTCGCAACGTCGTTCCCGCGTTCGCGAAGGTATGAAACACTAAGGCTACGCATTTGCGATAAGGACCTCACGTTCGCATAGAGTCAACGGTCAGATGGGTTCCAAGCATGATAGGCTAGTTGAGCTTTGCGTTCGCGACCCGTTTATCGCGTTTGCGATGAGTATATTTTAGGTCTAAAGCAGATTGTGCCTCGCGAACACGAGGCTTTGACCGCGTTCGCGAAGAAGGGCATACCTGTGCAGAATTTAAAGTTCAAAAATGAAGGTTCTGAGTTCATATCACAAAATGGAATTGGGAGCTCGGTAGAAAACGTAATTTCGAGAGATTTTCAGAGGGAGTCATTGGGTAATGATTCCTAACTCCTTTATGGTTATAATCCACTAATCTATAATTAATTTTATCTTTTTAATTTCGGATTTGGGATGAGAAATTGGGAAAATTTGAGAAAACTTCTTAGACCAAATTTTGGGGTTTTGATCGAGATTTTGGTATCGGATTTGAGTGAATTTGGTATGGTTAGATTCGCGAGTGAATGGGTGTTCGTATTTTATAATTTTAACCCGATTTTGAGACGTGGGCCCGGGGAGGCCTTTTGAGCGATTTTTCAATTTCTTGCATTTGCTTTGATTTCATTAGCTAGATTAGTTTCTTGTAGTTATATTTATGCTATGTAATTGATTTTGGCTAGACATGGGCCACTCGGAGCCGGATATTCGTGGGAAAGGCATTGTGACTGATTGATTGAGCTTGGTTCGAGGTAAGTGGCTTGCCTAACCTTGTGGGGGGAGGGGGAACTCCCCTTAGGATTTGGTACTGTTTGATATGTGAGCGCCGTGTACGTGAGGTGACGAGTACGTACTCGGGCTATTTGTTGTAAAACTCCATTTTTCACTAAGTCGTAACTTGTTTTCTCCTTATTTGGAACACACTAGCATATGTAACTATCCTGTTTAGACTAGAATAGAATGCCTACTTGTTTAACTGCCTATTTGAACTCTGTGCAACACGTTTAGTGAAATTACCTACTTTCCTTGACTTGAACTTAGTCTAAACTGTAGGATTTCTTGTTGTAATTGTTATTTCGGTTGGTTGCATTGTATATTTACTTTGGAACTACGGAACGGTACTCCGGAAGATCCCTTGTACTGTATATTTACTTTGGGACTACGGAACGGTATTCCGGGAGATTCCCCTGTTTTGCATATTTATTTTGGGACTACGGAACGGTACTCCGGGAGATCCCCCTATACTGCATATTTACTTTGGGACTACGGAACGGTACTCCGAGAAATCCCCCTGTAACTCCGAGAAATCCCCCTGTACGTCATATTTACTTTGGGACTACGAAACAATACTCTGGGAGATCCCCATGTTTTGCATATTTACTTTGGAACTACAGAACGGTACTTCAGGAGATCCCCCTGTACTGCATATTTACTTTGGGACTACAGAACGATATTTCGGGAGATCCCCCTATTTTGTATATTTATTTTGGGAGTACAGAACGGTATACCGGGAGATCCCCTCCCCCTGCACATTTACGTTTGGGACTACGAGACGGTATCTCGGGAGATCCCCTGTTGTTATCACTGTGTTCTGAGTTGTTGTCTTTCATTGATTCTATTCCCGTTAGATTTCCATATTTATTTTACTATGATATTTCATTCTGTCTTATTTCATTATATTTATACCAGTAGGGCCCTGACCTGATCTTGTCACTACTCGACCGAGGTTAGGCTTGGCACTTACTGAGTACCGTTGTGGTGTACTCACGCCCTTTCCTGCACATATTTTTCGTGTGCAGATCCAGGTTTATCTTACCAGCCTCATCACTAGTTGCAGTCGTTGCTACTTATTGGAGACTTCAAGGTACATCTGCTCGCGCCCGCATATCCTCAGAGCCCTCCTCTATCCCCTATGTTCATATCTCCTTCTTTCAGTAGAAATGATGTAAAGAATGATTAAGACTTCTTAGTAGCTTGTGACTTATGGTATTTCGGGTTTTGGGAATTTGTTTTGTACATTTTTAGAGGTGATAGTTGTATATGCCGAGTGGTATTCAGTTGCTTATTAGATATTTGTTACTGTTAGTAGTTAATGTTATGCTTTAGTTTTACTTCCGCAAAAGTGTTAGGCTTATCTAGTCGTAGAGACTAGGTGCCGTCACGACGGTTCACGGAGGGAGAAATTGGGTTGTGACAAGTTCGTATGAGATTTTAGGACTTGTTGGTATGTTTTGTTGAGGTCCCAGGAGCATCGGGTCGATTTCGGATGGTTAACGGATCAAAAGGTGAAGTTGAGTGATAGCTGAAGATGGACCTCTGCTGGTGTAACCACACCTGCGGAGCTTTGATTGTAGGTGCGAGCACGCAGGTGCGGGCTGGCTTGTGCAGGTGCGAGATTGGAAGGGAGTGTGCAGGTGGTCTCAGATGTGAGGACTTTTCCGCACCTGCGTGGCCGTAGGTGTGGCGAGAGGTACGCAAAAGCAGATGGCGCGCAAGTGCGATATGGAGTTCCACATATTCTTGACCGCAAATGCGGCAGGAGGACCGTAGAAGCAGAAATGGGCAAATGAGATGGGACCGCATAAGCGACTTGAATGCTCGCAGAAGCGAGTCCGTAGAAGCGGAGTGAGGGACCGCAGGAGGGGCATAGACTGCAGATGCGTGGGTGATGTCGCTTCTGCGACGCCGCAGAAGTGGCTAAGTGTCCATAGAAGCGGAAATCTTGGGCAGATTATTAAAACAAGGGTTCGCGATTTTGGCTTCATTTTAAACATTTCAAGCACGGTTTTGGCGATTCTTCATAGGGTTTTCGGGGGAATTCTTGAAGTAAGTCCCTTGTTCTCATTTCTGATCAATAATCTTGCTTCCCCATTGATTTTCCCACCTAGTTGGTGTGTATTTAAGGTGTAAATTGGGAGTTGGAGGCTAGGAATTGGAGAGTTTAATTTAGGGATTTGGGTGACGATTTAGTGTAGGATTTTGATAAATTTGATATGGTTAGACTCGTGGTTTAATGGAATTTCAGGTTTTGTGACTTTTATCAAATTTTGAGACGTGGGCCCGGGGGTCGGCTTTTGAGTCAATTTTTTGACTTTTGATTAATAACCTAGCATTTTCTTATGGAGTTGATTCTTTAGCCCGTATTGATTATATCGCATTGTTTATTGCTAGATTCGAGGCATTCAGAGGCCGTTTCGCGAGGCAAGGGTATATTTGAGTAGAGATTTGCTCGGATTGAGGTAAGTAATAGTTTTAAATTTTGTTCTGAGAGTACCAAACACCGTATTACGTTTCATGTATTTGGTTTTGAGGTGATACATATGCTAGGTGACGGGTGTGTGGGCGTGCACTATAGGAATTGTGACTTGGTCAAATTCCATAGAATCGTGTAGTTGAAAAATCTGTTGTTATCTGTACATTATCAGTGTAGTAGAGAAATTGAACCACAAATCAAGTTTAGACTATGTGTTGGCACTATAGGGACCCACAGAGGTCGTGTACATGTTGAATTATCTGCTAAATTATTGTTTTGTACTCAATCACAATTTTACTTGTTTATTATATCTCAGTCTTTATTTTTCCTTGTTGATACATTATATCATTTTAGTTGGGGCTGACTTTTATGATTATTGAGAGCCCGAGAGACTGGAGAGATTGATGACTGAGTGAGGTTGAGGGCCTGATTTTGAGATATTGATACAATAGCACGTGAGTTGTCCGTGCAGCACGTGAGTTGTCTGCGCAGATCCAGATATTATATTATAGAACGTGAGTTATCCGTGCAGCACGTGAGTTATCCGTGCGGATTATAGCGCTTGGACTGAAGGAGCCCCTCCGGAGTCTATACACACTCCTAGTGAGCGCAGGTACCTACTGAGTGTGAGTGTCGAGTGAATGGGCGGGCTGAGTGACTGTGGCCCTAAGAGAATGTATTTAATTTTATTATTGTTGCACTTAGCTGCCATGTATCACTGTCTTGAAATATCTGAAAGATAGTACACTCTGTTTCACTTAAACTTGTCATGGAATAACTGTTTAACCTAATTTATCAAACTTGAGAGCATGCCTACTTTCCTATGTCGAAATCACTGTAATTGAACTATAACTGTGAAGCTCGTCTCTACTTTCAGTTCTTTATTTAGTCTTGTTACTTACTGAGTTAGTTGTACTCACGCTACATCCTGCACCTTGTGTGCAGAACCAGGTGCTTCCGGTCACGGCGGTTGCTGAGTTGTGGAGTTCGAATTCTCGGAGACTATCGAGGTAGCTTCTTCGCGTTTCGCAGACCTTGATTCTCCTTCCCTATCTTTCCAATTATTGTATTTAGTTTCAGATTATCATAGAGAGTATTTTTCAGACTTGTGATGTATAGATGCTCATGTACTCTGTGACACCCCGATGGTAGGGAACTTCCGCGTTGTATTTTGGATTTCTATCCTTTTTAAGAATACTTTTATTATTTAAACTGCTTTAATTTATTTTCTGTTAAAAGTGTTGGAAATATTTTTAAATGTCGGCTTGCCTAGTACCACGATAGGCGCCATCACGATAGGTTAGGATTTTGAGTAGTGATAGATGATCAAGAAGAAATGACAAACATATGTCTCAAGGAAAGAGAAGAAACTGGCGAGGTGTGCTTTAATGCTATTCTGGATTGTGATCTAAAGAAAAAAATCACAAATCTTGGAGCGATGAGGATGAATCTGAAGAAGAAAATGATCACGAAAGAATGGAAAACCTATGTTTCATAGCAATGGGAGAAATTGACAAGGTATGTCCTGCTCATATTACGTATTGCGATAAATGTGATGAATTGCAAGAAAATAATGAATTGGTTCTCAACGACCTTGAGAAAGTTCTTAATGAATATAATAAGTTGAGAAAAGAGAAGAAGAATTGGGAGACCCAACTTGATGAATATAAAAAGTTGATATATGAGAAGAAAGATTGGGAGATCCAACTTGAAGAATACAAGTAGAGAAATGAAAAGAAAGACTGGGATATTCAGATTGAAGAAAATCTGGTGAAGAACAGCATACTTCAAGAAGAGAATTCTGAGCTTCGCAAATAAATAACCAGCTTCTACAAATCCTCCGGCCACTACTTTGATCGATCAAAGTCGATTCCTTGTCATAACAGCTATAATTCAACTGAAAAGGGATCTACTAGTGGACGTCTTATTTCAAACAAGTTGACTAAGGGAAGTTACAAGTCGACTAATAACGCATCTGCAGGCAAACACTCTTCCTCTCATATTACATGCCACTACTGTGGTAATTTTGGACATAAAATATTTGCATGCAATTATGCCAAAAGTCATATTAGATCAAAATACATTTGGAGACCGAAATAAATACATGCATCTCCAATTACACTGGCTACTAACCATGAAGGACCCAAATATATTTGGGTACCAAAAATAAATTAATTTGTTTTGCGGGAATCTTGAGTCCAGCCGTAAAAAGGGATAAATGATATTTGCATATTGGATGGTTCAGGCACATGCTTATAGATGCTTCAAAGTATTCACATACTCTATAGAGGATGAAGGAACTATTACACGTGTTGGTAAAGCTTAAGTGACTGGTATCATTAAAGTTTATTCAAGTTCCTTTTAATGCACTATAAGGTGATGCGTATCTAGTTATTCTTTTAAGTATAAGTATATATTGCTTAAGTCGACTAGCGGCATTTACTACAAGTCTGTTTGGTGTTACTTTTATCCTTGACTTAGAGATTTTAAATAGCACGAATGCATGTCTTGCATGAACCATGTTATTTGTACTAACATTAGGATAAGCAAGCATACATGCATTTTTTATATCGTCGTGTGCTTAAGATATTATTTCCGATATTCACGCTCTTGGTGAGAGTATCAATACTTCTTTCAAATTTAAGAAGGTTGTTTAACCTTGATGCCACTATAACTTGTGCATATATGGAGATACTTGATCATTCCTAAGACTCAAAAGCTTGGAAGGTACAGGTTTGTGTTTTTATTAATGTTTATCCATACTTTTACTTAGGTTATATTTCTTATTAAGAAAATGATACATTTGAAATGATCATACACGTGCGTTGTAACTTGTTTTCTTTTTTGCGACAAACGTGATTTCTCACATTTTTAGTTTGGTGCCTGAATTGAATGCAGAGTTGAAAAGAAAGCATCATTTTTGTATAAATTTTTAAATTGTCATCATTGACTTCTATGTGATTTAATATTTCTTCATTGGATCTTATCTCTAATGAAATTTTGTCTGAACTATGGGAAGGAAAAAAGTCAATTTTGGATTATCTTATCCCCTTTAGTTGCAACTGTCTTTGTAAGACTCTTGGAATATTCCTTATTCGTTACTACTTACGATTATATATATTTTAGAATATTAATTGTAGAAAAATCTAAACATGCACGTTTTCTTTACACTAATATTTTTCTAAGAAAATTATGAATAAGGATGGAGAACTTACGTGGGCAGCTTGGAATAAATTGCTAGTTACACATCCATACTAGTTGAACTAGACAGTCATAAAAAATCATTAAGCGATGAATGATGGATTCTAGTAATGCAAGATTTGCTTAACAAAGTTGAAAGAAACACAGTATGAAAATCTATAACCAAGCAAATGAGTTGCAGTCATGGATATCCAACAAGAAGCTTGATGAGAGTGAAAAGATTGTAAGAAACAATGGTAGATTTGTCGCCCAAGGTTTCACACAACAAGAAGGTTTGCCTTAGAATTTTCTATTTTGATGTGCTTTTTGCAAAGTTTCTTTAAAAATAAGAAAATCTTGGAGTATCTATTTAAATGGTTTTACAACTGAAAGATCTTTTGTCTAGCAAGGTTTTCTAACCCATACTTATGTGACTAATATTTGCTATATTTTTAAACATCTCTAGATTATAGTATGCCTGCTTCTTTTCTTCAATCATGATTTTACTAGAGGAAAGTAGAACTGCATAATATTTTGAAAGGCATGATCTGGAGTCACAAGTGCACTAACTTATATTGATAATAGTAGCATTATTGGTAACTCTAATGAAAGGTGTGTCAAGTATTTCTTAAGCTTATGGAAGGTGATCGTTTCCGAGATAAGCATGATAATCTTCACGTTCCAAAAAATGTGAAGCAAGGAGAAAATCAGTAAGTCCGCCGATCAAATAAAGTACCAAGGTATGACCGGCTCTCTATTGTATCCTGATCATTACAGATACATTAGTATGCCTGATCCCGCTAAGTTACTATATATTGCCAAGAAAGTCTATTGATATACTTGATTGATATTCAGGATTATGACCTATTGCATCCAAGAACTAACTATTTTGATCTAGTAGGATACTCTCAGTTACAATCCTTGCAGGTAACAAAGTGAATTGAAAAAGAAAAACTGGCATAAAGATTTTAAATTCTCGAGTCATGAAAAAAAAAAGGCAAGGTTCAATAGCTTTATCTAGCCAAGAGCGAATACTTCTCCATGAGAAGCTGTTGCAGATAACTTTTTCGATGGAATATCAGCTAGAACACAAAACATGAAATTGTGTCATTAGATATCTTGCAACAGAAGGTGATGATGAATATAAGCTTTCAGATATCTTCTCACTTTGACGAAATGAGTTCGTATGGTAATGAGATAGAATCGTGTATCCTTTCATGGTGAAAATGATATGTTACTTTCTTCACTCTTTTATGCTTATCACATATGTGTTTTCAATATATGGTAGTACATATGAAAATCTAGTCAAAATATTTCAAAATGTTTTCTACCACTATATATTTTTTAGTTTGAAATTTTTTCCTCAAATGTTTGGTTGAAATTATCCTTTGGCCAACTCAAAGTAACGGAGCATCCGTGTGTACTTTGAATGATTTGTTGGGTTAAACGTATCTTTCCCCTTATGCTTTTTAAAGGTAATTATTATTACATGATTATATGTATAACTCTTTGGATGATTAGAAGTAAGTAGTCTGGATTGACTATATGCATCTATACTTTCTTTGTTTGCATATCTCCTATATGTTGGTTCACCTTTTTTATGATGACAAAAGGGGGAGAATTGATGATTCAAAACTTTCCTTGCAAATATAGAGATAAGGTGTATGAAGGCAGCGGGAGCATCGAGGAATGCATAAAGTGAGGGGAGCCTTTACTTGTTCCATTAGTTATAAATTGAAGAGACCGAGAAGTAACCCGTTTATCTTACTGATCTCTTTAATGTGTTTCATTTGATCTTCCTTTATAAAATTATATTGTTTTGTACTCAATGGTTTTCCATCATAAAAAAAGGGGAGATTGTTAGGCCCGAGGTTTCACTTATTGATTTTGATGATAACAAACTAATATTAGCTTTAATAAAAGAATATTTACTTATGGTAAATTTATATTGATACATATCTATTTGATAAAGAAGGATTTGGTAAAGATCCAAACAGATATAAAAAGGAAGATATTGTGAGATAGAATTACGGAAGAAGATCTGGAAAAGAAAATATAGAAGATCTATAGAAGATTGATACAAGGAATACAAAAGAGGAAGAGTATGCAATGGAAAAGTGTATTGACCTGCTAAAGGAATATTGGTAAGTTCAAGATAGAAGGAATTGGTGTCAATCCAGTCAAATATAGAAATAAAGATTATTTCCCAAGAATTGATCTGCAAGCTTAATGGAAGGAATAACATTTGAAATTAAAAGTTTCAAATGTTGAATGTTTTACTAAAGTTTTGGAAGAATTTACTAGGAAAATTATGGAAGATTTCTCCCTAAAGTATTGGACAAGATCTACTACGTATGGAAGAAAGGAATGTTCTTTCTACAGTAGTATAGTAAGAAATTATATTACAAGAACAAAGTAGAAAATCACAGAGAATGGAATGAGGTTAAATATGAGACATGATCTTGCACAAAAGGAAAGAAGGTAGCTTATATTCTAAAAAGAATATTCTGCAAGTTTTTACATAGGCAATGAATAAGGAGATATCGGTGATGAGTTATAAAAGGAATGAGATCATTCATTAAAGAATCATTCCTTTAATCAAGATTCTCTCCTAATGAGATAGAGAAGCCCAAGTCCAAACACGGTAAAAGCTTCGTCAAAGATCTATTATATTATACAGATGAGATTTGCTATTCAAATACATTTTGAAGCACTCAATTTATGGAAAGGGAATTAATGATGCCGCTGGTATAAAAGGAATATCATGCAACGGTTAAATCTAAAAAGAACCAATCATTTCAACAATGAAGAAAATCAGTAAACCATATCAAGAAAGTTCTTCAACAAATATAAACTGATGATACTGCATCAAGAGGAACAACTATTTAAAGAAGAGTTGAAAACACTTCTCAGCACTAGCTTCACAGACAACTTTTCTATTCTTTCTACCCCTTAGTCAAGCACTGTATTCTTAAGTTTACAAGTATCATAAAAGATAGAGAGAAGGGTAAAAACACTGAGAGATTGTGTAGTTGTTCGTTTTTTTAGTGAGCGAGTGAAAACCAAAGTGTTGTTGTTGGCGAGCGAGTGAAAACCAACCCTTTATCGTTTGTGGGTGAGCGAGTGAAAACCAACCCTTGTAAACGTTGGTGGTGAACGCTAGAAACCACAAAATTTGTATTCAACCCAATTTACAAAGAGCTTTAAAAGATAACACTCTTGCAACCCAAGAGGACTGGATTAGGATACCACATTAGTTCCGAACCAGCATAAAAATTTCTGTTGTCATTTATTTTATCACTCTCATATTATATTCTACACTTTACTATTTGTTATAATTTGCACTTGGTTAAATTTAAGGACTAACGATTTTGTGTAGAATGTCTCCGTACCTGTCGACTAAGTATATATTGTAGTCGACTAAATTTTTATCAGGCATATAATTCACCCCCTCCCCCCACTTGTACTTTTAGATTTTCGCTACGAGGGTTCAAAAAATAAAAAAAGTTAAAAAATCAAATGAAATTGAAGCTAGTGGGAATTGAACCAATGACCTCACAAAGATTTTGAACCCCCTTAACCACTAAACTATGCTTTTGAGCTATATCAGGGGGATTCAAAATATATATAGAGAAAAAACAGAGTTTGCCTTATATATACAGTATAATTTTTGGCGAAGGTGGTTCGGGTGACCCTCTCTCACCTGCCTAAATCCGCCCCTAGAGGTGTCGCACTAGCCTGGACGCCATTTATCATCTTCCTCCATTTTTCTTTTGTTTTAGCTCCAATTTGTGCGCATTCAATATAGTTCCATCCAATCAATTCATGCACATATAAACATCAAAATTAGGCTGAAGTAGTCATAACACACATTAAAATTAACAATAGTAGGGAAAAATGTGAGGCAATTCACATATAAAAATATACACTTATAGCTGAACATCAACATTCCACACTTAAGCTCTTACTCGTCCTCGGGCAACCTATAACCTTGCTATCTCAAAAATGTAACACAAGACATCATACTACGAAGGAGCATATAATAATTAAGCACACAACACCAATGGACATGGCTGATACCAACACGTAAGCCACTGCATAGGCATTCTCTACACTTCCCAGCTTTCACTTAAAACTCAATTTAGTGTGATAGTTTTAAAATGAACTGGATCATTATATTGAAAATCCCTAGAAGATTCATTGTAACTTAACAACGAATATAATTTTGAACATATACAATTAAAAAACATATATATTTAATAGTTTTAAAAATAAAATGACACAGTATTTTCAGTAAGCATCTTAATTGCCTACGATATAAACTTAAAAAATATATTACCTATGATATAATTAATATGAAAAAATATTAAGATAAAATAAAATTTCTTATAGTAAGTTAGAAAATATATGATTGTCCAGTAGGATATCATATTGTACAGAACACAATTTTAATTACTTTTATGAATGACCTATAACCTTAACATTCTTTCTTCTTGTAATGATGAAAAAAAGTTATTGTATAATAGCAGAAACACTACTCTTTGATTCTTCTTGAGACTTTCTATTGACTTCCATGGATCAAATATATTGTTATGTTGGCAATTAAATAAACTTTTGAACTTAAAACCGATGCCAAATATTTAGTTCATGAGATTAAGCTGTGTAAGGAAGTACTTAGATGAATCACGCAAGTCCATTATTAATTGTGTATAGATTTCGTCTTTTCCCACTTCTCTCCAAACAATAACACTTTGGTTCAAATGTCTCTCAATTGTCATCTACCCTCCCTTTATTGATAGTAAATTCTAATGTGTTATTTCTCAATTGTGATTTTGTAATTTCTATAATCAGAGGAGTAAAGTTGCCAAAGGAATGCAAGTGCTGTGGCATATACGCTTTTATTTTTGCTTGTTTGATATAGTGTATTTGTTTGCCTGATAGAGAATTTACATACTGTTTACCCTCAAAATCGGATAACAATTGAAATTGTAAGTGGTTTGAAGGATACGTGGATTAACTTGACACAAAACGATAAATTAGATTGCAATTGAAATAAATAATGATAAAGTAAATGTAAAACCACACGAATTGGACAATTTCAGCCTTGGAAGGTTAGCCACCCTCGAGTCGAATGTACTTCGATCGGTACCAAGACATAGAAGAATAAGAGCTTAAAGAGAATAATAATAATGAATTTCTTTAGAATGTATGTTACAATATGTCGAATGAGTTATCAGACCCCCACTTTATATAGTAGAGGAGTCCTATTTTAGGTACAATTCTATAAAAGGTAAAAATTCCTTGATTTGCTGATTGTCGGTTCCTTACTGATACGCGCCGAGATTCCCGCCGTAATATCCGACTGGTCACAGATGTTTCGATCTTCTGTTGGTTATGCTAACAATGTTTCTTTGAGCTCGTTCGGGGCTAGGATCGATTCCGGGATCACAGACTCAGTGTTCTCGAAGGTAGGCGTTCTGACCCCGGATTCTAGGTCGATGGGACTTGGGATCGATCTTCAGCCCTTGATTGTCATGTTCCGAGCCTAACCTACTATAACACCCCGAAAAATATCGAAGTACTTAAGTGTAAAGCCCGGTAAAGTTTGCAAAGGAAATAATGTTTCATGGTGCCGGAATAGGCTTACATGTTAGAGAATTATAGCTCGGACTTTTTAGGTTAAACAATGCACCGGAAAGTAAAGGAAAATTTTCGGCAGAAAAGTGCATTTTTGCGGTCCATTATGCGACCACAGAACCACTCTGCGGATCGCATAATGGCCGCAGAGTGAGACAGTTGATTGGGTCAGTTGGAAGCAACTATGCGGTCGACTATGCGACCACATAACTGTAATGCAGTGCATTATGCGACCGCATAACTGTTATGCGGACCGCATAGTGACCGCATACACAGACAGTTCTTTTGGCTATTTTGTAACCAATTATGCGACCGATATGCGATCCGCAGATCGGTTATGCGATCACATACCTTGTTCCAGAGCTCCATTTTTGTGTTTTTAAAACCCGACCCTATTTTGTTAAATACACTCTTTGGGCTATTTTTGAGGCCTAATATGATATTTTAGAGCCATGTTTAGGCATAATCTGATATTTTAGAGTGAGAGAGAGTGCCCTAGAGTGAGAAGGTGTTCTTCCATAATTGTTCTCCAATTCTTGCTCAAGTTTTGGAAGATTAAGAAGGGAAGCTTACTAGGTCTTCATCTTAGAGGTAAGATTCTATACCTTAATCCTCAATTTTAAATTGTGTAGAAATGGATAATAAGCAAGATAATTTCTGGGCAAGAGGATTGGTTATCTTACATGCATGTGTTATCAAAGTATGTAGGAAGCTTGTTGAGCTAAAAATGGTAAAGATTGTGTTGTGGGATGATGGAATCCTCCATAAAAAGGGCCTTGAAACCTTAATGCACACTTAGTGTTTGATAAAATGCTCAAATGAGCTCGAACCATGATCACCTTCCTAATTTTAATTCAATTTGTTATATTTCTACAATAGATTGAAGTTGCTAAGAATTCCGGAATATTTAGAGTGTAAGGAAGCTCAAGTGAGGTATGTTGGCTAAACTCTTCTCTTAGAATTGAATCCCACGATATTCATGTAAATTATGTAAGTCCCGAGTGATTCATTATGAAATTGGCTATTCCGAGTAAGATTGGGTTGAAAGATATATGTTCGATAAGCATTTCAAATTCCCTATTCATGTTATGTTACCAATTGAGGATGTGTTAAAATATGGATTGTGCATTAATAATGTTTCGACTTTAAGTCAAGTTCAAATAAAGGCTATTATGCCAAATTTTGTGAAATATCTCTATGTGCATTAGACTTTAAATTACTCACATGTGTACTACACACTTTGATTTGAATTGTTTTTATTGTTGATGATGAGGATGATATTTGAAATTGATAATGTGAGCATGAAATACTGAATATGGCCAGCATTCCAAGAATGATCTTATAATTATGGTCACTAGTGCCAATGAAATGAAAAGATGTGAAAGTATTATGAAATACGATGATTGATATAAAAAGGTTGATGTCTTAAATAATACGGCCTAGCCGATCGGGTCATGATCGGACACCATACCGCACACATGGTGGTGATTATGGTGGAAATCGTAATTGAAATTGTGATTGTGGTCGATGTCCCTAATGGATAGCCTAGCCGATCGGGTCGTGATCGGACTCCATGTTAATGACAGTGGTATTGATATTGAGAGAAATTATGGTTGATGTCTCTACTGAGAGAGCCTAGCCGATCGGGGTGTGATCGGACTCCGTGCTAAGAGTGCGGTGGTACTGGTTTTGTGAATAATGGTATTGTAAATATTGGTATTGGTATGGTGAATAATGGTACTGGTATTGTAGACAATGGTATATCAATACTAAAAATCTCCCAATGTGAGATATGGAAATTAATTTGAACACTGTCTTGATCCTAAATTAAGGTTTGATGTTAATTAGGATTTCATTGATATTATGATAATCTTATTTGTATTATTTGTCATTCTATTGAGAGGGTGTTTAGTTATACATACTAGTGCTATTCGACAGTACTAACGTCCCTTTTGCCGGGGTGTTTAGTTATACATACTAGTGCTATTCGACAATACTAGAGATATTGGTCAATGATAGTAGTGGACCTTGTTCCCAGCTGACTTGGTGAGCCCCACTTCATTCAGGGGTCATGAATCTTTTGTACTTTCTGTATTCTATTTAAGGTATAGCCGGGTCCTTGTTGCCGGCATTATCATTGTACTCTTGTTTATCTATAGAGGCTCCGTAGACATAGTGTGGGTTGTGTATTGGTGCTGAAAAAGACAAATTATGCTATGTTGTGGTTGTATTACTTGTCCATTTGAGAATTTAAAAATGGTGAAACTTATGGTAAGAAATTGATAATTGCATACATGACCACTTTATTGTTTAATTAAGGAAAACATATATTCTCTTTATTCATGAATGAGTTTGGGTAGAAGGAATCTAACAGGCTTGCTCAGTCGTGTTCACTCGGTTGAGCGCTGGTCGTGCTCCTCGATTTTGGGGCGTGACACCTACCATGTCGTAGGCGAGCTCGATTTCGACCATATACAGATAGTCCCATTGTTTTTCGGATAGTAGACGACGAGAAACGATATGAGCTTCCGGTTATTACTTCGATACCCCGCGACAGAAACGACAAAACAAGTGAAACGTCTCGGGAGTCAGGTCTTAATGGAATTAAATGCTTGTCAGTTGCCGGTCGGCCACTTCTGGATGCGAACCGTTGCTGAAAAATAATAAATACCCCCTTATTTGTTCATTCAAACTTTACATTCAAACCTTCTGTCCCCGTACTTTAGAAATCTTAATACTTTCTAGCACTTACATCCTGGCTATTTGAGATCTTTTATAAGAACTTTTGTTTGTCTTCATCCCAAACCATCAAGCGCACTCCTTTAACTTCATCTTTTTCCTCATTTTGCCTTCATTTTCAAAGACCTGGCGAAGACTTCAAAAACCGTTCCCCAAATATAAACTCCTTCTACCTCGCGGCCGTCTACCAAAGAGACCATTTCGCGTACTGTTGTCGAGGAACCAGTACTGAAACCCCCATTGAAGATGTTCGTCCCTAGAGGATGCTCAGTAACCGCCGATTTCAAGGTAAAAAAACCTTCCCCAGTACAAGGCCGGTGTGAGGAGGTCTCGAGATATATATGCTCGATTACTGAATAAGTCCTCTTTACGGTGAAAAAGGATTGCAAATGGGTCGACAAACACGTGGTGGTTCCCGGGCCCGATGAAGACATCACCACCCACGCCGAAGGATATTTAAGTGTTTACACTTATCCTTTTACGTTGGGCCCATTGGATCCGGTCATCATCGACTTCTGCAAAAGATACGGGGTGTGTCTTAGTCAAATTCACCCTTCATTCTGAAGTATCGTGATCGTTCTTCGGTTCTTCGTGAGCAAGATCGATGGTTACATGTTCACCGTCGACCATCTCATGCGTCTATACAGTCCCCAAATATTTCGGGGGGGATTGATCAAGCTCATGTCGTTAATGAAGATCGGGATCGAGGTTGGCTAGGCAGTTTTGTCCGAGAGAGGACCTCGGACTTTATCCCAACTGATCGCATGTCGTTCCCCGAGAAGTGGAATATATCACGTTTTATGCTTTTTTCCTTCCTTCTCATCGGTGTTTTGTGGTGGTGCAGCTATCGTTTGGGTCGCTAATGCAGTCCCTCGACTCAAGGAGTCGGTCGAGAGCATCGTGTTACAAAGGCCATATTCTGAGAGTTCATGGCGCGATCTTTCAAAGGGCCGGTGGGAGGCCGGTTCTCATGGTGAGATTCCTTTCCCGTGTAAGTAACATATGAGTTCCTCTCGTGTCATTAAGTTTTCACTTGTTTCATTTCCCTTTGCAGGTTTATCCAAGGACGTCACACTGAGGCCTCCATCCGATGGCGAGAACTTCCCACGAGCGCTCGAGCACCATCTTCAGATTCACTCTATCGGTAAAGGGACGAATCCAAAGAAGAACAAGAAGAAGAAGCCTTCAATGTGGTGGGCCGAGTGCCGTCATGACATGAAGGGGAAGGGGCCTCCGAACCGGAGAGAGATGAGGCCGATCCGCCTCAAGTTAGGGAGGCCAACGAGGAGGTCATGGCCGAAGATTCTCAGGATGTGGGTAACGCCTTGAAGGAGGAACTTGGTGTGATATACATCACCGAGTCACCATCATTCATTGAGTCCATGTACAACGAGGCTCAGACGGTGAAAGAACGTCTTAACGAGGGGGCCCCCGGAGCAGACGACCCCTTCTGCGGCTTTTTTGATATCATGGAATCTACCCCTTCGACATGGAGGTGCCGAATAAGATTTCATCTTTGGGAATAAGTGGGCCTTCTTCAAGCCCGAAACTGGTCAACTGGTTCCCATCTCCGAGTGTGGATCTCGACTGGAAGCGGTCGATCATCATCTCCGTTCCGGAGGATGCCCGGGTCCTTTCTTCCCCCGTAGGGGTGGCAAGCTACCTTCGGTGTTTGGTGATCAAGGAAGACAAAGATAAGATGATCGAGGTGGATGCGCCCTGCCTGTTCAATGAAGCACAACAGGCGCTAAACTGGGTAACTTAAAATATCTCTTGATGACTTCAATTCATACTTAGAATAATTTGTAGATAATCCTAACATTTTTCTTTGTGTTTGTAGGCCTCGGTGCTTCATCATAAGACCTTTCTCCAATATCGGGATGAGCTGATCCAGCTTGAGGCCGAGGTTCGAGGGCTCACTGAGAAGCAAAATACTTACAAACTTCTCAGCGAGCAGCGCGAAGGGCAGGCTAAGAGCCCCCGAGCTGGGTTGGAGGTGGCTCTTAAGGAGCATGCCGACGTGGTCGAGTAGGTAAAAATATTTAAGGTTAGTGACGACGAGCTAGACTCGGCGACTAATGGTCGAAATCCACAGGTCCAATAGAAAATCGACCGGATCGCCCAACTTCGAGCTGAGATGGATGCTGTCAAGGCCGAGACTGATGAATGAAGAGGAAGGATGGACTGTCTGGCCTAGAAAGAATAGACTGCTCGGGCGCAGCTAACTTCGGCTGAGACCTAGCTTCGATCAGCAAAGGAAAAGGCCGAGGTGCAGGCCAAAAAGATTGAGGAGCTCCAGTCTCAGCTAAGTGCGGTCGTCTCTGATCGAGAAACGCTTGCCAAGGAGCTCGAAACAGCCAAATCGGTAGTCGTTGTGGTTAAAGTCGATGCCAACGGGATGGTGGCTAAGTATAAGGCCGATGTCGAGGCTGCCCAGGATAGGACGAAGGATATCTTCGAGTATGCAAAGCGGCAATCCCGTAGGGAGGCTCCCGAAGATATTCATGCTCGAGGTTTTGACTTGTCGGTCGAAATCGAGAGTGCTAAGGGGATTGAAACCGAGGCCAAGAAGTTGGCTTATCCCTAGGATGACGAAGGCTCAAGGGTTTGAGCGGATCCGAGGGTGGAGGAGACTTCGAAGTATTTAGCGATGAGGTTGGCTCCGGTGAAGGCCAGGCTGTTTAAGTGCCTTGTACATCTTTCTTTATTTTTTGTCTATTTGTACTATTGTATTTTTGTACTTTTTTGTCAAGGTCATTTGTCCTTTGTAAAGACTTCATGTATATATAATACAAGGCTTTCTTTTCCCTTCGACAATTTCTGAGTTTTGTTTTTCTTTTGCTTTATTCGTTATGTTTGCAAATATCTAAATGCCTTAGCATGAACTAGTTAGGTCATGTTTGGTTGTTCGAACAGACCTTGCCTTTGACATTATTTTGTTTATGGCATCATGGGAGTTCGGTATGACCAGAACTTTTCCCCAAAGTACTTATAATGTTTTAGATTATAGTTTGCCGAGGGTAGCCTTTAGAACCTGTTTAGAAATTTTTCAAGGCCTTGTTTTTTGTCACGGCCCCGGACGTCTCCAAGCCGTTTTAATATCACCGTAGCCTTTTTGTTCGGGTGTTACCCAGTGGGCTTGTCACCTAAAGTTATCCGTACTTGCCTTAGGTAACAGTTCCCGAATGGGGATGGCCGTAGCCTTTTAGTTCGGGTGCTGCCTAATAGGTCTTGTGCCCCCGGGCTCTGATAGCCCGGGCCGTCCGAGTTTGTTTCTAGACGGCATTCCCCAAGTGGGAGTGATAGTTTGATCCCGGATAAAGGCTCCCCTTGGGCTCGATACCTTTAGGGTATTGAATGTAGTAAATTCAAAATGAAATGAAAATTTCTAAGGGACAAGAGGTTTATCCGCAAGGTAGAAATTTACTTTTATTTATGTGCTTAATATATATACGATTACACATCCATACAAGATTTATGTCAGGGCTCGAGCAGTCTATGTGGGCATGGTTTATTTGATTGTTTGGCCCTTATAGCAAATCTTATTGTTCGAGCCGAGACCATTAAATCAAAAAATTTCTTTCCTTGCTAAAGTCATTATCCGAGGGTGATGTCCCCAGTGTTTGAGGCCGATCATAGAGAGGCCTTGAATACTGTTGTCATGATCTCCGATACTGGTTTGCAATCGGCCTTCAATTTTAAGCTAGCACGATTTACTATTGCCTCGTTAAAAACTTTGTCAGAAAACCCATTTGGGACAAAACTGGTTCAAGGGAAAAGGAGTGCAACGCGTGCTTTCAGGCCTAAAAATTGTGTCGTTCTTTGACAGTCACCTGAAAGTGTTAGTTCAAAATGCAAATAAGTAAAAGTAATGAATGGGGTCGTACCTTAGCAGTAATATCGCTTCAAGTAAGTTATGTTCCAGTTGTTCGGTAGTTGCTCACCATTCATTGTTCCGAGTTTGTATGATCCCTTACAGGTGATCTCAATAATTTGGTAAGGACACTCCCAGTTCGGTCCCAACTTCCCATCGTTAGCGTGACTTTCCTTAATATCAAGTCCCCGACATTAAAATGTCGAAGGTTAGCTCTTCGATTGTAATACCTCTTGATTCGCTGCTTTTGGGCTGCCAATCAAACATGGGCTGCTTCACGCCTTTCATCTAATAGCTCCAGGTTTGTATTCATGGCCTCGTTATTGGATTCCTTTGTTGTGTATTGGAATCGGAGGCTTGGTTCTATGACTTAACCGGTATTATAGTTTTGGCGCCGTAAACTAGTGAGAACGGTGTGACCCCGATACTGGTCTTCGAGGACGTACGGTATGCCCATAGGACTTCGGGAAGGATTTCCTTCCATTTTCCTTTGGAGTCGGTTAACCTCCTTTTGAGGTTTTGTAGTATGGTTTTGTTGGTTGATTCTACTTGTTCGTTCCCACTAGAGTGGTAGGGTGTTGATAGGATCCTTTAGATCTTATGGTCTTCGAGAAACTTGCTCACTTTGCTGCCGATAAACTGCTTCTCGTTGTCGCACACGATCTCGGCCGACATTCCGAACCGACATATAATGTGATCCCAAATGAAATCGATGACTTATTTTTCTCTGACCTTCTTATATGCCTGGGCTTCCACCCACTTACAAAAATAGTCAGACGTAAATAATATAAATTAAACACTTACTGGGTGCCCATGGAAGGGGACCGACGATGTCCATTCCCTACTTCATGAAAGGCCATGGTGACAAAACCGAATGCAACAGCTCCTCGGGTTGGTGAATCATCGGAGCATGTCTTTGACATTCGTCACATTTTTGTACGAACTCCTTCGCGTCCTTTTCCATATCGATCCAGTAGTAACCGGCTCTGATTACTTTTCGAACCAATGATTCAGTGCCCAAATAATTTCCATAAGTGCCTTCATGTATTTCGTTCAGAACGTACTCGGTATCACCTGGTCTTAGACATATCGTGAGTGGGCTATTGAATGTTCTTCTGATTAGGGTTCCATCTTCGGACAAACTAAATCGGGCTACCTTTGTACGCAGGACCCTCGATTCTTTTGGATCCGAAGGCAGTTTTTCGGCCTTCAGATATTCCATATATTTGTTTCTCTAATCCCAAGTTATGGTTGTTGAGTTAATCTTGACATGGCCTTCTTCCACTACCGATCTCATGAGTTGTACGACTGCCCCCGAGTTGAACTCGTCGTCCTCGACCGACGATCCTAAGTTAGCAAGGGCATCAGCCTCACTGTTTTGATCTCGAGGTACGTGTTGCAAAGTCCACCCTTTGAACCGATGTAATGCTACCTGCAACTTATCCAGGTACCTTTGCATTTGTTCTTCTCTGACCTCGAATGTACCATTAACTTGGTTCACCACGAGGAGGGAGTCGCACTTAGCTTTGATCACCTCTGCTCCCAAGCTTTTGGCTAGTTCGAGACCTGCAATCATGGCCTCATATTCGGCCTCGTTGTTAGTCAATTTCACAGTCCTAATAGATTGTCTAACTACATTGCCCGTTGGTGGCGTCAATACGATGCTAAGTACGGACACTTTTGCGTTCGAGTCACCGTTCGTAAAGAGGTCCAAATCCCTCAGGACATCCTCGAGTTCACCAACTCTCTTTCGACCTCGGGTATTATGGCCGGCGTAAAGTCGGCCATGAAGACCACCGATATTTGAGATTTAATAGCGGTCCGGGGTCGATATTCAATATCGTACCCGCTGATCTCCACGGCCTATTTGGCCAAGCGCCCCGAGAGCTCGGGTTTATGCATTATATTTTGCAATGGGTAAGTAGTCACAACACATATAGGATGACATTGAAAATATGGTTTTGGCTTCCTAGAGGTGCTTAGCAAAGCGAGCGCCAATTTTTCTAGGTGAGGGTACCTAGTTTTGGCCTCACTTAGAGTTCTACTAACATAGTAAATTGGAAATTGCATACCTTCCTCTTCCCGGACCAAGACTCCATTTACCGCTATCTCTGATACTGCCAAGTACAGGTATAGTTGTTAGTCTATCATCGGTGTGTGAAGCAGTGGTGGGCTCGATAGATACCGCTTGAGTTCCTCCAAGGCCCGTTGGCACTCCGGGGTTCAGGAGAAGTTATTCTTCTTCTTCAATAGTGAAAAGAATCGGTGGCTCTTATCGGAGGACCTCGAGATGAATCGCCCCAAGGCTGCTATACGTCCGGTTAATCTTTGCACGGCCTTCACGTTGTCCACAACCGTAATATCTTTGATGGCTTTGATCTTGTCGGGGTTGATCTCGATTCCCCGATTGAATACCATGAATCCGAGGAATTTACCTGATCCAACTCCAAACGCACATTTTTCCAGGTTCAACTTCATATTGTATTTCTTCAATATGTTGAAGGTTTCCTGTAAATGTTTTAAATGGTCCTCTTCTCGTAGGGACTTAACTAACATCTCGTCAATATAAACCTCCATTGATTTTCCTATTTGTTTCTCAAACATCCGGTTTACTATCCATTGGTAAGTGGGTTTACTATCCATTGGTAAGTGGCACCGGCCCTTTTTAATCTGAATTGCATCACGTTATAGCAGTATGTGCCGTATTTAGTTATGAATGAGGTTTTTTCATGATCACCCGGGTTCATCTGTATTTGGTTGTACCCAGGGTAGGCATCGAGAAAACTGAGGATCCCGTGGCCGGCAATGGCATCGATCATGCGATTAATGTTGGGCAAAGGGAAGGAGTCCTTGGGACATGCCTTATTCAGATCCTTATAGTCTACACACATTCTTAATTTATTCCCTTTTTTAGGGACTACCACTATATTTGCTAACCAATCCGGGTATTTAACCTCCCGAATGGACCTTATTTTAAGGAGTTTAGATACCTCGTCCTTTATGAAAGCATGTTTGACCTCGGACTACGGCCTCCTCTTCTACTTGACCGGGTGGAACTTCGGGTCCAGTCTTATCTTGTGAGTGGTTATCTCCGGCGGGATCCCTGTCATATCAATGTGGGACCAAGCGAAACAATCTTCGTTAGCTATAAGAAATTGAATGAGTTTTTTCCTAAGCTCGGGGCTTAGCCCCGTGCCCAGGTATACCTTTCGATTGGGAAAATGTTCGGTTAGTACGACTTATTCCAGTTCCTCGACCATTGATTTTGTTGCGTCGGAATCATCGGGGGCTATGAAAGATCTGGGGACTCCGTAGTCGTCGTCCTCGTCTACTCTTCATTCCTCCGATTATGTCGAGGCTGGTATCAGTGATTTCTATTTGGCCCCGTCTTTGACCATCCGATTCGGATCCTCCGATGTTGAGAGCGTGGATGCCAGGATCACCTCATCGATTACAAGCATCTCTTTGGAAGCCGGTTGTTCCCCATAAATTATTTGGACTCCTCCGGATGTTAGGAATTTTAGTACCTAGTGCAGTGTCGAGGGTACTGCTCTCATATTGTGAATCCATGGCCTCCCGAACAAAGCGTTGTATCTCATATCCCCTTCAATTACATAGAACTTGGCTTCCTGCACGATCCCGGTGACATTCACCAGTAATGTTATTTCCCCTTTAGTGGTCTCGCATACCATGTTGAACCCGTTTAGGACTCGGACCGCAGGTACGATCTGATCTTGTAGGCCGAGTTGTTCCACGGCCCTCGATCTAATGATGTTGGATGAGCTACCTGGATCAATTAATACATGCTTAATTCGAGATTTATTTACGAGTACCAATATTACCAGTGCGTCATTGTGGGGATGCACGATCCCCTCAGTGTCTTCATCATTGAAATACAATGTTCCTTTCGGTACGTAATCCCGAGTCCATTTTTCCCTTGTGATGGATACTTTGGTGTGTTTCAGCATCAGACACTAGGGAATGTCGACTCCGCCGATGATCATGTTAATGACGTGCTGAGTCTCTTCCTACTCAGTCTGCTTATTAGAATCCCTGTTCCTGAAGTGGTTCTTGGCCAGATCACTCAGGAACTTTCGGAGATGCTCGTTGTTGAATAGCCGGGCCACCTTTTCTCCTAATTGTCGGCAGTCTTCCGTTCTGTGGCCAGGAGTACCGTGATATTTGCACATTAGGTTGGGATCCCTTTGGGACAAATCTGACTGTAAAGGTCTAGGCCATTTGGTATCTTTGATGCGTCTGATGGTAGATACAATAGCGGCGGCATCGACGTTGAAATTGTACTCCGATAATCTCGGTGCTTCTTTAGGCCCGTCGGGCCTGTCGAAGTTGTTTTGCTCTTTAGTCCTCTCTTGCTTTGACCTTGATCACTTCTCCTTTCATTTATCATAGAATTTCGCCCGGGCCCAGTGCTTCTTCGATCTCCATTGTATGGATGATATCGATCCCTATTTGACCTCGGTTCGCGATCGAAGTCTCTCTTGAATCTGTCGATGGTTCCGACAGGATACATGGACCCGAAAGGGGCCCCAAGCTGATCATCTTTGACCCTGATTTTCGATTGATATCGGGTATGGACATCGTCCCAAGTGAGGGCCGTATATTCCACCAGGTTTTGTTTCAACTCCAGGTCCATCCGTTCCCTTTTAAACCGGGATACGAACTCTCTGAGCATCTCATTATCCCTCAACTTTACTTTGAAAAGGTCTGACTTCCTGGTCTCGACCTTGATAGACCCGGCGTGTGCTTTCATGAAAGAATCTGCAAGCATAGCAAATGAATCAATAGGATTAGGAGGTAAGTTGTGGAACCATATCGTAGGTCCTTTTGACAGGGTCTCTCCGAACTTCTTCAACAAGACATACTAGATCTCATCATCCTCCAAGTTGTTCCCTTTGATGGCACATGTGTAGGAGGTTACATGCTCATTTGGATCGGTCGTTCCGTTGTACTTAGGAATCTTGGGCATGCGAAACTTCTTAGGGATTGGTTTTGGAGCTGCGCTCGGAGGAAAAGGTTTTTTCACGAACTTCTTGGAATTCAGGCCTTTCAATATCGGCGGTGCTCCTGGGATTTGGTCGACCGTGGAATTGTAGGTTTCCACCTTTTATCATTAGCTTTGATTTTCTTCTCCCCTGATTCTACCTGTTTTGTCAGTTCCTCGAGAATCTTTATGATTTTAGGGTTAGTCCCCAATTCGTTTTCATTCGAACTCTCTATGACTGGTTCATCCCTGCGGATGACTTCCCGGGACGGATCAGGTTCAATTTTGCTCGGTGCACGATTTTGGTTCTGTAACTGAGTTATCGCCGCCTATTGAGTCTGCAACATTTTGAAGAACACCCGTAAATTGATCCCGTCACCTCCAATATTTTGTGTACTTTGAGCTGCCGATCGGGTTCACGGACGTTATTCTCGGGATTGGTAGGCAGGTTTGTGTTGATAGCCACATGTGAATTAGCGTCAATCGGGTCCGCGACCGAAATTCCGATGGGATCAACGGGCGGCACCTCGTCACCAGGCGCTATGTTGTTGTTTTCACCGTGATGATCGGACTCATTGTCAACATGTAGGGGTACTTAGCCCTACGGTGGGCGCCAAACTGTTTACCCTCAAAATCGGATAACAATTGAATTTATAAGTAGTTTTAAGATGGAACATTATACAGAAGGCCATTCGATGGACCATTGGCAGTATGCTTAGGACTAGGGAACCACTCTGTCGCCGAATCACTGATTCACAAAATCATTAGAGCTGGATACTACTAGGATAGCATGGAAAAAGACATTAAGGAGTTTGTTCGAAAATGTGATAAATGTCAAAGGTTTGCACCGATGATCTATCATCCTGGAGAACAACTTCATTTAGTCCTATCCCTATGGCCATTCACGAAATGGGGAATGGATATCACCAGTTGTTGCGCCCCTTCTTTCTCACGAAATCGGGCTTCGACACAAGACAACTCTTTTAAAGGAAGGGTGTTAAAAGAGAGAGTCGCCACCTAACGGGTTAAAGTGCGTTAGGGCACCTATTTGCAGATAACTCTTGATTAACTAGTTGCTTCCCCAAAGACCAGGTAAGGGCTCAAATTACCTCGAGGAGAAGGTATTAGGCACTCTTCGAGGTCCATAACTGTGGGTCCCGGCCAAACTCGAATGATATGAATTAGTCTACGTGATCAAATAAACGAAGAGAGAGCACAAAAATTTAAGAACTTTATTATAAACAGATTTTGAACAGAGGGTAAAACTATTTCGATTCTAGTAGGAAAAGAAAGAAAATAGGGGGGGGGTCCTAAGTTTTTTAGCCTAAAGGATCACCCCGTGCAACATAAATAATACTTCGTAACTCCATCCAGATAGGGTGTTACTCGTATTATTCAGCGGGCATAGACTATCATCTCCTGCTACCCGATTACTATCTTTAAGTTGTTACATAAAGCGTACTAGTTCAATTATAGCTCGTACCCTATGCGTGCACTACCCGTCCCATGCCTACGGTCCAGGAGGCTTTGGGCCTCTATTTGGGTAGTTCTAAACTTTACTTAGGCTGCTCAAAACTGATAAAACTAAGAGGCATACAAAAACAAGTTGGACTTCATGTAAAGGAAATTAAGGGCTCAAGTTAGCCACCACACACAAACAAACAAATGCACGCGGGTAGTTTAAGCAATACATAGTTTCAGAATTTGAGACTTAGAGTCCTATATGCATGGATTCTAGGTGATGCTGAATTCAATATCGTATATGTGGTGCTGTTGTCCCAAGTTAACTGATTTGCAGATTATAGGGGGGGTTATGAAACCTATAGACATGATTCCTAAGCGACTATACAGTTTAGGAGTATTTGGTACTACACGCTGATTATTGAGACTACATGTTATAAGTTATTAAACCTATAGATATGATCTCTAGGTGATTTACGTAGTAGGGACAATAAAACTTATTGGAAATGCTCAAAATTACTTATGCTTCCTAATAATCACGTGGATAACAGCGTTTGAAGAGCGAGTAGTGATGTCCTATATACATGATTTCTAGAGACTGGCGATTGGGACTGATTCTCAGATATTTAGCTCTTATAGGCATGCTTTCTAAAGGTTGACAGTTTGAGCTGATTTTATACATATTTAGCTTCTTTAGGCATGCTTTCTAGATAAACAATATGATGCAATAGTGAATTTAAGTAATTAAAATCCTACAGGCATGATATCTATTGAGCGTGGTGCAGATTGAAAGGGCTGTTATTAGCATTCATTCCCTATAGGCATGATATCTAATAATCGGACAGAAACATACATAAGAGCAGGTAAAATATTTAGTCAAACGATCATGTTTTTGAATAATGTGCAGGTATTAGGCAAGTTAAGTGAAGTGTGTGATTTCCTATAGGCATGGTTTCTAAGTCGACAAAGCAGATATTATACATCCTATAGGCATGCTTTCTAGTAAATAACTAAGTAGTCATGCAAAGTACTCACTTCAAATGGATATGCTGTCTATAACCACACAACAGTAGACATAGCGTCTGAATAGTAAACAAGTAGGGTGTGTGTGTACTTTTCCTAATATCATAATTTCTATAGGGCTCATGTAATCGAACAACACATATAGAAAATACATTGGCAAGTCCTATAGACATGTTATCTACCCATGACATATAGATATAGAATTCTACCCATTCCCTTTTCACTAACACCCCAATTGTTTATACAAAGTATTATTACATGCCCAGATTAACAAGTAAAATAGTAATATTACATGGCAATAGACAGGCCTATATCATGCCCAAATAAACAACTAAATACCCAACCTTGCTAGGCTTTCAACATTTCCGGCCTAGCATACTACACGATCATAGGTCCATAGGGGAGTTCAAACACCTTTAGTGAGCCACAACACCAAATATTGCATCACTTGGAATCAACACAATACATGATAAAGAGGTAGGGTATTAGGGATAGTTTTTTTAGAAGTTGAAGAATGACTAAAGCCTAACCCTAGTGTGTCAGAGTTCATAAGGGCCTCAATTGGACACCGAGCAGTGCTTACACCAGGAAGGCCAACAATAGAGCCTAGGTAGCCTTGGCTTTCAACTAACTAAGAATCAGAATTTAGAATGTCAAAGTAATAAGTAAGGAGGGTAGATAGAGATCACTGAACTGAACATACAACACAAATAGCAAAGCAAGCCAGTAGGTTCAGCCAGGTGCACATAGCAGAGTATCATATAAACAAACATCATAGGAACTAAGAGAAGAGACAGGTTTGCAAGCATACATAGGTTGCACTAGTGGACATCGAAGGGTCTAAATTAAACTTAGTCTAACCTAATGCCACATTAATAAACAGTTGAACACAATAGAGGGATACACATGTTGATAACCACAGAAAAGAGAGAACAACAGATAGACCAAAACATACTAGGAAATATGTTATCAATAGAGTCTTAGAATATAGAGTTGGAAATCCAAGACAACATGAAACGAGTTTGAACAGGTCTTACAACACTCCAATATACACAGGATTCATTGAAAGTTCATTCAAGTAAAGGGGTTCTCATAGAGCTAGGGCATTATCTAAGCATTACATGCAAAACATCATACAACCACAATACTGAAGTCCAAATTAACATGTTAAGATGATACATGGGTATAGAACTAATACTAGGAGATAAGAGATCACAGGGGCAGATTATGGTAAAGCATGACATGAATAGTAGACTATTCTCAGGCATCAATTAACACAGAATGATATCAAAGATGAACACCATCACAATTGAACCAAAGTTCAGATACATGTGCAGAAAGAAGGAAAGAAATTAAACATTATGAGGGTTTAAACACTAACCAGTAGCAGAATTAAAAGAGTGCAGAGTGTAGTAGCAAAAACCCCAAATCCCCGTTGCTTCAGAGTTCACAAGATCCTCGAGAATGGGCTCCGAGTAGTGCTTGCACCGGATGAGGTTGTTCAACAATTTAGAGAGCGTTTGAGTGTGCCAGTGAGTAAGAGAAAGGAGTAGTGAGAACAAAGTACGGATTCAGAGGTTCCAATCCCTCGTTGAGGGGTTTTATGAGAGGGATTTTTATATTAGCATATGTTATACATAAAACAGGAAACACGGTAAATATTAAACACAAAATCAATTAGAATCGATTTTTAGGGCACATAATACGTAAAACAAGGGAGTTCAGTAAATTAACAGAGAATGAGAGAACATAATCATGCGAATAACACTTAAAAATAAGGGGATACAACAGAGAATAAGGAAAATATCATGCAAAGATCAATTAGAGTCAGATTTAGGGTGAAATAAAGTAAAAATAAGGGAAACACGGTGGGTTAAACAGAAATAAGGAAAATATCAGTCAAACACAAGAAAGGGAAGAGTATCAATAATAAATCAGTAAAGAATAAGGGAAAATATCAAACCCTAGTTGAGACTGACGCCTTGAATCAGACCAATACAAGGACCGTTCAATATAACATGTATTGAGACAGAAGATCATCTAGATCTTCATGGAATCAAAGTAAATCGGCCCGTTCTTGAGAGGTAGTTCTTGCCAAAAATAGGGCAAGAACTAAGTAATGCCAAAAACATGCGTATAATAATAGAGTATTACAAAATAGGTAAGTAGATCATGGATTGATTCCATGTTTGAGCCAGAATTGGAGAGGATTAGGGGTTACGGCGGCTAGGGTTTGACAGAGAGAGAAGGGGAGTTTGAGACAGTTCAAGGGCGGTGGGTAAAGGGGCAAATGGGTTAGGGTTTTGGGTGAAAGGGGTAATTAAAAGAGGTTAGTTTTTTAGGGGCCGTTGATCTCTTGAGATCAACGACCAAGATGATAGGAGGGAGCTGGGTGCGTCATGTAAATGAGTTACCGGTTGGGTTATAAAATAAAGGGGATTTATTTTGGGCTTGGGTAATTGGGTTGGTGTATGGGGTAATTGGGCCGAGGTTGGCAATTTTAGGTCCGAAAATAGGTTAAAATTAGGCTATTACTTAAATACCCAGTATTTTTATCAATAAATAATTTATAAAAGTAATTAGTAAAAAACAAAAATATTATTTGTACGCTAAAATGATTGAAAATAATTACTTGACATTGTAAAAATATAAAAGCTATTTTGGCATAAATAATATAATTATACATGAATATAGGCTATTATTGCAAAATAAAATGTGCAATTAGCTTAAAAATGCAAATGTAATTATAAAAAATACAGTAAAATATTTAAAAACATACATGTTGATGTAAATGATGAGTTTGGATGATTAAATCATCATAAAAATTATTTGAAGGATAATTATTTGATATTTATACAATAACAATGCAGAAAGAAATTAATTTAAAGCCTTTAAAAATAATGGAAAAGTATGAAAAATGCTTGTATAGGTTCATAAACTAGATGATGATGCAAATATACTATTTTGAAGGTGTGTGTGTGTGTATATATATATATATATATATATATATATATATATATATATATATATATATTAGAAATATGAGGGGAAAATTGGGTATCAACAGCTGGCCCTCTTTACCCGAAAATGATGAAAGAATTTTCGGGTAAAGAAATGATGACCGATTTTGACCGAATGGGGTGATTTTAAAAATAGAGGCCGAACTCCGGTTTCTGAGTTGCCTACATATCCCTAGTTTTACAGGAATCAAGCCATGTGTAGTTCTGGATCCAACGACGAACGAAACCGACGAAGTTGTTGTAGGAATGGTCGTATGTTTCAGAAAGGGTTCTTTTGGGTAGGACAGTACCAGATGAGTTTATATGCAATTGTGAATGGATATCTCGAAACGGTTATGGGTGAGTATTTGGACGGCTATCAAGTGGAAATGGGTAACAGACAGTGGTTGGCTGTATTTGAGATAGTTTGAAGATGTGAGCATCGAATGAAAACCGGAGCGAAGATTTCACCTGTTAAAAGACGGTTACCCCCTAGATTACCTGCAAAACTTAAAACATGATGCATGAAAATATATATAGGTTATTGCAAGAATTTAAACATGATGCAAATTCCCTTTGGACAATGAAGGTTGTCTTTGGACAGTGAGGACGATGTCCTTTGACCATGATGTCCTGGGCCATTAATCGAGAGATAAGGGATTTGCAGGCCATGGAATGATGTTCTCGGTCCATGAGAATGGTTCCTCTGAACCATGACGCCTTTGAATAATGATGTGCAATATTGAGAGATCCTCAGGCCATGGCATGGTGTCTTCCGGCTATGAGGATGATGCCTTCGGACTATGACGCCTTTGGACAAGGTGGCGATGTTTCAGCCCATGAGATGCAAAGACATGATTCTGGGTCATATAAGAAGGGAAACAAGACAGAGCTTAGTCTTGCATAGGATTGGGATAGAGCTTAGCCCCGGGAAGGCAAAATAGTGCTAGATTTCAAGTAGCATAGCATTTGGTATTATACAAGGAAAGGCAGAGCTTAGCCTTATGCAGTTGAGGAGGCAGGGCTTAGCCTCATGCAATTGAGGAGGCAGGGCTTAGTCTCATGCAAAATGGGAGACAATTCTTAGTCTCATGCAATTAAAGGAGATATGGCTTAGTCTCATGCAATGGAAGGCAATGCTTAGCCTTATGCAAAGAGGAGATAGTGCTTAGTCTCATGCAAGGAAAGGCAGTGCTTAGCCTTATGCAATTAGGGAGGCAGTACGTAGCCTCATGCAAGAAGAGGAGCCAATTCTTAGTCTCATGCAAGAAGAGGAGACAGGGCTTAGTCTCATGCAATGGAAGGCAATGTTTAGCCTTATTCAATTGAGGAGGCAGGGCTTAGCCTCATGCAAGAAGAGGAGGCAGGACTTAGTCTCATGCAATAAAAGACAATGCTTAGCCTTATGCAGTTGAGGAGGCAATGCTTAGCCTCATGCAAGAAGAGGAGACATGGCTTAATCTCATGCAATGAAAGGTAATGCTTAGCCTTATGCAGTTGAGGAGGCAATACTTAGCCTCATGCAGAATGGGAGACAGTGCTTAGTCCCATACAATGAAAGGCAATGCTTAGCCTTATGCAGTTGAGGAGGTAGGGCTTAGCCTCATGTAAGAAGAGGAGACAGGGCTTAGTCGCATGCAATGAAAGGCAATGCTTAGCCTTATGCAGTTGAGGAGGCAATACTTAGCCTCATGCAGAATGGGAGACAGTGCTTAGTCTCATGCAATGAAAGGCAATGCTTAGCCTTATGCAGTTGAGGAGGCAATACTTAGCCTCATGCAGAATGGGAGACAGTGCTTAGTCTCATGCAATGAAAGGCAATGCTTAGCCTTATGCAGTTGAGGAGGCAGGGCTTAGCCTCATGCAAGAAGAGGAGACAGGGCTTAGTCTCATGCAATGGAAGGCAGTGCTTATCTTTATGCAGTTAAGGAGGCAGGGCTTAGCCTCATGCAAAGAAAAGACAATGAGTGATAGCAGGGTATTTCTTATCTGGAGACATGTTTGCGTTTGGAGACTTGCCATTATGACTTTTGATATGTGTGTATTTGCGAATACCCCTGTTATGTTCATCGCGCCTGCATCCAAAGAAAAATTGTGAGTTTTGCGGGCAAGGTTGGTTCGTGCTTTTGTCTTCTGCTTGGCCATGCTCTGCATTGAAATCCTGCTCGAGTTACCATGGGTAGCATCTGGCTAAAAATAAAGCTTTCCAAAAAATATGTGTGCATAGTTATTTAAAACACAGTAATATTAAATAAATTAGAGGAACTAGTAACTGTGACATTATCAGAGACATTGCAACCTTCTTGCCATAGAATTTTGAGGGTCCCAATTATTCAGACAATTTTCTAGATATTCCGCACACGGTGCCATTGGCTGAGCTTGCCCCGAAATTTTGAGGGTCCTCCTCAAAATTCTGCCCCAGTTTCTGATTGTGGGAAAAATGAGAATTTTATTGAATTGTGATCGAACCCACATGCCTGCCTATGTATCCCCTCTTAAATGGAAATCAGGTCAAGCGTAGTTCACTTACATCAATTGCATAAATGTAAACAGCTTTAAACATAGTATCTTTTGACTGCATCTGAGTTGATAGGCTTTGGCCAAATCTCTCCATCCATTTCTGCGAGTATGATTGCTCCTCATGTTAGTACTCTGTGAACCATATAGGGTCCTTGCCAGTTGGGTGAGAAATTTCCTTTGGCTTCATCTTAATGTGGAAAGATTCGTTTTAGCACCAGCTGCCCCGGTGCGAACTGCCTAGGTTTGACCCTTTTGTTGAAAGCTCAGGACATTCTGTTTTGATAAAGTTGACCATGACACACTGCATTCATTATTTTCCCGTCAATGAGAGCTAATTGTTCATAGTGACTTCTTACCCACTCTGCATCACTGAGTTTAGCTTCTTGTATAATTCTCAGTGAGGGAATTTCTACCTCAGCGGGAATGGCAGCTTCAGTACCGTAGACCAATAGGTAAGGAGTTACCCCGGTTGACGTGCGAACTGTGGTCCGGTACCCCAATAAGGCAAATGGTAACCTCTCGTACCATTGTTTGTGGTTGTATACCATCTTCCTCAGTGTTTTCTTGATATTCTTGTTTGCGGCCTCCACGACCCTATTCATTTGAGGCTTGTATGCTGTGGAATTCTTGTGCTTGATTTTGAAGGTCTCGCACATAGCTTTCATTAGGTCACTGTTGAGATTGTCAGCATTGTCGGTGATGACGGACTCTGGAACCTCGAATCGGCAAATAATACGATCCCTGACAAAATATGCGATGACTTTCTTGGTTACAGCTTTGTAGGATGTAGCTTCAACCCATTTTGTGAAGTAGTCTATGGCCACTAAAATGAACATGTGCCCGTTGGAAGCGGCGGGCTCGATTAGTCCAATGATGTCCGTTCCCCAAGCGGAAAAAGGCTAAGGTGCACTCATTGCATTGAGTTCATTTGGCGGCATCCATATCATATCTGCGTGTATTTGGCATTGATGACATTTCTGGACATACCTGATGCAGTCTGTTTCCATAGTCATCCAAAAATAACCTACCCTCAGTATTTTCTTGGCTAAAACGAAACTATTCATGTGTGGTCCGCAAGTTCCAGAGTGTATCTCTTCGAGCAGTTTGGAAGCTTCCTTGGCGTCAACACACCATAATAATCCTAAGTCTGGAGTCCTTCTGTACATAATTCCTCCATTTTGGAAGAAATGGTTGGACAATCTCTGGAGCGTGCGTTTTTTAGTATGATTTGCATGCTCTGGGTACTCTCCTTTTGCCAAGTACTCCTTGATATCATGGAACCATGGATTCCCGTCTGCTTCTTCTTCAACATGAGCACAGTAAGCTGGCTAATTATGAATCCTTACCGGAATAGGGTCGATGAAATTCTTGTTCGGATGCTGTATCATGGAAGACAAAGTGGCCAATACGTATGCGAACTCATTCTGGATTCTCGGGACATGTCTAAACTCTATCTTCGTGAACCTCATCATCATCTCTTGCACATGATATAGATATGGTAATATCTTGGTATTCTTTGTAGCCCATTCTCCCTGCACCTAATGTACCAGAATATCTGAATCACCAATTACTAGTAATTCCTGGATATTCATGTCAACGGCCAAATTGAGCCCCAATATGCAAGCCTCATATTCTGTAATATTATTGGTGCACGGAAATCTGAGTTTCGCGGATACCGGATAATGTTGACATGTTTCTGACACCAAAACAGCTCCAATACACACTCCTTTGAAGTTTGCGGCTCCATCGAAAAATATTCTCCATCCGTCGTAGGCTTCGGTGATATCTTCTCCTATGAATGATACTTCTTCATCAGGAAAACAAATTTTTAGTGGTTCGTATTCTTCTCCTACAGGATTTTTCACAAGATGATCCGCTAATGCTTATCCCTTAACCGCCTTCTGAGTCACATAGAAGATGTCGAATTCACCCAACAATATCTGCCATTTTGCCAGCTTCCCTGTAGGCATGGGTTTCTGGAAGACGTACTTCAGAAGATCCATCCTTGATATGAGATATGTGGTATAGGCACAGAAGTAGTGCCTCAGTTTCTGGGCTATCCATGTCAAAGCACAGCAGGTGCGTTCCAACAAAGAATATCGTGCTTCGTAGGGTGTGAACTTCTTACTCAGATAGTATATGGCATGTTCTTTCCTTCCCGTCTCATCATGTTGTCCTAAGACACAACCGAAAGCCCTATCTAATATGGAGAGATAGAGTAGCAGTGGTCTACCAGGTTCTGGCGGGACCAGGACTGGCGGTGTGTACAAATATTCTTTGATTATGTCAAAAGCGTTCTGGCAGTCTTTAGTCCAATTGGTTGCGGCATCCTTCTTTAACATTTTGAAAATCAGCTCACCGATCGCGGTTGATTGTGCTATGAAGCAGCTGATGTAATTAAGATGTCCCAAGAAGCTCATCACGTCTTTCTTATTCTTTGGAGGTGGCAAATCCTAGATAGCTTTAACCTTTGATGGGTCTAGCTTAATTCCTCAGCGGCTGACGATGAATCCTAATAATTTTTCTGCGGGGACCCCGTAGGCACATTTTGTGGGATTCAATTTCAAATTGTACCTCCAACGCCGATCAAAGAATTTCCTCAAGTCTGCTATGTGATCTGTACTTTTCTTGGATTTGATGATGACGGCATCCATATATACCTCTATCTCCTTGTGTATCATGTCGTTGAAAATAGTTTTCATGGACCTTATATAAGTGGCCCCAGTAATCTTCAGACCAAACGACATCATTTTATAGCAGTACACCCCCCATGGTGTGATAAAAGCTATCTTTTCGGCATCCTCTTAATCCATCCAGATCTGATGATATCTCGTGAAGCAATCCACAAAGGATTGGAGTTCATGCTTGGCGCAGTTGTCGATCAGTATGTGTATGTTGGGTAACGAGAAATCATCTTTGGGACTTGCTTTGTTTAGGTCCCGATAATCGACGCATACTCTGACTTTCCCATCCTTCTTCGGAACTAGCATGATGTTAGCCAACCAAGTTGGATATTCAACCAGTCTGAGAACCTTAGCTTTGATCTGCTTAGTGACTTCTTTTTTGATTTTCAAACTCATATCTGGCTTGAACTTTATGAGCTTCTGCTTTACCGGCGGACACATTGGGTTGGTAGGTAGTTTATGAGCCACTATGGACGTGCTCAAACCGGTCATATCATCATAGGACCATGCAAAGATATCCTCATATTCCTTCGGGATATGAGTGTATTCTTCTTTCTCTTATGGTGACAGGTGAATTCTTACACATGTTTCCTTGACTGTTTCAGAGACTCCTAGATTAACTGTTTCAGTCTCATCCAAATTGGACTTAGGCTTGTTTTCAAAGTTTTCCACTTCTCTGACAATTTTCTCAGGAATTATATACTCTTTCAGATCCTCTAAATCATTATCCTTATGTTGTGTTGTCTCATTACATGTCACAGTCGTAAGTTCATCGAGATAGGTAATAATAATCCTGTAGAGAAAAAAATGTAAAGAATAATAATAAATACTAAAAACAATAAAGAATTTAGATAAATCTTGAAAACGTCAAACAGGTACGGCTCGATGACCCGAGCAATTATTTCAAAACAAAACATGCTTAAAACAAAATACTGAAAATGTCTTAAAATGCTCATAAAACATTGCTTTTAAAATAAATGATGCTAACTGCCAGGCTGCCCAAAAACTCGATGGGCCCTTGATGGTGCAGCAGTCCAGTTCTTGAGAACAACTCCCTTCTCCACGGTCTGAATAATGAGGCCTTCCTCCTCCTCCTCCTCCTCCTCCTCAACTATCACACTGCAATCCGTGTCTTCATCATCCAGAAACAGATTCCTTATACCGGCTAGAACTTCATCTTCTTTGGACTCCCACATCATGTCAGCTTGGTGAAATGACGGCTCAAATATGGTACTGGTTGCTCTAGAGGGTAATAAGGACCACGCCATGGTGGTGACCAATTCTGATACTCGTGCCAGGTGTATTCATACCCAAGCCCAAAAGTTGTGCCGTGACGCTTTAGCTGTATTGGTTTAGTGATCTCCTGGAGATTCTTACCGAGACCTTTGCCACGCTCATACCCTTTCCATGCCCATATGCCTTCTATCTTACTGCTTCACCATTTTTCCTTTTCAATTGCGTTGACACGCTCGATGCGATGGTATGTTTCTCCACCCAACTTCCTTATATTCTCGATGACCGGAATAGTTTGACCGGTGTAAATGGGATTACTTCCGTCCCCAAGGATGATCACTTCCTGATGGTTCCACTCGAACTTCACGACCTGATGTAGAGTAGAAACTACAGCCCCATCGGCATGTATCCAAGGTCATCCCAACAATAGGTTGTAGGTAGCAGATATGTCCAACACTTAAAACTCAACATCAAACTGGGTTGGGCCCATCTGTAGGCTGAGGTTAGTTTCCCCGATTGTGGCCCTTTGAGACCCATCAAATGCTTTCACATTCATACTTCCTGCTCGTATCTCGTGTAGGCCTTTACCCAATCTTTTCAGAGTAGTTAGTGGACATATGTTAAGACTTTAACCCCCATCTATCAGGACTCTGGCAATGAACTTATCCTCAAACTGCACTGTGATATGCAGTGCCCTGTTGTGACGTAGTCCTTTTGGTGGTAGCTCGTTTTTATGAAAAGTGATCTTGTGTCTTTCCAACACTTGTCCTATCATATTGGCCATTTTTCCACTGGTAATGTTGTTGGGTACATAAGCCTCATTCAACACTTTCATCAACACATTCCTGTGTGCCTCAGAATTCTGCAGTAGTGATAGAATGGATATCTGAGCAGGGATTTTGTTCAAATGATCAACCACATAATACTCCCTTGCTTGCACCTTTCTCCAAAGATCATCCAGGACAGTTTCAATGATGGGCTGCCTGGAAGCGACTTCTTTACTTGTTCCCCCCAAATGCTCGGGCGTTTAAATCCTACCAGTTCAGGTCATACCTTGTGCTGGACTAGTTTCTTCCATTTTCCCCTTTCCTTTCCTTCTTGCTTCTGCAACATAATCCCATGGTATAGCATTAGATTTATAAGACGGTGTAGGTGCTATTATCACAGTGAAGGGTGTTGTTACTTCAACCTCAAACAGAGTTGGTGCAGCTACCTCAACTTCAATTGGTGCCTGAGTTTGTACCATGATAGGTGTGAGAGTGACTGGAGATGTTTCAGGATTATCCCCTTCTCGAATGAGTCCAATTGAACCCTCTGAGTCCCATTCTTCATCGGTCTCTATCATGTTTACCCCTCCGCCCCTGTGATCCGGGAGAGGATTGTTACGGATATTGGGCGCAACCTCCTTTGCCTGTATGACTTTGGTTTCGATTAATGTCTGAATCTTATCCTTCAAAGTATGACACTCATCAATAGTATGACCTTTCATGCCTGAGTGATAGGCACATGTCTTATTTGGATTGACCCATTAGGAGGAATTTTCCACGGTGACAGCGGGAATAGGAGTGATATAACCGGCAACCTTCAGTCTCTCTTATAGTTGGTCTATAGGTTCAGCAATTGGGGTGTATTGTCTGTGTGGTCTGCGGTCACAATTTGGTCTAGGGTTTTGGTAGTTTTGGCGGGCTGGTGGTGAGTGGTAGTATGCGGGTTGGGTATTATAGGTACGGTAAGTGGTGGCAGGTTGTCGGTATCTGGGAGGTGAAGGCTGATATGTGGGTGGAGGTGTTTGGTATGTGAGAGGAGACTTCGGACCTTGGGCTACCATTACTGTACCTACTTCTTTATTCTTGGAGATACCTCCTGATTGCAGGGCCTTATTTGTGGCTTGGAGTGCTTCAAAATTTGTCACCATTCCGCTTTTGATCCCTTCTTCTATTCTCTCCTAACTTGATGATATCAGAAAATTTATGTTTTTCAATAACTATCAATCTTTCATAGTATTGCGGATCCTGAGCTCTGACAAAGAATTTATTCATCTGTTCTACTTCCAGCGCTGGCCTTACTTTTGCAGCTTCAGACCTCCACCGAGTAGCATACTCGCGGAAAGTTTCCGTTGGCTTCTTCTTGAGATTTTGAATGTAGAAACCGTCTGGTGCATTTTCTGTGTTAAACCTGAACCGATCCATGAAATCCAATGCCATGCTTACCCAATTAACCCATTTCTTTGGGTTCTGACTGATGTACCAAGACAGGGCATCTCCAGTAAGGCTTCTCATGAACAGCTTCATGCAGATTCTTTCATCTCTGCCAACTTCTACAAGCTTGTCACAATATGTTCTCAAGTTCACCTTCGGATCACTTGTTTCGTCGAACATTTTGAACTTGGGAGGTTTATAACCCTTTGGCAGTTCTACGTCCGGCTGAATAAACAAATCTTCATAATTCAAACCCTCAATGTCTTCGCCCCTTCGACATTTTTAACCCTGCCGATAAGTTTCTTGAGTTCCTCTGCCATGTTCTTGATAAGCAGGTCCTTCTCGGTGGATTCAGGTGTGTATAGGGTCTGTTGTGGGGTGTGGGGTAAGGTTTCCACATATATGGGATTGCTTTGGTTGACTCCGGGAACTTGGGCGTAATGGTGGTCATTGGTTGAGTTTTGCAGGTCTGGAGTAGGCTGTGGTGCATTCTGAGGAGTGTGGTATGTGGTAGTTTGTGGGTACTGGGTCGGATGATGATGATGTTGTGAAGGAGTTGGTACCGGTGAAGGTTAGGATTTTGGGGAGGTGTGGCGTATTGATGAGGTGCGGGAGGATTTTGCGGGTGCTAGTTTTGTGTGTTTTGAGGAGGTGTTCAGTTTTGGGCGTTTTGTTGGTTGATTTCGGGATCATTCAGGGTAAGGGAAAGGTTTGCCAAGTTACGGACCCGGTCAAGTTCCCCTTGTACCTCCAGTATCTTTTTCTCTAATCGCAAATCCAAGTCGTTATGTGCCGGAGTACTCCGACCATCCGAAGTCTCAACATTCTCTGCATGTGTAGCGTTGTCTTTCCTGATACCGCTCAGATCATCCATCTTAGCCTTTCCTTTGTTCTTAGGATCACTTGGAGGAGGAGGAGGTGGAGGACCTCTAGATCTGGTATGATATGCCGATGATGCTAGTATGCAAAAACCAACCTTAGGGGATGGGAATAAACAAAGAAAAGAAGAAAAACAAAAGGTAAACAAGTCAGTAAAGAGTATTAAAAGGATATTTACGATATTTTAACACGTACTTCGGAATTCGCATCCTAATTTGGGGACCTCATAGTGCCCGAGGTAGGCCTAGCGACATATAGCTTTGGAGAAAACTCAATGCCGATAACTGCATCATTTCATTAATATGATAAATAGACCAAATTTCTGCTAAAACGACAATAATTATAAAGAGTCACTAGTGGCAGTTGCCTTACTGCAATCAAATTCTAAAACGAATCTAGAAAACATCACCCCTAATCTACTTGGTCCTAGAGGAACCTTCTCCAAGCTTGTCCTTCTTAGCCCCGTCAATTAGATTCCCCAGGTCGCGCATGTCCAATAGCAGATACGCCCTTGCTAGATGTCCTCCTTCATTGCCCTCTGCGTTCTGACAATCCGAAACCCTTTTCCTCATCTTTCCCTCAAGTTCCATCAAACCCTGCTCGAAATACTCCAACCTTTCTTTGATTTAGTAGCGATTCCCCTCCATTCATTAATTGCTTCCATGTCCACTTTATGTTGTTCCAAATGCTTGGAGTCAGATTCAAAGACCCTTTTGCGCAACCTCCTGTATTTGACTTGTGCTTCAGCAACGTCGTCTATGACCTTATTCCTCAAATCAACCCCTGGTTTGACCTCTCCTGCTATGTCATCGACCAACCATGATGGGTAGAAGTACACATGGCCGGCATGATACCTGTCTGGCTCGATGGTATCTTTCTCCACAATAATCTTTTGATGCCACATGAGTTGTGCCTCGAACTTTCATGGAATGACATTCCCTTGGAAATTTGCTTTGTAATGAACCATTTTGGAAACTTGTGGTATAACCTGTTTTCTCCCAGCTTGCCTCATGACTCTGATAGGAGCATAAGGATAGATACCCCTTAATCCGATTAGCACTAGATGAGGAACATCTCTTGACCTGATGATGAATTCACTAGAAGGGTACCACTCGAACAACCAATGGACCTTATCGTCTGTCAAATTGCTAAAGAAGTGTACCCAACCCACAACGTTTCTTGGTTGTGCAAACCTATCCGGGATAAAAGTCATTCTTTTCGGATGGTGAAAAACTATGTGGTCATTTCATGGCCGCCACAAAAATTCTTGACGGTATTGTCCCCTTTGATGATGTTCCAACAGCCATATTTGCAGTAACATATTGCAACCCTCAAAATGCTGATATTCTTTCTTGCAACGGTCCAAGGCTCGGTATATCTCCGCTACGATCATTGGGATAATAGTATAAGTTTGTACCTTAATTCCTTCCATTAGGGTCTTAGTAACCATAACTAAGCGAGTGTGAATCCTTTCTCCTTGTATTGGGAATACCAGCATCCCCAGAAAATAGACAATGAACACAAAAACCCGGCGATGAGTCCAACCCAGAGAGGTGATAGCAAATTCATCATGATAAAGACGGTAGGACTTGATGTGCCGATAATGCGCGTAAAGGAAGTCAAATGGTATGTAAGACTTCTTCACGGAGACTAACTCATCATTCCTTCTAAAACCCATCATTTTCAGAAAACCTCGAGAAGTGCGATTTTTCGGTACCAACAGACCAGGGCTATCCCAGGGAAGCCCAACAAAGCCTCCTATTTCCTCTAGAAAGGAAGTCATTTCTATGTCACCGAAACGGAAAACACCTCTCTTCTCATCCCAGAACATAGCAGCATCCTCAATCAGTACATTGTTTGGCTGAATGTCTAGCAAAGAAGGTAAATTCCCGAGAAATATTTTCACATGGTTTTTGTCGCTTGACGAGAGATTTTCCCACCAATCTAGCAACAAAGGTGGGATACTTCGAACAATGCCGAACCTGGGGACTTTGTGCCTCATTTCTGCAAAACAGATAAAGTTAGCCCTTTCCCCCTCCAGATCCGACTATTTACGCATTAATGATTAGCATATCGGCACATTTTCTCCAAATAATGCACATATCATGATCGTGCCCATTGGGATTATGGAAACCCCGATGGGCTTTGGACAAGGCTTGTCTTAGGGGGTTATTATGCGGATAGCGTTCTAACCCATACTAGGTTTAGACATGATGCATGCACAGTTAATATCAGAGTGGGTGTTTCTAGAAGATTCTAGACCAGTACCCTCAAGTGGACAACTTGAGAGGGAAAGGCACGGAACCGTCGATTGCACCGCTGATCTACTAGTTCTATCACAAATAAGCCTTTCCAAATTTAAAAAGGGTAATATAGGAAGAGCGCGGACACTCATCAAGTGCCGCTATAGTATTAATTGCGCACGAGAGGAATATGATGTAGAGCATGCTTTATGCAAAAATAAATCAACACGTTATCAACTATTTTGCATGATAAAAGTGATAAATGCAGTATTTAATAAATGTAAAGACAACAAAAAGAAAGCAAAACAGGGAAGAAGTTAGTTCGTATAATATAAAAAAATTGTAATGAAGCAATAAAGGGGTAAGGATTGGGAAAGTCATGATATAAAAAAATTAAAAAGTTGGAGCCAGTGGGATGCATATTGTAAATAGATTAAGCGAAGAGTTGCATATGAGTTCACATAAAAGGGAAATAGGGAAGAGGGTGTTCATGTAGCAATAAAAGGGAAAATGGGAGCGGGATATTCAGGTAATAGCAAAATAATAGAGGCACGCTTATCGGAAGAGACTAATTCATATAGACCAAGTTCGCATTGATAAGAGCATAAAAGATATCCCCAGCAAAGTCGCCATGCTGTCGCGCCCCTTTTTCTCGCGAAATCGGGCTTCGACACGTGACAACTCTTTTAAGGAAGGGTGTTAAAAGAGAGAGTCGCCACCTAACAGATTAAGGTGCGTTAGGGCACCTATTTGCAGATAATTCTGGATTAACCAGTTGCGTCACCAAAGATCGGGTAAGGGCTCAAATTACCTCGAGGAGAAGGTGTTAGGCACTCTTCGAGGTCTACAACTGTGGGTCCCGGACGAACTCGAAGTATATGAATTAGTCTTTGTGATCAAATAAACGAAGAGAGAGCACAAAAAATTAAGAAGTTTATTATAAACAGATTTTGAACAGAGGGTACAACTATTTTCTATTCTAGTAGGAAAAGAATGAAAATAGGGGGGGGGGGATCCTAAGTTTTTTAGCCTAAAGGATCACCCCATGCAACATAAATAATACTTAGTAACTCCCTCCATATGGGGTGTTACTCGTATTATTCAGTAGGCACAAACTATCATCTCCTGCTACCCGATTACTATCTTTAAGTTGTTACTTAAAGCGTACTAGTTCAATTATAGCTCGTACCCTATGTGTGCACTACGCGTCCTATGCCTACGGTCTACGAGGCTTTGGACCTCTATATGGGTAGTTCTAGACTTTACTTAGGCTGCTCAAAAATGATAAAACTAAGCAACATACAAAAACACGTTGGACTTCATGTAAAGGAAATTAAGGGCTCAAGTTAGCCTCCACACACAAATAAACAAATGCACGCGGGCAGTTTAAGCAATACATAGTTTCATAATTTGAGACTTAGAGTCCTATATGCATGGATTCTAGGTGATGCTGAATTCAATATCGTATATGTGGTATTGATGTCCCAAGTTAACTGATTTGCAGATTATGGGGGGTCGTGGGGGGGGGGGTTAAGAAACCTATAGACATGATTTCTAAGCGACTATACAATTTAGGAGTATTTGGTATTACACGCTGATTATTGAGACTACAGGTTATAAGTTATTAAACTTATACACATGATCTCTAGGTGATTTACGCAGTAGGGACAATAAAACTTATTGGAAATGCTAAAAAGTACTTATGCTTCCTAATAATCGCATGGATAATAGCATTTGAAGAGCGAGTAGTGATGTCCTATAGGCATGATTTCTAGAGACTGACGATTGGGAATGACTCTCATATATTTAGCTCCTATAGGCATGCTTTCTAAAGGTTGACAGTTTGAGCTGATTTTATACATATTTAGCTCCTATAGGGATGCTTTCTAGATGGACAGTATGATGCAATAACGAATTTAAGTAATTAAAATCCTACAGGCATGATATCTATTGAGCGTGGTGCAGATTGAAAGGGTTGTTATTAGCATTCATTTACTATAGGTATGATATCTAATAATCGGACAGAAATATATATAAGAGCAGGTAAAATATTTAGTCAAACGATCATGCTTTTGAATAATGTGCAGGTATTAGGCAAGTTAAGTGAAGTATGTGATTTACTATAGGCATGGTTTCTAAGTCGACAAATCAGATATTATACATCCTATAGGCATGCTTTCTAGTGAATAACTAAGTAGTCATGCAAAGTGCTCACTTCATATGGATATGCTGTCTATAACCACACAACAGTAGACATAGCATCTGAATAGTAAACAAGTAGGGTGTGTGTGTGCTTCTCCTAATATCATAATTTCTATAGGGCTCATGTAATCGAACAACACATATAGCAAACACATTGTCAAGTCCAATAGGCATGTTATATACCCATGGCATGTAGATATAGAATTCTACCCATTCCCTTTTCACTAACACCCTAATTGTTTATACAAAGTATTATTACAGGCCCAGATTAACAAGTAAAATAGTAATATTATATGGCTATAGACAGGCCTATAGCAGGCCCAAATAAACAACTAAATACCCAGCCTTGCTGGGCCTTCAACATTTCTGGCCTAGCATACCACACGATCACAGGTCCATAGGGGAGTTCAAACCCCTTTAGTGAGCCACACCATCAAATATTGCATCACTTGGAATCAACACAATACATGATAGGGAGGTAGGGTATTAGGGATAGTTTTTTTAGAAGTTGAAGAATGACTAGAGCCTAACCCTAGTGTATCAGAGTTCACAAGGGCCTCAATTGGACCCCGAGCAGTGCTCACATTAGGAAGGCCAACAACAGAGCCTAGATAGACTTGGCTTTCAGCCGGCTTAGAATAGGAATTTAGAATGTCATAGTAACAAGTAATGAGGGTAGATAGAGATCACTGAACTGAACATACATCACAAATAGTCAAGCAAGCCAGTAGGTTCAGTAAGGTGCACATAGCAGAGTATCACATAAGCAAACATCATAGGAACTAGGAGAAGAGACAGGTTTGCAAGCATACATAGGTTGCACTAGTGGACATCTAAGGGTCTAAATTAAACTTAGTGTAACCTAATGCCACATTAATCAACACTTGAACACAATAGAGGGATACACATGTTGATAACCACAGAAAGGAGAGAACAGCAGATAGACCAAGACATACTAGGAAACATGTTATCACAAGAGTCTTAGAAAATAGAGTTGGAAATCCAGGACAGCATGAAACGAGTTTGAATAGGTCTTAAAACACTCTAATATACACAGGATTCATTGAAAGTTCATTCAAGTAAAGGGGTTCTCAAAGAGCTAGGGCATTATCTAAGCATTACATGCAAAATAACATACAACCACAATACTGAAGTCCAAATTAACATGTTAAGATGCTACATGGGTATAGAACTAATACTAGGAGATAAGAGATCACAGGGGCAGATTATGATGAAGCATGACATGAACAGTAGACTATTCTCAGGCATCAATTAACATAGAATGATATCAAAGATGAACACCATAACAATTGAACCAAAGTTCAGATACATATAAAGAAAGAAGGAAAGAAATTAAACATTATGAAGGTTTAAACATTAATCAGTAGAAGAATTAAAAGAGTGCAGAGTGTAGTAGCAAAAACCCTAAATCCCCAATGCTTCAGAGTTCACAAGAGCCTCGAGAGTGGGCTCCGAGTAGTGCTTGCACCGGATGAGGTTGTTCAACAATTTAGAGAGTGTTTGAGTGTGCCAGTGAGTGAGTAAGAGAAAGGAGTAGTGAGAACAAAGTAAGGATTCAGAGGTTCCAATCCCTCGTTGAGGGGTTTTATGAGAGGGGTTTATATAGTAGCATATTTTACACATAAAACAGGAAACACGGTAAATATTAAACACATAATCAATTAAAATCAATTTTTTAGGGAAAATAATACGTAAAACAAGGGAGTTCAGTAAATTAACAGAGAATGAGACAACATAATCATGCAAATAACACTTAAAATAAGGGGATACAATAGAGAATAAGGAAAATATCATACAAAGATCAATTAGAGTCAGATTTAGGGTGAAATAAAGTAAAAATAAGGGAAACACTGTGGGTTAAACAGAAATAAGGAAAATATCAGTCAAACACAAGAAATGAAAGAGTATCAATCAGAAATCAGTAAAGAATAAGGGAAAATCTCAAACTATAGTTGAGACTGACGCCTTGAATCAGACCAAAAATACAAGGACCGTTCAATATAACATGTATAGAGACAGAAGATCGTCCAGATCTTCATAGAATCAAAGTGAATCGGCCTGTTCTTGAGAGGTAGTTCTTGCCAAAATTAGGGTAAGAACTAAGTGATGCCAAAAACATGCGTATAATAATAGAATATTACAAAATAGGTAAGTAGATCATGGATTGATTCCATGTTTGAGCCAGAATCAGAGAGGAATAGGGGTTACGACGGCTACGGTTTGACAAAGAGAGAAGGAGAGTTTGAGACAGTTCAAGGGCGGCGGGTGAAGGGGCAAATGGGTTAGGGTTTTGGGTGAAAGGGGGTAATTAAAAGAGGTTAGTTTGTTAGGGGTCGTTGATCTTTTGAGATCGACGACCAAGATGATAGGTGGGAGCTGGGCGGGTCGTGTAAATGGGTTACCGGTTGGGTTATAAAATAAAGGGGATTTGTTTTGGGCTTGGGTAATTGGGCTAGTGTATAGGATAATTGGGCTGGTGTATAGGGTAATTAGGCTGAGGTTAGTAGTTTTAGGTCCGAAAATAGGTTAAAATTAGGCTATTATTTAAATACCTAGTATTTTTATCAATAAATAATTTATAAAAGTAATTTATAAAATAATAACTTGACATTGTAAAAATATAAAAGATATTTTGGCATAAATAATGTAATTATACATGAATATAGGCTATTATTGCAAAATAATATGCAATTTGCCTAAAAATGCAAATATAATTATAAAAAATGCAGTAAAATATTTTAAAACATACATGTTGGTGTAAATGATGAGTTTGGATGATTAAATCATCATAAAAATAATTTGAAGGATAATTATTGGATATTTATACAATAAAAATGCAGAAAAAAATTAATTTAAAGCCTTTAAAAATTATGAAAAATTATGAAAAATGCTTGTATAGGTTCATAAACTAGATGATGATGCAAATATACTATTTTGAAGGTATATATATTATATATATTTTAGAAATATGAGGAAAAATTGGGTATCAACATCGGTCCTCTGCCATCGGCCCTAGGTAAAGCCAAGTTCATTTTATTTATGACTGATTATTTCTCTAAATGGGTTGAAGCATAGGAATTCGAGAAAGTGAGAGAGAAAGATGTTATAGACTTCATCTGGGATCACATCGTATATCGATTTGGGGTACCTGCCGAAATAGTGTGTGACGATGAAAAATAATTTATCGGCAGCAAAGTGACGAAATTCCTCGAATACCACAAAATAAAAAAGATATTATCAACGCCGTATCACCCTAGTGGGAACGGACAGGCCGAATTGACGAACAAGCCTATTATTCAGAACCTAAAGAAAAGGTTGAACAACGCTAAGGGGAAATGGAGAGAAATTCTACATGAAGTCCTTTGGGCATATCGAACAACATCAAAGTCCAGTACGGGGACAACCCCGTTCTCCTTAGTATATGGGTCTAAAGCCTTGATTCCAGTCGAAGACGGAGAACCCAATGCCAGGTTTCAACATATAACAGAAGATTCAAATCACGAGGCTATGAATACTAGCCTTGAATTATTGGATGAAAAACATGAAGCCACACTCGTTCGAATGGTTGCACAAAAGCAACGAATCGAAAGATACTACAATAGGAGAACCAACCTTCGCCACTTTAGAGTCGGGGACTTAGTCCCGAGGAAAGTGACCATCAACACTCGAGATCCTAATGAAGGGAAGCTCGGCCCAAATTGGGAGGGACCCTACCAAGTCCTTGACATCGGCGGAAAGGGATCTTATAAGCTCGGCACGATGGACGACGAACAACTGCCAAACAATTGGAACATATCACTTCTCAAATGGAATTATTGCTAAGGTGCGACCCTATTCCCTTTTTTCATTTATATATTCGGCACTAACTCACTACAGGTGTTTGATCGAAGACATCGAGACCCCAGGTTTTAAAGCACGCGTTGCACTATTTTTTCCTTAGATCGGTTTTTGTCCAAGTGGATTTTTTCGGTGAGGTTTTTTACGGGGCAATAATTATGTGCTACCTGAGGACAATTCAACAATATCCAAGGCTTCTTTACAATCAACCTCGAATACTGGGGGGCATCACCCTCAGATGTTACACTTTCGAGGAAAATACTTCGTATCAAAGGGTCTCGATAGAGAAACTTTGTAATGGGCCAAACGGTCAAATGAACCGTGTCCGTATAGATTAGTCGAGCCCCGATGGCAAAACATGTACACATGTATAAATTATACAAAGAAGCATTCTTTTTATATTAAACATCTTGTGTCTCAAAGAAAATTTTCTACTATACAAGCTCCATACTTATGATTTTGTGAGAAATGGCTCAAGGGCCAAGTGCAAATATACCTCGTACACTCGGGGACTGCCGTAGACGATCGACAAATTCGAGTAATCTAAACTCGAATTCATAAGACCTCAAAGAGGCACCCCTCGATCTATAGTCCAAGGCCATCATTCTCGGGGACTAACACTTCAAACAAGTTCGAAGTGTTATTGGGAAATAATCCTAAGAGGCATACCCAAAGGTTACGGCCAAATTAAGGCGGCTCGGAGACGTCCGAATCACGCAATAAAAATAGGCCTTCGAATTCTTTGAAAAAACTGTTAAAAAAGGCTACCCTCATCAAGTCATCAAAGGGGTTTCGATAAAATCAGCCCTCGAAAAACCTTAAGAGGTACCAAATTATCTTAACACAAACGTGCTAAGGCACAAAAAGCAAAGGGGTTTCAATTGACATCGAACCCTCAAAAAATCCAATGGGTGAAGAATATGTGTTAAGGTATAAAGAAATTTGTTTACTAAGTCTTCTAAGACGAAAAAGGGAAACAATAGCCATCTTTTAGAGGCCATATCGGCCCAATCTAAAGAGCCTAAGGGCCAATACACTTAGAGTTTGAGATTTTGTTCTCACTCAATTTGGACCTAAGGTTCCACTATTCCGAGCTCAAATAAAATTGACTTGAACATAGCTCGAGGATTCATCATTATTTGATATAAAACCTTAAGGGGTCTGTTACTGTGAGTTCGAAACTTACTCGAACTCGGCTATAAAAATAGTACAATTACGGCTCCGATCAAGCCGTCCAAAATCAAAACCCCAAATATATTGTTAAGCTCGGGGACTCACCCTCGCTTAACTAAAATACCTAAGGGTTTGTTCTAATCTCAGTTCGAGTTATTGCTCACTCGATTATAAAGGCTATATCAACCAATTGCAATAAAGTCTTTACAAGGCAAAGGCAAAGGCAAAACAAAATTTATCATAAATCAAAAATAGGAGATGAAACGGAAAGAAAAGGAACCTTTCATATATGCAAAGTATTTACAAAGACCACATAGGGTCTTACACAAAAAATAAAAGAAGAAAAAATCCTAAGTGCTTAGTCCGCCTGGGAAGCTGCATCTTCGGGAGCATCATCTTCATCTCCTCCGCTCTCGGATCTAGTCGCAGGGTGTTCATTATCGGAAAGCAAAGCCTCGGCCTCGTCCTCCAAAACCTTCGCATTCTCGATATCAGTCGTGAGGTCGAAGCCATGAGCATGTACCTCATCAAGAGTCTCTCTTCGAGACAAGCGCTTAGCATGCTCGGCAACACGGGACAATCTAACCTCAACAGCGCTAGAAATTTCCTTTTCCCGAGTGTTAGCGGCTTCAGCATCGGCTCGGTAGGAGGCCACGAGCGCCTCTGCCTCGGATGTGGCCCTTCCAAGTTTAGCGGCCACCTGAGTCTCGAACTCTTCGACCTTCTGGGCTCAGGCCAAGTTCTCCACCTTCACACTTTGGAGTTGACGCTCAATCGAAGACAGTTGGGCCCGAACTGCATCTTTCTCCGAGGCAAGACGGTCCATGTTCTTCTTCCACCCTAAAGTCTTTGGCTCTTTCATCTTGGCCTTTTCACGAAGCTGCACAACCAATTTGGCCTTCTGCTGAACCTGTAGGATCAAAGTGTTAGTCTCCAATATCGAGTTAATATATAACATGCTCCTAAAAATTTACATTACCCGTTCAATGAGCTCGGTCTGATCTTGATGAGCTCTTGTCAGCTCGGCTCGAATACTCATAATCTCCTCTTCTTTGTGCACATAGAGGAGTTTGATAGCATTTCTCTCCTCTATAAGCTTTTTGAGATCGGCCTCGCATCGGGCCAGCTTAGCTCGGTACTTGGAAGACACTTCTCGATGGAGCGCTATAGCCTGTACAGAAAGAAAGGAAATCAGACTTAGAAAAGTAAGAACAAGCGCAAGCATGGTAGCATGGGCTAAAACTCACTTGGTTCAGAAGCCGCTGGGCCTCATCAAAAATGAGTAATGCGTTAAGGTCGGAAACATCATCGACCCCCGCGAAGCAGCCACAAAATATGTCATCCCCTTTGAGGGTTGTCCCCATGGATCGGGCATCCCGAAACTGCCCCTCAGAGAATGTGGGGCCGGGCGGCGAATCATCAATATTAATTGCCCCGAGCGAGTCACTTGGGGCATTCTCTTCTCTTTGAGGGGCCTCAGAACTAGACCCTTCGGGCACAATCGCTGGTTGATCATCACGACAGGGAGAATCATCAACACCCGATGATTCAGGAACTCTGCTCGGACCTTCCCCCGAGATCACCTCGGTCTGCGACTGAACCTCCTCGACCGCCACCAGCTCAACAGTTCTCGAAGCTTCGATGCCTCCCCTCTTCCGAGCCACCAGCAGGCAGTCGACATCTTCTCTCTCCTTGTCTTCATATCGTAGTGTTTGGACTACATCGGCAGGCAGAACAGCTAGATCAGTCTTCGACTTTCGAGCCCTGCTTTTCTTGGGCATCGGGGTATCTGGTGGAGAAGCCCTTCTCTTATTCTTATCTTTGGTCGGCTTCAAGACCTCATCTTCCCCGAGGGGAGGCGGCATCATAACAACACTATCTCTAAGACCTGTATAAGAAGAAATCAAGTTAAAAGGAAGTATTTCAGGAAAGCATCAAACTCGGACAGGGGAACTTACCATGATTTTTGGCCTCCCATATATCCTTGGCCAAATCACGCCACAAGCGCTCAATATACGAAGAGGTTGAAACCAGTTGTCGAACCCAACCTGCAAGGCCCGGGACCGCACCAGGAAACCAGGGGGAAGCTGCACCATAAAGAAGAATATAGATGAGAAGAGGTAAAGGAAACATAATAAGTGACCAAACGATATCGGTGAAGTTCTACTTACACTTCACATTCCATTCTTCAGGGAATGACATCTTCTCGGTGGGGATTAAATCGGAGGTCCTGACTCGGATAAACCGGCACATCCATCCTCAGTCCTTGTCCTCGTCTATGCTCGAGAATAGCACATTCGTGGCCCGGCGCTGAAGCCTTATCAGTTCGCCCCGATAAAGATGGGGTTGTATAGCCTAATGAGATTATCGAGGGTGAAAGACATCCCCTCAATCTTGCTCGAGAAGAATCTGAGCAAAATGACGATGCGGCAAAAATAAGGATAGATCTTGCCTACGGTTACCCGGTATTGGCGGCATAAGTCGATTACCCAGAGTGAAAGGGTAAGTATACACACATGAGTGGTGATTTCCTCTTCGGGGGTAAGCATCACCACCTCTGTATTCTCCCAGTGGCAGTCCTTTTTCACCTGCACGAGATTGCCTTCGTATATCGAATAGATGTATCTAGACATGAGCTCGCATCAGCCAGGAACCGAAGAGGGTTTTTTGACTTTAAAGTCGGAAGTAATTTCACATGGCCCGGGGATGCACTCTTCGATACGTGGCTCCATCGGGGTTTTGTCACCGGCCGGCCGCGATGAGGAGGCATTTTCCTCTTGAGGAACGGTCTTTGATGTTTTTGCCATTGCTATATGAAGTTTAAAGAAGAAAAAGGCCGAACTTGCGTTTTAATAAGAGATTGGCAAACGGAAATTGACAAATTTGGTGGACTTGAAAAGAATATAAGATCTTTTGAAGATTAGAAGAAGTTTGAAAGTAAGTTTGAAAATATTATGAAGGTGGTCTATTTATAATAGCCACTTTGATGGTTTGAAAATACTGGTGGTCACCGTCAACTGGCGTTAATTAATAACCTTGGGAATTGCGCAGACACGCGACGCTTCAATCACTTTTGTCACTTATGTCACGATGTTGACGTCATAATTGATCGAAGTCTCAAATTCGTTTCTTCTTGTTACACTCCAAAAAACGAGGGGACTATCTGTATATGGTCAAAATCGGGCATACCCAATTTCGTTGGCAGGAGAGTTGCCTCGAGGGTAACCTTATAATAGATCGGGCTCGAGCTCGAAGATAGAACATCACACCTGGAGATCGAAGTGTCCATTGAGATCGAGGCCAACAATAATCGAGATCGAGCATAATTGACTTCGAGTGAGGCGTAATAACGGAATGGCGAGATATCAGTGACCGGTCGAAAGTCAGGGCAAAAATTGTGGAACAAATCAAATCAAAGCGGTTATTAACGCCAATCATGGGATCTACTTCCGTTATTAGAGTTGTACCTTATTTAGGATTCCTCTATTATATAAAGCGGGATCCCATTCACTTGTAAGCATACATCATTCACTGATAAGAATATACATATACGGTGTACGTTGTTTTCTTTGTTCATCACTATGTATCGCTGTTTGTTCTATCCTATACTGTTCTTATTAATTAACCTCAAGACTACTTTGAATCGAGATCGAGACATCGCTTGCAGACCGGGTTGATTTATTTTATTGTCCAAGTTATCTATTTAATTCGTTGTTTATCAATTGGTGCTGATTTAAATCACATATCCTTAAAACCATAATATAAGTTTAATTGTTGCTCAATTTTTAGGGTAAACAACTGCCATCATTTCTTTCGAATTTGAAGAGATGTGCGTCCACATGTAGAAGTCGATGATGGCATTGGAGTATGAATGACATCCTTACTCCTATATATATTGATTCTTCCTTTTCCAGGACTCTTTTATCAGATACCTTCTTGCTGTTGCTTTTGTTGATGTCTTCTCTCGTTCTTTTTGCCTTCCAAATATTTCTTCTAATATTCAAATACAAGAATTAACAGACTTAGCCTCCCAAAACACTAATTCTCAAACCGAACTACCGTCATATGTCCCTAGCTTCGAGGCGGTTGAGAAAATTGCCTCAGTAATTGATGGGTGCAGGGTCTAAGCCACTCCTCAAAAGAATTGTTGCCGACATAGTCCCCAAATAGTTGGACCTAACATCTGACTTTGTCAGTTCGGGACACGACTAATAAGCAATTTGATGATCGAAATACTCCGATGGTCGAATTCGCATCCCTGATCACCTGGGATCTCCTTCCCCGTTGTCCGAAATGACTGTGGATGGAAGAATGAGAATATCAAGTTCCACTTTATTCAGCATGACGAGCGACTCACCAACTATCGTCCCGGTTACTCCTTCGTATATACTTATTCCTTCACCATCGGTTTCACGCTTCTAGTAGACAAGGTCATCGAAGAGATATTCCTGCAATATTGGATTTACCTGGCTCAACTTGGTCAAATAATTTGTAGGTTGGTTTCCTGTCTCTGCCATCTATCCTCTATGGCCAATGTGCCCTTCACCTTTTGGCATCTCAAGATCTACTAGGGGTGGCACACTCACCATGAGTCACTAGGGAAGATGACACCTCCAATGAGATTTACTGTCGGGGGGACAAGAGGTACCTTCGAATATCGCTGATGTAGTATCAACATAGGATACTTTTATCAAACCTTCTGCTGAACCAAGCGAATGCACCATTTCGTTCCCTCTTCCCAATAATATCAATCTCATAGCGAAAACCTCGTCATGATGTTGTATACCTTCACCAATTGGCTGGTCTTATAGAGAAGGAGATGATAGTTCAATATGATACAGAAGGTTTGATGATCCAGATGGTATACAGAACCATCAAAATATGCTTTATTTCCGACCTTGCTTCATGTTATTGCCTTGTGTTTATAATTCGTCTGACCTTTCATCTTTATTTTATAGCATAACCTATTCAGGTTTGGAGGCTTTAAAAAGGATTCAGGCGGACAATGCCAAGTTTAATGTGGTCAAGGAAATGTGCAATATAATGATAATCGAGGTCGGAGGGTTGAAGAACGAGGTTGAAGGGCTTAAAGAGGAAAAGAAACCTCTTTACTGACAACTCAGCTTTTGGACATTCTTTCGTCATTCGAAACTCCAGACCCTATTCCCGCTCCGGACCATATAGCTAGTAGGCCCAATACTTCTTACCGTTTTCGGACTTAGGATAAACAAAGTTTTTGATTTGTGTACTTTCATTTTGACTTCGAATTTTTCATACTTAGAAATATTTCTGTAGTTTATGTCCAGCCATATAGACTCATCTTTTCTTTGTGGTTTATCGTACTCGGAACGATTACTCAAAGTCGTTAAGTATTCGGCCTAAATAAAAGAAGGTCCTTTATATGTTATTTGACGGTATGAAGAAGATGTCTTCTTTTTGTTTCGACGTAAAGTGGGATAATTGAATCGGAGTGAAATCTTGAATGGAAAACAAATCCGATTAAAAAAAAATACTTTGAGATTTTTGTTAACTCAAATGAAATAAATAATCCAAATACATTATCAAATAATAAGTCTTTTCTACAAACTTAAACTAAAGGGATACTAGATCCAAAATGATGTACAATGAGCCATTAAGTGTAGTCTTAGTATTTGACTAGATATAAGACATGAATGATTGCTCGACATGAATTTGCTTCGATTGCATTTATTCAAAAAAGTAACTTGTCAAACCATCTTTTGACTTCCTTTTTCATTGTTTCATCTTTCATCTGTTATATGTATAGCCCCCCCAAGTATTCGAATTCGATGTGTCCCCAAAATGGGAATTTTCCTATTTTTGTAAAATGGAGAAATTTCACTCCAACCCTCCCTCATTTTTGTCCCCAAAATGGGGAGTAAATAGTGTCTCCCCAAATTTGGAGACACACTATTCATCTCCCCATTTACTATTCCCCATTAAGATATTATTATTTTTATTATTTAATCTTTTAATTTATCTTTTTATATATACTTAATTATGTTTATATAATATATTTACCCAAATAATTTTTCATCTTAACTTTGACGTATAATTTTAAAAAATTAATTATCGTGCATCTATTTTTTTTTATGTAAAATTGGTAGTTAATTTTATTATGAGTTATAATTGTATGAAAAAGATATAACCATCACAAAAAATGAAAGGTGCAAATATAAAATATTTGATGTTGCTACATGATATAATGACTACATATATTATACTGCACAACATGATAATCGAGAATGAATGTGATCTTAATGCACCAATTCAAGATGATTTGGAAGGTCTACCTCCAACAGCAGAAATAGCAGTAGATGAAAATCAACGATTTCAAAAATTTTTAGCTCGACATAGAAAAATTAAGGACAAAGATGCTCATTTTGCACTTCGTAATGCATTAATAGATTATTTACGGGAGAATACTAGAGGTTGAAGTTGAATATTTATGTAGTATTTCGAATGAATTTTATCGTTATGTAATATATATTTAATTAATCTTGTATCGCAATGATTTCACTTTTATTTGAATAATTAGTTAATCTATAATAAGTGCTTACAAATTATATTATTTAAAATTTTATGGAATTGTTTTAATGGAAATTACAAATTAATGAAAATAAAAGATGGAATTTGTTTAATGGAAATTAAAAAAAAAATTGAAATGAAAGATAATAATATAATATAGAAGAAAGAGAACAATATAAAAAAGAATATTCTCTTTTGGAGAAAAAAATGGGGGAATAGTTGGAGTAAGTTATCCCCAAAATGGGGAAATCCACATTTTGGGGACTAAAATGGGGGTAAAGGTTGGAGATCCCCTAAGTATTTTGATCAATCTATCTTATTCATGAAAAGGAAATTAGAGGGGGGCCCTTTTTGTCCGGGTAATTTGTGACCTTGGCCCAGAACGTTTGTAGTTCCCCATAGTCATCAAGAGTTAGTGCAGTCATCATCCAGGTTGGGTTGGCTATGCCTGTCATCTAAAAATATAAAACAAATATATGAACAATTTAAAAAATGACTAAGAAGGATACAAAACTGTGGCGGATCATCTAGATGTAATAGCGCTTCAAGTGTGTGATGTTCAGTTAGCTAGGAGCTGCTTTCCATCCATAGTCTCTAGTTCATATGCTCTTTTACCGGCTATCGCAAGGACTCAATACGGGCTTTTCCAGTTGGGGTCAAGCTTTCCAGCATTGAGCTCTTGTGTTTTGGGAAATACCTTTCGGAGGACGTGATCTTCTACCTTAAAAAGTCGAAATTAGCTCTTTGGTTATAATAATTTTCAATTCTTTGCTTATGCATGCCCATGTGAATCAAAGTCATATCCCGATGTCCTTCCATCAAATATGAGTTTAGCATTGATAGCTCTTCATTGGCTTCCTTGGTAGCATGTGCAAACTATGGACTTGGTTCCCATATTTCAACTGGTATTAAAGCTTTCGAACAATATACGAGTGAGAATGGCGTTTATCTTGTTCTTGTTTTTGATGTCGTATGATATTCTCATGCAAATCCAGGTAGCTCCTCTGGCCATCTTCCTTTGACATTTTCTGGTTATTTTTTCAAGTTGTTTAGCAGAAACATTGTTTGATGAATTGCTTGGATGTTCGCTTTGGGATGGTATGAGATGAAGTTATCCTCTTGGTTTTCCACCTATTTAGGAACTAAGTCACTTTAGCTTCGATGAACTATGGCTCGTTGTTATAAACTATCTCTTTAGTCACCCCAAACTAGCATATTACATTTCTCCATATTAAGTCTATTCCTTTATTTTCTTGGACTTTTTGTGAATGCTCCTGCTTCAATCCACTTAGTAAAATAACTTGTCAAAACCAGTAAAACCTTGATCTGACCTGAATCTTGAGGAAGAATGTTTCACTTTGTGTCTATCTCCAATTTTATAAAAGGACAAGGGGAGAGTATGAAGTGTAACGACTCTGCTGGTAATGTAGTTGATGCGCGAAGCGTTGACACTTATCACACGTTTTAGCAAATACTTTAGTTGTCTTCTTTCATTCGCGACCAGTAGTAGCTTGTTCTAATAAGCTTCACCTGTCTCTGGAATGGTTTTCACAATTCCCTTCATGGACTTCACTGAGGCAATATCGGGTTTCTCGTACTTTGCATTGGTATGTTGCTTTTCGATCCTCGACCAGTATTCATTCTGCCAATCCCAAATTATATTGGTTATATTTACCTCATTCCTACTTTGGATAATGGCGGAATGGAACATGTGAACCACTGAATTACCTCCTAAATCAATGATCTCTGTTGCTGACCCGAGATTTGCTAGCGTGTATTCTTTAATATGCTCGTCTCAGTATATCTGAATGGCTTTCCATTCCCAGAATTAAAACGAGTGTATTATAAATTTGTTTAGGTACTACTTCACTCGGGTCTCGCGTGTTGTGTATGTTTCTTTATATTTGATTTATCACCAGTTGGGAGTGTAACGACCCGTTCGATCATTTTATGTATTTTAGCCTCATTTCCCTATATGATGCTTTACACACGTACAATTTTTATTATGTGACTTGCGGGGTCGGTTTGTTTGGTTTCGGAGGAGCTTGGGATGGAAATGAATCGCTTAGTCTCAAGGTTGGATGTTTAAGTTGAAAGAGTTGACCGAAATTTGACTTTTATTTATACGACCCCGGAATGGTATTTTGATAGTTCCAATAGGTTTGTAGGGTAATTTTGGACATAGGAGTATGTACGGATTTGGAATTGGAGGTTCGTAGGTTGATTTGGTGCTTTTTGGCTAAAGTTAATAAGTTGAAGATATGAGGGGTTCATAGGTTTGATCGAGAATTGACTTTATTGATATCGGGTTCGGATTATAGTTCCAGGAGTTGGAATAGATTGTTTGTTTCATTTGAGACTTGTATGCAAAGTTTGAGGTCACTCCGAGTTGATTTTATGTGGTTCGACATGAGTTTTGAAAATTGGAAGTTCATTAGTTTCCTTAGGCTTGAATTAAGGTGTGATTCGTAGTTTTGATATTGTTTGGTGTAATTTGAGGCCTCGAGTAGGTCCGTATTATGTTTTGGGATGGGTCGGTATGGTTGGACGAGGCCCGGTTGGCATTAATGAGATTTTGGAGTTCTGGTGCTTTCGCACCTACGATGGCTAGGCCGCAAGTACGAGATTGTAGAAGCGGTCAGGGTGGCTGCAGATGCGGTGCTTGCTGGGTAAGGATGAGACTGCAGATGCAGACAGTGGAGCGCAGATGCTCAAGCGCATAAGTGCAAGGACTTTTGTAGAAGCGGAGACGTAGATGCGGCGTGGTGCTCGAAGACGCGATTTGTCGGGAGGATCAGTGGATTTTGCATCTTCGATGGTATTCCCGCAGATCTGGTACCACATGTGCGGTGATTTGGACCGCAAATATGGAATCACTTGCATGTTTTCTATTTCGAAGGGTTAGGTCATTTTTCGTTATTTTGAGTTGTGGAGCTCGGTTGGAGGCAATATTTTGGGAGACTTTTCACTATAATTGAAGAAGTAAGTAAAGTATACTTAATTTTAATGTTATATATTGATTATCCATAGATTATTACACCTAATTTAAGTGAATTAAAGATGCAATTTGGGGATTTTTTTTACTATGATTTTGGAGAGTAAAAATTGATGATTTGAGGGTATATTTGAGGTTGGATTTGGGAGAAACACATATATTTGGACTCATATCGGAATGGGTGTTCGAAATTTATAAGTTTTGTTTAGTTCCGGGGTTGACGTGTTGGGTTGACTTTGTATATTTGAATCAAGATCTTAGCTTTATAGTTTGGATTTATTTTTTATGGCTTTTATTGATGATGTTGAGTTGCTTTGACCAGATTCGAGTTGCTCGGAGGTCGATTCACGTGGGAAGGGCTTTTTGGAGTGTTAATTCACGCGTTTTGACGTAAGTAATATATCTAAACTTGGTTTGAGGATAATTAGTCCTGTAGACTATAATACTTGAGATGTTTTGGGGGTGACGCATGTGCTAGATGACGGGCATGTGTGCGTACACCGGTGTATTCATGATCCGAGTGGACTTTAGGCTACTATGAGACTACTTTGCTTTCATGCCTCATTATATCTATGTTTTCTCTACTTGAATGATAAATTGAGCTAGGATTCATGTTAGAAATTATATCTAGGCTAGGCACTTATTTGTTTGAGATGATAGGGTTATTCTTGATGTTTGAGCTGTTTGCCTTAATTACAATCATATTCTCAATCATAATTCTTCATCCGCATGTTATATCTTAGTCTTTGTTCAAGATTTATTTGTCATATCACATGTTGTTATTGTCTTCTCTACGTGATACTATTTGGACTGAGTTCTATGAGATATGAGCCATTGAGACTTGAGCAGTTGATGACTATTGTGGGTCATAGAGCCGTATTATGAGTTATGCTGGATCAGGTTGTATACCATAATAGATTGATATTTGGACCGGATTGCACGCCGTAACTGATTGATATTGATTAATTATTAGCGCTTGGGTCAAGATCCGCCACTCCGGCGTCTGATATTACAATGAGCGCATGCACAATGATATATATGTTCTTTGGCAAGGCATTTTTGTCAGGCACCAATGCAGTGCTGAGTGGTTGTGTGGGATGGTGAGGGGCATTTGTGCCAGGCACCTTGAGTGTGCTGAGGGTGAGTGTACTTAATGACTTCACGGTGATGTTATTGACTTGTCATGTGTCACGCCCGACCTCGGGGAGCGCGACCGGCGCTCAATCGTGATATCCCGATTAAGTAAGCCTGTTAGATGCCTTCTACCGAACCTTGACCATTAAAAATATAAGAACCAATACATGTGATAAATATGAGAAGAGTCAAGTGTTCCACAATATTTTTCATTACTAAAGGATATTCATTTATGATTTACAAAATATAACAAGTTTATTGATATGATGAAAACATGTTCGCCCAAATACCAACACTTACTAGTTTAATTCCCAACATCATATACCACCCACAACCTGTCTTCGGAGCCTCAAAGTACAACAAAAGAGTAGTATGGATGTTCCGGCGACAAGGCCCCAGCTATACCTCAAAATATAACGTACAACGTCAGATGACATGAAGCCCGGAACAGAGTAGGGCTCACTAATATCTGCTGAATAGAGAGTGACTGCTAACGAGGGTCAAAACCACATGCTGACTAATGACCTGCATCCATTGAAGATGCAGCATCCCCGCCAAAAGGAACGTTAGTACATATGGAATAATACTAGTATGTAAAGCTAAATGTCCACTTTCAAAATAGAATACCATTATAAGAAAGGGAAAACCATAAAAACAGCAAGTCACAATTAACAATATCTAAATGCCCAGTTAACACATACCAGTTTTCAAAATACGAAATCATTAGCACCGATATACCACCGTATTTTTAGCACCGAGTTTGATCACCCCCGATCGGTTAGGCCATCTCCCCACGGACAATGTGGTTTGACATGTGATGCAAAAAAAGGTGTTACCAAGAGTAGTACCACCATATGCGCAATATGGCATCCGATCTCCACCCGATCAGCTAGGCCGCCTTCCCACATATGCCGTATGGATTGACTTTCCAATTCACAGCTAATATCAATCTCATCCCAAATAAAGGGAATAATCATAATCCATCACCATCCACCCGTACACCGGCACGTGTAGTTTCGGGTGTGGACCTTATGACCCACCCTTCCTCGGTTTGCTAATGATACTCCCAAAAATATTTTTTATTTTTGCACACAAAGGTAGTATAATTACCAATGTATTCACCTCATCATCTTTCACATTGTATAAACCTTCATTAGTATTTTCAACCACTCACAACAACAATATTTTCTTGGCCCTTTTGGCCATTCACAAGATTTATTATTCAAGGCACGGTGGCCGTATTTCAAATTCCACACTTTCATCTCTTTTCATCCATGGATCATCATCACAAATATCAACATATATAATCTTCTGGAAATCAAAACTTTAAGTTCGTTAGAAATGAAGGCTTTAAACACATTAGCATTCTTTCCAAGAAATGGAGTAAAATGATTGGCAATCGAAGCGCAAGTTAAAATCATAAACAAGTAGCACACCATTTATTCTTCAAATACTTTTCCTCCAAAAAGGAAAATACATAATTTTCACTCACGAATATGTAATAACGCAAAACACATTGAAAAATACTTATAAAGCATAGCATTAGTTAAAACACCCACGTTTGGGCACAAGTATAACTCTCATTATTGGCACGGTGGCCACACTATCTATCTCCAACCCCCTTGTTTCACTTTCAAGCATCCTTATAGATTATCAACGACAAGGCATTTTAATTCAAGACTTTAGATACACATTTGAGCAACTAACCAAATTAAGGGTCTTAGACACATGTGATTTCTTACACAATTTGACATGCTAGTTTTCATTAAAATCAAGCTTCAAATCATGACATCTTAACACACAGCTCATGTTTAATCACCTTCTCAAATAATAACTCAACAAAGAAGAATGTTTGGAATACAATTTGAACGTGTATATCTTTTGACACAAGGCTTGTTTGGAATAATCAATTTATAATGAGCAACACGGGACTTACAAGACCATTGTGGGGTTCAATTCTAAAAGAGGAATCTAGCCAACATACCTTGCCTTGAGCCTTTTTAAATTACTACAATGTTTCGGAATTCTTAGCTTCTTCGATCTATTTGGAAATATAGCAAAATTGAACACAAATTAGGAGAGAGTTTATGGTTCCAGCTCTTTTGAGTATTTTATCAAACACTAGGTGGTTATTATGATTTCAAGGTCCTCCCATGGTGGATTCCACTACCCAAAGTCTATCCAATTTAGCTCAACATTATTCCCCCAACCCTTGATAGTACATGTATGTAAAAATAAACAACTCCTACACCCAAGAATTGCCTTACTAATTACCTTTTTTTAGTTAAATTTCGAAGTTGGGGGTTAGGGTGTAGAATCTTACCTCTAGAATGAAGACCTAGTATGTTTTGCTTGTTAATCTTCCAAGATTTGAGTAACAATTGGTTGAGGAACTCTCTCCCTCTCTAGAGCACTTTCCCACTCTCAAAATGTCAGGTTCTTACTTAAGAAATGATCAATAGAATCTATATAACGAAATGGGGTCGGGTTATAAAAAATAAAAAAATAAAGCTCCGAAACAAAATCTGCGGTTGCATATCGCATAATGCTTCTGCGGTCCGCGAAATGGCCTCCAGAACTGGGAACTCCTACCCAACTCTGCGGCCATTATGCGGTCAGTAGACCTATTCTGTGGTCGCATAATGCGCCGCAGAACCTCCCTCCGGAAAAATCTTCATACTGGTTCTGCAGTCGATGTGTGGCCCGCGAAATAGTTTTGCTACCGCATAGTTGATCGCACAATACCATCAAAACTTGCCCAGTTTCTTGCTTCACTCTGCGGCCATTCTGCGGCCCGCAGAGTGATTCTGCGGCCATATAGTGGGCCGCATAAATATCTTCTTCTGCCAAAAAGTTTCCTTTCCTTTCTACCATCACCAAACATATTAGCCTACCTGGTCACCACGGAACCTCGAATTTTAGGTGAAATTTTACGGGGCCTTACAATATGTATATAACATATAGACATAGAGATGCATTTTTCTCATGCTAGCTGGTAGACGAAATATCTTATTTGTTGATGAAAGTTTAGAAAACCACAGTTTCCTTGTCAAACTCATATTTTGGTGTTATACTTGGAAAGTATGTGTAATTTTACGAATTTGTGAACGAGTTGAACATGATATCTTTTGAGTTATTTACTTATACCATCTTCATTATATTATAAGTTGTTATTGGTTATTGGTGTTGGACATTGACTGTCTTATGAGCTCGTCACTACTTTCCGCACGTAACTGCTATGTCGTTCGCAGACCTTGATGTTTTATTTTATTTATTTTGTTATCAATCGTTTATCATTCAGACAGTTTATATTGAAGATTGACTCTGTATTTAGAGATTTTGTAGTGCTCATGTACTCGTTGACACCAGATTATCGGGGTGGTTATAGTTGTGTTGTTGATGTTTCTCATATATTTATTATTTTCCACTTTTGAGATTTATTAAGCTTCTGTTATTTAGTTATTGTTACTTTGAAATGGTTGGCTTGCCTATCAAGCAGTTTTATGCACTGTCATTGCTTCGGTGGGAGTTTGGGTCATGACAGGGAGTTACGTTTTAACTCGAGGTGTTTTGTGTCGAGTCCCCTAACTAATTCAAGTCCTGTAATTACAGCCTCATATTGGACTTCATTGTTAGCTAGAGGATCACATTTTATAGACCGTCTAACATTCTCTTCAGATGGCATAGCAAGTACTATTCTAAAGTCATACCCTTTGACGTTCGAAGACCATCAGTAAAGAGAGTCCAGACTCAGAGAGCCATTTCAGAGGCAATAATAACTACTTTTTCGGCCTCCAAAAGTATATTCATACTGAATTTGGCTGCAAAGTCAACAAAGACTTGAGACTTGATTGCAGTACGAGGTTGGTATCATATGTCATATTCACTAAGTTTAGCCACCCACTTGGCTTGTCATCCTCAGAGCTCCAGTTTTCGGAGGATGCTCTGTAAAGGGATGTCATGACCACAAAGATCAGATGGCACCAAAACTACGGTCTTAGTTTTCGGGCATCCATTACTAAAGCTAAGGCCAACTTTTCTAAGTGAGGATATCATGTTTCCACATGTAGTAGTGATTTACTAACATAAAAGATGGGAGAGTGTATACCTTTATCCTCTCAAGCTAATACCGCACTTATCAAGACCTTTGAAACTGCTTTGTGAGTAAAGGAAGCTTTGCCAAGTAACTTTTAAAATCTCTGACTGCCTGCTAACCCTCATGAGTCCAGTTGGAATCTTAAAAATTTTCCAACATCGAATAGAACTTGTAACTCTTTTATGATGACCTTGAGATAAAAATACTAGAGTTGCTATGCGGCATGTTAGTCATTACACTTCTTTTTTACTTTTCAAGATGTCTGGTATTCCTTCAATAGCTTTGATCTAATTTGGATTAACTTCAATTCCCATATTAGAAATAAGGACTCCCAAGAATTTCTCGAATGCTACTCCAAGCGCGTATTTTTCGGGTTTAATTTTGATATTATATTTTTGAATAGTTGTGAACGTTTCTCTCAGGTGTCTTAAGTGAGCTGTTGCTAGAATTGATTTTACCAGCATGTAATCAATATAAACTTCTATGATTTTTGTAATGTAATCCTGGAACATTCGAGTCACTAAATGTTGATACGTAGCCCCCCTATTCTTCAATTCAAATATTATCACATTGTATAGTAAGTCCCCTATTTGAGATAAAGGAGGTTTGATCTTTATCTTTCTGATCCATTCTGATTTGGTTTTACCCGAGATACATGTTCAAAAAATTTAACAATTCATGGATGATCATCGTGTCCATTAGTTAATCAATATGCAGCAACACGAGCAAGTCTTTGGAACACACTTTATTCAAGTCAATGTAATCGATACATACCCTCCATTTTTCATTCTTCTCTGGGACTACCACCATATCTGCTAACTAATCTGGATACTTTAACTTCTAGAATCAATCTTATTTTCAAAAGCTTGGAGACCTCTTTGATGACTTGATTTCATAGAGGTTTGCATTTCCTCCTCTTCTTCTTAACTAGAGGATATCACAGGTCTATGTTAAGCTTGTTAGTTATCACCTCGTGTGGGATACCTATCATATCAACATTAGACCAAGTAAAACAATCCACACTAGCCCGAAAGAATTCAATCAATTTATTTTTGAGTTTGGGATCGAGAACCAAACTAATGTAAACCTTTCTCTCTAGGAAATTGATAAATAGAATAATCTCTTATAGCTCTTCTGGAACAAATGTGGTAGTATTCATATCCTCCAATTCTATATTATTTTTGGAATATCTATGTGTGGTTGCTCGGTTGTGCTTGTGCTTCTTTCAGCTGGGTTTTTTTATGGATTCATGCAAACCTTGCCGCTTTAATTGCTATTCAAATCCATCTTTGATATGTCTGCTCGCACTGGCAGTTGAATTACACTATCTGGCTGCTCCCAGTTCTCCTATGATTTCTCTGATTCCCTACTTTGTCAGGAATTTGATAACATGGTGTAGAGTGGATGACACGATATCCATTTTGTGAACCCACAGTCTTCCTAGGATGAATTGTAGGTCATATCTCTGCTTGTCTCGCTGGAGTTGTTGAATCGTGAGAGCAAACATGATTTCAGAATGATCAGATCAGCCACTTATATCTGTTCAATGACCTGTAATTGGATGGCATTCGCTGAGCTTCCTAAATCAATTAAACCTTTTGAGCATTAGTATCAAATACTCATAGTGTAATTACTAGTGCATCATTATGCGACATCTTTAGTCCATTTTCATCCTCATCATTGGAAGTGGTGCTTTCTCAAATTAGTAATTCTCGGCTACGCTTCTCATGTCTAACCATAATCTTGAAGAATTTTCTTGCTATTATGAATGTGACTCCGTTGACTTCTTCTCCTCCGAACATAACATTGACTATCCTAGTTTATAACTAGACTTATAACTGGGGTAATTTTCTAACTCTAGTATATGAAACTTCATGGGTGTTTAATATCATGATTTTTTATGATTACTTATTATAAACCATTTAATTCTTTAGTTCCGAATTAATGGTCGCAAATATTAATTTATTCCCTTTTGATTGGACTCATACTTGAGAAAGAGGAGTTAACTTTGGGTAATTTAACTAACAAGAAATTAGACTAATTGAGAGTATGATTATGTTTAATTAAAGAGAGAAAATAATTTAAATTAGACCACTTGTTAGTTGAGAAACATCAAGTGGGTATAATATAGGGTGTATCATGATAATCCCACTCACTCAATCGAGCTAGTAGACTAAACACATTTACTAGAATACCTAGGCAAAAGGATACAACCCTAGACCTTTTATCACATAAGTAGTTCTCTTACTAAATTCTCTCTTATTACTTGTTTGTTAAATTGTCTTTTGCAAAATAAGTAGTTCACTCCATAGACTAGAAACTCAGTCTCTTGGTTGAAAGTTAATTTAAGATATAAATAGACTCATTCTTAGGTATTTACCATAGTACCTATTAAAACTCCTTGTAGTTAGACCTCGACTCTTTGTTGGGTTATTATTGTAATGACCATCTTAATTCTTTTTTTGAGGTGTGCATTATTAATTTTTGGCGCCTCTACCGAAAAGTTTACGGTGTTAGCTATATACTTGCGTGTATTTCTTGAGTATCTATTTTTTTTCATGTTACTTACTTTTTGTGTGATTGTAGGATACCAATGGTAAACAACGAGCTTGGTAATTTGCCTTTGGGAGAGATGGATGGCATGGAAGAACAACTTGATGATGTGGCCCCGGTACAATAAGGGAACTGCCGAGGACGTGGCCTGAATAACAATGTACCCCCACCCCCACCTCCTCCGCCACCACCACAAGCCCAAGAGGCACAACTCCGAGACATGCCAAATAAATAATATGCAAGTGCTATTGCCCCCCTCCACCATTAGGGCGGGCAACTTCTAAATCAACAATGTATGCTCACCTTGCTAGAGAAATGAGGCTACTTCACCGGATCATCACAACAAAATGCTTATAAGCATTTGAAAGATTTTGTGAATACGTGTTGGGGTAGCATTGTCAAGCCCCAAAATCGAAGAGCGCGACCGACGTTCAACTAAGTGAACCCGACTGAGCAAGCATGTTAGATTTTATTATACCTAAATTCATCCGTGAATAAAGAGGAGATGTACTCCGTTAATCAAATATTGAAGAGATTTCATTAACCGCTTCTATTTCATTCCCATTAACAGCATCATTCAATATTTCCAAAATCGTACGAGTTTATAGATTTAACGAAAAACATGTTGCCAAATACCAACAGTTCTAATCCAATTCCCAAGATCAAATATCACCCACAACATGTCTACGGAGCCTCTAAGTACAACTGAAGAGTTATATGAAAATGCCGGCAACAAGGCCCCGGCTATACCTCAACCACAAAGTACATGAGAAACAAAAGATACATGACCCCGAAATGAAGTGAGGCTTACCAAATCAGCTGAAAAGAGTGTACTGCTATCACTGATCAATGCCACCTACTGTAGAACCACCTGCATCCATTAAAGATGCAGTGCCCCGGGCAAAAGGGACGTTAGTACTGACGAATAGCACTAGTATATATAGCTACAAATTCTCTTTCAAAATAGAATGCCCATATGATCTATACGTGGAACACATAATATAATGTAATTGAAACAACCTGTACAAACGAGGACAACAAAAGGGGCACCTATAATGTGTCTCACTAGACCGTCCTTAGTGTTCACATATCATATTATACACTTATACGTTTCATAGACCGTTCATAATGTTTATTCATACCGTACACCTATACCTCTTATACATAATGCACATATGTGTTTCATAGACCGTCTACAAGATTTCATATCACAATGGATTTCATAACACAATGTACATATGCGTTCATAGAGCGTCCACAGGATTTCATATCACAATGCACCTATGCGTTTCATAAACTGTCCACAAGATTTCATATCACAATGGATTTCATAACATAATGTACCTATGCGTTCATAGAGCGTCCACAGGATTTCATATCACAATGCACCTATGCATTTCATAGACCATCCACAAGATTTCATATCACAATGGATTTCATAACACAATGTACCTATGCGTTTCATAGACCGTCCACAGGATTTCATATCACAATGTACCTATGCGTTTCATAGACTGTCCACAGGATTTGATATCACAATGTACCTATGCATTTCATAGACCGTCCATAGGGTTTCATAACACAATATACCTATGTGTTTCATAGACCGTCCATAGGGTTTCATAACACATTGGAAACAAAAGTACAAATACGTACATCTCATAACCTTTCACACCACATATCACCTAATCCGTACTTTCAACCACTTACAACATTATTAGTTCATTGGCTCTCTTGGCCATACATATGATTCTTTATTCATGGCGCAATGGCCGTATTTCATATTCCACACTTTTATTTCTTCCCTTTCATAGATCATCATCATAATTATCAACAAGTAGAATATTCCGGAAATCACAACTTTAAGTTCATTATTAATGAAGGCTTTAAACATAATCGATTTCTTTCCAATAAATAGAGTAAAATGATTGGCAATCGAAGCACAAATTAAAATCATACATAATTTCCACTCACGAATATGTAAGAACACAAAACGTATTGAAAATCACTTACAAAGCATAACATTAGCTAAACCAGCCACATATGAGCATCACTTAAGTTCATAAACTCTTAGACGATTATATTGTCGAAGTTAATTTTGGAATAGTTGAGTCAAAGCTCATTCCATAATATTTCTCACATTATTTCATTTCATTGGCACCATTAGTCACAAGTATAAATTTTACTATTGGCACGTTGGCCAAACTTTATATCCCCAATTCACTGATTTCACTTCCAACCATATTTATAGGTTATCAACAATAAGACATTCCCAATCGAGACTTTAGGTACACATATGAGCAATTAAGAATCTTAAGAATATTGAGATTTTCTCACACAATTTGGCATACTAGCTTTCATTTGAAATACGATTCAAAGCCACAACATTTTAATACGCAACCCATACTTTGAAACTCATGGAAACATTATGGAATTCAATTACAAGAGATAAAGTTTATCCAACATACCGGAATTCTTAGCAACTTTAATCTATTTTAGAAATATAACAAATTGCACCAAAATTAGGAAGATGATCATGGTTCTAGCTCACTTGAGCATTTTATCAAACAGTAGGTGTGCATAAGGTTTCAAGGTCCTTTTTATGAAGGATTCCATCATCCCATAACCCAACCTTTACCATTTTTAGCTCAACAATCTTCCTACACCCTTTGATAATACATGCATGTAAAATAAACAACCCTCATGCTCAAAAATTATTTTTCTAATTATCCATTCCTACACAAAATTCGAAATTGAGGGTTAGGGTGTAGAATCTTACCTCTAGGATGAAGACCTACTGAGTTTCCCTCCTTAATCTTCCAAAACTTAAGCAAGAATTGAAGAACAATTATTGAAGAACACCTTCTCACTCTAGGGCACTCTCTCTCACTCTAAAGTGTTAGATTATTGCTAAAAAATGGCCCAAAGAGTGTATTTAACGAAATAGGGCCGGGTTTTAAAAACTCAAAAATGGAGCTCCGGAACGGTTCTGCAGTCGCATATGCGACCGCATAATGGATATACGGACCGCATATCGGTCACATAATTGCTGACAAAAATGATCAAAAATTTGTCTGTGTATGCGGTCACTATGCGGTCGGCATATCTGTTATGCGATCGCATAATGCACAGCATAACAGTTATGCGGTCGCATAGTCGACCGCATAGCTGCTTCCAGAATGGCCCTTTCCTGCTCACCTCTGCGGCCATTATGCGGCCCACAGAGTGATTATGCGGTCGCATAATGGACCGCATAAATGCACTTTTCCGCCAAAAAACTTCCTTTACTTTTCCGTGCATTGTTCAACCCAAAAAGTTCGAGCCGCGAAGAATTTCTACAATTCTCAAATACGTAAGCCTAGTCTGGCACCATGAAACATTATTTTCTTTGCAAAATTTTTCGGGCTTTACACTTATGTACTTTGAAATTTTTCGGGGTGTTACAAGCATACAAATAAATTTTTTGGATGATGCTTTGAGGTTAAGGTTATTTCCCTTCTCACTACATGGGAAAGACTTATATTGGTTATAATGATTGCCCAACTATTATATCTAGACATGGGATGAGTTGGCAACCAATTAATTGCTAAGTTTTTTTTCATTCGGCACAAGGCAACCTTGAGGGATGAGATATTGGCCTTCAAGTAAGAACCTAATGAACCACTACATGAGATTTGGGAGGGGTATCACACATGTTGAAGGAATGTACCAAAAATGATATGGATGAAAATATGATACAAAAACATTCTGCTGTGGAATTAATACTACAAATTAGTGTGTGGTGAATCAAATCGATGGGGATAATTTCATGACAACACATTATGCGGAGGCTTGTGAGATACTTGATGACATGGAGGAGACTTCTTCGGCTTCGCAATCTTGGGCTAATTTTCCTCAAGGTGATACCAACATGATTCATCTTCACAAGGAGTTGCAAGATTACGATCAAGCTATTGTGGAGTTAACTACAACCAAGACTCAACTTTCCAAGGCACAACTTCACCAAATGCAAGCTCTGAAAAAGTCCATGAAATAGAGGGTGTTCATGTATTGGCAACAAAGAAGAGGACTAAGAGTAATCAATTTCCACCCCGAGTTAAGAGTTATTCCCAAGATGATGAGGGCAACAATCAAGAAGATTCTTACCAAGAACAAGATGAGTAAGTCCAATTTGTAAGAAATTATCAAGGACATAAATGGAATTTCCAAGGGTCCAATGAAAGTCAATGGCGACCTCTCAATGAACAAGGCAATTTGAGAAATAATAACAATCAAAGCAATTGGGTTAGCAATAATTACCAAAGTAATTTGGGAGAAAAAACTAAGAAAATTGGAGAGGCAATATTCAAGGATATTATGGGAACAATAAGAATCATGCCAATAGAGGTTTGGGTTCTCAAAGACCTCCAACATGCCAAAAACGAAGAAACCCACCTCCTTACCATTCCCGAGGTTCCAGTTCTTCAAGCAATGATATGGGTAGGATTGAGAATATATTTAAGCAATTGATGGAGAAGAATAAGGATTCGAATGCTCAACTTGCTTCTCACACTACTTCCATTCAGAATCTTGAAGCTCAAATGGGACAAATCTCTCAAGCCCCTAACACTATTCCTAAGGGTGCATTACTAAGCGAAATGGTGACAAATCCAAAATGTGGTAATAACGTAGGGTATGCTATGGCAGTTGTCACTAGGAGTGGACAAGGAGGGGATGCAACGAAGAAAAATGGGAAGAGAATTATAGAAGATGACCATGTAATTAAAGACGATCAAGTTCTACATGAGGATGCTCAAGTAAATGGTGAAGTTCGAATTGAAACTCATGATGACATTGTGAAAACACAAGAGGAGGTGAACACGTCTAGGAAGCATGTTATTCACATACCCGATATAGTAGTGCAAAAGGAAAAAGCATCTTTGCCGATGCCCCCCCCCCCCAAATCCTCAAAGGCTTGCTAAGAATACTGCTGAGAACCAATTTAAAAAGTTCCTAAAAATGATGAAAGTTTCATCTAGTAATCTGCCGTTGGTGGAAGCTTTGGAGAAAATGTCCGGCTATGCTAAATTCATGAAAGATCTTGTGACCAAGAAGAGGTCGATGAACTTTGAAACAATCAAGGTCACTCATCAAGTTAGAGCTATTGTTCATTCCATGGCTCCCAAATTGAGGGATCCAGGTGCTTTCACAATTCTATCAATATTACTAAGGCCATATGTGATCTTGGAGCGAGTATCAACATGCTGCCCTTCTCGGTTTTCAAAATTTGAGAATGGAAAAATTGAGACCCACATCCATGAGGTTATAAATGGCAAATCGCACAATGAAAAGACCATTAGGGGTTATTGAAGATGCGTTGGTTAGGGTCAATCAGTTTATTCTTCTGGCCGACTTTGTTATTCTACATTATGATGTGGACTATGAAGATCCAATCATTCTTAGGAGTCCATTCTTTGATACAGGAAAGGACCTTTGTGATGTTGAAGCCGGAAAAATCACTTTTTGCATTGGTAATGAACAACATGTATTTCATGTGTGCAAGTATATGCGTCAACAAAATAGCAATGAAGTGTGCTATTTTGTGGACTTGGTGACCGATATCATAATTGATGATACTAGTGCCATAATCAATGTGTCAATGTGGGTGATATATTAGAAGTCATCTTGTTAAACTTTAATAATGATAAAATGGATAGCTTTATGAAATGTGACAACTCCGTGCAAGGGATGGCGTCATACAACTATGCACCCCAAAAGTTTCTTGAAAATCGGAAGACTCCTCCTACAAAGTCTTCAATCGAAGAGCCACCAATTTTGGAGTCAAAGCCATTTCCACCACACCTACTCTATGAGGAAAATCTAGCATAGTCCTATCTCAGGATGGGGAAGGAGCTCAGGCAGGGTTGATTTCACTTGCACCAGCCACATCTCAGGATGCGGAAGGAGTTCAGACTCCCGCGACCCATACTCCAGAGTTACGGGTCCATGTTGATCATGTCCTAAGGTTATGACAACACATCCTGTTGTTCCGGTTCAGCCCGAGGTTAGGGCAGTGGCATCTGAGGAGGAATAACATAGACTTGGGAGGTTCAGTATCATCCTCCTACTTTTAGTGGCCTAACTACAAAGGATGCACAAGGTTTTCTAGAGAAGTGCCACCACTCCACACCATAGGTATTGTGGAGATGAGCGGAGTTTCTTTTACTATATTCAAGCTATCATGAGCAACGTATCAGTGGTGGCGGGCTTACGAGGAGGGTAGCCTAGCCAATGCAGCCTCACTCATATGGACTCAGTCTTCAGAGATGTTCTTGAGAGAGTTTGTGCCCTAGAGCTATCGGTATGTGTGGAGTTTGAGTAGCCGTGCCAGGGTACTATGAAGGTGTCAGAGTATGCTGTTAGATTTAATGAGTTTTCCATACATGCACCTACCTTGGTTTGTACAGTCAGAGAAAGAGTCTACCGATTCATCTAGGGGCTCAACTATGGTATTAGATTCAGCAAGGCTCGGGAGTTGGAGACAGATACCCTATATTAGTAGGTGGTAGATATCGCGCGAAGGTTGGAGGGTATGCGGGGTCGTGAGATAGAAGACAGGGATGCCGAAAGGCCTCGAGGTACTGAAGGATTTACTGATGCTCATGCTACAGCTACAACCTGTCATGGTAGAGGCTTTGTGAGCCATCCAGTTCATTCAGCACTTCCAGCTTCTAGTGATGCTCCGGGTACTCTGAGTCTCAGGTTGCCCATTTTTCTTAGCCATTATTTAGTGCACCTCCTACACGGGGTGCCTTTAGTGGTCAGTCTAGCCAACCAGACCAGAGCCAGTCTCAGCATCCAGAGCTTGCTTTGAGTGTGGTGATACCCTTCATATGGTGAGGAACTGCCCTAGACTTAGGAGGGGTGCACCTCCACAGACTACTCAGGCTCCACGGATTCCACCTGGTCAACAGATTTCACAAGCTATGGGAGCCGCTCCACCCGCATAGCTAGCTAGGGGAGGGGGACATGCGGGTAGATGTCTCCTTAGAGGGGGGAGGCCAGGACATATTCTAAGCTTTTTTGGGTAGGACAGAAGCAGTCGCATCAGACGCAGTCATTATAGGTATGGTTCTGGTTTGTCATAGGGATGCATCAGTCTTATTTGATCCGGATCCATTTATTCATATGTGTCATCTTACTTTGCTCCGTATTTGGATATATCTCGTGATTCTTTGAGTTCTCTTGTTTATGTGTCTACACCTATGGGATATTCTATTATTGTGGACTGTGTGTATCAGTCGTGTTTAGTTGTTATTGGTGGTTTTGAGACTAGAGTCGATCTATTATCGCGCAATATGGTAGATTTAGATGTTATCTTAGGCATGGATTGGTTGTCGCCGTATGACGCTATTCTACATTTTCACGCCAAGACTTTGACATTGGCTATGCCAAGTTTTCCACGGTTGGAGTGGAGGGGTACATTGGATTATGTTCCTAGCATAGTTGTGTCATTTTTAAGGGCTCAGCGGATGGTTGAGAAGGGGTGTGATGCCTATCTAGACTTCGTGAGAGATGTTAGTGTTGATGCTCCTACCGTTGAATCAGTTCCAGTAGTGTGAGTCTTCCCAGATGTATCTCCAGCAGATCTTCTAGGCATATCGCTTGATAGAGATATCGATTTTGGCATTGACGTGTTGCCAGGCACTCAACCCATTTCTATTCCACCCTATCGTGTAGCACCAGCGAAGTTGAAGGAGTTAAAGGAGCAGGTGCAAGAGTTACCTGATAAGGGTTTCATTTAGCCTAGTATGTCGCCTTAGTGTGCTATAGTTTTGTTTGTGGAGAAGAAGGATGGCTCTATGCACATGTGTATTGATTATCGGCAGTTGAACAAAGTTATAGTGAAAAATAGGCATCCATTTCCGCACATTGATGACTTATTTGATTAGCTTTAGGGTGCCAGAGTATTCTAAAAGATATATTTGAGGTCAACGTATCATCAACTTAAGATTAGGGATCTGCATATTCCGAAGACTGCTTTTAAGACTCGGTATAGTCACTACGAGTTCCTTGTGATGTCATTTGGGCTGACCAACGCCCCAACAACATTTATGCACCTGATGAATAATGTATTCCAGTCGTATCTTGATTCATTCGTCATTGTATTTATAGACGGCATCTTGATATATTCCCGCAGTCGAGAAGATCATGAGCAGCATTTGAGGATCGTGTTCCACACCTTGAGAGAGAAGAAGTTTTATGCAAAATTCTCAAAGTGTGAATTCTGGCTTGATTCGGTGGTGTTTTTGGGTCATGTGGTGTCGAGTTAGGGGATCAAGGTAGATTCGAAGAAGATTGAAGTAGTTCAGAGTTGGCCCTGACTGTTTTCAGCTACTGAGATTCAGATTTTCCTTGGTTTGGCCAGGTATTACTGCCGTTTCGTAGAGGGTTTCTCATCAATTGATGCACCTATGACTAGATTGACCTAGAAGGGTGCTCCTTTAAAATGGTCCGATGAGTGTGAGGTGAGCTTTCAAAAGCTCAAGACTGGTTTGACTACAACTTCAATGTTGGTGTTGCCTACGATTTCGAGGTCTACACCGTGTATTGTGCTGCATAACGTGTTGGGTTTGGCGCTGTGCTGATGCAAGATGGTCGGGTGATTGCCTACACATCTCGACAGTTAAAGGTCCATGAGAAGAATTATCCGGTCCATGACTTGGAATTGGCAGATATTGTTCATACATTGAATATTTGGCTGCACTATTTGCACGGTGTCTCATGCGAGGTCTATATTGACCACCGGAGTCTCCAGCATCTGTTCAAGCAGAAAGATCTTTTTTTGCGGCAGCGTAGATGAATAGAGTCGCTTAAAGACTATGATATAACTATTCTATATCATCCTTGGAAGGCCAATGTGGTGGCCGATGCCTTGAGTCGAAAGGTGGAGATTTTGGGCAGTTTGGCATATCTACCGACAGCAGAGAGGACACTAGCCCTAGATGTTCAGGCCTTGGCTAATCAATTTGTTAGATTGGATGTTTTGGAGCATAGTCAGGTTCTTTCTTGCGTGGTTTCTTGGTTTTCTTTATATGATCACATCAGAGAGCGTCAGTATGACAATCCCCACTTGTTTGTCCTTAAGGACACGGTTTAGCACGGCGATGCCAAAGAGGTTTCTATTGGAGATGACGGTGTGTTGCGGATGCAGTGCCTGTTATGTGTGCCTAATGTAGATGGGTTACATGAGTTGATCCTTCAGGAGGCCCACAGTTTGCGGTACTCTATTCATCCGGGTGCAGCTAAGATGTATCAGAATTTGAGGTAGCACTATTTATGGAGGAAAATGAAGAAACACATAGTGGAGTATGTAGCTCGTTGCCTAAGCTTTCAACAAGTTAAATATGAGCATCAGAGGCTGGGCAGTTTTCTTCAAAGACTTGAGATTCCCGAGTGGAAGTGGGGCATGTTACCATGGACTTCATTGTTGGGCTCCCATGGACTCAGAAGAAGTTTGACGCAATATGGGTGGTTGTGGACAGGTTGATCAAGTCGACTCATTTCATTCCGGAGGTGACTACCTATTCTTCAAAGCAACTAGCTCAGATGTATATCAGCAAGATTGTTCGACTCCACGGTTTGCTGGTATCCATTATCTCTGATCGAGGTACGCTGTTCGAATAGAGATACTGGAAAGCTGTGCAATGTGCATTAGGCACACAGGTTGAGTTGAATACATCATTTCACCCCCCGACGGACTGGCAATCCGATTGCACCATTCAGATATTGGAAGATATGCTCTGTGCCTGTGTTATGGATTTTGGGGGTTCTTGGGATCAGTTTTTGCCGCTTGCAAAGTTCGCCTACAACAACAGCTACCAATGGAGTATTCATATGGCCCCTTATGAGGCCCTACATGGGAGACGGTATCGTTCCTCATTTGGGTGGTTTGAGCCGGGAGAGGCTATGTTGTTGGGCACATATTTGGTTTGAGATGCCTTGGAGAAAGTCAAGTTGATTCAGGATCGGCTTCATACTACCCAACCTAGACATAGGAGTTATGCTGATCGTAAGGTTTGTGACGTAACATTTATGGTTGGAGAGTGGGTTTTGCTCCAGGTTTCACCCATGAAGGGTGTAATGAGGTTCGGGAAAAAGGGCAATATGATCCCTACGTATATAGGACCTTTTGAGTTCCTTGAGAGAGTTGGTGAGGTGGCCAACAAGCTTGCATTTCCACCTAGCTTATCTACGGTTCATCTGGAATTCCGTGTTTCTATGCTCCAAAAGTATTACGGTGATCTGTCTTATGTATTAGACTTCAGCTCAAACCAATTGAACAAGGATTTGACTTACATTGAGGATCCAGTGGCTATCTTGGATAGACAGGTCCGAAAGTTGAAATCAAAGAAGGTTATATGGAGGGGTCATCTGGTCGAGGAGGCGACCTGGGAGACCGATCACGACATGCGGAGTCATTATCCTCATCTATTCATCACTTCAGGTATGTCCTTATGCACGTTCGAGGACGAATGCTTGTTTTAAGAAGGGGAGAATGTAACGACCCAACCGGTCATTTTGTGTGATTGTGCCCTGTTTCACCTTTTGATTCTTCACAGATGCGGATTTGTGGTTCTATGTCTTACGGGGTTGATTGGTTTAGTTCCGGAAAGATTTCATGTTGATTTGGCCCCTTTGATTCTTGGCTTGGAAGCCTAAGTTATTTATGTTGACCAAACATTGACTTTTGTGAAAACGACCCTATAACGGTGTGTTGATGGCTCTGATAGCTTCGTATCATGATTTTGGACTTAGGAGTAGCCCCGTAATCAAATTCAGAAGTCCGTAGGTTGAATTGTGTTGTTTTGCTGCAAATTAATGTTTAAGTTTAGAAGTTTGACCGTAGGTTAAAATTTTGCTATCGGATTCAGAATTTGATTTTGGGATTTGAAATAGGTCTGTTATGCTATTTAGAACTTGTCTGCAAAATTTGGTATCATTTGGAGTTGAATTGATAGGATTCGAACGCTTAGTTGCAATTCTAGTAGTTCTTGAACTTTACTTTGAAATTCATGCATTTTGGTGTCCGATTCATAGTTCTAGATATTATTTTTGTTTTTTATCGCTCGAGCGAGTTCGTATGATGTTTTTATACATATGTGAATTTTTGGTTTGTATCCCCGAGGGCTCGGATGAGTTTCAGACATATCTTGAATTGTTTGGACTGAAAATGGGGATTTGGTGTGCTGGTGCCCCTGGTATCGCATTTTTGAACACCAGGGTCACAAATTACGAGCGTAGTAGGGGGGTCATAGGTATCACAATTGCGATGCCTAGGTCACATTTGCGATGTTTACTAGGGCTGGGCTAGGTTTGCATTTGCGACAGCTTTGTTGATTTTGCGAGGGGAACAGGTGCGAACCCATCTTCGCACTTGCGAGAAGTTCTCTAAGCCTGTTAATGCCGCAATTGCGAGATTTTCTTCGCAATTGCGAGGGTTCTCAATTGTGAACCCATGTTGCAATTGTGACAACTGCAACTGATCAAAAGGGTTGAGAGTTGGGATTTTTCAACATATTCTCTCATTTTAGAACCTTATACTCGGTAGGAGGCGATTTGGAGAGGATATGTTTATCTACAAACATTGGGTAAGTAATTTTAATTAATTTTCAACTATATTTCATGATTATATCTTAGATTTAACATCAAATTTATGTGAATCAAAGAGGAGAAATTGGGAAATTTTGTCAAGTTTTTAAAAAATGAGAAATCGGGTTTTGAGGTTCAATTTGGACTCGGATTTTGAAACTAATCACATATATGCACTCATGGGGTTTATGGGTAGTCAGAATCTACCCTTGGACGCAAGTTTTGACAGGGCGGGCCTCGGTTGACTTTTGTTGACTTTTTGGAAAAAAGTGTAGAGATCATAGCTTTATCTATTGTAATTGTTTTCTCTTGCATTGTTTGATGATATTAAGTTAATTTTGGTTAGAATTGAGCTGTGTAGAGGCGAATTGAAGGGAAAAAGCTATTTCTGAGGGTTGAGTTGGCCTAGTTGAGGTAAGTGTCTTGCCTAACTTTGTGTGGGGGAACTAGCCCTTAGGATTTGGGATTCATTGTGTTATTTGTGTTATGTGAAAGTCGTGTACGCAAGGTGACATAATGGTTATTGTTGATATTCTTGTACACATTGTGATTGAGCCATGGGCTATTTTTGTGAAAATATTGTTATTGTTAATTTTTGGCAAGTTATGGCACATGAACACTTGTGGTGCGAGTTGTTATTGTGTTGTGATATTGATGAACATGCAGCGGTATAAGGATATGGGTTAATGTGCGTGCGGCGACATAAGGTGGGAATTATGTGTGTGTTGCTAGTAAGGGAATTACTTGAAGTCACGCGGCGTCATAAGGTGGGCTAAAGTACTTGTAGCTAATTCGGCAAATATATTTTCAAAACTATCTAAATGTAAGGCTCACGCGGCGGTATAAACAAATATTGTGATTGAAATTGAGAAATGTGAATAGGGGGCAGTACCTCAGTTGTGATTCCTATTGTATGCGAGGCGGTACCGCGGTTGTGATTCTTGTTGTGCATCTCATGTTGAAAATAGTTATTGGTTGAAAAGTACTTGTTGCTTTTATTCTCCCTTGTCTTATCAGTTTTGTCCGTATTTGACTAGTTGTGGTTCTCACTATTTGCTTCCTTCTTATTATCATATGCTTACAATCATGTCATTACTTTGCGCTATTAAATTGCTTCGTTATCAATCATTTCTTCGTTTTCCATTACTTCTCGTTATTACATTTTCGTTCTGTTTATTATGTCCTAGTAGGTGTCTTGACCTGGCCTCATCACTACTTTATTGAGGTTAGGCTTGATACTTACTAGGTATCGTTATGATGTACTCATACTACGCTTCATCACATCTTATCGTACAGATCTAGGTACGTCTACTCGTGCTGGACGTTAGTGATTAACATGATAGCTTTCTTACGGAGACTTCCAGGTATACCTGCTCGGCATCCGCAGGCCTCAGAGTCACCTTCCATAATCTTTTCATTTTGGTGTTTCTTATTCAGATAGTGTTGTAGAAGACATTCTAAGTTATTTTGTAGAGCTTATGACTCAGTTCCACCGGTTTTGGGAAGAGTATTGTTGAGATCTTATTTTTGGAAGTTTATATGAGTTTATCAGTATTGATTTAGTATTTCTATTGATTATCTCTGTTAACAACAACAACAACACACCTAGTAAAATTTCACTAGTGATGTCTGGGGAGGGTAGAATATACGCACACCTTACCCCTATCCCGGAAGGATAGAGAGGCTATTTTCGGGAGACCCTCGGCTCAATAGAAGAGATAATAATATCATAAAAGAAGCAAAAAAATAGGTCAGTAACAACAAAAGAAGCGAGAAAATTAATAACAGCGTCGTAGAGACATCAATTAAGTGGAAGGGCAATAACACAATACTATGCAAAACAAAACAAAAAGTGTGAACAGAACATAGACCACTAACAGATCTAGACAAAACTCTATCAGACTACCCGGTATAAAGAGGGAAAAATGCTCGACTACCCCCATCCTACAACCCTAATGCTCGACCTCCACACGTTCCTATCAAGAGCCATGTCCTTGGAAATATGAAGTGCACCATGTCCTGCCTGATCACCTTGCTCCAATACTTCTTAGGACGCCCTCTACCTCTTTTTGTACCTGCCAAAGCCAACCGCTCGCACCTCCTAACCGGACATCTAGGCTTCTCCTCCGCATGTGCCCGAACCATCTAAGTCTAGCTTCCCGTATCTTGTCGTCCACTGAAGCAACGTCCACCCTCTCCTGAATATCTTCATGCCTAATCTTATCTAGTCTAGTATGCCCACACATCTATCTCAACATCCTCATTTCGGCTACTTTCATCTTCTGGATATATGAATTCTGGACTGGCTAGCACTCTGTCCCATATAATATGGCCGGTCTAACCACCGCTCTGTAGAACTTACTGTTGATACCAAATTTTGCCCTCATATCTTTATACTTTCAAATATCATTTTTTTGCATCATTTCCCAATGTACAAAGGTCATGTATGTATTTTCTATAAGTTTTTATAATTTTTAAAGCTTTGAATTGATTTTCTTGGATTTAAACTGTTCAAATATTTGTTAATTACCCTTTAAAATTACTTTGTGATGACTTAATTATCCAAATTTATTATTTACATCCATATATATGTTTATAATATTTTTGCTTCATTTTTACATAATTGCATATGTATTTTGAGCTATTTACACAATTTCGCTATAATAGCCTATATTCTGTAAATAATGGCGTTTATTATATTATTTATGCTAAAATAGCATTTTTTTTTATTTTTATAATGATGAGCTATTATTTTCAAGCATTTTACTGCATAAATAATATTTTTTACTATTTATTAGACGTTTTAATAATTTTATTTTTATTAATTTTGGGGTGTTTCAAAAGCTGGCCCAAAATATGCCAATTATCGAACTAGTTTAATGGACCAAGTGCCCAAAATCCCTGGCCCAATGCCTTTAGCCCAAACCAAATGACTCTTTCAGTCCAACCCGATCACAACCCGCTAAACGACCCACCCCGCTCAATTAGTTTTAATTCTGACCGTTGATCTCTCAAGATCGTCGGCCCTCGTTCACCTTACACCTTTAATTATCCCAAACCCCCAAAACCCTACCCATTTTTCTTTGAGACGCCCCCCACCCCCAAACGCCTTTACTCTCCTCTTCTCTCTTCTAAAGAACCTTATCCGCCTCTCCCTTGAATCCCTCTCCTAATCCCGTTGATAATGGGATTCCACCATTATTTGCTTACCATATCTATACACTACTAGAACTTCGACAAAAACCGACCAAGGTCGACCGACAACTTTGGTTGGTCAACAAACCGGCCGAAAAACCGACCAAAGTTGGTCGGTTTTTTAAAATATTTTATTTTTTAATTATTTTTACGAAATCGACCAACTTTGATCGGTTTTATTTGGCACAAAATGCGGGAAACTATTTTTGAGTCCCGCAAAATTTATTTTTCAAGAAACCGACCAACTTTGGTCGATTTTTCAATTAAAATAAATAAAAATTAATATTAAACAATTCGACCAAAATTGGTCGGTTAATTCGGCCGGTCATTTTAAAAAACCGACCAACCTTGGTCGGTAATTTTATTTTTTAATAAAACCGACCAACCGTGGTCGGTTATTTTCATGCGAAAATACAATTAAAGAGTATAATCAAATAAAAGACAGTCTTAAAACAAAATGCATCAATGGTCTAGTGGTAGAATAGTATCTTGCCACAGTATAGACCCCGGTTCGATTCCCATATGGTGAATCTTTTGATTACATAATTTAAAAACCGACTAGCTTTGGTCAGTTTTGTTTTGCAATATTTGTTTTTTGAATTTAATTAACCGACCAAAGTTGGTCGCTAATTTCCGATCAACTTTGGTCGGTATGCCTTTCCGATCTCTAAAATACCGTCCACACGTAAATGATCGCGTTTTAGACGGTTATTGGCCATTACCGACCAAAGTTTGTCAGCTTTTACTGAATTTCTAGTAGTGATATTTCTTCACTACTGGTCACACGTTTATGGTATTACTTAGGTACTTGCCCAATTTTGGCAAGTACCATCTCCATATCGGACTGGAATTGACCTCAATCTTGGATATTTGGATAATATTTTGTCCATATACATGAAGAAAGGCCTGATTCTTCATACCAGTTGGCCAACATTTAAGCATCGAACCCTAACTAGGGTTTGAAGTTTGATTTCTTCCCTTTCTGGCTACTCTACTAATTGAATGTGATATTTTATTTTTCTTGTTTACGTTTGCTTGATTTCTTTCCTTGTTTATTCGCCTGATTCAACACTATATAAACCCCCTTACCTTATTCCCCTAGCAGACCTTAGTCACTGTTATTCTCTCATTCTCACTTGTTCCACATTATTCTGAAACTTGAGCTCTTGGCTGACTGAAAGCCAAGGCCACCGGGATCCTCTCTACCCCTCTAGTGCGAGCACTGCTCGTGTCTCATTTGAAGATCCTGTGAACTCTGACGCACTAGGGTTTGGAGTTCTTGCTCTTGTTCTTACTTTGCTATTGATTCTCCTCTATTTGTTGTCAAATCGGCAAATTGGTAAGTGTTCAATCCCTCACAATTATGTTTCTTCCCTGTTTGTATTGATGCTTCAGAACATCTGTGTTATGTGGACCTTTCTAAACCAATATGATATTTTGCTGACCTCGCTTTGAATTTCTTCTGCAGTCCTTCATCAGAACTTGTATAATTTGGCTTATGTTCATTTAGTGTAGTCAATTGGGGAAGAATTCTAGGTTGTGATGCTTGTTTGAAGCTGCCATGTTTATGTATTCTTAAATTACTACATTGACTGTCTAATATTGAACCCCTTTCTCATGTCTCACTGTGAAAACTTTCACTGAAAATCCTATGGAATTAATGCCTGCCCAGAATTTGCTTTAATGAGTCCCTTTATGCTAAACCCTTTATGTGTAATCTATTGTTACCCTGTAAATTGATCCCTGATCATCCCATATTGCAACACTGTTTTAATATCTAGCCAAGCATGTTTCTCTGCTATTTGTAACTCTGACGATTGTATTCTTCGACTTGTTAATCCTGTACTCTCCAGTATTGCCTAAACTTCTAGTTGAATCTCAATGAATTTAGATTCTTCTGTTACACATGGTCAATTGGTATAGTCTTGAAATCTGCCTATCTTATTAACCTTAAACTGTTATGTTTTCCTTACTTACCATGAGTTCTTGGATTTTGACTCTTTGTGTATGTAAGACCATGCCCACCAGTTTATTTGTTATATTGTTTAGGTTCTCATGATAGAAACTTGCATCTAAAATTGCTATTCACTTAACTATAACTCTGTTTGTCTTCCATGATTAAAGTTCCTAAGTCCAAAGTCCCTTTGAATAATTCTAGATCATGTCTTAAGCTTGATTTCTAAAACTTGGCATTGTATGTGTTCACTGTGTTAATTAAATAGACGTGCCTCTTAAATCTTCCTAGTGTGTGACTGTGTTCAGCATGCTACACCCTTTATTTTTTCTTGAATAATTGCTCACTCATGAACTTATGTTGTCTTTTGTGTAAAATATCTCCTGTTGAAAATGAGCCTTGCTGACTCTTCTAGTTCTCATGTTCTTGACTTAATCAATCCTATCACTTTTGCTTCTGAAATGTCAGTGTGTTTCATGTGAATTCTACTGGCTGCCATATAATCATGTCTCTATGAGGCATTGCTTCAGGGTTGTTTGATTTCATGTGTGCTCCATTAACTTATTTGGTTAAGTGGTCAATCTGTAATTGTTGGGCTTGGTATAAGTTCATGTATGGCCTTGGGCTGTGCAAGTGGACGCACTCTCCTATTTGAGATAGTTTGGATCTAGGTCTGCTATTCATATTAAAGAAAGCTTGTTGAAGGCCCAGTCAGTACTGGGTTACTTTTGTTTGGGCCTGTTCCCAGGCCTACAATTGTTCCTTTATGTAATATTTATACTTGTACTCATTATCTGGGCCTGTAATAATTTGTAAGCAAACAATAGGGGTGTTAATGAAATTGGGGGGAAATGTGTATACTCTATTCTCGCATGAAAGGGTAGAAAATATGCCTATAGGGTCTAAATGTTTTGCTTACTATCTCATTTTACATGCTCTAATTTTGTACACTGATAGAAAGCATGCCTATAGGAACCCAAGCACTTCACTCGCTCAACATGTTCTATTCCTATACACTATTAGAAATCATGCCTGTAAGAATCTAAGTGTTTCTCTTGTTCAAATTCCCCACTTTTATACGCTATTAGATAGTATGCCTATAGGATTCGAACATCATTGGTTATTTTCTCAATTTGCTCTATTGTCATGTGTTAGATATCATGTCTATAAGATTGTGTTAAATAATAATGACTTGCTCCTATTGACACTCAATCTAGATACCATGACTATAGGGTTAAATAATTAATCAGTTTCTTTCTGTTACACTGCCCGCCTAGAAAATATGCCTATAAGGATAAAGTATTGTAAAACCAACTCCAATCGTCAACCGTTAGAAATCCTTCCTATAGGATGCTATTACTTGTCTTGGACAACATATTTATAAGATCAGCGTTGTTAATGTTGAGCTTTCGAACAGTCTTATTACCTCACTGCATGAACATTTAGATATCCTGCCTATAGGATTGTAATTCTTTTAATCTACAACTCCGTTAGCCTAGAGTTGTAACGTTGCATGTACACTGCTGAAAATCAGAATCACATAGAAGTTATGTCTATATGACTTAACGACTCAAATACATCTTAATTCCGAAACTGTCTACTGCATAACTTGAAATCTATTTGTGTGCCTTTGTTGCTATGTGTGGAGGCTAACACGAGCCACTCATTGCTATTATGTACAGTCCTATTTGTTTTGAATGTGCGATTAGTTTTATCATTTAGAGCAACCTAAGTAAAGTCTTGAACCACCTAATTAGTAGATCCAAAGCCTCCTGGACCATAGGCATGGGACAGGTAGTGTACGCATAGGATGCGACGTAGAATTAAATTAGAACGCCTTTAAAGTAACAACTTTAACATAGCAATCGGGTAGCAGGATATGATAGTCTGTACCCGGTGAATATTATAAGCAACCCCTATCCTACGGGAGTTGTAAAGTATTATTTATATTGCACGGGGTGATCCTTTAGGCTATAAAACATAGGACCCCTTCCCTTTATATGCTTGTTGTTCACACTTAGTCATTAAATATAGACCGACGGAGTTGTGTCCCTGTAACCTCTAAGACTTGTACTGATTTAGTTTAAATATTATGTTGTTTTCTTTACACTTGTTACAATAGACTTTCAAATTTCCATATCTTTTTTTATGACCACTTAGCTTATTAATAACTCAATAAACCACATAGAGTAAACTCCGGCCGGGAACCACCATTGCGGACCTCGTAGAGTGCCTAACACCTTCTGTTCGAGGTAATTTGAGCCCTTACTCAAATAGAATTATTTGCAAATAGGTGCCCTAACGCAGCTTAAAATCACCCACTTAAAAGAGTTGTCACACGTCGAAGCCCGCTTTCGCGAGAAAACGGGGTGCGACAGCATGTCGAATCTGCTGGGGATACTTAGGCTCTCACCATAACGAAATTGACTTTTGTGGATTATTTTTTTTATATTTGTTTAAATTGCTATGACATGCACATCCCTTCCCCCTTTTTCCTTATTTGTTTAAATACTATAACATGAACATCCCCTCCCTATTTTCCTTTATTGCTATAAAATGTATGACCTCTTTCCGTTTCCTTCATCTTGTCTAAGACCGCTATGTTATGACTCTCCCATCCACATCTCCATATGGTTTATGTTATCGCCAGTTGAACAAGGTTATAGTGAAGAACTGGTATCCATTGCCACGTATTGATGACCTATTTGATCAGGTTCAGGGTGCCAGGATGTTCTCTAAGATCGACTTGCGTTCAGGCTATTATCAGTTGAAGATTCGGAAGCAAGATATCTCGAAGACTGCTTCCAGGACTCGGTATGGCCACTACGAGTTCTTTGTGATGTCTTTTAGGCTGACCAATGCCCCGACAACATTCATGCACTATGGACGTCATCATACCGATCCGCAAGACTCTACTAGACACTTGCTCATGACTAGTAGAACCTATGAACCTAAAGCTCTGATATCAACTTGTCACGATCCAAAATTCAACTAGTCATGATGGAACCTAACCCAACCCGCTAGGTAAGCCAATTTGACAATAATCCATTTTTATATGAGATTTACTGAGAAAATAATGATGAAATAACTGAACTTTTATACAACAACCCAAGGACTGATAGTACAAATCATTAACTTCTAAGATTTAGAGTTTATAAAGCTAGTATGAAGTAAATACATCATCTATTCGAAATATACATAAACAGATTTATATATTTAAAGCTACCAAAAACAAAAGGCAGCTATAATCAGAATGCAGGTACATCTTCAATGCCAGCTCCCTCCATACACAGTAACATCAACTCCAAAATCTGCACGCAAGGTGCAGAAGTGTAGTATGAGTACAACCGACCCTATGTACTCCATAAGTAATAAACCTAACCTTAGGTTGAAATAAATGACGAGATGAGACAACTAACTGTCAGAGTCCAACACCAATAGCCAAGAACAACTCGTAACAATATAATAAAAGTAGCACAATTAATAACTAAAAGATATGATGCTTAGCTTGTTCACAGTTACGGAAAAATAGGCTTGCTTTTAAGGTATAATGCTAAAACCCAAATCTTTCACCGAAATCACCAAAATATGAGTAAATCAGAAAACTGTGATTTTTCCCAAAAACTTTCAACAACATATGAGATATTTCATTCTCAGATAGCATGAGGAAGGTACATCTCTATTCCTACATGTCAATGTGCATGTGAAATTATGAATGTCACAAAATCGTGTAGCATGATAAAATGCATCTCTATGCCTGCATGTCATGTATTCATGTCAAATCCATTGCATCACATTGACAAATTCATGTACCCGCACATTTTCATGATTTAAACTAACTTCTCTTTTTTGTCTTTCTTTTCTTTTCACTTTTGTTCCTACTCATGTTCATCTTTATCATATTGTCTACTGTTTTTATGCACTTTTAGCATACAAATCTTGGCAACTTGTTACTATTTTTGCATAAAGCATGCTCCATATCATACTCCCTCGTTCTTATTATCAACATAGCGACGCTTGAAGAGTGTCCGCACTTTACTGAAATCACCCTTTAAACTGAAGAGGCTTATTTGTGATAGACTAGTCGATCATCGATGCAGTCGACGGTCCCGTGCCTTTTCCTCTTGAGTTATCTACTTGAGAGTACCAGTCTAGACCTTTCTAGAAACCACACTCCGATGATAAATCTAGTACGGATTGAGACATCATTGACGTATCAACCCGCTTAAGATGAACCTTGTTCAAAGTCCAACGAGATTTCCATAATCCCAAAGGACACAATCATATTATGTTCATTGCTTGGAGAAAACTTGCCAACATGTTGATCATTATTGCGTAAATAATCGAATCTGGAGGGGGAAAGGGCTAACCTTTATTTGTTTGCAGAGAATGAAGCACGAAATCCCCAGGTTTGGTATGGTCCAAAATATCCCGCCTTTGCTAATTGACTGGTGGAAAGACCTTGTACCCTGTGACAGAAACCATGTGAGAAGATTATTGGATGACCTGCCATCTTTGTTGAACATTCGACCAAACATGGAACTGATTGAGGCTGCTACCATGTTTTGGGACGAGAAGAGAGCTGTTTTTTGATTTGGTGATATAGAAATGACTCCTCTCTTGGAAATAATAGGTGGTTTCGCCAAGATACCATGGGATAGTCCAGGATTATTGGTGCCAAAGAATCGCATTCCATGCGATTTTTGTAAAAGTGTTGGGTTTTAAGAAGAATGATGAACTGGTCTGTCTGAAAAAATCATACATCCTTTTTGAATTTCTCTATGAGCTTTATGGGAATAGCAAATCATATCGCCTTTATCATGAGGAGCTAGCCATTACCTCTTTGGGATGTGTGCACCACCGGGTTTATGTTTTCATAGTTTGCTTCTTAGGTTTATTGAACTTTCCGATGTAAGGGTGAAGAATTCATACTCGCTCAGCCATGGTCACTAGGACTTTAATGGAAGGTATCGAGGGATAGACGTATACCATCATGCCGATAATCTTAACTGAGATGTACCGTGCTCTGGATCGGTACAAGCATGGGTCCAAACACTTTGAGGGTTGTAATCTCTTACTACAAGTATGGTTGTTGGAACACTTTCAGAGGGGTGAGTATCGCCAGGAGCTTCTGCGAAGGCTGCTGAATGACTACATAGCTAATCATCACCCAAAGAAAATGACGTCTATGCCAAACAAGTTTGCAAAGCCCGGAAATGTTGTAGGATGTGTGCGTTTCTTCAGCAATCTGACAGATGAGCAAGTGCATTGGATGTTTTAATGGTTTCCTAGTAGTGAGTTCATTATCAAATCCAAAGTAACTACTCACTTAGTACTGATTGGGTTGTGAGGCATCTACCCTTACGCTCTTATAAGTGTAATGAGGCAAGCCAGAAGAAATCAAGTCATACCCCGTGTTTCCAACATGGTTCAGTATAAGGAAGATTTTAAAGGGGATGTCATCCCATTCAAGTTCGAGGCGCAACATATGTGGAACCAAAAGATCATCGTAGAAGGAGAAACCATTGAACTAGACAGGTATCACGCCGGTCATATGTACTACTATTTCTCGTGGCTGGAAGACGACATAGCTGGGGACGTCAAACCAGGAGTCAATCTAAAATATAGGATCATAGATGAGGTGGCTGAAGCACATGTGAAGTATAAGAGGCTACGCAAAAGGTGTTCGAATCGGAAGCTAACCATCTTGAACAACATAAAGTGAACATGGAGGCGACAAGGGAATGGTAGGAGATTGCCAATTAGTCGACATAGAGGCTAGAATATCTAGAGCAAGGACTGATGGAGCTAGAGGGGAAGATGAGAAAGAGGCTTTGGGATTGTCAAGGCATGGACGATGATGAAGGAGGGAAGCTGGCAAAGGCTTACTTGCTACTGGACATGTGCGATCTAGGGAACATGATTGATGGGGTCAAGAGAGCCAAGCATGGGGAAGGTCCTTCAGGGACCATGTAGATTATGAGATAATGTCCTTTTACTGCTTTCTAGATTAGATTTCGATATAATAAGGCTTAATTCCATTAGTGACTTTATTATTATTGTCAATTTAGTGAAAGATTGTTTTGGCTTATTTTTGCACTAATGAAATGAAGCAAACGTTGGCATGTATTTTCTCCAAGTTTATGTGTCACTTAGGCATACATCAGGTACAATGAGGTCCCCAAAATTAGGACTCGAATTATTGCATGACCTTATGGGATACATGCTCAAATATTGCAAACACTCTTTTACTTCATCTTACTGACTTGGTTACTTTTTTTTTTTTATTATTCCCATTCCTAAAGGTTGGTTCATGCATACTGGCATCATCAGCATACCACACTAGATCCAGAGGTCCTCCTCCTCCTCCACCTAGCGACCCGAAAAGCAAAGGCAAAGGCAAAGGGAAGATGGATGATTTAAGTGGTATTCAAAAAGACAATGCTACCATGGCAGAGAATGTTGAAACCTCGGATGGGAGAAGTATGCTGGGACAGAATGAGTTGGTCATACGTTTGGAGCAGAAAATCCTGGAGCTAGAGGGTGAGCTTGGGCCGGTCCAAAATCTGGCAAACCTTTCACTTACTCTAAATGTTCCCAACAAAAACAAGCAAAACACAACCACTCAGAACCAAACACCACCACAAAACACACAAAACCATAATCCACCACCCATAGCTTCGAATCCACCCGCACTGCATCAATATCACAATCCCACACCTCCCCAAAACCTTAACCCACCACCAGTGCAAACCCGTAAACAACACCACCATCACCCAACTCAATATCCGCAAACCACCACTTATCACACACCTCAAAATGCACCACAACCTACCCCTGATCCCCCTCAAACCTTAATCAATGATCACCCATATACCCAAGTTCCATGAACATATCAAGGTAACCCGATATACGTGGAAACCTTACCCCGTATCCCACAACAAACCTTATACATACCTGACCCGATCGAGAAGGACATGCTCAATCGGAACATGGCAGAAGAACTCAAGAAACTAACAGGGAGAGTCCAGGGTGTTGAAGGTGGGAAGGGTGTTAAAGGTTTAAACTATGAAGATTTGTGTATCCAGCCAGATGTAGAACTGCCGGAGGGTTACAAACCTCCCAAGTTTGAGATGTTTGATGGCACTGGTATTCCAAATATGCACCTGAGAACCTACTGTGACAAGCTTGTAAGAGTGGGTAAGAATGAACAAATCCGCATGAAACTATTCATGTGAAGTCTTATAGGAAACGCATTATTTTGGTATATCAGTCAGAGTCCGAAGAAGTGGGCAAATTGGTTGACCATGGCATCAGATTTCATGGATAGATTCAGGTTCAATACAGAGAATGCGTCAGGCATTTTCTACATCCAGAACCTTAAGAAGAAGCCGACAGAAACCTTTCACGAGTATGCTACTCGTTGGAGGTCAGAAGCCGCAAAGGTAAGGCCAGCACTTGAAGAAGAACAAATGAACAATTTCTTTGTTAGAGCTCAAGATCCGCAGTATTATGAAAGGTTGATGGTCATCGAGAATCACAAGTTCTCAAACATCACCAAGTTAGGAGAAAGGATAGAAGAAGGAATCAAGAGTGGGATGGTGACCAATTTTGAGGAACTACAAGCCACAAACAAACCTTGCAATCAAGAGGTATCTCGAAAAAGAAAGAAGTGGGTACCGTGATGGTAGCACAAAACCCTAAGTCTCCCCTTACATACTAAATACCTCCACCCACATATCAACCCTCACCTCCAAAATACCAATACCCTGCCACCACATACCACGCCTATAACACTCAACTTGTATACTACCATTCACCTCCACCCACCCGCCAAAACTACCCAAAGCCACGACCAAACATTGATCACAAAGCTCCCAGATAATATTGTAACGACCCGATCGGTCATTTTGAGAATTAATGTCCTGTTTGGCAGCATAAGGTATCGAGCAGCTCCGTATTATGTGTTATGACTTGCGTGTATGGTCGAGTTCAGTTTTTTGATGATTCGGGATCAATTTGGGAGGAGTATTCCTGTTTTAGAAGCTTAAGCGATAAGAGTTGGCCAAGTTTCACTTTTATGCATTTGACCCCGGAATGGAGTTTTGATGGTTCCGTTAGGTCCGAATGGTGATTTTGGACTTGGACGTAAGCCCGAATTTCCATTTGGATATCTTTACAGGAATTCAGCGCTTATTGGCGAAAGTTAAAATTTGAAGGTTTAGAAAGTTCATAAATTTGACCGATAGTTGACATTGAGGATATAGGATTTGGATTGTGGTTCCAAGAATTTGAATAGCTTTGCCATGTCAGTTAGGACGTGTGTGCAAAATTTGAGCTCATTCCGGGTTGATTATTATACTGTTTTGAATTGATGCTGGTTATTGGAGTGGACTTTGACCCTTGTTCTAGCTAGGCACTATTTTCAATCTAAGGTTAGGTTTATTACTTATTGAGTACATGGAGTCGGTTGTACTCATACTACACTTCTGCACCTTGCGTGCAGATTTTGGATGTTGATGTTGCTGTACATGGCGGGAGCTAACGTTGAAGATGTACCTGCGATCCAGTCACAACCGCCTATTATTCTAGGTAGCTTTAGAATTCTTTTTAATATGTTCATGTATATTTCCAATAGATGACGTATTTTTATTTCACACCAGCTTTGTAAATTCTGAATCTTAGAATCTCATGATTTGTACTACCAGTCCTTGGGAAGTGTATTAGAGTCAGTTAAATATTAATTGAATCGGATTGTTGTTATTTGGCTTACCTAGCGGGTGAGGTTAGGTTCCATCATGATTATTTGAATTTTGGGTCGTGACAAATTGGTATCAGAGCTCTAGGTTCATAGGTTGTACAAGTCATGAGCATGTGTCTAGTAGATTCTTGCGGATCGGTATGATAACGTCCATACCTATCTTGGAGAGGCTATATGGCATTTAGGATAAATTTCCATCTTTCATTCCTTATCGTGCGACATTAATTCAGTTTGAAGCGTAACTCTTTGAATTCCTCCCACATATTCGTATGTGCATGTGAGCGCTCGGTATCAGCCGTGCATTGCCGGCTTGTGAATTCCATGGATGAGGTGCGAGATGTGTATTCTATGTTTTGGTAATGTGCCAGTCTGGAGGACTTAAGGCCAGGTTAGGACCGCAGCTTAGGCTCGATAGTTTCAGTTATGTGAGCACGTGTGTTTGGACTTCTAAGTCTGGTAGTGTCCCTACTAGTGGAATTATGGCTCGATGAGTGGTTGCGTGACCATATGATAAGTATGATGTGACTACGGGATGTGTCCAGATGGTTTGAATATGACAGGAAGAGTTTGTTTGGGATGTGAAAAGGACTATTGGGTACTTGATTTCTATCTTGATGTGACGTATAGTCTCGAGTTATGAGTGTGTTGAAAGATTTTTTATGTTGTTTAATTGTAGAATGATGTAGATTTTTCGTGTCTTCTAGTGAGTTCAGACCCAGGAAGATTAAGTGATGGCGTAGTAGTTGTGGCTGTGAAAGGTTATGGAGAGATGTCAGTTTGAAGCTAATTAGGTGGGTTATCACCTGCGGGGTAAACTATGGATGTGCGATCATTATGCTTTTGTTTCTACCAGCGGGGTATATGTGTTGAGATTTGAATTTGAAATAGTCAAGGAAGTCGACCTGATCGTCACGAGAATGAAGGCGAGCTTAGCAGATGAATTAAGGTACTATACGGGTTCGTTGCATGAGCTTGTGAAATATTTAGTTGAATCTCACTACGGTATTATGGCAGTAATGGAGTATGGGTATTGTGATTTATCGAGTGTTTTGTTCTATGTCTTTGAGCCAAGTGGGGGAGCCTGGTATTGATAATTCAATTTCATGGTTATATGTTAAAGTTTAGTTTTGGTCTGAGGCATACTTGTGGATTAGTTATAAATTGCAAAGGTTGAGATCGAGGATGACTCAAGTAAGGAAATTCCTGGATATGGGTTATATTGCACTTTATGAAAATATGAAAATCATGGAATGATTAAGTTATTATTTTTAAGGATGTAGTGCGCACGAATTATGAATTTAATTGGTGCTGTTAAGGCAGGGTTACTTCTTTGGGTGTTGTTGTGCTAATGGGGTATGTGTCTTTCGGCCCGTTTGGGCGGTGCAATTTAGATTTGAGCAAAGTTGGTGACTCGGAGTATTAATGAGGTTCTCGTGTTTTAATGTAATGGCCTAATAGAGGCAGCGTGAGGAGTGAGATTGGAATTTGCTTGTGCAAGTATACGATTCAGTTTTGAAGGGATGGTCATGAATTCTTAGACAACATAGGCGATTTCATATGACTAGATGAATACTATTACTACTTGGCATTTCTTGTAATGGATGCGCATTTCAGAAGGTGCACTGTGTCTTGACTTACGGATGTTCATCGGCATTGCGGTACGCACCTGGTTGATAGACTGCTGATATTCCAATTATTGCTATGAGGCATGGAAGAATTATGGAATTATTCCTCGTGGGATGATCGTGCATGAAAGATGTGTTAGTCATTCGAGTGCTGGAGTTGGGACCAGTTACGGTGATTCATGTGTTCTATGAATTTGGAGACTCGGAGTTCTCAGAAGTATATTTTTTCAGGTTTGCGGCCTGATTGAGGTGAGTATTTTATTTAAACTCTATTGAGGCACTAGTTACGTTAATTATTTGTGATAGCTACGCGCTATGAGTGCGTATATATGTAAGGTTCGAGCCCATGTGCGGGCATCGGGGCAAGTATTCATACTCAGAGGAATGCTTAGGCTATGATATGCCTAGAGTTGACTGTTAAGCGTAAAGTTATAACGTTTCTCGTATTCGTACCTTTGTTGAGAACTATCTGGCTATACTTGAGGTTACAAAGAGGCTAATTCCCTGAATAAACATGTTAGTTGCTATTTCTGCATTAACTTGCCGATTTGAATTATGATAGCACACTTTGCACATGCCTACTCTATGGCGTGTTATTTATACCAGTCCAGGAGCATAAGAGTCTTATTTCAATTATCAAATACATGTGTACTTGTTGATTGCTCCTGTATATTATGCTTGGACCGAAGGTCTGTGACCATGACGTGAGGTTGATGTTAATATGAGCTCTAGGAGAGCTGGTTACCGTTATTATATTTGTGTGTATTAGTTCTACTATATATGATGAGCTCATAGCATTGCGGTTGTGGTGGAGCTTGTTGAACTTGCGAAACAGTTCTCTTCTTTGAGACATTTTCCATTTTTTGGGTGCACAGATTGCACAGTTTTTGACTTGAGTTATATTGGTGTGGTGTGTATGTGGAATAGTTATGTTTGATAATATAAGGTCATTGGACCTAGAATGGGTACTATCGGATTTGATTACGGTATATTTGGGAGGATGATATCGAAAGTCGGCTTAAAAAGTGATTATGGTTCTGGTTGGGGCAAGAGAGCTCCATGACTAGTTGATATGATAAGTGGTTATGAGATTCCGCATGTTTCTTTCATTATCAGCAGTGTACAAAGATTTTGGGAATGAGGTTTCGTTTGATATGGGGTTTAATACTAGTACCGGGTTAGTTTTGAGTAGTTACTGTGATCGGTAATGGTGCTGCGACTATGCGAGATTGTGTAGTATGTTATGTGATTACATCTGGGGTTATAGTTAAGGCTTAATATAGCTTGTGCTGACTTATGCAGTGTGTAGATGTGAGATTAGGGTCTTGAAAAGAATTTCGGATGTTAAAAATTGGGGTCCAAGGTTTATGGGCTAAAGTTAAATTAATGAGTTCCAATTATGTTGTATTGTCACGCATGTATGGATAAGGGGTGATGTGGTATCACCCTTGGGTATATGCGTGGTAAGGTGGAATAGTGATTTGAAGGTTTAGGAACAACTCTTGGCACGATCGAGGATGAACATATGTTTAAGTGGGGGATAATGTAACGACCTGACCAGTCGTTTTGAGTATTTATGTCCCTTTCAACTATTTGGACTCTTGAATAGTTTCATATGATGTATTATGACTTGTGTGAATCGTTGGTTTTGGTTTTCAGGTGTTTCAGAATTAGTTCGGAAGAATGAGTTTCATGTTTGAAACTTTAAGATGGAAAAGTTCACCAAGTTTGACTTTTTTAGTATTCGACCTCGGATCGGAGTTTTGATAATTCCGTCAGGTCCGAATGGTGATTTTGAACTTGGGCGTATGCTCGGAATTTCAATTGGATATTTCTAAAAGGTTTCGACACCAACTGGCGAAAGATAGAAATTGAAGGTTTGGAATGTTCATAAGTTTGACCGGGAGTTGACTTTAATGATATCGGGTTCGGATCGTGGTTCCGGAAATTTCAGTAGCTTCATTATGACATTTATGACTTGTGTGAAAAATTTGAAGTCATTACGGATTGATTTGATCATTTCGGCACGGGTTTTGGAAGTTGGAAGATTCAAAGTTCATTAAGTTTGATTTGTTGTGCAATTCGTGATTTTGATGTTCTTAGGTATGATTTGAGGTCTCGAGTAGGTCCATGTTATGTTACGGGACTTGTTGGTTTATTCGGACAAGGTCCCGAGCGGTTCGGGTGTGTTTCGGGGTGAGTTTTGAAAGAGTTTGGGCATTTTGGCACTTTGATGATGTCCTGGAGCAGTTGAAGTGCGGAGGACACATTTTTGGAGTGTGGATGTGCGGCCGCAAACTCCCAAAGTACGGAGGAAGTGGAAAATGTGCGGACCACAGTTTAAAATGTGCGGACCGCAAACAGGAAAATCTGCAGGTTTGATGGTGTGACTTCGGAAGCTTATATCTTTTAATCTATAAGGAATTTGGAGATCATCCAAAATCAAAAGTTGTAGTCCTTTGAGTCTGGTTTTCTGAAAGGTAAACCATTCTTCATTTGGACATTTGTATCGAATGTTATGGCCAATTTTGTGAAGCCTAGTAGTGCAGTCACTACTGAAGTGCGACTGCACAATTTGGATTGCGACCGCGAAACTTGGAATGTGCGGACCACACACAAAATGTGCGGTAATCACAAGGGGAGATCAGATTGTTGTACTTTATAAATGAGGGTTAGAGCATTATTTCATATTTAGACTTTGGGAGCTCGGTTTGTGGCGATTGTTCGTGAGATTCTCAATAAATTCATCGGGGTAAGCGATTCTAACTCAGATTTGGTTAATATACATGCATATATCATTGTTTTCATCATTTAATTAGTATTTTGAGATGGAAATTTGGGGGAAATTATAGCAATTTCATAAAATAAATTTCTGGGATTTGAATGTCGATTCAGAGTTGGATTTGAGTGAAACTAGTATGGTTGGACTCGTAATTGAATGGGTTATCGTATTCTGTGAGTTTCGTCGGATCTCAAGACATGAGCCCCACTGCCGACTTTTCGAGCAGAGTTGAGAATTTATATAAATTGTTAAATTATAAGCATTGAAGTATATTTAGATTAATTTGAAAGTTGTTTGACTAGTTTCGAATCGTTTGGTTTGGAATTGAGGAGATAGGAAGGCGTTCGGAGGTTGATACGCGTGGAATGGAATTTTTGGAGTGTTGTTTATCTTGCTCGGCATTGGATTCAGTTTGTTCGAGGTAAGTAACATTTATAAACTTGGAGTTGAGGGTATAAACCCTGAAAATATGTGTTATATGATTTGTTTGGGGGTGACGCACATGCTAGGTGACGGCCGTGTGGGCGTGCACCATAGAAACTGTGACGTAATTGATTCCGTGGAATTGTGTAGTCATCATATTTAGCCTAATATCGCATGTCTACGTGTTTTAAGTCTTACTTGCAATTTGTGCAACATGCTTAGTTGAATTACCTGATTCCTTGATTTCGTATTCAGTCTTTACCTGTAGGATTCCTTGCTGTAAATTCGTCGCTCCATAGGTTATGAGTGGTGTATTTACTTTTGGAACTACGAAGCGGTACCTCGGGAGCTCCCCTGTTGCATATTTACTTTTGGGACTATGAGGCGGTACCTCGGGAGCTCCCTTGTTTCATATTTACTTTTGGGACTCCGAGGTGGTACCTCAGGAGCTCCCCTGTTGCATATTTACTTTTGGGATTACGAGGCGGTACCTCGGGAGCTCCCCTATTGTATATTTACTTTTGGGACTATGAGGCGGTACCTCGGGAGCTCTCCTGTTGCATATTTACTTTTGGGACTACGAGGCGGTACCTCGGGAGCTCCCCTACTATGTATTTACTTTTTGGGACTACGAGGCGGTACCTCTGGAGAGCCCCTGTTGTTTATTATCTATATATTAATACTATAGCACGTGAGTTTTCCATGTGTACAAGTTGTCCGTGCGGATCCAAATATTGGTACTATGGCACGTGAGTTGTCCATGCGGATTATAGAGCTTGGGTTAAAGGAGCCCCTCTGGAGTCTGCACCCCACACAGTGAGCGTAGTTGATTTTATATTTTTGGGATGGATTTTCCCTAGCATGGACCTTGCCTAATTATCTATATTGAGGGATGGATCTTCCCTAGGCTAGATTGGCCTTATACAGTACTGAGTGACTGACTGTCAGTGATATATATATTTGGGGATGGATCTTCCTTGGGCTGGATTGGCCATATACAGTACTGAGTGATTGAGTATTCTGAGAATGTGAGTACCCGATTTCATCATTGAGATGCATTGCAATTGATATGCGTACTCGAGATATAGGCATAGAGATGCATTTACTCTTGCTACCCGATTTTGGTAACATTCATGATTTCATCTGTATATTGACATGTAGGCAAAGATATGAATTTCCCTCATGCTATCTGGGGAAAAATGAAACATCTTATTTATTTTTTAATGGTTTTTGAAAAGAAAATCACTGTTTTACAAACTTACTTATATTTTGAGGTTTTCGGTGAAAGATCTGGAATTTACTGTTATACTTGAAAAGCATGCCTCCTTTTTGCAACTGTGAACCAGCTGGGTTATTTCTTGTACTATCTTTATTATACTATTATGAATTGTTGCTGGTTATTGGAGTGGACTCTGACACTTGTTCCAGCTCGTCACTATTTTCAAACTAAGGTTAGATTTGTTACTTATTGAGTACACGGGGTCGGTTGTACTCATACTACACTTTTGCACCTTGCATGTAGATTTTGGATGTTGATGTTGTTGTACAAGGCGGGAGCTAGGTAGTCACAGCTGCAATCCAGTCACAGATTTTGAAGATGTACCTGCGATCCAGTCACAACTACCTCTTGTTCTAGGTAGATTTAGAATTTTTTTTAAATCTGTTCATGTATATTTCCAACTGATGACGTATTTTTATTTCATACTAGTTTTGTAAATTCTGAATCTTAGAAGCTCATGATTTGTACTACCAGTCCTTAGGGAGTGTATTAGAGTCAGTTAAATATTAATTGAATAGGATTATTGTTATTTGGCTTACCTAGTGGGTGAGGTCTGGTGACATCACTGCTATTTGGATTTTGGATCGTGACAAGATGACATATTGTGGAATGTGGGCACATGTTGTGAAAGTCATTCTATTATGGGAATACTATTATGCGCGTGCGGCGAGACAAGTCGGGCATTTACTTTATTATTGCGCACGTGGCGAGACAAGGTGGGCTATGTTGGGAAATGATTTGCGATGACTTGTGATGGACTGGGGGCATTGTTGTTGCTGATATTTGTGTAGTGGCGTGCCTAACTTGTGTGAGTTTTACCTTGCACAAAATTGTGGGGATCGTTTCTTACGTGCCGTTCATTTTTCCTGTACTCTTATTCATTGGCCTGAACTGTAATAGCACACTTGCACAAGCATACATGTACTTTATCACCCTATCGCTTTAAGAAGATGAACATTGATGCTCCTGATCATTTGTACGTACTCCGTCTACTTGTCTTATATTTGAGAATTGTTCTATTGGCACGTGAGTCGTTCGTGCAGTTATCAATTATAAAGAGGGCACAAGATGCCAAGTGATTAAGGTTCATGAATTGGGACTCGTGAATTGTGTGAGTTTGAGGTTTGGTACCTCGTGGAGATTATTGGATAAACTCAGTGTGAGACTGGTTATTCTTATTGAGTTTCTACTTATTTTTTTCCTTACTTGGTTCCACTGGGATTAAATTGTATTCAGCTTACTCTACAGTACTATTACTTGTTGCGTTTTGTTGCTAATTGTTGCTTATAGTTCCTCTTGCAAGCATCGTATTATTATTGTTATCATGCCTAGCTTTATAGAGGTATCGTACCCTGCTATTTCTTCACCTATACTTGTCCAGATTATTTAGTCCAGTAGGTGTCTTGATTGTCCCTCGTCACTACTTCACCGAGGTTAGTCTTGCTGCTTACTGGGTACCACTGTGATATACCCATACTACACTTCTGCACATTTTGTGCAGATTCAGGTATTTTGGAGTTGGTCGATCACTAGCTAGCTGTACGGATCTTGCTGTGGATACTCAAGGTAAAACTGTTGCTGCGTCCGTAGGCTTCGGAGTCACCTTCAGATATTGTACTTGCATTGTTTTATCTCTATTTCGAAATAGTTGTATCTAGAGGTTTTTATTTCTAGCAAACTCAGTAGAGCTTATGACATGTACTACCGATTTTGGGATTGTAAGTTTTGTATAGAGATTTGTATTTCGTTTTTGTTAGTCATTAGTTAAATATGGTTATTATTACAATAAATGTTAGGCTTACCTAGTCCATAAGACTAGGTGCCATCAAGGCATCCTACGGAGGGAAATTTGGGTCGTGACAAGTTGGTATCAAAGCTCTAGGTTCATAGGTGCTATTAGTCATAAGCGAGTTTAGTAGAGTGTTATGGATCGGTACGGAGACGTTTGTACTTATCTTTGATAGGCTACCGAACTATTAGGACAGTTTCACTTCTTTCATTCCTATCATGCGAGTTTATTGACCTCGAAGTTTGAGCCTTTGTCACTCTATTCTCTCACAGATGGTGAGGACATGTGATGTAGTTACTAATGACCTGTCAGAATAGCAGTTGAGGAGCCGCTAGTAGCTCATGTTGTGGGAACAGCATCGGAGGCGCTTGTTGCCCCCGGAATTCAGGAGACCTTAGCATAGTTCCTGAGCATGTTTGGTACATTGGCTTAGGCGAGGTTGATTCCGATTGCACCATCTACTTCACAGACCAGGGGAGAAGCTCAGACTCCTTCCGCTCGTACTCTAGATCAGCGAGTCCATATTGGTCAGGTTCCAGGTGTCATGACGACTCAGCCTGTGGTCCCAGTTCAGCCCATGGTCAGGGCCGCAACATCTGAGGAAGAATAGCTTAGACTTGCAAGGTTCAAGAAGTATGACCCTCATACTTTCAGTGGTTTGGCTTCAGAGGGTGCACATGGTTTTCTAGAGGAGTGCCACCGTATTCTCCGTACTATGGGTATTGTGGAGACAAGTGGGGTTGGTTTTACTACATTCCAGCTGAAGGGAGCGACATATCAGTGATGGCGAGCGTATGAGTTGGGTAGACCGGACGATGCAGCTTCACTTTTATGGGTTCCATTTTCAGAGATGTTCCTAGGAGAGTTTGTTCCTCAAAACCTTCGGGATGCATGGCATGTGGAGTTTGAGCAGTTGTGCAAGGGCACTATGTCCGTGTTAGAGTATGCCGTTAGATTCAGCGATTTGTCCAGACATGCACCTACTTTGGTCATTACAGTTAGAGAGCGAGTATGTAAGTTCATTGAGGAGCTCAGACATGATATCCGGTTCAGCATGGCTCAGGAGTTAGAGTCAGATGTTCCATTTCAGCAGGTAGTAGAGATCGCCCGCCGATTAAAGGGCATATGGGACCAGGAGAGAGAGGACAGGCGGGGCCAGGAGAGAGAGGATAGGCGGGGTCAGGAGAGAGAGGACAAGGAGGCTAAGAGGCCTCACAGACCGGAGAGATCTACTAGTCCTTATTTTGGAGGCAGGGTACGGCATGGTAGAGGTTTTGTGGGTCAGCCAGTTCAGTTTGCACTTCAGGCTTCGCATGGTGTTTCAGGTACCCGTGGGTTTCAGAGTACCAGTATCGGACATCTTCCACAGCCATGTCAGCAGAGAGGTTTCTTTGAGTGTGGAGATACCAGCCACATTGTGAGAGATTGTCCTAGATTTTAGACAGATGTGTCACCACGGGGTATTCATGCTATGAGTTCGGTTCCGATTGCTGATATCCCTGCACCGTCAGCTTGGGGTACAAGTCAGGCGAGTAGAGGGTGCCCAAGAGGGGGAGGCCCAGCCCGTTGATGTACTTTCTACAGTAAGGCATAGGCCGTTGCACCAGATGACGTTGTACAGGTATGATTTCGATTTGTTATAGAGGAACATCATTCGTATTTTGTTTCGATTCTGCTTATCGAGGTGAGTCCTCCTATTTTGCTTCACATATGGGTGAGTTTCATAATTTTGTACTTTGCTTATGTGATTACCCATGTTAGGAGATTCTATAGTGGTAGCCCGTGTCTATCGTTTTGTTTTTATTCATTATTGAGAGTTATAAGACTAGGAGTGAATTTATGTTCCTCGTTTTAGTAGTTTTGATATGATTTCTAGACGATGGGTTACGACTTGTGACTTAAATGCTCTACCAGTGTGAGAGTTCAGTATGTGTTGTGATTTTATCAGCGGAATTGAGTTAGTGGAACATTTCGGTGGGTATGATGTGTATGCTACTTGCGATTCATAGATGAGGATTGGATCCTCACGTCTTTATGTGATTTGATATGTTGAAACCGGACTGCGCGCCGCGGTGGAGTATATTAGAATGAGATCCTAGTGATCAATTAATGTGCTTTGATTCTTCCTTGTTAAATTGATTCGTAGTATGGTACTGATAGGGAGTGATGTCTGTCGGGCTTGTTTTATAGTTCCTTCATGTGATTCTTTGTATATTCAGTCATTTTCATGATATGCTTATTGAGTTCTAGCTTGCGAGGTGTGTGCCCCGGTGGCGTTAGATGTGACTTGTTGATTCAGGTGAATAGTTACGAGGTCTTAATGTTTCTTGCATAGTTGTCAGTATTATGATGATTTGAAACAGGGTTCTAATAGGTTTGAGGCTAATTGTCGGTGCTGGATATGATTATAGGCGACTGTTGTGGCTAGGGATGTGGTTATAGGCATATGTGTGATGTGTTGCATCGTATGGTTGTAAGTTGTGGGTGTAGGCATAAGTTGTTGCAACTGGTTGAGGCTGATACCAGGTGTGGATGTAGGAATCGGGTCTTTTGGAGATAATCGGATAGTGAGAATCTCAGTTTTAAGGCTTATTGGTATTGGTTGAAGGGATAAATTTCAGTTGAGGTGGTGTCGTCAGGCTTATGTGGATTGGGGTGACGTGGGGTCACTCGCGGGTGTATATAAGATGAATACATTCAGTGATTTGATGACTTCTGGACGATTCTTGGCACGTTCGAGGACGAACGTTTATTTAAGAGGGGGAGAATGTAACGACATGACCGGTCATTTTGAGAATTAAAGTCATGTCCGGCGGCATAAAGTCTCGAGCATCTTCGTATTATGTGTTATGACTTGCGTGTATGGCCGAGTTTAATTTTCGGATGATTCGGGGTCAATTTGGAAGAAGGTTTCCTATTTTAGAAGCTTAAGCGGTAAGAGTTGACTGGAATTTGACTTTTGTGTAGACGACTCCGAAATAGTATTTTGATGATTCCAATAGTTTCGCATGGTGATTTTGGACTTAGTCGTGCGTCCGAATTTGGATTTGGAGGTCCGTAGAGTAATTTGAACCATTTCGATGAAAATTTGAAAGTTGAAGTTTTTGGAAGGTTGAAAGGTCTGACCGAGAGTTGTCATTTCGGCACGAGTTTTGGAAGTTGGAAGATTTTAAAGTTCATAAGTTCGATTCGTGGTGCGATTCGTAGTTTTGACGTTGTTTGATGTGATTTGAGACCTCGAACGGGTCCGTATTAGGTTATAGAACTTGTTGGTATGCTTGGACGGGGTCTCGGGAGTCCCGGGTGTGCTTCAGACGAGTTTCGGATGATTTTATGCTTGTGGTCAGGTCTGTTTCTGGTGTATCCGCATCTGTGGAGGTTTGATCGTAGATGCGGAGCCGCTTCTGCGAAGATTTTAGTCGCTTCTGCGATGTTGAGGCCTTGGGGGGGGGGGGGACTTCGCTTTTGCGGAGTATTTATCGCAGACGCGATGGCCGCTTTTGCAGCCCATTAATCGCAAATGCAAAAAAGTCCACTTCTTCGGCTATTTGTGCGCTTCTGCGGAGTCGCACGTGCGACTCCTTCTTGCGCAGGTGCGATCACTGGGCTGGCTTGTTGGGTTCACAAATGCGGACCTTTTCTCGCAAATGCGAGGCCACAGATGCGACGTTCCTGTTCGCAAATACGAAAAGACTGGGCAAAATCGCATATATGTCGAGGGTTTAATATTTTTAATATATTTTGAGTTCTAGACCTTAGTTTTGGGAGATACTTTATGGAGTTTTCAAGAAACGCATTGGGGTAAGTGTTCTCTACCCGAATCTTGTTATATTTCATGAATCCATTGCTATTTTCATCATCTAAATAGTGAAATAAATTGGAAATTTGGGGAGAATTGTTAGAAACCTTTCAAAATGTAAAGTGATAATTTGAAGAATGGACTGATGTCGGATATTGAACATTTTGGTATGGTTGATCTCGTATCGGAATGGGTATTTTTATTTTGTAAATTTTATCCGGTTCAGAGCTGTGGACCCGTGGTTTGACTTTTTATATTTTGTTAAAGATTAAGACTTTATTATCCGAAATTTATTTTCTATGTGTTTTTTTTATGGATTGAAGTTATTTTGGCTATATTTGAGCCGTTCGGAGGTTGTTTCACTTGAAAGGGACATTTTAGAGTATCGGCCTAACTTCTTTAAGGTAAGTATCTTGTCTAACTTTGTGTGGAGGAAACTACCCCTTAGAAATTGAGTATTTGGTTCTAATTGTGTCATGTGAAGTCCGTGTACGCGAGGTGACGAGTACGTGCTCGGGCTTATTTGTAAAAAGTTGACGTTTTAGGGCTCTTATGTTCTTATGCTCGTTAGATATGAAGTTGTTTTGTTATGTTAAGTTCCCTATTTACTAGTTTCACCTCTACGTGTCTTAATTGGAATTAATTGCTTCCATGTTCCACTCTTATTGCCTATTTGACTCTTGTGTGCCTTAATTGAAGTTGTTGTCTCTTCGATTGCAATGCTATCCTTTCCTAATTGCTTATTTTTAATTGAAATTAATATTTTCTCTTCTGTAATTGTCTATCCTTAATTGAGGTTATGATTATCTTTTCCGTTGTTTATCCTTAATTGAATTTGTTGTATCTCTTTCGTAATTGCTCAACCCTAAATGAAGTTTAGTTATCCTTTATCGTAGTTTCCTCATCCTTATTTGGAAATTATTGACTCGTGTTATCTCCCTTGATGTCAAATTGTACTATTGTGGAATCATTTGTTACATATCATTTCTCCCTTGTTGAGCTATTCTTATTGAAACTAGTATTCCCTATTGTGTTTATTCTTTGTGAGCTCGTTCTACTGCTTCTTTTTTATCCAAAGCTCTTGAGTTGATTTACTTGCCGTATTCTCGTGCTATTGTTGTTGTTGTTGTTGTACTCAGTTTGTTGAGCCGAGGGCTATGCGCGGTTGTGTTATTGACACTGTTTAGATGAAATGTTGTGGAATGTAGGCACATGTTGTGAAAGTCATTCTATTGTGATGTTGTGTTTTTGGCACGTGATATTGTCGAGAGGTTTTGTTCGGGTGTTTGCATGAGGTTTCTGCCGTACTATTTTTACTATTGATATTTGCATATGCGGCGTGACAAGACGGGCTATATATGTGGATTTTCCCATGTGGCGAGATAAGGTGGGAATATTATTATGCGCGTGCGGCGAGACACGGCGGGCATTTACTTTATTATTGCGCACGTGGCTAGACAAGGTGGGCTATGTCGGAAAATGATTTGCGATGACTTGTGATGGCCTGGGGGCATTGTTGTTGTTGTTGATATTTGTGTAGTGGCGTGCCTAACTTGTGTGAATTTTACCTTGTGCAAAATTGTGGGGATCGTTTCTTACGTGTCGTTCATTTTTCCTCTACTCTTATTCGTTGGCCCGAACTGTGATAGCACAATTGCACAAGCATACACGTACTTTATCACCCTATCGGTTTAAGAAGATGAACATTGATGCTAGTGATCATTTGTATGTACTCCGTCTACTTGTCTTATATGTGAGAATTGTTCTATTGGCACATGAGTCATCCGTGCAGTTATCAGTTGTAATGAGGGCACAAGATGCCAAGTGATTAGGGTTCATGAATTGGGACCCATGAATTGTGTGAGTTTTGAGGTTTGGTACCTCATAGAGATTATTGGATAAACTTAGTGTTAGAGCGGTTATTCTTATTGAGTTGCTACTTGTTTTTTTCCTTACTTGGTTCCACCGGGTTGTAACTGTGTCCAGCTTACTCTACAGTGCTATTACTTGTTGCGTTTTGTTGCTTCTAGTTCCTCTTGCAAGCATCGTATTATTGTTGTTAGCATGCCTAGCTTTATAGAGGTATCGTACCCTGTTATTTCTTCACCTATACTTGTCCAGATTATTTAGTCCAGTAGGTGTCTTGAATGTCCCTCGTCACTACTCCACTGAGGTTAGTCTTGATACTTACGGGGTACCGTTGTGGTGTACTCATACTACACTTCTGCACATTTTGTAAAGATTCAGGTATTTTGGAGTTGGTCGATCGCTAGCTAGCTGTACGGATCTTGCTGTGGAGACTCAAGGTAAACCTGATGCTGCGTCCGCATGCTTCGGAGTCACCTTCGGATATTGTACTTGCACAGTTTTATCTCTATTTCGAAATAGTTGTATCTAAATATTTTTTTTCTAGTAAACTCAGCAGAGATTATGACTTGTACTACCAGTTTTGGGATTGTAAGTTTTATATAGAGATTTCTATTTTATTTTTGTCAGTCGTTAGTTAAATATGGTTATTATTCTAGTAAATGTTAGGCTTACCTAGTCCCTAAGACTAGGTGCCATCACGGTATCCTACGGAAGGAAATTTGGGTCGTGACATAAAAAGGATAAACGTTGCCGCTAGAGTTCTCGTTTTGAAAGGAACGTGCCTGTGGCAGGTCTTTTTTCTTCATCTGATTAATTGGAATGAACTAAAAGAAAGCAAAGCGAGGGTCGCTGGTTGTTGTTTTTGTCAGCGATGGCATAGAAGTGGATTTAATCCACTGTTTTGCTATTTTACAAAGGTTGCAACAGCGGCGGCCAGGTCCTTTTGACAATAGTGAAAGACTTATTTTTAAAAGGCAAGTCAAATTTTCATTATTTAGTCTTGTAATAAATTTTCTTGTTCAAGACTTTGTTAACCTTTCAAAGTACTTTGCCTGATTAGTTAGATTCAAATTGTTTATGATTATTATAATGTGAGACTATATCTAGCAAAGTGGTTTTTATGAGATATTGAATGTACTCGTAAAGAAGCCTTGGTAGTACGTATATCTGATGGTTCTTTATCACTGTGAATTGATAATTGGCTATAATAAACTGGGCCGCTAGATTCCTTCTTCTTTTGTCATTAGTATAGGAAGGAAATAAAGTTTTATTTTGGCCTTTGCTTCACGTGAAGGTTCCCTAATGAAAACTTTTATTTGTTACATATGGAAGTTTTTCTCCTTTGCGGCTAGTGCTGGACGGTTTTAAAAAAATTTAGTTTTTTTTCTTGGGAAAAGGTCCAATTTGCTCCTCTACTATGGTATATTGTTTATATTTGTACCCCGTTATACTTTTCGTCTAGATAAACCCCTACGGTTACTAAACTTGTCAGAATTGCCCTTAACCCTAATGCCCTCCACTGTGGCAGCTAACCCCTCAATTAAATTGTCCGTGTCAGCAATTTTTAAGGGTCCCACGAAAAGTTTCAAACAAACCCCACTCGATCGGCTTGTATTCGGACGGCGTCGTCTGGGTGATGGTATAGTGCATTTAGGGCTTCTTTTACTGTGTTCTGTAGCTCCATATCTCTTCACTTCAGCTCCATAAAATTGCCCCAAAATCCTATTTATAGAGCTTTGGAGGGTTTTTTGGCGCTTCAGTTGAGGGGTTATGAATGGTATCAGTGAAGGAGAGAGCTCCGAAGAGATGTGTAGCCCAGCCGTTCGATGAAATTTCACAATGACGACTTGATTGGTCGGAAAGGGGGAACAACTTTTTGAATAAGAGTAAATCCTGGTGTAATTTTGTACTAGTCCTCACATGACTTTGGATTTTGAATATTCAAGGGGAAAATGTAGAAAAAGATCAGATATGTCAAATGTTATTTTTGTGATTTAGGGATTTTAAGTGTGTTTTAAGTGATTTTAGAAAAAGATTAAATTTTGGGATTTTAAGTGAGTTTAATTATTTACTATAAATGCATTTTAAAAATAGGTGTTGGCTTGACTATCTACATGGCACTTTAATTGAGGGGTTGGCTGCCACAGTGGAGGACCGTTAGGGTTAGGGGCTATAATGACCCAACTTATCATTTTGAGTAATTACTCTCCTTTCTACTATTTGAAGTCTTGAATAGTTTCATATGATGTATTATGACGTGTGTTAATCGCCGGTTTGATTTTCAGGTGTTTCGAGATTAGTTCGAAAGAATGAATTTCCTGTTGGAAGCTTAAATGAAAAGGGTTGACCGGTATTTGACTTTTATACAAACGACTCCGGAATGGAGATTTGATGGTTTCAATAGCTCCGTATGGTGAATTTGGACTTAGGAGTGTGTCCGAATAATTATTTGGAAGTTCGTAGTAAAATTTATCTTGAAATGGCAAAAATACGAAATTTAAAATTTAAAAGTTTGACCGGGGAGTTGACTTTCTGATATCGAGGTCGGAATCATATTCAAGAAATTGAAATAATTTTGTTATGTCATTTATGATTTATACGCAAAATTAGAGTTCATTCCGGATTGATTTGATATGTTTCGGCGCGAGGTTTGGAAGTTAAAAGATTTAAAATTCATTAAGCTTGAATTGGGATATGATTCGTGATTTTAGTATTATTTGTTGAGATTTGAGGCATCGACTAAGTTCGTATAATGTTTTAGGACATGTTGGTATATTTGGTTAAGGTCCCAAGAGCCTCGGGTGGATTTCGGATGGTTAACGAAATTTAAGTTGGATATTCCTAGAATGTTCGATGTCGATTTTTCAAGAATACGTGGTATCACATTAAGAAAATGAGCTCCAAATTCAGTTTTATTGAAGCATTAGATCCGTATTGAAATTACTGAGCCATAGCAAAAAGAATCGTCGAATTCGGACATCGTATGAGAGAGTTATGCCTATTTCCGTGTCAAGAATGATTTCCTGTCGCCGTCAGCGCCCAGGGTAGCATGGGGCGCTATCCCTGACACTGGGACTGCTGGAGGTACTTGAAAGAGCGGCACAGGCAGTGCCCCATGCCACCTGTGGCGCCACAGACGTAAAAATCCCATAAAACGGGGAGTTTTGCCATATTTACTCATTTTTGAGTTTGGGGGTGCTTGGTGAAGGTGAGATTTGGGCGATTTTCACGGAAAAATATTGGGGTAAGTGTTCCTTAACCTATATTGATTATATTTTATGATTCCATATTCATTTACATCATGAATCCGTGAATCTATGGAAGAAAAATCAGATTTTTATAAAATCTTCCAAAAATGTAAAATGAAGATTTGAAGGTCAATCCGATGTCGGAATTTGATAATTTTTGTATGGTTGGACTCGTATCGGAACGGGTGTTTGGAATTTATGAGTTTTGTCAGATTTCGATACGTGGGCCCCACTGTCGATTTTTCGAGCATAGTTGGAAATTTTTGTAAATTGTTAAATTGTAAGCATTAGAGTAAGTAGTGATTAATTTACACGTTTTTTAAATAGATACTAGTCGTTTGGCTTGAATTGAGAAGATAGGAAGGCGTATGGAGTTTAATACGCATGGAATGGAATTTCCGGAGTATTGTACAACATGTTTGGTGTTGAGGTGACGCGCATGCTAGGTGACGGGCGTGTGGGCGTGCACCCTGTGTACTGTGATTCCGTTATTCCTGTGGTACTGTGTAGTTACCTGAACTTATCTGAAATCATAAAAATCTCTACGTACTAGAGCTATTGAGCTGAGAATCATGTTAAAATCATGTTGAGGCTATATGCCAGTATTATTGAGATCCACAGAGGTCATATTGTTGTTGAATTTATTTAAATTGAAATTTTAAGACTCAGTCATGTTCATTCATTTCATATCATCTCTCAGTCTCTGTTGCTATTTATTGATTCATCATATCATCATTTTGGGCTGATTTTCATGACATTGTGAGCCCGAGAGATTGGAGAGATTGATGACTAAGTGAGGACGAGGGCCTGATTGTGAGGATAATTATGGGATCGGGTTGCACGCTGCGGCAGGCCAGATTGGCTTGTTATAGCACATGAGTTGTCCATGCGGATACAGATATTGATACAATAACACGTGAGTTGTCCGTGCAGTGCATGAGTTGTTCCTGCAGATTATAGCGCTTGGGCTGAAGGAGCCCCTTCGGAGTCTGTACACACCCCCAGTGAGTGCAGGTACCTACTGAGTGTGAGTGCCGAGTGACTTGGGAGGATTGAGTGACTATGAGGCATGAGTGACTGTGAGGATTGAGTGACTGGGAGGACTTAGTGACTGTGCGGATTGAGTGACTCGGAGGACTGAGTGACTGAGAGGATTGAGTGACTGGGAGGAGTGAGTGAAATGATACTTTGAGAGTGCGCATATGATTATATCACTGAGGTGCATCGCATTGACATGCACACTTGACATACATTCATAGAGATGCATTTTTCTCATGTTGTACGGTATCACGTCATTCATGACTTCTCACACATATTGGCATATGGGCATAGTGATGCATTTTCCACTGGCTATGTGGAAAGAAAATGAAACATCTTATTTATTATTGAAAGGAATTTTTGGAAAAATTATAGTTTTCAGACTTACTCATATTTTTGGTGATTTTCGGCAAAGGATTTGAGTTTTACTGTTATACTTGAAAAGAAAATATTTATTTTCCGGAATTGTATACGAGCTGAGTATTCTATTATTGAGTTATTACTTGTGCTGCTTTAAATTGTATTGTTATGAGATGTTATTGGTTATTGGAGTGGACTTTGACCTTGGTGCAAGCTCGTCACTACTTTCAACCTAAGGTTAGGTTTGTTACTTATTGAGTAATTGGGGTCGGTTGTACTCATACTACACTTCTATACCTTGCATGCAGATGTTGGCTGCTGATCATGTTGTGTTCGTTGTTAGCTGGATCGGAAGATATACCTGCGTTCCGGTTATAGCTGCCTCTTGCTCATGGTAGCATTAGATTTATAAAGAAAACTTGTTTATGTACATTTCGAACAGATGATGTATATACCAGCTTTGTAAATTCTAATCTTAGAAGCTCACGATTTGTGCTACCAGTCCTTGGGGAGTTAATAGAGTTAGTTAAATATTATTTAAATCAGATATTTGTAAATTGGCTTACCTAATGGGTTAGGTTAGGTGCCATCACGGCTAGTCGGATTTTGAGTCGTGACAAGTTGGTATCAGAGCCCTAGGTTCATAGGTTCTACAAGTCATGAGCAAGTGTCTAGTAGAGTCTTGCGGATCGGTGATGTTTGGCATATTTCGATATGTGTTAATGTTACTTTGCCCATGCTTTAACCACTTTTTGATGTTATTTAATCTTTAAAACACCCAACATGGTGTAATTATTGGTTTGATGACTAATTAAGTTATGTGTGACGATTTAAGGTGTTCGGAGTACAAAATATGAAGAAAAGGTGGTTTAGCTAGAGGAAGAAGGGTTGGATGCGTCGCATCCAACCTAGGAAAACATCATCCTGCATGCAACCTTAGCAGTGAAGTTGTGCCATCGCGTCCGCCATCGCGTGCGAAACTGGGAAGTAGAAGTGAAGCTGGATGCGTCGCGTCCACCATCGCATGCGAAGCTGAGAAATAGAGGACAAGGTGGATGCGTCGCATCCACCTTAGCATCAATCCCTGAAGCCGAATTGGACTAGGAATGGGAGAGCTTTGGCCCACGACTTTTGTACGCAATATATAAGCTAAAAACGCCTCTTTTAGGTTATCGAACATATTGGGAAGAGGGAAAAAGCCACGACAAAGCTGTGGAGGCCGGAATTCATCAAGTTTCATCTTTCTCCCACCAAACTTAGTAATTTTTATGTTTCTTTATATGATTTGTTGTTTGGCTACCATGTCTATGTGGAGCTAAACTTCACGTTCTAGGGTTATGGTTCTTTCATGACTATTGTTATTCGGATATTGATTTTGACTTCTTGATTTATCATATTAGTTTATTTATTCAATCTTGCGCTTAATTATTTAATTGCTTGATCACCAATTGAATATTATCTACGAATCTAGAATTGAACTCGAAAGTGGGAATTCTATATTGCATATAGGATTGAGTAGGGCAAGTTCTTGAACTCGGGCATCGGGGAACGGATTCGTGGTTAGGATAGACATATACCTAATTGCCTTGCTTGGTTGATTTACAGGAATTATAAATGCGTTCTTGTTGATTCTAACTCCATAGACATATAGGCGTTAGGTTAGCTTGAATAGGCGAGTAAGAACTCGACAGATTCTTATGAGCAATATTAACCCTGTCAACCAATAAGCTAGATAAATTAGTCGGTCAATTCAATTGAAGAATACAATAGGATTGTTAGATAGCCCATAACCCTAGATCGTTTTCATTACATTGATATCATTAAAATCTGCTCTTCCTCTGTTCAAAGTTTATTATTTATATTTTTCTTATTTAATTAGTTAGAATAAAATATTTTTAGATTTAATTCTTATTTAGATAATTAAGATAGGCTAATTTAGTTAATAGCTAATCATAAGTCCTCGTGGGTTCGACATCCGACTTTGAGTCACTTTATTACTTGACGACCGCGTATACTTGCGTGAGTGTGTTTGGTCGCAACAATCGGTATGATGACGTCCATACTTATCTTCGAGAGGCTACAGGGCATTTAGGATAATTTCCCATCTTTCTTTCCTTATCGCGCGGAATTGATTCAGCTTGAAACATAACTTTTTGAATTCCTTCCACGCATTCGTGTGCGCATGTGAGCGCTCGATATCAGTTGTTCATCGTCGACTTGTGATTCTATAAATGAGGTTCAAGATGTGTATTCTGTGTTTTTGGTGATGGGCCAGTCTGGAGAACTTGAGGCCAGGTTTAGACCGCAGCTTAGGCTCGATGGTTTCAGTTGTGTGAACTTGTACATATGGACTCATATATCCGGTAATGTCCCTATGAGTGGAATTCGTGGATCGATGAACGGTTGAATGACTATATGAGGAGTATGATGTGACTGTGGGATGTGTTAAGATGGTTCGAATATGACGGGAAGAGTTTGTTTGGGATGTGAAAAGGACTATTGGGTGCTTGATTTCTATCTTGATGTGACGTATCGTCACGAGTTATGAGTGTGTTGAAAGATTTTTCAATTTGTTTAAATGTGGAACGAAGTAGATTTTTCATGTCTTGTGGTGAGTTCAGACCCAGGGAGATTAAGTGATGGCGTAGTAGTTGTGGTTGTGAAAGATTATGGAGAGATATCAGTTTGAAGCTAAACAGGTGGGTTTTCACCTACGAGGTAAACTACGGATGTACGGTCATTATGATGTTGTATGGAGGTTTTCTTTTCTACCGGCGAGGTGTATGTGTTGAGAGTTGAATTTGAATCTGGTTGAGAAAGTTGACTTGACTGTCAAGAGAATAAATGCGAGCTTAGCGGATGATTGAGGTATTTTATGGTTGGTGTTGCATGAGCCTGTGAAGAATTTTGTTGAATCTCACTGTAGTATCATGGAGGTAATACGGTATGGGTGTTATGAGTTATTAAATGAAATGATTTATGGCTTTGAGCCAAGTGGGGGAGCCTACTATTGACAGTATGACTTCATAGTTATATGTTAAATTTTAGTTTTGGTCTGAGACATACTTGTAGATCAGTTATGAATGTAGAGGTTGAGATCGAGGATGACTCGAATAAGGAAATTCCTGGATACGGATTATATTGCACTTATGAATATATGAAAATCACGGAATGAGTGAGTTGATATTTGTGAAGGACGTAGTGCGCACATAGTATGAATTTGATTGGTGGTGTTAAGGCAAGGGTACTTCTTTGGGTATTGTTGTACTAATGGGGCATGTGCCTTTCGGCCCGTTTGGGTGGTGCAATTGATATTTGAGCCAGTGGATGACTCTCAAAAAAGTTCTAATGGATTCAAGATTAATATGTAGCAACTGAGAATTTTGGCGAATTTGTATATGTCTAGAATTTGAGATTTTTAAGTTCGATGGTATCGAAACTTGTGGCACTTTTTCTATATCATTATGGATTTAATATTTTGGTATCAGGAAGATGAAGGAAATAGCTTTAGACTCAAATAAGATATTTTTAGAGTGGGTGTTTCGGTTGTGATATTTATGGGGGTAATTATGATGTGGTGGGACTCTACAGATATTTTGGTGGCAATATTCTTGGGTTTGGTGACCTGCGTGGCTTGGTAGAGTTAGGGAGATTCAGCTCTAATGGCTTGGTTATGTGCAAATGGATTTCAAAGTGTTCTTGATGGTTTCTACCATGGTTTGAACTGGATATTTTTTTTTACTGGTGTGAGGAACGTATTGTGAACTGTGATTTCCTCCTGGAATGAAGCAAGAGAAAGGTTTCTAACTAACCAGGTATGTAATTTACTGGTGACTCAAAGTTCATAATGAGATTCTTGTGCTTGTCACATGATGGCATGATAGATGTGGTGTGTTGTGTGGGTTTAAGATTTACATCTACAAGTTGGCAGTTCAGTCTTGAAGGGAAGGTCAATAGTTTTGGACAGCATGGTCAGTTTCAGATTTAGAGGTGGATGTTATAACAGCTCGGTAATCCCTGAGAAGGGTGCGTATTTCAGAAGGCGCATAGTGTTTTGACTTACAGATGTTCATCGGTATTGCAGTACTCACTTGGTTAATAGACTGTTGATATTGTAGTTATTACTATGTGGCCCGAAAAAATTTTGGAAGAATTCCTCGTGGGATGATTGTGCATGAGAGATATGTTAGTCATTCAAATGCTAGAGTTGGGATCAGTTATGATGATTCATGCGTCCTATGAATTTGGAGACTGGGAGTTCTCAGAAGCATATTGTTTCAAGGTTGTGACCTGTTTGAAGTGAGTATTTTATTTAAATCCAGTGGAGGCACTAGTTGCATTAATTATTTGGGATAGCTATGCGCTATGAGTGCGTATATATGTGAGGTTTGAGCCAAAGTGCGGGCATCGGGGCAAGTATTTATACTCGAAAGAATGCTTAGGCTATGATATGCCTAGAGTTTACTGTTAAGCGTAAAGTTATAACATTTCTCGTGTTCTTACCTTTGTTGAGAACTATCTGGGTTGCACTTGAGGTTAAAAGAGAATAATTCCCTGAATAAATGGGGTAGTTACTATTTTTGTGTTAAATTGCCGATTTGAAGTGTGATAGCAGACTTTGCACATGCTTACACTATGGCGTATTTTTTATACTAGTCCAGGAGTATGAGAATCTTATTTCATTATCATATACAAGTGTACTTGTTAATTGCTCTTGTATGATATGCTGGGACTGGAGGTTTGTGACCATGCCAGGCGATTCATATTATTGGCACGTAAGTTGTCCGTGTCGTGTGTGGGAATTTTATTTCTTTGATAATTTATCAGATTTCATTGCTTTTCTTCCTCTACTATAAAAATTACATGAGCAGCGTATTTGAGGAATTGTGTACATGCGCATACGGTTATCCTCTTCACGAAATTTGAGGAGTTGGTTGTAAATATTAGGTTGTGGTGGTGCTAGCTGATCTTGCGAAACAGTTCTCTTCTTTGAGATATTTTCCATTTTTGGGTGCACAGATTGCACAGCTTTTTGCTTGAGATATATTGGTGTGGCGTGTATATGGAGTAGTTGTGTTTGATAATATAAGGTCATCGGACCTAGAATGTGTACTATCGGATTTGATAATAGTATATTTGGGAGGATGATATTGAAAGTTGACTTAGAAAGTGATTATGGTTCTGGTTGGGGCGAGAGAGCTCCATGACTAGTTGGTCTGATAAGTGGTTATGAGATTCCACGTGTTTCTTTAATTTTTATCAGTGTACAAAGGTTTTGGGAATGAGGTTTTGTTTGATATGAGGTTTAATACTAGTACTGGGTTGGTTTTGAGTATTTACTGTGACCGAAAATGGTGTTGTGAGTATGTGAGTTGTGTAGTATGTTATGCGACTATATATGGGGTCATGGTTATGGATTGATATAGCTTGTTCAAACTTATATAGTGTGTAGATGTGAGACTCGGGTCTTGTAAGAAATTCTAGATGTTGGAAATTGGGCTCTAAGTTTTACGGACTAAGGTTAGAGTAATGATCTTCAATTGCGTAGTGTTCTCAGGCCTATATGGAATAGGGTGGCTTAGGACCACCCATGGGTATGTGCATGGTAATATGGAATAGTGATTTGATAGCTTGGAAAATAACTTTTGGCACGTTCGAGAATGAACGTATGTTTAAGTGGGTGAGAATGTAACGACTCAACTTATCGTTTTGAGTAATTACTCTCTTTTCTACTATTTGAAATCTTGAATAGCTTCATATGATGTATTATGACGTGTGTGAATCGTCGGTTTTGATTTCCAGGTGTTTCGAGATTAGTTCGGAAGAATGAATTTCATGTTGGAAGCTTAAATAAAAAGGGTTGATCGGTGTTTGCCTTTTGTGCAAATGACTCCGGAATAGGGTTTTGATGGTTCTAATAGCTCCGTATGGTGAATTTGGACTTAGGAGTGTGTCCGGATAATTATTTGGAAGTCCGTAGTTAAATTTGTCTTGAAATGGCAAAAATAAGAAATTTAAAATTTGGAAGTTTGACCGGGGAGTTGACTTTCTGATATCGAGGTCAAAATCATATTCTGGAAACTGGTATAGCTTTGTTATGTCATTTATGACTTGTACACAAAATTAGAGTTCATTCCGGATTGATATGATATGTTTCGGCGCGAGGTTTGAAAGTTGAAAGATTTAAAGTTTATTAAGCTTGAATTGGGGTATGATTCGTGGTTTTAGTATTATTTGATGTTATTTGAGGCATCGACTAAGTACGTATGATGTTTTAGTACTTGTTGGTATATTTGGTTGAGCTCCCGAGGGCCTCGGGTGGATTTCGGATGGTTAACGGAATTTAAGTTGGATATTCCTAGAATGTTCGATGTCGATTTTTCAAGATTACATGGTATCAGATTAAGCAAATGAGCTCCAAATTCAGTTTTTATTGAAGCATTAGATCCGTATTGAAATGACGGAGCCATAGCAAAAAGAATCGTCGAATTCGGACATCGTATGAGAGAGTTATACCCATTTTCGTGTCAAGAATGATTTGCAGGAGGTACTGGAAAGGGCGCCACATGCAGCGCCCTAGGCCACCTGTGGCGCCACAGACGTAAAAACCCCATAAAACGAGGAGTTTTGTAATTTTTACTCATTTTTGAGTTTGGGGAGCTCGGCGAATGCGAATTTTGGGCGATTTTCACGGGAAAACATTGGGATAAGTGTTCCTTATCCTATATTGATTATATTTCATGATTCCATATTCATTTACATCATGAATCCGTGAATTTATGGAAGAAAAATCAGATTTTTCTAAAATCTTCCAAAAATATAAAATGAAGATTTGAAGGTCAATCCGATGTCGGAATATGATAATTTTTGTATGGTTGGACTCGTATCGGAACGAGTGTTCGGATTTTGTTAGTTTTGTCAGATTTCGATACGTGGGCCCCACTATCGATTTTTCGAGCGGAGTTGTAAATTGTTAAATTGTAAACATTAGAGTAAGTTGTGATTAATTTGCACGTTCTTTGAATAGATACGAGTCGTTTGGCTTGAATTGAGGAGATAGGAAGGCATATAGAGGTTGATACACGCGGAATGGAATTTCCGGAGTGTTGTACAGCTTGCTCGGTATTGGATTTGGCTTGTTCGAGGTAAGTAACTCTTATAATCTTGGAGCTAAAGGTATAAACCCTGTATTATACGTGTTATGTGTTTGGTGTTGAGGTGACGCACATGCTAGGTGACGGGCGTGTGGGCGTGCACCGTGTGAACTGTGATTCCGTTATTCCTATGGTACTGTGTTGTTACTGAACTTATCTAAAATTATGGAAATCTCTACGTACTAGAGCTATTGAGCTGAGAATCATGTTAAAATCATGTTGAGGCTATGTGCCAGTATTATTGAGACCCATAGAGGTCATATTGTTGTTGAATTTATTTAAATTGAAATTTTAAAACTCAGTCATGTTTATTCATTTCATATCATCTCTCAGTCTCTGTTGCTATTTATTAATTCATCATATCATCATTTTGGGCTGATTTTCATGACATTGTGATCCCGAGAGACTGGAGAGATTGATGACTGAGTGAGGGCGAGGGCTTGATTGTGAGGATAATTATGGGATCGGGCTGCACGCCGCAGCAGGTCAAATTGGCTTATTATAGTACGTGAGTTGTCCGTGCGGATACAGATATTAATACTATAGTATGTGAGTTGTCCATCCAGCACGTGAGTTGTCCGTGCAGATTATAGTGCTAGGGCTGAAGGTGCCCCTCCGGAGTCTGTACACACCCCTAATGAGTGCAGGTACCTACTAAGTACGAGTGCCGAGCGCGAGTGCCGAGTGACTTGGGAGGATTGAGTGACTGTGAGGCATGAGTGACTGTGAGGATTGAGTGACTGGGAGTACTGAGGGATTGTGAGGATTGAGTGACTGGGAGGACTGAGTGACTGAGAGGATTGAGTGACTGTGAGGACTGAGTGAAATGATACTGAGAGTATGCATATGGTTTTATCCCTGAGGTGCATCGCATTGACATGCACACTTAACATACATGCATAGAGATGTATTTTCCTCATGATGTACGGTATCACGTCATTCATGACTTCTCACACATATTGGCATATGGGAATAGTGATGCATTTTCCACTGGCTATGTGGAAAGAAAATAAAACATCTTATTTATTGTTGAAAGGAATTTTTGGAAAAATTATAGTTTTCAGACTTACTCATATTTTTGGTGATTTTCGGCAAAGGATTTGAGTTTTACTGTTATACTTGAAAAGAAAATATTTATTTTTCGGTATTGTATATGAGCTGAGCATTCTATTATTGAGTTATTACTTGTGCTACTTTAAATTGTATTGTTATGAGATGTTATTGGTTATTGGAGTGGACTCTGACCTTGGTGGAAGCTCGTCACTACTTTCAACCTAAGGTTAGGTTTGTTACTTATTGAGTACATGGGGTCGGTTGTACTCATACTACACTTCTGTACCTTGCGTGCAGATGTTGGCTGCTGATGATACTGTGTTCGTTGGGAGCTGAATCGGAAGATGTACGTGCGTTCCGGTTGAAGTTGCCTCTTGTTCATGGTAGCCTTAGATTTATAAAGAAAATCTGTTTATGTATATTACGAACAGATGATGTATTTATTTCATACAAACTTTGTAAATTCTAATCTTAGAAGCTCATGATTTTTACTACTAGTCCTTGGGGAGTTAATAGAGTTAGTTAAATATTATTTGAATCAGATATTTGTAAATTGGCTTACCTAACGGGTTGTGTTAGGTGCCATCACGGCTAGTTGGATTTTGGGTCGTGACAAGGGCAATTCTAACAAGTTTGTTAACGGTAGGGGTTGATCTGGACGAAAAGTATAATAGGGGACAAATGTAAATGATATACCATAATAGAGGGACAAATCCGGACCTTCTCCCTTTTTTTCTTTTGTCTAATAATTATATGAGCCTATTACACATGTATATTAATTTGTATAAATTAAGAATTCATGTTCAATAAATAGATACTACCGAAGTGGTTTGTTTATTTGGAATAAATGAAAATTCTTAATATTTAATTTATATATGTGAGATGATATTATACATGGTTAAGAATTTATGATGAATAAATGCTTATCACAAAGGTGATTAATTTATTTGAAATCATTAAAATTCTTAGTAGTTTATACATATGCGATGATATAGTACATGGATTGAGAGTTATGATTAATAAATATGATCTACTGAAGTAGTCTGTTTATTTGAGTCATTAAAAAGGTGTTAAATGTACCATATAAAAATTATCTTTGAAAGTGTATGTTAGTGGTGGAGTTTATCTATTGAAAAACGATTTATAATTAGATACTAGTATCACTATATTATAGGTGACAAAGGGGTGGGCCGGGCTGGGTTGAGTAAAAAAGTGATCGGCCGGTCACCAATCCGGGCCGGTTATCGGTTTTTCCAAATTGGGCTTAACGGGTCCTATTCTATCCGGTCAAATATTGAATCGGAACGGTTCCGGACCTAAGGGGTCGGGCTGGACCGGGTTTATTTATTATTAATCTTTTTTGTATAGCAATCGTCAACTTTATCAAAATAAAAAAATCAAAAAAAATCAAAAAATAGCCATTTTACCGTTCCGGTTAATCGGTTCCCATGTGACTTGACCATTATGGGTCATTCCGGTCCGATTAACTGGTACCAAAAACTACCTGGCACATTCCGGTCCCCGTCCCAACCCATCCCTGCCCGGCCCCTTATTATCGGGCCGGGCTAAAACCGGGCCAGTCCGGCCCATTTGACAGCTTTACACTATATTCATGAGAAGAGATATTAAGTATTTCGTTCTAAGGGATGAAAAGTAATATCTTGGATCCTCATGTATATAAATCAAGAGGAAAATTTGTTGCAAGTGAAAATTTTGTGTATCTTACCCAAAATAAAGGATATAATGTATGTTCTGTGCTCATGGGACAATAATAAGGAGAAATAAGTTTGATCAAATTTATTTTAATACATGAAAATGTCTAAAATGGTTATTCTCCGAATTTGGTCATAGATTTGGAGGTGATAATTTTGACGAACTCCAATTGACCTTAAATTTGATGGGTCCATTGAAAATGACTAGGTGAGAAATACTCAATGCTATGTAGTGAATCACGTTATTTTCTGGTGTTTCGAGGTCTTTTAGATGTGGTTTTAAGTAGTTTATTGAATTAAATAAGCTTTAAATATAAAAAACTATTTTTTATATATCAGTTTTATTTGTGTTAAATCTGAAACATGATTACACATGATGATTTAACTTAATATGATATATGGAAAGAATGTAAATCACATTGGTTGAATCTTAAATTCGCCTAAAAAGACTTATTCTAATTTGGTCTAGTTTTTGTGATCATCATCTCCAATTGACTTGGAATTTGGTGGGTTCATCGGGAACGACCTGATAAGAAATACTCACTGCTATGCGGTGAATTATGTTGTATTTCGGCAGTTCATGGTCATTTAATTGCGAGATTAAAATGTGATTTAGATATGAAAAGTCATTCCTTTTATGCCAGTCTTATTTTGGTAAATCTGGAACATGATGACGCATGTTTATTTTACATGAACTGATATATGGTTGGAATGTATGCCATGTTTTAAATCCTAAAAAATGCTTAAATGGTAGCTTTTCCAATTTGGTTATTGTTTTGAAGATCATGACTTTTATGATCTCCAATTGACCTGACATTTGGTAGGTCTATCGGAAGACTCCAGTAAATAATACTTGTTATATGGAGTGAATAACATTAATTTAGTGTTTCATGACTGTCTAGATGGGTTTTTGAGCATTTTGTAAATTTTGGAACTTAATCCTTAGAGAAAATTTTGCGATTGTGATCAAGTGGTGATAGGAATTAACCCTTATGATTTCCACTATCTATTTATAGTTAGATAATAAATTTATGCATCGACCTTAGGTCTTCCTCCATATCGGATAAATTTATTATGAACTCACATAGTATAATTACTAGTTATTGATAACTTGTATTGACTCTCTATCTGAGTTTACATGTTGAATCAATTTTGTAATTATATTGAAATCATGATTAAGTGGTGATAGGAATATATTTCTATGGTCTCCCACTATTAATTTTAAGTGAGTGTAAATTTACCCGTCGACTTTAGGTCTTCCTCTATATCGGATAAATTTATTACAAGCTCACTAGGTGAAGTACTAGTTATTAATATTATGTACTTACTCTCCATCTGAGTATACATGTTGGATCAACGAAACTAGAGATATTAATTATGATTTTCACTTGACTTAAATTAATTGTATACTCTCCATCTAGGTTGGTTTATTTTAATCCATTAGAGTGAATAATCTAGCATTACCTGTATATATTGCAAGAGTAGTTCTTTTTCCGTCAAAATTTGCTATTCAAGGTGCATGAATATATGTGTGTAGTGTGTTTGAAATTTTCATATTAAATAGTTATATACATTTGACTAAAAATAATAGTTTGCTCTCCATCTAAGTTAGTTCTGTTTCTTTTTGGATTGTATAATTCTTGCATTATATAATATACTTTGCATGAATGACCCTTTTCCCATCGAAATTTGCTATTCGAGATGCATGTATGTATGTATATTGAATGCAGTCTGAATTTTATTATTCAGTGTTAATTGACTTATTATGATCTATTTAATATTGTATATCTCAACTCCACAATGACTTCACGTAGTTTGTCGTATTACTTGTCAAAAATTTTCTTTGGTCGTGATAAGACATTAATTTAAAGGATGTCATATATGTACCATTTGTTATAAGAAATTTAATTTTAATTTTTGAGCAAAATAAGAGATGGATATCTGATTTATTTTCTAATATCTCTTGTGTTATTGATCTTGATAAATATTTTATCTCTTGTGGTACATTGATGCATGACCTTGTTATTATTAATGTCTCTCCTGAACTAAGAAATATTTGTCAAGACCCAAAAATCGCTAGCCGTGATGGCACCTAACTCGACCCGCTAGGTAAGCCAACTAACAGATAATACAAGCTAAAAGAAATTATAGGAAGATAATGAAGAGATATCTGAACTTTTACAAATTACCCAAGAACTAGTAGTACAAATCATGAGCTTCTAAGAATTAGAATTTACAAGCTGATACAAATAATTACACGATCTGTTGAAAACTACATAACAGACTAATAAAATCTAAAGCCACCAAGGACAAGTAGTAGCTATATCCGGAATGCACGAACATCCTCAGGGTCAGCTCCCAACGTCACCAGCAGCTCCGCTCCAAAAGTCTGCACACAAGGTGCAGAAGTATAATATGAGTACAACCGACCCCATGTACCCAGTAAGTATTTTGTCTAACCTCGTCGAAGTAGTGACGAGGCTTTTTAGTTAAAAGATGCTCACTGATAAAATTTGTAATGTAACTAACAATAAAACTATACTATAGTATAACAGAATAGAGCACACGAGCGAATGTATAAAGCAATAACAAAGTACTAGAAGAGATTACAATCCAACAGTTTCTAATATCTTGACCAATCTTTTCCTTAGAATGAAACCCAATGAATCACAATAATCACCTCAAAACTTTCATAGTGTGAGAGAAACGCTCAAGACATCAAGTTCAACGGCACGGCAATATCCTTCGTGCATTTATCTCATCCTCACCAAATATGCATAAAACAATACCAATCGAAGGGCAGAAATATCGATAACAGAAATGACAAAGTAGAAAATACGCAAGTAGTAATAAGGAACGAGAATGTACATATGGACATCAGTAACAGACTAGGTGGAAAGCATAAAGGTAATGACAACAATTAGGAAAAAGAATGTAACTTCAACTAACTAGCATGGTGGAGGCATGAAGATAGATATTGCAAATAAGAAAGGGGACACATGATCTTTATAAGTTAACAAGTAGAGACATGAATGACTAACATTGAAGAAGACCTGTACCTAAGTGCAACAAAATAGATATGTCATAGATGCAATTATAACAGCAGGAAGTAGGCATGATATTTACAAGTTAAGCAAGTAGAAGGCCTGAGTGCGACAATGACAAATAAGATAAAGAACAAGAACAAGGCTTCAACAACAAGTCACATAAGAACTGTGAGTACGAAAATGACAATTCAAGGTAAGGACATGAAGATATCTGCAAGAAAAAGGAAATCACAACATAATGCATGTCCCTCGTCCTCACTAGTATGGAAACACCCTTCGTGCCATGAACTCGCAATAACACAAAAGCATGATAATATAAATGCAATGACACGACATCAACCTTCGTGTCTTTACTCATATAACATGGCATGACATCACCCTTCGTGCTTTTACTCACAAATGATATGGCACTGCATCACCCTTCGTACTCACAATGATATGGCACGGCATCACTCTTCGTGCTTTTACTCTCAATAATATGGCACGGCATCACCCTTCGTTGCTTTACACTCTCCCTCAAATGATAATGTATAAACAAAGGCATGGCATCACCCTTCGTGCTTTACACTCTTCCTTACCAAGCATATGTATATCAATGACAAACAAGGCAGGAAGCATAGATAACGTCAAGGAGATTGTTTAAACGAATATTCCAAATGAATCCCAATCACAACTTTTCAAGCCAACAATAGTTCAATAAACCCGCAAGAACCTTATTATTCAAGTATTCCAACAAATCTCATAAATGATTTACAACACAAGTATAGAATCTAGTATCTCAAGAATATTGGCCAAAGCAATGTATTAATGATTATGCATATTGATGAACGAATTTAACACACCAATGTATTCTCATAATTTCATCGAATTTGATCAAGCTATAATAAGCTAAGTCTTAGTTTTTAACATTTAATACTATATTTTTAGGATCCAGGAGCCAAGTAAGGCATGAAGCAAGAAGGTCACGTGATTCTACAAGATACAATTTATAACATAATTTACCACCGAGCACGGTTAACCCTGGCACATGCATATATGCTCGTCACCTCATATATGTATCACCCCTGCATGTAGCAAACAATGTCAAATAGTAGGAAAACTTCCCTCAACAAAGTTAGGCAAGACACTTACCTCGCTCCAAAAGTCCACTCAAAGCTAAATCACAGCTTTGCCTCTCAAACAAGCCTCTGGACCAATAGAATCTAGCAAATTACCAATCAAACGATTCAAATTAAGCTTTAGGAGCTACCCACGATTGCAAAATATTCAATTTAGGTCATTATTGAAAAAGTCAACAAAGGTCAACACCCAGGCCCGCTTGGTCCAAACCCGAAATTCGGACCAAAACTCGAGTACCCGTTCAGCACCGAGCCTGGTTATGTAATTTGTTTTGATGTCCGACCTCAATTTGAGGTCTAAATCCCAATTTGACAAAAATCCTTAATTCTACCCAATCCCCCAATTTCCACCATGAAAATCCTAAATTTTAGGTTGAAAACCTATGAAATATAATGGGTAATTGAAAGAAAGTATGTTAGAATAACTTACCAATAAATTAGGGAAGGAAATCTTTTAGGAAAATTGCCTCTAGGTCTTCTAGTTTTGAAATTTTGAAGGAATGGCAAAAATCCCGTAATTAGGACTGTTTTTAACACTGGGCGTCAGTGTTCATCACGTTCGCATGAACACTGACGCGTTCGCGAAGAGCAGTGCCTGTTAGTCTTACGCGATCGCAAGAGGCTACATGCGTTCGCGAAGGTTTAGCCCCCCTGACCTCCGCATTCGTGAGAAAAGACCCTCGTTCGCGCAGTGTAACCTCAACTCTCCTGCCCAGCCTAGCTAATGCTACGCGTTCGCGTGTGACGGGTCGCGTTGGCATAGAGCAGCCCCTCATTGCTCTGCGTTCGCGACCAAAGTCTCACGTGCGCGTAGTATAAAATCCTTCCCAACCCAGATCACCTTCGCGATCGCGAAGCACAACACACCAGAACCAGCTACAGCAAAAACATCAGATTTTTTTCTAAGTCCAATTCACCCCGTAGCCTATCCGAAACTCACCCGAGCCCTCGGGGCTCCAAACCAAACATGCACACAAGTCTAAAAATATCATACGAACTTGCTCGCGCGATCAAATCGCCAAAATAACACCTACAATTACGAATTGAACACCAAATCAAATAAAATTTTCAAGAAAACTTTAAAAGTTCTATTTTCACAACCGGACGTCCGAATCACGTCAAACCAACTCCGTTTCTCACCAAATTTCATGGACAAGTCATAAATATGGTATTGGACCTATATCGAATTTCGGAACCAAAATATGGACTCGATATCCAAAAGTCAACTATGGGTCAAATATTTCAAATTCATTAAGCCTTTAAACTTTCAAATTTCAACAAAATGCGATAACTCGAGTTAGGGACTTCCGAATTCGATTCCGGGCATGCTCCCAAGTCCCAAATTATGATACGGACCCATCGGGACCGTCAAAATACGGATCCGAATCCGTTTTCTCAAAACATTGACCGAAGTCAACTCAAATAGCTTTAAGGCAAAAATATCATATTTTTATCATTTTTAACATAAAAACTTTTTAGAAAAACACCCAGACTACGCACGTAAATCGAGGAGAGCTAAAATGAGGTATTTGAGGCTTCAAAGCACAGAATTAAGTTCTAAGACATAAGATGATCTATCGGGTCATCACAATATTAATCTACCATATAAGAGAAAATATTCTTTAAAATTGAATGAAACTTATCTGTGCACTTGCGTCTAAGTCATAATTATCTGGATAGGATTTCAGTTGGTTAATGATGAACCTTAAGGTTCTTTTAAAGTAGAGGCACTACCAACTATGGATCCTGTTTAGAAGAAAATGTGACTAAAAAATATTTCTGCTCCAAAGAAAAGAGAGCTGGTGATAGTTAGAACTAATCCATTTTTGATTGTACTGTCTAATGAATATATAAGAAAGAGGTGGTTTTGAATATTTTTATGACATTCATAAATGATTACTCGGACTATGAATATATTTATTTTATGCACCGTAAGTCTGAATGCTTTGAATAATTTCTGATTTTTAAGGCTTGATATGGGGAAACACCATGAAAATATATTAAATTACTACGATCTGATCATAGGTGGATAGCACTTCTCTATAAAGTTCATTAATTACTTATCAAAATAGAAGATTATATCTCAATTGTCTACACCGAATACTCCATAATAGAGTGGTGTAGTAGAGAGAAGAAATAGGACTCTTATGGAGATGTTTAGATTAATGGTGAGTTATTCTGAGTTATTTCTTTTTTCGTTATGGAGATGCCTTAGAAACTGCAATTACATTCTTATTTTAGTTCTTTCTAAGTCAGTATCTTGGACCCCATAGGACTGTGGACTTAACGTAAGTCCGATCTGCGGCAAGTTCGGATATGAAATTGTCCAATATATATACTGAAAGGAAAAATAGATAAGATAAAATCAAGGATGATTATTTGCGCGTTTATTGGATATCCAAGGGAAAGAAAGGAGGTTTATTTTATTTTCATAAAGAAAAGAAGGTAATTGTTAGCACAAATACCAGTTCTCTATAATAGGATTATTTAATAAACTATGTTTCTAGAAATAAACTAGTTTTATAGGAACTAATAAAAGGAATAACAAATGAATCATCTGAAAATTCAAACGCTCAATTACATACAACTCTATATGTCGGAAGTGATGTTCCATTGCATTTAAGTAGTGGAAGAAACGTTAATAGACGAAAAGAAATTTACTACCTCCAAGTAGTGGGAGTGATGTTGAGCAGAGAACACTATAGGAAAAAGTCATTAATATTTCAATACCGTAAGGTAATGGAGATAATATTAGTAGTACTTCGTTGTAGTGGGAGAATAGTAAGGAAAATCATAGTTTGGTATATACTCTTGGGAGAGTTTCATAACAATATCCCTGAAGAGCTTAATACCAAGCTAGTTAGTTACGACAAAGCACTACTAGACAAAAACTACATTTGAAAATGGCAAGTTCCTTTTAGCAAAAGCTTATTGGCAGAGACTTTTAATAGTCGTGCAAAAGGATAGCTGTGAAAGTTATAGATGCATGGTTATGAGTCTAAGTTGGAGATTGTTAGGGAATATACTATTAACCATGCATTTAGATATAGTATATTCTAGTAATTGTCATGGTTTTCACCCCATGATATTGTTGGGATATATACTATTAATCATGGATTTTGGTTTGGATATAGTATTTATTATGGAACAATTATTTATTCAATTTTAATAAAGTTTTAAATAGATCATATATTCGTTTGTGTCCTTCACTTATATAGTAAATGATTTAATGTATAGAGTTTAGGTTATACAAGGAAGATTAAATTATCGGTTCTTATAAGTATAAAGATCATGTTCACAGTCTAATGATGGAATTGGACAAACCATCACAAATGATTGTAGCACAAGATTAAATATAATTTATCTTGATTATGGGAATAGTTTAATTCCGACTTCTTGTACTAGTACATTTTGTATGTATTGAACGGACCAAGTAGAGATAAGTATTTTATACTGACTTAATAAAATAACTTCTCTAGCCACTATTCGGAGGTTCAATATCAGAGGTTCTCTTGGGATTTGGTCTACCCTGGAATTGTAAGTTTCCACCTTTTTATCGTTAGCATCAATCTTCTTCTCCTATGATTCTATCCTTTTCATCAGTTCCTCAAGCATCTTTACAACTTCGGAGCTAGCCCCTGATTCACATTCGTTTGATCTATCTACGACCGATACATCCCTGCGGGCGGCTTCCCGGGGAGGATCGGGCTCAGCCCAGCTTGGTGCGCGACTTTGGTTCTGTAATTGAATTATCGCCGCCTGTTGAGCCTGTAGCATTTCGAAGGTCATTCGTAGGTTGATCCCGTCTCCTTCAACGTTTTGAGCGTTCCGAATCCCCGACCGCGCTCCACCACGAACGCTATTTTCTGGGTTGGTAGGCAAATTTACATCGATAGCCACATGCGAATTAGCGTCGATCGGATCTACGATCAGAATTCCAACGGGATCAGCAAGCGGTATCTCATTACCGGGCGTTGTGTTGTTATTTTCACTTTGGTGACAGGACTCGTTGTCAACACGTAGAGGCGCTGATTGAGGGTTTGACATTTTTGTTTTTTAGCGTGGAACCAAAGATACTCACAATGTAAAATAGTGTGTGTTATGAAAGGTAATACCAGCCAATCACTATTATCCTTAGCCTCACGGTGGGCGCCAAACTGTTTACACGAAAAATCGATAACAATTGAATTTATACGCAGTTTTAAGGATACGTGATATAGCTTGGCACAAATTGAGGAAATGTATATGTATATTAATATTGAAATTGACTGTAAAAGAAATGAACGCAAACCAAACGAATCGAATAGCCTTGGCCCTCGAGTTCGATCACCCTCAAACCAAGTGGAGATTCAAGTAATATAAGAACAGAATAACAAGATATTGCAAGCTAAAAGAAGGTAGTATTTTTCTTTATATTGCCTGAAAAGATCTGTCTTTACAAATGATACACCCCCTTTATATAGTAGGGAAGTCCTATTATTGATACAATGCTAATACAATTAGGAATCTCATGATAGGCTAATTAGTTGGCCGCTCCTTGATTTACGCTGTGTTTCTCGCATGATTGCGGATATTTCGGCTTTTCGTTATTTGGCTCGGTAAGCTTCACTCGATCTTGCTCGGTCACGATCTTGGCCAGTCTCGATCTTGGCCGATCTCGATCTTGGCCCGACCTCGATCTTGCTCGGTCTCGATCTTGGCCAAGGTCGATCTTAATCGATCTCTGAGTCACGAGCTCGGCAATTTGCATTCGTACCGTGGTTCGATATAACACGAGTTTGAACTTTGCACTATCATGTTCTACTCTCGATAAGTCATGCGAAAGGCAAGCCCGATTTCGACCGTATACAACATGATGAATATTTGTCATTGGAAACTTATTGATTAGTTCTTCCTCTCAAATTTTGTGCCTCGTAAGCAGTACATGAATGATTTATTTAATCACACTTGAAGCTTTCATTACTAAATATATATGTGAATTTTTTGCATGTTGGGAGCTAATAAGATGTGCAGGGTATGCCCCCCAAGTATGTCAGGAAAGAAGAAAGTTGACTTGCATTGAATGTATTTCATGCTGCGAGTAAAAGCAAGTGAGGTTGCTCTTCGGAGAGTTTAAGATTTGGCACTTGAACAACCTGGTATAAGACAAGCATAAATGGAATTTTGGGCTTGATCATGTATAAGAAAACCAGAAGAGTGACTTAAGTTATAACTGATTTTTCTGGTTTATATTACCTCAAAGCCAACCTTTTGATACAGCTTTTGTGCAGGTCCGTTGTTGGTATGTACATGCACGAACACCTTTTCTGCACCTGTCAGATTATATTTAGGTGTTTTGGTGATACAAGCAATTATGGAACTGGTGCATCCTAATTCCTTACCATTTGCTTTCGCCGATCTAATAGCATAATGTAACATGTTTCTTGCAACACCCTGCCTTCGAGCAGATTTGGCAACACATAAATTTGCAATATAACCATATCTGTTGGAGGATCTTCTTTCAATGTTGCAGAAAACTTGGGCATTCACCCTTTCCTGTGGAACAGAAAACTTTCAAATCTTTGAAATAAAAGATTACCGCTATCTTTTTATTTAAGGTACACCAGAATACCCCAGGAAAATCCTCTCCATGTGACAAGTGCCCAATCATCAAATCTAGAGTCCCAACAACACTCTTAAGTACTGTATGTCTGTTATTCTTTTCTTCATTCCTCACCTGTTGATGTCAACAGAATAGAGTTATTGAAATTCTCTGATGATATATATATATATATAGCAGATATTGTGTTTTTGTTTTTTTAAATTAATTAAGTGAAAGAAGTACTCCATATATAAAGTTTGTCTTGCAAGAACGAAGAATAATTGAGGAAAAACAACATGCAGTGAAGAAAATTTACAGAACTTATACCGTAACAATGCAGGTACATCTCTGCCCAATTTGTGCTTTACATCTCCTTTTCAGAGCATTAAACTCCTGCATAATGGGACTAGGAGATTTTATGCACTGTGCATCCGCTTTCCGTTGATAATTGGTAAAATAGCCAATGCTTACCTGCTCCGCATATTGCTTTTTATAGTTATTGATGTATCTGCATTATCAGAGAAAGTTGATTTTAGTCACTCATCCACTCGTTGTTTTTTATAAATGGGAAACCTTAAAACCTACTACTCTTTGGATCGACTTTCTTCATACTGATTGATTTATTGAAACATAGGTGCTTATCAATGTGTTGCTGGTACATCTCTTTTTTATTTCAACCAGATGAATCTATGTTTAATTTTAATTCATCTATCACAAGATGATGGATCCTACTAAAATGGATATAGAGAATTCGTATAGCTGATCCCAATTAGCTAATTCATGAGGCAAAGTTGATTGCTTTATATCAGTTTGCTGCAGGAACATGGGTTGTTGAATGATCGGTATGCCTAGTTTTTCGGTTCTCCACCTCTTGCCTCCATTTTCTTCTCCAAAAGGGAGTAAAGTTGCTTCGACCATTACTTTATTTTTTACTCCAAAAAAGAATATTCTATTTTATATTCTTCTCTCTCTTTAATATTATATTATTATCTTTTATTTAAATTTTATTTTCTTATTTTTATTAAAGAAATTCTATTTTTCTTTCTTTTTTACATATTCATCACATATAATTTATATTCCTTTCTTATATAACCATTTAATATAAAATTATTTTATACCATAAACTTTTAAATAATATAATTTGTAAGCAAATATTATAGATTATATATATTAACGGATAATTCAAATAAAAGTGAAATCATTGAGATACAAGATAATTAACTACATACTACTATTACATTATGTTAAAATTCATATTAAATATTACATAAATATTTAACTTTCACCTCTAGTATGCTCTCATAAATGATCTATTAATGCATTACGAAGTGCAAAATGAGTATCTTTTGTTGAAATTGTCAAAAGTCCCACATCGGTGGATGACAATTTTGAATGGAAATTTCACCCTATAAAAAGAGGCCTAATATTTAGGATTTATGTACACCTCTCATTTGCCTTTTTTATCTTCTTAAGGCATTTGTATCTTCTCTCTTTAGTATTATTTCACTTACAATATTGGAGTGGAATAAAATATTGATTGTGTCCGAGGAAGTAGGCAAAATTGGCCGAACCTCGTAAATTCTGGTGTTCTTTTATTGTTGTCTTTATTGTCTTGTTTATTATTTAGTGGTTGTCATAATTTTTGGTATAGTAGTTGTGACTCATTCACACTATATACATTTGGCTTCCGCAACAATTGGTATCAGAGCCAAGGTACTGTCTAAGTATGCTCTGTGGTTGCAGCATAGTCTGATCTTCCACATCAGAAAAGATCTATCTTGGTAACTGAGTCAAGGTTCTGTCTGAGTATGCTCTGTGGTTGCAGCTTAGTCTGATCTTCCACACCAGAAAGGAAATAATCTTGATTTGTGTCGTCAGCTACTAAATAATATTTGTGTCAAAATGGAAGACAATAAACAAGAAGAATCTACATCAAGTGTCAATAATACGTCATCGTTGGCATCTTCGCTTATGACAAGAATTGTGTCAAATGCAAAATTTGCGGTAGAAATTTTTGACGGGTCAGGACATTTTGGGATGTGGCAAGGCGAGGTTCTAGATGTTCTTTTTCAACAAGGGCTAGATCTTGCCATTGAAGAAAAGAAGCCATATGTTATTGGGGAAGAAGATTGGAAAATTATCAATCGTGTTGCTTGCGGTACCATTCGATCCTACCTTGCTAGAGAGCATAAATATCCATACACAAAGGAAACTTCTGCAAGTAAATTATGGAAAGCACTGGAGGATAAATTTTTGAAGAAAAACAGTCAAAATAAATTGTACATGAAGAAGAGACTGTTTCGCTTCACCTATGTTCCTGGTACCACAATGAATGAACATATCACCAGTTTCAATAAGTTGGTCACAGATTTGCAAAATATGGATGCAACTTTTGATAATGGTGACTTGGCCTTGATGTTGTTGGGGTCACTTCCTGATGAGTACGAGCACCTTGAAACTACTCTACTCCATGGAAATGACGAAATTTCTCTCTAAGAAGTTTGTTCGGCTTTGTAAAGCTATGAACAAAGAAAGGGAGAAAAACAGAAGGGCGGAGAAGGAGAAGCACTAATTGTGAGGGGTCATCCTCAAAATCAAACGAGGACTAAGAAGGGAAGATCCAAGTCGAGATCTAGACCAAGCAAAGATAAATGTGCCTTTTGTCGAGAAAAGGGGCACTGGAAGAAAGACTGTCCGAAGTTGAAGAATAAGGCCAGACATAACAATGGAAAGGCCATTATGGATTCAAATGTAGCTAATTGTGATGATTCAGACTTCACATTAGTTACAACAGAGTTATCAACATCATCAGACATATGGTTGATGGACTCGGCTTGTAGCTATCATATGTGTCCCAATAAGGACTGGTTCGTGAATTTTCAAGAAGGAGAATATGGAGTCATCCACACAGTGGATAACAGCCCTCTTACCTCATATGGCATTGGTTCAATAAGATTAAGAAGCCATGATGGAATGTTCAGAACATTAACAGATGTTTGATATGTACCGGGTTTGAAGAAGAATCTCATCTCTGTGGGAGCCCTAGAATCAAAAGGGTTCAAAATCATTGCAGAAAATGGAGTGATGAGAATATGCTCCGGTGCACTAGTGATAATGAAGGCCAATCGGAAGAACAATAACATGTACCGCTATCGTGGTAGTACAGTTATTGGGACAGCGACAGTGACATCCAGTGATGACAAAGAGGCAGAAGCAACCAGGCTATGGCACATGCGCTTGGGACATGCTGGAGGGAAATCCTTGAAAGCTCTATCTGATCAAGGATTGTTAAAAGGTGTAAAGACTTGCAACTTGGAGTTTTGCGAGCATTGTGTCAAAAGGAAACAAACAAGGGTTAAATTTGGTACTGCGATCCATAATACTAAAGGCATTTTGGATTATGCACACTCTGATGTTTGGGGTTCTTCCAAAACACCTTCATTGGGTGGGAAGCACTATTTTGTAACCTTTGTTGATGATTTTTCCCGAAGAGTGTGGGTGTATACAATGAAGAGGAAAGATGAAGTGTTGGGAATTTTTCTCAAACGGAAGACGATGGTGGAGAATCAAACAGGAAGGAGGATCAAGTGTATTCGCACAGACAATGGAGGTGAATACAAAAATGATCATTTCAATAAGGTCTGTGAAAATGATGGCATCGTCCGACACTTCATTGTCAGACATACACCACAACAGAATGGAGTGGCAGAACGTATGAACCGGACTTTACTGGAGAAGGTACAGTGTATGTTGTCCAATGCTGGCTTGGGCAAAGAATTTTGGGCTGAGGCAATTACATATGCATGCCACCTCATTAATCGTCTACCATCTGCTGCTATTGATGGCAAGACACCATTTGAAAAATGGTATGGAAAACCTGCTATAGATTATGACTCTTTGCACGTGTTTGGCTCAATTGCATACTATCATGTGAAAGAGTCAAAATTGGATCCGAGAGCAAAGAAGGCTATATTTATGGGGATTACTTCTGGAGTTAAAGGATACCGCTTATGGTGTCCAGAGACAAGGAATATTATATTCAGCAGAGATGTTACCTTTGATGAATCTGCCATAACAGATAAGGTGACAGTTGAAGATGTCAAACAAACTGGTGGTGCATCAAAGCAGGTGGAGTTTGAGGAAAAATTTATTTTTCCTACACAAGAAGCAGAGGAGGAAACTCATGAAGATTACCCTCTGGAAGAAGAGCCAGTAAAGAGGGAGATTCCAACTCAGGAACCTCGACAACAACTTGAATCAATAGCAACCAGCAGGCCAAAAAGGACAATAACGAAACCTGTTCGTCTCATAGAGACAATTGCTTGCGCAACCTCAATTGTAGCTAATGGTGTTCCTACCACTTATAAAGACGCAATCCAAAGTTCAGAAGAAGATAAGTGGAGGATTGCCATGAATGAAGAAATGCAGTCCCTTCATCAGAATCATACATGGAAATTGGCCAATCTCCCGAAGGGAAAGAAAACAATTGGGTGCAAATGGGTATTTGCAAAGAAAGAAGGATTTCCTAACCAAGAAGATGTTCGTTACAAAGCAAGATTGGTGGCCAAAGGATATGCTCAGAAGGAGGGAATTGATTACAATGAAGTATTTTCTCCAGTTGTAAAACATTCCTCCATTAGAATTATGTTGGCTTTGGTAGCACATTTGGATTTGGAACTAGTTCAGATGGATGTAAAAACTACGTTTTTACATGGAAACTTGGAGGAGGAAATCTACATGAATCAGCCAGAAGGATTCAAAGTTGCTGGAAAAGAAAATATGGTATGCAAACTTGAAAAATCGTTGTACGGATTGAAACAATCTTCTAGACAATGGTACAAGCGATTTGACAAGTTTATGTTGCGGCAAGGATACAAGAGAAGCAAATACGATCATTGTGTGTATTTGCGCAAACTTAATGATGGTTCCTTTTGTATATCTTCTCCTATATATTGATGATATGTTGATAACTTCCAAGAATTCGGAAGAAATTGATAAGTTGAAGATTCAACTGAAGGAGGAGTTCGAGATGAAGGATCTGGGTGAGGCAAAGAAAATTCTTGGCATGGAGATAATAAGAGATAGACGTTCAAAGAAACTCTGTTTATCTCAGAAAGAATATTTGAAGAGAGTACTACAGCGTTTTGGCATAGATAAGAAGACTAAGCCAATTAGTACGCCACTTGCTCCCCATTTTAAGCTAAGTACTACTATGTCGCCAAAGGATGAAACTGAACAAGAGTATATGTCAAGGGTACCATACGCAAATGATGTTGGTAGCTTGATGTATGCAATAGTTTGTACGAGACCTGACATTTCACAAGCCGTTGGAATTATTAGCAGATATATGCATAATCGAGGAAAGGAGCATTGGCAAGCTGTGAAATGGATTCTACGGTATATTCATAGTACTGTAGATGTTGGGTTAGTTTTTGAGCAGGAAGGCAATCGGTCTGCAGTTGGATATTGTGACTCAGATTTTGCGGGTGATCTGGACAAACGAAGGTCAACTACTGGTTATGTGTTTACTTTTGCAAAGGCACCAATTAGTTGGAAGTCTACTTTGCAGTCAACAGTTGCTTTGTCTACAACAGAGGCAGAGTACATGTCTATTACAGAGGCTGTGAAAGAGGCAATTTGGTTTCAGGGGTTGCTAAAGAAGCTTGGTATTGAACAAAAAAAATATTACAATTTTTTGTGATAGTCAAAGTGCTATTTAATTAGCGAAGAACCAAGTTTATCATGCAAGGACGAAGCACATTGATGTTCGGTATCATTTCGTACGAGAAATCATAGAAGAAGGTGGAGTCACGGTGAAGAAAATTCATACTACGGAGAACCCTGCTGATATGCTGACAAAAGTGGTGACTGCGGTCAAGTTTCAACATTGTTTGGATTTGATCAACATTGTTGAACACTAAAGATTGAAGATGAAGACACAACCAAAATTTGTTATTGAGAGAAAATTGAAGATGTGGAATTTTGCCAAGGTGGAGATTTGTTGAAATTGTCAAAAGTCCCACATCGGTGGATGACAATTTTGAATGGGAATTTCACCCTATAAAAGGAGGCCTAATGTTTAGGATTTATGTACACCTCTCATTTGCCTTTTTTATTTTCTTAAGGCATTTGTATCTTCTCTCTTTAGTATTATTTCACTTGCAATATTGGAGTGGAATAAAATATTGATTGTGTCCGAGGAAGTAGGCAAAATTGGCTGAACCTCGTAAATTCTGGTGTTCTTTTATTGTTGTCTTATTGTCTTGTTTATTATTTAGTGGTTGTCATAATTTTTGGTATAATAGTTGTGACTCATTCACACTATATACATTTGACTTCCGCAACATCTTTGTCCTTAATTCTTTTGTGTCGAGCTAAAAATTGCTCAAATCGATGATTTTCATCTACTATCATATAACTTATAATAAAATTAACTTACAAGTTTACATAAAAATAATAAATGCATGAAAATTAATTTATCAAAATTATACGCCAATATTAAAATATAAAATTAATATTATAAAGATATTACATAAATATAATTAGATATATATAAAGAGATAAATTTAAAAAATTAAATAATTAAAATAATAATAAAGTAATAGAGAATAGTAACGGAAGAACTGAATACTATTCATTACCATTTTGAAGCAAAAGAAATGGAGGAGCATTGGAGCCAAATTTCTCCAAATTTCTCCGAAAACTGACCCAAAATGCAGCAGCGTTGGAGATGGCGTAAGAGATTGAATATATCAGAAACTTATACTATCATGAAACAGGGTACATACCGATCATTTTGGCGGTCTTCCCAATGAGACTCTGCTCTCAGCCATGCTGCTGTCTGTCAAAAACACATACAGCTTTGACTGCAGCTTAGCCACTAACTGAGGCTGAACATACATTCACTAAAGATTATATTGTGGAAAAATGATACTAACCCAATATTCTTCGTCAAACATGGCTTCACGTGCCATGAACTGACCAAATTCGAGCCTGTTTTCCTGGTGTAACACTTCATCTGGCAGCTGCATTCTATCAAAATGGAGATTTGATGTGTAACTTGTCTCAGACTGAGACTGCAGAAACGGATAGCGATGGAATTCTGTAGATACTTCTTTCTTCCCTATGCCCGAGGAATTTTGATCCAGTGACCTGCTTAAAGTAATTAATAAGAGGTTGATCTTTACTTTCTTATGTATAATATAAATTAATGCGATGGCGTTTTCCGGAAATATATGAACTTACTGACATTGTCCAGGAAGCAGAAATGTTCAGATGTCTGGAGAGACTTCCCATTTTAGAGCAAGAATTTGTGAGGAAATTACCACAACTATGGAAAGCCATTGTTGACATTTTTTATGCTTTTCTTGGTGAGGAAATGAGAAACTTAGAAGCTTTTTAATTCTTGAGCACCAAACAGAGAGGCCAAAGATATACTTTGAAGGCTGTAATCCACATAACAACTCAGCAAACTAATCACATCAGATTTTAAGTATCTTCTTTAGTACCTAGACTATCTAGTGCTATTTTTGTTTTGTTTTTAATCTCGACTTTGTACCTTGAACTCCTCTTATACGACTTTCAAATAGTATAGTTAATCCAAAGTTTAAATAGAGGAGGAGAGTTAGTAGATTGGCGATTAGCGCAAAATAGATAAATTATGATGAATAACTGACATTGAGTAGTTTAGGATCGGGCACGGGTGAATTTAAGATGTTTGAAGTTAATATTCTGGGATTGAGACACATATGATTGATTATAACTTTGTTTGGAAAGCTTGTTTAAACAGAGCTAATTAATTTAAAGTTTAAACAGAGAGCAACGGCCACAGCTAGGAGGTTGTCTGTGTGCTAGTAAAATTTGGTATATCCTATGAAACATTGATTTGTGGAGCACATGGTTTGGAAAGGAAACCATTAGCGGCTATTATTAGGTGAAGGCATATCATTGTCATCCATATGTGGATCTATAGCAGCCAGCCAGATTGCTTCCTTGTCATCCTCACGTTACATTTTAATATTTAATACAACAAATGGGATCACCGATTTTACACTACTTTTTTTCTCTAAATAATAAACTTTCTGAGTTGTCTATTTATTGCAGGATAATGTGTCCACAAGAATTATTCATCACTTGTTATCTACAAAATAGACTGTAGTTCAGATTATTGTCTTTGTTGGATCGATATTGGTTTCTTTATTTTAGCAAATTATTGACTGAAAATAGATAAAGATTATGGGTTTCTTTATCCAGACAAGGAAAGATTGGTACCTTTTACATAATTAATATTTTAGTGGGATGGCCAATGATCCAGCACTGCCTGAAATACGAGCTCATGATACTATAGTTTGACTTGTGACAATTTGATAGCAAAAGAAACATTAGGATTATATTGTAAGTGGATGTAGGCAATTGAATAATACTTCAAAGTGGAAGAGGTGAATTATAATTTTTCTTTTTCTTTTCGAGGTAGTCGACTAATTTACGTTCTACTTGACTGGGTTTTTCAAAAATAAAATATAGAAAATAAATTGCAGAAAGGAAATAACACAGAACGTTTTATACTGGTTCGGATTCAGAATGAATCCTACGTCCAGTCCAGTCCCCTTGGGTTGCAAGGATGATCTCTTCAAGTATGATATAACTTAGTACAGATGGGTTGATGTTATTATACACTAACAACTTTTGTCACTTTGTTCTTCTCTCTATAATTGATACAATGCCTCACCGGTGTTCTTTACTCTCTCTTCTCTTCTTTGTTACACAAGAAATCTAAAGCAGACTACAGTGTTTGTTTGAAGTAGAATAAAGAGATTGAAATTAGTTCGATCAAAGTATGTCTTTCCAAGGTTGATGTAGAAGGTATTTATACTTCGTGAGGCCTTCATGTCTTGTACGTCTTTTTGAGGGATTGCAAACCCAAGGGAGTTGTTCTCAAAAGGAATTGTAAATTGATTTTTTCCAGACTAATTCTTCTGTTGATTTGCCTTGACTCGTGGTCTTGATTTATTTCTTCCCTTAATGAGAGAATATTCTCATTGCCAAATCCCTTGATTGATATGTCGATTGACGCTTTTATGTGGAAGAATCTTCAGCGGATGATTTCGTGCCCTTGGCCTACTTTGATTGAGAACCTTCTTATAATATCCTTTTGATTAGTTTTGCTAGCTCCCTTGATTGATTTTTCCACTCCTCTTTCCTTTTTCGTTTTGATTCATTTATGCCTCCATTCTATTGCTCAGAAACTGTTCTTGCACATAAAAAGAAATTGGTTATTTTACATCATTGAAATCAACTTACATCTAACAATCTCCTCATTTTTGATGATGACAAAATAACAATAAAAATACTTCCATGTTGATCAGTTGACATGAGTGCATTGTAGTCAACTCTCCCTCAATCTGCGTTTCTTGTCAGATATGTCTAGTCGACTCCCCCGGCTGGACATTATGCTAAGTATTTATTTATTTTCTAGGTGTTAGTTAGTTAGTTATTATGTAAATAAGCATAGTCCTACATGGAATATGAGTAGTGTAAGTATTGTGTATTGTTATAAATTTGGGTACTTGTATTATAGTTAACACATCAATAATATAACTTTTTGATGTATTATTTCTAACATGGTATCAGAGCGTGAGTGAGATACATCCGAAAAAGTTGGACAACTGTCGTGCGTCAAATTCTGGCAAGTTTTTAGGGCTGATTTGTGTCATATTAGTCTCTGTTGGTGTTGTGTGAAAACCAACACCACCACAGGGTCCCCAAGCCTTCCGCGACCAAACCCCATAAAAGATCTCCTGCAACCGACCTCTCACATGCCCTCACACGCGGATCGGAGGTCAGAAATTCGGCGACTGCTTCTCCACGCGCCGGCGCTTGTGGCCTTTTTCCGGCCAGATTTTGAATTCTTTTCTTCATACAGCTTGTTCGTATGGCTTTTTCGAGCCTACCCATCCAAGTTTCACCCAAATCCGGCAAAGTATTTTATTTTCCGGCGAAAAACATTCCACATTCCGGCGATTGTTTCTGATTTTTCCGGCAAAATTATCCAGATTTCGGCTTTCTCTTCTGTTATTTGCTGATATTTTTGCTAGCCCTCTCTTCAATCCAACCATGTCTCTCGGACTTGATGCTTTTGGGTCTAAAAAAATGGGTTCTAGAAGTTCTGGTATTATGATTACCTCAAAACCTTTAATGAGAAGTTCAAATTACTTAGCTTGGGCTTCGTAGGTCGAATTTTAGTGTAAAGGTCAAGGCGATCAAGATCATTTAACAAAAAGGGCTAGCAAAGGAGATGAAAACGCCAAAGCACTTTGGGAGAAGGTCAATGCTCAGTTATATAGTATCTTGTGACAATCTAATGATTCTAAGTTGATGCCCTTGTTCCGTCCATTCCAGATATGTTATTTAGTTTGGAAAAGGTTCGTAATTTATAAACTAATAACATATCTTATTTCTATGATGTGATATCGCGAATGACAAGCTTGAAGAAATAGGAATTGGATATGTCTACTTACTTGGGACAAGTACAGGCAATCATGGAAGAATTTGAAAAGTTGATGTGAGTTTCTGCTAGTATTGAAAAGCAACAAAAGCAACGACAGAAGATGTTTCTAGTTCTTACACTCGCTAGACTTCCTAATAACCTTGATTCAGTACGTGACCAGATTTTGGCTAGTCCGACTGTCCCTACAGTTGATGAATTATTCTCTCGATTACTTCGCCTTGCTGCAGCACCAAGCCACCCTGTGATCTCATCACAGACACTTGACTCCTTTGTTCTCGCATCCCAGACAGTGAAAAATCGGGCATCTCAAACTATGGAGAATAGATGAGGAGAAGGTCATTTTGGAATATCTAGACCCAAGTGTTCTTATTGTCATAAACTTGGATACACTCGTGAAGTGTGCTATTCTTTACATGGTCGACCACCCAAAAATGCTTATGTTGCTTAGACCGAGACTATAGGTAACCAGGGATTTTCCTTATATGAAAGAGAATATAATGAGTTTCTTCAGTATCGAGCAAGCAAGCAGACATCTCCACAAGTAGCCTTGGTTGCTCAGACTGATACTTCTGTTGCTGGTAATTCTTTTGCTTGTGTTTCCCAGTCTAGTACTCTTGGACCATAGGCCATGGACTCAGGTGCTTCTAATCATATCTCTGGTAATAAATCTCTTTTGTCGAATATTGTGTATTCACAGTCTCTTCCCACTGTTACTTTAGCCAATGGGTTTCAAACTAAAGCAAAAGGAGTTGGACAAGCTAATCGCCTATCTTCTGTCACTCTAGATTCCATTCTTTATGACCCTAGCTATCCTTTTAGTCTTACATATGTTAGTCCTTTGACTCGTGCCCTCCATTGTGGTTAGTCTAAAGTAGTCTCCTCGATCCTCATTTAGTAAGTTCAGCACAATTATCTAGGAGTTTGGCATGACTCGTAGTGAAGCTGATCACTCTGTATTTTATCGGCATTCTCCTTCAAGTCTCTGTATTTATCTGGTGGTGTATGTTGACGATATCGTTATTACTGGCAATGATCAGGATGGTATTATTAAATTGAAGCAACATCTCTTTCAACACTTTCAGACTAAGGATCTGGGCAGACTAAAGTATTTTCTGGGTATTGAGGTCGCTCAGTCTAGCTCAGTTATTGTGATCTCATAGCGGAATTATGCCTTAGACGTTCTTGAGGAGACAGGAATGACACGTTGTAGACCTGTTGACCCTCCGATGGATCCGAATACTAAACTTCTGCCAGGACGGGGGGAGCCGCTTAGCGATCTTGCAAGATATAGGCGGCTGGTTGGTAAATTAAATTATCTCACAGTGACTACACCTGGCATTTCCTTTCCTGTGAGTGTTGTAAGTCAGTTAATGGATTATCCATGTGATAGTCATTGGGATGCAGTTATCCGCATTCTTCGATATATAAAATCAGCTCTAGGTAAAAGGTTATTATTTGAGGATCGAGGCCATGAGCAGATTGTTGGATACTCAAATGCTGATTGGGCAGGATCACCTTCTAATAGACATTCTATGTCTGGATATTGTGTTTTAGTAGAAGGCAATCTAGTGTCTTGGAAGAGCAATAAACAAAATGTAGTTGCTCGGTCTAGTGTAGAAGCAGAATATCGAGCAATGGTTATGGCAACATACGAGCTAGTTTGGATCAAACAATTGCTTAAGGATTTGAAATTTTGTGGCATCAGCTAGATGAAACTTGTGTGCGATAATCAAGCTACCCTTCATATTGCATCAAATCTGGTGTTCTATGAAAGAACTAAACACATTGAGATTGACTGTCACTTCGTCAAAGAAAAGATACTCTCAGGATATATTGCTACAAAGTTTGTGAATTCGAATGATCAGTGATAAGTAGGGATTTTGACCGCTTATTTGCTCTCTTTTACTTACGTTTTAGCTCAAAAATATATAAAGGTATTCCCGAGAACTAATTAAATGTGCTTTCTTGTAGGAATATTGGGAAACGGGCCAAAAAAGTGAAAATCAACTCAAAAAGGAGTAAAATTGGACAAGAACCAAAACAAGGCAAAAAGGGCTACAGTGTGGACCACACAATACTGTGTGCGGCCGCAAACTCTGAAGATGCACTAATAAGATTTCTTCATAGAGTGTGGACCACACAATTATTGTGCGGCCGCAGAAGACTAGACTTAGAGAGCTGAAGTTTGGGAGCTTGAAGATGTGCAGACCGCAGAAAGCCATACCCACCAGTCAGTCTCAAAGTGCAGACAGCACACAGAATTGTGCGGCCGCACAACCTTCGCAGGGGCAATTTTGTCAGATATTTTTAGCTGGGTATAAATAGATCTCTTTGTAATTTTTGGGTTAAGGTTTGTGCTCCTGAACATTTAGAGCCGTTTTTATTTACTGTATTGGACAACTTTGTACTAGTTTAGCATTTAAACATTAGGTTTTCTTTCATTAATCAATTATTATGCATTTTATCTTATTTTCTTCTTTAATTTCTTTATTGTCCATGAGTAGCTAAACCCTTAGCTAGGGTTGTGACCCAACTCTAGTATGGGTACTTAATGGGTGATTGATTTAGGGCTTATTTGTGATTGGGTATATGAATTTTAGCCTTGTTCTTGCTTGAATTTGAGAATTGATGGTTGCAAACATTGATTCATGCCTAATTGACTTAGTCTATAATTGAGAAAGTGAGACTAAGTCTAGGAAAACTTGGCTAACAAGAAATTGGAGTGAACTCAAGAAATTGATAGCCCAATTAAAGGGTTGAATCTAGAGATAGTAAGACCCGACTTGAGCATTTATCACTTGTTTCGTGAGATACCCATTTGTACTTGAGAAGGCCGAATTGGGAAAAATCACGCAAACTACCTAGAGGTATAGAGTGAGTAATTACGTGTGATTTCTATATTGTATCCCGATCAACCAAACATTCCCTAAAGCTATAAATCCGTTAGGTAACCAACTAGGCGGAATTCACAACCCTAGATCTTTTATAACTTGAAAAACAACCAAAACCAAAAACATTGTCTCTTAGCTTTACAATTACAAGCCTTAGCATAAAAGTAGAAGTAGAAACAACAATTGAAAATGTGGAAGTGTAATCTTAGGCAAGTCATACATTCACACTAGGTATATACCTAATCCCACATCAAGCTCCCTGTGGAATCGACCCCGACTCGCGTTGGATTTTTATTATTGCATCGTCCGGCTCGCAACCTAAATTAGTGTTGTGAGTTTGGGCAATATCAATTTTTGGAGACATTGTCGGGGACTTAAAAATGGATTTAGCTATATATTTGGTTTTGTGTGTGACTTATCTTCTTTTCCTTCCGGGTTACTAACCTTTTTGTGAATCGATTGTAGGTACAAAAAAGTGGCTCTCAACAATGATCCTCTCGGAAACATGCCTTTGCGGGATGTGGATGTGGAAGATGACCCAGTTGAAGAGGTGTCACGCCCCGAACCTAGGAGCGAGACAAGCACCTGGTGCCTCACCTAACCTGGCATACCAAATTGCGACTAAGGGACTTTGAACACATAATGTCATACTTTGGCCATGGGGCCACCTTGCAAGACAATTTGCGAAGCAAAATGTAAAACTGAATGGAAACTAGCGCTAACTAAACATCAATATAAAGCTAGGCTGAAAAGGCCGTCATAGCTACTACAGCTGACAAACCACCAAATTATACATACCAGGCCTACAAACCCAACATACTGCACTAACCAACAGGATATGTCTACAAGCCTCTACTGATAGATGTACTATGATCGGAACAGGGCCCCGACCTACCCATAACATATATACAGATATACATAAGATGTACATAACACTCTAGACCTGGCAACTCCGAAAGACGTGGAGCTTACCGATCAGGCTGAACTCGGAAAACACCTACTGAGGAGATCTACTCGTCTGTCTATCTGAACCTGCATGCATGAAATGCAGCGTCCCCGGAAAAGGCACGTCAGTACGAAATAATGTACCGAGTATGTAAGGCAATAACATAACTGAAAATCGAAACTGAACTGATAATATAATAACTGGAAGTAACTGCGAGTCAAAGATGATCTGGAGATATACTTACCTGCTGATACTGACTCAACTCCTTCAATATAGTAAGTAAAATAATTGTACGGCCTTATAAGGCTCGGTATATATAACTGCTCTGCCATAGTAGGCTCGCTCATAGGCGCTCGGCCATACTAGGCTATGTATCTCGATCATGCTGGGCTCGCTCATAGGCGCTCGGCCACAGTAGGCTCGGTATATAACTTTCCATCTGATCAGAGGTTGCCCAATAGGGGCCTGCCCATCGATTATAGCTCGATGGTAATAAAAATACTGTAATACTGTATATATAGGCTTGCTGCTCTCTTGACTGGAAGAAGACAATACTAAATTGAATATAGAATCTCGATAAGGAATAATATTGTAACTTATGAGACTAGAATAGTGTGAATAAATTCATGAATATGAACTTCTCTTTTGTCTCATTACTAACACATGTAGCTACGAGATCATGCCAAAATGAAGGAAGGCTTAGCCTTAACATACCTTATCACAATCTTTCCAATCACCAAGTTGAACTCACCTCTTCGCACCTTAATCTACAAGAATGATAATAATACTATCGTTAAGTTACGAAAGGTACAACTATCGCACAACGAACGACAAACCTATTTTGTATTAAAACGGGCAGCATCTCCCCTATAATCCTTACTTCCTCCAAATTCAAGATAACACCAACAATACAAGAACAGAACAATAACAACATATATACATAATTTTCCAGCCCTATATACACCATCAAATACTACAAAACAGCCCAACACACCCCAATCTCTTCGTACACAAAACGACCACCGTAGTAGTGTCAAACGACCCGAAAATATTATGACGAACGACCAGCCAACCACCCTACATTTATATGGTGTTTATAAACCCTCTTTATCCTCCAAAACTCCACAAAATAGTAGTAAAACACGCAGCCCAACAGCAACACAAAACAGTCCACAAAACAGTCCGCTACAAGTGAATAACTCGAACTCACGGCTTCCGATCACCGTCCCGTGAGTTCTTACAAGTATAGAACGACTTACCATGAATTTATAGAAGAAAAATTAGATGAAAGAGAGAAGTAAACTCACCTTATTTGTTGGATAACTCAGCTCTTATCTTGGTTCTTCAAACTCTAGGTTTTACCTCCAATTGGAACTTGAAAGGGAGAGAAAATCAATTAGGGTTTGTGAAAAAATTTTGGGAGGATTGTTTGCAGAGCTTATATCTGGTTATTATGCTCTATTTTAAGTCTAATATATGAAGAAAATAGGCCCTTAAAAGGCCTTTGGACGACCCGAAATGGCCCATTTTTTTGGGCTCTCATTTAAGCAAGTAGGTGACACACCTACTTGTCACCTAGCAGCTTGCGCAGTATCGCACAAATGCCCATATCTTTCTACTCCAATGTCGTATTGACAAACAGTTTAATACGTTAGAAAATAGACTCATAGATATTTAATTTGATGGGTGGAACACCCCATAACTCTAAGTATATTGGGAGAAAATCACAGTTACATTTGACCCAAAGTTTCAGTAAAACTTATGAATGTAACTTGTGATGACTTTCATCGACTTTTGTTCCACAACTCTCTTGACTTCAAAACATAACACACGGATGTCATACGACTAATATAAATCATAACATAATATCCTTATCATGTTAAGCATCCTAGTCTCACCCCAAAGGTATATGTTATAACATTCCCAACTTGTCGACTTTCGACGAAACATTATTTTCTTCAATTGCTTTATCTTCTGAACCGTCCAACCCTCTTTGTACTTGTTGTTCATGATCTTCAATATTTGTAACCTCAGAGGTAACATGATTAAATTAATTTATATACTTTTAAATATTATCTCATTTTTGGTCCTATATTAGTTTTCTTACGATGCATTTTTATGTACGAAAATATAGGGTGTAACAAGAGGTTCCTCTTGAACCTCAAGTAAATAGATGAGGCCGACAATCTCAAGACAACATTCCCGTTCCTCCCCCAAATCCACCAAGAGTGGCTCCACACTGGGTGTTGCCGAATGAAGGGTACGCAAGTGCCATAGTCCCGCCCCACATTAGGGCGGGCAACTTTCAAATCACAAATATTATGCCTACACTGCTTGAGCAACGGGGATTTTTCACCGGGGCTCCGAATCAAAATGCGTACAAGCACTTGAAAGAATTTGTGGACACCTGCTAGGTAGTAAACAGACCAACGTTTCTGAGGATGCTTTAAGGTTGAGACTATTTCCCTTTTCTCTACGGGGGAAAGCCTTGGACTGGTTAGAAAGATTGCCAAACCATTCTATCCATACATGGGATGAATTGGCAGAAAAATTCACTGCCAAGTTCTTTTCTCCCGGCATATGGCTACTCTTAGAGACGAGATTCTAGTATTCACACAAGAATCCAATGAGCCTTTGCACGAGATATGGGAGAGGTACTGCACTATGGTAAAAGAGTGCCCGAATAATGACATGACCGAGGCTATAATTCAACAAACCTTCTACAAGGGGGTCAATACTACCAATCAATGCATGGTCAACTAACTCGCTGGTGGAAATTTCATGACAATACCATATGCCGAAGCTTGCAAAATCTTAGATGAAATGGCGGATACCTCATCGGCATAGCAAAGTAGAGCAAATGTTCCTTAAGGTGATCCAAATGTGATTCACCTACATAAAGAAATGCACGATCATGGGCAAACAATTACCGAGTTGACCACTATAATGAATCAATTGGTCAAAGCTCAACTTTAACAGGTTCAAGGTCCTAAGCAAGTAAATGCAATGGAAGGTGTCAATATGATGGTGAACAAGCACAGGCAAAAGGGTTAACAAGTGCAAAACAGTGTGGAACAATTTGTGCAAGATGATAGTGGGTTCGACCAAGATGAATCATACAATGAACAAGAGGAAGAAGTGCATAATGTGAATAATTACCAAGGGCAAAGGAACAACTCTCAAGGCCCGAATCAATAATGGCGATCTCAAGGAAATTAGAACAATCAAAACCACCAAAGCAATTGGAGTGGTGGTACCAACAATCAAAGTAATTGGAAATATAATAATAATCAAGGCAATTGGAACAATCAAGGCAACCAAGGCAATTGGGGTGGCAACAATCAAGGATATTGGGGAGGCAACAACCAAGGGGGTTGGAACGGTAACCAAAGGAATCAGGGGTCGGGCTCTCAAAGGCCCTCGATGTATCAACAACCAAACAACCCCCTCCTTATCCGTCTCAAGGTTCTAGTTCTTCCAACAATGAGATGGGATGGATCAAAAATATGTTCAAACAAAAGATGGAGAAAAATGTCAACTTCGATGCTCAATTAGCCTCTCACAACACTTTAATCCGCAATTTGGAAGTTCAATTAGGGCAAATCTTGCAAGCTTTAAACACTCGTCCTAAAGGGGAATTACCTAGTGATACGGTGGTGAACCCGAAGGGTGGGAACAACATGGGACATGCCATGGCCGTAAAAACAACGAGTGGAAGAGGTGGAGATGCAACTACCTCAAATAAAAAAAGAATTATGGATGATGATGTAGTGGTTCAAGAAGATGAGATTCCAAGCAATATGGTTCAAGCTAATGAAGAAGTGAAAATTGATATTGATGAGAGTGCGTAGGAGACCCAAGAAGAAGTGAACCCGCCTAGGGAACACGTGATTGACATACCGGAACCGGTAGTGCCATAGGGAAAGGCACCAATGCCAAGGCCTCATCCTCCATACCCTCAAAGGCTCGCCAAGCAAAATAGTAAGAACCAATTCAAGAAGTTTATTGACATGATGAAGAGCTTATCCATTAATGTGCCATTAGTTGAGGCGTTGGAACAAATGCCCGGTTATGCAAAGTTCATGAAAGATTTGGTGACAAAGAAAAGATCAATGAATTGTGAGACTATCAAGATGACACATCAAGTGAGTGCTATTGTGCACTCAATGGCTCCAAAATTGGAAGATCCCGACGCTTTAACAATCCCTTGCACTATTAGAAACGCTGATTTTGCCAAAGCTCTATGTGATCTAGGGGCAAGTTTCAACTTGATGCCCTACTCGGTGTTCAAAACTTTGGGAATTAGGCAACCAAGACCCACATCTATGAGGTTACAAATGGTAGATCGTACTATGAAGAGACCATTGGGTATTATTGATGATGTATTGGTTCGTGTTGATAAGTTCATCCTCCCGGCGGACTTTGTGATCCTTGACTGCGAAGTGGACTATGAGGTGCCTATTATCTTGGGTAGACCTTTACTTGCTACGGGGAAGGCTCTTGTTAATGTGGAAGCCGGTGAGCTCACCTTTCGGGTGGGCGATGAAAAGGTGATTTTCCATGTGTGCAAATCTATGAGGCAACCGAATAGCAACGAAGTTTGTTCGTTTGTGGACTTAGTGACTGAGGTGATTGATGATGATGCTAGTGCCATGATGAATGTTGATGATACTTTGGAGGCCATATTGCTTAATCATGATGATGATGATGATGAAAAGGATGACTATGTGGAATGTGTAAATGCATTACAAGGAATGGGGTCGTATACTTATGAACCCCGAAAATTGTCCTTAGATCTTGAGAATCGGAAGACTCCTTCAACAAAGCCCTCAATCGAGGAGCCTCCCCCTTTGGAGTTAAAGCCATTGCCTTCACATCTCAGGTATGAGTTTCTGGGCCCATGTTCTACTTTACCTGTTATTCTTTCCTCTTGCTTGACTAACGTGCAGGTAGATTCTACTTTGGCGGTGCTTCAAAAGAGGAAGAAAGCTATAGGATGGACACTGGCGGATATTCGGGGTATAAGCCCTACCTTTTGCATGTACAAGATTATTTTGGAGGAGGATGCCAAACCCTCCATTGAACATCAAAGAAGGTTAAATGAAGTAATACAAGAGGTGGTAAAGAAGGAGATCATAAAGTGGTTGGATGCCGGGGTAGTTTACCCCATTTCCAATAGCTCGTGGACCTATCCAGTGCAATGTGTCCCAAAGAAAGGGGGCATGACTGTGATCGCCAATGACAAGAACGAGTTGATTCCTACAAGAACGGTGACTAGGTGGAGAGTGTGCATGGACTATCGAAAGCTCAACAAAGTCACTCGGAAAGATCATTTTCCGCTTCTATTTCTTGATCAAATACTTGACAGGTTGGCCGGACGAGCTTTTTATTATTTCATTGATGGATATTCCGGCTACAATCAAATTCTCATTGCTCCTGAGGACCAACAAAAGACTACTTTCACTTGTCCCTATGGTACTTTCGCATTCTCGCGGATGCCATTTGGGTTATGCAATGCACCGGCGACTTTTCAACGGTGTATGATGGCCATCTTCACCGACATGGTGGAAGATTTTCTTGAGGCCTTTATGGATGATTTATCTGTGGTTGGGAATTCCTTCAGTGATTGCTCGAACAACTTGGATAAGGTCTTGGCAAGATGTGAGGAGACAAACTTGGTTTTGAATTGGGAGAAATGTCACTTCATGGTCGAAGAAGGCATAGTCCTCGGCCACAAAATTTCAAAGCATGGTATTGAGGTCGACAAGGCCAAAATTGAGGTGATCTCCAAACTCCCGCCCCCTACATCCATGAAGGGAGTGAGGAGTTTCTTGGGTCATGCGGGGTTCTATCGCCGATTCATCAAGGACTTTTCTAAGGTGGTGAACCCCTTGTGTAAACTTTTGTAGAAGGATTCCAAGTTCCATTTCAACGAGGATTGTATGAAGGCATTCAAATTTCTCAAGTTCAAGCTGACTACTACTCATATTATCGTTGCACCGGACTGGAGCTTGCCTTTTGAGCTCATGTGTGATGCAAGTGATGTGGCGGTCAGAGCAGTTTTGGGGCAGCGTATCAACAAAATCTTCTATCCGGTCTATTATGCTAGTAAGACCATTAATGATTCCCAAGTCAACTACACTGTGACCAAAAAAGAGCTCATTGTTATTGTTTTTGCTATGGGAAAGTTCCACCGGTACTTGGTGGGTACAAAGGTAATTGTTCACACCGACCATGCGGGGCTTCGATATTTGATGAGCAAGAAAGATTCTAAAGCAAGACTAATGCGGTGGGTGCTTCTTTTGCAAGAGTTTGATCTAGAGATTCAAAACCACAAAGGTAGTGAAAACCAAGTATTGGACCACTTGTCTCGTTTGGAGGAGGAAGGGAGTCCACATGATGGCCTTGAGATAAATTATTCATTTCCCGACGAGCAACTCCTAGCCATTTCTATGACCGGGATGCCATGGTTCGCCGACTTTGCCAATTATCTTGTGAGTGGCATTGTACCGAATGAGTTCTCTTCAAACCAAAGAAAAAAGCTCAAACGGGATTGCCTTGACTATTATTGGGATGAGCCTTATCTCTTCCGGATCTGTACCGATGTGTGATTCGATGATGTGTACCGGAGGAGGAACAAATGGAAATTCTTGAGGCTTGCCACTCTTCTCCATATGGTGGCCACCATGGTGGAGCTAGAACGGCAACAAAAGTGTTGAGTTGTGGATTCTATTGGCCTACTCTTTACAAGGACGCTAGCGATCTCGTCAAGCGTTGTGATGAATTCCAAAGGGCCGGTGGGATTTCTAAGAAAAACGAGATGCCCCTCACCACCATCTTGGAGATTGACATTTTTGATATGTGGGGCATTGATTTCATGGGTCCGTTCATGAGCTCTTGTGGGAACACTTACATATTGGTAGCTGTGGATTATGTGTCAAAGTGGGTTGAAGTCGTGGCTTTGCCCAACAATGAAGCTCAGAGTGTGGTGGAATTTTTGAAAAAGAACATCTTCACAAGGTTTGGTACTCCAAGGCCCATTATTAGTGATGGGGGATCACACTTTTGCAACAAAACTTTTGATACCTTACTTACAAAGTATGGTGTTACTCACAAAGTGTCGACCCCTTATCATCCTCAAGCAAGCGGGCAAGTTGAAGTTTCCAACCGGGAGATCAAGAGTATTTTGTCAAAGACCGTGAATGCCAACTGGACAGATTGGTCAAAGAAACTTGATGATGCTCTTTGGGCTTATAGTACGGCTTACAAAACACCGATTGATATGTCTCTGTATCGGTTAGTGTTCGGGAAAGATTGTCACCTACCGGTGGAACTTGAGCACAAGGCTATGTGGGCATTGAAGAAGCTTAATCTTGAATGGGATGTCGCCACCAACTTAAGGGTGGCATAATTGAATGAGCTTGATGAATTCTGATTTCATGCATATTCAAGTTCATCCCTGTACAAAGACAAGATGAAGTACCTCCATGACAAGTATATCCGGAATAAGGAGTTCAAAGAAGGCGATCTTATGCTATTGTTCAATTCTCGGTTGCGGATGTTTCTGGGAAAGTTGAAATCCAAGTGAAGCGGTCCATTTGAGGTAGTGCATGTGACACCCTTTGGTGCATTAGAATTGAAGAACAAGAATGATGAAGTGTTTAGAGTCAATGGTCACCGGGTGAAACATTATCTTGGCAAAGTTGATGATGGCCACGTTGTGGCGTTAATTCATTTCAAGTGATTGATGGTAACCTGCATCGTGCCACGACGTTAAATCAGGCGCTTCTTGGGAGGCAACCCATGTGTCTTTTTATTTTCTTTTTCATTAGAGAGGCTTTGTTTTGTGCTAACTAGTTCTAAAGTGTATACAGGAATGGATGTGCATTGCAGGGACTGTGTCAAAAATTTTACCTAAGTGTTAAAAGAGTGTGGACCACACATTAATTGTGCGGACCGCACAATTCTAAAGGCAGCAGCAGAAATCACTTTGCGGCCGCACAATTCTATGTGCGGTCGCACAACTGGAAGACAAAAATTGCAAGTTCTCTAAAGTTGGCCTATCAAAAATTCATAACCAATCTGCGGCCGCACTGACTTTTATACGGACTGCAGAGTTGCTTCAAGGTCCAGGTAAAGAGTGCGGTCCGCATTCAAAAATTGTGCGGCCGCACTCGCCTTAAGTTTGGGGTGACTTGGCCAACCTACAAATAGAACCTCGAGACACTATTCACAACTTTACCACTCTAAAGTCTTGAACCCTAAGCAATCACAGTGCACGATCAATTAATTCATAATCTTCCTTTATTTCATCAGTGTAGATTCTTACCTGCATCCTTCATAACTGGTATGTTCATTACATCTTTAGATTTTGCAATTTCTTTTAGTTTTTGTTCTTTTGTGGTACAAGTTGTTAGACCTAAAATGTCAATTATTAGTCATGGGTGCTTAAAATCATGTGGGTAGTTTCATATATGTTCATTAGGGACTGAGTAGACCATTAATCATGTTAATTTGTGCATGTCATGTCTAAATTGTGAAAAATCGCATGAACCCTAACTTTACTGTCGTAAATGCTCAAATTGTGCGGCCTCACACAAATTTGTGCGGTTCGCATACCACTTGATTAGGGCAAATATTGGGCTAGAAAAGTGTGGACCGCACTCAAAATTGTGCGGTCCGCAGAAAACATTGTGCGACCTCATAAATATATGTGCGACCGCACTTTTGAACTTCAAAGAATCAGTATCTCAGGATTGGACTTGTGTAGCCGCACTCAAAATTGTGCGGTCCGCAGAAAAATTGTGCGGCTGCATAAAAATGTGTGCGACCGCACTTGTGAACTTCAGAGAATCAGTATCTCAGGAATGTACTTGTGCGGTCGCACGTAAAATTGTACAGTACGCACTTCAGGATGTGCGGCCGCACTCACAATTATGCGGTTCGCACTTGAGGGTGTGCGACCGCACTTCAAAATTATGCGATCAACACTAGACAATCTGTGGGCGCACTCAGAATTGTGCGGTCCGCACTGTCTCCTTTGATGACTGTTGTGTTGCAATTGTTCTTTAAATATTTGAAGTGTTTTAAAATCAATTGACCTATGTACCTTGTATTGCAGACAATGGTTAGATCACGTGGTGGAAGTGATACATCAAAAGGGGGAGGTGAACCCTCCCGAGGCAGAGGAAAAGACACTCGCCCTCTGCGAGTGCAATCGAAGCCTATTGCAAAACTAAAAAGGCTACTCCTAGTAGAAGTGGTAGAATTATTCCAAGTATTTCAGCTGGAACAGCTATGTACATTTTTTTTTTCTATTCACTCATGATCTGGCCTGGTCGACCCAATCATGATATTGAAGGAGGGGACCTTTTCTCGAAAAAAAAAATTCACCGACCACCGGGAGAGGAAGGGCCACAGAGCCCTCAGAATCCAGTTCCTATGCCCCATCCAGTGAATCCTCCGAGGGTCATTCAATGGAGGTCCAACCTAAGGCCCAGTCCCAACAATCCTAACCCACTGGGCGTTTTTAATTGCGCGACGAACCTAGATCTAGTTCTTCTGGGAGTTCTGATGCCGGAAGCCAGGGTTCCGAGCCTTCCTCTACACCTACTCCTCCGGAACTAGTACCTATTGATGTCGACGATAATAATGTCCCGGGTGATGGTAGGGGGGACACTCAAGTGGGCAGCCTTGAGAGGTCGAAGAAAAATGAAGTATGGGAGGATCAATTCGTGAGCTTGACAGCCTTCAACAGGTTTCGAGAATTGTGGCCTCAGAGGTCGCTCACACTTGAGCACCAGTTCTTAATGAAGGATTTGGATATTCACAATCTAAATGTCCTTAGACAGTTTCACGAGCGCAAGGGGTGGAAGTGGTTCACCCACAGTGTCATCAATGCAAATGAGCACTTGGTCAGGGAGTTCTACGCCAATGTGGCTCACATCAAGAAGGGGACAAAAGTGACAAAGGTGAGAAATTTAAAAGTCCGCTTCGACGCCTGCTCTTTGAACACTTATGTGGGATTCGAAGACATGGAGGCAGTCCAGTACCTAGAGAAGTTGGCTCTGGGTGATGCAGCTCACCCTTGGCTAGTTGAGATTTTGGCCGCCCGAGGACCATCACCACCATGGATTACAGCAGGAGTTCCTATCCTCCGGGCCACCCTAAATTTTGAAGCTAAAGAGTGGAAAACCTTTGTGTGCAACCGGATTGATCCGAGTTTGAATGAGAACAACCTCCTACTTCCCCGAGCAGTTCTGGTGGCTTCTATTATGGTGGGGTACCCGATCAATGTGGGTGCCATCATGTCAACCAACATCACATTGGCGGTCCAAAAAAGTGAAAAGTCCTACCCTTATCCAAACACCCTCACAGAGTACTTCAAGGATGCCAAGGTGGAGCCAAGGCCATATGACACAAAAGTAAAGGCCAAGAAGCCTTTCTCATGGTACCACTTACAAGGTGCTAACAACCCAAAGTTCAAGAGTAAGGTCACTACTAAGGTCACTACCACTGTTGGCCAGTTTGACGAGCCATCGGTGGTGGGTTCTGAGGCTGCTGCTGAAACATCTACAACTCCCATGCCTTCTACAACAGTCGGGCCTTCCACCGGGTCAGCCGAAGTGCCACCACCTTTATCTTCTAGGCCATCAGTTGCAGTACTAGTGCCAGCCTCATCCACTTATCCTCTCATTGCGCTACGAGTCTCCTAGACTTTGGTGAGCCTCAACAATTGGATGCAGACAGCCACTTCTAAGCTATCTGATATATCTAGTACTGTTGTAGCACAATCCTCTACCCCAGCAGCACCATAGGTCCCTCCGTCAGTGGAGGAAACATTGAAGAAGATTCTGGACAATCAGAAGACTATTATAGATACACTGGTGGCTCACGGGGGAGCTATTGAGGAGTTGACCAAGCAGGTGAAGAAGATGAGGAAATCCCAAGCTTCAAAGAAAGCAGTGGAGAGTTTGAGAAAAGATGTGACGAAGATAGCAGTAGCAGGTGATTTTCCTTTTGACCTACTGATGGAGACAGATCCATCAGTACCAGCTGACCCAAAGGCACCATCAACAAAGACACCATCTAGCCAGTCTGACGAGCCAGATCCCACTGCTGAGGAGATGCTTCAGATGCTCACCAACCCTGTTGTCCCTCAGCCCGATGATGATGAGATACAATTGGAGGAGATTGAGGGTGGTGATGCTGCCAGTCACCCTGAGACCACATAGGGAGTTTTCTTTACTCTCTATCCTCTTTTGTTTTGATTGTACTAAGCATTGAGGACAATGCTAGTTCTTATTCTGGGGGGTGGTCTATCTTGATACATTTTGGATGACTGTGATACATTTTGGTGACATTTGATTACTTTTGGGTCTGTAAAAACTTTAATACTCTTTATCTTTTATTTTATTTTTTTATTTTCTCCCTCTTCATGTATATATTCATCCCTCATGTATATATTCTATTCCTCTCGATTTGTATATTCATTTGCCTTACTTTCAGTAGTATATTTCATAGCTTCTTCATTTTGTTTTCTTAATAGTATAGCTTCTTAGTTACTTTATTAGCTTCTTTTTAATTTGGTAGCTTCTTTTTCTATTTTAGTGAACAATAAGCCTTTGGTTTTCTAAATGCTATGGTTCTTTCCAAAGGTGAGTCTTGTGTAAACCGGGTGACTCTTCCCAACGATGGATGGTGTGACAACATTCTTAAGGGATCGAGTTAGTTTTTGATGAGTAGGTAGAAACAAGTAGTATTAATGAATAAATAAGGGTCAAGCATGCTTCACTTGGTACCAACACACTTATCTACGCGCTTATGGTTAAAAATAAGTTTTTGTAAAGAAATAACCCTAGTTAGTGACCTTGTGACTCTTGTGTTGACTTAGGCAATCATCGGGTGGTTTAGTTGAACCATTAGCGATTTTCAATCTTGAATGTGGTTGTTGTGGGCCCTCGACTCTATTCTCTTTTTCAATCCGGCTATGTGAGAGGTGAGGTATTTTATTACAAGTCCAAGTACCCGTGTGAGTGGTCTAGAACTTGCCCCGAATGTGTTTCTAGGCAAAATTCTAAGTTAGCCTGGCTTGAGAAGTGATTGTAGGCTTTCCTTGACCCGTTTTGAAACCTTCCATAGCCCACCAATGATATCATCCTTAGTAAACCCTTTTGAGCCTAAAAGCCTTTTTATTTGATAACCATATTATAAGTCTTTGCCCGTTTTATAGTGACTCTCTCTTGGCACCCGAACTTTCTTTAGCACTCGTGTGATTCAAATGGTAAAAACATAAGTTTGGGGGAGAGACGAGGGTTTTAAAGATGGTATCAAGGAACAAAAAGAGAAATGAAATGAAGAAAAGGAAAGGCAAAGAAAAAGAAAGGAAGAACAAAGAAAAACACAAAAAGAAAGTGAATAATGTGAAAGGGTTGAAAAGATGCAAAAGAAAGCAAAGGTTCAAAGCATGGATAACAAAGAAGAAAAGTATGAATAGCATGACAAAGAAAGAGTGATGCAAGTCCCTCTAACCACCCTAAAGGAAAAGAAAATGACTCAAAGAGTCGGCAAAGTAAGAGCCAAAAAGAGAATATGAAGTGCTAAAGGGAAGATGAACCAATTCCATTCTAATATTTTCCTCCTTAGTCCAAAAGCCTTCATTACATGCCGAAAAAGCACTACGTGATTTCAAGCCGAGCGATCTTACATTAGTGGTGATCTACATGAGGGGCAAGCATATGGTACTTAGAGCCGGGCTTATGACATTCTTTTGAGAGTGATGAGCGAATCTTTCTTGAGTCAATGAATTAAATTCTTCATTCGTGAGTGAGATGAGCTTCTGGAGAGTATAGAAGGAGGAGTTTGAGATCCACAGTGACCTGCATGAAAGTGCGAGCTTCCTTGATGAACAAAGTCAACCCTTGAGGCTCAAGAGTCACATTAGAGCCATTTGTGCTTTAATATTCAAATCATAAACTTGATAATGATTCATGAGCGTGTGGGTAATTGTTGGTCCCAATTGATTTGTGTTTGATTCAACTTAAGCCAGCTGAAATAACCCTTTTTATAGTGGAGGTGGGAAATTGCCTTAATTGCTTGAGGACAAGCAAAAGCTTAAGTTTATGGGAGTTGATAAGTAGGGATTTTGTCCGCTTATTTGCTCTCTTTTACTTACATTTTAGCTCAAAAATGCTTAAAGATATTCCCGAGAACTAATAAAATGTGCTTTCTTGCAGAAATATTGGGAAACGAGCCAAAGAAGTAAAAATCAACTCAAAAAGGAGTAAAATTGGACAAGAACCAAAACAAGGCAAAAAGGGACACAGTGCGGACTGCACAATACTGTGTTCGGCCGCAAACTCTGAAGATGCACTGATAAGATTTCTTCACAGAGTGCGGACCGCACAATTATTGTGCGGCCGCAGAAGACTAGATTCAGAGAGCTGAAGTTTGGGAGCTTGAAGATGTGCAGACTGCACTACTATTGTGCGGCCGAAGGATGCCAAAATGCAGCCGCAATCATAAATGTGCGGTCCGCAGAACCAAACCCTGATCCAGTCCAAGAGCAAGAGTGCAGCCGCACTCAGAAATATGCGGTACGCACAATTAGAGGAAGTGCGGCCGCATCTCACTTTGAAGGTAATGAAGGCATTCATATTAGGTGTGTCCCAGAAATTTAGATCAGACTCAAGAGAACTAGAGAGATCAGTTTTGGGCTTTTGGGGAGTGAAAGTTTCAGGAGGATTTGCCATGGGTCATTTTCCTAGAACTTTTTCGTTGAGACTACGTGCATCATCTGAGAGGTCTTGAGAAGAGGTAAAATTCTCAGAGTGATCTGATCCTAGATTGACTAGTTTAGGAGGTTTGAGATGAGGGTTTTGTCCTAGAACGGGTGCTTTTGCGGGTTGAAGCAGAGGGGTTTTTGGAGTTTTTCTCCATGGTAGGGTTTGGAACAGAGAAGTGGAGATACAAACAATGTGAGGAGGACTGATGAGATTTTGGACTTAAAAGGATGAGAAACGGCGGTTGAGTGCAGACGAAAAGGCGTCAGATATTCGATGCTATGATTGACCGGTCTCTGAAAAGGTATGAAAAGATATGAAAAAGGAAAAGTAATAGACACACAATTAATGCAACTTACACACATAAGGAAATATTCAGATTAAAAGACGGTAACAATTAAAAATATCACAAAGGCCTTAAAATTATGAGTTGATGGAAATAATGCCAAGAGAGTCTCGTAATGCACAAAATATGTCTTCTAGCAAAGGTTTTCTAAAGATATTTGCTAATTGATCAGTGGAACTTACAAACAATAAAGATATTTGCTAATTGATCAGTGGAACTTACAAACAATAATTCTATGTTTCCTTTAAGAACATGATCTCTAATAGAATGATGCTTAATATCTATATGCTTAGCTTTAGAATGATGCACATGATTTTTTGATAGACAAATAGCACTAGAATTATCACAGAATATTTGAACAGTTTTAAAAAATAATTCATAGTCACCTAATTGATGAGGCATCCAGAGTAATTGAGCACAACATTATCCAATTACAATGTACTCTGCTTCAGTTCTGGAAAGAGCTATTGATCCCTATTTCTTACTGTTCCAGGAGATTAGTGCATTTCCTAGTAATTGACAAGTCCCACTTGTGCTTTTTCTGTCTTCCTTGTCACCTGCAAGATCATCATCTGAAAATACCTCAAGTTTAAAATTGTTAGAGCTCGGATACCAAAGTCCGTAAGAAGTGGTTCCAATGAGATAGCGAATTATTCGCTTTACTGCAATTAAGTGAGACTCCTTAGGAGCTAACTGAAACATGGCACATTTACAAACACTGAACATGATATCTGGTCGACTAGCCATTATATATAATAGAGATCCAATCATTCCACGATACTTGGTTTCGTCTACTAATTTTCCCTGTTCATCCTTGTCTAAACTTGTAGAGGGGCTTATAGGAGTTCCAATTGATTTGGTATTGATCATTCCAAATTTTTGAATCAACTCCTTCGTATACATGGTTTGGAAGATGAATAATCCACTTTCGGATTGATGGATTTGAAGTCCAAGGAAAAAATGCCAGCTCTCCCATCATACTCATTTCGAACTCACTTTGCATGAGATTCGAGAAATCCTTGCACAAAAGAAGATTAGTACTACCAAATATGATATCATCTATATAAATTTGAATAATGAGATTACCTTCAATAGATCTCTTGATAAATAAAGTAGTATTCACCTTACCTCTAATGAACCCATGATTAGTTAAAAAGGAACTCAAAGCCATGAGGTTGTTTTACATATATCTCCTCATCAATGAAACCGTTTAGAAAAGCACTTTTTACATCTATTTGAAATAGTTTAAAACCTTTAAAAGATGTATAGGAAAGCAATATACGAATTGATTCTAACTGTGCTACCGGTGTAAAGGTTTCATCATAGTCACCTCCTTTCTGCTGTGAGTACCCTTGAGCTACTAGTCTGGCTTTGTTTCTCATTACCTTTCCTTCTTCATTTAGCTTGTTTTGGAATACCCACTTTGTTCTGACTACAGTGGCATTTTCCGGCTTAGCTACTAATTGCCAAACTTGATTTTTGTCAAATTGATCAAGTTCGTCCTGCATAACTTGTATCCAGTTGGAGTCCTTTAGGGCTTCATCAACTTTCTTTGGTTCTACTTGAGAGATAAGTGCAATATTTGCTTTCTTTCTTAGACCCTTTGGTTTTCATCCCTTCGTTTGGATCCCCTATGATGAACTTTTAAGGATATTCAGGTTCGCTTCTCCATTCATTCGGTCGGGTTCCAACTACAGAAGTAGTTGACTCCTTTTGTGGTTCAGCAGGATTGCTCACATGTTCACTAGTCGACTCAGTGACTATGACTGTGTTATCAGTCGACTTTTATGGCTTGTTTATCTGTGATACTTCTTGGCTGGTATCTTCATCACCTGCAATGATTCCTTTCTAGGCCATAGTATTATTTTCGTCAAATATAACATGCACTAATTCTTCTACTGATAAAGTACATTTGTTGTAAATTCTAAATGATCTACTATTAATTGAATAACCAAGAAAAATACCTTCATCACTCTTTGGATCAAATTTTCCTAGTTTATCCTTTCCATTGTTGTGAATGAAACACTTACTTTCGAACGGATGAAAGTAGCCAATATTAGGCCTCTTACCTTTCCATATTTCATATGTAGTCTTCTTCAAAATAGGCCTTATGAGACACCTGTTGAGAATATGACATGTTGTACTAACTACTTCTGCCCAAAAGTGATTTGGCAATGAATGTTTTAATATCATTATTCTGGCCATATCTTGTAGAGTTCGATTCTTGCACCCACTACCCCATTCTGGTGGGGTGATCTTGGGGCTGAGAAGTTATGGGTATACCCTTGATTGTTACAGAATTTTTCAAAGGATCTACTTTCAAATTCTCACCCATGGTCGCTTTGGATGGTTGTGATAAGATACCATTTTTCTCTTTCAATTCTTTTGCAGAAAATCTCAAAAAATTTCAATGCTTCATCTTTATGAGATAAGAAAATTACCCATGTAAAATGTGAGTAGTCATCAACAATAACAAAAGCATATCGTTTACCTCTAATGCTGGCAGTTCTAGTGGGTCCAAACAAGTCCATATGAAGTAATTGCAAGGGCTTGGTAGTGAACACAATGTCCTTGATTTTGAAAGAGTTTCTAGTTTGTTTACCAATCTGACATGCATCACATATATGATTTCTAGAAAAGTTGAGTTTGGAAAGACCAATAACTAAATTATGCTTGGAGAGTTTTTCAATTAGGTGCATGCTTGCATGACCAAGTTTTTTATGCCAAAGCCATGGATTGTCAAATATGGATGCTAGACAAATATGACTATCTAGATTTTCAATGCCATCACGAATATAAACATTTCCTTACCTTTTTCTAGAAGAATGATTTTACTTGTTTCATCTTCAATGGTGCATCCTGTTTTCTTGAATTTTACTTTGTATCCCGAATCACATAGCTGACTTATGCTCAAAAGATTGTAGTTGAGTCCATCTACAAGATATACCTCTATGATATCACAACTATTGTCGAATGGAACTGTACCGGTACCAACTATCTTTTCTTTTGAATCATCACCAAATTTGAAATTTTCACCATTTATTTTTGTGACTTCTTTGAGCAGATTTTTGTCACCTGTCATGTGACTGGAACACGTACTGTCTAAATATCTTTTTCCTTTGCATCTTTTTCTGTGTTGTTCCTGTGAAATAGAATTATCACCTTCTTTTAGGTACCCAAGCTTGCTTGGGTCCTTGTTGGTTAGTTCTACTGGAATCAGAATTGTTTTTGTGTTTTCAAATCCATCCTGAAATATTAGATTTTCGAAATCTACAAAAGGAATAATTATGTCCAACTTTGTTACAGTAATGAAACACAGGGGTTGATCCAGTGTTCGATCTACCACGTGTGTTAGTACTTGTGGACTCAGTTCTAACCAGTCCTTTTCCAGTTGACTTGTAATTCGCCTGGTTAGACTTTACAGAACTGTGAGTGGTGGATTTGCACATGCCATTAAGTTGCATTTGCAATTCTTGAACTTTATCTTGAAGTATATCTCTTTCGATTTCACAGACTTCAAGCTTAAGTTCCCAGTCCTTCTTTTCCCTATTGAGTCTCCTTAGTTCATTCAACATTTTTTAGACTCCTTTAGGGTAAGATCAAGAATATACTGAAATTCATTACATCTATCATAGTTATAGGATCTTACCTCGCTTGTTTCACCTCGTTCCATGAAATAATTTTCAGTAACTTCCTTGCATTCATCGTCTGATGCATCTTCATCAGTCCAGCAACCAGAGTATTTGTTCATGTCATTTTCCAAGATGGTCATGAGGCACAGATTAGCTATTTCTTTGTGTTCTGAACTATCTTCAACACTCCAGCTTTCGAAGGATTTGTTTTTATTGAATCCTCTAGAGACTTTTCTTTTAAGATCTGGGCATTCAGCTTGAACATACACATACCCTCCATACTCATAACATTTTCCGTCATTCTTGTCTTGTTCATTATATTGCCCGGTTCACCTAGATGGCATCCTTCCCCTTCTTGTGTTTCTATACATTCTCATCAATCCATCCATGTTTCTTGATACCATGGTAATTTCTTCTTCAAGAGCTTCTGGGTCATCATCAATATCATTTTCAGGTCCTTCAGTTGTAGTTTAGAAGGCAATTATTTTCTTCTTTTCTTCCTGACTTGTTTTCTTGAGATGGGTTTTCACGAATGCTATAAGATCTCCTCGTAGTTCATCATATGAAAGTTTGTTTAGATCTTGAGATTCGAGTGCAACTACTTTCGTCTACCAAGTGGTAGGTAAACTCCTTAGGATTTTTCGAACTTGATCATCTCTCAGATTCAGTAATTTGTCCAGACATACACCTACTTTGGTTTCTACAGTTATGGAGCGAGTCCACCGATTAGTCGAGGGGCTCAACTATGGTATTAGATTCAGCATGGCTCGAGAGTTGGAGACGGAAACCCCATATCAGCAGGTGGTAGAGATCGCATGGAGGTTAAAGGGTATGTAGGGTCATGAGGGAGAGGATAGGGAGGCCAAAAGGCCTCGAGGTAATGGAGGATTTAGTGGTGGCCACGCTGCAGTTACAGCCCATCATGGTAGAGGCTATGTAAGCCATCCATATCATTCAGCACTTCCAGCTTCTAGTGGTACTCTGACTATCTCTAGGTCTCAGGTTGCACACTTTACTCAGCCACTTTCTAGTGCACCTCCTACTCGGGGTGCCTTAAGCGGTCAGTCCAGCCAACTAAGTCTGAACCATTCCTAGCATCCATGCCAACAGAGAGCTTGCTTTGAGTGTGGTGATACCCGTCATATGGTTAGAGACTACCCAGACTTGGGAGGGGTGCACCTCCGCAGACTACTCAGGCTCCACGGATTCAGTCAGGTCCGCTGATTTTTACGGGCCATGGTTGCTACTCCAATTGCCACTCCACTCGCACAACCAGCTAGGATTGGGGGATGGGAGGGTAGAGGTCACCCTAGAGGGGGAGGCCAGGCCAGATTCTATGCTTTTTCAGGTAGGACGGAGGCAGTCGCTTCAGATGCAGTCATTATAGGTATGATTCTGATTTGTCATAGAGATGCATCAGTCTTATTTGATCAAAGATCCACTTATTCATATATGTCATCTTACTTTGCTCTGTATTTGGATATATCTCGTGAATCTTTGAGTTCTCCTATTTATGTGTCCGTGCCTGTAGGAGATTCTATTATTGTGGACCATGTGTATCGATCGTGTTTAGTTGTTATTGGTGGTTTTGAGACCAGAGTTGATCTATTGTTGCTCAATATGGTATACTTTGATGTTATCTTGGGCATGGACTGGTTGTCGCCCTATCATGCTATTCTAGACTGTCTGTCACGCCAAGACTATAACATTGGCTATGCCAGGTTTACCATAGTTATAGTGTAGGGGTACTTTGGATTATTTTCCAAGCAGGGTTGTGTCATTTATAAAGTCTCAGCAGATGGTTGAGAAGGGGTGTGATTCATATCTAGCCTTTGTGAGAAGTGTCAGTGCTAATACTCCTACCATCTATTCAGTCCCGGTAGTGAGGGACTTCCTAGATGTGTTTCTAGCAGATCTTCCTGGCATGCCGCCCAATAGGGACATCGATTTAGGTATTAACTTATTGTCGGGAACTCGGCCCATTTCTATCCCACCTTATCATATGGCCCCAGTAGAGTTGAACAAGTTAAAAGAGCAGTTACAAGAGTTACTTGATAAGGGTTTCATTCGACCTAGTGTATCACCTTGGCGCGCTCCCGATCTGTTTATGAAGAAGAAGGATGGTTCTAAGTGCATGTGTATTGACTATAGATAGATGAATAATTGAGAAATTGAGAAATGTGGATACGAGGCGGTACCTCGGTTTTGATTCTTGTTATATACGAGGCGGTACCTCGGTTGTGATTCTTGTTATATACTAGACGGTACTTCAGATGTGATTCTTATTATATACGAGGCGGTACCTTGGTTATGATTCTTGTTGTATACGAGGAGGTACTTTGGTCGTGATTCCTATTGTGCATCTTATGTTGGAAAAGAGTTATTAGTGGAATACTTCTTGCAGTTTTACTTGTCTTATAACTTTCTGCCCGTATTCGACTATTGAGGTTCTCTTTAAATTGCTTCCTTTATGTTAACTTATTTATGCTTACAATTCTATCATTAGATTATGTTATTAACTTGTTTCGTATAACTTATTTCTCCGCCTGCCTTTACTTCTCGCTATTATGTTTTCATTCTGCTATTTATGTCCTAGTAGTGTCTTGACCTGGCCTCGTCACTACTTTACAGAGGTTAGGCTTGATACTTACTAGGTACTATTGTGGTGTACTCATACTACGCTTTTGCACATATTTTTCTGCAGATCCAGTTACGTTTGCGCGTGATGGACGTTAGTGTTGATTGTAGCTGTCATTCGGAGACTTCAAGGTTTAACTACTCGACGTCCGCAGGCCTCGGAGTCACCTTCTGTTACCATTATTGTATTGTTGTTTCCTTTATTAGAAAGTGTTGTAGTAGGTGTTCTGGAACATTCTGTAGAAGCTTATGACGCAGTCTCACTCGATTTTGGGAGCATTGTAGTTGTGTTTCAGTTATCGAAATGTTTATGAGAATTGTTAGGTATGTTATGCCTTAGCTTTTAATTCTGTCATAATCTCTCATTGATAGGCTTACCTAGTCTTAGAGACTAGGTGCCATCACGATATCCTAAAGAGGAAAAATTGGGGTCGTGACATCGCAAAGGCTTACAACCAGATGCCCCAGCCGCCCTTTCTTCTACGCGAACGCATCGACCCTAACGCGATCACAAAGGCCACTACCTCCCAAAGAATCGGGAACGCGGTCATAACTTCAGGAATGAAAAGATCAATCCATTTACCATCAATAATACCCTACGCGATCGCGACTGCCTTCACGCGATCACGAAGAAGGAAACCAGACATCAGAAATCAACAATGCCAAAATATGAAGAAATGGTCTGAAACACATTGAGGCCCCTCGGGACACCGTCCAATTACCCCAACCAATCTCAAAACATAACACAGACTTACTCGAGGTCTCAAATCACACCAAACAACATCATAACCACGAATCACACCTCAATTCAAGCCTAAGGAACTAATCCAAATTTCCAAATTCAAAACATACGTCGAACAAGCCTAAACAACTCTGAATGACCTAAAATTTTGCATGCAAGTCCAAAATGACATAATGGACCTATTCCAACTCTCAGAAGAAAAATCCGAACTCGATATCATCAAAGTGAACTCTCGGTCAAACCTATCAATCTTCAAAACCTTTAACTTTCCAACTTTCGCCCAAAAGACACAAAATCAACCTACAGACCTCTAAATCCACATATGGACATATGCCTAAGTCCACAATAACCATACGAAGCTATTGGAACTATAAAAAATCCATTCTGGTGTCGTCTATACAAAAGTCAAACTCTGGTAAACTCATACAACTTAAGCTTTCAACCTTGGGACAAAGTGTTCCAATTCACTCTGAAACCTCCCCGGAACCAAACCAATCACCCGTCAAGTCACGTAACCACAAACACACATATATAAAGCATAAAATAGGTGGAACGGGGCTAAAATATTCAAAACGACCAGTCGGGTCATTACAAGGTTGGGTAATAAAAATCAGATCTTGCACCAGATTTTGAGTACCTACCAAATTTGAACACACCACTTGCTTCTCCAGCAAAGCTCCAACAGACAATGTCAGCACCTATAATAGAAGTAAAAGCTGACATCAGGTGAACTTCAGGAGCAAGTACTCCCACGTATATCTGTTTTTTTTTTTTATAATGGTAACATAGTAGCAAGCAAGCATCTTTATGGACAAAATTAAGAGAACAAATAGATCTAATATTATAACTTCAAACTAGAGTGTGAACAAAATAATGATTATGTAACCAGTTCAAAACAAGACTAACGATGTAATAGACTAGTGCAAAAAGTGCAGTTCTAAAGAAATTTGTAATGACTCGATAGGGCGATTTGAGTTCTACCATTTTGCTTCGTGATTTGAGACCTTAAATAACTTCATTTGATGATTTATGATTTATGTACATAGTTCAGCTTGTTTTCTCGATAGTTTAGATGTATTTTTATAAAGAAATCTTAATTTTTGAACTTTAAAGTTGTTGGAGTTGATCATGCTCAATATTCTCGGCAAACTACCTCAGATTGGTATTTTGACGATTCCGATTGGTTTGTATGATACTTTTGGACTTATACATATATCTGGTGTGGGTCCCGAGTGACCAAAAGTTATTTTGGCTCTTATTATTGAAAGTTAGAATTTAAACTTATGCACACTTGAAAATCTTTGAGTGTTAATTCTTGATTCATGGTCGTACATGTTATTTTGATATTTTGAGCTTACAAACAAGCTCGTATGAGGTTTATATACTCGTATAAATGTTTGGAATAAGGCCCGAGGTGCTCGGGTGAGTTTCAGATTGGCTGATTTTACTAAGTTTTCAGTTACTGGTGTTGTAGTCATTGCAAATACGATGAGCTGCTTGTAAATGCGGAGGTTTGAATTTGCGAAGTATGGGTAGGGGAGGCAGATTGCATTTGCGATGCTCACAATTGAAAAGCGAGTGTCGCATTTGCGACTTCGGCGGCTGAGATGCCCCTTCGCATTTGTGACCACTGGTTCGCATTTGCGAGCTACATAATTGTGAACAAGAGTTCGCAATTGCGACATCTGCAGCTGCAATAAAAATAGAAGATTTCAAAATTTGCTCACTTTATTTCATTTTTTGAGACCTAGACTACACTACGACGCAATTTTGGATAGCATTTTCTTCCCAACTTCAAGGGTTAGTAACTTTAATTTATTTTGTTCAATTCATTATTCCCCGTAGATTTTCATCCCTAGGTCTAGAATTCTGTAGGGTAGAAATAGAGTCTTTGAGTAGAAACTTAGGATTTTGTATTTTAGAGATTTAGACCTCGATTTGAGGTCGGACCTCGAAATAAATCACATATTTGGACTCCGGGATGAATGGGTAATTGGGATTTGTTCTTGATTCAAATTTCGACCAAGTGAGCCTAGGTTGACTTTTTGTTGACTTTTTCAAATATGTTAAAGATCGTACCTTTTTAATACTAGGGTAGTTTCTAAAGCTTATTTTGACTTATTTGAGTATTAATTGACTAGATTCGAGTGGTTTAAAGGCTTGTCCTAAAGGGAAGGAGGTATTAGAATGGTGACTTGTTCCGAAAAGAGGTAAGTATCTTGGTTAATCTTGATCTGGGGGAATTATATTATATTTCAGTCTATTTTCTACGTGCTTTATATATTTGGGGTGGCGTATATACAATGTGATGGGTGTTTATGTGTTTTTGTCATGGGTTAAGCATGCAGGTAAAATTATCTTTATTTAAATCATGTTGCTTTATATATTATATCTTTCATGCTCTAAAATGATCGTGAAACTCCTTGTTCATGTTAATAGATATGTTGAGTTTGTTGAGATATTGTGCGTTAAGAGTCATTAAATATTGGCTTGGCTATTGGTGCAAAAGTGATGGTTATCTCTCATGTGGTGTATTATATTTAATCACTCTTCTTGATGTTGTTTATGTTTCCCCCTTGCTCGGTACTGTTTTATATATTTATGCTTGGTGAGAAAGAGTGAAATTGCACGAAGTTTCTTGCTTATGAGGAAGAGTGATTATGCACGAAGAATCTTTCCGTGCTTCTTGATGTTTTTATTATTATTAATGCACAAAGGGTGTTTCTGTGATTGGTGAGGAAGAGTGTTATATACATATTCACAAAGGGTTCTTTTGTGCTTGGTGAAGAAGAGTGTTATATAAATATTCATAAAGGGTGTTTCCGTGTTAGTGATGATGAGAGATAAATGTATGAAGGGTATTGTCGTGCTATTTGACATGTTATCTTTTATTCCTTGCTTTTACTATGCGAATTGAGGACTTGGCAATGTTGCTTCATGCTTGTCTTGTTATTCTCCCGGATTGGAACTGTTGTGAATGATTTAGTTGTGTTATTTGAGAAATTATATGGTCGTTGTTTATTCGTTCCTTCTTTCACTATTACTCGCATTTCTTCATCTTGCAATTTCACTTGCTACCTTACTTGTTATTTCAATTTCTATCTCACTTGTTATTTCACTTGTATCTTACTTTCTATCTCACTTGCTAGCTTACCTGTTAATTCCACTTATTATCTTACTTGTTCTAGCTTTTGTTATTCCTCTAGTTATTTAACTACATAAGTTTATAGAGTATGTGTCTTGTCTCAGCCTCATCACTACCTCGTCGGGGTTAGGCTCGACACTTACTAAGTATTTGTGATCAGTTATACTCATACTACACTTCTGTACTTTTTGTGCAGATTCTGGCATTGGCCCTAACGACTTTCAGGGGTGAGCATAGCTTAGACTACAGGGAGACTCAAGGTAGAGATGCATTCTCGTATGCATGCCTTGAAGTCACCTTTTTATCATTTCTATTACTGCTAAATTGTATCAAACAATATTGTATTCCTTTCATATTATGTATTTAGTAAATCTCTAGAAGCTCATGTACTCGATGATACCAAATCTGGAAGGTTGTTTTGATGGTTGTTTGGCTTAGACTCGATATGTATTGTGGTGCTTGTTGCGCCCCATTATCTCGCGAAAGCAGATTTCGACATGTGATAAATCTTTTAAAGATGTATTAAAGAGAAGAGTCTCCACCTAACGATTTAAGGTGCGTTAGGGCAGCTATTTGCAAATAACTCTTTTTTGACTAGCCAGCATTGTCAAATATTGGGTAAGGGCTCAAATTACCTCGAAAAGAAGGTGTTAGGCACTCTTCGAAGTCCACAACTATGGTTCCCGACCGAATGTTAAGCTATGTGAAAATATTAAGTTATTGACTAAATTATCCTAAGTGAGCATATGAGTTGATTCATTATTAAGCTAAGTGAATAAGCGATTAAATAGGTTACTAATTATAAGTAGAACAAATGACAGATATAGTTCAATTACTAATAATCAACTAATTTAGGATATTCAGAGAAGTGGTACAAAGATAATATAAAGATGTAATTGGAAATGGAATAAAAAAATGGCTCACTAATATTAATTAACAAAGCATGTGATTACAAAGATGTTCAAACCTTAGAGATTCTTTAACAAATCCTAAATGCTAATTACTAAGATTAGGTAGAACATACATAAGTAGTTAGACACAGTGGGGGTCCTAAATTTTTAAGCGTAAAGGATCACCTTGTATACCATAAATAATACTTTTCAACCGTAAGTGAAATAGTTGCTCATATTATCTAACAAGCACAGACCATCATCTATAGACACACGATTATTATCTTTAAGTTGTTTACCTAGAGCGCACTAATTCAATGAAATTGTGTCAATGGTAGAAGTATAAGCACTAACATCCCTCACAAAGGCCAAGTACGCCAAACTTCCCTTCGCAACCATCCGTTGATCTTTCAAATGCGAAATCACTCTACTAGGAACATGATCCAGGGAGCCTCTCCACTCCAATCTCGACACCCTCGGCATCGCCAACATCACAGTCTTAGTGTGACAATTAAGGATAACGTGATATGGCGACAACCAATCCATGCCCAAAATCACGTCAAAATCAACTATGTTAAGCAGTAAAAGATCAACTCTGGTCTCGTAACCCCAATAGTCACCACACACGATCGATATACGCGGTCCACAATAATAGAATCACCCACCGGTATAGATACATGAACATGCATAACCAATAAATCACGAGGCATATCCAAATAACGAGCAAAGTATGATGACACATATGAATAAGTGGAACCAGGATCAAATAATACTAAAACATCCCTGTGGCACACTGAGACAATACTGTGATCACAACATCGGAAGCAACTGCCTCTGGTCTGGCGGGAAATGCATAGAAACGAGCCTAACCACCACCTAACTAACCCCCCTGGGGAGACCTCGACCCGTACGACCTCCACCCGAGATGGCTGAGCGGGTGGTGTAGCAACTGGTGCATGAGTCATAGTCTGGCCTCTCTGCTTCATTAGACATCTGTAATGACGGGGGAAATACTTCCTCACATTCCCCCAACTCTCTACAATCATAGCAACCTCGAACTGGGAATGACTGTGGGGTCCGAATCGGACCCCAAGAACTGGAATAACCACTAGAAGAACCTGGTACTAACGAACATTAAACTGATGGGGCACGGTACGAGCTATAACCTAGGAGTGCACTGAAAGATGACTGCATCACACGAGTGTTGTATAAACTGTGGCTAGCTAATGAACCACGAGGAACTTGACGGGCCATCTGAACGGTCCTAAAAGGATGCCCTCTGTTGTGATGTGACGGGCCTCTAGATGTGGTACCATTAACACCACCTGAACTACGGGGCCTCTTGCCCTGCCGCTACTCATGCTCAAGCCTGCGAACCTGCTCCAAGCGCCTAGCAATCTCGAATACTTGATCAAACCTAGCATCCGTCTTGGTCTCTCGAACCAAATTATAATGTAGACCATAGTTGAGGTCATCAATGAACCTCCTGATCCTCTCTCATACTGAGTAACAGTCTTCTCTCCTTGGCATAGCTGCTCAAAATCTCTATGCAACTCCTCTTTGCAAGTCTGTGGGACAAACTTCTCTATGAAGAGAACTGAGAGCTCATGCCATGTAAGTGGTGCTGCGCCAACTGGCCTGCTCAACTCATAAGCCTACCACCATCTGTAGGCTGCCTCTGTCAGCTAAAAAGTAGTAAATGGAACCAACTGGTGTCCAAAATAGTCCTTGTGCGAAGAATCCGCTGACACCTATCTAGAAACTATTAAGCATCCTCTAACTCCCCTCCGTTGAACTCTAGCAGCTTAAGCCTCCCAAACCGCTCCAACCTCTTCTACTCCTCATCAGTCATAGGTGGACCAACCTCAGCCCGAGCAGTAACAACCGGCTGAACTGGTAATTCCCCTGGTGTCTGATGACCCTGAGCTAGCTGCTCTGGAGTACGGGCGATAAGAGTCTCAGCTCTTCCCTCAACCTGTGAGGTAGCTAGTGCAGCTGGCATCAAAATTTCCTATGCCAAGCTCGTGCACACGGTCAAAATCTGATCCAAAGCCTCCTAAAGACTAGGAATAACAATAAGTATCGCCGGTGTCTGAGATAGACCCATCGGCTCAATAATATCCGAAACCTGCTCCTCGGTTGTAGCAACTGGTGGCTCCACGGGTGTTTCCCTAGATGTAGTGAGAGCCCTACCTCAGCCTCTATAGCGGCCTCGGCCTCTCACGACCCTAACTTGTGGTACTGGTGATCGTCCGCCTGATCCGGTCGCACGTGTCCTCACCATCTGTGAGAGAATAGAAGAGTCAAGGTTCAAACATCATAAATAACAAATTCATACGACAAGAATGTAAGAAAGTGAAGTTTTCCTAACAGATGGACGAGGAATAAACTTCAACCTAGTAGTGAACTTGCTCATTACTCGTGAGACCTAAGCAACCTAGTGCTCTGATACCAACTTGTCATGAACCAATTCCCACCGGATCCACGACGGTGCCCAACACTACTTGCTAGGCAAGCCAATAGTCATACAATAATAACGAATTTGAATAAACATGATTTAATAAACTCAACAACGGAATTATCATGAAATAACTAATGAAATCAACAACAATACTGCTACAACTATCCCAAAGATCTGGTGTCCACGAGTATATGAGCACTACTAAGTATCAAAATACAAGTCCAAATCCTCAATATAACTATCAAAATAGTAGAAATGTAATAGAATAATGAAAGAGAACCTCAAGGTCTGCGAACGGCATAGCAGCTACTTCGTAGTCTCCCAAAATACCGGTATCAACACAACTCTAGCAATCACCACATCCGGAAGTACCTGGATCTTCACACGAAGTGTAGAGTATAGTATGAGTACAACCGACCACATGTACTTAATAAGTAACAAACCTAAGCTTGGGCTGAAAGCAGTGACGAGCTCAGAAAAAATAGTTAGAGCCAATATTAATAACCAATAACAACTCAGGATATAAAGGAAACAATATAAATAAATAACTCAATGATATCATGCTCATCTCGTCCATATTTCAATAATAACAACACTTAGCACGCTTACGGTGCCTGGCACAAGGCCCTCACCATCACACACATCAATATTTAGCACTGTAGTATGAGTACAACCGACCATATTTACTCAATAAGTAACAAACCTAACCTTAGGTTGAAAATAGTGACGAGCTAGGACAAGGGTCAGAGTCCAACTCCAATAAACAACAATAGTTCATGACAATATAATAAAAGGGTACATGAAAATAACTCATAGGTAAGATGCTCAACTCGTTCACAGTTACGAAAAAATAGGCATGCTTTTCAAGTATAATAGTAAATCCCAGATCTTTAACCGAAAACCCCAAAAACATATGAGTAAGTTTGAAAACTGTAATTTGTCCATAAACCTTTCAACAATAAACAATATGTTCCATTTTCATATAGCATGAGAAAAGTACATATATATGCCTACATGTTAATATACATGTAAAATTATGAATGTCACCGAAACCGGGTAGTAGAAGGAAAGGCATCTCTATGCATGTATCTCAAGTACGCACGTCAATGCAATGCATCTCAGTGATGAACTCATGTACTCACACTCTCAGAGTACTCAGTCTCACTGTCTCACATTCTCTCTCACTATACTCAGCACACTCAATCCATATAAGTATCGCTGCGGCGTGCAACCCGATCCATACATATACTGTACAATACCTGCTGCGGCGTGCAGCCCGAACTACATATGACCATAAGGCCCGTTGCGGCGTGCAACCCGATCCACATATATATAGCCATAAGGCTCATTGCGGCGTGCAACCCGATCCACATATATATAGCCATGAGGCTCGTTGCGGCGTGCAACCCGATCCACAAATGTATAGCCATGAGGCTCATTGCAGCGTGCAACCCGATCCACATATATATATATCACAGCACTCAGGCCTCAACTCAGTCACCAATCTCTCTAGTCTCTCGGGCTCATAAATGTGACTGAGTACATAACTGTAATTAAGCAAATAACTCAACAGCGAAGAACGACAATTGTGGGTCCCAATAGTGCCAGCATATAGCCTAAACATGATTTCTAGCATAAATTACAGCTCAAGTACTCTAACTCATAGAGTATAGTAAAAATGTTCAGATAAGATAGCTACACAGTTCCACGGAATCGACTGAATCACAACTCACATGGTGCACGCCCACATACCCATCACCCACCATGTGTGTCACTTTTACATCAATCACATAACACGTAATTCGGGGTTTCATATCCTCAGTACCAAGTTTAGAAGTGTTACTTACCTCGAACAAGCTAAATCCAATACTGAGCAAGCCAAGCGATGCTCCAAAAATGCTATCCCGCTCGTACCGACCCCTGAACGGCTCGAAACTAGCCAAAAGCAACTCAAATACATCAAATAATGCCAAAGGAAACAAACCCAATCGGTGAAGGTCGAACCTTTAATCAAAAGCCCAAAATCAACCCAAAAGTCCAACCCGGTCCCGCGCCTCGGAACTCGATGAAACTTATAAAATCTGATAACCCCTTCAATTACGAGTCCAACCATACTAGATTCACCCAAACTGACTTTGAATCGATGTTCAAAACTCAAAAACTCACTCTATGAAACTTTAGGCTAAAACCCCCAATTTGCTCTTTAAAATTCATAATCCAATTGCAAAAAATGAAGATAGATTCATGAAATATAATCAAAACCGAGTGTAGAACACTTATCCCAATTCACGTGATGAAAATTGCTTCAAAACTCGCCTCAATCCAAGCCCCCAAATCTCAAAATATGAAAAAAAGAACCAAACTTTGATATATAATGAGTCTGCCTAGAACTTCCGCATTTGCGGACAAAATGTCGCACATGCGGCCTCGCAATTGCGAGCTAAAACATCGCATATGTGACTTCAGTTTGAAGGACCATGATCGCACCTGCGGAACACCGTCCGCGCCTGCGACTCCGTAGAAGCGTATGCACCACCGCAAAAGCGGACTCCTAGCTCACGTCCACTCTCGCAGAAGCGTTCTAGACTCCGCATCTGCGCTTGCGCATCTGCGCTTATTCCTAAGAAGCGGAACTCACTAAGGCACCTCCGATTCACAGAAGCGAGAATTCTATCGCATAAGTGCGTCCGCACTTGCGGCCAATTTTGGCGCAGGTGCGATGAACCAGCACCAAAACTGCCAATATGACCAAAATAAGCTGAAATTTATCTGAAACACGCCCGAGCCCCCTCGGGACCCCATTCAAACATGCCAACAAGTCACATAACATAATACGGGCCTACTCGGGTCCTGAAATCACACCTAACAACATCGAAACGACGAATCACACCTCAAATCAAACTTAAATGAACTTTCAACTTCCAAAACTCGCATTAAAATATATCAAATCAACTCGGAATGAACTCAAATTTAGCACACAAGTCCCAAATGACATAACGAAGCTATTTTAATTCCCGGAACCACAATCCGAGTCCGATACGATCAAAGTTAACTCCCGATCAAACTTGTGAACTCTTCAAACTTAAAGCTTCAACAATGAAATTCATTCTTCCAAATCGATACCGAATAACCTGAAAACCAAAGCCGACGATTCACACAAGTCATAATACATCATACGAATCTACTCATGCTCTCAAACTGCCGAGCGAAGTACAAATGCTCAAAACAACCGGTCGGGTCGTTACACCAGCCTAGCCCGTTTCTGCAATCACCAGGCCGCTTCTGCGGCCTCGCCCCTGTGGCCAATCCCTCGTAGGTGCGATTGCACCAGAACTCCCAAAACTTCAACAATCTTTCAAAGTCCAAAAATGATCCGCCAACAATCCGAAACACACAGAGGCCCTCGGGACCCCATTCAAACATACCAACAAGTCCTAAAACACAATACGAACCTACTCGAAGCCTCAAACAACATCAAAACCACGAATCGCACCCCAATTAAAGCCTAATGAAACTAATAAACTTTCAACTTTCAAAAGTCATGCCGAAATATCAAACTAACCCGGAATGACCTCAAATTTTCTACTCAAGTCCCAAATGACACAACATCCTATTCCAACTCCCGAAACATAAATCTGAAGCCGATATCAACATAGTCAACTCTCGATCAAACTTCCCAACCTTCCAAAACTTCAACTTTTCAGCTTTCGCCAAAAAGTATCAAATCATTACGGACCTCCAAATTAACATCCGGACATACGCCTAAGTCCAAATCACCATACGAAACTATTAAAATCATCAAAACACCATTGCAGAGTCGTCTACACAAAATTCAAACTCAGGTCAACTCTTTCAACTTAAGCTTCCAACCTTGGGACTAAGGCCGAGTAGTCACAAAAAATCCTATTTAAACTTTTCGGAATTCATAACGGACAATGCACGTAAGTCATAAATCATCAAATTAGACTATTCAGAATCTAAAAGCATGAAAAGACAAGCTAGATCTCCAAACGACCTATCGGGTTGTTTCAGTCATCTTTGTATATCCCTTGCTGCAACTATATTGCTTTCTCTTTAACTATCTAATACTATTCTAAAGGTGTGAAGCTCCAAAGTGTAGCTTTGAATGATCAAAATACTCATCAAAAGTTAAACAATCATTTACTTTTCACTTAAAAACACTACTTCAAGTCTCCAACTAGAGTATTAAACAGTCCTCGTACCTTTGAAAACTATAGTATTCCTTCACAAACTTGCACATTAATCAATCTTCTTTTCGTTTCTCTCTAAGAGAAGAACTCGAAGAGATGAAATCCAACATAGACCGGGTTCATTAAAAGGCAATTCTAAATCTATGATACGCTTAGGCTTCTCAAATTAAAATATCATAAAATAGGATAGATACATATAGCTTTCTATTTTAATGGCATGCAAGTGCAGAAAAATTAAATTTAGTTATGTAGTTTTACACATTTCTTCTGTTTATTTGTTTATTTTCTTTTCTTTGATGTTTTGGATGCCGGGTCAAATGGTTTTTTAGTTCTTTACAAACTTATTTTTAGTTTTATGACCTACCTCTTTTATTATACATGAGAGATTTACTTTTACACATAAGACATCTGTCTTTTACACATAAGAGATCTAAAAAGATAATTTTTTTAATTTTAAAATTGTAAAGGGCATATGCCTTAAATCAACTGTTTTGTTAAGAATGCTTTATTTTAATTTGCTTTGATTGAATGATTGGGTTGTGGGAGTTGAAACAGGTAGGCTCAAGATAAAAGAAATTCAATACAATGGGCCAATCCTGAATAATTTTGAGATCTTTACAAAAATAGCCGATATTCATTATATATATATATAGTCGATAATACATTTGCCCACTATTTTTAGTTTAGACAAATGGATGGGATGCTATTTAATTTAATTCTTGAATAATTTAAAAAAGAAATGAATGGAGTTAATTGGGCTTTGAGATAAGGAAATTCATTACCTGAACTTAAGCTATTTGGGCCAAGTAGGCAATGTGGTTATGGTAACTTTGTGAGGAGTAGCAGATTGATAGGCCGTTTGACAAATATTTGAGCCCGGGGTTTGAAATGTTCTTAGGCAACTAAATTAGGACGTGAGAGTTTAAATGAACCGAATATATAGGCAAAAATAGGAAGAACAATGGGCGAATTGCATGTTTATTTGAGCATGTGTTTGGTTTCACTCGATTATTTTTTTAAAAGTCATTTAAAATCAATGTGAGCAATTTTGTCATTTTGAAGGTACCCAACACCTTTCTTAGTCATCTGAATCTCATAATCTGAAATTTTTGTTGCTTACCACTAACAAATTTTTCAAAGGAAATTTTGCTTTTACTTACTTTCTTTGTTCCAATTTATGTAACCGTGCTAGACTCGGTACGAAATTTAAGAAAAAAAAAAAATTGAAATTTGTGATTTATAACAAACGATTCATTTTTTGTGGTTGTAAATTATTTTATTAAGTGTTAAAATAGAGAATTTAAAGTGAAATTATTTTTAAATAAGGAAGTATGATATTCTTTTTGGGACAAATAAAAAAAGAAAATACGACACATAAATTGAAACAGAGGGAGTAAATAGATCTTTTCTTTTTTCAAATAAATTTGACCTAACACAGCCATTCTATATGTTAGAGGCTGCTCCATATAAAATTCTTTTGAAAAACACATATTTTTGTCACTTTCAAATGAAAATGCTTGCTTTTGAGTAATACCTTTTGGTAAAGAAAAACAAATGCTTTGGAGGGGGAGGGGGGAGTGTGATCGGGTCTGAAGTTAACTTATAAGTAGTACAAACTTCACATAGTCTATGGTATGTCTAAATATTAATTACTTATTACAAGGTGACTAAACTTTAGATAATTTTTAAAAACTTGTGATGTGTTAAATGGTGCCCATGAAATTATATTGGTGCACTTCATCCTTTTGTGAGACGGAGTGTAGAAATTTCACCTGGGGTTCAATTTTTACGGGTAGTTAAGCTATAAATAGATTTTTTAAAATTGTTTAGTGGGGGTACACTACCCAGTATTGATAAACTTCACAAAAAGCCTGCCTCCTCCTCAGCTTGTTCTCCTCCTCCTCTTCTCCATCTTTTTCGTCTTCTTCCTCCGCCTCCTCCTCCTCTCCTCTTACATGGCCGCATATTATCTGTTCAAATTCAATGTTTTTCTCCTTTACCCATAATGTCCTAGAAACAGGGGCAAATCTACTTTAGGTCAATCGGTGTCATAGGATAATACTTCACCGAAATTTTTTTAAACATTAGATAATTAAATGGAGAAACAAAAATATGCTAAGTAATGTAAAAGTTACACCACTAAACACAATAGGGCGTTCGGTACTTCTGTACGATATTTATGAATTATGGTTCGGTACTTCAGTATTCGGTCTATCAATTGTGCGTAGTTCTTACGGTTTGGTATTTTTTTGTTTGGTATGGTACGATTCAGGACAATTTCGGTATCGCACCATCCCTATCTAACGTGACAAGAAGTGGCATTGTCCTGAGGGCAACATGGTTTCCAAATTTCTGCCATCTTTCAGTTGTCTTATAATATTAGATAACCTTTTACATAAATCTGAAAATAAAATAATTACTCCTTATGGAACTAAGAGTGTAAAATTTTATTACTGTATATAACTTAAATAATTAAGCTTTTTCTCTGTGCTGTTGTGGCTCATGTTGGGATTTGGAGCATCATATGTCGTGTAGGAACCGAACGTTAATAAGTTACTTATCTAAGTTACAACATACTTCAGTTGGTTCCTCGTGATATTTGGTCTTTAGTATTTAAAGTTTTTTTGGTAAAGCGCAAAAGCAATATATGCAAAAAGACTATTTTTAGCGGACCATTTTGCTTCATTTGGTTGGTCTGAGTGATTGAGAATCAGAAATATAATCAGAACCACAAGAGAAAGGGAATTAGTTGGGTTGGACTTGAGCCTAGGGGTAACAAATTAGATTTGAGCTGGAAAATAAGAAATTAGAAACTTGGGCTGGAAACTAGGAATTGGTGGGCTGGTGGGAAGGCTTGCTTAAAACATTTCGGTGTTTCGCTATTTTGGTAAACCGAAGTATCGAAAGTTCAATACCGAGAACCATACTGAAATACCGAAAAAGTCGTACTAAATCAATACCGAAGAACTACCAAAATATCTAATTAATTCAATTCGATCCGATTTTTTGATTTTTCGGATTTTATGCCTACCCCTATTAGCACATTTGGTCAATCGTTGCAGCGTTTAAGGAGATGTCACGGGTTCAAAACAAGGAACCTTCATTTTCTGTTTTAAATTTTTTTATGCGTCATCTACAAAATAAAAAATATGTTCGGTGGAGTTTGAACGACAACCTATTAGGTGTTGAGAGAGCATTGATCCAATGTGTCAAGAGTCAAAATTGGTTAATCTAGCGATAATAAATTATTTGGCCGATATTCTAAATTATTTGGTTGATATTCCAAGTTGTTCGGCTATTTCCTTTTCTTTTCTTTATCTCCTTTTATCTTTTCTCTCAGCATGAAATTGATTAAAAGCGATTTATCGAATAAAAGTGAATGATAAATTTTTGTGTGATTGGTCTTTATATATAAAAAAAAGATAGTTAATATTATTACTAATGAGGTTATTTTGAATGCATTTCTAAAGTAAAAATTGCATGGGGCGCCCTATTTGGTCGCTCCCTTTTAACTTATACCCGTTTTGTTTTTCCATTTGCATCCGTACCCATTTGTTTGTTAAAAGCGTTTTAAAAAGATGATTTTGCCCTTCAGGACTATTGACAAAACTGTAGACTGCAGGACAACATTTCAGCATGTTTTGGCATGAAATTTTAGCAAATGAACTAAATAACTTAAGCATGTTTAGTCTGAAGTTTTAGCAAATGAACTAAATAACTTAAACATGATAAGTCTGAAATTTTAGCAAATGAACTAAATAACTTAAGCATGTTTAGTTTGAAGTTTTAGCAAATGAACTAAATAACTTCAGCATGCATTAGCAAAAACTCATTAGAAAATTACATATTGCAAGACAAAAACTTAAGCATGTTTAGTCTGAAATTTTCGCAAATGAACTAAATAACTTCAGCATGTTTAGTCTGAAATTTTAGCAAATGAACTAAATAACTTAAGCATGTTTAGTCTGTATTGCAAGACAAAAATTTAAGCATGTTTAGTCTGAAGTTTTCGCAAATGAACTGAATAACTTCAGCATGTTTAGTCTGAAGTTTTAGCAAATGAACTAAATAACTTAAGCATGTTTAGTCTGAAATTTTAGCAAATGAACTAAATAACTTCAGCATGCATTAGAAAATTACATATTGCAAGACAAAAACTTAAGCATGTTTAGTCTGAATTTTTCGAAAATGAACTAAATAACTTCAGCATGTTTAAACTGAAGTTTTAGCAAATGAACTATATAACTTCATTATGTTTAGTATGAAATTTTAGCAAATGAACTAAATAACTTCAGCATGTTTAGACTGAACTTTTGGATAAAACTCACGACAAAACTGTTGACTGTAGGATAAATAACTTCAGCATGCATTAGCATGAAGTTTTAGCTTCAATGTAAAATAACTTCAACTTCTACTGTAATTGGATGAAGTTTTACACCATCTCGCATGCTAATGAATAACCCCTGGTACTGTAAAACAACGTCGTCTCCAAAGTCCAAACGTTAGCATGCTGCTACGTTTATCAGGGCTTGTTTTACGGTATGCTAATGCGAATGAGGTCATCTCCAAAGTAGCATGCTAATGCTAATACTATCAGGGGTGTAATTATCATATTATTACAAATTTTTTATCAACTGGCTACCAAATCAATAATTTTTAAAAATAAGGTACAGGTTAAAAGGTGGCACAAATATAAGGTACGAGTGCATATCCCCCATTTCTAAAAACGAAAACTCATCGATACAAGTTGTAGTAATATTCCTGAGTTGTAATATTTTGATACTACTAGGCTTGCTTGTTATCCAATTATCTGAGCCTAACTTCAGACGCGTATGTCCCATGTCTAAAGTTTGTTTACCCACGAAATATGCTAAACTTCAAACAAAATTTGTAATTATGGACGTGAAATTTTGAAACTTGAGTTGCATGTGTCTGGAGTTGTTTTCGAAATGGGAAAACTTGCAAAAACTTATAAACTTGGGGTATGGCTTAAATGAGGGTCCGAAATCGGCTATCTGTGCTGACTATCCAGTTATGTTTAGCTGTGAAGTGGCCCAAATCTTCAATTTGGCTTTCTAAAATTGTAAATAGCAAAGAAAGCTAATCACAATCACATAAAGCTGAAGGGGCCTGCCTTCATTCTTAGAGAGTCTACAACCCGATAATTTTATTCATGGGCAAGCATTTCCAATCATTAAGACTAATAATTAATGGTATCCTTTTAACATCTTGATTTAGTCCATCCTAATTATTGAAATTATATGTTGAAGAACGATGCAGATTTAGAATAAATCTAATGTTGGTATCATTTTATACCAATCATATTTCGCTTTTATGGATTTCATGAGGAAGGTCAATTAATCAAAGGTGATTTTAGAGATTTCAGTAACTTGGAATTTTTAAGACTTTCACGAGAGGGAATCTCTTCACAAAAGGCCTCTTCTTCCTGCTTCTCTACCTCTTGGAATAAAATCTCATTTTCGACTATTCTAGATTAATTTGTCCCTACTTAAGGGCAAAAATATCTACTAATAAAACATTTATATAAATTGAGCCTTGTAGACAATGAATTCATAAAAGTGTTATCATTTCTTAGAATTCTATGTTTGTTGGAAAAGGATACTATTATAATGGTTTGTTCAAAATAAGTATATTAATAATATTAAGAGTTCTGCTTATATCTCCGATTCAAATCCTATGCTATGGCATGCTAAATTAGGACATTTAAATGTTGGTTATGTGAAATTTATATCAAAGATTGGGTACTTAGCATGCAATCATGAACAATTAAATAAGTGTGAAATTAAATTTGCATTCAAGCAAAAATGACAAAGAAATCTTTTTCTAGTGCTGAAACAAATTCACAGCTACATGAACTAATACATTTTGATTTATGTGAATTAAATGGAATACTAACAAGAGGAGAAAAAAAAATATTTTGTTATTTACATTGATGATTATCATATAGTCATGTCTATTTAACCACAACAAAAGATGAAGCCTTTCAAAAATTTAAGAAATTTAAATCTGTCGTGGAAAATCAAAAGGATCAAAAAATCAAAATGTCAAATAGAGGAGGAGAATATTTCTCCAATGAGTTTGATGAATTTTGTGAAGTTCATGTAATTATACATAAGAAATGCTCGCCCTACCCTCCACAACAGAATGATTTGGCTAAAAGAAAAAATCGAACGTTAGTATATTTAACTAATGTTTTGCTCTTAAATGCTCAATAACCTCAAGATTTTGTGGGGAGAGGCTGTACTAGTAGCGTGTCATATGCTTAATAGAGTTCCTTTTAAGAAAATTCAGACCTCTGCATAAGAGTTATGGAAAGGTAAAAGGACCTAACTTAAATTATCTGAAAATGTTGGGGTGCTTAGCTTTTTACACTCTTCCTGATTTTCAAAAGATCGAAGTTAGGTCCAAGAGGTATTAAGAGCATATTTGTTGGTTATAAACAAAAGTCAAAAGCATATGGACTTTTGAATTAGCAAACAAATGCTATTGTAGAATTGGTGCGTCTGAAATTTTTGAAATAAATTTTTACATAATTCTAGTTAGAATTTCACAAAAGAGCAAAGCACAAATTCTCCTACTCAAAGTAAATTTAAAATAATAAATAAGAAAAGAGGAGATGATACTCAGCCTGAAGTTGAACCTCGAAGGAGTCAATGAATGAGGAAAGAAAAATATATAGACTTCGATTTCTTTTCTTCATAAGCTGATAGAAACTAGGAGTCCACCAAACAGTATAGAGAGCCAGTTTCTCTATATGTTTCTACAGTAAATAAAGAGAAAGTAAACGACACTCGATATGTAAGTGAAAATCTCTCGGCTCAAGTGATTAAAAACCACGAACCCTACTAGGATTTTCAACTTCATTAAACTGACAAACTTTAGATTATACATGTTGAAATTAGGAATTAAATTCTTAATCCCTCACCCGTTACAATAACTCTATTGCAAGCTCTTTGTAACAACTCTATTACAAAGTAACACACTATGACTAACTCTAATCAACACCATCAAAACAATAATGGTTGAATATTGTCCTATAAAAGTACATCTCAAAAAGCCGTGTAGGAATACAAGTAAAGAGCAAAAGATAAAGACACAACTAACTTAAGGACTTAAGACATCTTCAGTATTAGAATCTGGTCCTTTTGTTTGTAGCAGCGTTGTTCTTGAACGCACCTGGAGAAACAGTGGCAGCTTGCACTTGAGAGAATGTGTTTTTAAGATTTTCAAGTGTTAGGTTAAACCTTGTATCAAGTTCTATATTATATGAGAGAGCATGTGAGAATAGATAGAGATAATACATCTTTTAGTTTTGGCCTCTAGTGAGAGCTTTTGTTGACTGTACGACGACTGGGGAACTTATCACATCTGGTTCCTTGAGAACATTTGGCCAGACATCAAAACATATCACAGCAAGCCCAAAGGAACTGAACGCATCTAGTTCCTATCTGGTTTCTCAATAAAGCTTGGCAAATCATCAAAACCCAAAATAGCATAACTTATCAATTTTTCCCTTTTTGATGATGGCAAACCCAAAATTAATATTTTCCCTGAGATCCAGATTCCCACATGTTTCCCCTTACGGATCATGCCTAAAATTGATCATGTTAACAACATGAGTTTCATCCTGCAAAACAGGCAAAAATCATTGAAAATAATAATAAAATTAGCAAAAGCAAAAGGAAGTTCAACAACTTTAACTCATGTCACTTGTGTGCACACAACATGAACAATAACAAGAAGACAAGAGAGTAACATTGCACAAAATAGATAGTGATTTCCCATAGATGATAAAAATTAAATAGAGGTGCAACAATATCAACAATACCAAATATTACAATTTTAAACAACCAAAGATGCCAAAGTCATTAAACAACAACAATATCAAAAGTGGACGGAATTTGGATGGGATTGAAAAGGGATTAAGATAAGGATCACTGAGCAGGAAAAAAAGGATTAAGGAGTAAAGGCCTTGAAGAGCTTGTCCATTCTATCATTCGCTGTTTGTTGATCAATGATCATCTGCTCTTTCAGGTCCTTGACCGTTTTCCTCAACCTTTTATTTTCAGCATTCAACTGGGGATTCTCCTCCGCCAGGGACCACTAAAACTGAGTTTTGTGCTTTTCTGGGTGAGCTTGGACCTCAAGATAGCATTCTCAGCCTGTAATCACTTAATCTCTGCAGTTGCTGTCTCTTGAGCCTCAATCAGATTGGAGATGGTTGAATTGCTCTCCATTCCTCCTTTCTTCAGTACGCATTCACAAAGTAGTTGATTGATTAATTAAGATATTTTAGTGTGATTTCCAGTCAACAGCGTACCAAGACAATAGAAGTGACTGATTGATTAATTGAAACCCTATAGACATGGTATCTAAATAAGCTTTAGCAAAATAATGTTACTGTATCCTATAGGCATGCTGTCTAAATGTGCACAGTAATAGACTTAGAAAATAAGTATGGCGAGTACTAACATGTGTTAAATAGTGTATGCCTATAGGGTCTATGCGTTGAAAAGATATAGATCATGTAGGCATGTTTCTACCCTTTTATAGAAACATTAGAATACTCCAGCCCCCTTTTCACTAATTTTCCCATCATTTAGTTTTAAAAGTTATTACAGACCATATTGAACAATCACAAACCCAATTACAAATATAGAATAACCCAGTAACACATCTGGGCCTTCAAATGAGCTTAGCACTTCGCACGGACATCAGGCCCAAACTCCAGGTACGGACATTGTATTTCAGACCTCCAGTACCAAAGCAGGCCCAACATACCAGGCCTAAACGAATAACGTACTTACCCAAATGGATGCCAAACTTAGCCATACAAGTGACAAACTACACATAGAATTAATTAAATAGCTTCGAAGCTTTAAACACTTAATTCTTAAAGTTATTACTAACAATAGTTTTAGCCAAGATATAAAGCACACAAGGGAAGGCACCCAAAGAATATATGAGGCAAGGTTTATGGTTATAACTCCAGAAACAGAGTTTAAGAGCAACAAGATTATTTCAAACAATGTTTCAAAACAAAGCATTGTCAAAAACTACATTAAAGAGCTTTAGGAAGGGGTTTGAACATGAAAAATCTAGTAGTGTCATAGTCAAGAACCAGTAAGATGCAGTCTTAACATGGAAGCTTCAACATGAGAGCCTAATGAGAACAACTAACTTGCAGAGTTTAACATGTGAAATATTCAGGCAAATACAATTTATCACACAAATGTTTTAAATCCAATAGGTAAGCATTAAGATGAGAAGAGCCTGGCTTTCAGAAAAATAAAGTAAGCAGGCATCATGTGAAGAGGGCAGGGACTTGTCTTAGTCAGGATAAAGAGAAGTAAACTAGACATCTATTGGAATTCACCTTAGGATTCTCAAACGATCAGTGAGCACACAACATCAAAGTAAAGAACAAGTCTGCCTTGGCATTGCAACAACATTAGCATATGGAATTCATATAATCAAAAGTTTATTTCAAAGAAATAGCATATATACATGAAAGATTAGCATAGGAACATTTCAATAGGTTCTGGGCATGCATTAATTTCCTAGGAGATTCTAAGTCATGGATTCATGATAAGAAACAGTCTCGAGTAATCAATTAGACTTAATCGTGAAGATAAGCAATCAATCAAGTTGGGCATCTAAAATTGCATGCATTGAGGCTAGTAATGTCAAGGAAGAGCATACTAGGCTAAGCACTTAGACAATGTCATCACATGATTTATAGCAGAACATCAGGTGATGCATAAGGGATTCAACAGGAAGAAAATAGTTCTAGGCAGACATAATTTCCCAAGGATGCAAACAAAGTGTGATAAACATTAATCAGGTTTAATTGTAAACCAAGTAGACATCATGAATCAACTTAGCTAACTATCAAAATTAGAGCAAGCTTGAAGTGGCATAACATCAAACACTAGAAGAAATGCACATAATCATATAGTAATGAAATTACGAGAGTATAAGATACTAACTAGTTGCAAGCAAACTAAACAAAGGTAGAAGAACTCAAAAATCTCAAGAATAGCTGCGATTACTGGAGAACAAAGAATCCCCAAACCCCCAGTGCTTCAGAGTTCACAGGAGCCTTGAAATGGGCCCCGAGTAGTACTTGCACTGGATGAGGTTAATGAACAGAATACGATGTCCTTGGCTTTCAGCCGGCCAAAAATCAAAATCTCATAATAGTATAGAATGAATTAGAGTGGGAGAATAGTGATAGTAGTAGTCGTATCAGTAGTCATTCAGACTTAGTGGGGAAGCGGGGAAAGCGAGTTTATATCGCAATCGATTTGAACAGACAATCATGGAAAACAATCAATTTAAATATAGAAAAGGAAAGAAAAGATCCCATGCAATCAGAATTGATAAAGGAGATGAAGATATCAAACCCTAGTTGGGTTCAACTAATTGTAAATCAAACTATGAGTGCAAGAATCGCCTCATTTCAAGTGTATATAGACGAATTACCGTCTGAATCCTTGAAGATCGAAGTCAATCAGGCCTGATTTTGAATGGTAGTTCTTGCCAAAAATAGGGCAAGAACTAAGTAACACCACAGACGCGTACACAATAGTGAAGTAACACAAAATAGGTAAGTGAATCATGGATGGATTCCATTTTGGGGTCGGATTTGGAGAGGCTTTAGAGATACAATGACTAGGGTTCGTGAAGAAGAAGAGAGGAGTAGAGTGAGTGCAAAGGCGACCGGCTGGGGGGAATGGTCTTTAGGATTTGGTTATGGGGATATAAGGAGAATGGGGGATTTATTATGGGTCGTTGATCATTTGAGATCAACAGCCAAGATTAAATAGGAAACTGGGCGGGTCAAAGGTAATGGGTCATTTGGTTGGGCTATTGAGGGATCAAAGAAATGGGCTGGGTATTTAGGCCTGTAATTTGGTCCGAAAATTAGCACTATATTGGGTTATAAATTAAATATATAAAATTTGTGTAAAATAATTTATGAAAAATAATTAATGAATAATAAAAATATTACTTATGCATTAAAATGTTTGAAAATAATAGCTTAACATTATAAAAATATAAAAATGCTATTTTAGCATAAATAATATAATAAATATAATTATGTATAGAACATAGGCTATAATTGCAAAAATTATCTAAATGGCTCAAAAATGAAGTAAAATGTTATAAAACATATATGTGGGTGTAATAATAAATATGGATGATTAATTTATCACAAAAATAATTTCAAAGGATAATTAATAAATATTTGAACAACTTAAATGGAAGAAAATCAATTTTAAAGCCTTAAAAAATATGAAGAATTATAGAAGATACTTATATGACTCTTGTAATTTGGTGATGATGCATATATGATATTGTGAAAGTACATATTATATTTATAAAAATATGAGGGCAAAATTGGGTATCAACAACTGCCCATCTTTACCCGGGAATGATGAAAGAGTTGTCGGGTAAAGAAAATGATGACCAATTTTGTCCGAATTGAGTGAGGATGATGTATGTTTGAAAACCAAATGGGGGCCGAACCCTGGTTCTTGAGTTTCCTACATATCCCTGGTGTTACGGGAAACAGGTCGTGTGTAGTTCTGGATCCAATGACGAACGAAATCGATGGAGTTATTATAAGAGTGGTCATGTGTTTCGAAAGTGGATCTTTTGGATACGATAGTGTCGAATAATTTCATGTGGAGATATGAATGCGAATTGGAATGTTACGGATGTATAAGGCAAATATTTGAGCGGTTACATGATAAAGGGTAATCAATTGCTAATCATCGGTTACGTTTGAGATGATCAAAGGATGTGAACGTTGTGAACGGGAACTGGAGAGAGAATTGCTCCTGTTTGTAGGATTATTATCTCCCGAGTTACCTGCAAAACTTAAAACACGATACACGCGAACATATATGGGGTTATTGCAAATATCTAAACATGATGCAAATTCCCTTTAGAACATGAGAGTTGTATTTGGACGATGAGGATGATGTCCTTAGACCATGACGTCCTGGGCCATAAAGTGTATGATAAGGGATTCGCAGGCCATTAAATGGTGTCCTCGAGCCATTAGGATGGTGCCTCTGGACTATGACGCCTTTGAATAATGATGTGCAGTTTTGAGAGATCCTCAGTCCATGGCATGATGTCTTTGGGCTATGAGGATGATGCCTTCAGACTATGATGCCTTCGGACAATATGGCAATATTTCAGCCCATGAAATGCAAAGATGCGGAAATATAGATCGTTCAATAGAGGAATAACTGATGCTTAGTTGTATGTGAGAATGAGACAAGGCAGTGCTTAGCCTTGTAAAAGATGAGTGTAGTGTTTAGCCCTATAAAGAGGAAGGCAGAATTTAGCCTTATACAGTGATGGAGGCAATGCTTAGTCTCATGCGATGGAAGGCGGTGCTTAGCCTTATGTAATAATGGAGGCAGTGCTTAGTCTCATGCAAAGAATGGAGACAGTGCTTAGTCTCATGCAAGGGAAGGTCACATTTAGCCTTATGCAAAGTTATGGAGACAATGTTTAGTTTCATGCAAGGAAAGACAGGGCTTAGCCCTATGCGATGATGGAGGCATTGTTTAGCCTCATGCGTTGCAATGGAGACAATGCTTAGTCTCATGTAAAGGAAGGCATCGTTTAGCCTTACGCAATAATGGAGGCACTGCTTAGCCTCATGCAAAGAATAGAGACAATGCTTAGTCTCATGCAAGGAAAGACAGTGCTTAGCCTTATGCGTTGACAGAGGCAGTGTTTCGCCTTATGTGATGCAATGGAGACAATGCTTAGTTTCATGCAAAGGAAGGAAGTGCTTAGCCTTATGCAATGATGGAGGCAGTGCTTAGACTCATACAATGAATGGAGACAGTGCTTAGTCTCATGCAAAGGAAGGCATAGCTTAGCCTTTTGCAATGATGGAGGCAGTGCCTAGCCTCATGCGATGATGAGGGCTGTGTTTAGCCCTATGCAGGAAGATCAATGATTAAATGTGAGAGGGAAAAGTGATTCACAGCTTGATATGTTTGGCAACTTCTGTCGGTGTGAAGATAGTGATCTTGTTGTATGTATATATTTGTGGACGTGTTTGTTATGTCCCTCGTGCCTACATCCAAAGAGAATCGTGAGTTTTTGGGGGAAGGTTGGTTCGTGCCTTTGATTCTTCTTTTAATCTTTGCTCCCTGTCTTGAGGCCTTGTTTGAGTAACCCTGGGTAACGTCTGGCTACTACAGGAAATGAAATTTTCGAAAAATATGCATTTGTGATAAATTGTTTATATAAAAAATGTAGTTTGTTCAAAACATGTGATGACGCATAAAGCAAATAATTTTCGAATCGGAGGCTGTGACACGCTTTGACACGTTGAAACCTCCTGAACATGGAATTTGAGGACCCCCCTCAAAATTCTGCTCTAGTTTAAATGTATACTTCTGGCGATACACTTCTTGGTGATCCTTGACATAATGAGATTGACGAACTCGAAATCATGCCCCAGTTTCTGACCATATGGGGGAATGAAAATTTTATTATGATGTGAACGAACCCACAGAGATGCTTATGTATCCCCTCTTAAATGGGAATCAGGTTAAGCGTAGTTCACGTTAGATCAAAGAGAAAGTGCAAAGATAATCTTAAACATAATATCTCTTGATTGCGTCTGAATTGATAGGTCTTTGCCATATTTTTCCATCTATCTCTGCAAGTATAAGCGCTCCTCCTGTCAGTACTCGGTGAACCATTTAAGGGCCTTGCCAGTTAGGTGAGAATTTCCCTTTTGCTTCATCCTGATGCAGGAAGATCCGTTTCAACACAAATTACCCTGGCGTGAATTGCCTTGATCTAACCTTTTTGTTGAAAGTCCTTTCCATTCTATTCTGGTAGAGTTGACCATGACACACTGCGTTCATCCTCTTACCATCAATGAGAGCCAACTGTTCATATCGACTCCGTATCCATTCCACGTCGCTGAGCTCGGCCTCTTGTATGATTCTTAAGGAAGGAATCTCAACTTCGGCGGGAATAACGACTTCAGTACCGTAGACCAGTAGATAGGAGGTTGCCCCAGTTGACGTACGAACTATGGTGTAGTACCCGAGCATAACAAATGGTAGCTTCTCATGCCATTGCTTGTAGTTGTCACCATCTTCCTCAATATCTTTTTGATGTTCTTATTGGCGGCTTCTACGGCTCCATTCATTTGTTACCTGTACACTGTCGAATTTTGATGCTTGATCTTGAATGTTTCACACATTCGAATTTTGTTGAATGTACATGCCATTTGTTGAATTTTGATCAAGCTCCGTTTGTTGAGTTCGAATTGCAATGTGTCAGTAATGATTGACTCAGGTACTCCAAATCGACAAACAATACGATCCCAGACGAAATCCGCTGCGACCTTCTTAGTCACAGCTTATGGGAAATGGCTTCAACCCATTTTGTGAAGTAATGTATATCCACCAAAATAAACATGTGTCCATTTGAAGTAGCGGATTTAATTGGTCCGATGAAATATATGCCCCAAGAAGAGAAAGCCTAGGGTGAACTCATTGTATTGAGTTCGTTGGCTAGCACATGTATCATATCAACATATATCTGGCATTGGTGACACTTTTGAACATATTTGATGCAGTCTGTTTCCATAGTCATCCAGAAATACCTCGCCCTTAATATCTTCTTGGCCAGAACGAACCCATTCATGTGAGGTCCGCAAGTTCATGTGTTTATTTTTTCGAGCAATCTAGATGCCTCCTTGGCATCGACACAATGCAACAATCCCAAATTAGGAGTCCTTCTATATAGAATTTCTCCATTCTAAAAGAAATGGTTGGCCAATCTTCGAAGCCTGCGCTTCTGAGTGTGTGCAACATTCTCTGGGTATTCTCGTTTCTCCAAGTATTCCTTGATATCGTGGAACCATGGATTTCCGTCAAACTCTTCTTCAACATGAGCGCAATAAGCCGGCTGCTTACGAATCTCTTCCGGGATAGGATCAATGAAATTCTTGTCTGGATGTTGTATCATGGAAGACAAGGTGGCTAATGCATCTGCGAACACATTCTAGATCCTTGGAACATGCTTGAATTCTATCTTTGTGAACCTCTTGATCAACTCTTGTACACAATGCAAGTATGGCAATATTTTAGTGTTCTTGGTGGCCCATTCTCCTAATACCTGGTGTACCAATAGATCTGAATCTTCGATTACCAGCAACTCATGAACATTCATGTCGACGACCAATCTGAGTCCCAAGATGCAGGCCTCATATTCCGCCATGTTGTTGGTGCATGGGAACCTGAGCTTTGCGGATACCGGTTAATGTTGACTGGTTACTGATACCAAGACAGCCCCAATGCCCACTCCATTAAAGTTTGCTGCTCCGTCGAAAAACATCCTCCAACCGTCATATGTTTTGGAAATATTTTCACCTACAAACGACACTTCCTCGTCAGGAAAATACGTCTTCAATGGTTCGTATTCTCCATCTATGGGGTTCTCTGCTAAGTGATCGGTCAGTGCTTTCCCCTTGACTGCCTTCTGAGTCACATAAATGATGTCGAACTCACTTAGAAATATCTTCCACTTTGCTAACTTACCTGTAGGCATGGGTTTCTGAAAGTTGTATTTTAGTGGATCCATCCTTGATATGCGATATGTAGTGTACGCACAGAAATAATGTCAACCTCTGGGTTATTCATGTCAAATCACAACAGGGGCGCTCCAGCAAAGAGTAACAAGCCTCATAAGGTGTGACCTTCTTACTTAGATAATATATCGCCTTCTCTTTCCTCCTGGTTTCATCATGTTTCCACAGCACACAACCAAAAGATCCATCCAACAAGAACAAATACATTAGCAAAGGTCTTCTTAGCTCTGCCGGGACCAACATGGGCGGCTTAGATAAATACTCCTTGATTTTCTCGAAAGCCTTTTGACATTCTTTGGCCCAGCTCATCGCAGCATCTTTCCTCAGCATCTTGAAGATTAGCTCACATATCACTATTGATTGTGCTATAAAACGGCTAATATATTTAAGGCATCCTAGAAAACTCATCACACCCTTCTTGATCTTTGGCGATGGCAAGTCCTGAATAGCTTTGATTTTCGACGGGTCTAGCTCAATACCATGGTGGTTGACGATGAAACCAAGCAATTTCCCAGCAAGGAAACTGGAGGCGCATTTTGCAGGGTTCAACTTCAAATTATATTTTCAAATTTGGTCGAAAAACTACTTCAGGTCTGCTATGTGATCTGAACTACTTTTATATTTGATGATAACATCATCCACGTACACCTCTATTTCCTTGCATATCATATCATGGAAGAGAGTCGTCATAACCCTCATGTAGGTGGCTCCAGCATTCGTCAAACCAAATGGCATCATTTTGTAACAATATATCCCCCATGGCGTAATAAAGGCTATCTTTTTGGTGTCCTCTTCGCCCATCCAAATCTAGTGGTATCCTTCGAAGCAATCCATAAAGGATTAGAGTTCATGTTTGGTGCAATTGTCAATCAATATGTGTATTTTAGGCAACAGGAAATCATCCTTAGGACTTGCTCTGTTCAGATCTCGATAGTCACTACACACTCTGACTTTTCCATCTTTCTTCGGAACCGAAACAATGTTGGCTAACCAGGTTGGGTATTCAGCCACTCGAAGGACCTGGGCTTTGATTTACTTGGTAACCTCCTCCTTTATCTTCAAACTTATATCTGGATTGAATTTTCTGAGCTTCTGCTTTATCGAAAGACACATGGGGTTGGTAGGTAGCTTGTGACCTACTATGGATGTGCTTAACCCAGTCATGTCGTTGTAGGACCATGCAAAAATATCCTCATATTCCTTTAGAAACTTGATGTATTTTTCCTTCTTTGATGGTGATAGATGAATGCTTATGCGAGTTTCTTTGACAGTTTCAGAATCCCCTAAGTTAATTACATCAGTTTCCTCTAAGTTGGACTTTGGTTTGTTCTCAAAATTCTCTACTTCTTTGACATTTTCCTCAGGTATTATATCATCTTCCAAATCTTCTGAATCACTTTCCTGATGTTGCGTTGTCTCATTACATGTCACAGTCATAGGTTCATCATGATATGTAATAATTATGCTGAAAAGAATGTAGAAAGATAATAATAAATACGAAAAGCAATAATGCATTAATAAAGCTTAAAATTGTCAACAAGTACGACTCGATGGCTCGAGTAATTATTTCAAAACAAAACACTGAAAATGTCTTAAATGCTCAAAAATAATTTAAAATAAGTCGTGCTAATTTTGCCAGGCTACACAGGTACTCGGTAAGCCCGGGACGGTGTAGTGGTCCAGTTCTTGAGAATAACTCCTTCTCCCACTGTTTGAATAGTAAGGTCTTCCTCCTCCTCTAAAATTGCACCGCAGTCCATGTCTTCCTCATTCAAAAACAGCTTCCTCATACCGGCAAAAATCTCGTCTTCCTCGGATCCCCAAATCATGTAAGTTTGGTGGAATGTCTGGTGCAACGGTGGTATGGGTTGTTCCAGAGAATAGTAATCGGTGCGCCACGGCGGTGTCCAATCCTGGTACTCTTGCACGTTATATTCATATCCGAGCCCAAAGGTCGTGCCATGATATTGTGGTCATATGGGTTTTGTGATCCCCTGAAGCTTTCATCCAAGACCTTGCTTGGTTCATATCCCAACCACATCAATATTCTTTCTATCTTATTGCTCCACCATCTATTCTTCTCAATTATGTTTACTCGCTCAATACAGTGGTATGTTTCTCCTCCTAATTTCCTCCTATTTTCGATGACTGGCACGGTATGGTTGGTGTAAATAGGGTTGCTTCCATCTCCATTAATGATCACCTCTTGATGATTCCACTCGAACTTCACAACCTGGTGCAGGGTAGAAGCGACTTCCCCATGTACGTGTATCCATGGTCTTCCCAACAGCAGGTTGTAGGTGGCAGAAATGTCTAGCACTTGGAATTCGACATCAAACCAGGTCGGGCCCATCTGTAGATCAAGGTTGATTTCTCCGATAATGGCTTTTTGAGATCGATCAAACGCTTTCACATTCAAGCTTCTCATCCGTATCTCATACAGTCCTTTACCTAGTCTTTTTCAGAGTGGTCAGCAGGCATATGTTCATGCTCGAACCTCCATCTATCACGACCCTGGCAATGAACTTGTCTTTAAATTGTACAGTGATGTGCAATGCTTTGTTGTGGCTCAACCCTTCTGGCAGTAACTCATCTTCGTGGAAAGTAATTTTATGACTCTCTAGCACCTGCCAGACTATGTTAGCAATCTCCCCGCTAGTGATACCGGCGGGCACATAAGCTTTGCTTAACACTTTCATCAAGGCATTCTTGTGCGCGTCTGAATTTTGCAATAGTGACAAAATGGATATCTGAGCGGGAGTCTTGTTTAGGTAATCAACAACGGAGTATTCCCTCGTAAGTACCTTCCTCCAAAGATCATCAGTGCTTGTCTTAACGACATGTGGCTTAGATGTAGCTTCTTTGATTATTCCTCTAAGATTCTCAGGTGTATTAACTCTGCCAGTTCTAGTCATACCTTGCGCAACACCTATCTTTTCCATCTTGGCTTTTCCTTTTCTTCTTGCCTTTGCAACATAATACCATGGGACTTCATCAGACTTATAAGACGGTGTGGGAGCTACCATCACGGTGAAAGGTGTAGCTACCTCGACTTCAAATGGTGTCTGGGTTTGCACCAAAATTGTTGAGAGGGTGACATGAGATGTTTTAGGAGCATACCCCTCTCGAATAAGTCCAATGGATCCCTCATGATCCCATTCCTCATCAGTTTATATTACGTTCACTCCCTCGCCCCTATGATCCGGGAGAGGGTTATTATGGTCATTCAGTGTAGCTTCCTTTTTCTGCATAACCTTGGTGCCGATAAGTGTCTGAATCTTGTCCTTTAACGTGTGTCATTCTTCAATGGTATGACCCTTTATGCCTGAGTGATAGGCATAAGTTTTGTTGGGGCTAATCCACTAGGAAGGGTTCTTAACAGCAACATCAGGAATATGAGTGACATAACCCGCGACCTTTAGTCTCTCATACAGTTGGACTATGGGTTCAGCGATTGGGTGTATTATCTGGGAGCTCTGCAGTAAAAGTTTGGTCGTGGCTTTGGGGAGTTTTGGCAGGCTGGTAGAGGAGAATGGTAATATGCAGAAAGGGTGTTATATGTGTGGTACGTGATGCGGACTACTCGGGGCTCCCCATGGTTTAGTAAAAGGGAGGGGTATTGGTATTTTGGAGGTGAGGGTTGATATGTGGGCGGAGGTGTTTGGCATGTAAGGGGAGACTTAGGGCCCTAGGCTACCATCCCAGCACCCACTTCCTTCTTCTTCGAAATACCCCTTGATTGCAAGGCTTTGTTTGTGGCTTGCAGTGCCTCGAAATTAGTCACCATCACGCTCTCGATTCCTTCTTCTATCCTTTCTTCTAACTTGATGATGTCCGAGAATTTCTAATTCTCGATAACCACCAGCCTTTCATAGTACAACGGATCTTGAGCTCTAATAAAGAACTTGTTCATTTGTTCTTCTTCAAGTAGTGGCCTTACCTTGGCAGCCTCTGATCTCCAATGAGTAGCATACTCGTGGAAGGTTTTTGTTGGTTTATTCTTGAGGTTTTGAACATAGAAAATGTCTGGCACGTTCTCTGTATTGAACCTGAATCTATCCATAAAATCCGATGCCATGCACACCCAATTCGCCCACTTTTTTGGATTCTGACTGATATACCAAGATACGACGTCTCCTGTAAGACTTCCATGAACAGTTTCATGCGGATTTGTTCATTCTTACCCATTCCTACAAGCTTGTCATGGTAGGTTCTCATATGCATCTTTGGATCACCAGTGCCATCAAACATCTCAAACCTGGGAGGTTTATAAACCCTCTGATAGTTCTATATCTGACTGGATACACAAATCTTCGTAGTTTAAACCTTCAACACCCTTCCCACCTTCAACACTCTGGACTCTCCCTGTCAGTTTCTTGAGTTCTTCTGCTATGTTTCGAATGAGCAGGTCCTTCTCTGTCAGCTCAGGTATGTATAAGGTTTGTTGTGGGGTATGGGGTAAGGCTTTCACGTATATCGGGTTGCCTTGATAAGTTCTTGAAACTTGGTTATATGGATGATCATTAATTGGGGTTTGAAGGGGATCAATGGTAGGTTATGGTGCGTTTTGAGGAGTGTGATAAGTGGTGGTTTGCGGATATTAGGTGGGGTGATGGTGTTGTTGTTAAGGGGTTTGCACTGGTGGTGGGTTAGGGTTTTGGGGAGGTGCGGGATTGTGATACTGGTGCGGTGCGAGAGGATTCAGAGCTATGGGTGGCATATTCTGGTTTTATGTGTTTTGTAGTGGTGTTTGGTTTTGAGTGGTTGTGTTTTGCTGGTTAATGTCAGGGACATTTAGGGTAAGAGATACGTTTGCCAAATTTCGGACTTTCTCAAGCTCACCCTACAACTCTAGGATTTTCTGCTCCAAACGTAAGACCAACTCATTCTGTCCTGACGTACTTATCCCGTCTGAGGTTTCAACATTCTGTGCCATGGTAGCATTGTCTTTTAGAATACCACTTAAATCATCCATCTTCCCTTTGCCTTTACTTTTTGGGTCGCTAGGTGGAGGAGGAGGTGAAGGACCTCTGGATCTGGTGTGGTATGCTGATGATGCCAGAATGCATGAACCAACCTTTGGGAATGAGAATAATCAAAAGAAATAAAAACAAAAGGTAACCAAGCCAGTAAGACGAAGTAAAAGAGTGTCGGCAATATTTAAGCATGTATCACATCGAAATCTAATCTAATCTAGAAAGCAGTAAAGGACATTATCTTCTAATCTACTTGGTCCCTGAAGGACCTTCTCCATGCTTGGCTCTCTTGACCCCATCAATCAGGTTTCCCAGATCATGCATGTCCATTAGCAAGTAAGCTTTTTGCCAGCTTCCCTCCTTCATCATCGCCCATGCCTTAACAATCCCAAAGCCTCTTTCTCATCTTCCCTTCTAGCTCCATCAATCTTTGCTCTAGATATTCTAACCTCTCCGTCAACTTATTGGCAATCTCCTTCCATTCTCTTATTGCCTCCATGTTCATTTTATGTTGTTCCAGATGCTTAGCTTCAGACTCGAACACCGTTTTGCGTAGCCTCTTATACTTTACATGTGCTTCAGCCGCCTTATCTATGATTTTATCTTTCAGATTGACTCCCGGTTTGACGTCCCTAGCTATGTCGTCCTCCAACCATAAGAGATAATAGTACATGTGACCGGCATGATACCTATCTGGTTCAATGGTTTCTCCTTCCACTATGATCTTTTGGTTCCACATGTGTTGCGCTTCAAACTTGAATGGGATGGAATCCCCTTTGAAATCTACCTTATACTGAACCATGTTGGAAACCCGAGATATGACTTGTTTCCTTCCAGCTTGCCTCATTACCCTTATAGGAGCGTAATGGTAGATGCCTCGCAGCCCAATCGGTACTAAGTGAGTAGTTCCAATGCACTTGCTTGTCTATCAGATTGCTGAAGAAACGCACCCAGCCTACAACATTTCTAGGCTTTGCAAACCTGTCTGGAATTAATGTCATCATCTTTGGATGATGATTGGCTATGTATTCATTTAGTGGCCTTCGTAGAAGCTCCTGGCGATACTCACCCCTCTGAAAGTGTTCCGGTAGCCAACTTGTAGCAAGAGATTACAACCCTCAAAGTGTCTGGACCCATGCTTGCACCGATCTAGAGCACAATACATCTCAGCTAAGATCATCGAGATGATAGTGTACTTTTTCCCCTTGATACCCTCCATTAAGGTCCTGGCGACCATGGCTAAGCGAGTATGAATTCTTCCAACCTTGCATCGGAAAGGTCAACAGACCCATGAAACAGACTATGAAAATATAAACCCGGTGGTACACCCATCCCAAAGGGGTAATGGCTAGCTCCTCATGATGAAGGCGATATGATTTGCTATGCCCATAACGCCCATAGAGAAATTCAAAGGGGATGTATGACTTCTTCAGACAGACCAATTCATCATTCTTCTTAAAATCTAACATCTTCAGAAAACCGCGTGGAGTGCGATCTGGCACCAATAATCCTGGACTATCCCATGGTAATTTAGCGAAACCCCCTATTTCTTCCAGGAGAGGAGTTATTTCTATGTTTCCAAATCGAAAAATAACTCTCTTCTTATCCCAGAGCATGGTAGCAGCCTCGATCAGTTCCCTATTTGGTCAAATATTCAGCAAAGATGGTAGGTCACCAAGTACTCTCCTCACATGGTTTTTATCACAGGGTGCAAGGTCTTTCCACCATTCAATTAGCAAAGGCGGGATATTCTGGACCATACCGAACTTGGGGATTTCGTGTTTAATTTTCTGCAAATAAATAAAAGTTAGCCCTTTCCCACCTCCAGATTCGACTATTCACGCAATAATGATCAGCATGTTGACATGTTTTATCCAAGTAATGCACATAATATGATGGTGTCCTTTGGGACTGTAGAAATCCCGTTGGACTTTGGATAAGGTTCATCTAAGCAGGTTGTTACGTTAATGACGTCTCAATCCGTACTAGGTTTAGTATGATGCATGTATATTTCAAATTGGAGTATGGTTTTCTAGAGAGGTCTAGACTGGTACTATCAAGCTGACAACTTGAGAGGGAAAGGCACAGGACCGTCGACTACACTGCTGATTGACTAGTCTACTTTAAATAAGCCTTTCCGATTTAAAAGGGTGTTTTTAAGAAAGCGCGAACACTCATCAAGTGCCGCTATGTTGAAAATAAGCATGAGTGGAGTATGATGTTGAAGCATGCATTTGCAAAAGTGATAACATGTAGTCAAGTAGTTAACATGGTGAAATCACCTAACGGTAGTATTAAATAATGCGACGAAAAATAAGCGAGAGGGAAAGGGAAAAGAAAAGACAAAGGGAAAAAAGTTAGCCTAGTTCACAAAAAATTCAAAAACATAATTAAATGAAGCAAATAAAGGAGACGAGGAAGAGAGGTTCATGATGTAGCAATTTTGAGAAAATAAAGGGATGGGAAAAGGTAGGTACATGAAATAAGTCTAACAAGTAATCCAATAATCCACACAAGCAAAATTTGTTATGGTAAGAGCCTAAGTATATCCCCAGCAGAGTCGACATACTTTCATGTCCCGTTTTATCACAAAGGCGGGTTTCGACATGTGACAACTCTTTTAAACGGGTATTAAAAGAGAAGAGTCATCACCTAACGGTTTAAGATGCGTTAGGGAACCTATTTGCATATAACTCTATTTTAACTAGTCTGTGTCACCAAAGATCAGGTAAGGGTTCAAGTTAACTCAAAGAGAAGGTGTTAGGCACTCTTCGAGGTCTAGAATTGTGGGTCCCGGCCGAAGTTCATACTATGTGGATTATTAGATTATAAATGTCCTATATGATCATATAAGCGAGGGAAGACAAAGAATTTAAAGATTCTATTATGAACAAGTGTAAAGAAAATCGGGCACAATTAAGTTATAAAGAAAATCAGTACAAGTCTTTAGAGGTTACACGATACAATTCAATTGTTCTAAATTCAACGACTAAGTGTGAATAATATAAAGGGGGGGGGGGGGGGGTCCTAAGTTGTTTAGCCTAAAGGATCACCCCGTGCAACATAAATAATACTTCGCAACTCCCTTAGGATAGGGGTTGCTCATATTATCCAGCGGGCACAGACTATCATCTCCTGCTACCTAATTACTATGTTAAAATTGTTTACAAGAAGCGTTTTAATTCAATTCTAAACCGCGTCCTATGCGTGCACTACCCGTCCCATGCCTATGGTCCAAGAGGCTTTGGACCTGCTATTTGGGTGGTTCTAGACTTTACTTAGGATGCTCAAAAATGGTAAAACTAGCGTGCATTCAAAACATATAGGACTTCGCATAAATGCAAGAAAAGGCTCAAGTTAGCCCCCCCCCCCCAAACATAAGCGGCAAATGCACACGACAGATTTAGGCAGTGGATGATTTCAAAGTAAAGAAATATTATAGCCATTAAGTCCTTTAGGCATGGTTCCTAGGTGTTTCTCATTTCCAGTATTATACAGGCAGGAATGCAGCTTTAGGCTAACGGATTTACAAATTAAGGCATTACAACCGTATATGCATGGTATCTAAATAAGGGGAAGTAAAAACACCTTTGAGAGCCCAGAATTAACAACTTCTTATGCGAGTGACAATATCCTATAGGCAGAATTTCTAACAGTTAATAGATGTAATTGACTTTATAAGATTTTATCCTTATAAGCATGATTTCTATGTATGGTAACACAATGAAGTAACAAAGTAGAAGATTGATTAATTAATATCCTGTAGTCGTGATGTCCAGGTTAACAACGTACCAAGATAACAGAAGTGATCGATTGATTAATTGAAACCCTATAGACATGGTATCTAAATGAGCGTTAGCAAAACAATGTTATTGTATCCTATAGGCATGCTGTCTAAATGTGCACCGTAATAGACTTAGAAAACAAGTATGGCGAGTACTAACATGCGTTGAATAGTGTATGAGTGAAGTGTGTGGGATTCCCATAGGCATGATTCTATTAGTGTATAGAAATAAAGCACGCTAAACGAAATGACAAATAAGGTATTCTAACCGAAATAACAAATAAAACACATAGACCCTATATACATGTTTTCTACCCTTTTATGCAAACATTAGAATACCCCAGCCTCATTTTCACTAATTTCCCCATCATTCAGTTTTACAAGTTATTATAGACCATATTGAACAATCATAGACCCAATTACAAATATAGAATAACCCAGTAATACATTTGGGCCTTCAAATAGGCTTAGAACTTCGCACGGACAACAACCCCAAACTCCAGGTGCTGACAGTGTATTTCAGACCTCCAGTACCAAAGCAGACCCAACATACCAAGCCCAAACGAATAACTTACTTATCCAAATGGATGCCAAACTTATCCATACAGGTGACAAACTACACATAGAATTAATTAAACAGTTTCGAAGCTTTAAACACTTAGTTCTTAAAGCTATGACTAACATCAGTTCTAGACAAGATATATAGACATGATCATACTAAATTGGAAGGCACACAAGCATATATGAGGCAAGGTTTATGGTCGTAACTCCAGTGAAAGAGTTTAAGAGCAACAGGGTTATTTCAAACAAAGTTTCAAAACAAAGCATGATCTAAAACTATCTTAAAGAGCTTTAGGCAGTGGTTTGAACATGAAATCTAGTATTGTCATTGACAAGAACCAGTAAGATATAGTCTTAACATGGAAGCTTCAACATGAGAGCCTAATGAGAACAACTAACTTGCAAAGCTTAACATGTGAAATATTCAGGCAAATACAATTTATCACACAAAGGTTTTAAATCTAATATGTAAGCATTCAGATGAGAAGAGGATGGCTTTCAGGTAAATAAAGAAAGCATGCATCATGTGAAGAGGACAGGGACTTGTCTTAATCGACATAAAGAGAAGTAAACTAGACATCTATTGGAATTAACCTTAGGAGTCTCAAACGATCAGTGTGCACACAACATCAAAGCAAAGGACAATTCTGCCTTGGCATTGCAATGGTATTGGCATATAGAACTCATATAATCACAAGTTTATTTCAGGGAAATAGAAGGTATACATGAAAGATTAGCATAGGCACATTTCAATAGGTTCTGGGCATGCATTAATTTCCTAGGAGATTCTAAGTCATGGATTCATGATAAGCAACAGTCTTGAGTAATCAATCAGACTTAATTATGAAGATAAGCAATCAATCAAGTTGGACATATACAATGGGCATGCATTGAGGCTAGTAATGTCAAAGAAGAGCATACTAGGCTAAACACTTAGACAGTTTTATCACATAATTTGCAGCAGAACAACCGGTGATGCATAAGGAATTCAACAGGAAGAAAACAGTTATGGGCAGACGTAATTTCCTAAGGATCCAAACAAAGTGCGATAAACATTAATCAGGTTTAATTCTAAACCAAGTAGACATCATGAATCGACTTAGCTAACTATCAGAATTAGAGCAGGCTTGAAGTGGCATAACATCAAACACCCGAAGAAATGCACACAATCATAGAGTAATGAAATTACGAGAGTATAAGATACTAACCAGTTGCGAACAAACTAAACAAAGGAAGAAGAACTAAAAATCTCAAGAATAGCTGCAATTACTGGAGAACTAGGAAACCCTAAACCCCCAATGCTTCAGAGTTCACAAGAGCTTTGAAATGAGCCCCGAGCAGTTCTTGCACTGGAGGAGGTTAATGAACAGAATCCAATGGCCTTGGCTTTCAGCCGGCCAAAAATCAAAATCTCAGAATAGTATAGGATGAATGAGAGTGGGAGAATAGTGATAGTAGTAGTCGTTGCAGTAGTCATTCAGACTTAGAGGGGAAGTGGGGAAATGGGGTTTATATAGCGATCAATTTGAACAGACAATCATGGAAAACAATCAATTTAAACATAGAAAAGGAAAGAAAAGATCTCATGCACTCAGAATCAGTAAGGGAGATGGATATATCAAACCCTAGTTGGGTTCAACCAACTGTAAATCAAACTAGGAGTGCAAAAATCTCCTTCTTTCAAGTGTATATAGACAAAATACCGTCTGAATCCTCGAAGATTGAATTTAATCAGGCCTGATTTTAAAAGGCAGTTCTTGCCAAAAATAGGGCAAGAACTAAGTAACACCACAGACGTGTACACAATAACGAAGTATCACAAAATATGTTAGTGAATCATGGATGGATTCCATTTTGGGGCCGAATTTGGAGAGGATTTAGATATACAGTAGCGAGGGTTCGTGAATAAGAAGAGAGGAGTAGAGAGAGTTCAAATGCAGCCGGCTGGGGGGAATGGTCTTTAGGGTTTGGTTATGGGGATATAAGGAGAATGTGGGGTTTATTATGGGCCGTTGATCATTTGAGATTAACTACCAAGATTAAATAGGAAACTGGGTAGGTCAAAGGTAATGGGTCATTTGGTTGGGCTGGTCAGGGATCAAAGAAGTTGCCTGGATATTTGGGCCTGTAATTTGGTCCGAAAATCAGCCCTATATTGGGCAATAAATTAAATATATGAAATTTATTGAAAGTAATTTATAAAAAGTAATTAATGAATAATAAAAATATTACTTATGCATTAAAATATTTGAAAATAATAGCTTAACATTATAAAAATATAAAAATGCTATTTTAGCATAAATAATATAAAAAATGTTATTATGTATAGAACAGAGGCTCAAATTGTAAAAATTGTGTAAATAGCTCAAAAATGCGAATGTAGTTATATGAAAATGAAGTAAAATGTTATAAAACATATATGTAGGTGTAATAATAAATTTGAATTATTGATTCATCACAAAAATAATTTCAAAGGATAATTAATAAATATTTGAACAACTTAAATGCAAGAAAATCAATTTTAAAGCCTTAAAAAATATGAAGAATTATAGAAGATACTTATATGACTATTGTAAATTGGTGATGATTCAGAAATGATATTTTGAAAGTATATATAATAATTATAAAAATATGAGGGAAAAATTTGGTATCAACAAGGACATGCAAGTTTTTCTCGTGGACTGCCAAAGTCAAAGTTCAAAGATCACAAAGTGTGTGATGCATGTGTGAAAGAGAAGCAAGTCAGGTCCTCATTCACACCAAAGAAGGGAGTGAGCGCCTCAAGATCACTAGATTTTCTTCATATGGATTTGTGTGGACCTATGAGGATGCCTAGCAAAGGATGAAAGAAGTACATCTTTGTTATTGTTGATGACTACTCAAGATTGACATGGACCTTATGTCACGACCCAATTCTCTTATAGGTCGTGATGGCACCCAGCGTCGCCGCTAGGCAAGCCAACGGTGGACTAACCATATGATTTCCTCTTTTTAATAAATTGCCAAGTATTTAAATTCCATTAGTTACGAGATTAAGAAAAAACAGATTTGAATAAATAAAACGAAAGCAGCTGGGTGCAATCATAACAAAAGTAATAATCCAAAACCATAAAATTTGCTAGTATGTGTGCCAAGACCTAGTATCACAAGTGTATGAGTACTACTAGATTATACAAACTCTAGCTACTATCTAAAATAAAGTAGACAGAAAGTAAATACAAAAGAGAAACTTCGGGTGCTGCAGAACTGCTCGGAAGGCAGCTCACCGCTAAGTCTTGATGTATAGCATGAGTACATAAACAACATGTACCCAGTAAGTATCTAGTCTAACCTCGAAGAACTAGTGACGAGGGGTCGACTTCGACACTTACTATGGGCTAACAATAAAATATCAAAATTCTAAATAAGCATGAGTTATGTAAACAACCATAAATCTCCATAACAAGCGATAAATGAATATTTCTTTCACTAATAACTCCCAAGTAAATTTCCATCATTTAGATAATTGTAACCTCTCAAGCCAATAAAAATCATATCAAGAAGATTAGCCCCCAAGTATTATTACGCACAATTTATGCCGAGGTCGTAGGACCCGATCCAAAATATATGTATATACCATGTGCACTGCTGAGGATCGAACGATATGAACCATAGATGCATCTATTAACCTGCCGAGGTGAACGGCCCGCTCCTATGAGAGTAGAGGAAATTTACCTCGCTCGCGGAAGTACTTGCGACGCGAGTGAACATAGATTTCTCAAGGTTATTATAAAATTCTTCCATTCTTCCCCACACATAAGAAATTTGAACGGGAGACTATAAATCATAAAATCCTTAATCTCAGCTTTAGTTAAGACAATTAATATGTATGACCAACATAATAGAGCTAACAAAATATGGTGTAAGCCTAAGACTACCCGGACATCACATAGAATATAACTACGCACGGATTCTAGTCACCTAGTGCATATGTAGCTCCCCACGCCTATAATTAACAACAAATATACACGTAAGGGGATGAGTTTCCTCTTACAAGGTTAGGCAAGAGACATACCTCGTCTCAAGCCCTTTTCGGTCTCGAATTCGCTCTAAAGCCCCAACTCGGTGCCGATGAATTCAAAACTAGTCAAATGTTATATAATTCAATCAATATATGCTCAATGGTTCATATCATATCTATTAGAGTGATTACCCAACTCCAATTGAAGGATTCCTAAAATTCATCCCCGGGACCACATGCCCTGATTCTGGAAATTTTCGAAGAAAGTTCTTACCTATAACCTCACGAACTCAAATATATAATTTTCACTCAATTCCATAATCATTTTTGTGGTTAAACCCCATTTTTATCAAAACCTAGGTTTTTCATCTAAACACATAATTTTCACAAATTTACATGTTAAAATCTATCCATAATCTATGTATTTAACTTACATTAGATAGAATTTACTTACCTCCAAGTTGCTAGGTGAATACCACTCTCAAGGAGCTCTAAAAATCGCCCAAAAGTGAGAGAAATGGGTTAGAAATGACTTAAGTCCCGTAATAAATAAAGCTCACTGCCTCCAGGACTTCTGCTTTTATGGCTTCTTAGCAGCATCTGCGGAAAGGGCCTCACAGATGCGGTCCTCCCCTCAGCTAGCTTCCTAACTCTTGCGACAAGCGGCTCGCTTCTGCGGTGAGGACATCGCACATCGCACCTGCGCCTTCCCCCGCTTCTGCGATCGTCTGCCTTACACCTGCACCTTTGCAGGTGCGGTCCTTCCCCCCACTTTTGCGATTCATGGGCAGCCTTTGCTAGGCCGGTTCTGCGGTTGCTGGCTCATTTTAGCGAGCTCGCACATGCAGCTGGCCTTCCGCAGGTGCAATTGCAGCAGAAGCTGGATGCTTCAACTATTTCCTCTAAGTCCAAAATTTGGTCCGCACTTCGTTCGATTAACACCCGAGGCCCCAAGGGCCCCTCCCAAACATACCAACAAGTTTGAAATCATCAAAAGGACTCGCTCGCACCCTCAGAATGCATAAAACAACATCAAAACTAAGAATCACACCCCATACCAAATTGAATCAACTTATGAACTTCAAGTTCTTCCAACTTACTCCGAACGCATCGAAACATACTTAAACTGCTCGAAATGACACCAAATTTTGCGTGCAAGTTTTAAATCACCATATCAAACTATTCCTAGGCTCAAAATCCCAAACGGACCTCGATAACACCAAAACTTACCCTAAACTAAATTTAAAGAACTTTAAAACCTTTAAGGTGCCAACTAAGAATATTAAGCGGCGAAACATTCCCGGGTCATCCAAAACCGATCCGAACATACGCCCAAGTCCAAAATTATCATACGAATATATTGGAACCGTCAAATCCCGGTTCCGAGGTCGTTTACTCCAAACATTGACTAAAGTCAAACTTAGCCCTTTTTGCCAACCTTAAGAAACCTAGTGTTCCGATTTTAACCCGAACCCTTCCAAATCCCGAAATAACCATCCCCGCAAGTCATAAAATAGTAAAAGCACATACGAGGAGTCTTAGTTAGGGGAACAGGGACCTAAAAAAAATATGATCGGTCGGGTCGTTACATTCTCCACTTCTTAAACAAACGTTCTTCCTCGAACGGGTCTAGAATCATACCTCGAGTGTTGAACAAGTGTGGATATCTACTCCGCATATCCTCCTCGGTCTCCCAAGTCTCCTCCTCGACTGGTTGATCCCTCCACTGAACCTTTACTGTAGAAATCTTCTTGGACCTCAATTGGCGAACCTGTCTGTCAAAAATGGCAACTGGATCCTCTTCATAACCCAGGCTCTCATCTAACTGAACCGTACTGTAGTCCAACATATGCGACATGTCGGCATGATACCCCCGGAGCATAGACACATGGAGAATTGGATGAACTCCCGATAGACTGGGAGGCAAAGAAAGCTCATAATCAACCTCCCAAACTCGTCTCAATACCTCAAATGGACCTATAAAACTTGGGCTCAAATTTCCCTTCTTCCCGAACCTCATGATTCCCTTCATCAACGAGACTTTGAAGAGAACCTTCTCACCCACCATAAATGATAAATCACGCGCCTTTTGATCCGCGTATCTCTTCTGTCTGGATTGTGCCGTGCGAAGTCGCTCCTGAATCAACTTTACCTTTTCCAAAGAATCCTTCACCAAATCAGTGCCATATAACTTAGCCTCGCTGGGCTCAAACCATCTGACGGGAGAACGACATCGCCGACCATATAAAGCCTCAAATAGAGCCATCTCAATGCTGGACTGATAACTGTTATTGTAAGCAAACTCGGTAGGCAAGAATCAATCCCACTACCCTTCAAAGTCAATCATACATCCTCTGAGCATATCCTCCAAGATATGAACTGTCAGCTCTGACTGCCTGTCGGTCTGCAGATGGAAGGCCGTGATGAGCTTTACCCGGGTCCCTAACTCACTTTGCACTGCCCTCTAGAAATGTGAAGTAAACTGAGTTCTTCTATCTGATATAATGAATACAGGCATACCATGCAACCAAATAATCTCCTAAATATAAATCTAGGCCAACTTCTATGAAGAGTATGTGGTCACAACCAGAATGAAGTGCGCCGACTTGGTCAACCTGTCGACAATGACCCAAACTGCATCAAACTTCTGCAAGGTCCACGGCAACCCAACTACGAAGTTCATAGTAATGTGCTCCCATTTCCACTCAGGTATAGTCATCTGTTGGAGTAGGCCACCTGGCCTCAGATGCTCATACTTGACTTGCTAGCAATTAAGGCACCTCGCTACATACTCAACTATGTTCTTCTTTATCCGCCGCCACCAATAGTGCTGTCTCAGGTTGCGATACATCTTCATAGCACCTGGATGAATAAAATACCGAAAACTTTGTGCCTCTTCTAGGATCTTCTTCCTCAAGCCATCAACATTGGGAACACATAGGCGACTCTGGAGTAGCAGAACACCATCCTCACCGATAGTAACCTCCTTGGCACCACCTTGTAGTATTGTTTCTTTGAGAACCAACAAGTGCGGATCATCAAACTGGCAAGCCTTGATCTTCTCAAATAGTGAAGACTAAGAAATGACACATTCAAGAACTCAGTTAGGCTCTAAAATATCCAACCTCACAAGTCTGTTAGCCAAGGACTGAATGTCCAAAGCTAATGGCCTCTCCTCTGCTGAAATGAAGGCCAAACTACCCATACTCTCTGCCTTTCTGCTCAAGGCATCCACAACTACATTCGCCTTGCCCGGATGATAAAGGATGGTGATATCATAGTCTTTTAGTAACTCAAGCCACCTGCGCTACCTCAAATTGAGATCTCTCTACTTGAACAAGTGCTGCAAGCTGCGATGATCGGTATAAACCTCATAGGACACCCCATAAAGGTAATTCCTCCAGATCTTAAGAGCATGAACAATCGCGGTCAACTCCAAATCATGTACAAGGTAATTCTTCTCATGGGGCTTCAACTGACGTGACACATATGCAATATCTCGCCCCTCCTGCATCAATACACAACCCAAACTAACGTGTGAAGCTTCGCAATACACCGTATACATCCCTGAACCAGAAGGCGACACAAACACTGGTGCTGCAGTCAATACGGTCGTGATCTTCTGAAAGCTCACCTTGCAATTATTGGACCATCGGAACGGAGCACCCTTCAGGGTCAATCTAGTCAAAGGTGCTACAATAGACGAGAAGCCCTACATAAACCTGCAATAATAACCTGCTAACCCCAAGAAGCTCCTGATCTCGGTCGTTGTGGTTGGACGAGACTAACTCTGAACTGCCTCAATGTTCTTGGGATCAACCTTAATACCCTTGCCTAATACAACATGCCCCAAGAATGCTACAGAGTCTAGCCAAAACTCACACTTGGAGAACTTAGCATATAGTTTATGTTCCCGCAAGGTCTAAAGTACCACTCTCAAATGTTCGTGCTCCCCCAAGCTACGCGAGTAGATCGAAATGTCGTCAATGAAGACAATGACAAACGAATCGATATATGGCCTGAACACCCAGTTCATCAAATCCATAAACTTCGTCGGGGCATTAGTTAAACCAAAGGACATCAGTAGAAACACAGAATGGCCATATCTAGTCCGGAAAGCCGTCTTTGGAACATCCGAATCCCGAATCTTCAACTGATGGGTACCCCGATCTCAAGTCAATCTTGGAGAACACCCTAGCACCCTGCAACTGGTCAAATAAACCATCAATACACAAAAACGGATAATTTTTCTTAATGATAACTTTGTTCAACTGGCGGTAATCAATGCATATCCACATAGTCCCATCTTTTTTCTTGACAAATAACACTGGTGCACCCCAAGGCGACACACTCGGTCTGACGAACCCCTTCGCTAGCAACTAGTCAAGTTGTTTCTTCAACTCCTTCAACTATTTCGGAGCCATGCGGTATAGTGGGATTGATATTGGCTGGGTACCTGGAGTCAAATCAATACAGAAATTAATATCATGATCTAGTGGCATGCCTGGGAGATCAGAAGGGAATACATCGGAGAACTCCCTAACTACGGGCACTGAATCAATCGCCGGAGTCTCTGTAGTAGTATCCCTAACATAACCTAGATAAGCCAAACACCCCTTCTTGACCATGTGTCGAGCCTTCAGAAAGGAGATAACTTGACTAGATGTACTGACGGACGAACTTTTCCACTCCAATCTAGGAAACTCTGGCATCGCCAAGGTAACAGTATTGGCATGGCAATCAAGGATGGCGTGATATGGAGACAACCAATCCTTGCCCAGGATGACCTCAAAGTCGGTCATATCAAGCAACAGAAGATCCGCTCGAATCTCATAACCACAGAAAGTAACAATACAGGACGGGTAGATCCGATTCACAACAATAGAATCGCCTACTGGAATGGACACATAAATAGGAGTACCCAAGGATTTCCTAGTAACACCCAGGGAATGATCAAAAAGAGATGAAACATACGAATAAGTAGACCCTAGATCAAATAGTATCGAAGCATCCCTACCACAGACAGAAATAATACATATGATCACGAAATCTGAGGCCACTGCATCTGGTTTGGTCGGGAAAGCATAAAATCTAGTTTGAGCGCCACCTGACTTGCCTCCACCTGTCTGAACTCCACCTCTAGGACGACCCCTACCCACCTGCCCTCCACCTCGGGGCAGCCGAATGGCTGGTGCGGCAACTGGTGCTGTAATCATAGGTCGGTGACCTTACTGTACTACCTTGCCCTGAAGTTGGGGACAAAACCTCTTCATCTGGCCAGGATCCCTGCACTCGTAATAACCCCTCAGAATGGCTGACTGCTGATCGGAAGTCTGACCCTGATGGCCTGAATACCCATTGGAGGAACCCTGAATAGCTTGTGTCCGGTAGGAACTCTCTGGCATGGCGCTGAAATAGGGTTGCACTGGAGCACCCCGAGAAGGCGGCAGTGCTGGATATGTGGGCCTGCTAGACTAAACCCTCACGAACTGACCCCTGCCCCCAGCCATGGCACCACTGAACTCTCCAAAATACCGGAACCACTTATTCCTCATAGCCTGCTCCCGACCACGCTGACGTGCACCCTCGATCCTTCGAGCTACCTCTACAACTAGCTCGTAAGAAGTCCCCATCTCAACCTCTCGGACCATAGTGGCCTGGCTAGCAAAGTGCAAACCTTAAACAAACCTCTGCACTCTCTCTGCATCGATCGAAAGTATCATAAGTGCATGGCGAGATAACTCAGAGAATCTCGCCTCATAGTCTGTCACCGACATCTGGCCCTGCTGGAGCTGCTCGAACTGAAATTGCAACTCTTCCCTCTAAGAGGGTGGAATATATCTGTCCAAGAAGAGGCGTGTGAACTGGTCCCAAGTCATGGGAGGAGAACCTGTTGGTCTGCCGAGAAGATATGACTGCCACCACCTACGGGCCCTTCCCTCCCATTGGAAAATAGCAAAATCCACTCCATGGGACTCCAATATCCTCATGTTGTGCAGTCTATCCCTGCACCGATCAATAAAGTCCTGGGGGTCCTCGTGTCACTCACCTACAAAGACAGGATGTTGTAGCCTTTTCCATCTGTCCAATAGCCTATGCAGATCGCCGGTCGTAGCTGGTATGGGCACAGGTATAGCTGTTGTAACTGACTGAGCTTCGCCCACGGGTTATGCGCCCGGAGTCTGATATACGGCAGCTGCATGCCCTGGAGCCTGAGAGATAGGGATCAGTGCTCCCCCTCCCGCCTGAGATGTAGTTGGGTCCGCTGGAAATAAACCAGCCTGAGTTATAGAATCCATGAACCGCAACATACGGCCCATGACCTCCTGGAATCCCGGTGCGGACATGAAATCCACTGGGGCTGGCTCTGCTACAGGCACCTCGCCCTGCTCCTCAATAATGGGATCCTCTGCTGGATCCATTGGTGGAATAACTGGAGCAACTCTAGGACGTCCTCGTCCTCTACCACGAGCTGGAGCCCTCCCTCGGCCTCTAGCAATAGGGGGAACAGATCCTCCATGATCGAGTACATCTGTTACGCACGTTCTCACCATCCGTGAGTGAATATGAGAAAGATACTTAGCACAACATCAACTTCACGATAGGAGATAAAGAAAAAGTAGTTTCCTAACACCCTATAGCCTCTCGAAGATAAGTACGGATGTCTCCGCACCGATCTGCAAGACTCTATTAGGCATGCTCATAACTTGTGAGACCTACGTGAGCCTAGTGCTCTGATGCCATATTGTCATGATCCAATTCTCTTATAGGTCGTGATGGCACCCAGCACCGCCGCTAGGCAAGCCAATGGTGGACTAACCATGTGATTTCCTCTTTTTAATAAATTTCCAAGTATTTAAATTCCATTAGTTACGAGATTAAGAAACATCAGATTTGAATAAATAAAACAAAAGCAGCTGGGTGCAATCATAACAAATGTAATAATCCAAAACCATAAAATCTGCTTGTATGTGTGCCAAGACCTGGTGTCACAAGTGTACGAGTACTACTAGATTATATAAACTCTAGCTACTTTCTGAAATAAAGTAGAGAGAAAGTAAATACAAAAGAGAGACTTCGGGTGCTATAGAACGGCTCGGAAGGCAGCTCACCATTAAGTCTCAATGTATCAGGAGTGCGCGTCGGGATGATGTCCAGATGCACCTGCCTCTCGATGTATCAGGAGTGCGTGCCGGGATGATGTCCAAATGCACCTAACTCAGATCCTGCACGGCTAGTGCAGAAGTGCAGTATGAGTACATAAACAACATGTACCCAGTAAGTATCTAGTCTAACCTCAAAGAAGTAGTGACGAGGGGTAGACTTCAACACTTACTATGGGCTAACAATAAAATATCGAAATTCTAAATAAGCATGAGTTATGTAAACAACCATAAATCTCCATAACAAGCGATAAATGAATATTTATTTCACTAATAACTCCCAAGTAAATTTCCATCATTTAGATAATTGTAACCTCTCAAGCCAATAAAAATCATATCAAGAAGATTAGGCCCCAAGTATTATTAGACATGATTTATGCCGAGGTCGTATGGACCGATCCAAAATATATGTATATACCGTGTGCACTGCTGAGGGTCGAACGACACGAACCGTAGATGAATCTGTTAACCTGTTGAGGCGAAAAGCCTGCTCTCATGAGAGTAGAGGAAATTTACCTCGCTCGCGGAAGTACTTGCGACACGAGTGAACATAGATTTCTCAAGGTTATTATAAAATTCTTCCATTCTTCCCCAAAAATAAGAAATTTAAACGAGAGACTGTAAATCATAAAATCCTTAATCTCAGCTTTATTTAAGACAGTTAATATGCATGACCAACATAATAGAGCAAACAAAACATGGTGTAAGCCTAAGACTACCCGAACATCATATAGAATATAGCTACGCACGAACTCTCGTCACCTAGTGCGTACGTAGCTCCCCACACCTATAATTCACAACAAAAATACACCTAAGGGGATTAGTTCCCTCTTACAAGGTTAGGCAAGAGACTTACCTTGTCTCAAGGCTCGCTTTCCGGTCTCGAATTTGATCTAAAGCCCCAACTTGGTGCCGAGGAATCCAAAACTTGTCAAATATTATATAATTCAATCAATTTATGCTCAAAAGATCATATCCTATCTATTAGAGTGATTACCCAACCCCAATTGAAGGATTCCTAAAATTCATCCCCAAGACAGTGCCTAAATTTTAGAAATTTTAGAAGAAAGTTGTTACCCATAATCTCACGAACTCAAATATATATTTTTCACTCAATTCCATAACCATTTTCTTGGTTAAACCCCATTTTTATCAAAACCTAGATTTTTCATCTAAACCCATAATTTTCACAAATTTACATGTTAAAATCTTCCCATAATCTATGTATTTAATGTACATTATATAGAATTTACTTACCTCCAAGTTGCTAGGTGAATACCCCTCTCAAGAAGCTCCAAATATCGCCCAAAAGTGAGAGAAACGGGTTAGAAATGGGTTAGAAATGACTTAAGTCTTGTAATAAATGAAGCTCGCTACCTCCAGGACATTAGCTTCTGCGGCTTCTTGGCTGCATCTGTGGCTCCGCATCTGCGGAAAGGGCCTCACATATGCGGTCCTCCCCTCAGCTAATTCCCCGCTTATGCGACAAGTGGCTTGCTTCTGCGAGATCGCTTCTGCGGTGAGCACCTCGCACCTGCGCCTTCCCCCGCATCTACGATCGTCTGCCTCACACATGTGCCTTCGCAGGTGCAGTCCTTCCCCCCGCTTCTGCGATTCCTAGGCAGCCTTTGCTGGGCCGCTTCTGCGGTTGCTGGCTCACTTCTGCGAGCTCGCACTTGCGGCTGGCCTTCCGCAGGTGCGATTGCAGCAGAAGCTGGATGCTTCAGCCATTTCCTCTAAGCCCAAAACTTGGTCCGCGCCTCGTCCGATTAACACCCGATCCCCCCAGGGCCCTTCCCAAACATACCAACAAATTTGAAATCATAAAAAAGACTCGCTCGCAACCTCGGAACACATAAAGCAACATCAAAACTAAGAATCACACCCCAAACCAAATTGAATCAACTTATGAACTTCAAGTTCTTCCAACTTACTCTGAATGCTCTGAAACATACTTAAACTACTCGGAATGACACCAAATTTTGCGTGCAAGTCTTAACTCATCGTACAGAACTATTCCTAGGCTCGGAATCCCAAACGGACCTCGATAACACCAAAACCTAACCTAAACCAAATTTAAAAAACTTTAAAACCTTTAAGGTGCCAACTATCAATATTAAGCACTGAAACGCTCCCGGATCATCCAAAACCGAATCCGAACATACGCCCAAGTCCAAAATCATCATACAAACCTATGGGGACTGTCAAATCCCGGTTCCGATGTCATTTACTCAAAATGTTGACCAAAGTCAAACTTAGCCTTTTTGCTAACCTTAAAGAATCGAGTGTTCCGATTTTAACCCGAACCCTTCCAAATCCTGAACTAACCATCCCCGCAAGTTATAAAATAGTAAAAGCACATATGGGGAGTCTTATTTAGGGGAACGTGGACCTAGAAAGCAAAACGACAGGTCGGGTCATTACACCTTATTTCTCAGGACCAAGGATGAAACCTTTCCAGTTTTCTTTGCATTTGTGAAGCAGATTTAAGTGAAGATGGGCTATAATGTTGTGAGTATCAGATCTAATCACAACACCGAGTTTGAAAATGCCAAGTTTGATGATTCTTTTGCTGAAAATGGTATAAGTCATATTTTTTCTACTCCAAGAATACCTCAACAAAATGGTGTTGTGGAGAGGAAAAATAGGACTCTTACAAATATGGATAGGACAATGTTGATTGACAGTGGTATGCCAAAGAGTTTCTGGGCTGAAACAGTAAAGACTACTTGTTATTTGATTAACAGGTGCATAATTAGGTCTGTGCGTGACAAGACTCCTTATGAATTGCTTAATGGAAGAAAACCAAAGCTGACTTACGTAAGAGCGTTTGGATGCAAATTTTTCGTTCTTAATAATGGTAAGGAAGCATTGGGGAAATTTGATGCAAAAAGTGATAAAGGAATCATTCATGGTTACTCTTCTCAAAGCAAAGCTTACAAAGTCTACAACAAAAGGGCTCAACGTGTAGAGGAAAGTGTAAATGTGATCTTTGATGAATCTCACCACTCAAGTGGGAAAGATTCACATGATAAGGATGATCAATATGGAGACTTATCAAAGGTCCCTGGAGAGGTTATAGATATGGCAAACGAGAAGGCTGATCAAATGAGTCAAGTCATTAAGACTAGTGAAGAAGATGCAACAGAACTTCCAGCTGGTTTGGAAGAACCTAGTCCCTCTATCAGAGCAACTGAAGCTGACAATAAAGTTGTTGATGTTGTGTCAGGTACTCCTGCTACAGAGCAAAGAAGTGGCATTCATACTTCCATTGATGCCAATGATGTGTCACACGTGGAGGAACCCAGTCCCTCACGCCCTGAAGCCCAGGTATCTTACTGGAAGCACAGGAGCTCACATCCTCTGCAAAATGTGATCACTCCTTTGGACTCTAGTATTCCGACTAGATCCAAGGCAAGAAATATGTTTGCTTTCTCAGCCTTTTTCTCTTAAATTGAGCCAAAACAATATCAAGGAAGCATTGAAAGATGCCGATTTGATTGATGCTATGCAAGAAGAGCTCCATCAATTTGAAAGGAATAAATCATGGCACCTAGTTACTCGACCCTCAGATAGAACAGTGATTGGAACCAAGTGGGTGTTCAAAAACAAACTTAATGAGTTTGGCAATACAACAAGGAATAAAGCCAGGCAAGTGGTCCTAGGCTACAATCAAGAAGGAATGGACTACGATGAAACCATTGCTCATGTTGCTAGAATGGAAGCCATCAGAATTCTTATTGCTTTTGCATCTCATATGAAATTCAAATTGTTCCAAATGAATGTTAAGAGTGAATTTCTAAATGGATATTTGAATGAGGAAGTTTTTGTCAAGAAACCACCTGGCTTTAAATGTCATGAACATTCTGAACATGTCTTCAAGCTTGACAAAGATTTATATGGATTGAAGCAGGCCCCTCGTTCATGGCATTAGAGATTATTCAAGTTCCTTCTTGAAAATGGATTCACTAGATAAGAGATTGACAACACTCTGTTTCTAAAGAAACGAGGAAGAAACCCGCTAATTGTGCAAGTCTATGTTGATGACATCATTTTTGGTGCAACAAATGAATCCCTTTGTGAGAAGTTTGCAAAGCTCATGGGAAGCGAATTTGAGATGAGCATGATGGGGGAACTAAACTTTTTCCTTGGGATACAAGTAAAGCAAACCTCAAAAGGAACAATGATAAGTCAAAAAAAGTACATCAAAGAGCTACTGAAAAGATTTGAGATGGAAAACTCAAAAAACATTGATACTCCCACTGCTACTGCCACTCGTCTAGACTTGGACGAATTTGGTTCCCCTGTAAATGAAACTATGTCTAGGGTATCACTGGATCACTTATGTACCTGACGGCCAGCAGACCTGACATTATGTTTAGTATTGGGTTATGTACTAGATTTCAATCAAGTCCAAAAGAATTACATTTGAAGGCCGCCAAGAGAATTATGAGGTATCTTAAAAAACACAGGACCTGATTCTCTATTATCCGTCAGGAGATAATTTTGACTTAATTGGGTATGATGATGTTGATTATGCTGTATATCTAGTGGATATAAAGAGTACATATGGAATTGCACATTTTCTAGGGACATGCTTGATTTCTTGGGGTACAAAAAAACAAAACTCTATGGCCCTCTCTACTGCAAAAACTGAATATGTGGCAATCGCTTCCTGTTGTGACCAACTATTGTGGATCAAGAAATAACTAAAAGAATTTGGTATTCATTTCTGACTGTGTGCCATTATTGTGTGATAACACAAGTGCTCTCAATATGGCAAAAAACTCGGTTCAACATAAGAGGACAAAGAACATTGATGTTCGACCTCACTTCTTAAGGGATAATGTTGTAAAAGGACTCATCTGTATGATGTTTTGCTAATCAAAGGATCAAGTAGAAGATATGTTCACCAAAGCACTTAGTAGAGAACATTTTGAAAGAAATAGTCTGGAGTTGGGGTTGATAAAGTTGAATTGCAAACGCGGTCCCTCGATGATTAGCTATGAAAGGATGGTAGAGGTAAATTTCTAAAGAGTGTTTTCTGGCGACTTCTAACTCAATTATTTACCGTTACAGGTAAACACGCATGGAAAATTCAAGATACACAAGTGTCAAATGACATTGCAACTATTTGGAAGTTGATGCTCATATTTTCAAAACTTGTCCAGGAACCCGGTTCCTATGACTCAGGTTAGTAGTTCCTCTTACACTCATATGCATTTTGAACTACTAGAGTGCCACATGATTAATTACTTCCGCCTCTTCTGATATATTTTGAACCCAAATGTCGCACCCGTTGCAAACTGACCTAACTACCGTCTCTTCTCTCACACCCATTTGTAACCGGTACCCTTTGTCACTTTATATGCCCAAAAACGCATTCTCTCTCCTCACTTTCTACGTCGAACACCTATCTTCTCCCAAACCCTCTTCCTTGTGTCTTTTTGTGCTCAAAAATCAAATATGACTTCACCAAAGACCATGTCTCCCAAACCCACTGAAGAAAATCCTGGTGTGTCTCCATCTTATGAGGCACAACCATCTGGATTGGAGCCACAACCTTCACCCACTGAAGCCCCAATTTACAACCAACCCACATCCACACTCTCCTCCCCTACACCATCTGGTTCTGGTTTTTGTCTCCATCGCACCCGTAAGAGCCTAAATCACAAAATATTCGTTGCTTCTCCCTCTCTTTCTGCTACAATAGAGAAAGTTGACTCAAAATGGACTACCTCTACTTCTCTCTTTATTCAAACTACAGAAGAAATCGTGGAAGGAGATGCAGGGGTAGAAGTGTCAAGTCAGCATTTTGAGGAAGGGCGATTGGATGAAATGTTAGTTTCTAGTGTGGTTGAGGGTGTCCCTGCATCTCGTATTTCTGATACTCCAAGTGTTGAGGGGGTTGTTCTGAATATCTTATCAAAATCAAGTAATATTCCATCCTCTTCTACTACAGCATTTTTGGGTAATGAGGGTGAAACAGATGGAAGTGATAGACTTAAAACATGCTCTACTTCTCTTGAAAATGAGCCTGTTGTTGTTGTGGAGAAGTTGGTTGGGGATTCTTTTATTGATGATGTAGGCGCATAGACTCAGGGGGGAGAACAGGGTAATAGGGACTAGGTGCCTCAAAAAGACCAAGCACCAGTCAGTACTGCATGAGAGCCTACAGAGGTACCTGGTCCCTCTGCCCAAGAGAAGTAATCTGCTCCTACTTGGGATGAAACTCTCAATTCTACAAGAGAGGGCCTGGACAGTGCTGACCCTACCTTTTTTGCTCACCATGTTACTGTTCATTTGGAAGTTATTTACCCTAATATGAAGTCGGTGGCTAAGGGAGAATCTAGTGATAGTGAGTATGACCTTGATAATTTGTCTATAGCATAATTGATGATGTAGGTGCAGATACATAGGGGGAAGAACAGGGTAATATGGACTAGGTGCCTCAAAGGGACCAAGCACCAGTCAGTACTACATGGGAGCTTACAGAGGTACATGGTCCCTATGCCCAAGAGAAGTAATCTGCTCCTACTTGGGATAAAACTCTCAATTCTACAAGAGAGGGCCCGGACACTGCTGACCCTACCTTTTTTGCTCACCCTATTACTGTTTATTTGGAAGTTATTTACCCTGATATGGAGTCGGTGTCTGAGGGAGAATCTAGTTATAGTGAGTATGACCTTGATAATCTGTCTGTAGCACAATTTATAGCTTCTAGGATTGGTGGGAAAGCCAACAAAGATTCTATCCTAAAATGACCCACAACTAGGTAGCAGAAGAAGGCTGCACTTGACAGTGCGTTGAAAGAGAATAAGGAAAGGAAGAGAAGAAGAAGGCTTGTAAAAAATAGGTTCATTGATGAGGACTGCAAATGTGGTAGAGGTTGATGATGAGCAGACCGTTCAGGAACTTGCTCCTTTTGTCAAGAAAACCGCAAACAAAGACATTACTATAAAATAAAAGAAGGTCCTATCTAACAAAGATGATGAAATTGGTGAAGAACGATATGTGGAGAAGGAGAGAGTAGAAAAGAAGAAGCATTTCAGAAAGAGGCCGAGTGACAGTAAGTAACCCGGTTCCTCAAAGAGGGAAAGAGTAGAACTATATGAGCTTGAGAGGAGAGCGAATTTAAAGAAGCAGAAAGTTTTGTGGGGGAGTGTGTTTTATTCTGAGATTCTTGATCAATCAGGCATGAGGCAGCTGCTAGAGATTTGTGACTTCCAGAAGTGGACTCACCTTTTTGACATCAAGAGTCCAAAAGTGTATGAAGATGAGGTACGAAGCTATTATTATGACATGTTTGTAGTGGATAAGACACAATTTGCTTGAAGGTAAATGGGAAGAATTTTGTCAAGGATGAGGCACTGCTTTGGGAGATTCTTTGGGTGCCTACTGATGGGTTGTCAACTATTGAGGCAACATGTTCCCCTGATTGTAAGAAAATAATCATCAAGACTCGAGCTATTCCGACAGGAGAACGAGTACACAAGAAGGTACTTCTGCCAGAATACCAACTGTTGTTTGAGTTGGTGAACAAGGTGTTGCTACCTAGGATTAAGAGGAGATCTATTGCCTCTATAGCAGACCTGGTTCTTTTGGAAGCACTAGACTCTTACTCTTCTATCAATCTACCTGGAATTGTGAGGTAGATTTCAAAGATGGCAATCATGGTCTTCCTTGTGGGTTCCTCCTCTCTAAGGTCCTTGAAAGCTTTGAGGTCCCTTTGGGGAAAGCATCAGTGGGGACTCGCAAGCAAATGTTCACCATGACAACCTTGGAGGAGTTTGACTATGTGGACAAGAAGGGAGGAATAGGAAGCAACTGCACTATTTCTCAGCTCATCGATGCTCAAGATGCTGCAAATGTAGAGATTAAGCATCTGAAGGCACAAAATGCAATTCTTGAGTCTAAGCTTAATCAGACAAGCAAGAAACCTGATTCCAGCAATGTTCAAGGTGAAGAGATTGCCCGCTTGAAAGATGAAAATGCAGAGTTGAGGAACAAACTGGAGAACCTGAAGGAGCAGTTGATCAATGATCAAAGGGCTGCTAATGCTCGTATGGATTGTATCATCAAGGCCCTTTCTCCTTAATTCTTCCCGTTCCCCATCCAGTGTCCTCTATTCCGCACCTTTGCCAGTTCCTTCCTAATATTACCTTGTCTTTTTGTTATCCTACCTTATTGACTGTGGTACACTGGTTTTTGTTTAGATTGTAATATTTATGTAATTATGGTATTGCTACTTTGTTAGGCCTTTTCTCCCTAATTCTTCCTGTTCCCCATCCAGTGTCTCTTATCCTGCACCTTTGCCAGTTCCTTCCTAATCTTGCCTTGTCTTTTTGTTTTTCTACCTTATTGACTGTGGTACTCTGATTTTCGTTTGGATTGTAATATGTGTGTAATCATGGTACTACTACTTTGTTTTTCTTCTTTCCTTAATTAATGAGCATCGTTGTCTATTTAATGCAATGTTATACTCTTGAATTCTATTTTTAGTCATATTGTGTTCACACAAATGACACGAGTTAACTTTGTTGGAATTTCTTTTGCACTTACTTGTCTAATTTGTTAATGATGCTAAAAGGGAGAAAAAAATTGAAAGGTAGGAAACTGGTTCTTAGGGGGAATATGGCTGATTCCTAGGGGGAACAGTATGGAAATCTGGTTCTCATGGGAGAATACCAATTCTATATTTTTTATCATCAAAAAGGGGGGAATTAATAAGTTATGCGTCTTTTGTTTTGATGATATGAAAAAATTCATGAGAGAACCAGATAAGGGACCTGATACACTTAGTTCCTTTGCATTCAGAGTAACTAGTTAGATGTCTGGTTCAATTCTCAATGAAATCAAATAAGGGAACAACAGAGAAAACAAATAGGGATCAGTTTCTCCGATCGCAGTACAAGTCAATTGTACAGTTGTTAAAGTTATTGCATTGTACTCACAACAGTACAACAACACTGTTGAAGCGTGCATCGTACCATACACTCCCTTGCATCATCTTTTATGACCTCACACATATATTATCAACATGAGGAAAGGGGTTTCATTTATCAATTGCAAAACCTAAACATTTAATTCTCTCAAGTGTGCAGCCGCCCTTATTTCCTCTGAGACATTGAAGAACAAAGCAGCGATAGAGCAAAGGACCAGTTCCCAGCATTGATTATGTCTTATGTCCTTTAGTATTATTGTGTCTTTGTTTCATGTTATTCACTTGTAATTCCTACACAGCTTTTCAGAAGCAATTAGTAGGACATATTTTAAACCATTATCGTTTTGGTTGTTTTGACTAGAGTTAGTCAAGTTTGTAGCTTTGTAATAGTGTTACTACAAAGAGGCTTACAATAGAGTTATTGTGAGGATTTAGGGACTAATAGTTTAATTCCTAGATTGTAATAGGTTGTGATCTAATGTTTGCTCAGTTAGTGAAGTTGAAATCCTACTAGGGTAGGTCATAGTTTTTAATCTCGTGGGCTGGGAGTTTTCTACGTAAATATTATTGTGATGTTTACTTACTGTTGTTTCTGTGGGAACTGATAGAGAATCATGTTCTCTATAAAATTTGGTAGACCCTTAGTTTACATCAATTCTGATAGAGATGGGGCTTTAGAAGGCGACACGGTTATGTTTTCGTTTGACATTTTAGGAGACTGAGATTCTTGTTGAGACATGGTAGGAGTTTGCTAGGAAAATACGAGGGGAAGAGAGTTCAAAAAGAGAGAGAGAGAGAGAGAGAGAGAGAGAGAGAGAGAGAGAGAGAGAGCTTATAAGTTAAAGTGAAGAGAGAGACAATTCGTTAGGTTTATAAGGGATGAAAATGATACGAATATTAGTGGATAAGGGTGGGACTATTTCAATTTTAGTTGAGCTGAAGTGGCGGGAAAATTAGTTATCACTTTTTATTCAAATTTTGTAATTTTCTTTGTTAATTTTAATTCCCAGCACTTATAAATAGAGCATTATAATTGTATGTCACACAAGTATCATGATATAATAAAATATGAGTTCATCTCTCTCTTTCTCTCTCTATCTCTGTTTTCACTCTCTTCTTATCACCTACTCTTCTTTTCTCTTCTTTTTGTCTACAATTTTATATTGTTCCATTAATTAATAGCTGATACTCGATAATTGAGTATTAATTAGTATCAGAGCACGGTGAATTATGGGACCTCAAAGAGTAGTTGATGGGGTAACTGGTAATCAACCACTGGATCTTCACGAACAATACGAAGATCTCGCAGCTCAGCAAGTAGATCTGCGCACTTAATTGACTTAGAAACACCAAGAGCTAAAGGAGGATTTGGTTAGTCGACATGATGAGCTACTTCATCTTGTGAATTCTCTTAAATATACCTTTGATGGAGTACATCTCAGTTAGCAATGGAAGGACAATGTTTATGCTTCAACTATAGTTAGGGATAAGGTACTCCAATTAGGTCAGGGTATTTTAGGACCTAATCCTTATTATTGAAACTCTAGTCATGAACATAACTTGATGTTCCCTCAATTTAATGGAGAAAATCTGAAAACCTGGTTATATAGTATCGATCAATACTTTGCTAAGGATGAAACTCCTCTCAATTAGAGAGTAAGATTAGTTGCTATGAACTTGGATGATGATGCCTTAGTTTGGCTTCAATCCTATTTGAAATGTACAAATTTACCTACACAGCCTGCTTGGGATGAATATATATCGGAAAAAATTGAAACATTTTGGTGAGGAATTTGGTAATCCTATGCTAGAACTCAAGCAATTGAGACAAACTGGTACAGTGAGGGAATTTCAGTTTGCATTTGACAGGTTACTAGCACAGTGTAGTCTAACTGTTGAGCAAGCCATTTCCTATTTCCTAGGAGGCTTGAAGGAGGAGCTGGTGCACCCTATTAAGATGCATGAACCTAAATCACTGTCTAAAACTTACAGGCTAGCTAGGCTAGCTGAAGAAACCTTAGTTGCTAATGCTAGAACTCTAAATCAGGCCTCATCTGGGGAATACTTTGCATCTAGGAAGAATGTGTATGACAGTCAAGGCATTAAGAGTCATTAGTACTACCAGCCTACACATCCACCTAGATTGACTTCACCTGCTAATCCTACCTCTATTACCCCTAAAACAAGGAGTACTATATCTCTTATAGAGATGCAAAGTAGAAGAACTCGAGGTCCTTGTTATTTCGGTGATGAAAAATTCTCTCCTGGAAATAAATGCACTCTTCCAAAGCAAATGTTTGTCTTCGAGTTAGAGGTTCCTGAGGGTGAATTTATTGAAACTGGCAACAACAGTAGTGAAACTGACTCACCTAGTGAAGAGTGGTCAACTCCTAGAGGTAAGAAACCTTTTATCTCTCTGTGTGCTATAACAGGAATCTAAGGTGCTCAAACCATCCATGGTATTGGCTATAGTGACAAGAGGCCTATTCAGATTTTGTTGGATAGAGGTAGTACCCATAACTTCATTGACTTAGAATCAGCTAACAGGTTGGAGTACAATTTGGTTTCAACCAAGGTGGGATATGTCAGCCTAGGCAACAATACCATGTAAGCCACTTCTGGTGTAGTCAGAAATATCCAATGGATATTGGAAGGTACAACATATGAATTACACTTGATTGTATTTTCAGTTGGGAAGCATGATTTGGTCATGGGTTCTCTATGGATGAGAACTCTAGGTCCAGTAACTATGGACTATTCTGCACTTACCATGACCTATAACTATTTGGGTAAACATCATGTCTTGAAGGATGTTTTTTATAACTGCAGATTGTCAAGTCCAAAGGCTGTTAATAAGTCCAATGGGGAAGAGGTGCAGTTCTTCATGCTACATGTCATGGTTGATCCACCAAAACCTGGTCAGCTGAATGCACTCCACATTTTTAAAGATGAGGCAATACCACAACCTCTTCATGATCTCCTCAATACCTACCTAGCAGTATTCTTTGAACCAACTGCTTTGCCTTCTCAAAGAGGTATTTTTAATCATAGGATACCATTGCAACCTGGGTCCAAACCAGTTAGCATTAGACCCTATAGATATGTTTCTATGAAGAAGGACATCATAGAAGGTTAGTGAAGGAAATTCTACAGCAAGGGGTGATCCAATACAATAACAGCCAATTCTCATCTCCTGTGGTAGTTGTCGGAAAGAAGGTTTGAACATGGAGACTGTGTGTCGACTATGGAGAACTCAACCAATGCACAGTTAGGGGCAAGTTTCCTATTCCAATTGTAGATGATCTTCTTGATGAACTAACATGTGCTACCATCTTCTCTAAAATTGACCTTAGATATGGGTATCACCAAATAAGAATGGTGCCTGAGGATGTTCCTAATACTGCTTTCAAGACTCATATGGGCCACTATGAATACTTGGTCATGCCATTTGGCTTGACAAATACACCCTCTACATTTCAGTATTTGATGAACCACATGTTCCAACCTTTCCTAAGGAGGTTTGTATTGTTCTTTGTTGATGACATTTTGGTCTACAACTTGACTTTAGTAGACCATGTTCAGCATCTACAATAGGTATTTGAGGTTATGGTGCAGCACAGGTTGCTACCCAAGAGGTCTAAGTGTGTGTTTGTGGCTACTAGGATTGAATACTTGGGACATTTCATCTCTGCTGAAGGAGTAACAACTAACCCTAAAAAGATTGAGGCAATCCAAGTGGCCTACTCTAACTACCATCAAATAACTGAGGGTCTTCCTGGGCTTAGTTGGATATTACAGGAAGTTTATCAAAGGTTATAGACTCATCAGCAGACCTTTGACTGAATTGTTAAAGAAGGATAACTTCTATTTGACTATTTCTACTGATCACGCATTTGCTGAGCTCAAGATGGCACTTACTTCTGCACCAGTGTTGGCTTTGCTTAACTATTCTTCACCCTTTGTAGTAGAAACTGATGCAAGTGGTTTTGGCTTTGGTGTTGTCTTAACGCAATCTGATCACCTTATAGCTTTCATTAGTAAGGGTCTTGCACGTAGACATGTTTCCCTTTCTGTGTATGAAAGAGAGCTTTTAGCCTTGGTGTTTGTTGTAACCAAGTGGTCTCATTACCTGCTAAGTCAGCATTTTATTGTGAAAACTGATCAGAAGGCTCTAAAGTATCTTTTAGAGCAGAAACTTCACATTAATTCCCAGATCAAATGGTTGGCTAAACTCCTTCCTTTTGACTTTGAGGTCCAATAAAAAAAGGGTAAATAGAACGTTGATGCTGATTCATTATCTAGAGTTCAAGGTGCTGAACTCACGTCATTACTCATGAGCTCAGTGCAGGCAGATCTTTGGAAGGAAATCCAGAATAGTTGGCATACAGATCCTGAGCTAACTAACCCTTGTTGCTTCCCTCCAACATAGTCCATAGAAACACTTCACTTGGATTAATCAACAGCTTCAAAAGAAAGGCAAACATTTGATTGGCAATAATGCTGCTTTAAGGACTAAAATTCTCACACTTTGTCACTCCTTTCCTAGCTATTCAGGAATTGATGTTACTACAAGGAAAATTCTATCTTATTTCAACTGGAATGGAATTCGAAGTGACATTATGAATTTCATTCACAAATGCATTGTATGTCAGAGAAACAAGTATGATACTGCTCTTCCTTGGACTAACATTACTATTGATTTCATATTACCAAAGTCTAGAGGCAAATTAGTCATTTGGGTAATCATTGACAAGTTAACCAAACATGCCCACTTTATTGCCTTATCTCACCCCTACACAACTCTGTCCTTGGTCCCTATTTTCTTGGATAACATCTTCAAACTCCATGGCATTCCATCATCAATCACTAGTGACCGAGATCCCATCTTTATCGGCAGCTTTTGGAAAGAGTTCCTTACTGCTCAGGATGTTACCTTACAAATATCCACTGGTTATGATCCTCAAACAGATGGACGATCTGAGGTCCTTAATCGATGCTTGGAAACATACCTACGTTGCTTCTGTACTGATTCTCCTACAGACTTGTCCCTTTTCCTTTCCTTAGCTGAGTGGTGGTACAATACTATCCCTCACTCAGCCATTCAAACTTCTCCCTTTGAAATCTTATAAGGTACCCTCCTCTTCTTCATCTTCCCTACTAGCCAGGTGATTTTTCTTCTGCTTCTATTGAAGAAATTGCATTGCTACGCGAGTTCAAACTTCAGCTGGGCAAATTCCATCATTCATGAGCCTAACAAAGAATGCAAGCCCATGATAATTCCCATAATTCTACTAAACAGTTCAAGGTGGGAGACTAGGTCTTTGTCAAGCTCCATCCTTATAGACAGTCCACTCTTTCTCCTTTTCCTTACCACAAACTCACTTCACGATATTTTGGACCTTACCCTATTGTTGAAAAGATAGGTGCAGTAGCCTATAAACTCCTTCTTCCTCTTGAGGTCTTGCTACATCCCACTTTCCATGTGTCTCAGTTGAAATTTTATTATGAAATCCCTACTACCATTATTCACCCTCCTATTGTTAATTTAGCTAGCCAGTATTGCCTATCTCCTGAAGTTATTCTTGATCGCAGATTGATTAAAAAAAGTAATAAAGTTGTCGCTTAATGCTTAATTTAATGGACAGGTTTAGATCCATCTTATGCGACCTGAGAATTAGCTTCTACTTTGAAGGCCCGATTTCCTTTCTTCACCCTTCAGGACAATGGTGTTGTTCATTCGGGTGGTATTGATACGAATATTAGTGGCTAAGGGTGGGACTATTTGAATTTTAGTTGAGCTGAAATGGCAGGAAAAGTAGTTATCGGTTTTTGTTCAAATTCTGTAATTTCCTTTATTGCATTTTAATTCCCAGCAATTATAAATAGAGCATTGTAATTGTAAGTCACACAATTTTCATGATATAAGAAAATCTCAGTTCATCTCTCTCTCTCTCTCTCTCTCTCTCTCTCTCTCTCTATCTATCTCTATTTCCACTCTCTTCTTATCGCTTACTCTTCTTTTATCTTCTTTTTGTCTACAATTTTCTACTGTTCCATTAATTAGTAGTTGATACTCGACATTTGAGTATCAGAAAAGGACTGGTTACTATTGGGTGTGAGGGAAAAATAGGGCAACAGGGCGGTTCAGAAAAGATGTAATGTTTTGAACTTTAAAATAGGAGAGATGCGGGAATAAATTAATGACATGGCTCTCCAACAATTTTAAAGACATATAATCATTGAAGAGACTACTATGATAGGACTTTTGCTCATATTGCTCTAATGGAAGCAATCAGGATTCTTATTGCTTTTGCATCCCATATGGAAATCAAATTGTTCCAAATGGATGTTAAAAGTGCCTTTCTAAATGGATATTTGAAGGAGGGAGTATTTGTCAAGAAACACACTGGCTTTGAAAGTCATGAGCATCTTGAGCATGTCTTCAAGCTTGATAAGGATCTATATGGTTTGAAGCAAGCCCCCCATGCATGATATGAGAGATTTTCAAAATCCCTATTTGAAAATGGCTTTACTATAGGAAAAATTGACAGTACTTTAGTTCTGAAGAAAAGAGGGAAAAACTTGTTTTCAAGTCTATGTTAATGATATTATCTTTGGTGCAACTAATGATTCTCTTTGTCAGTAGTTTGCAAAGTTCAGGGGAAGTGAATTCGAGATGAATATGATGAGTGAGCTAAATTTCTTCCTTGGGATTGCAAGTGAAGCAAACCTCAAAAGGCACCATAATCAGTCAACAGAAGTACATCAAGGAGCTGCTGAAAAGATTTGAGATAGAGAATTCTAAGACCATTGATACACCTATTGCCACTGCTACTTGATTAGACATAGACAAACCTGGTTCTCTCATCAATGAAATTATGAATGGGAGTATTATTGGATCTCTTCTGTACCTGACTGCTAGTAGACCTGACACCCTCCATCTTGGTTGTATCCTTGAACCACCAGCCTTGCTTTATTTCTTATTATGTTTCCAAATACATCAATCTTGTTCCTGAACACCTACCTAGTTCCAATCAATGTTCTATCTGAAGGTCGAGGGACCAGGTTCCACACTTTGTTACACTCGAACTAATGGAGTTGTTGTTGCATAGAAGCTATCTAATCAGCATCTTTCAATGCTTACTTGATATTTTTGGGCTCTATTTGAGGCAGGAAGGCTAAAAAGGCAAACATGTTCCTTGCCTTAAATCTAGTTTGAATACTAGAGTCTAAGGGGGTGATTACATTCTGAAAGTGGATGTAAGCTCTTATGCTTCCACTTGGATACTTGAACTTCATGATTCGAGGGACCAGGTTCCTCTATATTCGAACGGTCATTGATATCAACAGGGGTGGGATTTCCACTCCTTCGTCATGTATTAGGAGTGTCTAATATAGCATCAACAGCATTGTGTTCCGCTTTATTTGAGGTAATAGAGGGACCAGGTTCCTCTATGCCTTTTGGAGATTTTGCTGCATCATTTTCATCGATTTGCTTGACTTGACACAACAAATTAGTCTTTCTATTGGCAATATCTATAGCTTCACCATGAACTTTTGAAAATTCCCCATCTTAATCTTCCTTGTTATGTGACCCTTTCCCACTTGATTTTTGGGATTCATCAAAGGTCACATGCATACTTTCTTCTGAGTTCTTTTGTTGTAGACCTATTTTGCTTTGAGAGGAGTAACCAAGAAAAATTATTTCATCATGTTTTGCATCAAAATTTCCTAAAGATTCCTTAACATTGTTAAGAATGAAACATTTGCATCCAAAGGCTCTTAGGTAAGTCAGCTTGGGTTTTCTTCTATTTACCTATTCATAGGGAGTCTTCTCATGCAGGGACATGATCATGCACCTGTTAATCAGTTGACTGCTTCAGCCCAAAACATCTTTGTCACACCACTGTCAATCAACATCATTCTAGCTATAACTTCAAGAGTCCTGTTTTTTCTCTCCACAACACCATTTTATTGAGGTGTTCTAGTAGCAGATAAGTTGTGACTTATACCATTTTCAGCATAAAATTCATTGAACCTGGCATTGTCAAATTCAGTGCCATGATCAAATCTAATACTCACATTGTGATTTCCAGTTTCACCTAAACTTCCTTCACAAAAGCAACAAACACTGGAAATGTTTCATCTTTGGTTCTTAGAAACAATATCCAAGTGAACTAGAATAGTCATCTACAATCACAAAAATATACTTCTTGCCTCCTCTACTTGGAATACTCATAGGTCCACAAAGATCCATATAAAGAAAAAATCAAGTGGCATTGAGGTTCTCATTTCTTTCTTTGGTTTAAAAGAAGACATGTCATGCTTCCCTTTTACACATGCATCACACACCTTGTAATCCTTGAACTTCGACTTTGGTAGACCAGGAACCAGGTCTTTCTTAACTAACTTGTTCAGCAGAGAGAAACTTACATGCCCCAGTTGTCTGTGCCATAAATCAACATCATCATCAATAGCATTTAGGCATGTTAAATCATCATTATTTAGTGAATCAAAGTCTGTAACATATATGTTCTTGAACCTTTTGGCTATTAGCACTACTTCACCAGATTTGAGATTGGTGACAGTGTAAGATTGGGACAAGAACTTTACTTCATTTCCCTTGTCACATATTTGAGACACACTCAACAGGCTATATTTCAAATCATACACATAGTACACATTCTCAATTGCATGGGAGAGTGTTTTGCTAATTTTTCCAACACCAAGAATATAACCCTTATTGCCAAAGTACACACTCCAACCTTGGAAGGTCTTGAGTGAGAGGAAATCGTCCATTCTCCCAGGCATATGTTTCATGCAGCCACTGTCCATGTACCTTTTGTAACTGCCTCATCTCACTCCAGAATGCATACAAAATTATTTATTAGTCTTAGGAACCCAAGCCAGCTTGGGTCACTTATAATGATAGAACGGGTGAATCAAACTTTTTTTAGCCCATGCAGGCAGCACATATTTTCTTTTCAGAGAACCAGGTTCCTCAACGATAGGCTTAGTTTCAAGAAAGTTTTTGTTTTTCTACATAGACTGTATTTTAGCTTTACAAGAATCCTTGTAATGGTTAGTCTGACCACAATGGCTGCACAGCCAATTATCAGCCACTGTGATATACTTTCTTTGAGGATTATAGGGGGTTTTGCCTTTTGGAACCCGACTTCTTACCTGCATCCACCATTACTCTTGTATATAGAAGTAATTACATTAGAGGATGAGGTCCAGTTTAGTGACTTATCAAGATCATTTTTAACTCTTTTTAAGTCCTCATAAAGTTTTCTATTCTTTTCTAGCTCAGCAGCACGACTCGTTTTAACTTTTTTAAGCTCGCTCTCAAGCTCAAGTTGATCCTCTTCTTTTCCCTTAGGTGTGTCCATCCATGTTTTATTTGGTTATTCAACAAAGTATTTTCTCTAGTTACTTCTTCCACTTATTACTTCATATCTACAATAGAAACTACCATATCATCCTTCTCTTGTTCTACATCACCAATTTCTTTCATTAAAATATTTGTCTTATTTATAAGGCTATGATAGACATCAATCAACACATTTTCTAATGACATCAGTTTTTTTTAGAGTAGGTTTTCAAGTTTCTATGAACATCAAGAAAATTTGCCTCATCTTCCTCCTTGTCCTCATCTTCATTATATTTAGCCATGAGTACAAATATTGACTCATATTTTGAGGATTTATTGTCAACAACCATCATAGATGTATCTCCTTGGTTATCTTCACCTTCAGATTCACTGGAGAAATCTCCCTAGGCAACCAGAGCTTGCTTCACCGCATTGTCAGCAACATCTATTCTTTTGAACCTCTTGTTAGGGACTGGATACCTCTTGGTCGCCTTATCAGTGTTGTTTTTGTAGTTGTCCTACTTATGAAGAGGACAGTCTTTAATAAAGTGTCCATGATTTCCACACTTATGACAACAATCATTTCCTTTGTAGTTCAGTTGGAACTTCCTTTCTTTTGAATCCCATTATTTTTTTGAACCATCTTTTGGAATCGTCGAGTGAGATATGACATGTTTGATTCATCACTACTTGAGTCGTTGTTTGCAGCTTTTAGGACCGGGCTCTTTTCCTTCTTGGGCTCTCTTCTTTCAAGATCCTTCTTTATCTTTATTTCATAGGTTTTGTGATTTCCAGTAAGCTCATCTACTGGTCAATATTTGCAGATCCTTGGCTTCAATAATGGCATTGACTTTGCTTTCCCAGGAACCTGGTAGAACACTGAGTATCTTTCAGATCGGCTGATTTGTTGGAATAATTTTTCCAAGAGATTGAAGCTCATTGATAATGGAGGTAAAGCGTATATGCATATCTTGAATGGACTCATCCTCCTTCATTTTGAGAAGCTCATATTCAGTGGTAAGCATATCTATTTTGGACTGCTTTACCTGAGTAGTTCCCTCATGAGAAGTTTTGAGAGCTTCCCAAATCTCCTTGGTGGATTCATATGTTGAGACACGATTATATTCGTCTGGTCCAATACCACAAACAAGAATCTTCTTCGCCTTGAAGTTTTTCTCTTTTCGATCAGCATTATTGTATTCATTTCTAGTCTTTAGGACAGTCCTTGTTCCATTTCCAATAGCTTTCATGGGGACAAAAGAACCATCACAAATCACGTCCCAAAGCTCTGAGTCCTCAGCTATGATGAATTCATAGAGTCTAGTTTTCCACCATCCATAATACTTTATATTGAATCTTGTAGATCTTGCGGTTGACTGTCCTTCCTCGAGGTTTGGTGGAGCAACCATGACGCAGATCCTTTTTAAGTGTTAACCTTTTAGAAAGAACCTGCTATGATACTAATTGATAGAAACTAGGAGTCCACGACCTACCCTAGTAAGATTTCAAATTAACTAAACTGAGAAAACTTCATATTACAACCTATTGCAATCTAGGAATTGAACTCTTAATCCCTCACCCCTTACAATAACTCTATTGCAAGCTCTTTCTAACAACTCTATTACAAAGAAACACACTTTGACTAACTCTAGTCAACACAACCAAAACAACAATGGCTGAATATTGTCCTTCAAAAGTACTTAGGATTGGGTTCATCCCTGTAGTAATCGAATGAATTGAGTTGTCAATATGAAAGTGTAAGAACTCAGCGGGATTCCCAGCATCTCGTAGAAAAGGAGTATGTAATGTAGATTTTTCAGAAGGGTCTAAATAAGACAAGGGAGTTTTCATAATTTCATTTTTTTGATCAAAACGCCGCGTAGGAATACAAGTAAAGAGAAAAAGACAAATACACAACAAACTTAAGGACTTAATACATCATCAGTGTTGGGATCTGGTCCTTGTGTTTGTAACACTTTGTTCTTGAATGCATATAGAGAACAGTGGTGGCTAGCACTTGAGAGAATGTGTTTTCCAGATTTTCAAGTGTTAGGTCAAACATTGTATCATGTTATATATATATATATATGAGAGATCATGTGAGAATAGATAGAGACACTAAATCTTTTGGTTTTGGCCTCTAGCAGCAGCGGCTGTGCCGCTGCACTGCTACCAGTCAGTACAGTGAGATAACTTTTACAATTGTAAGGTTGATTATACAACAACTAGAGAATTGATTACATCTGGTTCCTTATCTGGTTCATTGAGAACATTTGGCCAGACATCAGAGTATATCACTGATCGGGCCCAAGCCCGCACTACTATGGAGTAGCGAGGATGGTCGACACAGTTTTACCCAACAAGGTCGGGATCGAATCCATCGGGAGTTAATAGATTTGGAATTAGTTTTATATCTATGTCTAGATGCGTGTTTTGTTCCTAAGTATGCTTCCACACATTTTTGTTTTGATTCTACTTCTAATGCTATTCTATTGTATGCAATGGTTAAAGCTAAGTACAATATTTTTTATGCTGGTTTTCAAGTGTTTAAAAGGACTATGGTAGTGACTTTTGCCTAGGTGGACATCTAACGGATAGTAAGAATCTAGGGCAAGCTTGATTAAATTTGGGGTCGTAATATAGCTATAACACCCATGTACTCACTCTATACCTCTCGATAGTTTGAGTGATTTTGCCCAATTTGGCTTTCTCAAGTCCAAATGGGTATTCATGCAAGTCACGGGATATTAGCTCAAGTCGGGTATTACTATCTCTAGGTTTAATCCTTTAATTGGGTTATCAATTTCTTGAGTTCACCCCGATTCCTTGTTAGCCTAGTTTTCCTAGACTTAGTCTCTCTTTCTCAAGAAGAGACTAAGTCATAAAGGCATGAATCAATGTTTGCAACCACTAATTCTACAATTCTAGCAAGAACTAGGCTAAATTTCACTAACCCATAAATATTCAAGCCCTAAAATTCAGCACTCATTAAATACCCACACTAAGGTTGGGTCACAACTCTAGCTATGGGTCTAGCTACTAATAGAAATAGCAAAAATCAAAGATGAAAAGAAGATAAAATTCATAATATTAGATTAAAGTTATAAGGTGAATTTAATACAAAATTGCCCAAAAAGGTTAGTTCCAGCTGTCTCACGTGCTCAGCAAATACACAACTTAACCTAAAAATGACAAAAGGTTCTATTTATACTAAGCTAAAATTTTCGGACAAAAATACCCCTGCAGAGGATACGCGGCCGCGTAATTCTGACCGCGGCCGCACTCTTGCTTTAGCGGCCGCGTAATTCTGATCGCGGTCCGCGTTCTTCACTTCTGGATCTTGGTTGAGCATGGTATCGCGGACCGCGTAATTTCCATCACGGTCGCGTAGGAGACTTTCGTAGCCGCATAATCTTGACGCGGACCGCACTTCTTGTTTTTGCTTAAAATGTAAGCTCTCTGAACCTCAGCAACCGCGGTCCGCATAATTCCAATCGCATCCACACAGGTACTTTTGCGACCGCACCTTTCTGACACGGTCTGCGTTTATGTTTTAGCCCAAAAATCCATCTCTTTGAATCTTTCTTTCGCGGACCGCGAAATAGTGCTCGCGACTGCATTGTAGCTTTTGCGGCCGCAGAATATTTGTGCGGTCCGTGTTTCACATCTTTTGGCCCAGTCTTGGTTTTTGTTCAAATTTTGACTCCTTTATGAGTTGATTATGACCCCTTTGGCTCATTTTGAACAATCCCTGCAAGCAAGCATATTACATTAGTTTCTGGGAATACCTTCACGCATTTTTGGCCCTAAACATAAGTAAAAGAGAGCAAATAATATGTTAAAATCCCTACTTATCAACTGCCCCAAACTTAAGCTTTTGCTTTTCCTCGAGAAAATAGGGTAATTCCCACCTCCACAAAAAAAAGGAAAGGATATTTCAGCTGGCCTAAGATGACTCCATCAAGCATCAATTGGGACTAACAATTAGCCTCAACACAAATGAATTATCAACAACATCATGTTATGACCTTTTGAGTATTATAGTTCTAATGTGACACGAGAGCATCAAGCGTTGATTCAATTCATCAAGAAAGCTCGCTCTATCACGTAGGTCATTGTGGATCCCAAACTTCTCCTCCTCTACTCTCCATGAGCAAATCTCACTTTTTAGAATGTACCACTCAAAACAAGGATTGTAAAGAGGTGCGCTCATCACTCTCAAAAGAATGCTACAAGTCCGGCTCTAAGTACCATAAGCTTTCTCCTTATGTAAATCACCACTAATGTAAGCTCACTCAACTTGAAATCATATAGGGCTTTAATGGTATGTAATGAAGTCTTTTGGATCAAAGTGGGACTTATCGAACTATGATGGTTTCATTTTTCCTTAAGCACTCCATTTTCTCGTTTCGGCTCATACTTTCTTGACTCTTTGAGTTATTTTCTTCTTCATTAGGGGAACTAGAGAGACACACCGTCACTCTTTCTTACTCATGACAATCATTTTTCTCCTTTTCTCATCATTCCATGCCTTTCATCATTGCGTTCTTTGAATCCATTCAACCTTCATTTTCTTTTTGATGTATTGCTTTTTGGCTTTTCTTCCTTTTCTTTGCATTTCCTTTTCATCATTTCTTTTTCTTCTTTGAACCGTTTATCACTTTCAAATTCCTCATCTCTCCTCCAAACTTATGCTTTTGCCAATGGTTCATCATGAATGCTAAGGAAAGATTGGGTGTCAAGAGAGGGTCATTATAGAACGGATAAAGGCTTGTAATGTGGCTATTGAATGAAAAAGGCTTAGGCTAAAAGGGGTTGACTAGGAATATCATATTGGTAGGTTACTGAAGCTTTCAAAGTTCAAATTGGACCAATGAGAGCCTACAATCATTTCTCAAATCGAGCTACACTAAGAATATTTCCTAGACAAACATTCAGGGCAAGTTCTAGACTTATTGGCACGGGACTTGGACTTGCAATTCAATACCTCACCTCTCAAGCTGCTGGATTGTTAAAGAGAACAGAGTCGAGGGCCCACAACAACCATAGCTAAGATTCAAAATCACAGATGGCTCAAGGAAACCACTCGATGATTGTTTTAGTCAACTCAAGAGTATAAAAGTCATAACTAGAGCTAATCTTTGCCAATCAACTTGTTTCTAACCATGAGGTCGAAGGTAAATGTGTTTGTACCAAGTGAAGCTTGCTTGAGACACTTTTATTAATTACTACTACTATATACACCAAAACAAAAAGAAGACGGACTCGATCCCTTAAAAAGGTTGTCACGCCATCCATCGTTGGGAAGAGCCACCCGGATCACACAACATCCACCTTTGGAAAGAACCGTGGCATTAAGAAAATCAAAGGCTTATTGTTCACACAAAACATAAAAAGAAGCTAACAACTTAAAAAGAAGCTACTAGAGGAAATAAGAAGCTAAGCTATTAAGGAAAAATAACGAAAGAAGTTATGATGTAAATTACGGAAAGTAAACTGAATATGTACAAAATGGAGTAAACGAATATATACATAATGGAAATGAATATATACATTGAATGATAAAATTATATACATACCAAAAGTGAAAATAACGGTAAATAAAGATAAAGAAAAATAGTATCATAGTTATTACATACCAAATGTCATCACAAATCAAATCAAAATGGACCCCCCCTCCCCAACCCAAATAAAAGATAACATTGTTCTCAATGCTAATATCAAAATAAGATCAGGGAAAGGTTAGGGAGTAAAGAGAACTCCCTATGTGGTCTTTGTCTGTATCGGGTCAGGAACATGAGTGGGGTCCTCAGACTACATAGGATCATCAGCTCCCTCTGTTTTCTCTAACTGGATCTCCACATCCTCTGACTGGGGGACCATAGGGTTTCTGAGCATCTGGATCATCTCCTCAGCAATATGTGTAGTGGCAGCCGGCTCCTCAGACTGGCCAGCTGCTGCATCTGATGCCTCATGCACTGGTGCAGGTGCTACTGGGATTGTCTCCTCCATGAGCATGTCCAGTGGAATATCACCGGCAGAAGCAATCTTCTAAACATCTTTGCTCAACTACTCCACTAAATCCTTAGATGCCTGAGTTTTCCGCATCTTCTTCACCTGTTTCCCCAAATCTTTGATAATCCTCCCATGTGTATCAAGAGTCTCCCGGATCTTCTTCTGGTCGTCCAGAATCTTTTTCTGGTTGTCCATAATCTTTTTCAAAGTCTCCTCCAATGATGGAGGTACCTGAAGCTCTGATGGGGCTGAAGACTGTGCTGCCACTACACTGGAAATGGCAGTCAGCTTTCTGGTAGCTACCTGCATCCAGTTGTTGAGGTTGGATAGTGTCTGTGAAACCCGCACTGTAGCCTAAGGGTAGGTAAAAGACGAAGGCACAGTTAATGGCACTGTGATGAATGGCCCGGAAGAATGAGTAAGCATGGCAACTCCTCCAGCAGAAGTACCAGCTGCTGTGGACGGCTCGGCAACTAACCTGGTGGCCACTACCCCTGGCTCTTTAGACTGGCCAGTGGGGTTAGTGCCTTTACCCTTGAACTTAGGGTGGTACCATGAGAAAGGCGTTTTAACCTTCACCTCCACATCAAAATGTCTCGGCTCTACACCTTGGTCATGGAAATACTCTGTGAGGAAGTTGGGGTAGGGATATGATCTTTTTTATTTTCGGACTGCATTGGAGATGTTGTAGGACATCAAGTTTCCTACATTAACAGGATAGCATGCCATGATGGAAGCTATCAATACTGCCCGGGGGAGTGGAAGGATATTCTCATGCTGGCACGGGTCCAGACGGCTGCACACGAATGTCGCCCACCCTTTTGCTTCAAAGTTAAGGGTGGCTCTGACAATTTGAACTCCTGCTGTGAGCCATGTAGGTGTTGTCCCCGGAATAGCAACTATCTCAGCTAGCCATGGGCGAACTGCATCACCCAAAGTATCTCACCTTTGTACCCTTTTTTATGTGGGCAGCATTGGCATAAAATTCCTTGACGAGGTATTCATTGGCATCTTTCAACCGGACGGTGAACCATTTCCATCCTTTTCTCTCCGTAAATTGCCGTAGGACATTCGGATTGTGCTAGCTTAGGTCTTTTGTTATGAATTGTCGTTCAAGAGTGAGCGACCTTTGGGGCCACCATTCCCGAAATTTGCCATACGCCTTCTCACTTACAAATCTATCAGCCCACACCTCCGTCTTCTTTGATCTAGCCAGGCCTCCCATGATTGTGTCACCCCATCTCCCGTTATCTGGGACCTCGTCATCATCATCAATATTTATTGGTGCAGCTGTTGAGGCAGGTGTTATAGCAGGTGGAGAAGATGGCTCTGATGCCTCACTACCTCCCTCTGAGTCATCGGACAACCCAGAAGAGGAGGTAGGTTCATCGACTAAATGGAATCTGTCGGGGAATTGTTGTGATTGTGCCCGCGGTTGTGGTTGTACAGAATCCCCCTCAGACCTTTCCTGGGATGGGAGGTATTTACTGGTGTCAGAGGAGTCGGCAGGAGGTCTAACAATGGTAGCATTTTTGCCTACTACCCTTTGGGTTGCTAAGGGTAAGGTTTTCTTTCCTTTACCCCGGCCTCGGGAGGATTCTGCCATCCCCTTTGAAGTGTCTCCTCTCCCACGAGAACGCACCATTTTCCACAACACACAAGTAGTGAAAGACAATTAGAATTGGGGTTCAATCATGAGTTAAAGCAGTACAGATGAAATGAAAAATAATGTTTCTCAGGACAGGGCATCGGGGACCGCACAAAAATGAGTGCGGTCCCGAACTGCCCATCGCGGACCGCGTAAAAGTGAACGCGGCCGCGAAGAGGCCAGGCTCAGACTGCCAGCTCTCTGAACTTGATAAATTGCGGACCGCACAAAAATGAGTGCGGCCGCAAAAGACCAATCGCGGACTGCATAAAAATGAACGCGGCCGCGAAGGCAAATGATAGAGTCTCTGAAGTTCAAACGCGCGGACCGCAAAATATCGGGTGCGACCACAAAGGACCAATCGCTGACCGCACAAAAGTGACCGCGGCTGCGAATTCTAAACAACTATCAGTGCCCTGAAGCTAGGATATTACGGACCGCGTAATTTTGGACGTGGTCGCATGCCCTATGGCGGGCTGCGAAAAAATAATCGCGGCCGCAAAATTCAAAATAAATCGACACTTATGAACACTTAAAACTAAAGTTTTCACTAATTACCCAAGAATTGTAGCAATTAAACATGCAAAGTTTCTAACCCCATCTCTCATTATGCATACAAACACTACCCATATGTTGTTAATAAAGAATTAAGCATTAATTTGACATTTTGGCATGATTCTAACCCTATCTAAAAAAAGAAAAATTAAAACAAAGAGAAAAGAAAAGAAAAATATAAAATCAAATTATTGAAATTAACATACCAGTTATAAAATGTGGTAGAAAATCGATAATTGATGAGAATAGGATGAGTTTGAAACCAAGTAAAGATGCACAATGCTTTAGGTTAATTTGAGAGGTTAGGGTTCGTAAAGTGTGAAAAATTTTAAGAACTCCTATTTATACTCAAAACCTAGTGACCCCACCGCCTTACCTGAGTGCGGCCGTGAAATTTTGTCGCGGTCCGCACTCTTTACCTTTCTATAGATCTGCCTCAGATGCACGTGTGCGGTCCGCGAAAAACTGGTTGCGGCCGCACAATTTGTGCGGACCGCAAAAATTTGAATGTGGCCGTGAATTCTGAAGGAATTTTGACGGGCTAACTTCAGAGAGTTGGAATTTTTCCCAACTATGGAGTAGCGAGGATGGTCGATGCAGTTTTACCCAATAAGGTCGGGATCGAATCCACCGGAAGTTAATTGATTTGGAATTAGGTTTATATCTAAGTCTAGATGCGCGTTTTGTTCCTAATTACGCTTCCACACATTTTAGTTTTGATTCTACTTCTAATTCTATTCTATTGTATGCAATGGTTAAAGCTAAGTACAATATTTTTTATGTTGGTTTTCAAGTGTTTAAAAGGACTAGGGTAGTGACTTCCACTATGTGGATATCTAACGGGTAGCAAGAATCTAGGGAAAGCTTGATTTATTTAAGGTCGTAATATAGCTATCACACCCAAGTACTCACTCTATACCTCTCGATAGTTTGAGTGATTTTGCCCAATTTGGATTTCTCAAGTCCAAATGAGTATTCATGCAAGTCATGTGATATTAGCTCAAGTCCGGTATTACTATCTCTAGGTTTAACCCTTTAATTAGGGCTATCAATTTCTTGAGTTCACCCCAATTCCTTGTTAGCCTAGTTTTCCTAGACTTAGTCCCTCTTTCTCAAGAAGAGACTAAGTCATAAAGGCATGAATCGGTATTTGCAACCACTAATTCTACAATCCTAGTAAGAACTAGGCTAAATATCACTAACCCATAAATATTCAAGCCCTAAAATTCAGTACCCATTAAATACCCACACTAGGGTTGGATCACAACCCAAGCTATGGGTATAGCTCCTCATAGAAATAGTAGAAATTAAAAATGAAAAGAAGATAAAATTCATAATACTAGATTAAAAGATGAAAATCTAATGTTATAAGGTGAATCTAATAAAAAATTGCCCAAAAAGGGAAGTTCTGGTCCTCTCACGTGCTCAACAAATATACAACTTAACCTAAAAATGATAAAAAGTTATATTTATTCTAAGCTAAAATTTTCGGACAAAAATACCCCTGCGGAGGTTACGCGGCAGCGTAATTCTGACCGCGGCCGCACTCTTGCTTAAGCGGCTGCATAATTTTGATCGCGGTCAGCGTTCTTCACTTCTGGATCTGGGTTGAGCATGATTTCGCGTACCGCGTAATTTCTATCGCGGTCGCGTAGGAGACTTCCTCGGCCGCATAATCTTGACGCGGACCGAACTTCTTATTTTTGCTTAAAATGTAAGCTTTCTAAACCTCAGCAACCGCGGTCCGCGTAATTTCAATCGCGGCCACGCAGGTACTTTCACGGCCGCACCTTTCTAACGCGGTCCGCGTTTATGTTTTAGCCCAAAAATCCATCTTTCTTAATCTTCCTTTCGCAGACCGCGAAATAGTGCTCGCGGCTGCACAATGTTTATGCGGTCCGCGTTTCACATCTTTTGGCTCAGTCTTGAATTTTGTTCAAGTTTTGACTCCTTTATGAGTTGATTATGACTCCTTTGGCTCATTTTGAACAATCCCTGCAAGCAAGCATATTACATTAGTTTCCGGAAATACCTTCACGCATTATTGGCCCTAAACACAAGTAAAAGAGAGCAAATAATAGGTTAAAATTCCTACTTATCAACTCCCCCAAACTTAAGCTTTTGCTTGTCCTCGAGCAAATTGGGTAATTCCCACTTTCACAAGAAAAAGGAAAAGATATTTCAGCTGGCCTAAGGTGACTCCATCAAGCATTAATTGGGACTAACAATTACCCTCAACACAAATGAATTATCAACAACATCATGTTATGACCTTTTGAGTATTATAGTTCAAATATGACACTAGAGCATCAAGAGTTGACTCAATTCATCAAGGAAGCTCGCTCTATCACGTAGGTCATTGTGGATCCCAAACTCCTCCTCCTCTACTCTCCATGAGCAAATCTCACTTTTTAGAATGTACCACTCAAAACAAGGATTGTGAAGAAATGCACTCATCACTCTCAAAAGAATGCCACAAATCCGGCTCTAAGTACCATAAGCTTGCCCCTTATGTAAATCACCACTAATGTAGGCTCACTCAACTTGAAGTCAATATTTGTGCGGTTCGCATTTCACATCTTTTGGCCCAGTCTTAGTTTTTGTTCAAGTTTTGACTCCTTTATGAGTTAATTATGACTCATTTGGCTCATTTTGAACAATCCCTGCAAGCCAGTATATTACATTAGTTTTTGGGAATACCTTCACGCATTTTTTACCCTAAACACAAGTAAAAGAGAGCAAATAAAAAATTAAAATCTCTACTCATCAATCACAATAAGCCCAAAGGAACTGAACTCATCTCATCTGGTTCCTCTATAAAATTTGCCAAATCGTCAAAATCCAAAAATAGCATAACTTATCACAAGCGATTGTATTCCTCGAAGAAGGAAGTAGGAGCAAAGCACTTCAATATAAACCCATTTTATTAAATATTGAATGTGATCCAAAATGTTTTAAAGAAACGATGTCTTCTAGAGATGCAGGAAAGAAGCAATAAATGATGAGATAGTTTTTAAATAATAATTTTGTTCACGGTCAAGCATTTCCAATCATTAAGACTAATAATTAGTGGTAACCTTTTGACATCTTGATTTAGTCCATCCTAATTATTGAAATTATATGTTGAAGAACAATTCAAATTTAGAATAATCTAATATTGGTATCATTTTATGCCAATCATATTTCTCTTTTATGGATTTCATGAGGAAGGTCAATTAATCAGAGGTGATTTAAGAGATTTCAGCAACTTGGAATTTCTAAGTCTTTCACAAGAGGGAATATCTTCACAAAAGGCCTCTTCTTCTTGCTTCGCTACCTCTTGGAAGAAAACCACATTTTCGACTATTCTGGATTAATTTGTCCCTACTTAAGGGCAAAAATACCTATTAATAAAACATTTATATAAATTGAGCCTTGTAGACAATGAATTCATAAAAGTTCAAAAGCCAGCTCAATCTTTTAAACTAGTCCATTTGTTTGTACCAAATGAAGTTCAAAAATAAAAGAAAAATTTTCATTATAAAATTATTGATCTTCATTTCACTATTAATGTATAAACATCTTCTTAAAATATCATTATTAATTACCCATTAATGTAATATAACTTGTATCTGATTAGCTGTAGAATTTTAGATGTATGTATAATTGAAAATGAGTATTCCAATTGGGATTCTCATAAATCTTTCTGTATAGGGTAAATATGTTCATATTAAATGTTCGCATGATAAAACGACACGTGGAGCTGAATACAGAAGAAAACAAGGTCTCATTTGTTCCTGAAGGGAATGGTGTTCATAAAGGCGAAATAAATGCCTGCCACCCGGTAGCATTTAATGAAGAATATTCTATAGCATTAAGCATATAGTCTGTTACAGAAAATATGGCATTCATTACTTACCGTTACATATTCTTCAATGACCCTCATAACTGTCATTTAAGAAGGACTTGATCATAGGATGTTGTTCCCTAGGTGCAATTATAAATAGAGGCTCAAAAACCATTGTAAAACACAGGAATTTTCTGACAAGCTCATACTATACTTTATTCAAAAGCTCAATAATATTTCATCTTTTTGCTTATTAATATTGTTACTACTACTGCCTCCAGAAGCTCTATTCACATAATTAAGATTTCTACTGTCTTATCTCGATTTCAACGCTAAGTCTTACATTCTTGTTTAATTTATTTATCATTTTGGGATCAAATTAATTTACTTGTCTATAAATCACGTACAAATTCAACTGTATCATTTTACGGGTAAAGAGTTTGGAGCCCACCATGGGGCTTAGACAGTTGTGTAATTGAGTTGATCCTTGCATCTATTACTTACCTGTTTGATTCTTTGTTTTTAGCAAAAATCATTAAAAAAAAATGGTCAGAAAATTATGTCAACATCGCACACAACGTTGAGGCTCAAGGAAATCAGCCTCAGCATATAGATTCGATTAGTGATACCCGCAGCAAAGGGGATGAGGCCACGCCGGTTCATGGCGGGCAATATCCACGACATGTTCGAGAGGCAACTTCTAATAATGCTGAAGACGAACACGTCGCTGAAACAGTAAGGATTCTGAGGGACCAACAAATGGCCATTATGGGCCACCTCTCGCGAAATGATCAGGTCATGACGGAATTGAGGCAGGCGTTGTCGAGTACTCCGAACAACTTGAATGGACGAAGTCCAGTGCTCCTACAAATCAAACAACACAGAGGGTCGACAACAACAGCTCGAAGGGCAAAGTCATCTTTGATTGGGTCGGGGGAATTGTAGCGGATCCGGTAACAATGATGAGAATGATAATTTTAAAACCGAACTCATGTGGTTTATGAGGCAAATAAATGCCCGAATGGATCAATTTTCGGGCGCACCACCAGTATTGAAAGGACTGGACTCGAAGAAGTACACCAAATTGCCGTTCAAACCAAACGCAGCACCATAGTTTATCCCGAAATAGTTCAAAATGCCAAACGTGCCGAAGTATGATGGGACTTTGAAATCTCAGGAGCACATTACTACCTATAAAGTGGTGGTGAAGGAAAACGATTTAGCTCTGCACAAGATTGAGTCAGTCTTACTGAAGAAAATCAGGGAGACCCTCACAAAGAGGGCCCAAACATGGTATTCACTCTTGCCCGAATAGTCAATAGATTCATTCGAGATGCTCGCATAATATTTTATTAACGCCCATGCTGGGTCCAAAAAGGTATAGGTTCGAAAGGCCGACATATTTAGGATTGTACAAGGAGAGTCTGAATTGTTGCGGGAGCTTGTGACCAGATTCCAGAAAGAAAGGATGGTGCTATCGACCGTACCAGACGAATGGGCAGCTGAAGCATTCACTAAAGGATTGAATCCGAAAAGTTCCAACGCTTCTCGGAAATTGAAAGAAGTTTGCTCGAGTTCCAAGAAACAACATGGGTGGATGTTCACAATCAGTACGAGTCAAAGATAAAAATTGAGGATGATCAGTTCGGTTTCCCGGCATCAACTAAGGGTCGGGACAGGGAAAAGAATAAGGAGAGATCAAATAATGATTTTGACATAGATCGACGGTCTTCAAGGGGTCAGTTTTTACCCTATGAACGGGCTGAAGGACACAGCAGAGGTTTCTGGTCGGTGGATAAATTCACCAATGATAGGAGAGTTAATTGCGTACGGAATAATAAATCATTGCAGAACAAGGAGTTATTATGTTTCCGAGATTCCTCTTACCCCAGGCTTTCCGAATACAACTTCAGCGTCAGCACAATGGATGTGGTATCGGCTATGAGGAACATTAAGGAAGCACGGTTCGCGAAACTATTCAGATCCGATCCCATTCAAAGAGATCCAAATTTGTGGTGTGGATACCATGGGACCAACGGCCACCGCGCAGGGGATTGCCAGCATCTGTGCGAGGAGGTGGTGACATTATTGAAAAATGGCCATCTCAGAGAATTCATGAGTGATCGGGCTAAAAACAATTACATCCACTATCAGGATAATGTGGAACTTTCGAAAGCAGGTGAAGATGCCCCATGTTTGACGATCAACATGATTTTAGGGGGGAACAAGATTATTGGTGTTAAATTTTCGGCAGCAAAAAAGATGAAAGTGTTAGTGACTCACAATAAGAGACTTTGGTAAGTCACTGAGGTTGACATTACTTTCACGGAGGAAGACGCAGATAGACTACTGCTGCCGCACAACGATGCATTGGTAATTTCTTTAAATGTCTTAGATTTTAAAATTAAACGTATTTTGATGGACCCAGAAAGTTCGGCCAATATTATCCAGTGGAGAGTGCTGGAGCAAGCCAAGCTCACCGGAAGTATCATTCCGGCCAAAAAACTCCTCGTCGACCTAGCAAGCGTGATAACCCGAGGAGAGATCCTGCTGCTCACGAATGTTGGGGCTGATGAATATGACCTTTTTCAAGGTAGTAGACGGCGATATGTTCTATAATATTATCCTGGGGAGGTCGTGGTTGTATGAGATGAAGGTTGTGCCGTCAAAATATCATCAATAGCAGAAATTCCCAACCCCCGAGGGAATTAAACAAATAAGAGCTGACCAACCGGCAGCAAGGGAGATGAACACAATCTCGGTTTCCAGTAGCAAAGGGAAGGAACATGCAGCATAGCAATTACCTGGAGAGGAGTCGTCAGAATCCTATCTGGTACCAAGATATTTCCAAGTACTAGAAGAAACAGACGCAACAAAATCCACAGGGGAAGAACTTGAGCAAGTCGCGTTGTTCGAAAAATTCTTGGGGAGGAAGTTCCACTTGGGGACAGGGCTAAACCCCGAGCTCAGGTCTGGATTTATCGAATTTCTTAAATTTAACGTTGACTATTTTGCGTGGTCGCATACGGATATGATAGGTATCTCGCCATAAGTGGATGTGCACAAACTAAGCTTGGATCCTAACATCTCTCCGATAAGACAGAAAAAACTTCCTAATGTCGAGGTCAGAAACACATTCGTCAAAGAAGAGGTAACACGTTTGCTTGATACCATTTTAATCCGAGAGGTAAAGTATCCTAACTAGCTAGCTAACGTTGTAGTGGTTCCAAACAAAAATAATCAATTTCGTATGTGCGTAGACTATAAGGGCTTAAATAAGGCATTCCCCAAAGACTCATTCCCATTGCCAAATATTGATCAAATGATCGACGTGACAACCGGCACGATTTAATGAGTTTTCTCCATGCTTACTTCGGGTACAATCAAATCAAGATAAATCCGGAGGATCAGGAAAAAAATTCGTTTATAACAAACTTCGGCACATATTGTTATAATGTGATGCCTTTCTGGCTAAAGAACGCTGGAGCCACTTATCAGTGAGTCGTAAGCAAAATGTTTGAGAAACAAATTGGGAAAACCATAGAGATTTACATATATGGTATGTTGGTTAAGTCTTTGAACGCAGGTGATCATCTTAAACACCTGCAAGAAACCTTTGACATTCTAAGGAAGCCCAACATGAAGCTAAACCTTGAGAAATGTGCATTCGGAGTCAGCTCTAGTAAGTTCTTGGGATTCCTGTTATTGCAAAGGGTGATCGAGGTTAACCTTGGTAAAATTAAATCCATTGAAGACATCTCGGATCAGCTATCAAGTGTAAAAGAGGTTCAAAGGTTGGCAGGAAGACTGGCCACTCTGAGCAGATTCATTTCCCGATCATCGAATAAATGGCATCATTTCTTTTCACTCCTCAAAAGAAAAACAACTTCGAATGGACTCCTGAATTCAACAGGCTTTGAAGGATTTGAAAAGGTATTTGTCGAGCCATCCATTACTGTCAAAACCGGAGGAAAGCGAACAACTGCTAATCTACTTAGCGGTCTCGGAGGTAGTGGTAAGTGAAGTTTTAGTCCGTGAGGATGAAGGTATCCAATCTCCTATCAATTATGTTAGTAAAATTTTAATGGGATCAGAAACGCGTTAACCATATCTGAAAAAATTAGCCGTAGCTCTCGTAATCGCTGCTCGAAAGCTTAGGCCCTATTTATAATGCCATTCGATATCCATGGTGACCACTTTTCCCCTGCGGAATATTTTTCATAAACCTGAACTTTCAAGTAGGCTGGCCAAGTAGGCCGTCAAAATGAGTGAATTTGATATAGAGTATAAACCTAGGACTGCGATTAAGTCACAATATTTGGCCGACTTTATGGTCGATTTCAGTCCGGGACTGTTACCTTTGGCTACCAAAGAAGCGGCGATGGTGTCAAAATTGACATCAGGAGTTTGGACTTTGTTCACAGATGGAGCTTCCAATGTGAGAGGGTCTAGGCTTGGCGTATTACTAATCACGCCTTCGAGGGAAACCCTAAGGCAGGCCATAAGAACTGTTCCTCTGACTATCAATGAAGCAAAGTATGAAGCTTTGATTGCAGGATTCGAGCTGGTGCAAGGACTGGACTCTGAGGTCATAGAAATGAAATGCGACTCCTAACTGGTAGTAAATCAGGTCTACGAAATCTTCGAAGCCAAAGAGGAACACATGCAACAGTATGTAGTGAAAGTTCGGGCTCTGCTCACACGGTTCATGGAATGGTGAATTACCCACATCCCAAGAGAAGAAAATGTGGAGGCAGATGCACTGGCCAATTTGGGATCGTCCACGAAAATGGAGAGATCGGACTCCTGTACGGTCGTGCAGCTTTTGCATTCGGTATTGTATGCGCATACAACTATTACAAAGTAAACACGACCAATTTGGTCTGGGACTAGCGAAATGAGATCATTGACTATCTCGATCATGAAAAACTACTTGAGGATCCCAAGGCATATCGGGCACTGCACACTAAAGCATCTCGATTTAGCTTCAAGGGAGGTCAATTGTATAGAACATCTTTCTGAGGCCCGTTGGCCCGATGATTGGGAGCTTCCGAAGCCAACTATTTCATGCGGGAAGTCCATGAAGGTAAGATTTATTTTGATTTTAACTGACTATTTTTCTAAGTGGGTTGAATCAAGTCCTTACCAAAATATCGGCGAATGCGAAGTGGTAGATTTCTTGTGGGAAAATATAATTTGCAGATTTGGGATACCAAAAGATATAGCCTGCGACAACGGGCCACAATTTATAGCTACAAAGGTCACAAAATTCCTTGAAGGCTTGAAAATCAAAAAGATCACATCATCACCATAGCACCTGAGTGCAAAACGGTCAAGCAGAATCAACAAACAAGGAGATTATTCAAAATCTAAAAAAGAGATTGGAAGCAGTCAAAGGTAAATGGCCCGAAGAGCTACCAGGAAAACTATGGGTGTATCGAACATTGGCCAAATCAAGAACGGGGGAGACTCCCTTCTCTTTTGTATATGGAGCAGAAACCCTGATCCCGATGGAAGTAGGGGAACCTACCTTGAGATATTTCCAGGCGGATGAAGAAACAAACAACGAAGCAATGTTGGTCAAATTAGAGTTGCTCGACGAACGCAGGGACTTGGCGCATATAAGGATGGCAACCCAAAAATAGATAATGGAAGGATATTACAATCGAAGAGCCAACCTCCCTTATTCCAAAGTAGGAGACTTGGTTTTAAGGAAAGTAACTCAGAACACCTGGGAGCTCAACGTAGGGAAGGCCCTTACCGAGTTTCAACAGTCACTGGGAAAGGGTCATACGAATTTGAAAATCAAGACGGAGTAAAGTTGCCGAGCAACTGGAATGTGCCACACCTCAAAAGATGCAATTGCTGATGAGCCTCGCCTATACTAAAAGTATGTGCTGCACTTTTTGCCCTTCGTCCACCTTTTTCCCAATTGGGTTTTTCTGGCAAGGTTTTTAATGAGACAAAAATGGAAAGATTACTACGAAGGAAGCTTCGTCAGCAGAAATAAGACCTTAAAATGACAAGGCACGCAGACAATGGATCACTACGGAACGGTTAGATAATCTTTTACTCGATAGCAAAGTTCCTACCGGGAAGTAAAATTAGCTATCGAGCATAAGCGTTACCCGACCGTTCATGAGTGCAAGTCACTCGGGGGTTGTTAGATAGTCATTGACTCGATCACAAATTTCCTAAGGGGATGTGAATCTTGCTATTGAACTAAAGATTATCTATCTATTCACTAGTGGAATCTTCGAAGGAGCAAGACTTTCAGTGTTCAAATTCGCATTCTTCGCATTCGAACACTAGGGGGAGAATGATATGAGAATATGGCAATAACTGGAACATCGTCTGGGATTACAAAACCCAGGAGCAAAGTTTTATCATCGGGATCGGGGACTGCGCATCCAGCTCCGTAAAAACCAATTGTACAAATTAGCCACAAGTAATGTCAATTTCTTTTTTGCACAATGAATACTTATGTACTTTTGAAAATGGAAGGAATAAAGTAATATCCTTTTATTTTTATCTTGTTTCGTGTCTGAACGATCAATTAATTTTATCATTTGAAAGTTAAATAAGTACTTCAAATGCTAGTGCCATAATAAACAAGAGACGTCCTCTTCAAGAGCACCGTAAATATAAGAGTGCCCTTTATTATGAAACCCTCACAGTAAAGTGTTGATTCTGGAAGAGCTTATGCCTGGAATCCAAATTCTCTCAAGGAAAAATACACCCGAAGCCTTGCGTAATTCGACGCAAAGATAAAAACTTGCGCAATACTTAAAAGAAAAAAATACTTCTATTTACAGAAAATGTGCCAAGAAGCATAAATACAAAGGTATGGAAAAGAAAAGAAACAAAAAAGCTAAACTACTGCACCCCTGGAATCTGAAGGAAGAAAAGCATTTGCACCCCCGTAAGAAGTAGGCGGATCCGATGTTGGCTCAATATCTTGGCCTTCACCATCTTGGCCTTCATCATCATCACCTTCATGTTCTTCTTCAGTTCCCGAGAACTCTTAATCGGAATCAGAAGAGTCGGTAGCATCAGGCTAGACCGGGAGACCCCTTCGGGCAGTTGACTGCAACACGGGCCTAAGCGATTTTGGCATCAAAGTCAATGCCACCCCCTTTGGCCTCTTCCAAGGTTTTTCTACTCATGCTATACATAGAATATATTTTTTCAACAATGATAGAGGTCGCTCGGCACTGAAGTTCTTATTTAAGATGGTCAACCTCAGTCGAAAGGTTATCCCGCTCAGATCTAGTGGCCCATAGGCTAACATAGGAGGTCACAGACGGTGGAGTTGAAAACTTTATTGTTCTTTCTTACTCTCTTATGCCTCTCTTCCAACCAGGCATACTTCTCCTCAGCAACAACAACTTCTTCAGCATTGGAGTTCAAGGCTGCCTCCAAATTGTTCAGTCATTCAGTAGAGGCAGTCTCGTGATCGGATGCAACAAGAAAGGCATTGTGGACCTCAACCCACTTTGCCCTTGCTTCTTCAAATTGTACCCTTAACAGGACAGCCTCTTGGCCGAGGGTCACTACCTCTTGCTCGCTTTGCTACAGCCGAGCCTCCAACTCAACGGCCTCAGTAGCTCGTGCTTCCAATTTCGGAAGCAGCAGTTTGATCTCGCTCGGCCAACAATTGATCCTGCTCGGAGGTAAGTTCCTCCATATCAAGAATCAACCTCTGAAGGCCCTTGGAAGTAAGGAAGTTAGTCAGCAAAACACAAATAAAAACTAAAAACCGTGCCATAACAGAGATAGAAAAAACAACAGAGGAACAAATGTTGTACTTCTATTGCATTGTGCATGCCATTGTTCAACAAACACTCTCCCGAGAGAGATTGTATTTTATTCCTATCTTTTTCTGAAGCCAGAGGCTTTAGATAATTAGTAAGTTCCACCGACCGGGATAGCAGATGGTATCCGATAGAAACCGAGAGGGAGGCACTCCTCCTCCTCTGTGGATCTTCGGAGGGGGCAGAATAATTATGCCCCAAATTCCCATGAACTGGAGACTGGGGAAGAGAGACATCTTCCTCTTGGAGGACTGCGGCCGGTGGAGATGATGTATCACTTGCTGGTGGCCAAGGCAAGGTAGGAGAAGAAAGAGATGAAGCTAATATGTTGTAGGTTGAGAAGAAGTTGCGGCAAATGCAGTGCTAGTTGTTGGTTGCTCATCAACCGAAGATGGAAGAGACCCGGTACCCAACCTCACGGTACCGGGTGCGGCGACTGGGACTCGGAAGCGAGAATTAGCATCTTTCACCATGTCATACTCCCTCAAAAGCATTGGGGCATCATCCTCAGTTGGCGTAACTAGCTCAACGGATTGAGCATTTTGTTGAGCTAATGAAGGTCGTCGTCTTTTATATAGAGATTCCACCTCATCACTGACTTCTCCATCATCATCGATCAACACAGTGTCTATAGCTGGCTCAGCTGCGACCCTCATCACCACATCATCCGCGGATGGATCGGGCGCGGCGTTCTTCTCCTTTTTGTTTTTACCCTCGGTCGCGGAAGAACGTCGCCTTTTTGTTGCTTGTCCTCTGGCCGGAGACTCCGAGAAGAAATTCTTGCACCAGAAGCATTCCCGGTGATACCTGTTCGGGTAAAAGCCTCCTGCAGCAATCTTGCCACATCAGTCGGATAAGCCAGAACGTCCTCCTCAAGGATGGTAACAGAGCCCTGCGGAAGACCTGAATTCAGCAGAAAAGAAAGGTTAACCAATTTTTCTTATACGAGAAGCGCAGACGACATAAGTTCAACCTACCATGAGTTTTTGCCTTCCACCCATATTTAAGGGCCAGTTCCTTCCACTTGTGGGTCTCAGGTGTAGAGACATCCAGAATCATCTTGACCCACTGGTCCAAGCCTTCAATCCTAGGTGGTGTCCACCGAGATGCTGAAATAGTGAAAGAAGAAGGATCAACAATACCACGGGACAATCTTTAAGTAGAAAGACAGATGATGTACTTACGAGTGCGGTTCCATAATTCAGGAAAGGATGGAGTCATGTCCGGGATGGTGTCCCTGGTGGAAACCGCAACAAACTGCTCCATCTACCCATTGTCGTTATCATCATCTATGCTAGTTACCAAATCATGGTGACCGCGTTTGCTAACATATATCATTCCCCCACAAAAAATCTTGGGGGAATAAAAGTTCATCAGTTGAGCCAGGGAAAGCTCTTCTTTCGTCTCCTGGAATAGACGCCAAAGACAAGCAATAGTCCGCCATATAGAAGGGCTCATCTGTGTCAAGCAGACTTGGTAACGAAGGCAAAACTCCAAGATAACGTAGTCAAGCCCCACGCTCAATGAGAACGGGCCCAGAGTAAAGGGATATGTATAAACATACGTAAAACCCTTCTTGTAGAAGGTTACTCGCTCTGCCAGGTTAGGAGCAATGATATTCAAATCTTGACAACCATAATCTTTCTTCATAGCAGGGATGCTAGAAGGATGGATGAAAGAAGGATACACGCTAACAGCCCATGTTCGGGGGTTAGCAGAAGCGTACTTCTCTTCGAAATCCTTAGTTGGAATAAGCTTTCTAGGAATGATGGTGCTCATCGTGGGAGGAGCAGCATCATCAACACTTTCTTTGTTTTTTGAAGCACTGAAATTTCTGGAAGAGGAGGCCACTTTTTATCAGAAGAGAATAAGGTTTCTTTTCTCTGAAAAAGAAGATTAGAGGAAGTAGAATACAAGTATGAGTTGAGTAAAGTGACTTTGAGAGACTTTGGAAAATTATAAAGTGTAAAGGGAGAAGGTTGATGCGTACAAATAAAGGAATAGGCGGATAAGATCATGGCCATAATTAACTCGATAACCGACAAAAGTGTTACTGAATCGTGGGATGACGCGTGTTTGGGGCATTAAATGCGGAGAGACGTGCGTCTAATCAACCGTCAGAAACTTTTAAGAAGGGGACATAGAATTTCCCCCCAAGAAATGTGTCTTTCCAACTTCCCGGTAACACAAGGTTATGCCACCATAAAGCAGGGGGACTATCTGTATAGGATAAAATATGTTCATATTAACTGCTCACATGATAAAGTCACACGTGGAGCCGAAAACAGAAGGCAACGAAGTCTGAAGGCAACGATCTCGTTTGTTCCCGAAGGGAATGGTGTTCAAGAAGGCGAAATAAATGCCTGTCACTCGATAGCATTTAATAGAAAATATTCTATAGCATTAAGTATATAGTCTGTTATAGAGAATATGACATTCACTGCCCACCGTTACATATTTTTTAATGGCCCTCATAATTGTCATTTAATAAGGGCTTGATCCTAGGACCTTGTTCCCTAGGTGCATATATAAATAGAGGCTTAACAATCATTGTAAAGCACATGAATTTTCTGACAAGCTAATACTATACTTTGTGCAAAAGCTCAATAATATTTTATGTTCTTGCTTATTAATATTGTTACTACTGCCTCCGGAAGCTCTGCTCCCGGAATCAAGATTTTTACTGTCTTATTTGATTTCAATGCTAAGTCTTACATTCTTGTTTAAAGTCTTACATTCTTGTTTAATTCACTTGTCTATAAATCACATACAAATTCAACTGTACTATTTTACGGATAAACCTCTCGTCATGAGGTTGTATAAGAGTAAACATTTAACTACACAGTGTTTATATTAAATTATATCAACTTATCATGGTTAAATGAGTTAATGAGATAAGAATATATATGTATATATTAATTAATTATGATTAAGTAAGAAAATTTTATGTAAATACATGAGACATATCTATTGATTTGATGTAAATGTGCATGCAAGTTTTTACTACTATGACTTAACTTCCTAGCTTGCTACATTTTAAAGACAAGTTAATACACATTTTCCTTTCAATTGCTCTAAGACGAGAAACTGAACCACATGTGTGTATCGTCAGAAAGAAAATAAATATAAAAATCTTAAATAAAGGGGTAAAGTTAAACAAAAAAAGGTTTCAAATAACTTTCTGCTAGGTTACATAAAAAATAACTTTCTATAAAATTAATAACCTGAAAACTAAAATAAATTATCTTTTAGGACATATTAAATCACGTGAATGGTGTAAAAATTTATCTATGTTGTCAAGTGAAAAAAAAGATAAATTTCATTTAAAAATAAAATACTGGAGAAAAAGATTTAGTGAAGACAATAAATTAGGAAGTACCGTAGAAAGTACAAGCGGGCATGCATAGAGAAATGAGAAAATAAGGCAGAGCCTGGTAAGTTTGGCGCTGGCAATGGCAAAGAATCAAATTTAACATTCATATACAGCCAGAAAACATAAATACAACCCATAGAGAGAGAGAGAGGGAAGGTGCCACTCTGTATAATATAAAACACACTCTATATCACACACACACACACACACTATATATATATATATATATATATATATATATAAAATCATCACAGCGTTTTGTTGACCAACCCAATTTCTCTCTTGTGGTCGCCGCTCGAAAGCTTAGGCCTTACTTTTATTGCCATTCGATAGCCGTGGTGACCACTTTTTTCCTGCTAAATATTTTTCATAAACCTGAACTTTCAGGTAGGCTGGCCACGTGGGCCATCGAAATGAGTGAATTTGATATAGAGTATATACGTAGGACTGCGATTAAGTCACAAGTTTTGGCCGACTTTGTGGTCGATTTCAGTCCGGGACTGTTACCTTTGGCTACCAAAGAAGCGGTGATGGTGTCAAAATCGACATCATGAGTTTGGACTTTGTTTGTGGATGGAGCTTCCAACGTGAGAGGGTCCGAGCTCGACCTAGTACTAATCACGCCTTCGAGGGAAACCCTAAGGCATGCCATAAGAAGCGTTCTTCTGACTAACAATGAAACAGAGTATGAAGCTTTGATTACATGATTCGAGCTGGCGCAAGGACTGGACTCCGAGGTCATAGAAATGAAATGCGACTCTGAGTTGGTAGTAAATCATGTCTACGACATCTTCGAAGCCAAAGAGGAACGCATGCAACAGTATGTAGTGAAAGTCCAGGCTCTGCTCGCACGGTTCAGGGAATGGTCAATTAACTACATCCCGAGAGAAGATAACGCGGAGGCAGAAGCACTGGCCAATTTGGGATCGTCCACAAAAATGGATGGATCAGACTCCGGTACGGTCGTGCAGCTTATGTATTTGGTATTGGACGCAAGCAACTATTACGAAGTAAACGCAACCAATTTGGTCTGGGACTGGCGAAATAAGATCATTGACTATCTCGAGCACGAAAAACTACCTGAAGATCCCAAGGCATCTCGGGCATTGAGCAAAAAAGCAGGTCGATGCAGCTTCAAGGGAGGTCAAATGTATAGAAGATCCTTTGAGGCCCGTTGGCCCGATGTTTGGGAGCTTCCGAAACCAACTATTTCATGCGGGAAGTCCATGAAGGGATCTATGGAAATCACTTAGGCGCGGATTTCTTGGTGCTAAAGTTAATTAGGGCAGGATACTACTGGCCCCGGATGGAACAAGATGCCAAGGCTTATGTTCAGAAATGTGATAAATGTAAATGCCACACACCATTGGTATATCAACCGGCAGAGTTATTACACTCAATTTTGTCGCAATGGCCTTTCATGAAGTGGGAATGGATATAGTTGGTCCTACCACCGGCCCCCGGTAAGGTAAGATTTCTTTTGATTTTAACTAACTATTTTTCTAAGTGGGTTGAAGCAAGTCCTTACCAAAAAATTGGTGAACGCGAAGTGGTAGATTTCTTGTGGGAAAGTATAATTTGCAGATTTGGGATACCAAAAGACATTGCCTGTGACAACGGGCCACAATTTATAGGCTCAAAGGTTACAAAATTCCTTGAAGGCTTGAAAATCAAAAGGATCACATTATAGCCATAGCACCCGAGCGCAAACGGTTAAGCAGAATCAACAAATAAGGAGATTATTCAAAATCTAAAAAAGAGATTGGAAGCAGTCAAAGGTAAATGGCCTGAAGAGCTACCAGGAGTACTTTGGGCGTATCGAACATCGGCTAAATCAAGCACGGGGGAGACTCCTTTCTCTTTTGTATATGGAGCGAAAACCCTGATCCCGGTGAAAGTAAGGAAACCTACCTTGAGATATTTTAGGGCGGATGAAGAAACAACAACGAAGCAATGTTGGCCAAATTGGAGCTACTCGATGAATACAGGAACTTGGCACATATAAGGATGGCAACCCAAAAATAGAGAATGGAAGGATATTACAATCGAAGATCCAACCTATGTTACTTCAAAGTAGTAGACTTGGTTTTAAGGAAAGTAACTCAGAACACCTGGGAGCTCAACGTAGGGAAGCTGGGTCCGACATGGGAAGGCCCCTACCGGGTTTTAGCTATCACCGAGAAAGGGTCATACTTGGAAAATCAAGACGGAGTAAAGTTGCCGAGCCACTAGAATGTGCCACACCTCAAAAGATACTATTGCTGATGAGCCACGCCTATACTGAAAGTATGTACTTCACACTTTTTCTCTTCGTCCAGTTTTTGTCCTAATTTAGTTTTTCTGGCAAGGTTTTTAATAAGACAGCAACGGAAAGCATACTACGAAGGAAGCTTCGTCAGCAGAAATAAGACCTTAAAATGACAAGGCACGCAGACAATGGATCACTACGGAACTGTTAGATAATCTTTTGCTTGGTAGCAAAGTTCCTACAGGGAAGTAAAATTTTCTATCAGGCCAAAGGGTTACCCGACCGTTCATGAGTGCAAGCCACTGGGGGGGTTGTTAGATAGTCTTTAGCTTGATAAAAAGTTCCTAAGGGGATGTGAAACTTGCTATTGAACTAAAGATTATCTAACCATCCATTAGTGCAATATTTGAAGGAGCAAGACTTTCAGTGTTCAAATTTGCATTCTTCGCATTCGAACACTAGGGGGAGAATGATATGAGAATATGGCAATAACTGGCACATCGACTGGGACTACAAAACCCGGGAACAAAGTTTTATCATCGGGACCGGGGACTACGTGGCCAGCTCTGTAGAAACAAGTTATACAAGTTAGCCACAAGTAATGGTAATTTCCTTTTTGCACAATGAATGCTTATGTACTTTTGAAAATTGAAGGAATAAAGTAAAGTCCTTTTATTTTTATCTTGTTTCCTGTTTGAACGATCAATTAATTTTATCATTTGAAAGTTAAACAAGTACTTCAAATGCTAGTGTCGTGATGAACAGGAGACGTCCTCTTCAAGAGCACCATAAATATAAAAGGGACCTCTATTATGAAACCCTCACGGTAAAGGGTTGATTCTGGAAGAGCTTATGCCTAGAATCCAAATGCTCTCAGGGAAAAATACTGTCACGCCACAAAACCGAGGAGCGCGACCGGCGCTCAACCGAGTGAACCCGACTGAGCAAGCCTGTTATATTTCATTCTACCCAGATTCATTCGTGAATAAAGAGGAGATGTACTTCGTTAATCAAATACTGAAGAGATTTCATTAACCGCTTTCATTTCATTCCCATTAATAACATCATTCAATATTTCCAAAATAGTACAAGTTTATAGATTTAATGAAAAATATGTTGCCAAACACCAACAATTCTAATCCAAATCCCAACATCAAATACCACCCACAACCTTTCTACGGAGCCTCTATAGATAAAGAAGAGTACAAAGATAATGTCGGCAACAAGGCCCCAGCTATACCTCAACCATAATACATAAAGAACAAAAGATACATGACCCCGGGATGAAGTAGGGCTCACCAAATCAGCTGGGAAGAAGGTGTACTGCTATCACTTATCAATGTCTCCTGCTGTGGAACCACCTGCATCCATTTAAAGATGCAGCGCCCCTGGCAAAAGGGACATTAGTACTGTCGAATAGCACTATTATGTATAGCTAGAAATCCTCTTTCAAAATAGAATGACTATATGATCTATACATGGAACACATAATATAATGTAATTGAAACAACCTGCATAAACAAGGACAACAAAAGGGGTACCTATTGTCTGCATTAATAATGTGTCTCATTAGACCGTCCTTAGTGTTCACATATCATATTATACACTTATGCGTTTCATAGACCGTCCATAGTGTTTATTCATACCGTACATCTATACCTCTTACACATAATGCACCTATGTGTTTCATAGACCGTCCACAGAATTTTATATCACAATGGATTTCATAACACAATGTACCTATGCGTTTCATAGACCGTCCACAGGATTTCTTAACATAATGTACCTATGTGTCTCATAGACTATCCATGGGATTTCATAACACAATGTACCTATGCATTTCATAGACCGTCCACAGGATTTCATAACACAATGTACCTATGCATTTCATAGACCGTCCACAGGATTTCAAAACATAATGTACCTATGCGTTTCATAGACCGTCCACAGGATTTCATAACACAATGTATCTATGTGTTTCATAGACCGTCCACAGGATTTCATAACACAATGTACCTATGCGTTCATAGACTGTCCACGGGATTTCATAACACAATGTACCTATGCGTTTCATAGACCGTCCACAGGATTTCATATAACAATGTACCTATGCGTTTCATAGACCGTCCACAGGATTTCATAACACAATGTACCTATGCGTTTCATAGACCGTCCACGGGATTTCATAACACATTAGAAACAAAAGTACAAATACGTACATCTCATAACCTTTCACATCACATATCACCTAATCCGTACTTTCAATCACTTACAACATTATTATTTAATTGGCTCTCTTGGCCATACATATGATTCTTTATTCATGGCGCAATGACCGTATTTTATATTTCACACTTTCATTTCTTCCCTTTCATAGATCATCATCATAATTATCAACAAGTAGAATATTCCGAAAATCACAACTTTAAATTCATTAGTAATGAAGGCTTTAAACACAATCAATTTCTTTCCAATAAATGGAGTAAAATGATTGGCAATCAAAGTACAAGTTGAAATCATACACAATTTCTACTCACGAATATGTAAGAACGTAAAACACATTGAAAATTACTTACAAAGCATAGCATTAGCTAAAACAACCACATATGGGCATCACTTGAGTTCATAAACATTTAGCCGATTATATTGTCGAAGTCAATTTTGGAATAGTTGAGTCAAAGCTCATTTCATAATCTTCCTCACATTATTTCATTGGCACCATTAGTCACAAGTATAACTTTCACTATTGGCACGTTGGCCACACTTTATATTCCCAATTTCCTAATTTCACTTCCAACCATCTTTATAGGTTATCAACAACAAGACATTCCCAATCAAGACTTTAGGTACACATATGAGCAATTAAGAGTCATAAGAATATTGAGATTTTCTTACATAATTTGGCATACTAGCTTTCTTTTGAAATACGATTCAAGCCACAACATTTTAATACTCAACCCATACTTTGAAACTCACGGAAACATTATGGAATTCAATTCCAAGAGAGAAAGCTTAGCCAACATACCTCAATTGAGCTTTCCTTAAATTACTACAACGTTCCAGAAATTCTAGCAATCTCAATCTATTTGAGACATAACAAAATTGAATCATAATTAGGAAGATATTCATGGTCTCAGCTCATTTGAGCATTTTATCAAACATTAAGTGTGGATTAAGGTTTCAAGGTCTTTTTATGGAGGATTCCATCATCCCACAACCCAATCTTTACCATGCTTAGTTCAATAATCTTCCTACACCCCTTGAAATCACATGCATGTAAAATAATCAACTCATGCCCAAATATTATCTTGCTAATTACCCATTTTCAGATGATTTCGAAATTAGGGTTTAGGGTGTAGAATCTTACCTCTAGGATGAAGACCTTGTGAGCTTGCCTTCTTAATCTTCAAAAACTTAAGCAAGAATTGAAGAACAATATTGGAGCACACCTTCTCGCTCTAGGGCACCTCTCTCACTCTAAAATGTCAGATAATTGCTCAAAAATGACCCAAAGAGTGTATTTAACGAATTAGGGTCGGGTTTTAAAAACCCAAAAATGAAGCTCCGGAACAGGTTCTGCAGTCGCATATGCGACTGCATAATGATTATGCGGACCGCATATCGGTCGCATAATTGGTGTCCAAAATGACCAAAATTCTGCTGAGTCTGCGGTCACTATGCGGTCCGCATAACAGCTATGCGGTCGCATAGTACACTGCATAATAGTTATGCAGTCGCATAGTCGACCGCATAATTACTTCCAACTGACCCAATTAACTGCCTCACTCTGCGGCCATTATGCGGTCCGCAGAGTGATTCTGCGATCGCATAATGGACCGCAGAAATGCACTTTCCGCCAAAAGTTTTCCTTTACTTTCCCATGCATTTTTCAACCCGGACGAGCAAGCTCGCCGCGAAGAATTTCTATAATCCTCAAATACGTAAGTCTAGTCCGGCACCATGAAATATTATTTTCTTTGCAAATTTTACCGGGCTTTACACTTAAGTTCTTCAAAAAATTTTGGGGTGTTACAAATACACCCGAAGCCTTGCGTAATTCGACGCAAAGAGAAAAACTTGCGCAATACTTAAACGAATACAAAGGTATGGAAAATAAAAGAAAGAAAAAAGCTAAACTACTGCACCCCCGGAATCTGGAGGAAGAAAAGCATCTGCACCCGAGGGAGAAGTAGGCGGATCCGCTGCTGGCTAAATATCTTGGCCTTCAACATCATCACCTTCTAGTTCTTCTTCAGTTCCCAAGAACTCTTAACCCGAACCAAAAGAGTCGGTAGAATCAGGCTGTACCGGGAGACCCCTTCGGGTAGTTGACTCCAACTCACAGGCCTAAGCGATTTCGGCATCAATGTCAATGCCACCCCCTTTGGCCTCTTCCAAGGTTTTTCTACTCATGCTATACATAGAACATGTTTTTTCAACATTGAGGGAAGCCGCTCGGAACTGAACTCCAAAGTCAAAAGGTTATCCCGCTCAGAATTAGTGGCCTAGAGGCTGACATCGAGTTCACGGACGGTGGAGTTGAAACCTTTATTGTTCTCTATGACTCTCTTATGCCTCTCTTCCAACCGGGCATACTTCTCCTCAGCATCAACAACTTCTTCAACTTTGGAGTTCAAGGCTGCCTCCAAATTGTTCAATCTTTGAGTAGAGGCAGCCTCGCAATCGGATGCAACAAGAAAGGCATTGTGGACCTCAACCCACTTTGCTCTAGCTTCTTCAAATTGTACACTTAACAGGGCGGCCTCTTGGCCGAGGGTCACTACCTATTGCTCGCTTTGCTGCAATCGAGCCTCCAACTCTACAACCTCAGCAGCTCGTGCTTCCAGTTCCGGGAGTAGCAATTTGATCTCGCTCGACCAACAATTGATCCCGTTCGAAGGTAAGTTCCTCCTTATCAAGAATAAACCTCTGAAGGCCCTCGGAAGCAAGGAAGTTAGCCTGCAAAATAGAAGTACAAACTAAAAACCTTGCCATAACAACGATAGAAGAAACAATAGAGGAAACAATGATTGTACCGTCATTGCGTTGTGCATGGAATTATTCAACAAACACTCTCGAGAGAGAGAGATTATATTTTATTCCTATCTTTTTTGAAGCCTGAGGCTTCAAATAAGCAAGTTCCACCGGCCGGGACAACAGATAGTATCCGGTAGAAACCGAGAGGGAGACACTCTTCCTCCTTTGTGGATCTTCTGAGGGGGCAGAATAACTATGCCAAAATTCCCATGAACTTGGGATTGGGAAAAAGAGGTATCTTCCTCTCGGACGACTGCGGCTGGTGGAGATGATGTATCACTTGCTGGTGGCCCAGGCAAGGTCTGAGAAGAAGGAGATGAAGCTGACGAAATTGTAGGTTGAGAAGCAGCTGCGACAAATACAGTGCTAGTTGTTAGTTGCTCATCAACCGAAAATGGAAGAGATGTGGTACCCAACCTCATGGTACCGGCTATGGTGACTAGGACTCAAAAGTGAGAATTAGCATCTTCCACCATGTCATATTCCCTCCAGAGAGTCGGGGCGTTGTCCTCAGGTGGCGTAACTAGCTCAACAGTTTGAACATTTTGTTGAGCTGATGAAGGTCGTCACCTTTTATATAGAGAATCCCCTTCATCACTGACTCCTCCATCATTATCGATCACCACAGTGTCTATAGCTGGCTCAGGAGCGGAGCTCATCACCACAGCATCGGGCGGATGGCACGGGCGCGGCGTTCTTCGCCTTTTTATTTTTAACCTCAGCTGTGGAAGAACGTCGCCTTTTTGTTGCTTGTCCTCCGGCCGGGGACTCCGAGAAGAAATACTGGCACCAGAAGTAGGGCCGGTGACACCTGTTCGAGTAAAAGCCTCCTGCAGCAACCTCGCCGCATCAGCTGGATCTGCCAGAACGTCCTCCTCGAGGACGGTAACAGTGCCCTGCAGAAGACCTGAATTCAGCAGGAAAGAAAGGTTAACCAATTTTTCTTACACAAGAAGCACAGGCGATATAAGTTCAACCTACCATAATTTTTGGCCTTCCACCTATATTTAAGGGCCAGTTCCTTCCACTTGCGGGTCTCAGGTGTAGTGACATCCAAAATCATCTGGACCAACTGGTCCAAGACCTCAATCCTAGGTGGTGTCCACCGAGTTGCTGAAATAGTGAAAGAAGAAGGATCAGCAATACCATGGGACAATCTTTAACTAGAAAGATAGACGATGTACTTAAGAGTGCGGTTCCATAATTCAGGAAAGGATGGAGTTGTGGCGGGGATGATGTCTCTGGTGGAAACCGCAATGAGCCGCTCCTTCCACTCATGATCGTTGTCATTATCCATGCTAGTTAGTAAAGCATGGTGACCGCGTTTGCTAAAGTTTATCATTCCCTCGACGGAAAATCTTGGTGGAATAAAGGTTCGTCAGTCAAGCTATGGATATCTCTTTTCCCGTCTCCTGGCATGGACGCCAAAGACAAGCAACAGTCCACCATATAAGAAGGGCTCATCTGTGCCAAGCAGACTTGGTAACGAAGGCAAAACTCCAAGATAACGTAGTCAAGCCCCCCGCTCAATGAGAACGGGCCCAGAGTAAAGGGATACATATAAACATACGTAAAATCCTTCCTGTAAAGTGTTACTCGCTCCGCCAGGTCAGAAGCAATGATGTTCAGATCTTGATAACCACAATCTTCCTTCATAGCAGGGATGCTAGAAGGACGGTTGGAAGAAGGATACATGCTAACAACCCATGTTTGGGGGTTAGAAGAATGGTACTTCTCTTCGAAATCCTTAGCTGTAATAAGCTTTCTAGGAATGATGGTGCTCACCGTGGGAGGAGCATCATCATCAACACTTTCTTTGTTTTTCGAAGCACTGAAATTTTTAGAAGAGGAGGCCATTGTTATCAGAAGAGAATAAGGGTTTCTTTCTATGAAAAAGAAGATTAGAGGAAGTGGAAAACAAGTATGAGTTGAGTAAAGAGAGTTTGAGAGAGTTTGGAAAGTTATGAAGTGTAAAGGGAGAAGGTTGATGCGTATAAATAAAGTAATAGGAGGATAAGATCATGGCCATAATTACCTCGATAACCGATAAAACCGTTGTTGAATCGTGGGATGACGCATGTTTGAGGCATTAAATACGGAGTGACGTGCGTCTAATCAACCGTCAAAAACTTTTCAGAAGGGGCCAGAGAATTTTCTGCCAAGAAATGTGTCTTACCAACTTCCCGGTGACACGAGGTTATGCCACCAAAAAGGATGGGGACTATCTGTATAGGGTAAAATATGTTCATATTAAATGCTCGCATGATAAAGCGACACGTGAAGACGAAAACAGAAGGCAACCAAGTCCAAAGATAACGATCTCGTTTGTTCCCGAAGGGAATGCTGTTCATGAAGGCGAAATAAATGCATGCTACCCTCTAGCATTTAATGAAAAATATTCTATAGCATTAAGTATATAGTCCGTTACAGAGAATATGACATTCATTGCCCACCGTTACATATTTTTCAATGGCCCTCATAATTGTCATTTAAGAAGGGCTTGATCCTAGGACCTTGTTCCCTTGGTGCAATTATAAATAGAGGCTCAACAACCATTGTAAAACACATGAATTTTCTGACAAGTTGATACTATACTTTGTTCAAAAGCTCAATAATATTTCATCTTCTTGCTTATTAATATTGTTACTACTGCCTCCGGAAGCTCTGCTCCCGGAATCAAGATTTTTACTGTCTTATCTCGATTTCAACGCTAAGTCTTACATTCTTGTTTAATTTATTTATTATTTTGGGATCAAATTAATTGACTTGTCTATAAACCACGTACAAATTCAACTGTACCGTTTTACGGATAAACACTTTCCACTGCCCTCTCTAGTCATGAGGTTGTATAAGAGTAAACATTTAACTACACATAATGTTTATATTAAATTATATCAACTTATCATGGCTAGATGAGTTAATGAGATAAGAATATATATGTATATACTCCCTCCGTTTTAATTTATGTGAACCCATTTGACTGGGCACGGAGTTTAAGAAAAGAGAGAAGACTTTTGAACTTGTGGTGTAAAATGAAACACATATATTTTGTGTGGCTATAAATCATTACATAAAGGTAAATTGTTTCCAAATAAGGAAAGAAGTCATTCTTTTTGGCACGGACTAAAAAGGAAATAGGTTCACATAAATTGAAACGAAGAGAGTATTAATTAATTATAATTAAGTAAGAAAATTTTATATAATACATGTCACATATCTATTGATTTGATGTAAATGTGCATGCAAGTTTTTACTACTATGACTTAACTTCCTAGCTTGCTGCATTTTAAAGACAAGTTAGTGGACATTTTCCTTTCAATTGCTCTAAGACGAGAAATTGAACCACATGTGTGTATCGTCAAAAAGAAAATAAATATAAAAATCTTAAATAAAGGGGAAAAGTTAAACAAAAAAAGGTTTAAAATAACTTTCTGCTAGGTTACATAAAAAATAACTTTCTATAAAATTAATAACCTGAAAACTAAAATAAATAATCTTTTAGGACATACTAAATCACGTGAATAATGTAAAAATTTATTTATGTTGTCAAGTGAAAAAAAGATAAATTTCATTTTTTTTTAAAAGTACTGGAGAAAAAGATTCAGTGAAGAATAAATTAGGAAGTACTGTAGAAAGTACAAGCGGGCATGCATAGAGAAATGAGACAATGAGGCAGATCCAGGTAAGCTTGGCGCTGGCAATGGCAAAGAATCAAATTTTAACATTCATATACAGCCAGAAAACAGAAATACAAACACACAGATTACTCATACCCACAGAGAGAGAGAGAGAGGGAAGGTGCCGCTCTGTATAATATAAAACACACTTCGTACCTCACCTCAGCACCTATATATATATATATATATATAATCATCAGAGCTTTTTGTTGACCAACCCAATTGCTCTTTCTGCAATCATGAGTCTGTTTGGCCTTGGAAGCAGGTATTTGTTGTATGCAAAATACTTTTCAATTTTATTCTTTTAATGGGGTTTTCCAAGTTTTAATTTTGAATGACAATCTTTGGAGTTGATTGATAAAGACAGGGCTAATCTTTATCACTATTACTAAGTGTTTAAGCATATGTCTTTTTCCTTCTTATTATGGGGTTTTGATTTTGAATGATAATCTTTTGGTTTGATTGTTCATGGAAGTAATGTTTATAATGACTTAAGAAGTATAATACTACGATCATACGTTGAAGCATACATATTTTTGTAACTTCTCATTCTCCAAGTTTTGATTCTGAATGATAATCTTTGAGTTTGATTGATTATGAAAGTAGTATTCATAATATTAAAATTTGTGTCACTAAGACAAAAACAGCTTCCTGCATTCATTATGACCAGATTAGAGTTTTTTGTATCAATAATCAAGCTAATATCACGGATTTTGTGTCTAACTTGTTATGCAACTAAAAGGAGAAGTGATGTATTTTGTCCCAAATCTCAAGGCTCTACTTTGATTAATTTTAATTCAAATGGTTGTTTCAGGAACCACAAGACTTTTCGCCCTAAAAAGAATGCTCCATCAGGAAGCAAGGTTTGGTTAATGCCTCTTCTAGTTCTATCATGTGTCTCAAATTACATTCCTCATTTTAATTTGCTTAGGAGTTGGGTGTATTTGCGGATACATACACTGTATTTCTGTTATAGTTTTTATTTTAAGCTCTAATTACCAAAATTGTGGCTTTCAATGGTTTGATTAGAGTAAAACGTTAAAGATACTTCTTCTCCCTTTCCTTTGGGTGTAAAGGGGAAGGAGGTAGTTCAATGTGATTGTTTGGTTTTTATGCCAGCAGTAAATTTCTTTTATTCTAACGTTTCTCACCTTCTGTCTTTTATTTATTCAAATGCAGGGTGAGCAACTTAGAAAGCACATTGATGCTACCTTAGGTAGTGGCAACTTAAGAGAAGCAGTGCGGCTACCGCCTGGTGAAGATCTTCATGAGTGGCTGGCTATAAATAGTACGAATTTCATCCCTATAAATGCATCCCAATGGAACATCGATTAGAAGTCTGTCCATGATATTATGGCAAAGTCTCCATTTTACTTTGCTTATGTTTTCTCCATGGCCAATGCAGTATTCTTTGTCACCTAAATGATGGACAATTTGGCATAGGCTGCAGTTGTCTATAACATATATGGACTTTGATTGATGAGTCGTGCATTCATTTCATCTTTCTTTTTATGATGATACTGTGTAATTCAGTAAACCAATAATTACTCATCTAGGGCAGAGCAGATATTGCAACTATAGAACACAATCAGCAGAGATTAGCATATATGGAATCTACTATTGTTAAGCTTTTGAACCAGATAATGCTTAGATATAGTTGACATGTGCCAGAGTTATGAATTACAATGACATTAGCCGCGAGTGTGGGTAAATTTATCTCTAAAAGTTTTACAGAGGAATGATAAGTAAGACAAATAAAAGAGAAGGAGAGACTAACAAATTAAATATGGATATTTGTGCCCAGATATGGAATCAATAAAACCAAAGGTGAATGAACTAGAACTAGCTATTCACATTCTCCAAAGAAGGATGATGGTTAATTATTCTGTTAACTTTGCCGATAAGATTTATCTTCACTAACGAGAAAACAAATTAGTTAAAATCCCAACCCAATAAATACTTCAAGAGTGTAACCTCCTTTCTCATTTCTATAGTATTGTATAGAAGGGTGTGTAAGGTACTATCAGAGCCACATATTCCAAAGTGCCTCTACCAAATGTTCCTCTTGGAAAACCATCCTTAGCTTCTTCATTTGGTAGTTAAGAGAAATATGCTATGTGATAAGTTACTTGGTATTAGAGCTGTTCATTAACCACAAATGTCATTTGCTATTCTATTTGGATGTTTGCTTTGAATGCCTCATTGAAGTTAATGCACATGTCACAATGATAATCACTGATATATTGCACCGTTTAGTTAATGCTGACCTTTAATTTTTTTCAATTTCACACAGCTGTTGACTTTTTCAACCAAGTGAATATATTGTACGGCACCCTAACTGAATTCTGCACTTCATCAAGCTGTCCAACAATGTCGGCAGGGCCAAAGTATGTTTCTCGATCTGTTTACTTTGTTTCTGATTCTACTTGTAAAGTACATATACATATTGCCACAATAGATATCTTTGTCGTATGAGATTATACACTCGTTGACACTATAATTTTCAGAGAAGACCTGGCCAAATCTCTTTCCAATCTCAAATCCTAATTCCTCCCTGCATTTGGAGTTTCTGTCTCCACTAATGCTGCATATGTTCTGATTCTGATTTTATCAGTTAATAATCTGCTTAAGACCTTTAATACCAATAGCATCTTGCGTTCTTTATTGGCTTAAACCAATCAATTCTGAAGGCTGCTGAGAGTGTTCTTCTGGAAACCGTTAAAATGTTATTAATCCCATTGAAGGATTGGTAGTCATCAACAGACTTCATGGACCAGTCACCCTTTTGATTACAATATCCAGCATACAATGTCCTTGCTCCTGAATATATCCAAAAAAAGATTTAATTTGCATGCGTAGGTCCATCATTATTATGGATAATCTAGACCAATATGAATTTTAGACTGGCTTTTAGTGGCAAGAAGATGGGAAAATTTATTTGTCAGTGTTCAATCAGGCGAGAAGGCAAGAAGATGGGAAAATTTATTTGTCAGTGCTCAATCAAGCGAGAACGCATCTCCACAGACATACCACAACAAACTGGTTTCAACTCGACGTTCAGAATATTGAGCTTTGATTTTACCACTTCTCTTATATATCTGTCCCTCAATAATATATGCATACAGATTATTAAGTGGAGAAAGGAGAATGTGTGTATGTCAGTAGGAATAGGTAATCCAATCATAGTCAGTTTGTCTCTCTGTTAGTGAAACTAAAAAGTTCCTTTTTTAGCTCTTGAGTCCTCTTTGTTAGTGCATTGAGCTTGTAAAAATTTGCTTTGAATTTGTAAAATGCCCCAGTATGAATTTACTGGAAATTGCAATGCAACCTATACTTGTCGTGGAATGACCATGCAAGTTGTTCCAACACAACTTTTGGCAGGTATGAGTATCGATGGGCTGATGGAGTGAATATAAAGAAACCTATAGAAGTTTCTGCTCCAAAGTACGTGGATTATCTAATGAACTGGATAGAGACTCAGCTAGATGATGAATCAATCTTTCCTCAAAAATTGGGTAAGTGGTGTCTCTTTGTTTTGTGCATAATAATTCCCTCTTTGATCAAGGTGTATTTATGTTAGACCAATGGTATGCTACAGGTGCGCCATTTCCGCCTAACTTTCAGGATGTTGTGAAGACAATATTTAAGCGATTATTTCGTGTATATGCCCATATCTACCATTCACATTTCCAAAAGATTGTCGGTCTAAAGGAAGAAGCTCATCTGAATACCTGCTTTAAGCATTTTGTTCTCTACACATGGGTAAGTAGCTCATTTCATATTGTTGATTTGATTCATTGTCATAAGTTATTAGCAGTCATTTGTTCCTCACAAGTAGTATGAGGTCGAAAGATCGAATTTCTCGCAACAAGTTGCTAATTTGAGTTTGCTTGATGCAGGAATTCCGCTTGATAGACAAGGCAGAGCTTGCACCTCTCTATGAGCTTGTTGAGTCCATTCTGCAGTTATAGTGCCATGCCGTCCTTCATTTTCTCCATTTCTTCTTTGTTCTGTGATTCTTTAATTAGTTTGTGGACAGAACGTACATTTGATGATAGACCCCAGACAGGGAAAACCCAGAGTATTATTGGAACATGTTCCTGAATTTTTCTCACGTTTAGAAAGTTTCATGGATTGATTTTGAATTGTTGCATCTTATGAATTTTTCTTTCTAATCGAGTAACCATTTCTCGAGCCTGTTTCCTATAGTTTACCTAGTACTAGTGAGAAGCCCAAAGATTTATCCAAAGAAGGTTGAATATTGGATCTTGGTTCAAAGAACTTATTGTGATAAGAGGTTGAGGGAGGTTAGTACTAATGCAACGAAAATTTCTTGTCCTCTGGACAGGAATAAGCAATTTCTTTGGAGTTTGACTAAGCTTTTCCAAGTTACAGAGTTTAATTTCAGTTTTTCTGCTTGCGGCTAGACCCAGTCCATTAAATATTATTGTATTGGAAAAAATACGACATGATACGTGGTCGCTTAAAGGAATGACACGTGAAACACAAGATGGAGATGGCCACCGAACATAGCTATTCCTCTTGTCACCAAAAGGAATAATGATCATCAAATGAGTATTAGATATTTTGCGCCCGATAACATTTAATACGGAATATTTTGCAGCATTAAGGATGATGACCCGTTACAAGGAATTTGGCATTTATGTCTAACGTTACATCTTCATCAATGGCCCTCATAATTGACATTAAAGAAAGGCATGATCCTAGGACCTCCTTCCCTAGACATAGTTATAAATAGAGAGTTCAGTTATCATTGTAAAGGAGAATTTTCTGGCTAACTTATACTACATTCTATACAGCATTTTAATACAATTTTACTCTCTCGCTTTTGATCTTATCATTGTTGTGCCCGGAAACCTTGTTCCCGGACTCACTAGCTCTGTCGTTCTATCTACATTCTAAGGCTAAATATTTTATATTTCATCAGTTATTTCATTACCTTTTGGATCAAATTAATTCACTTGTTTAGAAACCACGAACAAATTCAACTGTACCGTTTTATGGGTAAACGGTTTGGCGCCCACCGTGGGGCCTAGACAATCGTGAAATTAAATTTATCCTTGCCTTTTTTACTAACAAGTTTGATTACTTTGTCTTAGCAAAAAATCACAAAAAATGGCAGATAACACTGTTAACGGCACACGCAACCCTCAAATTCAAGGGGAACAACCTCATTTCGAGGATTCAATCAGTGACACTCGCAATGAGGGGAACGACGCCACACCGGTACATGATAGTCGGTACCCTCGACAGGTTCGGGAGGCAACTCCTGATGATACAGATGAGGAGCATGTAGCGGATGCAGTAAGGATCCTGCAGGAGCAACAGACAGTCACTCTAGGCCATCTCACGCGGCAGGATCAGGTTATGACGGAACTGAAGCAGGCATTATCAGGTGCCTCATATAATGCAAACAGGCGAGATCCAGTTCCTCCTGATGTTCCCGCAAACCAAACGACGCGGAGAGTCGACAACAACACTCCCATGGGCGAAGTTGGCTCCGACGGGGCCGGGGGGAGCAGATCCGGCATCAACAACGATAACGACCCGTTCAAGGAGGAACATTTACGGTTCATGAAGGAAGTAAACGCCCGCATGCATCAAATCCCGGATGCGCCACCAGTATTGAAAGACCCGAATTCGAAGAAATATGTTCAATTATCGTACAACCCGAGTGCGGCCCCAGAATTAATCCCGAAGCGGTTCAAAATGCCCGAGGTGCCAAAGTATGACGGAACTTCAGATCCACAAGAGCACATTACCACTTACATAACAATAGTGGAAGGAAATGATTTGGCACCTCACAAAATTGAGTCTGTGTTGCTGAAGAAATTTGGTGAGACTCTCACGAGGGGAGCATTAACGTGGTATTCACTATTGTCCGAGCATTCCATAGATTCCTTTGAAGTGCTCGCGGATTCTTTCATCATGGCTCATGCCGGTGCCATAAAGGTGAAGGCACGAAAGGCCGACATATTCAAGATCGTGCAGGGAGAGTCCGATTTATTACGAGAGTACGTCACCCGGTTCCAGAAGGAAAAGATGTTACTACTGGCGGTCTCGGATGAATGGGTAGCTGAAGCATTCATCAAAGGTTTAAATCCGAGAAGTTCGGACGCTTCCCTGAAGTTGAAGGAAAGTCTTCTCGAGTTCCAAGTGACGACTTGGGCGGATGTCCAAAACCAGTATGAATCAAAAATAAGGATCAAAGACGATCAGGTTGACTTTGCATCATCGACCAAATGATGGGGGAAGAACAGAGAAAAAAAGAAAGATAATATTGACATGGATAGACGGACTTCGAGAGGCCGGTTTCTGCCCTACGAGAGGATAGAATATCACGGCAGGAACTTTCGGACAGCAGACAGGTTCACCGTTGATAGAAGGATCGATCGTGGCCAGAACAACAGATCACTGCAGGATAGAGAAGTCTCAGGGTCGCTAGATTTTTCTTACCTAAGGTTATCAGAATACAACTTCAATGTCAGTGTCGTAGAATTGTTGTCGGCCTTGAGGAATATCAAAGAGGCACGATTCCCAAGACTTGTGAAATCTAATCCCAGCCAGAGAGATCCCAATTTATGGTGTGAATACCATGGCACTAACGGCCACCAGACTGGGGACTGCCGACACCTATGGAAAGAAGTGGCAATGCTATTAAAAAATGATCACCTCAGAGAATTCTTGAGCGATCAAGCTAAGAACAACTATGATCGGAACAGAGACGATGCAAAAACCTCGAAAGTAGGAGAAGAACCTCCACACCAAACGATCAACATGAACTTCGGAGGGAATGAAATTAACGGGGTCACTGTTTTAGCAGAAAAGAAGACAAAAGTGTCGATAACTCATAGTAAGAGGCTCCGGGATGACGATATCACGTTCACGGACAAAGATGCAGACGGATTACTACTGTCACACAATGACACACTGCTAAATTCTTTAAATGTGTTAGATTTTAAAATTAAACATGTTTTACCGGATCCAGGAAGTTCAGCTAATATCACACAATAGAGAGTACTGGAGCAAGCTAAACTCACCGGAAGCATTATCCCCGCAATGAAACTCCTCGCCGGATTCAACCTCGCAAATGTGACAACCCGGGGAGAAATGTTGCTGCTCACGAACGCTAAGGGAGTAATGTAGACAACACTTTTCGAAGTGGTAGACGGAGACATGGGGTATAACATCATCTTGGGAAGGCCATGGCTGTACGAGATGAAAGTCGTGCCTTCAACATATCACCAATTGTTAAAATTTTCGACACTCGAGGGGATCAAAAAGATAAGGGGTGATAAACCGGCAACAAGGGAGATGAATGCAATTTCGGTTTCTAGTAGCAAAGGAAAGGAACGTGCGGCGTAGCAATTACTATAACTGGCACCTTCCCCCGAACCAGAGAAAGATAACTCGGGGATAGAAAAGTCGGAACAATATCAGGTACCAAGGTATTTTCAAGTACCGGAAGAGACGGACGCGACGAAGCACACGGTAGAAGAACTGGAGCAGGTTGCATTGTTCGATGAATTCCTAGAAAGGAAATTCAATTTGGGAACAGGACAGCACCCGGAGCACATGTTTGCTTTTATTGAATTCCTTAAAATTAACGCCGATTGTTTTGCATAGTCGTACGAAGATATGACAGGCATCCCAACAAAGATAGCCGTACACAAGTTAAGCTTGGATCCCAATGTACCTCCGGTAGGGAAAAAGAAATGTCATATTGCTGAAGCAAGGAACGAATTCGTCAAAGAAGAGGTAACTACTTTACTTAAGATTGGTTCAATCCGAGAGGTAATATATCCGGACTGGCTAGCCAATGTTGTAGTAGTACCTAAGAAGAATAATAAATTTTGCATGTGCGTAGATTATAAAGATCTTAATAAGGCGTGCCCGAACGACTCATTCCCATTGCCAAATATCGATCAGATGATTGATGCTATGGCCGGGCACGAGTTAATGAGTTTCCTCGACGCTTATTCTGGGTACAATCAAATCAAGATGAACCCAGAAGATCAGGAAAAGACTTCGTTTATAACAAATTTTGGTATATATTGTTACAATGTGATGCCCTTCGGGCTGAAAAATGCCGGAGCCACTTGGAACTCGAGAATAAGATACAACGGCTCGTGAATAAGATGTTTGAAAAACAAATAGGAAAGACTATGGAAGTATATATAAACGACATTCTCGTTAAGTCGTTGAATGTAGGTGATCACTTGAAACATTTGCAAGAAACCTTTGACATCCTGAGGAAGCACAATATGAAACTTAATCCCGAGAAGTGTGCGTTCGGGGTCAGTGCGGGTAAGTTCCTAGGATTCCTAGTATCACAAAGGGGAATTAAGGTAAATCACGACAAAATCAAGGCCATAGAGGATATCTCGGATCAACTGTCTAACATAAAAGAAGTCCAAAGACTCACGGGGAGATTGACAGCTTTGAGCAAGTTAATTTCACGTTCATCGGAAAAATGTCATCGCTTTTTCGCACTACTCAAAAAGAAAAACAATTTCGAGTGGACACCGGAGTATCAGCAAGCCTTGAAGGAATTGAAGAAATATTTGTCAAGCCCTCCGTTGCTCTCAAAACAAAAGGAAGGTGAAACGTTGTTACTCTACCTCATGGTTTCAGAAGTTGCGGTGAGTGCAATTTTATTCTGAAAGGATGAAGGTACGCAACCTCCCATTTATTACGTTAGCAAAATTTTAACGGGAGCAAGAACTCGCTACCCACATCTAGAAAAGCTGGCCTTAGCTCTCGTAGTCACCGCTCGGAAGCTAAGGCCCTACTTTCAATGCCACCCTATAGCGGTGGTAACTACTTTCCCTTTGTGAAATATCCTCCATAAACCCAAGCTCTCAGGTACGTTGGCCGAATGGGCAGTCAAAATGAGCAAATTCGATATAGAATATAAATCGAGGACTGCAGTTAAGCCGCAAGTCTTGGCTGACTTTGTGGCCGACTTCAACCCGGAACTATTGCCTCTGGCAGTTAAGGAGGCAATAATGGTGTCAGAATCGACATCGGGTGTTTGGACCTTATTTATGGACGAAGCTTCAAATGTAAAAGGGTTCGGGCTCGGAATAGTCTTAATCACTCCTTCGGGGGAAACCTTAAGGCAAGCTATCAGAACAATTCCTTTAACTAACAATGAAGCAGAGTACGAAGCTTTGATTGCAGGGCTCGAATTGGCCTGGGGACTTGACTCTAAAGTCATCGAAATCAAATGTGATTCGCAGTTGGTGATAAATCAGGTCTATGAAATTTTTGACACCAAAGAGGAATGTATGCAACATTACGTGGTAAAGGTTCATGCTCTATTAGCATGATTCCAGGAGTGGTCAATAACTCATATCCCGAGGGAAGATAATGCAGAAGCAGATGCATTGGCAAATTTGGGCTCATCAACAGAAATCCAAGGATCGGAATCAGGGACGGTAGTACAACTGATGAACTCAGCCTTGGACACAGATGGTTACTATGAGGTGAATTCGACTAGTTTGGTCTGGGACTGGAGAAATAAAATAATCGATTACCTCGAGCATGAAAAGTTGCCCGTAGATCCTAAAACATTAAGAGTGTTGCACGTCAAAGCTGCATGTTATAGCTTCAAGAAAGGCCAATTGTACAGAAAATCCTTTCAAGGCCCGTTGGCCCACTGCTTAGGAGCATCAGAAGCTAACTATATCATGAGAGAAGTCCACAAAGGGATATGCCGCAACCACTCAGGTGAAGATTCTTTGGTGCTGAAATTAGTTCGGGCAGGGTATTACTGGCCCCGTATGGAATAAGATGCTAAAGACTTTATACGAAAATGTGATAAGTGCCAACGCTACGCACCACTAGTACATCAACCGGCAGAACCCTACATTCGGTTCTGTCCCTGTGGCCATTCATGAAATGGGGGGTGGACATCGTTGGACCGCTATCACCGGCTCCCAAAAAGGTAAGATTTCTTTTAATTTTAACTGATTATTTTTCTAAATGGGTGGAAGCAGGTCCTTATTAGAAGATCGGAGAATGCGAAGTGTTCTACTTCCTATGGAAAAATATAATTTGCAGGTTTGGAATACCAAAAGAGATTGTATGCGACACTCGGCCACAGTTTATCGGTGCAAAAGTGACAAAATTCCTTGAAGATTTGAAGATAAAGAGAATTACCTCTTCGCCTTATCATCCAAGCGCAAATGGTCAAGCGGAGTCAACAAACAAAGTGATTATTCAAAACCTCAAGAAAAGGTTAGAAGAAGCAAAAGGCAACTGGCCCGAAGAATTACCTGGAGTTCTATGGGCCTACCGAACAATGACCAAACCAAGCATATGAGAAACCCCTTTTCCCTTGTATACGCTGCGGAAACTTTGATACCGGTGGAAGTGAAAGAACCAACATTAATGTATTCCCAGGCGAACTAAGAATAGAACAACGAAGCAATGCTAATTAACTTGGAGTTGCTCAAGGAACGTAGGGACTTGGCGCATGTTAGAATGGTAGCCCAAAAGCAGAGAATGGAGCGATATTATAATCCAAGAGCCAACTTCCGATATTTCAAAGTAGGAGACTTGGTAACCCAAAACACCCGGGAACTCAACGCGGGCAAGTTATGCCCAACACAGGAAGGCCCTTATCGGGTTTCAGCCAATTGGAGAATCAAAATGGAGACAAGTTTCCCAACAACTGGAACATGGCTCACCTCAAAAGAAATTACTGCTGATGAACAACAGTCAAACGGAAAGTATGTGGTGCACTCGTTTTCTCTTCATTCAGTTTTTATCCCTATTGGGTTTTTCTCGCAAGGTTTTTAACGAGGTAGCGACGAAAAGCATACTACGAAGACAACACTGATAAGACCTTTGATGACAAGGCAAACAAGCAAGTTTTCACTCGGGGATGATTAGATAATCTTTGCTTCAATAGAAAATTCCCATCGGGAAGTTAAGTTTGCTATCGAACAGGGGTTACCCGATCGTTCCCGAGTACAAACCACTAGAGGACTGTTAGGTATTCTTTCGCTCGATAGCATGGGTTCCTAATGGGAAACAAAATATGTTACCAAGTGAAGTATTACCTAGCAATTCATTAGTGGGATCTTCGAAGACACAAGACTTCCAGTGTTCCAAATTCTCATTCTTCGCATTCGAACATTAGGGGGGAATGATATGAGGATATGACAACACTGAATGCCAAGCAACACTGAATGCCACGTCAACTGGGGAATGAAAATCCAGAACTGAATACATCATCGGGACCGGGGACTACGCAGCCAGCTACGTAGAAACAAGTTGTACAAGATAGCCACAAGTCATGGCAATTTCTTTATAGCCACAAGTTATGGACATTTCTTTTCTGCATAGCAAAATGCTTATGTACGTTTGAAAATAGAAGGAATTAAATGAAATAAAATCTTTTTATCTTGTTTCTTGTCTGAACGATGATTAATTTTACCATTTGAAAGTTAAACAAGTACTTCAAATGATTGTGTAGTAATGAAAAGGAGACGTCCTCTTCAATAGCACCATAAAAATAAGAGGCCCCTCTCTTATAAAAACCCTCGCGTTAAAGGGTTGGTTCCGGAAGAATCAATGCCCAGAATCCTTAATGCCATTGGGGAAAAAATATACCCGAAGCTGCATACGAAAAAGATGCAAAAGGCAAACTTGCTCAAATACTTATAAAAACCCTCGCGTTAAAGGGTTCGTTCCGGAAGAATCAATGACCAGATTCCATAATGCCATCGGGGAAAAAATACACCTAAAACTGCATACGAAAAAGACGCAAAAAGCAAACTTGTGCAAATACTTATAAAAACCCTCACGTTAAAGGGTTGGTTCCGGAAGAATCAATGCTTGGAATCCATAATGCCATCGGGGAACAAATACACCCGAATTTGCATACGAAAAAGACGCAAAAAGCAAACTTGCGCAAATACTTATTGAAACCCTCATGTAAAAAGGATAATTCTCGGAACCAAAATGCTTTGAAGAAAAAGCATCCGAGATTACACATAATAAAGCGCGAACATAACAACATGCGCAGAATACTTAAGCAAGTACAAAAGTTAAAGACTTGACGATACTTGAGCAAAAAATATATTTTTATTTACAAGGGCGCGTCAGAGTTATAAAGGTACAAAATAGAAAAAGAAAGAAAAAGCTAAGCTGGAGCGTCTCCGGAATCAGGAGGAAGAGAAGTATCCGCATCCCCAAGAGTTGGTTCCACAGATGGCTCAACATTTTCCCTAGCTTGGTTTTCGGCATCATCACCTTCCGATCTAGTTTTTGAAAACTCGGAACCGGAATCAGAAGAACTTGGAGCGTCAGACTGCACCGGGAATCCATTTTATGCAGCCAACTCAAGCTCTCGGGCTTTAGTAATTTCGGCATCAATATCAATGGTACTAATCTTGGCCTCTTCCAAGGTTTTTCTCCTCATTCTATACATGGATTAAGTGTTTTCAACAATAAGGGAAACCGCTCGGCGCTTGTGTTCTTCTTTGAGTTGAATAATTTCGGCGGAAAGGTTTTCCCGGGCGGACCTAACAGATTTGAGACTGGCATCAAGCTCACGGAAAATTGAACTATAGAGCCTATTATGCTCGATATTTTTCCTATACTTCTCCTCCAACTGGGCATGTTTCTCCACCACAACAACAAGCTCTTCACTTTTGGAGTTTAAGGCTTCTTCCAAATTAATCACCTTTTCAGTGGAGGCAGCCTCGCGCTTGCAGCAAGAATGGCGTCCTGGACTTCAGCCCATTTAGCCTTGGCTTCATCAAATCTAACCCTCAACGAGCCAAATTCTTGACTGAGGGTTATCACTTCTTGCTCACTTTGCTGCAAACGAGCTTCCAAAACATCGGCCTTGGTGGCTCTGGTTTCCAGTTCCGAGAGACGGAGAACAGTCTGGTTCCGTTCCGCCAAAAGCTTATCCCATTCAGAAGTAAGTTCTTCCTTCTCAGGAATCAGCCTTTGAAGGCCCTCAGAAACAAGAAAATTGGCTTGCAAAACAAGAAGAGGTAAAACTCAAAATACATTCGTTCAAAAGTAGGGGAAATAATAGAGGAAGAAATAAACGTACCGCCGCGGCGTTATGCATAGCATTATTCAACAAACACTCCCCCGAGAGTGGTTGAATCTTCTCCCAGTCTTTTTCTGAAGCCAAAGGCTTCAGATAGTTAGCAAGCTCCACCGGCCTTGAAAGCAAGTTGCACCCAGTGGAGACCGAAAGCGTAACACTCCTTCTCCTTTGTGGATATTCATAGGGGGCATCATAATTTTGCCCCAAATTCTCATGAACCGGGGACTGTGGATGAGGGGCACCTTATTCATGGTCAGGCACGGCCGTTGGAGATTATGTAGCAACCGTTGTTAGAAGAGTGGATGAAGATGGGAATGATGTAGCAGTTGCTGGTGATGGTGAAGGTGGAGATGAAGCTGATGAAGTGGAAGAGTGAGAAACAACTGCATCAAATGCAATGCTGGTTATTTGATGCTCGCCAACCAAAGACAGCATGGACCTGGTACTCAGCCTCGCAGTACCGGTTACAACAATTGGGGTACGAGAGCGGGAATTGGCATTATCTAACAAATCAAATTCCCCCCAAAGTGCTGAAACGTCATCTTCAGCTGTTGCAATTGTCTCAACAGGTCGAGCATCATGTTAAGACGATGAGGATCGTATCCTTCTATGTAAAGAAGCTCCCTCATCACTAGCTTCTTCATCATTGTCGATCATCACAGTGTCTATGACCAGCCCGGAAGGAGGACTAGTCAATATCGCCACCGGAGATGACTCGGGGGCATCAACCTTTGCCCTCTTATTCTTTTCCCCGGTCGTAGAGGAACACCTTCTTTTTGGTTGCTTATTCTTTGGCCGGGGACTCCGTGAAGAAATGCCTGCGCCCAAAGCAGGCTCGGAGATGCCTATTCGAGTAAGTGCCTCCTGAAGCACTCTCGCCGCATCAGCACGGTCAGCCAAAACATCCTCCTCGGGGACATCAACTGAGCCCGCAGGAAGACCTGATTTCGTGAGCAAGTCCGAAGGGTTCAACCAAGTTCTTCATATACAAAAAGTGAAAACGAGGTAAATTAAAGTTACCATGATTTGTGGCCTTCAACCCGTATTTAATGGACAGTTCTTTCCACAAATGGGTTTCAATCGTTGTGATGTCCAAGATCTTCTGAACCCACCGGTCTAAGCCTTCTATCACCGGTGGGATCCATCGAGTCACTGTAACAAATGAAGGTTGAAGGATCAATAATGAAAGAATATTTAGTAAGAAAAGATGTATTAAAGAGAACTTTTGAGAGCAGTTCCAAGCAACCGGAATGGATGATGTCGTTGTTGGAATAATATCACTGGTGGCAACCGCAATGAACCATTCTATCCACCCACGGTCATTGTCGTCGTCTATGTTAGACAGCAAAGCATGGTGGCCACGCTTGCAAAGGTTTATCATTCCCCCGCGAAAGATTTTGGGGGAATAGAGATTCATCATATGAGCTAGGGTTAGATCCTCTCCAGTTTCTAGGCACAGATGTCGAAGGCAGGCAACTGTCCTCCACACTTAAGGACTTACCTGTCCCAAACATACTTGGTAGCGAAGAAAAAACTCCGCAATCACGGAATTAAGCTCTCCGCTCAAAGAAAACGCACCCAAAGTAAAAAGATACGTGAAAAAAATATGTAAACCCTTCCCTGGGAAGGGTCACTCGCTCCGATAGGTCAGGAGCAATAATGTCCAACTCAGGACAGCGGCAGTCCTCCATCACAGCCGGAATACTGGAAGGGCAAATAGAAGAAGGGTACCTACTAACAGCCCATGTGCGAAGGTTAGCAGTAGGCAGTTTCTCTTAAAAATCCTTCGAAGTACTAAGCCTTCTTTGGATGATGGAACCTACCGTTGGAGGAACGGAATCCTCGGCTTTGTTCTTTTCCTTTGAAGAACTAGCACATTTTGAAGAGAAAGCCATTGGAATAGAAGGAAAGAAAATTTCTGGTTCGAAAAATATCAGAGAAAAGTTGGGAAATAAAGGTGCAAATTGGAAGTTTGAAAGATTATGAAGTACATAAGAGAAGGATGATGCATATAACTAAAATTTGGACGGCTAAATTCATGGCCATGATTACCTCGATAATCGGAAAAAGGCGTGCTAAATCATGGGAAGACACGTGTTCAGGGCATTAAATGCGGAGAGAGAGGCGTCTAATCAACCGTTAGTGGCCTTCAAAAGATATTATAGTAATTCCTGCCAAAAGAGTGTTTCTACCAACTTCTCGGTAACATAAAGTTATGTCACCGGAAAGCAGGGGGACTATCTGTATAGGGAAAAATATGACATGACACGTGGTCGCTTAAAGGTAGGACATGTGGAACACAAGATGGAGATGGCCACCGAACATGGCTATTCCGCTTGTCACCAGAAGGAATAATGATCATCAAAGGAGTATTAAATGTTTTGCGCCCGGTAACATTTAATACGGAATATTTTACAGCATTAAGGATGATGACCCGTTACAAGGAGTTTAGCATTTATGTCTAACGTTACATCTTCATCAATGGTCCTCATAATTGACATTAAAGAAGGGCATGATCTTAGGACCTCCTTCCCTAGACATAACTATAAATAGAGAGCTCAATTATCATTGTAAAGGGACATTTTCTAGCTAACTTATACTACATTCTATATAACATTTTAATACAATTTTACTCTCGCTTTTGATTTTATCATTATTGTGCCCGGAAACCTTGTTCTCGGACTCACTAGTTCTGCCGTTCCATCTACATTCTAAGGCTATGTATTTTATATATTATCAGTTATTTCATTACCTTTTGGATCAAATTAATTCACTTATCTAGAAACGACGAACAAATTCAACTGTACCGTTTTACGAGTAAACAATTATGCTGCAATTGGCATGTTTTGATATATTCATGTGGCTCTTGGATTAACCAAATCATGTGATCACACAAAAAATGGAAAATAAAAAGATATCACATAATATAGCATCATAATAAGAGGTTTCTCCGGGGATGACTAGTATTCCACCTCCTATGACCTGATACAGTTACTCTGTCCTGACGCAGTAAACTGGAAAACATGCAACGGTAAATAGGAAAACTAAAGCTGAAAATTAGTTTGAGACGGAGTATAAGGGGCAGTGGCACTGTTCAATACAAAGAAGTGCCACAGGCAATAAGATTGACTATGCTAGAATTTATTTGTCATTTGTATCTTTTTCTTTTCATGTTTGTCGTTTGCATCTTTATTTTTCATGTTTGTCAATTGTATCTTCTTTTTTCTCTCTCTCCATGTTTGTCAATAATGTGGCGGACCCAAGATTTGAGCGCGACAGGGCACCACTATATACTAATTACTAGCGATAAAATTTGACGTGCACCTAGATGCTAATTACTAGCGATAAAATTCGACATGCAATGATCGATAACCTATCATCTAAGTATTAAAAACAAAATTTAAAGAAAGAAAAAGCATCGAACAGTGAGAGAGACATTTTTCACAAAATGGGTGCTACGAGAAGGGAAGGTGTTTGATTTAAGCCTATTTCAAACTTTAAAATTTCTAGTTTTTTCTCAAATAAAAAAAGAGTCAGTGATCAAAAAGTTGTTCAAACTTTAAAATTATCAAAAACTTACATAGAAAAAACAAGATTAAGGAAGTGTTAATAGTCAAAAAATTGAAAAAAAGTCTCAAACTCTCAGTTGCCATCGTGGAGTCAGAGTTGACAATGTCCACTACTTTATCGAAGTGATTGTTGAAAAAGGTTGTGACCTAAAGGATTTATATTTTTTTATTTGTGGAGCAATAACTTGCAATTTGAGATTTTTGATTTGAAGGGTGAGATTTACAAAAAGAATAAAATTAATTAAGTTGACCATTATGTACTAGTACTAAACTAAAACTGAATTTAGAAAAAAGATTAAAAAAAATAAACCAGTTTGCTGTTAAATTTAAATTATGTTGAATTCAAATAAGTAAAATAGAAAGGAGTAAAAGCTAAACATGAGTTTCAAACCAACATCAACCACTAAACGGAGAAACTTAAGCACTACACTCAACCACTCCACCGGTCAAGCTTTTATTTTTGGGGCACACCTAAATTATTTAAGGTTCCTGTTATATTTACAAATATATATATAAGATATATATACATGATTTCTGCCGAGACTAACGGGTCACGTGACCCCTCAAAAGGCAAGGTAGGTCGCCTTGTCATATGTATCTCCACATACAAAAAATTATTTCAAACACCTAATATCATTTGGCATGCGGATACTGATAAAAAGAAAATATAGCAGCGATCAGAACTTGACCATGTCGGGTTCTGTATGTATACCAGTCACCTGTTTCCAAAAGAGGGAGAACTTTTGTCTCAATGGGATGAATGTTTTTGGTAAAGATTCAATTCAAATACTTTTTGAGCCATAAGTGCGGCAAAGCCTCCCATAATGTCCTCTGCTGTATGAATTAATAGGAGATCAAGGATCAGAACTTTTCTGTTCGAGCTTGCTACTTCGTACTCCTTTTCTCAGATATACAGCCAGAAAGGGGATTTGTATACTCTTACATCTTCGTTTACTGGGGGTGGCAAAAGTGACCCAAACTCATTTGACTTGTCCAATTCTTTTAGGTTTTAATGGATTGGGCATGAGCTACTTAAATGATGGGGTAAGTTTGGGCACAACCCAACTAAACTCATTTATTTTCAGTAGTCCAAATCAGCCCATGATTTCAGCCTAAACTGACCAAAGAATAGGAATTGCCCTTTAAAGCTTCTAAGGGTGTGTTTGGTATGAAGAAAATGTTTTCCTTAAAAAATATTTCCTAAAAAATTGGAGTAATTTTATCACTAATTCTGCTTTTCTTTTATTATTCTGCTCTTTGTTATAAGATAAAGAACTATCAAATAAAGTTCTAAATCTAAATTGAGGAAAGAAATCATTAAGCATGAATTGATATTTATTCCAAACCATAAGACAAGAAGCAAAAGGAAAAAAAATCGTCATAAACCATTCTAGAATGATATTTACAAAAAATGAAAATAAAAACTATTGTTATATATGAGAATATTTTATATATGCTTGTGTAAAAGTTGAGAATATTGCAAAGATTTGGATCAATTTGGACTGACTGGATTATAACCCATTGTTTAGCCCATTTTGACCCAGCCCATCTTAATCCAACTGATTTTTGGACAGAATTGGGCAACGACCCATTTAATGAATCTTGATCGGTCCAAATATAGCCTAGACAATCCATTTGCGTTAATTAACCAGACTTCCTGATATAGAAGCACCAAGATGATCCTCGGACATTTTTACTTTAAAGCTGAATTTCTTCCATGTGATCTTACCATCATCAAATTCATCATCCAAGGTTACTAAAATCAAATTCCATATACAATATTTACATGTCAAAATTTATATTGAAGTATATCCTTTGGGAATGTGGTATTTTTGCGATTATACAATGAAAAATTTGTGCACCAGGCAGAAATGCAGGGTAAGGCTGCATACAATAGACCTTTATGGTTCGGCCTTCTCCGGACCCTATGCATAGCGGGAACTTAGTGCACTGGGCTACCCTTTACAGTGAAAAATCTGTATGTTTCTGTCATGATAGTGAGACAGCATGAGAAATTACCAGCCCAGGCCGATAGTCTTCTGAAAGTTTCCGAAGGGCCAATACCTTGTACTGCCTTGGCCAATTGACATCATAGGATTAAAATAAAATATCAGTGTAAAGGGTAACAACATAGTCTGTTTACCCTTAAAATCATATAACAATTAAATTTTTAAGTTGTTTTAAAGATACACGGATTAATTTGATACAAAACGATAAATTGAGTTATATTGAACAAATAAAGATATAAAAATTCGAACCACGTGAGGAGGATGATTCCAGCCTTAGTGAGATATTCATCCTCGATCCGGGCTCTCAATGGCCAGTACTGATGAACAAGAAAAATAGCTATGAATAACAGTAAAAATAATAGTGTATTGCTTTGGGATGCGTGTTACCCTCCTTAATGAATAATCAGATTCCCCTTTATATAGTAAGAGAGTTTTACCATAAGTACAGTTCTATAAAAGGTAAAAAATCTCTCATTTAATTGATTACTAGATTCCCGTCGGTTTGTGCCGAGATCTGCGCCGTGATAACCGGTTGGTAACGGGCCTTCCGTTAATCGTGTTCGAATGCTCAATAATGCTCCCCGAAGTCTCTTGGGATTTGGACCGATCCTGGGGTCATGGCCTTGATATAATAGAGGGTGGGCGTCATGCCCCCAGTGCCTGACTCGATGAGTCCCTTACCTCGATTATGGTTCCTTGCCATCGCGTCCCTTACTCGATTTATTTTATCGGGAACCGGGCCGACTTATGGGTCCGATTTCACCCATATACAGATAGTCCCCTCGTTTCTCGGAGAGTAAGTTTTACGGAAACGACGAGGAACGATATGAGTTTCTTGATCTCTTTTTCAACATGCTGCGACACAAAACAATAAAGATCCAAAACGCCCCGTCAGTCGCGTCATTGTGACCTCAAATGCGTGGCAGCCGTCGGTTGGCTGTCCCTGGACGCGAAACGTCGTGGGAACCCTATAAATATCCCCTCCTTCGTTCATTTTTCACTTTACGTTCAAACTTCTACCCTCGTGTCTTCAGGATTACCCTTTTTTATACTCTGGCATTTTACCTCGGTTACTCAAGATTTCTCAGTACGTTGCAGAATGTTTACTCATCTTCTACTCAAGACAACACATTTGAGCTGTCAACTTTCACCTTTTCTCTATCTTTTTCAAGTTTTTCCTAGATAACAATGGCCAAAACCTCCAAATCTGTTCCCCAAAAGGTCGCTTCTACCTCCCAACCGATTGCCGAAATCAACAAAACCACTTTCGATGTGGTCAACCTCGGGAGGTTTGCTGCTAACGTGGTTACCGATGAACCAGCTCCTGAACCTCCCTTGAAGATGTTCATTCCCGGGGGTTGTTCGCTGAAAACTTCAAGGTTGAGAAGACCTCTTCAGTGAAGGGTCAGCGTGAGGAGGCATCGAGATATATTTTCTCAATCACTAAAGATGACCTCCCCATAGTCCGAAAGGACTGAAACTGGGCCGACAAGGACATAGTAGTCCCCGACTCTAAGGATTTCATTACTACCCATGTTGAGGGATACCTAAGTGTCTACACTTATCCCTTTACACAAGGCTCGGTGGATCCGGTCATTATAGACTTATGTAAGAGATACGAGGTATGTCTCGGTCAGATCTACCCATCGTTGTGAAGGATCATAATCCTCTTTCGATTTTTTTTGAACAAGATCGACTCCTATCGGTTTAGCGTATATCATCTACTCTGTTTGTACAGTCCCCGAATCTTCCGAGGAGGACTGATAAAACTCGTGCGCCGGGCTAGTAAATCCCCATTCTCAAGCATCGATGAAGACTGTGATCGAGGCTGGCAGGGATGCTTTGTCCGGGTGAGGACCTCAGACTTGATTCCGGCCAAATCAAGGCCATTCTCTGAGAAGTGAAACGCATCATGTAAGTACAAATTCCCTTTGAATTTTGATTTCATGCTCATCTCCCTCTTTTATCATTGGTGCTCGTGGTGGTGCAACTGCTGCTCGAGTCCCAAATGCTTTTCCTCGGTTAAAGGAATGGATCAAAGGCATTGTCTCACAGATGCACTATTCCGAGCACTCGTGGCGCAAACTTTCGAAGGGCCGTTAGGAGGCCCGTTCCCATGGTAAGATCTCTTTCCCGAATAAGTTGCGCTAGGCTTCTTCTTCTAGCATCACATTTTTATTATTATAATTATTTTTATTTCCCTTTTGCAGGTTTGCCTAAGACTGTCTAGCTTAGGCCTCTGGTTGGGGACGAGGACTTGCCTGCTGATTCTTCTGCTTCGGGACAGCCTAGAGCCACAGTAGGAGAGAATAAAAGGAAGAGGGCCCTAAGCTCGGAGAAAAAGAAACCAAGGTGAAGGTTGGTTCATAAGTTAAATGAAAGCTCCAACTCACGAGTGCCTGACTCAGACTCGCTCTACCGGTCCAGAAACGAGCCTGAGGAGGACGATTTCTTTGTGGCTTACGAGCCGTCTATTTGTGAGAAATGGACGGCATCCGAGGGGAAACGACGGAGGCTAATCACCCTCAAGTTTATGAGGTTGGTACCGAAGTGAGGGCCGAGATCACTTGAGATGTTGGTTCCGCCCCGCCCGGTGTTATAGATATATCGGGATCGCCCTCGTTCACAAATTCTATGTTTGATAAAGCCCGGGCAACGAAGGAGAGATCTAATGAAGGGGTTCAGGGATCGGACGATCCCCTTGGTTACTTCTTTGATGGGGTGGACTCAACTGCCCTGGAAGACTTCACCGGGTTGGGCGATTTAGAGGTGCCGAGGAAAATCCCATCCTCGGAGGTCGGCGGTTCGAGTTTGAGCCCAAGGTTGATCAATCGGTTCCACGCTCCGAGCACAGATCCTAGTCGGAAGCAATCTTTCATTATCACCGTTCCGGTGGATGCCCGGATTCTTTCCACACCCGTAGGGATAGCTAGTTACCTCCGGTGCTTGGTAACCGAAGATGACCAGGCAAAAATAAACGAGATGGATGTGCCATGCTTGTTCAACGAAGCTCAACAGGAGCTGAACCGGATAAGGTGTTATCACACTCTTTTATCTTATGATCCATTTTTTGATGACTCTAATGTCTTTTCCTCTCTTTATTTTACAGGCCTTGGTGCTTCACCATGAAACCTTTCTCTGGTAAAGGGATGAGCTTAGCCAACTCGAGGCCGAAGTCAAAGAGCTTGATGAGATGAGGGACATGTATAAGCTTCTCAATGACCAACGCGAAGGAGAAGTCAAAAACCTTCAAGTCAAGTTGGACGTGGCTTATAATGAACATGACAACATGGTGGAACAGGTAAATATTTTTGAAGTTAGTGATGACGAGTTAGACATGGTGACTAATGGTCAGAACCCACAGGTCCAGCAAAAGGTTGATCAGGTCGACCAACTCCGGACTGAGATGGATGAGATCAAGGCCATGGCCGAAGAGTGGAAGGGAAAAATTGACCAATTGGCTTCAGAAAAGGAGACTGCCTGGGAGCAGCTGACATCGGTGGAGGCCCAACTTCGAGCGGCAAGGGAGAAAGCTGATGCCCAATCCTATAAAATGTAAGACCTCCAGTCTCAACTGGGCTCGGCTGCAGCCGAACGGGATACCCTTGCCAAGGTGCTTAAAGCAGCCAAGTCAGTGGCAGAAATAACCAGGGCTGACGCCAAATAGATGGTGGACTAGTACAAAGCTGATGCCGAGGTAGCCCAAGATCGCCTGAAAGTCTTTGCCGAATACGTGAAGTGGCCGTCCCGTAGGGAGGTTCTCGAGGAAGTTCATGCCCGAGGTTTCGACTTAACGGTCGAGATTGAAAATGTTAAGAGGCTCGAGGCCGAGGCTAAAAAGTTGGCATATCCCGAGGACGAGGAAGGCTCCGAGGGCTCAGACCTATCCGAGGGCGGAGAAGACTTTGATGGTCCCAATGACGAAGCGGGATCCGGTAAAGATCAGGCTTCTTAGGTGACTTGTAGAATTTTCTTCATTTTTTGTACTTTTGTATTTGTTTTTTGTTGAGGCCGTATGGCCTGTGTAACGATTTATGTATATATACAAGGCTCTTTTTTTCTTTCGACAATTTTCAAGTTTGTTCCTTTTTGGTTTTTCTTTACGATTGCAAAGATCTCGAATGCCTTAGCACGCAACAATAAGGTCTTGTTCGGAGGTTCGAACAAGGCTCGTTTTCGATGTAATTTTGGTTAAGACTCGCGGGGACTCGGCATGATCGGAAGCTTTCCCCGTAGTGCTTACTTAGAATTTTTTAGGTTATAATTTTGCCTAGGGTAGCCTTTGAACTAGTTTAGAAATGTTTAAGGCCTTATGTTTTGGTTACAGATCTCGGACGTCTCTGAGCCATTCTAGGACGGACATAGACTTTTATGTTTGGGTGTTGCCCAATGGGCTTATTACCTCGGGCTTCGAAGCCCGAGCCGTCCGGGCTTGCCCAGGATGACAGTCCCCGAATGAGGGAGGCCGTGGCCTTTAAAGTTTGGGCACTACCTAATAGATTTTTGTGCCCCCGAGTTTCGACAGGTCGAGCCGTATGAGTTTTCTTTGGATGACAGTCCCCGAGTGGGGTGATCCCTTGGATCTGGGTAGAGGTGGCCCTTGGGCCCGATGTCCTTAAGGAACAAAATGTAATAGTTTTTAAGAGACAAAATATGTATCTGCAAGGTAGAAACTTTATTTTTATTTTTGTGCGCAACATACAAGATGGTAAATGTGTACAAGCTTCGTGTTATGGCTTAAGTGGTCTATGTGGGAACGATTCATTTGACCATTTGGCCCTTACAATATATCCTTTCCACCGAGCCCATACAGTTCGAGCACAAAGTTATTTTCCTTACTTAAATCATTGTTCGAGGGTGATGGCCACCAGTATTCTAGGACGATCATAAAGAAGGCTCAGATACTGCCGATGTGATCCTTGACAACGGTCCATAGCCGATCTTCATTTCTAAGTTAGCACGATCCACTGTTACCTCATTAAAAACCTTACCGGAAAAACCATTTGGGACAAAACAGGTTCATGGGAAAAAGAGGGCAATGCGTGCCTTCAGGCCTAAAGGTTACATCATTCATTGACCGTTACCTGCAGGTGTTAGTCCAATCCATAATGCATGTAAGGAAAAGAAATGAATGGGGTCATACCTTAGCAGTAGAATCGTTTCAAGTGGGTTATGTTCCAGTTGTTCGGTAATCGCTCACCATTCATTACTTCGAGTTTGTATGATCCTTTGCTGGTGATCTCGATAAATAGATATGGACCTTCCCAATTCGGTCCCAGCTTCCCTTTATTTAGGTTCCGGGTATTTAGTGTCATCTTTTTCAACACCAAGTCCCAGACATTGAAATGTCAAAGGTTGGCTCTTCGATTGTAATACCTCTCAATCCGATGTTTTTGGGCAGCCGACCGGACGAAGGCGGCCTCGCACCTCTTGTCTAACAGTTCCAGGCTCGTACTCATGGCCTCGCCAATTGACCTTTTGGTCGCATATCGGAACCTGAGATTCGATTATACTACTTCGACCGGTATTAGAGCTTTGCCATTCCGAACCAGCATATTATGTGGTCCCAAATGAAATCAATAACTTCCTTCTCCCTGACTTTCTCAAATGCCTGGGCTTTCACCCATTTAGAAAAATAGTCAGTCATAAATAATATAAATTGAGCCTCACCGGGTGCCCATGGTAGGGGGCCGACGATGTCCATTCCCTATTTCATGAATGGCCAGGGTGACAAGACCGAATGTAGCAACTCCCCGGTCTGATGAATCATCGAAGCATGCCTCTGACATCCGTTGCATTTTCGCACGAACTCCTTCACGGCCTTCTTTTCTGTTTGACTGGGTGGAACTTCGGATCCAGGCTCAGCTTATGGCTAGTTATCTCTGGCGGGATCCCTATCATGTTGAGGTGGGACCAAGAGAAACAATCTATGTTTGCCTTAAGGAATTTAATGAGTTTTTTCCTTAGCTCGGAATTTAACCCCATGCTCAGTTATACCTTACGATCGGGCAGGTGCTCGATCAATTTGACTTGCTCCAATTCTTCGACCGTTGATTTGGTGCCGCCGGAATCGTCGGGGACTATGAAGGATCTGGGAACTCTGTAGTCGTCGTCCTCATTCATCCTCTGCTTCTCCGATTCGGTCGGGGCCGATGTCAGTGATTGCTAGTTGGTTTCGCCCTTAGTTACTGAACCTAGATCCTTTAGTATTAAAAGTGTGGATATCGGGACCACCTCGTCGACCGCAAACATCTCATTTGTGGCTGGTTGTTCTTCGTAAATTGTTTTAATCCCTCCTGGCACTGAGAATTTCAACACCTGGTGCAGCGTCGAGGGTACTGCCCTCGTGTTGTGAATCCATGGCCTCCCGAACAGAGCATTGTACCTCATATCTCCTTCGATCACGTAGAACTTTATTTCCTGAATGGTTCTGGCGGTGCTCACCGATAATGTTATCTCTCCTTGAGTGGTCTCGCATGCCATGTTGAATCCGTTTAGAACTCGGACTGCAGGCATGATTTGGTCTTGTAGACCTAGTTGCTCCACGATCCTCGATCTGATGATATTGGCCGAGCTACCTGGATCAATTAACACACGCTTAACTAGAGATTTATTTATGAGTACAGATATTACTAGTGTATCGTTATGGGGTTGCACGATGCCTTCAGCGTCCTCGTCGTTGAAAGACAAGGTTCCTTCTTGCACGTAATCTTGAGTTCATTTTTCCCTTGTGATGGATACTTTGATGCATTTTAACATCGGTCCCTAGGACGTCGACCCCACCTATGATCATGTTAATGACCTGCTGAGGTTCCTCCTGCTCGATCTGCTTACTAGAGTCCCTATTCCTGAAATGGTTTTTCGCTCGATCGCTCAGAAATTCTCGGAGATGTCCATTGTTGAATAACTGGCTACTTCCTCTCTCAATTGTCGGCACTCATCCGTCCTGTGACCGTGAGTGCCATGATATTTACACATTAGGTTGGGGTCCCTTTGGGCTGGGTCAAACTGTAGAGGTCGAGGCCACTTGGTGTCTTTGATGCCTCCGATGGCGGATACGATGGCAGCAACATCGACATTGAAGTTGTACTCCCATAATCTCGGCGCTTCCTTGGGCCCGACGGACCTATCGAAACTGCTTTTGCTCATAAGTCCCCGATTATTTTGGCATTGATCACTTCTTCTTTCATTTCTCATGGGGTTTCGCCCGGACCCATTGCCTCTTCGATATCCATTGTATGGTTGATACTGATCCCTATTCGATCTTGGTTCACGATCGATGTCTCTCTTGGATCTGTCGATAGCTCTGACTGGATAAACGGACCCCGAAGGGGCCCCAAGCTGATCATCTTTGACACTATATTTTGATTGATACCGGTTATGTACGCCGACCCAAGTTACAGCCGGATATTCTATAAAATTTTACTTCAACTGTTGTAAAGCCAACGAGCTTCGAGTATTGAGTCCCTGGGTGAAGGCCTGAATGGCCCAATCGTCTACGACCGGGGGCAGGTGTTGCTCCCAAACGCACACGCAAGTATACGTGGTCGACAAGTAATATAGGATTGTATGTCCAGATATCGTACCCACAAGGAATTGTAATTAACTATTTACTAAATTAAACTAAGACAATTAATCTACTCAAGCGATTTTCTAAAGTGTGATTATTTAACTACAACTAATCTAGAATAGATTAATTGTTCTTATTATTTTGTCATATTCAAGCTTCAAACTACAACGTTCATGTAGCACCCAAAATTCTAGAACTAATAAACTATGAAATTAAGGGAAGAGAAAAGAAGAAAAACTAGTTAGAAACCTCGTCCAAGCGTGATGCGTGCTTCCCCACGTGAATTTTCCTTCAAAGTATGTTAGATCTCCTCCAAATTAGGGTTTTAACACCTTTTATACGAGTTAGGACCGTGTAGGGCCGAAATAACCTTGTCCCGAGCGAACTAGGAAAAGTTAGCGTCTTTAGCGTCCAAGGTAGAGCCTCGCGCTGGCCCTAGCGCTGAAAACAGTGAGTTTTGCGATTTTGAATCCTACAGCCAGGTACGTTTCTTTTTGCCTTCTTTCACTATTTGATTTGAATTGTATTTCTCCTTTGTTCTTGTCTCCAACTTTAGGGGGACAAAAACTAAAGGGTGTCCCCCCCTTTGTTTTGATTCGTTTATTTTCCTTCTTTTTTTTCTTTCGCATTTTATTTAATTTTGCTCTAAATATCGTCATCTTCACACCGCTTTATTCCAACATAGTTAAAATATAATATTAAGCACAATGTAATATAATTAATACTCAAAAATAATTAAAAGTACTAGAATGTGAGGCAACAATGGTTAAATATATGCATTTTTGGCGAAACATCAACAGGTCCATTCGTTCCATTTGAAACCGGGACACGAATTCCCTGAGCATTTCATTATCTTTTTGTTTTATGGTGCACTGATAGGAGCTGAATGTGCACTAAATGCTGGCTGCCCAGAGTAAGGCATAATAGGACCGTGACTCCCAGAAGCACCGTGAGATGCCTGAAGTGCTGAATGAAACGACCTTGGAGGATGACCCCTAACAAAATTACCCCTGCCTCCAGACGAAGCACCACTGAACCTACCGGACTGGCGAGGCCTCTTATCAGACCCCTGCCCTCTCTCCTGTGCAAGAACCATCTCGATCCTCCTAGCAACATTAATAGCCGCCTGAAAAGAAATCTCGCTTCCGGTCTCCTTGGTTATCTAAAGCCTGATAGGGTGAGTGAGTCCATCAATAAACCTCCTCACTCTCTCTCCCTCAGTAGGAAGTAAAAGGAGATCATGACGGGCTAGATCCATAAAACGGGTCTCGTACTGAGTAACGGTCATACTGCCCTACTGGAGACATTCAAATTGCATGCGGTAATCCTCTCTTAATGTGATATGGAGAAACTTATCTAGAAATAGCCGGGAGAACTGCTTCCAAGTCAGTGCAGGCGATCCAACTACTCTAGTCAATGTATAATCTCTCCACCACCTCCTGGCAGATCCCGTCATCTGAAATATACCAAAATCGACCCCAATTATCTCAACTATACCCATGTTTCGCAACACCTCATGGCAGCAGTCAAGATAATCCTGCGGGTCCTTAGAAGGTGTACCACTAAAGTGAACTGGAAAGAGTTTAGTAAACTTGTCCAGTCTCAATAAGGCCTCAGAAGACATGGCGGGCCTATCACCGGCCTGTGCCGCAACAACTGACTGAACTACCCCAACTGGCAGGGCTTCTGGAGCCTGATACTGGGGAGTCATCTTCTCCGGAGCTAGAGTAGTGGGAGTCTGTGCTCCTCCCCAGCCTGTGAGATGGCTCGTGCCACTGGAAATGTACTATTCTGGGCCACGTCCTCCATAAGACTCGCCAAACGAGCTAGAGTGTCCTGAAGCACTGGAGTAGCTATGAATCCTTCCGGAACCTGAACTGGTCCAACCTGTACAGTTTGAACTGGAACCTCCTCATAAAGATCCACCTGAGGCTCTACAACAGGTGATGCTCCTCGAGCTCTACACTGAGCTCTACCTCTACCTCGACTTCTAGCGCGACCTCTTCCTCTACCCCTGGCCATAGTTGCCATCGGTGGCTCTGTTCCCTGTCCGTCAGTAGATGTATTATGTGTTCTCACCATCTTTGAGAGAATAAGAATACAATGGTTCAATCATTAATGATAGAATGAAATCGCATGACAGAATAAGAAAGAAGTGATACTGTTCCTAAACATTATCACCTCTGAAAGATAAGTACAAATGTCTCTGTACCGATCCTTCAGACTCTCTAAGCTTGCTCGTGACTCGTGAGACCTAAGTAACCTAGGGCTCTGATACCAATTTGTCACGACCCAAAATTTTCACCTTCGAGACCGTGATGACGCCTAACATTTCACTTGCTAGGAAAACAAACGTTTGAATAATCTTAACCATTCTTAAACAAATTAAATTAAAAAGAAATCCATTACTGAAATTAAGTGCGAAAGACGATAACAAACGAATCATCCAAATACATCCCCGAATCTGGTGTCACAAGTGCATGAGCTTCTAGAATAATACAAATAAAGGTTTGAATAAAATTTAAGTTGTTTGAAAGAAAACACACAGCTAAAATAAAGTAGAAGGGGACTTCAGAGCTGCGAACGCCATGCAGTTATACCTCAAGTCTCCATTGGTTATTGAATCCGAGCAAATCTATAATACGCCGTTGGGACCAACTCCGTAATCTGCACAAGAAGTACAGAGAGTAGTATGAGTACAACCGACCCATGTACTCTGTAAGTGCCGAGCCTAACCTCGATGAAGTAGTGACGAGGCTAAGCCAGGTCTCTTACATTTAACCTGTACGCAATAATAATAATAATAATAATAATAATAATAATAATAATAATAATAATAATAATAATAATAATAATAATAATAATAATAATAATAATAATAATAATAATAATAATAATAATAATAATAATAACAAGAATAGAGGTAAGACAGGTAAATCATGTCAATAATTGAAATCATTTCAGCAGTCACAATCAATTATTTCTTTTCTCATTTTCGTTGTGGCGTGCAACCCGTTCTAACCATATAATTCTTCAATAAATTTTTATTGCGGCGTGCATCCGCTCCAACAATATAAACTTAAAATATAATCTATTGTGGCGTGCAACCTGATTCCCCAATATTTTTATTTTTATTTCTGTTGCGGCGTGCAACCCGCCCCAACAATATAATTTAACAATTCTTAAATATAATAAAATACTCTAATAAATACCACGTTCAGTAAGAAATTATTAGGCAACAAAACACACAATGTTTATTATTTATTTGGGGAAACAAGTAATGACAAGTAACAATTAATTGTGGAAATCAGGGATAAAATGGGCAATTTTATATTTAATGTGCTAAATGTCAAGTAGCAATTAAGACACGTAATTCAAATAAATATGTAGCAATTATAGCATGAATTCAAGACATAATATTAGACAAGAAATATGAGAGAAATAATTAATATAATAATTAATTTATGGCTTAAAATAATTTATGATTATTAGATAAATATGCAAATAATAAATTTGACGATGTATAGGCACTCGTCACCTCGTCTATACGTCATTATTGTCATGGGAGGCTTTCTAGCCATGCCCCATGACCCATTGGACGCGCCCCGTGGCATCCTGGCAAGCCTCCCAACGCCTAGCGCCACGGTCGGCCCCGTGGTCTTGACAGCTCCAAGTGACAAGCGCACATGTGCCTCTGTCGCCCCACTGCTAGCCATCACCAGTGCCCAGCCACAGGCAGATGCCAACAATGTCGCGCATGCAGACCCTGATGCTAAAGATAAAGTTTGCTTTTACAGCTTATTTAGCTCAAGTTATGTAACTTTGGTTTTTTTTAAGCATTATTAAGGGGGACCAAGCAATCAAACTTTCTAGCAAGAAAACAATTCTCTGTACTGGTGTCTCTTCCCCCCGACACCGTGTTGTTTTTCTGTAATAGCTTTCATTCAATGCAATCAAGATTTCTTTCATTCTCAATTCTCTTTTCTGCTCTCTCTCAATTGCTCATGACATTGGTTTTCCGGTACGACATTGACAATCTAGTCTAGCGTACAGAGGGGACCTCAGTTGGTGGACAACAATCGCACTGACATCAATTGCTTAGCCTTACGTTGCCCTTCCAATGAATCTCAAGAAGGCGCCGCGTAACAGTTGGTATCAGAGCCTAGGCTCGATATCGGACGAGGGATTACATTGCAATTACCACCATTTCTGACCATGGTGAATCATGGCGATCACATTGTGATCCTTGAGGAGACGGTAGACGTATTACAGCCCATCGTGGAAATGGTGCCTGGCCTAAAGACCAGCCTAGATCAAAGGTTGGACGACCTGGACCGCAGACTGCTCTAGGCCGAAGTTGACATAGAAAACATCAGTCGCGACTCTGAAGGAGACAGGCAAATGGCAGCCACAGAGGCAGCCGTAAGTTTTGGTAAATTCGAGGTCCTCCAACAGGAGCGTCCCGAGGATTTAGCCCACTGGGCACAAAAGGCAGACAGGGTGACTGCCATGCAACAAACTATAGACAACTTGACAGGCCAGCTCAACGTTATCAATATTGCTTTACAAGGCCTGCTTCGAGGAGGCGGAAATCAAATCGGGGGTATTGTGAACCTCACCCCTGTGACATAAAAACTGAAAATTCCTGGGCCAAAGCCATACAGTGGAGCTCGGAATGCCAAAGAAGTGGAAAACTTCATTTTCGACATTGAACAATAATTCGATATCGTGGGTGGCCTAGAAGAAGCTAAAAAGGTAGTAATTGCTTCCATGTATCTTCAGGGTGATGACAAACTCTGGTGGCGGGTGAAATACAAAGCCATCGGGGTCGGTGAAGATGCCCTCGAGACATGGGAAGAACTGAAGGTAGCCATACGTCTACAGTTCTTCCCCGAAAATATTGAGTACAATGCAAGGAAAAAGCTACGGGAGCTCCGCCAGACCAAATCAGTACAGGATTACATGCGGGAATTCTCTGCGCTCATGCTGAACATCCGTGACATGGGGGACAAACACAAACTCTTCACCTTCCTGGAAGGGTTGAAACCTTATGCTCGCATGGATTTGCAAAAGACAAAGGGTAGACACGTTACCTAAGGCGATTCAAGTAGCAGAGTGCCTTGGGGATTATTAAGTGGAAGCCCGGAAAGATAGGCCTCAACAGCCTGTTCGAGGAGGATACAAAGGGGGCCAGCAGAACACTGGTGGCCCTAGCAGAAGTGGAGGAGACCGGAGTGCAACCAAATCAAAGGCTCCCTCCTCAGGCAGTACTAGCACTGCATCTAACAACAACAATCGGGGGAGGAAACCCCCCTCAGGATGCCGTCATTGCGGCAGACCACATTGGAATAATGAATGCCCACATGCACAGATGAACGCCCATCAATATTTTGATGATGGGATGGATGACGACGTAGATGATGCGGACCAGACTGAATGAGCAGGTGCATTCAATGCAATTGTTTGGTCTATTTCTGAGTCCTTAGCAGGAACCAGTGCTAGTAACTGTAAGAAGAAGGACCCCTGCCCAATCAACCAGAAAGAAGGCAAATGACAGGACTCCTCTTAAGCAAGAGAGGACCTTAATGTTTGCCTACATGAAGGTAAATGGCAAGCCCATTCGGGCGATGATAGACACGGGTGCTACCCACAACTACTTAGCCTCGACTCAGGTGGAGTGCCTTGGCCTAGTTGTTGAAAAGGGCAAAGGTCGTGTCAAGGCTATCAACTCACCTCCTCATCCAGTGGGGGGAATAGCCAAGAAGTACCAGTGAAGCTTGGACCTTATGAAGGAAAGTTCAACCTGCGCGTGGTGATCATAGATGACTTCGAGTTGATAGTGGGGTTGGAATTCCTGAGGCAAACCAACACCATGCCCGCACCATATGCAGACATGCTACTGATGATGGGAACAAATGGGGCCAAGCCCTGCATTATTTTGTGCATGCCCATGAAGATAGCCTCCGAGAACATCTCGGCCTTGAAGTTGAAAAAGGGGGTCAAAAGACATGAACCCATGTTCCTGGCTACCCTCTGCAGTGAAGATATAGAACGCTCCCCGGGTACCATTCCTGCACCCGTGAAGGAGCTGCTACTGGAATTTAAAGAAATAATGCCACAAGACATGCCAAAGAGACTCCCGCCTAGGCACACTGTGGACCATGAGATTGAGTTTGTGCTGGGTGCGAAGCCACCTGCCCGGGCACCGTACATAATGTCACAACCCAAACTCACCGAGCTTCAGAGACAATTGACGAAAATGCTAGACACAGGGATCATCGTAACCTCCAAGTTCCCATACGGGTCCCCTGTGTTATTCTAAAAGAAACATGATGGCAGTTTACGACTCTGTGTAGATTACCGGGCTTTAAACAAAATCACCATGAAGAACAAGTAACCTATTCCGCTAATGGAAAACTTGTTCGACAGACTGGATGGTGAGACGGTGTTCACCAAAATAGACCTGAGGACAGGTTATTGGCAAGTTCGGATTGCAGAGGGTGATGAACATAAGACGACCTGCGTGACAAATGCGCCAACCACATTTTACACCCTGATGAACCAAGTCTTCCGAGAATACATTGATGAATTCGTGGTGGTATACTTGGATGACATTGGAAGAACACCTGACATTGGAAGAACACCTGGTGCACTTGCGGAAGGTCCTAGCCCGATTGCGAGAGCACGAATTATATGCGAAGCTATCCAAGTGCTCCTTTGCTTAGAAACAAATTGACTTCCTCGGACATATCATCGAGGAAGGACAGATCAAGATGGACCAATAGAAGATTCAGGGCATCACAAATTGGCTGCCGTCTAAGGATATACACGCATTGAGGTCATTCCTTGGCCTATGCAACTTCTATCGGCGATTTGTGAAAAATTACTCCCTCATTGCAGTACCAGTGACAGAACTTCTCAAAAAGGTCACACCCTGGGATTGGGGACCCAGGCGAGTAGAGGCCTGCAACGTATTGAAAGCGGCTATGTCTAGTAGCACCATCCTGGCTCTCCCTGATTTGGCCAAGCTATTTGAGGTACAAACGGATGCCTTCAACTATGACCTTGGTGGAGTCTTGCTACAAGAAGGGTATCATGTAGCTTACGAGAGCCGAAAACTGAAGGATGCAGAACGGCGCTATGCCACCCACGAGAAAGAATTATTGGCTGTAGTTCATTGCTTACGCCTTTGGAGGCATTATCTACTGGGCACCCCATTCGTGGTCAAGACGCACAGCTGTTAGCCATTTCATGACCCAGCCGAAACTGAATAGTCGACAAGCTAGGTGGCAGGAACTCCTAGCAAAATTTCACTTCAACCTAGAGAACCGAAGTGGGAAGACTAATCATGTTGCTGATGCGCTCAGTCGGAGAGGTGATCAAGCATTAGTGTTCCTACTCGCCACCCTAAGGGGGAGCGAAGTAACCACCACCATAAAAGACCAGATACAGGATTTACTCATCAAGGATCCTGCTGCTCAATATTTGGTTGATTTGGTAGGACAGGGCAAGACTCACCAGTTCTACACAGAAGATAGTTTCCTGAAAGTGAAAGGGAACCGACTTTATGTTCCTAAAGGAGGAGATCTGCAAAGGAGTCTTCTGGCGGAATGCCACGATACTTTGTGGGCCGGTTATCCCAGTGAAAAACGCACCATGGCATTACTTCGCCGTGCATATTATTGGCCTCAAATGATCGATGACGTCGCTCAGTATATGAAGACTTGTCTAGTATGCCAGAAGGATAAGTCGGATCGCTTGACACAAGCTAGACTCTTGGAACCACTAGCTGTCCCAAAAAGACCTTGGGCAAGCGTTTCCCTAGGTTTGATCACCGGATTGCCCAAGGTCGGAGATCTCACAACTATCCTGGTTGTGGTGGATCGGTTTTCCAAGTATGCTACCTTTATAGCATCCTCACAATATATATCAGCAGAAGAAACAACTCGACTCTTCTTCTCTCATGTCGTCAAATATTGGGGCCTGCCTAAACACATCGTTAGTGATCGCGACTCACGCTTCTCTAGCAACTTTTGGACCCAGCTCTGTAAGTGTCTCGGGTCAAAATTGAATTATAACTCAAGTTTTGATCTGCAATCTGATGGTCAGACAGAGCGATTCAATGGCATGCTGGAGGAATATCTTCGCCACATTGTAACCGGATCGTAAAAGAACTGGTGAAGCTTTTGGATAATGCTCAGTTGTGTTTCAATACACAAAAGAGCTCTAGTACCAACAAAAGCGCTTTTAAAATTATTACCGGACAACAACCGCTACTCCCACACATTGTGAATGCACCGAACATGTCAAAATCTCCTCGAGCTGCTAGCTTCTCAAAAGAATGAAAGCAAAATTTGGAGATAGTGCGGAGCTATCTTGTCAAAGCCCAAAAGCGGATGAAGAGGCATGCTGATCAAAATCATCGCTTAATTGAATACCAAGTAGAAGACAAAGTTATGGTCAAAATCCAAAAGCGGTACTTGTTTGTAGGGGTCCATGACCCTCGCCTATTAAAAAAATATATTGGACCATAGTCCATTGAAAGGCGCATTGGGAAAGTTGCATACCGGGTTGATACTCTAGCTTGGTGGAAAATCCATCCCGTTTTCCATGCCAGTCTCCTGAAACCTTTTTGGGAAGATATGGAGGATCCTTCACGGAGCCAACTCACATGAAACCCAGTATTTGAGGTCCCAATTCAACCGGAAAAAGGCGTTTTGAAGCTATTCTTGATGATCGAATAATTCATGCTTCAAGGAAAGATCACCAAGAGTTCTTGGTGTAATGGCAGGGATGTGATACAGAGGAGAATACCTGGGAGAAGGGAACAAACCTCAAAGCCTACAAGAGCCTACTTGATGATTATCTTGCAAGTAAGGCGCCAAGGATGTCGCCAACTCAGGTGGGGGAGAATGTCATGGGCGGCTTTCTAGCCATGCCCCATGACCCCTTGGACGCGCCCCGTGGCGTCCTGGCAAGCCTACCAACATCCAGCACCACGGTCGGCCTCGTGGTCTCGGCAGCTCCAAGTAACAAGCGTGCATATGCCTCTGTCGCCCCACCGCTAGCCATCGCCAGCGCCTAGCCACAGGCAGACGCCAACAGTACCGCGCACACAGATAATGCCGCGCACGTAGACCCTGATGCTAAAGACAAAGTTACTGCCAACGGACTTGTTTCTACCTTGTAGAAGACTAAGCCGTTTTCATTGTAAATATAGGGTAGTTTTACTGCATTTTCTTTAAGTGTGCTTTTACAACTTATTTAGGTCAAGTTATATAACTTTGGTTTATTTATTTTAAGCATTATTAAGGGGGACCAAGCAATCAAACTTTCTAGCAAGCAAGCAATTCTCTGTACCGGTGTCTCTCCCGACACCGTGTTGTTTTTCTGTAATAGCTTTCATTCAATGTAATCAAGCTTTCTTCCATTCTCAATTCGCTTTTCTGCTCTCTCTCAATTGCTCATGACATTGGTTTTCCCGTACGGCACTGACAATCTAGTCTAGCGTACGGAGGGGACCTCAGTTGGCAGACAACAATCGCACTAACATCGATTCCTTAGCCTTACGTCGCCCTTTCAAAGAATCTCAGGAAGGGGACTTCAAAGCTGCGAACGCCATGCAGTTATACCTCATGTCTCTATTAGTAGCTGAATCCGAGCAAATCTATAGTACGCCATTGGGACCAACTCCGGAATCTGCACAAGAAGTGCAGAGTTTAGTATGAGTACAACCGACCCCATGTACTTTGTAAGTACCGAGCCTAATCTCGACAAACATTAATTCGTACGCAATAATAATAATAATAATAATAATAATAATAATAATAATAATAATAATAATAATAATAATAATAATAATAATAATAATAATAATAATAATAATAATAATAATAATAATAATAATAATAATAATAATAATAATAATAATAATAATAATAATAATAATAATAATAATAATAATAATAATAATAATAATAATAATAATAATAATAATAATAATAATAATAATAATAATAATAATAATAATAATAATAATAATAATAATAATAATAATAATAATAATAATAATAATAATAATAATAATAATAATAATAATAATAATAATAATAATAATAATAATAATAATAATAATAATAATAATAATAATAATAATAATAATAATAATAATAATAATAATAATAATAATAATAATAATAATAATAATAATAATAATAATAATAATAATAATAATAATAATAATAATAATAATAATAATAATAATAATAATAATAATAATAATAATAATAATAATAATAATAATAATAATAATAATAATAATAATAATAATAATAATAATAATAATAATAATAATAATAATAATAATAATAATAATAATAATAATAATAATAATAATAATAATAATAATAATAATAATAATAATAATAATAATAATAATAATAATAATAATAATAATAATAATAATAATAATAATAATAATAATAATAATAATAATAATAATAATAATAATAATAATAATAATAATAATAATAATAATAATAATAATAATAATAATAATAATAATAATAATAATAATAATAATAATAATTCAATAAATTTTCGTTGCGGCGTGCAACCTGCTCCAACAATATAAAATTAAAATATAATCTGTTGTGGCGTGCAACCCGGTCCAACAATATAATTTAACAACTCTTAAATATAATAAAATACTCCAATAAATACCACGTTCAGTAAGAAATTATTAGACAACAAAACACACAATATTTATAATTTATTTGGAGAAACAAGTAATGACAAGTAACAATTAATTATGAAAATTAGGGAGAAAATGGGCAATTATATATTTAATGTGCTAAATGTCAAGTAGCAATTAAGACACATAATTCAAATAAACATGTAGCAATTATAGCATGAATTCAAGACATAATATTGGACAAGGAATATGAGAGAAATAATTAATATAATAATTAATATTTTTTGTTAAAATAATTTATGATTATTAGATAAATTTGCAAATAATAAATTTGACGACGTATAGGCACTCGTCACCTCGCCTATACATTATTACACATGAAATTCACTTAACAAATAATTCAAGGGTTCTATTCCCTCAAGTCAAGGTTAACCACGACACTTACCTTGTTCCGCAACTTCAAATGATCACCCGACCACAACTTTTCCTTTCGAATTATTCTCCAAACCAATCAAACCTAGAAAATTATTTACCAACAATTCAATTTGAACCTTAGAAATTATTCACAATTCGAAAGAGACTTAATTTAAGTAATTTTCGGAAAATTCAACAAAAAGTCAACGTGGGACTCACTTTTCGGGACCCGACAAAACATTACGAAATCCGAACACACGTTCCAATACGAGTTCAATCATTCAAAAATTATCGAATTCTGTACAAATGTCTAAATGATAAATGGTATACCTTTCTAGAAAATAAATTCAAAGGGCTACAACTTTCATTTTTGAATTATCTCCAAATTCCTTATAGATTAAAAGATATAAGCTTCCGAAGTCAGGCCATCGAACCTGTAGAACCCCCTTTCTGCGGCCGCGAGAAGAATTCTGTGGACCGCATAATTTCAACTGGAGTCCGCACATTTTCAAGTACGGTCCACGCAATTACTACTGCCCTCGCACTTTGGGAGTTTGTTGCCTCACTTCCGCATTCTAAAATGTGCCCTCTGCATTTCAACTGTTCCAGAACATCGTCAGAGTGCCGCAATGCCCAGACTCGCTCAAAACTCACCCCGGAACTCACTCGAGCCACTCGGGATCTCGTTCAAATATACCAAGTCCCGTAACATAATCCGAACTTACACGGGGTCTCAAATCACGTCTATTAACATCGAAATTACAATTCACACCTCGATTCGGACTTATGAGTTTCAAACTTTTCAATTTACAAAACTCATGCCGAAACGTATCAAATGAATCCAGAATGACTTCAAATTTGGCACACAAGTCATAAATGACGTAAAGTAGATATTCCAATTTTTGGAATCTTAATCCGAGTCTGATATCAATAAAGTCAAATCCGCGGTCAAACTTTGGAATTCTTTAGCCTTTAGATTTCTAGTTTCCGTTAAATGGCGATAATTCGAGATAGGGACCTCCGAATTAGATTTCGGGCATACGACCAAGTCCCAAATAACGATACGAACCTACCGAAACTATAAAAATACTTATTCGGGTCCGTTTGCTATAAACGTTGACCGAAGTCAACTCAAATGAGTTTAAAAGCTCTATTTCACATTTTAATTAATTTTTCATATCAAAACTTCTCGGAAAAATTTACAGATTGCACATGCAAGTCGAGGAATGATGAATAGTACTATTCGATGTCATAAAACACATAAATGAATTTTAAATTTAAAGATGACATATTGGGTCATAACATTATTCAAGATTGTCATTATGCTTTATGGTATTTAAATATAACTTTGGATCATTTTAATTGATATTTGTTACGGTTAAAATGTACATGGTAGCACACGGGCCTTGCCATGTGAAGGTAACTGTTATTGCGGGCATGAGGTTCCATACGTGTAAGATTTTAAAATTTTGGTCCATGATTTGTGATTTCGAGGTGTGGTGCCTCCGGGTAATTCTTGTTTTAGGCCGATGCATTGGGAACAATTGATTATATGAGATGTCATTGGTTTATCTTTATTTGAGTTCATTCATATCTCATCGGTATTCTGATTATATTGCTTCTCTATTACCCATTTACTACTTACTGCCATTTGCATTTTTATTATTTTGTTGTTGGTTTTAAATAAATAATCTTTCCGTCGTTAGCCTTACATTGATGTTCTTTCCATTGTTAGCTTCATGCATATATTGTACAGTTTCTATATCTAGTAGGTGTCTTGACCTAGCCTCGTCACTACTCTATTAAGGTTAGGCTTGATACTTACTAGGTACCATTGTGGTGTACTCATACTATGCTTCTGCATATTTTTTTGCAGATCCAGGTATTTTTTATCGTGATGTTGAGAGTTGCATCTGCGCGATGGAGAATTCAAGGTATAACCACTTGACGCTCGCAGGTCTCGAAGTCACCATCTTACTACCTTATGTTATTGTTAATTTGTAAATAGAAACAGTATAGTATTTAGAAATTCTGGTGTATTTTAGTAGAGCTTATGACTCCGTACTACTGGTTATGGGAAATGTATAACTATTGGCCATTGCAGTTATGTATGTCATTTATTGGTTTATGATTTAATGATTAAATAGTTCAATTTTGTTATTAACTCAGCATGTGTTAGGCTTACCTAGTCTTGGAGACTAGGTACCATCACGACATCCTAAGGTGGGAATTTGGAGTCGTGACAAGTTGGTATCATAGCTCTAGGTTCATAGGTGGTAATGACCCGACCGGTCATTTTGAGAGTATTAGCCCTGAACCCCTAATTATTTCTCCCTCTACTTTATTTTTTGGTTACATAACTTTCCGGGAGGATTTTGTTTTGGTTTCGGAGTGAAATGGAACACATAGTCCCTAAAAATAGAAGTTTGAGTCGTAGGAATTGGACATAGGTTGAATTGTGTGAAGGCGACTCCATAATGGAGTTTTGACGGTTTCTATAGCTCCGTAGGGTGATTTGGGTCTTAGGAGCATGTTCGGATGTTGAATTGGAGGTCTGTAGGTCATTTTAGCATCAATTGGCGAAAGTCGGAAAATTTGGATAATTTTTGGGAAGTTTGACCGCGAGTGGAACTTTTGGTATCGGGGTCGGATTTCGATTCGGGAAGTTGTAGTAGGTCTGTAATGTCAATTATGACTTGCGTGCAAAATTTGAGGTCAATCGAACTCGATTTGATAGGTTTCGGCATCGGATGTAGAAGGTTGAAATTTTAAAGTTATTAGGCTTGAATCGATGCACAATTCTTGTTTCTAGCATCGGTTGATATGATTTGAATTCTCCACTAAGTTCGTATGATGTTCTAGGACTTGTTGATAACTTTGGTTGAGGTCCCGGGGGCCTGTGTGATTCAGATCATTAGCTGATGATGGGCTGCTTTTGGTGTCATCGCACCTACAGTGGGATTGGCCACAGGTGCGGAGTCGCATAAGTGAGCTTCGAGTCGCAGATGCGGAGCTGGCCTTGCCAAGCAGTGGTCGCAGAAGCGGAACATTTTCCGCAAAACCACATTTGCTTCTGCGATGGCAGGAGCGCGAAAGCGCTTTGGGTCGCAGGTGCGATCCTTGTACCGCAGAAGCGATTCCGCAAATGCGGGCCTTTGACCGCAAAAGCGAAAGTCCAGGACTTAAGTATTTTCCGCACCTGCGATAATTTTTCGCAGGTGCGGCATCGCAAATGCGATTCTTGGGCCACAGATGCGGTTTGACTGGGCAGAAAAAGGGGAGAAACGAGGGATTTTTGCGAAATTTTGAGGGATTTTTAAGGAAATATTTGGATAAGGATTCTACACTTGTTTTTGATTTATTTCCTCTAAGATATCATTTATTCTTCATTTAATTAAGGATTTGGTTTGAGAAATTGGGGGGGAAAGGTGGAAGATCCTTAGGTCGAATTTTGAGATTTTTATCGAGGTTTTGCTATCGGATTTGTGTAATTTTGGTATGGGTGAACTCGATATCGAATGGGTGTTCGTATTTTGTGAATTTTACATGATTCCGAGACGTGGGTCTGGGTCGACTTTTTTGGGGTGATTTTTCGATTCTTTGCTATTGTCGTAGTTTCATTATTTAAATTAGTTTCTTGTAGTTGTATTTATAGTATGTAATTGCTTTTGGCTAGATTTGGGCCGTTCGGAGTCGGAAAGTGGAGGGAAAGGCATTCTTAGCGACTGATTGAGCGAGATTTAAGGTAAGTGACTTGTCTAACCTTGTGTGGGGGAAATCCCCTTAGGATTTGGTACTGTTGTAACAATTTGTGATACGTGAGCGTCATGTATGCGAGGTGACGAGTGCGTACACAGGCTAATTATGGAAATTCTGGTTCTTGCTGAGTAGTTTTCCTTTGAAATCCTTAACTGAGTTTCCTTAGCATGTGTAGCTGTCATGTTAGCCTTGTATCGCATGTCTACGTGTCTTAACTTTTACTTGAAATTCGTGCAACATGCTTATTTGAATTTCCCATTTCCTAGATTATTGTATTCGGTCTTTAACTATAGGATTCTTTGCCTTAAATTCATTGGTACATAATTTATGAGTTGCATATTTACTTTTGGGACTACGAGGCGGTACCTCGGGAGATCCCCCTATTGTGCATATTTACTTTTGGGACTACGAGGCGGTACCTCGAGAGATCTCTCTATTACATATTTACTTTTGGGACTACGAGGCGGTACTTCGGGAGATCCCCCCTGTTGCGCATTTACATTTGGGGTTACGAGGCGATACCTCGGTAGCGCCCCTGCTGTTTTCCTCTATTTGCTATGCTATTATTTTTCTGAAATTTCTCGTTGTTCATGTCTAAGTCACTTCATTGTATTATTATATTTTATGCCTCATTTCCTTTTATTCCAGTAGGGCCCCGACCTGACCTCGTCACTACTCTACTGAGGTTTGGTTTGGCACTTATTGGGTACCGTTGTGGTGTACTCATACTACACTTATGCATATCGTTTTGTGCAGATCCAGGTTTTTCCTACCAGACTAGATACCAAAGACTTGGACTGTATGTGGAGACTTCAAGGTATATCTGCCAGCATCCGCAGACCTCTGAGTCCCCCTCTATACTATGTCTGTTGTTTTCCTTATTCTCTTTAGACTCTGATGTATAGAGACACTTATTATTTTATCTTAGAAGCTTGTGACATATTTCTATTGGGTTTTGGGAGTTGTAATTATTTAAATCACAATTTCTATTTATATATCATGTGTTGAGATTAGAATTCAGTTTATTATTCAGGTATTCCGCAAATTGTTAGGCTTACCTAGTCTTAGAGACTAGGTGTCATCACGACATCCTACGGAAAGAAATTGGGGTCGTGACAAGTTGGTATCAGAGCACTAGGTTCATAGGTGTTATGAGTCATAAGCAGGTTTAGTAGAGTCTCACGGATCAGAACGGAGACGTCTGTACTTATCTTTGGGAGGCTATGGAACTGTTAGGAAAAGATTCACTTCTTTGATTCCTTGTCGTGCGAGATGTTGACTTCGGATTCTAAACTTTTGCCTTTATATTCTCTAACAGATGGTAAGGACACGTACAACTGGATCAGATGACCAGACACCTACGCCACATGCTAGAGCCGTGAGAGGCCGGCGCCAGGGCAGAGGCCGAGGACGTCCATGTGGTGCAGCTAGAGAACCCGCACAAGCTGCTACAGAGGAACCACCAGTAGCTCTAGTTAGAGGGCAGGCACCTGAGACGTCTGTTACTGCACCAGCCCTCCAGGAGACTCTAGCCCAGTTAATGAGCATGTTTAGTACCTTGGCTCAGGCACGATTGATACCTCTTGCTCCTGCCACATCTCAGGCCGGAGGAGGAGCACAGACTCCAGTCGCTGGTGCCCCAGAGCAGTGGGTTTAGGTCGACCAGGTTCCAGAGATCATACAGATTTAGTCGGTAGCTCCAGTTCAGCCCGAGGTTAGGGCAGCTGTTTCTTAGGTGGAGCAGCTCAGGCTCGAGAGGTACAAGAAGTACCACCCTCATATTTTCAGTGGCTTGGCGTTAGAGGATGCCCAGGGTTTTGCTTGAGAAGTGCCACCATATCCTCCGTACTATGGGTGTTGCGGAGACTAGTGGGGTTTCTTTCACTACGTTCCAGCTTAGAGGAGCAGTCTATCAGTAGTGGCGCGCATATGAGTTGGATAGTCCGGCCGAGGTAGCTTCACTCACTTGGACTCAGTTCTGAGATATATTCTTGAGGGAGTATGTTCCCCAGAGACTCAGAGATGCATGGCACGCAGAGTTTGAGCAGTTGCGCCAGGGTTATAAGACCGTGTCAGAGTATGCGGTCCGATTTAGTGATTTGGATAGGCATGCACCAGCCTTGGTTGCTACTGTCCGGGAGCAGGTTCGTTGTTTTATTGAGGGGCACAACCCCAGTATTAGATTTAGTATGGCCCGAGAGCTGGATATGGATATTGCATACCAGCAAGTAGTGGGGATTGCTAGAAGGTTGGAGGGCATGCTGACTCGGGATAGAGAGGAGAGAGAGGCTAAGAGGTCTCGAGAGTCTGGCACTAATAGTGGTATTCGTGCCCCAACTGCAGCTCGTCAAGGCAGGGGTAATATGGACCGCCCTGTTCATTCAGCACTTCCAGCTGCCAACGGTGCTTCGGCCACTCCTAGGCCCCAGGATCCCTATTATGCACCGCCAGTGTCTAGTATGTCTAGTATACCTCTTGTACGAGGTGCTTTCAGTGGTAAGACCATTCAATCAAGCCCAAGCCAGTCACATCAACCACGTCCTTTGAGAGCTTGTTTTGAGTGTGGTGACACTCGTCATGTGGCGAGGGATTGCCCCACACTTAAGAGGGGTACAACTCCACAGATTTCTCAGGCACCGCGTGCTCCACTGGGTCCTCAGGCTATGATTACAGCACCAGCTACCACTCAACCGGTACCGCCAGCTAGAGGTGGAGGTCGAGCAGGTAGAGGTCACCTTAGAGGGGGAGGATAGGCCAGATATTATGCCCTTCCTGCTAGGACGGAGGCAGTTGCATCCGACTCTGTCATCACAGGTATTGTTCCGGTCTGTCATAGAGATGCATCAGTCTTATTTGATCCAGGCTCCACTTATTCCTATGTGTCATCTTATTTTGCTTTATATTTGGGTGTATCCCGTGATTCTCTGAGTTTGCCTGTCTACGTGTCTACACCCGTGGGTGATTCTATTATTGTTGACCGTGTGTATTGGTCGTCTTTGATTGTTCTTAGTGGTTTTGAGACCATAGCTGATTTATTATTGCTCAGTATGGTGGATTTCAATGTTATTTTGGGCATGGACTAGTTGTCACCCTATCACGCTATACTTGATTGTCACGCTAAGATGGTGACGTTGGCTATGCCAGGTCTACCGCGGCTATAGTGGAGAGGTACCTTAGATCATGTTCCTAGCAGGGCTGTCTCATTTCTTAAGGCTCAGTGAATGGTTGAGAATGGGTGTATTGCATATCTGGCCTTTGTGAGGGATGTTAGTGTTGATACTCCTACCGTTGAGTCTGTTCCTGTAGTGAGGGATTATCCAGGCGTATCTTACGGGCATGCCGCCCGACAGAGATATTACCGGGCACTCAACCCATTTCTATTCCACCTTATCGTATGGCCCTAGTAGAGTTGAAGGAGTTAAAGTAACAGTTGCAAGAGTTGCTTGATAAGGGCTTCATTTGGCCCAATGTGTCACCTTGGGGTGCTCCTGTCTTTTTTGTAAAGAATAAGGATGGTTCTATTGGAATGTGTATTGATTATCGCCAATTTAACAAGGTTATAGTGAAGAGCAGGTATCCATTGCCACGTATTGATGACCTATTTGATCAGCTTCAGGGTGAGAGAGTGCTCTCTAAGATCGACTTGCGTTCATGCTATCATCAATTGAAGATTCGGGAGCCAGATATCCCGAAGACTGCTTCCAAGACTTGGTATGGTCATTACGAGTTCCTCGTGATGTCTTTTGGGCTGACCAATGCCCCAGCAGCATTCATTCACTTGATGAACAATTTATTTCAGACCTATCTTGACTCTTTCATCATTTTGTTTATTGATGACATTCTGATGTACTCCCGGAGTCGAGAGGATCATGAGCATCACCTGAGGACTGTGCTTCAGACCTTGAGAGAAAAGAAGTTATATGCAAAAATTTTGAAGTGTGAGTTCTGGCTAGATTCAGTGGCATTTTTGGGTCATGTGGTATCGAGTGAGGGAATTAAGGTAGATCCGAAGAATATTGAAATAATGCAAAGTTGGCCTAGACTGTCCTTAGCTACGGAGATCCGGAGTTTTCTTGGCTTGGCAGGGTATTACCATCGATTTGTAGAGGGTTTCTCATCTGTTGCGGTACCTATGAACAGATTGACCCAGAAGGGTGCTCCGTTAAGGTGGAACGAGGAGTGTGAGGAGAGCTTTCAAAAGCTCAAGACTTCTTTGACTACAGCCCCAGTATTTGTGTTGCCTACTGGTTCGGGGTCCTATACGGTATATTATGATGTGTCTCTCATTGGTCTCGGCACGGTGTTGATGTAGGACAGTAGGGTGATTGCCTACGTGTCTAGATAGGTAAAGGTGCATCAGAAGAATTATCTTGTCCACGACCTCGAGTTAGAAGCTATTGTTCATGCCTTGAAGATCTGGCGGCATTATTTGTACGGTGTCCCTTGTGATGTTTCACCGATCATCAGAGTCTGCAGCATCTGTTTAAATAGAAGGATCTTAACTTGCGGCAACGGAGATGGTTGGAACTGCTTAAGGATTATGACATCACCATCCTCTATCATCCCGGGAAGGCCAATGTGGTAGACGATGCCTTGAGTCGCAAGGCGTAGAGTTTGGGAAGTTTAGCATATCTAACAGTAGCATAGAGGCCTTAAGCCTTGGATGTTTAGGCCTTGGCCAACCAGTTTGTCAAAATGGATATTTTCGAGCCGAGCAGAGTTTTGGCTTGTGTGGTTTCTCAGTCTTCTCTTTATGATCGTATTAGAGAGCATCAATATGATGACCCACATCTGCTTGTCCTTAAGGACACGGTTCAGCACGGCGATGCCAAGGAAGTCACTATTGGGGATGATGGTGTATTACAGATGCAGGGCAGGCGATGTGTGCCTAATGTAGATGGTTTGCGTGAGTTAATTCTCCAGGAGGCTCACAGTTCGCGGTACTCCATTCATCCAGGTACCGCGAAGATGTATCAGGATTGAGGCAGTACTATTGGTGGAGGCGTATGTAGAAGGACATAGTGGAATATGTAGCTTGTTTCTTAAATTGTCAGTAGGTGAAGTATGAGCATCAACGACCGGGTGGATTGCCTCAGAAACTAGAGATTTCAAAGTGGAAATGGGAGCGGATCACTATGGATTTAGTTGTTGGACTCCCACTGACTCAGAGGAAGTTCGATGCAGCTTGGGTCATTGTGGATATATTGACTAAGTCAGCTTATTTTATTCCTGTGGTTACTACTTACTCTTCAGAGTAGCTGGCTCAGGTTTACATTCGCGAGATTGACAGACTTTATGGCGTACAGGTATTTATCATCTCTGACCGAGGTACGCAGTTTACATTGCAGTTTTGGAGAGCCGTACAGCGTGAGTTAGGTATTCGGGTGGAGTTGAGTACAACATTTCACCCTCAGACAGACGGACAGTCCGAGCACACTATTCAGATATTGGAGGATCAGTTCTTTCTGCTTGTGGGGTTCGCCTACAATAATAATTATCAGTCGAGCATTCAGATGGATCCGTATTACGCTTTGTATAGTAGACGGTGCTGGTCTCCAGTGGGTTGGTTTGAGCCAGGTGAGGATAGACTATTGGGTACAGATTTGGTTCAGGATGCTTTGGAAAAGGTTAAATTAATTCAGGATCGACTTCGTACAGCCCAATCCAGGTAGAAGAGTTATGCGGATAAGAAGGTTCGCGACGTTGCATTCATGGTTGGGGAGCGGGTCTTGCTTCGGGTTTTTCCCATGAAGGGTGTTATAAGGTTTGGAAAAAAGTGCAAGTTGAGCCATACGCATATCAGACCTTTGAGATCCTTTAGAGGATTGGAGAGGTGGATTACATACTTGCACTACCACCTAGTCTCTCTGAAGTTCATCCAGTGTTCCATGTTTCCATGCTCTAGAAGTATTACGACGATACGTCTCATGTGTTAGACTTCACCTCAGTCTAGTTGGACAAGGATCTATCTTATGTTGAGGAGACGGTGGCCATATTGGACAGGCAGGTCCGAAAGTTGAGGACAAAGAACATCGTATCAGTGAAGGTGCAGTGAAGGGGTCATCCGGTCGAGGAGGCGACCTGGGAGACCGAGCATGATATGCGCAACTGTTATCCTCATCTTTTCACCACTTCAGGTATATCTCTATACTCATTCGAGGATGAACGTTGTTTTAAGAGGGGGAGGATGTAATGACCCGGCCAGTCATTTTGAGAGTATTAGCCCTGAACCCCTAATTATTGCTCCCTCTACTTTATTTTGTGGTTACGTAACTTTCTGGGAGGATTTGATTTTGGTTTCGGAGTGAAATGGGACACGTAGTCCCTACAAATGGAAGTTTGAGTCGTAGGAATTGATCGTAGGTTGAATTGTGTGAAGGCGACTCCAGAATGGAATTTTGACGATTCCTATAGCTCCATAGGGTGATTTGTTTCTTAGGAGCATGATCGAATGTTGAATTGGAGGTCCGTAGGTCAATTGGCAAAAGTAGAAAAATCTGGATGATTATTGAGAAGTTTTACCGGGAGTGAACCTTTTAATATCAGGGTCGAATTCTGATTTTGGAAGTTGGAGTAGGTTCGTAATGTCAATTATGACTTGTGTGTAAAATTTGAGGTCAATCGAACTCGATTTGATAGGTTTCGGCATCGGATGTACAAGGTTGAAGGTTTAACGTTCATTAGGCTTGCATCGATGCGCAATTCGTGTTTCTAGCATCGTTTGATGTGATTTGAAGGCTCGACTAAGTTCGTATGATGTTCAAGGACTTGTTGATATTTTTGGTAGAGGTCCCGGGGGCCTCGGGTATGATTCAGATCATTTTTGGACTTAGAGGAATAGCTGATGCTGGGCTGTTTCTGGTGTCATCGCACATGCGGTGGGATTGGCCGCAGGTGCGGAGTCGCATAAGCGAGCTTCGAGTCGCAGATGCGGAGCTGGCCTTGCCCAATAGTGGTCGCAGAAGCGCATTTGTTTATGCGATGGCAGGAGCGCAGAAGCGCTTTGGGTCGCAAGTGCGATCCTTGTACCGCAGAAGTTGTTCCGCAAATGCGGGCCTTTAACCGCAGAAGCGGAAGTCCAGGACATAAGTGTGTTCCGCACCTGCGATGATTTTCCGCAGGTACGGCATCGCAGAAGCGATTCTAGGGCTGCAGATGCGGTTTGACTGGGCAGAAAAATGGGAGAAACGAGGGTTTGATCTTATTTTCATTTTGGGACTTTGAGAGCTTGGTTTGAGGTGCAAATTTGAGGGATTTTCAGAGGAAAAATTTGGGTAAGGATTCTACACTTGTTTTTGATTTATTTCGACTGAGATATCATTTATTCTTCATTTAATTAAGGATTTGGGTTGAGAAATTGGGGGGAAAAGGTAGAAGATCCTTAGGCTGAATTTTGAGATTTGTATTGAGGATTTGGTGTCGGATTTGTGTAATTTATGTATGGGTGAACTCGATATGGAATGGGCATTCGTATTTTGTGACTTTTACCCGATTCCGAGACGTGGGCCTGGGTCGACATTTTAAGGGCGATTTTTCGATTCTTTGCTATAGTCGTAGTTTCATTATTTAAATTAGTTTCTTGTAGTTGTATTTATAGTATGTAATTACTTTTGGCTATATTTGGGTCGTCCGTAGTCAGAAAGTCAAGGGAAAGGCATTCTTATCGACTGATAGAGCGAGATTTGAGGTAAGTGACTTGTCTAACCTTGTGTGGGGGAAATCCCCTTAGGATTTGGTATTGTTGCAATAATTTGTGACATGTGAGCGTCGTGTACGCGAGGTCATGAGTGCGTACACATGCTAATTGTTGAAATTTCGGTTCTTGCTGAGTAGTTTTCCTTTGAATTCCTTAATTGAGTTGCCTTAGCATGTATAGCTGTCATGTTAGCCTAGTATCGCATGTCTACGTGTCTTAACCTTTACTTGAAATTCGTACAACATGCTTAGTTGAATTTCCTATTTCCTTGATTATTGTATTCGGTCTTTAACTGTAGGAATCCTTGCCATAAATTGGTTGTTCCATAATTTATGAGTTTCATATTTACTTTTAGGACTATGAGGCGGTACCTAGGGAGATCCCCATTGTTGTGCATATTTACTTTTGGGACTATGAGGCGGTACCTCGAGAGATCCCCCTTTTGTGCATATTTACTTTTGGGACTACGAGGCAGTACCTCGAGAGATCCCCCTGTTATGCATATTTACTTTTAGGACTACGAGGCGGTACCTCGAAAAATCTCCCTGTTACATATTTACTTTTGGGACTACGAGGTGGTACCTCAGGAGATCTCCTCCCCCTATTGCGCATTTACATTTGGGGTTACGAGGCGATACCTCGGGAGCGCCCCTGCTGTTTTCCTCTATTTGATGTGGTGTTATTTTTCTAAAATTTCTAGTTGTTCATGTCTCAGTCACTTCATTGTATTATTATATTTTCTACCTTATTTCCTTTTATTCCAGTAGGGCCCCAACCTCACCTCGTCACTACTCTAGCGAAGTTAGGCTTAGCACTTACTGGGTACTGTTATGGTGTACTCATACTACACTTCTACACATCTATCGGGTTTTGGGAGTTGTAATTATTTAAATCGCAGTTTCTATTTATATATCATGTGTTGAAATTGGAGTTCAGTTTATTATTCAGATTGAAGCATACATCTTATATTCCTTTACATCCACTCGTATACGATGATGCGCACTCGGTATCAGCTATTCTCTGATGGTTCAAAATGTTGTGGATGGGCTACGAGGGGGCCATGGATGCTCGATCATTGTCTCGAAATGTTTTCCAGACTGGGGATGCGGACGTGTTGGTAGATCTTCAGTTGTTCAGGTGTGGGATGCAACGAGTTCTTGTATCTAATTGGTGTTGTACGAGCTTATGAAGGCTAGTATTATGGATCATCGGATGTTGTGTCCTATGGCTTTGTGCTGAGTGGGGGAGTTTACTATCGATGATCAGATTGCATGGGCAAGCGTTATAGCAGCTTTGAGTCCGAGGTATATATGTGGTATATATGTATTACTACTAAATCTACATTTTAGTATCAGAGAGGTTAGATAAGCATCTTTAGATTCACATAAGGTCTCTTCAGAGTGGGTATCTCGGTTGCAGCATTGTTGGGTGCTTCAGAGGAAATACAACGGTTTATGGGCGGGCCTTCGAACGACGTGGTTTGTGCTAGATCTCCCCCAGCGAGCTTTGATTTGGAATCATTGTGTATCAAGGAGGAGAAGTGTTAACTTGAAGACAAGTCAAGGAAGATTTGAGGAAGTGGGTCAGCTTGGTGGTGTTGGGTCGGCATGGTAATAAAGATAATTGGTTATTTTGGTATGGTAATGCCTTACCAGCATTTTTGTGGCAGTACTCTTAGGTTTGACAGCATGCGTGACTTGGTTGAGTTGGGGAAGTTCAGTTCTGATGGCTTGGTGTGGTGGACGGGTCTCGAAGAGTTCTTGATGGTGTTGACCATGACTTGAACTAGATGTCTGCTACTGGCATAAGGAGAATGTTGTGTGTTATGATTTTCACCTAGATGGGGTCACATGTTTTAGATAGAATGGACAATATCAGATGTTTAGAAGAATGCTAGAATCATTTGGTACCACCTGAGAAGGGTGCGCACTCCAGAAGGCGCATTGTGCTTTGACTTGCGGATGCCTGACTAGTATTACGGCAATCTACTGATTGATCGACCACTGATGTTCAGATTTTGCTATATGGAACGAAGGAATTATGGAACTAATTATCATAGGATGATCGTGTATGAGGAAGGTGTCATTTATTTGAGTAGTGCAGTTAGGATCGGATATGGAGGTTCTGGCATTCTAAGGATCAGAAGACTAAGAGGTTTCTCAGAGGCAGCTTATTCCATGGTTGCGGATGGTAAATGTATGCTAAGAGGTTGGCGACTGATGATATGTGCTATACATATGCTATTGTGGGCTTTTCGGAGGCTATCCACCTATTGTGGAAGGATCAGAATTGATTTGGAGGACGTTGGTAGCCCTAATGAGAATGTATATTCTACACCCGGTCAGACTTGTTTACTCAGCACAGTTATTGTAGCGGGTGGTGTCATCAGTTAGAGTTGACCTTATTCTTGTTCGGATATGTTCTAAGTATTACTCTTCTACGCCACGACGGGTTGTGAGACTGTTGACTATTTAGGTACAATGCAGTTATGTTTGGGCTTTGTAGCAAAATTCGAGCGAGATTTCTCTTGGGGTGTTGAATGGTTGATTGTGCCTTGGTTATGGTCTTCCTGGTTTTGGTATATAGTTATATCCATATCTTCATGGTTATGGTAACGCACTTTGTATGTTTGTTGTTGATATGCTTATGGTTGTTGATTGTGACTTTCATGGCTCGACGTATTCCAGGTGGACCGGAGTCGGATTGGGTCATGCATCACAACAGCACTATGTTAGGATCTAATTCTATGTGCTTATTTCATGTGTTATGTTTCCCCTTGTGTGGTGGATTGATAGCATTGTGCTTCGTGGTGGTATCTGTTGAGTTGGCGGGACAGTTCCTTCATTTCCATTCTTTTTCCATCATTGGGTATAGTTGAGTTATTGTTCATTGGTGCATAGATTGCATGGTATGTGGCTCTAAGTAGGATTTGTCTGACACGTCGATAAAGTAGCTTGTACTAGATGAGGTGAGGTTATTGGGCATGGAATGAGTGCTATCGGATTTGATTAAGGTATGTTTGGTGAATAGTGTCACTAGTCGGCTTAGATTTTGGCTATGGTTCTTATCGGGCAAGAGAGCTCCACGACTTGTTTATCTGATTGGTGGTTATGAGTTTTTGTATATTTCTTTCATCATTGGCAGTGTACGAAGGTTCAAAACAAGGTTTTAGTTGATATGAGGTTTGTTACCGGTGTCGGGTTGGTTATCGAGCAACTATTGCGGTCGAAAGTTATTGCTATGAGTTTTTGAGTTATGTTGTATGTCATGTGATTATGTCTTGAGATATGGTTATGGATCGATACAGCTTGTTCAGAGTTATACGGTACATAGATGCAAGAATCGGGTCATATAATGAGTTTCGGATGTTAGGGATTTGGGTTTTAAGGTTTATGGACTAAGGTTGAAGTAAGAATTCTCTGTTAGGTGATGTTGTCGGGCTTATATGGATTGGGATGACGTGGGATCACCCATGGTTATATTTATGGTGAAAGTATATAGGGCGATTTGAGGGCTTTGGAACGACTCTTGGCATGTTTGAGAACGAACATATGTTTAAGTAGGGGAGAATGTAATGACCCGACCGGTTCGAGAACGAGCATGTTTTATGATTGAAATGCATTTATGATTTGTATCCGGAAGGTTCCGAATGAATTCCTGATGTTAAAACGAAGATTTTCTTATTGTTGGTGTTTTTCTGGTGTAAATAATTACGAAAATGCCATTGAAATTTTTTGATTTCTTTTAAAACTTCAAAACATCATATCTCCATCATTTTAAGGCCAAATTGGATCATTCAAGAGGCTATCTTGGGTGTAATCACACAATGATCGTGTTGTAATTATCAAACGTAAGTGTCGGGATCATCTAGGACCTAAATCGAGCTGGGACACAAACGTAAGTGTCGGGATCATCTAGGACCTAAATCGAGCTGGGACAGCTACTGCGCTTTTATTTTTTTCTTGTTTCGGAATTTAGTTACTTTCTCTCACAAGGTTTTGGAGCTCGATTTTGGGTGATTTTTTAGAAGATTTTTACTACTTGGATTGGGGTAAGTATTTTGAGTTGGATTTGTTCTTATTATATGATTGCAACCTCAATTTTAGTGTTTGATTAATAATTTGAATTGGAGAAATTGGGAATTTTAGTAAAAACTTTCTAAAATATAAATTGATAGTTTGAAGGTCGATTTGAGGTCAGAATTGAATGATTTTGGTATGATTGGACTCGTATCAGAATGTGTGTTCGGAATTTGTGAGTTATGTCGGGTTTCGAGGTGTAAGTTTGGGGTTGACTTTTTGGTTTTCATTAAAGATCGAAGCTTTATTATCCAAAATTATTTCCTATGGATTTTATTTTTGATATTAGGTTATTTTTGCTAGATTCAAGCCGTCCGGAGGTTGTTTCACATGGGAAGGGCTTCTTAAAGTATTGATTTAGCTTCTTTGAAGTAAGTATCTTGCCTAAGTTTGTGTGAGGGAAATACTCCTTAGGATTGGGTTTGATTGTACTATTTGAATTATGTGGTAGACGTATACATGAGGTGACAAATGTGTACATGGGCTTATATATGAAACTAGTTTAGACTCTTAGGTTACTTACAAGCATTTAATTAAAGTTGTTATTAATTGTTCTATCTTTCATTGTCAAGTTTATTCTTACATGCTTTACTTGAAGTTGTTATTACATGTTCTAGTTTTTATTGTTGAGGTTATTCTTATATGCATTTATTAGTAGTTGTTGTTATATGCTATTGTTTTCATTGTTGAGTTATTCTTATGCATTTAGTCGTAGTTCCCATTTTATTGAGATTCTTATACATGTTGTGGTTGAGTCGTGGGCTATGTTTTGGGCTAACATTAGTGTTTTTGACATTTTGGCAAGTTGTGGCATATAGGCACTTGTGGTGTGAGTTGTAATTGTGTTGTGGTAATGATACGCATGCGGTGGTATAAGGCTAGGGGTTGATACGTATGCGGTGAAATAAGGTGGGATAAAACGCATGTAGCTATTTCGGAAAAAAGTAATTTTCAAAACTAAATGTAAGGCTCACGCGGTGATATAAGGAAAAATTGTGATTATGACTTATGAAATGTGATTTCGAGACGGTACCTCGGTTGTGATTCTTGTTGTACATGCTATGTTGGGACAACTTGTTGATTGGAATGGTTATTGTTCTTCCTTCAATCATTCATCCGCATTTTGATTGTATTTGCTTATTCGTTGTTATCTTGGTGTTTGAACGATTATGGCTTCTTGTGTGAGTCATGCATTCTACGTGATTTGTTGTATTGCTTTAACATGCCGATTTGTGCTTCCGTTATAACTTGGTAAATTGATTGTCAATGTGAATTTAATTGCGTGGAGTCATTATATCATATTCTGTTGAGTTATTGGTAACATAATGATTTAAATAATATAATTATTGTCATGCTTTATTCAACTCTCTTATGATAAAACTCGCTATCTCACTTCCGTTTCTTATTATTTTAAATGGTTAGCGCCCTTTTACTATAATTCGGTTCTCAAATTATACTCAACACCCGGTTGATTGGTTACCTTACTTAAAATTATTATCACATTTCTCTTTTAACAAATTCTATATTTAATTCGTTAATTTAACTAATGTTTTGCTTTGTTTAAATATGGCATTTTACTCAATTTTATTAATTTCTAAACTAAACTCAAATGATACTCTATTTTATATAAATTCTATTTTATTTTACTTTAATTTATTTCTAAAATAAACTCATTATTTCATTTGACGCCTTACTTTATTCAAGATTGTTATTATGCTTTATGGTATTTAAATATAACTCTGGATCATTTTAATTGATATTTGTTACGGCTGCAATGTACATGGTGCCACATGGGCCTTGCCGTGTGAAGGTAATTGTTATTGTGGGCATGAGGTGCCATACGTGTAAGATTTGGAAATTATGGTCCATGATTTGTGATTTTCGGGGTGTAGTGCCTCAGGGTAATTCTTGTTTTAGGCCAATGCGTTGGGAACGATTTGATTATATGAGCTGTCATCGGTTCCTCCTTATTTGAGTTTATTCATATCTCATCGGTGTTCTGATTATATTGCTTCTCTATTGCCCGTTTACTACTTACTGACTCTTGTGTTTTTGTTATTTCATTGTTGGTTGTAAATAAATAATATTTTCGCCATTAGCCTTACATTGATGTTCTTTCCATTGTTAGCTTCCTGTGTATCTTGTACAGTTTTTATGTCTAGTAGGTGTCTTGACCTAACCTCGTCACTACTCTATTAAGATTATGGTTGATACTTACTGGGTACCGTTGTGGTGTAGTCATGCTACGCTTCTGCATATTTTTGTGCAGATTCGAGTATTTTTGATCGTGATGTTGAGAGTTGCGTCTGCGCGGAGAAAAATTCAAGGTATAACTGCTTGATGCTCGCATTCCTCGAAGTCACCATTTTACTTCCTTATGTTATTGTTAAATTGTAAATCGAAAAGTATAGTATTTAGAAATTCTAGTGTATTTCAGTAGAGCTTTTGACTCCGTACTACCGGTTTTGGGAGATGTATAACTATTGGCCATTGCAGTTATGTATGTCATTTATTGGTTTATGATTTAATGATTAAATAGTTCAATTTTGTTGCTAACTCGGTGTTACACCCTATATTCCCGTACGTAAAAGTGCATCGTAGGCAAACTAATGTAGGACCAAAAATGAGATAATATTTGAAAGTATAAAAAGTAAGTTAATTATATTACCTCGGAGGTTACAATATTGAAGATCATGAACAACAAGTACAAAGAGGGTTGGAAGGTTCAGAAGCTAAAGGAATTGAAGAAAATAATGTTTCGTCGAAAGTCGACAAGTTGGGAATATTATAACATGTACTTTTGGGGTGAGACTAGGGTTATTAAAATGATAAGGAGATTATGTTATGATTTATATTAGTCGTGTGACAGCCGTGTGTTATGTTTTAAAGTCAAGCGAGTTGTGGAACAAAAGTCGATGAAAGTCATCACAAGTTACGTTCATAAGTTTTACTGAATATTTGGTCAAATATAACTGCGATTTTCTCCCAATATACTTAGAGTTACGGGGTGTTAAACCCATCAAATGGAATATCTATAAGTCTACTTTCTAACACATTAAACCGTTTATCAATAAGACATCATAATAGAGACATATGGGCGTTTTTGCGAGACTGCGCAGGCTGCTAGGTGACAAGTAGGCGTGTCACCTACTTGCTTAAATGAGAGCCCAAAAATGGGCCATTTCGGGTCGTCCAAAGAGGCCTTTTAAAGGCTTATTCTCTTCATATATTAGACTGAAAATATGGCATAATAACCAGACATAAGCTCTGCAAAAAGCCTCCCAAACATTTCTCACAAACCCTAATTGATTTTCTCTCCCTTTCAAGTTCTAATTGGAGGTACAACCTAGAGTTTGAAGAACCAAAATACGAGCTGAGTTATCCAACAAATAAGGTGAGTTTACTACTCTCTTTCATCCATTATTTCTTCTGTAAATTCATGGTAAGTCGTTCTATACTTGTAAGAACTCACGGGACGGTGATCGAAAGCCGTGAGTTCGGGTTATTCACTTGTAGCGAACTGTTTTGTGAACTGTTTTGTGTTGCTGTTGGGCTGCTTGTTTTACTACTATTTTTGTGGGGTTTTGGAGGGGGAAGGGGGTGTAGAAACACCATATAAATGTAGGGTGGTGGGCTGGTCGTTCGTCGTAACATTTCCGGGTCATTTGACACTATTACGGTGGTCGTTTTATGTATAAAGAGATTGGGGTATGTTGGGCAGTTTTGTAGTATTTGATGGTGTATATAAGGCTGAAAAATAATGTATATATGTTGTTATTGTTTTTTTCTTGTGTTGTTGGTATTATCTTGAATTTGGAGGAATTAAGGATTATAGGGCAGATGCTGCCCGTTTTAATACAAAATAAGGTTGTCGTTCGTTGTGCGATAGTTGTACCTTTTTTAACTTAATGATAGTATTATTATCGTTGTTGTAGATTAAGGTGCGAAGAGGTGAGTTCAACTTGGTGATTGAAAAGATTGTGATAAGGTATGTTAAGGCTAAAGCCTTCCTTCATTTTGGCATGATCTCATAATTACATGTGTTTGATAACGAGGCATAAAGAGAAGTTCATACTCCCGAATTTATATACACTATCCTAGTCTCATAAGTTACAGTATTATCCCTTATCGGGACTTCATATTTAGTTTAGTTTTGTCTTTATTCAGTCAAGAGAGCAGAGGGTCTATATATATACAGTATTACAGTGTTTTCACCACCATCGAGCTATAATCGGTGGGCAAGCCCCTATTGGGCAACCTGATCAGATGGTAAGTTATATACCGAGCTTACTATGGCTGAGCGCCTATGAGCGAGACCAGAATGGACGAGATACAGAACCTAGTATGGCCGAGCGCCTATGAGTGAGCCTACTACGGCAGAGCAGTTACACGTTCCGAACCTTATAGGGCCATACATTTATTTTACATACTATATTGAGAGAGTGGAGACAGTATCAGCAGGTAAGTATATTTCCAGATCATCTTTGACTCCCAGTTACTTTCAGTTATCATATTATCAGTTCAGTTTCAGCTTTCAGTTATTTTATTTCCTTACATACTCGGTACATTATTTTGTACTGGCGTCCCTTTTGTGAGGGCACTGCATTTCATGCGTGCAAGTTCAGACAGACAGACGGGTAGACCTCCTCAGTAGGTGTTGCCCGAGTTCAGCCTGATCGGTAAGCTCCACGTCCTTCGGAGTTGCCAGGTCTAGAGTTTTTTGTACATCTTATGTATATCTGTATATATGTTATGGGTAGGTCGGGGGCCTTTTCCGATCACAGTACATCTATTAGTAGAGGCTTGTAGATGTATCATGTCAGTTAGTGCAGTATGTTGGGCTTGTAGGCCTTGTATGTATATTTTGTTGGTTTGTCAGTTGTAGTAGTTATTACGGCCTTGTTGGCCCAGCGTTATATTGATGTTTAGTCAGCGTTAGTTTCCATTCAGTTTTATATTTTACTTCGCAAATTATCTTGCAATGTCGCCCCCAGGTTCGGGGTGTGACACTCAGCATGTGTTCGGCTTACCTAGTCTTGGAGACTAGGTACCATCACGACATCCTATGGTGGGAATTTGGGGCCGTGACAGCAAGGATGCACAATTTCTCATTCAAAGCACTCATAGATTTTGCAATTTACAACTTTTACCTCAATTATTTCCAAACTAGAGGAGAAGTAGAGAAGAATCCATACCTTAAATGTTATAGAGGAGGAGAGAGTCTTCAATTAGTGGTAATTCTTAAGAGTGTTAGGGTGAGATGGGAGTGGGAGGAATTTGGTTGAAAGAAAGAGAGAAGGAAGAGGGTGGCAGTGTGTTTGTTGAGGGGTTTGGGCGTGGTTTTTTGTTTTATGTTTTATGTTTTATGTTATGTGCGTGTGTTGTATTTTAGTGTGTGTGGGGGTGTTAAAGACTGATGAGGGCTTTTAAAATAAGAAAAGAGCAGAAGGCTTACCTAGCCTCGCAAGCTGGGATGTGACATGAACCGCGCGACAGCATAGGCGGCGCCTAGTATAATGCGAGATACAAGCCTGGCGACGCCAAATATAATGCGAGATACAAGCCTGGTGACGCCTAGTGTAACACGATATGGATCGGGCGATGGGCTGGGCGACATCAACTCTGGCACGAGATGGGGCGCGCAATGGACTAGGCGACGCCAACTCTGTAGTGAGATCCTTCGTGTTTTGGACTTCTCCATGAGTTTAATTGGCCTCTTACGCGCTCTCGTACCTATTCAATCATCAAAATTCAACTAAGACGTGTTAGTATCTAAAATCAAAATTAAAAAGCTAATTAAGCTAAATTAAACTAAGAATTGGGTTTCCTCCCAACAAGTGCCTTAGTTAACGTCATGGCATGATGTATACAACATCACAATAGGTTTCCTCCCATGAAGCGCCTGATTTATTGTCACGGCACAACGCAAAACGTTCCCTCAAGCATCCATCAAGTCTATCGAAGTTTTGTAACGACGGACGCCACCACCCTAATTGTGTTTAACTCTCTGCCCATTGACTAAAAATGTGCCATTGCTTTCGGGATCCCGTACCTCAACAGCTCCATGCTTTGTAGTCCGCACTACTTCAAATGGACATGACCATCTATACTTAAGCTTCCCAGAAAAGAGCTTCAACCTTGAATTGAACAATAGAACGGCTTGACCTGGTTCAAACTCACGATGCAAAATATGTTTGCCATGCCATCTCTTTGTTTTCTCTTTATACAACTTCGCATTCTCATATGCGTGCACTCAAAAATCATCAATCTCATTTAGTTGCAACATCCATTTTTCTCTAGCTAGATCCATATCGAAGTTGAGCTTCTTGAATGCCCAATATGCCTTATGCTCAAGCTCAACGGGAAAGTGAAAAGCCTTCCCATAAACTAACATGTATGGCGAAGCGCCAATTCAAGTTTTGTACGCAGTGCAATATGCCCATAGAGCGTCATCTAGCTTGGTATCCTAATCCTTCGTACTTGCGCTCACTGTCTTCTCCAAAATTTGCTTCACCTCCCGGTTCAAAACTTCAACTTGACCACTGGTTTGCGAATGATAGGCAGTTGTGACCTTGTGTCTCACCCCATAATTAGCCAAGAGGTTGCCCAAAAATTTATTACAAAAGTGAGTGCCTCTATCACTAATCAAAGCACCCGGAGTTCCAAATCTCGTTAAAATATTTTTCTTCACAAAGTTCACCACCACCTTAGCATCATTCGTAGACAAAGCCACAACCTCGGCCCACTTCGACACATAATCAACTGCAAGCAAGATGTAACGATGGCCATTTGATGACGAAAATAGCCCCATGAAATCTATTCCCCAAACATCGAAGATTTCGACCTCATATATGCCCTTCAAAGGCATCTCATGCCTTCTTGAAATTGTACCCGTTCTTTGGCATATAACACATTTTTTCACAAAAGCATGTGCATCCTTGAACAAAATGGGCCAATAGAATACCGATTGTAACACCTTTGCAGTTATTTTGTCTCGACCATGGTGCCTTCCATACGGTGATGCATGATAATCATGCAATATTGCTTCCATCTCTTCCTCTGGGACACAACGACACACCAAATGATCTGCGCAATGCTTAAACAAAAATGGCTCATCCCATAGATAAAATCTAACATCATGCATGAATTTTCTGTTACCATTCGGTGACAACTCTGACAGAGTCACCCCATTTACAATGAAGTTCACATAGTCAGCATACTATCGGGATGTGCCAGCCGTGATGCCTAGCAATTCCTCATTATGAAAGCTTTCTTGAATTTTGCCCCCTTCATCAACATGTGCGCGAGTTTCCAAGTACAAAAAGTGGTCCGCTATTTGATTTTATGTCCCTTTTCAATCCTTGATTTCCACGTCAAATTTTTGCAAAAGAAGAACCCAATGAATTAGTCTAGTCTTATCATCATTTTTCTCAAATAAATACCTGATGGATGCATGATCTAAGTAGAGTTTATGTGAGCTGGGTTTAGAGTTTTGCTAGTATAGTAAATTGAGTGGAACACTTTGTTTTTGCCTTAATCCAGTACAACCCCAACCGCTGTGTCACTAGCATCACATATCAACTCAAAAGGCTCTCCCCACTCTGGGGCGGTGATAATTGGTGATGTCACCAGTCTCTTTAAGCTCCTCGTACGCCTTCAAGCGGTGCTCATCAAACTTGAAAGGTGTATCCTTCTCAAGCAACCTGCACAACGGAGCAGAAATCTTAGAATTTTTTAATGAATCTACGATAGAAATATGCATGTCCCAAGAAGCTTCTGACTCCTTTGACAATTTTTCAATTGCATCCACTTTTGCCTTATCCACCTCCAACCCATCTTTGGACACTTTGTGCTCGTGTTGAATTCCTTCTCGTACCATAAAATGGCACTTCTTCCAATTCAGAACCAAGCTCGTCTCTTCACACCTGGAAACCAATTTAATCAACTTTGTTAAGCATTTATCAAATGATGGTCCGAAGATCGAAAAATCATCCATAAACACTTTAACAAATGTTTCTACAATATCATTGAATATTGCCATCATGTACCTTTGAAAAGTAGCGGGTACATTGCACAACCCAAATGACATTCGCTTAAAACTATAAGTGCCATAAGGATAAATGAAGGTGGTCCTCTGGTGTAATTGATATCTGGTTATAACCGGAATATCTATCAAGAAAACAATAATAGTCTTGTCCGATCAACCTATCTAACATCTTATCAATGAATGGGAGGGGAAAGTGATCCTTTATAATAGCATTATTCAATATCCGGTAGTCTATAAAAATTCTCTAACCTGTGACAGTCCTATTTGGAATTAATTCATTATTATAATTTATGACCACCGTCATTCCACCCTTTTTAGGCATACACTGTACTTGACTTACCCACTTGCTGTCAGAGATGGGAAAAATAATACCTACATTGAGCTACTTTATGACTTTCTTTCTTACCACTTCCTTCATGACTGGATTCAAGCGGCGTTGCTGTTCCACACTCGATTTGTGCCTATCCTACATGAGAGTTTTATGCATATAAAATTCTGGGCTAATACCATGGATGTCATCCATGGTCCATCCAATCTCCCACTTGTGCTCTATAAGCACGCGAATTAGCTTTTCTTCTAGCAAAATTGATAACTCAGAAGAGACAACAACAAGTAAAGTTTCATCAACACCCAAATAAGCATAATGAAGATGTGAGGGTAAGGGTTTAAGTTCCAATATGGGAGCTTCCTTGATATACAGCTTGGGGGTGGCCTAGTTTGTCTATCTAGAGGCTCAAAATCGATCATTCCTTTGATGTAAGCACATGCATCTAGATGATGCACCATCTCCTTCACCTCATCATCCAAGTCAATGATGTCGAACAACATAAGTGCTTTCTCTAGAGAGTCATCTAGATATGCACCCATATCATATTTTTCTTCTTCTATTTCTATAACAGATATCATAGCTAGATCCTCATAGTGATTTGGCAGCTGGATTGCCTTGTACACATTGAAGAATGCTTCCACATTATCAACCCGGAGAATCATCTTTCCTTCACGAACTTTTATCACAGCATCGGCGGTTTCTAAGAGAGGTCGTCCCAAGATGATGGGTACGTGTTCATCAATTTCATAGTCCAGTATAATGAAATTTGCTGAAATAATAAATTTCCCAACTGTAGCAGCTCATATTTTATCACCCATTCGGGATGGACAATAAATCTATCAGCAAGCTGCAACATGAAAGTGGTTGGGCCCCCCAACCCCATCAGACTAAAAACTAAAAGGGGCATCAAATTTATGTTAGCCCATGAATCACAAAGTGACCGTCCAACATCTACCTCACCAATTCGAACAGGTATGGTGAAGCTTCCCGGATCCTTCAACTTTTGGGGCAACTTTCTTTGAATTCTTGAAGTGCACTCTTCAGTAAGTTCCACTGTCTCAAACTCTGTAAATTGTCTTTTATTAGCCACAATATCTTTGATGTACTTAGCATATTTTGGAATTTCACGTAACACATCAACCAATGGGAGATTCAATTGAATTTGACTCAACATATCAGGGAATTTGTTGTACATCCTGTCATCACTTTTCTTCTTTAATCTTTGTAGGAAGGGAGGTGGTGGCCTTGCAGCTGGAGTTTTTTCACTTTCCTCAATTTGTTTCTCAGTTTCCACCATAGTTTTAGGAACCACTTCACCCACATGAGTGATTTTTTCTTTATTTCTTTTTGGTACTTCTTATAATTCTCTGTCATTAGTCAAAGTTACAGTATTTACTTGAGGATTCTTATCTGTATCACTTGGAAGGGAACCTACAGGTCAAGTATTTTGTTGTGTAGCCAACTGCCCAATCTGCCTCTCTATATTTTAAAATTCAGTCCTCGGTTGTTGTTTGTCAATCAACAAATTTTTCAACATATCATTAATGCTTTCTTCTAACTGTTGAGGTAGCTTTTGAGGCTTCTTGTAGTTTCCTTGATGTCTGTGTTGATTTTGAGTTGCTTGATTTCCACCCCATGAGAAATCCGGGTGATTCCTCCAGTTGGGACTATACGTATTCTCGTATTGTCTATTCTGGTTCATTAGACATCTACCTTGCTAGCCCACATAGTAAATAATTTCGGAATTCACCGGACATTGATCATTCATATGACCATATCCACAAATTTCACAATATATGGCCATCCCATGGACCTGATGTATCTGATGCCTTTGACTCATTGCCATCTTAGCCACTTCGTTGGTAAGTTTAGAACTTTTTGCCTGCATGGCTGACACCTCATCTTGCTCAAGTGTACATGTTGCTTTCTATTTTATCATCCTTTATGGCTCACTCTCACCTTAACAATTATGATCATTTGCAGTAAAATTATTTAGCAGAGTCTGAATCTTACTGTATGGTTTTTGCATGCAACTTCCTCTACAAGCTGGGTCTAGATTCAATTGGGAGGTCTCTTCCAACCCATATACAAAAGTATGTCCTAGTACCTCATCAGTCTTACAATGATGTGGGTAGTCTCTGAGGAGTTTCTTACATGTTTTCCAAGCTTGATGAAGAGTCTCACCATCTCGTTGCTGAAACCCAAGAATCTGGCTCCTCAGCGCCTTTGTTTTCGTAGTGGGAAAAAACTTGATTAAGAACTTTCGTGCTAGATCATCCCAAGTGTGGATCGAGTTTGCGGGCTCCTTCTACAGCTATTCTTTGGCTTCCTCCAGCAGTGAAAAGGGGAACAATGTTAGTTTAACGTAGTCCTTCAAAATGTTTAGATAATTATAAGTATCCATAATTTCCAGAAAGTTCTGAATGTGATGTTGCGGATCTTCATCAGATAGACCCACATACTTCCCTATGGACTGAATCAGTTGCAACATATACTGTTTGAGCTTAATGTGACCCATGATATCAGGCTTCATAATATTCTGAGTCATATTATCAAGATTAGGCCTTGCGGCCTTTATCACTAGTTGCTCTTCATTTTCTGCCATCTCGATTGACTGTGGTTGGACTATGATGTCCAAATCTGCAATTCTTGTTCTTGCATCCTTCTCCCTCCTTAACCTGTGGAAGAGTCTTTCAGGTTCAGGATCAAAAGGCAGAAGATTGTTCAAACTATTACTTCTTCTTAGCATTCAATGTGAACACCTGTAGAGTCAAAAATAGTAAAACGAATTAATTCTCTCGAACAAAAACAAATAAAAGCTTATTTCAGACAAGTAGCTAATTTCTAAATCCTCGAAAATGGCGCCAAAAATATGTTGGGTCCAAACGCACACGCAAGTATATGCAGTCAACAAGTAATAAAGTGATAATAAATTATCGTTCCCACGAAGATTTATGATCAACTGCTTCCTATACTAAACTAGTTACGAGTTATTTATTCAAGAGATTTTGAGGGTGATGATTGTGGTTTTTTTTACTAACTAATTTTTTACGAAACTAATAAGCAAATAATAAAATAGGATTGCAAGTAGAGCACACAAACACATAGAAAGAATTCAATGGGATGTGAATATTTCGGGGTTATGGGATTAATGTCTCTCCTATTGCGTTCTTCCGGTTGATTTAATCACCTTATTTATCTCACTTTTTGATTAGCATGGTTTATTATGCTCGCGGTATTCTTTCGACTTTGCTCGCCTATTCAAGCCAACCTAATACTACATATCCATAGAATCAGAATTAACAAGAACGCATATGTATTTCCTGCAAAAATAATCAAGTAAGACAACTAGAATATATCTATCATAATCATGCATCTCTTCTCTTATGCCCGGATTCAAAAACTTACTCTACTCAATCTTATGTGCAATCTATAGTTCCCACTTTTGAGTTCAACTATAAATTCACAGATAGTACTCTATTGTTAACTACGCAATAAAATAATTAAGTGCAAGATTGAATAAATAAATTAATATGATAATTGAAGCAAAATAATCAATCGTCAAACTACAATAGTCAATAATAACGCATAATCCCAGAATAATGAGGTTCTAAGCCACTCATGTTCATGATAGTAATCAAAATATTGTTTTAAACATAAAACCTGTGAATACTAGATGGAAGATTCGATAAATTTCGTGCTCCGATTGTGTTTCTTTGCCTTTTCTGCCTCCTCAATTGACCAACCCCTCAAAAATCACGTTTAAGGGGTATTTATATGTTATGGTCGGAATCTCCAAGTCCAAATCCTAGTAGAAACATTTAAAGCACGGACTGAGAAGAGACCAAGCCTCAGAGCTCGCGAGGCCTGGTGTGAGGCACGCTTCAGAGTAGGTGACGCCCAGTGTTACACCTGTTTCATATCACCCAGGACCAGGCATTGCCTGGTCTGGCACCTGGTCCAGTGTTTTTGCCTTATCATGCTTTTTTGTGTATCTTTGACATTCTTGTGTGCAACCTTCATACATTTTCGTCCCTCAACAATCTTACACATAAAAATGACACAATTACGCTCAAATATCGCACATTTAATTATTAATATATTACAGTGTAAAGTGAACAATGCACTAAAAATATACATTTATAGCCAAACATCATACTCCCTTGACATACTTCTTCATGTTATAATAGAAAATTATAAGATCGATAGGTAAATTGAGGCTTCTCAAGGTCAGGTAGGTCAAGGAAGAAATAGAGGCAGGGGTAAAGGGGAATTTCCACGAGCTATGAAAATGCTAATAAGCAAGAAGAAGAGGACTCTTAGAGGGAAAGGTCAAGATTAAGCAGAGTCTGACTCTTATGTCCCATCTAGGGAGGCCTCAGAGGGAGATTCCATGCCTCACTCCAGGGAACCTAGTGAAGGAAAATTCCAGCCATAGGGACAATCTGAGACCCAATCAGAGCATGAAAGTTCCCAGGCTGCTCAAAGTTCAAGTCATAAGTTAGGCAAAAACAAAGATGACTCAGAATCTGAAGATGAGCTTAATGATGTCAAAGGGAACACAATTGTGAGAGATGGCCAAGAAAGGTCAAAGAAGAATATAAAATAGGAGGATAGATTCTTGGACTATAAAGCATTACTTTAATTCAAGCGAGAATGGAAGGAAAGATCACTCACTCATGAAAGGAAAATTTGCTCTAAAGACTTGGCCAAATACAATCCAGCTTTCCTAGAGCGATTCACAAAGAGGATGTTTCAATTCACAGAACCATTAGTTGATGTGAAATAGCACCTTGTACGTGAATTATACACCAACACATCACGCTTAGTGAAAGGGACCAAAGTCACAAAGGTAAAAAATCTCAATGTGATGCTTGATCAAAATACATTGAATGATTACTTCGGGCTTAAAAATATGAAGCCAACAGAGTACTTGGCTAAGCTTGCTGAAAAGGAAACAGTTCGACCATGGGTTTCTAAAATCTTAGCACTGGGTACTTTTCCTCCTTGGGTAGCTTCTAGAGTAAAGATTTTCAGGAGCACATTGAATTTCGAAGCAAAAAGGTGGTAAACATTCGTAACGCTTGCCATTGGAGAGGATAGTCCTAATGGCTTCTATAATCGTTGGGTACCCAATTAATGTGGGTTCCCGGATGTTTACTAAACTATCACTGATGGCCCAACAAGAGAACACTTCTTACCCATATCTAAGTACTATCATTGAATATCTAGTGGATGCAAAAGTAGAAACAAGTCCATACGACATCAAAGAAAACCAATAGAGCCATTTGACTTGTACTTCTTGAAAGACCCTAGGAACCCAAAGACTAGCAGCCAGCCCCACACTAATATTGTTGGGACTTTAGATATTCCTTACTCCTTAGTTGACACATATCCTCATGCCATGGCTGTTGGCACAAAAGATTCTGCACCCCATCCTGCAACAGTTATTAGACTTGTTCCAATACCTTGTAGTCTATTGCTTTGCAGGTTATTCAGACATTAGCAAGTCTAAGCAACTGGATGCAGAATGTTAGCAAAAAGTTAATAAAGTTGAAAACTGCAGTGAATGGGAAGTCCATTCACAACCTACTCCTATCACTTCTGACCAGATTCAGCAATTGCTTTCCAACCATAAGGTGATCATGGATACACTAGTTCAACATGCTCGGTAATTGAAAATCTAGCAAAGCATGTTAAAATGCTGAAGAAGTCACAAGCTACCAAGATGGCAGTTGATGCATTAAGAGAAGTGAAGCAAATGGCTGCTTGTGACTTGCCTTTCGACATATTGATAAACCTGGCCTAGCCACCACCAGCTCAGACTTCTCAAGCTGCCCCGACAACACACATTGAGGAGCCATGCGTGGCTTTCGGCACTGCTGCAGTTGTTAGGGACATGTTTGCCACACAGGGGATCCCCATGGATGATAATACCAATCAGCTAGCTGAGACTGAGCATACTGAGCTTCAAGATGATACACCAACTACTGATGATGCTTAGGGACTTTTTTCACCCCTCATTTATCCTTTTATTATGTTCATAAGCATTAGGGACAATTCTTACTTTTCATTTGGGGGTAGAGGATTTGACTAATGATTTGGTTTGTAATAATTTGATGATGACATTTGATAATTTCTTAGTAGTTTTGTACTTTCAAAGGTAGTTTTCTTTTTTGAACCGGGTGATTTTTTTTGATAATAGATAGCGTGATAACTTTCTTAAGAAAATTAATCTATTACATACTTTAGTAGTAGTATAATAGTAACTAGTAATGAATAAAAGCCTTAAATGAGTTCCTCTTGAAAAGCTCATTTATGTCTGATGTGGTACAAACATACTTAAATGCATGCTTATGGTTTGAGGCTGGGGTTTGAATTGTTTTGATAAAGTTATTTTGGGGAAGTAACCTTGAGGCTCTTGGGTTAACTTTGCGAGACATTGATTGGTTATATGGGCCATAGAAATCTTGTGAAAGGGTTGTGATCGTTGTGGAGTTTAGACTCTATCTTCTTTTATGGTCTATTTACATGTGAAGTGAGGAATACTCTTGCTAAAGGTTCACTTGTTTGAGTTGATAATCTAGAACTTACCCCAAATGTACTTCAAAGAGAAATCTTGTGTTACGCTTGTTTTGGAACATGATTTTAGGCTTTCCTTGGACCGTTTGAGCCTTCAGTTGTCACCCTTGGAACATTCTCCCTAGTCAACCCTTTTGAGTTTCTAGCCTTGTTCTTTTGGTAACCTCATTACAAATGATTCCCTTTTTTGCTCATATCCTCTCTTGATGCCCAAACCTTTCTAAGTACTTATAGTGATTACATGGGCTTAAAGCCTAAGTTTTGCGGAATAGATGGGGAAATTGTGATGTGGAAGCAATAGAAACACCAAGGCACCAAAAGAAAAAAACAATGAAAAAGACAACTCATGTGAAAAATAACAAGCAAGAATAGTTGATATTGGAGAAAGAAGGCAAGGGTAGAAGACTGTTCATCAAAGAAGAGGATTTAAAAGAGCAAAGAAGAAAAAATAAAATAAATTAATGATAAAGAGTGATGCCAAGTCTCTATAGCTTCAAGAAAATAATAAAGATGGATCAAAGAAGGCTTTGACCAATATTGATGATAAAGAGTGATGATAAGTCCCTCTACCTTCAAAGAATTATAACAAATTCCAAAAAATTGTGCCTTGTTAAAAATAGAAAAAGAGTATGGAGAAGCATTCTTGTCAAAAAAAGGAAAGTTGTGCAAAGGTGGATAGAGTGAAGTGCTTAGGAAAGGTGTATCCATTTATACCCATAATTCTATCCTCCCTTGAACTAAAATCCTTCATACAACCAAAAACAATTCCTATTTGATTTGAACCAAGCATGCTTACTTTAGTAGAGTTGTACATGAGAGGCAAGCCTATGGTACTTGAAGTTTCACTTGTGACCATTCTTTGTAAGTGAAGAGTGAAACCTTTATTGTACAAGAAATTGAGCGACATTCTGAAGTGAGTAAAGAAAATTGAAGGTATAAGAATAAGAGATTGGGATCTACCATGATGAACATGAACAAACAAGGAATCATAACGAATGAAGCTAAACTTTGAGGATTAAATGTCACACTAGAAGTGTAATTTTTTGGAAATTGAAAGCCTTTTCTAGCATGCATGAGTATTGTGGGTGATCATTGGTACCAACTGAGTTATAAATAACATGAGTTAGACTTCTTGATTGAACTAAAGTGTGATAGGGAGAAGGGTGTTCATTTAGTTTCTTGAGGACAAGCAAAGACTTAAGTTTGGGGGAGTTGATAAGTGAAGATTTAACCACCTATTATTACCTTTTTGCTATAGTTTTGAGTTAAAAAGTAAATATTTAATGCTCAATTCTAAAGAAATTATTGAATTTCAGGCTTGTTGTAAAGGATTTAGGGGTTAGGAGGAAGAATGACTCTAAAGATACAAATCTAGGCAATTCAGTTGAAGGACAGGAAGAAGTGGAAATATGCGGTGCGCAAAAGTAGAAGTGCGGTCCGCACTAATGATCTTGTGACCGCAAATGGAGAAACTAAATACTTAGAACCTCAGCCACATGTGTGGCCTGTAAGAAAAGGTGCTCGACCGCACTTTGATCCGTAAAGCAGTCCACACTGACAAAGCTAAAAGATCAAAGAATGAGCAGATAACTGAGTTTATATCTCTCCAAAGTGTGACTGCAATATTTGAAGTGCGACCACAAAAACTGAAGGATGACCGAAAACCTTCACTCAAAATCAACAAAGTGCAAACGGAACTCTCCCTTGTGCGGTCGCAAAGTATCACGAAGACCATTTTCGGCAGGAAATTCAGGAGCATTATGAATAGGAATTTTAAGCTCTTTTAGGGAATATATCATCTTGGGACTTGGAGGAGAGCATATTTATCCACTTTTGAGATATTTTCAAGGGAGAAGATCACATTCCAATATAGAGTTTAATTCAATCGTTCAAATATTAGCTTAATCATGCCTTATTCTTCAATATTTTGTAGTTGTCTTTTCATAGTTATGAGTAGCTAGACTTATAACTAGGGTTGTATTCTAATCCTAGTGTGAAACTTATATAGGTGTTTAATATCAAACTCGTTTATGATTGCATTACTTATTATTTAATCATTTTTATTTTTTAATTGCGAATTAATGGTTGCAAACATTGATTCATTCCCTTTTTATTTAACTCTTACTTGAGAAAGATGAGTTAAGTTTGGGTAGATTGGCTAACAAGGAATAAGACCAATTAAGAGTTTGAATATTTATAATAAAAGAGAGTGAACTAGAGATAAGATTATGCAATTCTATTTACTTGAGAAAGCAATTTGAATTAGACTACTTGTTAGTTGAGAAACATCAAGTGTGCATATTAGAGTGTGTATCATGATCGATAATCCCATTCACCCAATCAAGCTAGTAGATTAAAATCATTTAGTGGAACACCTAGGCAAAAGGATATAACCCTAGGCAAAAGGATATAACCCTAGGCATTTTATCACATAAGTAATTCTCTTACTTTATTCTCACTTATTACGTGTTTGTTAAAATGTCTTTTGAAAAAATAGTAGTTTAGTCCATAGAATTAGAAACTCACTCTTTTGGTTGAAAGCTAATTTAAGATATAAATAGACTCATTCTTAGGCATTTACCATAGCATCTATTAAAACTCCTTGTTGTTCGACCCCGACTCTTTGTTGGGTAATTATTGCAACGATCGTTTCACTTCTCTTTTTGAGGTGTGCATTGGGCGTTATCAACTTTATCGACCAAATCCTTTAGTACAATGAGTAATTCAGAAACGTTAACGCTAAAGTTGTCATTTGTAAGCTTTGGTCTAAAGTTGTAGTAATTAAGCTTTGAATCCAACTCCTTACCTATCAGGTAAGGCCCAACATTGTTCCTCGGACCAGTTCCCCTGCCATCTCGGTTGGGTTCTTGTTGAGAGGGTTCAGAGTAGGGTTCATAATGATGCCTCAACCTTCTGTGGTTGCCCTCCACTTGCCTAGATGTGCCCTCCGGGTAGTCTACATATATGCTTTCTGCCTTGTATTTGGTTCTTCCTCAATTTTGAGCTTGGTATTGTACCTATTATACACACCACAGTCCAACTGTCTAATACATGGTGTAGTAGCATCCTTGCATTTCGGAACTAGTCCACAAACTCACTAAGCAATTTCGTGCTTCCTTATTTGATTTTAAAATTATCTTCCATCAGCTTCTCTACCTTCTAAGCTCCAGAGTGTGCTTTCACAAAATTACCTGTAAGCTGGGCAAATGAGTCAATAATTGTTTGGGGTAAAGGATAATACCAGTTCAATGCCCCTTTTGTAAGCGTCCCTTCGAACTTCTTCACGCACACCGATTTGATCTCAGGCTTGGTCAAATCATTTTATTTTGACTCTAGTGGTGAAATCTATAACGTGATCTTTGGGATCTGTTGTTCTATTATATTTTGGGATGTCTTGCATTTTAATCCTCTTTGGTCTAGGCAGTGGAGCTATGTTTGGTATTCATGGTTGATGGGAGTACTTATCCATATCAATCCCTTTGATAACGGGGGAAACCCCCGAAATTTGATCGGTTCGCTCATTTTGCTCCTTAATCTGATTGAACATATTTTTCTGCAAGGTTAAGATAGAACTTTGTAAATTTATGTTACCTATGGTTTTCGAACCACCTGCTCCTGAATCTCCGGGAAGCCTTCCAGTTTCGGAGTTCCCGGAGACAGAGTTTGGGGTTATCGCGACCGGCTCCGGCTTTGATGGAGGGACTGTAGGCGTCACAATGTTAGAACTTATGATTAGGGTCACCAGCACCTCTATGATTTGACTGTTCCAAGCCTACTGTTGTGCTTTGAAATTCTTACGAAATAGGAAAATAAAGATGATAACAACGAATAAGTGCCTGATGAGAAAAAATTGAATTAAAATAAAAGCGGGAATAACAAGAATCTTTTATTGAATAATTCACTAGGTTGAACACAAATTGATTAAAGCTTAGCACAACAATTGTCGTTCCCATTTTTTCGCGAAAGCGAGTTTTGACATGCGACAACTCTTTTAAAGGTATAAAAAGAGAAGAGTCATCACCTAACGATTTTAAAGTGTGTTATGATACCTATTTGCGAATAACTCTGTTTTAATTAGCCAGCGTTGCCAAAGATCGGGTAAGGGCTCAAATTATCTCGAAAAGAAAGTGTTAGGCACTTTTCGAGGTCTACAATTGTGGTTCTCGGTCAAATTTTAAGCTTTGTGGAAATATTAAGTTGCTTACTAAGATATCCTAAGTAAACATACAAATTGATTTCATTATTAAGCTAAATGAATAAGTGATTAAATAGGCTACTAATTATAAGTAGAGCAAACGGTCAGATATAGTTCAACTACAGTAATCAACTAATCTAGGATATTTAGAGAAGTGGTACAAATATAATACAAAGATGTGATTGGGAATGGAATAAGAAAATGAGTCATTAATTAACTAATATTAATTGATAAAGCTTGTGATTACAACGATGTTAAACTTGAGAACTACTTAAGCAAATCCTAAATGCTACTCACTAAGCTTGATAGAACATACATGAATAATCAATTTTTAAACCTAAGGGATCACCCCGTGCAACATAAATAATACTTTGCAACCTTAGGTGCAATGGTTACTCATATTATCCAGCAAGCACAGACTATCATCTTCAGCTACCCAATTTCTATCTTTAAGTGTATTACCTAAAGCGTATTAATTCAATTCTAAATCGTACCATATGGGTGCCTACCCGTCCTATCTCTATAGTCCAGGAGGTTGTTCTATAGTCCTAGACTTGTCCTAAGGTTGCTCAAAAATTAAAACTAAGCGCCAAATAAGTGAAATACATAGGATGTCAAAGAATACAATTAGCATGTAAAGGGGGCTCACATTTACCTCCCATATAGACTCGTATATAGGTGAAAGGACTGTAACTAATTAAAACTTATTTTAAAGTGTGGCAAAATTAAATCTATTAACATGGTAGATGGGTATAACGAATTGTCCTATGAGCATGATTTCTAGACGCGATGGTATACTGGACAGTTTTTCCAAACTAACTTGTACCATTAAATTAATTTGCTTAAGTCTAAAACAAGATTTCTGCGTGACAGTTATAAGTGACCGGCTACATTAGTGAGAGGTATAAACTATCTACGTACTAATCCTATAGGTATGATTTCTATGTGAATGTCATAGCAAGAAATACAAAAGTAGAATTTCGTTATTAGGTCCTACATGCAGGATATTTACGTTATTAATGCCTTAGCGAGAATATGTCAGTTAAGTTGTGAAGCCATCAAGTAGCACAGGTCATTACTTGTAGTCCTATAGGCATAATTTCTAGGTGTAAAGACTTAAAAACATGATCCCTAAATGTAGTGATACAAACAATCAAACAAATTAGCACAGAGTAGGCCCTATAAGCATGATATCTAGGTGATGTTATTGAATTACCAATCTGCGTAGACGAGTTACTTAGGCAGTGTTCAACCATATTAGTTAGGACTCTAGAATCATGTTTTCTAAGTGAGATATTGTGACGGTCTGATAGGTTATTTTGAGTACTAGCACCTTATTCTATATTTAAGACCTCTTATAGTATTATTTGATGTTATATGACTTGTGTCCTTATTCCGTGTCGTTTTTCGGGAAACTTTTACATGAAATTTTGAGGAAGCTCTAATTTTTGGCTTAAAAAATAACTAAAGTTGACCACAGTCAACATTCTTAGTAAACGACCTAGGATCAGTGTTCTGACGATTCCGATAGGTTCGTATGATATTTTTGGACTTGTATGCATATTTGGTTGGGGTCCCGGGAGACCCGAGGGCGTTTCGGCACATTATGTAATAAGTTGGAAAATGAGTTTTAAACTTTAAAACATCTTGAGTTTTAATGATCGATTCTTGATATTTGCTATTATTTTGAAGATTTGAGCGAGCAAACAAGTTTGTATGATATTATAACACTTGTGTGAATGTTTATATTAGAGCCCGGGGGATCAGATGAGTTTCAGATTGATTTCGGACCATTTTTGGTCCTGTAGAGTTTGTTGGTTTTTGTTGTTGTATCAAAGTGCTTCGAGATCGTGGAACCACTACCGCGATTGTGAAGGGGAAATTTGGGGTGGGGGCAAGATGCACTACGCGAACACGAGGGGAAGCTCACAAATACGAAGGCTTTGGGGGACTATACTTCACGAACGCGGCAGATCTCACGTGAATGCGTAGGCTTGGGGATGTCTAGGGAGAGCTAATGGGTTCTGCATCGCGAACGCAACCTAATGGACGTGAAAGCGGAGGCTTGGCTAGGGTGATGCCTTCGCGAACGTGATGAGGACCTCTCGAGCGCGAAGGTCAATTGGTCTATGTACTTCGTGAATACGACATGTGCTCTACGAACGCGAAGAGCACCTAACGCCCAGTTAAATAAAAGCTGAAAAATGGGATTTCATTATCTTTCACCATTTTTGAAACCTACAGCACGGATTGGAGAGAATTTTTAAGATATTTTCAGTCCAACTTCATTGGTTAGTGCTTTTCAACTAGTTTGGATGTATTTTCACAAGCACCCATTGATTTTTAACCTAAAATCTAGTAATTTCAAAGTAAAAATTTGGGGTTTTGAGTAGAATTTTGAAAATTGGTAAAATTGAGATTTAGACCTCAAATTGAGGTCGGATTTTGAAATAGATCACGTATCCGGGCTCGGGGGTAAATGGATAATCGGGATTTGGTCCGAATCTCATATTTTGTCCAAGCGAGTCTGGGGTTGACTTTTGTTGACTTTTTAAATTTTATTAAAGATTGAATCTGTTTCACTTATGGGTAGTTTCTAAAGCTTATTTCGAATTGTTTGAACTATATTTGACTAGATTCAATTGGTTTGGAGGTTTTTTCCAATGGAAAAGCCACGGTTGATTATTAATTTGGTTCCGGAAAGAGGTAAGTGTCGTGGTTAACCTTGACTTGGGGGAATTAGGACTTGGTTGGTCTATTTGCTACTTGATTTATATGTGAAGACGGCGTATATTTAAGGTGACAAGTGTATATATGTTGTCAAGCATGCGGGTTGGGCTACTTAGTTGTTTGTCTTCAATTACATCATGCCTTCATTTATTCCATGTTACTATGTGTTATATGTGTTAATTGTTACTTGTCTTTACTTGTTAAATTCATGCTTTCGTTCGTTACCTGCCTTAATTTGCTATATGTTTCCATGTATCTGTGACTTCATTTATTGATTGTCTTTACTTTCCTTATATTTTTGTATGTTGTTAGATAGTCGCTTTTATCCGTCTTATGTATTTATTTATTTAATTCCCTTATTGTGTTTTATTGAGAAATATGTCTTAGTTGATTTTAGTAATATACATACATGTTATATATTTGGGATCGGGCTGCATGCTCCAACAGTATTTAAAAATGTTTGGAATCGGGTTGCACGCTACAACGGATATTGATATGGTATATGGAATCGAGTTGCACGCTGCAACGAGTGGAATATGTTTGGGGAAAGGGTTGCACGCCACAACGGTATTTGTGTGTGTATATATATATATATATATATATATATATATATATATATATATATATATATATATATATAGTAGATCAGGTTGCACGACACAACGGAGAAGACATATTGATTGTTCTTGACTGTTGGTTCTGTATCCGTGTTGAGTTGTGAATTCTAGCATAAATAATATTATGGGGCCCTCTGTCATGTATTTTTTGTTCTAGTTTTTATGTTAATCCTTGTTTCTCTATTCTACTATTGTTTCATGTATACCCGTACAGGCTTATAGTGAGTGTCTTGCTATAATCTCGTCATTATTTCGTCGAGGTTAGGCTCGATACTTACAGAGTACATGGGGTCACTTGTACTCTTCTAAACTTCTGTACTTCTTGTGCAAATTCTGGTATTGGTCTAAGGGAGTTTAGAGAAGGCTTGCTCGGGCTGTCATTATTCGGAGACTTAAGGTACAGTTATACGGCGTTCGCAAACCCTAGAGTCCCCTTCTTATCTTTATGCTATTTGTTTCATTCAGACAGTTGTATTTTCTTTCGGACCTTGTTTGTAGCACTATTAGTAGTTCATGTACTTGTGACACCATTTTTTGGGTGCAGACTAGACTGCGTTGGTTTTAGATTAATATATTAAGAGCATTTGAGACTTATATTCTTAATCATTTACTTTTAAATTGCTAAAATTGATTAAGTGATTAACTAGAGTTGGCTTGCCTAGCAAACAGATTTTGGGCGCCATCACGGCCCGTGTTTGGGATTTCGAGTCGTGACAGATATAGATCCTATAGGCATAGCATTTATTTAATGCGTAACATGTAAGAACTCAATACCTATAGGCATGTTTTCTATTGGCAAGTAGCACATGGGAATTTAAAAACCTAAAGGCATGTTTTCTAACTTTAAAATAAGTAAAACTCCTATAGGCATGCTTTCTAAGAGATAGAATACCCGACCCCAACATCCAATAGCCCCCATAACTATTTTTAAAAGAGTCATTATTACAAGTAAGAGATAAAAATACACTGGCCACAGGCCCAGTGACATAGTAATTTGATACAATGTGAACCGAAGTGTATCTGGCCTTCAGAATTTCCCAGGAAATGGACGAGACCCAAAAGTTGCACTCATAACTCAGCAGCAATGAAAAGCCATGTTGAATGTGATACCCGAATGATCTCATAGGCAAGACTCATCCAAACCATGCTCATGACCAATTTAGAGGACCAGGCTAACAAAACTTCACCCTTAGAGGCAGACCTTCCAGATGCACATGCTAATATGTATTTTAGCGATTAGTCGTTCAAACAAAATGTGAGGAAAAGAATTTCAAACAAATAACACAAGTTGTAAGCAAGGCAATGTGTACTACATCTATCATGCTTGTCACTAATTCAAACAAGAAAACCCAAGTCCTAATGGACAAAATTTACACAAAACAACTAGCTAAAGGTCTACAGGCAAGTTCATTATTAACAAGGAAGAGGCAGGTCCTAAGAAACTATGGATACCATAGAATTGAGGCATGAACAACACATAAACGAATGTCCTCCAATTTGAGGCCTCGTTAATGATTGATAACAATAGGAGCATGATTTTTAGGCAAACTTAGGGTCTGACTTATCATGGGAAAAAAACACATGTGAGGTCTCTTATTAAATAGCAAATAACATGAATCTACAGTCCTACTCTATCAATCATAACCAATTTCAGTCGCCTTCTAAGTTTAATAACATGGTAAAATAATTATCAAAGAGTGACACTCCAAACACCAAATTCAAACAATATCCTTACTCAATCGACTAGTTAAGTCTAATTATACAAACAGTCATCGAGCATAGTCATGATTTAAACATAAACATCAACAGTTGAACTGTATGAGGTGAGACAATAGCAAAGATTTCCTATGAACATCCTTTGACTACAAAAATTAAGACAAGAACACAATTGGAAAAGCCATTCACATCACAACTAAACATGCAAGAGTAAAATAGAGGCTAAAGAGACTAACCAGTCAAGATGATAAATGGAATAGGTAATAGAAATTGAAAAGAGTGCCAAATGGTGTTCCCAGAATCTTGAATCCCGGCAAATCAGAGTTCACGAGGACCTCTAGGGATCCCGAGCAGTGCTTATTCCAGTAAGGTTAAAAACCAAAAGCCCATTGGCCTTGACTTTCAGCCGGCCAAAAATCAACCAAAGAACAGTGGAAACAAGAAAACAGAGCAACAAGTGAAAGTGAGAGATGAGAGATGAGTGACCTAAGTCTGCCTCTTAGGGGAAAGGGGGGGGATTACATAGTACCAGTATCAGACAAATAAATAACGAAAGAATCAAAATCATGCAAACCTAGTTGGAATCAGATGTATTGCAAGTCGCACACAAACCCTAATCACGAAGAAATCAGCAGAGATACGCGAGATTGGAAAGATATTCTCTCTTCCCGGATTTATAAAGCCAAGATCATATCCAAATCCATAAGGCCGAAGTCATATCTACCCGATTCAAGAGAATCGTCCTTGCCATAGACAGACTGGTAACGAAAGTTACCATAACTGAGTAAGTAAGAACAAATAAGGCAAGTGAACCCGTGTATGAACGCGTATAAGGAAAGGGCGAAGGAAAATTTTCTGAGTCGGTTAGGGTTTAGGTTTGGGAGAGAAGAGAGTGTTTAAGGGCGGCTGTGGGTGTGAAAATGCGATTAAGGTTTGGAGGTCAGGTATAATAAAAGAGGAAAAAAAGTTGTGAGCCGTTAATCATTTGAGATCAACGGTTGAGATTTTAAAAAGGGTGTTGGGTCGGGTAAACATCGTAAAGGCCAGGTTTGGATAAGGTCAGTGGGTTGGGTCGTCCGGTTAGGGTCCAGGGTCGTTCTACCTAAGAGTTTTGGGCCTTTTGGTCCGAGTTTTTTAGCCTAACTTGGGCTGCATTTTGAAACCTACAAAATTAAATTAAATTAAATTAAATTAATTATAATAATAACTAATCAAATATATAAAAATACCATTTATGAAATTAAAGACTTTAAAGTAGTAGACTATGATTATAAAAATATAAAAATACTATTTTGACCTAAATAGTATAATAAATATAATTATTGTGAAAGAATATGCTAATATTGCAAATAACACATAAATAATATAAAATACAATATAATTGTAGGACATGATATAAAATGTCATAATATATTCATAAAAGTATTATAAAATTATAAATAACTATTTTGGCCAATTGGTCACTCATAAATTATTTTAAGAAAAATAATAAGTAAATTATTTATCAGTTATAAAATGCTAGAATCAATGTAAAAATATTTATGATATAGATAAAATTATTTATATAAAATCTCTATAATAATAGTTTAGGAAAATGCTTATGAAGTAGTACTAAGGTAATAAATTGTTATTTTAAACAAATCATGAAGTAATAATGCTGAACAATATCCTATAAATAATACTTCAAAATATATTAAAAAATACATTATAAAGTCTAACAAACCACAAAGACTAAATGAAGAGTCATGAGGGCAAAATTGAGTATCTACAACAATTAAAGTATATTCTTAGTGATTACGTATAATGCAACCCAAAGAATTACAAGTGGTGGGGTAGGGGTATATATACTACGGCATACGTCTAAATGTCGCATATCTTATCGCCTAGTCGTTACAAGCAATATCTACATCAGGCGCATATCTCGCCGGTTATTTACGTAGGGCAAGATAATAGGGTGGTTATGGGTAGACACCCTATGACTCAAAATTCAGTATATCCATAGTAAGCATTCATTCGGAGTCCAGAACCAAAATAATGTATTTTTGGACTCAAGATACAAAAATAGGTGAAAAAAATAGTTAGTGACCAAAATACATATAACACATTTTTAAAGGGCGTTATACCTTAACAGTCGTTTGTCCCCTTCCCTTCCCCACCATAATAAATCGTCCCCTTCCCTTCCCACCAAACCAGAACCCCCCCCCCCCCAAAATTAAAAATTAAAAAAAACAGGCGGTCCCCCCATTAACGACCAAAAAACCTCAAGTGGATCCCACCCGTCCCACAAAAAGTAAAGATTCTCGGTCTCACATCCTAGCTAAGGCGTTCTCTCATTGTGGGTTGCTCGTTTCGGCTCGAAATCACCAAATCTTCAACTTTTCAAAACCTTAAATCGAGGTATTCCGACTTAGTTATTGTTGAAACTCGTATAAAAGATACATATTAGTTATTTTTAACGTGTTCTATGTTGTTTAGTGATTGTTTTGCGATTTAACTATTTTGTTATTTTTATTTGGATTATGATATTAGTGTGCTAAAAAATTAGTAAAAATAGAAAAATTATTATTAGTTGTTAAAACAAATGTTAATAAGTTACTTTTTACTGTGGTATATGTATTTTCGTGAATGTTTTATGATTAAATTTATTTGTTATTTTTATCTGGTTTAGATTATTTATCTGCTTTAGTTCCCTCTAGTGGTATCTTGTAGCCTAATGTCGTGCTTGTATTTATAATGTAGTGCCCTTTTAGCGTAGTAAAATGTAGTGCCCTTTAGCGTAGTATCCTTGTAATTATTAAAATTAATCATTTAAGTATCTATTAGTAATTATCAAAATAGTTGATAGTTCAAACATAAACTCTGCCCAATTCTAGTCAACGATCGTAAGAAAATAACATGAGAAAATAATAATATTTCTCCAGGATACCTTGTGAATATTTATTAATTGAATCTTGTATAATTATGAAAATTAATTATTTAATTTTATTATAGTAAAAAATAAGTGAGTCATAAATAAAAATATATAATAATAAAACTAACATATAAATTAATAAAACTAACATATATAATATTAAACTAACATATAAATAATAAACTAATATTTAAAATAGCAGACATGTTGAGTGATAAATCGAAAAATATTTCTCATCATCAACACAAGAATTCAGGATATCTTGGTGCTACTGGGCTTCAAATATCGAGCCCGGAACCCATATGTGAATATTTAATAATTAAAACTTGTATTATTATAAAAATTAACTATTAATTTTATTATAGTAAAAAATAAGTGAGTCATAAACAAAAATATATAATAATAAAACTAACATATAAATTAATAAAACTAACATATACAATATTAAACTAACATGTAAATAAAAAACTAACATTTAAAATAACAGACATGTTGAGCGATAAATCGAGAAAATTTTCTCATCATGAACACAAGAATTCACGATATCTTGGTGCTACTGGGCCTCAAATATCGAGCCCGAAACCCATATGTGAATATTTAATAATTAAATCTTGTATAATTATGAAAATTAATTTTTTAATTTACAAACAAATATATAAAATAATAAAACTAACATATTAAAGTAAAAAATATAATTAATCTTGTTTAATTTACAGTAGACGACATAGAGGTTCTGCCTTTGCATCCCGGACCTGCCAGCCTGGAGCTACTGTTATTACAGGGCGATCATAGGTCGTCCCACATATGGGAGGGACAGTTACTGGCCCAGACGTTTCGCGCCAGGAGAGTAGACGACATGTGGGCCTTTCTCAGGGACCACCCTCTCTATCCCCATATAGTCAGACGCCTCCAGGATACGGGTTTTTATAGGATTGTTGAGATCGGCCTGCTGCAGCTCGATTGGTCATTGATCACGGCCCTGATAGAGCGGTGGCGACCGGAGATGCACACATTCCATTTGCCCATTGGCGAGGCCACTATCACGCTGCAGAACATGGAGGTCATGTATGGGCTTCCTGTTGATGGACACCCTATTGCTCTGCCGCATGCCATGAGAGAGCAGACAGGTTTGCAGTACCTGGACATGCTTCAGCGGTTCACAGGTTTATAGCCACCGTGTCACGACCCCAAATTCTCTCCGTAGACGACTGTCCGATAGTATTTGGAGGCGATGCACGCTGACATCACAGATGATACACCGGAGCTTCATATTCACCGGTACACGAGGTTGCTGTTGCTGCTTATGTTTGGAGGGGTTTTATTCCCGAACACTTCGGGGAACCTAGTCAGCTTGAGATTTCTTCATCATCTTGAGCAACTAGATGATTTACCCCAGTACAACTGGGGTGTTGCTGTTCTCGGCTACTTGTACAGGCAGATATGCCGGGCGAGCATGGGCACCCAGCGTGACGTTGCTGGATTTTTGTTGCTGCTACAGGTGAAAACATATTCGAATAATCTATTCATTATAACATACCAAGTAAAAATATACCTTTAATTTTATGTCCACTTTGTATGTTAGGTTTGGGCCTTGGAGCGGTTCATGAAGTTGCAGCCACCTCTACCACCATTAGCTCTGTGTGCACCACCTCTGTTACTCCCTCTAGGTAGGAGGTGGGTTGATAGGCGGGAATATGGACGATAGTACGATGCTCGACATAATCTCCCCTTGTGCAGGGATTTGTTGGATTTGATTGAGGGTGCACAGGTAAATGTATACCTAAGTTTACTTGGCCTGGCTTCATATGTGTTGCGTATACTCACATTTTCTGTTGTTACTTAATAGTTCATTTGGAGGCCATACAGCGACGAGTTAATAGCTGGTTTGCCCGATTATTGCTCGGCCAACCGAATTATGTGGAGCTCTTCCATCCACCGAGCGAGTACTTCGCCAGTTTGGCCGCCCGCAGCTTGTACCGCAACCGCCTGCCTGGCATATCACATATTACCAGTGGGATGATCGTTCCAGGGTGGACCAGACATATATGGCATGGCTTGAGGAGCAGATCGATACTTGGGACCAATTATATGACCTGATTCCGCCCCTCCCCCTCCCCCTCTCCCCACACCTGACCGGACGGAGACTGAGCATGATTATATGAGCTGGTACAGCAGCGTTACACGACTTTTCGTCGGGAATCCCATTTATCGAGCTGGCGGTTGGTAAGTTCCATACGCCGGGAGGCACGAGGCACTGGTATGTTATTTGGTATACTTACTTATAACGTTAACCTAGCGTTCCATAATTTATATTTTACATGTTGTGCAGGCTATTGGCCTTCATCTGTTCCACCAGTTGGTACTATAGATGCAGCAGCATACCGGCTAGGGAGTAGCTATTTTTAACGAGTATGGCTGGCAGGTTACCGATCTGGCTTCCCGTATGTTGAGGCGAGCCCGAGATGATGAGCGATTAGGATACGAGGTTGAGTATGTGGCGCCAAAGAAGAACCATCGTGGGCCACTAGTGGGGCCGGAACGTGGTCGATGTGGCAGGCGTGCCCCATGGGGTAGGGTTGTCCCACGAGGTCGTGGGGGTCGGCGAGGAGATGGTCCGCACTGAGGGGGCGTTGAGGCACCTGTTGAGGATGTTGGAGTTGATCAGTCGGGTGACCTCCATGAGCCAGACCACTCACAGCAGCATGCCATCATTCAGCCTTCAGCTTCAGCTCCAGCTCACTCCAGGGACTTCGCAGGTGACCCTGTTACCTCCATTGTTGATCACGGGCACGGGCATTACGCGAGAGGATTGGGATCAGTATTTTCCTGATCTTCCAGGCCCATCGACCGTTACTGATGATCGGCCGACACGAGATGTGGATAGTGAACGTCGGCTGAGTTATGGCTCATCATCGAGGGATGCTGGGGATCTTGCACAAGCGCAAGTATGTTTGTATTACTATTACATTTAAATTTGTTTTTATCTCATTGATTAGCCATAAATATATTTATGTTTGTTTTATTAAGGCTTCATCCTCGCCCGTCACGGAGACCACTTTGTGCGATACTGACATGGCTGCGACAGATGATTATATTTAGGAGCCTGACGAGACCATGGTAAGACAATTTATATTTTTGTGACTTAAACACGTACATTACAAATATATATTTTCATATACTGAAATATCTTATTATTCTGTAGGTTACTGCTGGACAGACGGTCCCTTCTACCGAGCCTACCATCCCTACTGACAATCATGCTGCAGCGCATCCTCCGATAAAGAGGCGACGTGATGAGGATGATCCTGATTGGTATTCACTATTCATATTCCAAACATACTGCAAACATAATTTATAGTATTCCTGGTTAATGGGTTCATCATATCATTCCTCAAACATACAATGATTTCCACCATTATGTTCAAACCTATATAGACACATCCAGTATATGCGCCCAACATTACCATCGGACCAACATGCCTTCATAATAGCACGCTTGCCACAATAGCACCTTAGTTGGTCATTGCGTCCAAACATTTGTTAATGCAAGAAAAATAAAAAATGTATGGAAAGTTTTGCTATTTTTTATGGTTAAGCGCATATAATAATTAAAATGCGCTAGTTATTTATAGGCAAGACAACCACGTAATATTTAACCGCGCTATGCTTCGCGTGTTAAAGATTCTTTTGGGTACAATACAGCTTTTTCAGAAGATAGGTTTTGCAGGCGAGCAGCTTTTCAGGTCGACAAGACAACACATATAACGTAGTATTTAACCGCGCTATGCTTCGCGTGTTAAAAATTCTTTCGGGTACAATACAACTTTTTCAGAAGATAGCTTTTGCAGGCGAGCAACTTTTTCAGGTCGACAAGACAATTATTTTTAAAAAAAAATGGGTTTATGTTAGATTGTTATACTGAAGTATTAATGTTAAATATCAATAAAATTTAACAGCAATGAAAATATAATTTTATTTCATACAATGTACAAGATAAACAAGTACATACATTTATTACAACCACATTAAGGAAATAAAACACTATGTGTATCCTTGATAGTTGGCCACATTAGATGAACTTTCACCAGGAGCTGGATTACCACCGCCACCCAAACCATCTGAAGGACATTTACGACGGTCGTGTCTTATTTGCGAGCATATGCCACATTTGTGCGCATAAACGGTATCACCAACATCCATTTTGTTCTGTATACGCATTCTTTTTTGCACTTGTCGCTTACGCAAAAACTCCTTGTTACACACCATTTTAAATGGTTCCGGCGGCCAATAATGCTCAGCACCAACTGGTTGCAATTGCCCACTATAGGTGTTTAAGTATGGAGCAACACTATATTCTTTATCAACGTAGTTGGTTGGCCCTAAACATGTATGTTGAAAGCACTTGATAGCATGTGAGCACGATATATGGTAGATGGACCATTTCCCACAAGAGCATAACTTTCTGGATTCATTTACGTTGTGTGTATTATTCCCCCGGTTGTGATGGATAGCGGTGTGAACTTCAAAAATATTTCTCTCATTGCAATACTGTAAAAATGAATACCAATGTTCTCGCTTCCTATATTTCTCAAATCTTTTCATTGGTATTAGCATAAATTCAACACCTCTTTCCATCAATGACGATGCACATGTAGCCCTTTCAACAAACCTCTCCGCCATCAGCTTGAATGACATTCACACCATGGCAGTGGCAGGCAATCCTCGTGCATACTTCAATAATCCGTTGAAAGACTCTGACACATTTGTAGTCAGAATTCCCCATCTTCTGCCACCATCCGCATGCAAAGTCCACTTGTCAAGCTCATATCGTATCAACCAACGATAGGCTCCCTCGTCTTCCTGCCTGATAGATTCCATGCGCCTCCTGAATTTACACTCTTGGTGATCTGTTGCACCCATCCACATTAAATCATGCAAATCCTTATTGGGATATGCCTTTTGTAAATTGGCCTTCAGGTGCCTCACACAGTAACGGTGGTAGGCATACGGTTCCTGCCATGCACGCAAATTCTGTACAGAACTTAAAATACCACCATGACGATCAGATATTAGACAAATACCTGAATGTTGTTTGATAACGTGCTCTCTCAAGTGGTTCAAAAATAGTGTCCACGTCTCTTGTCTTTCATTGGCACAAATAACAAAAGCTAAGGGAAATATACTTCCATTAGCATCTACTGCAACGGCGATCAACAACTTAATATCATACTTTCCATAGACATGAGTGTTGTCTATGGATATTACCGGTTGGGAATGCACAAAACCATCAATTGCTGGTTTAAATGCCCAGAACACGTATCTGAATATATAGTCTGGTGTTCCCAGACTCTGCTCAAGCTTCCATTCAACAAATGTCCCGGGGTTAAAGTGTTGCAATGCGGCCATGTACCTGGGTATAGATGCAAATGACTTATCCTAGTTACCATAAACAATTTCAAACGCACATTTGCGCCCGATAAATGCCTTTCTTTTGGTAATGGTGCACCCATATTCCTGGTGGACGGATGTAATACACTCTTTGATCTTGTACCTTATGGACGCTTCAATGTGTGGAATCAAGACAAGAGAAATCAAGTCAACATCCAAGTTGAAGTGATTCCACTGAATGTGTCCATTTCACAATTGTGAGTGCCAATGTATTTACCCACAACCCACATATTTGTTTTCTTCTTCTTCGCACGCAGCATCCAATTACAACCCGTAAACCATCTATGGCAAACAACCTTGAATACATTCGGAGTTAATTCCCATACCGTCATCTCATGACACTCTTTTACGTTGTACATTTTCACCCCCTGGTTAGGCGCACTTTATCAGGAAAAAGCATGCCCTTTGACAGAACCGTTGGTCAAGACTTATCCCACATTGCTGTCCGAATTTCGTCAGTATCCCTTGTGAGGGCATCCATATCCGGCATACTTGGCAAATGATCAAGGTAGGGAATCTCCCTTGAATGAAACGACATGTGGGACTCGTACACTCTTGGTCTAACCAGGGGGTGGAGCGTGCTCCCTCGTCAAATCAGGTCCAACATTCTCTTTCTCCTCATTATCACCCTCTTCAAGGAAGGGTGTGTCATCTCCGGACTCATCGGCATTATTGTCATAATCATTGCTCTCTTCCTGACTCTATGCATCTGCCAGATCCCGATTAAATATGTCATTTTTGGGCAATTGAGTTAGGACAGGACGTTCAAGTTGCTCGTTTTCACTGCACAACCAACAAAATAATGAGTTACTCAAATTGATAAATACTTTACATATAGCTATATCACTTCACTTACAAATCGTAATGTGTTGACATCGAATGATGGATACCATCCTGTTGCTGATGACTTCCGGATGGACCCCCATGATATAACACACCAGAACTACGCATATTCCAACTGGGCGTTGGTTCATAACTTGTAAAATTCATATCTGGTTGGTATACCCTGTGGAATATATGAGTGTTAATAGAAATTCAATACAGCAAAAATAAATATCATAACACAAAGGAAAATTGAAGTTTACCACTCGTCTTGTGGATCATTTAAAGTAGGGGAGAAATTATTTCCTCGCTCCTCATTTGCCCGTGGAGATAAGTTTAGATCAGGCCAAACTCTTTCAGCCGGAACCTGTCCGGCTAAAACTGCTCCAAAATAACCACCCGATGACTGAGGGATATCCCAGCTTTGCGCAACCTCATTATTGCGAAAGTCTTCAGCCTTGACGTACATGTCTAACATTTTTATTAAAAATAATTCCCGGTATTCATCCGGTGTCCTCAAAAAATCATTCATAGTTTCATCATCCTCGATGTGAAACTCAGCATAACAAGCAACCCCTTGCGGAGTGACAGAATACGGATATCTTCCGGTTACTTTAAGGTTCACCAAACATTTGCTCACACTCATTTTTTTACATAACAACGATACCAATCTATCATACTCCATTGTAAGTGGCAACTTAACATGACACTGTGGAGATAAACTATAGCTTACTGAGTTATTCGCTACCACAACCTCGCCCCCCCAATATAATCCCTCCCCCACACACACAATATAATGAAACCCTAATTCTTCGCTCTTCAGACATTATGACAAAATGCAAAATAACTTAACGAAGAAAAATTTAACAAGACTTGAGAATTTTTCTAAATGGATTTTTACAAAATCCTTAACGTCTTTAAATAAGTCAATGCCCAATCCGGGGGGTCGAATTTTTTGAGGTATAGCGCCTTAAATAAGGGTGATATACCCTTTTGAATTATTGTTATGTTAGTTAAGCGCAGAATAATTATTGGTGGGCCCCACAAAATATGTATAGCGCCTTAATAAACGACGTTATACTTATCCATCTTTTCAAATTGAAGTATAGCGCCCTTTTAAAGGGCGCTATATGTATTTTGATCACTAACATTTTTTTTCCACCTATTTTTGTGTCTTGAGTCCAAAAATACATTATTTTGGTTCTGAACTCTTCATTCGGACACTTACGGGTTTTTGGGAATTAACCCCATTATGTCCTCTATCTAAAAAGAGCTTGCAAGACCTCAGAGGTGATTATAGAATCCAATGACTCTATTCCATATGATTCAAAATAATAGAGCAATGTGTCTCCAAAAATACGTGCCATGTGTCATAGATGTTGACGATCCAATCGGTCGTTTTTGAGTTCTAGCACGTCATTCTATAGTTTGAGACCTTGAGTAGCTTCACTTAAGGTTTTATGACTTGTACGTGCGATCGGAATTGAATTTCGAAAAGTGCAGAGTTGATTCGGGAGGAAATTCTCAATTTGAAAGCTTTAAGTTGAAAGAGTTAACCAAGGTTTGATTTTTGAGTGAACGACCTCGGAATCAATATTTGAAGGTTCCAATAGGTTTGTGTGATGATTTCGGACTTGGGCGTATGTTTGGGTTAAGTATCAGATGGTCTGGGAGCATTTCGGTGCTTATTGTGGAAAGTTGGCATTTTAAAGGTTTTAGAATTTCCTAACTTTGAGTTGAAGTGGACTTTGGTGTTATCCATATCCGTTCAGGATTTCGAGCCTTGGAATAGGATCGTATTATGATTTCTAACTTGTGCGTAAAATTTGGTGTCATTACAGAATGTTTAGATATGATTCGGACGCGTTCATCGAAGTTTGAATATTTGAAACTTAAAAGAAGGATTTGATCGTCGATTCGTTGTTTTGATGTTATTCGTGGCATTTCGAGCGTTTGGATAAGTTTGAGTAAGGTATTGGGACTTGTTAGTGTGATTGGGAGGGGTCCTGGAGGCCTCATGTGTGTTTTTGGATGGTTTTTGATCATTTCTCTATGATTTGCATCTGTTGGTTTCTGGTGTGTTTGGTATGCATCGCGATCGCGGAAGCAGGGTTGCGATCGTGAAGGGTTAGCTGGGCTGTAGAGATTTTGTTCATCGCGATTGTGTAAAAGGGGTCGCGATTGCGGAGTTGTAGCAGGTGGTTCTTCGTATTGGCGTTGGCGTAGGCAGAGTCGCGAATGCGGTGGGGTGTGGAGGCCATCTTGTTTGGGAGAGATGTGCTATGCGATTGCGGAAGGACTCACACGATCATGTAAGAGGAAAGTCGCTGAGGTTAAGTTTGGCCTTCGCGTTCGCGTTGTTTTACCACGTTCGTGGAGGTTTGGGCAGGTAATGTTTCGCGATCCCGATAAGGGTCTCGCATTCGGGTAGAGCAATTCCCTGGGCGAGGCAGGTTGACCTCCGTGATCGCAAAAAATGGTCATCTAGCCAGAGTTGTTTTAATTCGGGAATGGGCTCCCTTTTCTCTCATTTTTCACTTGGGTGGCCGAATTTGGGGAGCTATTTTGAGTATAGTTTCATCAAGAAACACAAGGTAAGTGATTCCCACTTGTTGTAAGTTAAATACATGAGTTATTTATGAATTTAGACATGGAAATTTGTAAAACTTGTGAATTTGGAAGAAAACCTAGAATTCGATATTTTTGGATTTTGACCACGAAATTGGGCATGAAATTGGGAATAAATTATATATTTGAGTTAGTGATATTATGGGTAATATTTATCTTCGAAAAGGTTCAAAATCCGGGCACGTGGATTGACTTTGTTGACTTTTCGAACGTAGTTGGAATTGTTATAAATTGAATACTTAAGAGTAGTGGAGTATATTTTGGTTTGCATATTATTTGATTATTAGTTTCGGATGGATGGGCATCGGTTTGAGGTGTTAGAGAGTCGTAGGAGCCGGTTATGGAACTTCGGAGCGAGGTAAATCTCCTATCTAACCTTGTGAGGGAAAACTACCCTATAAGTATTAAAAATTATTATGTGCTACTAGTTTTGGGTGCTACATATGCACGAGGTGACGAGAGTCCATACATAGCTTAAGGATGTTTTTGTCTCGGTAGACCTAGGACTTTATCCTGTAAAGTTTGAATAAATTGAACTCAATTTGCTAGCTTAGTTAAGTGAATTTATAATTGAAATTGATTAGGGAATATATTAGGCCGAGCTTTATCACCTTGAGTGTATTGGTAAAAGTCATGATTTACTTTTTGCTCCTGTACCTGTGTTGTAAGCACGTGACTCACAACTGGATAAATTTTTTCCTTTCATGTGGATCGGGTCGAACACCTCGGCAGTATATTGAGATGCATCTCCGGTTCGTGCCGGTCGACCCTCGGCAGTGTACACACTACTCTGGATTGGGTCGTACGACCTCGACCTAATCTACATGATATCGCTAGGAGTCCGAATATTCGTGAGATTTCCCTTGATTTAGAACCAATATTTATATGGTATTCCGTATCCGTTTAAGATTGAACTTGACATTTTTGATCTGTTGCGATAGTATATGACATTGAGAGATTTATTTCATCAAAAGGAATGTTGGAGGACTTTGATAGTTACAGTTTTTAGCTCATTATTTCTGTTGTGTTTCATATTTGTTTATGATTTATCATATTGATTTATTGGACCACTAGTGAGTGTCGATGTCGACCCCTCGTCACCACTTCTCCGGGGTTAGGCTCGATACTTACTAGGTACGCACTGATTCACGTACTCACGCTACACTTCTGCACTAAACATGTATGATCTAACAGGTTCATTTGGTGGTTATCCTGGCGCGTAGGCGCAACTGCTGAGGGGGCTCTATGGTGAGCTGCTTTTGATGCTACGCACCGTAGCTCTCAGAATCTCCATCTTATCTATTTACTTTATCATGTCTATTTTATATTCCAGACAAATGTATTATTATTGCACTCTTTAGCAGACGCTCATGCACTTGTGACACTAGATTTTGGGATGTACTAGAATTGTTTTGTGGTTTTGCTTAGCATTAACACACTTTTATTATTTATTCTATTTAAATTATAAGTTTTACATGATTTTAATGCATTAATTTCTTTATCTAATAAAAAGTTGCGATTTCAAAATAATAAAAATAAATAACTAGTTGGTAGTTCACTATTGCTTGCATAAGGGCGACGTTGGGCGCCATAACGACCTATAGTGGGAATTGGGTCGTGACAGCTTGGTATCAGAGCACTAGGTTCACTTAGGTCTCACGAGTCATGAGCAAGTCTAGCAGAGTCTTGCGGATCGGTACAGATACGTCTATACTTATCTTCGAGAGGCTACAGGGTTGTTAGGAGCGATTCCCTTCTTGATTCCTTGTCGTGCGATTTGATTCCATTGAAGCTTATGCCTTCATTTCCCTCCTACTCACTCTTATACGATGTTGAATGCTTATTATCAATTGGGCATCGAGGAGTTGTAGAGGTATTGCAGCTATGGTGCAGGATGTTTCTCCCTGTGTATTCGTGTGGGCTGTTATCGTCGCCTTGTGGAAGGGTGTTCTGTTGTTCAGCTCAGTGTTAGTGTTTCACACAATTTCGAGGCTATACACAGTGAATTATGATCATCATGTGATGTTATCACGTAGGACTGGTGTAATAGTAGGGTGCTTATTTATGTGTCGCGGCAATGAATGACCCGAAAGGAGGATTACTCGATTCATGGTTTCGAGGTTTAGGATTTAATTCCGGCTGAGGAAAGGCAGTTGGACTATGGATGCTCATGCCTTGGTTGACGAAGTAGCAAGACTTGATATTTTTGAACGTGGTGGAATTCTCATTGTATAGTCGGACCTTCAGTTGATGCTAATAGGCAATGAACGGACTCTTACAGCTGGTGGACAAGCATGGGCTTACTCATTTCGTGATGGTTGTACCCAGGGCAATGTCGTTAGAAGATGTCGATATGGAATTCCACAGGTGGGCTATCTCCTGTGAGCATGTTAGTGGTTGCATGATATTGATGAAGTTCCTACAAAGAATTCTACTTACTACCCAGCAGGAGGTTGAGTGCGCGATTGTGGTTGTTAATTTGGAACGTTTTATGAAATGTTTAACAAGAGATTGTGAGAAATTTGGTGGGTTAACGGTGTGAGATCATGGTAACTGAGAAGGAGGGGTTATTGTGAGTTCTAGATTTAAGTGATTGTAGCTTGAAGCTAAGTGGGGGAGCCTACCGTCTACGATTGGGTCATGTAGTTGTGTGCCTTGGCAATATTGGGTTGTCGGTACATTGGTATATTAGTTATAAGTAAGGAAAGAAAACATCAAGGGTAATTCGGGCAAAGGACTTGATGAATGTGTGCTACATTTTGCCTTATCGATACATGTGCAGATTTTGGAATGACTTAGAGTTTATGCTTCTTGCGGATGTGATATACAATGAAAAGAATTCATCCGGTTACTTCTTTGGGAGTATGCATATGCTAACAGAGCGCTAGAGTTTGGTTATATATTCGGGACTAGGTCAGAGTGGGTGACTCTCAACAATGGTTCTAGTAGGTTCAAGAATTAAATCGCGGTGTCTAATGATTTTAGGTTTGTTATGTGTTTGAGGACTGGGTTTTGTAGCAGAGTGTGAAGGATACTTGAGAAATTTCTATGTTATCATCGGGTCTGTGGTGCAGTATTGGAGGTAATAGGAGAAATAGCTTCGGAGTCGCAGGAGGTCTTTCCGAATGGGTGTATTAGTTGGAGTTACTAGTGAGTGCATGAGGACGATATGAGATGGCTTATGGGTATTGAGACGATGTGGTCTCGTGATTTGGGTCACACGAGATGAGTGTTGTTGAGGTCGGTTATGTGTTTGAATAGAACTATTATTTCGAAGTCAATTCAAGAGCAAATTAGAAGAAGTCGAGTCAATTAGTAATGGTTTGAATCGGCATGGTTGTGGGAATGATCAGTTCCTTCAGTATGGTAAGGCTATACATGTGATTCGTGGCCGTACGTACGGGCTTGACATCTATCGTAACTTGATTGATTCTAAGGTATTTGATTTTGATGGCCTTATTAGGTGTAAATGGATTCCGGAAGAGTTATGGCAGTTTAGACCATGACTTGAAGTTTGCATTTTCTGCGGCTATGAAAATTTGGTTGCGTGTTGCAATTGTCCTTCTGAAATGAGTTAAGTGAAAGGTTTCGAGCCAAGCAAGTGTTAATTCTACTAATGGTTCAGGGCTTATGATGAAAGTCTTGTACTCTAGCGCAGTAGCATGTTAGGTGCAGCGAGCCGTATGGAAATTGAAAGTTGAGGATCAAGGTTGCAATTCGATTTTGATGAGAATGTCACAGGCTCGGAGGGGCGAGGGAGGATTTCAGGTGTTCAGAGTATGCTGGCACTATTTTCAGACAACATGAGGATGGTCTGTTTGTGGAAGAAGTGTTGGGTATTGAAATGGAGATGCTTGACTAGCACTATAGAAATAGCATGGTCGATGGCCATTGATGTTCAAATTTTACTACCTAGTGCAAAAGGTTGCGGGAGTATATCCCACAAGAAGACCGTATAAGTGTGACGTGTTAGTCATTTGATTGTTAGAGAATGAAATCAGTTATAGAGATTCTGGTACTGTCGCTAATGGGAGAGTTTATGCCTGAGAGGCACTCTATTCCTGTGTTTGTGGACTGTGGGACTTTGTTCGGATTAGACGGCTGCTCGTATGTGTCATGAATAGGGTCACTGTGGGTCTTTGGAAGGTTGTTAACCCAGTATGGGATGATCGAAATCGAATTGAGGTCCGTTGGTAGATCTAATGTGAATGTATGCTCTACATCATGTTGGAGGTGTTTATTCAGTATAGCATTGCTTATGGGGGAGTCTTCGGGCATTGGATATTATTCTTCTTGTCAGCCATTCTATGTAATACTCTATTATTCCATGGGGGTTTTGAGATGGCTTGATTATTCGCACATGTGTTGTGATCTCGTATAGCTTGTGGTGTTATATGAGCAAGATGACTCTCGAGATGCAGGTAATTTATTGCCCCTTAGTCGTGCTTGGGTTTTTGTAGCGCATGGCACTATCTGTCTCCCCAAGGTTATATTTATGCACTTGAAGTGCTTGTGGTCAATATTCGAGCATTTCGTGGGTATGAGCATTTTGGCTTGGTAGGTATTTCCTTATTGATCGTTATGTGTGGATCGGGTGGCACGCCACCACGAGCATGATGTTTGGATTGGGTTGCAAGCCGCAACAGTATCATGTGCGGATCAGGTTGCATGCTGCAACAGTGAGATGTTGGGTATGGTTCCTTATACTTATTTTGGTGTGCCTTATTTCTCATCTCTGATATATGTTCATAGCGTCTATTAGGCCATTTTATTCGTTACACGGGCTGAATATTTCTTTACCTGAGATCGTTTTTCCTTAATTAGTTATATTCGAGTTGTGACTTGTTGACGCATTGATGTCGTCATATATGATTTTAGGTGGTTTTTGATGTGGATTATCGGTCGAGCAGCTTGTACTGGGTGAGATGAGGTTGTCGAGCCTGGAATCAGTACAATTATATTTATATAAGGCATATTAGAGGGAAAATGTCACTATTCAGTTTAAAACGAGGCAAGGGTTCTTGTTAAGCAGAGGAATTTCATGAGTTATTGATTTGGCAGGTGGTTATGAATTTATACACATCTCTTTCATCATTATTGTATTGCGATGGTAGGAACTAGACTTATATGTGTTATGTTATATACCAGGGGCATCAAATTCGTGAATTTGCAGATATTCCGGTTGGAGGATGTTATATTGGGCATGCGAATTATGCGGTGCAATGTGTGATTACAGCATGGGTGGATGATCATGTTTTGGGTTCAGCGTATTGAGATTGATACGTTATTCGTATGTTAGAATAAGGTCTCGTAGAAAACGTTGGATGTTGGAATTTGGTTCTAAGGCTCGTGGGCTGAGGTAGCAGGAAGGATCATAAGTCTGGCTTGAACTAATGTGCTCACATAGGTTGTGGTGGCACGGGTAGGTGCACGAGGTGTTAAACGGCGATTTGGACAACTTCAGAACAGTTCTTGGCACGTCCGAAGACGAACGTATGTTTAAGTTGGGGAGAATGTAATGACCCGACTGGTCGTTTTGATCTTTAGCGCATCGTTCAGCGGTTTGAGGCCATGAGCAGCTTTACTTCATGTTTTATGACTTGTACGTGCGGTCAGAATTGAATTTTGGGAAGTGCGGAGTTGATTCGGAAGGAAATTCTCAATTTGAAATCTTTAAGTTGGAAGAGTTAACCAAGGTTTGATTTTTGAGTAAATGACCTCGGAACCGGGATCTGAAGGTTCCAATTGATTTGTATGATGATTTCGGACTTGGACGTATGTTCGGGTTGAGTATTGTGTGGTATGGGAGTGTTTCGGCCTTAGAATAGGTTCGTATAGTGATTTGTGACATGTACATAAAATGTGGCGTCATTCCGGAATATTTAGATATTAATCGGATGCGTTTGTCGAAGTTTGAATGTTTGAAAGTTAAAAAAAGGATTTGATCGTCGATTTGTGATTTTGATGTTATTCGTAGCGTTTCGAGACTTTGGATAAGTTTGGATAAGGTATTGGGACTTACTGGTGTGATTGAACGGGGTCCCGGAGGCCTCGGGTGTGTTTTGGCATGATTTCGGATCATTTCTCTATGATTTGTAGCTGCTGGTTTTCTTGTGTGTTTGGTGTGCATCGCGATCGTACAAGCAGGGTTGCAATCACGAAGGTTTAGCTAGGCGGGTGGAGATTTTGTTCATCGCGATCGCATAAAACGGGTCACGATCGCGGAGCTGGAGCAGGTGGTTCTTCACGTTTGCATTGGCAGAGTCGCGAACGCGGTGGGTTGTGGAGGCTGGCCTGTTTGGGAGAGTTGTGCTATGCGATCGCGGAATTGGGAATAAATTATATTTGAATTCGTGGTGTTATGGGTAATGTTTATCTTCGAATATTTTTAGAATTCGAGCACGTGGGCCTGTGAGTTGACTTTATTGACTTTTCGAGCAGAGTTGAGAATTATTATAAATTGAATAATTAAGAGTATTGGAGTATATTTTGATTGGCTTGCATGTTATTTGATTAGTTTCAAATCGATGGGCATTGGTTTGAGGTGTTAGAGAGGCGTTGGAGCCGACTATGGAAATTCGGAGCGAGGTAAGTCTCATGTCTAACCTTGTGAGGGGAAAACTACCCCGTAGGTATTAAAAATTATTATGTGCTACTAATTGTGAGTGTTATGTACGCACGAGGTGATGAGAGTCCGTACGTAACTTAAACATATTTCTGTCCGGGTAGACCTAGGACTTTATCATGTAATGTTTGAATTAATTGAACCCAATTTGCTAGCTTAGTTAATTGAATTTATAATTGAAATTGATTAGAGAATGTATTAGGCCAATCTTTGTCACCTTGAGTTGTTTGGTGATATATTTAATAAACGGTAAAAGTCATGATTTACTTTATGCTCCTGTACATGTGTTGTAAGCATGTGACTCGCAACTCGCTAAGTTTCTTCCTTTCCTGTGGATCGGTCCTGTCATGCCCCGACCTCGGGGAGCGCGACCGGCGCTCAACCGAGATACCCCGGTCAAGCAAGCCTTTACAATACCTTTTACCCAATGCACCCATGAATAAAGAGAAGAATACATTAGACAGTAAGAGGTAATGTGAATAACACCAGTTCATTTGCATTAGTTACGTCATTAACAAGTCTCCAAAACAGTACATTGTACAATCATAGTTAAAGTGGAACAGATGATACAATTACAGCATTTTTAGTTTAACCTTCCCAAATACGGATACAACCCACACTATGGTTACGGAGCCTCTAACAGGAATAAAAGAGTGCTATGACAATGCCGGCAACAAAGCCCCGGCTATACCTCAAAATGCTATGTACAAAGGAAAAGAGATACAGGACCCCGAAATGAAGTGGGGCTCACCAAGTCAGCTGAGGAGAGGGTGTGCTGCTATTACTGATCAATACCACCTGCATCCATTAAAGATGCAGCGCCCCCGGCTAAAGGGACGTTAGTATATATGGAATAGTACTAGTATGTAAAACTAAATACCCTCTCAATAGAACGAGTAACAGTAAACGGAGAATAAAATATAAAATCAATAAGAGACTTAAACAGTATCAAGGTGTCAAGTTAGGGGAAAGGTAAATTTCAAGTAAGTCTCAGTAATTTAAGTTGGGAGATCTTTAGCACCGATACACCACTGTGATTTAGCACGGAGTCCGATCTCAGCCCGACTGGCTAAGCCGTCTCACCCCGAGACATACACTCACAATACAACCATATGCACGGCATGGCGTCCGATCTCAGCCCGACCGGCTAAGCCGTCTCACCACAATATTGTGTGGGTCGACATCACATATTGCTAGCTATAATCTCATCTCATCTAAGGGGAAACATCTCAACACCCCAATCTCATCCCATATAATGGGAAACAATCTCATCACACTAACACGGGGATTTACCCCTCAATCACTCCTACACCGGCACGTGTAGTTTCGGGGTTAGGTTGTTCTGACCTACCTTTCCTCGGTTGCTAACCGATACTCACAAGGCATTTTCTATAAAAAGGATTTACCACTCAATTCATATTCTCTTACATGTCATTCATTTTATTGGCACCATTGTTCATAACGCAATATCATTCTTGGCACATTAGCCGTACTTCATAATTTGTGCTCACTATTCCACTTTCAAACATTATCACGGATTGTCAACAACAAACATTTCTATTCAATACATTAAGCACACATTTGAGCAATTTAGGGTCTTAGGCACATATGATTTCTTACACAATTTGATGTGATCACTTTCACTTGGGCGACTTGAAGTCACAACATTTTAATACATACTCACACTTTGAAAATGCTCCCTAAGAATAGCATAATATGATAAGAATACTCCGGAACATATTTTGAACATATTCATATATATACATCTTCCGACACCAAACTTATTCAGAAAAGTCAATCCATAATGGACAACTCGGGACTTACAAGAACATCGTGGGAGTTTCAATTCTAAGAGAGAAGTTTAGCCAACATACCATGCCTCGAGCTTTTTAAATTACTACAATGTTCCGTAAATATTAGCCACTTCGATCTATTTAGAGATATAGCAAAATTGAACAGAAATTAGGAAAGAGTTCATAGTTCCAGCTCACTTGAGCATTTTATCAAACACTAGGTGTGCATTAAGGTTTCAAGGTCCTCCTATGGTGGATTCTTTAATCCCATTACCCAAAGTTTACCCAAATGAGATCAACAATCTTCCCACTACCCTTGATGGTACATGCATGTAAAATAAACAACTCCCACACCCAAGAATTGCTTGGCTTATTACCTATTATCAGTTAAAATCAAGAAATTGAGGGCTATGGAGTAGAATCTTACCTCTAGGATGAAGACCTAATAAATTCTTCTGGGAAATTCTTCAACTTTGAGCAAGAATTGATAATGATAAGCTTAGGAACTTCCCCACTCACTCTATGGCACTCCCTCACTCTAGAAATATAAGTTTTAACCTATGGGGTCGGGTTCAAAAATTAGAAAAAATGAAGCCCCGATGCAGATTTGCGATCGCATATGCAACCGCATAACACTTCTGCGGTCCGCAAAATGGGCCGCATAATGGCCCTCCAGAACTTGGCACTCCTGCCTCACTCTGCGACCGGTATGTGGTCTACAGACCTATTCTACGGTCGCATAATACGCCGCAGAACTTCCCTCCAGAAATGTTTTGTGATGGGCTTGCGATGGGTTATGCGACCCACAAAATTATTATGTGTCCGCATAATGGTTCGAAAATTTGCCTAGTTTTCTGCCTCAGTCTACGGCAGATCTGCGGTCCGCAGATCAGTTCTGCGACTGCAGAGTAGATCGCAGAAACGCCCTGCATTTTCAAAAGTTTTCTTCAACTTCCCAACATACTATACAACCTAAAAAGACCGAACCACGGCGAGCAAGCTCACCACGAAGAATCTCTACAATCATCAACCCATAAGTCCACTTCGGCTCCACGAAACCCCAAGTTTTAGGTTATATTTTACGGGGCCTTACATCCTCCCCGCTTAGGATCATTAATCCTCGAATGAGGGTCAAAATTCACCATTAGCACCCAGTCAGCCTCACATGCGCGCTCGCGCACCTGGGTGGCATCCTGCTCGATTTTTCGTTTATTTCATTAAGTGCATGATTGTCCGTTGATCCCCGAGCACGATCCCAACTTAATCCTTGGGTTTTCACTAAGATTTCAAAGCTCCAAAATGGTGTGAATTCATCCCATAACATCTACATAGCTCGAGATCACTCCTATATGGCATAAAATATACAATTAGTGCATAACACTAGCGATCAACGCTAAAACTCAATTAAAGTGCAGTAAATTAGAGTACGATTATCAACTAAAACATGCAATTATAGCCTACCATCAACACCCCACACTTAAACCATTGCTCGTCCTCGAGCAATCAAACTACATTTTATAACCACACGACCTTTTAAAATAATTCTCATAACTCATCATACCAAGAATATTTAAAATAGACTAAGCACTCTTACGTAACATCCTAGCCTCAAGATTTGACTCAAAAGCACTACGCATTATTTATAACTCACTCACTTACTCTAACACAGAGGCCAACGACATTACCTTTCTTTCATGAATCACGTGCCCTCACAACAAAAGAGTAGCTCCACAGGGATTGGAGTTAAACAGTATTTTTGTAGTTTATAGCTTGATTGCTATCCAAGATGATCAACAATTGAGATTTGTATGATTAAAACTAAAATTTAACTAAGAGTTTAAACTATTGACTAATGACAATCACAGCAATGAGCAAGAAAGATATCAATGGGAGAAAATAGGGGTTGATTGAATAGGTGCAAGATACTTGTCTGGGATTTAACTCTAGCTAATTCACTCCTAAGGTTCAAGTGAGTCTCTCGAATTCACTCAATTATTAGTTCAAACGTTCAGTAGAAACTCCTCTCTCGATTAAGTCTCAACCTCACAATATGAACCAATTTATGCTCGGTGAAAATATGCAAGAATTCGTAGTAGAATGGTCTTTAGGAGAACCTCTTTCGATTATCCTCCTAACTAGGTCTAAACAATAATTCAAATAGCCTCTTTCGATTACTAAGAAGAATCAATGAATTCAACCAACAAGATAATGCAAAAACATTACAAGTTATGCCTCTTTCGATTACATGAACATGTGAAAATAGATGCAACAATTAAAACACCCAAAACGATTCAATACATACAAACTAGAGTTAATAATACACAAAAAAATATCAATACACTAAATCCATCAATCCCTAAAGATAAATACTCCATAAATATGGAGTAATTCATCACAAATAAATTTAAGTTAAAGGAAAGCATAAACGATCCAAGCTCTTGTCTTGAGTGAGGATTGAATCATGAAATCCTTGTGCTCTTGCTTCTCCCACTTCTTCATAGCCTCCTTAGGTCTTAGATGTGTCAAAAGTCCCAAAAATACCTTGTTTCTATGTATATATACCAAGTAGGGTCGGGCCCAAATGAACACACCTTATCATACGCGAAATAGGTCTCTTTCCGTAATAGGACATGCGTGGCCGCGCACCTGGGAGTGTGCTCGCGCATATGGCCGCGCATTTGGAAGGTATTCTGCCTCACATGTGCTCCCAGTGCGCGCTCGCGCACCTAGGTGGCATCCTACTCGATAACTCTATTTCTTTTGTTAAGTGCATGATTGTCCGTTGATCCCCGAACACGATCCCAACTTAATCATTGAGCTTTTACTCAGACTTCAAAGCTCCAGAATAGCTTGAATTCATGCCATAACATTTACATAGATCGGGATCACTCCTACAAGGCATAAAATACATAATTAATGCAAAATACTAGCGATTAACGCTCAAACTCAATTAAAGTAGCGTAAATTAGAGTGCGATAAGCAACTAAAATAAGTAATTATAGCCTACCATCAGTGACTCCCTATAACACACACCAAAAGTTCCAAAATTTTGACTAACTCCCTAGATTTCTAGAAATTTTGCCATAGTCTCCCCTGTAATTGGGACCCATCCACCTGCAAGAGAATCCCAAAACCAGTCCTAACAACATAACCACAACACAATGATATAAAACAATAGGGAAACAAAATCGGCCACGATGCCATTAAGCATTACATTACCAAGGAGGAGCAACCTCAACATAAGCCCCACAATGGAAACATAGTTTATAGAAAGTTAGCTTTCAACATCATGGACACAATTACATAGTTATTCAAATAAATTAGGATACTTCTTCTTCATCTCATCCTTGGCTTACCGGGTGGCCTCTTCGACTTGTTGTCTTCGCCATAACACTTTCACGGAGGCAATTTCTTTGTTCCTCAACTTTCGAACTTTCCTATCAAGAATGGCAACTGGAATTTCTTCATACGTCAATTCTTCTTTAATCTCAATTGTCTCAACAGGAACAATAAGCGACGGATCTCCAACCACCTTCTTCAACATGGATACATGAAACACCCGGTGCACTAAAGACATATCTGGAGGTAGTTCTAGCCTGTAAGCCAACTGACCAATCCTCCGAATGATTTTGTACGGTCCGACATACCTCGGACTTAATTTCCCTTTCTTACTGAACCGCATTATACCCTTCATAGGGTAAACCTTCAAGAATACCCAATCATCTTCTTTGAACTCTAAATCCATACGACGAACATCCGAATAGGACTTCTAACGACTGTGAGCAGTTTTCAACCACTCCTTAATGATCTTAACCTTCTCCATAGCCTGATACATGAGGTCCAGCCCTATCAGTTCTACTTCCCCAATCTCGAACCACCCAATGGGAGATCTACATCTCCTACCATATAAAGCCTCGAACGGTGCCATCTGAATGCTAGCATGATAACTGTTGTTGTAGGCAAACTCTATGAGCGACAAATGATCATCCCAGCTACCCCTGAAGTCAAGAACACAAGCGCGCAACATATCCTCAAGTGTCTGAATAGTCTGCTCAGCCTACCCGTCAGTCTGCGGGTGAAAGGCTATACTAAGATTCACCTGAGTACCCAAACCGTACTGAAACTTCTTCCAAAAATTAGCTGTGAATTGTGCCCCTCGATCTGAGCTAGTAGAAACTGGAGTGCCATGCAACCTAACTATTTCCTTGATATACAACTGAGCATATTGTTCTGCTGTGTCGGTAGCCTTAACAGGTAAGAAGTGTGCTAATTTTGTGAGTCGGTCCACAATTACCCAAATCGAGTCGAACTTGCAAGGCATGTGAGGTAGTCCCACCACAAAGTCTATATTAATCATCTCTCACTTCTATATTGGAATTTCTATGTTATGTGCCAACTCACCGGGTCATTGGTGTTCGGCCTTTACTTGTTGACAATTTGGGCATCTCGCCATAAAGTCCGCTATAGTCCTCTTCATATCATTCTACCAGTAGACTTCCTTAAGATCATGATACATCTTTGTAGATCCCGGGTGCACGGAGTACCTAGAATTATGAGCCTAGGTCATAATTCTTTCCCGGAGACCATCCAAATTTGGAAGACATAGTCGCCCTTGGTACCTTAGTGTACCATCATCCATGCTAAGAGAAAAGACCATGGTCTTATGTTTATGAATCCCCTCCTTCAATTGTACCAATAATGGGTCGTTGTACTATTTTTCCTTAACTTCCAAAACAAGCGATGATTCAGCCCTATTTTGCACAATCACTCCTCCTTCGTTAGAATCCGCAAGGCGAACTCCCAAACTAGCCAACCGATGAACCTCCTTGGACATTGGCCTTTGATATGTCTCCAACTGAGCCAAACTACCCATAGATTTCCGGCTAAGAGTATCCACTACAACATTAGCCTTCCTCGAATGATATAGAATATCGATGTCGTAATCCTTGAGTAATTCAAGCCATCTTCTCTGCTTCAGATTCAATTCCTTCTGTTTGAAAATATATTGAAGACTCTTATGGTCCGTGAATATATTCACACGGACCCCATACAGATAATGACGCCAAATCTTCAATGTAAATACCATCGCCGCAAGCTCTAAGTCATGTGTTGGATAGTTCTTTTCATGATTCTTGAGTTGCCTAGAAGCATGAGTTATAACCTTGCCATGTTTCATTAATACACACCCAAGTCCGATTCTTGAAGCATCACAATATACCAAAAACCCACCTGTACCCTCTCGTAAGTTCAACACCGGTGCCCTAGTTAATCTTGATTTCAACTCTTGGAAGCTCCTTTCACAGGCATCTGACCATTGGAACTTAACCGCCTTCTGCGTCAATTTAGTCAACGGAGAGGCATGAGCAGAGAACCCCTCCACAAACTTCCTGTAATATCCTGCTAAGCCCAAAAAACTGTGAATCTCTATTGGGGTAGTAGGTCTAGGCCAATTCTTCACAGCTGCAATCTTCTGAGGATCAACCTCAATTCCTTCTCTGGATACCCGGATCTTAAATCAATCTTGGAAAAATACTTAGCACCCTAAAATTCGTCAAACAAATCATCTATCCTTGGCAGTGGGTACTTATTGAGATGCATCTCTTGTTCGCGTCGGTCGACCCTCGGCAGTATACACACTACTCTGGATCGGGCCATCGGCCTCGGCATAATCGTGCGTGATACCGGTAGGAGTCCGAATATTCATGAGATTTTCCTTTATTTAGACCCACTATTAGTATGGTATTCCGTATCCGTTTAAGATTGCACTTGACATTTTTTATCTATTGAGATAGTATATGATATTTGAAGATTTATTTCGTCAAAAGGAATGTTGGAGGACTTTGATGGTTACAGTTTTTACCTTATTATTATTGTTGTGCTTCATATCTGTATATGATTTATCATATTGATTTATTGGACCACTAGTGAGTGTCGATGTCGACCTCTTGCCACTACTTCTCCGGGGTTAGGTTAGATACTTACTAGGTACGCATTGATTTACGTACTCATGCTACACTTCTGCACTAAACATGCAGGATCTGACAGGTTCATTTTGTGGTTATCCTGGCACGTAGGCGCAACTGCTGAGTGGGCTTTATGGTGAGCTGCTTTCGATGCTACACATCGCAGCCCTCAGATTCTCCATCTTATTTATTTACTTTATCATGTCTATTTTATATTCCATACATATGTATTATTATTGCACTCTTTAGTAGACGCTCATGCACTTGTGACACCGGGTTCTGGGATGTTCTAGAATTTATTTGTGGTTTTGCTTAGCATTGTGTCACGACCCCAAAATCCAACTAGTCGTGATGGCACCTAACTCAACCCGTTAGGTAAGCCAATTAACAACTATCCAATTTAATGAGATTGATTAAGAGAAGAAATGATAATACAACTACTTTATACAAGAATTTCCCAAGGACTGGTAGTACAAATTATGAGCTTCTAAGATTTAGATTTTTACAAGACTGAACTGAAATAATTACAACATCTGTTTGAATTGTATATGAAGAGAATTCGAATCTAATGCTATCAAGGACAAGTGATAGCCATAACTGAAACGCAGGTACATCTTCAGGTCTAGCTCCCGCCGTACGCAGCAACATCAGCATCCAACATCTGCATGCAAGGTAAAGAAGTGTAGTATGAGTTCAACCGACCCCATTAACTTAATAAATAACAAACCTAGCCTTAGGTTGAAAGTAGTGATGAGCTGAGACAAGGGTCAGAGTCCAAATCCCATAACCAGCAATAGTTTATAACAATCATAATAAAAATAGTGCAAGAAAAATAACCCAGAGGTATGATGCTCAACTCGTTCACAGTTACGGGAAAATAGGCATGTTTTTCAAATAAAACAGTAAAACCCAAATCTTTTACCGAAAGCATCAAAATATGAGTAAGTTTGTAAAACCGTGATTTTCTTTCCAAAACTTTTCAATAGGTAAATGTTTCATTATCAAATGGCATGAGTAAAGTACATCTCTATGCATACATGTCAATGTGTATGACAAGTCATGAATGACGTGATACCGTACAGCATGAGGAAAATGCATCTCTATGCCTGTATGTCAAGTGTGCATGTCGAATGCAATGCAACAAAGTGAATAAATCATATGCATACTCTCAGAGTATAAATTCACTCAATCAACACAGTCACTCAGTCCTCACAGTCACTCAGTCCTCCCAACCACTCGACACTCGCACTCACACTCAGTAGGTAACTGCGCTCACTGTGGATGTGCAGACTCCGGAGGGGCAATTCCAGCCCAAGCGCTATAATAAGCCAATCATGGCATGAATCAAATAAACATATTACGGCGTGCAGTCCGATCGCGTAAATATGCTCACAATCAGGCCCTCGGCCTCACTCAGTCATCAATCTCTCGGGCTCACAAGAATCATGATAATCTGCCCAAACAGTAATGATATGATGTATAAATAAAGGACAATAGAGAGTCAGATATGATATGCAATTAATAGCTGTGACTGAGCATAAATTTCAAATTAAGCAATTAATTCAACATGTAACACGACCTCTGTGGGTCCCAACAATGCCAGCATGTGGCCTAAGCATGATTTCTAACATGGATCACAGCTCAATTACTCTAGCACGTAGAGATTTCATAGTTACAGATAAGATTAGGTAACTACACACTACCACAGAAATAACTGAGTCACAATTCACACGGTGCACTCCCACACGCCCGTCACCTAGCATGTGCGTCACCTCAACAGAAAACACATATCATGCATATTCAGGGGTTCATACCCTCAACACCAAGTTTAGAAGTGTTACTTACCTCGAACAAGACAAATCCAATACCGAGCAAGCCAAACGATGCTCCAAAAATACCATCTCGCGTGTACCGACCTCCAAACAACTCGAAACTAGCCAAAAATAACTCAAATACATCAAATGAAGCCCAAGGAAACAATTCCAAATGATAAAGGTCGAATCTTTAATCAAAAGCCAAAAATCAACCAAAAATTCAAAACCGACAAAACTCACAAAATCTGATAACCCATTCAATTACGAGTTCAACTATACCAGTTTCACTCAAATCCGACTCTGAATCGATGTTCAAAACTCAAGAATTCACTCTATGAAACTTTAATTAAAAAAAACCCAACTTTCTCTCTTAAAATCATCAACCAAATGCTAAAAATGAAGATAGATTCATGAAATATAAATAAAATCAAGTAAAGAACACTTACCCCAATCTGTATGGTGAAAATCACCTCAAAAAGCGCTTCAATCCGAGCTCCATAGCTCCAAATATGCAAAAACTGCTGAAACCTCCAAAATATAGTACTATATAATCACTGGGCAAATTAATGAACCGCGATCGCGGAACAACCTTTGCGATCGCGATAAATAACCTGCACTGCCTCCACAAATATGCTACGCGATCGTGAACCTAGTCATGCGAACGCGAAGCTTACAGGTGCCCACATTCCGCAACCGCTTTCCCTCACACGCAAACGCGGTGAAGAAGCTCCCAACTCCATCTCTCAGCTCAGCCCTATGCGAACACGATGGCTCTTATGCAAACGCGATGACCAATCTCCAGAAACCAATGTGAACGCGGACATCTACTCGCAAACACGAAGAAGGAACTACTCAACTCCAGATTTTTCATCTACGCGATCGCACCTCTAACTTCGCAATCGCAAAGAAGACTTGGTGCACTAGACATCAGTAGGAACCAGCAAGGCCAAAATGAAGGAAAATGATCTGAAACACGTCTGCAACTCACCCGAGCCCCTCGGGACCCCGTCTGAATATACCAACAAGTCACATAACCTAACACGAACCTACTTGAGGCCTCAAATCACGCATAACAACACCAAAATGACGAATCACACTTCAAATCAAACCTAAATGAACTTTGAACTTTAAACTTCCAAAACTCGCGCCGAAACATATCAAATCAACCCGTAATGAACTCAAATTTTGCACACAAATCCCAAATGACATGACAAAGCTATTCCAATTCCCGAAACTACAATCTGAATCTGATATCCTCAAAGTCAACTCTCGGTCAAACTTATGAATTTTCTAAACCTTCAAATTTCTAACTTTCGCCAATTAGCGCCGAAACCTTCTAGAGTTATCCAAATGTAAATTCGGGTATATGCCTGAATCCAAAACCACCATCCGGACCTAACGGAACTATCAAAACTCCATTTTGGGGTCAAATACACAAAGGTCAAACTTGGTCAACTCTTCCAACTTAAAGCTTCAACACATGAAATTAATTCTTCCAAATCACTTCCGAGTAACCTGCAAACCAAAACTGACGATTCACACAAGTCATAATACATCATACGGAGCTACTCATGCTCTCAAACTACCGAGCGAAGTGCAAATGCTCAAAACGATCGGTCGGGTCGTTACACATTGACTCACTTTTTATTATTTATTCTATTTAAATTGTAAGTTTTACATGATTTTAATGCATTAATTTCTTTATCTAATAAAATTTGCGATTTCAAAAATAATAAAATAAATAACTGAGTTGGTAGTTCACCGTTGGCTTGTCTAACGACGGCGTTGGGCGCCATCACGATTTATATTGAGAATTGGGTCGTGGCTACACCAATATAGTCCTTTTCGCAGGATGATAAGTTGAACTAGAATTTTTATATATTTAATATAATTACATCATCAGGGATTATAATAGAATAAATAAAATCTTTTCATCCGAGGTCGTTGATTCTAGTACGAGAAATGAGAAAAATCATGATACTTAATGGGTCTCATGCACTACAAAATGAAGCGCCAAAGCGGATTCCAGAAATGTGGTGTGAAAATTTTTGTTAAACGAGTTGGGAAGTGATCCTTTGCTAACTTTTTTTATCCACCTAGTTTTATCCTAACGTTCTTCAACAACCCTAGAAAAAAAAACATAAAAAAACAAAAAGAAAATTGAATGGCTCTTTAATGATTAAAAACCCTGTCCGTTCATGCGGCCGTTCTGCCACATGACTACAGTCCTTAATTTTCAGCGTACTCATCTTAATCTTTGTGTATGTGAGTTGTGCGTGTACTTAATATATTTAAATATAAATTTTTTAATATCGTAAACATAAATATTATTAGAATGTATTTTAGTTATAAAATAAATATTAAAAGAAAATTTAAAGATAAAAGAATCAAGAAAGTAGGGATCAGGAATTTCTTGTTCATTGAGTCCTAAAAAGTTATTTTATCTTAACTCTTCAAGATATTACGGATATAATGTATAAGAATATTTAATGTAAAATTTATTTTTAAAGAATAAAAAAGTTGATTGATATTTTAATTGAGTTTCACGCTTTTATAATAGTATAGATAGATAGATAAATAATAATAATAATATAATTTTTAAATACGTGTTGCACGTTTATCTCAAAGAAATGAATACAAATTTTAATATTATTTAAAATCTATTTGAGTTATACAATAGTATTTTAAGGAAAAAAAATAAGTTCTTGAAAATCATAAATACTTATTTTATTTAGGTAATGCAATAAATGAAGAAATGTACCTTGCAAAGTTCCTCTCATATCTTATTGAATACCAACGTATTAGAATTTTACTAAAAAGGCATGAATACTCGAAAAACATATGTCTATATTATATGATAGAATTATTACTCAATAATTATCGATAGTTAATTAGTTAATGCTGAAATATCTTATTAACATTGATAAATTATCTCCAATGGAGATTAAAATTGTGAGATAATTTTATTGTATATGACCGGCCATTTTTGTATAATGGAATCATCCATTTATTTTTCATCATATAAGTTTCTTTCACCTGCACCTTATAATTGTATAAAAACGGGAGATTATGCACGTACAATTTACAAAATAATAAAGTCTATGCAAAAGACAATTGAAAATCTGGAACCATAAAGAAGAAAAAGAACGTGTTCGACCTTGAACAAATTAAATTAACTCCATATTGACAACATAATACGCTTCGACATATTTTTTAAATCCCTTGCCAATAACTCTCCATCGAGATGATCACTTTAGCTTTGCTATGTCAGAAAACGGGCCTTTAAACTCAAGGAACTCAACAATTTCATACATAAGAAAATTATCTAAAGAAGCATACTCTGAAGAAATCGATTTTAAAATTAAATCACAAGCATGTTTGAAGTAATAATTGTACGTCTACCTTTCATTTATTGATTCTTCAAAAAAGAATTTATACATAAGTAACTTCATATCTCAAATACTATGGATGGATAATTTTTGAAAATATATTACCATATCCAAGCCTCAAGAAAAACATGTGTATATCCACACCACATAAAAGGAATTATACTTATTGAAAAAACTAATAAGTTTGGAGGAAAAAATAGAGAAAGACAAGTTTTGAAAATACGTACATGAATTGATGTATAAATGCTTGTCTCCTATTTTTGGCATGACTCTAGTATTCTATAATATTTGTACAACCTAAAACTCACACAAACTTGGTTTTGACTTACAAAATTAAATCCTTTTAGCTTCCAACTCTAAATCACGTTAATATCTCTAACATTATGTCACATAAATTAAATAAGAAAAAATGTATATAATACAAAATCTTAATGAATTTTAAAGTCTTAAATATTAGGACTCTTTAGTAGTTCAAATAAGGTTAGATTTAATAACTAAAATTTTAGTTGATTTAAGAATTCTAAATATTAGGAAAATAATTAATTTACTATTTTGTCTAGTGCAAAATTTATTTTTAAACGATAAAAAAAGCGAATAACATTTTGATAGGGGGTTTCGTGCTTTTAATATAGTACTAGTCTCTACGTTCGTGCGATGCACGAAGATCCTGTGGCAAATATTACCATGCACGTTTCAATGTAATAAACTTTCAATTGCATAGATATTATAAAACTAATAACATGTAAGATTCAACAACCAATTCCTTAAAATATAGCATATAATTCAAATCAACTCATAAATAATATTTTGACACAATCAAAGGTCAATATGGAACTAAACATTCTACAATCATACAGTTACGCGATTAAAGTTGTAAACATTTAAAGAATTTAACAATACTTAATATTATTTTCGTGATATTCACTGATTTTCTTTAATTTAATTAAGCCTTAACGATTAAGGTATATGAAAGTCATATTCATTAGACTAAGATAAAAAAAGGTCATTTAGATATTACTCCATTTTCTAGATTCAACTCTAAATTTGATTAATTAAACTCAAAATCATGTGCCTCATCCATGAGTATATTTCCTCATGCATAAGATGGTGTAGTGTGTTCAGATATGAGTATGACATGTGTACCTATATATACTTGTTTTCCTTCTTTTTTCCGGAAAATAAGTGATGTGGTCGTTCATTGTTTGGATCATATTTTAGCAATTTGTTTAGTTGTAAACTATTTTTCGGACTCCAAAATACCTAGCAACATTTTAGCATGAAGTTAGGAGGAGATCTTTTTATTTGGAGAAAATAAAGTCTTAGAATTTAAGTAAATCTAGAATTGTTTTCACGTTAAAAAGCCTTGTGATTGAACTCGTATATAATTTGAACCAGAAGAAAAAATCAAATCTGCTAGCTTATATTCAAATTCCAAATCATAGAAGAACAGGAGGATATATTGTCCATAGATAATCTTCACGTAATCTAATATTTCCAGCATGCCTAGTTCTCTTTTTTATCTAATCTAATTCTATCATAAATTTATTGGCTATTATGGTTTATTTCGATTTTCCAACCAAAGAGTGTAATGCTAATTTAATTATGATTTAGCATAAAGTTTCCTTTGCATACTTGAATTCGTTGATGACATTTCATTTCAAAATAGTAGGTGAAATTTCAATTGAAGTCAAAGTTTATATTATTACAATTTTATCCCATATGAACTTAATTATTAAAGTATATTTTTATCAACCAACATTATTGTTTGTGCTTTTAATATAATTATTCTCTATGTTTTTGCAACACACGAATATCTTTAGTGGCGGAGCAAGGATAAAGAATGGGGACTCAAGTAAATCTCCTTAGTTTGTAAATTATATTTACAAACAGAGCAAAACTATTTTTTTTAATTATGTATAAGTTGTTAAATTCCATTGACATAAAAGAAAATTCAAGTGAAGAGGTGTGAAATATTACGAAGTGCGTATCAAAAATATAAAATTTCAGTTGAATAGATATTCTAAATTGTTACTCACTATGTATAAAATTTAATAACAATTTTAAAAAAAGGGTAGCAGCAGCACTTGAATATTCGTGAGCAGGATATTCTCAAAGTGGTCATAATAGTGAATTCTCAATTTATGTTCAATTTTTCTTATTCTTCCATAATTGTGCTCAATATCCACGTTGAAGCACATATTCAAATAAATTCCTAGTTTGACCCAAAATCTACTTTGTAGGCTTGTGAAGTGTAGTTTATTTAAAAAGAAAATGACTCTCTATAGCTCCTTAAAATTTTAATAGCCCATATTTTTCCCCATTGACCCGAAATATCCCTCCGGCCCAAACATATTACATCTAATAGCTTGAAATGTCTATTTTGTATATTTTTTGTATAGTGACAATGAATTTTATATATTTTTTATATAGTGATAGTTTATTGTATATAAATTGTACAGTGATAGTCTATTTTATATATTTTTTGTATAGTGACAATCTATTTTGTATATTTTTTGTATAGTGATAGTCTATTTTGTATATTTTTTGTATAGTGACAGTTTGTTTTGTATAATTTTTGTACAGTGACAATCTATTTAGTATATTTTTTGTACAGTGATAGTTTGTTTTGTATAATTTTTGTACAGTGACAATCTATTTAGTATATTTTTTGTACAGTGATAGTCTATTGTATATAAATTGTACAGTAACAGTCTATTTAGTATATTTTTCGTATAGTGACAGTCTATTTTGTATATATTCTGTACAGTGACAGTCTATTTAGTATATTTTTTATATATTGACAGTATATATTGTATATATTCTGTATAGTGACAGTCTACTTTTACGCGTGTGATTATTTCTTCATCATCAACTTCTTTTTCGGGTCCAAGTGGTATTTTGTAAGTAAAGAACTTTTAAAGTAGGTATTGGCAGTGGGTTGAGATTTTAATGGTGGTTGGAAGTTACAAGTATAATTTCATATTAAGTTGTATATACACAATAAATATATATAAATTGTTTTTACATTGTTATATGTATATATATTGCATTCTGTATAACAATTTTCTTATAAAAAGTGTATATAGACTATTATATATTGTATAGAAATTGTATATACACTATTATATATAGTATAAAATTTACATATAAAGTGTATCCTGCATTTTTCACTGTATCATATCCCTAGTGTATCATTAGTATATCCTGAGCACTTTTGTATATCCGAAATGTATAGACTGTTTTACGATGTAAGGAAAAGGTATATTTTGCTCCAAGGTGTATAAAAGTGTATATACATTTTTATACACAAATGATTCATATTCTGCAAATGTATTTTTGTATAAAAATTATATATAAACTGTTAAATATGTATAGAAGGTGTATATTTACTGTTATGTAGTATATAAATATTTTATATACAGTATTTTCTGAGTTTGGCAATGTATTCTTAGTGTATTTCAAACGTATTGTGTCTCTTGAGTGTATAGACTATTTACATAATTTATAAAATTTGTTTATACACTGGCCTGACTTTATTCTTATTTTCTTCATCTGCCATCAAACTTTGAAACCCAAATTCTCATCCCCAAACTTCCAATACTCGAAGAATACAGTTTAAATTATAGTCGAAAATATAATATTTATTGTAATATAGAGAGGGATGAACATATATGTTTAAAAAGAAAAAAAAAGTGTTAGAAAGTGCGTTGGATAAAGAAACAAGTGAAAGCGTATGGAGATTTGAGTATTGGAAGTGGGTGATGAAGGAAACTTGAGGTAACAGAGAATGAAAAAGAGTTGCATTCTGAACCATTTATTTTTCTGCTTAAATTTGTTTTGTACCAAAAATTGGATCAGCATTTGTAGTTTTAAGCCCTTTAAGTGATTCTGGAAAAGGGATTTCAGCTGTTCAAACTACTCGTTGAGTTTCACTTTTCACATGTTAGCCGATGTAAGTATATTTTCGGCTACAAAGTGTTATATTAAATATTGGCTAGCGATTGTCAAACGTTTTGGCCGGGCGGCCAATTATGTCAAAAACCTAGTTTAAATGAGAAAAGAATTTCAGTTTTTGGTGATTTACAATTGTAACCTCAAGTTATATGAATATTTAAGGTTATAAATGTCTATCAACATTTCGAGAATATTTTAGTGGTTCAATATTTAGCATAAATTATTCGTCCTTTTATAATAATATAGATATAGATAGATCGATTAATAATATTATGCACACATTGGCAATTCTAACTTTCAGGTTAACAAGGAACAGAATTAAGTCCAAATGGTGTGATGTCAAATTGTAAGCGGACTCAAGGAAGTGGTGTAATGGAACATATAGGTGAAGGTTTCAAGTTATATATAATGACTTCGTAAAGAGTTCTTGTATTATTAGTGCAGTAGAATAGTAAAGATATTAGTGCAGTTAAATAAGAGTAATAAGTTAAATTAAAATCTTATTTATAAAATTAATTAATTGTGTAAATATCTTTTATAAAGTTAATATATATGTATTATCATAAAAGCACAAAAGCTCTTAGTGAAATCTTGTTAGCTTTTTTTTTTCTTTAAAAATTACATTAGTTAAAACTATAATTTAAGATACTTTTACTAATTTTTAAGACTTTAAAATCAACTATACTTTGATTATTAAATCTTTTTTTTATTGAACTAAGTATAACTTTAAATAATGAAATTAAAAACTGCACGCGATAATAAGAACAAATATCTAAGTAAACATTTAAAATTACATTGGGGGGGGGGGATGGTTGGATAGATTAAAAAACATTAATTCTACAAAATAAATCCAAAATTTACATTTTTGTTCACTATTTAAAAATAAAAATTTTGTTAGATAAAGTTATAATTACTGCTAAATATTTATAACTTGGGATGAACTAATATTAAGAATTTGAATTAACAAAAAATAAATTATTTTCTTAAATATTAGGACTAATAATTAAGTTGTTCAACAAATTTATGTTTTGCTTTCAGTAGTAGGTCAGAGAATAACAATAAATTTCATAAGATATTCCTATATAAGTCCTCATAATAAGGCATCTGATAACTTTTATGGGACGATTTTATTATTTATTGAGCAAGCTAAATGAAAAAATATTCATCATTTTAAGAAAATTTTCTTAATTGTTATTTTATAATTTATATCACTTAATAACATTGTTTAATATTATTCACGTTAAAATTTGCATATACATTAATATAGTTACACACACCGTAGTAACCTGTTTGGCCAAGCTTGTAAAATCATCTTATTTTAAGAATTGATTTTCTTAAAAGTACTTTTCAAAAACCGTATTTTTGGTGGTAATCAGTTTGTATTTGGATAATTAATTTGAAAAGTACTTTTCAGCAACAACTAGTGTTTGACCAAGATTTTTGTCGCGACCCAAAGTCTCACCACAGGCATCGTGATGGCACTTAGTCTCTAAGACTAAGTAAGCCGATTTTAATTACAATTCAAGCCATTTTTTTTAAACGAAACCAACAGTGAAAATAATTATAACACCTTCCCAAGACTGGTAATACTGAGTCACGAACTCTAACTGAATACATAGAATGATCACGAGGACCAAATATACAATATTGTTTCATTAAAAATTAACAATACAATGAAATGAACAGACTCCAAGGGACTACAACGACCAAGCAGCTCTACCTTGAATCCTTGCGATCACACTCTAACTCTATCCGGGTCCGATACCTCCAATACCTGGCTCTGCACAAAAATGTGCAGAAGTATAGTATGAGTACACCACGGTCGGTACCCAATAAGTATCAAGACTAACCTCAGTGGAGTCGAGACGAGGTACAGTCAAAACACTCACTAGTCTAATAACATGTTCGATATAGTATACAAAATAATACTGAAAAATAACTAGCAATGATAACAACAAAATCAACCGGTGATATAACAACAATGCAACAAGAACATCATAATTATTGCTCAAACGAATAAGGAACACAAGTACAACCAATTAATTAAGTCCTTCAAATATAAATTCTTTTCCTTCAAATATAAATTCTTTCACCTATATGTTTTTCAAATAATAATCTTCAGGATATAATACTTTCCAATAAATATATTTTCAAGTAAAAGTCACCATGTGACATCTCATTTTACAATCATAAAAATTACGGGTCTCAACCCACTTTCATATTTTTCACGGCACCTCGTGCCCATATTTCTATCACCATCACACGGACAACTCATGTATCAATAATAAAATTATCATATTTTTCCCGGCACCTCATGCCCATATTATTTTCATAACTGCACGGACAACTCACGTACCAAAATATCAATATATATAAGATCCACAGGATCAATTTATTTTCAATAAAGTAAGGTTAAAATCTTTAAATCAAGTAAGAAATCAACAAAGGAATGAATTTATTTTAGAAATTATTTGGGTGAAGAAAATAACATTTCAATTAAAATGAAACATCATATAAACTAATGATTTGGATATAAATTTTATTAACTTAAAACTAACTAGAATTTTTCTTTTATTTAAAACAACTCAATCATCAAAAACAAGTACAACCCAAAAATACAAATCCTCAAAGTCTCGTACGAAAAAGTCAAGGCAACACAATACATCAAGAAATACAAAACACTTAATATTTAAGTGAAATAATACATCACAGAAAACACAAGAATTTACAAATTATGGAAAAACAAAATAACCAAAGGCAAGTGTAACCATAGAGAAACATCAACAAAAGGGTACTCCCGAGGTACCGCCTCGTAGTCCCAAATCATAAATAAATTCACAATCTTTCATTTCCTTATATCACCGCAGGAGCCTTCACATTAAATTTTAAAGAAATTATTATTTTTTGGAAATAACATCCCGCTTTTTAGCCAACCTTATCACACTGCATGACTTCTAGTAGTTTCCCTACTAGCCACGCGTTTCAAGCCATCCTTATCTCACCGCATGCGTTTCAACACCTTGACCTTATATCATCACATGACTTCTAGTAGTTCCCCTACTAGCCACGCGTTTCAAGTCACCCTTATTTCACCGCATGCGTATCAATATCACAATATTTCACAAATCGCACCTTAAGTGCCCAAATAACACAGCATAATACAATTTGCACCTCAAGTGCCCAAATCTTACAACATGTCACAAATTGCACATCAAATGCTCAAATATTACAACATATCACAAATTGTACATCAAGTGCTCAAATATTACAACTTGCCACAGAAATCAACAACACATTATTTTTCCACAATAAGGAGCCACGGCTCGATCATAATGTGCACAACATCTTAACAAAATGTTCGGGAGTGAACAACTCAACCGAATAATATTTCACAATTTGGCACTTTGCCTCAAAATGATTTACGGCCTTTATAATTCAATACCAAATTTTCAACAACGTGAACTGAAAAGTAATTCATCTTATTAACTAAAATTTTCAATTACACAATTTCCACATAAGACTCAATACCTAAGGGGTAATTCCCCCATTCGATGTTAGGCAAGATACTTACCTTTTTGAAGTTAGGCCGATATTCCAAAATCGTCTTCTTGCTTGAATTGACCTCCAGACACCTCAAATCTACAAAATAACTTCAATTTAGTAAATACTAATTATAGAAATTAATTCTATATGAAAATACTAATTTTCCAATAAAATCTGAAATTTAACTCAAAAATCGTCTGTGGGGCCCACGTCTCGGAATCTGACGAAACTTACAAAATCCGACAACCCATTCAATTACGAGTCCACCCATACCAAATTTATCAAATTCCGATATCGGATTGACTTTCAAATCTTCATTTTACATTTTTGGAAGATTTTACAAAAATCTAATTTTTCTTCCGTAAATTCACGGATTCATGATGTAAATGAGTATGGAATCATGAAATATAATCAATATAGGATAAAGAACACTAACCCCAATGTTTACTCGTAAAAATCGCCCAAACCGAGCTATTTACGGTATCTTTAAACATCCTAGCGTCAGGGCTAGCTCCCCACGCCTCCCTGGGCGTTGACGACGACAGAAAATTGTTCCTGACACAGAAGTGGGCATAACTTTCTCATATGGTGTCCGAATTCAACGATTCTTTTTGCTATGGCTCCAAAATTTCAATAAGGATCTAATACTTCAATCAAAACTGAATTTAGAGCTCATTTGGTTAGTGTGATACCACGTATTCTTGAAGAATCGATGTCGCAATATCCTAGGTTCGATGCCGAAACATAGCAAATCAAGTCCGATTGACCTCAAATTTTGTACACAAGTCATAATACATCATATGAAGCTATTCAAGACTTCAAATAGTAGAAAGGAGAGTAATAACTCAAATTGACATGTCGGGTCGTTGCATTTTTAAAAACTGCTTCTAAGTGTGTTTTTTTAGAAATATGCTTTTGGAGAGAAACTACTTTATCTGGTTCTCAAAAACTGTTTCTGTTTCTCTTCAAAAATACTTTTTTTCTCCTAAAATAAATTAATTTTTGAAAAAAAATAATTTTGATCAAAAATATACTTTTGGTAAAAAACAATCACTTTTGACCTCAAAAATAATTTGGCGGCTATAAGACTAGTAAAATTTAAATGCATAAACGTATCAGTAAATTAAGCAGTAAAAGTAAAAAAAAAAAAAAAAACGGTACAATCTTCTCGCGATCCATCCACCAGAGGATTGAGCAGTAGGTATCAGAAAAGCACACCAACTCTTAGAAGCTAAGGCAGGAAAAAGCATATAATAATGATTTTATGACTTGTTTAAAGGCCTTTCTTACAGAGCCTGGCTTTTTCACAGAGCCTTTAGTTTATGGATTTCCGTATAGTTGTCAGAGACAAGAGCTGTCACAAAGACAGAATAGTTGCAGCAGCATAGCATATACATACAACAGAGAGCCCTCAGTCATTATATTTGCACAGAAGTATACTCTCTAGAGGCTCTGTATCTATTGTGTGTGTCAGTGTGTGTGAATTAGTGAAAGAGAAAAGAAGAGGTAGCAGTAATATATTATGGTCTGAACCATTAGTTTTACCCATGTATAGAAGATTCTGCAACCAAATGGTGTCTAAAAAAAGTAAAATACATTTTAAATGCTCCAAATACACAGATAATTTTTTTTTTAAAAATGATGCCAATTTACATTATCAAATCATGATTTATAAATAATTATATCTAACTGTTCAATATAAAATTACAATTAAAAAAGTAAGACAGGCGAATTATTACTTAAGCTGTCCCAATTTATATAGTGCACTATGACTAGGCAATTAGTTCAAGAAGAGACTTTTTCTAATTTATGTTTTAAAATAAGTTATAGATATTTGTATAGTTATAAATTTTTTTATTAAATATAGTATAAAAAGTTTAAAATTAAATTATTATAAAATATAAAAATATATTATTCTTTTTAATAAACTAAAACAAAAAATATATCACATAAATTAGGACATAATAAATACGATATATTGAAATATATTGCGTAATAAGATAAAAATTCATTGCACTAATATTATATACAAATTAAAAATCTGTTTGACCAAACTTTTTTTTTTGTCAAAATTGCTTTTGGCAAAAAATTAAAATGTTTGGCCAAACTTTTAGAAAGAAAAAGGTGCTTTTGAGAGAAGCAAAAGCAGATTTTGAAAAAAAAAATATTTTTGATGAGAAGCAAAAGCAGATTTTGAAAAGCAAAAAAATGTAGTTTCTCTCCAAAAGTACTTTTCTGATAAACACTTTTGAAAAAAATATACTTAAAAACAGTTTTCAAAAGCTTGACCAAACACTAATTACTGTACAAAAGTATTTTTAAAATTAATTTGTCAAACATAAATCGATTATCACCAAAATAAGTAAATTTTAGAAGCAAACATGTTATAAATCTTTTAGTAAAAGTGATTATCCGTAACAGTGAAAAGTGTGGAGTAAAATTCGAACTCTTTCACCTACTATTTCTACCCCAAAGAGCCCTTTCATTGTTGGATTCTTCTCAAACACTCTCTCTCTAGAGTTGGCTCTTTTTACTTATCAGGATTACCTTGCCTTCTTCCTCTACCGGTTTGTGTGAAGTCTTAGAAGAGTACTTTCTGTAGTGAAAAATGAGTAGAGCAAGAAGTGGATATCCATTTACAGCAACTCAGTGGCAAGAACTTGAGCATCAAGCTCTTATTTACAAGTACATGGCCTCTGGAATGCCTGTCCCTCCTGATCTTCTCTACACCATCCGAAGGAGCTTAGACTCTTCAAACCACCAACCCCAACACAGTACACTACTCTATTCCCCCTTTTCTTTCTCTATTTTATGCATAAATATGTACAAATATTGATATTTTGATGATGTATAGTTTTTTATATTTGAATAGTATTGTATATATTTTCAGTTGGATGGAACTGTTTTCAGTTGGGATTTGGGAAGAAAATAGATCCAGAGCCAGGGAGGTGTAGAAGAACAGATGGGAAGAAATGGAGGTGTTCAAAAGAAGCCTATGCAGATTCCAAGTACTGTGAGAGACACATGCACAGAGGCAGAAACCGTTCAAGAAAGCCTGTGGAAGTTATGACAACAAGAACTACTAATACTAATACTACACCCCCAACAGCAATTACCATTTCATCAATCAAGAAGAACTCAAACAACTATTCTCCATCTACCCCCGCTTCTTTCTCTTATTCATCTGAACCCCAACATTCTTTTCTCTATCCACATTCTTCTTCCTCTAGACCCCCTGGCAATATTGGTTTGTCATCTCAAGACCAGACCAAGTTCCTCTTTGATTCTGGTGCTTATTCCAGGTTTGTATCTTGAATAACATACTCCACTTCTTTCATTTCATTTTATACTGTGGTATTTCACTAGATAGGAGGTTTTAAAAAGTGATTTTTCACACATACTAAAAAATATCTTTACAATTTATGATATTAAACATATCAGTGACATCAATATATATATGATTATAAATAACATTTACTTCCTCCGTTTCCATTTAGATGAGTTAGTTTGACTCAGCACGAAGTTCCGTTTCAATTTGAAACTTGTGGTTTTAAAAACTTTAGGGATAAAAGTTTTGTGAGACCATGACATTTTTATGGTTATAAATGCTTCTCATTAAGGATAAAATGAGCATTTAAAGTTGAATTATTTTCAAATTTAGAAATATGTCATTTATTTTTAATCAGACTAAAACGAAAGGTATCTATCTAATTTGAAAAGGAGGGAGCAGTAAAATGAAACGTTCAAAATTGAAGAACTTCCTAAAAAGTGTTTTTTTAAACAGGTTGAAAAAGAGTCAATAGTATAAAATAAGCCGGAAAGTAATTGTAGAGTGTTGAGTCGCGTCCTACAGAAAAACATTCATTTTTATTGTTGTACCAACTAGATTGGAATTGATATAGCAACTGATTGATTGATTATTGATATTTTTGGGTGTAATATATAGAAGTGCATCTGGTTCTACTTCAATAGATGATAATAGTTGGGAACTGGCACCATTGACAATGGGTTCACCACTTGGCCATTCGAAACAGAGGACTTATTCAGTTTCACAAACTGGTGAGTCTTACTTACAACTGCAAAGCTTCAACGAATCCTCAAGACAACAACAACAAAGACAAGATCAGTACAACTATTATGCACTGGGAAATGATGTCAAGGCTGATCTGCATATGAAAATAGACACAGAAGATCATCAGCAACCCAAGAAAGTAATGCACCACTTCTTTGATGAACTGCCACCTGATCAACACAACAAAGACTCGTGGCTTGATTCCAAAACCCACCTCTCAATTTCAGTACCAGATTCTTCACGTGACTTCTTCATCACCCATAATGGTAAGTATAAATATCTTTTTCACAATAAAGTAGCCTAGCGAAATAAGAATTCTTTTTATTTGCTTGCATTATTTTTTCTTCAGCATTTACATGCTTATGGCAAAAGAATTCTGCTTTGACCATTAAAGTTGCACTTTGTTTTGCAGGGAAATAAATTTTGTGGAGCATAGGCCAAAGTAGTACTTGAATGCTGGTGGGGCGGTGCTTTCCATCTAAGCATTCTGTATGCGTGTGTACTGTGTTCTTAAACTGTTTTTCTTTTTCCTTCTTTTTTGTCCCTGGGACAAGAGCTATGATATGTGATATTGTGATTTCAAATTCTGTGGCGAACAATATTTGGAGTAGAAAAACAGTAAAAAAAAAAAAAAATTTTACTATCCACTAATTTTCAAGTCGTGCACCAATTGGCCCTTGATAATTTCTTGTTTTTATTTTTTATTTTTCTTGTTTATGTAAGAGTGTGGGGCTTGTAGTCAGCATTAGAAGTACGTAGTGTTCTGGCTAACTGAGCAATCACATGTATTTGGCTGTCTGCATTGTATTCTTACACTGTTAGCACTATTTCGTTTTATTGTTTGAATGGCTGAGCCAGGTATCTGGAGTTTTGCCACATGTTGGTACGTTCTATTCATTAGGATGACATATTGAATATTGGCTTTTTTTGGTAGTTGCTTTCAGTGACTACTTTAAGTTATTGCTTACTATTGAATTAATGGACCCAGTTGATATTTTGGATTTTTTATAACCTTTTTGCTATGGTTTTCATAACATAAAGCCTGATTACACCTTTGGCTTCCTTCTTTTTACTCGTGTGCAATCTTTGGAAAGCGTAAGTTATAATATGTGGTCCTCTCTGGATTATATCCTCATGTGAATACTTCTGTTTGATGCACATGCAAATGTTTCTGGGTGGAAAGAATCTCAAATTAAGGTACTTACTATATAAGTTTGTCTAATGGACAAAATGTTATGTTCACCCCTAAGAAAGATTTAACGTTGAAGGAAGCTTTAGCCTTGATCTATTGTTGGGTTCAAACGTACACTCAAGTATACGCGGTCGACAAGTAATAAAGTGATGATAAGAAAGTATCGTTCCCACGAGAATTTATGATCAATTATTTTTCAATCTAAGCTATTTATATATTTAATGCTCAAGTGAGTGTGAAGAAGATAATTGTGATTTTTATACTAAATTACTATAAACTAATAAGCAAGCAAGAAAATAAGATTGCAAGTAAAGCAAACAAACACTTAGGAAGAATTCAATGAGATAAGGATATTACTAGGTTATGGGATTGACGTCTCTCCTATTGCGTTTTTCAGGTTGATGAAATCACTTGACTTGTCTAATTTGTTGATTAGCAGGGTTTATTATGCTCGCGAAGTTCTTTCGATGTTTTGCTCGCCTATTCAAGCCAACATAAGACTATATGTCTATAGAATCAAGCTTGACAAGAATGCATGTATATTTCCTACAAAAATAACCAAGGCAACTAGAATATATCTATCCTAATCACCAATCTATTCTCCGATGCCCAGATTCAAGAACTTACTCTATTCAATCCTATATGCAATCTATAGTTCCCACTTCCGAGTTCAACTATAAATTCGTAGATATTACTCTATTGTTAGCTACCCAATAGAATAATTAAGTGCAAGATTAAATAAATAAATTAATATGATAAATCAAGCAAAACAATCAACCATCAAATTATAATAGTCAAGAACGACCCACAACCCCAGAATAATGAGGTTCTTAGCCACTCATGTTCATAACAATAATAAAAATATCGTTTATAAATATAAAAGCTGTGAATACTAGATGAAGGATGGAAGAATCAATGAATTTCGTGCTCCTGAATGTTTCGTAGTTGTGTTTCTGTCTCAAAGTGACGTTCCCCCCTCCAAAATAGGCTTGGTTTTGCTTTTATACGAGCTTGGGGCGTCTTGGGTCGAAATAACCAAGTCCCGGGCGAAATAGGACAACTTTACGTCACCAACGCCCAGGGTAGTGTGGGGCGCTGGAAATTTTGTGCTTCTGGAAACTGCGCCACAGGTAGCGCCCCACGCTACCTGTGGCGCTACTTTGTGGCTTTTTCTTATTTCTTTCCCTTTTCGCTTCAATACACGCACCTTCATTCCAAATTACCTCCGGATTATTCCTACACATAAAAATACCACTAATTAGAACAAAGCATTATATTACACATCCGAAATCTATGAAACATGAGTAAAATGTGAGGCAATATGCACATAAATATACATACTTTAAGCCGAATATCAATACCCCACACTTAAACTCTTGCTCGCACTCGAGCAATGGAACTATAAACTACACCCCAACAATGTACATCTCTACTAGGGAGAAGCAATTAAATTTTTCAATCATACACTCTACCTTTGACTATAATCTATACAGGCAATCAAGCATGAACATACGAAATTCACATTCTTCCCGTTTTAAGCATGCCCAAGTATACAAAATGCAACTCAACCAATTCAAACAACCTATCTACAACCACCCTACCTCAAGAGCCGACTCATTACCACTAAGCACCCTCAACTCGCACACTCACCCAACAAGAGAAGTTTACAACATTACCAATCATTCATGAGATCATGTTCCCTCACAAACAAACAAGAGAGTGAATATAGAAATAGTCCACACATTCAAATATGATTTTGAACATAAATTAAGGACATCACACAATTGAACAAAAGTCGCTCACTCTCACAAAGAATTTCATGTGCATCCCGTTGTTGTACCATAAGCTTGCCCGTAGTGTACATCTCTACTAATCTAAGCTAGCTAAGTCTAGGATCAATTTGGGCTTTATGGGTTGTAATGTAGGCTAAAGGAATGGGTAGGATACATTTAGGAATAATGACTAACCCTCCTAAGCACTTTAGTACACTACACTCAAGAATTGAACACGTATTCTTCTCAATCAATTGACTCGCCACAAACCATACAAAACATAGTCCTTTCTTCAATTAAACACTTCTATATCCCAACTAGCATGAATTAGTAAGATTAGGAGATGTGTGTTTTTCTTCTTTTTGACTATCAACATTATTTGTCTATTTTTTTCTCTTTTTTTTTTCTACAGAGACTGCATACATTAAGGTTCATCGGCTAGTGATATTTTTCACAACTTTAGTGCACCTTATGGGCCCTTCCATAGTTCTACTCGAAAGCTACTTCCCAAATCTCTCACCTTACTTCTTTTAGCGCCAAAGTGCCTTCGGATGTAAAGGTTCAACAGGCTCAAATTAAGAACAAAATAGGGATACGACTTGTAGTGTGGGTGCCAGAGAAAAGGTCTATAGGCTTAAAGGGGCTAGCAACGAGAAAAATTTATTTTGTAAGTGACAAGCACATCTATGATCAAGCAAGAAACGCTTACGTCATCTCCTAGACTAGTACAACTTAATGATTTCGCTTCGATTAACACATGGGGAAAGTTCTAGACTACACAGGATAGCACGAGATAACACAAATCATTACGCACATATTGCACATGACTCAATCAAGACGGTTCTGTTCAACTTTCAAGTCAAACAAGCACATATATTTGAAATTTTTTAAAGCAATAATGCACTATGTGACATACAAGTCAAACAACTGAGAAAATAACATCACAAAGTAGGCTATTTATTTCACACAGGCATCACATTTCAAATCAAATATAACAGGAAGACAGAGCGCATGCCATAGCCTAATGTGCCAGCACTAAACATGTCAACAGACATCTCAGAGCAACTCAGTTTTCTTCCTATCCTACTCCAAAAAAACAAAATACCCGGTTCAAGCTACACTCTTGGAAAAGAACCGGCGCCCAAATAAAAACCAAGGGATACTACCTAACTATCCAAAAAATAAATAAATTTTTTTGGTGTTTTTAATCGGACTTTAATCCCTCAAGAAAACTGTTCAAAAGATCTATCGTCGGGAAAAGTACGAGCTTTTTCTGATTTTTTTTCTATTTTTATTTTTTTAAATTCTACTACTCTAAACTAGACTACTTCTAACTATGGGTTCTAAAATAAAACTAATAAAATAAAAAAAATAGTTTTATACAATTACAAGTCAGAAAGTAATTCCCCCGCCCCACACTTATGATATGCATAGTCCTCGATGCATGATCACATAAGAAAATATTAAAACAAGGATGAGAAATACTCCCTGAGACCCTCTAGGTACTAGCTAACACATGATCCTCAATATTAAGAGTCGGGATGACCCCATACTTAATCTCAACATGCTCCTCGGCTTCAAATTCGAGTATTCAAACTTCCCTAATCTGCAAAAATAAAAACAAACAAAACACAACACTATAAAAAATAAAAAAAATAAAAAAATAAAATACATGCTGCATAAGCGTAGCATGAGTACACCACAACGGTACCCAGTAAGTGCCAAGCCTAACCTCGGTAGAGTAGTGACGGGGTCAGGTCAGAGCCCTATTGGAATAAATAAGAAAAACTACACAAGTGTATGGCAGTGTAGTAACGATAGCAATGAAATTGGAACAATAAATAACATATCAAGGTTAGCTACACGGAACAAAAGCAAATAATGCAACACGGAGAAAACAAGGATAGATATGCTTTTGAACAAAACAACCAAAGACGAGTGAAGCAATATAGAAATACCAATAAGAGTCACTACCAAGGTACCACCTCGTAGTCTCAAATTAAAAGTATAATTCACAATCTTTCCTTATATCACCACGGGAGCCTTGCATTTAGTTTTGAAAATTATTTTCCCGAAATAACATCCCGCGTTTTAGCCCACCTTATTACACCGCATGACTTCTAGTAGTTCCCTTACTAGCCACGCATATCAAGCCCACCTTATCTCACCGCATGCGTTTCAACCCCAAAACTTTATACCACCGCATACGTATCAATATCACAACGTATCACAAATCGCACCTCAAGTGCCCAATATCACAACTTGCCAAAGAATCAACAATAACAATGTTTTCACAATAAAGAGCCCATGGATCAACCACAATGTACATAAGAGTCTCAACAATAACAACCATAAGTGAATAACTCAACAGAATAATATTTCACAACTTAACACTTTGCCTCAACGTGAATCACAACCTTTATAACTCAATGCCGGTTTCATCAACAAGATATTCCAAGAAAGACAACTTCAAGTAAATAATTCAAGGTTAAATAATGAATAAGGAATATAGGAAGCAACAACAACTTCAATTAAACATGTAGGGCAATTAACAAATAAGAGATAAGACAAGTAGAGCATATGAAGATAGACTAGAAATGATGACTATAACATGTAAAGGTAACTCAATTAAGGCATGGAAGGAATCTACATAGCTAAAACCGGTAAATTTCAACATTTAGCCCGTGCACACATTCGTCACCTTGCGTACACGGCTTTCACATATCACAGTTATCACAAACAACACCAATCCTAAGGGGTAATTCACCCACACAAAGGTTAGGCAAGACACTTACCTCAAAACACGCTACTCAATCCACTAGTAGGCCTTTCCCTCGATTATCCAACTCTAAACGACTCGAATCTATCCAAAAAAACTTCATACTATAAATATACACTATAGGAAACTATTTCGAACAATAAAATTACAACCTTTGCAAAGAAATAAAAAGTCAACTTAAAAAGGTCAACCTTGGCCCGCATCTCGAAAACTGACCAAAATTATAAAATCCGAACACCCATTCGATAACGAGTCCAAACATACAAGAATTACTCAAATCCGACCACAAATCGCCTTCTCAATCCCCATATTTTAGCCAAAGACGTTTTCACAACTTTTTCCAAATTTTTCCAATCAAATCACTAACTAAATGATGAAATTAATAATAGATTAGTGTAATTTAATCAAAAGCCAGTTAGGATTTCTTATCCTAATATTTCCCTTGAAAATCTCCCGAATAATCGTCACAAATCGAGCTCTCTAGGTCCAAAAATGGATTATTAAATGAAACCCCCGACATTGGTCTTTTTCTGCCTAGTGATTCCGCATCTGCGGTCACTCAGTCGCACCTATGCAAAAATCATTACAGGTGCGGTTCTAACTTAAGTCCAAAAGACTCCTACCTGCGGACCCCTTATCGCTTCTGCGGACACTGTCTACTTATGCGATCCAAGGCCTTCCTGGCCATCTCCGATTCTGCGATCCATTCCTCGCATTGGCGAGTCCGCTTCTGCGGAACATGGACCGCACTTGCGGTCCCAGCTGGACCTAGAAAAATATGCTTCTGCGGCTTGAGGGGCGCCCCTGCGGCCCAAAATGCGCAGGTACGATTGCACCAGAAGCAACAATGCTTCCGCAATCTCACAAGTCCAAACTTGTCCCGGATTCGATCTGAATCACACCCGGGCCCCCCGGGACCCCATCTGAATATACCAAAAAGTTCAAAAATACCTAACAAGCCTACTCGAGGACAAATATCACATAAAACAACATAAATTCTACGAATCGTAACCCCAATTCAAGTCTATGAAACTATGAACTTTTGAATTCCGAAACCAATGCCGATTCATACCAAAAAAACTCCGATTGACTTCAAATTTTGCACACAAGTCATTAATGACATGACAGACCTATTCCAATTTTCGGAATTGAAATCTGACCCCGATATCAATAAACTCAACTCCTGGTCAAAATTCCCAAAATTCTAAACTTTCAACTTTTCAACTTTCGCCGAGTCACGCCGAAACTACCTACGGACCTCCAAATCAATATCCGAACATGCTCCTAAGACAAAAATCACCATATGAAGCTATTCGAACCATCCAAACTGCATTCCAAGGTTGTCTACACAAAAGTCAAACTACGGTCAACTTTTTAACTTAAAGCTCCAACCTAGAGACTATATGCCCTATTCCACTACGAAACTCCCCCGAAACCAAAGCCAAACACCCCGGCAAGTCCCACAACCACAATATAACATAAAGGAGTAAATAAATTGGGGATCGATGCTACAATACTCAAAAAACCCAGCCTGGTCGTTACATCCTCCCCACCTTAAATCAAACGTTCATCCTCGAACGAGTATAGAGACATACCTGAAGTGGTGAAACGATGAGGGTAACAACTACACATATCATGCTCGGTCTACCAAGTAGCCTCCTCGACTAGTTGACCCGTCCACTGAACCTTCACTTAAGCAATGTTCTTCGACCTAAAATTTCAGACCTGTTTGTCCAAAATGGCCACCGGCTCCTCAACATAAGATAAATCCTTATCCAACTGGACTGAGCTGAAATCCACCACATGAGACGGATCACCGTGATACTTCTAGAGTATAGAAACATGGAACACTGGATGAACTGCAGCTAGACTAGGTGGTAGTGCAAGATTGTAGGCCACCTCTCCAATTCTCTCAAGAATCTCAAAAGGTCTGACATACCTAGGGCTAAACTTGCCCTTCTTTTCGAACCTCACCCTTCATGGGCAAAACCCAGATCAAGACCCGCTCCCCAACCATGAATGCAATATTGCGAACCTTCCGATCCGTATAACTCTTCTATCTAGATTGGGCCGTGCGAAGCCGATCTTGAATCAATTTAACCTTTTCCAAAGCATCCTAAACCAAGTCTGTCCCAATAGCCTAGCCTCACCCGGCTTAAACCATCACACCGGGGACCGACACCACCTCCCATACAAGGCCTCATACGGAACCATCTGAATGCTCGACTGGTAGATGTTGTTGTAAGAAAACTACGAAAACGGCAAGAACTGATCCCAAGAATCCCCAAACACCATCACATATGCACAGAGCATATCCTCTAATATCTAAATAGTGCGCTCGGACCGTTTGTCCGTCTTAGGGTGAAATGCTATACTCAACTCAACCCGTGTGCCTAACTCACGTTGTACGACCTTCCAGAACCTTGACGTAAACTGCATACCCCGGTCAGAGATGATAGATACCGGCATGTCATGAAGTCTGACGATCTCGCGAATATAGACCCGAGCCAGCTGCTTTGAAGAATAATTAGTCACCACTGGAATGAAATGAGATGACTTGGTCAACCTATCCACAATCACCCATACTGCATTGAACTTCCTCTGAGTTCGTGGGATCCCAACAACAAAATCCATAGTAAGCTGCTCCCAGTTCCACTCTGGAATCTCTAGCCTATGAAGCAATCCACCTGGCCGCTGATGCTCATACTTCACCTCCTGATAATTTAGGCACTGAGCTACATACTCCACTATGTCTTTCTTTATCCTACTCCACCAATAGTGCTGCCTCAAGGCCTGATACATCTTAGCGACACCCGGATGAATGGAGTATCGCGAATTGTGGGCCTCTTGAAGAATCAACTCATGAAAAGCATCTACATTGGGCACACATAGCCAGCCTTGTATCCGTAACACACCGTCATCCCCAATAGTTCTCCTTAGCATCGTCGTGCTGAACCGTGTCCTTGATAACAAGAAGATGGGAGTCGTCATACTGACACTCTCTGATACGATCATGTAGAGAAGACCGAGAAACCATACATGCCAAAACTCGACTTGACTCCGAAATATCCAATATTACAAACTGGTTGGCCAAGGCCTGAACATCCAATGCTAATGGCCTCTCTACTGCCGGTAGATATGCTAAAATGCCCAAGCTCTCTGCCTTATGACTCAAGGCATCAACCACCACATTGGCTTTCTCAGGATGATATAGAATGGTGATATCATAGTCCTTAAGCAACTCTAACCATCTCTGCTGACGCAAGTTAAAATCCTTCTATTTGAACAGATGGTGTAGAGTCAGGTGGTCGGTATAGACCTCACAAGGGACACCGCACAAATAGTGCTGCCAGATCTTCAAGGCATGAACAATAGCTGCTAACTCAAGATCATGGACAAGATAGTTCTTCTCAAGCACCTTCAGCTGTCTAGATGCGTAGGCAATCACCCTACCATCTTGCATCAACACCGCGTCGATGCCAACTCGCAATGCATCACAGTACACAGTGTAAGACCCCTAACCCGTAGGTAACACCAACACTGGGGCTATAGTCAAAGTAGTCTTAAGCTTTTGAAAGCTCTCCTCACACTCCTCGGTCCACCTGAACGGAGCACCCTTCTGGGTCAATCTGGCCATAGGTGCAGCAATAGATGAGAAACCCTCTACGAATCGACGGTAATACCCTGCCAAACCAAGAAATCTCTGGATCTCAGTAGCTAAAAACGTCCTGGGCCAACTATGCACTGCTTCAATCTTCTTCAGATCTACCTTGGTCCCCTCACTCGACACTATATGACCCAAACACTCCACTGAATCAAGCCAAAATTCATACTTTGAAAATTTTGCATACAACTTCTTTTCTCTCAAGGTCCGGAGCACTGTCCTCAGGTGCTGCTCATGATCCTCTTGGCTCCGGGAGTACACCAAGATGGCATCAATAAACACAATGATGAATGAGTCAAGATAGGACTGAAATACACTACTAATCAAGTGCATGAATGATATTAGGGCGTTGGTCATCCCAAATGACATCATAAGAAACTCGTAATGACCATACCGAGTCCTAAAGGCAGTCTTAAGAATATTCGGCTCTCGATTCTTCAACTGATAATAGCTCGACCGCAAATAAATCTTTGAGAACACTCTGGCACCCTGTAGCTGATCAAATATGCCATCAATGCGTGGAAATGGATACCTACTCTTCACTGTAACCTTGTTCAACTGACGATAATCGATACACATGCGCATAGAATTATACTTCTTCTTTACAAACATGACCTGAGCGCCCCAAGGTGTCATACTGGGCCAAATAAAGCCATTATCAAGCAACTCTTGCAACTACTCCTTTAACTCATTCAACTATGTTGGGGCCATACGATATGGTGGAATAGAAAAAGGGCTGAGTGCCTGGTAACAAATTAATACCAAAATTGATGTTCCTATCGGGCGGCATGCCCGGAAGATCCGCCGAAAATACATCTGGATAGTCCCTCACTACCGGAACTGACTCAATAGTAGGAGTATCAACACTGACATCTCTCACGAAGGCTAGATATGCCGCACATCCCTTCCCAACCATCCACTGTGCCTTGAGGAAATACACCACCCTGCTAGGAACATAATCCAAGGTACCCCTCCACTCCAACCGCAACAAACCCTGCATAGACAATGTCACTATCTTCGCGTGACAATCAAGAATAGCATGATAGGGTGAAAACCTGCCCATGCCCAAACTAATATCAAAATCTACCATACTGAGTAATAATAGATCGACTCTGGTCTCAAAACCACCAAGAACAACTAAACACGACTGATACACATGGTTAACAATAATGGAATCTCTCACAGGCGTGGACACATAGATAGGAGAACTCAAAGAAGCACGAGATATACCAAAATATGGAGCAAAGTAAGATGATAAATAGGAATAAGTGGAGCCAGGATCAAATAAGACCGATGCATCTCAGTGACAAACCAGAACAAAACCTGTGATGACTGAGTTAGATGCAACCGCCTCCGTCCTAGTAGGAAGAGCATAACATATGGCCTGGCCTCCCCCTCTAGGGCGACCTTTGCCTGCTCTACCTCCACCTCTAGCTGGCTGAGCAAGTGGAGTGGCAACTGGTGCGGTAACCACAGCCTGAGAAGTCTGGGGGCCCTGTGGAATACGTGGAGCCTGAGTTGTTTATAGAGGTGCACCCCTCATGAGTCTAGGACAGCCCCTCACCATATGACGAGTGTCACACACTCAAAACAAGCTCTTAGAGGACGTGGCTTCTTGAACTAGCTCGGGCCCGGTCAGTTGTACTGACCACTGAAAGCACCCCGTGTAGGAGGTGCACTAGATAGGGGTGGTGCATATGGGCAACCTGAGGCCCAGGAGTAGCCAAAATACCACTGAAAGCTGGAAGTGCTAAATGAATAGGACGACTGACATAGCCTCTACCATGACGGACTGCAACTAGGGCACGAGCACCACTATATTTTCCAGAATCTTGAGGATCTTGGCCTCCCTCTCCTCTCTCTCCCGGGCCTACATACCCTCTAATCTCCTAGCGACATCCACTACCTGCTGGTATGGGATATCAATCTCCAACTCTCGAGCCATGCCGAATCTAATATTGTGGTTGAGCCCCTCGATAAATCGATGGACTCGCTCTCTGACCGTGGAGACTAAAGATAGTGCATGCATGGACAACTCCCTAAACCGGACTGCGTACTCTGATATAGTCACAGTACCCTGGCGCATCTGCTAAAATTATGCTCAACATGCATCACGAAGGCTTTGGGGAACAAACTCCCTCATGAACATCTCTGAGAACTGAGCCCAGGTGAGTGAAGTTTCCTCGATTGGGCTACCCAACTCATACGCTCGCCACCGCTGATTAGCCACTCCCTTAAGTTGGAACGTAGTGAAAGCAACCCTACTCGAATCCACAATACCCAGAGTATGGAGGATATGGTGTCACTCCTTTAGAAAACCCTGGGCATCATCTGAAGCCAAATTGCTGAAAGTAGGAGGGTGGTACTTCTTGTACATCTCGAGCCCGAGCTGCTTCCCTTCAGAAGCTACTTCCCTAACCTCAGGTTTAATTAGGATGGCCGGCTGCACTGGTATGACCACTAGGACCTGGTCAACTTGAACCCACTGCTCTGTGTACGGACAATGGGAGTCTGTGCTCCTCCCCAAGCCTGAGATGTGGTAGGAGCAAGTGGCATCAACCCCACCTGAGCTAAAGTGCCAAACATGCTCAAAACCTGGGCGAGAGTCTCCTGAAGTGCAGGGGTAGTAACAGGCATCTCAGGTGCATGTCCTCCAACTGGAGCTACTAGTGGCTCCTCTTTAGGAGCTCAGGCCGGTGATCTGGTTGCACCACGTGCCCGTCCTCGGCCTCTACCTCAACCTCTCGCGACTCTAGCAGGAGGCAGGGGTGTATGATCATCTGATCTAGTTGTTCGTGTCCTCACCATCTATGAGAGAATAGAAAGACAAGAGTTTAGAATTTCGAAGTCAACAAATGCGCATGATAACGAATCAAAGAAATGAACATTTTTCTAACAGTTCCATAGCCTCCCGAAGATAAGTACAGATGTCTCTATACCGATCCGCGAGACTCTACTAAACCTGCTTGTGACTCGTAACACCTATGAACCTAGAGCTCTGATACTAACTTCTCACGACCCTAATTTTCCATCGTAGGATATCGTGATGGCACCTACTCTCTAAGACTAGGTAAGCCTAACATTCATGCAAAAATAACTGAAATAATAATTAAAGTCTCAAAGCTCAGCAACTATATAAAATAAACTCAGCAACTCAGCATATACAACTCCCAAGACCCGGTGAATACAAGTTACAGGCTCTAAATAGTAGTACTGCATAATCCTATACATCAATGTCTATAAAAGGATAAGGAAAATAGAATAGTCAAGGTAGAGGAGGACTCCGAGGCCTACGTACGCCGACAGGTATACCTTGAAGTCTCCACAGCTGAGCTCTCGCTAATACCTGGCTTGGTAGGAGGTACATGTATCTGCACAAAAAGATGTGCAGAAGCTTAGCATGAGTACACCACAACAGTACCTAGTAAGTGCCAAGCCTAACCTCGGTAGAGTAGTGACGAGGTCAAGTCAAGGTCCTACTGGAATAAATAAGAAACTCTATACAAGTGTATGGTGGTGTAGTAATGATAGCAATGAAATTGGAACAACAAATAACATATCAAGGTTAGCTACACGAAACAAAAGAAAATAACGCAACACGGAGAAAACAAGGAATGATATGATAATGAACAAAACAACCAAAGGCGAGTGAAGCAATAGAGAAATACCAACAAAAGTCACTACCGAGGTACCGCCTCATAGTCTCAAATCACAAGAATAATTCACAATCTTTTCTTATATCACCGCAGGAGCCTTGCATTTAGTTTTGAAAATCATTTTTCCGAAATAGCATCTAGCATTTTAGCCCACCTTATTACACCGCATGACTTCTAGTAGTTTCCTTACTAGCCACTCATATCAAGCCCACCTTATCTCTCCACATGAGTTTCAACCCCAAAATATTATACCACCGTATGCGTATCAATATCACAATGTATCACAAATTGCACCTCAAGTGCCCAATATCACAACTTGGCAAAGAATCAATAATAACAGTGTTTTCGCAATAAAGAGTCCATGACTCAACCACAATGTACGCAAGAGTCTCAACAATAACAACTAGAATTAAATAACTCAACAGAATAGTATTTCATAACTTAACACTTTGCCTCAACGTGAATCACGATCTTTATAACTTAATATCGGTTTCATCAACAAGACATTCCAAGAATAACAACTTCAAGTAAAGAATTTATGGTTAAATAATTAATAAGGAAAAAAGGAGGCAACAACAACTTCAGCTAAACATGTAGGGCAATTAACAAATAAGAGATAAGACAAGTAGAGCATGTGAAGATAGACTAGAAATGATGACTATAACATGTTAAGGTAACTCAATTAAGGCATGGAAGGAATCTACATAGCTAAAACCGGTAAATTTCAACATTTAGCCCGTGCACACATTCGTCACCTTGCGTACACGGTTTTCACATATCACAGTTATCACAAACAACACCAATCCTAAGGGATAATTCACCCACACAAAAGTTAGGCAAGACACTTACCTCAAAATACGCTACTCAATCCACTAGTAGGTCTTTTCCTCGATTATCCAACCCCGAACGGCCCGAATATAGCCAAAACAACTTCATGATATAAATATAAACTATAGAAAACTATTTCGAACAATAAAATTACGACCTTTGCAAAGAAATAAAATGTCAATTTAAAAAGTCAACCCGGTCTCACGTCTCGAAAACCGATAAAAATTACAAAATCCGAGCACACATTCGATAACGAGTCTAACCATACAAGAATTACTCAAATCCGACCACAAATTGCCTTCCAAATCCTCAAATTTTAGCCTAAGAAGGTTTGACAAATTTTCTCAAAATTTTCAACTTAAATCACTAATTAAATGTTTAAATTAATAATCGGTTCGTGTAAATTAACCAAAACCGAGTTAGGATTTCTTACCCCAATGTTTTCCTTAAAAATCTCCCGAAACATTGCCACAAACCGAGCTCTCTAGGTCCAAAAATGAATTATGAAATCAAACCCCCAACTTAGGTCTTTTTCTGCCTAGTGAATCCGCATCTGCGGTCACTCAGCCGCACCTGCGACACCGCACCTGCGGAAAAATCATCGTAGGTGCGGTTCCAACTTAATCCTAGAAGACTCACACCTGCGGACCCCTTATCGCTTCTGCGGACACTGTCCGCTTCTGCGATCCAAGGTCTTCCTGGTCATCTCCGCTTCCGCTATGCATTCCTCACATAGGCGAGTTTGCTTTTGCGGAACATGGACCGCATCTGCGGTCCCAGTTGGACATGGCAAAACATGCGTCTACGACCCCGTCCGAATATACCACAAGTTTCAAAACACCTAATGGGCCTACTCGAGGCCAAAGATCACATAAAACAACATCGATTCTACGAATCGCAACCCCAATTCAAGCTTATGAAACTATGAACTTCCGAATTTCAAAACCAATGCCGATTCACACTAAAACAACTTCGATTGAATTCAAATTTTACACACAAGTCATAAATGACATGATAAACTTATTCCAACTTCCGAAATCGGAATCCGACATCGATATCAATAAAGTCAACTCCCGGTCAACCTTCCAAACCTTCAACTTTTTAACTTTCGCCGAGTCACGCCGAAACGACCTACAGACCTCCAAATCAACATCCGAACACGCTTCTAAGATCAAAATCACCATACGAAACTATTGAAACCATCAAAACTCCATTCCGGAGTCATCTACACAAAAGTCATACTATGGTCAACTCTTTCAACTTAAAGCTCCAACATAGGGACTATATGTCCTACTTTATTCCGAAACTCCCCCGAAACCAAAAGCAAACACCCCGACAATTCCCGCAACCACAATATAACATAGAGGAGGGAATAAATAGGGGGTCAGGGTTACAATACTCGAAACGACCGGCCTGATCATTACAAGATCATTCCATGTTCGGATTGAGTTTGCTAGCTCTTTGTTCAACCACTCCTTTTCTTCCCCCCAACAAAGAAAATGGAAACAAGGTCAGTGTGACACCGTCCTTGGGGACGTTCGGATAGTTGTATATATCTGTAATCTCCAAAAAATTCTATATGTACCTATGCGGATCTTCATGAGATAGACCCACATACTGCCATATGGACTGAATCAGCTGCACCATATACTGTTTGAGCTCAAAGTGTCTCGTGATGTCAGGCTTCATGATTGCCCAAGTCATCTTTGCTAGACTAGGCCTCGCGGCCTCAACCACCGGTCGTAAGTAGAACAAACAAACACTTAGGAAGAATTCAATGAGATGGGGATAATTCAGGGTTATGGGATTGACGTCTCTCCTATTGCATTTTTCATGTTGATGAAATCACTTGACTTATCTAATTTGTTGATTAGCAGGGTTTATTATGCTCGCAAAGTTCTTTCGACGCTTCGCTCACCTATTCAAGCCTACCTAAGACTATATGTCTATAGAATCAAACTTGACAAGAATGCATGTATATTTCGAGCAAAAATAACCAAGTAAGGCAACTAGAATATGTCTATCCTACTCACGAATCTATTCTCCGATGCCTGGATTCAAGAATTTACTCTATTCAATCCTATATGCAATCTATAGTTCCCACCTTCGAGTTCAACTATAAATTCGTAGATAGTTCTCTATTGTTAGCTACATAATATAATAATTAAGTGCAAGATTGAATAAACAAATTTATATGATAAATCAAGCAAAACTATCAACCGTCAAATTACAATAGTCAAGAACGACCCATAACCCCAGAAAAATGAGGTTTTTAGTCACTCATGTTCATAACAATAATCAAAATATTATTTTTAAACATAAAAGTTATGAATACTAGATAAAGGATGGAAGAATCGATGGATTTCGTGCTCCCGAGTGTTCCGTAATTGTGTTTCTCTCTCAAAATGCCCCTCCCCCCCCCAAAATAGGTTTAGGTTTGCTTTTATACGAGTTAAGGGCGTCTTGGGTCAAAATAACCAAGTCCCGGGCGAAATAGAACAACTTCATGTCACTACTGCCCAGGGTAGCGTGGGGCGCTGAAAATTTTGTGTTTCTGGAAACTGCGCCACAAGTACGCTAGCTGTGGCGCTACTTTGTGGCTTTTTCTCGTTTCTTCCCCTTTTCGCTTCAATTCAAGCAACTTTGTCCCAAATTGCATCTGGATGATTACTACACATAAAAATACCACTAATTAGCATAAAACATTACATTACACATCCGAAATATACGAAACATGAGTAAAATGTGAGGCAATATGCACATAAATATACATATTTTAAGCCGAATATCACCTATGTTTTAAAAAGAGGTGAAAATATTTTGTCGGAAAGCTCTTTTAATGTTTTTGTAAAAAAGAATATTAATAAAGAAAATTTAATTTTTAATCAAACGCCAGTAGAAAAATTTCTTTAACAAAAATAAGAGGTTCGGAACGAAACTATAGTGGATCTGCAGCAAATCGGAGCCCCTGTGGTATGGTTGCTTTATGACGGCCATTTTCCTGTTAAAGTTTTATCTAGAAATTTGTATATTAGCATGCAAGTGATTTACAATAATATGTGGAGGCAATTGAGCACATCCCACAAGAGTCGACCCAGAAAGGATGGCAAGTCATTCGCCAAAGGTAATTGTCAACAACATGATATTATAAAGCTGTAATTTTCAGTTTTACGAACTGTGAAAATTTTCTTTAATGGTGCTTGTTTAGAAGAATAGTTTTTGAAAATATATTAAACAGCTTTTGGAAAGTTCTTTTTTAACACTTCTCTAAACCAAACGCGACCTCTACGCTGGATCAAAACGGTTTGATTTCGCAAACTTCCGGATATCTTGTACAATCGAATTTTGCAAAATTGGTTCTGACCTGTTATTATTTTCCCACAAAAGCATACTGGATAAGAAATTCATTATCTTATTAAGCGGCAATATTATCATCGCAATGCAAAAATAAATTTGGTATAATTGTATAGGGTAAAAATATGCTATGCTAAGTAATTGCATAAGAGAGTGACACGTGGAGCCGAAGGCAGATGATAGCTAAAACCGAAGACAATTGTTCCATTTGTTACCGGAAAGAATGATGCTCATAAAGATGCAACAAAGGTCTGCCACCCGGTAGCATTTAATGGAGAATATTGTATAGTATTTAATACACTACCCGTTACAAAGAATTTTTCATTTATGCTCAACGTTACACATTCTTCAATGACCCTCAAAATTAACATTAAAGAAGGGCATGAACCTAGGACCTTGTCCCCTAGGTGCAGCTATAAATAGTGAGCTTTTGTTATCATTGTAAAGGACACCAATTTTCTGGCAAACATACGCTATAATCTATTCAAACCTCTATACAATTTTATCTTCTTACTTTTTAATTTCATTATTATTGTGTCGGGAAGCCTTGCTCCTGAAATTTCCGTTTTTTCTATTTCATCTTCATCTCAACGCTAAGTATTGCATATTTCTTATATTCTTTTATTATTTCAGGATCAAAGTAACTCACTTGTCTAGAAATCACGTACAAATTCAATTGTACCGCTTTATGGGTAAACAGTTTGGCGCCCACCGTGAGGCCTAGACAGTCGTGTAATTAAGTTGATCCTTACCTCTTTTACTAAAGTGTTTTGATTATTTCTTCTTAGCAAAAAATCAGAGAAAATGACAAATAATGGTGTTAACAACACACACAATATTGAGGCCCAACGAGACCAGCATCAACACGAGGATTCAATCATTGACACCCGCAATGAAGAAAATAATGATATGTTGGTCCATGACAGGCGATACCCGCGACATGTTCGGGAGGCGACTCTCGATGATGCTGAAGAGGAGCATGTTGTTGAAGCGATAACGGTCCTGCAAGAGCGACAAGAGGTCATTTTAGACCATCTCACACGGCAGGATAAGGTTATGGCAGAAATAAAGCAGGCGCTATCCGGTGCTTCCAATAACGTAAATGGACGAGGTCCAGTTCCTCCCGACACTTCAGCAAATCAAACAATGCAGAGGGTCGACAACAACACCCCCAGGGGCAAGGTCGGCTCTGATGGGGCCGGGGGAGTGGTTCTGGTGACAACAACGAGAGCGATTGTCATGACCTGAAATTCCACCACAGGCTCCGTGATGGTATCTAGTCTCTAAGACTAGGTAAGCCGATTTCTATTACATTTTGAAGCCATTATTTTTTGAATTAAAATCTAACAGCGGAAATAATTACAATACACAACCTCCCAAGACTGGTAGTACTGAGTCACGAACTCTAACTGAATACATGGATTGATCACGAGAACCGAATATACAATACTGTTTGATTACAAATTAACAGTACAATTAAATGAAAAGACTCCAAGGGACTGCGACGGCCAAGCAGCTCTACCTTGAATCCTCATGATCAACTTTGCTCAAGTCCGATATCTTCAATACCTGGCTCTGCACAAAAATATGCAGAAGTGTAGTATGATTACGCCACGGTCGGTACCCAGTAAGTATCAAGACTAACCTCAATGGAGTAGAGACGAGGTACAGTCAAGACACTCACTAGTCTAATAACCTGTGCAATATAATATACAAAATAATAGGAAACAAATAACAATAGGACAACATGGAACAACCAGTGATATGCACAGCAGACAACAAGAATACCATTAATATCACTCAACAATTAATAAACACAAGTACACCCAATTAAATCAAGTCCTTCAAATAAATATCTTTCACATATAATTCTTCCCGGATAACTCTCTTTCAAATATAATTTTATCAAATAATTATTTTTCAAATATAATTCTTTCAATAAATCTTTTCAAATATAATTTTCTCAAATAAATATCTTTCAAATAAAATTCTTTCATATAATACTTTCTAAGTAAAAATCCTTCCAAATAAATATTTTGAATATAATTCTTTCAATTAAAAAGTCACCATGTGACACCTCATTTCATAATCATAAAAATACGGGTCTCAACCCATTTTCATATTTTTCGTAAACACGGGTCTCAGCCCATTTTTATATTTTTCGTAAACACGGGTCTCAGCCTATTTTTATATTTCAACAGCACCTCGTGCCCATAATTAAATCATCATATTTTCCCGGCACCTCGTGCCCTCATTTCATATCACAACCGCACGGACAACTCATATGCCAATTATCATTATCATTTCATCACAACACCTCGTGCCCACATTTCACATCACAACTGCACGGACAATTCACGTGCCAAATATTCTCATTATTTACTCACGGCACCTCGTGCCCATATTTTATTTTATAATCCGCCTGGCAATAGCCACAGGCTTTTAATTTCAACATAAATAATATTGTTATCAATTTACCAATAACAAGACAAGTTGCACAAGGTATAGAAATAAACACAAAAAAATCACAACATCACATGAAAATTATCAACACAACCCCACGTCATCACATATCGTCCCTGATAATAGCCACCCTTATCGCTCCTATTGCGACCCTTATCACTCCTATAGCCACCCTTATCGCTCCGCCCAGACAATATCAACAGCCACCCTTATCGCTCCTATTGCCACCCTTATTGCTCCTATATCCACCTTTATCGCTCCGCCCAGATAATATTCCAACAAACACAACAACAGTGAAATGCCACCCTTATACTCACATAATATCAACGGTGAAATGCCACCCTTATCTCCCCAAAATAGTAACTCACACAACACAATAATTTACACGGAAAATTAACACGACAATATAATAAAATCAATTTATATCACAATTTGCCCAATGGCCACAACCAACTTCCAAAGATATAATAAAATCAATTAATTTCACTACAAATAGCCCAAGGCTCCACACAATGTATATAACACCCAAAAATAATCACTTTAGATAGAAATTACTTAGCATAAAGCAAAACCTTCATTAATGCAAATTTAGATAATTATATTAATACTTATTCTTAAGCTCGCTTAAATTAATTATTTGCATAAGAAGATTCATATTGGAATTAATTCCCAAGAAATATTAAACCAACAATACTCACGAAATTTTATAAATATTTCAAGTAACAATCACATCAAATTATCATTTTTTCAACAATAAGGATTTAGGCATGGCAAACAGATGATTTAATAGTTTTTCAATTTACTACACAATAATTTCTAACACTTTATTTCAATGAATTTTGCACGTATAAGCCCGAGTACGTACTTGTCAACTCGCGTACACGACTTTTCACATTTCACAAATGGCACATAAGACTCAATGCCTAAGGGGTAATTACCCCACTCGAGGTTAAGCAAGACACTTACCTTTTTGAAGTTAGGCCGATATTCCAAAATAGCCTTCTTGCTTGAATTGGCCTCCGGACAGCTCAAATCTATCCAAATTAATTGTATAACTTCATTAAAATTTATCGAAAATAATTCCGGATAATAATACATCGACTTAAAATTTTATTCCTTAAAGTAAACAAAAGTCAACGCGGTGCCCGCCCCTCGGAACCCGACATAGTTTTCATGAAATCCGAACACCCATTCCGATACGAGTTCAACCATACCAATTTTATCGAATTCCAATAACAACTCGACCTCCAAATCTTAAATTTTCGTTTTTGGAAGATTTTGTAAAAATCTTGATTTCTTCCATTTAAATCGGAATTAAACGATGAATATAATCATAGATTCATGAAATATAATCACATTAGGATATAGAACACTTACCCCAGTCGAAATCGTGAAGAAATCCTCAAAATCGCCCAAAAACCGAGCTCCAAAAATCTCAATCGAAAATGAAGAAATGACAGATTTTCAATCCTTAAGTTTCTGCCCAGGTTCGCATTTGCGGACAAAAACTTCGCATTTGCGAATGAACAGTACCTCACATGAACAATGGTTTCTCAATTGCCATAAATGGTTCGCAATTGCGAATGAACAGTGTTTTTGCAATTTCCATAAATGGTTCACAATTGTGAATGAACAGTATTTTTGCAATTGCCATAAATGGTTCGCAATTGCGAATGAACAGTGTTTACGCAATTGCCATAAATGGTTTGCAATTGCGAATGAACAGTGTTTCACCAGAAACCAGCAAAGTCAAACTTTCTGAAATGATCCGAAACCACCCTGAAACTCATCCGGAAGCTCCCGGACACAAACCATATATGAATTTCAATCATAAAACATGCTACGGACCTGCTCGTGCACTCAAAACACTGAAAGGAGGTCATCTTAACCTGATATTGACCATGGTCAAACTCTCAAATTTCTTAACTTAACTAGTCTTTCAACCAATGATCCAAAAATACACCTAAGCCCCTCGGGACCCGTCAAATCATACCAACAAGTCCTAAAATATCATACGAACTTAGTCGAAACTTCAAATTATATCGAACAATGCTAGAACCACGAATCATACCCCAATTCAAGCTTAATGAAACTAAGAAATTCTAACTTCTACATTTAATGCCGAAACCTATCAAATCATGTCCGATTGACCTCAAATTTTGCATACAAGTCATAAATGATATAACAGACCTATACAAATTTTCAAAACTGGATTCCGACCCTGATATCAAAAAGTCAACTCCCCGGTCAAACTTCCCAAAAATTCTATTTTCACAATTTAAAACCAAATTCCACTAAGGACTTCCAAATAATTTTCCGGACACACTCTTACGTCCAAAATCACCATACAAAGCTATTGGAACCATGAGAATTTGAATCTGAGATCGTTTACTCAAAAGTCAGCTCTCCGGTCAACTCTTTTCATTTATGCTTCTAAATAAGGATTGTTCTTTTAATTTAATTTCGAATCTTCAGTAAATCAAACTCGACCACACCCATGGGTCATAATACATATTGCGAAGCTGCTCGAGACCTTAAGTCACTGAACGAGGCGTTAATTCTTAAAATGACAAGTCGGGTCGTTACATTCTCCACCTCTTAAACAAACGTTCATCCTCGAATGTTCTAAGAATTATTCTGAGGTTACTAAATTGATGATTTTACTTTTACACATATACTCATGGTTGATTCCATGCTACCGCATTTGAGATAAGCCCGACAACATCATCTCATTTGAGATTATTTCTTTTATCCATATTTGTAAACTTTAAGATCAATTTCTTACACTCCAACATTTCAAAAGGTCTGATTTTTTTTTTCACAACAACGTACGGTATTAGTCTCAACTGGCTATAGCAACTCGTGCCTATGCACACATCATTATTTCTTGATAGTGTTGAAGTACTTCAAAATTTTTGTGAGGTGTTTCATTCTTCCCCGCTTAGGGTCATTCTCCCTCAAACACATAACATAACTTATCTCTTCCTTTGCAAATCTCAATCCTTCAAATTTTACTAACTCCTAAATTTTTCAGAAATTCTGGTAGAGTCTCCCCTGTAATTGGGCCTATCCACCTGCCAGAGTAACACCAAAACAACTTCTAACAACACATCCACAATGTATATATCAATAACACAATCTCAGCGTTACAAACACTGCATTATCATAATGATATCAGGACATGAAGCACATCATATGTATGCTCATCACCACATCTCTGGTCTTAAAAGCTGCTCATAATTAATTCCAGCATCATCAATTAATCTCATATTAACTACCACCTCATTCTGAATTTTCACAACACTTACAACAGAATGTGAGGCATGAAGACCTCGTGATTTCTTACTTGGATTAATGAGTCATATTTAACGCCACCTGGGCACTCATCTAATAGGTTAAAACTCAATGTTTACCGCACCAAAATGGCTGAATATGCACAGAAAAATATACAAGAATTATCAAATAAGTCTAACAGGTATGACTCCCTATTAATACTATTGTACAATTAAATTTCACAAAGGGAATTGTTTTTTTTAAACTCATAAATATTTCACCACAAGGACATCGTCCTTACATAACTTCCATCGCGGCTTGCAACCCGGTTTAAATATTTCACATCATGTATAAAATGCGAGGATCTCGTCCTCAACTCTGAATCACAGGTATTTTGCACATTGTGCCAACTGAAATTTTTAATTTCCTTTCTTTCTTCTTTTCAATAAATTTCGTAAACATTTTTCATAACACATAACAAACCCTCATACCGGTAGGGAATATAATTCACAAAAATTGGAATCAATTATTCCGACATATATTAAACCCATTGTAATGAATAATAAAAATTACTTTTGGACTTATAGCCCTTAATGGTGTACAGAAATAAAATAACAGACATGGGCTCACATCTTTAATTCTCATAACAGTGATAAACATATAAGTGGGTCACAAATTTATGAAGCTCACCATAAGTGGAACATAATAAGAGGACTTACCTCAATATTCAGAACCGAATCAAATTAAGAAAAATATCCCTTTATAATAAAATCAGGATCGTACCTGTAACGACAACATATGGTGTATTGGCCCCACCCAAATCATAGTGATTATATCAACGGGTCGGGCCTCTACCTCTTAGGCGCCCACTACCCGCCTGTCCTCCACCTCTAACTGACTGTGCACGTGGAGTATCAACTAGAATAAAGTTTGTGGATGGAGTGTTCAGATGAAATCCACCACTCCCAAGTCTGGGACAATCTCTCATGATATGCCTAGTATCACCACACTCATAACAACCCCTCTGAGGTCCCGGCTGCTCGTACTGAGTCTGTGTCGGATAACTGGAATAACCACTGTAAGAATCTCGTGTCGTTGGTGCACTGTAAACTGGAGCACTCCGAGTAATCTGATGTGCAGACTGAGTTGACTGACTGCTCGAGCCTCTGATATAATGGGTTCTAGCTGAAGAGTAAAACCCACTGAACCCTCCAGATCTTCGAGACCTTTTGGCCTCCTTAGACTCCCTTTCCTCGCCTAAAACACCCTTAATCTTCCTTGCAATCTCCACTACTTATTGAAATGGAGCATCAGTTTGCAACTCTCGAGCCATGCATATTTTAATATCATAATCGAGCCCCTCAATGAATCTGCGAACCCGTTCTCTGATTGTAGGAACTAAGATAGGTGCATGACGGGATAACTCACTGAACCTGATAGCATATTCTGACACTGTCATAGTGCCCTAACGTAACCGTTCAAACTTCGTGCGCCACACATCTCGGAGAGTCTGGGCAACAAACTCTTTTAAGAACATTTTCGATATTGAGTCCAAGTTGGTGGTGTTGCATCGGCTGGTCTACCTTCTTCATAGATTTGCCACCACCGATACGCTGTGCCTGGCAGTTGAAATATAGTAAAGGCAACTCCGCTCACGTCCACAATACCCATGGTGCGGAGAATAAGGTGACATTTTTCCAAAAATTCTTGGGCATCCTCTGTGGCTGTGCCACTGAAAGTTGGTGGATCATATTTCTTAAACCTTTCTAGTCTCTTTTGTTCTTCGTCTGATGCCTCTGGCCTGACCTCAGGTCGAACCGAAATAACAGGTTGTACCGGTACTACACCCGGAACCTGACGAACGGGAACCTGTTGCTCTAGAGTTGTGGTAGGAGTCTGAGCTACTCCCACAATTTGCAGAATGTTTGGTGCAACATAGATCAATCCCGCCTGAGTTAATGTACCAAACATACTCAGGAATTATGCTAAAGTCTCCTGAAGTTCGAGGGTAACAACAGGTGCTTCTGGTACTTGTCCCCCAACTGGAGCTACTAGTGGCTCCTCAGCTGTTGTTCTGATAGGTGCTCTAGTCGCAACACGTTCCCTTCCTCGACCTCTATCTCGGCCCCGGCCTCTTGCAACCCTAGCAGTATGAGCAGATGCCTCCTCAGCTAACTGATAGCACGTGTCCTCACCATCTGTGAGAGAATAGAGATACAAAAGGCTCAAATTCCAAATTTAACAAATTTCGCACGATAGGAATGAAAGAAATGGAAATTTTCTAGCAGTTCTGTAGCCTCTCGAAGATAAGTACAGACGTCTCCGTACCGATCCGCAAGACTCGTTCGTGACTCGTAGAGCATATGAACCTAGAAATATGATACCAACTTGTCATGACCCAAAATCCCACCACATGCATCGTGATGGCACCTAGTCTCTAAGACTAGGTAAGCCGATTTCTATTATATTTTGAAACCATTTTTTTTGAATTAAAATCTAACAGCGAAAATAATTACAATACACAACATCCCAAGACTGGTAGTACTGAGTCACGAACTCTAACTGAATACATGGAATGATCATGAGGACCGAATATACAATACTGTTTGATTACAAATTAACAGTACAATGAAATGAAAAGACTCCAAGGGACTGCAACGACCAAGCAGCTCTACCTTGAATCCTTATGATCGCGCTTTAACTCTGCTCAAGTCCGATATCTTCAATACCTGACTCTGCACAAAAATGTACAGAAGTGTAGTATGAGTACACCACAGTTGGTACCCAGTAAGTATCAAGACTAACCTCAATGGAGTAGAGATGAGGTACAGTCAAGACACTCACTAGTCTAATAAACTGTGCAATATAATATACAAAATAATAGAAAACAAATAACAATAGGACAACATGGAACAACCAGTGATATGCACAACAGACAACAAAAATACCATTAATATCACCCAACAATTAATAAACACAAGAATACCTAATTAAATCAAGTCCTTCAAATAAATGTCTTTCACATATAATTCTTCCAGATAACTCTCTTTCAAATATAATTTTCTCAAATAATTATTTTTCAAATATAATTCTTTCAATAAATCTTTTCAAATATAATTTCCTCAAATAAATATCTTTCAAATAAAATTCTTACATATAATACTTTCTAAGTAAAAATCCTTCCAAATAAATATTTTGAATATAATTCTTTCAATTAAAAAGTCACCATGTGACACCTCATTTCATAATCATAAAAATACGGGTCTCAGCCCATTTTCATATTTTTCGTAAACACGAGTCTCAGCCCATTTTCATAGTTTTCGTAAACACGGGTCTCAGCCCATTTTTATATTTCCACAGTACCTCGTGCCCATAATTAAATCATCATATTTTTCCGGCACCTCGTGCCCTCATTTCATATCACAACTGCACGGACAATTCACGTGCCAATTATCATTATCATTTCATCACAACACCTCGTGCTCACATTTCATATCACAACTGAACGGATAATTCACGTGCCAAATATTCTCATTATTTACTCACGGCACCTCGTGCCCACATTTTATTTTACAATCTGCCTAGCAATAACCACATGCTCTCAATTTCAACATAAATCATATTGTTATCAATTTACCAACAACAAGACAAGTTGCACAAGATATAGAAATAAACATAAGAAAATCACAATATCACATGAAAATTATCAACACGACAACCCTACATCATCACATATCGTCCCTGACAATAGTCACCCTTATCGCTCCTATTACCACCCTTATCACTCCTATAGCCACCCTTATCGCTCCGCCCAAACAATATCAATAGCCACCCTTATCGCTCCCATTGCCACCCTTATCACTCCTATAACCACTCTTATCGCTCCGCCCAGACAATATTCCAACAAACACAACAACAGTGAAATGCCACCCTTATACCCACATAATATCAACGGTGAAATGCCACCCTTATCTCCCCAAAATAGTAACTCACACAACATAACAATTTACACGGGAAATTAACACGACAATATAATAAAATCAATTCATATCACAATTTGCCCAATGGACACAACCAAATTCCAAAGATATAACAAAATCAATTAATTTCACAACAAATAGCCCAAGGCTCCACACAATATATATAACACCCAAAAACAGTCAATTGAGATAGAAATTACTCAGCATAAAGCAAAACCTTCATTAATGCAAATTTAGATAATTATATTAACACTTATTCTTAAGCTCGATTAAATTAATTATTTGCATAAGAAGATTCATATTTGAATTAATTTCCAAGAAATATTAAACCAACAATACTCACGAAATTTCATAAATATTTCAAGTAACAATCACATCAAATTATTATATAAAAACAAATTGAACAATAAGGATTTAGGCATGGCAAACAGATGATTTAATAATTTTTCACAATTTTTCAATTTATTACGCAATAATGCCTAAGACCTTATTTCAATGAATTTTGCACGTATAAGCCCGAGTACGTACTCGTCACCTCGCGTACACGGCTTTTCACATTTTACAAATGGCACGTAAGACTCAATGCCTAAGGGGTAATTCTCCCATTCGAGGTTAAGAAAGACACTTACCTTTTTGAAGTTAGGCCGATATTTCAAAATAGCCTTCTTGCTTGAATTGGCCTCCAGACAGCTCAAATCTATCCAAATTAATTGTATAACTTCATTAAAATTCATCGAAAATAATTCCGGATAATAATACATCGACTTAAAATTTTATTCCAAAAAGTAAATAAAAAGTCAACGCGGGGCTCACCCCTCGGAACACGACATAATTTTCATGAAATCCGAACACCCATTCCAATACGAGTTCAACCATACCAATTTTATCGAATTCCAATAACAACTCGACCTCCAAATCTTAAATTTTTATTTTTGGAAGATTTTGTAAAAATCTTGGTTTCTTCCATTTAAATCCGAATTAAACGATGAATATAATCATACATTCATGAAATATAATCACATTAGTATATAAAACACTTACCCCAGTCGAAATCGTGAAAAAATTCTCAAAATCGCCCAAAAACCAAGCTCCAAAAATCCCAATCGAAAATGAAGAAATAACAGATTTTCAATCCTTAAGTTTCTTCCCAGGTTCGCATTGGCGGACAAAAACTTCGCATTTGCGAATGAACAGTACCTTACATGAACAGTGTTTTCACAATTGCCATAAATGGTTCGCAATTGCAAATGAACAGTGTTTTCGCAATTGCCATAAATGGTTCGCAATTGCGAATGAACAATTCGCAATTGCCATAAATGGTTTGCAATTGCGAACTAACAGTGTTTTTGCAATTGCCATAAATGGTTCGCAATTGCAAATGAACAGTGTTTTTGCCAGAAACCAGCAAACTCAAACTTCTCCGAAATGATCCGAAACCACCCTGAAACTCATCCGGAACCTCCCGGACACAAACCATATATGAATTTTAATCATAAAAAATACTACGGACCTGCTCGCGCACTCAAAACACCGAAAGGAGGTCGTCTTGACCCGATATTGACCATAGTCAAACTCCTAAATTTCTTAACTTTACTAGTCTTTCAACCAATGATCCAAAAATACACCTAAGCCCCTCGGGACCCGTCAAATCATACCAACAAGTTCTAGAACATCATACGAACTTAGTCGAAACTTCAAATTACATCGAACAATGCTAGAACCACAAATCATATCCCAATTCAAGCTTAATGAAACTAAAAAATTCCAACTTCTACATTTAATGCCGAAACTTATCAAATCACGTCTGATTGACCTCAAATTTTGCACACAAGCCATAAATGACAAAACGGACCTATACAAATTTTCAGAACTAAATTCCGACCTGATATCAAAAAGTCAACTCCCCGGTCAAACTTTCCAAAAATTCCATTTTCGCCATTTCAAGCCAAATTCCACTACGGACTTCCAAATAATTTTTCGGACACGCTCCTATGTCCAAAATTACCATATAGAGCTATTGGAACCATGAGAATTTGAATCCAAGACGTTTGCTCAAAAGTCAACTCTCCGGTCAACTCTTTCCATTTATGCTTCTAAATAAGGATTGTTATTTTAATTTAATTCTGAATCTTCAGTAAATCAAACTCGACCACACCCGTAAGTCATAATACATATTGTGAAGCTGCTCGAGACCTTAAGTCACTGAACGGGGCATTAATTCTTAAAACGACAAGTCGGGTCGTTACAACGATCCCTTCGAAAGCGAGCTCCTACAGTTTATGAGGGAAGTGAACACCCGTATGGACCAAAACCCGGGTGCACCACCGATGCTGAAAGGCTGGACTCAAAGAAGTATACTCAGTTGATGTATAAACCAAGCGCGGCACCAGAATTGATCCCGAAATAGTTTAAAATGCCCGACGTGCCAAAATATGATGGGACTTCAAACCCTCAGGAGCTTATTAGCAACTATACAACGGCGGTGAAGGGGAACGATTTAGCTCCCCATGAGATTGAATCTATTTTGCTGAAGAAATATGGTGATATTCTCACGAAGAGAACCTTGATGTGGTATTCGCTGTTACCCGAGCATTCCATAGATTCCTTTGAGATGCTCGCAGATTCTTTTATTAAAGCCCATGCCGGGGCTAGAAAGGTACAGGTTCGAAAAACCGACATATTCAGAATTGCACAAGGAGAGTCCGGGTTGTTACGGGAATTCGTCACTCGGTTCCAAAAGGAGAGGATGTTGCTCCCGGCTATTTCGGATGAATGGGCAGCTGAAGCATTCACCAAGGGTCTGAATCCGAGAAGTTCTGATGCTTCCTGGAAATTGAAGGAAAGCTTGCTTGAGTTCCAAGCGACGACTTGGGTGGATGTTCAAAACCAGTACGAGTCTAAGATAAGGATTGAAGATGATCAGATTGGCTTCCCCGCGTCGGCAAAAGGTCGGGAGAAGAATAAAGAAAAATTTAAGGATGATTTTGACACAGATAGACGGTCTTCGAGGGGCCGATTTTTGCCTTACGAATGGGCCGAAGGACGTGGCAGAGGTTTTCGCCCGACAAACAGGTTCATTACCGACAGAAGAACTGATCACGGTCGTAACAACAGGTAATTGTAGGACAAAGAAGCGCCAGGTACGTGGGATCCTTCCTACACCAGGCTATTAGAATACAACTTCAACGTAGTGTAGTAGAGTTGGTATCGGTTATGAGAAACATTAAAGAAGCATGGTTCCCGACGCGGATGAGGTCCGATCCCACCTAGTGAGATCCTTATTTGTGGTGCGAATACCACACGATGATTGGCCACCGGACTAGGGACTGCCGACATCTACGGGAAGAGGTGGCGACACTATTGAAAAATGGCCATCTCAGGAAATTCTTAAGCGACCGGGCCAAGAACAATTACGGTCACAATCGTGATAACGCACAGAACTCAAAAGCAGTAGAAGACCCCCCACGCCAGATGATCAACATGATCTTCGGAGGGAACGTGATCAACGGGCTTACCTTCTCGGCAGCAAAGAAGACGAATATGTCAATAACTTATAGCAAGAGACTCCGGGAAGTCGCTGAAGATGACATCACTTTCACGGAGGAGGACGTAGACAGATTGTTGCTACCGCACAACAACGCATTGGTAATTTATTTAAATGTACTAGCTTTTAAAATCAAACGTGTTCTGGTGGATCCAGGAAGTTCGGCCAATATCATACAATGAAGGGTATTTGAACAAGCCAAACTTACCAGAAGCATCATTCCGGCCAGAAAACTCCTCATCAGATTCAACCTCGCAAGCGTGACAACCCGATGAGAGATCCTGCTGCCCACGAATGCCGAAAGGGTGATAAAGATGAAAGTCTACCATCAACATATCATCAGTTTATGAAATTCCCAACTCCCGAAGGGATTAAATAGATAAAAGGCGACCAACCAGCGGCAAGAGAGATGAATTCGATTTTTTTCTCTAGTAGCGAAGGTAAGGAGCATGCGACATAGCAGTTGCAGGAACCGACGCCTATTCCTAAATCATGTGAAGCTAACCAGGGGGAGAAGCGTCGAAATCTTACCAAGTGCCAAGATACTTCTAGGTACCAGAAGAGACGGATGCAACAAAGTCCACAGCGGAAGAGTTCGAGCAAGTTGCATTGTTTGAAAAGTTCTTGGAGAGGAAATTCCACTTAGGAACAGGACTGCACCCCGAGCTTAAGTCTGGCTTTTCTGAATTTCTTAAATATAATACCGATTGTTTTGCATGGTCGCATGCAGATACGAAAGGTATCCCGACGGAAGTGGACGTACACAAGCTAAGCTTGGATCCTAACATACCTCCGTTAAGACAAAAGAAATCCCTATTGCGGAGGCCATGAGTAAATTCGTCAAAGAAGAGGTAACTCGCCTACTTGATATCGGTTCGATCCGAGAGGTAAAGTGTCCAGAATGGATAGCTAATGTGGTAGTAGTTCCTAAGTAAAACAATAAATTTCGTATGTGCGTAGATTATAAGGACTTGAATAAGGTGTGCCTAAAAGACTCGTTCCACTTCCAAACATCAATCAAATGATTGATGCAACGATCGAGCATGAGTTAATGAGTTTCCTCGATGCTTATTCTGGGTATAACCAAATTAAGATGAACCTGGAGGATTAGGAAAAGACTTCGTTCGTAATGAATTTTGGCACATACTGCTATAATGTGCTGCCCTTCGGGTGAAAGAACACTGGAGGCACTTATCAACGGCTCATAAATAAGATGTTTGAAAAACAGATAGGGAAAACCAAGGAAATTTATGTAGACGATATGCTTGTTAAGTCTTTGAACGCATGTGATCATCTTAAGCATTTGAGAGAAACGTTTGACATCCTAAGGAAGCATAACATGAAGCTTAACCGTGAGAAGTGCGCGTTCGGGGTCAACTCCAGCAAGTTCCTAGGATTTATGGTATAACAAAGGTGGATTGAGGTAAACCCTAATAAGATCAAAGTCATCGAATACATCTCGGACCAGCTATCAAGCATGAGAATTTCAAAGGCTCATAAGGAGATTAGCCGCTTTGAGCAGGTTTATTTCACGGTCATCAGAGAAATGCCATTGTTTCTTCGCGCTGCTCAAAAAGAAAATCAACTTTGAATGGACCCTGGAATGCCATCAAGCTTTGAGATATTTGAAAAGGTGCTTGTCAAGCCCTCTGTTACTATCAAAACCTAAGGAAGGTAAAACACTGTTAGTCTACCTAGCAGTCTCGGAGGTAGCGGTAAGTGCCATTTTAGTCCGTGTGGACGAGGGTACGCAATCACCCATTTATTACGTTAGTAGAATTTTAACGGGAGTATAAACTCGCTACCCGCATTTGGAGAAGCTGGCCTTAGCTCTCGTAGTCGCCGCTCGAAAGCTAAGGCTACTTCCAATGTCACCCGATAGCTGTGGTGACCACCTTTCCCCTGCGGAATATCCTTCACAAACCCGATCTCTCGAGTAGATTGGCCAAATGGGCCGTCGAAATGAGTGAATTTGACATAGAGTATAAACATAGGACTGCGATTAAGTCACAAGTTTTGGCTTATTTTAGTCCGAGATTGCTGCCTGTAGCAACCAAAGAAGCAGTGATGGTGTTAGAATCGACATCGAGAGTTTGGACCTTATTTACGGACAGAGCTTCCAACGTAAAGGGGTCCGGGCTTGGCATAGTATTAACCACGCCTTCAGGAGAAACCCTAAGGCAGGCCATAAAAACGGTCTCTTTAACTAACAATGAAGTAGAGTATGAAGCTTTGATTGCAGGACTCGAACTGGCCCGGGGACTAGATTCCGAGGTCATAGGAAATCAAATACTACTCCTAACTGGTTGTAAATCAGGTCTACGGGATCTTCGAAACCAAAAAGGAGCGCATGCAATAATACGTAGTAAAGGTCCAGGCTCTGCTTGCTCGATTACGGGAGTGGTCTATCATTCATTTCTTGAGGGAAGAAAATGATGTAGAAGCAGATGCATTAGCTAACCTCGATTCATCAATGGAAATGAAAGGATCAGATTCCGGGATGGTACTACAGCTCATGCACTCGGTTCTAGATGTAGATAGCTACTATGAGGTAAATACGACTAATTTGGACTGGGTCTGGAGGAATGAGATCATTGATTACCTTGAGCGCGGGAAGTTGCCCGAAGACTCCAAGGTATCCCGGATGCTGCGTGCCAAAGCAACACAATATAGCTTCAAAAGAGGCCAACTATACAGGAAATCTTTCCAAGGCCCGCTGGACCGATGCTTGGGAGCGTCCGAAGCTAATTATGTTATGCGAGAAGTCCACAAAGGGATATGTGGAAATCATTTGGGCGCATATTCCTTAGTATTAAAACTGGTATGGCAGGATATTATTGGCCCCTAATGGAACACGACGCGAAAGCTTTCGTGCAAAAATGAGATAAGTGAGAACGCTACACCCCACTGGTACATCAACCAGCAAAACTGTTACATTTAGTTCTATCTCCATGGCCGTTTATGAAGTGAGGAATGGATATCGTGGGACCACTGTCGCCGACCCTTGGTAAGGTAAGATTTTTTTTAATTTTAACTGACTATTTTTCTAAGTGGGTTGAAGCAGGTCTTTATCAGAAGATCGGCGAACGTGAAGTGGTGAATTTCTTGTGGGAGAACATAATTTGCAGATTTGGAATACCAAAAAAGATAGCTTGCGGTAACGGGCCACTATTTACAGGCACAAAGATCACAAAGTTCCCTGAAGATTTGAAAATTAAGAGAATCACATCTTCACCCTATCATCCGAGCGCAAATGGTCAAGCGGAATCATTGAACAATGTGGTTATACAAAATCTCAAGAAGAGGTTGGAAGCAGCTAAAGGTAAATGGCCTGAGGAACTTCCTGGAGTGCTATGGGTATACCAAACAATGGCCAAATCGAGCATAGGAGAAACTGCTTTTTCCCTTGTGTATGGAGCAGAAGCGCTAAACCCAGTGGAAGTAGGAGAGCCTACCTTGAGATATTTCCAGGCAAGTGAAGAGACGAACAACGAAGCGATGTTAATCAACTTGGAGCTACTTGATGAGCGCAGGGACTTGGCACATATAATAATGGCCGCCTAGAAGCAGAGAATGGAAAGATATTATAATCGAAGATCCAACCTCCATTATTTCAAAGTGGGAGATTTGGTTCTAAGGAAAGTAACTCAAAACACCCAGGAACTCAATGTAGGGAAGCTAGGTCTAACCTGGGAAGGCCCCTACTGGGTTTCAGCTGTCACCGGGAAAGGTTCATACGAGTTGGACAATCAGGATGGAGAAATGTTGCCAAGAAACTGGAATGTGGCAAACCTCAAGAGATATTAGTGCTGACAAACATCACCTGTGCTGAAAGTATGTGCTACACTCTTTTTCCCTTCGTCCAGTTTTTATCCCAATTGGGTTTTTCTGGCAAGGTTTTTAACGAAGCATCAACGAAAAGAATACTACGAAGAAGGTTTCAACAGCAACAATAAGACCTTTAATAGCAAGGCACATAAGCAAAGATCCACTCCGAAGCAGTTAGATAATCTTTGGCTTGATAGCAAAATTTCCACCGGAAAATTGAGTTTGCTATCAAGCAAAGGTTACCCCGACTGCTCACAAGTGCAAACCACTAGAGGATTGTTAGATAGTCTTTGGCTCAATAGCATAAATTCCTAAGGGGAGGTGAAGTTTGTTACCGAACTGAAGATTATCTAGCAATTCATTAGTGAAAACATCGAAGGTGCAAAACTTCTAGTGTTCCAATTCACATTCTTTGCATTCGAACACCAGGGGGGGGGGGGGGGATGATATGAGGATACAACAACAATGACTGACACGTCGACCGGAACACGAACACCATAAATATAATTATGTCATTGGACCGGGGACTGCGTAGCCAGCCTCGTAGAAACAAGTTGTATAAGCTACCCACAAGAAATGACAATTTCTTTTTAGCATAACGAATGCTTATGTACTTTTTGATAATGGAAGGAATAAAGTTAAGTTCTTTTATTTCTATCTTGTTTCTTGTCTGAACCATGAATTGATTTTATTACTTGAAAGTTAAACAAGTACTTCAAATTCTAGTGCCTTAATGAACAGGAGACGTCCTCTTCAAGAGCACCGTAAACATAAGAAGGCCCTCTTTTTTAAAAACCCTGACGATAAAGGGTTGATTTCGGAAGAACTTGTGCCCGAAATCCAAATGCTTTTGGGGAAAAAATACACCCAAGGCCTAACATAATCAGACGCAAACAGTGAAACTTGCGCAAAACACCTAAGTAAAAAAAATGCAAAGATTAAAACTTGCACAAATGTTCAAACGAATAAAGACTCATGAAATACTTGAGCAAAAAATATTTTTATTCACAATAAACGTGCCAAAATGGCACAGATACAAAAATTGGAAAATGAAAAGAAAAGCTAAACTGCTGCATCTCCGGAACCCGAAGGAAGAGAAGTGTCCGCACTCCTAGGGAAAATGGGTAGATCCGCCGATTGGCTCAACATCTTGGCCCTCATCAGTTTGGCCTTTAACATCTTCGCCTTCCGGTTCCTCTTTAGTTCCCGAAGTTTCGGAACTAGAACCAGAAGAACCAAAGGCATCAGGCCCTGCCGGGAGACCCCTTTTAGCAGCTGACTCTAGCTCACGGGCTTTGGCGATTTCAACATCAAAGTCAATGATACCCGCTTTAGCCTCTTCCAAGGTTTTTCTCCTCATGCTGTATATAACATAAGTTTTCTCAACAATGAGGGAAGTCGCTCGGCACTTGAGTTCTTCTTTAAGTTGGTTAACCTTGGTAGAAAGGTTTTCCCGGGCAGATCTAACAGATTTGAGGCTAACGTCGAGTTCGCGGACAGTAGAGCTGAAAATTCTATTATGCTCAATGGTCTTCTTATACTTCTCCTTGGGCGCATTTCACCCCCGCAGCAACAAGCTCTTCAGTTTTGGAGTTCAAGGCTGCCTCTAAATTGGTCAATCTCTCAGCGGAGGCACCCTCGCGATCGGTTGTAGTAAGAACGACACTATGGACTTCAGTCCATTTGGCATTAGCCTCATCAAATTGAACCCTCAGCGGGCCAATATCTTGGCTAAGGGTTTCCACTTCTTTCTCACTTTTCTGCAAATGAGTCTCCAACACAACGGCCTCAACAGCTTTGGCTTCCAATTTTGAAAGGCGAGCAACAGTTTGATCCTGCTCGACCAAAAATTGATACCATTCGGAGGTATGTTCTTCCTTTTCCCGAATCAACCTCTAGAGGCCCTCGGAAGCAAGGAAATTGGCCTACAAATCAAGAAAGGTGACCTCAGGATATTTTAATCAATCAAAGACATGAGAAATGACAAAAGAAATGAAGAATGTATCGCCGTGTCGTTGTACATAGCATTGTTCAACAAGCACTCTCCCGAGAGAGCTTGTATCATTTCCCAATCTTTTTTTGAAGCCAAAGGCTTAGAAAGTTGGCAAGTTCCACCGGTCGGGATAGGATATTGCATCCGGTGGAGACCAAGAGAGTAACGTTCCTCCTTTTTTGCAGATCGTCTGAGGGGGCAGCATAATTTTTCCCCAAATTTTCATGAACTGGGGACTGGGGAAGAGGAACATCCTCTTCTCGGACAGATGCAGTCGGTGGAGATAATGTATCAACAGAAGACGGTAGGGACCCGATACTCAACCCTACAATACTAGGCGCAACGACTGGGATCCGGAAACGGGAGTTGGCATTTTCTACCATTTCATACTCCCCATAGTGCCGAGACATCATCCTCGGTTGGTGTAACTAACTCAACAGATTGAGTTATCTGTTGAGTTGGGGAAAGTAGTCGTCTTCCTTGTAGAGAAGCTTCCTCCTCGCTAGCTTCTCCATCATAGTCAATTATCACGGTATCTATAGCCGGCCCGGGCGAAGGGCTCGTCACCACGACTCCCGGAGACGACTCGGGGGAAGAATTCTTTGCTCTCTTATTCTTTCCCATGATAATGGAGGAACACCTTCTTTTTGGTTGCTTGTTCTCAGGCTGGGGACTCCGAGAAGAAGCACCTACACCAAAAGCTGGCCCATAGACGTCTGTCTGTGAAAACACTTTCTGTAGCAGCCTCGTCGCATCAGCATGATCAGCCAAAACGTCCTCCTTGGGAACGACAACTGAGCCCTAGGGTAGACCTATATTCAACAAGAGAGAAGAATCAAATAACTTTCTCATAAGAAAAGGTAAGGACAAGATGAGTTCAACTTACCATGATTCTTTTTCCTTCCACCCATATTTCAGGGAGAACTCTTTCCACGAGCAGGTTTCGGGCGTAGTAACATCCAAAGTTTTCTGAACCCATTTGTCCAAGCCCTCAACCCTAGGGGGAACCTACCTAGTCTCTGAGGCAGGTAAAGGAAGAAAAGTTAATAATGACGAGGAACGGATCTTTAACAAGAGTAGAAGCAAACTATATACTTACGAGTGCGGTTCCACAATTCCGGGAAGGAAGGAGGTGAGGCCGGGATGATTTCACTGGTGGCAACTGAAACAAACCGTTCCATCCATCCAAAATTGTTATCATCATCCATGCTGGATAGCAATGCATGGTGGTCTCACTTTCTAAAGTTAATCATCCACCCACGGAAGATCTTGGGGGAATAAAAGTTCATCACATGAGCTAGGGATAGCTCCTCTCCCGTTTCTTGGCACAGACGCCGAAGGCAAGCAATCGTCCTCTACACGGAGGGACTCACCTGTACCAAACATATTTGGTAGCGAAGGCAAAACTCTGTAATAATAGAGTCAAACTCTCCGCTCAGATATAATGTTTCCAAAGTGAAGGGATATGTATAGAAGTACGTAAAATACTTCTTGGGTAAGGTTACTTGCTCCGCCAGATCAGGAGCAATAATGTCTAAATGCAGGCAACGACAATCTTCCTTCACAGCATGAATGCTGGAAGGATGGATGGAAGAAGGTTATCCGCTAACGGCCCATGTAGGAGGGCTAACAGAAGAAAATTTCTCTTCGAAGTCTTTAGTTGTGACAAGACTTCTAGGGATGATGGTGCTTACTGTAGGAGGAGCGATTTTATCGGCTTTGTTTTTATTCTTTGAGAAACTGATATTTTTTGAAGAAGAAGCCATTGTATGTTATAGAAGAAGGAAAAGCTTTTCTCGTACGAGGAGAGTTAAAGAAAGGTTGAAGAACAGAGTACAAATTGAATGAAGAGAGTTTGAAAGAGTTTGGAGAATTATGGGGTGTGAATAAAGCAGAGTGATGCGTATAAGTGAAGGTTTAGGCGGCTAAATTCGTGACCATAATTACCTCGATAACCGGTAAAAGTTATGCTGAATCGTGGGATGACGCGTGTTTGGGGCATTAAATGCGGAGAGACGTGCGTCTAATCAACTGCCAGAAACTTTTGAGAGTGGGTCAGAGAAATTCCCGCCAAAAAGAATATTTCTACCAACTTCCTAGTGACTAAAAGTTATGTCACCGGAATGCAGGGGGATTATCTGTATAGGGTAAAAATATGCTATGCTAAGTAATTGCATAAGAGAGTGACACGTGGAGCCGAAGGCAGAGAATAGCTAAAACAGAAGACAACTATTCCATTTGTTACCGGAAAGAATGATGCTTATAAAGATACAATAAATGCTTGCCACTCGGTAGCATTTAATGGAGAATATTATGCAAAATTTAGTACACTGCCCGTTACAAAGAATTTTTCATTTACGCTCACCGTTACATATTCTTCAATGGCCCTCATAATTGACATTAAAGAAGGGCATGATCCTAGGACCTTGTTCCCAGGTGCAGCTATAAATAGTGAGCTTTGTTATCATTGTAAAAGACAGGAATTTTCTAGCAAACTTAAGCTATAATCTATTCAAAGCTCTATACAATTTTATTTTCTTACTTTTTGATTTCATTATTGTTGTGCCCGGAAGCCTTGCTCCCGGAATTACTGTTTCTGCTATTTCATCTTCATCCTAAGGCTAAGTATTGCATATTTCTTCAATTTTTTTATTATTTCTGGATCAAATTACTTCACTTGTTTAGAAACTACGTATAAATTCAACTGTACTGTTTTACGGGTAAACAGTAGCGTAAAACATGGTTTTGTTGTCTCATTTTGATTCTAAAGATCTCTCAATCTGTTCACTTAAAAGAAAGGAAGGATCTCCCTTTTTCCTATTTATTCTGCTTTCGGCATTAACAATTAGTCAAAGTAGGCCCTCGAAAGATATCTTGAAAGTAAAATGTGTGAGTGTTTTTTTTTTTTTTTTTTTACATGAATGTGTGGAAATACCATCACAATTTTTTATTGTGCAAGTAATATTCAGCCAATCTGTTAGAGATATAATGTAATAGACTCTGCAATATTGTACTTGACTGTTATTATCGCATTAGTCATTACCAACATTATAATTTTCATACGATAAAGACGATATACCAGCTCAATCGTCAACCTATTAAAAGCTTTAAGTCTTTTATTTTATTTTCTTGGTGTAACAGAATAGTAATGAAAAGGTGTTATTTCCCAGGCAAGACCACTAATGAGTAGTGACTAGACCATAGCTTGACAAAACATGTAATGCAGATCCATCGCTAATTTTATCTTTCTCTTTGGTTATTTATATCTGAAATTTAGTAGCCCAACTAATTTGAATTTGTATTCAAGTAATTTTCAGAAGCACGAGAATCCTTGATTCTTCCTGTCTCTTTTGAACTCGGGTAATTCGTTTCCTTATGCCATTTCCATATTGAAAGAGCTAAATCGGATAGAGACTAGATTTACATGTTGTATGCTATTCTATAACAGCAGAAATAGTCTTCATTATTGGTTTCGCATTCATATCTGAGTAAGAAAAAGAAGTACTAAAAGAATTTTCAATCTCATTTCAGAGACACAACTTTGTTTGACCAAGAAGATTAACTTCTAGTTAAAATGATTATATTTATATAATAACGGGTCAAACCTGGTTAATGATGATACCTCTAGATGTGGATTCTAACAAAATAGTTACTATTTAGACAGGTCTAGTAGAGAATCGACAATAGCATTAAATATGTGTTTCGAAAGATATCTGTATTAATGGAGAAGTAACTAGCAATAAATAACAATAAATGACATTTAAGTAAATTGAAAAAGTGGTTCACCCAATAAACAATGAGTTAGGTGATTATTCCTACTGACAATGATGAGTGACAGACAGATCTTAGAACATTCGAAATATTCTCGGATCTGATGAAAACGTGTGGAATAATATGAGCAAGAATTTTGATAAAAAGGTAGTCTTTGTATCTTTACAAGAGAGAGAGAGCGGGTGAAGCTTTTAGCAAAGTCTCCTCTTACCACAATGAATATCGCCCCCTATTCATTAACTTTTTCCTACTTATATGGGACATACCCTCATTAAACCCTATTAGTACAAGTGCAGAGAATATTCAATGGAATATTCTCTTTAATTTCCTATTCTAATAAACTAGCCGTTACAACTCTTTTTGCGATGCTCGACATCGACCATCATTTGTATCTCGACCACGAGCCTCGCTATATCCAGGTTGACCTCGGATGACTCTTTTCTCGGTGTTATTTTGCTCTAAGTACTGAGATAAATTTCGACATATATAGTTAGTCCCTCCGCTTATTAAGGCCGACCCCAGACGACCTTAATGAGCGGATTTTATTTATCTTGGGTGGCAAAATTAGGCGAGCGAGTCGAGTAGTGACGTTTCAGACGAGATGATGACATGACCTTTCGTGAGCCACGACTTTCAAGCTCACATTGTTTCTACTTTAGAATGACGTCATGACATTATGCGTCATTATGACGCATTTTCCCGATGTTTTGCGTCATTTCTCGTCCACCTGCCATTTCGATACCAGTGCTGGGTAATGATGGCCTGATTTCTCGGTTCTGACACTTTAATTCTTATAAATAGGGAGATGAGGACATTCATTCGTGTTTTGCATATTCTTCATATCCGTATGTCTTCTTCTCCTTACTTCATTATTGTATGTCTACTCTCCTGGTTCCGGCGATCCCAGTTGCTTCCAACCCTCCTGCACTTAAATATCCTCTATTTTGTTGGAACTATGGCCAACGTATTTTCTGGTCCTGGTGAGGGAAGTAAACCGGTCCCTTTGGCGGTGATTATGCCTCCTCATGCCGTGAGCGTTTCGGTTGCTATTGAGGATGAGAACTTCCCCACGATGGATGAGATACTTCCTCATGGCGAGAAAGTTAGGTGTAACTTCTCGAAAGCACCTGAAGATGAGCCTGAGGTTTTCGAGTCGGCGATGAAAGAGGCCGATCTAGCAGATCTTAGGGTTAAATTCAACATTCCAGTTCATGTAGATCTGATTCATGCAGATCGGGATGCGGTACAAGCTCACTGTCCCGGGTATTGTGCGTTCTACGCTTACCCTTTTCATGTTGGCTACACTCTTCCCCTTCTCCCACTGGCCGAGGTGTTCTGCTGTTACTATGGCGTTTGCCAAGCCCAGCTTTCTCCAGCTATCTACAAGCTTACGATGCTTACTAAATATGCGGAACTGGTCGGGGTCGAGGTCATGCTTCGGCATATGATATATCTCTTTGCCCCTAGTTTCTATAGGGGGACGATGTCGAATCTTCGCCATCGAGGGGGAAAATGCTTGGTGGTAAATATGGACGACAAGGCGAACCGCCAATTTCTTCTTTGTTAGAACCGAAGGCGTGGTGGCGAGCACGGACGGCTTTCCCGAGACCTGGAATTACACTCGTAAACGTTTGATCATTTCTTCGTTAAAACATTCGATTTGCTTGTTTTGGTCGTAGATCCTGAACTCGTGTTCTCTTCTTATGCAGCCAAGACTACGCACCCTCGTTTGGTCGGGGATATTTCTGATTGGGTTGGTCGAGTTCTCCCTCACACCGTGGGAATTTGCGAGTGGCCGAGCTTTCTCAAGAAGTTTGGGCCTACTCCTCCCTCGACCTGTTAGCTAGTTCGTTTTCTTTTGTTCATTGACCTTTTAGTCATTTATTTCCTTTAGTTTTCTTCCGCTGATTGTGATAACCTTTTTGGTTCTTTCTTCTTCAGGCCGGGGACCTTCGACGAGGCCGAGAGCTCCCCCCTTCATTCCGCAGGAGAAAGACTGCCTTCTTTTCGATATCGGGGTCGAATTCCGATTCCGAAAGTTGGAGTAGGTCCGTAATATCAAATGTGACTTATGTGCAAAATTCGGGGTCAATAGGACCCGATCACCAACCTCGCGATCCCGATTCAAAAATTTTCCAGCACAGATTTTACCCTTCGCGATCGAGGCTATTTCCCCGCGATCGCGATGAACAAATTTCCAATACCCTTCCTAAACACTTTTTAGACAGCCTGTAGTATAATGGCCATAACATTTTGTACAAAATTTCAAATGACAAACGGTTTGATTTTCTGAAACCTAGAAAAAGGGCTACAACCTTTGTTTTTGAATCATCTCCAAATTCCTTATTGATTGCAAGATATAAGTTTCCGAATTCACCTTAGTCACAGTAGAATTGCTTCTTCGCGAATGCGTTGAAACCTCCGCGAACGCAATTCGCAGGTGCCATTTTTCCATTTTAGTCATCACGATCACGACCTATTCTCCGCGTTCGCAATGTACACGCTTGTAGCCAAAAACCAACAACTAAAACTAGCCTAGAAATGGTCTGAAACCACCCCGAAACTCACCCGAGCCCCTCGGGACCCCGTCCGAACATACCAACAAGTCTAAAAAGATATTACGGACCTACCCGAGGCTTCAAACCACACATAGTAACATCAAAACCACGAATTGCACCTCAAATCGAACTTAATAAACTTTTAAACTTTCAACTACCAAAACTCGCGTCGAACCATATCAAACCATTTTCGAATGAACTCAAATTTTGCACACAAGTCTCAAATGGCATAACGAAGCTATTCCAATTTTCGAAACCACAATATGAACCCGATATCATCAAAGAAAACTTCCGGTCAAATTTATGAATATTTCAAGCATTTAAATTTCCACCCTTCGCCAATTAGTGCCGAAACCTTCTAGAAATCTCCAAAGGCAAATTTGGGTATACGCCCAAGTCCAAAATCACTATCCAAACCTAGCGAAATCATCAAAACTCCGATCCGAGGTCAAATACTCAAATGTGAAACTTGGTCAACTCTTTCAACTTAAAGCTTCCTAGTTGAGAATCGTTCTTTCATATCAATTTCGAATCACCTGAAAACCAAAACAGACGATTCACACAAGTCATAATATATTATACAATGCTACTCAAGACTTCAAATAACTGAACGGGATGAAAATGCTCAAAACGACAGGTGGGGTCATTACAACTTTAATATTATTTTACCTTGGTTCTGCTTATTCTTACGTGTCTTCATTTTTTTCAGTATTTGGATATGCCTCGTGGTTCCTTTGATATCCTTATTTATGTGTCTACACCCGTTGGGGATTCTATTATGGTAGATCGTGTGTATTGGTTTTGTGTGGTTACCATTAGGGGTTATGAGACTTAGGTTGATCTTTTATTGCTTAATATGGTATATTTTTAAGTGATTTTGGGTATGGATTTGTTATCTCTGTATCATGTCATTCTTGATTGTCATGTTAAGACCGTGACATTAGTTATGCCAGGGTTTCCAAGGTTGGAATGAAAGGGTTCTTTAAGTCATATTCCTAGTAGAGTGATTTCTTTTCTGGAGGCTCAACGAATGGTTGAGAAGGGGTGTTTGTCGTATATAGATTTTTTGACGGATATAATGTTGATACTCCTACTGTTGATTCAGTCCCTGTGGTGTTTCCATATGTGTCCCTGCAGACCTAATGGAAATGCCACCCGATACTTAGCCCATTTCTATTCATTATATCATATGGCTCCAGCGGAGTTGAAGGAGCAGTTGCAAGAGTTGTTGGATAAGGGATTCAGGAGGCCCAGTGTTTCTCCTTGGGGTGCACCGGTATTATTTATGAAGAAGACGGATGGTCCCATGAGGATGCCTATTGATTGCAGGCAGTTGAATAAGGTTACCATCAAGAAAAAGTATCCAATGCCTCATATTGATTTTATCAACTTCGGGGTGCTAGGGTGTTCTCGAAGATTAACTTGAGATTGGGTTATCATCAGTTGAAGACTAGGGCTTCGGACATTCCTAAGATGACTTTTAAGTATCCAATGCCTCATTATGAGTTTTTGGTGATGTCTTTTGGTTTGATTAATGCCCCAACAACTTTCATGCACTTGATGAACAATGTGTTTCAGCCTTATATGGACTCTTTTGTTATTGTGTTCATTGATTAAATCTTGGTATATTTTCATAGTAGGGAGGATTACTAGCAGCATTTGAGGATGGTGCTTTTGATTCTGAGGGAGAAGAAGTTGTATACTAAATTCTCCAAGTGTGATTTTTGGTTGGATTCAGAGGCATTCATGGACCACGTGGTGTCTAGTGATGGGATCAAGGTTGACCCAAAGAATATTGAGGCATTGCAGAGTTGGCCCAGACCTTCTACAGCTACTGCGATTAGGAGTTTCTTAGGCTTGGTTGGGTTCAATCGTCGCTTTGTGGAAGGGTTCTCTTCTATTACAACTTCATTGACCAAGTTGACTCATAGTGGAGCTTTGTTCAAATGGTCTGACGAGTGTGAGGAGAGCTTTCAAAATCTCAAGACTACTTTGACTACAACTCCAGTTTTGATATTGCCCCTCCCAGGATCGAGGATGTATACTTTCTATTGTGATACTTCGTGCATTGGCCTTGGTTGTGTGTTGATGTAGGATGGTAGGATTATTGCCTATGCGTCTCACCAATTAAAGACCTATGAGAAGAACTATCTCGTTCATGATTTGTAGTTAGCAGCTATTGTGCACGCATTCAAGATTTGGAGGCACTTTGTGAGGTTTACACGGATCATCAGAATCTTCAGCATTTATTCAAGCACATGGATTTGAACTTGAGGCAGCAGAGGTGGTTGGATTCGTTAAAGGGTTATGATTTCACTATCTCGCATCATCCTGGGAAAGCAAATGTGGTAGCAGACTCCTTGAGTAAAAGGCGAAGAGTATGGGGAGTTTGGAATTTATTCAAGTTGTAGAGAGGCCTTTAACTATGGATGTTCGGGTGTTGTCTAGTAGATTGGTGAGATTGGATATTTCTAAGCCTACTAGAGTCCTTGCTTGTGTTGTTTTGTAGTCTTCCTTAAGGACACGGTGCATTGAGGTGGTTCTAAGGAGGTGACTATTGGTGATGATGGTGTATTGCAATTTTAGATTTGGATTTGTGTTCCTAATATAGATGAATTGAGAGAGTATATTCTTGAGCAGGCTCACGGTTCACCATATTCTATTCATCATGGTGCTATAAAGATGTAACGTGATTTGAAGCAGCATTATTGGGAGAGAAAGATAAAGAAGGACATTGTTGGGTATGTTTCATGGTGTTTGAACTGTCAATAGGTCAAGTATGAGCATTAGAGACTGGATGGTTTGCTTCAGAAGATTGATATATAGGAGTGGAAATGGGAGTACATAGTATAGATATTGTGGTAGGGTTACTACGCACTTTGAGGACGTTTGATGCCATTTGGGTGATTATTGATCGGTTGACCAAGTCAGGGCATTTTATTCCAGTTATGACTTCCTACACTTCAGAGAAGTTGGCACATATCAACATCAGAGAGATTGACGTTTGCATGGTTTACCTATATATATCATTACGGACCGTGGCACAAAGTTTACATCCCACTTTTGGAGAGCTATTCAGCGCGATTTGGACATGTATGTGGAGTTGAGTACTGCATTTTACCCTTAGACGGACGGGCAGTCAGATCGGACCATTCATAGCTTAGAGGATAAGTTGAGGGCCTGTGTTATTAGTTTCGGAGGATAGTGGGATTATTTTATACCTTTAGTGGAGTTTGCCTACAATAATAGCTACAAGTCTAGTATCCAAATGGCTTCGTATGAGGCATTATATGGGAGGCAATGTCTTTCACTATTTGGTTGGTTCGAGCCTGGTGAGGCTAGATTATTAGGGACAAATTTGGTTCGTAATGCTTTCGAGAAGGTGAAGTTGATCCAGGAGTGGCTCCTCACAGCTCAGTCGAGATAGAAGAGTTATGCCGCCTAGAAGATTTGCTATGTGGAATTTATGGATGGTGAGAAGGTTCTTCTTAGAGTTTCACCTATGAAGGGTGTGATGAAATATAGGAAGAAGGGAAACTTGAGTCCTCGGTACATTGGTCTTTTTGAGATCATCAAGAGAGTTAGTGAGGTGTCTTACACACTTGCTTTGCCACCTAGCTTGTCAGGATTTCATCCAGTGATTCTTGTTTCCATGCTTCGGAAGTATTATGAAGATCAGTCAGATATGTTAGATTTTATCTCGGTGGAGTTGGATGATAACCTGGCTTATGAAGAAGAGCTGGTGGCCATTTTGGATAGGCACGTTCGGAAGTTGAGGTCGAAAGATATTGTATCACTGAAGGTTGAGTGGAGGGGTCAAACCAGCTGAGGAGGCTACTTAGGAGACCAAGTCAGATATGCAAAGGAGATATCCTCATCTTTTTGGCATTTTAGGTATTATTCTAAACTCGTCCGAGGACGAACATTGGTTGGGGGAGGGGGGGGGGGATGTAACTACTTAGCATTCATTTTGTGTATTTGAGCCCCATTCCTCTATTTGATGCTTCCTGTATGTGTGCTTTTGTTGTTTTTGTGATTTTCGAGATTGATTATCTTAGCTTCAGGAAGGTTTGAGAGTGATCAGAGACGTTTGGTCTCATTCTGGAAACTTAAGTTGTTAAGAATTTACCAAGGTTTGACTTTTAAGTAGATAGTCTCAAATTAGTTATTTGATGGTTCCAATATATTTGTATTTCAGACTCTGATTGTTGTTATGGAACTTGGAACACATTCGTTTTTCTATATGGAAGTTGTGTTCAAAGTCATATGTGATCCGGATTGATTAAGTTTGAATCGGATGCTTGGTTCGAAGTTTAGAAGTTCTTTAACTTAAGAGAAGTCCAACCTGTAATTTGATCTTTGATTCATTAGATGTGATGTTATCATATGTGTTTGTAAGCTTTGGATACGTTCGGCTAGTGTTTATGGACTTATTGTATGATTGGACGGGGTCTTGGGTGTCTCCGGTGAGTTTCAGACCACCCGGAGCATGTTTGGAGTTGGTTGATGTACCTGTGTTAGGTATTTGGAGTTGTAGAGGATTTGTTCTTCACGTTTACGATGAGGCATTCATATTCTCGAAGGGGAGATGGGAACTGAATATTTGGGTTTCATATTCACGAAGGCAGGGTCGGGTTTGCACGCGAGGTTGGGGTGGGAGTCATCGTGTTTGCGAGGGGCTGTGTCACGTTCACATTATTGTATAAGGGAAGGCATTGCGACCACAAAGGTACTTCTGTAATCGTGAAGGAAGGAATTTGGAAAAAGCATATTTGTGCTTCACATATGCAGGGCTTGGACCGCATTCACAAAGGGTACCCCTGGGCCGAATATTTAAGTATTGTATTTCGAGATTTTAGCTCATTCTCTCATATTTTGAACACTAAACTTAGAGAGGGGTGATTTATCATGGAGATTTTCATACAAGACTAAGGGTTAAATAATTTCTACTCATTTTGGTATTATTTCTAGAATCTATATGGATTATTAAAACCTAAAACATGGAATTTTAATTTTAATTTAGGAGTACTTCCTACAACTTAAGAGAGTAAAAATTGGGATTTTGAACTATGATTTGGACTTGGATCTGAAAACCAAACGCATATTTTGACTCGTGGGGTTATGGATAGTCGGGATCTGCATCTTGACTCAGGTTTGACCATGTGGTCCCGGATTGACTTTTGTTAACCTTTTTGAAATTGAATATAGATTGATGCTTTATTGTTTGGAATTGATTCTTATTGCTTTGTTTGACGTTATTGAGTTATTTTTGGCTAGATTCGAGCCGGTTGGAAGTGATATCTAAGGAAAGGAGTTCTTGGAGTATTGATTTTTCTTATTTGAAGTATCTTGCCTAATCTTGTTGTGAGGGAATAACACTAAGGATGTGACCTTATTTGGTTGATTGGAATGTGTGAAAGCGACGTATGCACGAGGGCGACGAGCGTATATATGGGTGCTATGTATGATATTAACCGGATTGGACTTTAGGCTTCTAGTATGCCTTGTTTAGATTGTGTACTTGCTATGATTTTTATTTCTTTGTATGACTCTGTGAACTTCTTGAATCATGTTAAAGACCATGTATAGGTTTTTATATCATGTTTGGGCATAATACTTGTTGCTGTATGGCGTACCCGCCTAATCTGAGTTGTACAATACACCTCGCACATGCATACACCTTAGCATTCTATTTTTCTTAGTCCCTGAATATGTGATTTGATATCTGTTGTTCGTATACATGTGTTCTGGTATTTGTTTTCTGGGATATGGACTGGTTTGGGAGCACGTGAGTTGTCCGTATGGATATTATGATTATGGCACATGAGTTGTCCATGCAGTGTCTCGATAATAATCCATCCCCCTAGAGTCGTCCTCTCATGTTTCTCCTTGATGATGTTCAAGCGGATTATGGAAATTGATCAGTGTATGGACTTTGTGTATCTTCTCTATATGCAAGCTCCTTAGATATATACATGTCTTTTATGCATATTTTTTCTATATGCTAATTTAGTTGATGTAATGATTCACGGTACATATCATTTTTATATGTCAACTCTGTATAACTTGATTTGCTATTCTTGAATATCTTCTCTATATGTTGAATTGTTAGTTTAATTATGAGGCTTAGATTCTTGTACTATTGATGTATACATATATATTCATAAAATGTACAAGTTTGATTAGTAAGTATCATTGACCATTCTTGCCACTACCTCACCGAGGTTAGTCATTATACTTATTGAGTACATGTGATAGGTTGTACTCATAGTACACTCTGCACTTAATTGTGCAGATCCAGGTGTGAGACCCAGCTAACTGTTGAGCACAATTGTTGTTGCTATTAAGAACCGAGGTAGAGCCACATCCCGATCGCAGCTCTTGGCATCTCTTTCTATCGTTTATTGATGTTATTGCTTCAGACATTATGTTTTATTAGCAGACTTGTATTCATGTATTAGAGCTTATGACTCGGTATTACCAGGTTTTGTGGATTTATTATATTAGTTTGGTACTTATTTGTGCTTATTCGACTTTTAGACTCATTTATTTATGTATTGTTATTATTCTTCTACTATTGTTTATGATTGGCTTGCCTAGCAAGTGGGTTAGGCGTCATTACCACTAGTGGGGGTTTTGGATCATCATATTAAGTTCTTTCAAATGTAAAGATCAAACACAATTTGATTAAGAACAAAGGGGTAATCAATTTGCAATGTGGGAGGCAAATAAAATGCCTATAGCTCAAATGGGATGACTACGGATAATATTAGCCATGGCAGGCAAAATAAGCCAATTGGTCAATCAAAACAATGCCTATATAGTTTCATAGACTCACATTACTTAATCATTTTCCTTCGACTCACACATGAGACAAGTTCTAGACTAGCAGGGGATGACACAAAGTACAACTAAAATCTCACTTCACATAATACACACTCACTTAGGACGGCTCAGACCCGACTCTTAAATTAAAGCAACTGGCACGATCATTATATAATTTAACACATAGGATATTAAATTATAAGAAAAAGGAAAAACAAAAATTATTATCAGTTATATAAGAAAAAGGAAAAAACCTTTTGTGTTTCTTCGTAGACTTTAACCCCTAAAGAAAACTGTCTAGGAATTCATCGCCGGAGAAAGTTTAAAATATTTATAAAGTCTGAAAGATATAAAAATACCTAGTTTAAGAAATTTAGCATACTCGAGAGAGAACCATGATTCAACGAAAAATCGGAATTAAGCAAGTAAATAGCTAACTACAATTATAATTGCCTCAAGTGTCGTCATATCATCGCAAGCAAAATGTGTCACTAGCAATTAAGTACTTTTATGACCCAAAATCCCAATTATGGGATCGTAATGGTGCCTAACATCCGCTTTCTAGGCAAGACAATATTAGTACAAGTAATTAAAGTAGATTAATAATACAAAAGCATAAATTACAATAAAAGTGTGAAATAGCAGAAAAGGTTAATAAATGTACACTTTCGTTGTCCAAAATAATTCTCAGAAATTGATGTCACAAGTACATGAGTAACTAGAATACTAAAAATAAAGTTTGGAATGAAATGCCAAATCATCTGGTACAAAGTAACAACAATAAACATAGGAAGGGGACTTCAGGATCTGCGGATGTCGTGTAGCACTACCTAAAGTCTCCTAGAATGAAGGGTCCATGCAATCACTGCTAAACGTTGCTAGGTACAATATCGGGATCTGCACAAAAGGTGCAGAAGTTTAGTATGAGTATAATCGATCCCATATACTCCATAAGTACCGAGCCTAACCTCGACGATTTAGTAACGAGGCAATGACATGGCACTCACTAAAAAATTTGTATGAGTAATAAGAAAAAATCCGATAACACAAATAGGGGAATGAATAACTACATGATAAATAAAATAAGAAGTAAATGACAAATGGCCCCAGAATATCATCCCATTCATAGTCTTACACAACAATACGGTAGCAAGATAAAACAACCAATACCGTTGCAGCATGTAATCTGATTCACACACACTATATATATAGCAGCTAACTATGGCAAATCTCACAACGTAACATAAAAGGGAATTAAAATGTATAATTTCTCTAAACAATCCAATATAATATAATAGAGTGAAATAGGAAGCAAGTAAAGGAAAATAAGCAAGTAAGGGCATGAGACAGGTAAAAGCATCTATCTAATAACATGTAAGAGCGTATAACAAATAAAACCAGATAATAAATAAATGCATGAGCAAGTGAAAACATGTCAAAATAAAGACATGTAACATGTGAAGGCATATATTTAACAAGTAAGGATATGTAGCAAGTAAAACATATATCAAGTAAAAATATGGAATAAATAAGGGATGGTATAATTGAGGACACGAAATTAAGTAGTACACCCCACATGCTTGAACCCATGACAACGTATATACACTCGTTACTTTGTATATACACTGTCCCCACATATATATCACGTAGCAAATAGACCAATCAAGTCCTAATTCCCTCAAATCAAGGTTAACCACGATACTTACCTATTTTCGGAACACAATCAACAATCCAACACGACTTTCCATCTAAAACAGGCCTCTAAACCACCTGAATCTAGAATATTATTGTTTTAACGAGTCAAAACAAGCTTTAGAACTTACCCCCGTACGATAAAGGTTAAATCTTTAACATAACTAAGAAAAGTCAACAAAAAGTTAACACGGACCCACTGTAATAATTCAACCGGTCGTTTTGAGCTTTAGCATTTCATTCGGTGGTTTAAGACTTTGAGTAGTTTCATATGACGTATTATGACTTGAGTGTATGATCGATTTTGGTTTTCGAGAGGTCCGGGATTCATTTGGAATAATGACTCTTGATTTGAAAACTTTAAGTTGGAAGAGTTGACCAAGGTTTGACTTTTAGGTAAACGAGCTAGGAATCGGGTTTTGATTGTTCCTAGGATCTGACAACTTCTAAGTTTCTGGCTTTTTAGCCACAACACTGCATGTATGTGTCAATATCACAGTAGACAATTCTTAAAAGTCAAACTTGTGGAACATCAAGTCTTTCATCATCTTTGCATATCCTGGTATTTCTCTCAATGCATCTATTAATAGAATGTTCACCTGTATCAGCTTTAGCGTTTTCAAGAACTTCTTACACTGATCATATTTTTGATATTTAGCCAACATCCGAGGAAATGGTGTTGGAGGTCTCTTCTTTCTATTAACTTGTGCATTTTCTTGCTCAAGCACCTTATCTGGCTGCTTCTCTAGATCCTGAGTTTCTTTCTCTGTACCTTTGTCAACATGTGATTGCCGAATTACAACTGACATATGAATCTTAAGTGGCACTAGGACATGGAGCATTATTTCTCCGCTAGTTTGAGCAATTTTTCGCTCTCTGTACAGATCTCTTCCATTCCTAAGACTTACCACCATTAACTAATTCAGCTTTTGATATTTTCTACTAATATTGGTGTCACCAGTTTGTGTTCCATGTGGTGATTTTTCAATGCCATGGACATTTGGCCGAACTGAGTTTCAATGACTTTAATAGCCGAGTCATGTATTGCTTTTTTTTTTTTGGTATCTTCCTATTTGCCCCAACAATTTATTGCAACATACCTTTTATCTCTATCAAACTACCATTATCCTATTTAGCTACCTGTTGTTGCTCGGGTTGTTGATATGCCATCTGTTGTTGTTGCTAATTATACCCAAATTACCTTTGATAAGGCACTATCCGACCTCGCAATTTAAAAGTTCCAGAATTATTATTATTATTATTATTATTATTATTATTATTATTATTATTATTATTATTATTATATTGCGTACAGTCTATATTGTTGATTCTGCTATCCCCATTGCTGTCCACCTTGTCTCTAACCCCCAAAGTTAATCACATAATTCATATCCTCTTAGTAATTCTCATTCTCACATTCACCACTCTACGAGCAAACATATGGTTAGCTAATGCATGGCGTGCATAAACCTCCATTTGTAGTGTCAACTATGTGAACTTATTTTTTGCCTGATTCATCAATAGTTTTGGTAAGAATGCTCATTTGAGTCATCAAGGTCGCAAGGTTCTCAAATATCGAATCATTCTGGGCTAGAACCACTGAGTGAACTACAATGGTGAGTGTTTTATCCCAAGCCTTCCATCCTGAATTCTAAGCCATCTTGTCAAGAAGAACTTTACACTATGTGAATGATTTACTTAAGAGTGATCCACCTACTGAAGCACCTGCGTTAGCTTTCACTGTAAGTCAAATCCATGTAAAATCTCTATCCCAATATTAGATCTGAAGTACAGATACTTGACCAATATTCCTTTGAATTATTCTCATGTTTCCTGCAAAGTCACAATCAGTTTCTGCCTGAAATGCAATATCTCATCAATTTACTTTGTAGTCTTGTTGGGTAGATAAAACTTTTTTATGAATTGCTTGACTAATTACTTTCAAGTAGTTATGGAGTTGATCAGGAGTGAATTGAGCCAAGTTTTGTGCTTCCCCAGTTATGGAGAATGGAAAGGATAGTAGCCGAATTACTTCCGGTGTCACATTTGGCTGCCTTAGAGTGACAATAATTGATAGAAAATTTTTCAAGCACTAATGTGGATCTTCGTTGTAAGACCCAAAAATAGTCCTTGTACTGCAGCAAATGTAGCATGTCGTTCGTGGTTTAAAATGTTTCCATTTGTATATGAGGGACTGCAGTTGCAGTTGCCAGATTATCAAGGTAGGTTATGCCCTCGTAAAGTGCAGCTTCTGGTGCAAGAGGTGCTACCACATGATTGTTCTCATTGTTTGGGTCGTTGTTGTTGTTATTCACGTTATCACCTATGTCAGTCTCTCTTTCGAACTTTTCTTTTCAATCAAGTTCTTTTTATATTTTCTTTCACGATTTAATGTCTTGAAAGCGTTCTTTGTATTTGAAGATCCTTCAAATAGTTCAGCTGCTCTCGAGGAGCTTCTAGACATAAACCTGAGACACAAAAGATTTCAAACTGATAACTTTAATGAAAAATATTTAGAACCAAGGAAAACTAACCCTAATTAAAAATTCTAGCAATATCTTCAAGTTGTAATTGATAATAGCGTTAACTTCAAGTTGTTATTAATAACATCGTTAATTGTTCGATAACTGTACCAAACTTTGATCACGTCCAACTAAGCCTATAATGGATGAAGCGGCCGTTGCAAATATAATATGATTTTGAGGTCTGGGGTCGGATCCCATGGTAAGTAACCTACTGGTTACAACTTTATATATCTTAGAAATTCAAGAAATTAACTTTCCAAAATATTCAAATAGTATTTTTTTAGTGTTACTAATTGAAAATAATTAAAATGCTGCAAAACAATCAATTGAGGATGCAAAGACTTATAGACAAGACTAAGAAAGCCCAGAGTTATGGTTTCTCCAATTCTGGAATCCTTCTTGCTACGTTACCTTTAATCTTGCCGATTTATTCTCTATTAATCATGAGCACTTTACTTACTTTGATTCTCTCTCGAGCAATCATAATAATGTACTAGACATATTCTTTTGAACTACCCTTGCTGAAATTTCTCACCGCTCACTCTCACCAAGTTAAAGCTGCGTTATCTTTAATCCTACTTTTAAATCCGTCGTATTGATATCTTATATACCTAGGGAATAATTTTCGACAACTACCTAAATATGCATTGTCTCTGAAGCAACACATAATAAGTAGGCACTTTTAATTGAGGGTCCTCAATTAACTAAAATAAGCATGTAATTGAACAAGTAGAGAAGTTCAAATACCCAATTATATGCGGTATTAGAGCCAGCCCATCCTTTCAGAGGGAGAAATAGTTTACTAAATATGTTTGAGTTATTTCCATCATCCTCTTCCCTTGCAAAAATGAATATGTACCCTACTCTATATAAAACTTCGTCCAAAAAATATGATTACCTATATGAAGTAGATATCCTACCTGATGAACAGAATGTAACCTCCACCGAACTACCCCTCATAAACCCTTACTCAGCTTTTGCCAAAACATCATTTGCACCATGGTCCAAAATTCGTTCCTTAGTCCAACACAGACCAAAGGAGTTAAAGAATATGTTGTTGCCTTAAAACTTGACCTGCATCCTATTCTTGCCACTAGAGAAGAACAATTCATCACCCTTCAAATCCCGAATGATTTTTTCTGACAATGGAGAAATCATGGATTTACCTATATCCATTTTGGTGCTATCCGAATCTATTTAACATATCACGAAAGAAAAAGTCAACCTGTTGTTGCTCGCCTTTCTCTTCTAGATACAAGATACTATGAATACCAACATGCAAATCTAGGCACTGCAGAAGTTACCTTAAATGTTGGGACTGTCTTTATCATCTTTCCAAGTTTCAACATGTCCCTTTACGACTCATATTTAACCGAAGCATTAAAAACCAAGTCCAAATCCAGGGAGCCCCACCGGCCAAAGATGCTATCCAACCAAAATTATACCATGGATCTCTGCCTTCCCGGAGGAGAAAATGCTTTACTCTTAAATATTGATGCAACCAAAGAAAACACCATGTGCATCCAAAGAAATGACAAAACCATTTCCATAAGCTTTAACCATTCCCTTCTTAAAAAACCCAATGAAACTATCTTTTTTGCTAAATGATTCAACCCAAAGATACAGACCCTGACCATGAAAGAGAACCCTTCTAGAATATATAAGCCATCATGGAAGAACATTACTGGACCCAATATTTCGACAAAGAGGGTAAAAGAGTTTGTTGGTTCAAATGCCCCTTTATGGCACACTGCCCATGGGATCTTAGTTGTGATTGCCAAGACTGTTTGGAACACCTAATTGGAGAATTTGATGAACACTGCATGCTTCATTGGAAAAGATTTGGCCTCAACGAGACCAAACGTGGAACCAAGAAAAAGAGAAAAACCGCTGAAAAAAAATTTAAAGCCAAATATAAAAATAAAGATCCTTCAATTGGCTTATTAATCTGTCCGGAAAAAAAAATATTCATCCGGGTAAATATGAATTTCTTATCAGTTACAAACCCCAAGAATGGCCAATATTACCAGAAACATTCACTCCAAGCTATAAAGATAGTGAAACAACACCCAAACCCAAACTACCATCAGCTCATAACTCAAAATCCAAAAAGCCACCTAAACCTCAAATTTCATCAACTCAAAAATTCCCCAAAGCTCATACAACCACAAATGTTCATACTAATCCCTTCAAGTTCCAGTCATACCCAAGATTTTGCTTCACTTGAACCTTTTGAAAAGAAGGGTATCAGCCATGCTCCAAAAATTCTCAAGAAAAATATAGTGCTACCTACTGGAGAAAAACTCCCCCAACAAGTGATATCGAAGCAACAGTGAACTGGCAATCAGAAAATTTCATCTATCAAAATAAAGTGTTGAACAGTATTGGCAACACTATAAAAACGTAGCTCATACACAAAACAAAATGATGAGCAAAGTGGAAACAATTGAGAAAAAGGTGGAGCAGACAATGTTTCACCATGCAGAATTAATCAAAGCCCCGGGACAAAGGTTGGCAAATTTACAATATGAGATTTGTCCGCCAGAAACTTTACTTTTTCAATTCTTCCAACAATAGTAAAAGGAAACGATTTCTATCAGGGAACAAATTCAACTTTTGAGAAATAACCATTTTGTGTGTCAAAAAACCAAGTTTTTCCTTCAAAATCTACCTTCTTTCCTATGTCACCACAAGCATACTCCCCACCTAAATTGGACTATATCTTTTCTACTTTTCCTACTACCTCACAAAATCTTATTTCTTTTACCCAACTCTTAAAAGAAGACCATAAATTTGATATTAAAAAAATAGTTTGGAAAAAGAAAGATGCTCTTGCAGACAGAAATAACCTAGGAAAAGGCAAGATCATGGAGAAAGTTCAAAAGGGTCCAACCCCGAAAATTTGATGATTACTAATCAGAAGGCTCCAGACTTCTATGTCTCCCAACTAAAAAATATGTCAGAAGGGGATACCACATGGTCGGAATCTCTAAATGCATTAGATGATGATACGATGGAAGATAGCTCCCAATGAAGTAATGAATCCACAACAAACTCTTTCGAAGAAGACTATCCCCCAATATTTGTGAACCAGCGAAGAGACCCATAAATATTTGAGGTAGATGCAGATCAAGAGGGCATGACAGATGAACCAATCCTAGAAAGAAGACATGAGCCCATGACGTCAAAACCAGTTGGAACTGGTTTCCACACTTTTACCTTGGATGACATCATAGTTCCAAAATGGCCTCAAAGGATCCAAGATTTTTATACTTGGATGGTGACCAAAACTTTGGTGGAACAAGAAAAGTATATGATCTTTTCAGAACTCACTTCACAGTTCTCAGGAACCCTCAGAGATTTGTGGAACAACTCACTTGGGATGCAAGACAAAAATATTTTTCTTACTTCCCAGGATTTTGCCTTCAACATCATAATCCTACATGATATTTTATGTGGAGATACTGGCCAAAGAAAAGAAAAGATATGAAGACAACTCTTCGAGATGAAGTGTGTGTCATTCAATAGAAATGATATTGACAAGCATTTTCAAAAAATGGCCAAGATATACTTTGAAATTGGCAGAGACATCAACCTAAAGCAAGCCTTTGTCTCTTCCCTTCCAAAGTTGTTGGCAAGCCGAACCATGATTATCATTGAAGAAACGTTCCACTCAATAACAATCCCACAAGTTGGCTACATCAGGAAAGCTAGTTTCGTCGCATTGGAGGATATTTGTACAAAGCGCTCTTCCCTAAACCAAATTATCCAACACAATCCAGCGCTTGACAAAACATACCGCAGATCCGATCTGATCACCGGATCAGGATGTTCCTGCCAAACACCTAGGCGATGGAAAGGATTCAGGAGGTTCAGATGGCCAAGAATTCCATATGAGAGATCATGGTCCAGGAGACGTACAAAATATTTCAGACGAAGGAGGCCAAGAAATTTTCACAAAAAGAACAGATACTTTATTTGCCACAAGATTTGATATTTCGCAAGAAATTGTCCAATCGAGGAGATCTGTCAAACTCCTTAAAGAAATTAAAGATTACACTGGCATATATCTCGGTGAAGAAGAGGACCTCGAATCCATATTCTTTATGGATTATGAACCCACTGAAAAAACATTAGTCTCTCTTGATATATATGAAGATCATGGTGATGACCACTACAAAATTTCAGAACCAACAGCTAAAGCCCGAGAGGAGATCAACGCTCTCATAGTTACCCCTCAGGTAGAACTCAAGTTTTATCCATCCAAATTGGACAAACCAACCCGAGTCATCGCTTTTTTTGACACCGGAGCTGCTTGTTCACTCATGAATCCAGTTATTCTCCATGAAGATCAATGGGTGCTGCATATTAAGGATTTTAAAACTGCATCAAATAGGATCTTGACTACCACAGTCATCACAAATGATCCAATGACAATTGAGTTTTTTTCAAGATTAAAGTACAGAACCAAGCTGATAGGGTCTGATGTGCAAAGAAAAGACCTTATTGTTGGATTTGATATTTTTAGACAACTAAAAGATCAACTCCAGATCAGGGTTAACGGGATAACCTTTAAGAAGCAGTTCAAACCTTATTCTGAGGTCCTAAGGCTATTCCAAATCATCAATGGCGAACAAATTAAGGAGATTGAACAAACTCTCATTGAGCATTCATGTGCTGAATCCCATAAGGATTTTATGAAGAAAGTAAAAAGCCCGTTATGGAAGAACGAAGAGTTTTTTTATCAAGCTCTCATTCAAGAAGAATAAAAAAAATCAATCCAACAAGAGCCAGTCATTCAAGCATGAACCCGTATCATCTTCAGCTTGCAAAGAAAGAATGCAAAGAACTCTTTGAAATTTGATCTAATAGAGCCATCAGATTCACAATAGGCATGCGAAACATTTTATATCAACAAAAGAGCTAAGCAAAGAAGAGGAAAACTCAGGTTAGTTATTAACTACCAGCGACTTATACTTCCTCCAAGATGATAAATTTTATATCCCAAATAAACTCACTCTTTTCTCCCACTTAGCCAAGACCAGACATTTTTTTAAGTTTGATCTTAAATTTAGATTTTGGCAATTGGGAATCCACCTCAAAGAAAGAGACAAAACGGGATTTTGTATCCCAATCATCATTTTCAATGGAAAGTCATGCCCTTCGGATTAAAAATTGCACCCTCCTTGTTCCAAAAATTCATGACAAAAATATTCCAGCCCATTATCCATACCTCTTTAGTTAACATTGATGACATCCTGTTATTTAGTGATACATTGGAGGAACATGCCAGCTTGCTCTGTCAATTTGAGACACGGTAACACAATATGAGATTATGCTTTCAGCCAAAAAGAAGGTTCTTGCTTAAAAGGAAATTGATTTTCTTGGAATGCATTTTGTCCAAGGTGCATACAGTCCAGGACCACATATATGTCAGGAACTGCTCAAACTTTCAGGTACCAGTCTTACAACAAAGCAGATCTAACAATTATTGGGTGTAGTAAATTATGTAAAGGATTTCACAAATATCTCTACATACATTTCTCTGCTCATAAAGATGCTCAAGAAAAATGCTTCGTCATAGGGTAAAGAACAAGATGAAGCAGTCAGGAAAATAAAGGAGATATCTAAAGATGTCAAATCTCTCTATATCCCTTCAGAAGGTAAGAAATTACTGCAAACTGATGCCAGCAATGAATATTGGAGTGCTGTTCTATTTGAAAAAAAAAATGGCCAGAGAAAAATATATAGATATGCCAGCAGAAAGATCAAAGGTGTCGAGCAACATTATCACTCAACTTTCAAGAAAATTTTTGCAATAAAAAATGGAATCAAGAAATTCAATTTTTTCGTGATTCATACAGAATTTTTGATAGAAATGGATATGAAGGCTTTTCCAAAGATGATCTAGATAAATGCAAATATTATTCTTAATCCTCAGATTCTCTGATGGGCGCAATGGATATCTCCATACAAGCTTCAAGTCAAGTACCTAAAAGGAAAGGATAATATTCTCGCAGATTTTCTGTCTTGACCAGAAGTAATCTCAAAGAGATTTTCCCCAAGAAGATGAAGTTAAAATAAAAGCTAACCAGCCAGATCTTCATGTTTTCAAATGTCCCAGGAACAAGTTTATTAAAGCCAGCAGACCATCCACTAGAGTTGTTCAGCCTCATGGATCCCTTTGATCCATCAATTATAATGGAAATAAGAACTTATTATGAGCTCCAGGTTTTCTCGCAACATAGAGGATCCATTCTTATGCCTTACGGAGTTAATCCGGAATACTCATTCTGCCATATAATCATAGCACAAGCCAAGAATTTTTCCCGAAAACTTTTATGGTTATTCTGGTACTTATGCCATCAGTATTATATTTTCATGGAATTCAAGGGCAACGTCTTCAAGGATTTTGACAACATTGAACCTGCCCTTAAAGTATTTCCATTATAGTTCAAGCCTCGAAGATATTGGATAAAATATTTCAACGATTTCTATAAAGCAAAGGTATTCATATTCCATAGGCCAGTTAAGATTATTAATGGAAAGGTCCAGGCGCAAGCAGAAGTATCATTCTGGTAGAAATTTTTCGTGTCCATTTTATCCATAGAATAAGAATATAGTGAAACATAAAGAACTATCTTCCAGCAAAATAGGTGTATACCAAGAGAAATATGGCCAAAAGATTAGACGAGTTGGAATTATACTAGCACTCGTCCTCACCAGGAAAGGATCCGAGAAGAAGCAAAGGAATACTAAACCCCTTATGAAGCCATCCGAGAAACAATTACTCATGACATCGCCGGATTAAAGTTACGTATTACATCTCACAATCCAAAGGAAAAGGAACACAACGAAGTAGGATCGTCAAGATTCGGGCGTTGCTACACAAGATCTTTAAAAAGATGCCTAGAAGACAAAGCCAGAGAATCAACACCAGATAATCATGAGGGTTTGAGTTTAAATGCCTGCTAGTCTCACCTTATTCCCACGCTACCTACCAAAAATCTTAAAAGATCATTTACCCATGCCAAGATAAAATTTCACATATTTTCATACTATCTGGGCCCCACTTTCACATGCTTCCTCATGCTTTGTCACACGAAGCACCCTACTTTCACATACTTTCACATGCTCCCACTTACTTTCACATGTTATACCATGTGTATTTTACCTCTTTCACCTGTTTTCAAAAGCTTTTTAGTGTATATTAGTTGCCTGGCCTAAGGTCCTTCACATGTTAAACGGGACCCACTTGTAGATAGATTTTCTATGTAAGGTAGATTTATTTTATAATATAGGTTTGTCTTGTAAGAACCTCCTAGCCCTATATAAAGGAGGCAACGTAGTAGTTGTAAGTTCATCTGGTAACCTTTATAAATTTTTGTGATATATTACATATGAGTTCCTTCTAAATTTCTTTATTGTTCTTTCTTTCGAATGGATGGAAAGGCTGGTCCATGTATGAAAATAGAGTAGGAATACTCTAAGATAGTTAGCTTATTATAGTACGAAAGTTTTCTGAGTTATAACAACTAAAGTTGGTTATGGTACAAAAGGTTTCTAATTTGTGTAGCTTGGCAAGCCACCCCTAAAGGGTTATGAAGCTAGCCCCTTCGTAGGAAAACTTTTGCGACTATAAGAAAATTAACTGTTTGTGTACCTTGACAAGCCATCCCTCACGGGTTGTCGAATCATCACATTTTGATCATCTTTCATTCAAACTCATTTCTACAAGCAAGAAATCCGTAATAAGCATAACTACTCACTTCAATAACCATGTGATCTCCGCAACTCACATAAGAAATAATATGAAAACACACTAAGAAAAATACAATTTTGATCTTTTATCTTTTAGTAATATTAGGGTCAATTTTTACTTCACATTCCCAAGTGACAGCGAGTTGTGGATAAACACTTACAAGGTCGTTAATCAATAGAACAAAAATGATCACTAATCAAATATAGGAAGAAGTAACAACTTAAAAATTGTTACCTCTATACTTTCAGTTTTGCAAGTCCATAGCAGAAAGGAAAAAGAGAAAAGAAGAAGCAATCGAAGGAAAGTAAAATCTGTGCGACATATTGAAGTCAATTTCACGATTTAGTCCTAGCTAGCCTTAGGTCTTAAATCCTGTGATATGATTGATGTGTATTGTGCCCTAGGTTTCATAACGTGATATAAAAACAAAGGCAGAACAAGAATTTAAAACTTATGGATTTGAAATAAAATTATTGGGATTTACCGAATTTGCTTTTCGCACTCTACCCCTTCCCCTGTATGAAGAAATTTCGGGCCTACCAAGCTAAAAAATAAACAAATTGAAAAATAAGGTGTCACGACCTCAAATTCCCACCATAGGATCTCGTGATGACACATAATCTCTAGGACTAGTTAAGCCTAACATACATTGATAATTAGCAAAAATAACAACTTAGATATCAATTTAAACTGTTAAACTATCATAACAAAACTCAATAGTACATCTGTCAAATAACTCTCAAAACTCAGTGGAACTGAGTCATAATCTCTATAAAGAATGTACTACAAATCTCTAAATACAACTCTGTCTAGAATAGAGATAAACTATAGTAAAATAACATAAAAAGATGACTCTGAGACCTGCAAATGTCGGGCAGGTATACCTTGAAGTCTCCCAAATAACTGGTCAATCACTAGCGTCCGACACAATCAAAAGTACCTGGATCTACATAAAAATGTGCAGAAGTGTAGCATGAGTACACCACAATGGTACCCAATAAGTATCAAGTCTAACCCCGGTAGAGTAGTGATGAGGCTAGGTCAAGATACCTATTAGGACAAGAAAGCTAAACAATGTATAATATATTCTAATAACGGAAATGAAGAAAGGAATGACAACAAAGCAGTACAATAATGTTGTCTAAGTACGTAATTTAAGACAATAAAAGAAACGAGGAGGAAACACATGATATGAACAACAAGTAATCAAATACGGACAATTAAAAGTAAGGCAAATGAAATAACAAAAACTGTTCAACCAACAAGCGTTTTTAACACAAAATATACAACAAGAATCACAACCGAGGTATCACACCTCACAATCTCATTTCACAAGTCACAATCATAATTGTTTATCCGTAAAATAGTACAGTTGAATTTGTTATGTGATTTACAGACAAGCGAACTGATTTGATCCAAAAATTATAAATAAACAAGATTGAAAGTAATACTTAGCGATTAAGATTGAAGAAATAACAAGCCTGGCTCCTAGAGCAACTTCTCCGAGGATAGAAAAAGAGAACAATATAAAAGAGCAAATAAAGTTATTTAATTGAGAGTGAAAGTAGAACGCAACATAAGTTTTGCCAAGAATTTCATGTCTTACAATGGCTACCGAGTCTTCTATTTATAGCTATACCAAGGGGAACATGATCCTAGGATCAAGCTCCACTTAAATAAAAATAAAGGAGACATTGATGAATATGTAACGACGGGCCATAAATGCAAATAATCTTTACAACGGCTGCACATTTAATGATAGATAATATTCTCATTGAATGCTATATGATGACAAACATTCAAACGACTTCCGTTGACCAGGCTCTCTTCGGAGTTTATCCGATATCAACTGCAGCTATTTTTCTCGGTACTGGCAGTTACGAGATTCGTCTTTTATTTGTCTTTGGTTCCTCGTGGCATGCTTTCTAGTGACATATCTTTGTGTCACTGAAAAGTTGGTGAAGACCTCTTTCTTGGCGGGAAATATTCTGAATAGTCTCTAATGCTTGAAAAGACACACGTTTTCTCTCATTTAATACTCCGAACACATGTTTCCCAATGATTTAGTAATATTTTCACCGGTTCTCGAGATAATCATGACCACGATTTGTGCCGTCTATATCTTTACTTATTCCCTTAATTTTATCTCTCTCACTTCAAAAATCTTCATAAGTTCATCATCTTCTCTGCACTTAACCTCCTTCTGCTTAGAAAACTTTCATCTTTTATGACTTTTTCTAAAAAAACTTTACTACCTTTTTACTATCATATCTTCTTCCACTAAATCTTTTAGAAACTTTGGTATTCTCTTCGGTGGAGGCCGGAAGAGAAACAAAAATTAAGAAGTTGACGTTGACGCTGATCCTCCTACTGTAAACACCATCGTGCCCAAACACCTGAGTATCGTCAATGACTAAGAGAAGTTTCCATTCGCGTCCCCACGGACTTGTGCCGTTAGCAGGTACCCTTCCTCTATTCGCCCTTCCAGTATTCCTGATGTAAAGAAGGATAGCAATTGACATTACCTTAGCATCTTTGTTCCGGATTTAATAGAGTGGGTTACCTTCACCAAGGAAGGTTTTACGTATGTCTATACGTATCTATTCACCTTGGGTTCATTTTCTTTGGGGACGAGCGTAAGGCTCGATCCCGTGATTTTGGAATATTGCCCCCGATACCAGGTCTTCTTGGTGCATATAGGCCCATCTATATAGCAAACGATAGCCTGCCTACACTAGTTTTGCACAGAGAGCTAGAAAACCCTAACCATGGCACACATGATTAATCTCTACTACCCCCGGATCTTCCGTGGGGGAGTAACAAATTTCAGCAAATATTGCCACCACGCCCTTCTCACCAGCGTGGTTGATCACAGTGAACGTGGGTAGATGGAGCGGGTTTTCATCATCGCTACCAAGGATATCAACCCAGCCCCAACTCCATCCTTTCCTGAATCATGAAACTGTTCTCGTTTGTTTGTAATTTATTCACTTCTTCCCTTCGTAAAAAGACCATTTTTCGTCACTGTTGACCTCTTTATTATTTTTGTTTCAGCTACCCGGTGGGAACCACCAAGGGTTCAAGGCCTGGACTAGTTGGTTAAGAAGATTCTGGATACTACAACTCCAGAAACCCACTGATTGAAGGAAATGGCCCCCAAATATGGTAAACCGAGTCATTCTTCCTTTTATTTTTGTATGATCATAGGTAACTTTTCTAACTCCATGTTTTGCTTGATTCAGGACTCCCGTAGGTAGGGGTGCACATTCGGGTAGTTAGGATTGCATATGAAATTTTTGGTTTGGATTTTCAATTTTGGATTGAAGAAAAGACAACCCGAATCTAATCCAAATAAGTTCGGATTAGATCAAAATTTTTAAGTGAAAATTCAGATTAATCGGTTTGGATATTTTGAATTTTCGATTTTGAGCTTATAAGTTGAGATGTTTCTTCTTTTTACAAAAACGAATATCCAAATGAAGTAGACATCTTACCGTAATCATCCAAATGAAGTATTCAAGTAATAAAATTATTATAAAAAATATAATAGAGACATTAATACGACCGATAAGAAGTAGAAATAGTAAAACCATGTCCAAATAGAACGTATTCGCACAATAACTTAGAAATTAATATTGAATGTATGAGATAATATGTAATGGGTAGGGTATTGAACTTATTACTATTGGCATATAAATTATGGACTAAATATAAAGTATAAGAATTTCGGATTTTCGGATATCCAAAAATTCGAAGTACCAAATCCAATATCCAATCCGAAATCCAAAAATTTTAAAACTTAAATCCAAAATCCAAAAATATCGAATTTCGGTTTGGATTACGGGTTGCCGAAACTATGCTCACCCCTACCCGCAGGGCTTTGTTACCTACCCCGAGGTGGATATTTTGGCTGACCCGCGGAGGCCGCAAGGGTGCTACAAAGTGCCCTTGCTCGAAGCAGTTCCCTCGGATCTGCTTCCAGTTATGGTGCTTCCTCTTTGAGTCCCTAGCCAGAGAATAAGCAACCAAAAAGGAGGCATTCTTTATCGGCTGGGGATAAAAATAAGAAACTAAAGACCATAGTAACCGAGCTGTCCACAGTGGTTGTTGTGGAATATGGAGAAGCTAGTGATGAAGTGGCTTCCCTCCAAAGAAGAAGAATAACTTCATCAGCTCAACCGGATGCTCCGCCGGGAGAACTTCAAAACTCGATCGTAGAAGAGGTTAAAGCACTTTGTGGCAAGATAGATCTGGTAGATAATGCCAATATTTGTTATCCTATCTCCCTTGACGTTTCTAGGCCAAGGAGCTCAGATCCCGGGCCTCTTCTTCCTTGGGACATTGAGCAACCAATATTTAGCGATCCTCCTGTTGCAGCTGCTTCTCAACCTTCAATGCCAACAATTTCACGCCCCTCTACACCAGCAGCACCTTCGCCACCAGCACCCACTACATCTCCTTCACCGGCAATAGACGCTCGAGAGGAGGGTGCTTCTCCTTCCCGGCCTCCCGACCATGGGAATTTGTGGCACAATTACTCACCCCCCCTTCCCAGATCCCCGCGGGAGGAGGAGTGCTACTCTTTCGATTTTGAAGGGGTGCCATCTGCTGTCTAGGCTGGTGGAGCTTGCCAACTACCTGAAGCCGCTGGATTCACATAAATATAAGAAGAATATACGCTCCCTTTCGAGGGAGTGTTTGTTAAATAATGAAATGCATAACGCGGCAGCGGTACTTTATTATCTTTCTTATCCCTTGCTCTCTATTTATCTATTATAACGGGATTTATAACCTTGATATTCTTCTTTACAGGCCATCTTTATTACTTCTTAGGGCCTTCAAAAATTGATCCTTGATAAGAAAGGGCTTTCCTCCAAGCAGGATCAATGGTTGGCCTAAACGGACCAACTTGCCGCGCGCCTCCCGATGTTGGAGGCAAAAGCTGTCGAGGCGGGCGAGTTTGAGGCCCGGTTGCAGCAAAGTGAGGAAGAAGTGATGGCCCACAACCATGAAGCTACTCGATTACATGCACAGCTTCAAGATGCTAAGGCTAAGTGGGCTGAGCTTCAAGATACTATGCATGATGCTACAAAGCGCGAGTCTGCCTCCAAGGAACAAGTGAGTAACTTGAAAGCATCCTTGATCTCTAAAACCAAGGAGTCCAATGCCGCTGAGGAGAAGAGGGCTAGAATATAGTAAAGATTTAAGAAGATCATGGAGAAAAACCAGATGCATCTATCTACAACCCATAATCTTAGTTCTAACATCGGTGCCATGGGATCTGAGAGGATGGCCTTTAGGACAAGGTTAACATACTTAAGGCAAAGCTCCAGTACCAACGGGATTCTCTCGTATTTGAAAAGACGTATGTTATGTATCATATGAGGAGAAAAATCGTGGAAGAGGCAAAACCTGGCATCGTTGATATTGATGATTGCATTGCCAAGGCCCGAGCACTGGGTTAACTACTCGAGGATGTCTCCCTGCTCAGCCTGCTGCAAATGACTCTTCAATCACTGGTTTCGAGTATTCGGGAACCAAGGATGAAATTGAATAGAATGATCATTAAGGCCCTGGCCCGGAACCTGTGGCTGATCCGCCCACTTCCACCAGGGGGACGTAGATGCCTCTCTCCCTCCAGGCTCAGGCGACGACAATGCTTAGATTTGTTTTCCTTTTGTTGTTTTTTCCCCTTTACTTTGTTTATTTTTTGTACATTTGTAATTATTCCAAACATTTCATCGAGTTTGGCACTTTTGACAAATAAATAAGAATTTTGCATAAGTGTTGTGCAAGATACATTTTCTTTGCATTGCATTAGTTGAAGCTTCGGGCACATTTTCATCTGATAGCTTCTGATTTTGGGCATAAATTCCTCCGGAATGAAACCTTTACTATGATGTTTTCATAAGATATCCCCTTTTATGTTAACGGTTCTCTTGAAGAGGGCGTCTCCAGTTCATTCCGGCACAAGCATTTGAAGTTTTTTGTTATCTTTCAAATGATAAAATCAATTCATCATTTGAACGAGAAACAAGATAAAAATAAAAGGGAATTTATTTTATTCCTTCTATTTTCAAAAGTATATAAGCATTCGTTTGCTAAAAGAAACTACCAATACATGTGGCTAACTTGCACAACTTGTTTCTGCGGGGCTAGTCATGTAGTCCCGGGTCCCGATGATACATTATTGTTCCTGGTTCTTATAGTCCCCAATTTTCCTGGCATTGTTGCTTTCGTATCTAATACTATCCCCCCCCAGTGTTTGAATGTGAAGTATGCAAATTGGAACATTGGAACTCTTGTTTTGTCGGTGGAAACAAGTCTTTGGTTCGATGGCAAGTTTTGTTTCCCACTAGGAACATGCCATCGAGCCAAAGATTATTTAACCATCCCATAATCATTTATGATTTCAATGTCTGGTCATTTAAAGGTCTTAACCTTGTCGATTATGTCCTCTCATAGTATATTTTCTGTTGTTGCCTCGTTAAAAGCCTTGCCAGAAAAACCCGATTGGGACAAAAACTGGTCGAAAGGAAAACGAATGTAGCACACACTTTCAGTATATATAGGATCCATCAGCTATAATACCTTTTCAGGTGAGTCACATTCCAATTGATGGGTAATATGACTCCATCTTGATTTTTCAGCTTGTACGATCCTTTGCCGGTGACAGCTGAAACCCGATAGGGGCCTTCCCATGTTGGACCGAGCTTCCCAGCATTTATTTCTCAAGTGTTCTGAGTCACCCTTCTCAAAACCAAGTCTCCCACTTTGAAGTAACAAAGATTGGACCTCCAGTTATAGTATCTTCTATCCTTTGCTTCTGAGCTACCATCCTCACGTATGCTAAGTCCATGCGTTCATCGAGCAGAACCCGCTTCACCAACAATGCCTCATTGTTTGCTTCTTTATTATCTTGAGAGACCCGTAAGGTTTGTTCCCCTACTTCCACCGGGATCAGATCTTCCTCACCGTATATGAGAGAGAAAGGTGTCTCTCCCGAGCTCGATTTTGCCGTCGTTCGGTACGCCCATAGCATGCCTAGTAACTCTTCGGGACACTTGCCTTTAGTAGCTTCTAACCTCTTCTTGAGGTTTTGGATAATCACCTTATTGGTTGATTTCGCTTGTCCATTAGTGCTCGAATGGTACGATGAGGATGTAATCCTCTTGATTTACAAATCTTCGAGAAATTTTGTGACTTTTGAGCCTATGAACTATGGTCCGTTGTCGCAGGAAATATCTTTCGGTTCCGAATCAGCAGATTATGTAAACCCATAGGAAGTCGACCACTTCGTGCTTACCGATCTTTTGGTAAGGACCTGGTTCAACCCATTTAGTGTAGTAGTTAGCTAAAATTAAGAGGAATCTTACCTTTCCGGGACTCGGTATAGTGGGCCAACTATATCCATCTCTCATTTCATGAATGGCCACGGGGATAAAAGCGAATGCAAGATTTTCGCCGGTTAGTGTACTAGCTGTGCATAGCGTTGGCATTTGTCGCATTTTTGAATGAACGTCTTTGCGTCTTGTTCCATCTGGGGCCAATAGTATCCTGTCCTAACCAGCTTTAGTACCAATGAATTTGCACCGGAATGGTTCCTACAAACTCCTTCATGAACTTCTCTCATCACGTAGTCCGCCTCTGAGGCTCCTAGACATCGGGCCAATGAGCCTTGGTATGATATCCTATATAATTGTCCATCCATGAGGCACTAATGATCCGATTTGGTGCGTAGTACCCGGGAAGCCTTCGGGTCTTTGAGTAACTTGCAATGCCAAAAGTATTCGACGAACTCATTTCTCCGGTCTCAGACTAGGTTGGTTGTATTCACTTCACAATAGCCATTCACATCTAGTACCGAATGCAGAAATTGAACGACAGTAGCATAGTCGAATCCTTTTATCTCCGTAGATGATCCAAAATTAACTAATGTATCTACTTCCACGTTCTCTTCTCTCAGAATTTGTATGATTAACCATTCCCTGAATCGTGTAAGCAGTGCCTGAACTTTATTGACACACTGTAACATGCATTCCTCCTTTGTATCAAAAATCCCGTATACCTGGTTTACCACTAGCTGGAATCACATTTGATCTCTATGACCTTGGAGCCAAGTCCCCGCGCCAATTCAAGTCCTGCAACCAAAGCCTCATACTCAGCTTCATTGTTAGTTAATGAAACAGTCTTAATGCCCTGCCTCACGGTTTCCCCCGAGGACGTGATCAGAACCACCTCAAGCCCAAATCCTTTTACATTTGAAGCTCCATCAGTAAACAAGGTCCAAACTCCTGATGTCATTTTTGACACAAGTACTGCCTCTATAGTAGCTAGGGGCATTAACTCGGGACTGAAATTGGCCATGAAGTCAGCCAAAATCTATGATTTGATTGCAGTCTTGGATTTGCACTCAATGTCGAATTCACTAATTTTGACTGCCCATTTAGCCAACCGGCCTGATAACTCAGACTTGTGTAGAACATTCTATAAGGGGAAGGTTGTCACAACGGCTATCGGGTGGTACTGAAAATAAGTCCTAAGCTTTCGAGAGGCAATTACGAGAGCTAAGGCCAACTTTTCGAGGTGCGGATAGCGAGTCTCTGCTCTTGAAATATCTTACTAACATAATAGACAGGAATTGTTTACCTTCGTCCTCTCATACCAAAACGACACTTACCACTACTTCCGAGACCGCTAGATATATCAGTAATTATTGACCTTCCCCTGGTTTTGATAGTAGAGGGGGGCTTGATAGGTAGCATTTCAGGTCTTTCAAGGCCTGCTGGCATTCCGTAGTCCATTCAAAATTGTTTTTCTTCTTCAGAAGTAAGAAGAAGTGATGGCATTTTTTCGAGGATCGAAAAGATGAACCTGCTTAAAGCGGCCAATATTCTGGTTAGCCTCTATACTTCTTTTACACTCATTAGCTGGTCCGGGATATCTTCGATGGCTTTGATTTTATCGGGATTTACCTCAATCCCTCTCTGTGAGACCAAGAAGCCCAAGAACTTATCGGAGCAAACCTCGAACGCACATTCTCCCGAATTGAGTTTCATGTTATGCTTCCTCAAGATATCGAAGGTTTCTTGGAGGTGTTTCAAATGATCACCTGCATCAAAGACTTGACTAACATGTCATCTATATACAATTCCATTGTTTTGCCTATTTGCTTGTCGAACATCTTTTTCACGAGCCTCTGATAAGTGGCTAAGGCATTTTTTAGCAATATGTGCCAAAGTTTGTTATGAACGAAGTTTTTTTCTGATCCTCCAGGTTCATGTTAATTTGATTATACCCGGAGTAGGCATCAAGGAAACTCATTAACTCGTGCCCGGTCGTAGCATCAATCATTTGATAAATGTTTGGAAATGGGAACAAATTTTGAAGGAACAACTTATTTAAGTCCTTATAATCTACGCACATTCTAAACTTGTTATTCTTCTTTGAAACTACAACTACAATAGCTAACAATTATGGATACTTTACCTCCCGGATTGAACGGATGTCGAGTAATTGAGTTACCTCATCTTTAACAAACGTATTTCTAACCTCGGCTATTGGGCGTTTCTTTTGCCTTACCAGTGGGAAGTGCGAGTCCAGGCTTAGATTGTGCACGGCCAACTCTAATGGGATACCTGTCATATCCGAGTGTGTTCATGTAAAACAATCAACGTTAGCTTGACGGAAATTAATTTATCCTGACCTGAGTTTGAGATTGAGTCCTGCTCCCAAATGTAACTTCCTTTCCAAGAATTCATCGAACAAAGCCACTTGCTCAAGTGTAAGGCCCCGTTAAAATTTCCTAATGATTTAATATTTTAAAGTGCAATAACGGTATTGGGGAATAGCGTATTCGAGTATCAAAGGAGACCTATGGGGTGAAACCGCATTATTTTGACATCAAAAGTGTTTCAACGATGTCATTTCTTCGAGTATAAGTGGAATCACATTAAGAAAATAAGCTCCAAATTCAGTTTTGATTGAAGAATTTGATCTGTATTGCAATTATGGAGCCATAGCATAAAGAATCGTTGAATTCGGACATCGTATGAGAGAGTTATGCCCATTTTCGGACAAGATATAAATGATTTCCTATCTCCAGCTCCTAGGGTAGCGCGGGGCGCTATCCCTGGCGCTGAGATTTCTTTCAGGTACTGGAACCAGCGCCACAGGCAGCGCCCCCATGCCACCTGTGGTGTCCGAAATGCTATATACTCATTCGGGGTTCATTTTACCCCATTTTACTTGGCTGAACTTTGGGATTTTCCGCCACCCTCTCAAGACCTCCAACTCCCCCCATATTCAAAGGGGAGTAATAAATACTAATTTTGTGATTCACTCCATCAATTCCACCCTAAAACTAACTCAATCCTCCATAAAATATATAGATCTTCAAGAAATTTCTTCAAGATCTCAAAGGAGGGTTTTGCAAGATTTCTTCCAAAAGGTAATTCTACACCTTTCAACTTACATGTATGGATATATTATGGGAATATGAGTATGAATTAAGTATTTGAATTTATGGTATGGTGATTGGAAGCCATAAGTTCATAATTTAAATACATAACTATTGTACAGATTGAAAGGTAATTATTTGATGGAATGTTGTTGGTTGGGGGTGGATGGATGGTCATGTATGGTATGTTGGACGTAATGAATTGTTTAAGAATGATGGTGGGATAAATATTTGGTAAATGATAGTAGTTGGATGAACTAATTCTATGGTTAAGAGATGTAGAGATTCATGCCTATTAGGTGTTTGATAAAATGCCCAAATGGCCTAAACTATAGGATTTGTTACTAATGTTGTTACCATTTGATGTTGTTGTTGTAGATTGAAGTTTCTTAGTGTAGTGGATCATTGTAGTATCATTAAGGGGTGAATTTTAGGTATGTTGGCTAAACTACTCTTTTAGAAATGAATTCCATGTTCTTCCCGTAAGTTTCAAGTATTGTTGGCTCAAGTTCCTTATTCAATGTTCCAAGTTGTTCCCAATATATTTGATTGTCCCGAATAAGCAAAGTGTCGATAATTAAGTGTTCAAAACGTATTCAGAATGTTCCTATCACATTATGTTATACTTTAGGAATGTGTTGAAGAATGATATGTGTATTAAAATGCTACGTCTTTGATCGCGTTTCAAATGAAGGTTATGATGCCAAATTGTGTGAGAAAATCTCATTATGCTTAAGACTCTTAATTGCTCATATGTGTACCTAAAGTCTTGATTGGAAATGTCTTATTGTTGATAATCTTTAAAGATGGTTGGAAGTGAAATAAGTGAATTGGGGATATAAAGTGTGGCCAACGTGCCAAGAGTGAAAGTTATACTTGTGGCCAATTGTGCCAATGAAATGAGATGATGTAAGAAAGATTATGAAATGAGCTTTGATTCAACTGTTCCAAAATTGACTTCAAAAATAAAATTGCCTAAAAGCTTATGAACTCAAGTGATGCCCATATGTGGCTGTTTTAACTAATGATATGCTTTGATAGTAGTTTCGATGTGTTTTGCGTTCTTACATATTCGTGAGTTGAAATTGTGTATTGCCCTTTTTGGGGAAAAGTATTTCAAGATTAAATGATGTATTACTTGTTTATGATTTTGACTTTTGCTTCGATTGCTAATCATTTTACTTCATTTCTTAGAAAGAAATCCATTGTGTTTAAAGTCTTGATTACTAATGAACCTAAAGTTGTGTTTTTCGGAATATTTTATTTGTTGATATTTATGATAATGATCTGTGAAAGGGAATAAATAAAAGTGTGGAATATGAAATATGGCCATTGTGCTATGAATGATGAATCGTATGTATGTCCAAGAGAGCGAATGAAATAATGATATTAAAAGTTGTTGAAAGAGCAAATGAGGCTATATACGGTATAAAAGGTTATGAGGTAAATGCATTTGTATTGTTGTTTCCTTTGTAAGAAAGTCAAAAATATTTTTAGGAGTATCGATAGTCATCGAGGATGGGTAGGTTGAAATAACCTAACCTCGAAACTACACGTGCCGGTGTAGGAGTGGATTATAATTATTTTCCTTATTTGGGATGAGTCTATTCAAAACTTGTACTATATAATTGGAAAAAAATATGTTACAGCTGAAGTGCAAATTTGGATACTAGGGACATTACCGGTTTGGGTCGTGATTGGACACCACGCCGCACACATGGTGGTGATTGTGCTGAAAATTTGTTACATCTTGCATTTTCGTAGGTATAAATTTCGTCGTAAGTTAATCAACGTAAGTTCGAAAATGAGTTTATTTTGGGATTGTAAGCATTATGCTATTTCAAACAAGTGATGAGTAAATTCGTGAAGGTGAGAGGGTAAACAAATCGAAGAAAATGAATTTTGTCGAAGTTTGACATTTTGGGATAAAATAGGGCCTAAGCTAAAATACCCGGTATTTATGGATTAGTGTCATAAAAGGTACCACATGACCATGATAGGAAGGTATATAAAGTGTGTTAAGAGCGAGTAGTATTTTAAGTAATTTAAGATAATTGTTAATTATGTGGGTAATTGGATAATTATTGATTTGAGTGGGAAGTTAAAAAATTAATTAGAAGTTGTGGATAATTATTTTGAGATTTGGATAATTATTATGGTGGGCAACTATCCACGTGGGGGGTATGGAAGTGTGGCAACAAATTGCCAACTAATCAAGCCTAAGGAGACGGTGGCACAAAATAAATCAAACATGGATAATTGGAGTCATTGTTGCTGGACCAACTATTGGGAATGAATATATTTTCCAATGATGAAAGTGGATGCGTGAGTCTATGCAACAGAAAGGACTCCAACAAATGTTAATGATTTTTTCCAAATTGAAGTTAAAAGGAATCTTGCACAAAACCATATCCACCAGTGACCAAGAACGCAAGTGAGGATGCAACAACTATTAAACCAGTTTTGACTTCAAATAAATTAGTTGCAAAAGTGCAGCAGCTTCGCATTGCATGACGAAGCATACAAACTTTTAATTCGGGACGTGTGCTAGAGGGATTGTCAAGACAATCTACTCTGGTATGTTAAGGCTAAGCCCTTCCTTCATGTTGGCATGATCTCATAATTACATATGTTTGATAACGAGGCATAAAGAGAAGTTCATACTTCTAAATTTATATACATTATCTTAGTCTCATAAATTACAGTATTATCCTTATCGGGACTTCATATTTAATTGAGTATTATCTTATTCTAGTCAAGAGAGAAAAAAGCATATATATGCAGTATTACAATATTTTTATTACCATCGAGTTATAATCGATGGGCAGGCCCCTATTGGGCAACCTCTGATCAGATGGTAAGTTATATACCGAGCCTACTGTGGCTGAGCGCCTATGAGCGAGCCCAGTTGGCCGAGATACAAAGCCTAGTATAACCGAGCGACTATGAGCGAGCCTACTACGACATAGCAGTTGTATATATACCGAGCCTTATAGGGTCGGACAACTATTTTATTTACTATATTGAGAGAGTTGAGTCATTATCAGCAGGTAAGCATATCTTCATATTATCTTTGACTCCCAATTACTTTCAATTATTATATTATCAGTTCAGTTTCAGCTTTCAGTTATTCTGTTGCCTTACATACTCGGTACATTATTTTGATCTGGCATCCCTTTCTCTGTGGACGCTGCATTTCACGCGTGCAGGTTCAGACAGACAGGTGGGTGGACCTCCTTAGTAGGTGTTGCCCGAGTTCAGTTTTATCGGTAAGCTCCACGTCCTTCGGAGTTACCGGGTCTAGGAGTTTTGTGTACATCTTGTGTATATATGTATATAGGTTATGAGTAGATCGGGGCCCTGTTCTGATCACGGTACATCCACCAGTAGAGGCTTCTACACATAACCTGTCAGTTAGTGCAGTGTGTTAGGCTTGTAGGCCTTGTATGTATATTTTGTTGGTTTGTCAGCTGTAGTAGTCATGACGGCCTTGTCAACCCAGCTGTATATTGAAGTTTAGTCAGCTTTGGTATCCATTCAATTTTATATTTTGCTTTGCAAATTGTCTTGCAATATGGCCCATGGACAAAGTATGATATTATATGTTCAGATTCCCTTAGTCGCAACTTGGTACGCAAGGATAGGTGAGGCACCGGGTACCGGTCTCGCTCCCCAGGTTCGAGGCATGACAAAAGTGGTATCAGAGCAGTTTTGTAATAGGGAGTCTACAAGTCGTGTCTAGTAGGGTCTTGTTTATAGATGTGTTGTGCACCACATTATATAAGCAGGGGACTACAGGGCATTTAGGAGTTGGTTACCCTTCTTTCAAATCTAGATCGTGCTATAGAACTGAGTTATAGGAAATTTGAGTTAAACTTACGTGTTGGCATTTGCATGCACAGATGACGGTGACTAGGAAGACTACGGCTAGTCAGAGGAGAGATACAGCAGTAGGTGAGGGGACCAACAGGGTACCCCCAGTAGATGGGGCCCAATCGGAGGCCTAGGGAGAGACCCCTACCCAGCCATTACCTGCTCCTCCACCACCTGAGGAGATTCCTAGGGAGACCGCACATCCAATTCCCCATCCGCTTCCATCAGATCATGACTTGAAGAGTGCGGTGCATTTGTTGACACAGTTGGTAGCTACCTAACAGCAGGCTAGGGCACCCGCTAGTGCAGGATCTTCTAAGGGGTCTGGGAGTTCAAGGGTCCGAGAGTTTATTACTTTGAGTCCCCCAGAGTTCACGGGGACAGATTAGAGGGATGACCCGTAGGATTTTATAGATCATCTTCACAGGATCTTTCGGGTTATGCATGCCACGGAGAAAGAGGCAGTTGAGCTAGCAGCTTTTTGACTCCGAGATTCACTTCTAGCTATTTGGGAGAATTTTTTTGGATGCCTTCCTTGACCAGTACTTACCATGGGAGATCCGACAGGCTCGAGTCGATCAGTTTCTAACCCTCAAGCATGTCAATATGAGTGTTCGAGAGTATAGTATCTGTTTTGACTCATTGGCCAGATATGCACCATCTATAGTTGCTACTATGCGGGACATGATTCACAGGCTTATAGCAGGGTTTGCCCTAGAGTTGACCGAGGCATGTGCCATCTCTGCATTTCAGGATAGTATGGATATCTCTCGGATTCAGGCATTCGCCCAGAATATAAAAAGGGGTAGGCGTCGGCAGCAGGGTAGCGAGAGGACTGAGTCAAGGCAGTGTAAGAGGATGAGATTTTCCAGGTCTCAGGAGCAGTCTCAGGGTAGTTATAGGCCCCAGTACTTCGAACGTCCACATAGGCCTCCTCCACCTCAGTTATAGGGTTACAGGTATGACCGCTATACTCAGTCAAGACCAGGTTAGAGCTCACGGGCGTCGGGTTTGTACCGATAATGAGGTTTAGGGAAGACATGGTTATTTTTGCCGCGATTTGACATATATAGTAGAGAACACTTGGGCCAATGCCTAGCCAGTTCTAATGCTTGTTATACATGTGGACGTCCGGGGCATATGATGCGAGATTGCCCAAATAGAAATTCTGGAGGTATGGCACAACTAGCGAATTCAACAGCAGGATCTTCTATATCTGTGCATCCTTCAAGGCACGAGTCTCAGTCGTCAATTGGTAGAGGTCGAGGCAGAGGTAGAGGTTTCAGTTCAGGTGGTAATCAGAATCGTAACTATGCTTTAGCGGGTCGACAAGACCAGGAGTCTTCATCAGACGTTGTGATAGGTATGTTGACCATTTGCTCTCACGATGCTTATGCCTTGATAGACCCAAAATCTACTTTATTGTGTATTACCACATTTGTCGCGGGGAAGTTTGGTATAGTGCCTGAAATACTAAGTGATCTGTTTGCGGTATCTATACCTGTCGGAGAATCGATGATTGCTAGACGGGTTTACCGAGGTTGTACGGTGACAGTTTGTGGTCGTCAAACCTCACCCGACCTAGTTGAGCTAGAGATGTTGGATTTTGATGCTATCATGGGCTTGGACTGGTTGGCATCTTGCTATGCCACAGTTGATGGACGAGCAAAGACAACCAGATTTCATTTTCCGGGTGAGCCAGTCCTTAAATGGGTAGGTAATACAGCGACACCCAGAGGTAGGTTTATTTCCTATCTGAAGGCGAGGATAATGATCGTAAAAGGGTGCATTTATAATATTGTGCGAGTTAGAGATGCAGATGTTGAGATACCTACACTTCAATCTATTCCAGTAGTCAAAGAGTACGCAAATGTATTTCCAGATGAACTTCCAGATATTCCTCCAGAGAGAGTGATTAATTTTGGCATCGATTTGCTTCCAAAAACTCAACCAATATCCATCCCTCCGTATAGAATGGCACCTGCCGAATTGAAGGAATTGAAGGAGTTGAAGGAGCAGTTAAAAGATTTGTTGGAGAAGGGTTTCATCGGGCCCAGTACCTCACCTTAGGGTGCACCGGTACTGTTTGTGCGGAATAAAGATGGCTCGCTGAGGATGTTTATCGATTATAGGCAGTTTAACAAAGTAATTATTAAGAATAAGTATACACTTCCAAGGATATATGACTTGTTTGATCAGTTGTAGGGGGGTAGATGCTTTTCAAAGATAGATTTGAGGTCGGGATACCACCAGATCAGACTTTGGGAGAAAGATATTCTGAAGACAGCCTTCAAGACCCGATATGGCCATTTTGAGTTCCTTGTCATGTCCTTCAGGTTGATGAATGCACCTGCCATATTTATGGACTTGATAAATAGCCTATTCCGGCCATTTTTAGTTCTATTCGTGATAGTATTTATTGATGATATTCTGGTTTATTCATGTTCAAAGGATGAGCATGCGGACCACCTGCGAGCGGTATACCAAACCCTCTGTGATAGTAAATTATATGCTAAGTTTTCTAAATGTGAGTTCTGGTTAAAGTCTATAGCATTCTTGGGGCACATTGTATCCGATGGAGGTATAGAGGTAGACACTCAGAAGATTGAGGCTATGAAATCCTGGCCTAGATCTACCACTTCGACAGATGTTCGTAGCTTTCTAGGCTTAGCAGGATACTACCGGAGGTTCGTAGAGGGTATTTCTTCCCTTTCGGCACCATTGACGAATTTGACGTAGAAAGCAACTAAGTTTCAGTGGACAGAGTTTCCAAGAGCTTAAGAACAGGTTAACCTCAACGCCAGTTCTAACACTTCCAGAGGGTCCAGATGGTTATGCCATGTATTGTGATGCCTCAAGTGTCGGGTTAGGATGTGTCCTGATGCAACATGGGAAGGTAATTATGTATGCTTCAAGGCAGTTAAGGAAGCACGAGCAGAATTATCCGACCCACGACCTCAAGTTAGCTGCGGTTGTTCATGCACTTAAGATATGGCGGCATTATTTATATGGTGTTCATGTTGATGTATTCACAGATCATAAAAGCCTACAATATATCTTCAAGCAAAAAGAGTTGAATTTGCGACAGAGGCGATGGTTTGAGTTATTAAAAGATTACGATGTTAACATTCTCTACCATCCAAGGAAAGCTAATATTGTAGCAGATACCTTAAGTCGCCGGTCTATGGGTAGCTTAGCACATGTAGAGGCCGAGAAAAGACAATTAACTAGAGAGATTCATCAATTGGCTTGTTTGGGGGTTCGGTTAGTAGAATCTGGCGATGGTGGAGTTGTACTCCCAAAATACTGCAAAATCATCTCTCATAGCTGAAGTAAAGGAGAGACAGTACGAGGACCCAGAGTTAGTCGAGTTGAGAGAGCAAGTTCCGCAGCAGAAGAAGCCATTGTTAGAGCTCAAAGGAGATGGAGTTCTTAGATACAGGGGTCGTTTGTGTGTTCCAGATGTAGCAGGGCTACGAGACAGGATTATGTCAGAGGCACATTATTCAGGGTACTCCATTCATCCTGGGTCGACGAAGATGTACCCTGACATTAAGGATGTGTACTGGTGGAACGATATGAAGAAAAATATTGCTGAGTTTATTCCTTAGTATCCTACTTGCCAGCAGGTGAAGGTAGAGCACCAGAAGCCCGGAGGGCAAATGCAGACTATAAAGATCCCGACGTGGAAATGGGTGGCGATAAACATGGACTATATCACGGGTTTATCCCACTCTCATCGTACGTTCGATTCCATATGGGTGATAGTCGATAGGCTCACGAAATCAGCTCATTTCCTACCGATCAGATCTACATATACAGCAGAAGATTATGCAAAGTTATATATTAAGGAGATAGTGAAGCTACACGGAGTACCAGTATCTATAATATCTGACCCAGGGGACCAATTTACAGCATATTTTTGGAGGTTTTTTCAGAGAGGTCTAGGGACTCAGGTGAATCTCAGCACAACTTTTCATCCACAGACTTATGGAAAAGCCGAGCGCACAATTAAGACGCTCGAGGATATCTTACGAGCATGTGTGTTAGATTTTAAAAGAAGTTGGGATGAACATTTACCTCTTATCGAGTTTGCATCTAATAACAGTTACCACTCCAATATCCAGATGGCTCCGTACGAGGCTTTGTATGGGCGTAAGTGTAGATCTCCTATAGGGTGGTTTAATGTTGGAGAATCTGGGTTACATGGGCCAGACCTGGTTCAGCAAGTAGTAGAGAAAGTAAAGCTTATCCGGGAGCGACTGTTGATAGCATAGAGTTATCAGAAGTCATATTCTGACGTGCGGCGACGAGACTTAGCGTTTGCTATTAATGAATGGGTATTCATAAAGGTTTCACCTATGAAGGGCGTGATGAGGTTTGGCAAGAAAGGCAAGCTTAGACCACGGTATATTGGGCCTCATAGGATCATTCAGAGAGTGGTCCAAGTAGATAATGAGTTAGAATTGCCCTCAGAATTGAAGTCTGTCCATCCGATTTTTCACGTATCTATGTTATGGAAGTGCATTGTTGATCCTACCCGAGTGGTGCCCACAGATGATGTACAGATTATGGAGGACTTGTCATATGAGGAAATTCCAGTTGCCATCCTAGACCGACAAATCTGTAAGCTACGAAATAAGGAGGTAGCCTTCGTGAAGGTTTTATGGAGAAGCAAGAATGTGGAAGAGATGACGTGGGAAGCGGAGGAAGAAATGAAGTCTAAATACCCCCACCTATTTCAAACTAAATATATGGCTCGAGGTGGGATACCTCAGCACAGCTTGATTCAGGCCAGTAGGTCTTCAGGTAAGCTCTTATTTTTGACTTTCAGAATTTATAATGGACAGCTGTGTGAGGCCAAGTTTTGCTATTTGTAGACATTGGCCATGTGTGGCATGTATAGTATGTTTTCTGGCTGCGTACAGGTTGGTTTTAATCTAGTGTACGGAGGAGACTCTGGCAAAATTTTTCCAACGTCTCTAAGAATAAACATTCGAGGACGAATGTTTCTAGGGGGAAGGATGTTACATCTCGCGTTTTCGTACGTTAAAGTTTCGTCGTAAGTTAATCAACGTAAGTTCGGGAATGAGGTTATTTTAGGATTATAAGCATTATGCTATTTCAAATAAGTGATGAGTAAATTCGTGAAGGTGAGAGGGTAAACAAATTGAAGAAAATGAATTTCGTCGAAGTTTGATATTTTGGGATAAAATACGGCCCGAGCTAAAATACCCGATATTTATGGATTAGTGCCATAAAAGGTACCACATGACCCTGATAGGAAGGTATATAAAGTGTGTTAAGAGCGAGTAGTATTTTAAGTAATTTGAGATAATTATTAATTATATGGGTAATTGGGTAATTATTGATTTGAGTGGGAAGTTAACAAATTAATTAGAAGTTGTGGATAATTATTTTGAGATTTGGATAATTATTAAGGGGGGAAACTATCCACGTGGGGGGTATGGAAGTTTGGCAACAAATTTCCAACTAATCAAGCCTAAGGAGGTGGTGGCACAAAATAAATCAAATATGGATAATTAGAGTCATTGTTGCTGGACCAACTATTGGGAATGAATATATTTTCCAATGATGAAAGTGGATGCGTGAGTCTATGCAACAGAAAGGACTCCAACAAATGTTAATGATTTTTTCCAAATTGAAGTTAAAAGGAATCTTGCACAAAACCATATCCACCAGTGACCAAGAACGCAAGTGAGGATGCAACAACTATTAAACAAGTTTTGACTTCAAATAAATTAGTTGCAAAAGTGCAGCAGCTTCGCATTGCATGACGAAGCATACAAACTTTTAATTCGGGACGTGTGCTAGAGGGATTGTCAAGACAATCTACTCTAGTATGTTAAGGCTAAGCCCTTCCTTCATGTTGGCATGATCTCATAATTACATATGTTTGATAACGAGGCATAAAGAGAAGTTCATACTTCTAAATTTATCCTTATCGGGACTTCATATTTAATTGAGTATTATCTTATTCTAGTCAAGAGAGAAAAAAGCATATATATGCAGTATTACAATATTTTTATTACCATCGAGTTATAATCGATGGGCAGGCCCCTATTGGGCAACCTCAAATCAGATGGTAAGTTATATACCAAGCTTATTGTGGCCGAGTGCCTATGAGCGAGCCCAGTTGGCCGAGATACAGAGCCTAGTATGGCCGAGCGCCTATGAGCGATCCTTCTACGACAGAGCAGTTGTATATATACCGAGCCTTATAGGGCCGGACAACTATTTTACTTACTATATTGAGAGAGTTGAGTCAGTATCAGCAGGTAACCATATCTTCAGATTACCTTTGACTCCTAGTTACTTTCAGTTATCATATTATCAGTTCAGTTTCAGCTTTCAGTTATTTTGTTGCCTTACATACTCAATACATTATTTTGTACTGACATTCCTTTCTCTGGAGATGCTCCATTTCATGCATGCAGGTTCAGACAGACAGGCGGGTAGAACTCTTCAGTAGGTGTTGCCTGAGTTCAGCTTTATCGGTAAGCTCCACGTCCTTCAGAGTTATCAGGTCTAGGAGTTTTACGTACATCTTGTGTATATATGTATATAGGTTATGAGTAGGTCGGGGCCCTGTTTCGATAACGGTATATCCATCATTAGAGGCTTGTATACATAACCTATTAGTTAGTGCAGTATGTTGGTCTTGTAGGCCTTGTATGTATATTTTGTTAGTTTGTCAGTTGTAGTAGTCATGACGGCCTTGCCGGCCCAGCTTTATATTGTTGTTTAGTCAGCTTTGGTATCCATTCAGTTTTATATTTTGCTTCACAAATTATCTTTCAATGTGGCCCGTGGCCAAAGTATGACATTATATGTTCATATTCCCTTAGTCGCAAGTTGGTACGCAAGGATAGGTAAGGCAGTGAGTATTGGTCTCGCTCCCCAGGTTCGGGGCGTGACAAAATTGTAACTGAAATTGTGATTGTGGTTGATGTCTTGGATGAGACGGCCTAGCCGATCAGGTCGTGATCGGACTATGTTCAAAAAATACGGTGGTATTGGTATTGTGAATATTGGTGTTGTGAACAGTGGTATTGCAAACAATGGTAAATCGGTGCTAAAGATCTCCCAACCAAAAATAATATTATCATCATATATTGATTATCACTTCACAATGTTATCTTCATATTTTGGAAATTATTATATTTTAACTTGGTGTTTGAATATCATTGATTGTTGATTGTTGTTTTCATGGTATTCCCTTTCTTACATTGGCATTCTATTTTGAAAGTGGACAGTTAGCTTTACATACTAGTTCTATTCCATATGTACTAACGTCCCTTTTGCCGGGGGCGCTGCATATTCAATGAAGGCAGGTGGTTCATCAGCGGGCAACTTTGGCCCTCGTTAGCAGTCACTCTCTATTCTGCGGGTTTTGGTGAGCCCTACTCTATTCTGGGCCTAATGTCATTTGAGTTGTACATTGTGTTTTAAGGTATAGCCGGGGCCTTGTTGTCGGTACTTCCATACTACTCTTCTGTTATACTTAGAGGCTCCGTAGACAGGTTGTGGGTGGTATTGGATGTGGGGAATTGAGCTAGAAATGTTGGTATTTGGAAAACATATTTTTCATTATATCTATAAACTTGTAATATTTTTGAAATTATGAATGAAGCTACTAATGGAAATGAAATGGGAGTTGTTAAAGAAGTATTTTCAGTGTTTGATTAATGGAGTGCATCTCCTCTTTATTCATGGATGAGTTTGGGTAGAAGAAAATCTAACAGGCTTACTCGGCGGGGTTCACTCGGTTGAGCGCCGGTCGCGCTCCCTGAGTTTGGGGCATGACAAACTTGGTATCAAAGCCTAAGTTTTTAAGTGTCCTACGATGTCTCGGAGCCGTGTCTAGTAGAGTCCTTCTTATCGGTGTGTTGTCGACCACATCTATAATGAGGAGGATACATGGACATTTAGGAATTTCATACTTTTTTGATACTCCAGATCGTGCGATAGATCTCAAGATAGGAAGCTAAATTCCTTGTCATGATTCATTTTACATATGAGTAACCCACGGGTTCTAGGCAACAAGGAGGGAATGAATGAACCAGTTGCTAGGGGAAGTGTCCTTGTTCCTATTAATGTTATTATGCCATCGGATTATATGGTGAAGGCACCTACGATATGAAAGAGGATTATTGGCATCAATAAGCCGGAATGTTTGATATGCAAGAAGAGCCACTCGGGTTTATGTTAGATGATTCTTGAAATATGTTATGGTTGTGGAAAGAGGGGGCACAAGAAGAACAAAGCCCTTAGGTTGGTTACGCCCATCCCGATCTGCCCGATATGCGGGCGGAAACATTTTATGTCATGTTGTGAGTACGCTCAAGAGTGTGTTAGGGATGGCAGGCTTGGGAAATTGCAATGGACCACATAACAAACTGGTATAGAGATTGTTACTTCCGCCATGAAGGCTTGGAGGAAGTATAGGGGGAATGTTTTTGGTGTATACAAAAAGGGTATATAGCAGGTAAGTGGGGCGAGTCAGTTTAGCGGACCCCATCCTCATTGTGTAAAGTGTATGAGATGTCATTCGGGGGTATGTCACTATGGTACTAATGTATGTTTTGATGTGGAGTAGAGGGGAATCAATTAATATGCTGCCCTGTCAATCTAAAGTCATCAAGTAAGTCACTCCTTAGTACATCATTATGAACACGCATAATTTTTCCTTGTTGTATATGTACATCCATGTTGAAGAGCCTTAATAAACAAGGTCTTAACAAGATGTTGAATTAGAAAACATTGCATGTACTTACTTTCTAAACTATATGCATTATTCATGAAGCCACTCTATCACAAATTCTCTTATTTACAACCTCTGGAGGAGTTGAGTTCTATAATGATTTCCTTGGAATAAGTTATAACCCTAGGTTAATACTTCCCACTTGCTTCCCTAAATTCTCAACAAGGGACTATACCTGATGAATTTCTCATAGAACCTTTTGATTCGAATGGATAACATATGCCCACTTATGCTTATGCATGCACCGTCATAAAGGTTAATACTTCCCACTTGCTTCTTGAGCCACTCTTTTTCTCTCTGGTGTATATGGCTCATATGGTTTGAACAAACACTTCACTCCTTTGTGAATATTATCATGAATCCTTTTCACTGTCTAGTAACATGAGAGCATATCTCAGTACCTATCATATGTTTACCTGTCAATTGAAAGGAGTCATTTGTCCGCATAAAGTTTATGGAAACTTTGAGATTTTCACAAATTCGTCATAGGAAGATCTTTTTGTTCACACATTTCAGTATGACTTTTATGTCCACCTAGATCATGCCTCAGTGACTAACTCACTTTGTTCCTAATATTGTAGTTGCCCGTGATGTGGCCTGATATTGCAGCTTAAGAGTTATTATGGCAGAAACATGTCTAGCTCATAGCAAAGTGTTAATTCTCTCTAATCAATATATGATTTCATACCAATGTTAAGATGTCCTAGCTACATGATTTCACTCGTGTGTGGTTGAAAGTTAAGCAGCCTTACAACGACTTTCCTCCCCACTGCAGGTGGATGTTTCAGATTCTGGCACATATGGTGAGCATATTTATTTGAAAGACAAGTTTGTTATATCTCTAGTCCTCTCATATAGGATCAACTATTGTGAAGGGTTAAGCTGTTAGAATGATAATAATCTCACAAGTGTTCAACTTCATTTTTCATCCGCATGGGCTTGTGTCATATTTATTCCTTATGTTAGTTAATGTTAAGAGTGTAATGCAGCTACATGTGTTTTGAAACCCATATCACATTCAGGGTGCCAGAATATTCTCATTTCGAGTTAAACTGATTTTCCCTATGTTCCAAGAGGCGACTGGTGTCACATACTTAGCTATTTCTCTTTGAGGCCTACTATTTCCGAACAAGGCACATATGGAATGAAACAATTGTTGCTGCCCTTATCATGACTCATAGTCTTTCAAGAATAACTGACGCTAATGTCTTTATCCTCCTGACCATGCCTCCTATATGTCAAATGTCTAAAATGACTCATTTCTTTTAAATCACAGAATCATGAACATGGTCCGTATATTATCAATGCCTACTAGGAAACTCTATGCCTCATTTGTCGAATTAATGATGTCATCACAATGATTAACCATGTCAGCGCTATTGATAGTAACCTTCACGTCTCTTAGGATATAACCTCCTGAAATGCCCTGCTCAGCACATTAATGGATTCTTGAAATATTCCAGCCCAATCTCAGACCTCGTTATTCCTATTTATAGTAACCTATGGGTATTGAAGGTTCAAACATGTCAAATAAGAAGCATCATCCCGTGATCAAGTATATTGGATAGGAAGTTTTATGGTCATATTCAAGCTAGCACACCTTAGAGTAATTGTTGGACGTCGCCAAAGGTTTAGTTTGGGTGATCGGCATAGGGATTTAGAGTTGAAGAAAGTGAACGGGTAATTCCCAAGATTTTCTCTATGAATATATTGGGTGAATTGTTAAGGAAAGTAAAGTATGTGTAGTCACATCAGGCCTTACGAAATCTTGAACGAAATAGGCCAAACTATGAGTATGATATTTCCCTATTATTGCCCTCCGTGTACCCGGTGTTTCATGTGTCTATGTCTAAGGAGGTAGTTGTAAATCCTCTATCTATCATTCCGGGGAAAGCTAGTGAATATCAAGTTAATGGATAATTGGATTATGAGGGGTATCTATTTGCCATCCTTGTTAGATAAGTCCGGAGATTGAGATTGCCTCCGTCGTGTGTTATGGCGTCGTCTGTGAGTTGAGGAGGCCACCTTGAAGGCCGAAATTGTTAAGGGAATAAAATGTTCTCACTTGAGTGTATTGTAAAATGATTGTGGATCAAAAGGTACATTCTTTTTGTTACGATTTAAATATGTGCAACTCATATACAGGTGTCACTTTTGATCAGCTCATGTTCAGGTGCCACTTTTGATAATATAATTCCTGCAATGTTGAGATTAGTGTTGTTGATATATATATATTGTGATGCTTTGTCGAGTTATGGATGTGTTGTTAGGAGTGGTTTTGGTGATTCTCTGGCAGGTGGATAGGCCCAGTTACAGGGGAAACTCTGCCAATCTTTTGGAAATTTATGGAATTAGTAAAATTGGGAATTATTGATGTGTGGATGAGGATTTAAGTCACATTGGGTGTCTATGGCGGATTCTAACCCTCATTCGAGGACGAATGATCTTAAGCGGGGGAGAATGTAAGGATCCGTTAAAATTTCCTAATGATTTAATATTTTAAAATGCGACAACAGTATTCGGGAATAACGTATTCGAGTATCAAAGGAGACCTATGGCGTGGAACCGCATTATTTTGACATCAAAAGTGATTCAACGACGTCGTTTCTTCGAGTATAAGTGGTATCACATTAAGAAAATGAGATTCAAATTCAGTTTTGATTGAATCATTAGATCTGTATTGAAATTACGGAGCCATATAAAAAAGAATCATCGAATTCGGACATCGTATGAGAAAGTTATGCCCATTTTCGGGCAAGATAGAAACGATTTCCCATCGCCAGCACCCAGGGTAGCGCGGGGTGCTATCCCTGGCACTGGGATTTCTTTCAGGTACTGGAACCAGGGCCACAGGTTGTGCCCCCACGGTACCTGTGGCGCCCGTAATGCTATATACTCCTTCGGGGTTTATTTTACCTCATTTTTCTTGGCCGAACTTTGGGGTTTTCCTCCACCCTCGCAAGACCTCCAACTCCCCCCATCTTCAAGGTGAGTAATCCCTACTAATATTGAGATTCATTCCATCAATTCCACCCTAAAACTAACTTAATCCTCCATAAAATACATAGATCTTCAAGAAATTTCATCAAGAACTCACAGGAGGGTTTTGCAAGATTTCTTCTAAAAGGTAATTCTACACCCTTAGACTTACATGTATGGATATATTATGGGAATATGAGTATGAATTAGGTATTTGAACTTATGGTATGGTGATTGGAAGCCATAATTTCCCAATTTAAATACATAACTATTGTAGAGATTGAAAGGTGATTATTTGATGGAATTTTGTTGGTTGGGTATGGATGGATGGTCATGTATGTGATGTTGGAAGTTTTGAATTTTTTAAGAATGATGGTGGGATAAATATTTGGTAAATGGTAGTAGTTGGATGAACTAATTCTATGGATAAGAGATGTAGAGATTCATGCCTACAAGGTGTTTGATAAAATACCTAAATGGCCTAAACTATGAGATTTGTTACTAATGTTGTTCCCACTGGATGTTGTTATTGTAGATTGAAGTTTATTAGTTTAGTAGATCATTGTAGTATAATTAAGGGGCGAATTTCAGGTATGTTGGATAAACTACTCTTTTAGAAATGAATTACATGATCTTCCCGTAAGTTTCAAGTATTGTTGGCTAAAGTTCCTTATTCTATGTTCCAAGTTGTTCCAAATAAATTCGATTGTCCCGAATAAGCAAAGTGTCGAGAATTATGTATTCAAAACTTGTTCCGAATGTTCCTATCACATTATGTTATCCTTTGGGAATGTGTTGAAGAGTGATATGTGTATTAAAATGCTATGTCTTTGATCGTGTTTCAAATGAAGGTTATGATGCCAAATTGTGTGAGAAAATCTCATTATTCTTAAGACTCTTAATTGCTCATATGTGTACCTAAAGTCTTGATTGAAAATGTTTTATTGTTGATAATCTATAAAGATGGTTGGAAGTGAAATAAGTGAATTGGGGATATAAAGTGTGGCCAACGTGCCAAGAGTGAAAGTTATACTTGTGGCCAATGGTGCCAATGAAATGAGATGACGTGAGAAAGATTATTAAATGAGCTTTGGTTCAACTGTTCCAAAATTGACTTCGAAAATAAAATTTCCTAAAAGCTTATGAACTCAAGTGATGCCCATATGTAGCTGTTTTAACTAATGATATGCTTTGAAAGTAGTTTTGATGTGTTTTGCGTTCTTACATATTAGTGAGTTGAAATTGTGTATTGCCCTTTTTGGGAAAACGTATTTCAAGAATAAATGATGTATTACTTGTTTATGATTTTAACTTATGCTTCGATTGCCAATTATTTTACTCCATTTCTTAGAAAGAAATCCATTGCGTTTAAAGTCTTGATTACTAATGAACCTGGAGTTGTGAATTTCGGAATATTCTATTTGTTGATATTTATGATGATGATCCATGAAAGGGAAGAAGTGAAAGTGTGGAATATAAAATACGGCCATTGTGCTATGAATGAAGAATCATATGTATGGCCAAGAGAGCCAATGAAATAATGATGTTGAAATTTGTTGAAAGAGCTAATGAGGCTATATACGGTATGAAAGGTTATGAGGTAAATGCATTTGTATTATTTTTTCCTTTGTAAGCAAATCAAAAATATTTTTATAAGTATCGATAGTCAACGAGGAAGGGTAGGTTGAAATTACCTAACCCCGAAACTACACGTGCCGGTATAGGAGTGGATTGTAATTATTCCCCTTATTTTGGATGAGATTGATGTGATAAAATTATTCCACACGACATTGTAGTGAGATGGCCTAGCTGATCGGGTCGTGATCGGACACCATGCCTCATACATAGTGGTGATTGTGCTGGAAATTGTAATTGAAAATGTGATTGTGGTTGATGTCTCGGATGAGATAGCCTAGACGATCGGGTCGTGATCGAACTCCGTGCTAAAAATACGGTGGTATTGGTATTGTGAATATTGGTATTGTAAACAGTGGTATATCGGTGCTAAAGATCTCCCAACCAAAAATAATATTATCATCATATATTGATTATCACTTCACAATGCTATCTTCATATTTTGAAAATTATTATGTTTTAACTTGGCGTTTGAATATCATTGATTGTTGATTGTTGTTTTCATGGTATTCCCTTTCTTACATTGGAATTCTATTTTGAAAGTGGACAGTTAGCTTTACATACTAATCCTATTCCATAAGTGCTAACGTCCCTTTTGTCGGGGGCGCTGCATCTTCAATGGATAGGTGGTTCATCAGCGGGCAGCTTTGGTCCTCGTTATCAGTCACTCTCTATTCAGCAGGTTTTGGTGAGCCCTACTCTATTCCGGGCATGATGTCATTTGAGTTGTATATTGTGTTTTAAGGTATAGCCGGGGCCTTGTTGCCGGTACTTCCATTCTACTCTTCTGTTGTACTTAAAGGCTCTGTAGACAGGTTGTGGATGGTGTTTGATGTGGGGAATTGAACTAGAAATGTTGGTATTTGGCAAACATGTTTTTCATTATATCTATAAACTTGTAATATTTTGGAAATTATGAATGAAACTACTAATGGAAATGAAATGGGATTTGTTACTAAAATATTTTCAATATTTGATTAATGGAGTGCATCTCCTCTTTATTCATGTATGAGTTTGGGTAGAAGGAAATTTAACAGGCTTGCTCGGTCGGGTTCACTAGGTTGAGCGCTGGTCGCGCTCCCCGAGTTTGGGGCGTGACATCGAGTTCTTATGAAGTAGACTTGGTTGCGTATGTCTCCTCCGATACCTGAAAGTAGTACCTGGTGGGATTCCGATAACTACTCGCCTTTATCATCTTCATTTGGCACAGGAGTAGACGTCGGTTCTTGTAATTCATATTTGCTGGGATCCTTCCTGTTTCTAGTGGATATCGATACTACATTCATCTCTCTTACTTTCGATTGATAACCTCTTATCTATTTGACTCTCTCTGGGGTTGGGAATTTCAGAAGTTGATGATATGTTAAGGGTACAACCTTCATCTCATGTAAACACGGCCTTCCGAGGGTTATGTTTAAACACATGTCGATGTCTACCCATTTGAATAAGGTGGTCTTGGTTACCTCTTCGGCATTCGTGGGTAGCAGGATCTCTCCTCGGGTTGTCATACTCGCCAAGTCGAACCCAGCAATGAGTTTTGTTGCTGGAATGATGCTTCTGGTTAAATTTACTTATTCCAGCACTCTCCATTAAATGATGTTGGATGAGCTTCCTGGGTCAACCAAAACACGCTTAATCTTGAAATATAAGACATTAGATAGATTACAAGGGCATCTTTATATGGGAGAAGAAGTCCGTCAGCGTCTTCCTCCGTGGAGGTGATGTCATCTTCGGCACTTTTCCGAAGTCTCTTGCTGTGGGTCACTAATAGCTTTGTCTTCTTGGCCGCTGAGAAGGTTACATCGTTCATGAAATTTCCTTCAAAAATCATATTAATGGTCAATCGGGGGTAGTCTTCTACTATCTTTAAAGGTTTTGCGTTGTCCTAGCTACGCTATAATTGTTCTTGGCTTGGTCGCTCAAGAATTCCCTGAGATGGCCATTTTTGAACAATGACGCCACCTCTTCACGTAGATGCCGACAGTCCCCGATTTTGTGGCCGTGAGTCCCATGATATTTGCACCATAAGTTAGGATCCCTCTAGCTAGGATTGGATTTGATTTACTTAGGGAATCGTACTTCCTTAGTATTCCTCATCTCTGATACCAATTCCACAACGCTGATGTTGAAATTATAATCCGACAACCTGGGATTTGTGGATCCCGGGCCCCCGATAACTCTTTTTCTTGTAATGATCTGTTGCTCCAGCCTCGGTCGATTCTTCTGTCAAGAGCAGACATATTCGAGGACCGGGACTCTTTGATGTCACGTTATTCGGTTCTCTCGTATAGCAAGAAATGACCTTTAGAGGATCGCTAATCCACATCAAAATCGATTTTTAACTTATCCTGGTTCTTATCTCAGCCTCGTTCCTTGGTTGATAACGGGAACCCGATCTGATCATTTTTTATGCTTATTTTTGACATATAACGGTTATGAACATCTACCCATGTAGTTTTTTGGAATTCGAGCAGGCTTTCCTACAAATTTTAGGAGGCATCGATGCTCCTTAAATTCAAACCCTTTATGAATGCCTCCACTGCCCACTCATCTGGTACGACCGGTAGCATCATCCTCTCTTTCTGAAACCTGATCATGAATTCTCGCAACAGTTCGGACTCACCTTGTGCGATCCTGAATATGTCCGCCTTCCTGGCTTGGACCTTTCTGGCCCCGACATGGGCCTTAATAAATAAATCTGCAAGCATTTCAAAAGAGTCAATTGAGTGCTCAGGTAAAAGTGAATACTATGTCAGGCCCCCCTTTGTGTGGGTTTCTCCAAACTTCTTCAGTATAATCGATTTGATCTCATGTTGATCCAAATCGTTCCATTCATAGCTGTGGTATAGGTTGTAATATGCTCCTATGGATCCAAAGTCCCATCGTATTTTGATATGTCTGGAATTCTGAACCTCTTCGAAATTAACTCCGGTGCTGCACTCGGTTTAAACAGCAACTGAGTGTATTTTTCGAATTTGGGCCTTTCAAAACTGGTGGTGTGCCCGAAATCTGATCCATTCGGGCGTTAAATTCCTTTGCATTTTGATCCATCCGTTTATTCATTTCCCTCATAAATCTCATGAGCTCGGTTTTGAAGGGATCATTGCCATTATCATTACAAGATACTCTCCCGGTCCCCCCAGCACCATCAATATTGACCTCACCCCTTGTGGTATTGTTATCAACTCTTCAAGCCGTTTGATTTGCAGGAACATTGGGATGAACCGAGCCCCTTCCGTTTGCATTGTTGTAAGTGCCTAAAAATGCTTTATTCAACTCCTTCATCACCTGATCCTATCTTGAGATGTGGCCCACGATGGCTTTCCGTTGATCCCTTAGGATTCTTACTGTTTCCGAAAAGTGTTCCTCTTCCGCGTCGTCGGGAGTTTTCTCCTGTACGTGCTGGAGGTACTGCCCTTCATGAACCGGGGTTGACTCATCCCCTTCGTTACAGATTTCACTGATTGAACCTTCATGTTGAGGTAGATTCTCGTATCCCTAAACGTTGTGTGCAATGTTGACATCATTAGCTATCATTTTTCTATTTCTTGCTAAGGGAAAAAATCAAACTAGTTAGTAATAGATGCAAGGATCAACTCAATTACGCAATTGTCTAAGCCCCACGGTGGGTGCCAAATTATTTATCCGTAAAATGGTACAATTGAATTTTTATGTGGTTTATAGACAAGTGAACTGATTTGATCCAAAAAATATAAACAAACAAGGTAAAAAGTAAGACTTAGCGATTAATATTGAAGAAAATGATAAGATTGGCTCTAATAACAGCGTCTGTGAGGACAGAAATGAGAACAATATAAATGAGCAAATAAAGTTGTTTAATGGAGAGTGAAAGCAGAATACATCATAAGTTTTGCGTAGAATTTTGTGTACTACAATGGCTGCTGAGCTAGCCTGCTATTTATAGCTATACCTAGGGGAACAAGATCCTAGGATCAAGCCCTACGTAAATGACTATAAAAGGAGTCATTGATGAATATATAACGGCAGGCCATGATCGCAAATATTCTTTGGAACGGCTTCCCATTTAATGATAGAGAATATTCTTCATTGAATGCTATCCAATAACAAACATTCAAACTGCTCCCGTTGACCAGGCTCCCTTCGGGGTTATCCGACACCTACTACAGATGTTATTCTCGGTACTGGTAGTTACTTGATTAGTCTTTTACTTGTCTTCGGTTCCTCGTGGCATGTTTTCATTCGATCATTTATTACACACCAATTTTTCCCTATACGACAATCTTCCTTATATCACCGCGTGAGCCTTGCATTTATTTTTGAAAACATTTTTCCTGAAATAGCTACATGAGTTTTAGTCCCCTTATCTCACCGCGTGGCTTCAAGTAATTCTCTTACTAGAAACACACGTATAAATCCCACCTTACCTCACCGCATGTGTATCAACCCTTATCCTTATACCACCGCATGCGTATGAATATCACAATAACATAATCAACTCGCACCATACGTACCCATATGCCACAACACTTGCCAAAACCAACAATACCAATGTTACCACAATATAGCCCACGACTCAATCACAATGTGAACAAGAATCCCAATAATATCAAAAATGAATGAGAAATACTCAACACGCAAAGACATCTTAAAAATCAACAACTTCAATCTCAATGTATTAATAGTTTTCACAACTTCAACTTCAATAACTCAAAATAATGGTATTCCAACGAAATGACAACTTCCAATCAGAATAATTCAACAATAAAAGAGGTAACAAGACAATAAGAGAGGTAACAATTTCAACTAAAGCATATAAGAGCAAACTTGAAAATAAAAGATAGCACATGTGCTAACAATGTCAATTAGAGCACGTGAGAATAACTTTAACAATGGAGTATATAACATGTTATGACAATTTCAATTAAATGCATGGAAGAAGCCCAAGAGTCTAAACCGGTCCAAACACCACATATAAGCCCGTATACGCACTCGTCACCTCGTGTATACGTCTTCCACATAGTTCAAATAACACGATCAACCCAAATCCTAAGGATAGTTTTTTTCACACAAAGTTAGATAAGATACTTATCTCAAACAAGCTAAATCAATCCACTAATAAGCCCTTCTGTGCAAATCTAACCATAAACGGCTCGAATCTAGTCAAAATAACTTAATATCATAAAATTAGCATAGGAAGCAATTTCGGATAATAAATATTCGATTTTTAATGAAGGTCAAAACGTCAACCCCCGACCCGCACCTTGGAACCTGATAAAACTTTCAAATTTTGAACACTCATTCCGATACGAGTCCAACCATACCAAAATTATCCAATTCCAACCTGAAATTGACCTTTAAATCCACATTTTATACATTAGGAAGTTTTTACAAAAATCTGTAATTTTTCTCATACAAATCACTAATTAAATGATAAAAATAAAGATGGATTCAAGAATAATGAGCAAAATCCGAGTCAAAAATACTTACCCCGATCCAATCCTTGAAAATCCCCTCCAAAATTGCCTAAAACGAGCTCTCTAACTCAAAAAGTGGGAAATGAAATAAAAACCCTCGATCCAGCCTATTTCCGCCCAGGCATTTCACATTTGCCGTCCAATTTTTGCTTATGCGACTCCGCATATGCAGAAAAGCATCGCAGATGCGGTATCTCATTACACCCAGGATGTCTGCTTCTACAGACCCATATGTGCTTCTGCGAGAAAGTCACTGCCCCTGCGGTCCCTCACCAACAGTCCAAATTCTGCATCTGCGGAGCATTGCCCACTTCTGTGATTGCGCTTCTGCGTGCTCTTATATGCACTTGCGGACCTAGTTCACCAAGCCAAACTTCACACCTGCGGCCACATAGTCGCTTCTGCAGTGCCGCACCTGCAACCCAAATATCGCAGGTGCGAAAGCACAAGACTTCAGCAAGCTTCAGCAAAACTTCTAAGTTTTCAATTGGTCCGAACTCAATAGGAAACACACCCTGGATATGCGGGACCCTGTCTGAACGTACCATCAAGTCCCAAAATACGACACGAACCTATTCGAGGCCTTAAATCACACTAAATAATATCAAAACTACGAACCGCACCTCAATTCAAGCCTAATAAGCTAATGAACATTCAACTTCTAAAGCTAATGTCGAATCATATCAAACCAACTCCGAATGAGCTCAAATTTTACATACAACTCCCAAATGACATAACAGACCGATACGAATTCCCGAAACTACAATCCGATCCCGATATCACTAAAGTCAACCCTCAGTCAAACCTTTCAACCTTCCAAGCATTCAACTTTTCAACTTTCGTCAAAAAGCATCAAATCAACCTACGTACCTCCGAATCAACATCCGAACATATGGCTAAGTCCAAAATCACCTTACGGAGCTATCGGAACCATCAAAACTATATTCCAGAGTCTTTTATATAAATTTAAATTTTGGTCAATTCTTCCAACTTAAGCTTCCAACATTAAGACTAAGCGTCCCAATTCACCTCGAAACTTTTCCGAAATCAATCCAACCACCCCGGTAAGTCACATAATCTCATGTGAATATAGAAGAGGCAATAAATAGAGGAACGGGACTACAACATACAAAATAACCGACTGGGTCGTTATATAGGGATATTAGCCTCAGATCATAAATCTTGTAATACAATTTATGTATATTGTGCCCTAGATTTCATATGTTTCTATCAAAACAACGGCGGAACTAGAATTTCAATTTATGAATTTAAATCAAAACTATTGAGTTTTACCAAAATCGCTTCTTGCACTCTCACTCCACCTCTATATGAAGAATTGACGGGGCCTATAAAGCTAAAAAATAAAAAATAAAAAATGGGGGTGCTAGCCTTGGGTCTTAAATCTTGAAATATCATGATGTACATTGTGCCCTGGGTTTTAAAATGTTGATATGAAAATAAAGGCAGAACTAAAATTTAAAACCTATGGATTTAAATTAAAACCAATAGGTTTATCGAATTTACTTCTTACACTCAAACTCCGCCCTATATGAATAAGTGTCGGGCCTAACAAGCTAACAAATCAAATCAAAAATGAAAAAATGAGAGTGCTTGGCAAGCGAGGAAAAAAGTGACCACAAGAAATTTTTCACGTCACTAGCACTACCTTGTGGGTTGCTATTTAAGATCACCAGAATACCTTATGGTTTGCTACTCAAGATAGCTAGAATACCTTGTAGCTTGCTACTCAAGATGCTGGAACTAATTTAATTTTAATATGAGTAGCAGAATAGGAGATTTGGGGTGTTAATTATTTTTTAGCTTATTGTCGTTTCCAAAATTCCAAGGTTCAATATTTTGTTATTTTTAATCTTAATATATAAAATATATTTCCATATATAAACTTATTCGGTACAGTTCGATTTATTTTTATAAAATAAAAAAATACCCTAATTATTACGTACGATTATAGATTTACATAAAAACCTATAGTTTTATTTAATAAAACCTAATAATTATTCGGTTCAATATTGTTTGGTTCAGTCAGTTTATAAAACAGGAAAACCTTTAGCTCTTCCAATCCCTTTTGAACTAGGTCATTCGTTTCCTTATGCCATTTTCATGTTAAAAGAGCTCAATCATATCCTGACAAGATTCAAGATTCATTTCGTTGTATTCTATTCTATAACAGCAGAAATGTTGCCTTTGCAATTAGTTTCGCATGTTAATTTGATTAAGGAAAAGAGGTAAGAAAGAGTGTTCTCAATCTCATTTCAGGGACACATGTTAACCATATATAGAAACATTTGAAATAGATCATGCCTAAAACCTGTCAGAAATTTGAGCAAAATAAAAATTTCCGCTAAATAAGATCATAACACCTGTATGAGGTAAAATTGGTTTATAACAGATGGCCAAATGGTAGCATGACCCCTGGAACCGAATGTAAGAAAAAAGCAAGTCACAACTAGAAATTTGGTAAAAACCAACCAAAAAAACCGACCAAAACGCGACCATTTATGTGTGGACGGTATTTTTGTGGTCGGAAAGGAATACCGACCAAAGTTGGTCGGTAATTTCCGACCAACTTTGGTCGGTCAATTAAATTCAAAAAAAAAATATTGCAAAAAAAAATCGACCAAAGTTGGTCAGTTTTTTCCGACCAAAGTTGGTCGGTATTTTAATTATGTAAAAAAAAGATTCACCATCTGGGAATCGAACCGGGGTTTGTACTGTGGCAGAATACTATTCTACCACTAGATCATTGGTACATTTTATTTTAAGACTGTCTTTTATTTGATTTATACTCTTTAATTGTATTTTCGCACGAAAATAACCGACCAAAGTTGGTCGGTTTTATTAAAAAGTAAAATTACAGACCAAAGTTGGTCGGTTTTTTTAAATGACCCGCCGAATTAACCGACCAATTTATGTCGGTTTTTTTAATATTAATTTTTATTTATATTAATTGAAAAACCGACCAAAGTTGGTCGGTTTCTTGAAACATAAAATTCGCGGGACTCAAAAATAATTTTCCGCATTTTTGCGCCAAAGAAAACCGACCAAAGTTGGTCGGTTTCGTAAAAAAAAAAATATTTTGAAAAACCGACCAACTTTGAAAAACCGACCAACTTTGGTTGGTTTTTTGGTCGGTTATTTTACCGACCAAAGTTGGTCGGTCGACCTTGGTCGGTTTTTGCCGAATTTCTAGTAGTGAGTCAGGCAACAATCAATACCGGACACAACGAATGTAATCGACATCGGGTAAATCCCAAAGGGAGCATAGTTAACAGGTGGAGATCAACGGTTTACCATCGGATAGCATTCAATGAGGGAATATTCTCTAAAATTAAGTGAGCGACCGTTGCAGAGAATATTTGCATTTATGACCTATCGTTACATATTTATCAATGACTCTTTTAATATCATTTAAGAGGAGCTCGATCCTAGTGTCTTGTTTCTCTAGGTAAAGCTATAAATAGCAGACTCAGCAGTTATTGTAAGGGGAGGAAATTCACAGCATACAAAAGCTTATTTTATTACTTATGCTCATAGTTAAGCAGCTTTACTCGCACTTTATCGTTACTTTCACTTTTGTCCTCGGAGGCATTGCATTCAGAGTCACGCTCGTCATCTTCCTCAATTTCAATTGTTAATCTATATTCTTTATCACTTTTAGATTAAACCAGTTCGCTTGTTTATAAATCACGTAACATATTCAACTGTACCGTTTTACGAGTAAACAGTTTGGTGCCCACCGTGGGGCTTAGACAGTTGTGTAATTGCTTTGATCCTTACGTTTATTACCACCGTGTTTTGATTCTTTCCTTAGCAAAAAAAAGATATGGCAGCAAATGATATCAACATCACACATAACATAGAGGGTCATGAAGAATTGTCCCAACATGATGATTCAATCAGCGACATTCATAACGAGGGTGATGAAATAACCTCGGTTTGTGAAGGACGGTACCCTCGGTATGTGCGGGATCCAACTCTCGATGATGAAGATGAGGAGCATGTCGTGGAAATAGTAAAAATCTTAAGAGAACAACAAAAAGCAATCATGAGACACCTCTCAAGACATGATCGGGTGATGACGGAGCTGAAAGAAGCTTTGTCAAGCACCTCCAATAACGTGAATGGAAGGGGCCTGGTTCCTCCCAGTGCTCCTGCAAACCAAACGGCTCATAGGGTCCACAATAACACCCAAAGAGGTGCGGACGGTTTCGATGAAGTTGGAGGGACCGGTAGAGGATCTGGAAACAACAACGGGGATGATCCCTTCAAAACCAAGCTCATGAGATTTATGAGGAAATGAATGAATGAATTGATCAAAATGGAAAGGAGTTTCATACTCGGATGGATCAGATTGTGGGTGCACTACCAATACTAAAAGGCCCAGATTTGAAAAAATACACACAATTACCGTTTAAACCTAGCGCAAAACCAGAGTTAATTTCGAAGAGGTTCAAGATGCCGAACATACCAAAATACAATGGGACTTCAGATATGCAGGAGCGCATTACAACCTACACCATGACTATGAAAGGGAATGATTTGGCTCAACATGAGATCGAATCGGTCTTACTGAAGAAGTTTGGTGAAACCTTCACAAAGGGGTCTCTAACATGGTATTCTCTCTTACCCAAATATTTAATTGACTCTTTTGAGATGCTTTTAGATTTATTCATCAAGGCCCATGCCGGGGCAAATAAAGTCCAAACCAAAAATGCGGACATATTCAGGATTGCGCAAGGTGAGTGCGAACTGCTGCGAGAATTCCTGATCTAGTTTCAGAAAGAGAGGATGCTTCCAACGGCAGCACCAGACGAGTGGGCAGCAGAGGTGTTCACAAAGGGTTTGAATCCACTGAGCTCTAACTCCTTCTAAAAGTTGAAGGAAAGCCTGCTCGAACATCAAGCAACTACATGGGCGGATGTCCATAACTGTTATGAGTCAAAAATAAGGACAAAGGACGATCAGCTCCGGTTCCCGGTATCAACCATGGGACGGGATCGAGACAAAAACTAGGATAAACTTAAAAGCTACTTTCAAGCGGATCGTCGGTCTTCTAGAGGTCATTGTTTGTCGTATGAAAGAAGGGAAGGTCAGAACAACAAAGGGCTTTGGTCATCGAATAGGTTTGCTCCCGATAGAAGAACTGATCGAGGTTGTAACAACAGATCATTAAAAGAGAAGGAGATACTAGGGGCCCGAGACTCCACACATCCCAGGTTATCAGATTACAACTTCAGCATCAGCTTAGTAGAGTTGGTATCGGCGATGAGGAATATCAAAGAAGCAAGGTTCTTGAAGCCAATCCTGCCTAATCCTAGCCAGAGGGATCTCAATTTGTGGTGTGAATATCATGGGACTCACGACCATAGAACTGGGGTCTGTCGGTATCTACGTGAAGAGGTGGTGACATTGTTGAAGAATGGCCATCACACGGAATTCTTAAGCTACCGAGCACAGAACAACTATTGCCGAAGCTGGGATAATGCTTAGCGTTCGAAGGGACAAGAAAACAAAGATATTAGTGACTCACAACAAGAGACTCTGGGAAGTCGCGGAAGATGATGTTGATGGACTTCTCCTACCACACAACGATGCTTTGGTAATCTCTCCCAAAGTTTTAGATTTCAAAATTAAACGTGTTTTGGTTGACCCAGGAAGCTCAGCCAACATCATCCAATGGAGAGTGATAGAGTAAGAAAAGCTGATAGAAAGCATCATTCCGATGACAAAACTCTTAGTTTGATTCAACTTGACAAGTGCGACAATCCGAGGAGAGGCTTTCTGCCCACAAACGCTGAAGGATTGATCAAAACCACTCTATTCGAAGTGGTATATAGCGATTTGGGTTACAATATAATCATCAGAAGGCCGTGGATATACAAGATGAAGGTTGTATCATCAACATATCATCAACTATTGAAATTCCTAACCCCGAAAGGAATCAAGCAGATAAGATGAGATCAACCGGCAGGAAGGGTGATGAACACGGTAAGTATTTCAAGCAGCAAGGGGAAGGAGCCCACTAAATAGCAATTACAAGAACTGATGCCTTCTCCCTTTTCGAACGAAGATAATAAAGGCGAGGAATCGTCTGAATCCCACCAGGTGCCGAGATATTTTCAGGTACCGGAGGAGACGGATGCGACCAAGTTCATTGCAGAAGAACTCCAGCAAGTGGCCCTGTTCGAAGAGTTTTTGGAAAGGAAGTTTCACTTGGGAACAAGACTCAATCCTAAACTCAGGTTGGAATTTATGAATTTTCCTAAAGCTAATGTAGATTGCTTTGCATGGTTTCACTCAGATATGACAGGTATCCTATTAGAGTTGGTCGTGCACAAGCTAAGCCTGGATCCAAACTTTCCACCGGTAAGGCAAAAGAAGCGCCCGATAGCAAAGGTCAGAAACATGTTTGTTAAAGAAGAGGTAACATGATCACTCAACATTGGTTCAGTCCGGGAGGTAAAGTATCCAGAATGGTTAGCCAACGTAGTTACAGTGCCCAAAAAGAATAACAAGTTTAGGATATGCGTAGATTGTAAGGATTTAAATCAGGTGTGCCCTAAAGACTCGTTCCCATTACCGAACATTGATAAAATGATTGATGTTATGTCCGAGCACAATTTAATAAGTTTCTTTGATGCTTACTTCGGGTACATTCAAATCAAGATGAACCCAGAGGATCAAGAAAAAACATTTTTCATAACGGACTTTGGCACATACTGTTATATTGTGATGCCATTTGGGCTTAAGAATGTCGGAGCCACTTATCAGAGGCTCATTCATAAAATGTTTGAGAATCAGATAGGCCAAAAAATGGAGGTGTACATTAATGACATGTTAGTCAATTATTTGTTTATAGGAGATCATTTGAAGCACATCCAAGAGACTTTTGACATCTTGAGAAAGCATAATATGAAACTCAACCTGGAGAAATACGCGTTCGGGGTTAGTTCCGGTAAATTCTTAGGGTTCCTGGTTTTGCAAAGAGCTAACAAGCTAAATCCAGATAATATCAAATCAATCAAGGACATTCCGGACCAGCTGACAAATGTAAAGGAAGTACAAAGGCGGACCGAAAGATTGGCGGCTCTGCAGATTCATCTTGAGATCTTCTGAAAAGTGCCATCACTTCTTTTAAATTTTGAAGAAGAAGAACATTTTTGAATGGACTTCAGAATGCCAACAAGATTTGAAAGACCTAAAAGATACTTGTTAAGCCCCCTATTACTATTAAAACCGGGGGAAGTGAGCATTGTTAATATATCTAGCAGTCTCGGACGTAGCGTTAAGTGCCATTTTAGTCTGAAAGGAAGAAGGTACATAATTTACCATTTATTATGTTAGTAAAGTATTATCGGGAGCAGAGACTCACTACCCGTACCTCAAAAAGTTGGCATTAGTTCTCGTAGTCACCACTCAAAAGCTTAGCCTTATTTTTAGTGCCTCTCGATAGTCGTTGTGACAACCTTTCCCTTAAGGAATGTCCTACACAAGCCTGAGTTGTAAGGCCATTTGGCTAAATGAGCAGTCGAAACTAGTGAGTTTAAAATTGAGTACAAACCGAGGACTACGATAAAGTCATAAGTTTTTGCCGACTTTGTGGCCGATTTCAGTCCCAAGTTAATGCCCTTGGCTGCTAAGGAAGCGGTATTGGTGTTGGAAACGACATCACGATTCTAGGCCTTATTTATAGATGGAGCTTCCAACGTTAAAGGGTTTGGTCTCGGGATATTTCTACTCACGCCCTCGGGAGAACCCCCCAGGCAGGCCATTAAGATTGTTCCATGAACTAACAATGAAGCCGAGTATGAGGCTTTGGTTTCAGGACTTGAACTGGCCCAGAGACTCGGCTCGGAGGTCATCGAGATAAAATCTGATTCCCAGCTGGTAGTAGACCAAGTATACTGGATTTTTAACATGAAGGAAGAGCGCATGCAACAATATGTGAACAAGGTTCAGGCATTGCTTAAAAAATTCAAGTAATGATCAATCATACACATTCCAAGGGAAGAAAATGTGGAAGCATATGCATTGGATAACTTGGGATCATATATGGAGATGAAAGGATCTGACTTCAGTACTATCGTTCAACTTATACATTCGGTATTGGATATGGATGGTTATTGCGAAGTCAATTCAGCTAACCTAGTCTAGGACTAGAGGAATGAGTTGAGTTTGTCGAATACCTTCAACATAGCAAATTACCTGAAGACCCGAAGGCGTCCCGGGCACTGCGAACCAAAGCAGCTTGTTACTGCCTCATGGATGGGCAGTTATATAGAAGATCATACCAAGGACCATTGGCTCGATGTTTGGGAGCCTTGGAGGCAGATTACGTGATGAGGGAAGTCCACGAAGGAATTTACGAGAATAACTTTGGTGCAGATTCGTTAGTTCTAATGCTGGTTAGGGCAAGTTATTATTTGCCGCGGATGGAGCAGGACGCAAAGACATTTATTTAGAAGTGTGACAAATGTCAACACCGTGCACAGATGGTGCACCAACCAGCAGAACTCTTGTATTCGGTGTTGTCCCTATGGCCATTCATGAAATGGGGAATGGACATAGTCGGTCCTCTGCCACTAGGCCTCGGAAATGTAAGATTTCTTTTAGTTTTAACTGAGTACTTCTCTAAATGGGTTGAAGCATGTCCTTAATAAATGATCGGTGAGCGCGAAGTGATCGACTTTATATGGGACCACATAATCTGCCAATTCGAAATACCGAAGGAGATTGCATGTGACGACGGACAGCAGTTCATATGTTCCAAAGTCCCAAAATTTTTGGAAGATTTGAAAATCAAGAGGATTACATATTCACCGTACAATCCAAGTGCTAATGGACAAGAGGAATAAACCAATAAGGTGATTATCCAAAACCTTAAAAAGATGCTAGAAAATGATAAAGGAAAAAGGCCCGAAGAGCTACCGGTTGTGCTATGGATATACCGAACAATGGTGAAATCCAGCACAGGAGAAACACCTTTCTCTCTCTCATATATGGCGCGTAAGCTTAGATACCAGTGGAAGTAAGGAAACCAACTTTGAGGTTTTCCCGAACAAATGACGAAGCAAACAATGAAGCGTTTCTGGTGAGGCCGCACTTGCTAGACGAACACAAGGAGTTGGCGTACATGAGAATGGTGGCTTAAAAGGAAAGGATGAAAAGATAATATAATCGGAGGGCCAATCTCCGCTACTTCAAAGTAGGAGACTTGGTTTTGACAAAAGGTGAATCAGAGCACTCGGGAAGTCAATACTAGGAAGCTGAGACCAACATGGGAAGGTCCTTACTAGGATTCAACTATTACCGGTAAAGGGTCGTACGAGTTGGAAAATCAAGATGGAGTCAAGTTGCCCAACAATTGGAATGTGACTCACCTCAATAGGTATTATTGCTGATGGATGCTACCAATATTGAAAGTATGTATTGCACTCTTTTTCCCTTCGACCAGTTTTTATCCCAATTGGGTTTTTCTGGAAAGAATTTTAACAAGGCAGCAACGGAAAGCATGCTACGAAGGAAGCGTCATCAACAAAGGAAAGACCTTTAGATGTCAAGGCACTAAAATTTTCACATTGATGACAAACAGCTATATAGATGGTTAAATAATCTTTGGTTCGATGGCAAGCTTTACCTTCCATCACTAAAAAAGGATTATTTAACCATTCATAAGTTGTTTTCACAGATAAATCAAGACTCCCAGAGTTCGAACACTAGGGGGAATAATATCTGATACGGCACCAAAATGCCACGTAAATTGGGATTGCGAGAACCGAGATCAATATTTCATGAGGATCGGGGACTGCATGATCAGTCCAATAAAAATAAGTTGTACAAGTTAGCCATATTTATTGGCAGTTTTTACTTTAGCAAATGAATGCTTATGTACTTTTATAGATAGAAGGAATAAAATAAAGTCCTTTTATTTTTATCTTATTTCTTGTCCAAATGATGACTTAATTTTATCATTTGAAAGTTAACAAAAATTTCAAATGCTTGTGCCAAAATGAACAAAAGACGTCCTTTTCAAGAGCACCGTAAGCATAAGAGGGTCCACTCTTATGAAACCCTCATAGTAAAGAGTTGATTCTGGAAGAATTTATGCCCGAAATCAAAAGCTATCAGATGAACATATACCCAAAGCTTTAATCAATTTTATGCAAAAGGAATATATTTAGCACTACACTTAAGCAAAAAAATCCTTTATTTATCAAAGTGTCAAATTCAGTGAAAAGATTGGCAAAAGTACAAAAGAAAAAATAAAAAGAAGAAGTTAAACATTATTGCCGTTGGAATTCGAAGGGAGAGATGGTTCTATATTTCCCCCGGTAGAAGAAGGTGGATCCAAAAGTGGATCCACTACCGGTTCAGGGCCTTCACCTTATTCGGTCTCCCCTTTGATTCCCGAGGTCTCGAAACCAATACTCGAAGAGTCAGTCACAGCAGGCCGAGCAAGAAGATTTTGGCAAGAAGATAACTCCAATTCCCAGGCCTTGGCAATACAATCGTGTATGTTGACGATGCCCGCTTTAGCCTTCTCTAAGGTCTTCCTCTTTATATGGTATATGGAATATGTCTTCTCAAAAATAAGGGAATCTTATTGGCCTCAGAGTTTGGCCTGAAGTTTATCAATTTTGGCCTAGAGCTCTTCTCTTTCCGATTTCATGGAACTGAGGTGAGTGTCGAGCTCAACATTCATAGTTGAATGGAGCCGATTTTGGTACATAGACCACTTAAGCCTTTCCTCCATTTTAGCCCTCTTCTCCTCGGCATCAGTGGCTTATTCGGTTTTGGAGCGTAAGACTGTCTTCAAATTATTTATTTGATCCTCGAAGGCAGAATCGCGCTCGGCAATAGCAAGCACAACGTCATGTAGCTCGGCCCACTTAGACTTTGCCTCTTGAAGCTTTTTATGCAATTGAGAAGCTTCTTGACTGTGGGCCATTTTATCTTGCTGCTCTGCTGCAAGCGAGCCTGGATCTCTCTCTCAATGGTTTTTGCCTCCAATACCGGGAGGCACGCAACAAGTTGGTTCCTCTCGGCCAAAAGTTGATCCCGCTCAGAAGCGAGTCCTTGCTTGTCAAGAATCAACCTTTGTAGGCCTTCAGAATTAATAAAGTTGACCCGAAAAAAGTAATATCAATGTTAGGATTTCCATTGCAACAGGTGAACATAAAAGAAGATACGAGGAAACATATACGATACTTGCAACATGTTGTGCATGGCATTGTTTATCAGGCACTCCCCGGAAAGGGAGTGCATTTTCTTCCAGTCTTTCTCCGAAACCAATGGCTTCAGGTAATTCACAAGCTCCACTAGCTTGGATAAAAGATGGCACTCTTTCTCCTCCCTCGAGGATCTGGGGAAAGGGTTGAATAATTATGCCCTAAATTCTCATGGTCGGGAGATCGAATAGGAGAAGCACTCTTTTCTTGCTCGGATGGTACATGTGGAGGAGTGATAGTCGTTGCCGGTGGCGGAGGAGCATCTGGTGTCTATGGGCATCAACCCATTGGTGTAGAAGGTGAAGAAGAGGCAATAGAAGAAGAAGTGTTGATGGTTATTGGCTCAGTGGTCGGGGGTAGAAGAGGCCCAGGGTCTAAACCACCTGGACCGGTGGCAACAAAGGGGGTCGGGCAACGAGAATCAACGTTCTTAATCAAGCTCATCTCTTCGCCACTGGCTTCCTCTTCATACACAAGGACCAGTGCGGTCGGCTCGAATGGTATTTTCTTTATCTTTTTCTTTTGAGTCCCAGCTGAGGAAGAGCGTCACCTTTTTGGTTGGTTATTCTCGAGCTGGGGATTTCGAGAGGAGGCACGCTCACCAAAAGCAGACCCACGAGCTCTGATTCGGGCAAGGTCGGCCTCTTCGGGGTCAAATAAGACGTCAACCTCGGGGCAAAAAACAGAGCCATGCAGAAGTCCTGTATTAAGCAAAAATGGAGTTAGCAACTTTTTCATGAAATTGCCTGTGTTCGTATAAAAATAAAAGGAAGAAAGACTCGGTTTACCATGAGTTTTGGCCTTCCACCCATATTTTAGGATTGTTTCCTTCCACCGACGGAACTCTGGTGTCGTGATTTCTAGAATTTTCTAAACCCACTGAACCAGACCTTGAACCTGTAGTGGTTCCCGTCAGATAGATGGAACAAAAGAAATGCGAAGATCAGAAAATATGAAAAACAATTTTTTCACAAAAGAAGGAAATGAATAATCGAATACTTACAAAAATGACTCCACGATTTAGGAAAAGAAGTAGTTGTGGCTCGGATGTTGTCCTTGGTAGCAATGATGACGAATTGTTTCATCCACCCGTGATCGTTGTCATCATCCACACTGGTGAGAAGAGCGTGGTGGCTGCGTTTGCTGAAGTTTATTACTCCTCCAACCAAACTTTGGGAGAGTAAAGTCTTATCATGTGTGCAAGGGTTAGGGTTTCCCCGGTTTCCATATAGATGGGCCTACTTGTGCTAAGCAGACCTAGTACCAGTGGCAAAACTCAAAAAATCATGGGGTCGAGCCGACTCCAAGGAAAATGGACCGAAGGTAAAAGGATACGTATAGACATACGTAAAACCCTCCTTGGTGAAGATAACTCGCTCTATCATATCCGGGGAGAGAATTTCAAGATTGGGGCAGTTATAGTCCTTCTTCACAGTTGGGATACTAGAAAAGCGAATGGAGGAGGGATACATACTAACAAGCCAAGTTTGCGCAGATATCGAAGTGGCCTTCTCTTGAAAGTCGTTTGTAGTGCTGAGATGTTGTGTTATAATGATGCTTATAGTGGTAGGTTTAGAATCAACATCGGCTTCCTTGTCCTTGTTTTATATTGGGTCTCCACAAAAGAGAAGACTATTTTTTCCAAAGGGAGCAGTGAAAGAAGCCATTGTAATAAAAGGTCAGAAAGTTGGAGGAGATGGAAAAGTTTCTAAGCAAATGCAAAACTTATGAAAAATTTGGAAGTAAAGAAGTACAAATAATGAGTAGAAGGGGAGTTATAAACGGAAAAAATCGTGGTCATGATTACCTCAAAAATCGATGCAAATATTTGCTGAATCGTGGGGTAACACGTGTTCAGAGTATTAAATGCGTGAAGAGGTGCGTACTTTCAGGTGTCAGAAAACTGTTCAAGAATTTTCCCGCCATGAAAGGAATCTTCACCAACTTCCCGGTAACATTAAGATACGTCACCGAAAAGTAGGGGGACTATCTGTGTGGGATAAAGTTGGTTTATAATAAATGGTCGAATGGTAGTATGACATGTGGAACCGAAGGTAAGAAAAGGCAAGTCTGGCAACAACCAATACCGGATACAATAAATGTAATCGACATCGGGTAAATTTCGAATGGAGCATAGTTAACGGGAGGAGATCAAGGGTTTGCCATCGGATAACATTCAATGAGGGAATATTCTCTAACATTAAATGAGCGACCGTTGCAGAGAATATTTGCATTCATGGTCTGTCATTACATATTCATCAATGACTCTTTTATTATCATATTAAGAGGAGTTTGATCCTAGTATCTTGTTTACCTAGGTAAAGTTATAAATAGCAGTCTCAGCAGCCATTGTAAGAGAAGGAAATTTTCAGCATACAAAAGCTTTATTTTTTTACTTTTGCTCTCAATTAAACAGCTTTACTCACACTTTGTCGTTACTTTCACTTTTGTCCTCGGAGGCATTGCATTCAGAGACAGGCTCGTCATCTTCTTCAATTTCAATTGTTAATCATAATTTTAATCTACATTCTTTATCACTTTTAGATCAAACCAGTTCACTTATTTATAAATCACGTAATAAATTCAACTGTACCGTTTTATGGATAAACAACACTTTCTTTGCCAAAAGAAAAAAGTGAAATAATTTGGCAGTTCAAATGGGAGTCCGGAACCTAAATGTGGTCTTTATGGACTCAAAAGACCGAAATAAGTGAAAAACAAATTTAGTGACCAAACTATATATAGCGCCCTTTTAAAGTGCGCTATATATGAAGTTGATTAGACGTCTATGTATAGCGCGGTTTATTAAGGAGCTATATGTATAGCGCCTTAATAAACTGCGATATACATGTTTAAATACTCGTCCCCTTCCCTTCCCCCACGTTCAAAACAGATTGCAACCCCCCCCCCCATTTTTAATTGAGTCCAACGGTCTCCCCCATTAACGAGCCAAAAAGACTCGAGTGGACCCCACCCATCCCACAAAATACAGATTCTTGGTCCCACATCCTAGCTAAGCCTTATCTCGTTGTGGGTTGCTCGTTTCGGATTCAAATCTTCAAATCTTCAGTTTTCCAAAAAACATAAATCGAGGTATTCCGATTTAGTTTTTGTCGAAACTCGTATAAAGATGCATATTAATTATTTTAAATGTGTTCTATGTTGTTTTGTGTTTATTTTGGGAGATTAAACTGGTATGTTATTTTTATCCGGACTAAGATATTAGTGTGCTAAAAAAATATGTAAAAATTGAGAAATCATTATTATTTGTTCAAAAAACTATTAATAAGTTACTTTTTACTGTTGTATATGTATTTTCGTGAATTGTTTATGATTAAATATATTTGTTGATTTTATCTGGGCTAGATTATTTATTTGCTTAAGGACTAGTAATATAGTGCCCTTTTAGCGTAGTAAAATGTAGTGCTTTTTAGCGTAGTATCCCTGTAGTTATTGAAATTAATCATTTAAGTATCTCTTATACCCAAAAATACGTTAAAATTGCTGATAGATCAAACACAAACTCTGTCTAATTCTAGTCAACGATCGTAAGAAAATAACATGAGAAAACAATAATATTTTTCGGATATCTTGGTGCTACTGGGCCTCAAATATCAAGCCTTAACCAATATGTGAATACTTAATAATTAAATCTTGTATAATTATAAAAATTAATTATTTAATTTACAAACAAACATATAAAATTATAAAACTAACATGTAAAATAATAAAACTAATACATACAAGAAATCTGGATATCTTGGTGCTTCTGGGTCTCAAATATCGAGCTTGAACCCCATATGTGAATACTTAATAATTAAATCTTGTATAATTATAGAAATTAATTATTTAATTTACAAACAAACATATAAAATTATAAAACTAACATGTAAAATAATAAAACTAACACATACAAGAATTCCGAATATCTTGGTGCTACTGGGCCTCAAATATCGAGCTTGGAACCCATATGTGAATACTTAATAATTAAATCTTGTATAATTATAGAAATTAATTATTTAATTTACAAATAAACATATAAAATTATAAAACTAACATGTAAAATAATAAAACTAACACATACAAGAATTCCGAATATCTTAGTATTACTGGGTCTCAAATATCGAGCCTGGAACCCATATGTGAATACTTAATAATTAAATCTTGTATAATTATAAAAATCAATTATTTAATTTACAAACAAACATATAAAATTATAAAACTTATATGTAAAATAATAAAACTAACACATACAAGAATTCCGGATATCTTGGTGCTACTGGGCCTCAAATATCGAGCTTGGAACCCATATGTGAATACTTAAGAATTAAATCTTGTATAATTATAGAAATTAATTATTTAATTTACAAACAAACATATAAAATTATAAAACTAACATGTAAAATAATAAAACTAACACATACAAGAATTCCGGATATCTTGGTGCTACTGGGCCTCAAATATCGAGCTTGGAACCCATATGTGAATAATTAATAATTAAATCTTGTATAATTATAAAAAATAATTATTTAATTTACAAACAAACATATAAAATTATAAAACTAACATGTAATTAATATTGTTTAATTTACAGTAGATGACATGGAGGTTCCGCCTATGCATCCCGGACCTTCTAGCGATGAGCTATTGTCGTTACAGGGCGATCATAGGTCCTCCCACTTATGGGAGGGAGAGTTACTGGCCCAGACTCTCCACGTTAGTAGAGTGGATGACATGTGGGACTTTGTGAAGGGTAAAGTTCTCTATCCCCGTGTAGTCAGATGTCTGCAGGATACGTGCTTCTATAGGATTTTGGAGATCGGGCAGTTGCAGCATGATTGGTCTTTGATTACGACCCTGATAGAGCGGTGGCGACCAGAGATGCACTCATTCCACTTGCCCATTGGCGAGGCCACCATCACACTGCAGGACATGGAGGTTATATATGGGTTGTCCGTTGATGGACACCCCATTGCTCTGTCGCAGGCCATGAGAGAGCTGACAGGTGGGCAGTACCAGGACATGCTGCAGCAACTCACTGGTTTCCGGCCACAGGAGGAGACTGCACTGGCTGGGGCCTATCGTCTGCAGCTGACGACTATCCAAGACCATTTGGAGGTATTGCACCCTGACATCACAGGCGATACACCGGAGCTACATATCCACCGGTACACGAGGTTGCTGCTGCTCCTTATGTTTGGAGGGGTCTTGTTCCCGAACACTTCGGGGAACCTAGTCAGCTTGAGATTTCTTCATCATCTTGAGCGGCTAGATGATTTACCCCAATACAGCTGGGGTGATGCTGTTCTCGCCTACTTGTACAGGCAGATGTGCCGGGCGACCATGGGCACCCAGCGTGACATTGCTGGATTTTTTGCCGCTGCTACAGGTGAAAACATATTCGAATACTCTATTGATTATAACATACCCAATAAAAATATATATTAAATTTTACATCCACTTTGTATGTTATGTTTGAGCCTGGGAACAGTTCATGCAGTTACAGTCACCTCTACCACCATTAGCTTCGAGTGTACCACCTCCGTTTCTCCTTCTAGCTAGGAGGTGGGTTCTCCGGCGGGGATATGGACGAGAATACGAGGCTCGACATAATCTCCCCTTGTGCAGAGATTTGTTGGATTTGCTGGAGGGCGCACAAGTAAATGTATACCTAAGTTTACTTGGCCTGGTTTCACATGTGTTGCGTATACTCACATTTTCTATTGTTACTTAATAGTTCACCTGGATGCCATACAACGACGTGTTGATAGCTGGCTTGCCCGATTATTGCTCGGTCGACCGACTTATTTAGAGATCTTCCATCTCGTTGATGTGCCTTGATATTGTGGAGCATCATGCCACCGAGCGGGTACTTCGCCAGTTTGGCCGTCCACAGCTTATACCGCCATCGCCCACCTGGCAGACCACACATTTCTAGCGAGATGATCGTTCTAGGGGGACCAGGCATATATGGCATGGCTAGAGGCGCAGATCGATACTTGGGACCGGCGACTTGACCTGATTCCGCCCCCTTCACCGCGTCGGACGAATACTGAGCATGATTATATGTGCTGGTACCGCGGCGTTACCTGACTTTTCATCTAGAATCCCATTCATCGCGCTGGCGGTCGGTACGTTCCATACGCCGGGAGGCACGAGGCACTGGTATGTTATTTGGTATTCTTACCAAAAAATGTAACCTAGCGTTCCGTTATTTATATTTTACATGTTGTGCATGCTATTGAACTACATTTGTTCCACCAGTTGGGACTTTAGATGCAGCAATATGCTGGCGAGGGAGCGGCCACTTTGCACGAGTATGGCCGGTAGGTTACAGAGCTGGCTGCCTGGACACTGCGGCGAGCCCGAGAGGATGAGTTCTTAGGACACGACCTTGCTTAGGTGGCGCCAGAGCATTACCATCGAGGTATGGCTGTCCCACGAGTTAAGGCTGCCCCAAGTGGTAGGGCTGTCCCATGAGGCAGGGCTGTCCCGTGAGGTCATGGGGGCAGGCGAGGAGGTGGTCCCCAGCAAGGGGGCGTTGAGGCACCTGTTTAGCCAGGTGACTTCCATGAGCCAGACTACCATCACAGCAGCATGCAGTCATACAGCCTTCAGCTTCAGCTCACTCCAGGGTCTTCGCAGGTGACCCCGTCAGATCCATTATTGAGCACGGGCAAGAGCATTACACGAGATAATTGGGATCACTACTTTCCAGGACCATCGACCGTTGTTGATGATCGGCCGACCCGAGATGTGGATAGTGGGCGCCGGCTGAGTTATGGCTCCTTATCGAGGGGTGTTGGGGATCTTTCACAGGCGCAGGTATGTTTGTATTACTATTAAATTTAAATTTGTTTTTATCTCATTGATTAGCCATAAATATCTTTATGTTTTTCTTATTAAGGCCTCATCCTCGCCCGTCACGGAGGCCACTTTGTGCGATGCTGACCTGGCTGCGACGGATGATTATATTCAGAAGCCCGACGAGACCATGGTATGACAATTTAAATTTTTGTGACTTAACACGTACATTACTAATATATATTTTCATATACTGAGCTAACTTATTCTTCTGTAGGTTACTGCTGGACCGACGACCCCTTCTACAGAGCCTGCCAGCACTACTGACGTTCATGATGCAGTGCACCCAGTGATAAGGAGGCGACATGGTGAGGATGATCCTGATAGCGTAGCCGGGCGAGATGGGATGCGCCTCAGGCCAGCGGCTGCATTGAGGCACACAGGTTGTGGGACGCATTGATTTTTCTTTTTGTATTTTATGTAAATATTATTTTATGTAAATAATAACAACAATTTTTATTATTTACATTATATGCACATTATAAATTCATATCTGGCCAGTACCCCCTGTGGTATATATGAGTGTTAATACAAATTTAATACAACAAAAATAAATATCGTAACACAAAGAAAAATTAAAGTTTACCACTCGTCTTGTGGATTATGTAAAGTAGGAGAGAAATTATTTCCTCGCTCCTCATTCGCTCGTGGAGATAAGTTTAAATCAGGCCAAACTCTTTCAGCCAGAACCTGTTCGGCAAAAACTGCTCCAGAATAACCACCCGATGACTGAGGGTTATCCCTGCTTTGCTCAACCTCATTATTGCGAGTTTTCAACCTTCACGTACATTTCCAACATTTTTATCAAAAGACATTCCAGGTATTCATCCGGAGTTCTCAAAAAATCACTCAAAGTTTCATCATCCTCGATGTTAAACTCAACGTAACAAGTAACCCTTTGCGGAGTGACAGAATACGGATATCTTTCGGTTACTTTATGGTTCACCGAGCGTTTGCTCACACTCATTTTGTTACACAACAACGATACCAGTCTATCGTACTCTATTGTAAGTGGCAACTTAACATGACACTGTGGAGATAAACTATAGCTCACTGAGTTATTCGCTACCACAACCTCACCCCCAATATAATGAAACCCTTACTTTTCGCTCTCCAGACATTATGACAAAATGCTTGAGAATCTAACAAGAAGAAAAATTTAACAGGAGTTAAGAATATTTCTGAATGAATTTTTGCAAAATCCTCAACGTCTTTAAATAAGGCAATGCCCAATCTGGGGGGTCGAATTTTTTGAGGTATAGCGCCCTTTAAAAGGGCGCTATACCCATTTGAATTATTGTTATGTCAGTTAAGCGCAGAAGAGTTATTTTATTGGTGGGCCCACAAAATATGTATAGCGTCGTTTATAAAGGCGCTATACCTGACAGTCTTGTACCATAGAGCCTTTATAAAAGACGTTATATATATAGCGCCCTTTTACCTTAACGTTCAAAACGGATGTTTATATGTATTTTGGTCACTAAATTTTTTTTTTTATGCTTTTTGATTGTTTGAGTAAAAAAAGATCACATTTTGGTTCCGAACTCTTCAAATGGTAGATTTGTGGATCACTTTAGTAATGTTAGGGACAATTGTCAGTCATAAGGGGGAAGTAGTCAGGGTCTAAGTTGGTAGGTGCAGAAGAAGAGCAGTGGCGTTTGGACTGTACACTGCAAAAAGACGGTCTTTTTTGACTGGTCAGTGGCATGAGGGTGTCAGAAGTCAGGACTAGACCAGATATCGTCAGAAGTCAGAAAACATGAGTAGATGCAATGAAATATAGGAAGATGAAGATGGTTCCCCATTCAATACCAGATTTTGTTCAGTAAGCTATTTACTGAATTATTAAACACACTAGCTAATTTTTTAAAGTTGTAGGATTCAGCAAGCGTTTTCATATTCACCGTACTCTTTTGCAGAACCAGGTGGAGGAACGACTGAGGAGCCAGTGAACAAGTGGCTCTGTAAAAAGTGTAGTCTACTGCTCTTTTGTGTGGTTTAAAATAAGCTTAAATTTAAAGTTTATGAATTTAAAATTTTAATTTTTTTTAAAGTTATTGAGTTTAATTGTAAATATATAAAATTTGAATTAAAACTATAATGAAACTTCGAATTACCAACGAATTTTACCAACCATCATAATCCGTTGGTAAATTACTAGCAGATCTGTTTCAAATTAGATGAATTATTTTTCTTTTTAGTCTATTCCAAAAAAAAGACGCATTTCTAAATTTGAAAATAATTCAACTTTAAACTCGTCATTTTATCTATTTTACCCTTAATGAGAAGTTTTTATAACTACACAAATGTCATGGCCCCATAAAGCTTTTATCTCTTAAGCTTTTAAGACCACAAGTTTCAAAAGTCTTTTTTTTTCCTTAAACTCCGAGTCGAGTCAAACTATCTCATCTAAATTGAAACTGATGGAGTACTAATGAATGACAAATCAATCTTTATTTTTCATCAATTTAGTAACTGACTACCAACGTATTGCCAACCAATTTTTATTAACCGATAAATTTAGTTGGTAAATATTGCGGGAAAATATGGCGGGTAATTTAGCAACATATTATTAACTATTGCTGACGGATTATTTTCTTTGTCAAATTACCATAAATTCTTATTTCATTGGTAAATATTGCGCGAAAAAGTGCCACCATATTTAACAACAAATTACTAACGGATTTGTACAACCGATCTTAAGTTGTTAGTAAATTACCATTCGAACAAATATATGTTGGGAAAAAATTACCAACAACTTCTATATCCGTTAGTAATTTACTAACAAATTCAAATTTACTTACCAACGTAACATAAATTCGTTGGTAAAACGGATGCAGAAGTTGCTAATTTTTCAATGTAAACTTTAGCAACGAATTACGAATCTGTTGATAAATTACTAATGAAATTATTATCTTTTATTTATTTGCTCGAAAAATTAAGATACGAACTGGTTTTCATCTCTGATTTATTCTAGCAAATGTTTATTATTAAACAAATAATAGAAATAAGTTGGATTCAATTCATCCTAGTTATTTTTCTTTTACTTTGCCTTCTAATTTGTTTCCAATAAATTTTGTTATCCAAGCATAAATTCAATTTGATCAAGTTCTATTGTATGGCTCACCATGATACTACTGAATACTGATTTAGACTGACTATAAATTTTGTATGTAAGGTAGCTTTTGAACTTCTCGGTATGACTTTACAATAACTGTCGTCGTTTATCGTATAATTACTACTGATTTTATACTATTTCAACATTAACGTTTTTAATGCAATTAATTGATACAAATATTAAATTATTAATACTTAAATTTTCATATATTTTATTTACTAGCGGATTTAGGAACAAGTGTTCAAAATTAAACCAAGATTAATTGGTATTTCTATTGTTACACCTAAGTTTCAATGATTACAATAGTGCAAATCTAACTGTATCTATTTAATTGCAGAAAAATAGGAGGGCGGTACTAATTCAAAGGAAGTCTTTTAGTTAAAAATATCAGAAAGGAAACAAGATCAAATGCAACAATGACAATACTAAATCAAAGAATGTCAAGGCCATCAAAAAGGAAACAAGATCAAGTGTAGCTGCTATAGGAAGTCAGGCCCTACTTCAAGGATTGATTTGAAATCTGGAGATTCTGAAGACTGATCGATCAAGTCAAGCCACAAATCACTCCCTTGATTATGGATAAGAAAAGGAAGGATGTAAATGAATCCAGCCCATCTTTTGTGCAGGATTCGGAGGCACCCTTTGGGTTAAATCTCTTAGAATATTTTGTGCCTCAATCGAGGGTCAATCTGCAACGGCTACTCAAAACTCTCGTATAAGAAGATTGGCAGACTAAAGAATTCAGTTACGTAACTCATCATTGTTTTCTATGTCTTCCTGGTTCTTAGCACAAACACTGTATTCCTAAGTTTACTAGTGTCTCAAAAGATAGGAAGTGTTAGGAAGCAAATCAAGAGTTGTGTCAAGCTTATAAAACATTGTTGCTGAAAATTGTTGATGGTAAACGATCCATAAAACCACTACTACTGTAACCAACTATTGAAGATCTAAGAAACTCTTGTGACCCAAGGGAACTAGATGTAGGTACCACACCAATACTGAACTAGTTTAAAACCCATGTGTTCTTAGTTTTTAAATTCTTTGCAATTTACTTTTCTTCGTCAATGAAACTTGCTGATAAAAAGAAGTCGACTAAGTCTCTTCTAAGTCAACCAAGTTTTTTTTAATTAGTTGCAATTCATCCCCCCCCCCTATGTACTTTGAATTGGTATCAGAGCAAGGCTCACGAACTTTGCTTTACAACAAGTGAAGAAAAGATCATGGGATCAAATACAGTCGTTGGAGCACTATTCCAAGAAGGAACTTCTCAAGTACGACCCCCTTACTTCAATGGTCAGCACTTCTCTCATTGGAAAGTACGCATGGAGACCTACACTATGTCATATAACATTAAAGTTTGGCGTGTGATCAAAAAGAGAAATCTTCCAATTCCGCCAAAGAAGGATGACAATGGTCAAATCATAGTCTCATCTGATCCTCTTGATTTAGATGATTACACTGAAGAACAATCAGTTGTAATTCAAGTGAATGCTAAGGCAAAAAATCTACTGTACAATGCTATCAGCGGAGAAGAATATGAAAATATATCAAACTATGAAACTGCAAAGGAAATGTGAGATAAGTTAGAGATCACATATGAAGGAACCAACAAAGTGAAAGAAACAAGGATCAATCTTCTAGTTCGAGACTATGAATTATTTCAAATGAAGGATGGAGAATCAGTAGAGGAAATATTTTCCAGGTTCAGCAAAATCCTTGGAGACTTAAAATTATTTGGTAGACCAATAAAAATTGAGAACATGTTAGAAAAATTTTGAGAAGCCTTCCCACGATTTGGCAATCCAAAGTCACTGATTTGGAGTATCAGGATCTTGATAAAATGTGCTATGATGAACTTAGAGATGATCTAATTGTGTTTGAGAAAATACACTTAGACAGGCAAGTTCAACAAGAAAAGAAGAAGACAATTGCATTCAAAGCAATTGTGGCTGAATCAGAAAATGAAGAAGAAGAAGAAGAATAAGAAGAAGAAGAAGAAGGAGGAGGAGGAGGAGGAGAAGGAGGAGGAGGAGGAGGAGGAGGAGGAGGAGGAGGAGAACAAGATGAGAACATAGCTATGATTTCCAAAGTTGTAACAAGCATGATGAAGAAGAATAAAAACATCAGAAGAGGTAAATCAAATTTAAGAAAAGGGAAGATGAACAATGATAATGACAAAATTGATGGAAGATGCTACGAATGTGAAAAATATGGACACATCCCAGTTGAATGCCCTGAACTGAAAAAGAAACTAAGAAGGAACTTTCAAAAGAAGAAATCCTTTGGAGCTTGGAGTGATGAAGAAGAATCTAATCACGAAGAAATCGCCAATATGTGCTTTATGGCCATCAAACAAGATAGCGATGAAGACTCGGGTGAACTTGGTCTCATGGCAGACGAAGGAACAAGTGAGGTACGTCTTCCTACATATCCTAACTATTATGAACTCCAATAATTCGTTAATATTGCTCTTGTAGATATTGAAAAAGTTCTGAATGAAATTCAAAAAATCCAAAGCGAAAAGAAAGACTGGGCTTTGAAGTTGGAAGTATGTGAAATTGAGAGAGATATGCTTCAAGATGAAGTTAATGAACTTCAACTTCAACTGAATGGATTACGAAAATCCACCAGTCATAGTTCAGTTAGATCAAATCAGTATGCTCCTCATAAAACTCCGACTAGAACTAGACAACTTTCTGCGTGTACTCATTGTGGAAAAAATAGGCACAACACTAACCATTGAAGGATTAGAATCAGAGGAGAAAAAGCCTCTGAAAATTCTAATAACCCCTCCTGTTTTTACTGTGGAAAGATCGGTCATACCTCTAACCATTGCAGGTTTAAGAACAACAGGAGATGGGTCTGGCGACCCAAGCCTTCTAGTCAAGATAATACTCAAAGCACTTACCATTCAGGATCCAAGCAGGCTTGGGTACCTAAAAAAAGTAATTGTTTTTGCAGGAACAACGTAAGAAGAATGAAAAAGGAAAATGGTATCTTGATAGCGCGTGTTCCAAACATATGACTGGTGACAACCAACTGAAGACAATTACCAAACTAGATGGAGGAATTGTCACTTTTGGAGACAGATCAAAAGGGAATATAATTTGAGTTGGAAGAGTCCCACTCAGCTCAACATGTGATGTAGATGAAGTACACCTGGTTGATGAACTTGGTTACAAGATTCTAAGTATCAGTCAACTATGTGACAATGACTATGCGGTTGGTTTTAAAAAGCATGGTTGGTTTATTGAAGATGAATCAGGTAAAATTATTCTTTCTGGAAATAGAGACAGGAATGTCTATACTATCAGTAACAAAGATAGTCTTGATAATCAAATTTGTCTAGCTTCTATGATGGATGATCCCTGGGTATGGCATATAAAGCTTGGCCATGCTAGCATGCATACTATTCAAAAACTTTCCAAATGTGATCTTGTCATTGGTATTCCAAAACTAGATTTCTCAAAAGATCAAATTTGTGATGCATGTCAATTAGGAAAACAAATTCATTTATCTTTTAAAATAAAAAAAATATTATTTCTACTATTAAACCTCTTCAACTCTTGCATATGGATTTTTTAGGTCCAACTAGAACTACTAGTATTGGTGGTAGAAAATATGCTTTTGTTATCGTAGATGATTTTTCTCATTTCACTTGGGTTATTTTTCTGAGCCATAAAGATGAAGCTCTAAGGAATTTTGAAGTCTTCTGTAAGAAGGCACAACATGAAAAGGGATACTACATTTCTACTATCAAAAGTGACCATGGAGGAGAGTTCGAAAGCAAAGCCTTTAAAAATTTATGTAATGATCAAGGAATATCTCACAACTTTTCTTCCCCAAGATCACCGCCAAAAAAATAGAGTGGTAGAATGTATGAATAGAACTTTGCAGGTCATGGCAAGAACCATGATTGTGGAAAACTCTCTCCCTCATCACTTCTGGGCAGAAGCTGTAAGCACAACATGTCATATTATTAACAGATGTCTGATTCGACCCATTCTTAAAAAGACTCCATATGAGCTGTGGAATGGTAAGAAACCCAATATCAGTTACTTCCACCCATTTGGCTGCAAATGCTTCATTCACAATAATAGAAAAGAAAATTTGGGTAAGTTTGATCCAAAAAGCGACGAAGGTATTTTTCTTGGGTACTCTCCCTCAAGTAGAGCATATAGAGTATTCTATAAAAGAACTTTATGTATTGAGAAATCAATTCATGTTGTTTTTGTGGATACTAACCCTCGCTTAAGGAATGAAAAACTTCCTGAAGATAAGGAAATCTCGATTATCCCAAAGTCTATTGTTACAGGAAAAGACAGTCATGATCAGGCAACCAATAAGCAAAATCAGTCAACTGAGGAGCACATTGAAGTTTAGGAACCATCTTCTGCTAAAGAATCAACCACCGTCGAAAGAAAGCCAGTCACGGGTGTTCCAAATGAATGGAAAAGTGAACCTGGATATCCCCACAAGTTCATCATTGGAATTCCACAAGAAGGTATAACTACCAGAAGATCTCATAAGCTCAACTCTCACATAGCCTTAATATTACAACTTGAGCCAAAAAAGGTTGATGAAACTCTTAAAGATGAATGTTGGGTTAAAAGCCATGAAAGATGAACTTGATCAATTTGAAAGAAATAAAGTGTGGGACTTGGTTCCAAAACCATCAAATGCTTCCATTATAGGAACTAAATGGATTTTTAGAAATAAGCTGAATGAATCTGGTCAAGTAGTTCGTAATAAAGCAAGGCTAGTTGCTCAAGGTTATTCTCATCAAGAGGGAATCGACTATGATGAAACATTTGCACCTGTAGCAATATTAGAATCTATTCGAATACTACTTTCTTTTACTGCTCATAAGGGATTTAGGCTATTTCAAATGGATGTAAAAAATGCCTTCCTAAATGGATATATCTCTGAAGAAGTATACGTGAAACAACCTCCTGGCTTTGTAAGAAACAGCTTCCCAAACCATGTATTCAAGCTGTCAAAAGCTTTATACGGACTCAAGGAAGCCCCTTGAGTCTGGTATGAAAGACTAAGCTCTTTTCTTCTAAATCAAGGTTTCAAACGAGGTAGTATTGACATAACCTTGTTTATTAAGCGTTTAAATTCAGGTAATCTTATTACTCAAATTTATGTATACGATATTATTTTTGGGAGTCCTAAATCTATATTATGTGAAGAATTTGCTCATATCATGAAAAATGAATTCGAAATGAGCATGATGGGAGAGATAACTTTCTTTCTTTGATTGCAAATCAATCAATCTCCCAAAGGGATTTTTATTAGCCAATCCAAGTACATTGAGGAACTCATAAAGAAGTTTGGAATGGAGAATGCAAAGCCTACTGGAACTCCAATGAGTCCAACAACTACACTTGAAGATGACAATAAAGGAAAAAGTGTGGATGAAACAATGTATAGAGGAATGATTGGATCTTTACTATATCTCATGGCTAGTCGACTAGATATAATGTTCAGTGTGTGGAGGTGTGAAAGATTTCAGTCGGCTCCAAAGGAATCTCATCTCACTAGAGTTAAACGCACTATTAGATACCTCACTAGGACCACTGAATTAGGATTATGGTATGCTCATTCCAACAATTTTGATTTAAAAGGTTTTTCAGATGCAGATTTTGCAGGTGATAGAATTGACAGGAAAAGTACTAGTGGTATATGCCAATTGCTGGGGAATGCTCTAATTTCGTGGCATAGCAAAAAACAAAATTGTGTTTCCTTGTCAACCACTGAAGCATAATATTTAGTTGTTGGAAGCTGTTGTACACAAGTTCTTTGGATCATGCATCAATTTCTCGATTATGATTTATCTTTTACTTCTACTCCTATTTTCTATGATAATACAAGTGCTATATGTCTGTCAAAAAATTCTGTGCATCATTCTAGGGCAAAACATATAGAAATTAAGCATCATCTTATTTTTGATCATGTTGCAAAAGGTGATATTTTGTTAGAGTTCATTAGTACTAAGTTTCAACTTGCTGGTATTTTTACAAAATCTCTTTTGGAAGAAAGAATTTGTCGACTGCGTAAAAAGATTGGTATTATGTCTCTTATGTAAAAAATCTCCCGTATCTTTGTAAAATATTTTATTTCCTTTTTTAGTTTTCTTAATTGATGAGTGTACTAATTGGATGTGAGTGTTATTATTACTCTTCCATTGGTGCCGCCGAAGCAACTCCTCAGAAGTGTCACTTCAATCTGAACCTTCCCTTTCCTCTAACCGATGCAACCCTTCAATCTTCCAAAAGCCTAGATAAGTACACCCCTCCTCTCTCATTCTCCATCACTTTTCAGCAATTTCTCTACCATGGCTAATAGAAACCTCTCATCCTCCACTGCCACAAGACGAAGCAGACAATTTCAAAAAACCCAAAATCCTAAAGAAAACGTCGACCTTGAATCATCCCTTGATTCAGACTTCCTTAAAACTAATAATGAAAGCAGTGACTCATCGGAGGATCTCACATTCAGCCAGAAAAAGGCAGGAAAAAGATCTATAGAGCAAACCCTTAAAAGGCCTGCATACAAGAAAGGGAAGGTGGAAAGCACAGATTTTGGGTCAGAGGATAAACTGAACTTCTGTGGACCAAGTGAGAAATCAAGGTTTGAGTCTTATAAGTCTAAATCTATGGCTTATGGATGCTCTGTAAGTCTCTCTTTTATGAAAAATTTGCACTGCGATGTGATTTCTATCTTTGATTTTCAGCGTCGTTCTCCTCTGTTTGATACTGTTGGAAATTCTGTGTATGAAGAACCTGTGAGGATTTTTAATGCAAACCTGTTTGTTAATGACAAAGATGACTTGGATTCAATGGTTTTAGGCAATCGGATTGTTCTTGATTCCTATCAATTTGAGAAGATCCTTTCTGCTAAGTTTCATGATTATGATGTTTTTGTGTAAAACTCCTGGCCTAAAGACTTTGAAGTTTCTTTAGAAGAGGCAAAAGTTTTTCTGTCTGAAAACCCTCCCGACATTGGTCCTAAAAGTCTTAAGTTTGAACACCGGGTATTAGCCCACATGATCGCTACTACTCTACTTCCTAGGACTGGGTCTCTTAGCACTTTGACTACTAGGGATATCTTTGTTCTTTACTGTCTTGTGAATAATAAAAGGCTTGACTAGTTTGCATGGATTCGTTAGTATATGCTTGAAAGTACCAAGGATATATCCTCTTCTGCTGTTTGTTTATCCTATGGCTTGGTCATCTCACATATTCTTGAGGTCATAAAGGTTGATTTGGCACCTTTCTCACCTAAGCACATTACAAGAACCTATGATAAGACAACCTTTGCTATTATGGTTACACTCTAAGTGACGATGGATGGGTCAGACGTGCCAAGGTTGAAAGTGCTCCAGTACAGGTTGAGGCACCCACTGAACCAACAGAGACTCGGTCGACTGCTACCAACAACCTACAACAGATTCAGCAAGGTCTAGATGGGGTAAATATCATGCTCATTGCAATGAAAGAATAGGTGGACAAGATCAGGGAATTCACCAAAGAAACAGGTACAGATGTGGCTAAGATCAAGATGGACATGGGAGCCACAAGGAGGCAAGGAATCATGGCATTCAACTCCATGACGGAAAAGGTGGAAAAAATCACCAAAGAAGTTAAAACCTTCTATGACTCCTTCTCCACCAAAGTGATCAATACCCTGAAATACTTTCTGGGGAGTAACTAAGGCATTAGTGTGTGTGTTTAAAACAATTTTTTTCTCTTTGTTTATTTTTATTTTGTTAATTACTTTTGCCTTGGTCTGTAAGAACCATCACCATATGCCTCTGCTGAAGGCATAACCTTTAATACTCTAACTACTATGTTCATTATCTACTATGTTATATCTGTTCTATCTGCGCTTGCTTCTTTCTTTTTGATTGAGGTTAAAGGGGGAGACACGTCATAAGTAAAACAGAGCAACATCTCAAGGGGAGCAACACTTCAGTTTACATGGTAACAACTCACTTCAGTTTACATAAAAACTCAAGGGGAGCAAGCATTTTAAGATATGAAAGGGAAGTATACTCTATTTACTCTTTTTGATTGTCATTATCAAAAATGAGGAGATTGTTACACCTAAGTTTCAATGATGACAATAGTGCAAATCTAATTGTATTTATTTAATTGTAGGAAATGAGAAGGGCAGTACTAATTCGAAGGAAGTCTTTTCGTTAAAGATATCAGAATGGAAACAAGATCAAATGTAGCAAGGACAATGCTAAATAAAAGGATGTCAAGGCCATAAAAAAGAAACAAGATCAAGTGCAGCTGCTATAGGAAGTCAGGCCCTACTTCAAGGATTGATTTGGAATCTGGAGATTCTGAAGACTGATCGATCAAGTCAAGCCACAAATCACTCCCTTGATTATGGATACGAAAAATAAGGATGTAAATGAATCTAGCACATCTCTTATGCAGGATTTGGAGGCACCCCTTGGGTTAAATCTCTTAGAATATTTTGTTCCTTAATCAAGGGTCAATCTACAACAGCTACTTAAAAACTCTAGTATAAGAAGATTGCCAGACTCAAGAATTCAATTACGTAACTCACCACTATTTTCTAGGTCTTCCTAGTTCTTAGAACAAACACTGTATTCCTAAGTTTACTAGTGTCTCCAAAGATAGGAAGTGCTAGGAAGCAAATAAAATATTGTGTCAAGCTTATAAAATATTGTTGCTGAAAATTTTTGGTGGTAAACGATCCATAAAACTATTGATGTAACCAACTATTGAAGATCTAAGAGAACCCTTGTGACCTAAGGGAACTAGATGTAGGTACCTGATCACGCCCAACTATGCCTTATAAAAAGGACTAAGCGGTCATTACAAATATAATCCGGTTTACAAGTCCGGAGTCGAATCACATAGAGAACTAAGGCTTAGCTACAGTTGTTCAATATCGCTAAGAAACACAAGTCCAAAGAATTTTCTAATTATAAAGATTATACTGTTTATTTTTATCTAATTAACTAACAAATACTAGAAAGCAATAAAACTATCAATTAACAAGGATAATGATTGGAGACAAGATTAAGGAGGTCTAGAGTTATGATTTCCCCAATTATCGGAATCCTTCCCGCTACGTCCCCTACAATTTCGCCTATGTATTCTCTACTGATCATGAGCACTTTAGGTGCCGTAATTCTCTCTCGAGTAACTACAATAATTTACTAGACATATTCTCTCGAACTACGCTAGTTGGCTTTATCTAACCGCTCATTATGACCATGTCAAGGCTTTGTTATTTCTAAACCTACCTTTATACCCGCTGTATTGATTTCTCACATACGTTAGGAGTGAAATTGTTCAACAACCACCTAAATATGTATCCTTTCTCAAGCAACACATAATAAATAGGCACAGTCAATCGATGACCATTCAATCAACTGAACTAAGCACGTAGTTGAACAAATAGATAAATTAAAGGGTTAAATTATATTAAAACATAACAAGAATTCATCCTCTAAGAGGTTCCATCAAAACCCTAGATAACAAATTAGCTATTCATAATAGTATGCATAGTTACTATAACAATTCATAATCAACAATGGAAGTAAGAAGAAGAAGATGAAAACTCTTAGGAAATTCTCCGTCTTCTCTCTCTTGTTCTTGCCTCCAAAATCTCCTAAAAACAGCTCTCCTTCTCTTCTGGGCGAATTAGGCTTCATATAGGTTTAGGTTAGTCGCCTTAGAAATTACATAATTGCCCCTGAGTTGTTGGCCTCCGTACGCCCGTCCGCGGCCGCAGATCCGACCACGGATTTCAGCCAGTGTTCTGCCTCCAATGCGCGGTCAACTCCGCGGCCGCGCACCTAGAGGGGACCTCCCCGCTTGCTTTTCTCGCTCTTTTTTGCCCGGTCTAACCTTCTATTGGCCTTCCATACTCTATATTGACTCCAAAACACTCTTTACCTTCCTCCTAGATCGGAGTGGCTCCTGCAAAGCATAAAATTCTTAATTAGATCTCTTTACCCGCTGTATTGATTTCTCACATACGTTAGGAGTGACATTGTTCAACAACCACCTAAATATGTATCCATTCTCAAGCAACACATAATAAATAGGCACAGTAGATCGATGGCCATTCAATCAACTGAACTGAGCACGTAGTTGAACAAATAGACAAATTCAAGGGTTAAATTATATTAAAACATAACAAGAATTTATCTTCCAAGAGGTTCCATCAAAACCCTAGATAACAAATTAGCTATTCATAATAGTATGCATAGCTATAATACTAGAATTCATAACCATTAATGGAAATAGGAAGAAGAAGATGAAAACTCTTAGGAAATTCTCCATCTTCTTTCTCTTGTTCTTGCCTCCAAAATCTCCTAAAAACAGCTCTCCTTCTCTTCTGGGCGAATTAGGCTTCATATAGTTTTAGGTTAGTCGCCTTGAAAATTACATAATTTCCCCTGAGTTGTTGGCCTCCGTCCGCCCGTCAGCGGCCGCAGATCCGACCACAGATCCGGCAGGGGATTTCGGCCAGTGTTCTGCCTCCAGTGCGCGGTCCAATTCGTGGTCAACTCCGCTGCCGCGCACCTGGAGGGGACCTCCCTGCTTGCTTTTCTCACTCATTTTCGACCGGGCTAATCTTCGATTAGCCTTCCACACTCCATATTGACTCCAAAACACTCTTTAGCTTCCTCCTAGCTCGGAATTGCTCCTGCAAAGCATAAAATTCTTAATTAGAGCATTTTGTTATCTTTTAGCATTCAAATATGAATAAAGTGCGGCTAAATTAGAGTATGAATTGTGTCTAAATTGTATAAATATAGCCTACTATTAGTACCACACTAGTACTGAACCAGTATAAAACTCCTCTATTCTCAGTTTTTAAATTCTTTGTAACTTACTTTTCTTCGTCAATCAAACCTGCTGATAAAAAGAAGTCGACTAAGTCTCTTCTAAGTCGACCAATGTTTTTTTAATTAGTTACAATTCACCCCCTCTCTTGTAATTCATATCTAATTAGGTTTTATTTACCAAATTCATATTGGAATAGTTTTTGGTAGTCTAGTCAAATTTAGTTTGTAGTATTATAAATAGGGGTGCTACTATATATTTTTGTATTGTGGAGAGGTAGCTTTGATGTGGAGAGATACAAGAGTTTATGAGTTATGAAAAAGTATCCTACCACATTCTCTCTCTAGTTTGATAATTTTTTCTATATAACCTTTGTTGAATTTTTTACTTGTGCATAAATTATTCTTTGGGGTATTTCAATCCTTCAAATTGGTATCAAAGCCTATGTGAGATCTTATCAGCACTAACGGAGATCCTAAAAAAAATATGGATACTCTATTACATGATTGTCCCGTTTTTATATTTGATGGCAAAAATATTTTTGAAACTTGGTATCAACAGATGAAGAAATTTTTAAAGGCTATTAATTATGGTCCACTATTGATGAAGGATTTGAGGAAATCACAGAAGGCACAACGTTGACGGGTGATGCAGTTACATAATTGGATAAGAAAAATATTTAGATTATAATGCACACTACTATCTCTTTATCAAAGTCGAATTGCATGTGCCTAACAAATTTTTGCATGCAAAGTCATCAAAGAAGTCTTGGATAATTTTGGTAAAATCATATCGAAGAGTTGCTGATATAAAAAAGAAAAAACTGCAAAAGTTTAGGAATCAATTTGAGTTGGCTTATATGAAACCAACAGAGTCTATCAAAAAATTTATTACAAGAATTGAAGAAATTGTCAATGGTCTAAGGACCAATGGAGAAGTATTGGAAGAAGTTAAAATTATTGAAAAAGTATTGCACTCTGTCAGTTCAAAGTTTAACAATAAGAAGTTGTTCTTGAGGCTACGAAAGATCTTAGTACTCTCTGGCTTGATAATGTAGAAGGCGAATTAGTGACATACAAGAGAGCACTGAATCAACAGAAAGATGAGATAGTGGATGTAACGACCTGACCGGTCATTTTGAGCTTTGGTTTTATTCGGTAGTTTGAGACTTTGAGTAGCTTCACATTATGTATTATGACTTGCGTTTATGGTTGGTTTCGATTTTCTGGCGGTTCGAGATTGATTTGGAAGAATGGTTCTCGTTTTATAAGTTTTAAGTTGGAAGAGTTGACCAAGCTTTGAATTTTGGGTAAACGGATTCGGAATCGGGTTTTAATTATTCCAATAGGTTTGTATAATGATTTTGTACATGTCCACAAAGTTTGGTTAAATTCCGATGAGTTTTGGATAAGTTTGGGTTGTATGGTGATTGTTTTCGGTTTCGACATCGATTTGAGCATAAAGGTTAACATGTTGAGCAAACGGTCTTTGATTCATGTTTCAACTAAACCATTATATATGTATCATAATTTTAAAACTATAGCATCTGATATCATCAAGTTTCGACATCGTATGAGGAATTTATGGTCATTTTACTAAGAATCGGGTTGCTAGATAATTCAGATTAATTATGAAATTACCATTGAATTCATATTTAAAATTTGCACTATTTTCAAATATTGAAATCATCATATCTCCTTCATTATAATGTCAAATGGAATGATTCAAAAGCCTAATTTGATTGAAATTTTATGAGGAAACCATTGGAGGCATTAAACACGAGTTTTAGGATTGTTTGGCTTAAGAAATGAGGTAGAACAAGTGGACATTTTTGGCTATTAATATTGCTATAGTTTTTCTCATCTTGAAAGTTTGAGATTGCGAGAATTCAAGGATATTATTCAAGTTTCTTCCATGGGGAAAGGTATAAATCATAATCTAAGTATTTCTTTTGATTCATTACCTTGGTTTAAGCTTTAATCCATGATTTTAATTGAAATCCCATTTAATTCTTTAAATCAAGATCTATGGTTATGTCCTAAATTATAAAAATTAAAAATGAGTTAGAGGCGTTTATTTTCCGATTCCTTTTCGGGTTTTGTTCTCCTATTGTGATGACCCAAAATGTCATTTTAAAATCTAATAAGTAATTTTATATTCTAAGACCTCGAAAAACACTATTTATCATTTCTCGACTTACGTGCGCAGTCCGTATAATTTTCAAAAAAGTTTTTGTGTGAAAAATAGATTAAAATGTGAAATAGGGCTTTAAAACTCAACTGAGTTGACATTGGTCAGCATTTTTAGCAAACGTACCCAGATCTGTATTTTGACAGTTCCGGTAGGTCCGTATCGTGATTTGGGACTTGGGCATATGCCCGGATTTTATTTGGAGGTTCCTAGCTCAAGTTATGACCATTTAACGGAAACTAGTAATTTAAAGGATAAAGATTTCCAAGTTTGACCACGGGGTTGACTTTTTGATATTGAAGCCGGAATCCGATTCAAGAAATTTGAATAGGTCTGTTTTGTCATTTAGGACCTATGTGCTAAATTTGAAATCATTCCGGATTCATTTAATATGTTTTGGCATGTGATTTGCAAATTGAGAAGTTTAAAACTCAAAGTTCGAATCGGGGTGTGAATTGTAATTTTAGCATTGTTTGACGTGATTTTAAACCCCGAGTCAATCCGTATTATGTTACGGTACTTTTTGGTATATTTGGATGGGGTCCCGAGTACCCGAGTATGATTCGAATAGAAATCGGAAAAAGAATTGGACTTGAGCAATATTTGAAATTTGGCCTTCTAGTGTAATCGCACCTGCGGATTTTTGACCGCAGGTGCTAGCTCGCAGAAGCGAGCCTTCCATCGCAGATGCGCCCAGGCGTGTCCGGGCAAAAGTCCGCATGTGCGAAAACATGCACGCACCTGCACGTCCGCAAAAGCGGATACAACAATCGCAGAAGCGGAGGTCAGCGCAGGTGCGCATTTTTCCTCCGCAGATACGAGGCATCGCCTGGCAGTCCCATTTCGCAGATGCGAGATTTTCTCGCAAATACTAGCTCGCAAGTGCAAGCCCAGGCACCGTAGGTGCGGAAATGCCTGGGCAGTGTATAAATCAAAGAGTCTGAGATTTTTACTCATTTTGGTCATTTTGAGCTTGGGTAAGGGGAATTCTTGGGCGATTTTAACGGGAAAAATTGGGGTAGGTAATCCTTATCCTATATTGATTATATTTCATGATTCCATACTCATTTACATCATGAATCCGCGAATTTAGGGAAGAAAAATCAGATTTTAATAAAATCTTTCAAAAACAAAAATTTAATATTTGAAGGTCCATTTGACATCGGAATTGGATAATTTTTGTATGGTTGAACTTGTAGCGGAACGGGTATTCGGATTTCACCAGTTTTTCTGGTATTTGAGACGTAGGTCCTACTGTCGAATATTTAAATGAATTTCAAATTTTTATCCGAAAAATTAGTAAGTTCATATGGAATTTATTCTTATGATTCGTATTGAGTATATCGAATTGTTTGTGAATAGATTTGACGCTTTTGGAGACAAATTCAAAAGAAAAAGTTGTGGTAGAATAATTTATTGGAATTTGCAAAGCGAGGTAAGTGTCGTGGTTAACCTTGACTTGAGGGAATAGATCCCTTGAATTATTTGTTATGTGAAATGCATGTGAACGGCGTATAAACGAGGTGACGAGTATCTATACATCGTCAAATTAATTGTTTGTATAATTACTTGAAAAATCATAAATCATTTTATATCATAAATTAATTATTATAATGATTTTTTCTCTCCTATTCTTTGTCAATTATTAATTCTCGAATTCCTGCATTAAATGTTACATGCTATTTGAATTATGTGTCTTAATTGTTATTTAATATTTAGCATATTAAATATTAAACTGCCTATTTTCTTCTTGATTTCCATAATAACTTGCTATTTGTCATTGTTTGTTTCATAATTAAATCATAATTACCGTATGCTTGTTGTCATTTAATTTTATATTAATTGTTACAATTATTGGAAAAAGTTCTTCTATAAGAATTGGTAAATGAATATATTAGAAGAGCGGGTTGCACACCACAACAAAATTAAATTGGTAAATGAATATATTGGAGAAGCAGGTTGCACGCCGCAATAGAATTAATTGAAATGAACATATTGGGGGTCGAGTTGCACGCCGTAACAGACTTATTTAAAAGTCAATATTGGGAGATCGGATTGCACGCCGCAATAGACTTATTTAAAAGTCAATCTTGGGGGATCGGATTGCACGCCGCAATAGACTTATTTAAAAGTCAATATATACTTGATTAAAATAATTATATGAGAGGATTGAAAATGAATATATTATGGAAGCGGTTTGCACTCTATAACGGAAATTGGTTGAAATAATAATGGATTATGACTGCTGAGTTGCCTTCAATTATTATAAATGAATTACCTGATTTATTTCTATTATTGTTGTTGTTACTAATATTGCGTACATGTTAATGTAAGTGAACCGCCTTAGCCTCGTCACTACTTCGTCGAGGTTAGGCTCAGCACTTACCAGTACATGGGGTCGGTTGTACTGATACTACACTCTGCACTTCTTGTGCAGATTTTGGAGTTGGTCCCAGCGGTGTACCATAGACGTGCTCGAATTTCAACTAACAGAGGAGACTTGAGGTATAACTGCATGTGTCCGCAGTTCTGAAGTATCCGTCTATTTTACTTTTGTTGTGTGTTTATTTCCAGAGAGCTTATTTATTTCAGACCTTTATTTGTACTATTCATGAAGCTCGTGCACTTGTGACACCAATTCCGGGATGGTATTTAGACACCGTTATTTGTATGGATTAATCACTATATTTCAGACTTTACTTCCGCAATTATTTCAATTATTATTAATAAATTTAAAAATTGTTTTAAAATGGATAATATTATTCTAACATTGGCTTGCCTATCAAGTAAAATGTTAGGCGCCATCACGGTCCGAAGGTGGGAATTTCGGGTCGTGACAGTTGGTATCAGAGCGCTAGGTTACATAGGTCTCACGAGTCACGAGCAAGCTTAGTAGAGTCTGAAGGATCGGTACGGAGACGTCTGTACTTATCTCTCAGAGGCTATGAAATTTAGGAACAATATCACTTTTTTCTTATTCTGTCGTGCGATTTTATTCTATCATCGATGATTGAACTATTCTACTCTTATTCTCTCGCAGATGGCGAGAACACGTAATACCTCTACCGATGGACAGGGACCAGAGCCCCTGGTGACAACTATGGCCAGGGGTAGAGGTCGAGGTCGTGCTAGAGGCCGAGGCATAGCCCGAGGTAGAGCTCAGTTTAGAGCTCGAGTAGCTGCACCTCTTGTAGAACCTCAGGTGGACCTTCAGGAGGAGGTTCCAGTTCAAAATGTACCAGTTGGACCAGTTCAGGTCCTAGAAGGATTCATAGCTACTCTAGTGATTCAGGACGCTCTAGTCCGTTTGGTGAGTCTTATGGAGGACGTGGCACAGAATGGTACATTTCCAATGGCACCAGCCATTTCACAGGCTGGGGGAGGAGCAAAAACTCCCACTACTCCTGCTCCGAAGCAGATGGCTCCCCAGAATCAGGTTCCAGCAGCCCTGCCAGTTGGGGTAGTTCAGCCAGTTATTGCGGCTCAGACCGGTGATAGGCCCGCCATGTCTTTTGAGGCCTTATTGAGACTGAAAAAGTTTACTAAGCTCTTTACAGTTCACTTCAGTGGTACACCTTCTGAGGACCCATATAATTATCTTGAACACTGCCATGAGGTGTTGCGAAACATGGGTATAGTTGAGGCCAATGGGGTTGACTTTGCTGTATTTTAGATGACGGGTTCCGCCAAGAGGTGGTAGAGGGATTATACACTGACCAGACCAATTGGATCACCTGCACTTACTTGGGGAGCAGTTCTCTCAGCTATTTCTGGAGAAGTTCCTTCCAATCACACTGAGAGAGGAATTCCGCAAGCAATTTGAGCGTCTACAGCAGGGCAGTATGACTGTTACTCAGTATGAGTCCCGTTTTGTGGATTTAGCCCATCATGCTCTCCTTTTACTACCTACTGAGGGAGAGAGAGTGAGGAGGTTTATTAAGGGACTCACTCACCCTATCAGGCTTCAGATGGCCAAGGAGATTGGAAGTGAGATTTCTTTTCAGGCGGCTACTAATGTTGCAAGGAGGATCGAGATGGTTCTTGCACATGAGAGAGGGCAGAGGTCTGATAAGAGGCCTCATCAGCTTAGTGGTTTTAGAGGTGACTCGTCTGGAAGTAGGGGTAATTTTGGTAGGGGTCATCCTCCCAGACTGTTTCATTCAGCACTTCATGCAACTCACGGTACTTCAGGGAGTCACAGTCTTATTATGCCTTACTATGGACAGCCGGCTAGAGGGAGGAGTTCAAGCCATTAGAGGTGGAGGTCAGACTGTTAGAGGTGGAGGCCAGCCAGTTAGAGGCCGTCCTAGAGACGCAGTTCAGAGTGGTGGGGCTCAGCCCCGATTTTATGCTTTTCCAGCTAGGCCTGAGGCCGAGTCATCTAATGCTGTGATCACAGGTATTATTCCAGTTTGCCATAGAGATGCTTCAGTTCTATTTGATCCAGGATCTACTTATTCCTATGTGTCCTCCTATTTTGTTTCATATTTGGTTGTGCCTTATGATTCTCAGAGTGCTTCTGTGTGTGTATCTACACTGGTGGGAGACTCTGTTATAGTAGATCATGTCTATCGTTCGTGTGTGGTTACTATTGGTAGTCTTGAGACTAGTATGGATCTTCTACTTCTTGATATGGTAGATTTTGATCTCAACTTGGGTATGGATTGGCTGTCCTCTTATCATGCTATATTGGATTGTCATGCCAAGACAGTGACTCTAGCCATGCCAGGGTTACTTCAGTTAGAGTGGAAAGGAACTCCTGGTCATTCTGCCTGCATGGTTATTTCTTATATGAAAGCTCGGTGTATGGTAGAGAAAGGGTATCTAGCCTATTTGGCTTATATTTGTGATCCCAGTGCGGATGTTCCTTCTATGGACTCAGTGCCAGTTGTTCGTGAATTTCCAGAAGTATTTTCTGTAGAGTTTCCGGGGATGCCCCGCGACAGAGATATTGACTTCTGTATTGATTTGGCTTCGGGCACCCAACCCATTTCTATTCCACCATACTGTATGGCCCTACCGGAGTTGAAAGAATTGAAGGAGCAGTTACAAGACTTGGTTGATCAGGGATTGATTAGACGCAGTGTCTCGCCCTGGGGTGCACCGGTATTATTTGTAAAGAAGAAAAATTGTTCTATGCGGATGTGTATAGATTATCGGTAGTTGAACAAGGCCATTATCAAAAACAAATACCCTTTTCCAAGAATTGATGACCTATTTGATCAGCTTCAGGGTGCCAAGGTATTTTCGAAGATTGATCTGAGGTCTGGTTACCATCAGTTGAAGATCAAGGCATCTGATGTCCCTAAAACAACTTTTCGGACTCGGTGTGGGCATTACAAATTCCTAGTGATGTCATTTGGGTTGACAAATGCCCCAACATCATTTATGAATTTGATGAATTGGGTGTTCAAGCCCTATTTGGATTCTTTTATGGTTGTATTCATTGATGATATCTTGATTTACTCTAGCAGTCGAGAGGAGCATGAGCAACATCTTCGGAGTGTGATTCATACTTTGAAGAATAATCAGTTATATGCCAAATTTTCAAAATGTGAGTTTTGGTTAGACTCAGTTGCCTTTTGGGACATGTTGTTTCGGCAGAAGGCATAAAGGTGGATCCTAAAAAGATCGAGGTTGTTCAGAATTGGCCTAGACCTACTTCAGTTAGAGAAATCCAGAGTTTCCTGGGTTTGGCAGGTTATTATCGTCGCTTCGTGGAAGTGTTTTCATCTATAGCAAGCCCATTGACCAGACTGACCCAAAAGGGTGTCCCATTAAGATGGTCAGACGAGTGTGAGTTGAGCTTTCAGAAGCTCAAGACCGCTTTGACTACGGCGCCAGTGTTGGTATTACCCATAGGTTCAGGATCGTATACAGTATATTGTGATGCATCTCACATTGGTCTTGGTGCAGTATTAGTGCAAGATGGCAGGGTGATTGCATATGCGTCACGGCAGTTGAAAGTTCACTAGAAGAATTATCCTGTTCATGATTTAGAACTGGAAGCCATTGTTCATGCGCTGAAGATTTAGAGGCATTACCTCTACGGTGTCTCGTATGAGGTATTTACTGATCATCGTAGCCTTCCGTATCTGTTTAAACAAAAAGATCTTAATTTGAGGCAGAGAAGATGGTTGGAATTGTTGATAGACTATGATATCACCATTTTGTATCACCCCTGAAAGGCCAATGTGGTGGCCGATGCTTTGAGTAGAAAGGCTGTGAGTATGGGCAGTCTTGTGTATATTCTGGTTGGTGAGAGGCCATTACCTGCAGATGTTCAGACTTTGGCTAATCAGTTTGTGAGGTTAGATATTTCAGAACCCAATCGAGTTCTAGCTTGCACAGTCGCTCGGTCTTCTTTATATGAGCATATCAAAGAGAGGCAGTATGATGATCCTCATTTACTTGTCCATAAGGACACGGTGCGACACGGTGATGCCAAACAGGTTACTGTGGGGGAAGATGGAGTTCTGTGAATGCAGGATCGTATTTGTGTGCCTAATGTTGACGGGCTTCGTGAATTAATCCTGGAAGAGGCCTACAATTACAGGTATTATATTCATCCAGGTACGACCAAAATATATCAAGATTTGCGGCAACATTATTGCTGGAGGAGAATGAAGAAGGATATAGTTGCATATGTAGCTTGGTGTATGAATTGTCAGCAAGTTAAATATGAGCATCAGAGACCTGGTAGTTTGCTTCAGAAGTTAGAAATTCCTGAGTAGAAGTGGGAGCGTATCACCATGGATTTTGTTGTTGGGCTCCCACGGACTCAAAGAAAATTTGACGCAGTTTGGGTCATTGTGGATAGGTTGACCAAGTCAGCACATTTTATTCCAGTGGCAGTTACCTATTCTTCAGAGAGGTTAGTTGAAATTTACATTCGTGAGATTGTCCGCCTTCACGGTGTGCCCGCGTCTATCATTTCAGATCGAGGTACGCAGTTTACCTCACACTTCTGGAGGGATTTACAATGTGAGTTAGGCACATAGGTTGAGTTGAGTACAACATTTCATCCACAGACAGACGGACAGTCAGAGCGCACCATTCAGATATTGGAAGATATGCTTCGCGCTTGTGTTATAGACATTGGAGGTTCTTGGGATCATTTCTTGCCACTTGCGGAGTTTTCTTATAATAATAGCTACCAGTCGAGCATTCAGATGGCTCCATATAAGGCATTATACGGAAGGCGATGCCGTTCGCCAGGTGGCTGGTTTGAACTGGGAGAGGCTCGGTTATTGGGTACCGATTTGGTACAGGATGCCTTGGATAAGGTCAAGATTATTCAGGATCGACTTTGCACATCTCAGTCTAGGCAAAAGAGTTATGCCGACCGTAAAGTTCCTAATATTACATTCATGGTTGGAGAAAGAATATTGCTCTGGGTTTCGCCTATGAAATATGTAATAAGGTTCGGAAAGAAGGGCAAATTGAGCACTAGGTATATTGGACCCTTTGAAATTCTTGAAAGGGTGGGTGAAGTAGACTACAGGCTTGCATTACCACCTAGTTTATCAGCGGTTCATCCGGTGTTCCATGTGTCTATGCTCCGAAAATATCATAGTGATCCGTCCCATGTGTTAGATTTTAGCTCAGTCCAATTGGACAAAGATTTGACTTACGAGGAGGAGTCGGTGGCTATTCTAGCCCAGCAGGTCCAACAATTGAGGTCTAAGAGTTATCCTTCATTTCGGGTGCAATGGAGAGGTCAGCCGGTAGAGGCATCTACCTGGGAGTCTGAGTCGGACATGCGGAGTAAATATACACACCTTTTCTCCAGCTCAGGTACTTTTTCTAACTCCGTTTGAGGACGAACGTTTGTTTTAGAGGTGGAGAATGTGATGACCCAAAATGTCATCTTTAAATCTAATAAGTAATTCTATGTTCTAAGACCTCGAAAAATACTATTTATCATTCCTCGACTTGCGTGCACAGTCCGTATAATTTTTGGAAATGTTTTTGTGTGAAAAATAGATTAAAATGTGAAATAGAGCTTTAAAACTCAGCTGAGTTGACTTTGGTAAATATTTTGAGCAAATGGACCCGGATCATTGTTTTGACAGTTCCAGTAGTTCCGTATCGTGATTTTAGACTTGGGCGTATGCCCGGAATTTAATTTGGATGTCCCTAGCTCAAGTTATGACCATTTAACGGAAACTAGTAATTTAAAGGCTAAAGATTACCAAGTTTGACTTTTTGATATCGGAGCCGGAATCCGATTCTGAAAATTTGAATAGCTCCGTTATGTCATTTAGGACTTGTGTGCCAAATTTGAAGTCATTCCGGATTCATTTAATATGTTTTGGCACGTGATTTGCAAATTAAAAGGTTTAAAACTCAAAGTTCGAATCAGGGTGTAAATTGTAATTTCAGCGTTGTTTGACGTGATTTTAGACCCCGAGTCAGTCCGTATTATGTTACGGGACTTGTTGGTATATTCGGACGGGGTCCCGAGTACCCCGAGTGTGATTCGAATCGAAATCGAAAAAAGAATTGGACTTGAGCAATACCTGAAATTTGGCCTTCTGGTGTAATCGCACCTGCAGATTTTTGACCGCAGGTGAGAGCTCGCAGAAGCGAGCCTTCCATTGCAGATGCACCCAGGCATGGCTGGGAAAAAGTCCGCATGTGCGAAAACATGCACGCACCCGCGCGTCCGTAGAAGCGGACACAACAATCGCAGAAGCGGAGGTCAGCGCAGGTGCGCATTTTTCCTCCGCAGATACGAGGCCTCGCCTGGCAGCCCCATTTTGCAGATACGATATTTTCTCGCAAATGCAAGCTTGCAAGTGCGAGCCCAGGCACTGCAGGTGCGGAAATGCCTAGGCAGTGTATATATGGAAGAGTCTGAGATTTTTATTCATTTTGGTCATTTTGAGCTCGGGTAAGGCGAATGCTTGGGCGATTTTCACGGGAAAAATTGGGGTAAGTGTTCCTTATCCTATATTGATTATATTTCATGATTCCATACTCATTGACATCATGAATCTATGAATTTAGGGAAGAAAAATCAGATTTTTATAAAATCTTCCAAAAACGAAAATTTAAGATTTAAAAGTCCATTTGACATCGGAATTGGATAATATTTGTATGGTTGAACTCGTAGCGGAACGGGTGTTCGAATTTCGTGAGTTTTTTCGGGATTTGAGACATGGATCCCACTGTCGAATATTTAAATAAATTTCAGATTTTTATCCGAAAAATTAGTAAATTCATATGGAATTAATTCCTATGATTCGTATTGAGTATATCGAATTGTTTGTGAATACATTTGATGCTTTTGGAGACAAATTCAAAAGGAAAAGTTGTGGTTGAATAATTTATTGGAATTTGCAAAGCGAGGTAAGTGTCGTGGTTAACCTTGACTTTAGGGAATAGATCCCTTAAATTATTAGTTATGTGAAATGCATGTGAACGACGTATAGGCGAGGTGACGAGTGTTTATACATCGTCAAATTAATTATTTGCAAAATTACTTGAAAAATTATAAATCATTTTAAATCATGAATTAATTATTATAATAATTGTTTCTCTCCTATTCTTTGTCAATTATTAATTCTCGAATTCCTGCATTAATTGTTACATGCTATTTGAATTATGTGTCTTAATTGTTATTTGACATTTAGCATATTAAATATTAAACTGCCTATTTTCTCACTGATTTCCGTAATAACTTGATATTTGTCATTGTTTGTTTCATAATTAAATCATAATTATCGTATGCTTGTTCCCTTATAATTTTATATTAATTGTTGCAATTATTGGAGAAATTTTTTCTATAAGAATTGGTAAATGAATATATTGGAGGAGCGGGTTGCACGCCGCAACAAAAGTGAATTGGTAAATGAATATATTGGAGGAGTGGGTTGCACGCCACAATAGAATTGATTGAAATGAACATATTGGGGGATCGGATTGCACGCCGCAATAGACTTATTTAAAAGTCAATATTGGGGGATCGAATTGCACGCCGCAATAGACTTATTTAAAAGTCAATATTGGGGGATCGGATTGCACGGCGCAATAGACTTATTTAAAAGTCAATATATACTTGATTAAAATAATTATATGAGAGGATTGAAAATAAATATATTGTGGAAGCGGTTGCACTATATAACGGAAATTAGTTGAAATAATAATGTATTATGAATGCTGAGTTGGCTTCAATTATTATAAATAAGTTACCTGATTTATTTTTATTATTTTTTGTTGTTACTAATATTGCGTACATGTTAATGTAAGTGAACCGCCTTAGCCTCGTCACTATTTCGTTGAGGTTAGGCTCAGCACTTACCAGTACATGGGGTCGGTTGTATTGATACTACATTCTTCACTTCTCGTGCAGATTTCAGAGTTGGTCCCAGAGGCGTACCATCGACTTTTTCGGATTTCAGCTACCAGAGGAGACTTGAGGTATAGCTGCATGGCGTCCGCAGTTCTGAAGTCCCCGTCTATTTTACTTTTGCTGTGTGTTTATTTCCAGAGAGCTTATTTATTTCAGACCTTTATTTGTATTAGTCTAGAAGCTCGTGCACTTGTGACACCAATTATGGGATGTTATTTAGACACCGTTATTTGTATGAATTAATCACTATATTTCAGACTTTACTTCCGTAATTGTTTCAATTATTATTAATCAATTTTAAAATTGTTTTAAAATGGATAATATTATTCTAACGTTGGCTTTCCTAGCAAGTGAAATGTTAGGCGCCATCACGATCCGAAGGTGGAAATTTCGGGTCGTGACACCTATATTAGGAAAATAACATACTCAAATTTGGTGAGTTTTGGAGGGGTATTTCGGGAGATATGGGACCCAACTTGTTTGGGTTGGACTCTTGGGTTATCAACACCCAAGAGAGATGATTTGGCAAATTGACTGAGCTATTTGACTCTGACTGAGTCAGTTTTCGTTTGTGTGAGCTTGTATTTGTTCGGGATTCGCTCGGGTAAGGTTGGATTCGAAATCCAAGGTGGGCCCGATGTTGACTTTTGTGAAAAATATGAAGATCATAGTTTTATTTATTATAATTAGGTTCTCTTGCATTGTTTGATATTATTAAGTCATTTTTTATTAGATTTGAGCCCTGTAGAGGTGAATCTTAGGGAAAAAGTTATTTCAGAGGGTTAAGTTGGCCTAGTTGAGGTAAGTATCTTACCTAACTTTTTGTGGGGAAACTACTCCTTTGGATTAGTATTGATTGATTCATTTGTGCTATGGGAAAGCAATGCACGCAAGGTGACGAGTGGGTACACGGGTTGCATGTGGTAATCGACCAAATTAGGCTACTTAGACTCTTTCCATGCTTTAATTTAATTGTAGTATCATGTTCTAAATTTTCATAGTCAATCTATTCTTACTTGTGTTAGTCTATCCTTACATGTCTTAAATGACTTCGTTAACACTTGTTCCATATTATAATTGGTGAATTGCTCTCATGCTTAGTTCAACTTGTTGCCTCTATTAATGTTACATGTTATCTCTCTCATTGTTGATTGTCATTAGTTGAAGTTATTGTTCATCTTATCCCTCTCATTGTTAATTATCATTATTGGAAGTTATTCTTTGTGTTATCTCTCTCATTGTTAATTATCATTATTTGAAGTTATTGTTCGTGTTATCTCTCCCATTGTTGATTATCATTATTTGGTGTTATTATTCATGATATTTCCTTCCCTTGTTGATTTCTATTATTTGAAGTCATTGTTACACGTTATCTCTTCCATTGTGAGTTATTTTTATTTAATATTGTGGTTATACATTGTCTCTCATTGGTGAGTTATTGGTGTTGAAGTTGTGAAAGTTGTTATCACGTTGAGGCGAAATTATTATTGCTAAAACATCTTTCTTGTTGAGCATTTTACATTAATTGTTGTTGTTGTTGTTATTGTTGTTGTTGTTGTTGTTATTGTTGTTGTTGTTGTACCCGTTTTGGTGGAGCCAAGAGCAATTGTTGTGGAAATGTTGATATTGTTGATTGTTGGCAAGTTGTGATATATGGACACTTGTGGTGCGAGTTGTTATTGTGATGTTATATTGACGCGCATGCGGTGGTATAAGGCTTGGGGTTAATGTGCATGCGGCGGTATAAGGTAGGACTTATGTGCGTGTTGCTTGTAGGGGAACTACGTGAAGCCACGTGACGTCATAAGGTGGGGTAAAGTGTGTGTAGCTATTTCGAAAAAACTGTTTTCAAGACCTATTTGAAATGTAAGGCTCACGCGGCAGTATAATGAAAGATTGTGATTGAAATTATGAAATTTGAATATGAGGCGGTACTTCGGTTGTGATTTTCATTGTACATTCCATGTTGGAACAACTTGTTAATTTGAACGGTCATTGTTCTTCCTTCAATCATTTATCCGCATTTTGATTGTATTTGGTTATTCTTTGTTATCTTGGTATTGGAACGATTGTGGTTTCTTGTGTGAGTCTTGCATTCTACGTGATTGGTTGTGTTGCTTTAACATGCCAATATGTGCCTCCGTTATAACTTGGTGAATTGATTGTCAATGTAGATTTAATTGTGTGGAGTCACTATATCATATTCTGTTGAGTTGTTGGTAACATAATGATTTATATAAAAGAATTATTAACATGCTTTATCCTATGTGCCTCTTAAAATAGAACTTGTTAGCTCACTCGATGCCTTATTATTCTAAACGGTTATCGTACTTTCACTATAATTAGGTTCTCAAATTATACTCATCACCCTGTTAGATGTTTACCTTACTTAAAATTTTTATCATGTTTTTATTTAACAAATTCTATATTTAATTCGTTAATTTAACTTATGTTTTGCTTTGTTTAAAAATGATACTTTTACTCAATTTTATTGATTTCTAAACTAAACCCATCTTATACTCTGTTTCGTACAAATTATATATATATTTTACTTTACTTGATTTCTAAAATAATCTCATTATTTAATTTGACACCTTACATTATTCAAGATTGTTATTATGTTTCATGGTGTCTAAATATATCTTTCGTTCGTCTAAATTAATATTTATCATGGTTGCAAAGTACATGGTAGCACGTGGGCTTTGCCGTGCGAAGGTGACTATTATTTTGGGCACGAGGTGCCATATGTGTAAGATTTGGAAATTGTGGTTCATGACTTGTGGTTTATGAGGTGTGGAGCCTTGGGGTAATTCTTGTTGTAAGTCAATGGGTTGAGATCGATTTGATTATTTGAGTTGTCATCCGTTTATTCCTTATTTGAGTTTATTTACATCTCATCGGTGTTCTGATTATGTGATTTCCTTATTACTCGTTCACTACTTGCTGCCATTTATATTTTCTATTACTTCATTGTTGGTTGTAAATCAATAATATTTCTGTCGTTGTTCTTATATTGATGTTCTTTCAATTGTTAGCTTATGTATATCTTGAACACGTTTCTATGTCTAGCAGGTGTCTTGATCTGGCCTCGTCATTACTCTACTGAGGTTAGGTTTGATACTTACTGGGTACCGTTGTGGTGTACCCATGCTACGCTTTTACATATTTTTGTGCATATCCAGGTATTCTGATTGTGTTGTTGAGAGTTGCGTCTGCGCGGCGGGAGACTTCAAGGTATACATGCTTGATATTCGCAGGCCTCAGAATCACCATCTTTATTCATTATGCTACTGTTAAATTGAAATTCAAAACATTATTGTGTTTAGAAATTCTAGTGTGTTTTAGTAGTTCTTATGACTCCGTACTACCAGTTTTGGGAAATGAATAACTATTGGCCACTTGCGGCTATGTATGTCATTTATTGGTTTATGATAAATAATTAAATAGTTCAATTCTATTATTAAATTTGTAATGACCCGAACGGTCATTTTGAGCATTTTAGCCCCGATCAACTAAATTATGCTTCCTCTATGCTATATTGTGGTTATGTGACTTGCGGGGGTGGTTGGTTTTGGTTTCGGGTGAGTTACGGAGTGAAATGGGACACATGGTACCTAAGTTGGAAGGTTAAGTCGTAGGAGTTGACCGTAGTTTGACTTGTTTAAAGATGACTCCGTAGTGGAGTTTTGATGATTCCAATAGCTCCGTAGGGTGATTTTGGCCTTAAGAGCGTGTCCGGATATTGATTTGGAGGTCTGTATGTCGTTTTAGTGTAAATTGGCAAAAGTGAAAAGTTGGAAGATTTTGGAAAGTTTGACTGGGAGTGGACTTTATTGATATCGGGGTTGGATCCCGATTCCAGAAATTGGAATAGTTCTGTAATGTTATTTATTATTTGTGTGCAAAATTTGGTGTTAATCGGAGTTGTTTTGGTATGAATCAGCGTTGGTTTCGGAATTTTGAAGTTCACAGGCTTGAATTTATGTTGCGATTCATAGAATTTGTGTTGTTTAATGTGATTTGTGGCCTTGAGTAGGTCCGTTATGTGTTTTGGAACTTGTTGGTATAATTGGTTGAGGTCCAGGGTGCCTCGGGTGGATTCCAGATGGATATCAGATCAAAAATATTGGACTTGGGAAATTCTGGTGGTTCAGTTTTGGTGCAATTGCACCTGCGAGGGGTTTTCTGCAAGTGCGACTCCGCAGAAGCGGCTCAGGCATTGCAGGTGCATAGTTGGATGGGCTACTGATTGATCGCAAGTGTGAGGAGTGTGCCGCATTCGCGAGCCTGCAGATGCGGAAGGCTGGTCACAGAAGCGAAATTGGCCAGGAATTCCTGGGATCGCAGAAGCGGACATCGTCAGTAGAAGCGTGTTTAATGCGCAGAAGCGCGTTTGGTCCATAGAAGCGGAAAGTCCTGACTTAAGCTGGAACCACAACTGCGATGGTTTTTCCGCAGGTGCGGCATCGCAGATGCGACTAAGCGACCGCATGTGCGGATTCACTGGGCAGGAAAGGGAATTTTCAAGGGTTAGTCTTCATAATTCATTTTGGGACATTGTAATATTGATACCCATGTGGTGGTAAAAGATTTGGGTGTTGAAACGCATGCGGTGAGATAAATTGGGCTTGATACGCGTGGCTAGTAGGGGAACTACTATAAGCCATGCGGTGTGATAAGGTGGGCTTGATACGCGTGGCTAGTAGGGGAGCTATTAGAAGCCATGCAGTGTGATAAGGTGGGCAAAAATGCGGGATGCTATCTCGGGAAAATGATTTTTAAATCAAAATATTAAGGCTCCTGCAGTGATATAAGGAAATGTTGTGAGTTATTTTTATGATTTGGGACTACGAGGTGGTACCTTGGTAGTGGCCCTTGTTGATCTTTCTTCATTTTCTGTAGTTTCTTTGGTTGTTTATTTCCTTAACATGTTAATCCTTGTTTCCTTCCGTGTTCTATTTACTGTCTCGATTCTGTGTTGTTATTTTTCGTAAATTTCCTTATTGCTTCATTTCCACTGTCTTTATTAGTATATCATTACATCCTTCACTTCGTTTCTTATTATTTCCAATAAGGACTTGACCTGACCTCGTCACTACTCTACCGATGTTAGGCTTGGCACTTACTAGGTACCATTGTGGTGTACTCATACTACGCTTCTGCACATCATTTTTGTGCAGATCTAGGTACTTCCTATTATGCCCGACATTAGTGAGCTGAGGTTGCTTTGGAGGCTTCAAGTTATACCTGCCCGCATCCGAAGGCCTCAGAGTTCCCTTTTATCATGTTCTTCCTTATTTCATTACACTATCTTAGACAGTGATATATAGGATTTGTTCAGAATTGTTACTAGAGCTTGTGGCTTATACTTCGCTAGGTTTTGGGAATGTACATTTTGAGTTACAAATTTTATTTACGCAGTTGTTGAAGTTTTGAGCTTTTTAAGTTGTTATTTCATTTTTTCTGTGTGTTGATAGGCTTACCTAGTTTTAGAGACTAGGTACCATCACGACTTCCTACGGAGGGAATTTGGGGTCGTGGCAAAATCAACATGTGTTAGGCTTACATTATCTTAGAGACTAGGTGCCATCACGAGTGGAAAATTGGGGTCGTGACAGTGGAGAAGGCATCACAAGAAAAGGATAATCAACCAAAAGAAAAATAAGACGCATCAAATATGGTGAAAATAAGTTTGCGGTACTCAATTCACAGTTCACGGTACTCCATTCGCGAATGAAGAAGGACATAGTGGAATATGTAGCTCGGTGCCTAAAATGTCATCATGTGAAGTATGAGCATCGGCAGCCTGGTGGATTGCTTCAGAGGTTAGAGATTCCAGAGTGGAAATGGGAGCAGGTTACTATGGATTTTGTTGTTGGGCTCGCACAGACTCGGAGGAAGTTCGATGCAGTATGGGTGATTGTGGATAGATTGACTAAGTTAGCTCATTTCATTCCATGGTGACTACTTATTCTTCATAGCAGCTGGCTCAGGTTTATATTCACGAGATTGTCAGGCTTCATGGCGTGCCGGTATTTATCATCTCTGATCAGGGTACGTAGTGTACATCGCGGTTCTGGAGGGCTGTTTAGCATGAGTTAGGCACGTGAGTGGAGTTGAGTAAAATATTTCACCCTCAGACGGACGGACAGTCCGAGCGTACTATTCAGATATTGGAGGATATGCTTCGTGCGTGTGTGATGGAGTTTGGGGGTTCTTGGGATCAGTTCTTACCGCTTGTGGAGTTTGACTACAACAACAGTTACCACTCTAGCATTCAGATAGCTCCGTATGAGGCTTTTTATGGTAGACGGTGTAGGTCTTCGTGGGTTGGTTTGAGCTGGGTGAGGCTAGGCTATTGGTTACAAACTTGGTTTGGGATACTTTAGAAAAGGTTAAATTGATTCAAGATCGACTGCGTACGTCCCAATCCAGACAGAAGAGTTATGCAGATCGGAAGGTTCACGATGTTGCATTCATGGTTGGGGAGCGGGTCTTTCTCCGGGCCTCGCCCAAGAAGGGTGTTATGAGGTTCGGGAAGAAGGGCAAGTTGAGCCCTAGGTATATCGGACCTTTTGAGATTTTTGAGAGGGTTGAAGAGGTGGCTTACAGACTTACACTACCACCTAGTCTAGCTGCAATTTATCCAGTATTCCATATTTCTATGCTTTGGAAATATCACGACGATCCCTCTCATGTGTTGGATTTCAGCTCAGTCCAGTTGGACAAGGATTTATCTTATATTGAGGAGCCGGTGGCCATTTTGTACAGGCATGTTTGAAAGTTGAGGTCGAATAGCATTGCTTCAGTGAAGGTTCAGTGGAGGGGTTAGCCAGTCGAGGAGGCGACTTGGGCGACCGAGCATGACATGCGCAGCCGTTATCCTCATCTTTTCACCACTTCGGGTATGTCTCTATACTCATTCAAGGGCGAACGTTTGTTTTAATAGGGGTGGATGTAATAACCCGGCTAGTTGTTTTGAGTATTTTAGCCCTGATCCCCTAAATTATACTTCCTCTATGCTATATTATGATTATGTAACTTGTCGGGGTGGTTGGTTTTGTTTTCGGGTGAGTTCCATAGTGAAATGGGAGACATAGTCCCTAAGTTCGAAGGTTAAGTCGTAGGAGTTGATCGTAGTTTGACTTGCATGAAGATGACTTCAAAATGGAGTTTTGACAGTTCCAATAGCTCTGTAGGGTGAGTTTGGTCTTAGGAGCATGTCCGGATGTTGATTTGGAGGCCCGTAAGTCGTTGCGGCATAAATTGGCGAAAGTTGGAAAGTTGGAAGATTTTGGAAAGTTTGACCAGGAGTGGACTTTAATGATATCAGAGTCGGATCCTGATTCGAGAAGTTAGAATAGGTATGTAATGTCATTTATCACTTGTGTGCAAAATTTGTTGTCAATCAGAGTTGTTTTGGTATGAATCGGCGTTGGTTTCAGAATTTGGAAGTTCATAGTTGATAAGCTTGAATTTGGGTTGCGATTTATAGCATTTGTGTTGTTTGATGTGATTTGTGGCATCGAGTAGGTCCGTTATATGTTTTGGAACTTGCTGGTATGATTGGTTGAGGTCCCGGGGGGCCTCGGGTGGATTTCGGATGGATATTGAATCAAAATATTTGGACTTGGAAATTCTAGAGGTTCAGTTCTGGTACAATTGCACTTGCGAGAGGTTTTCCGTAGGTGCGACTCAGCAGAAGTGGCTCAGGCATCGCAGGTGCGTAGTTGGAAGGGCTACTGATGGTTCGCAGGTGCGAGGAATATGCCGCATCTGCGAGCCCGTAGATGGGAAGGTCGGTCGCAGAAGCAGAATTGGCCAGGAAGGCGTGGGATCGCAGAAGCGGACATCGTCCGCAGAAGTGCATTTTGTCCGCAGAAGCGGAAGCACAGAAGCACGTTTGGTCCGCATAAGTGGAAAGTCCTTACTTAAGTTGGAACCGCACCTGCGATGATTTCTCCACAGGTTCGGCATCACAGATGCGGCTGAGCAACTATAGATGCGGATTCACTGGGCAGAAAATGGTATTTTCAAGGGTTAGTCTTCATAATTTATTTTTTGACTTTGAGAGGTCGGTTTGAGGCTATATTTCAAGGGATATTCAGAGGAATTGTTGGGGTAAGAATTCTTAATTCGATTTTGGTCAAATTACACTAATCTATCATTGTCATTATCACGTAATTTGGGATTGGAGTAGGAAATATTGGGGAAAAGTGATGAAACTTCATAGGCTAAATTTTTGAGTTTTGAAAGGAGAAATGAGGTTGGATTTGAATAATTCTTGTATGGTTGGACTCGATATCGAATGGGTGTTCGGTTTTTGTAATTTTGGCTGGGTTCCGAGACACGGGTCCGGGGTGACTTTTTGGGTCGATTTTTTAATTCTTTGCAACGATCGTAATTTCATTATTTAAATTAGTTTCCTATAGTTATATTTATAGTCTGAAATTGTTTTGGCTAGATTCGAGTCGTTCGTAGTTGGAAAATCGAGGGAAAGGCCTTCTAGTTGATTGATTTAGTGTGGTTTGAGGTAAGTGACTTGTCTAACCTTGTGTGGGGGAAACTCCCCTTAGGATTTGGTCTTGTTGTGATAATTGTTATATATGAAAGCCGTTTACGCTAGGTGACGAGTGTGTATATGGGCTAAATATGAAATTTCCGGTTTTAGCTATGTAGTTCTCTTTCATGCCTTAATTAGGTTACTTTAACATGTTGTAGTCCTCATAATTAGTCTAATTTCACGTGCCTACTTGTCTTTTCTCTTATTTGCAATTTGTCCTACATGTTTAGTTGAATTACTTGCTTTCTTTTATTCCGTATTCATTATTTAACTGTTGAATGTTTACTTGAAATTGCTATTCTTGAAATATCATGTTGTTGAATATGGTATTGGTTGCAAAGGCCGTGGTTCCTATTGAGGCAAAGTTAAAGTTGTGAGACATCATTTTATTGAGTTACTCTCTGATTGTTATTGTTGAGGCTTGTATACATTGTGGTTGAGTCGTGGGATCCTTATTGTGAAATTTTGTTATTGTTTTGTTTCTGGCAAGTTGTGATGTTTGGACACTTGAGGTGTGAATTGTGATACGTTGTGATATTGATATGCATGCGGTGGTATAAGATTTGGGTATTGAAATGCATGTGGTGAGATAAGGTGCGCTTGATACGCGTGGCTAGTAGGGGAACTACTAGAAGCCCTGCGGCGTGATAAGGTGGGATAAAACACGGGATGATATTCAAGAAAATGATTTTTAAAACTAAATGTTGTGAGTTAGTTTTATGATTTGGGACTACGAGGCAGTACCTCGGTAGTGGCCCTTGTTGATCTTTCTTCTTTTTCCGTAGTTTCTTTGGTTGTTTGTTTCCTTAACATGTTAATCCTTGCTTCCTTCCGTGTTCTATTTACTGTCTCGATTCTGTGTTGTTATTTTTTGTAAATTTCCTTATTGCTTTATTTCCATTGTCTTTATTTGTATATCATTATACCTTTCGCTTCGTTTCTTATTATCTCCTGTAAGGCCTTGACCTGACCTCGTCATTACTCTACCGAGGTTAGGCTTGGTACTTATTAGGTACCGTTGTGGTGTACTCATACTACACTTCTGCATATTTTTTTGTGCAGATCTAGGTACTTCCTATCAGTCCTAGCATTAGTGAGCTGAGGTTACTTTGAAGAATTCAAGGTACACCTGCCCGCATCCACAGGCCTTAGAGTCCCCTTCTATCATGTTCTTCCTTATTTCATTACACTATCTTAGACAGTGATGTATATGATTTGTTCAAAATTGTTACTAGAGCTTGTGACTTATACTTCACCACGTTTTGGGGATTGTATATTTTGAGCTTGTGACTTATTATTTACGCAGTTGTTGATGTTTTGAGCTTTTTAGGTTGTTATTTCAATTTTTTCGCGTGTTGATAGGCTTACCTTCTTTTAGAGACTAGGTGCTGTCACGACTTCCTACAGAGGAAATTTGGGGTCATGGCAAAATCAGCATGTGTTAGGCTTACATAGCCTTAGAGACTAGGTGCCATCACAAATGAAAAATTGGGGTTGTGACAGTGGAGGAGGCATCTCAAGAAAATGATGATCAACGAAAAGAAAAAAAAAGACACATCAAATTTGGTGAAAATAAATTAAAAAAGCCAAAATTTAGAAACAAAGGAGAAAATAAGCGAAGGTACATGTAATATTTATTGTGGTATAGATTCCATTAAATGCGACGGGAAGTCAAAAAATAAAAAACACATTGTGCCAAAAATTTCTTCGGTTGTTGAAAAGGATGATTTGGTTGCAAGGGATGCCCGTCCAAAAGATGTTGGTTCACAAAAAAAATTATTTGATGGTATTAAAGATGAACCTAATAATAAAAGAAGCAAAAGATGGTTCATCAAAAGAATGTTTCTTATGATCTACACAAGACTGAGGCAAAAATAGCTTGAAATCCAGAACAACAACAATGCATGATTAGAGATATTGAAGATGCAATTAATTTCAGACCATTATTCAAGATTGCATGTTTCAAGTAATATGACGAAATAGTTTTTGAAGCATTACTTAACAACCTATAAAATGGCTAATTGAAGTCAAATGGGTGTACAAGATCAACCATAAAGGCAACTGGAGAAGTAGATGGTTTCAAATTAAAGGAAAAATATGTGGATGATATTTTGAAGGATTTACCATGAGTAAAGACAAATCAAGTATGACAAATATTGAAGATAAATTGAAGTTAACTAAAGATGATACTTGCGACTTTGTTGATGCAATATATTTTAGAAAATTGGTGAAGAGTCTAATCTTGACTTTTATAAAGCTTGATGTTACTCATGACATATTCAAGTTTGAAGTTCTTGGATTAAGGGAGGCTATTGCGAATTAAATCAAGATTAATCAGTATTCCTACGTCACCTTGGATTTGGTATTTACTAGTTTATTTAATTCATATAGAGTGAGGTTTTATTTACCAAACTCATATTGGAATAGGTTTTGTTAGTGTATTCAAATTTGATTTGTAGCATTATAAATAAAGGTGCTACTACATATTTTCTGTTGTGGAGAAGTAGCTTTGATGTAGAGACATTCAAGAGTTTATGAGTTCTGAAAAAGCCTCATATCATGTTCTCTCTCTTGTTTGATAATTCTTCTATATAGCCTTTGTTGAATTTTTTACTTGTGCCTAAATTATTCTTTGGATATCACACCCAATCATAGGCCATGATGGTGCCCAACGCTACCGTAAGGCAGCCGAATGGTGAACCACCAACACAATCATCCATTCATAAAACTTTTAAAGTCAAGAATTACATTAAAAAAGTGGAATTAAGTATAGAAACTATGGTAAAATACTTTTATTCTTACTAAGTCACAAAATATGAACAAAATGTAAAGCGAAATAATGATAATGTTAGGTACAACCATGAACATCTACTAAAAATCCCAAAACTCGGTGTCACAAGTATATGGGCATCTAATAGAATATACAAAACCATTATAACTACTATCTAGAATAAAAATAGACAGAATAAAATAAACATATAGAGAAGGAGACTCCGGGTGCTACAGGTCGAGGCATAAAATGCAGCTCACCACTAAGTCTCCAGTAGATGCGATTACGCGCCCGAGTGACCACATGATGTACATATCTTAGTGCATAAACAATTAATGAAGAAGTATAGTATGAGTACGTAAATCAACGCGTACCTAGAAAGTATCTAGTTTATCCTCAAAGAAATGGTGACGAGGGGTCGACATCAACACTCAATAGTTGTCCAACAACAAAGTACATAAAAGTATACAGGTATGAAATACAATAAGTAGTAACAAAATAAATAAATGTAAATACACGCTTTTCAACATACAAATAGTGTGAACTCATCTAATACCATATGCTACCTCGAGCAAACAAGGACAATCAAGACAATATCAAATCTCATGTCAGGAAAAGCTCACCCTATTGAATATTATGCACAAATTCTACCGAGGTCGCACTGCCCGATCCATAATAATAATGTACACTGTCAAGGTCGTAAAACCCGATCTAAAGATGCATATCATAATGATATTTCATAACATTACCGATGCGTATGACATTGATCCCATAGGAATAGAGAAACTTTCCCACACGCAAAGATATATGTGTGTCAAGAAGACAGGGAACTATCGATCACATAAAATACAACACGAGGATGAGAATACAAGAGAAAACTTAATTGTTACCGAAAATCAAGTATATATCCCACTAAAACTCAAGGTAAGGAGGCTAGGTCAATATGTAAATTCTAGTCTAAATCTCAGTTAAATTTCAAATAATCAACAAGGAAGTTTAATTTAAACATGAATCTAACTTACGCATGGATTCTCGTCACCTCGTACGTACGTAGCACCCATAACATGTAGCACATAACAAGTAAAATACCTATGAGGATATTTCCCTCTTACAAGATTAGGCAAGAGATATACCTAGCTTCCAAGTCCACTACTCGGCTCCTACACCTCACTAATCACCTCAAATCGACGCCTAGCAACCCGAAACTAGTCAAAAGAATGTACAAACTAATCAATATATGCTTAAAAATCATAATTCAACTATTAGTGTCAATTTCCAACCCCAGTCGGAAAGTCAACAAAAGTCAATCTAGGGCCCACGCGCTCGCATTTCAGAAATTTTTGAAGATAAATATTACCCATGGCATCACGAACTCAAATCTATAATTTATACTCAATTCCATAATAAGTTTTGTGGTTAAATCTCATTTTTATCAAATTATAGATTTATCATCAAAATCTCAAAATTATACTAATTTTCATGTAAAAAGTCACGCCTAATCCATGCATTTTACTCACAATAGGTTGGAATCTCTTACCATATGATACTTGATAAAAACAACCCCTTCAAAAATCTCCCAAATATCCAAGCCAAGAGAAAATGGGGTGAAATGAGCCTAAGTCCCGTATTAAAAATCACATTCTGCTCAGGCGTCGTTCAATGCGATCGCGGAAGAACTCTAGTGATTGTGAAGGCCAAACTATCCGTGCCAAAAAATACTTCATCGTGTTTGCGATGGACACTACCCTCAACCCTTTGCATTCGCGGTGCCAGCTGCCACGTACGCGAAGGCCAACGCCTGCCTGCCCTTGCAAATTCTCTCCCGCGATTGCGATTGCGTAGACCAACTTTCTCATCTGGCCAAAGCCTCTAACTCATCACGTTCGCATCCTCAACCATGTGAACATGAAGCACTGCCAGACCACCCTCCACGATCGCGATGCACACTAGATATCAACGAAATCTTCCAATTTCAACCTTGCTCTATGTGGTCCGAAACTCACTGAGCCACCTGGGACCCATCCAATTATACCGACAATCAATAAATATAACGGGAACATAAATGAGGTCTTAGATCACATAAATTAACATTGCAACAAAGAATCGCACCCCCAAACTAAATTAATCAACTTTTAAACTTCAAACTTCTTCCAACTAACTCCGAATAAGACGAATCATACTTAGACAACTCAAAATGATACCAAATTTCATACATAAGTCTGATATGACAAAACAAACCTACTCCGAGGCTCGAAATACCAAACGGGATCCGATAACACCAACGTCTAGTTCAAGCCAACTTAGAAAACTCTAAAACCTTCAAAATGCCAACTTCCGACAATAAACTCTGAAATGCTCTTTGTCTACCCTAAACTCGATCCGAACATACGCCAAAGTCCAACAAGCTATTATATTTCTCATTACTTGTTTGGGCTTTAAATGTTTTATGTGCATTTTACAAACTCAACATGTTATGTTTTATATAAGTTTTGGAACTTTTGGATTTTGATTTTATGACATAATATAATAAGGTTTAACCACGTAGCCTTACACCAAAACGAATATATTCATTAGAGTTTCTAGATTCAAGGGTTTGTGATCCACCTCAAGGAGTTGACTTTGTGGTTATCGAGGTCCATTTGGGATTTTGGGAGTTTGGATAGGTTCGTTATGACATTTCGGACTTGTTAGAAAAATTTGGGGTTATACCGAATTGGTTAGACGTGGTTCGACATGAGTTTTGAAAGTTGAAAGTTGATTAGATCATTAAGCTTGAATTGAGGTGTGATTTGTAGGTTCGATGTTTCTATGTGTGATTTTAGACCTCAAGTAGGTCTGCATAATGTTTTGGTAACTAATTGGTAGTTTGGACAGGGTCTCGAGGGGCTCGGGATTATTTCATATAGATTTTGGATCATTTGGGTGAAGTTTGGAACTACTGAAGTTGTTGGTGTCTGGTGTGCTTCACTATCGTGGAGCAAATTTTGTGATCGCGAAGGCTTATTTTGGGATAGAAGCATTTTATTCTTCGCATTCGCGATAGGAGGTACATGGTCGCGAAGATTTACGAGCAGCGGCCTTCGCATTCGCAACATGGGTATCGCGTTCGCGTTCGCGTAGAAGGATGGAAGGTTGGGGGCAGGCTAGAGCTAAGCCGTCATGTTCCCAAGAAGCTTTTTCACATTCACGTAGTTTTGGGGGAGCTTTTGCATCCCGTTCGCGGGGTTAGGACAGCGTTCGCAAAGTGTATTTTCTAGGCAATGTAATTTTTTGCTTCGCGAATGTGAGGATTGTGCCGCATTCATGAAGGGTATAACTAGATAGAGTTATAAGTTGCCATTTTCGAGACTATGAGATCATTTTATCACATTTTAAGATTCTGAGCTCGATTTGAGTTGATTTTCACCCACTTGGATTGGGTAAGTGTTCTTTATTCGGATTTGATTATTATTCATGATTCTATATTTGATTTTGGCATTTGATTGGTGAATCTAAGAGGAAACAAGTGGGGTGGTTTGGCAAAACTTTTCTAAAGTAAAAACTAGAGATTTGAACCCCGATCTGATGTCGAATTTAGATGGAACTTGCATATTTGGTGTCACGACCCCATTTTTCCTCCGTAGAATATCGTGACGGCACCTAGTCTCTAAGACTATGTAGGCCTAACATTTATGCAGAGATAATCGAAATAATAATTAAAATCTCAAAATCCAACAACTAGTATAAAACAAATCTCCACAACTCAGTATATACATAACTGCCCAAAACCCGACGAAATACAAGTCACAAGCTCTACAAAGTGATACTCAATAACTCTATATAATATTGTCTAAATAAGGACAATGAAATAAAATAATCCAGGTGGAGGGGGACTCTGAGGCCTGCAGATGCCGGCAGATATACCTTGAAGTCTCTGCGTACGGACTTAGCTCACTGATGCCTGGTCTGGTAGGAAGTACCTGGATCCACACAAAAAGATGTGCATAAGCGTATCATGAGTACACCACTGCGGTACCCAGTAAGTGACAAGTCTAACCTCGGTAGAGTAGTGACGAGGTCAGGTGAAGGCCCTACAAGAATAAATAAAAGACTGGACAATGTAAGGAATTGTAATAATGACAGTAATGAAACAACAAATAGCATATCAAGGTTAGCTACACGGAACTAGAGCAATTAGTGCAACATGGAGAAAACAATTAATAATATGTTAGGGAAACAACAACCAAAGACAAGTGCAAAATTGGAGAAATTCCAACAAGAGTCACTACAGAGGTGCCACCTCGTAGTATCAAATCACAAGACTAAATCACAGTCTTTCCTTATATCACTGCTAGAGCCTTTATATTTAGTTTTGAAATTCATTTTTCCCGAAATAGCATCTCGCATTTTAGTCCACCTTATCACACTCCATGACTTCTAGTAGCTCCCCTACTAGGCACGCGTATCAAACCCACCTTATCTCACCGCATGCGTTTCAACCCCAAAACCTTATACCACCGCATGTGTATCAATATCACAACATATCACAAATTGCACCTCAAGTGCCCAATATCACAACTTGCCAAAAAAATTAACACATCGGTGTTTTCATAACAAATAGCCCATGGATCAACCACAATATATACAAGAGTCTCAACAATAATAACTGGTAGTTAATAACTTAACAAGAGTAGTATTTCACAATTTAACACATTCCCTCAATGTGAATCAAGACCTTTGTATCTCAATACCAATTTCAACAACAAGATATACCACTATTTAACAACTTCAAGTAAAGAGTTCAACGAAACAATAATGAATACGGAATAAAGCAAACAAGAACTTTAATTAAACATGTAGGGCAATTAGCATGTAAGAGAATAAGATAAGTAGACATGTGAAAGTAGACTAACAATGGTGAATATAACATGTTAAGGTAAATCAATTGAGACATGAAAGGAATCTACATAGCTAAAACCAGTAATTTCCACATTTAGCTCGTGTACACACTCGTCACCTTGCGTATACGGCTTCCACACATCACAATTATTACAAACAACACCAATCCTAAGGGGGTAATTAACCCAAAACAAAGTTAGACAAGTCACTTACCTCAAATCATGCTATATCAATCCAATAGTAGGCCTTTCCCTCGATTATCCAACTCTTAATGGCTCGAATCTTGCCAAAACAATTTCATACCATAAATATAAACTATATGAAACTAATTCGAACAATAAAAATAACAATCTTTGCAAAGAAATAAAAAGCCAACTCAAAAAGTCAACCCGGGACCGTGGCTCGGAACCTGACCAAAATTACAAAATCAGAACACTCATTCTATAACGAGTCCAACCATACAATAATTACTCAAATCCGACCTCAAATCGTCTTTCAAATCCCCAAATTTTAGCCTAAGGAGTTGCACAAAGTTTCCAACAAATTTCCAACTCAAATCTCTAAATAGATGATAAGAACAATAATATATTCGTGCAATGTAACCAAAACTGAGTTAGGAATTTTTACCCCAATAATCTCTCTGTAAATCTCCCAAAAATTTGCCTTACTCCGAGCTCTCTAAGTCCAAATTATCAAATATGAGATAGAACCCTCATTTTGAAATTTAAGTCCTGCTGCCAGTGATTCCTTCTTCGCGAATACGAAAAATGCCTCGCGTTCGCGAAGCACAAAAATGCTGCTGCCCAAAATAACACTCCGCAATCACGGAAGACCACACGCGAACGCGAAACACTACCTCATCAAGCTATGATCGCGGAACACACCACGCGACCCCGATAAACAAAAATGCGTGAATCTGCAACCCCCTAATCCTTCTATGCATATGCGACCTCCTTCACGCGTTCGCAATTCACTGAAAACCAACCTTCCGTGACCCCTTCTCATGATCGCATAGAAAAAATTTCCCCTAGTTTCAAACTACTCTTCGCGATCACGTTAATCCACTCATGGTCGCGTATAAGGAAACCAGTAGGAGCAGATTCAGCAATCTTCAATGTTCAGAAATGCGCTGAACATGGTCCGAATTAAACTCCGGCCCCGGGACCTCAACCAAACATACCAACAAGTCCTAAAACATCATACATGCTCGAAGCGTCAAATCACATCAAATAACAAAACAAATGCCGATCCATCCCAAAACAACTCCGATTGACTTCAAATTTTGCATCGATTCAAGCCCAAGGAACTTATGAACTTCAAAATTCCAAAACAAATGCCGATCCATCCCAAAACAACTCCGATTGACTTCAAATTTTGCACACAAGTCATAATTAACATGAACTTATGAATCGCGCATCGATTCAAGCCCAAGGAACTTATGAACTTCAAAATTCCAAAACAAATGCCGATCCATCCCAAAACAACTCCGATTGACTTCAAATTTTGCACACAAGTCATAATTAACATGGCCAACCTATTCCAACTTCCGTAATCGGATTCCTACCCCGATATCAATAAAGTCAACTTCCGATCAAACTTTCCAACCTTCCAAACCATCAACTTTCCATCTTTCGCCATTTCACGCTGAAACGACCTACGGACCTCTAAATCAATATTCGGACATGCTCCTAAGTTCAAAATCAACATACAAAGCTATTATAACCGTAAAAACTCAATTTCAGAGTCGTCTATACAAAAATCAAACTACGAACAACTCTGTCAATATAAAGCTCCAACTTAGGGACTATGTGTCCCAATTCACTCCTGAAACTCACTCGAAACCAAAACCAAACACCCCGGCAAGTCACATAATCACAATATAGTATAGAGGATTCATTAAATATGGGATTGAGGCTAAAACACTCAAAACGATTGGCCGTGTCATTACATCCCCCCTCTTAAAACAAACGTTCATCCTCAAACGAGTATAGAGACATACATGAAGTGGTAAAAATATGAGGATAACGGCTACGCATATCATCCTCAGTCTCCCAAGTCGCCTCCTCGACTTGTTGACCCCTCCACCGAACCTTCACTGAAGCAATATTTTTTGACCTCAACTTTCAGACCTTCCTGTCCAAAACGGCCATCGGTTCCTCAACATAAAATAAATCCTTGTCCAACTAGACTCAACTGAAATCCAACACATAAGACGGATCACCATGATACTTTCGGAGCATAGAAACATGGAACACCGGATGAACTGCAGCTAGACTAGGTGGTAGTGAAAACCTTTAGGCCACCTCTCTAATCCTCTCAAGAATCTCAAAAGGTCCGATATACCCAGGGCTCAACTTTACCTTCTTTCCGAACCTCATAACACCCTTAATGGGCGAAACTCAGAGCAAGACCCGCTCCCCAACCATGAAAGCAACGTCACGAACCTTTTGATCCGCATAACTCTTCTATCTAGATTGGGCTATACGAAGTTGATCCTCAATCAATTTAACCTTTTCCAAAGCATCCTGAACCAAGTCTGCATCTAATAGCCTAGCCTCACCCGGCTCAAACCAACCCAGCAGAGACCAACACCACCTCCCATACAAGGCCTCATATGGAGCCATCTGAATGATCCACTAGTAGCTGTTATTGTAGGCAAACTCCGCAAGTGGCAAACAATGATCCCAAAACCCCCCAAACTCCATCACACATGCACGAAGCATATCTTCCAATATCTGAATAGTGCACTCGGACTGTTTGACTATCTGAGGGTGAAATATTGTATTCAACTCAACCCGTGTGCCTAACTCACTCTGTACCGCCCTCCAGAACCGCGATCTAAACTGCGTACCCCGGTCAGAGATGATATATACCGGTATGCCTTGAAGTCTGAAAATTCGCGAATATAAAACTGAGCCAGCTGCTCTGAAGAATAAGTAGTCACCACTAGAATGAAATGAGCCTACTTGGTCAATCTATCTACAATCACCCATAATGCATTAAACTTCCTCCGAGTCTGTGGGAGCATAACAACAGAATCCATAGTAACCCGCTCACATTTCCATTCTAGAATCTCTAGCCTCTGAAGCAATCCACTTGGCTGCTGATGCTCATACTTCACCTGTTGACAATTTAGGCACCAAGTTACATACTCCACTATGTCTTTCTTCATCCTCCACCACCAGTAGTGCTGCCTCAAGTCCTGATACATCTTAGCAGCACCCGGATGAATGGAGTACCGCGAACTGTGGACCTCCTGAAGAATCAACTCACCGAATAGTGGCCTCCTTGGCATCGCCGTGCTGAACTGTGTCCTTGAGGACAAGCAAATGGGGGTCGTCATACTAACGCTCTCTGATACGATCATATAGAGAAGACCGAGAAACCACACAATCCAAAATTCGACTAAGCTCCGAAATATCCAATCTAACAAACTAGTTGGCCAAGGACTGAACATACAATGCTAATGGCCTCTCCGTTACCGGTAGATATGCTAAACTACCCAAACTATCTGCCTTGCGACACAAGGAAACGACAACCACATTGGCCTTCTCGGGATGATATAGAATTGTGATATCATAGTCCTTAAGAAACTCTAACTACCTCTGCTGACGGAAGTTAAGATCCTTCTGTTTGAATAGATGTTGTAGACTCCGGTTGTCGGACACCGTACAAATAGTGCCTCCAGATCTTCAAGGCATGTACAATAGCTACAAACTCAAGGTCATGGACAGGATAGTTCTTCTCATGTAACTTCAGATATCTAGACATGTAGGCAATTACCCTATTGTCCTGCATCAACACCGCGCCGAGACCAATACACGATGCATCACAGTACATAATATAAGACCTTGAACTCGTAGGCAACACCAACACTGGGGCTGTAATCAAAGCAGTCTTGAGCTTTTGAAAGTTCTCCTCACACTCATCGGTCCACCTGAACGGAGCACCCTTCTGGGTCAATCTAGTCATAGGGGAAGCAATACATAAGAAACCCTCTACGAAGCGACGGTAATACCCTACCAAACTAAGAAAACTCTGGATCTCAGTAGCTGAAAACGGTTTGGGCCAACTGTGTTGTGCTTCAATCTTCTTCTGACCTACCTTAATCCCCTCACTCGACACTATATGACCCAAAAATGCCGCTGAATCAAGCTAGAATTCACACTTTAAAAATTCTGCATACAACTTCTTTTCTCTCAAGGTATGAAGCACGATCCTCAGGTGCTGCTCATGATCATCTCGACTTCGGGAGTAAACCAAGATGCCGTCAATAAACACAATGATGAATGAATCAAGGTAGGGCTGGAATACATTGTTCATCAAGTAAATGAATACTGCTGGGGCATTGGTCAGCCCAAATGACATCACAAGAAACTCGTAATGGTCATATTGAGTCCTGAAGGCAGTCTTCGGGATATCTGGCTCCCGAATCTTCAACTAATGATAGCCTGAACGCAAGTCAATCATTGAGAACTATCTGGCACCCTGTAACTAATCAAATAGGTCATCAGTGTGTGGAAATGGATACATGTTCTTCACTGTAACCTTGTTCAGCTGTTGATAATCAATACACATGCGCATAGAACCATATTTATTCTTTACAAACAAGACTGAAGCACCCCAAGGCGACACATTGGGATGAATGAAGCCCTTTTCAAGTAACTTTTGCAACTGCTCTTTTAACTCCTTCAACTCTGCTGGGGCCATATGATATGGTGGTATAGAGATGGGTTGAGTGCCCGGTAACAAATCAATACCAAAATCGATATCCCTGTCGGGCGGCATGCCTGGAAGATCTGCCGAAACTACACCTGGATAATCTCTCATTACCAGAACTGACTCGACGGTAGGAGTGTCAACACCGACATCCTTCACGTAGGCTAGATACACATCACATGGCTAACCAACAATCCGCTAAGCTTTAAGTAAAGACACCATCCTGCTAGGAACATATTCTAAAGTACCCCTCCACCCCAACCGCAATAATCTTTGCATAGCCAACGTCACCGTCTTAGCGTAACAATCAAGAATAACATGATAGTGTGACAACCAGCCCATACCCAAGATAACATAAAAATCTACCATAATAAGCAATAATAGATCAGCTCTGGTCTCAAAACTACCAATAACAACTAAACATGACTGATACACACGATCAACAATAATGGAATCTCCTACAGGCATGGACACATAGACAGGAGAACTCAAAGAATCATGAGATATACCCAAATATGGAGCAAAGTAAGATTATACATAGGAATAAGTTGATCCTGGATCAAATAAGACTGATGCATCTCTATGAAAACCAGAACAATACCTGAGATAGTTAAGTCAGATACAACTGCCTCCGTCCTAGCAGGAAGAGCATAATATATTGCCTGGCCTCTCCCTCTAGGGCGACCTCTACCTGACTGACCTCCACCTCTAGCTGGTTGTGCATGTGGAGTGGCAACTCATGCGGTATCCATGGACTAAGAAGCCTGAGGACCCTGTGGAATACGTAGGGCCTGAGTAGTCTGCGGAGCTGCACCCCTCCTGAGTCTGGGGCAATCCCTCACTATATGATGAGTGTCACCACACGCAAAACAAGATCTCGGAGGGCGTGGTTGCTGGAACTAGCTCGGGCCTAGTCGGCTGGACTGACTGTTGAAAGTACCCCGTGCAGGAGGTGTACTAGACAATAACGGTGCATAATGGGGGACATAAGCCTTGGGAGTGGCCAGAAAACAGCTGGAAACTGGAAATGATGAATGAATATGGCAGCTCACATAGACCCTACTATGACGGGCTGCAACTAGGGAACATACACCACTATATGTGCCAAAATCTAGAGGTCTCTTCGCCTCCCTCTCCTCTCTTTTTCCGGGCCCACAAACCCTCTAATCTCCTAGAAATTCCCACTACCTGCTGGCATGGGATGTCCATCTCCAACTCTCAGGCCATGATGAATCTGATACCAGGGTTGAGCCCCTCGATAAATCAATGAACTCGCTCTTTGACAGTTGCAACCAAGGCTGGTGCGTGGTTGGAAAATCACTGAACCGAACTACATACTCTAATACGGTCATATCACCCTGGCGCAACTGTTCAAACTCTACGCGCCATGCATCCCTAAAACTCTGGGGAACAAACTCCCTCATGAACATCTTTGAGAACTAAGCCCAAGTCAGTGAAGCTACCTCGGTTAGGCTACCCAACTCATACGCCCGCCACCATTAATAAGCCACTTCCTTAAGCTGGAACGTAGTGAAAGCCAAACCACTGAAAGTACGAGGGTGGTACTTCTTGTACCTCTCGAGCCTGAGCTTCTCCCCCTCAGAAGTTGCTGCCCTAAACTCGGGCTGAACTATGACAGTTGGATGTACTGGTATGACCTCTAAGACCTGGTCAAACTTGACTGCTGCTTTGGGTATGGGCAATGGGATTTTGTGCTCCTCCCCTGGTCTAGGATGTGGCAAGAGCAAGTGAGATCAACCCTACCTAAGCCAGAGTGCCAAACATGCTCAAAAACAGGGCGAGGGTCTCCTGAAGTGCTGGGGCAGTAACAGGTGCATGAGATGCCTGTCCTCCAACTGGAGCTTCTGGTGGCTCCTCTATAACAGCTCAGGCCATTGCTCTAGGCGCACCACGTGCCCGTCCTCGGCCTCTACCCCGGGCCCGAACTCTCGTGGTTCTAGTAGGGGGCGCAGATGTTTGATCATCAGATCCAGCTGTACGTGTCCTCACCATCTGTGAGAGAATAGAATGACACCCGAAGAAGAAGTGTCCTCACTATCAATAAAATCACACGATAAGGAATCGAAGAACTGAAACTTTTCCTAATAGTTCCATTACCTCCCGAAGATAAGTACAGACATCTCCATATCGACCCGCGAGACCCTACTAAATTTGATTGTGACTCATAACACCTATGAACCTAGAGCTCTGATACAAATTTATCACGACCCCATTTTCCCTCCTTAGGATGTCGTGACGCTACCTTGACTCTAAGACTAGGTAAGCCTGACATTTATGCAGAGATAACCAAAATAGTAATTAAAGTCTCAAAATCCAACAACTAGTATAAAGAAAATCTCCACAACTCAGTATATACATGATTGGCCAAAACCCAGCGAAATACAAGTCACATGCTCTATGAAGTGATATTGAATAACTCTATAAATAGTGTCTAAATAAGGACAAGGAAATAAAATAATCTAGGTGGAGGGGGACTCCGAGGCTTGCGGACGTTGGCATGTGTACCTTGAAGTCTCCACACATGGAATCAGCTCATTGATGCCTCGTCTAGTAGAAGTACCTAGATCTATACAAAAGGATGTGCAGAAGCGTAACATGAGTACACCACAATGGTACCTACTAAGTGCCAAGCCTAACCTCGGTTGAGTAGTGATGAGGCCAGGTGAAGGCCCTACTGGAATAAATAAAAGACTGAATAATGTAAGGTAGTGTAATAATGACAATAGTGAAATTGAAACAACAAATAGCATATCAAGGTTAGGTACACGGAACTAGAGCAATTAGTGCAACACATAGAAATAATTAATGATAATTAGGGGAACAACAACTAAAGACAAGTGCAAAAGTGGAGAAATTCAAACAAGAGTCACTACCGAGATACCGCTTCGCAGTCTTAAATCAAAAGAATAAATCACAGACTTTCCTTATATCACTGCGGGAGCCTTTACATTTAGTTTTGAAAATGATTTTCCCGAATTAGCATCCCGAATTGTAGCCTACCTTATCACACCGCATGACTTCTAGTAGTTCCCCTACTAGCCACGCATATCCATCCCACCTTATCTCACTACATGCGTTTCAACCCCAAAACCTTACACCACCGCATGTGTATGAATATCACAACGTATCACAAATCGCACCTAAAGTGCCCAATATCACAACTTGCCATAGAAACCAAACAATAACAATATTTTTACAGTAAGGATCCCATGGATCAACCACAATGTACACAAGAGTCTCAACAATAATAACCGGAATAAACAACTCAGCAGAGTGGTATTTCACAACTCAACACTTTGCCTCAATGTGAATCACGACCTTTATATCTCAATACCAATTTCAACAACAAGATATTCAATGATATAACAACTTCAAGTAAAGAGTTCAACGATCAAATAATGAATACGGAATAAAGAAAAGAAGAATTTCAATTAAACATGTAGGGCAACGATCAAGTAGACATGTGAAAGTAGACTAATAATGATGTATAAAACATGTTAAGATAACTCAATTAAGGCATGAGAGGATTTTACATAGCTAAAATCTGTAATTTCTACATTTAGCCCTTGTACACACTCATCACCTTGCGTACACCGCTTCCACACACCACAATTATCACAAACAACACCAATCCTAAGGGGTAATTCCCCCACACAAGGTTAGGCAAGTCACTTACCTCCAATTTCACCAAATCAATCTACTAGAAGGCCTTTCCTTTGATTATCCAACTCTGAACAGCTCGAAACTAGCCAAAACAACTGCATACCATAAATATAAATTGTGGGAAACTAATTCGAACAATAAAAATTATGATCTTTGCAAGGAAATAAAAAGTCAACTCAAAAAGTCAATCAGGGATAGCTCCTCAAAACCAGACCAAAATTATAAAATCCGAACACTCATTCGATAATGAGACCAACCATACAAGAATTACTCAAATCCAACCTCAAACCGCCTTTCAAATCCCCAAATTTTAGCCTAAGGAGTTTCACAAAATTTTCCCAAAATTTCCAACTCAAATCTCTAATTAGAAGATAAGAACAACCATAGATTCGTATAATTTAACCAAAACTGAGTTAGGAATTCTTACCCCAATAATCTCTCTGAAAATCTCCCGAAAATTTGCCTCACTCCGATCACTCTAAGTCCGAATTATGAAATATGAGATAGAACCCTCGTTTTGCAATTTAAGTCCAGCTGCCAATGATTCCTTCTCTGCGAAAGTAGAAAATGCCCCGCGTTCGCAAAGCACAAAAATGCTGTTGCCCAAAATAACACTCCGCGATCGCCGAAGACCACACGCGAACGCGAAACACTGCCTCATCAAGCTACGATCGTGGAACACACCACGCGACCGCCATGAACAAAAATGCGTGAACCAACAGCCCCCTAATCCTTCTACACGAACGTGACCTCCTTCACGTGTTCGCTATTCACTGAAAACCAACCTTCCACGATTGTAGACCCCTTCTCGCGATCGCATAGAGTAAATTTCCCCTAGTGCCAAACTACTCTTCACGATCGCGTTAATCCACCCGTGATCGTGTAAAAGGAAACCAGTAGCATCACATTCAGCAATCTTTAATTTTCCAAAATGTGTCGATCATTGTCCGAATTATACCCAAATCCCCCGAGACCTCAACCAAACAAACCAAAAGGTCCTAAGACATCATATAAACACGCTCAAAGTGACAAATCACATCAAACAACACTAGAACCATGAATCGCACATCAATTCAAGCCTTAGGAACTTATGAACTTCCGAATTCCAAAACAAATGCAGATATATCCCAAAACAACTACGAGTGACTTTAAATTTTGCACACAATTCATAATTAGAATGATGGACTTATTCTAACGTCCGAAATCAGATTCCGACCCCAATATCAATAAAGGCAACTCCCAGGCAAACTTTCCAACCTTCCAAACCTTCAACTTTCCAATTTTTGCCAATTCACGCTAAAACGACCTACAGACCTCCAAATCAATATACGAACATGCTCCTAATTCCAAAGTTACCATACGAAGCTATTGAAACCGTCAAAACTCCATTCCAAAGCAATCAACACAAAAGTCAAACTGCGGTCAATTCTTTCAACTTAAAGCTCCAACTTAGGGACTATGTGTCCTATTTCACTCTGGAACTCACTCGAAACCAAAACCAAACACTCCGACAAGTCACATAATTATAATATAGAATAGAGGAGGCATTAAATAGGGGATCGGGGCTAAAACACTCAAAATGACCAACCGAGTCATTACATTTGGACTCGTGTTAGAGATTTATTACTTGGAATCAATTTCTATAGCCGTGTTTGATCTTATTGAGTTATTTTGGGTAGATTTGACCCGTTTATAGACCGAATCGAGTGGCAAAGGATTTTTAGAGTAGTGATTTAGCTTGTTTGAGGTAAGTGTCTTGTCTAATTTTATGTGAGGGAATAACCCTTAGGATTGTTCCGTATTTGTCTAATTGTGATGTTGTGATGCGGCGTAGATGCAAGGTGAAGAGTGCATATGCGAGTATTATATACAAAAAATGATCAAATTAGACTCTAGGTTTCTACTATGCCTTGATTTGACTGTATACTCTATTTGATACATTTATAATTCATTGTATGACTAGGCGAGCTAATCATTTTCATGCTAGAGATCATGTTTTAGGATTATCATTTCCTAATTGGCCAAGTTGGGCATTTATGGGATTATTTATAAATTGATTAGCCGTAGTCATGCTTTATATGTTGAACCCTTCCTTATCTACAGAGCGATAATATATGGATATTGCTATTGTTTCGGGTGCGGAGTGATAAGGGTGGATATGTTTATTGTGTTGAGGTGTAGAATTATAAGGGTGGATATTGTTATTGTGACAAACAAATTTGGGTACGAGGTGTCATATGTTTGCGTTTCTATTTGATGACTTGTTGTGAAAACTGGATCTTTATTTGCGTTGAGTTGTTATCACATGTTCTAAAGTGATTGTTGATAATATTTTTTCGTTATATATTCTATTGCCGGTCATTGATATATTACACATGTGATTTGACTAGTGAATGTCATATGACTTAAACCTCATCATTACTTTATCGAGGTTAGTCTTGATACTTACTGGGTACCAATTATTATGTATTCATCCTACACTTTTGCACATTTTTGTACAGATTCAGGTGTAGGAGGCAGCGGTCCTAGGGTGTGAGAGCATACATTGGTCACGAGAATTCATGGTAGAGCTGGATGACCTTCGCAGTCGCTTAGAGTCCCATCCATGTGTTGATACCATTAATTTCAAATTCAAACAATATTGTATTTTTAGACTTCTTATGTACTAGTTTAAAGCTCATGACTTTGTACTACCTAGTTCTGGAAAGTTGCACTGTGGTTTGGCTATTTTGGGCTTATATTGTCATTACTTTCACTGCTTTATTAAGTTCTTTATAATCGTATTAATGTTTTGTTGATTTAAATGTTAATTGATTGAATTACGTAGTCTTAGCGGGTTGGGTTAGATACCATCACGACTAATTGGTTTTGGGTCGTGACAAGCTGGTATCAAAGCTCTAGGTTCATAGGTTCTACGAGTCATGAGCAAGTGTCTAGTAGAGTCTTGCATATCGGTATGGAAACATCTAAACTTATCTTCAAGAGGTGACCGAATTGTTAGGAAACAACACATTCTTTCATTCTTTACTCTTCTATTCTCTCACAGATGGTGAGGACACATTCTATCGGATCAACTGAGTAGGCACTAGTTCCCCCTATTAGAGCCGAACTAAGCCGAGGCTGAGGTAGAGGCCGAGGTGGGGCATGTACCGCAGCTAGAGCACATGCTAGAGCAACAACGGTGAAGCTACTAGTAGCTTTGGTTGAGGAGCAGGTGCTTGATCATGTTGAGCAAGTGGCACCCACTTTGGAACCCAAGTGGCTTATTGCTACGGCGCGGCTCCAAGAGACCTTGGCACACTTCATAAGTATGTTTAGGAGTTTGTCCTAGGTAGGATTGATTCCGATTACACCAGCTACTTCACAGGCTGGGGTAGGAGCTTAGACTTCCGCCGCCCGTACACCAGAGTAGTTGGCTCATGATTATCAGACATCAGGTGTTGTGTCAGTGCATCATGTAGTTACAGTTCAGCTTGAGGTAGGGCCAGTTGTGTCAGCTGAGGGACAGAAGAGTTTGGAGAGGTTTCAAAAAATTTATCCACCCCAGTTCAGTGGAGGGGTTTCCGAGGATGAATAGGGTTTCTTAAATTAGTGTCATCGCATTCTACGTACCTTGGGTTTGTTGGAGTCCAACGGGGTCAACCTTAATTATTTTTAGTTGATGGAGCCAGTAAACAGATGGCGGCCAAAAAGGCCATCTAGGATAACACCACTTACATGGTCCCGGTTCTCCGATCTTTTCTTGAGGAAGTTCATTCACAGACCCACAAGGACAAGTTACGCAATGAGTTTGAGCATTTGTGTGTGTATGACTGTACCCAAGTATGCTATGAGGTTTAAAGATTTATCTCTTCATGCAACTTTCTTGGTTTCCACTGATAGAGAGTCCACAAATTTATTGAGGGACTCACCTAAAGCCTCAGATTTGGGATGGCACGGGAGCTAGAGACGGATACCATATTTCATCAAGTAGTGGAGATTGCTAGGGGGTTAGAGCGTATCCGCAGAAAGGAGAGGTAGGATAGGTTGTATAACAAGTTTCGTGGTCCTGGAGGATTTAGTGGTTTCTACTCTATGGCCAAGACCTGACATGACAGAGGCTTTGTCAGTCGACCAGTTTAGTCTGCACTTCGTGTTTCCCATAGTGCTCCAGCTAGTCATGAATGTCAAAGCACTAGTACCAGACAACTATCTACCCATGCACTTTCTGCATGGGGTTCCTACAATGGTTATTCCAGTTATTCGGGGCAGATTTAGTACCAACAACCATGCCCGCATAGAGGTTATTTTGAGTATAGTGATACTAGGATCATTGTGAAAAATTGTCCCATACTTCGGATGAGTGTACCTCACCAGGGTACTCAAGCTTTGGTTTTCGCTCCAGATGCTACACCACCTCCACAACAAGCTAGAGGTGGGGGTCCAACGGGTAGAGATCGTCTTAGAGGGGAAAGCTAGGCAAGTTGTTATGCTTTCCTTGGTAGGACTAAGGTAAAGATGCAGTCATTATAGGTATTGTTTTGTTCTGTCATAGAGATGCATAGATTTTATTTGACCCAGATTCTACCTATTTATATTTGTCATCCTACTTTGTTTCATATTTGGATATGTCTTGTGATTCTTTAAATATTCTTGTTTATGTGTCAACACCCTTTGGGGATTCTATTATGGTGGAATATGTCTATCGTTCTTGTTTGGTTACTATTGGGGGCTACAAGGCTAGGGTTGAACCTTGGTTGCTTAATGTGGTGGATTTTGATCTGATTTTGGGCATGAATTGGTTATTTTCATACCATGCTATTATTGATTGTCATGCTAAGACTGTGATGTTGGCTATGCTGGGATTGCTGAGGCTGGAATAGAGAGGTTCCTTGGGTCATAATCCTAGTAGGGTGTTTCTTTTCTGAAGTCTCAACGGATGGTTGAGAGGGGGTGTGATAGTGTATCTAGCTTTTGTTAGAGATGTGAGTGTTGATACTCACACACTTGATTCAGTCCCCATGGTGAGGGAGCTTCCAGATGTTTTCCCTGCAGACCAACATAGCATGGCACCCTATAGGGACATTAATTTTCGTTTGGAACTTGGCACATAACTCATTTCTATTCCACCATGTCACATGGCTCTAGCATAGTTGAAGGAATTTAAGGAACAATTACAGGAATTGCTAGATAAAGGTTTCATCAGGTCGAGTGTGTCACCTTGGAATTCTCCAGTTCTGTTTATGAAGAATAAAGACGGTTCCATGAGAATGTGCAGTGACTACAGGCAATTCAACAAGGTTACCATTAAGAACAAGTATCCAATGTCGTGTATTGATGATTTATTTGATCTGCTTCAGGGTGCTAGGGTGTTCTCGAAGATTGACTTGAGATCGAGGTACCATAAATTAAAGATCATGGCTTCAAACATTCCTAAGATAGCCTTCAGGACCCGTTATGGGCGTTATGAGTTCTTGGTGATGTCTTTTGGGTTGACCAATGCCCAAACAACTTTCATGCATTTGATGAACAACATGTTTCAGCCTTATCTGTATTCCTTTAACATTGATGATATATTGGTGTATTCCCGTAGTAGGGAGGAGCACGAGCAACATACGAGGGCTGTGCTTCAGACTTTGAAGGAGAAGAGGTTGTATGCTAAGTTCTACAAGTGTGTGTTTTGGTTGGACTCGATGGCATTCTTGGGTCACATGGTGTCCAGTGAGGGGATTACGGTGGATCCAAAGAAGATTGAGCCAGTTCAGACTTGGCCTAGACCTAGTATCGCTACAGAGATTCGTAGTTTCCTAGGTTTGGCTGGTTACTATCGCTATTTCATGGAAGTTTCTCTTCTATTCCAGCTCCAGTGACCAAGTTGACTTTGAAGGGGTCTCTATTCAGACGGTCTGATGAGTGTGAGAAAAGCTTTCAGAAGCTCAAGTCTTCTTTGACTACAACTCTAGTTTTGGTCTTTCCTTAAGGATCAGGTTCATATACAGTCTATTGTGATGTGTCACGGGTTTGCACTAGTTTTGTGTCGATGCAGTACGGTAGGGTGATTTTCTATGCATCATGCCAACTGAGGCCTCATGAGAAGAACTACCTAGCGAGTTATTTGGAGTTAGTCGCTATTGTACACGTGCTCAAGATTAGGAGGCACTACTTATATTGTGTCTAGTGAGGTGTATACCGGTCAATGGAGCCTTCAACATCTATTCAAGCAAAGGTATTTGAACTTGAGGTTGCGGAGGTAGTTGGTGCTATTGAAGAATTACGATGCTACCATTCTTTATCATCTGGGGAAAGCCAATGGGTGGCCGACGCCTTGAGTTGGAAGGCAGAGAGTATGGGGAGTCTTGCTTTTATTCTAGCTGGGGAGAGGTCATTGGCAATGGATGTTTAGTCTTTGGAAAATAGGTTTGTGATATTGGATATTTCGGAGCCTAGTAGAGTCATTTTTTGTGTTGTATCACAGCCTTTCTTGTTGAGCGCATTAAGACTCATCAGTATGATAATACCCATTTGCTTGTCCTTAAGGAAACAGTGCAGCAAGGTGGTGCCAAGGAGGTGACTATTGGTGATGATGGTGTGTTCCAGATTCAGGGCCGGATTTGTGTTCCTAATATGGATGGGTTGAGATAATGGATCCTTAAGGATGTTCATAGTTTGTGGTAACCCACTCATCCGGGTGCTGCGAAGATTTATCATGATCTGAAGCAGCATTATTAGTGATAGAGGATAAAGAAGGACATTGTTGGGTATGCTGCTTGGTGTTTGAATTTTCAGCAGGTCAAGTATGAGCATAAAGGGCCTGGTGATTTGCTTCAAGAGATTTAGAAACAAGAGTGAAAGTGGGAGCTCATCACTATGGACTTTGTGGTAGGGTTGTCTCGGATATTGAGGAGATTTGACGTAATTTGGGTCATTGTAGACTGACTGACCAAGTCTGTACAGTTCATTCCAGCTATGACTTCCTACACTTTAGAGCAGTTGTCTAAGATCTACATTCAAGAGATGGGTCGCCTGCATGGTTTACCTATTTTTATCATCTCAGATCACAATACCCAGTTTACATCGCATTTTGGGAGAGCGGTTCAGCGTGAGTTGGGCATGCAGGTTGAGTTGAGCACCATATTCCACCCTTAGATGGACGGGTTGTCTGAGCGGACTATTGAGATTTTGGAGGATATGTTGACGACATGCAACATTAATTTTGGAGGTAGTGGGACCAATTTCTACCTTTAGCGGAATTTGCCTATAACAATAGCTGCTAGTCGAGCATCCAGATGGCTCCGTATGAGGCATTATATGGGAAACAATGTCATTTTTTGGTTGATTGGTTAGAGCCGGGTAAGGATAGACTTTTGGACACAAATTTGGTTTGTGATGCTTTGGAGAATGTAAAATTAATTCAGGAGCGGCTTCATACAACATAGTCTAGAGAGGAGTTATGTTGATAGGAAGGCTCGTGGTGTGGCTTTCATGGAGGGTGAGAAGGTTCTTCTCTCACCCATGAAGGGTGTAATAAGGTTCGGGATGAAGAGAAAGTTGATCCCTCGGTATATTTGGCCTTTTATGGTGTTGGAGAGAGTTGGCGAGGTGGCCTATAGACTTGCTTTGATGCCCAACTTATCGGGAGTTCATCTGATGTTTCATGTTTCCATGCTACGGAAGTACCACGAGGAATCGTCATATGTGTTGGACTTCTGCTTGGTTCAGTTGGACAAGGATTTGACTTATGTTGAGGAACTAGTAGCTATTTTGGATAGGCATGTTCGAAAGCTGAGGTCGAAGGATATTGCATGATTGAAGATTCATTGGAGAGATCAATTGGTCGAGGAGGCGACTTGGGAGACCGAGCATAATGTGCAAAGAAAATGTTTTGATATTTTTTATATCCTAGGTATGATTCTAAACCCCTTGAGGACAAAGATTTGTTTAAGAGGGGGAGAATCTAATGACCCCGCTGGTTATTTTCTGTATTTGGTCACTTTCCCTTATTTGATGATTTATGTATGCTTCTTTGTTGTTTTGTGACTTACGGGGATGGTTGGGTTGGTTTCGGGGATGTTTTGGAGTGAAATTGAACACTTAATTCCAATGTTGGAAGCTTAAGTTATATGAGTCAACTGAGGTTTGACTTTTATATAAATGACCCCGGAATGGTATTTTGATAATTCCAATAGGTTTGTTTGGTGATTTAGGACTTAGGCACATGCCTGGATTTGTATTTTGAGGTTTCCTGGGTTGATTTGGCTCTTTTGGCGAAAGTTGGAAATTTGAAGGTTTAAAGGTTCATATGTTTGATCAGGAGTTGACTTTGTGGTTATCGAGGTTCATTTGGAATTTTTGGAAGTTGGGCTAGGTTCCTTATGTCATTTGGGACTTGTGTTTAAAATTTGGGATTATTCCGTGTTAGTTAGGCGTGGTTCGACATGAGTTTTGAAAGTTGGAAGTTGACTTGTTCATTAAGCTTAGATTGAGGTGCGATTTATAGTTTTGATATTTCTATGTATGATTTGAGACCTTTAGTAGGTGTACATTATGGTTTAGGACTTATTGATATATTTGGATGGGGTCCCGAGGGGCTCGGGAGTGTTTTAGATGGTTTACGGATCATTTGGATGAAGTTTGGAACGTTGAAGTTGTTGGTGTCGGTGTGCTTCCATATCGCAGAGCAGGTCTCATGAAAGATTATTTGTCACAAAGCTTGTATCATGTTCGCGAAGGGTATGACTGGGTAGAGTTACAAGTTGTCATTTTTGGATCTTTGAGCTTATTTTATCATATTCTAAGATTGGGAGCTCAGATTGAAACAATATTTGAGGCGATTTTCACCCACTTGGATTGAGTAATGTTCTTGATTGAGATTTGATTATTATTCATGATTCTATATTTGATTGGTGAATCTAAAATCTAAGAGGGAAAAATTGGGGGGGGGGGTTGGCAAATCTAAAGTGAAAAATAGAGATTAGAACCCCGATTTTTGAAGTCGGGTTTGGATGAAAGTTGCATATTTGGATTCGTGGTGGAATGGGTGATCGAGATTTGTCACTTTTGACGGGTTTCGGAACGTGGGTTTGGGTTGATGTTTTGGTCTACTTTTTAATATTTGATAAATATTTGAGCTTTTTTACTTGGAATGGATTTCTATAGTCGTGTTTGATGTTATTGAGTTTTTAGCTATATTTGACCTGTTCGGAGGCCGATTTGAGAGGCAAGAGCGTTTAAGAGTATTGGTTTTTCTTGTTTGAGATAATTATCTTACCTAATCTTATGTGAGGGAATAACCCTTAGGCTTGAGTCGTATTTGTCTAGTTGTGATGTTGTGATGCGTCATATATGTAAGGTGACGAGCACATATGCGGGTGCTATGTATGAAAAATGAGTGGATTGGACTCGAGGTTTCTACTATTCGATTGTGTACTCTTTTTTATACATGTATAATTCGTTGTATGCCTGCATGAGCTTACACTTTTCATGCTAGAGATCATGTTTTAGGATTATCATTTCCTAAATTTGCCAAGTTGGGCATTTATTGGATCAGTGCTAAATTTATTTAGCCGTAGTGATGCTTTATATGTTGAACCCTCATCCTCATTTATTTATTTCCATATCCTTGTAGACTTTGTTGACAATTTATGAGTTTATGCCGTTGATAATGATATGGTGTATTATATTGTTGTGATTATGTCACATGTGGACATGTTGGGCCGATTGTTTAGGTGTTAGCATGAGGTTATTCTCGTGCAATTGTGATTGATATTTCTATTATGTTGTGTGCAGAGCGATAAGGGTGGATATTGATATTTTGTCGGGTGTGGAGCGATAAGGATGAATATTGCTATTGTGTCTGGTGTGGAGCGATAAGGATGGATATTGATATTGTATCGGGTATGGAGCGATAAGGGTAGATATTGCTATAGTGTCGAGGTGCGGAGTAATAAGGGTGGATATTGTTATTGTGACAAAATAATGTGGGTATAAGGTGTCATATGTTTGTGTTTCTATTTGATGACTGTTGTCAAAATTAGACCTTTATTTACGTTGAGTTATTATCATATGCTATGAAGATATTGTTGATACTATTCTTCTGTTACATAGTTTGTTTCCGTTTATTGATATATTGCACATGTTATTTGACTAGTGAGTATCGTATGACTTGAACCTCATCACTACTTTACTGAGGTTTGTCTTGATACTTACTAGTTACCGATTGTGTTGTACTCATACTACACTTTTGCACATTTTTGTGCCGATCTAGGTGTTGGAGGTAGCGGTCCTAGGGAGTGAGAGCATACATTGGTCACGAGGAATCAAGGTAGAGCTGCATGGTTGTCGCAGTCTCTTGGAGTCCTATCCCTGTGTTGATACTGTTATTTTCATATTCAAACAATATTGTATTTTGAGACTTCTTATGTACAAGTTTAGAGCTCATGATATTGTACTACCTAGTTCTGGAAAGTTGAACTGTGTTTTGTCTATTTTTGGCTTATATTATCATTACTTTCGCTGTTATATTAGATTTTGTCTTATCAGATTAATGTTTTATTAAATATTGTTGAGACTTAGAGATTAGGCCTTACCCAGTCTTAGATATTAGGTGTCATCACGACCCCTATGGTGGGATTTGGAACGTCATAGAGAGGCTTATTTAGTTTATTGGAACTTGTGTCAAAATTTGGTTGTGATACATAATGTCTAAGTATGATTCGGACATGTTCGACAAAGTTGTAAAGTTTGGAAATTAAGGAATTGAGCCTAGGTGATCGGGTGTGTTTCGAAATGGTATCTAACCATTTTTGGAGTTGTTTGGTTACTGGTATTTGGTGCGTCGCACCTACGTTATTTGGTGCACAGGGGTGAGGTCGCAGTTGTAGAAGAATGGACGCGCTTGTCATGGCAGGCCTAGGTTGGGAGATTGCAGATGCGCAGCTATAGCCGCACCTGCAAGGTCGCACAAGCGGATGTTTTGTCACAGATGCGATGTTTGGTCTGGCAGGGATATGTATTGCCTTCAGAGTCTTGTGTCGCACTTGCAGAGCTGCATATACGAAAATATTTTCATAGATGTGCAGATCTGTCTTAAGCTTGGATTGCTCAGAAGCGCAGGTTGAGTCGCAGAAGCGACGTCGCACCTGGGGCTCAGTGAGCGCAGGTACGAGGATCCTTGACATGTGTATATTTCGTGGTTTTTGCTCATTTTTTACTATTTTGAGTGTTGGAGATCGAGAAGAGGCTATTTTGGAAATGGACTTCACCCATATTTTGAGGGTAATAATTTATCCTTTATTTTAATTATATATCATTTATCCACAGGGATTTCTATAGCTAAAACATGAAATTTCAAAGTGAAGCTTTGGGGGTTTTCTCCACACTTTGTGAGAGTGTATTTTGGGGATTTGAGTACCGATTTGGACTCTATTTTTGAAACTAATTATATATTTGGACTTGACAGATTATGCTTCATCGGGATTTTACATTGTTTTTAGATTTCGGGCATCCAGACTCGGGTTGACTTTTGTCGACTTTTTTAGAATTCTTCAAAAATCGAAGCTTTATTGATTGAGATCGCTTCTTATAGCATTGTTGGACTTTCTTCGCTGATGTCGACTTGTATTTTCGTGATTGGAGGGCAAGAATGAGGTTTTGACGCAATTTTTGGGTTGACGACCAACCGGATAAGGTAAGTACATGCTTAACATTGACCATGGCTAAGACTGAAGCATTTGGTCGCATGTATGAAGAATTTGAAGGCAGAGGCGGGGATAAGAAGTTGTTCGGGCTAGCCACGGTGAGAGAAAGGAAGGCCCATGACCTAGACCAAGTGAAGTGCATCAAGGACGGAGAAGGCATAGTTTTGTTTGATGAAGGGCATATTCGTTGGAGATGGCAGACTACTTCCATAGACTCTTGAACAAGAGGGGGACAAGAACATTCTGCTGGGTGATTTGGAATTCTCCGGGAGTCATTGTAACTTTGGTTATTGTAGGAGGATTAGAGTTGAGGTGGTCGAGGGGGCCATGAGTAAGATGAGCTGGAGAAAAGCGATCGGGCCATATGAGATCCCGGTGGAATTCTAGAAGAGTGTTGATATTTGGCTATAAATGTATAAATGTGTGACATTTGAGCTTAATTATGTTTTTCATGTGTAGGATCATTGGAATATGAAGCTGACTGAAGGTTGCACACAAGGATGCCGGAAATATAAGAAAAGAGCACGAAAAGATAAAAGCTGAAGAAGCCAAGAACTAGGCACCAGGACAGGCGACACCTGGATCAAGCTGACCTCCAGCTCACGCCTAGCCTCACGGGGCGAGGTTCCCAGCACGCTATAGGCTGGTCCTCGTGAGGTGAGGCTCCGTGTCCCTTCCCCAGTCCGCGAATTAAAGGTTACTACTCGGTTTTCGACTTGGAGACTCCGAACCTAGCCTATAAATACCTCTTAAACGTGATTAGTGAGCTTTGGACATATTTTGAAGGCTACAAAGTCTTAGAAACACAAACAGAGCACAAATTTTATTGATTCTTACATCCTCCATCTTGTATTCATAGCCTTTATGTTTAAAAATAATATTTTGATTGTTGTCACGAACATGAGTGGCTTCTGCGGCTTTGGGTTGTTATTGACAATTATCGTTTGACAGGTTGACTATATTGCTTGATTTGATCTTATTAATTTTTTTATTCAATCTTGCGTGTAATTATTTTACTACGTAGCTAACAGTAGAATACTATCTACGATTTTATAGTTGAACTCGAAAGTGGGAACTGTATATTGCATATAAGATTGAATGAAGTTCTTGAATCTGGTATCGGAGAATAGATTCGCGATTAGGATAGAAATATTCTAGTTGTCTTACTTGGTTGTTATTACAGGCGGTGCATATTCATTATAGTTAATTCTATTTCTATAGACGTATAGTATTAGGTTGGCTGGAATAGGTGAGCGAAGTGTCGAAAGAATTTCACGAGCATTATATATCTTGTTAATCAACAAATTAGATAGATTAAGTAATTGAATAAACAAGAAATATGCAATATGAGAGACATTAATCCCATAACCCCAGAATATTCCCATCTCATTGAATATACTCATAAGTGTTTGTTTTTTCCATTTGCATCCTTGTTTCCTTGATTGTTTCTTAGTTTAGTAGTAATTTTTAGTTAGTAAAAATCAATATCATCTTCTTCATAACCGCTTGAGAAATTAACTTATAAGTAGTTTAGTTTGGACAATCGTTAATCATAAATCCTCTATTGACGAAGCTTTCTCATCACTTTATTACTTGTCGATCGTGTATACTTGTGTGTGCATTTGGCCCTAACAAGTACGAGCAGGGCAAGCTTGGTATGGCTAATTAGGTTATTTAATGTCATTTTATGATGAAAAAGATGCCCGAAGAGTGAAGGTGGAGTATGATGGTTCCTTTGTACCGGAACAAAAGTGATATCTAAAATTGCAACAACTATCAGGGTATCAAGCGGCTTAGCCATACTATAAAAGTCCGGGAGAGAGTGGTGGAGCTAAGGGTGAAGAGGATTATGTCGATTTCTGAGATCTAGATTTATTTTATGTCGCGGCATTCGACCATAGAAACCATTCACTTATTAAGAGATTGATGGAGCGGTATAGGAAGAGAAAAGGGGACTTGCATATGGTGTTCATCGACTTATAAAAGGCTTACGATAAAGTCCCAATGGAGGTTCTATGGAGATATTTGGAAGCTAAAGGTATACGTGTTGTCTACATTAGGGCAATTAAGGAAATGTTTGATGGAACTACAACCCAGGTGAGGACAGTGGAAGGGAACTGAGACCACTTCTCGGTCATAATAGGGTTGCATCAGGGGCCACCACTTAACCCTTTTTGGTTTGGCTTGGCAATAGATATTCTAACGCGCCACATCCAGGGGGTACTTTGGTGCATGTTATTTGCAAATTATATTGTATTGATTGACGAGATACGAGGCAGTGTTAACGCGAGGTTAGGTGTGGAGGCATGCCCTGGAGTTTAAAGGTTTCAAGTTGAGCAAGACCAAGACAAAATACTTGGAGTGTAAGTTTAGTGGTGTGACTCAAAGAGTGGAAAGAGTGGTGAGGCTTGATTCACAAGTCATCCCTAGGAAGTTTTAAGTACCTTAGGTCTATTATAAATGGGTATAGGGATATTTAGGAATATGTGACACATCGTATTGGTGAGGGATGGATGAAATGGATACTCGCTTCAGGTGTTTTGTGTGATTAGAAGGTGATACCAAATATTTAATGTAAGTTCTATAGAGTGGTGGTTAGACCGACTATGTTGTATGGGACTGAGTGTTGGCCAGTCAAGAACTCTCATGTTTGTATTAGGTTTCTATGACTATATGTCATTTCTTTTATTTTAGTTTTCTTACTAACGGTTTGTTATTATGATGCTTTTCAACGGTTTCTCGCTATTATCCCTTATTTTTCTCCTTTTCATTTATATGGTGCTTATGCTCTCCTGAGTTGAGGGTCTATTGAAAACAACCTCTCTATCTCCACAAGGTAAGGGTAAGGTCTGGGTGCACGCTACCCTCCCCAGACAACACTATGTGGGATTATACTGGATATGTTGTTGTTGTTGTCGTTTGATGTTGTGCTATATATTTTGAGAGCGACGTATATGTGAGGTAACGAGCGCATATGCAGACATGAAGGTTATACCATGCTGGGGTAGATTCTATTCTCTATTTGATGTTTATGACTTCGTGGTACAATTACTCATGCTTAGAGATTGTTCCAACTTATGACTTGTTAATTGAGCCCGTGAGCTATTCTTGAGATTTGTTGATATACTTGATTTGATAGTAGCCACATGTGATATTATGAACACACCTTCGAACACATTATTCTTGTGATATGCCTTAAATAGTTTTATGACTACTTGAGCTTTCCTATATCTATTAGAAATCATGTATAGTCTTTTGATGCTTGTTTAGACATGAAAGTTATTTGGATTATGGATTACATATTGGGATTATTCGTGGTGACATTATATGCATGCATTCATAAGGCTATACTTCCAAATCAAGTATCCACTTGAAAAACTACTGTTATCATTTTTTAATATATCCTTGTGGTTCTAAATGATTATCTCTAAAGAATACATATACATCCTTATAAATACGAGCCTCATACAAATTGATGTTATTATGACACTGGGTGTAATGACCCGACCGGTCATTTTGAGCTCTAGCATGACGTTCGGCGGTTGGAGGCCATGAGTAGCTTCACTTTGGGTATTATGACTTGCACATGTGTTCGAAATTGAACTTCGGGGAGTTCGGAGTTGATTTAGAAAGATAATTCTATTTTCGGAAGCCTTAAGTTGAAAGAATTGGGTAAGATTTAACTTTTGAGTAAACGGCCTCGAAATCGGGATTTGAAGGTTCCAATAGGTTTGTACGATGATTTCGGACTTGGACGAATGTTCGGGTTGAGTATCAGATCACCCGGGAGCATTTCGACGTTTATTATGGAAGGTTGACAGTTTTAAAGGTTCAAGAATTTCATAAGTTTGGTTTGAAGTGAATTTTCCTGGTATCGATGTCCGTTTGGGGTTCCGACCTTGGAATAGCTTAGCTATGTCATTTATGACTCGTGTGTAAAATTTGAAGTCATTACAGATTGATTTGATACGTTTCGGCACAAGATATCGAATTTTTAAATTTAAAAATTTATAAGTTTGATTCGAGGCGCGATTCATGATTTTGATGTTGTTTGACATGGTTTAAGGCCTCGACTAAGTTCATATTGTATTTTGGGATGTGTTGGTATATTTGGATAGGGTCCCGACAGTCCTCGAGTGCGAATCGGATTGAAAACGGATCGAGTTTGGGTTTGGGGAAAATGTTGAAGCAGATGGTATCTGGTGTAACCGCACCTTCGAGGTTTTGGCCACAGGTGCGGAGCCGCAGAAGCGGCAGAGAGGGTAGCAGAAGCGGTTCTGGGCGATCTGAGCAGTGGCGCAGGTGCGATACCATTTCGGCATCTGCGATGGCACAGATGTGGCATCCCTGAGTGCAGAAGCGGAATGGCTGGGGAAGGCTGGGACTGCAGATGCGGTTGAGTTTCACAGAAGCGGGACCGCACCTGCGCATGAGGATCCGCAGAAGCAAAGGCGCAGAAATGTTGGAGGGGCCGTAAATACGGGGGTTGAAGGGCCTGAAGGGGGCCGTAGAAACGGAGCCACAGAAGCGGCTCATGTTTTGCATATGCGAAAATGTTGTTGGGTAGTGAGGTTTTTATAAAAACGGGATTTGGCCAACTTTCCTTCATTTTCACTTGGTTGGGGCAATTTTGGAGAGCTTCAAGGGGAGATTTTCATCAAGAAACACAAGGTAAGTGACTCCCACCTATTACAAGTTAAATACAAGGTTTGTATATGGATTTAAACATACAAATTAGTAGAAACTTTGGATTTTTTTTAGAAAACCTAGAATTTGGTATTTTTGAAATTTGACCACGAAATTGGACATGAAATTAGGAATAAATTATATATCTGAGTTCGTGGTGTTATGGGTAAAGTTTATCTTTGAAAATTTTCGAAATACGGACGCGTGGGTCTGAGGGTTGACCTTGTTGTCTTTGAGCAAGGCTGGGAATCATTATAAATTGTTAAATTATATGCGTTGGGGTATATTTTGATTGGCTTGCACATTGTGTGACTAGTTTTGAAGAGACGGTCATCAGTTTGAGGTGTTAGAGAGGCTTTGGAGTCAGTTATGGAACTTCGGAGTGAGGTAAGTGTCACGCCCCGAACTCGGGGAGCGCGATCGGCGCTCAACAGAGTGAACTCGGCCGAGCAAGCCTATTAGATTTTCTTCTACCCAAACTCATTCATGAATAAAGAGGAGATGCACTCCATTAGTCAAACACTGAAAAGATTTCCTTAACAACTCCCATTTCATTCCATTGGAAGCTTCGTTCATAATTTCCAAAATATTAGAAGTTTATAGATATAATGAAAAATATGTTTGCCAAATACCAACATTTCTAGTTCAATTCCCCACATCAAACACCACCCAAAACCTGTCTACGGAGCCTCTAAGTACAACAGAAGAGTAATATGGAAATGCTGGCAACAAGGCCCCGACTATACCTCAAAATAGAAAGTACAACATCAAATGATATCAGACCCGGAATAGAGTAGGGCTTACCAAAACCTATTGAATAGGGAGTAACTGCTAACGAGGACCAAAGTTGCCCACTGATGAACCACCTGCATCCATTGAAGATGCAGCGCCCCCGGCAAAAGGGACGTTAGTACATATGGAATAGTACTAGAATGTAAAGCTAAATATCCTCTTTCAAAATGGAATGTCCATATAAGAAAAGGAAAACCATAGAAACAGCAAGTCACAATCAACAATATCCAAATGTCCAGTTAAAACATAATAATTTTCAAAACACGAACATCATATACAATTTTTGTTGGGAGATCATTAGCACCGATATACCACCATCTTTGTTAGCACAGAGTCCGATCACGCCTGGTCGGCTAGACCATCTCCCCACGAACAATGTGGTTTGTCATGTGATGCGAAAGAAAGTTGTTACTAAGAGTAGTACCACCATGTGCGCAACATGGTGTCCGATCTCTACCCGATCACCTAGGCCGCCTTCCCACATATGTCGTGTGGGTTAACTTTGTTAATTCACAGTTATTACCAGTTTCATCCCAATTAAAGGGAATAATATCATAATTTCTCCAATATTTCAATTTCATCCCAAATAAGGGGAATAATCACAATCCACCCCTAAACCGGCACGTGTAGTTTCAGGTGTTGGCCTTATGACCCACCCTTCCTCGATTTTGCTAATGATGCTCCCAAAAATATTTTTGATTTCATTTGCACACATAGGTAACATAAATAAAATAGTACTCAACTCAACATTTTTCACATTGTATAAATTCTCATTAGTATTTCCAGTCATTCACAACGACAATATTTCCTTAGCTCATTTGGCCATTGACAAGATTCTTTATTCCTTACACGATGGTCGTATTTCATATTCCACACTTTCACCTCCTTCAATTTAAAAGATAACCATCAAATATCAACATATAGAATAATACGGAAATCACTACTTTAAGTTCATTAGAAATGAACAATTTAAGCACAATAGATTTCTTTTCGAGAAATGGAGTAAAATAAATGGCAATTGATGCGCAAGTTAATATCATCAACAAGTAACACACCATTTATTCTTGAAATACTTTTTTCCAAAAAGGGTAATACACAATTTCCACTCACGAATATGTAAGAATGCTAAATACATTGAAAATACTCACAAAGCATAATATTTGTTAAAACAACCACATATGTCATGCCTTGAGTATAAAAGCTTTTAGGGAATTCTATTTTCGAAGTCATTTTAAAACAGTTGAGTCGAGGCTCATTTCATATTCTTTATCACATCATCTCATTTCATTGATACCATTGGTCACAAGTATAACCTTCACTCTTGGCATGTTGGCCACACTTTACATCCCCAATTCACTTATTTCACTTCCAACCATCTTTATAGATTATCAACAATAAGACATTTCCAATCAAGACTTTAGGTACACATATGAGCAATTAAGAGCCTTAAGCATGTTGTGTTTTCTCACGCAATTTGGCATCATAACCTTTATTTGAAACACAACTCGAAGACATAGCATTTTAATACACATATCATTCCTGAACACATTCCCAAAAGATAACATAATGTGATAGGAACATTCGGAACACGTTTTGAATATATAATTCTTGACACTTTGCTTATTCGAGACAATCAAATTTATTGGGGACAACTCGGAACGTAGAATAAGGAACTTGGGACAACCATACTCGGAGCTTATGGGAACATCATGGAATTCAATTCTAAGAGAGAAGGTTCAGCCAACATACCTTGATGGAGCTCTTTAGCGATATTAAAACCACCCACTACTCTTACAGCTTCAATCTACATCAACATAATTCAATTGGACCAATATTAGTAAGTATTTCAAGGTTTTTGGTCATTTTGGCATTTTATCAAACACCTAAAGTGCATAGCATTCAACAACCTCTAGTAATGGTATTTTTTCATCCAACAATACCTCCTTGCCACCAACAAGAGATACTACGACATCCTTTGTCCACTAACTACCTTCTTAGCACCTTTATAATCATCAATGAAATCACATCTACCAAATTTTACTAATTAACTCATTACAAAATCTCTACCACACCCATTAATCTAGTTTAAATATTTATGGCTTCCAATCACCATCTCACAAGTGCTAGTACTAATTCCTTGTTCATTTATTCACTAATAATCTATGCATGTAGGTTTAAGGGTGAAAGATTACCTCTTGTACACCAACTCTTGAAAGTCAACTATTGGGGTGTTTTTGAGATTTTGAAGAAATCCTATGGAATCCAATACAAAACCTTGTTGTAACTAGTGATTCAGAAGTGAAATCATCATAAAAATACACTTAAAAACTCACCTTAGATGTGTATTTGAAGCCTTGGTCGGATGGGTGGTGGAGAGAAAGCCCTAGTCTTGAAGAAATGACTTAGCCCCTCTCTCTACCTGTCCTTGGGCTTATTTAATGGGCTCCTACGTGCACGGCCACACACCTGGGCAAGTGGCCAAGCATCTGGCCGCGCATCTGAGGCAGAAACTCTCAAATATGTGCGGCCGCGAATCTGGGCGCGCATATGACACAGGTCTAGTAAAATGGCCATAACGTTTTGTAGAAATATCCAAATGATGAACAATTTAATGCGTTGGAAAATAGACTCAAAAGGATTTTATATGATAGGTAGAGCACCACCTAAGTCATTATATTGAGGGAGTTCTATTTATTTGAAGTCGTATCTTGTGCCAATTAAAACATCCTTTCCACTTAATATATCCAACTTATTCCACACAAGTTCTTGCCAATCACAAAACTCCTTAGTATTTTCCAACACACCTTAAACATACATTATCAATTCAAAATTATGTGGCTCTATCCCATAGGTCTCATTTAATGCTGAAATACGTTATTCCCAAATACCGTTGGCGCACTTTAAAATCATAAATCATTAGAAAATCTTTTTACGGGGCCTTACATTCTCCCCCACTTAGGATCATTCGTCCTCGAATGAGGAGTAAAGTCCGTCCCCAAACACTTAACATAATTCGTTTCTTCTTCCACACATCTTAAGCTCCCAAATTTAACTAACTCCCAAATTTGTTTTCAGAAATTTCGGCAGACTCTCCTCTGCAATTGGGCCTAACCACCTGCCAGAGGACCACCAAAATAACTCCTAACAATACATCCACATCTCAACAAAGTATCATGATATATATCAACAACATTGATCTCAACATTAAGGGCATTATATTAACAAGAATGATATCTGGACATGAGCTGCACATATTTAAATCATAACACATATAAAGTGCTTTTCGATTCACAATCATTTGACTATACACTCAAGTGAGAACATTTTATTTCCTTAACACTTTTGGACCTCAAGGTGGCCTCGTTGGCTTATAGACTTCGTCATAACACATTAACGGAGACAATCTCAACTATCGGACCTATCTAACAAGGATGGCAAATAGATACCCCTCATAATCCAATTATCTGTTAACTTCACATTCACTAGCTTTCACCGGAACGATAGACAAAGGATTTATAATTACCTTCATAGACGGAGACACATGATACACTGGGTACACGGAGGACAATAATAGGGGAAACATCATACTCATAGTTTGGCCTATTTCCTTCAAGATTTCATAAGGCCTAATGTGACTACACATACTTTACCTTCCTTAATAATTCACATAGCATCCTCATGGAGAAAATATTGAGAATAACCTATTCACTTTCTTCAACTCTAAATCTCTATGCCGAACACCCAAACTAAACCTTTGGCAACCTCCAACAATTAGTCTAAGATGTGCTAGCTTGAATATGACCATGAAATTTCCTATCCAATATATTTGATCACGGGACGATGCTTCTTCTTGGACATGTGACATATGGGAGGCATAATCGGAAGGATAAAGACATTAGCGCCAGTTAATCTTGGAAGACTATTATTCATCAAAAGGACAACAAAAATTGTTTTATTCCATATGTGCCTTGTTTGGCAATAGTATGCCTCGAAGAGAAATAGCCAAGTACGTGACACCACTTCATCTCCTGGAGTGTGGGGAAAATCAGTTTAACTTGAAATAAGAATATTCTGGCACCCTGAATGTGATATGGGTTTCAAAATACAAGAAATTGCATTATGCTCTTAACGGTAACTAGCACGGGGGATCTATGCCACAAGCCCATGCGGATGAAAAAAAAAAGTTGAACACTTGTGAGATTATTATCATTCTGACAGCTTAACCCTTCACAATAGTTGATCCTATATGAGAGGACTAGAGATACAACAAACTTGTCTTTCAAATCAATATGCTCATGATATGTGCTAGAATTTTAAACATCCACCTGAAGTGGGGAGGAAAAGTCGATGTAAGTCTTCTTAACTTTCAACCACACACGAGTGAAACCATGTATCTAGGACATCTTAATGTTTGGATGAAATCATGTATTGGTTAGAGAGAATGAACACTTTGCTATAAGCTAGACATGTTTTTGCCATAATAACTATCAAGTTGCAATAGAAGGCCACTTCGTGGGCAACTACAATGCTAGGAACAATGTGAGTTACTCACGGAGTCATGCTCTAGGTGGACATAAAATTCATATTGAGATGGGCGAACAAAAAGTTCTTCTTGTGATGAATTTTTGAAAGCTTCAAATTTCCTAGACACTTTATGCAGAGAAGTGACCCTTTTCAATTTACATGTACACATATGATAGGTATTGATATATGCTCCCATGTTAAAGCCCTGATCCCCTATTAACTGCTTCCCCCGAATCCTTTTCTGCTATTGTGACTTGTCGGGAGGCTTCCTTTTGGTTTTTGGAAGTGTTTGGGACACTTAGTCCCTAAATGAAGGTTAAGCCTTAGGATTGGCACCGTAGTCGGAACTGTGTGAAGACGACTCTGGAATGGAATTCCATTGATTCCGTTAGTTTCACTGAGTGATTTTGGGCTTAAATAAGTGTTCGGATTGTGTTTTAGAGGTCCGTAGCTCATTTAGGCTTGGAATGGCGAAAGTCGAATTTTTGGAGTTTTAGGCCGGTAGTGGAATTTTTGATATCGAGGTCGGATTCCGATTCCGGAAGTTGTATTAGACAAGATACCATAGTATAAGAAGAAGGTCGTTATTTGCAAAGTTGACTTTCCCAGGTCCGTACAATTGATTATGACTTGTGTGCAAAATTTGGAGTCAATCGGACGTGGTTTGATAGGTTTCGGCATCGGTTGTAGAATTTTGAAGTTTCAAGTTCTCTAAGTTTGAATTGGAGTGTGATTCGTGATTTTAGCATTGTTTGATGTGATTTGAGGGCCCGACTAAGTTCGTATGGTGTTTTAGGACTGGTTAGTATGTTTGTTTGAGGTCCCGAGGGCCTCGGGTGAGTTTTGGGTGCTTAACGAACTAGTTTTTGGACTTGAAAGATAGCAGATTTCTGGTGTTTTTGTTGGAAACAATCCTTCATCGCATTTGCGAGAGAGGTCTCGCGATCGCGTAGAGCATCTGGGAAAGGCAGCTGAGGTTGTTCTTTGAGTTCGCGACGTCGTTCCCGCATTCACGAAGGTATGGAACATTAAGGCTACATGTTCGCGATAAGGACCTTGCATTCGCGTAGAGTCAATGGTGTTCAAGGCATGATAGCTTATGCGTTCGCGATGAGTGTCCCGCATTCGCGTAGGGTTAGGCTAGTTGAGCTTCGCATTCGCGACCAGTGCATTGCGTCCGTGATGAGTATATTTTGGTCTGAAGCAGCTTGTGCTTCGCGAACGTGAGGTTTTGACTGCGTTCGCGAAGAAGGGCATACCTGGGCAGAATTTAAAGTTCAAAAACGAGGGTTTTGAGTCCATATCACAAAATTGAATTGGGAGCTCGGCAGAAGATGAAATTTCAAGAGATTTTCAGAGGAAGTCATTAGGTAATAATTCCTAACTCCTTTATGGTTATAACCCACTAATCTATCATTAATTGTATCATTTAATTTTGGATTTGGGGTGAAAAATTGGAAAAATTGAGAAAAGTTCATAGACCAAATTTTGGGGTTTTGATCGAGATTTTGGTATCGGATTTTAGTGAATTTGATATGGTTAGACTCGTGAGTGAATGGGTAAATTTGCATTTTGTAAGTTTTACCCGATTCCGAGATGTGGGCCTGGGGAGGCTTTTTGAGCGATTTATCAATTTCATGTGCTAGCTTTGATTTCATTGGCTAGATTAGTTTCTTGTAGTTATATTTATTCTATATAATCGATTTTAGCTAGATTTGGGCCACTCGGAGCCGGATATTCGTGGAAAAGGCATTGTGACTGATTGACTGAGCTTGGTTCGAGGTAAGTGGCTTGCCTAACCTTGCGTGGGGGAACTCCCCTTAGGATTTGGTGTTGCTTGAAATGTGAGCGCCGTGTACGTGAGGTGACGAGTACATACACGAGATATTTGTTGTAAAACTCTATTTTTCACTAAGTCATAACTTGTTTTCTCCTTATTTGAAACACACTACATATGTAACTATCCTGTTTAGACTAGAATAGCATGCCTACTTGTTTAACTGCCTATTTGAACTCTGTGAAGCATGTTTAGTGAAATTTCCTGCTTTTCTTGACTTGAACTTAGTCTAAATTGTAGGATTTCTTGTTGTAACTGTTATTTCGGTTGGTTGCGCTGCATATTTACTTTGGGACTATAGAACGGTATTCGAGGAGATTCCCATGTACTGCATATTTACTTTGGGACTACGTAATGTTATTCTAGGAGATCCCCATGCTCAGCATATTTATTTTGGGACTATGAAACGGTATTCCAGGAGATCCCACTGCACATTTACGTTTGGGACTACGAGACGATATCTTGGGAGATCCCCTATTGTTATCACTATGTTCTGAGCTATTGTCTTTCATTGATTTTATTCCTGTTAGATTTTCATAATTATTTTTATTGAAATATTTTCTTCCATCTTATTTCATTATATTTATACTAGGAGGGCCCTGACCTGATCTCGTCATACTCGATCGAGGTTAGGCTTGGCACTTCATGGATACCGTTGTGGTATACTCACGCCCTTTCCTGCACATGTTTTTCATGTATAGATCCAGGTTCATCTTACTAGCCTTATCACTAGTTGCAGTTGTTGCTGCTTATTGGAGACTTCAAGGTACATTTTCCCGTGTCCGCAAATCTTCGAAGTCCCCCTCTATCCCCCTATGTTCATTTTGCGTTCTTTTTGTAGAAATGATGTATAGAACGATTCTGACTTCTTAGTAGCTTGTGACTTATGGTATTCCGAGTTTTGGGAATCGTTTTATACATTTTCAGAGGTGATAATTGTATATGCCGAGTGGCATTCAGTTGCTTATTAAATATTTGTTACTGTTAGTAGTTAATGTTCATGCTTTAGTTTCAATTCTGCAAAGTGTTAGGCTTACCTAGTCGTAAAGACTAGGTGCCATCACGACGGTTCACGGAGCAAGAAATTGGGTCGTGACAAGTTGGTATCAGAGCTCTAGGTTCATAGGAGTCGTGAGTCACAATCCGGTTATTAGAGTCTCGTGGAACGGTATGCAGACATCTGTACCTATCTTCGGGAGGCTATGGAACTGTTAGTAACAAACATACTTCTTTTGATCCCTTGTCGTGTGAGTTATGGGCATCAAATTCTAAAAATTCTGTATTCTATTCTTTCTTACAAATGGTGAGGACCCGTACCGGAGGATCTAACGACCAGGCACCTGCGCCCCCTGCTAGAGCCTCACCAGAAGTTCTTATTGCTGCACCATCCCTCCAGGAGACTCTAGCTCAGTTCATGAGCATGTTCAGCACCTTAGCTCAGGCTGGATTGATTTCGTTAGCTCCCGGTATATCTCAGGCTGGGGGAGGGGCACAGACTCCCGTAGCTTGTACTCCTGAGGTGAGGGTCCAGGTTGATAAGGTCCCAGAGTTCATTCCTATGTCGTCGGTAGCTCAGTTTTAGCACGAGACTAGGACAACCGCTTCTGAGGCAGAGCAGCTCAGACTTGAGAGGTACAAGAAGTACCACCCACCTACCTTCAGCGGATTGGCTACAGATGATGCTCAGGGTTTTCTGGAGGAGTGTCATCGTATTCTCCGTACTATGGGCGTAGCGGAGACGAGTTGGGTTTCTTTTACCCCTTTCCAGCTTAGAGGAGCAGCCTATCAGTGGTGGCGTGCTTATGAGTTGAGTAGTCCGGATGAGGTAGCTTCACTTACATGGACTCAGTTCTCAGACATGTTTTTGAGAGATTATGTCCCTTAGAACCTCAGGGACTCATGGCACTCGGAGTTTGAGCAGTTGCTCCAGGGTGCTATGACTCTGTCAGAGTATGCTGTCCACTTCAGTGATTTGGCCTGACATGCACCGGCCTTGGTTGCCACAGTTCGAGAGATGGTTCGATTATTTATTAAGGGACTCCACCCCAGTATCAGGATTAGTATGGTCAGGGAGTTGGAGATGGATATACGTTACCAGCAGGTTGTGAGTAGCTAGGATGTTGGAGGGCATGCTTGCCCGAGACCGAGAGGAAAGAGAGGCCAAGAGGTCTCGAGAGACTGGTTCTTATTCTGGAGCTCGTGCCCCAATAGCTCGCCATGGTAGGGTTTATGTGAGCCGCCCCGTTCATTTACCTCTTCCAGCCGCCAGTGGTGTTCCAGCTCCTTCTAGGCCCTAGGAGCCTTATTATGCGCTGCCAGTATCTAGTGTGCCTCCTGCTCGGAGTGCTTTTAGCGGCCAGTCTAGCAGACCTAGCCCGAGTCAGTCACAACAGCCACGCCCTCTGAGGGGTTGCTCTGAGTGTGGAGACACCCACCATTTGGTGAGGGATTGCACCTGACTTAGGAGGGTTGCACCTAAATAAACTCCTCATCCACCACGTGATCCACCGGGTTCTCAAGCCATGATTCCAACACCAGCTACCGCCCACCTGCTTAGCCAGTCTAGGTATTATGATCTTCCGGCTTGTACAGAGGTAGTTTCTTCTGGCTCTATCGTTAAAGGTATTGTTCCAGTCTGTCATAGAGATGCGTCAGTATTATTTGACTCAGGCTCTACGTATTCATATGTGTCCTCTTATTTTGCCCTACATTTGGGCGTCTCTCGGGAATTTTTAAGTTACCATGTTTATGTGTCAACTCCTGTGGAGATTCTATTATTGTGGACCGTGTGTATTAGTCGTGTTTGATTGTTCTTAGTGGTTTTGAGAGCAGAGCCGACTTATTATTGCTCAGCATGGTATATTTTGATGTTATCTTGGGCATGGACTGGTTGTCGCCCCATTATGCTATTCTTGATTGTCACGCTAAGACCGTGACGATGGCTATGCCAGGCTTACCGTGATTAGAGTGGAGAGGCACCTTAGAGTATACTTCACGCAGAGTTATTTTATTTCTTAAGGCTCAACGAATGGTTGAGAAGGGGTGTGACGCGTATTAAGCTTGTGTGAGAGATGTCAGTATTGATACCCCTACAGTTGAGTCAATTCCAATAGTGAGGGATTTCCCAGATGTGTTTCCAGCTTATCTTCCGGGCATGCCACCCGATAGAGATATTGATTTTGGCATGGATTTGTTGCCGGGAACTCAGCCCATCTCTATTCCTCCATACCGTATGGCTCCTCCTGAGTTGAAGGAATTGAAGGAGAAGTTGCAGGAGTTTCTTGATATTGGCTTCATTAGGCCCAGTGTGTCACCTTGGGGTGCTCTTGTCTTGTTTGTGGAGAAATATGATGGTTCTATGAGTATGTGTATTGATTATCGCCAGTTGAACAAAGTCACAATGAAGAACAGGTATCCCTTGCCTTGTATTGATGACCTATTTGATCAGTTACAGGGTGCCAAAGTATTTTCCAAGATTGACTTGTGTTCAGGTTATCATCAGTTGAAGATTCGGGAGCCAGATATCCCGAAGACTGCTTTCAGGACTCGGTATGGTCATTACGAGTTCCTTGTGATGTCATTTGGGCTGACAAATGCCCCGGCAGTGTTTATGCACTTGATGCACAGTGTAGTTACTTAAAATACTACAGTATGCAATATTGGATAAATTAGATGAACCAATGATTGTGACACTTTAGAGACATTGCGACTTCCTTAGAATTTTAAGGGTCCTCCTCAAAATTCTGCCCCAGTTTACTAAGGCGATTCTCTAACCGTTCTGTATATGATGACGTTGGCTGGACTTGCTCTCCTCAAAATTCTGTCCCAGTTTCTGATTGTGGGGAAAATGAGAATTTTATTGAATTGTGACCGAACCCACAGGGCTGCCTATGTATCCCCTCTTAAACGGGAATCAGGTCAAGCGTAGTTCAATTACATCAATTGCATAAATGTAAATAGCTTTAAACATAGTATCTTTTGACTGCATCTGAGTTGATAGGCTTTGGCCAAATCTCTCCATCCATTTCTACGAGTATGAGTGCTCCTCCTGTTAGTACTATGTGAACCATATAGGGTCCTTACCAGTTGGGTGAGAATTTTCCTTTGGCTTCATCCTAACGTGGAAAGATTCATTTCAGCACTAGCTACCCCGGTGAGAACTGTCTAGGTTTGACCCTTTTGTTGAATGCTCTGGACATTCTGTTTTGATAAAGTTGACCACGACACATTGCATTCATTCGTTTCCCGTCAATGAGAGCTAATTGTTCATAGCGACTTCTTACCCACTCTGCATCACTGAGTTTAGCTTCCTATATAATTCTTAGGGAGGGAATTTCTACCTCGGCGGGAATGATGGCTTCAGTACCGTAGACCAATAGGTAAGGAGTTGCCCCGGTTGACATGCAGATTGTGGTCCGGTACCCCAATAAGGCAAATGGTAACCTCTCATGCCATTGCTTGTGGTTGTCTACCACCTTCCTTAGTATTTTCTTGATATTCTTGATTGCGGCCTCCACTGCTCCATTCATTTGAGGTATGTATGTTGTAGAATACTTGTGCTTGACTTTGAAGGTATCACACATAGCTTTCATTAGGTCACTGTTGAGATTGGCGGCATTGTCAGTGATGATGGACTCTGGAACCCCAAATCGGCAAACAATATGATCTCTGACAAAATTTGCGACGACTTTCTTGGTTATAGCTTTGTAGGATGTAGCTTCGACCCACTTTGTGAAGTAGTCTATGGCCACTAAAATGAACCTATGCCCGTTTGAAGCAGCGGGCTCGATTTGTCCAATGACGTCCATTCCCCAAGCGGCAAAAGGCCAAGGTGCACTCGTTGCATTGAGTTCATTTGGCGGCACCCGTATCATATCTGCGTGTATTGGGCACTGATGACATTTCTGGACATACCTGATGCAGTATGTTTCCAGAGTCATCCAAAAATAACCTGCCCTCAGTATCTTCTTAGCTAAAACGAAACCATTCATGTGTGGTCCGCAAATTCTAGAGTGTATCTCTTCGAGTAGTTTAGAAGCTTCCTTGGTGTCAAAACACCGTAATAATTCTAAGTCTGGAGTCCTTCTGTACATAATTCCTCCACTTTGGAAGAAATGGTTGGACAATCTTCTGAGTGTGCATTTTTTAGTATGATTTGCATGCTCCGGGTACTCTCCTTTTGCCAAGTATTCCTTGATATCATGGAACCTAGATTCCCATCTACTTCTTCTTCTACATGAGCGCGGTAAGCTGGCTGATTATGAATCCTTACTGGAATGAGGTCAATGAAATTCTTGTTCGGATGTTGTATCATGGAGGACAAAGTGGCCAATGTGTCTGCGAACTCATTCTGGATTCTCGAGACATGTCTAAACTCTATCTTCGTGAACCTCTTCATCATCTCTTGCACATGATATAGATATGATAATATCTTGGTATTCTTTGTAGCCCATTCTCCCTGCACCTGATGTACCAGCAGATCTGAATAGCCAATTACTAGTAACTCTTGGATATTTATGTCAACGGCCAAATTGAGCCCCAATATACAAGCCTCATATTCTGCCATATTATTGGTGCATGGAAATCTGAGTTTCGCGGATACCGGATAATGTTGACCTATTTTTGACACCAAAACGGCTCCAATACCCATTCGTTTGAAGTTTGCAGCTCCATTGAAAAACATTGTCCACCCGTCGTAGGCTTCGGCGATATCTTCTCCTACGAATGATACTTCTTCATCAGGAAAATACATTTTTAGTGGTACGTATTCTCCTCCTACAGGATTTTCCTCAAGATGATCCGCTAATGCTTTTCCCTTAACCACCTTCTGAGTCAAATAGATGATGTCGAATTCACTCAACAATATCTGCCATTTTGCCAGTATCCCTGTAGGCATGGGTTTCTGGAAGATGTACTTCAGAGGGTCCATCCTTAATATGAGATATGTAGTATAGGCACAGAAGTAGTGCCTCAGTTTCTGGGCTATCCAGGTCAAAGCACAGTAGGTACATTCCAGCAAAGAATATCGTGCTTCGTAGGGTGTGAACTTCTTACTCAGATAGTATATGGCCTGTTCTTTCCTTCCCGTCTCATCGTGTTGTCCCAAGACACAACCGAAAGCCCCATCTAATACGGAGAGATAGAGTAGCAGTGGTCTACCAGGTTCTGGCGGGACCAGGACTGGCGGTGTGGACAAATATTCTTTGATTCTGTCAAAAGCTTTCTGGCAGTCTTTAGTCCAATTGGTTGCAGCATCCTTCTTTAACATTTTGTAAATCGGCTCACAGATCACGGTTGATTATGCTATGAAGCGGCCGATGTAATTAAGATGTCCCAAGAAGCTCATCACGTCTTTCTTGTTCTTTGGAGGTGGCAAATCCTGGATAGCCTTGACCTTTGATAAGTTTAGCTTAATTCTTCGGCGGCTGACGATGAACAATAATAACTTTCCTACGGGGACCTTGAAGGCACATTTTGCGGCATTAAATTTCAAATTATACCTCCAAAACCGATAAAAGAATTTCCTCAAGTTTGCTATGTGATTTGTACTCTTCTTGGATTTGATGATGACGTCATCAACATATACCTCTTTCTCCTTGTGTATCATGTTGTGGAAAATAGTTGTCATGGCCCTCATATAAGTGGCCCCAGCATTCTTCAAACCAAACGGCATCATTTTATAGCAGTACACCGCCCATGATGTGATAAAAGCCGTCTTTTCGACATCCTCTTCATCCATCCAGATCTGATGATATCCCGCGAAGCAATCCATAAAGGATTGGAGTTCATGCTTGGCACAATTGTCGATCAGTATGTGTATGTTGGGTAACGGGAAATCATCTTTGGGACTTGCTCTGTTTAGGTCCCGATAATCGACGCATACTCTGACTTTCCCATCCTTCTTTGGAACTGGCATGATGTTAGCCAACCAAATTGGATATTCAACCACTCTGAGAACCTTAGCTTTGATCTACTTGGTGACTTCTTCTTTGATTTTCAAACTCATATCTGGCTTGAACTTTCTGAGCTTCTGCTTTACCGGCGGACACATTGGGTTGGTAGGTAGTTTATGAGCCACTATGGACATTCTCAAACCGGTCATATCATCATAGGACCATGCAAAGATATCCTCATATTCCTTCAGGAAACGAGTGTATTCTTCTTTCTCTAATGGTGACAGGTGAATGCTTACACGTGTTTCCTTGACTGTTTCGGAGTCTCCTAGATTAACTGTTTCAGTCTCATCCAAATTGGACTTAGGCTTGTTTTCAAAGTTTTCCACTTCTCTGACAATTTCCTCAGGCATTATATCCTCTTCCAGATCCTCTGAATCATTATCCTAATGTTGCGTTGTCTCATTACATGTCAGTCGTAAGTTCATCGAGATAGGTAATAATACTATAGAGAAAAAAATGTAAAGAATAATAATAAATACTAAAAACAACAATGCATTTAGATAAATCTTGAAAACGTCAAATAGGTACGGCTCGATGACCCGAGCAATTATTTCAAAACAAAACATGCTTAAAACAAAATACTAAAAATGTTTTAAATGCTCGTAAAAATTGCTTTTAAAATAAATGATGCTAATTGCCAGGCTACCCAGGAACTCGATGGGCCCTTGATGGTGCAGCAGTTCAGTTCTTGAGAATAGCTCCCTTCTCCACGGTCTGAATAATGAGGCCTTCCTCCTCCTCCTCCTCCTCCTCAACTAACCACTGCAATCCATATCTTCATCATCCAGAAACAGATTCCTTATACCAGCTAGAACTTCATCTTCTTCAGACTCCCACATCATGTCAGCTTGATGAAATGACTGGCTCAAATGTGGTACTGGTTGCTCTAGAGGGTAATAAGGACCACGCCATAGTGGTGACCAATTTTGATATTCAAACTCTAGGTTTTACCTCCAATTAGAACTTGAAAGGGAGAGAAAATCAATTAGGGTTTGTGGTAAATTTTTGGGAGGATTCTTTGCAAAGCTTATGTCTGGTTATTATGCTCTATTTTAAGTCTAATATATGAAGAAAATAGGCCCTTAAAAGGCCTCTTTGGACGACCCGAAATGGCCCATTTTTTTGGGCTCTCATTTAAGCAAGTAGGTGACACACCTACTTGTCACCTAGCAGCTTGCGCAGTATCGCACAAATACCCATATCTTTCTACTCCAATATCATATTGACAAACGGTTTAATGCGTTGGAAAATAGACTCATAGATCTTTAATTTGATGGGTGGAACACCCCATAACTCTAAGTATATTGGGAGAAAATCGCAGTTACATTTGATCCAAAGTTTCAGTAAAACTTATGAATGTAACTTGTGATGACTTTCATCGACTTTTGTTCCACAACTCTCTTGACTTCAAAACATAACACACGGATGTCATACGACTAATATAAATCATAACATAATCTCCTTATCATGTTAATCACCCTAGTCTCACCCCAAAGGTACATGTTATAACATTTCCAACTTGTCGACTTTCGACGAAACATTATTTTATTTAATTGCTTTAGCTTCTGAACTGTCCAACCCTCTTTGTACTTGTTGTTCATGATCTTCAATATTTGTAACCTCAGAGGTAACATGATTAACTTACTTTATATACTTTTAAATATTATCTCATTTTTGGTCCTACATTAGTTTGCTTACGATGCATTTTTATGTACGAAAATATAGGGTGTAACATCATTCCCCCCTTGGAAACATTCATCCTCGAATGTTTACTCTTAGAGTCTTTGGAAACTTTTGCCAGAGTATCCTTCGTACACTAGGTTAAAACCAACCTGTACGTAGCCAGAAAACATACTATGTATGCCACACATGGCCAATGTTTATAAATAGCAGCAATTTGCCTCACCGACCGTAAATCATAAATATTGAAAGTGAAAAATAAAAGCTTACCTGATGACCTGCTAGCCTACATAGAGCTATGTTGTAGCGTCCCATCTCGAACCATATCTTCAGTTTGAAATAGGTGGGGGTATTTAGACTTCATTTCTTCCTCTGATTCCCACGTCATCTCTTCTACATTCTTGCTCCTCCATAAAACCTTTACGGAAGCTACCTCCTTATTTCGTAGATTGCGGATTTGTCGGTCTAGGATGGCAACTGGAATTTCCTCGTATGATAAGTCCTCTGTAATCTGTACATTATCCGTGGGCACCACTCGGGTAGGATCGCCAATGCACTTCCGTAGCATAGATACGTGAAAACCCGGATGGACAGACTCCAATTCTGAGGGCAACTCTAACTCATAAGCTACTTGGCCCACTCTCCGAATGATCCTATAAGGCCCAATATACCGTGGGCTAAGCTTGCGTTCCTTGCCAAACCTCATCACGCCCTTCATAGGTGATACCTTTAAGAATACCCAGTCATTAATCCTGAACTCTAAGTCTCATCGCCGCACGTCAGAATATGACTTCTGACGACTCTGAGCTGTCAACAGTCGCTCCCAGATAAACTTTACTTTCTCTATGGCCTGTTGAACCAGGTCTGGCCCATATAACCCAGATTCCCCAACATCAAACCACCCTATAGGAGATCTGCACTTATGCCCATACAAAGCCTCATACGGAGCCATCTGAATACTGGAGTGGTAACTGTTATTATATGCAAACTCGATAAGAGGTAGATGTTCATCCCAACTTCTTTTAAAATCCAACACACATACTCGTAACATATCCTCGAGCGTCTGAATTGTGCGCTCGGCTTGTCCATCAGTCTGTGGATGAAAAGCTGTGCTGAGATTCACCTGAGTCCCTAGACCTCTCTGAAATGACCTCCAAAAATGTGCTGTAAACTGAGCCCCACAGTCAGATATAATAGAAACTGGTACTCCGTGTAGCCGCACTATCTCCTTAATATATAACTTTGCATAATCTTCTGCTGTATATGTAGATCTGACCGGTAGGAAGTGAGCTGATTTCGTGAGCCTATCGACTATCACCCATATGGAATTGAACTTATGATTAGAACGAGGTAAACCCATGATAAAGTCTATGTTTATCGCCTCCCATTTCCATGTCGGGATCTCTATAGTCTGCATTAGCCCTCCAGGCTTCTGGTGTTCTACCTTCACTTGCTGGCAACTAGTACATTGGGCGACAAACTCAGCAATGTTCTTCTTCATATCGTTCCACCAGTACACATCCTTAATGTCATGATACATCTTCGTCGACCCAGGATGGATGGAATACCATGAATAATGTGCTTCTGACATAATCCCGTCTCGTAGCCCTGCTAAATCTGGAACACACAAACGACCCCTATATCTGAGAACCCCATCTCCCTTTAGCTCTAACAATGGCTTCTTCTGCTGCGGAACTCGCTCTCTCAACTCGACCAACTCTGGGTCCTCGTACTGCCTTTCCTTGACTTCCGCTATGAGGGATGATTTTGTAGTGTTTTGGAGTACAACTCCACCATCCTCATAATCTACTAACCGAACCCCCAACGAAGACAATTGATGAATCTCTCTAGCTAATTGTCTTTTCTCGGGATCTACATGTGCTAAGCTACCCATAGATCGGCGACTTAATGCATCTGCTACAACATTAGCTTTCCCTGGATGGTAGAGAATGTTAACATCATAATCTTTTAATAACTCAAGCCATCGCCTCTGTCGCAAATTCAACTCTTTCTGCTTGAAGATATATTGTAGGCTTTTATGATTAGTAAATACATCAACATGAACACCATATAAATAATGCCGCCATATCTTAAGTGCATGGACAACCGCAGCTAACTCGAGGTCGTGGGTCGGATAATTCCTCTCGTGCTTCCTCAACTGCCTTAAAGCATACGCAATTACCTTCCCATGTTGCATCAGGACACATCCTAACCCGACACCTGATGCATCACAATACACGGCATAACCCTCTAGACCCTCTGGAAGTGTTAGAACTGCAGCTGAGGTCAACCTATTCTTAAGCTCTTGGAAACTCCGCTCGCAAGCCTCTGTCCATTGAAACTTAGTTTCTTTCTGTGTCAACTTCGTCAATGGTGCCGAAAGGGAAGAAAAACCCTCTACGAACCTCCGATAGTATCCTGCTAAGCCTAGAAATCTACGAACCTCTGTCGGAGTGGTAGGTCTAGGCCAAGATTTCACGGCCTCAATCTTCTGAGTGTCCACCTTTATCCCTTCATCTGATACAATATGCCCCAAGAATGCTACAGACTTCAACTAGAACTCACATTTAGAAAACTTAGCATACAACTTACGATCACGGAGGGTTTGGAGTACCGCTCGTAGGTGGTCCGCATGCTCATCCTCTGAACGGGAATAAACCAGAATATCATCAATAAATACTATCACGAACAGATCTAAAAATGGCCAGAATAGGCTATTCATCAAGTCCATAAATACAGCGGGTGCATTAGTCAACCCGAAGGACATGACAAGGAACTCGAAGTGGCCATATCGGGTCCTGAAGGCTGTCTTCGGAATATCTTTTTCCCGAACTCTGACCTGGTGGTACCCCGACCTCAAATCTATCTTTGAAAAGCATCTAGCCCCTGCAACCGATCAAACAAGTCATCGATCCTTGGAAGTGGATACTTATTCTTAATAGTTACCTTGTTCAGCTGCCTATAATCGATACACATCCTCAGCGAGCCGTCTTTCTTCCGCACAAATAGTACTGGTGCACCCCAAGGTGAGGTACTGGGCCTGATGTAACCTTTCTCCAGCAAATCTTTTAACTGCTCCTTCAACTCCTTCAATTCGCCAGGTGCCATTCTATATGGAGGGACGGATATTGGTTGAGTTCCTGGAAGCAAATCGATGCTAAAATCAATCTCTCGCTCTGGAGGAATACCTGGAAGCTCATCTGGAAACACATCTGCATACTCTTTGACTACGGGAATAGACTGAAGTGTAGGTATCTCAGCATCTGCATCTCTAACTCGCACAATATGATAAATGCACCCTTTTGCGATCATTTTCATTGCCTTCAAATAGGAAATAAACCTACCTCTGGGTGTTGGTGTATTACCTACCCATTCAAGGACTGGCTCACCCGAAAAATGAAATCTGGCTGCCTTTGCTCGGCAATCAACTGTGGCATAGCAAGCTGCCAACCAGTCCATGCCCATGATAGCATCAAAATCCATCATCTCTAGCTCAACTAGGTCAGCTGAGGTCTGACGACTACAAATTGTCACCGTACAACCTCGGTAAACCCGTCTAGCAATAATCGATTCTCCGACCGGTGTAGATACCGCAAAAGGATCACTTAGTATTTCAGGCACTATACCAAACTTTCTCGCGACAAATGGGGTAATATACGATAAAGTAGATCCTGGGTCTATCAAAGCATAAGCATCGTGAAAGCAAATGGTTAATATACCTGTCACAACGTCTAGTGAAGACTCCTGGTCCTGTCGACCCGCTAAAGCATAGATACGGTTCTGATTACCACTTGAACTGGAACCTCTACCTCTGCCCCGACCTCTACCAGCCGAAGACTGAGACTCACGCCCTGAAGGATGCACGGACATAGATGATCCTGTTGCTGAACTCGCTGGTTGTGCCATTCCCCCCGAATCTCTATTTGGGCAATCCCGCATCATATGCCCTGGACGCCCACATGTATAACAAGCATCAGAACCTGCTTCGGCATTGGCCCAAGTGTCCTCTACCACAGATGTCACACCGTGGAGGAAATGACCATGTCTGCGCAGATCCTCGCTGTTGCTGCAAACCCGATGCTCGTGAGCTCTCACCTGGTCCTGACTGAGTATAGCGGTCATACCTGTAACCCTGTAACCGAGGTGGCGGAGGCCTAGATAGCCGTCTGAAGTACTGGGTCCTATAACTACCCTGAGATTGCTCCTGAGACCTGGGAAATCTCATCCTCTTACGTTGCCCTTGCTCAGCCCTCTCTGTACCCTGCTGCCAATGCCTACCCCTTTCTATATTCTGGGCGAATGCCTGAATCCGGGAGATATCCATACTATCCTGCAATGCAGCGGTGGCACATGCCTCGGTTAACTCTGGGGCTAACCCTGCTATAAACCTGTGAATCCTGTCCCGCATAGTAGCAACTATGGATGGTGCATATCTGGCCAATGAGTCAAAACGGAGACTATACTCTCAAACACTCATATTACCCTGCTTAAGGGCTAGAAACTGATCGACTCGAGCCTGTCGGATCTCCCGTGGTAAGTACTGGTCAAGGAAGGCATCTGAAAAATTCTCCCAAATAGCTGGAGGTGCATCACATCCCCTGGACCTCTCCCATCCCTCGTACCAAAGGATGGCTTTATCTCGGAGTCGAAAAGCTGCTAGCTCAACTGCCTTTTTCTCCGTGGCATGCATAACACGAAAGATCCTGTGAAGCTGATCTATGAAATCCTGCGGGTCCTCCCTCTGATCTGTCCCCGTGAACTCTGGGGGACTCAAAGCAATAAACTCTCGGACCCTTGAACTCCCAGACCCCTCAGAAGTTCCTGCACTAGCTGATGCCCTAGCCTGTTGCTGGGTAGCTACCAACTGTGTCAACAAATGCATCGCACTCCTCAAGTCCTGATCTGATGGAAGTGGAGGGGGAATTGGATGTGCGGTTTCCCTAGGAATCTCCGTAGTTGGTGGAGGAGCCGGTAATGGCTGAGTAGGGGTCTCACCTTGAGCCTCAGACTGGGCCCCATCTACTGGGGGTACCCTGTTGGTCCCCTCACCTACTGCTGTATCTCTCCTCTGGCTAGCCGTAGTCTTCCTAGTCACCGTCATCTGTGCATGCAAACACCAACACATAAGTTTAATTCAAATTTCCTATAACTCAGTTCTGTAGCACGATTTAGATTTCAAAGAAGGGTAACCAACTCCTAAATGCCCTGTAGTGCCCTGCTTATATAATGTGGTGCACAACACATCTATAAACAAGACCCTACTAGACACGGCTTGTAGACTCCCTAGGACAGAACTGCTCTGATACCAAGTTTGTCACGCCCCGAACCTAGGAGCGAGACAAGCACCCGGTGCCTCACCTAACCTGGCGTACCAAATTGCGACTAAGGGACTCTGAACACATAATGTCATACTTTGGCCATGGGGCCACCTTGCAAGACAATTTGTGAAGCAAAATATAAAACTGAATAAAAACTAGCGCTAACTAAACATCAATATGAAGCTAGGCTGAAAAGGCCGTCATAGCTACTACAGCTGACAAACTACCAAATTATACATACCAGGCCTACAAACCCAACATACTGCACTAACCAACAGGATATGTCTACAAGCCTCTACTGATAGATGTACTATGATCGGAACAGGCCCCGACCTACCCATAACATATATACAGATATACATAAGATGTACACAACACTCTAGACCTGGCAACTCCGAAAGACGTGGAGCTTACCGATCAGGTTGAACTCGGAAAACACCTACTGAGGAGATCTACTCATCTGTATATCTGAACCTGCATGCATGAAATGCAGCGTCCCCGGAAAAGGGACGTCAGTATGAAATAATGTACCGAGTATGTAAGGCAATAACATAACTGAAAATCAAAACTGAACTGATAATATAATAACTGGAAGTAACTGGGAGTCAAAGATGATCTGGAGATATACTTACCTGCTGATACTGACTCAACTCGTTCAATATAGTAAGTAAAATAATTGTACGGCCTTATAAGGCTCGGTATATATATAACTGCTCTGCCATAGTAGGCTCGCTCATAGGCGCTCGGCCATACTAGGCTATGTATCTCGACCATGCTGGGCTCGCTCATAGGCGCTCGGCCACAGTAGGCTCGGTATATAACTTTCCATCTGATCAGAGGTTGCCCAATAGGGGCCTGCCCATCGATTATAGCTCGATGGTAATGAAAATACTGTAATACTGTATATATAGGCTTGCTGCTCTCTTGACTGGAAGAAGACAATACTAAAATTGAATATAGAGTCTCGATAAGGAATAATATTGTAACTTATGAGACTAGAATAGTGTGAATAAATTCATAAATATGAACTTCTCTTTTTGTCTCATTACTAACACATGTAGCTACGAGATCATGCCAAAATGAAGGAAGGCTTAGCCTTAACATACCTTATCACAATCTTTCCAATCACCAAGTTGAACTCACCTCTTCGCACCTTAATCTACAAGAATGATAATAATACTATCGTTAAGTTACGAAAGGTACAACTATCGCACAACGAACGACAAACCTATTTTGTATTAAAATGGGCAGCATCTCCCCTATAATCCTTACTTCCTCCAAATTCAAGATAACACCAACAATACAAGAACAGAACAATAATAACATATATACATTATTTTCCAGCCCTATATACACCATCAAATACTACAAAACAGCCCAACACACCCCAATCTCTTCGTACACAAAACGACCACCGTAGTAGTGTCAAACGACCCGGAAATATTTTGACGAACGACCAGCCAACCACCCTACATTTATATGGTGTTTATAAACCCCCTTCCTCCTCCAAAACTCCACAAAATAGTAGTAAAACACGCAGCCCAACAGCAATACAAAACAGTCCACAAAACAGTCCGCTACAAGTGAATAACTCGAACCCACGGCTTCCGATCACCGTCCCGTGAGTTCTTACAAGTATAGAACGACTTACCATGAATTTACAGAAGAAAAACTGGATGAAAGAGAGCAGTAAACTCACCTTATTTGTTGGATAACTCAGCTCCTATCTTGGTTCTTCAAACTCTAGGTTTTACCTCCAATTAAAACTTGAAAGGGAGAGAAAATCAATTAGGGTTTGTGGGAAATTTTTGGGAGGATTCTTTGCAGAGCTTATGTCTGGTTATTATGCTCTATTTTAAGTATAATATATGAAGAAAATAGGCCCTTAAAAGGCCTCTTTGGACGACCCGAAATGGCTCATTTTTTTGGGCTCTCATTTAAGCAAGTAAGTGACACACCTACTTGTCACCTAGCAGCTTGCGCAGTATCGCACAAATGCCCATATCTTTCTACTCCAATATCGTATTGACAAACGGTTTAATGCGTTGGAAAATAGACTCATAGATCTTTAATTTGATGGGTGGAACACCCCATAACTCTAAGTATATTAGGGGAAAATAGCAGTTACATTTGACCCAAAGTTTCAGTAAAACTTATGAATGTAACTTGTGATGACTTTCATCGACTTTTGTTCCACAACTCTTTTGACTTCAAAACATAACACACGGATGTCATACGACTAATATAAGTCATAACATAATCTCCTTATCATGTTAATCACCCTAGTCTCACCCCAAAGGTACATGTTATAACATTTCCAACTTGTCGACTTTCGACGAAACATTATTTTATTTAATTGCTTTAGCTTCTGAACTGTCCAACCCTCTTTGTACTTGTTGTTCATGATCTTCAATATTTGTAACCTCAGAGGTAACATGATTAACTTACTTTATATACTTTTAAATATTATCTCATTTTTGGTCCTACATTAGTTTGCTTACGATGCATTTTTATGTACGAAAATATAGGGTGTAACAACTGCCCTGGCCTGTCTAGGTGTATTTGGGCCTGCTGTAGGCTCCCTATAGTTACACTTACTTTGTAATTTATTTATTAAATTCTGGTCTATAATAATTATTTTTAATAATAATTCTGGCGTGTTAGTGAAATTGGGAAGGGGTTCCTATTTTACATTTGCAATAAGTTTGGTAGAAATCCTGCCTATAGGTTCAACAATGTGTTATCATATGTGATGTGATAGAAATCATACCTATAGGTACTTTATTATGTTCAGTCATTATGTGCTAGCAGCTATGTCCATAGGTTCAATGCTTGGTTCACTTATGTTCTTGTATGATCCAATATGTATGCAAATTTTTGTTTACGCACTGTTCTGATCAAATTATAGAAATCATGCATATAGGATCTAAAACTGGATCAAATTGTAGAAAGCATGCCTATAGGTTCGAACCAATTTAATTTCTGCATGTTTATTCATGAGTTTCCAAATACTGTATTTTCACCCCCGCTGGAAAACATGCTTATAGGGCTAAAACAAATAATTTTGGGTCTGTTTCTGTGACTTGCCACTATTTACTGTCGCATAAAACACCTAGATACCATGCTAATAGGCTTAATCGTATTATGCTAAAATCAGTAGGCAAATTTATGTAGGTTCTAATAATCGTATTAAGAAATTGATTTTATACACGTCTGCCTGCTCGTTCATTCAATATCACATAGATATCCTGCCTATAGGATTCTGTAATTAATAAAATCTGTCAATGCTAATCAGTTTGGCGTGCAATTGATGTCAAAATGCGGAGGCTAAATTGAGCCCATACTTGTTTCTATTTGAGAGTCCTAACTGTTTTTGTCTGTCGCTTAATATTTTTTTCTTTTGAGCAACCTAAGTTAAGGTCTAGAACCACCCTAAAATAGAGGTCCAAATGCCTTCTGGACCATAGGCATGGGACGGGTAGTGCACGCATAGGGCAAGGCTTAGAATTAAATAAAGCGCTTTAGGTAAACAACTTAAAGATAATAATCGGGTAGCATGAGATGATAGTCTATGCTCGCTGAATAATATGAGTAACACCCCATCTTGAGGGAGTTACGAAATATTATTTATGTTGTACGGGGTGATCTTTTAGGGTAAAAAACTTAGGATCCCCCCATTCCTGTTAAAATATTTTTTGTTTGTCCAAACCGTTTCTTTTCTCTTAGACTAATTCACATAATTCGTGTTCGACCGGGATCCACCGTTGTGGACCTCGAGGAATGTATAACACCTTCTCTTCGAGGTAATTTGAGCCCTTAATCGATCTTTGGTGATGTAAACTAGTAAACCCAAGTCATTTAAAAATAGGTGCCCTAACGCACCTTAATCCGTTAGGTGGCGACTCTCTCTTTTGAATAACCCTTCCTTTAAAAGAGTTGTCAATGTCGAAACCCGATTTCACGAGAAAAAGGGGGCGCGACAGCATGTCGACTCTGCTGGGGATATTTAGGCTCTTACTGTTGCGAACTTGGTCTATTTAAATGTCTCTCCCGATAAGCGTGTCTTTATTATTTTGCTGATACTTGAACATCCCGCTCCCATTCTCCCACTTATTGCGACATGCACACCCTCTTCCCTATTTCCCCTTTTATATGAACTTACATGCAACTCATCGCTTAATCTGGTTACTATATGGCTCCAACTTTTTAAATTTTGTCATATCATGAATTTCCCGATCCTTACCCCTTTATTGCTTTATTACAATTTTATACGAACTAACTTCTTCCCTATTTTCTTTCTTTTATGTCTTCACATTTATTAAATACTGCATTTATCACTTTTATCATGCAAAATACTTAACAACGTGTTGTTTTATCTTTGCATAAAGCATGCTTTACATCATATTCCACTCGTGCGCAATTAATACCATAGCGACACTTGATGAGTGTCCACGCTCTTCCTATATTACCCTTTTTAAAATTTGTAAAGGCTTATTTGCGGTAAAACTAGTCGATCAGTGGTGCAATCGACGGTCCCATGCCTTCCCCTCTCAAGTTGTCCACTTGAGGGTACCGGTCCAGACTCTTCTAGAAACCCCCACTCTAATATTAACTGTGCATGCATCATGTCTAAAACTAGTATGGGTTAGAACGATGTCCGCGTAATAACTCTCTAAGGCAAGCCTTGTCCAAAGCCCATCGAGGTTTCCATAATCCCAACAGGCACGATCATGATATGTGCATTATTTGGAGAAAACGTGCCGATATGCTAATCATTAATGTGTAAATGGTCGAATCCGGAGGGGGAAAGGGATAACTTTATTTGTTTTGCAGAAATGAGACGCAAAGTCCCCAGGTTCGGCATGGTTCAAAGTATCCCACCTTTGTTGCTAGATTGGTGGGAAAATCTTTTGCCAAGCGATAAAAACCATGTGAAAAGAGTTCTTGGAAATTTACCTTCTTTGTTGGACATTCAGCCAAACAATGTACTGATCGAGCCCGCTACTATGTTCTGGGATGAGAAGAGGGCCGTCTTTCGTTTTGGTGATATAGAAATGACTCTCCTTCTAGAGGAAATAGGAGGCTTTGCTGGGCTTCCTTGGGACAGCCCTGGTCTGTTGGTACTAGAAAATCGCACGTCTCGAGGTTTTCTGAAAATGATGGGTTTCAGGAAAAATAATGAGTTAGTATGTCTGAAGAAATCTTACATACCATTCGACTTCCTTTACGAGTGTTATGGGTACAACAAGTCCAACCGTCTTTATCATGATGAATTTGCTATCACCTCTCTGGGTTGGACTCATCACCGGGTTTTTGTGTTCATTATCTGTTTTCTGGGGATGTTGGTATTCCCAATACAAGGAGAAATGATTCACACTCGCTTAGCTATGGTTACTAAGACCCTAATGGAAGGAATTGAAGGACAGACTTACACTATTATCCCAATGATCGTAGCGGAGATATACCGAGCCTTGGACCGTTGCAAAAGAGGATATAGGCATTTTGAGGGTTGCAATCTGTTACTGCAAATATGGATGTTGGAACATCTTCAAAGGGGACAATACCGTCAAGAATTTCCGCGGCGACCATGGAATGACCACATAGCCTTTCACCATCTGAAAAAAATGACTTTTATCCCAGACAGGTTTGCACAACTGGGAAACGCAGTGAGTTGGGTACATTTCTTTAGCAATTTGACTGATGACAAGCTACATTGGATGTTCGAGTAGTTCCCTAGCAGTGAATTCATCATCAGGTCGAGAGATGTTCCTCATCTAGTGCTAATTGAATTAAGGGGAATCTATCCTTATGCTCCTATCAGAGTCATAAGGCAAGCTGGGAGAAAACAGGTTATACCACGAGTTTCCAAAATGGTTCATTACAAGGCAGACTTCCAAGGGAATGCCATTCTGTTCAAATGCGAGGCACAACACATGTGGCATCAAAAGATTATTGTAGAGAAAGATACCGTCGAGCCAGACAGGTATCATGCCGGCCATTTGTACTTCTACCCATCATGGTTGGTCGATGACATAGCAGGAGAGGTCAAGCCATCGGTTGATTTGAGGAATAGAGTCATAGACGACGCTGCTGAAGTACAAGTCAAATACAGGAGGTTTGCACAAAAGGGTCTTTGAATTCGAGTCCAGGCATTTGGAGCAACATAAAGTAGACATGGAAGCAATCAATGAATGGAGAGGAATCGCTACTAAATCAATAGAAAGGTTGGAGTATTTGGAGCAGGGTTTGATGGAACTTGAGGGGAAGATGAGGAAAAGGGTCTCGGATTGTCAGAACGTAGAGAGCATTGAGGGAGGACATCTAGCAAGGGCGTATCTGCTATTGGACATGCGCGACCTGGGGAATCTCATTGACGAGGCTAAGAAGGCCAAGCTTGGAGAAGGTCCCTCTGGGACCAAGTAGATTGGGGGTGATGTTTTCTAAATTTGTTTTAGAATTTGATTGTAGTAAGGCAAATGCCACTAGTGAATCTTTATAATTATTATCGTTTTAGTAGAGATTTGGTCTATTTATCATATTAATGAAATGATGCAGTTATCGGCATTGAGTTTTCTCCAAAGCTATACGTCGCTAGGCCTACCTCGGGCATGATGAGGTCCCAAAATTAGGACGCAAATTCCACAATATGTGTTTAAATATCGTAAATATCCTTTTAATACTCTTTACTGACTTGTTTACCTTTTGTTTTTCTTCTTTTCTTTGTTTATTCCCATCCCCTAAGGTTGGTTTGTGCATACTTGCATCATCGGCATATCATACCAGATCTAGAGGTCCTCCACCTCCTCATCCTTCAAGTGATCCTAAGAACAAAGGAAAGGTTAAGATGGATGATTTGAGAGGGATCAGTAAAGACAACGCTACACATGCAGAGAATGTTGAGACTTCGGATGGTCGGAGTACTCCGGCACAAAACGACTTGGTTTTACGATTAGAGCAAAAGATACTGGAGTTACAAGGGGAACTTGAACAGGTCCGTAACTTGGCAACCTTTCCCTTACCCTAAATGTTCCCCACATCAACCAACAAAATGCCCAAAACTCAACACCTCCTCAAAACACACAAAACCAGCACCTGCAAAATCCTCCCGCACCTCATCAATACGCCACGCCTCCCCAAAATCCTAATCCTCCACCAGCACCAACTCCTCCACAATATCATCATCATCCGACCCAGTACCCACCAACTACCATATACCACACTCCTCAGAATGCACCGCAACCAACTCCTGACCCGCAAAACCCAACCAATGACCACCATTACACCCATATTCTCGGAGGCCACCAAAGTAATCCCATATATGTGGAAACCTTACCATACACCTCACAACAGACCTTATACATACCCGAATCTGCTAAGAAGGACTTGCTCATCAAGAACATGGCAGAAGAACTCAAGAAACTTACCGGCAGGGTTCAAAATGTCGAAGAGGGCAAAGGCGCTGAGGGTTTAAATTATGAAGATTTGTGTATTCAGCCGGATGTAGAACTGCCAGAGGGTTATAAACCTCCCAAGTTCGAAATGTTCGATGAAACAGGTGATCCGAAGGTGCACTTGAGAACATATTGTGACAAGCTTGTAGGAGTTGGTATAGATGAAAGAATCCGCATGAAGCTGTTCATGAGAAGCCTCACTGCAGACGCCCTGTCTTGGTACATCAGTCAAAACCCAAAGAAATGGGTTAATTGGGTAAGCATGACATCAGATTTCATGGATCGGTTCAGGTTTAACACAGAAAACGCACCAGACATTTTTTACATTCATAATCTCAAGAAGAAGCAGGCGGAAACTTTTCACGAGTATGCTACTTGGTGGAGGTTTGAAGCTGTAAAAGTAAGGCTAGCGCTGGAAGAAGAGCAGATGAATAAGTTCTTCATTAGAGCTCAGGATCCGCAATACTACAAAAGATTGATGGTTATTGAGAACCATAAATTTTTTGATATCATCAAGTTGGGAGAGAGAATAGAAGAAGGGTTCAAAAGCGGAATGGTGACAAATTTTGAAGCACTCCAAGCCACAAATAAGGCCCTGCAGTCAGGAGGTATCTCCAGGAAGAAAGAAGTAGGTGCACTAATGGTAGCCCAAGGTCCGAAGTCTCCTCTCACATACCAAACACCCTCACCCACATATCAGCCTTTACCTCCCAGATACCAACAACCTGCCACCACTTACCATACCTATAACACCCAACCAACATACTACCACTCACCACCAGCCCGCTAAAACTACCAAAAACCTAGACCAAATTTCGACCGCAGACCACCCAGACAATACACCCCAATTGCTGAACCTATAGACTAATTGTACGAGAGGCTGAAGGTTGCCAGTTATATCACTCCCATTCCCACTGTCGCTATGTAAAATTCCTCTTAATGGGTCAATCCAAATAAGACACGTGCCTATCACTCAAGCATGAAAGGGTATACTATTGATGAGTGTCGTACTTTGAAGGATAAGATTCAGACATTAATTGACACCAAAGTCATACAGGCAAAGGAGGTTGTACCTAATATCCATAACAATCCTCTCCCGGATCACTGGGGCGGAGGGGTAAACATGATAGAGACCGATGAAGAATGGGACTTAGAGGGGTAAATTGGACTCATTCGAGAAAGGGATAATCCTGAAACATCTCCAGTCACTCTCACACCTATCATGGTACAAACTCAAGCACCAATCGAAGTTGAGGTAGTAGCACCAACTCCGTTTAAGGTTGAAGTAACAACATCCTTCACCGTGATGGTATCACCTACACTGTCTTATAAGTCTAATACCATGGGATTATGTTGCAAAAGGAAGAAGGAAAGGAAAGGGGAAAATGGAAGAAACTGGTGCAGCACAAGGTATGACCAGAACTGGTAGGGTTTACACGCCCGAACATTTGGGGGGAACAAGTAAATAAGCCGCTTCCAAGCAGCCCATCATTGAAACCAGCCTGGATGATCTTTGGAGAAACGTGCAAGCAAGGGAGTATTCTGTGGTTGATCATTTGAACAAACCCCTGCTCAGATATCCATTCTATCACTACTGCAGAATTCTGAGGCACACAGGAACTAGTTGATGAAAGTGTTGAATGAGGCTTATGTACCCAACAACATTACAAGTGGATAAATGGGAAATATGATAGGACAAGTGTTGGAAAGCCACAAGATCACTTTTCATGAAGACGAGCTACCACCAGAAGGACTAGGTCACAATAGGGAACTGCATATCACAGTGTAGTTTGAGGATAAGTTCATTGCCAGAGTCCTGATAGATACGGGTTCGAGTCTTTACATATGTCCACTAACTACTCTAAAAAGATTGGGTAAAGTCCTGCACGAGATACGAGCAGGAAATATGAATGTGAAAGCATTTGATGGGTCCACAATTGGGGAAACCAACCTCAGCCTACAGATGGGCCCAACCTAGTTTGATGTTGAGTTTCAAGTGTTGGACATAACTGCTACCTACAACCTATTGTTGGGATGACCTTGGATACATGCCGCTGGGGCTGTAGCTTCTACTCTACATCAGGTCATGAAGTTTGAGTTGAACCATCAGGAAGTGATCATCCATGGGGACAGATGTAATCCCATTTACATCAGTCAAATTGTTCCAGTCATCGAGAATAGAAGGAAGTTGGGTGGAGAAACATACCATCATATCGAGCGCATCAACACAATTAAAAAGGACAAATAGTGGAGCAGTAAGATAGAAGGAATATTGGCATAGACAGGGTATGAGCCTGGCAAAGGTCTCGGTAAGAATCTCCAGGGGATCACCCAACCAATACAGCTAAAGCGTCACGTCACAACTTTTGGGCTTGGGTATGAATACACCTGGAACGATGAGTTATTCACTTGTAGCGGACTGTTTTGTGGACTGTTTTGTATTGCTGTTGGGCTGCGTGTTTTACTACTATTTTGTGGAGTTTTGGAGGAGGAAGGGGGTTTATAAACACCATATAAATGTAGGGTGGTTGGCTGGTCGTTCGTCAAAACATTTCCGGGTCGTTTGACACTACTACGGTGGTCGTTTTGTGTACGAAGAGATTGGGGTGTGTTGGGCTGTTTTGTAGTATTTGATGGTGTACATAGGGCTGGAAAATGATGTATATATGTTGTTATTGTTCTGTTCTTGTATTGTTGGTGTTATCTTGAATTTGGAGGAAGTAAGGATTATAGGGGAGATGCTGCCCGTTTTAATACAAAATAGGTTTGTCGTTCGTTGTGCGATAGTTGTACCTTTCGTAACTTAACGATAGTATTATTATCATTCTTGTAGATTAAGGTGCGAAGAGGTGAGTTCAACTTGGTGATTGGAAAGATTGTGATAAGGTATGTTAAGGCTAAGCCTTCCTTCATTTTGGCATGATCTCGTAGCTACATGTGTTAGTAATGAGACAAAAAGAGAAGTTCATATTTATGAATTTATTCACACTATTCTAGTCTCATAAGTTACAATATTATTCCTTATCGAGACTCTATATTCAATTTTAGTATTGTCTTCTTCCAGTCAAGAGAGCAGCAAGCCTATATATACAGTATTACAGTATTTTCATTACCATCAAGCTATAATCGATGGGCAGGCCCCTATTGGGCAACCTCTGATCAGATGGAAAGTTATATACCGAGCCTACTGTGGCCGAGAGCCTATGAGCGAGCCCAGCATGGTCGAGATACATAGCCTAGTATGGCCGAACGCCTATGAGCGAGCCTACTATGGCAGAGCAGTTATATATATACCGAGCCTTATAAGGCCGTACAATTATTTTACTTACTATATTGAAGGAGTTGAGTCAGTATCAGCAGGTAAGTATATCTCCAGATCATCTTTGACTCCCAGTTACTTCCAGTTATTATATTATCAGTTCAGTTTCGATTTTCAGTTATGTTATTGCCTTACATACTCGGTACATTATTTCGTACTGACGTCCCTTTTCCGGGGACGCTGCATTTCATGCATGCAGGTTCAGATAGACAGACGAGTAGATCTCCTCAGTAGGTGTTTCCTGAGTTCAGCCTGATCGGTAAAGCTCCACGTCTTTCGGAGTTGCCAGGTCTAGAGTGTTGTGTACATCTTATGTATATCTGTATATATGTTATGGGTAGGTCGGGGCCCTGTTCCGATCATAGTACATCTATCAGTAGAGGCTTGTAGACATATCCTGTTGGTTAGTGCAGTATGTTGGGTTTGTAGGCCTAGTATGTATAATTTGGTAGTTTGTCAGCTGTAGTAGCTATGACGGCCTTTTCAGCCTAGCTTCATATTGATGTTTAGTTAGCGCTAGTTTCCATTCAGTTTTATATTTTGCTTCACAAATTATCTTGCAAGGTGGCCCCATGGCCAAAGTATGACATTATGTGTTCAGAGTCCCTTAGTCGCAATTTGGTACGCCAGGTTAGGTGAGGCACCGGGTGCTTGTCTCGCTCCTAGGTTCGGGGCGTGACAGCAGTGCTCACACTAGAGAGATCATAGGACAGAACTTAATTAGCCTTGGCTTTCAGCCGGCTAGGAGTAAGAATTCAGAAGCATCAGGGGAGTAGAATGGGATTAAGGAATCTACTAAAGGACAGAATTACATATTGAGCATATATGAACAAATAGTATACATGCTTAAACCTAAGCAGACTTAATCAATTTTTAGGAATTAAATCAATCACATGCTAACAAGGCAAGTTCATAAACAGATTCATAGTGATAACAGAAGATCTAGATTAGACTAAGTGCAGGAACTAGTGTCATAAGAAGGGATCCCATTAACTAGCAATAGGTCAGGACATATTAAAACTGATTAAGGCAGTTACTAGAGGTGTCATAACAAAGTCAAACAGGCCACATTATAACAGGTTCAACAAACAGGCTTATAAATCTGTTAATGCACACATCTATACATGGTTAACCAGTCCACAGGAAAAGGTATGAGAGCATGTTTATAAACAGGTTCATAACATACTTAGCTTTAAAAGATAGTCATCAATAACATAGAGCTTAAGCAGAATTTCATTAATCAACTCAAAATAGGTTCAAACATGTCTCAAACTATAAGTAATAGCATTTAGGATGACATAGTCTAATTGAAATAACACGTTGAGCAAATAATCATAGTGAAATGGCAGAGGGTCCAATAACTCACCAGTTGAGATGAAGGAGGGAAGAAAGGGATCCAACAATGTGGTAAATATCACCAACATAAGCAAGAAATTGGAGATTTCTGGCCTTGTCTTTCAGCCGGCCAAGAATCAGAATACAGAATGAGATTATTCAAGAGTGGAAGCACACAACTTTGTTATAGTAGTGAAAGATTTTCGAACTCAGAACTTCCAAGTCTTTTTTTAAAAAAAAGGGAGTGGGGTGGGGTTTAAATAGTGCAGGGATTAGAACATAAACATGGAAAATAACTGGTTTAAACACCAAAAAGGGCAAGTACTTAAATCAGTAAAATTGAAACCCTAAATTTTAGGTAAAAAATACACAAGATTGGCAGAAAATAAGGCAAAGAATCACATAATGTGTACAATGAACATAGACAGGAAATTATTCACAAGAAGCACAGAGTAGAACCTGATTTGGTTCAAGTAAAAAAAAGGTATGAAACCCTAATTTGGGTAAGTAAAAGAAATCAACAGAAATAGGCAGATTCATGTGTAGTAGAATGAATATTGACGAAATAATGCTAAAAATTAAGCTTGAACTAGTTTTGGTTCGAATCAAAAGAGAATCTGAAACCCTAACCTTAGGGAATCAGCAAGATACAACAAATCGGGCTTACATGGTTCAAAGTAATGCGTTTGGACTTAAGGCAGTCCAGATTTAAGAGGTAAAGATCGATTTGGATAGAATCAAAGATGGGGTACTTGCCATGTTTAGGCAAGTACCTAAGTTATTCCATAAAATAGCACCAAATAAGGGAAATATCTTGAGATGGTAGGTGAATGGGGAAAGAATCCCATTAGGAACGGGATTTGAGGGGGATTTTAGTGAGGCGGCAGGATTAGGGTTCATCAGAGGAGGGAAACAGAGGCGGCGGATTTGGGAAATGAGGGTTAGGGTTTGGGGGGTGGAGATATAAGGAAAGGGAGGGATCGTTTATGAGTCATTGATCATTTTTTATCAACGGCTGGGATTTGAGCGGACCGGGTTGGGTTTAATTGAGTGGGTAAGGGTAATTCGACCAGGGGTATTGGGCATGGGGTAATTGGGTAGGTTTGGGTAGTTTAGGTCCGAAAATTTAATTGAAAATTGGGGCCAGATTTTAAATACCCAATTTATTAAATAAAAAATTTATAAAGAAATGAATAAATAACAAAAATATCATTTGTGCATAAAAATGATTAAAAACAATTATTTAACATTATAAAATATAAAAAGTTATTTATTTTTTGCATAAATAAATAATTATAAGCATGTATGGGCTATTATTACAAAATATGCAATTTAGCCGTAAAAAATACAAACGTAATTATAAAAAATGTACTAAAATATTTAAGATATAATATGGGTGTAAATGATAAGTTTAGATGATAAAATCATCATAAAATAATTTATAAGGTAATTAATAGATATTTATATATAATAAAATGCAAAAATAAATTGATTTAAAGCCTTTAAAAATTATAGAAAATTATGAAAAATACTTATATATGCTTGTAGATCAAATGATGATGCATGTGCACTATCTTGAAAGTGTGTGTGTGTGTGTGTGTGTGTGTGTGTATATATATATATATATATATATATATATATATATATATATATATATATATATATTTGAAAAATATGAGGGAAAAATTGGGTATCAACAATTGCCCCTCTTTACCCGGGAAGGATGAAAGTGATAGATATTTCCTCTTCTTACAATTTGTTATTGGGCAGGCCCTGGATACCTATGTTAGGGGTCATGCCGTCTACCTTGCACCAATGCATAAAATTCGAGTAGGGATGCCAAGATATCGTGGTCCACGGCGAGTGGGGTAACTCTGCCTATTTGGAGTATGATGTCCCATTCATTGAGGGACTAGATGGAGTTGCCTTCCACGCTGTAGAAATCATGCAGGCTACTGAGGAGGAGGAGACTGAACATAATTCTGGAATGCAATCGTCGTACAGGTCCAAGATAGCTATAAGGGAGATGATGAAATATGGATACAAGCCAAGAACAGGGTTGGGAGCCAAGTCAGATGGGATCAGAGAACCGATTGAGCACACTGGGCAAAAAGGAAGGGCTGGCATAGGATATCAGCCCCCAAAAGGAAAAACTCGCAACGTTAGCTCGGGGAAAAAGGTTTTTGTGCCATAGCATGTTTCAGGACCGGGACAGAGTTCAATGCCCGAAGATGATATCATCGAAGGGATGGGAAAGTTATTCGTGAATATGATTGAAGAATGTTGTGAAGGAACTGACATCAAGACACCGACTATCAGGGATGCAGAACTAGGGGAAGAGCTGCAGAATTGAACAACCAGTCCATCTTTGGTTCGTCGGGAGTCTTGATAATATGGAACTATAAAACTTTTCTTTTGAAAGAACACGGTCAATTAAGGCTTGTACCGTGTATGTACCTTTTTGTCATTTGCCTCTTGTTAACACTTAAGACGTTCCCTTTTGATGAAATAAAAAGAATCTTTTTCTAAAAAATGCAATCTATTTTACTGCTTTATTTATACCTAGCTTTTCTTTTGATTAATCAAACTGATAAAATCGGGTTCCACGATTATGACATGTAACGAAACCGTTGAGCGCAACGATCCGGATTAAAATGAATATGATGAAAGTATGATGCCACACAATCTCCTGCAGGAGATCGAACAGCTCTAGAAATAGAAGAAGCCCAACCTCGAAGAAATGGAAGTAGTCAATCTTGGAAGTGAAGAAGACGTGAAAGAAACCAGAATCAACATTCACCTAAAAACTGAGCAAAAGGAAAAAATGATTGAGCTCCTCCGACAGTACGTCGACGTGTTCGCGTGGTCCTATGATGACACGCCAGGATTAAGCACCGATATTGTCTCGCATCAACTACCCACTGACCCTACCAGGCCGCCGGTCAAGCAGAAGCCCAGGAAGTTCAAACCAGATTTAAGCCTAAGGATAAAAGAAGAGGTGAACTAACAGATAGAGTCAAATGTAGTAAGGCTCACCAACTATCCAAGCTGGTTAGAAAATATCGTCCCAGTGCCCAAAAATGACGGAAAGATCAAAATATGTGTGGATTACTTGGATCTCAACAAAGCTAGTCCAAGGACGATTTCACCTTGTCAAATATCCATATTCTCATCGGCAACTGTGCGATGCATGAACTGCAGTTGTTTGTGGATTGTTTCACTTGATACCACCAGATCCTAATGCACAAGGAAAACACAGAGAAGACAACTTTCACCACTCCCTGCGGAGTCTACTATTATAGGGTTATATCGTTCGGTCTCAAAAACACCGGTGCCACCTACATGAGGGCCATGACGACCTTTTCTCATGATATGATTCATAAGGAGATCAAAGTGTGTGTGGATGATGTCATCATAAAATATCGAAAGAGCTCATAGCACTTGGACAACTTGAGGAAATTTTTCAAATGCCTATGAAGGTATGATTTGAAACTGAATACAGCAAAGTGTGTGTTCGGAGTCCCGGCTGGAAAACTATTAGGTTTTATTGTAAGCAAGAAAGGGATAGAACTAGATCCATTAAAAATCAAGGCCATCCAGGAATTACCACCACCAAAGAGAAAGAAAGATGTCATGAGTTTCTTGGGAAGATTGAATTACATTGGTCGCTTCATAGTCCAGTTCACAATAATATGTGAACCCATCTTCAAACTATTAAAGAAGGATGCTGCCACGAAATGGACGGAGGAATGCCAGAAAACCTTCAACAGAATCAAACAGTATCTTTCAAACCCACCAGTGTTGGTTCCCCCTGAACTAGGGAAATCATTATTGCTCTATTTTTCAGTCTTGGACAATGCCTTCGGCTGTGTATTGGGGCAGCACGATGACTCTGGGAGAAAGGAGCATGCCATCTACTACTTAAGCAAGAAGTTCACACCATGTGAAGCCAAGTATACTTTGATAGAACACACTTGTTGTGCTCTAACCTAGATTGCTCAGAAGCTAAGGCATTACATGTTAGCATACACCACACATCTGATATCTCAGCTCGATCCGCTCAAGTACATTTTTCATAAGCAAATGCCTACCGGGAAGCTAGCTAAGTGGCAAATTCTCCTCAGCGAATTTGACATTGTGTACATAACTCAGAAGGCTATCAAAGGACAAGCTTTATCTGACCACCTAGCCAAGACTCCGGTGGATGGGGATTACGAACCACTTACCACATATTTTCCCGATGAAGAGGTACTATTTTCCAGAGAAAATATTGCACAATCGTACCCTGGGTGGAGAATAGCTTTTGACGGAGAAGTAAATTTCAAAGGATTCGGAATTGGGGCAGTCCTAATTTCGGAATCTGGACAAAGGAGTCGTAATTTGGGCAGTCCTGATTTTGGAATCTGGCTAACATGAACCCGATCTTCGCAACCCAGGAGTACCTAGAAAATGCTACTAATGGTCAAAAGTGATCCCTCAAGAGGTTGGCAAACCACTTTTTCCTCAATGGGGAAATCTTGTATAGGAGGACCCCAGACTTAGGCTTGCTGAGATGTGTAGATGTTGCCGAAGCAATCAAACTATTGGAAATAATATATGCGAGGGCATGAGGACCCCACATGAACGGGTTCATGTTAGCCACGAATATTTTGAGAGCTGGATACTATTGGATGACTATGGAAAGTGACGGCGTCCGCTACGTGCAGAAATATCACCAGTTCCAGATTCACGGAGATTTCATCTGGACTCCAAAAAATGAGTTAAATATAATGGGTTTACCTCGCCGCCTGGGGAATGGACGTAATAGGACCCATAGAGCCTGTATCGTCAAATAGTGGACAATCACAGACAATGGCACGAGAAGCTATCTTTCGCTTTATTAAGTTATCGGGTTACCATGAGAATATCTACTATGGAAACGCCATGCATGTTGGTATACGGCACTGAAGAAGTGATACCTGCAAAAGCCAAAATTTTGTGCTTAAGAGTCATCCAAGAAGCAAAATTGGATGACGCAAAGTCAGGCAAGAACAACACATGCTCATTGACGAGAAATGAATAGATGTAGTATGTCATGGATAGCTATACCAGAATATGATGGTTAGTGCATTAAACAAAAGAGTGATGCCTCACCAATTCGCACTAAGGCAATTGGTTTTGAAGAAATTCTTTCCCCATCAAGATGAAGCTAAAGGGAAATTTGCACCAAACTGGAAAGGTCCTTACGTGGTCCACAAAGCATTGTCTAGTGGAGCTCTAATCTTAGCAGAAATGAATGGAAGAGTCAGCACAAAGCCAATCAACTTGGACATAATCAAGAGATATTACGCCTGAAGGTAGATATAGTTATGATTTTGATGTAACATAACTACATTCAACCTGACCTCCCACAGAGGGATACATAGGCAACCCACATAGGGTTCGGTTTCTCTCCCCTCTTTATTCTTGTAATAGAAAAAACAAATGTCATTTTTTTGTATGTTGTTCAGGAACTACGCCGAATTGATTTCCTCAGAAAGAAATACGTAGGTAATCCTCATCGGATTCAGTCATCTTTTGTAATTGAACTATGTTCTGGCCTGATTCCACTTGGATACGTAGGTTGTCTGAATCAGACTCTGCCGCTTTCATTTCTTAATCTCATAATCTTGCATCTCCTATAAACGAACTACATCCCGACCTAATTCCATTTTGGATACGTAGGCTACCTGAGTCAGGCTCGGACGTTTCATCACATTTCATCATTATCCCACGAACTACGTTCAGATCTAATTCCATTTGGATACGTAGGCAACCTAAAAGGGTTCGATCATAACCTTAGGAAAAATCTATAATGCATTAGTTTTAATTAGGACACAGTCGCAACGGCTAATAGCTGCGTTGTCAGAGATACCATGGAAGATCGACATCAACAGGACGAAGTTCTCAGAGAAATGCGGTCGCGTGCGAAGAACCTTTCATAATATGTCATAATCCGGGATGACGGCATTTGCCTTAAAATAAACAAGTATTTGCAGAATAATTTCTAAAAATATATAAAGTAATCTATTCCATCTACCGAACTTTGTGGTGCAATCATGTCAAAGGATGGGGCAAATCAATACCAGGGTCGACGCAAACCAAATACCCCACCCCCTACTAAGAAGTTTTCTTTGAGTGCAGGGTCAACAGGGAGTAAAGAATCGCTGGAACCACACTGGGGAAAATAATGGACCCTTCACTTGCCTAAGATTATCTCTCCCTCATGTTATTTAAATTTTCGAGCGCGGTTAAAGCTAACTCTTGAATTCTTTGCAGGTGCTTCAGAATCAGACAGCTGATACAGAAATCTGTAAATAGAAAAACCGTCTGCTCACTTAATCGGAGCATCTTGTACAAAATGAACATCGACTTCGCCAATCGAAGTCCTATAAATAGCAAACTGCCTGCTCAATCCATCGGAGTACCCTGTACAAATCACACGTCAGCTTTACCAATCGAAACCCTATATATAGCAAACCGTCAGCTCAATCAATCGAAGCGTCTTGTACAAATCAAACGTTGGCTTCGCCAACTGGAGCCTTGTATATAGAAAATGGCAAACTTCGTTAACAAAAAACACTTCGCAGCACCGCTCCATCAATCACGAATGCCGGAATAGACAATCGCGAACTTTGTCACCAATGTGCTGCCAATCGATGGCTGTAACTTAGCTTCGCAGTCAAGAGTATCTCTTGGGCATGCTTATATTTTATTTCGTTGTTACCTTGAATGTTTTAACATTTTTTTTGTGCAGCTTTAGGCATGATTTTGATCGCTCCCAAGCAGAGATTACTTTGCATTTTAGTGCAAAGCTCTCCCAATAAGCTGAGACGCACCCTGCAAATTAAGCTCTCCCAACAAGCAGAGACATTTCTCAGTGCAAAGCTCTCCGAGCAAGCGGAAACGCACTTTACTAATCAAGCTCTCCCAACAAGCGGAGATAATCTTCAAATGCTCTGACAGTTATGGAACGGTACCCAGCCCGGCTAACAAATCGAGTCAAAGGTCAAGTATCCCATCATCCCAATCCCAAAAAATGGCTCGCCGACAGTTAGGCATTATTATTCCTGCATCATTTACATCGCATCTTAATATTTCTGCATTACAACATATTAGTATGCATATATTTCATTTTGTTTTGCAGGAACAAACACCGCAGCGTGGAACTACTTCTTAGCAGCAGATCGAACTACAACATTATGGCGACAGCCAACCCAGTAGCTCAAGATCCCAACTCGAGATGACCAGCGAGCTCAAAATTTCGAATCATTCAAATCAGGCCGCAAAATTCAAGTTATCATGAGTGACCAATCTTCCGTCTCGCTGTATCATCACAATACGATACTGGGGCAATTCCAGCGAGTGTTGCTTTCCCAAAGTTCTTATTCTAGAACTACATGAGGCCTGATCCTCTTTAAGCCCGAGGTATGTAAGCAATTCAAAGCCGGAATTCGGCCCAATATTCCTAAATCTTCCCAGATTTCTCCCCTATTCAATCTTGTAATTCACCATCCTCATTTCCTGCAATACCAGCCTAAAGTCGGGACAAAATTAACTTTGGTTTAATTTCTTTGCCCGAAAACTCTTTCATCGTCTCCGGTCAAAAAGGGGCAATTGATGACGGCCAATTTTGACCCTCCCTTTTAAAGTTAATCTATTCACGCTTAATAATTTACAATAAATTTTTTAAAGGTATTTTTTAGTAATGAATATCTATTTTTTATGAATTAATTAAGTATTAGTTTCAAAATTAATTACATAGTATTAATATTATGTAATTATAAATATATTTACTATTATAAAATAACTTTTATATGTACATTGCATAGGTTTTATAATTTGATAAAATTATTCCTTAATTTCCAAAATTAGGCTTTTTTTTAAAATTTTGAAATTAGTGCTACAATTTGATATATGTGTCACTTATGGATAATTAAAATAATTAGTAACATATAGTAATTATAATTTTACCATATTTTATTGAATTTGTTAGGGTTATTTAAATTGATTTTAAAAGGGTTAAAACTAAAAGGCTATAAATGCAATTCCTTCATTAAAACTTAAGTGGCTATTCCCCAAATTAAAACCAGCCCAAATCGCAATTAACCCAGTCCAAACACCCCATCCCTTTCTAACTTGGCAAGTCATGCCATTCTCATTGAAACAATGAGAACACACCACGTCACCCATCTCCCACCCTCACAAAATAAACACAAATCAGCTGGGCTGCCCATCTCTCAAATCAACGGCCCACGTTTTAAGCCTATTTGCTCTTTAAATTTCAATTGCCCAAAGACTTAATCTCAGCCATCCGATCAAAGAGATCCAACAACCATTAATTTTTCTCATTAAATCATTTCTAAAATCCCTAAATATCAAAGCAATTGGAGTCGTTGATCAACAAATCCAATGGCTCCCGTTATATCTCCCAGTTTTAACTCAGAGATGGTCCTAACCTACCCAAAACCCTAATCATTTCCTACCATCCCATTTCCTTTTCCTCTCTCTTTTACCTCGTCTCCATGAACCGTCAATCTTCAAAGACCTTGCACAAATTTGTGCAAGGTCATTCAAAACCCCTATAAATCATCTCAAATGTCCCTGCTACACTATGATTCTTTCTTAATATTCCCTTTTTCAACCACAAATCCAAGACACCCAAATCTGAAACCCTAAATCTTAAAAGAGAAATCATTTGATTTTTCTCTCATAAGTCCAAATCGGAGCCTGAAATTACCACGTGCCTTCGTAATTCCGCAAATCCTGCTGCAAAATCCTTTTTTCAATCACAAATTTAAACGTCCAAATTCTGAAACCCTAGACTCAAGAATGCTACATCAAATACCCGCTTTTCCTTTGTGTTCCGTCAAATCTGAGCATGCATGGGGTCGTCTCAGAATTTATTATGAGGATTCGAAGGCCAGAGGTCAAACTCAGTGACCTCTGGATATTAGGGCTTTAACCACTGGTCCAAAACCCTCAATGATCAATCCCCTTTCTCAGGTAAAATCAACCTTGTTTTCCCTCTGTTTGTCTTATTTTAACTCGATTTGCTATCATCATATGCCATGCATCACTCTCCATTACTGATTTTGAATTCGTGAAGACCTAGAGCATTGTATACCACTACAAAAAGGGGTCTTTTATGTTCTTACTAATAGACAATCTAACACCAACAAACCAGAGCTATCTAAACACTGAACAGTCACAAATACTAAAAATTAGGGTTCCTGATATTTGGTCTCTTACTATTTTCTCTCTTTTGTTGAGTTCTTTGCTGGTTCAAGCTTGAAGTTTTTCTAGGATCTTTGAGCAACAAAGGGAATTTGTTTGGTGTGCTTCCCTTAAGAAGGACGGCACCTATCTTTCCCTTTACTTTTGTTCGCCTCTCTAAATGATTTAAATATGTCAATGTTAGGTTTTGTAGATTATAATTATGTTGTATGTGTTGGACATGTTTGATAATTATGTCTTGTTAGTATAATAATCCTTATGAGTAGTCTATTATGTTATGATTCCTTTAGTGATAATCGATTAAGTTGAATGATAATTATTGATCTTTGGTTCTGAGCTTTATTACAGTCTCCATGCCTAAATTCTATATGTTTATGTTTAATGTAAACTTCATTGTTCTTAGTGACTTACAATGAACTCATTCGTGTTTTATCACACAATCGAAATTTTATGAGTTTTAGAAGCTAATTGTGGTACTTGGTAGTTATCAAACCCTGAATTTATATAAGACTTGTATCCATATACCTTAACTTTAAATTTGAACTTACAATGTTCAAATAATTTCTTGTCTGCATGTGTTTGATAAACTGCCTTTGAGTTATCACTATGGACCGTATTCTATCTGATCACTCTCATTTATAAACCAATCATGTTCCTGTTTTCCTTTCACCAATGATATTGTTATAATGTCCATCTCTGCATATCATTTCCCTGCATTCTATATGTTTATGATCAAGTTCATTATTTGGTAACTTTAACTGATGTACCATATGTCCGTGTCACTTAATTAAGTTGGAAGAATCTGAATGTCTAGATGTTTTTCTTCTCTGCATTTGGTACCTGTTAACTCTGAGAATGATATCTAAGTTATCACTATAATTTTTCTTATGACCATGCTCAACTGTTGTATGCATAAGGAACTATCTTATCTGCACTAGGATGTTTTCTTCTCATAAATCTTTACTGCATATTTATTCTATAAGATCAAATTGTTTTCCTCTTCTTAGTACGAGTCATGACTTTGTTTGGATAGGGTCAACTAATAATATTTGCACAACTAAGTATATTTGTTCCATAACCTGTTTGTGATCTTCACACACATGTGCAATACATCCATGTCCTTAATCGCTTTGAACCCCTGCTGAATTTCTGTAAAAGTCTGCATGTATTTATCATTAGCTTAGCCTCCATAAAATAGGGTTTAAACATACTGCCATAACCAATTGATAGTTTTAGGAACTGAAGCATGGTTACTTCTTACCTATATGCTAAACTGGACTTATGTTTGAATTAAATTTGTTTGATACAATGTTTCCATTTCCTCTCTTCATTTGTATGATCAACTTGGTTCTGTAATGTGTCTTCTCCCCGTATGAGATTACTATCTCATTCATCTTGTTTATGAACAGTTGACTAAATGTTGCTAGACTTTGCTTAATTTTGCAACACCATGCTCTCTTTTGAACCATGCACACTCTTGCTTCCTTCTGTTGATCTAAAACTGGAATTTGGCACTCAAACCTTTTCGTTGATATTGTTTGAACATGATAATTGGCTGATACTGTTAGAAGCATGATCCCGTTGATACCTTACGGATACTATGTTTAAATATGTGAGTGTGTAATCATGATAAGAATTCAGTCCCATGACCTTGATTATATCTCTGAAGCAATTCCTGACTATGACTCTTAGTTTGAATCTGCCTTGATTTCTTCAAGTTGCCAAGTAATATTATCAATGCTTGTTTGAATATGTTATGCCTTAGTGATTCATTCCTGTAATGGTATGATTATTAAACTGTGTGTATTCTAAACTTAGCCCCTCTCCCTTTAGTTTTCCTTGATATGTTTCCCTATTTAGTATCAAAGTAGTATGTATTCTCTTGTATTAATTTTATTAAGAGGAACGTATATATGTTTTTGTAGGTAATACTTTAGTATTTAGTTTTCATTGGAAAGGCCTCATTGGAACTTAAACCCATAACGAAAACATGTCATTAGTAATTAAGAGTATTTGGGAGCAGAGTTCGACTCTAGGTTGGGTTGTCCTCTCGGCACAAGCATTGCCCTGGGCCTTGAGTCCCTTGGGAACTTTGAAATGTCGTGGGATCCAAAGGGAGCATCAACCTTGAGTGGGGTTCTCTCCTTAGCTCTTATTTCATTGACACATCCAGTTCTTTAAGGATTGAGTGTTTAATGACAACTAAAGGTTTTCAATGTAAATTATTTGCTAAGTAAAGCCACCACGTTAATATATAATTTCCTCTACCACATTAATCTTGTTCTTACTTTAATTAACTGCTTATGTATTTGTCGTGCATCAAATGTTCTGTAGTTGGAGTATGTTTAATGTATTGGATATATGTCTAATGACCTTCTTATTTTTTTTACATGTACATCTATTTGGGCCTCTGAGTTCTTGATGAACTCATGCTCAATTCCAGCTCTATTGCACCGCGTCCAGGGGTCCAAAGTCAGTTGCGTTCACTCTTCTCTACTGCTGGGCCTATCTTCTTGAGGCTCAATCCTAGAGACCAGTCCTCTGTCCCTTTACTCCTTTTATCATTATTACTACCTTCGTTAATTTAGTTTACTGCCTCTAATAGTTTAATGTTTAGTTGTACTTATTATGTCTTTATTATTGTTTTACCTCTCATGTGTATAACACTCATATATTAGAACACGTGGTTTTTTTTCTCCTTTATGCTTTAGTATCATACGTACTTAGGCAAGCCTTAAATAATATAGGATATTTTAAAAAATAAAATTAGCTAATAGTAGGTCTTTAGTTCGCAAGTTATAATTTGCTCGCTAATTGCCATATTTTTCACTCACCCTTCTCTTCTTTAAAAGATTTTGAAATACAGAACTTGGTGAAAAGTAGTTCTATTTCTAAAAGGAAAACCATATTTCAACTTTCGTTTTCTCAAGAGAAAAATCAGAACTTCAAAAAATCGTCGCCTTAAGGAATTTCCAGCAAATGACCCTTTCTTTGAAAATCCTTCAAATTTAAGGTAAATTCTAGATATGTTTTTTTTTTTACAAACATCGTTTTAGTATTATGTAGATAATAATCCCCCAAATCAAAGTGTTTTCATAACTCAATCTCTTTTGTAAGCTTATAAAATTTAGACCACTTATGTGCCAATTTCAAAACTCTTCTAACATCTTTTATGAACCCTTTCATAAATTTATATCCCTTTAGGACTCCGTATTCTTTCTCTCAATATCATCCTTAAGTATACAGTAAGCAGTCTTACTTATTATCAATCAAATCTTTTTACAAATAATTGATCCCAAACTTAGTCTAAATCCTACGGAGCTACCTCAGGTAGATTTTAAGGGGTGCTTAACACCTTCCCCTTAGAATAATAAGAACTCTTACCCATAATCTCACCGGTTAGAACACCCGTAAAGAACATGACTTAGTAATTAAATAAGTACCCTAGTATACCTTCAAATATTAGATGGCGACTCTCTTTCATCAACAACAGAGAAAGCATAAGTTGAATCCTGTCTCGACTAGTGCAAAATAGGGTGCAAAACTTATATGTTCCAAACCATGTTGTTTTGAGGTTCTATATGGAAGTGAGCGTGAATTTTGGGCTGAGCAGCTTGCAGTACGTAAGATGAGGTTTATAGACATAAAATTAGCGCGATAGGATTTGGTAAAGGTATTTTTGGAAGAGAAAGCTTCTAGACAGCCTAGAATATGCAATGGTTCTTACCGAACAATAAGAATCTATAACTTGCTGATATGATGGGTGATTATGAGTTTCTATAGGTTTCTTTCATAATTAACAGTGTTGTGAAGGTTTGGAACAAGGATTTATTTGATATAAGGTATTTTATCGGTATCGAGTTTGGTAATGAGAAACTATTGCGGTCAGAAGATATTGCTATAGCTACATGAACTATGGGGTACATCATGTTGTTACATCTTGGAAGTACATTTATGGCTTGTTGCAGCATATAGGGATTGCTATAGTGTATATATTCAAGAATCGGATCTTAGAGGAAGTTCATGATATTAAAATTATGTCCAAAGGTGTTTGGGCCAAGGTTAAAGGAAGGACCTTCCGTCCGAATTATGTCAATGGACTTATATGGATGGTGATGACATGAGATCAACCATGGGTATGTGTATAATTACTTTTTATAGTGATTTGATGGCTTTGGAATTACTTTTGGCATGTTCGAGGATGAACATATGTTTAAGTAGGGGAGAATGTAATGACCTGACTAGTCCTTTTGAGTTCGGGCATTTTGTTATATGATTTAAGACCATGAGTAGCTTCATATGATGTATTATGACTTGAAAATATGGTTGGTTTTGATTTACGAGAGGTTCGGGAATGGTTTGAAAGAGAAATTCTTAATTTGAAAGCTTTAAGTTGTAGAGTTGACGAGGTTTGACTTTTGGATAAATGAACTCAGATTATTGATTTGATGATTCCAATAGGTTCTTATGGTGATTTTAGACTTAGGCAATGTTCGGAATTAATTTTGGATGTTCCTAATGAATTTTGTCTCTATTTGGTGAAAGTTGGTTATTTGAAGAATTAGAAAATTCATAGGTTTGATTGATAGTTGATTTGATGTTATCAGGTTCCGATTGATGCTCTGAAACTTTGGAAAGGCTCATTTAGTTGATTGTAACTTGTGTGTAAATTTTGGTTGTGATCCTAAATGTCTATATTTGATTTGGATGTGGTCAGCACATTTGGAAAGTTTGGAAGTTAAGTAATGTATTTTTATCTTTGATTCTTAGTTTTGATATTAATAATGGTGTTTCAAGCTTTTCGAAGAGTTTGAATTAGGTATATAAACTTGTTAGTATGGTTGGATAGGGGTTGGGGTGCTCGAGTGTGTTTCAGAATGGCTTCGGACCATTTTTGAAGTTGTTTGAGTGATGGTATTTGGTGCACCGCACCTGCAGTATTTGGTGTGTAGGTGTGAGGTAACACCCACGGAAGAGTAGATATGCCTGCGATGGTAGGCCTGGGTTAGGAGCTTGCAGATGCATAGCTATTGCCATAATTGCAAGGTCACAGAAGCGGAAGCTTTGTTGCTGATGCGATATTTAGTCATGCAGGGATATGTCACACATGTGGAGTCTTACGTCGCACCTACGAAGTTGCATCTGTGGAACTTTGGTTGCAGATGCGAGGACTGGTCTTGAGCTGGGATGGCCCAGGAGTGCAGGTTGAGTCGCACAAGCAACGTCGCACTTGAGGCTTAGCGAGTGTAGGCGCTAGGATGCCTGCCATGGGTATATTTCAAGTGTTTGTTCATTTTTCACTATTTTGAGTTTTGGAGATTGGGAGCATATAATTTTGGAGATAGATTTCACCCATATTTTGAGGTTAAGTAATTTCAACTTGAATTTGATTATATATCATGAATCCTCATGGATTTCTACACCTAAAACATGAAATTTCAAAGTGAAATTTAGGGTTTTTTTGTCTACATTTTAAGAGGGTGTATTTTGGGGATTTGAGTACTAATTTGGACTCAGATTTGGAATGTAATTATATATTTGGACTTGGTAGGTCATGGGTCATCGGGATTTGGTATTGGTTTTGAATTTCGGGAATGCGGTCCGGGATGACTTTTGTTGGCTTTTTGAGAATTCTTCAAAGATCCAAGCTCTATTGATTAGGATCGCCTCCTATAGCGTTGTTGGACTTCCTCGGATGATGTCGTCTTGGATTTGCATAATTGAAGGTCAAGAATGAGGTTCTGACACAATTTTGGGGTTGATGAACAACCAAATAAAGTAAGTATCTTGCTTAACCTCGACGTGACAGAATATTTTTCTAAAAATAAAATTATTTGCTATGTGCTATGTGTTTTGGAAATGGCATAATGCGAGGTGACGAGTGCATATTGATAAGTGAAGAATTTAACCAATTATTAGTACCTTTTTACTATAGTCTTTAGTCCGAAAGTACTTCTTTAATTTCCTATTCTAATGAAAATTGTTGAAATTCAGACTTGCTGAGAAAGATTTAGGGTCTTGAAATAAGAATGACACAAAAGAAGATAATCCTAAGCATTTCAGTGAAGATGAGAAGGGCAGAGAAAAGTGCGGTCCGCAAAAGTATAACTGCAGTCCGCAAAATAAGAAGTGCGACCGCAAAAACTAGAACTGAAGACTCAAGACATCAGGCGGAAGTGTGGTCAACAACAGAAAATGTGCGGTTGCACTTTGATCCGCAAAACAGTTTGCACTGATGAAATAGAAGATCGGAGAATGAACACATAGCCAATTCTGATGTCTCTCTATGTTCGATCCTCAAAATAAATAATGTGGCTTTTGCGGCCGCAATGCCTAAAGGGCGATTGCAACGCTTCACTCATTGACAGCAAAATCAAAGTCAAACTCAGCAAATCACAAACCGCAATAGCTGGGAGTTAGTTAGTTTTAGCTATCTCAAGCATGTTTGAGCTACAATTGGATAAGATAATCTTATCTTTCTTTTATTTTAATATTATATCTTTAATTTTATCTTGTATTTATACTTTTATGTCTTTTATCATGAGTAGCTAGATTTTTATCCAGGTTTGTAATCCAACCCTAGTTTGTGAATCTTATGCATTATTAATATTATGCTTGTTTATGATTTGGTTAAGTGTTATTTAGCCATGTTCATGCTTTAAAGTTGAATTAGTAGTTTCAAACATTGATTCATGCATTTTTTACCTTGTTCTTACTTGAGAAAGAGGAACTAAGTCTAAGAAAAGTTGGCTAACAAAAAGTTGAACTAGTTGAGAGAGAGAATGATTGGTTCGATTAACATATTTGGACTAGAGAAAGCAATAATCCAATTTGGGCTCATAATCAAATGTTCTTATAGCTATCCATTTAGACTTGAGAAAGCTAAATTGGACATAATCACTCTTAAATCGAAAGACATTGAGTGAGTACTTAAAATTTGAGAGTCATACCAGCCCTAGTCAATCAATCAAGAATATTAAATTTTACCCATTAGGTTTACACCTAGGTTAGGACTACAACTCTAGGCCTTTCTCTAATTTGTTGCAACTTTGTCAAAATTTTGCTTATTAAGTGCTTGTTGAATTGTTTCTTAGACACATCTTAGTATATTTAACAGTGTTACTAAACCACTATTTATTGAAAGTTAATCTAAGATATATTAAGTTGATTACTTGAGTATTTATCTTAACACCATATTAAACTTCTTGTGGTTCGACCCCGACTCTTGTTGGGTATTATATATTTCAAATGACTGTTACATATCCCATACTAGGGTGTGTCTTGGACGTTATCAATTTTTGGTGCCATTTCCGGGGAGTTTACGGCATTAGCTATATACTTGAATTTGTTTCTTGAGTATCTTCTTTTACTTTCGGGTTACTTACTTGTTTGAGTGTTTGTGGGTTGCCAATGGCGAGCAATGAGCTTGGTGATTTATTATTGGGAGAGGTGGATGGCGTTTAGGAGCAACTTGATGAAATGCCTCTACCACCATACCTAAACCACGAGGCTATGCGCAACAAGATAATGTGCCTCCACCTCCCCCACCTCCACCGCCACTACAACCCCTAGAGGTGCAAAATCAGAATTTGCCTAATGAAAGGTATGCTAGTGATATAGCCCCCTCCCCTCCCTCCCCCCTCCCGATTAGGGCAGGCAATTTTCAAATTACCAATGCGATGCTCACTTAGCTCGAGCAACGAGACTATTTCACCATAGCGCGCATCAGAATGCTTATAAATATTTAAAAGGTTTTGTGGATGCATGTTGGGGAAGCAAACAAACTAATATTTTGAAAGATACATTGAGGTTAAGGATATTTCCCTTTTCACCATGGGGAAAGTCCTTAGATTGGTTGGAACACTTTCCCAATCATTCTATTCATATATGGGATGAGTTGGCGGCAAAGTTCATTTCTAAATTCTTTCTCCTCGGGCATATGGCAAGCCTACGGGATGAAATATTGGCATTCAAGCAAGAAACCAATGAACCCTTACATGAGATTTGGGAGCGGTATCGTACTACGGTGAAGGAGTGCCCCAATAATGATATGACCGATAACATGATCCAACAAACATTCTACTGTGGAATCAATACCACGAACCAATGTGTGGTCAACAAACTAGAGGGGGGATAATTTCATGACATCACCTTATGCGGAGGCATGTGAGATTAATGATGAGATGGCATAGACATCTTCTTCTTGGAAATCCCGGTGCAAATGTTCCTCAAGGCGATCCCAACATGATTCACCTTCATAAATAATTGTAAGATCACGGGTAAGCTATTACTGAATTAACCACTACCATGACTCAACTTTCCAAGGCATAACTCTATCAAACTCAAGCTCCAAAGCAAGTCCATACAATTGAATGAGTGAGTGTATTGGCCATAAAGAAGGGGACCATAAGGTCCCCAATTTCAACCCTGAGTGGAGAGTTATGCACAAGATGATGGTGGTTATGAAAAAGATGATTCTTACCAAGAGCAAGATGAGGAATTACAATATGTGAACAATTAACAAGGACAAAGGAAAAATTTCCATGGTTCCAATCAAAGCCAATGATGACCTCAAAACAACCAAGGCAATTGGGCGAATAACAATAACCAAAACAATTGGGGTTCCAACAACAACCAGTGGATTTGGCACAACAACACTAACAAAAGGAATTGGGGAGGTAATGGTGAAGGAAATTGGGGAAAAAACAACAATCATGCCAATCAGAGCTCGGTTTTTCAAAGACACCCAATTTATCAACAACAAAGAAACATGCCTCCCTATCCATCCCAAGGTTCAAGGTTCCACAAGCAATAAATTGGATCGAATTGAACACATGTTTAAGCAAATGATGATGGAAAAAAATGCGGATATGGATGCTCAACTTGCTCCTCAGACCACATCTATTGGGAATCTTGAAGTCAAAATGGGACAAATCTCTCAAGGCCTAAGGGTGCATTACCAAGTGACACGGTATTGAATTCAAAGGGTTGTAACAACACAGGGCATGATATGGTGCTTATCACGGGGAGTGGAAAAGGTGGGCATGTACCCAACCAAAGTGGAAAAGAATTGTAGACAATGACCAAATGATCCAAGATGATGACATTCCACATGAAGATGCTCGATAAATGATGAAGTCTGAATTAACATTGATGATAATATGGTAGAGACCCAAGAGGAGGTGAACCTATCTAGGGAATATATAATTGAGATATCGGATCCGGTAGTGCAAAAGCCTAAGGAACCTTTGCCAAAACCTCCCATTCCGTATCCCCAAAGGCTTGCTAATAAAAGTGGGAGAATCAATTTAAGAAGTTTTTCCAAATGATGAAGGGTCTATCTATAAATGTCCCATTGGTGGAAGCGTTGGAGCAAATGCCCAGTTATGCCGAATTCATAAAAGATCTTGTGACCATGAAGAGGTTAATGAACTTTGAAAACAATCAAGGCCATTCATCAAGTTAGTGCTATTGTTTATTCGATGGCTCCCAAATTGGAGGATCCTGGTGCTTCACAATTCTCCGTATCATTGGAAGTACCGATTTTGCTATGGCCTTATGTGATCTTGGGGAAACTATCAACTTGATGCCCTACTTGGGTTTCAAAACTTTAGGGATTGGGAAACCAATACCCACATTGATAAGATTACAAATGGCGGGAGACTCACTTTTTGGGTTGGTGACAAGCAAGTGGCATTTCATATGTGCAAGGCTATGCGTCAACCAAATTGCAATGAAGTGTTCTCTTTCGTGGATTTGGTGACCGATATCATAATTGATGACACTAGTGCCATACTCAATATGGGTGACATGTTGGAGGCCGTTTTGCTCAATTTTGATGATGATGAAATTGATGGTTTCATGGAACGTGTTAACTCTTTGCAAGGGATGGGATCTTATACCTATGCACCCCGAAAGTTATCATTGGATCTTGAAAACAAGAAGACTCCTCCTAGAAAGTCTTTAACTGAAGAGCCACCTGTATTGGAGCTGAAGCCATTGCCACTGCACATTCGGTATGAGTTTCTTGGCCCTTATTCTACTTTATCGATTATTCTTTTTTCTTGTTTGACTAATGTACAGGTAGATTCCACATTGGCTATTCTAAAAAGGAAGAAAAAATCTATTGGGTGGACTTTGGTGGACATTTGTGGTATAAGCCCCACTTTTTGCATGCACAAGATCAAGTTGAAGGATGGTGCTAGACAGTCTACAAAGGAGACCTAATTAGGCAATACAAGAGGTGGTCAAGAAGGAGATTATGAAATGGTTAGATGTCGGGATTGTGTACCCCATTTCCGACAGTTCATGGACCTCTCCGGTTCAATGTGTCCTAAAGTAGGAGGGCATGAAAGTTGTTACCAATGGCAAGAATGAGTTGATACCTACAAGAACAATTACCAGATAGAGGGTTCGTATGGATTATCGGAAGCTCAACAAGGTTACAAGGAAAGACCACTCCCCCTTCCCATTCATGGATCAAATTATTGATAGATTGGTCATGCGTGCTTTCTATTATTTTCTAGATGGTTATTCAGGATACAACCAAACTCTCATCGCACCAGATGACCAAGAGAAGACCACTTTTATGTGCACATATGGTACCTTTTCTTTCAAGGGAATGCCCTTTGGCTTGTGCAATGCACCGACTTTTCAATGATGTATGATGCCATCTTCACGGACATGGTGGAGGACTACCTTGAAGTCTTCATGAATGACTTTTCGATTGTTGGGGATTCGTTTGATAATTATCTTGCTAATTTGGATAAGTTGTTGGCTAGATATGAGGAAACAAACTTGGTACTCAATTGGAAAAAATGTCACTTCATGGTTGAAGAGGGCATCATCCTTGGTCATACAATTTTGAAGAATGGCATTGAAGTTGATAAAGCAAAGAACAAGTGATATCTAAGCTGCCACCTCCAACCTCGTGCAAGGGTGTGAGGAGTTTCTTAGGCCATACGGGTTTTTACTAGAGATTCATCAAATATTTTTCAAACATTGTGAACCCCTTGTGAAAGCTCCTTCAAAAGATGCAAAGTTCAAATTAAATGCCGATTATATAAGGGCTTTTGATGACTTGAAGATCAAGTTGACAACTACTCCTATTATTATGTACCTGGTTTGGAGCTTATCATTTGAGCTCATGTGTGATGCAATTAATGTGGCGGTTGGGGCTGTTTTGGGGCAAAGGATCAATAAAATTTTCAACTCGGTCTACTATGCTAGTAAGAGTATGAATAGTGACCAAGTCAGCTACACCGTTACGAAAAAGGAATTACTTGCCATTGTGTTTTCTATTGAGAAGTCCATCCTTATTTGATGGGTGCCAAGGTCATTGTGCACACGGATCATGCGGAACTTCGATATCTTGGAATCCAAAGCTCGGTTGATGAGATGGATGCTTCTATTGCAAGATTTTGATATTGAGATCCAAGAAAGAAGGGGAGTGAACCAAGTGGATGACCACTTATCTCATTTGGAGGAGGAGGGGAGGCCACATGATGGCCTTAAGATCAATGACTCCTTTCCCGATGAGAAACTTTTGGAACTTTCCATGAAAGAGGTACCATAATTTACGAATTTGGCTAATTTTATTGCTAGTGGTATCTTTTCGAAAGAGTTCACTTCAAACCAAAGGCAGAAGATCAAGAGGGATTACAAGGAATACTATTGGGATGAAACATATTTTTCATGGCTCAACCTTGGGGAGCGGGAGCGGCGCTCAATCTAGATATCCCAGTAAAGCAAGCCTAGTTGATGCCTACTACCCAACCTTTCTCATGAATGATTCAAGAACAACAAGAGATAGTCAATTGAGGGGATAAAAATGTACAACACCAATTTTACATTAATTAGGAAGTTTCATTGGTAGATGAAAAAATAGTTACAAATCCTTGGTATACAAGTGGGAGCAATTACAAAATAGCATTTTATAGTTCCCTTCATTCTAACATAACCCATTGTATGTCTACGGAGCCTCTAAATGGACATAAGAAAAGTATGAAAATTTTATTGATAAGGCCCCGACTATAACTCAAAATGATATACAAAAGTCAATACAGCATAAGGCCTCGATATGAAGTAGGTCTCACCAAACTCCTCTGCGATAGAGGGCACGCTCCTATCAAGAATCAACACCACCTACTGAGGTACCACCTGCATCCATTAAAAATGCAGCGTCCCCAACGAAAAGGACGTTAGTACATATGGAATAGTACTAGTATGTAAAGCTAAGTACCCTCATATGAAAAACAAATATCAACATAAGAGAAGAGATACATGAAAGTAGTAATAGGAATCAACAATATTTAAAATGCTAAGTTAAATACATGATCAAGAGGTGCAACATAAATAAAAACATCAAATGAGCTTTATCAGTTTGGTTGGGAGATCATTAGTTACCGACATAACAATATACATATATAACCACCATGTGCGCGGTATGGCGTCTGATATCGGCCCATTGGCTAAGTCGTCTCACCACAATGTCATGTGGATAGGCGTGGCTATGCTAGAAATACAATACATAATCCCGATATTGGGGCATAATCTCATAATGGTGCGATAAGGACTTGTCCAATCGACTCCTACATCGGCACGTGTAGTATCAGGTATAGGTTGTTCAACATATATCGTCTCGGTTACATAACAATATTCCCAAAACATTTCATATATAAATCGTTTCCTAAAAGCCTTTTATTTTCATTGTCAGTTGGGACAAACAATATATCATCATTCTCGTATTGGCAAATCGACACTTTTCAATTTCATGCTTTCACTTACTTTCTTGCCATGAGTCATCATAGCACATTAAAGGCATTTACTTTCTTTCAGTTGGGCCAGCCCATGATTTAGCAGGGTTGGGCTAGAGTTTTTTAGCCCATTTAAATATGAGACTTTTAAGCCTGGCCCGAGTAAGCCCGTGGCCCGTGAGGCTTGACTGAAGATGGGCTAGGCTGGCCCGAGTAAGCCCGTGGCCCGTGGGCCTAATAAAAATAATTATTTAAAATATATAAAATACAAAAATTATACTGCCTCTAGCGATGGAAAGTCAGAATTGGATCTTTACTTAGAAGAACCAAAGCTTGATCTTGAGAAGCTCCAAGAGATGGATGTAGTCATGTATTGGAAGGACCATTCTAGAAAATATCCCTATCTTTCAGTGATGACGCGTGATGTACTTAGTATTCCTATTATCATTGTAGCTTTGGAATTAACATTTAGCATTGGTGGGCATGTTCTGACAAAGTACAGAAGTTGCATCCATCATGAAAATGTCCAAACACTTGTTACTACTCGAAATTGGTTGCACGGCTTTTCCCATATTCAAACTGGCAATATTTTTTTATGTGAATTTGAATATTATTAGTTTTAAAATTTAATTATTCTTAATAATTAACTAATTAATATTATATATGAATTGTAGATGTATATAAAAGTAATAATGTTAAGACAACCTTGTCTCAAGCGGATTCCAATGTGTTTGATGAAGATAAGGTATTGGATATCCCATAAGTGTCATGGACATTCTCTTGAATAATTTGTTTTACTAAAAAAGTAAAAGACAATATTGGATATCCCATAAGTGTCATGGACATTCTCTTGAATAGTTTATTTTAAATTTTGACTTTTAGCGAATGATCTATAATATTGTCTTTTACTTTTTTAGTATTTATTGTGATATATTCGAACAATATAAAAAGTTATTAAGTTTCGCAAAATTTTTCCAATAAGATATTTATAACTTTTAAATATTTATCTTTTGAGCTTAAAGAAAAAACATAAAATTATATTTTTAAAAATTATGAGCCGGCCTGTGAGGGCTCGCGGCCCACATAGGGCTGGGTTGGACTGACCATTATAAGGCTCATCAAAATGGTAGCCCAGCCCAGCCCATCAATTGTTAAAGCCCATATAGGCTGGGCTGGGCTGGGCTAACCCGGCCCGGCCCATATTGACAACTCTAATTTAGAACATTGGAGAATCATAAGTGCAATACATGAATATATAAGAGCTTAAAACACTTGAAATGTTTTCAAAAGGAGAGTATAACAATTTAATTGAAACATGAAATGAATTAATAGATATTAGATAAATCAATCACATTTGAATTATTCTTCAAAAGAGAGCTTAGGGATGGCAATTTGAACAAGACTTGAATATATAGGCATCACGATGGGAATTGAAACATTGGGCAACCATGCTTGGAAATCATGAGGAGTTAATGGAATCTGATTCTATGGAGGGGATTTTAGCCAACATACCTTAATTAAGCTTTTCTTAGGATCCCTAGGAAGTTCCGTTACTCAAAACACTTCCATCTATAGCGACATAATTAAATTGAACCATTATTAGAAGGATGTTCATAGACTAGACCATATAAGAATTTCATCAAACACATAGTGTGCATACTTAATTACAACTCCCTACAATGAGATTCCTTCACCCCCACAACCAATTCCCAAGTTAACAATTCATCCACCATAGTTCTAAGACACCCAACTACCTCCATTGCACATGCATGCCCAACCATCTATCCCAAACTCAAGAATCGCATCTCCCATTCTTCACATCCATCCTATTTTTAAGTTTTAGGGCTTATGATTTCCAATCACCATCCATAAGCCCCTAATACAATAAATCCTACCTAAACTCATTATAGAACTTTGCATATGAGCTAGGGATGAAGTCTTACCCGTATAGTTAAAGACCTTGTGAGTTTCTTCCCTGAATTTTTAATATTTGAGCAAGAATTGAAGAGTAGTATGCTTGGAGCTTCTCCTCCCTCTCTCTCTAAATTAATTCCCTCTCTTAAAAATAATCTGGTTCCCCTCTAAAAATAACACCTTAAGGCCTTATTTCAAAATAGATCCATGTTAGAAAATTTCCAAAAAAAACCTCCGAGTCAAATCCGCGAGTTCATGGACCGCAAAATGGTATCCCAGAATTGAGTTAGATCTTGACAAGTATGCGGTGGATCCGCAGTCCATGGAATGGTTCTGCAGTCTACATATTAGACCGCAAAGTCTCCTTCAAAAGTTCCCATGTTGATTTCACAATGGATACACGGTCCGCATAACCCACCGCAAAATGACCCTCAAAATTAAGTTGCTTCTGTTGTGATCCACGATGGTTTTTCGATCAGTGGAACCGATTCGTGGTCCATATAATTGATTGCATAATCGCCCTTTTCTGCTAATTCTCCTACCCACTTCATGATACATTGCACAATCCATAAATCTGTACGATGGTGAGCAAGCTCACTGCAAAAACTATATACAATCTTCCAAATACATTTGCTTGACTTTGGCATTGTAAGACCTAAACTCCTTGACGAATTTTTATGGGGCCTTGCAATATCTTTTCCAGATTTGCATGGATGGAGTGATTTAGAGATGTGTGCCATATGAGGAACAAAGCAACAACCTCATGGCTTGTCATTTTCCACCTTATGGTGGTCACATGGGGGATCAAGTACGGTGTCAAAGGTCCTAAGTTGTTGTTTCTATTGTCCTACTCTTTACAAAGATGCAAGTGATCTAGTAAAAAGGTATGATTAATATCAACAAGAAGGTGGTATTTCAAAGAAACATGAAATGACCCTTACAACTATCTTAGAGATTGACATATTTGATGTTTGAGGTATTAATTTCATGGTCCCATTCGTTAGTTTCTTTGGTAACACTATATTTTTGTTACAGTGGATTATGTGTCTAAGATGGTGGAAGCAATCTCTTTACCTAACAATGAAGCTAGAAGTATAGTGTCTTTCTTTAAAAAGAACATATTAACAAGATTTGGGACTCCTAGATCAATCATAAGTGATGGTGTGTCGCATTTTTGCAATAAGTCTTTGACACTTTGCTTGAAAAATATGGTGTCACTTACAAGGTGACAACCCCTTATCATCCGTAAGTAAGTGTTCAAGTGAAAGTATCCAACCGGGGGATAAAGTGTATCTTGGCGAAGACGGTCAATGTTAATTGGTCAGATAGGTTCAAGAAGCTAGATGATGCTCTTTGGGTATATAGAACGACTTGGTGTTCGGCAAAGCTTGTCATCTTCTGGTGGAATTGGAGCACAAGGCAATGTGGACCTTAAAGAAGTTAAATCTTGATTAAGATATAGCCGTTAACTTATAGATTGCACATTTGAATGAGTTTGATGAATTTCGGTATCATGCATATGAACGTTCATCCTTGTACAAAGAAAAGATAAAATATTTTCATGATAAATATATTTGGAACAAGGAGTTCAAGGCCGGTGATCTGGTATTATTGTTTAATTCAAGATTGAGGATGTTTCCCGAAAAGCTTTAAATGTAGTGGAATGGTCCATTTGAAGTTGTTAGTGTGATTCCATTTGGTGCATTGGACTTGAAGAATAAGAAGGATGAAATATTTTGAGTCAATAGCAATCAAGTGAAGATTACTTGGGAAAAGTTGGTGAGAGCCATGTGGTGGTGGTTCTTTACTTCACATGCTAGTGCTATGGCATTGCATTGTGTAACGACGTTAAATAAGGCGTTTCTTTGGAGGCAACCCAAGCCCTTTTCCTTTTCCATTTTCTTAATTTCTTAGTGTAGAAGTTGTTTTCTTGTTTTGATAAGATTTGATGTGTGTACATTAACCGGTGTTAGGTGTTGTGACATGGCAAGGAAAAGGCTTTAAATTGTTAGAGCAACCACAAAACTTTGGTTGAGGACGGCACAATCGAACTTGAGGCCGCAGATTTTCAGTGCAGACCACACAAACGGAGGTATGAAGTTGTGCGAATCATTTTGCGGTCGCACAAAACTTAATTACGGCAGCACATGTTAGCTTTAGAGAACGCATAGAATCAAGTATGGCACCGTTGCGGCCACATTTCAAGAAGTGTCACAACTTCACGAACATGATCTGCCCAAGTAACCGAGTGCGGACTGCAATTCCAATTTTGTGGCCGCACTCTCTCACTTTCCTCCAACCCACCAGTAAGTATAAAAGGGGGTTAGGTCAACGTTTTACACTTTTCACTGTTTTTCCTATCCCTAACGCACTTCTTCTGTGGAATCAATTGCACTCACTCTTGCACGCTAACCAACCACTCACATTCAATCTCTTTGGGTGTTATTAACACAATCTTATTAGCATACATCAATCCTTTTCTACTTTATGTTATTCATTTTTAGTTTTTTTTTTTAAACTTCTTCTTTCTACATTCATTGTGTGTTAAAATAGCGTGAGGGATCTGTGACAACATGATCACTTATTTTAGAGTGGGACTAGGATGGAATTACACTAAAAATATGTGTGATTGTTTGTTCCCCAATGGATTCAACTGCTTATGTTAAATTGTGTTTAACTTCGACCGATTTGTCTTAAGATTTTGCCATGTGCATCGTTTTTGTATGGACCACACTTAACTTTTGCGGTCCGCAATGACTGACTGAGTCAGCTATTTGAGCGTCTGAATTGTGTGGACCGCAATGTAATTTTGCATGCCACAGGTAGCAAAGAGAGGTCTGCGCTGCTCATCAGAGAACATTTTCTCTGAGACCTGAGTACACCAACCCAAGTGCGGACCGCACTTCTATAGTGCGAACCGCTGATATATTTTGCAGCTGCAAAGGCAAATCCGTACTATCAGAGACATATTTTTGAGACCTGAGGCAACAAAAAAATGTGCAGACTACAACTAAAATTGTGTGGACCACATTTCTTCTTTTGCGGACCGTTGCTCTAAATTGCAGACCGCAAAGCTAGACTATTCCCTGCTTATTTCATATAAGCTTCCCATCTTCTCCTATGCTTATCCATCAATCAATATGACTTATAATTGCCTTTTACCACAGGTCAATGATTTGTATGACCATTGACATTTCTCTTTGTGTTTTAACAGACAATGGTACGATCAAGAGGAAAATCTAAAACTTCCAAATGCCAGGATAGACAAGACAGGGTCAATGGTAGAGGCACCTTGCCATAGAGTGTACAGAAGATGATTATCAAGAAGCAAACAATGTAGAGTGGGAGAGGACATAGCTTGTTTGAGTCTGACTCTTAGGTCCCGTTTAGGGAAGCCTCTGCAACGATCCGACCGGTTGTTTTGAGTATTTTAGCCCGGTTCACCTATTTGATATTTTTCATATATTTGTTTGTTATTTTATGACTAGCGGAGATGATTGGTTTGGCTTTGGGTTCGAGAATGGTTTGGAACACTTAGTATCGTTTATGAATGTTTAAGTTGTAAAAGTTGGCTGAGATTTGACTTTTGTGTAAATGACCTCGGAATGGTATTTTGATTGTTCAAATAGGTTCGTATGATAATTTTAAACTTAGGAGTATGTTCGGATTTAGATTTGGGGGTTCCTAGGTTGATTTGGCTCTATTTGGCAAAAGTTAAAAAAATTTAAGGTTTGAAAGGTTCATAGGTTTGACCGGGAGTTGACTTAGATATTATCGGGTTCGGATTATTATTCTAGGAGTTGGAATAGGTTTGTGATGTCATTTTGGACTTAACCCCGTCTGGAGGTAGTGATCATTCTGGGAGAGGCTATCCTAGTAAGCCAGTATCTTCAGCTTATCAGCGCACTCGTGATGTTCCAGTTCAGTCTTCATTTACTGCACTAAGGGAACACACCGGCTTGGGCCATACTCTCGATAAGGTCCACCAGGTGGACTAGAGAATCCCTAAGCACGGGGGTAGCAATGAACCCCTCTGGGATCTGAGCTGGTCCAACTGGTGCAGGCAGAACAGGGATCTCCTCCTCCAACTCGATCTGAGGCTCTACAATAGGTGTTGTTGCACATGTTTTAGGCTAAGCTTTGCCTCTCCCTCTGCCTCTGCCTCTACCTCGGCCCCGACTCCTATCTATGGTAGTGGCTGCAGCCTGTGGCTCTGACTCCTGATCAGCTACTGATGTAGTACGTGTCCTCACCATCTGTGAGAGATAGGAATAGAATGATTCAAAATCAAAGATAGAATAAAATTGCATGATACAGAAATAAAGAAAGTGAAATTTCCTAAAGCCCTCTAGCCTCTAGAAGATAAGTACAAACGTCTCTGTACCGATCCTCAATACTCTATTAAACTTGCTTATGACTCGTGAGTCCTAGGCAACCTAGGCTCTGATACCAACTTGTCACGGCCTAAAATCCTAACCATTTAGGGTCGTGATGGCGCCTAACGCCGCTTGCTAGGCAAGCCAACACAATAGATAATACAAAAAGTAAAACATTAGATATTTGACAAGTGATCAACAACATAATATATAAACAGCTCTGCAATACATAATAAAGTTCTAAAGAGTGAAAATCTCTGGTTTATAACTGGTAAGGAGATCTTGGAACCCCATTGGAACTTACCCTCTGGGAAACCAATAACTAGCGTAAGACACCCCAAGAATTGGTGTTACAAGTACATGAGTTTCTAGATCCAACGAAATACAAGGTTTTGAAAGAAATGCTACACTGTCTGTATAAAGTGGAAACAATACAATAGAGGTAAAATAATGACTCAATGCCTGCGGACGGGATGCAATTCTACCTCGAATCACCAGTGCAGTATTTGCTAAGGACCTCTTGATAATCCACTGGTACTGATGTCATGATCTGCACAAGAAGTGCAGAAGTACAGTATGAGCACAACTGACCCAATGTACTCTGTAAGAGTCGAGCCTAACCTCGACGAGGTAGTGACGAGGCTAAGATAAGACACCTACAATAAACCTTTACAGTTATATATATATAGACAGAAACAACAATTAATGAATCATGAAGTAACCTCTTTCCAAAAATGGGCAACAAAATCACCAAGTCAAACTTCATATTACTAAATATCAAGAAGAACAAAGAAATCAATAAACTCGCACAGCATCACCCTATTGCTTTACTATCATCCTCACCATATAATATAAATGTAAATACACGGCATCACCCTTCGTGATTTTGCTCTCATTCTCACGTGATCATAATAAAAATGCATATGCACGGCATCACCCTTCGTACTTTAACCTCTCATGATAAATAAGCATGTGCATGGCATCGCTGTCGTGCTTTATCTGCACGTTTACTCTATCAATGATATCAGTATGCAAATGATGTACGGTAACACCTTTCGTACTTTTTACTCTTTCTCACCAAGCAACAATAACAACCTAAAGTATCAAGCAATATGGGAAGCAAATTTCAACCTCAACAATAGTGTTAAAATAAGAAAACTCAACTTTCAATATCACAACAAATTCAACATAAGTAATAAACTCGAAAGCGAATAGCCAAGAATAATCAATCTATCTAAGGCATGGAAAGCATAGTAAATAAAACAACATGATACAACAATACAAATTCCACCGGCATGCTTTAACCCATGACATCGCGTATACACTCGTCACCTAGCATATACGCTGGCCTCATACATAATTCACGTAGACAATAGACCAAACAAGTTCTAATTCCCTCAAGTCAAAGTTAATCACGATACTTACCTCTTTCCGGAGTCAAATCAATAATCAAATATGGCTTTCCATTTAGAAAAAGCCTCCAAACCAATCGAATCTAGCCAAATATAGTTCAAACAATTCGAAACAAGCTTTAGAAACTACCCACGAGTGAAAAATAATTAATCTTTAATGAAATTAGAAAAGTCAAAAAAGTCAATCCCAGTTTTGCTTGGTAAAAAATCTGAGATTTTGACCAAATATCGATTACCCATTCATCTCAGAGCCCTAAAACGTGATTTGTTTCAAAATTCGACCTCAATTCGAGGTCTAAATCTCAATATTATCAATTTTCTAAATTCTACCCAAAACTCCAAATTTCTACTTTGAAGCTACTAAATTTAAGATTAAAAAATCAATGGGTGTTTGTAGAAATACATCCGTCTTTCTCTGAGGAAGAGTCGAAATAGAATCAGCTTGAATTCGGGACCGCTAACTAGTTGAAAAGCACTAACCAATGAAGTTGGGATGCAAATCTCTTCAAAAACCTCTCCATTTCGTTCTCTAGGTTTCAAAAGAGGTGAAAGATAATGAAATCCCGATTTTTCAGCTTTTATTTAACTGGGTGTCGGGTGCTTTTTAAGTTCACAGAGCACTTGTCGCGTTCGCAAATTACACAGGCCAATTCGCCTTCGCGATCGAGAGGTCCTCATCGCGTTTGCGAAGGCATTACCCCAGCTAAGCCTTCGCGTTCGCATCCAGTAGGTTGCATTCGCGATGAAGAACCATCTGCCCTCCTCAGACATCCCCAATCCACGTTCGTTTGAGGCCTGCCGCGTTCGCGAAGGTCCTTCCCCCCTCCCCCCCCCCTCCCCCCAAGCCTTCATGTTCGCGAGACTTCCCTCACTTTCGCATAGAACAACCTGCCCCAGTTCCATGTTTCCCCTTCGTGATCGCGGTAGTAGCTCCGCGATCGTGAAGCACTATGATGCATCAGAAAATCAGCTAACTCTACAAGGTAAAAAATGGTATGAAATTAATCCGAAACATATCCGAGTCCCTCCGAGCTCTAATCCAAACATTCATACAAGTGTAATAACATCATACAAACTTGTTCGCTAGCTCAAATCATCAAATTAACATCAAATATCAAGAATGGATTATTAAAACTCAAGATTTTTCAAAGTTTAAAACTCATTTTCCAACCACATAACGCGCGGAAACGCCCTCGGGTCTTCCAGGACCCCAACCAAACATGCGTACAAGTTCAAAAACATCATACGAATCTATCGGAATTGTCAAAACACCGATCCGAGATCGTTTACTAAGAACGTTGACCGTGGTCAACTCTTATGGGTTTTAAAGCCAAAAATTATTTTTTTTCCTTCTAAATTTCACATAAAAACTTTCTGAAAAACGACACGGACCACACACGCAAGTCATATAACATCATAAGAAGGTATGAGAGGTCTCAAAACACATAAATAAATGCTAGTACTCAAAACGACCTATCAGGGTCGTCATACATTTCTAGAAACATGTGTAGAAATTGTCTTTACTCTTTTATTTTGTCACTCAAATTTTTGCATTCAGTCTATTCCATAATTTCCATTAATTAAATGACAATATCTAAGAAATAAATCAAGCTTGAATATAACCAGATAATCTATGAACTGATGAAGTCAACAACACACCGTCACGCAAGAAATTCTTAAACCTATTAAAGTAAGCACAAATATGGAACCATGTGCCTAAATCTGCAGCAACAAGAGCACATCGAGAGAAAAAAAAAAAGAATAAATAGATAAACAAGCAAATGAGTTTAACGTTGTGTATTTGGATTCTGTATCAGGTTTGGTTCTAAAAATGAATTTAGAAACAATTGTGGATGTAAATACACGGTTGCTTTTGTATGTACTTTTAGGAGAATTTATTTCAAAGTTAATTTTGTTAAGACAGTATATAATTTATTACTTTCTGTTTAAGTTTCTGGAAATAGTCCACCTTATCTGTCCATACATTTCTTGGTTGAGTTTCTGGATAAAATATTTGAAACAAAAAGAAAATGCCTTACAGTTTAGCGCATATTGTCTAATCCAGTCTCTAATTCAAGTTTCGAACTAATATTCCCTATATAGCTACTTAATATGGGATAATATTTTAACCATAGTCAATTTTATGGCTAAAAAGTAAACGCGAAATTATTGAACTGTACTACTTAAAAATATGATAAAACAGGGAGATATCGTGTCATGATACTTAAAATATGTAAGAGACCCTTTTAGCTAGCTTAACAATAGAGAAAATTGTAGTCCTTTGGCGTACCGATAGAGAAAACTATAGTCAGCAACGATCGATTTCGGCCGTCTTATGGTTGTTACATTAATTGTATGGCCCATTTCACGGGAGAACAATTATATTAAGACTTAGGAAATTAGTAAAATATACCCAAACCGTTTCAATTTACGTAAACTTATTTTCTTTTTAATCTGTGCAAAAAAGAATGATCACTTTTCATATTTGAAAAAAATTTACCTTTGTGTAATGATTTAATATCATGCAAAAGATATGTGTCTCATTTTACATCACAAGTTTAAAAGCCTTTTCTTTTTTCTTAAAATTTCTGTAACTAGTCAAATTAGTACATATAAATTGAAACAGAGTGAGTATAGCAGATCTTTGTAAGGTCATTTTTTCTATTCATATTGTAACTGATTATTTTGTACCATTTTCAAACAAAGGTCATTCACTTAATTTTAATTTTTTTTATTTTTATGGTGGTGTTCGAGTTAGATTGTGTTATTAGGTATCGGCTCTCTAACAAGCACAAATACCCCCAATAACTTTTGCCATTAAAATTAAGACAAGATATGAAGAAATTACCTGGTGATGTTAGATAGTATTTGAACTTTGGTCTCTCCCAGTTTTCATCCGCATATCTTCCACTTAATTGATCAGGTGTTCTATTGTTAGCACACCAATAACGAATCTTCAAAAGTGAAAACATCCGACTCTTGTTGAAGGTTGCTGGCTATAAATATGCTAAACCAGAAAGGTAGTTATAGAGCAAAAAGAAACATTTCCTTCCAATAGTCAAAGTATTCAAGCAAACAGAGATAGGAAAATGGCCTCAATTGATCAATCACCTATAGGAACTACTCCAGAAAATATCAACAAGCCCTTCTCTGCCACCACCATTTCTCTCCCACTTGTATCCATAATTTCTGAGAAGCTCATTAAACCTTCTTCTCCAACTCCTCATACTAAAAGATGGCACAGACTTTCTCTTATTGATCAAGCTTTCAGCAACTCTTACATTCCATTTTCCCTTTTCTACACCAAACAACAACTAGATGCTATTTCAAAGAACAATAATCCTACTCAAATATCTCATCTTCTTGAGGAATCTTTATCGAAAATCTTGTCCACTTATTATCCATATGCCGGAAGGCTTAAGGATAATAATGTGGTTGATTGTAATGACACGGGGGCCGAATTCGTTGAAGCTCAAATCAGTTGCCCAATATCACAAACTCTTAACTGGCACAATTCAGCTACTGAAGATTTGCTATTTCCTCAAGGATTACCTTGGTCGAATAGTGCAGATCGCGGACTAGTTGCTGTTCAGCTCAGCTATTTTAATTGTGGAGGAATAGCAATCAGTATGTGTATATCTCACAAGATTGGTGATGGATGCAGTGGGTACAATCTTTTTCGCGATTGGTCTGAGATAACTCGCGATCCAAATTTTTCAAAACCATCTCTTCACTATGTTGAACAATCTATTTTTCCTCCACCATCAAGTGGTCCTTTTCTTTCCCCGCTATTCATGTCAAACACACATGATTGTGTACAAAGAAGGTACATTTTCTCTAACGAAAAATTACTTAACCTTAAGAACAGGGTTGCTGCTGAATCAGAGGTGCAAAATCCAACACGTACAGAAGTTGTGAGTGCACTTATCTTTAAACGTGCTGTTGCAGCAGCAAAGGCAAACTCAGGGTTTTTCCAACCATCATCAATGGTTCAAGCAGTTGATTTGCGAGCACAAATTGGTTTGCCTCCAAATGCTATTGGAAATCTTCTTACTATCTGTCCAACGTCAATAACCAATGAACAAAGTATGACAATATCAAAATTAGTCAGTGAAATGAGGAAATCAAAAGAGCTAGCTTACAACAGAGACAACATATTTGTGGCGTTATTGCTCGAGCTAGCTAATTCGAAACAGGAATATCATGACAATGGGCCTAATGCGTATCAGATTACTAGCTTAGTGAAATTTGCACTTCACGAAATCGATTTTGGATGGGGAAAGCCTACAAAGGTGAGTATAGCAAATGGTCTAAATAACAAGTTGGCTATATTGATGGGTAATCAAAGTGGAGGACTGGATGCATTTGTGACACTCAGTGAACAAGATATGTCTGTATTCGAACGTGACCCTGAGCTTCTTGAATTTGCTTCTTTAGTTCCAAGTTGTTAGAAAGTTTACATATATTTTCTGTGTGTTTGTTTTGCTTCCTACTAAGTTATTGGAAGTCCTTTAGTTTTGATGTTGAGTACTCTTATGATGGTACGAAACCTTTGTTTTCTTAGTAAGAGGAATTGAATAAAGAAGACAAAGTTTTTTTTTTTTGGGTGCAAAAATGTTAGCTACTCTGTTTCATCCATGAAGTAGCGGAGACACCCTCAGTAAAGGGTGTTATCCGACATTTTCGTAAAACTTTTCTAAAAGATGACGCTTATATGTTTAATATGGTGACAGTGCTTACAAGTAATACAACGTAAACATAATTTAGGACAAGAAGTAAATGGTTGCCATTGCATCCATGCTAAATACCAAAAGTAGCTTGAATTCAGTAGCTGTATATGTTCCTTTTTAAATGTGCAGATTGTTGTTGAGGGAGAGGAGTTACAATAATACAATTATCAGAGTGCTTAGCCTTTTCCTCCACGATATCCTGAAAATAGAGTAAAGTAGTACGTGATTATATTCATTTGCTGCAGAAATAAAAAAAATCAGAATAATGATGTTATTGTGTACCATTGTCACGATCTCAATTTCCCTCGGTAGAATGTCGTAATGACACATATTCTCTAAGACTAGGTAAGCCTAACATTCATGCAGAAATAACTGAAATAATGATTAAAGTCTCAATAACTCAACAACTAATATAAAGAAAACTCCGCAACTCAACATAACAATTTCCCATAATCTGGTGAAATACAAGTCACAAGCTCTATAAGATGGTACTCAACATCCCTATATATCTGTGACTATAGAAGGATAAGAATGGAAATAAACTAGATAGAAAGTCACTCCGAGGCCTGCGAACGCCAACAGGTATACCTTGAAGTCTCTGAAACTGGATCGCCTCATTGATGCCTGGACTGGTAGGAGGTACCTGGATCTGCACAAAAAGATGTGCAGAAGCGTAGCATGAGTACATCACACCGGTACCCAATAAGTGACAAGTCTAACCTCGGTAGAGTAGTGACGAGGTCAGGTCAAGACCCTACTGGAATAAATAAGAAAATGAGCAGGTATATAATAATATAATAGTGATAACAATAGAAATGAGACAATAAATAAATACACCGAGAATAGCTACACTGAACTAAGGCAATTAATGCATCATAGAAGAAAATAAGGAATGCTATGACACGGAACAAAGCAATAAAACACAAGTAAAGTAATAGAAAAGTATCAACCAGAATCACTACTGAGGTACTGCCTCGTAGTCTCAAATCACAAAATAATTCACAAATCTTTCCTTATATCACCACGATAGCCTTGCATTTAGTTTTTAAAAAAATATTTTTTTCGAAATAGCTTCCCGCGTTTTAGCCCACCTTATCACACCGCGTAACTTCTAGTAATTCCCCTACTAGCAACGCGTATCAAGCCCACCTTATCTCATTGCATGCGCTTCAACCCTAAAGTCTTATACCACCGCATGCGTATCAATATCACAACGTATCACAAATCGTACCTTCAGTGCCAATATCATAACTTGCCAAAGAAATTAATAATAATGGTGTTTTCACAATAAATAGCACATGCCTCAACCACAATATGCATAAGTGTATCAACAATAACAACTGAAAGTGAGTAACTCAACAAGAATAGTATTTCATAACTTTACAACTTTGCCTCAGTATAAATCACGGCCTTTATAACTCAATACCAATTTAAACGATAAGATATTCCAAAAATAACAACTTCAAGTGAAGAACTCAATGGTTAAATAATAAATAAGGAATAGAGTAAACAATATTTCAACTAAACATGTAAAGGCAATTAACAAATAAGAGATAAGACAAGTAGAGCATGTGAAAATAGACTAATGATGATGAATATAACATGTTAAGGTAACTCAATTAAGGCATGAAAGGATCTACATAGCTAAAACCAGTAAATTTCTACATTTAGCTCGTGTACACACTCGTCACCTTGCGTACACGGCTTTCACATATCACAATTATCACAAACCAAGACCAATCTTAAGGAGTAATTTCCTCACACAAAGTTAGGCAAGACACTTACCTCAAACACGCTAACTCAATCCACTAGTAAGCCTTTCCCTCAATTATCCAACTCTGAAAGGCTCGAATCTAGCCAAAACAATTTCATATCATAAATATAAGCTATAGGAAACTATTACGAACAATAAAGTTATGATCTTTATAAATAAATAAAAAGTCAACTCAAAAAGTGAACCCGGACTTGCGTCTCGAAACCCGACAAAAATTACAAAATCCTAACACTCATTCGATAACGAGTCCAACAACTCCGATTCAGCAATTTCACAAGTCCAAACTTGTTCCGGTTTCAACCCGAATCTCACCCGGGGCCCCCGAGCCCCGTCCAAATTTACCAACAAGTTCTAAAACACATAACGGACCTAATCGAGGCCAAAAATCACATCAAACAACATCAAATTTATGAATCGCAATCCAATTGAAGCCTATTGAAACTATGAACTTTCGAATTCAAAACCTAATGTTGATTCTCACCAAAACAACTCCGATTGACTTTAAATTTTGCACACAAGTCATAAAGGACATGACAGACATATTCCAACTTCCGAAATCGGAATCCCCCCAATATCAATAAAGTCAACTCCCGGTCAAACTTTCCAACCTTCCAAACCTTCAATTTTCTAACCTTCGCCAATTCAAGTCGAAACGACCTACGGACCTCCAAATCAACATCCGGATGCGCTCCTAAGTCCAAAATCACCATATGGAGCTATTAAAACCGTCAAAACTCTATTGCGGAGTCGTCTACACAAAAGTCAAACTACGATCAACACTTTCAATTTAAAGCTACAACTTGGGGACTATATGTCCCATTTCACTCTGAAACTCACTCGAAACCAAAACCAAACACCCTAGGAAAGTCACGTAACTATAACACAACATAGAGGAAGAAATAAATAGGGGATCAGAGCTAAAATATTCAAAACAACCGGCCGGGTCGTTACAACCATCATCGGAGTGTTAGGATCAAAATAATTAAGTGTCATGCGGAAGCTAGTAAAATAAACCTCGAATGACGATAAATCAGACAACAAAAGAGAAATATACCAAAAGAGACACAAATATCTTATGTGGTTCGGTCAATTGACCTATGTCCACAGCGGAGATGAGCAATACACTATATAAAAGAGAGTATAAAATATCGAGAGAACAACCTTATGAAGAGGCAAACACAAGTGGCACGCTAGCATTTGTCCCGAAATTCTCCCCCTAAACAAGACTCTCAAGCCCCATATGACTACATTATGGATGCTACTAAATGAGAAGGAAGGATCCTCAATTTATAGAAGTCCAAATCTTTTCCTCCAAGAAAAGGTACTAGCCAAATATGAGAGATTTATAATTTCCTTCTAAAAGAAGGAAAACCCAATTATGGTAAATATATTGTCCTTTTCTTCTAAATATAGAAAAACCATATATGGTAAGAAAATAAGGATAAACACCTAACAATTCTCCCCCTTGGCTTGAATTTTCTGACAAAATAAACTTGATTCACCTTCTTCACATAAATTCTCCCCCGTGGCCTGAATTTTCTGACAAAATAAACTTGATCCACCTTCTTCACATAATCTTCAACAGGCCGCATCTCCAAATCTCCACTGCAAAGTTTATCTCAACGTGAGTAACACTCCGTAAAAATTCTCAGGCAAAAATCACGATTACCGTCAAATAGGTTGCGGCTAGAATTAAACCCGCCAATGAACATGTCTTGAATCTCGCTCTAATACCAGTTGTTGGACCAAACTAGCCGAAATACACTCTTAATATGGTGTAATATTGCCCGTTTTGGATCAAGCCCGCACGGTTTTTTCCAAAAGGTCTCACACCATTAAGAGATCCCTACACCTTATATATAGGTTCCTAATTCTTTCAACTACCAATGTGAGACTTTGTTCGCTCACCTAACACGGAATTGGCTTAAAATTCTGATAAGAATCTCAAGAAAGTAGACCTTTTAACACACCATTTTTCTTGCTATTTTATGAACAGTTTATTAAATAAAAAATATCGATATTAAACACAACATGTAGTGTCATCAACAATTCTATAGAAACAGTAGTAGGTGTTTCCTTGTCAATTCCACAGCGGAGATTTCATTTGCGACTTCAAATATATGGACGGCGATATATATTCATTTCGTGCAAAAGACGACAAATATAACGTAAAATATCTGACGGAGAAAGAAGCGAAAACAAATTAGACTTGCACTAACACGTCAAGTAAATGTCAAAACTAGTGAGTTATGTTTTTCTACTTTGTTCCTGCAGGACAATCTAATGGTCAAGATGCCACATTTTGAATTGTAGAATCATTGCAATAATAAATTTTTGACTGAAGATTTGAGTAACAAGTTTCTAAAATTTTTGACAGACATAACTCTCGTCACAAATTTTTTTGCCCAATTTTTTTATTTGAAAGATCAAATTTGTGAGGAATACATTCATTACAAATTTGTGGCAAACATTAAAATCTGTTACAATTTCGTGACAAATTTTTGACGAACATGTGGATCCATTGCAAATTAATGACGGACAAAAAGATTTAGTATCGAGTTATTTTTTTAAACAAAATAGAAAATATTATTTAATTACTATTAATAATCAAGAGATTCTTTTTTTAAGTTATCAATCTAAGCTCTAGTTATATTTAGTTTAATTTAAGTAATTCGGTGATGTTTGACCCAAAATATAAATCTTAGTTCAACCAATTAGATTAAGTAAAATAGAGTTAATCTTAACTAATAATAATATCCAAAAGATAAGGTTATCGATTTTATGACAGATAATATGTATATTTGACAGAATGGTAATGAATGTGAGTGATAATGATAGTATTCAATAATCCAAAAAGATGAAATATAGCATTAAATAATAATCATAAACAACAATGAATGACATTTAATTAAATAAAAACGTGTGAATCACCCGAAAAGGGGTGAGATCTGTGGATATTTTTTCTAACAATGATGAATGATTGATGAGCCTTAGAACACTCAGGTTGTTCTTGGATCAAGTGAAAAAGCTAGGTAAAAATCTTAGTAAAAAAGTTATTTTCGTATGCTTGTAATATGGTCAGATTCTCTCTGTAAAGTTAATATATTTTCTTACAAGTAAATATCTCATGTCCCCTATCATTGTGTCTCTTTTTATTTATAGGAAAAATATTCCTAGAAACTCTATGAGTATAGGTACAGAGAATATCCACTAGAATATTCTTTTTTGTGTCATATCCTAAAACTAGCCGCTATAACTCTGTCTAGGATGCTCGACCTTGATCTACGTCGACTTCTCGACCTCGATCCTTGCTGACTCATCGACCGCAACCTTCATCGCTTCTGAAACCACTTCGATCTTGGGCAGGTCTTTATTGAAGTCGTACTGATAACATAAAGCAATCCCGTAAATGCCTCCTTAATGTTAATATGGTTTGATTATAATAGAGATAATGTTTTACCCATATAGTTAGTCCCTTCGCTTATTGAGGTCATCCTCGTAGGTGAGCTTAATGAGCGGATAATGTCATTTTTGGTCGAACTTATCGAGTAAGCTGCAAGAGTCGTAAACGTCATGTCGAACAGGCCACGTGGCCCTCTGTGGGCCGCATATTTCAAATACCTCAGGTTTCCCAGGCGATTTATTAGAGTTATCATGTCCAAAGATTAGCATGGCGTCATGACAACAGGCATCATTATGACGCATATTCCCGATATGCTGCCTCGATTTGTGCGTGTCCCTTGATTGGATCTGCCATTTTGATTCCGGTGCCAATTATGACGAGCCATTTTTAGTGCCATGATCTCTATAAATAGAGGTTTTTGGACTTGAGTTTGATGTTTGTTTCTTCTAAATTTTTAGAGCACCATCCTTCTTCTTGTCATTTTCCTCTCTGAAATTCTTTTCCTCACTTTGTTGCTCTACTTTATCCCATTCTTTCCCACTTGTTATTCTTCTTTTATTACTTTGCATTATGTCTAACTTACCATCAAACGTTGGTGAAGGGAGCTGCATCGCTCATTTGGCTGTTGTGTTTCCTTTTCATGTAGAGGGTGCTTCCACCATTTTTGATGACGAAGCATTCCCATTAGTAGAGGAAATAATCTCCCGCAATCCTGACGTTAGGTCCAACCCCACCAAATCACCAGATGCCGCGCCTGGGATTTTCTTATCGACGATGACGTCTAAAGAATTGGCGAAATTCAAGGCCAAGTTCGGCTTTCCAAACCATATCGAACTGATCCCGGCTGGTGAGGACGTGGTGCAGGTTCATCGCCCCGGATATTGCACTCTATACACTTATCCCTTCCTCATCGGTTATTCTTTCCTCCTCATTCCATTAGTGGAGGAATTTTGTCATCCCTACGGCGTCTGCCCTGCTCAGCTTGCGCCATACGTCTACAGAATTATTAGAATGCTGACCAAATTTGTCGAGCTGGCCGGGGTCGAACTGATGCTGCAACATTTGGTTCATCTCTTCGCCCCTAGTTTCTATAGGGGTACGATGCTGAATCTTCAATATTTGGTGATGAAGATGGACGATAAGTCTAATCGCCAGTTTTGGCTCAATTGTTTCTACATCAGGACCGAGGACGTGGTGGTTAACGCCGATGGATTTTCCGAGGCTTGGAATTACACACGTAAGTGCTCATTTTTTGTTTGCGTTTTTTACTTGATCGGAATTAGTTGAAGGACTTTTCCTTTCCTTTTAGCCAACAATCAGCCTCCCCTTTTAGTCAAGTGCGTTTCTGACTGGGTCGAGCAAATCCTTCCCCAAGTCGTAGAGATCCGCGACTGGCCGAGCTTTATCAAGAAGTTCAGACCGGCTCTTCCTTTGATAGGTAACTTGTTCTATTTGTCCGTGGTTGTTTCATTTTTTGCTGTACACCGATTCGTTTTGCTAACTTCAACGTTTATTTCTTTCCTAGGCAGGGGGTCTTCTCGAAGGAGCCAGGCACCGGTGTCATCCTTTCGGAGGAAGGTTGCTGCACCTTTGGCTTTTGCCCCTATTTCGACTACCGCCACTTTTGTGGTGACCCCTCCCCCCGCTGCCACAATACAAGAACCTGCCTCCGTTCCGTCTGCTGCTTCCTCTTCTCAGCTCTTTTCTTTGATTGATGAGGACGACGATATCTCTCCTGAGGATGGTAGTCTAATCCCTCATAAGAGGAGAGTAGCGGATGCGGGAAGATAAAATCCAGTAGCCGTCGACTTGGAAGAAGTTGACTTCATTCTTCGGGAGACGGCCACAATGCATATTGGAGAGAGCACTGAGGCGGATTCCGAGGTCCTACACTAAGAGGAGATGAATGTGAGTGCATCGATGCATCCCGTCGGGGAGACGGTCGAAGGCGGGATGCCTCACGACGGGCTCTCACTTCCGAGGCAAGAGGAGGCTTCATCTTCTAGGGCTGCAGTGGATGTCCCCTCTTCTGTTGATGGCGGAGAGAAGGCCCTTGTTGAAGAGGACGTCGGGTCAGATTCCGATATGGATCTGGAAGAGTTGAGGATGATGACTTACTCAACTCAAGGTGACGTTCAAAGGGGGCTCCAGAACTATTACGATCCCAATAGAACGTAATCTTCTTGTAAATACTGAGGGAGTAGTCCATTCCCTCAGTCCTATTTATTCTGAGGTTGAGGGTTCGACCCTCGAGACGATAAACGACAACACTCTGTCAAATAACATTGATGGTCTCGCTCTCCGGGTAAGTACGATTATCATCTGTTGTTTTCCTTATGCTTTAGTTTCTTTGTATGTTCTAACTCATTTTCTTTGTTTTGTAGATGATTATTCTAGAGATTGAGAGTGCTCGACGGGAGATGAGACGTACAAAAATTTACGTGAAGCTGAAAGACAAGTATACAACGTGCCTTAGAAAGTACCAGGAGTGCCAGTGTCGGCTTCGCAAAGGCGGTGATGTGCAGGTCATAAGGGAGGACTTAAAGAAGAGGGAGATGCAGGCTGTGGAGAAATGTAGCATCCTTGAAGGGACGTTGAGGAGCAGAGAGGAGGAGCTTGAGCTTAGTAGGGGTGTAGAGGCCCAATGCAGCGATATCCAAGCCCAAGTGGTCCAGCTACGAGGCCAACTTGAAGAGTGCCAATTCAAGGTGGAAGCTCTCAGCGGCGAGGTTGCCGAGAAGCAGGAGTAGCTTAATAAGGCAAATTCTGTTTGGTCGAAGGCTCGAAGAATGGAGGAGTTCCTTGAATTGGAGAACCAAACCCTTCGTTCTGAGCGAGAAAATGACTTGTCGATGGTGAGGTCTAAAGAAGAACGGCTAGATGAAAGGATTGAGGAGTTGGAAAAAGAGACCTCTAATCTTTATGATCGAGTTTCTGCTCTAGAGGACGAGAAGGCTAAACTTCTTGAACGGTCTTCTTCATCTACGGCTTATGGCTTCCCTAACGTTCCTCGTGATCTGTATGAAGAATGGATTCGTGCTGAGGCTTGACTAGATGTGTTTCGTGAGTTGCATGTGGTAGGCTCCATTCCTGCCGTGGACTTTGAGGATGCTCGAGTCAAGGCTTGTGAGGCTTGGGTTACTTGTGGCTACGACCCGGTTATGCCTTCCCCTGGCAAAGAAGATGAGGACGGGGAGGATGCTATAGATCACCATGAGGATGAGGCCTGGTACGATTCTATTTTCCCTACGGGCGAGGATGGAGATGGTGCTGAAGATCAGGGCGATGACGGCGTTGAAGACCGCACCGGTGAGGACGCTGAGGGGCGATGGCCAGCAGTAGTTTGTTTTTATAATTTTGTGTATTTTTGCTGGCGTCTTCAAGAGCCTTTGTAAGAAATCTTTGTCTATAAATATCATAGTTGGTTTTTGCTTTCATTTGTGCCTTGTCGTGATTTGTTCTTGTACTTGGAATGTTTTGCTCCTTCATACTTTTGCTATCATCCTTTGACTTGTCGTAGTCTTTGGGTTGAATAACTATGGTATGAATCATCCCTATGTCCTAGATCAAGTATGTCTGAGGATCGATCAGTTAGGTTTGAACTTGGTCGAACTTAGCTTCTCATTCGGTTAAGTTTAACCTTCTATCGAAATATGGTTGAGGGCCGATAGGTGTAATTTGAACTTGGTCAAATTTTAACCTCTTTAAATAGTGGTTGAGGGCCGGTAGGTGTTGTTCGAACTTGGTTAAATTTTAACCTTTTGTTAAATGTAGGTGTTGTTCGATCTGGGTCGAACTTGACCTTTTATTAAGGTGAGACTGAGGGCCGATAGGTGTTTGTTCGAGCTGAGTCGAACTTAACCCTTTGTTTAAGGTATGGCTGAGAGCCGATAGATGTTTGTTCGAGCTGGGTCAAACTTAACCTTTGTTAAGGTGCGGCCGAGGGCCGATAGGTGTTGTTCGAGTTGGGTCGAACTTAACCTTTATTAAAGCGGTTTTGATAAACGTAAGTTTCTATTACTTTTACGTTGTTGTTCTAATTACATGATTGAAGAAAGTTACAAACTTTGGGCGTTGGCTGGCGTTCCAGTCCCAGTCTATCTAGTCCCTTCATTGTTCGACTTCGAGAGTATTGAGGAGTCGGGCAATGAAAGAGAAAATAGTCCTTCCTTCGCATACTTCGACTCAAAGTGTCCCTTTCGTCGCCTCGTTAAAAACCTCCTTGAGAAATCTCTAATGGACAAAACTCAAGTGAGGAAAAAAGAGTACGACTTAGGGGAGCTTATTCCTTTTAGAAGTTGAAGTATTTGAGGTGGCTGATGTTCCAATTATTTGGTAATTGTTTTCCTTCCATTGTCTCTAGTTGGAATGAACCCTTGTTTACTTTGGCAGTAATTTTGTATGGATCGTCCTAGTTTGTTCCCAGTTTGCCTTCTCGTGGATCTCTGCTTTGTTAGGTTTTGGCTTTGAGTACGTAGTCCCCGACTTTCAGTGGTCAGGCCTTTGCTTTCTTGTTGTATTATCGTTCTGCTTGTTGCTTTTGGGCGACCATCCTTATGTAATCCATATTTCTTCGTTCGTCGATCTCGCAGAGTTCTTGCTTTCTACTTTCGCGTTAATAGTACCACTTTCGTGGAAGTACCTTAGGTTGGGTTCTCTGACTTCGACCGGTATGACTGTTTCGGTTCCGTAAACCAGAGAGTAGGGTGTCTCTCCAGTTCTTGTTTTGGAGGTGGTTCTATACGCCCATAATACTTTTAGGAGTATTTCTGGCCACAGTCCCTTGGCATCTTCAAGCTTTTTCTTCATGATGTTTAATATGGACTTGTTTGAGGATTGTGCTTGCTCGTTACCCATTGGGTGATGCGGGGTTGAAAGTATCATCTTAATATGTCATTTCTTAAAGAATTCGGAGGTTTTCTTTCCCGTGAACTGGGGTCCGTTGTCGCAGCTGATCTCTTTGGGTAGGCCAAATCGGCAAATAATGTTTCTCCATACGATGGTGCTTACCTCTTGTTCGTGTATTTGGAAAAATGCTCATGCTTCCACCCATTTAGAGAAATAGTCAGTTAAAACTAAAAGAAACCATACATTACTTTGCCATGTTGGGAGGGCGCCCACGATATCCATTCCCCACTTGATGAACGACCGCGGAGAGGTAACTGAGTGGAGATGTTCGCCTTCTTGGTGAATTATTGGGGTGTATTTGTGACATTGCTTGCATTTCTTCACAAACTCTGAGGCATCTTTTTCATAGTGGGCCAGTAGTTCCTGCCCGTATGAGACACCTAACGAGCGCTCGATCGTCGAAATGAGCACCGCAATGGCCTTCATGGACTTCTTTAAGGATGCGCTAGGTCTGGTTTGGGCCTAAACATTTTGCCAAAGGGCCATCGTATGTTCTCTTGTATAGGTCGTTGTGGAGGAGGTTGTATCTGGCTGCCTGCATTCTTAGTTTTTTTGGCTTCTTTCTTGTCGTTTGGTAGTGTGTTGTCCTGCAAGTAGGCGATAATACGAATGCGCCAATCCCAGGTTAAACTTATAGATCTTACCTGTATTTGGTATAGCGACGAGTTGAGGAGGTAGATTACACTTTTGTCCCCGGTTGTGAGGCTTTTGGTGGCTGCGACCAATTTGGCGAGGCCATCCGCTTCAACATTCCGCGCACGCGGGATCTGGCCGAGCTGGCATTCATCGAACTTGGGCAGTAGCTTACAGATCTCGATTTGATTTTTTTGCAACCTTTGTTCTTTGATTTGGAAAGTCCCTATGACTTGGTTGACTAGGAGCTGGGAATCACAACGAAGTTTTAACCGCTTCGTACCATACTTGAATTCTAGTCTTAATCCTACAATTACAGCCTCATACCCGGCCTCGTTGTTAGTCATATCTGGGCATCTTATGGACTGGCAAATTAATTCGCCGGTAGGGACCTCGAGTACGAATCACAATCCAGATCCGAAAGAGTTGTATGCGCCGTCAATGTATAGGACCCAAAGGTCTTATGTTTGGAGAGAAGTTTAGACAACTTCCTTTTCGACCTCAAGCATTATCTTTGCGCTGAAGTCTGTGACAAATTCGGCGATCACTTGCGACTTTATTGTTGTTCGCGGCTGATATGTGATATAGTGCTCGCTTAGCTCAATGGCCCACTTGGCCAGCCTCCTCGATAATTTAGGTTTATGTAAAATGCTTCTCAAAGGAAAGGTGGTAATGACCGAGATAGGGTGGCACTAGAAATACGATCTAAGCTTTTGTGAAGCTATGACAAGTGCCAGGGCTAGTTTCTCGAGGTGTGGGTACCTCGTCTTGGCATCGACGAGTGTTTTTCTAATGTAATAAATGGGAGATTGTGTACCTTTACTTTCTCGGATCTGGACTGCACTTACTGCCACTTCGGAGATAGCTAGGTAGACGGGGAGATGTTCCCCGGGTTCGGGCTTTGAGAGCAGAGGTGGTGATGACATATACACTTTTAGTTCTCGCAGAGCTTGTATGCACTCGGGTGTCCACTCAAGGCTGTTATCCTTTTTGAGTACACCGAAAAATCGGTGACGTCTGTTAGATGACCACGGGATGAATCTCGATAGGGCATTGATTCGACCAGTTAACCTTTGGACTTACTTCTTGGTAGTCATAAGCTCTGGTATCCCTTTGATAGCTTTGATTTGGTCTAGGCTGACTTCTATCCCCCGCTGTGACACTAAGAAGCCCAAGAACCTTCCCAAGGCTACGCCAAACACGCATTTCTCTAGGTTTAGTTTTATTCCGTACCGTCTCAGTATGTTGAAAGCTTCCTTCAAATGGTCGATATGGTCCTCCGCCTTTATGGATTTGACCAGCATGTCATCGATATATACCTCCATGGTCTTGCCGAGCTGATCTTTGAACATTTTTGTGACCAATCTTTGATAGGTAGCTCCTGCGTTCTTCAGCCCGAATGGCATGACCCTATAACAATATGTTCCTCGGTGGGTGATAAACATGGTTTTATCTTAGTCCTCTTCTTCCATAAGTATCTAGTTATAGCCTGAGTACGCATCCAAAAAACTCAACATCTCGTGCCCGGTCATTGCATTGATGACTTGGTCGATATATGGTAATGATAACGAATCCTTCAGGCACGCTTTGTTCATGTACCTGAAGTCTACACACATCCGCTATTTCCCATTTTTCTTTTTGACAATCACTACGTTGGCGATCCACTGGGGGTATTTCGACTCCCTGATAGAGACATTTTCTAATAGCTTCTCCACCTCCTCGTGGACAGCATCGTTGATGGCAGGGTTGAATTTTTGTCTGACCTGCCTTACCGAGGGTAGAGTGGATCGACATTTAGTTTGTGTGTGGCGATCTACTTGGGGATGCCCGGCATATCTGCATGGCTAAAGGCAAACAAATCCGCATTAATTATTAAGAATTGACTAAATTTACCTAGTTTTCGGAGTTTGCAGCCAATGTAGACCTTTTTGCTGTAGTCATTGGGATCTAATTAAATGGGTTCGAGGTCCTATATAGTCGAGTCCATGACTTCAACTATTTCGGGATCCATAATGACGTCCCTAGTCTCTTCTTGTGTCGACCTCGGCCCTGTTGATTGCTATGCCTCTTTTTCCTTGTCTTTCTTCTGTTGGGTTGTTGGGTTGTCTAAGGCGATGCGATAGCATTCGCAGGACGTGCGATGTTCTCCCGTATGCTGAATATCCCCCAGGGTGTTGGGAATTTGATTACTTGGTATAAGCTGGAGGGGAAGGCTCTCATGGGATGTACCCATGGTCGTCCTACTATGGCGTTGTATACGGTGGCCTGGTCCATGATGTGGAATATCTTCTCCAGCGTTATGCTGCCGGCCAAGAAGGGGAGTGTAATTTCTCCTGATGTCCACTCAACTGCATTATTAAAATCGATTAGTGTGATGTAGCGTGACACTATCTTGTCCTCGAGTCTCATCTGGGTGAGGACTCGGGGATGGATAATGCACGCTCCACTCCCATCGTCTACCATGATACGTTTGACATTAGTATCTAAAATGTACAAAGTAATGACGAGAGCATCATTGTGAGGGAATGTCAAACCGCCGGCATCTGACTCATCGAAGATGATACTTTCTTCAAGTATGTCATACCGTTCGTGGGTGATAGATCTTATAAGCCTATGAGTGACAGTGAATTTAACGCCGTTGATGGAGGCGTCATCACTTCCGTCGATGATCATTTGATGGTGCGAGCTAGTGACAGTGGCTTCGGTAGGCCTTGGAGTTCACGTCCTCTAGCGAAGTTATTTCTCTCATTGTCCCTCAGCAACTATTTGAGGTGTCCTTGCCGCAACATGTTCACAACCTATTGCATGTGCGATGCAGTCTTCTATCTTGTGTCCGCGCTCCTGGTGGAACTCGCAGAGGGCGTCAGATTTTCTGGTGCTCGGGTTGGACCTCATCTTTGGAAGCCGCATCACCTTTATTCCAAGTTTCTCCAAGGTATAGACTATTTCTATAGGAGATACACAAAAATTATGAGCGGACAATAAGGGGGCACACCTCTCTCGTTCCGGTGACTCCTCGTCCTCGGCCTAGATAGGCCTTCATCATAGCGAAAAGAAGGAGTGGCGGGAGCCTTGACATACGGTTGATGTCATTCCCTGTTTGGTCATGAGATCGGGTGATCCCTCCTTATGTTATCTCTTTATTCTTTCCTGGGCTCGACTTGTACCGAGACAAGCCGTCGAGTTGGTCCGTTGAGGCCTTCATCATCTGCTCGGACTTTGGCACAGTAAGTATTGTGGATTTCATCCTAAGTGGTTGGAGGATACTTCATCAACCGTCTCAGTAATTCTTTGGTCGCTCTTGAGCCCTCTCTACTCAACCTGTTCTAAAAGGCTGCGACTGACATCCCCTCGGACATGATTGGTAGGGTCATCCTTACCCTATTGAATCGGACGACGAAGTCCCTCGGTCTCTCTCTCAAGGATTGTTTGATGGCGAAGATGTCGTTTACTCTTGTTTTGGCTTTTCTTGGCTCCGACATGCGCCATTACGAACTTGTCGGCCATTTCTTCGAAGGTTTCTATGGAGCGGGCTGGTAGCTGTGAGTACCATGTTAATGCCCCTCCCGTAAGGGTTTCGCTGAATTTCATAAGCAAAATAGAGGACACTTGTTCTTTGTGAGGTCGTTGTCCTTCACAGCGGTGACATAATGAGTCACGTGATCTTCGGGGTCAGTCATTACATCATATATCCTGAGATACGACGGCATTTTGAATGTCTTTGGTATGGCATGTGGGGCTGCTTCCTCGCTATATAGCTGCTCTATGAATCTTCTGACGTCCCTCTTTGGCAGTAGCTTGGGGGCGCCCGATATCTTGTCAACTCGTTCTTGATGTTCTTTCATTTATCTCTGAGCACTTTATTTTCGTTCTCCATTTCTTCCATCATCTTTAGAATAGCGGCGAGGACGTTGCCACCTGCATTGTTAGTAACATTATGGGTTATACCTGGTGTTGGAGGGTCTGGTTGGTTGCCCTGCACTGCTCGCCTGTTTGTTGTATCATGCAAGCTCTTGTGTTTTCTGTGGTCATGCCTTGAGCGGGTTTTTTGAGGATGCTCACTAGTGTGTCGATCAACCATGCTTCGAGAAGTTTTTTCACAGTTGGGGGCATCCCTTCTTCTGCGGGCGTGGAGGCCCCTTTTCCGTTGGGTTTTGTTATGCTACAGGGGGGAGGTGACCTCTCGCGCCTGAGGGAGGCATTGGGTGTCACATCATCGCCTAATGTTTCACGGCTCTCGTTGATAATGTTCATGAGTTTCCCAGGGAAATCACCTGTCACTTTAGTCCTATCTCCTTGGTTACCTGCCATGTAGGTTTCCGTACGTGCAAAGAAAGAGAAAGATCTTGTGGTTTGTTAGGTTAGTGACTTATGTGAGTTGTAAATCTAAGGAAACTAAAAAATAGCTAAGAAGTCCCCCACAGACGGCGCCAAACTGCTTGACCCAAAATATAGATCTTGGTTCAACCAACTAGATTTAAGTAAAATTGAGTCAATCTTAGCTAATAATAATATCCAAAAGATAAGGTTATCGGTTTTATGGTAGATAATATGTACATTTGATCGAATGGTAATGAATGTGAGCAATAATGACAGTATTCAGTAATCCAAAAAGATAGAAGAGAGCATTAAATAATAATAAACAACAATGAATAGCATTTAAGTAAATAAAAATATGTGAGTCACCCGAAATGGGGTGAGATTTTTGGATGTTCTTTTTGACAATGATGAATGATTGATGAGCCTTAGAACACTCAGGTTGTTCTTGGATCAAGTGGAAAAGCTAGGCAAGAATCTTAGTAAAAAGGTTATTTTCGTATGCTTATAATATTATTAGATTCTCTCTATAAAGTTAATGTATTTTCTTACAAGTGAATATCGCATGTCCCCTATTATTGTGTCTCTTTCTATTTATAGGGAACATATTCCTAGTTAAGAAATTCCCACAGACGTGGTCGTGAGAAATCCCCACAGACGGCGCCAAACTGTTTGACCCAAAATATAGATCTTGGTTCGACCAATTAAATTTAAGTAAAATAGAGTCAATCTTAGCTAATAATAATATCCAAAAGATAAGGTTATCGGTTTTATGGTAAGATAATATATATATATATATATATATATATATATATATATATATATATATATATATATATATATATATATATTTGATCGAATGGTAATGAATGTGAGCAATAATGACAGTATTCAGTAATCCAAAAAGATAGAAGAGAGCATTAAATAATAATAATAAACAACAATGAATAGCATTTAAGTAAATAAAAATATGTGAGTCACCCGAAATGGGGTGAGATCTGTGGATGTTCTTTCTAACAATGATGAATGATTGATGAGCCTTAGAATACTCAGGTTTTATGATCAAGTGGAAAAACTGGGGAAGAATCTTAGTAAAAAGGTTATTTTTGTATGCTTGTAATATGGTCATATTCTCTCTGTAAAGTTAATTTATTTTCTTACAAGTGAATATCTCATGTCTCCTATCATTGTGTCTCTTTTTATTTATAGGGAATATATTTCTAGAAACTCTAATAGTATAGGTACAGAGAATATCCACTAGAATATTTCTCTTTTGTGTCCTATCCTAAAACTAGGTGTTATAATTTTGTCTAGGATGATCGACCTCGGCCTTGATCTATGATAACTTCTCGACCTTGATCCTTGCTAACTCTTCGACCGCAACCTTCATCGCTTCAAGGACCACTTCGACCTTGGACGGGTCTTCATTGAAGTCGTACTGATAATACACGGCAGTCCTGTAAATGCCTCTTTAATGTTAATATGGTTTGATCATATTAGAGATAATTTTTGACCCATATATGTGGCAGTGTCAAATAATTTTCGATCCATACATGTGGCAGTGTCAAATAATTTTCGACCCATACATACGGCAATGTCATTCAGTTTTTGATTGTGGGGCAAGAGTATTTTCAATTAATAATAACCATGTGAATTACTATTCCTCTCTCAATTTATGTGATATATTTTAATTTTCGATTTGTCCCGGGAAAATATATTTTAAGAAAATTATTTAAATTTCTCATTTTATTATCAATGAAATATTTATAACCATATAAATTTATCTATCTATATTATATTAGCAGCACGGATACACATAGCGAAATGTAACTCCTGTGAAAATTCAAAATGTAGTAATATAACAAAATCAACTTGAGGAGGAAGGAGAGGATGAATCAACGCAGGGAACTTCAAGACAATGGCAAGAGAGGCATACCTATCATCTAGAGCTACCGGTAGAAGTGCTAAAAATGGGAAGAAGCAAGGTCAGATACTAAAGAAGTATCTCAACCTACAATAATCTCGCCCAAGAAGGCAGAATCACAATCTAAATGATGATCAAAATTTTGATTTGGAACATAAGGTTTGTGAACACTCAACATGTCTTTCAGAGGGTGATCAATATGCAAAAAGAATATGGATTCTTTGATGATACCATTTCAGAATTCAAGACATATTTAGAGATATTGGAGAAGACTAAACATGAAAGCTGCATTGTCAAATATTAATGATAAGATTTGGATGTTTATTGATGATGTAGTGGAATAAAAACTTGTGATGGAGACTGAACAACAGGTGACAATTAAAATATTTCATAAAAATATTGGACATCATGTTATGATGATTCTTGTGTATGCATAGTGTTCTACACTTGAGAGATTAGAGTTGTGGGATAATTTGTGTTACCTAGCAAGTGATATGAAGTTGCCTTGGGTGGTAGATGAAGACTTTAATGTGGTACTTCATGAGGATGAGAATATAGGTGGATTTTCAAAAGATTGGACAGGATATTTATGAACTTGCCATTTCAAAATCTTTTTCCTACAATTGAAGTGGAACACTTGATAAGAACAGGCTATGATCATGCACCTTTGTTCTTAAGCTGTGGACAACATGGCACAAATTATGTTAAATCATTCAGGTTTTTGAACTTCTGGACCAAGCATGAATCATTCAAAGAGGTGGTGAGGCAGAATTGGCATGCTGACTTTATAGGTGATCCTTTTCTGATGTTCAAGCAAAATATCAAGAGGGTGAAGGCAGCACTTTCAAAATAGAGTAGGGAAATATTTGGTGATATCTTCAAGCAATTGGCTATTTTGGAGGAGATTCTTAGGGTGAAGGATATGTTGTTTGAAGAAGAGCCTACAACTGAAAATAGGATTGTGCTTCAAAAGGCTCAATCTGAATTGAAGAAATACTTGAATATTGAGGAGCAATATTGGAAGCAAAAAGCTGGGATGAATTGGTTTGCTGAAGGAGATAGGAATACAAGTTTCTTTCACAACCATGTCAATGGGAAGAGGAATAAGCTTTCCAGAATGAAGATAGGGATTGGGTTGAAGATCATGATCAAATGGCTAATGCTGCAGTGGATTTCTATCAGAAACAATTCTCTAAAGAGGCTGATCCTACTTATTTCTCTTTGCTAAATAATGTACCTTCTATGGTCACTATGAAGCAGAACCTGGAGCTTTGTAGATATCCTACACTTAAGGAGGTCAAGGGAGCTGTTTTTAAACTTAGCGGTGATAGTACTAGTGATCCTGATTTACTGAGACTTTCTATCAAGAGTGTTGGGAGATAATTTTATATGACATACACAGTATGGTACTACATTTTTATGGTGGTGCATCTTTGACTAAGTCCATCACACACAAAAATTTAATTTTACTGCCAAAGAGGCCAAGGGTGCAAACATTTTTCAGACTTGAGACCTATAAGCTTGAGTAACTTTATCAACAAGGTAATTTCTAGAGTGCTTCATGATAGACTTGAGAAGTTTTTGTCTTCACTGATTTCACCTAATCAGTCTGGATTTTTGAAAGAAAGGAGCATCTTTGAGAACATACTTCTCACACAAGAGATTGTCACTAACATAAGGCTAAGGGGTAAGCCTACTAATGTGGTGATTAAGTTAGACATGGCCAAGGCATATGATAGGGTTTCATGAAAATATTTGTTACATGTGCTAAGGAAGATGAGATTTGCCGAGCATTTTATTAACATAGTGTGGAACTTTCTGTCAAATAATTTGTACATAGTCTTGGTGAATGGGCAATCATGAAGCTTTTTCCAATCTTTTCTTATTTAGCTATATAGTGTAAATATGTTAATAATATTTAAGATTTAAAATCAATTATAATTTTGCGTATTAAATCTTTTCCTATTTAACTATGTAAGAAGTCCAAATATTTAGGACTTTAAAATGAATCATATATATAAAAATATCAAAATTAATATGTTTGTACACACTTAGTAAATTTAATAACTTTTTATAGCTATTTGTTCGCCCTATTAAATTTTTGTGTTTTAGTAATATTTTTTCGCTCACGCACATTTCGACAAAGTTATGTAAATCATAATTTTAACAACTAAAACCTCACCACATGAGTAATATTAAAACCTGTAAAGGGAGATAAACCGAGAAGATATATGATTCGATGTTTTAATTTATTTTATTGGATAAATCTTTATGAATCGTAGTAAAAGCTTTTGTGTTTCAGAAACAATAATAAATCTTAAATCTTTAAGGGCTATGTGTCTTTACTAAAACTAAAAAGGAAGCACGATAACTTGTGAATTAAACTGATAAAATTATAAAATTAGAACATAATCCAAGGTGAATATATTGAATAATGATTGAGAACTTTTAGGATTTCTTTTTTGATTGGGTTAGTTATATAGGATCAATATTCATCAATTTAAGAAGCATATACTTTATTTTTTAACTCAAAAATAATTAAAAAAAACTATAACATGTAATTTTCTTACAAAAATTATTCATTGAGATGGGGAACACGCGCAATACGCGTACATTGAGAAAGTATTTATAATTTAATTTAGATTACAATTAAAATCTTTATTTTTTTTTTTAAATGAGACGAAGTTTGCATAGAATAGTACTGCCGCAGGTAGGGGTGTCAATGGTTCAGTTCGGCCGGTTATTTAATAAAATTTATACCATACCAATTTTTTGGTTATTCTATTATGTATAACCCAAATTAAACTTTTCAAAACCGTCCCAATCATGTCGGTTTCTCTTTGGTATCGGTATAGTTCTGTTAATTTTCGGTATTTTTTTAAGTGTCATATAAAAGTCGCTGGTAAAAGTAAAATGTAATAATATACATACTTTTATTGGACTTAGCAAAACTCTCTAGACAGTTTTACTGTTTAAATGGTGATGAATTAAGAAAATATGAAAGATGGTCATAGTATAGATCCATCAACTACTCTATAACAACGTAAAAGAAACTAAGCAAAGACAAAGAAAAAATAAATCACACGGGTAGAAAGATATTAACCAAGTTGAGACTCAAGAATAAAGTCTATAGAAGATTAAATATTCAAAAAGATAAATTTAAATCATACAAAAGGAAACATATTCAATACATTGTAGTTTGGTATTCATAATAGCTAGAATACTTTGTGTCTTGTTAGTGAATATGCTGGAAATAATTTAATTTCAGTAGGAATAACATAATAGGTTTGAGAATTAGGATTTTGATTTTAATTAGTTGTTGGCTTGTAATCATTTTTATAATTTCAAAATTTAAGAAAAAATTTAATGCTTTATTATTTTTAAACTTAGTATATAAATATATTTTTCACATGTAAATTTATTCGGTACGGTTCGGTGTTTTTTCGATTTATTTTCATAAAATAAAAAACCTACTCTAATTATCGGTACAATTGTAGATTTATATAAAAGTCTATAATTTTATTAAAAAAAACTAAAAATCGGTTCGATGCGATACAGTTTAATCCATTTAGTCGGTTTTTAAATATCCGTTAACAATTCTAACCACGGACAAGTAGGCATATGGCAAGGACCAAACAATAGTTAAAAGGAGAACACGTTTACTTTAGAAACCTCTCTTAAACCCTACACAGCCGCTTCTAGGTTCCAATCCCCCTTCTTCCTGCCAATTCCTGCCTACAAAACCCTTTATTAAGTGCCATTCTTGCACCTACTGGTGAGATATTTACCACAATCAAGAATGAACATACTCAATCAATTGATCTTAATAAGTGTTACTAATTCTTTTTAAAGCAATAAATAAAGAATCAGGGTGTGTTAATTATAATGGGGTTCTATGTGTGATTATATTTATCATTGATGGTCAATAATTGATTTTCTTTTGCGAACATAAAAGTGAGTGTATATATATAAAGTACGGTTTTGAGAGCGTGTATGATCATGAGTTAATTAAAATCTTTGCATTATTTTATTCTTTTGTGACAGAAGTTTATTGCATTGATATCTCATGGATTCGGATCCTTTGGCTTCCAATACAACCAAAGCACCTAGAAAGGTAATTACTTTCCATTATGTTCTGTTGTTTTAATCTCTGATTGATGCTTCTGTGTGTTGTTTGATGCAGTGTTGATTTGAATTTCTGTAGGTGAGATTTGCACCCAAAGGTCCTCCTCGTAGAGCACAAAAGACTGTTCTGCCTAAACCGTAATAATCTGAAACTTTAATTTGTTGGATGTATTTAGTTTTTCTTATTCTTTACTGAGATTGTGATTTGCTAAAAAATTTACCATTTCTTCCAGAGAAAACATTGAAGAGGATGTTGATGCTGCTAAAGCAGAGGAATTGATGCAGCGGTTCAATGTATTTATACTTTTGATGGTTTCAATTTATTAAAGAGTATAGCTTAATGATTTGGTTTGTGATCTAAGTCTAACATAAAAGTGTTCTGCTTTTAATTGCAGGAAGTTTCTGCTAAAGTTAAACCTAAAGCCGAAAAGAAAGGTACATCTTTTTACCTGATGATTTTTTGATCTTTTTGAAAAAACGACTTTTACATGTCAATAATCAGTAAGGGTGAATAAGAGTGGATCGAAGAAGGAAGTCGGTTCATTATTTAGAAAAATTAACTCTATCATATCCCTTTGTTGTGTATATGACATTTATGGTGTGACTCCAATCGCCTGAATTTTAGATGGTAATATTCTGTAGATATTTGTAATAAGTTGAGTTTATAGTCTATGGAAAAAAATATATAAATACTCCACCATATTTGGATCCGGATGGACGTTGCTACTCTTCATTTTGGTCTCTGGTGTGTATCTCTAGAAACTTGATCTTAGGAATTGAGTTTGGACTCCTCTCCAAAGATAATACTTTGCTGAAAGGTAAAAGCATTAAAATCATAAAATAATAATAGTCCAGAATTCTTGAAAGCTGCTCAACCCCTTCTGAATTTTGCTCAAGTGTAGTTACTGGTGAAGTTTGCCATTTGACAGTTCTCCAATGCTGTTAACATGTCTACAACAACAACAACAACCCAGTGAAATCCCATAAGTGGGGTCTGGGGAGGATAGTGAGTACGCAAACCTTACCCCTACCCCGAGGGAGTAGAGAGGCTGTTTTCGAAAGACCATTGACTCAAGAAGACGAAAAGAGACAAATACATCAGTACCATCATCAGAAAATATAGAAATAATAACAGCGAAATAAGAACCAGAAAATAGATGAAAAACAATAACAATAACAAGTAAATAAGGACTTATACTATGGAAAACGGAAGAATAGTGTGAACACAACATTAACCACTAGCAATCTATGACGAAACCCTGTCAGGCTAGCCTCACGCCCGGTACGAAGTAGAAATTGCTCAACTAACTCCTAGCCTACAACTCGAATGCTCGACCTCCACACCTTCCTATCAAGGGCCATGTCCTCGGAAATCTGAAGCCACGTCATATCCTGCCTGATCACCTCTCCTCAATACTTCTTAGGCCGCCCTCTACCTCTTCTCGTACCCGCCAAAGCCAACCGCTCACACCTCCTTACCGGGGCATCTAGGCTTCTCCTCCGCACATGCCCGAACCATCTGAGCCTTGCTTCCCGCATCTTGTCATACATAGGAGCCACGCCCACCTTCTCCCGAATAGCTTCATTCCTAATCTTATCCATCCTAGTGTGCCCGCACATCCACCTCAACATCCTCATTTCTGCTACTTTCATCTTCTAGATATGTGAGTTTTTAATTGGCCAACACTCTACCCCATACAACATGGTTGGTCTAACTACCGCTCTATAAAACTTACCTTTGAGCAACAGTGACACTTTCTTGTCACACAGGACTCCAGATGCTAATCTCCATTTCATCCACCCCACCCCTACACGGTGTGCGACATCCTCGTCGATCTCCCCATCTCCCTGGATAACCGACACTAGGTGCTTGAGACTGCCTCTCTTGGGGCTGTTAACATGTCTATTATACTGAAAAACAAAGAAGATATACAATCTAGTTTTGCCTTCAGCCCATGTCCAGCATTTTAACTCTTACAGCTTTTAACATTGGAAATAGACAATTCCTACATTCAATACCTTTTCCACCCTCCATGTATGTTGATAAATTATTTTACCTTTCTAGTTCTTAATGTTTTTAGGAAACTCTGTCACAAGTTTACTTCAAAGATATGTAGGACCTACATATCTTGATTTTCTTAGAATTTCTTCCTTGAATTTCTGTAGGACCTACTCAAGTTGCCTTTGGTTATGGAGGTTCATCATCTGCACTGAAATCGTATGGCCCTCTCAAGGGTCATAAAAAGGTTGACAGCTCAATGTCCAACGGCAAGTGTTTTCTCTAACCATTTTACTTTCTGCTATATGGATATTTGCAGCTTGTTTAACGTCATCTTGGTTTTGCAGGTGGTACGGGCGTGCAGCAAGTGCAGAAGGAATACACCGAGCCATGGGTTGGTTTTAAGGATTAATGCACTTCGTATTCAGTCTTTTCCGCTGCAAACGTTTTGTGCCTGATGTTTTCTTTCCTATTTTGTATCTCAGGATTATTATACCAACTATCCTATGACTCTTCCCTTGAGGAGGCCCTACTCAGGAAATCCAGGTAAAGTTCAGTCAATGCTATGAAAACCAAATTGCTATCTTTTTGGAAAAGACAAAGAGCACACCATATATTGAGACATGAAAAACTTAATTAAGCAGCCGAGCTCTTTCAATATGGGTTGTGATTTGCTTATTTCAGATTCTTTAATATGATGATTTACCATTCATACGCACCTTTCACCATTATTCCTAATCAAAGTGTTGATCTTATGTTGCAGAACTTCTTGACGAGCAAGAATTTAGGGAAGCCTCGCAAAGCTTGAGTTACGATGAAAATTCCATAAAACCAGCCATGGAGCTTGGTCTAATGGTTAGTTAACTGGTTGATGGTTTGGCTTCAGACTTATTATTAAGTAATTGCCATGAATACTTACATCAATAATTGTTAGGAGGAGAATCTGGAGGAAAAGATGTTCTTCATTCAATTACCAACGGCCATGCCGATGTTGAAGCAATCGGTTAAAACAGAAGGCAGTGAGGCGAGTAGCTCAAGGCCTTCAAAGGTGAAGGCCTATAGTATGAATGAATTACCTAGGGGCTTCATGGGTAAAATGTTAGTGTACAAGAGTGGTGCGGTTAAATTGAAGCTTGGTGAAACCCTTTATGATGTAAGTTTGCTTCATTACAATTATAACTAGAACTAGAACTTGTTTCATATGAATTCCATTTTGTATCTTTGGAAGGAGCAACTAATTTACACTTAGCTAATCATTTAACTTGAGAATTGTATTCACCATATGTCTCCACGCTGATGGTAAATAACTTAACACACTGAAATACTGATCTAGCAACTATTCATTAATAATAAAAAGCTTATCTATTCAATGCACTGCAGGTTTCTCCAGGTATGGATTGTGCGTTTGCCCAGGATGTTGTCGCTGTTAATACAGAAGAGAAGCATTGTTCTAACATTGGGGAGCTTACTAAGCGTATCATTGTAACACCAGATGTTGACTCAATCTTGGATTCTATTTGATTTATGTGATGGTTTGCTTTCTAGTTATTATGCTTCAGTTATACATATAGCAATTGGTATTTCCTATTTGAAGTTAGAAGAGGTTTCGATCTCACATATGCATTTAGTTGAACATTTACCATAAATTAATGAAAATTCTTTATTTTTTTTTACTTAAGACTAGTATCCATGTTTTAAAGCTTCTGTCACTCTTTATATGTGATATTCAGGATCAGCTATTCTAGTTTTAACCCCACTCTAGTGGTAAGCATGTTTAGACTTGTAACTAATCTTAATCTAAACCCTGGACATGTGAATATGTCCATAGAGTTTTACTGGTTGGCTGCTCTTGTACAGAACATCTCAAAAGAAAGTTTTGCTTTGCTGGATTAAAAGTATAAATTAATAGAGGCTTATTTGGTATGCCCTTTTTATGTCAGTAAGCTCTTGCAGTTTTAAGGACCATTTCTTGTATTTATCAAGACAGCACTCCCACTTAACATCACAAAGCAAAAAGTTAAATATTCCAATTAAGCCAAGAAATGAACAATCCTAATTGAAAGAAATCTAATCCTATAATCTTTCATTCAATTTCTTCAAATAAATTTTGTCTCTTAAAAAGATAACTTAAATAAAAACGCTAATAACACAAAAAAGATTGAATTAAATAAGAAAGATAAGCTTAAAAGAAAGTAGCTAAATATCCTCAATTCTCGTCTTTTTCATTATTGTTTATGCACGGATATTAAGAAGTCGAGTGACACCAACAAATTTAATGCATGCATTTGATGATAAAAATTAAAACGAAATGAGCTAGTGTTATAAAACAAAATAAAAGAATAATAAAATTAACATGTGGGTGGCAAACTCATTCAATTTGAGTTACGAAAATAGTTTTGTTATACCAAAAGAAAGGAGATTCGTACAATATTTTTAAACTAGAAGGAACGCATAAGCTACCAGATGAAATTTCATGGTAGTTTTTTGAAAAAATTCGAAAATATTTAAAATGAGTAATCTAATTTACTACTTATAATAGAAGATTATAGTAGATTGTTGAAACACATTACACACCATACGTCAAGAAGGAACGCTTTTGAATAAGCCAACAAATTCAGGGACTGTATTCTAAAAACAATATAATCAGGAATTTGGAGCTGTCCATTATTTATATTCCTTACATTTTATGGCAGGAGCATAACTTCGGCATTGGAAGTTGATATGGGACCCTCCTCAGCGAATTAGCAGTCTTGTGAATCTGATTAGGCTCGGATCCAAGCCTTCAGATTCTACGAGGCTGCTCTTTCACACCTATCTCTCTATATATAAAGTTGGGAATAGAAAAGGTAATGTGGCACATTGCCATGACCAGCATTTGTATTTATCATTTTTTTTTTTTTTTTTTTTTTTTTTGCAATTTCTCCTTCATTCTCTGTCATTTGTTTGGAATTTTTTAATAGTTTACCTCTTCTGTCCTTCCCTATAATTACTTCTTTTTTTTTTTTTGGCTAATGAAAGGAGATTCTATTATGTTAAAAGCATAGAAGTTTAGTCATTATATAACATAGGGATAGACCGCATTGCGATTTTCCCTGATTTGTCTTTAATAAAAACTAGTAAAATAAAAACCGAAGGTATTTCCCAGTACATAATGCTATCTTCCTCCGTTGATGTTTGTTGCATGGTACTTCCATACTTTTCCAGAGCGTCAGCTACAACGTTGCCTTCCCGATATACATGTATTATTCCTTCCACTCCAATAGCATCAAGAAGAAAACTGCAATCATGAAGAAGATGTGAGAAGCGAGGTTGTTCATCTTTAAATAAATCACATAATACATGTGAATCTGTTTCTACTATAGTGGGAAAGAGATTTTTTGCGCAAGAGAATTCTAGTCTTGCCATTAGTGCCAACAGTTCAGCATGAAGAGCGGATGTTGCAGCTGCCTTCTGCGCGAACCCCACTATCCAATTGCCATTGTGGTCTCTGATGATTCCACCAATGCAACTGGTTTGATTGTTTTTATCATAAGCTCCATCAATGTTTAGCGTGTAGTAGTTAGTAGGTGGGTACCATCTTATTGGTGTGTGAAGCCTAGGGTTTGGTTTCACAGTAATCTGTGCAATTAAAATAAATTCAACAACTTGAGTCATAATTTTGTTCTGGCATGCGATAGAAGCTGTGTGGTTGAAGAGGTTAGAGTTCCTATTAATCCAAGTGTTCCACAGAGTGAAAGGTATTAAGGTGGAGTTTGGATTTTTGAGGGAGGCATTTGTTGTGTTGATGCTAGTGTCTTTGAGACACGTAACTTTTATCCAGTGGGCAAAGTTGTGTACTTATGATTTTTGTAGATTGAACAACTCCCATAAGTGGTATGAATTTTTGCACGAGAAGAAAATGTGGTATATGTCTTTTACTACGGTTGGACAGAATTGGCAAAGGTTTGTTTGTAGTATATATTTTTTTGAACAGGAAGGCTTTAGTAGGTAACTTGTGGTGCACAAGTAGCCACATGAAATATTTCAGCTTGTTTAAACACTTAAGCTGCCAGATCCAAGAGTTATTGGTAGTGTTGGGTTGCTTTATTAGGTTGTTGATTTGTAGTTGTAGTAGATAGGCTGACTTTGTGGTAAAGTTGCCAGGGGTGTTTGGTTCCAAAAGGATTGATCAGTTTTTGGTGAGAATGGGATATAGGTGTTGTTGATTTGCTGTACAGTATCAGGGTGTAGGGTTAATGATAATTGGGTGTAGGATTAATGATAATCTATCAAAACATCATGAATGAATTGTAAGGATTGAAGACTGTTTGTTGTTCCTCCATATATTTAGAGGCCCTTGTATTGAGTAGCGTAAACAATTATTATTAGGAATCCAATTGTCTTACCAGAGATTTATTTTTTTCCCATCTCCTATGATCCAGGAAAGCCCTGAACGGAAAAGAGGATTTTCTTTGGTCATGCTTTTCCATATGTATGAATCAACAGATTTAGCTGTCAGTGTGTCTGCTCGACGATGTTGGACATATTTTGCTTGTAGAATTTTTACCCACAGTGATTGATTATTCTTATGGAATCGCCATAGTAATCCTTCTAACATTACATAATTCTTCTCACTGGTTTTGTAAAGCCCCAGTCCTCCGAGCACTTTTGGAGTGATTATAGTCTCCTAGTTGAAAAGGTGGACTTTCTTTTTTTCCGGAGTTGAACTCCATAGAAAATTTCGTTGGATATGGTCTATGTGATTCCTAGTAGAGGTTGGCAGTAGGTTGTTTCGCATAGAATAGTTTGGTATGGTGGCTAGTACTGAATGGATGACGGCGGCTCTGCCTGCCATGTTGAGAGTTTTTGCTTTCCAGTCTGAGAGCTTGTTATTCATTTTGTCTCTGCCTTTGGGGAAGTTATTTGTTAGGTGAAAACCTAGGTATTTACCCAAGTTGGTAGCCTTGCATATGTTTAGAGCACTGGTAAGGCAATTTTGAGTGTTTAGCGGTACATTTTTGGAGTAAATATTTTTTGATTTAGAGAAATTAATTTTTTTCCCTGATTGGTGGTGGAGAGAGTTGAATATATTAATAATAGTGCTGTCATTGTGTAGATCAGCACGCGCGAATAATATCAGGTCGTCCGCAAAAAATAGGTGTGAGGCTAGTGGCCCCGATCTACTAATCTTGATTGGTATCCAGTCGCCATTAGTTGTGGCTTGATCAATTTGGTGGAATAGTGATTGCATACAAATGATGAAGATGTATAGGGATAGCGAGTCTCCTTGACGAATGCCTCGAGATGGTTCAAAGAAGGTAATAGGTTTTCCATTTATCATAATTGAGACGGAGGAGGTGGAGATGCAATTCATAATAAGCTTGATTAGTGTAGAGGAGAATCCTAGGTTGTAAAGTGATTTGCGTATGAAGGACCATTCAAGTTTATTAAATACTTTTTCTAGGTCTAGTTTAAGCATCATGTTTCCCACTAGTCCTGACATGCGATTAAAGGAGTGGATTACTTCTTGCACTATGATTAAATTATAAAAAACCCTTCGGCCTGGGAGGAAATTGCATTGATTGGGACTTATGAGACGTTTGAGGAACAAGCGAATCCTGTTTACGATAATTTTGGTAATCTTTTTATAGGATGTATTGCACATGCTAATTGGTCTATATTGGGATATGTGCTTAGGATTTTTATCTTTTGGAATGGGTGTGATAAAGGTGGTATTTATCTCTTTAGGGATTGTATGAGATTCAAAAGCATCTTTCCAAATTTGGATTATGGCGCATTTTGAAAGAAGATTAGATAGAGTCCATCCAGCTCAGGCGCCTTGAGAGGTTTGAAAGACTTTATTGCTCTATGGATTTCATCCTCTGAAATGGGTTTTGATAATAGGCTTCTATCCTCCTCGGATAGAGCGTAATCAAATCGTTCGTGAGAAGCATTTTTGCTGGACATAAGCTTAGATGAATAGATGGTGTTGTAGTGATTTAGGATAATAGAATTAATTTCTTTGTGATCATAAGTCCAGTTACCTATAGGGTCATTTAATCCTAGTATCATGTTGCGTCTTTTTCTTTGAATAGTAGAAATGTGGAAAAACTTTGTATTTTCGTCCCCCTTATTAAGCCATTGTACTCTAGATTTTAACTTCCAAAAATATTCTTCTCGTTTTAGTACTAAATTGTATTGGTCACGAAGTTTATTTCCTAGGTATTGGTGGTATGGAGAGTTATTAGGAATGTTCATATTTTGAAGTCCTGCTAGTAGGTATTTTTTTATGTGAAAAATATTTCTAAAAGTAGTCCTATTCCAATCTTTGATGTGGTTGGTGAAGTTTTTTATGGGATTAAGCTATAAGGAGGATTGGTGCCAATGGTGATTAACAATGTTGTTAAAGTCCGGGTGGCTGAACCACATGGTTTTCAGCCTAAATAAATTGTTAGGCTTAGGACTTTTTGATAGAGATAATATAAGTGGACAATGATCTGAGTGTGTATGTGGTAGGTGTGTGATAGTGGAGCCAGGATTCGCGGTAAGCCATGAAGGGCTTGCATAAAAGCGATCTAGTCTTTCCAAAATTAGGCTATTTCTACTACTTCTAAGATTTGACCAGGTAAATTTAGAGCTCGTAAACCCCAGATCGACCATGTTAATATTTTGGAGGCATGTTAGTAAGGTATTTGCATGATTATTATTTATAGGGTTTTCCCAAATTTATCTGTCGCCGAAGTAATTTCATTAAAGTCCTCACACAATACCCATGGCAGCGTATGAGTTATAGAAATCTGTTCTAAGTTATCCCACAAAAGTTTTCTATTATTAAACCTAGTACTTACATAAATGAGAGATAGTATCCAAGGTGGGCTAGTGGGACCTACCTGGACATTTGCATGGATTTCCTGGTTGGTGCTGTAATGGGGTCCACATGTGCCACTTTATGATCTTTTCACAGCATAATCATCCCCCCTGAATAGCCTACTGCATCAACGTGTAGCATGTTTGTAAACCCTAACTCCAGCATTAGTGCTTCGTGTGCTGCTTCTTTCATTTTATTCTCAGTGAGACACTCCATGTTGGGGTTGTGCCAAGAAAGGACTACTCTGAGCTTCCTTCTGAAGTCAGCTGCATTTACTCCCATACAGTTCCATAATAGTATATTCATTAAGGGAGTGTTTTGTGCTGGCCTCTCTTGATGAGTCCTCGTGGGATTCAGAGCAAGGGACAATTGTTGGCAGTTGTTGGGTTCGCGTAGGGGTGGGTGCTGCCTCAGTGTTGGAACCATCACAATGGAGTAAGAGAAGGGGTTTACTGGGTAGATCCTCATGTTGATTCCCATCTTCATGACCGTTGGGGCAACACTTATAAGGAATTTTCTTTCGGAGTTTGGGGTAGAGTGAGTGTCAGAGGTTCCATTATTGTGATATTCTGGAGAAGTTGATCTAGGATGCTTGCTTGAAATAGTGATATGCCTGCTGTCCCTGGTGGTGGTAGTGGGTGGAATTTTCAGGCGTTGTAGCTCCTCCAATAGGAATTATGGCAAGAGCGGTACAACTTGTTCTTCTTCCTCCTATGGTTCAGATGAAGCATGTTGGGGCACCATAGTTGGTGATGAGCTCCATGAGTTGGGTGGTGGGGGTGTACTCCATTGTTGATGCTGATCCACTACTTGTTGAGTGGTTGTTACTGCATGCATGTCCATGATCTGCTTGTTGAGTTTCAGTACTATGATTTCTTGGACTTGCAATAGTTGGTGCGCATGCTGCATCCTCATATTTGAGTGGAGTCCTTGGGAGACATAGTGTGATAGGGTTGTCACGTTCTCCATCAATAAAGTGATTTGTTGCACCATGAAGTCGAAGTTCTAGTGCCTTGGAAGTGGTTGTGATGGTGCTTCCTCCTGTTGCTGTGGTGGTGGTGTTTGGGTTGTTTGATAGTAGTACTGTTGGTGGTGTAGTTGAAGGTTGTTTTCGTAGGTTAGGGGAAACTGGTAGGGGTTGTAGTATCCGTTCATGGTATAGTTGTAGCCCATCGGAGGAAATAACGTTTGGAGATAGAAAGTTTGAGTGACTGAGTGTATTTGTGTGTCCGTTGTACGGAGAAGGTAGTGAGTTGGAAAGGGTGGTTGTTAATAGCGCGCATCGTTGCCCAGAGTTCTCCTACTTGGTTCCCCGTAGCTCCGGCGTGCATTGTTTCGCAGAGGTGATCGAGGCATTTTTCAGTTGTTGTATGTGAGATTGTTTCGCCTTTGGTGATGGTGTGAAGTGAATTAAATTGCTAGTTGGGTTAATAACTTGGGTGTGAGGAGAAGTGTTGTGGGTAGGTAATGCTAGGGGTTCATCATATCGATGGGGTGTGATAGGATTTGACCCGCCGGCACTTGAGTGGTCTGAAAAGGAGACGTTCAGGGGAGGCTTTGGGGTTGCAGGTAACTGCTTTGCATTTAATGCACTGGGGAGGGCGATCATTCCTACTCTAGGAGGGGGTGTATATTAGGTAAATTCGAATGTTTTATGGAGTGTTTGTATATATCCCGGTTAGATATATTTAAATGACTGTCTTCAGTAATATGGTGTGGGCCTGGCAGCCCTTTTTGGGCTATAATATTTGTGAAAATAATTGATTCAGTGGGGACAAAATTTGGGATATCTATTTCAGGTGATTTATTAATAGGCAAAGGGATATTTGGGATATATTTTGTAGAAAGGTTGTTATTGGTGGAAATGTTATTTTTGCATTTTCGGGGCGCATTGGCTGGATTTATATGATGGGTGTAGGTGGGGGGAGTGGGTAGGCATTACCTGATTTGGTATTGTCATAAGAGTCATGTAGGTCGTCAGTTTCTGTAGCTGATAGAATAGTGAAGGGATTGTGCATTGGAGATGTATAGGATTTTTTCTTTGTGTCCTTCCTATTGTGCGTTGACGTGGACCCTTTTTGTAAAGGTGTATAATGATGCTCCTTTTGTGGTTAAGTAGTCTCCACTTGGTGGTTGGGAATATACTTACGTGACCCTCTGTTAGCGTTAGGATTCGTTGGTTGGTTGCGTGTACTGTGTGAATTTTTGGAGTTCTTTGGTACTGTAGATTTGTTGTCTATTCCAGTGCTGCTGAGTAAGTCTTCGTCAATGATGACCATTTTTTATTTTTCCTCTTTGGTTATAGTGTGGTTTGGACTCCCCTCTTCCTTGGTTATTTTTTCCTCATGAGTTTCCTTATTTTGGGTACCCAATCTTGCGTTTGTAAAAACTTTGGGTATTGGTAATGGTATTTTGGTTTGGTTTTGAGTGTTTACCTGTTCTTTGCCTTTCTTTTTAGATATACAACTGTTTTCCAAGGCCATTCAGACGGTGATTGGCTTGTACTTTCTTCATTTCTTGTGGTTACCTATGGTTTTGTCTTTACTGTACATTGATTTTGTTTATGCCCTAAGCAACCACATAGGGTGCATAGCAAATTGGTGTCCTTATAATGTATTTGCTGGAGGTGGGTTCCCAACAACACTGGTGTTGGTAGAGTTTTGCCTATTGGTGCTAGGATGCATAGTCTTGCATATCATCCTCTAGTTGCTTGTGTTGTGCAGTTGTCCATTTTTAGTAATGTTCCCAGCATTTGGCTGATTCTTTTTAGAATCGTTAAGTCATAAAATTCAGTTGGTAAGTCTTGTAAGTGTATCCACATTGTGGTTGTGAGTGACTTTGCATCATATGGATTGAACTTTGGTTTCCATTGTCGGATTGATAGATATTGTGACCCAATGAACCATGGACCCTGTTGAAGAGCTTTGTTGTAGATTTCTTGTGAGTTGATCTTTATGAGGTAGAAATCATTACCCAAATCTAGCGGTACTTTGTTGTTGTCAGTGAAGATTAATTTTTCCTTGAAGCTATCTTTTCCATTTGTCCTTTCCTTGGGTTTGTATACGCTGCGAATCAACTGATCTGTCTCTTCATCATTCATTGTTGTGTCCTGCGTGGTTGTGTTTTCCATTTTGTTGTACTTTTTGGTTGATTGTTTCACCTTTCTCTCTCTACTGTCTAGAGAGAAGGCGGAGGGTAATCTCTCATGTGAATTGTGATGATTAGGCATATGGTTTACATATTTATTGTTGTACGTAACGGTGTTGTAAGTAATGGTGCTGTAAGTAACGGAGGCATTGAAGAGGTGTGACTTTTGAGGGCAATGAATAGTAGCAGGAAAGGAAGAAATTCGCTAATCCAAAAGTATGGTGTTGTAATGTAACGATGGAGGAAATAATAGTAGCAGTAATTGAGGAAAACAAATAGTCATTTTCTCCCTAAGACAAATCTCTCTTTACACTATATAGCATTAATAACATAGAGAACGCTCGCTCATACCAATTGAAAAACCCACACCAAATATATCTAATAGGTTCAAGCTTGCAAGTTACTTGGGACGCCCATGGAAGGCATGGTCTACCACAGTCCACAGTGTTCATGGAGAACGAATTTGGTAATTTTTTTAATCCAGAAGAACAGATGTTATGGCAAGGTAAATTGTTCAAGCATACATGTTAAGCTATGGCTATGCAAAGGCGGAGCTAGCCTTATAGGTGCGAGTTCGGCCTCTTATCACTAACTGAACAAACAAAGCTTACAAAAAGCTACACGTCCTTAGCCCATGAAGCAACTAAATACATCGTTGGTACACGTTCTTAGCCCATGAGACACTGGTGCACCTACATTTCAACATATCTATGTATATATGTGCAGGATTCGTCTCTATTAGAGAAGAATGTATCATGTATTTGGAATATATGAGAAAAAAGCTTTCATTTTTTTGGGTTAATGTATGATGGATATAAACACGTTAATTTAAATATTATTTTTTTGTTTAATATTCTTTACATATTTCATTGTCCTTCTATTAATTGTGATCTTCCTATGCTTTTTAATTGCGTATCAAACGTCATCGAATGGCACCGAAAAATAAATAAAATAATAACAGCTACTATGTAACTACTTATTTTTTATTGGTGATTGAGATGATCATGACAAAAAAAAAGGTGGAATTGAAAACTTAAAAGAAAAAGAGTGATAACATCAACAAGATAAAGAGTTAGACTTGATGCATAGAAAGCAAAGAGAGTAGATTATTTAAGGTCTTTAGGTAATCAAGCAAAGAGACTTGATACATATAGCTTAAGGCATTTGTTTCTACCAAAGAAACGAAAAAATAGCAATCACTATAGCACCATATGCTTCTTCCGCGGTTCCATATCATGCACAATCAATCGTGTAATTATTCGGATTAGAAAATAGGAGCACTACCATCACATATAAGTCTTTCTGCTAGGAAAAGAGAGTAGATTAATATCTAAATTTGTCATCTGATTCCATAACAAATAACATTACCATTCCAAATATGACATGAAACGAATAACTTTGGGTGGTAATCTTGACAAAATATGAATTTATATAGGCAAAATGGAGGAATGTCAAAAAGTGTCATTAACTTACCAATTAATTAATTAAAAAAAAACAAAAAAACTTACCAATTAAAATTTGACAGTTATGGACATGAAAAGTTTGAGATTTATGGATAACAAAGTTGAAGAGGTGAGTTATGTAGCGGTACTTTTAAAAGAAGATAATTGAAAAAACAAAGTACCTTTGATGGCTTGTAAGATGTGCCATATAACCGACACCTTAGTCGGTCAATAAAATCAATTTCTATTTGTAGGTTGTTATGTTTTCTCTTTTGAATTTATAAGAGAATATTAATGAGATTTGAATGGAAAGAGGAAAAAAATTACACACAAAAGAATATTCAAAGGTATAAAAGTTGACTTAATATAAGCACTAAACTTATATAGTGCAAAAAACAAAATCACGGAAAAATCACATTAAAGTAAACAGATCTAGTTTATCTGTGCTAATAAAAAATGATCAAGAGAACTTTTAAATTATGACTTGCTATCTCTTCCCATCATAAATGGTAACACCAAATGCAAAACTTTTGCAAAAGTTAGTAAGATCTCTCAATTTATTCATTGAAAGATCTTGATATATCAATCACTAAAACTCTTCTATATTGGATGTTTCCTCACAGAAAGAATGAGACTATAAATAACAACGTATTAATCCTTATATCAATTCCCAGAAGCCTTCCCTCCATCCAAGTTCACATATATACTGCAAAGTCATTCTTCCACTTCCCACTGCTGGCTGATATCCTTGTAAAAAGGAACCCCTAGCACATTTGAAAATTTCACTGAAGTTAGTAAACAAAGAAAGAAAAGTTTTTTAAAATGTGGAATACAGTCAGTGGAAGACAAAACGAAGAAGATAGATCATCAATGAAATAAAAGATTAAATGTATAATCGTTAGAAGGCAAACCCAATAACTTACGTGTTCTCAGAAGCAAGGGAACATATTAAAAATCATTTAAAATGAAGCATCCTTTGGAAAATGAAAGGTTGTCAAAACGGTTGTTTATACAAAGCCTCCCAAGAAACTCCATTGCGTCGTTGCCCTCTCGTGTTAGAATAGATAGAAAGAGGGAGCAGTTGAGTCCGTATATATGGGTTTGTTGGCAGAACTCAAATGGTGCAACATTACTATATACTAATAACTAGTAAAATTGTCCGCGGTAGTGTAAGATATCAGAGATTTTTTTTTTGTATGTATAAAATTTTTAATTTTATATGTTGGTGAAATAAACCACATAAATAGTTTTTAATAAAAAAAGTAGAGCTTAGATGAGCTTCATTTAAATAGATAGATTATCTTTAAGAAAGGAAATGTGAATATTCTTACTTATAAATTAACTACATAGATTCAAATAAAACTTTTTTTTTCTAAAAAAAATCTTCTATTTAAAGAAAAGACAAAAACATGGTAAAAATAAAAATAAATAAGTGGACTGCATTTTATTTTCAACATATGCTTCTTCTCCTATTGTTTTCCTTTATTAACTTTTTTCTTTCGCAGTTCTTTTTCTTTATAATTCTATCGTTAATCTTCCTCTAAATTATCCATCCCCTAAATAAGCTCTATTTGAGAAAAATCTCTACTCGTCCTCGATCCTCTAATTTAGAATAATTCTTTTTCTTATTCTAATATGTTTTTCTCTTTTCTTCTTTCTTTCTTTCTTTCTTTTTCTCCCTGTTTTATGTGGTTGGTCCAAGAAAACCAGAAACATTGCCCCCCTAACTCCTTCATGCCCTACAAATCTATATTTTCTTCTCTGTTATAAAATGAAAACTGTAAAGTAAAGACAAGTATAGAGAGAAATTGATATATTATTCAAACTTCAAACTTATATATATAATGAACTGAAAACTCCTCTATTTATAGAAGAAAGGAAGTAGCTGCGAGGCTTTTCAGGAAGCAACTGCAAGGCTTTTCTTTAGCTGCTTGTAAGCTGTCTGCATGAGCTGCTTGCAACCTGCCTGTTTAATAAGAAGCTGCTGCAAATCATTTCATTGAGCTGCTTGCAACCTGCCTGCATCAGCTGCTTGTAGATAAACTTCAACAGAGTACTAAATGAATAATCTTCTTCAGAAAAATTATCTATAGCGGAGTAATAAATGAACATCCACAATATAACTATTTTCATAACACTCCCCCTTGGATGTTCATTAAAAGGTATTGTGCCTCGTTAAAACCTTACTAGAAAAAACCCAGTGAAAAAAATCCTAGTGAAGGAAAAAGAGTACACATATTTAGTAATACGCATTTCTAGTTGCCTCATTAAAAACCTTATAAGGAAACCCCTGTGAAAAAAAACCTTATTAAGGAAAAAAGAGTACATCGCATATTTTACTCCCCTTGATGAAAACCTTGTTTCAAATATTTGAGTCTCTGCATTCCAATCTTGTATACCATCTTCTCAAAAGTTGAAGTTGGTAAAAATTTAGTGAATAAATCTGCCGGATTGTCACTTGAACGGATTTGCTGCACATCAATGTCATCATTTTTCTGAAGATCGTGTGTGTAGAATAATTTTGGTGAAATGTGCTTCGTTCTATCTCTTTTTATAAATCCTCCCTTCAATTGGGCTATGCATGCAACATTGTCTTCGTATAAATTTGTGGATTTTCTTATCACACTCCAAATCACATTTTTCTTGAATAAAATGAATCACTGATCTCAACCATACGTATTCCCCACTTGCTTCATGAATAGCTATTATCTCAGCATGATTTGAAGAAGTAGCAACAATTGACTGCTTTGTGGAGCGCCATGATATGATAGTACCTCCACATGTAAACACGTACCCGATTTGAGATCGAGCTTTATGGGGATCAGATAAATAACCTGCATCTACATAACCAACAAGATCTGCACTACCTTTGTTAGCATAAAACAAACCCATATCAAGAGTTCCCTTTAAATATCGCAAAATATGCTTAATCCCATTCCAATGTCTCCGAGTAGGAGAAGAGCTATATCTTGCTAGTAAATTAACAGAAAATGCTATGTCAGGCCTTGTAGCATTAGCAAGATACATAAGTGCACCAATTGCACTGAGATAGGGTGTTTCAGGACCAAGGAGTTCCTCATCCTCTTCTGGAGGTCGGAACGGGTCCTTATTCACTTCAAGTGATCGAACAACTATTGGTGTACTCAATGGGTGCGCTTTGTCCATGTAAAAGCGTTTTAAGACCCTTTCTGTATAGGCAGATTGATGCATAAAGATCCCGTTTGCTAAATGTTCAATTTGCAATCCAAGACAAAGTTTTATTTTTCCAAGATCTTTCATCTCAAATTCTTTCTTAAGATATTCAATTGCCTTTTGGAGCTCTTCTGGAGTTCCAACAAGATTTATGTCATCAACATAAACAATAAGTATAACAAATTCTGATATCATTTTCTTTATAAAAATACATGGACAAATAACATCATTTATGTAACCCTCTTTCAGTAAATATTCACTAAGGCAATTATACCACATGTGCCCAGATTGCTTTAAACCGTACAAAGATCTTTGTAATATGATTGAATACATTTCCCGAGATTTCGAATATTCTTCAAGCATTTTAAATCCTTCAGGAATTTTCATGTAAATCTCATTATCAAGTGACCCATACAGATAAGCTGTAACCACATCCATCATATGTATTTCAAGTCTTTCACGTAAGGCTAAACTGATGAGATATCGAAATGTTATGGCATCCATAACTGGTGAATATGTTTCTTCATAATCGACTCCAGGTCGTTGTGAGAATCCTTGTGCGACAAGGCGAGCCTTGAATCTTTCAACTTTATTTTGGTCATTCTTTTTTCGCACAAAAACCCATTTATGACCAACTGGTTTTACACCAGCAGGTGTTTGGACTACTGGTCCAAAGACCTCTCTTTTAGCAAGTGCGTTCAATTCTGATTGAATTGCCCCTTGCCATTTTAGCCAATCAGATCTTTGTTGACATTCTTCAACAGATCGAGATTCACATTCTTCACTATCTTGCATAATGTTAAGTGCAACATTATATGCAAAAATATTATCCACCACTATTTCAGATCGATTTAAATTAATTCCATCACCAGTAGAACTTTTTAAAAGTTCCTCACTCACTTGAGTCTTGGGTTCATTGATTTCTTCAGGAATCTCAGAACTAATCAGATCTTGGGTCTCTTCAGGAGATCCTTTCATAATATCATTTTGATCATTTGTCGATTTTCTTTTTCTAGGATTTTAATCCTTAGAACCCAAAGGCCTACCACGCTTTAGGCGTGCTTTAGGTTCACTAGTTCTTATGCTAGTAGATGATCCTACTGCGACATCAATTCGTATAGGCACATTCTCTGCATGGATATATGACTTAGTTATCCTTTTCAAATCAGTAAATGCGTCTGGCATTTGATTTGCTATAGTTTGTAAATGGATGATCTTCTGGACCTCCTGATTACATATAGGGGTACGTGGATCAAAATGAGATAATGATGAAACTTTCCACACAATTTCTCTTTTGATTTCCTTTTTCTCTCCCCCTAATTGTGGGAAATTTGTTTCATCAAATCGACAATCTGCAAATCAAGCAGTAAATAAATCTCCCGTCAATAGTTCAAGATAGCGAATAATAAAAGATGATTCAAACCCAATATATATTCCTAACCTTCTTTGGGGGCCCATCTTACTGCGCTGTGGTGGTGCTACTAGCATATATACAGCATATCCAAAAATTCGTAGATGGGAAATATTTGGTTCATGACCAAAAACTAATTGTGACGGAGAATATTTATTATAATATGGTGGTCTGAGACGGATAAGTGATGCTGAGTGCAAGATAGCATGGCCCCAAATAGTAGTGGGCAATTTTGTTTTCATAAGTAGTGGTCTTGCTATCAATTGCAGCCGTTTAATAAATGACTCTGCAAGGCCATTTTGAGTATGAACATAAGCTACAGGATGTTTAACTTTTATTCCAACTGATAGACAGTAATTATCAAAAGCTTGAGATGAGAATTCTCCAGCATTATCAAGGCGAATAGCCTTTATAGGATAATCTGGGAATTGTGCCCTTAATCGAATTATTTGAGCTAATAACTTTACAAATGCCAGGTTGCGAGATGATAGCAGGCAAACATGAGACCATCTTGAAGATGCATCTATTAGGACCATAAAATATCTAAACAGCCCACTTGGTGGATGAATAGGTCCACATATATCCCCATGTATACGTTCTAAAAAGGTAGGGGACTCAATGCCAACCTTCATTGGTGATGGTCTAGTGATCATTTTGCCTTGATAACAAGCATCACAAGAAAATTCATCATTTGTAAGAATCTTCAGGTTCTTTAATGGATGCCCACTCGAATTTTCAGTAATTCGTCTCATCATTATTGATCCAGGATGGCCCAAACGGCCATGCCAAAGCACAAAAGTATTTGAATCAGTATACTTCTGGTTTACGATAGAGTGTGCTTTAACTGTACTAATCTTTGAATAGTATAAGCCAGAAGATAAAGTTGGTAACTTTTCTTCAATGCATTTCTCGCCAGAAATATTCTTTGTAATACAAAGATATTCCACGTTCATTTCATATATTGTCTCAACATGATACCCATTTCGGCGGATATCTATAAAACTCAACAAGTTTCTTCGGGACTTGGAGGAGAATAATGCATTGTCTATAATAAGTTTTGTTCCCTTAGACATAAATACAATAGCTCTTCCGGAGCCTTCAATCAAACTTATATTACCAGAAATTGTAGAAACATTTGCTTTTTCCTTATGCAAATAAGAAAAGTATTTCTGATCTTTGAATATGGCATGAGTTGTTCCATTATCAATTACACAAATATCTTCATGAATGGTCTTTGATCCAAACATAATTTGAGGATTATCCATATTCTTCAAAATGACATAAATAAAATAAATATGATAGTAAATGTTATTATCAAAGCATAACTTTTATTTATGTACAATAATTACATAACCATACTATCTACTACAAATAATAAAAATTAAAATATTTACATTTCTACAGATTCACTACCGATCACATGACTTGTTTCTCCTTCTGGGAGTGCAAAATAATCAGCTACATCCAAATGCATGAAGTCTAAATTATCTTCAGAAATAAAATTTGCTTCAGCATTTTTCTCTGTCTTCTTCAGGGAGGCTTGATACAGCTCAACCAAGTGCTTTGGCGTATGACATGTACGTGACCAGTGCCCTTTTCCTCCACATCTATAGCATGCATTTTCTGGCTTTGCTTCTTGCACCGCTTCATGCTTTTGTTCCTTCCTTTTCCACTACTGGTGGTGAGGAGGGTTCTTTGGTGCATTGTTATTACCACGATTAGAGTTTTCTCTCCGACCACGACCATGACCACGACTGGGGCCATGTCCTCTTCCACGCTTAGCTTGGTGGAAGTTCGTCTCATTCACTTCAGGGAATGTACAAGAACCAGTAGGTCGGCTTTCATGTTTTTTCATTAATAGCCCATTATGTTGCTCGGCTATAAGAAAATGTGAGATAAGTTCAGAATACTTTTTAAATCCCATCTCTCGATATTGCTGCTGTAGGAGCATATTCGAGGCATGAAAAGTGGTGAAAGTTTTCTCCAACATATCATGATCAGTAATATTATCACCACATAGTTTTAATTGGGAAATAATTCTGAACATAGCAGAATTATACTCACTGATAGATTTAAAATCTTGTAGCCTTAGATGAGTCCAATCATAACGTGCCTGTGGAAGAACGGCCATCTTCAGGTGGTCATATCTATCTTTCAAATTATTCCACAGTATGACTGGATCTTTAACAGTAAGATATTCCATTTTCAGGCCCTCATCAAGGTGATGGCGTAGGAATATCATTGCTTTGGCACGGCCTTGATTTGATGCCTGATTTTTATCTTTGATGGTGTCTGTCAGACCCATCGGATCAAGATGAATTTCGGCATCAAGCACCCAAGACATGTAGCTTTTGCCCGATATATCCAGGGCTACAAACTCAAGTTTAGAAAGATTTGACATTATTTAGAAAAATAAAGTTCGTACCTCTGATACTTTCAAAGTATTTTCTCGAGATGGCAGAGTCTCGTGCTGATAACGTATTATAAAATAAAAAATATAAAGTAAAGACAAGCATAGAGAGAAACTGATATATTATTCAAACTTCAAACTTATGTACATAATGAACTGAAAACTCCTCTATTTATAGAAGAAAGGAAGCAGCTGCGAGGCTTTTCAGGAAGCAGCTGCAAGGCTTTTCTTTAGATGCTTGTAAGCCGTTTGCATGAGCTGCTTGCAACCTGCCTGTTTAATAAGAAGCTGCTGCAAATCATTTCATTGAGCTGCTTGCAACCTGCCTGCATCAGCTGTTTGTAGATAAACTTCAACAAAGTACTAAATGGATAATCTTTTTCAGGAAAATTATCTATAGCGGAGTAATAAATGAACATCCACAATATAATTATTTTCATAACATTCTCCTAATTATGAAGAACTCAAAAGAACGTTGCTTCTTCTACTTCAAGCTTTTTTTCCTTTCGCATATTAATATGAAATAGAAAATATCTAATCGAACACTTCGGGATACGAAACAAATTCGTCTAAGGCAATCACTTAAAACTTAAGGGTTAATGTGACAATCTCAATCATTTTGCACAGTTATAGAAAAGTAAATAGAAACAAATGAAATTCTTTATTAGAGGGACACTAAAAAAAATGAACTTTACATAACTGTTACAGTTTAAAAGAAGTATAGTAAATTCTTAGTATAAAATCCAATATTATAGTTGTGGCAAGAAAATATTTATATTTGTAGCACACAGTTCCATTAAAATAGAAATATTAATTATTAATTCCTATACATAAGCAATTTGAATGGAAAATTAATAATTCTTTGTACAAAAATTATGCTTTTTTCTCTCTCTTTTGTCTATTAGCTTTCCTTCTTTTTCTTCATCTTCTTAATTTTGTTTTCTACCGAAGCCAATATATTTTATAAATTTGTTCCATTTTTTTTTTAATTATCTTTCTTAAGTTTTTCTCTTCCTTCTTTCTTCCTTTCTTAACATAAAGATCTTACTTCGATAATAATATATGTTAATATATACAAAATGTATATATAAAAAATATACATTGAATTAACATGTGAAATATACATAAAAAAATATATTTTCAATTAAGATGACACTTAGACATGTGAAATATACATAAAAAAATATATCTTAAATTTAATTAAGATGACATATAAATATACAAAAAAATATACATAAAAAATACATCCTGAATTAAAATGGCACTTGACATATAAAATATATTTGAAATATACATTAAAAATATATTTTAAAATAAGATGGCATTTCACAAATAAATATACAACAATTATATACATAAAAATATATTTTGAATTAAAATGATACTTGATATACAAAGTATAAAAGACGTATAAATCAATACATCTTGAATTTAGGTGACGTTCACATATTGTCACGACCCAAAACCTAACCCGTCGTGATGACACCTATCGTGGTACTAGGCAAACCGACCTTTCCAAACACTTTCAAAATTTAACAGAAATGAATTAAGACATTTAAAATAACCGGAGTTTTTTATAAAACAGGGTAAAACCAAATTAAAACATAAGTGCGGAAAAATAGCCCGACATTGGGGTGTCACTAAATCACGAGCATCTAACAACCAATCTAGAAACATAGTCTACTACAATCGGTGCCAAATGCCAATACAAGAGAGAAAAGATAATAAGAAAGTAGAAAAGATAATAAGAAAGGAGAAACAAGGACTGCGAACACCGATAGCTACCTCGTAAGTCTCCGATAATCAGCCCACGCACGAACTCAGCGACCGCCAGAACTGCACACACCTGGATCTACACATGAAGTGCAGGGTGTAGCATGAGTACAACCAACTCAGCAAGTAACAAATTAAATAAGGAACTGAGAAGCAGTAACGAGCTATAAAAAAATATAGTTCATTTCAAAAGTTTTCAGTAGAGAGTGAACATGTTTTCAATTTCGGTGGTGTAAGTCAAATCAGTTCGAGCTCAAGTAAAACATATATGAATCTTCCAGAAATTTCACCACAACAACACATAACAACTAAGTGCAACAATAAATAAAATCAAGTACATCCTCTCAAGGTAGCAGCCACTCAACTCATCTCAACAGCTCGGACTCTAGGTTCTCAGCCCTCAATACATACTCTCAATAGGTACCTGCGCTCACTGGGGGTGTGCAGATTCCGGAGGGGCTCTTTCAGCCCAAGCGCTATATTGCTGCGGTGTACAGCCCGATCCAATATTATTGAGGCGTGCAACCCGATCCAATATTGTTGTGATCTGCAACCCGATCCAATATTGTTGCGGCGTGCAACCCGATCCAATATTATTGCGGCGTGCAACCCGATCCAAATATATATACGCGTATATATATATATATATATATATATATATATATATATATATATATATATAGCCCGAAGGCTTGTTGCGGCGTGCAACTCGATCTAATACCTCATAGCTCGCAGCTCGGCACTCAGGCCCTATCTCAGTCACTAACCTCTCCAGCCCCTCGGGCTCACAAAATATCATAATAACCAGCCCAAACAGAGAATACAACAAGTATCAACAACAAATGAGAGGAAACAGAGATATAACGCACAATAAGACTGTGACTGAGTACAAGACATCAATTAGCAGTTAATTCAACAAGTATACGACCGCTGACGGTCCCAATAGTGATATCATATGGCCTAAGCATGGTTTCCAACATGAAAGGCAGTCAATTGCTCAAAGACAAGGAAAAACAAGTAATAATAATGGCTATTCGACTTTACAGTCTCACAGGACGGACCAAGTCACAATCCCTCACGGTGCACGCTTGCACGCCCATCACCTAGCATGTGTGTCACCTCCAAATATCACATTATACCAATTCTCAGGGTTTCATACCCTCAAAACCTGATTTAAGACTGTTACTTACCTCAAACCGAGCAAATCTCTACTCCGAAATGCCTTTGCCTCTCAAATCGGTCTCCAAACGTCCCGAATCTAGCCACAAGTAGAACAATACAATCATTATAGGCTAAAGAGATCAATTCCACAAGAAAAGTACTAAATTATAGTCAAGAATCTGAAATTGGCCTAAACCTGGCTCCCGGGCCCATGTCTCGAAATCCGACAAAAGTCACAAAACCCGAAAGTCCAATTACTCACGAGTCTAACCATACCAAATTTACTCAAATCCGATAACAAAATCCCATTCAAAACCTCAAAATCCCAACTCAAGAGTTCTTCCTTATTTTTTCTCAATTTCTCACTCCAAATCACAAATTAGATGATAAAATTAAAGATGAAATCATGGGATATAACCAAAACTAAGTAAGAATCACTTACCCCAATCAACTCCACGAAAATCCATTCAAGAATCGCCCAATTCCGTGCTCTCAACTCAAGTTTTTGATAAAATGGTAAAACCCCCGTTTTTGGAAATTTTAATACTGCCCAGACATTTCCTTAATCGCGATCGCGGAAATAGCCTTGCAATCGCGAAGAACAACTTCACTGTCCCAGAATTTTTACCCTACGTGATCGCGGAATCACCACGCGATCGCGGATCACTGTCTCTCATACCTACGCGATCGCATCCTGCCTCACGCGATCGCGTAGAGTATTGGCCACACCTGCACTCCTGCTCAAATCCTTCTACGCGAACGTGACCTTAGCCACGCGTTCGCGAACCATAACTTCGCACACATACACGATCGCGTTCCTAACTCTGCGATCACGTAGAACAAACTCACCTCCGCCCCGAATAAGCTTACGCGATCGCGAATGAATCCCTGTAATCGCGTACAAGGAAACTAGATTCTGTTGCAACCAGACTTCAGCTATCAAGCCAAGTCCAAAAATGATCCGTTAACCACCCGAAACTCACCCAAGGCCCCCGGGACCTTAACCAAACATACCAACACATCCCAAAATATCGTACGAACTTAGTCGAGCCTTCGAATCACTCAAAACAACATCAAAACACCAATTACACCCAGATTCAAGTCTAAAGAACTTCTAAACTTTTAAATTCTACAAACGATGCCGAAACCTACCAAACCACGTCCGATTGACCTCAAAATTTGCACATAAGTCATATTCAACATTACGGACCTACTCCAACTCCCGAAATCGGAATCCGACCCCGATATGAAAAAGTAACCCCCGGTCAAACTTCCCAAAAATTCGACTTTCGCCATTTCAAGCCTAAATTAACTACAGACCTCAAATTCACAGTCTGGACATGCTCCTAAGTCCAAAATCACCCAACAGAGCTAACGGAACCGACAGAACTCCATTCCAGAGTCGTCTTCACACACTTCCGACTACGGTTAAAATCTTGAGACTTAAACCTCCATTTAGGGACTAAGTGTCCCAAAACACTCCAAAAACCAAAACGAAACCTCCCGGCAAGTCACAATAGCAGAAATAGATATGGGAGAAGCAGTAAATAGGGGATCCAGGCTAATACACTCAAAACGACCGTCCGGATCGTTACATATATGCATCAGATTTTTAAAAATTGAGTGAAAATGATGAATGTTGGAAAGGGAGAATGAAGATGGACAAAAAAGTACTTCCTGTGGTTAGTGAGTCAGTTAACTTATTAAATTTTGAGCTTAATTTTTATAATATGCTAATAATAAAAAAATAAAGTGCTCTTTATGGAATAAACAATAAATGATGCTATTTTTTAAAATAATAGTTAAAAAAGAATCAAGCGTGTAAAAAAGCCCTAAAAAAATCCGAGAATACTTTTTTTAACATGAAGAAATAAAAAAGGCTAGGTTACAGAAAGCCTTGTACTCTGCATTTAGTCAATAGTCAATAAAAAACATTTCTTTAACATAATGGGGAAAAAGGGTTGTAACTTACGCATTAGCCAGACTTGACAGATGCACTAACATGCTTCCAATTCCTTCTTTCGACAATGTTCTATTTTTTAGGGGAAAAAATGACTCCTCTATTAGTTCTTTAGTAATTCAACAAAGAGCCCTTACTAATCCCTACTATGCTCTTTTAAATTCTTCTTCATCCTTAAACTCATTGACCATTCTCCAAACATTTTACAAAGTCAGAAGGAAAGAAAGGAGCCAGACAATAGAAAACATGAATTTCTCATAAGCAAACCTTCATCAGCAAATCTTTTCAAGAAGTTCACTTTATCCACCACTTATTCATAAAAAAAAGGAAGAAGAAGAAGATATTGAAAACTCGGATGCATAACTTTCCGTGTTGTGATTCATGTATTTTCCAACAGGACATGGTGTTTGGCAGGTGTAATGACTGGTCATTTTTTTCCATAAATAAGATATATGAAAGGTTGGAAGTGTTACAACTATTAATCTTTTGACCGTTTTGGAACCGTAACAGCCGTTGAAACAAAAAAATGTATCAATCATTATTGGGGCTAATATCAAATAAATGTCATTAATGTGTAAGTATTATATTAATTACTGAGATAAAAGCCAAAAAATAGGAAAAAGGATAAATACTATTGGTGTCTCGCGGACGCGATGAACACCTGACGCCCAGTCTTTTAAACTTCTAAAAATCGAGATTTTCTTCATTTTTCACCATCTCCACATTAGAGCTCGGCCTAGAGGCGATTTTGAAGAAAAATTTCATCCCGACTTCATAGGTTAGTATATTTTAACTCGTTTTCTTCATTTCCATCAACACTAGTTGATTCCTAACCTTAATCTATGCTCTTTCATGGTAGAAAATTAGGGATTTGGGTAGAATTGAGGATTTTTATAAAATTAAGATTTAGACCTCAAATTGAGGCCGGATTTTGAAACTAATCGCATAATCGGGCTAGGGGTGAATGAATAATTGTATTTTAGTCCGAATCTAGGGTTTTGACCCAGCGCGCCCGGGGTTGACTTTTTCCAAAATCATTAAAGATTGAATCTTTTTCACTCATTGGTAGTTTCTAAAGTTTATTTGGTATTGTTTGAACTATATTTAGTTAGATCCGATTGGTTTGGAGGTGAATTTTAGAGGAAAAACCCCAGTTGAGCTTAGATTTGATTGCGGAGCGAGGTAATTATCGTGGTTAACCTTGACTTGAGTGATTATAACTTGTTAGTCTATTTGCTTCGTGTTTAATGTATGGGTACAATGTATATGTGAGGTGACGAGTACTTATGCGTTGTTGTTGGGTCAAAGCATGCGGGTGGAACTTGTTTCCTTGTGTTTTATTGCATTTTAATTATGATATCCATGCTTAGGTTAGGTTATTACTTCTTTGATTATTTCTTCCGTAATTATTGCTTATTTCGTAATTGTTGAGTATTTTGGAAGTTGAAGTTTGGTATCTTAGCATCATATTTGATGTTAAATACATTATTCGCATTATTTATTTTCCCGAATTCATATTATCTTCATTACATGATAAGGAAGAGTGTAAAAGCATGAAGGGTGATGCCGTTCCATTTCATTTATATTGTTATGATTATTTATATTGTGAGGAAGAGATTAAAAGCACGAAGGGTGATGCCGTGCCATTTATCTCATTTATTCATTATTTTATAGGCGAGGAAGAGAATAAAATCACGAAGGGTGATGTCGTGCCATTTATCTCATTTATTCATTGTAATATGGTGAGGAAGAGAGTAAAAGCACGAAGGGTGATGCCGTTCCATTCATCTCATTTATTCATTGCTACATGGTGAGGTTGAGAGTAAAAACACGAAGGGTGATGCCATGCCATTTCATTTTACTTATACCATCATTTCATGGTAAGGATGAGAGTAAAAGTATGAAGGGTGATGCCGTGCCATTTTCATATCATAGGTTTATCTGATTTCTTCGGTTGATGATTTATTTGACTATTACATGATTTCATACCAGTCGTAGTTATTATATTTTTCCCCTTTTTGCATGTCCCCTCCCAGTTTGTACATTGTGATTCTTTGTTATTGTTACTACTTTGTTTATATACTTGTATAGGTTTATTTACGTAGGTGTCCTGTCATAGCCTCGTCACTACCTCATCGAGGTTAGGCTCAACACTTACGGAGTACATTGGGTCGGTTGTACTCATACTACACTTCTGCACTTCTTGTACAAATTCTGGTATTGGTCCCATCAGTGTGTGAGATGCGTCAGCTCAGATCATTGCATAGGAGGGCTTGAGGTAGATCTGCTGGCATCCGCAGACCTTGAAGTCCCCTTCCTCTTCCCTCTTTTACTATTCATTTCCTTTGAAACAATTATACTTGTTTCAGACTCTGTTTGTAGAACTTCTAGTTGCACGTGTACTCGTGAATCTGCATCTTTTGGAGTAGATATTATCACATGACATATGTTGGTACAGTATCAAATTGGGTTTCTATTGCTAGTTGTACATCATCACTGTGCTTAAAATGTTAAAAATTGGCTATTTAATTATCTCACGTCGGCTTGCCTAGCAAGTGGATGTTTGGCGCCATCACGACCCCGAGGTTGGGATCCCGGGTCGTGACAAGTTGGTATCAGAGCACAAGATTGCCTAAGTCTCACGAGTCATGAGCAAGCTTAGTAGAGTCTGGAGGATCGGTACACAGACGTCTGTACTTATCTTCCAGAGGCTATGGGGTTTAGGAAAAATTTCACTTCTTTCTTTCTCTATCATGCAATTTTATTCTATCATTGATCATTGAACCATCCTATTCTTGTTCTCTCGCAGATAGCGAGAACACGTATAACATCCGCAGCTGGATAGGAGTCGGAGCCCTCTTTGGCAGCTACTACTAGGGGCATAGGTCGAGGCCGAGGCCGAGCTAGAGGCAGAGCTCAGCCTAGAGCTAGGGCTGCAACACCCGCAGTAAAGCCTCAGATTGATCATGAGGAGGAAGACCCAACTCAGACCGTGTCCGTCAGACCAGCTCAGGTCCCGGAGGGGTTCATAGCCACTCCAGTACTTCAGGATGCTATAGTCCTCTTGGTGGGACTTATGGAGAGTGGCCCAGACCGGTGCATTCCTAGCGGCACCAGCCGTCTCTCAGGCTGGGGGAGGAGCACAAACTCCCGCTAATCACACCCTGGAGCAGGCGGCTCCACTATATCAGACTCCAGCAGCCCAGCAAGTTAGGATGGTTCAGCCGGTCATTGCTGCACAAGTCGGTGATAGGCCCGCTATGTCTTCTGAGGCCTTGTCGAGGTTGGATAAGTTTACCAAGCTCTTCCATGTTCATTTCACTAGGCACCTTCTGAGGACCCACATGATTACTTGGACCGTTTCCACGAGGTGTTGCACAATATGGGTATAGTTGAGACCAATGGGGTCGATTTTACAGTGTTCCAGATGACCAGCTCTACCAAGAGATGGTGGAGGGATTATATGTTGACTAGGTCGATTTTATGTGTTTCAGGGGTGGTTTCGGACCATTTCCCCCATGTTAATTGTTGGTTTCTCTAATTTTCTGGTGATGAGAGTCTTCTTCGCATTCACATGAGGAGGACAACGACCGTGAAGTGTATTTGGAGATGGGCTGGGAGTTCTTCTTCGCATTCTCGACATTGGAATCGCGTTCGCGGTCGTTAAGGATTTAAACCCTTGTGTTCGTGTAGTGTTGAGTTAGTCTAGGAATAGTCATTTGGTTGACCTTCGCATTCATGAGAAGAATCCGCATTCACGTAGGTTTGTCAAGCCATGCATCCTGATCGTGTGCCTGGGTCCGCGTTCGCGTAGGGTCTTTGGAGCAGTTGAAGTTTTGTTCTTTGCGATCGCGAAGTTGATCCCACAATCGCTAAGGGTCTACCTGGAGCAGTAGTATAAGGTCCTATTTTCGGACTTGGAATTCATTTTACCGTACTTTGATATTGGAGCTCGGATTGAGGGAAATTTTTAAGCGGCTTTCACCCACTTGGATTGGGTAAGTATTTTTACCCGGATTTGATTATTGTACATGATTCTATATTTGATTTTTGGCATTTGATTGTTGGATCTAAAAGTGAAATTGGGAATTTTTGGCAAAACGTTTCTAAAGTAAAAAAAAAAAAAAAGAGATTTAAACATTGATTCGGAGTCGGATTTGGTTGAAACTTGCATGGTTGGACTCGTATTCGAATGAGTTATCGGAATTTGTGAATTTCGGGTTTAGGGGAGCGAGCATGGGTTTATTTGATTGAATTTGAGTATTTGATTAAATATTCGACCTTTATCATTTGGGTTTGATTGCTATAGTATTATTTGATGGTGTTGAGTTAGTTTTAGCTAGATTCGAGCCGTTCGGAGGTCGATTCGTGTGGGAAGGCATTTTAGAGTATTGATTTGGCTTGTTTTAGGTAAGTATCTTGCCTAATCCTATAGAGGGAATAAACCTTAGGATATGACCTTGTTTGTCTAATTGAAATGTGTGAGAAGCAATGCATATGCGAGGTGACGAGAGTATATGCGGGTGCTATGTGTGATTCATGTTCGGAGTAGCCTTTTGGTTGTACTATGCCTTGATTTGAACAATGTCCTTTTTGCTATCATACTTTATATGTTTCTATGACTACGTGACTCCGTGAATCTTGCTGGAGATCATCCGTAGGTGTTGATTTCCCATTGAGCATGATAGTTGTTGTTGTATGGCATATCCGCTTGATTTGAGCTATAGCTGTACACTCGCACATGCATACACCTTAGCATGCTAGATTCTTTAGTCCATGAGTATGTAGTTTTATATTCACTGTTCATGTACATAAAGTCTTGTATATGCTTTCTGTGTGATATGAACTAAATTGGTAGCACGTGAATGGTCTGTGTGTTTGTTATATATGGCACATGAGTTGTCTGTGTAGCATGTATATAAGGATCAATCCCTTAGGGTCACCCTCTCATATTTCTCTTTTGATGATGTACACGCAGGTTGTGAGAAACCGACAGGTTTCTGGTTGATGCGGACCTTGGTAAAGTTGATCATTTGTTGGACTTTGTATCTCTTCTATATTTGCAAACTCCTTGGATGTAGACATGCTTTTCTACATATCTTCTTATATGCTAGCTCCGGAATGTATACTTTTATTTATGCATATCTTCTCTATATGCTACCTTACTTGATGAGATGAGACCGATACATATCTTCTCTATTTGTGAACCCGTATGACTTGACTTATTTAATTATGCATATCTTCTCTATATGCAATTGATGAAGGATTAGTTGACTAATTATGCATATCTTCTCTATATGCACTTGTTGAAGGATTGGTTGTTATTTCATGCATATCTTTTCTATATGCAACTACTAAAGGATTATCTGTTACTTCACATATATCTTCTCTATATGCAACCGTGGAAGGATTATTTGATACTTTACGCATATCTTCTCTATATGCAAGCTTGATGATTTAATGACATTGGACGTATATCTTCTCTATATGATGAGTTGAACTGGAATAGTATATGGAAATATCTTCTCTATATGCAATTGTTGATGTGTTGTTTGTTATCCGAAACATACCTTCCTTGCATGTTGAGCTGTTAAGAGACTTGCGCACATCTTCTCTACGTGCACTATGTGGTACTTGTATTTTCCTGTTTAGACTTGGTTACTGCTGCTGGGTACACAGATATGTTATTTAGTTGTGCAGGTATATATATATATATATATATATATATATATATATAGTGAGTATCCTTGACCTGAGACCTCGTCACTACTTTACCGAAGTTAGGCTCGACACTTACAGAGTACATGGGGTCGGTTGTATTCATACTATACTTCTGCACCTTGCGTGTAGATATTGGAGATGAGTTGTTGTGGATGGCTGAAGCTGGCAGTGAAGATATACCTGCTTTCTGGATATAGTTATTACTTGTCCTTGGTAGCTTTGGATTCGTACTCCATTTATGTATATTCCAAACAGATGTTGTATTTATTTTAGTACCAGCTTTGTAAATCTAAATCTTAATGGCTCATGACTTGTACTACCGATCATTGGGATATTGTGTCAAAATTCAGCTATTTTATTTATTGATTACTTATGATGTTCATTAGAATTTTGTAACTATTATTTGGCTTACCTAGCATGTTGGGTTAGGTGTCAGCACGACTAGGTGATATTGGGTCGTCACAGAGATAAATGTACGAAGGGTGTTGTTGTAACATTTGATTTGACATACATGAATATGTTTGGTGAGGATAAGATATATGAACGAAGGGTATTGACATACCGTTTGATTTAATATCTTGAACATACCTCTTTTTATTATACGGGTTGCAGTTATGGCTTGTAGTGGTTCACGGATATTATTTCTTCCTCGCATACTTGATTTATTGGAAAGATTCGGTAAACATGCTTATTATTTCTTTTATTCGATCCTTTCATTGTTACTTGTCTTCCTCCTTGTTATTTCTCTTGTTTATGAACTGCACAAGTTATATTAATTGAGTATCTTTTTACTTAAAACCCGCGTCACTACTCTACCGAGGTTAGTCAAGATACTTACTAAGTATACGTGTGACGATCCGATAGGTCGTTTTGAGTACTAGCTCTTATTTTCGTGTTTCGAGAACCATATTAGCTTCATTTGATGTTTCTTGGTTTGCGTGAATGGTCCGTATCTCTTTTCGAAAAGCTTTTATATAAATTTTTTATAAAAATAAAGTTTTTGACTAAAAAAGAGGCTAGGGTTGACACGATCAATATTTTGGGTAAAAGATGATATATTGACAATTCCGCTAGGTTCGAATTATGATTTTGAACTTAGACGTATGCTCGGAATTGAAATCAGAAGTTCCTAGGTTGATTTGATTTATTTTTCCAAAAGTTAGCAATTTGAATATGTCACGACCCAAAATCCATTATAGGTCGTGAAGGCGCCTAACGCCACCGTCAGGCAAGCCAACGTCGATTTACCAATTTAATTACTCATTTTAGTATTTTAAAATCATAATTTTCCTTAATTGAATAGTAAAAAAGAGAATTTACAGAGTAAATAAAAATATTTACACGATCCACAATAATGAATAACCTGAAGGAACCCCCAAAACCCGGTGTCACAAGTGCATAAGCATTTTTCTAAGAAGCACAACAACAGTACAACATCTGTCCAGAATATAAATAAGACAGGAATAAATAATTAGTACGATGGAGACTCGGTGGACTGCGATGCGTAGCCTGGGTTGCAGCTCACGTAAAGTCTCCTCAATAGATGCGCCTATGCGCCAAGATGATCATCCAATGAACCTGTCAGTCCCCGCATATTTAGTGCAGAAGTGCAACATGAGTACGTAAATCAATGCGTACCCATAAGTATCTATCCTAACTCTGGAGAAGTAGTGGTGAGGGGTTGACATCGATACTTACTAAAGGTCCAATAAAGCAATATAATAAAAGATAAGTAGATATGAGGCATACGACACTGATGGGGTAAATCTGTAAGTTACATAATCTTCCAATTTCTTCTTTTAAAGAAAGAATTTCTAAATCTTGTATTCTACATTAGCAGCTCAGAAAATACCAAGTGTCGTTATCAAATAAATAAGAAATACCATAAAATGTCTGACATTAGCGGAAGGTTTATCTCGTGAACATTCGGACTACTAGCGATATAACACACGATTTTACCGAGGTCGTTCGGCCCGATCCAGAATAACGTATACACTACCGAGGGACGAGCGGCGCGATTCATAGATGCATCTATATACTGCCGAGGCATTCGGCCTGCTCCACAAGAAAAAGGAAGGAAGTTACCCAATTACGAGACACATGTTAACAATACAGTACATGAGCTCATCATGAATATAATCTTTACGCTTCTCAAATAACTTGCCCACAACTTAAAGTGTTAGTACTCAGCCCATTATGCATACATTTATCTCTATATCAAATTTAGTTATAACATTAATTAATTAAGCTAGCAGGACTAGTTCAAATAATTCAAGTATTACAAAATAAGATCATATGTCTACCCGGACATAAACATGTTGTAGCTACGTACAGACTCTCGTCACCTCGTGCGTACGTAGCACTCATAACTAGTTGCACATAATAATAAATATCACCTAGGGGGTAGTTTCTCCCTCACAAGGTTAGACAGGAGATTTACCTTGCTACGAGGTTCCATAACCGGCTCCAAGTCCTCTCCAACACCTCAAACCAAAGCCCGTCGATCCAAAACTATTCAAACAATGTGCAAACCAATCAAAATACATTTTAATACCTATAATTAATCAATTTAAACAATTCCCATCTCCGCTCGAAAAGTCGATAAAGTAAACCCTCGGGCCCAAGTGCCCGGATTCCGAAATGTTTTTGAAGATAATCTTTACTCATAACACCACGAACTCAAATATATAATTTATTCTCAATTCCATGTCCATTTTGGTGGTCAAAATCCAAAAATACCAAATTCTACGTTTTCCACCAAAATCCCAAATTTTCCTTCTTAAATCCACATATAAACCTTACATTAAGCTCTCTACAAGTGGGAAATTACTTATCTTTTGTTACACGAAGAAAACTCCTCAAAATCGCCCAAGAACCGAGCCCCAAAAATCTAAAATGAAAATGACAAAATGACCAAGTTCGATCCCCTTATGTTCTGCCTAGTTTCCGGAATCCATCTGCGGAAGCGTTTTCTCTTCTGCACAGGTGCTTCTGCAACGGCCAATCGCGCATCTACGGACCAGTCGCTTCTGCATCTTCATTTCTCTCTTCTGCGATTCCATAGGTGCGGGAATTTCTTTGCACCTGCAACCACTGCCTTGTCCCTTTCCATTTTGCTTATGCGTGCTCGACCTCACTTCTGCGACCAAGACACCGCAGAAGCGATCACACCAGTTGCTGCCCAGGTTCTGCATTTTACAAGTCCAAAAATCAATCCGTTAACCATCCGGAATTCACCCGAGGCCCTCGGGACCTTAACCAAATATACCAACACGTCCCAAAATACAATACTAACTTAGTCGAGCCTTCAAATAACATCAAACAATGCTAAAACCACGAATCGCACCCCAATTCAAGCTTAATGAAATTTAGAACTTCAAAGTTTTACATTCGACACCGAAGCTTATCTAATCAAGTCCAATTGACCTCAAATTTGCACACAAGTCATAATTGACATAACGAAGCTACTCCAAGGCTCGGAACCCCAAACAGACATTGATAACATAAAAATCCACTTCAAACCAAACTTATGAAATTCTTAAACTTTCAAATGTTAACTTTTCATAATAAATGCCGAAATGCTCCCGGTTGATCCGATACTCAACCCGAACATATGCCTAAGTCCAAAATTATCATACGAACCTATTAGAACCTTCAAATCCTGATTCCAAAGTCGTTTACTCAAAAATTCAAACCTTAGCCAATTCTTCCAACTTAAAGCTTCCAAAATTAGAATTTTCTTTCCAATCAATTCCGAACTTCTGGAAGTTCAATTCCGACCACACGTACAAGTCATAATACCCGAAGTGAATCTACTCAAGGCCTCAAACTGCCGAATGGCGCACTAGAGCTCAAAACGACCGATCGGGTCGTTACATTCTTCCCCACTTAAACATACGTTCGTCCTCGAACGTGCTAGGGATTGCTCCGCAGTTGTCCAAAATCACTGTTTAACAGCTTGTGCACCTACCAGTGCCACCACAATCCAGTTGAACACATTAGCTCGAGTTAGACTGAAGATCTTCCCTTTTATTTAGTCAATAAGCCTTAGAACCAAATTCCAACCTCTGAATTTCTCTATCAGACCTGATTCTAACATACGAATGCCGTACTAATCACCACATACTGCACCAAAACATGAGTATGCCCCTATGCCGAAATCACACCATGCACCACATAAGTCGGTTGCCCATAATAATATCCTCCAACCACAATAGCTGGAATTTCATGAATCCGATGCCCGCAATACGCCTCATGACGCATATAAGTCTTGTTGCAACTTCCGAAATACTGCCAAAACGGAGGAGATGTGTAGAAACAAATAACCACCTGCCGAATTAACATATCCTGGAGTCTCTCCTCCTGACAAGAACCATTACCTCATTCTGAACTGAATAATGTCATTTGCTCTTAAATATACCTTATATAAATCTTATTACACTAATTTCAGGTCCTATAATCTCGTCTCACACAATACAAGCTGCTCGGACAATAAACCATCTCAGACACTGCTAAAAATCTCATATGGCGCCCATAATGCGCCAACAAGGTACAAATTCGAATGTGATACATAAGGAAAAACGAACTCTGAAAGGACTACCCAGCCCACGAAACGAATAAAATGGCCAAATAGATGTTGTGAACCCACCTCAGGGATGAGAAACAAGACACTCTAAATAAGTGTATGGAGCTATGCTCAACATCTGGTTGTTGCGGCGTGCAACCCGATCCGACATGACACTGTTGCGGCTTACAACCCGATCCCAAAAAATATACATATGGCGGCGTGCCACCCGATCCACACATAAAAATCAAGAAGAAAACACACATCAAGCCGTAACGCTCATACTTACGAAATGTCCGAATATCAACCACAAGTACGCCAAGTGCACAATACCAATCCTGGGGAGACGGATAGCGCCATACGCTATGAAACCCAAGCACAACTAAGGTGCAATAAATGACTTGCATCTCGAGAGTCGTCCTGCTCACATAACACCACAAGCTACACGGGACCTCAGCACGTGTGCGAATAATCAAGCCGTCTCACAACCCACATGGCACAATAGAGATTTACATAGAATAGCTGACAATGGGAATAACATCCCATGCTCGACTCCTCCTCCGTAAGCAATGCTATGACGAACGAACACATCCGACCCGACGTAGGGCACATACTCACATTAGACCCACCAATGGACCTCACACCGATTCTAATCATAAGAACAACCGTCAAATCCGAAACAAACTCACACAGTCCACAACCCAAGGAATAGAACGCCTCTCAGGCATAAACTCTCACATTTGCGATATCACCATGACCTTCATACCTGGTCTAAATCTTTAACAATTAAGTGACTAACATGCCACACTTATACAAACCACCCCGTGGGGTACGCTCCTACGACCTTCCCCTCAGGTAGAAAAGTCCGCACATCCATACAACTGACCGTACCAATTCTGTAAGGCAAATCACAATCCGCAACTCAATACACAATGCCTCTTCCACAGAACACCATTCTCAAGCAACACTAAGATAATGCTAGCTTACTCTAAACATCTGAATTCTTCCTTATTCATCCGAGCTTGTGACATTCTTATCAACACCGAACCATAACCTTGATCCTTAGCTTCTAATTCCTATGCCGCCCACTGCACCCATCATGCCACTACGCAAGAATACAAGAATTCATCATAACCCCTAAATTACCAGTAAAATAAACACTTCATTGGTTAGAAACCTTTCACTTAGCTCATTACAGAAGAACCAATGCAACATGCAGCTGAATTCCCAAACCGCAGAAAATACAAACCTCAAGTCGTGATCTAAACCGCCATGACTCTTCCGGAATCCATTTACACCACAAGGCCATTTGAATCAAATACCTCCCAAATCAATCAAATTGTGGTGGCTGTCAAGCCCGCGCGTACAACCACGAACCACATGTATAACTTCACACACTAAATGAACTGATCATTGCCGCAATCATGCCGATTCAACCATTACTAACTGACCCAACTTCTTTCAATTTACTCTTGACCTCACTTAGAAATAATAATAGCTCCATTCACAACATAATGAACTCAATCCGCATTCATCCCGAGTGACCCAAATCGCGAGATCACATCGCCTAAATGCCCATGAACCATCTCATACCCTTCTCAAGCGCGCAATAGCATCTCCAACTGGTACACCCATTCTGCAAGACCTTCCGTGAATCCGAAGCTATTTCTTCATTTCCTCAAATACTGCACCCGTATACCCGATGATAATATAGAACATTCCAAGTCCCGTATGTAATCCTCTGTGAAAACTCGATCCTTAACCACACAACAGACTTGAAATCTTTAGGCACCACACTTAAATTCCGGAACCCACTAGGACCATTGTTGAGAGTCACCCACTCTGACCTCGTCCCAAATATAACCAAATTCCATTGCCCTGCTAGCACATAAACACCCTATCAAAGAAGCAACCGGCTGAATTCTTTTTCTTGTACATTATATCCATAAGAAGCATAAACTCTGAGTCTTCCCAAAATATGCACATGAATCGATAAGGCGAAATATAGCACACATTAATCAATTTCTCTGCTCGAATTACCCATGATGTTTCCCTTTCTTAGTCACAAATAATCTACCAATGCACCGATAACCATAAGCTGCACAAACCAACAACCACGCGATCTAATCGTAGACGGTGGGGCTCCCCCACTTAGGTTAAAGCTACAATTACATAAACCTAGAACCCACCAATATTTCTCCTCCTCAATTACCATGATCTCGCACAGTCAACCCGCCAAAATTTCTCGAAGTCTTTTGTTAAGCCTTTCATGAACATTCTGAATAATCAGTCAGAACCACATATTCAACCTCATACCGAGTAGCAAGTAGTATTCTTCGCAGAAGCTTCCTCAGCATCACGCAACCGCTAACATGCTAACAAAAGATAACCCACCTGTGGAACTCCTTACCCACATCTTCCAACGGCGCTGCACTGGTTACAACTACCACGAGTTCAGTAAACTCTCTTGAGCCCATGCTCTCCCTACCAACTATACAAGTCCATCCATTCCCCATTGATATCAACTAAAAATGCGACAACATATTCCAAACTCGAAGTCATGTTGCATCCCAACGATAATCTAGTTTTCATACCCCTCTTCATTTCAAACAACCTTCTTTTCTGCCATATTCAATATTCCTCATTACAATAACCACCATCCCAAATAAAATTTGTAGACCAAACCACCTTCCATGACGATTCCCAAAATTACTCTAAACTCTCTCAAAGCACATGGCTATCCTACCACAGAATCTATATGCTACTCTGCCACTCCCACTTCGGTCAAATCATCTCCTTTAAGCAACTTCTCAACCTCTGCTTTTCATACCGCTATGTCCTCCCTAATACTTTGCTGCCCAACTGTTGCCTCAAATCAATTCCATACCTGTAACACCGGAACTAATGAATTGCTACCAACTCTAAACCTCATGGAAGATCATCTTTCTCGAGCCATCAACACTAGAAATACTCCTTCGATTCTGAAACTGCTACACCCCGCTATCTCTGACAACCGCTTCTCAAGTACCATTTCACAACACCCTGCCCGAAGGAAAAATCAAAGAAGACCACAACGCCAGCGAACCGTAATGCGTTCAAACAAGGACGACGACACCGCATCACAACAAACATTCCACTGTGCTCGAAAATCTCAAGTCTCGTTACTCCATTAACCAAAGCTTGAACATCCATAGTCTGATTGCTTTTCCTCTGCTGGAACTAAATGCTAAACCTCTAAATCATACATTGAGAAATCCTCCTTTCAAGTCATTCACTGCCTCGACACATAAACAAGCACCCTACCGTTACACTAACACTGTGTGATAAAAACGCATGAACATCATAGCAATCTGTGCGTAGCCTCAAAACCATAGGAAGTATCGATACTGAACTAAAATGACAGAACACCCTTTCGCAAGGCGACAATAATAGCCTACCCGAACACGCAGGGAAAAATATCCTGCAGCACGTCTGCAGTACCACTACAACTCCTTGATGCCCAATTGATAAAAAGCACTTTACAACACACAAGATTGAGTAGGAAGGAAATAAAGGCACAAGACTCAATGGAATCAAACCGCACGATAAGGAAATCAAGAAGGAAAGTGCTCCTAACAGCCCTGTAGCCTCTTGAAGATAAGTACATACGTCTCCGTACCGATCCGCAAGACTCTACTAGACTTGCTCATGACTCGTGAGACCTAAGTGAACCTAACGCTCTGATTCCAAGCTGTCACGACCCAAAATCCACTATAGGTCGTGATGGCGCCTAACGCCGCCGTCACACAAGCCAACGGTTATTTACCAATTTAATTTCTTGTTTTAGTACTTTGAAATGATCATTTTTTTTAATTGAACAGTATAAAAGAGAATTTACAGAGTAAATAAAAATATTTACACGATCCACAATAATGAATAATCGGAAGGAACCTCCAAAACCCGGTGTCACAAATACATGAGCATTTTTCTAAGAAGCACAACAACAATACAACATCTGTCCAGAATAAAAATAAGACAGGAATAAATAATTAGTATGATGGATACTCGGTGGACTACGATGCGTAGCCTGGGTTGCAGCTCACATAAAGCCTCCTCAACAGATGCGCCTACGCGCCCAAGGTGATCATCCAATGAACCTGTCAGTCCTTGTACATTTAGTGTAGAAGTGCAGAATGAGTACATAAATCAACCTCGGAGAAGTAGTGAGGAGGGATCAACATCGACACTTACTAAAGGTCCAATAAAGCAATATAATAAAACATAAGCAGATATAAGGCATACGACACTGATGAAGTAAATCTATAAGTTACAAAATCTTCTAATTTCTTCTTTTAAAGCATGAATTTCTAAATCTTGTATTCTACATTAGCAGCTCAGAAAATGTCAAGTGTCGTTATCAAATAAATAAGGAATACCATAAAATGTTGGGCATTAGTGGAAGGTTTATCTCGTGAACATTCGGACAACTAGCGATATAACGCACGATTCTGCCGAGGTCATTCGGCCAGATCCAAAATAACGTGTACACTGCCGAGGGACGAGTGGCGTGATCCATAGATGCATCTATATGAAGCTGATGCATTCGGCCAGCTCCACAAGAAAAAGGAAGGAAGTTACCGAATTACGAGACATGTGTTAACAATACAGTACATGAGCTTATCAGGAATATAATCTTTACGCTTCTCAAATAACTCTCCCATAACTTAAAGTATTACGGCTCGGTCCATTATGCATACATTTATCTCTATATCAAATTTAGTAATAACTTTAATTAATTAAGCTAGCAGGACGAGTTCAAATAATTCAAGTATTACAAAATAAGATCTTGTGTCTACCCGGACATAAACATGCTTTAGATACGTACAGACTCTTGTCACCTCGTGCATACGTAGAACCCACAACTAGTTGCACATAACAATAAATATAACCTAAGGGGTAGTTTCCCACTCACAAGGTTAGACAGGAGACTTACCTCGCTCCGAAGTTTCATAACCAGCTCCAAGGCCTCTCTAACACCTTAAACCAAAACCCGTCGATCCAAAACTGTTCAAACAACGTGCAAACCAATTAAAATATATTATAATACCCATAATTAATCAATTTAAATATTTCCAAACTCTGCTCGAAAAGTCGATAAAGTTAACCCTCGGGCCCACGTGCTCGGAATCCAAAATTGTTTTGAAGATAATCTTTACCCATAATACAACGAACTCAAATCTATAATTTATTCTCAATTCCATGTCCAATTTCGTGGTCAAAATCCAAAAATATCAAATTCTAGGTTTTCCATCAAAATCCCAAATTCTCCTAAATGTTCCTCCTTAAATCCACATATAAACCTTACATTAAGCTCACTACAAGTGAAAAATTACTTACCTTGTGTTACATGATGAAAACTCCTCAAAATCGCCCTAGAACCGAGCTCCAAAAATTTCAAATGAAAATGGCAAAATGACCAAGTTCGATCCCCTTATGTTCTGCCCAGTTTCCGCTTCTGCGGATATCTTTGCACATCTATGGCCTCGCTTTTGCAAGCCAAGATGCACATCTATGGAGTACACTGCCCAGCTGAGACCCCGCATCTGCGAAAGCATTTTTGCTTCTGCGCAGGCGCTTCTGTGATGGCTAATCACGCATCTGCGGACCAGCCGCTTCTGCGTTTTCATTTCTCTCTTCTGCGATTTCCCAGGTGCGGGAAATTCTTCGCACCTGTGACCACTGCCTTGTCCCTTCCCATTTCACTTTTGCGAGCTCGACCTTACTTCTGCAATGTCACTTCTGCCACCAAGACATCGCAGAAGCGATCACACTAGTTACTGCTCAGCTTTAGCATTTCACAAGTCCAAAAATCAATCCGTTAACCATCCAGAATTCATCCGAGTCCCTCGCGACCTTAACCAAAATATACCAACACATCCTAAAATACAATACAAACTTAGTCGAGCCTTCAAATCACATTAAACAATGCTAAAACCACGAATCGTACCCCAATTCAAGCTTAATGAACTTTAGAACTTCAAAGTTCTACATTCGACGCCGAAGCCTACCTAATCAAGTCCGATTGACCTCAATTTTTGCACACAAGTCATAATTGATATATAGAAGCTACTCTAAGGCTCTGAACCCCAAACAGACATTCATAACATAAAAATCCACTTCAAACCAAACTTATGACATTCTTAAACTTTCAAAATGTTAACTTTCCATAATAAATGCCGAAATGCTCCTGGGTGATCCGATACTCAACCCGAACATACGCCTAAGTCCAAAATCATCATACGAACCTATTGGAACTTTCAAATCCTGATTCTGAGATTGTTTACTCAAAATGTCAAACCTTAGCTTATTCTTCCAACTTAAAACTTCCGAAATTAGATTTTTTTTCCAATCAACTCCGTATTTCCCGAAGTTCAATTCCAACCACACGTACAAGTCATAATATCCAAAGTGAAGCTACTCAAGGCCTCAAACTATCAAACAATGTACTAGAGCTCAAAATGACCGGTCGGGTCGTTACAGAATATTTGGAAATTTGTTAGGTTTGACTGTAGGTTGACTTTATGGTTATAGGGTTCGGATTTTGATTTTGGGACTTAGAATAGGCCTATTTTTTTATTTGAAACTTTTCCATAAGATTTGGTTAAATTCAAAATTGGTTTGATAGGATTCAAACACTTAGTTGTGATTCTATAGGTGCTTGAGTTTTTTTTTTTTGAAATTTATGCGTTTTGATGTCCGATTTATGGTTCTAGACATTATTTTGGTATTTTGATCATGAGAGTGATTTATATGATGTCATTACACATGTGTGCATGTTTGGTTTGGAGTTCGAGGGGCTCAAGTGCATTTCAAACGCGTTTCAGATGAGTTTGGATAGTTTTAGGACAATTTGTGCAGTTCCTGTTTCTTGTGTTTGCTGCAGATCTCGCAATTATGAGGTCTGGCTCATATTTGTGAGCCTCACTTTTGTGAAAAATAGTTTGCATTTGCGAGCATGGGCTGGGGGCTGGGTCTTCGCAATTGCGAAGAAGGAGTCGCTTTTGCGATAGGTGTTGTGTTCGCTTTTGAGACTCTTGTATCGCAATTGCGATGCTGTGTTATGTTGGATAGCTTCATAGTTGCAAAGTAGTTGTCTGCATTTATGAAAGGGGAGACAGTTCGCATTTGCGAACAAATTATCGCATTTGCGACTTCTGGGCTTCTGACGCGTAGTTCGCATTTGCGACCTGTGTTTTGCATTTGTGATGGTCGCAATTGTGAACAAGAGTTCGCAATTGCGACATTCGCGTCTGGGTAAAAGAGAAAGAAATCGGAAGTTAGCTCATTTTACACCATTTCTCAATCCTAAATACTCTAGAGGTGATTTTCCAAGAGTTTCTTCTTTCCAAAATCATTGGTAAGCAACTTTAATCCATTTCCTTTCAATTACCCAATACTTTTCTTGTGTTTTGAACATCAAATCTAGGATTTTTATGGTAGAAATTAGAGGTTTTGTAAAATTGAGACTTAGAGCTCAAATATAAGTCAGATTTCGAAACATATCACATAACCGGGCTTGGGGGAGAATCGGTAACCGGGTTTGGTACGAATCTCAGGTTTTGACCAAGCGGGCTCGACGTGACTTTTATTGACATTTTTCAAATTCATTAAAGATTTAATCTTTTTCACTTGTGAGTAGTGTCTAAATCTTATTTTGAATTATTTGAACCATATTTGGCTAGATTTGACTAGTTTGGAGGCTAATTCTAAATGAAAGATCATAGTTGAGTGTTTTTTGATTGCCAAAAGAGGTAAGTGCCGTGTCTAATCTTGATTTGAGAGAATTGGGACTTTTGGACTATTTGATATATGAATTGTGTGGGTAAATGGCATATATGAGAGGTGACGAGTGTATATGTGCCGTCATGGATTCAAATCATATAGGATTAGGCTATTTACTTCCATGTCTTCTTTTACTCTATGATATCTCTTGTTACATGCTTTAGTTTCTACATGTCCTTACTTGTTATCCATGTCTTACTTGTTATTTGTTATTTACCTGTTATTTGTTTCACTTGTACATTTCTCACCCAATATCTGGTCACTTGCTACATGCTTCTAATCGAATTAATTGTATGTTTTCATTATCTCATGTTGTACTTGCTTTTACCATTCTTATATTACTTGAAGTGCTTTATTTTATTATTCCGTTCGTGTGAGCCATCTAGCTATTTTGGTACTATTATTTTGCCAAGGTTTGGGATTTCGAAGTATTGGTTATACCTCGTTGGTTTGGTAGTTCCTTATTGTTCCGTATGTATCATTTCTCCTTTGTATTGATATTTCATACATATTAGTGTTGAGTTGTTTATGTTAATAATTTAAAATTGTTAGGATCGAGTTGCGCGCTGCAATAGTATTAAAATAAAATGTTATGGTGGGATCGGATTGCACGCCGCAACGATATTGAAATGAAATAATATGAAGAGATAAAGGCAAAATATGATATAAACAGATGATGATATGGTGGGATCAGATTACGCACCGTAACATATTTGAGATATTGTTGTTGTTGTGGCTATAGAGATTGTTCTCCGTATTGTGTTATGAAATTTGAGATTATGTTAATCCGGGGCTCTCTAGTAGTTGACCTACGAGTCCGGTTATACGAGTTTATTGCTTTAATGCTATTTCTGTATTCTGTTCTGGTTTATTGTGAGTGTCTTGTCATAACTTTATCACTACTTTGTCGAGGTTAGGCTCGACACTTACAGAGTACATGGGATTAGTTGTACTCATGCTACACTTTTGCAGTTCTTGTGCAGACACCGGAGGTGGTCCCAACGGCGTATAGAGAAGATCTTGCCCGCACCGACTATCAGCATGAGCCTTGAGGTAGATCTGATGGCGTTCACAGTCCTGATAGACCCCTTCCATTCTGTCTTTACTGTTTACCTTATTTCAAATAGCTGTATTTATTTCAAGCTTTATCTGTAGTACTCTAGATGTTGATGTATTCGTGACTCCTGATTTCTGGAATATGTTTGGTTTACGCTACATGGTATTTATCATATCTATTTCAAACTATCATAGTCTATTATTATTAATGTTTTGATATAAATTGATAAAACTAGTTAAGTAACTTAGTTAACGTTGGTTTGCCTAGAAACTGAAATGTTAGGCGCCACCACGGCCCCGCGGTTGGGATTCCGGATAGTGATAAGTTGTTATTAGAGCACTAGGTTGCCTAGGTCTCACGAGTCACGAGCAAGCTTAGTAGAGTCTGGAGAATCGGTATGGAAAAGTCTGTACTTATCTTCTAGAGGCTACAAAGGTTTAGGAAAATTTCACTTCTTTCATTCATTGTTGTGTGACTTTATTCTATTACTGAAGTTTGAACCATTCTATTCTTGTTCTCTCGTAGATGGTGAGAACATGCACATCATCTACAATTAGGCAGGAGCTAGAGCCCCCTGTTGCAGCCACTACCAGGGGTAGGGGCCAAGGCCGAGGTAGGTGCCAAGGCAGAGCTCAGCCTATAGCATGTGCAGTAACACCCATTGCAGAGTCTCAAATTGATCATGATGAGGATATCCCTATTCAGATCGAACGAGTCAGACCCGCTCAAGTCCCAGAGGGATTTATTGCTACTCTTGTACTTCAGGATGCCCTAGTCCGCTTAGTGGGCCTTATGGAGAGTGTGGCCCAGGCCGGAGTATTTCCTATGGCACCGGCTATCTTTCAGGCTAGGGGAGGAGCTCAGAATTCCACCAATCACACTCCGGAGCATATTTCTCCCCTGTACTAGACTCCAACGGTTCCAATATGTGGGGTAGTTCAGCATGTTATTGCTACATAGACCGGGGAGAGGCCCGCGATGTCTGCTGAGGGATTGATGAGGTTGGATAAGTTCAAAAAGCGCTTTCCTAATAATTTTGGTGGTACACCTTCTAAGGACCCACAAGATTATTTGGACCATTGCCACAAGGTGTTGCGCAACATGGGTATTGTGGAGTCCAATGGAGTCAACTTTATAGTGTTTTAGATGATCGGTTCTGCTAAGAGGTGGTGGAAGGATTATGAGAGAGGCAGACCAGCGGGTTCACCGCTACTCAGTTGGAATCAGTTTACGCCGCTACTTTTGGAGAAGTTCATTCCTTTTACTCTGAGAGAGGAATACCACATGCAGTTTGAGCATCTTCAGCAGGGTAACATGACTGTTACCCAGTATGAGACCGGATTGGTGGATTTAACTTGCCATGAAGTTGTCTTGCTTCCTACTGAGAGGGAGAGAGTGAGGACATTCATTGATGGTCGTGCTTTTGGTATCAGGCTACAGAAGGCCAAATGAGACTGGGGGTGATAATTCTTTTCAGCGGGCAGTAGAGATTGCTAGGCAGATCGAGATAATTCGTGGTCAAGGTAGAGAGGTGGTATCGGAGATGAGGCCTCATCATTTTGGTGGTTTTAGTGGTGCCTCATCTGGAGGCAGAGCTTCATTTGGTAGAGACCATCCTCACAGGCTGATTCAGTCAGCGCTTCATATTTCACACGGTGCTTCAGGAAGCCATGGTTCTTATGGGACTCGTCCTAAGAAGCTAACCTACAATTCACCTTCAGCTCCCATTAGTGCACCATCGATTCAGAGCTATCATAGTGATAATATGGGCCGTCAAGGTCAGTCTTAGCTTCAGTAGCCACAATAACCGAAAGAGTGCTTTGAGTTTGGAGGTACATGTCATATCAGGAGGTACTTTCCCAGACTTTAGATTAGTGTGCCTCATCAAGGTTCTCGTGCCATGATTCCGGCCTCGGTTTCTCCACCACCCGCTCGGCCAACTAGAGGCGGAGGTCAGGCAGCTAGAGGTGGTGGTCAGGCCGTTAAAGGTGGAGGTTTGCAAGTTAGAGGCCGTCCGAGATGAGGAGGTTAGAGTGGTGGGGCTCAACCCCATTTTTATTCATTCCGAGCTAGACTTGAGGGAGATTCATCTGATGTTATCATCACAGGTATTGTTCCAGTTTGTCATAGAGATGCCTTAGTTTTATTTGATTCGGGCTCTACTTATTCATACGTGTTATCCTATTTTTCTTCATACCTGGTTATAACTTGTGATTCTTTGAATGCTCCTATCTATGTGTCCTCACATGTGGGCGATTCTATTGTGGTAGATCGTGTTTATCGCTCGTGTGTGATTTTTATTGGGAGCTTTGAGACTAGGGTAGACCTTCTACTTCTTGATATGATAGACTTTGATGTTATCTGGGGCATGGATTGGCTGTCATCGTATCATGCTATTTTGGATTGTCATGCAAAGGCTATGACATTAGCCATGCTGTGGTAGCCTCGGTCAGAGTGGAGGGGGACTCCTAGCCATTCTACTAGCAGGGATATTTCTTATGTGATAGCTCGACATGTGGCTGAGAATGGGTGTTTATCATATTTGACCTGTATACACGTTATATGCCAAGTTTTCGAAGTGTGAGTTCTGGTTCGATTCGGTTGCCAAGCGGGCCTGGGGTTTTGATAACCGAATTTTGGTCTGAATCTCGGGTTTTGACCAAGCAAGCCCGGGTTTACCTTTGTTGACTTTTTTGAATTTCATTAAAGATTGAATATTTTTCACTCATGAGTAGTTTCTAAAGCTTATTTTGAATTCTTTGAACCATATTTGGCTAGATTTGACTGGTTTGGAGGCTAATTCTAAAGGAACGGGCGTGGTTGAGCATTGAATTAATTGCGAAAAGAGGTAAGTATCATGTCTAACCTTCACTTGAGGGAATTAGGACTTGTTGGACTATTTGCTATATGAATTGTGTGGGAAAATGACATATATACGATGTGACGAGTGTACATGCGCCGTCATGGGATCCAAGCATGTGGGATTGGGCTAATTACTTTCATGTCTTCTTTTACTCTATGTAATCTCTTGTTACATACTTTAGTTGCTACACGTCCTTACTTGTTATCCATGTCTTACTTGTTATTTATCATTTATCTGTTACTTGTTTCAATTGTACATTTCTCATCCAATATTTGTTCAATTGCTACATGCTTCTAATCGAATTAATTATATATTTTCGTTGTATCATGTTCTACTTGCCTTTACCGTTATTATATTACTTGAAGTACTTTATTTTGTTACTCCGTTTATGTGAGACATCTAGCTATTTTGGTAATATTATTTTGCCAAGGTTTGAAATTTCGAAGTATTGGTTATACCTCGGTGGTTTGGTAGTTCCTTATTATTCTGTATGTCTCAATTCTTCTTGTATTGATATTTCTTAAATATTGGTGTTGAGTTGTTTATTTTAATAATTTAAAATTGTTAGAATCGGGTTACATACCGTAACAATATTGAAATGAAATGATACGATAGGATCGAGTTGCACGCCACAACGGTATTGAAATGAAATGATATGAAGAGATAAGGATGGAATATGATATGAACAGATGATGATATGGTGGGATCGAGTTGTGCGCTACAACGGATTTAAGATATTATTATTGTTGTGGCTGTAGAGATTGTTCTCGGTATTGTGTTATGAGATTTGTGATTATGTTATTTCGGGGCCCTCTGGTAGTTGCCCTACGGGTCCGACCATATGAGTTTATTGGTTTAATTCTATTTTCGTATTCTGTTATATTTTTCGTACAGATTTATTGTGAGTGTCTTGTCATAACTTCGTCACTACTTTATCGAGGTTAGGCTCGGCACTTACAGAGTATATGGGATCGGTTATACTCATGCTACACTTCTGCACTTCTTGTACAGATACCGGAGTTTGTCCCAATGACGTGTAGAGGAGATCTTGCCCGGACCGACTATCAGCAGGAGACTTGAGGTAGAGCTGCTAGCATTCGCAGTCATTGAAGTCCCATTCCATTCTGTCTTTACTATTTTTCTTATTTCAAACAGTTGTATTTTGTTCAGACTTCATCTGTAGTACTCTAGATGCGCATGTATTTGTGACTCCAGATTTTTTGGGATATGTTTAGTTTTCGCTACATAGTATTTATCATATTTGTTTCAGACTCTCACAGTTTATTATGTTAATGTTTTGATTTAAATTGTTAAAAGTGGTTAAGTAATTTAGCTAATATTGGCTTGCTTAGTAAGTGAAATATTAGGCGCAATCACAGTTTCACGGTTGGAATTTCGGACCGTAACAATATGTGATCGGTTGTACTCATACTACACTTCTGCACCATGCGTGCAGATATTTGGAGCCAAGCATCTGCGGAGTTCGAGGGCAAACATTAAAGACCACAACGTTCCAGTCACCTAATATCATTTTGATCATAGTAATATAGGATTTAAATTTCCGTTTAATAGATGATGTATTTTTTTCCTGCCAATATCATAATTCAAAATCTTAATTATTCATGACTTGTACTGCTAGTATTTGAGAATAATTGTATTAAATTTCTGTATTCATGCTCTAATATTTATTCAATGATTTTGGCTTAGTCTGTGTTACTTATTAGTTGACTTATCTAACGGGTTATGTTAGGTATTATCACGACCTGATAAGATTTTGTATCGTGACAAAATAAAATTTTTGAACAATACTCACTTTAAATCTAACTTTCAAAATCGATTAAACTCAATGTCCATTTTCTTATCAACTATTGACAGAAATCTAATAGCAAGTCAACAATAACAACAACCCAGTATAATTTCATTAGTGGGGGTTGGGGAGGATAGTGTGTATGCAGACCTTACCCCGACCCTTGGGTAGAGATGCTATTTCCGATAGACCCTCGGTTCCCTCCCTCCAAGAACTACCTACCTTACTCTTGGGGTGACTCAAACTCAGAACCTCTTGGTTGGAAGTGGAAGGTGCTTACCACTAGAGTAACCCAGTCTTGTCCTAATATCAAGTCAATATCTACATTTTAGTGGGCGCATTATCCGACGTCTCACGTGAAATTGTCATGCTGAAGCGGTACCCAAGAAATAAAAAGATATTGATTAAACCGACACTAAGTAGACATGGATATTGTCCATGTCCCTTTCTTCCAAACACATAATCAACGTTGTATTTATTTTAGTTATCCTAACATTTCGTTATTAAATTTTCACATAATACTTGGTCCAGTTTCCGCTCCTCAAACAATAATTTCTCGTTACATCCTTTATATTGTGAACATGATATATTAGTCGCTGAGGAACATATTAGTCAACAAGTTTCCATAAGTATGTCTCGTTTTCATAGGTATTGCAAAGAGTGTGTCACGACCCAAAAATTTACTAGTCGTGATAACATCTAATTCGACCCGCTAGGTAAGTCAACTAACAGTCAATACAATCCAAATGAGATTTATAAGAAAACAATGAAGAATTATCGAAATATTTATACAATAATCCAAAGACTGGTAGTATAGATCATGAGTTTCTAAGACTTAGAATTTGCAAAAAACTTGATACGAATAAATACTTCATCTGATTGAAGTTTATATAAACAGATTAGCAAAATCTAAAGCTACCAAGAACAAGTGGCAGCTATAATCGGAACGTAGGTACATCTTCAATGCCAGCTCCCGCCATACACAGCGACTCCAACTCCAAAATTTACACGCAAGGTGCAGAAGTGTAGTATGAGTACAACCGCCCCATGTACCCAGTAAGTATATTATCTAACCTCGTTGAAGTAGTGACGAGGATTTTTTTTAGTTAAATGATACTTAATGTTATAACATGTGCGGTAAACTAGCAATAGAAACAGTTCAAGAACATAACAGATAAGAGTACAAGAAAATACCTATGCGAGGCAGTAAATGATTACTAGAAGAAATCATGATAGTAAATTCATAACTTTCATGGTGTGAGAAATATACTCAAGATATCAAATCAAATGGCATGGAAACACACTTCGTGCATTTATCTCATCCTCACCAAATATATGAATGTAGGTCAAATCAATTGGCACGGCAACACCCTTCGTGCATTTATCTCTTCCTCACCGAGCATACGGATAACAGTACCAACCATATGAAAGAAATGCCAATAACAATAACGATAAAGTGGGAGACACACAGGAAGCAATAACGCAATGCATATAAGAAACAATAACAGACTAGATACAAGGCATAGACGTAATAATAGCATTTAAGATAGAGGAACATAAATTTTACTAGCTAACATGGTAGAAGGCTTAGATGTAAGTATAACAGCCATGTAGGAGAACATGATATTTATAAGCTAAACAAATAGAAGGCATGAGTAACTAACATGGTAGAAGGCTTATACAAAAGTACAACAAATGAGAAACGACACAGATGTAGATATGACAAAAAAAAAAGGAAAGCATGATATTTGCAAGTTAAACAGATATAAGGCATGGATAATACAACAACAATTGAGATAGAGGACAAAGACAGAACAACAACGACAAGTCACATAGAAAACATAGGTGTAATCGTAACAACTCAAGATAAAGGCACGGATGTGTACACAAGGAAAAGATATTACCACATAATGCATGTCTCTCGTCCTCGCCTGCACAGAAGCATCTTTCGTGTCATTAACACATGGTAATATAAATATATGTTAATGTAAATAAAATAACACGGCATCACCCTTCGTGCTTTTACTCTTATCCTCACATGATAATATAAATAAAATGGCGCGGCATCACCCTTGTGCCTTTACTCTCATCCTCACATGACAATGTAATAAAATGGCACGATATCACCCTTCGTGCTTTTATTTTCATCCTCACACAACAATGTAAATAAATTGGTACGGCATCACCCTTCGTGCTTTTACTCTCATCCTCACATGAAAATGTAAATGAGATCATGATAATGTAAATGAAATGGAACGGCATCACCCTTCGTGCTTTTAATTTCATCCTCACATGATAATGTAAATGAAATGGCACGACATCACCCTTCGTGCTTTACACTCTTCCTTACATGATAATATATATGCAATGACACAGTATCATCCTTTGTGCTTTACACTCTTTCTCACCAAGCATATGTATATTAATGACAAGCAAGGTAGGAAGCATGAATAACATTAAATAGAGTGTTTAAGCGGATAGTCCAAATGAACATCAACCACAACTTTCAAGCCAATAATAATTCAATAAACCTCAAGAACTATATTGTGCAAGTATTTCAACAAGTCTAAAAAATTATCTTCAATTCAAGTATAGAATCCAACATCTCAAGAATAACGGTCGTAGCGATGTATTAATGATTAAGCATAGTGATGACCGAATTTAACACATCAATAACTTCACGAAAATTCGCCAAATTTTAATCAAGTTATATTAAGCTAAATCTTGGTTTCTAGCATTTAATTTCACATTCTTAGTAGTCTAGAAGTCAAGTAAGACATGAAACAAGAAGGTCAAGTAATTCTACAAGGCATAATTAATCATATAATTTATCTCCGAGCATGATTAACCCTAACACATGCATATACATTCCTCACCTCATATATGCATCACCCCCGCATGTATCAAAAAATGCCAATTAGTAAAAAATATACCCCCAAAAAAGTTAGGTAAGACACTTACCTCAAACAAGCCTAATCGATATACTAGAAGCCATCCTGCAAAAATCATTCTCCGAACGGCTCGAAACTATCCAAAAGCAACTCAAAATTATCAAATAATGCCTTAGGAAGCAAACCCAATCGATAAAGGTTGAATCTTTATACATTTACTCAAAGTCAACCAAAAAGTCAAACTCGAGCCTTGTAACGACTCGACTTGTCATTTTGTGAATTGGCGTACCGTTCAATGGTTTAAGGTGCCAAGCAGCTTCGTAATATGTATTATGACTTGCGTGTACGGTCGATTGATTTTCACAAGATTTGGAATTTAATTGAAAGAACCATTCTTATTTTTGAAGCTTAAGTGAAAAGAGTTTACCGGAGATTGACTTTTATGCAAACGACTCCTGAATAGAGTTTTGATGATTTCAATAGTTTCGTATGGTGATTTTAGACATAGGCGTATTCCGGATTTGGATGTCCGTAGGACAATTCGGCATCATTTTGGCTAAAGTTGGAAAATAGAAAATTTTTAAAAAATTTGACCGGGAGTTGACTTTATTGATATCGGGGTCGGAATTCGATTCTAAAAATTGAAATAACTCGATTATGTCATTTATAATTTGCATGCAAAATTTGAAGTCATTTCGGATTGATTTGATACGTTTCGGCACAAGGTATAAAATTTGGAAAATTTCATAAACTCATAAGTTTGATTCGAGGTATGATTCATTGTTTCGGTGTTGTTTGATGTGATTTGAGACCTCGACTAAGTCCGTATTATATTATGGGCTTGTTGGTATACTCGGACGGCATCCCGAGTGGCTCATGTGAGTTTCAGACCATTTCTAGGCCATTTTTAATTGCTAGTTTTTGGCTACAACAATGTGTATCGCGAGAAATTTCTGATGCACAAGATTGGAAGCTTATATCTCGCAATCTGTAAGGAATTCGGAGAAGATCCAAAAATGTAAGTTGTAGCCCTTTGCGTCTAATATCCAAAAAGGTAAACCATTAATCATTTAGACATTTGTACAGAAAGTTATGATCGATTTACTGAAGACTGATACTGCAGTCTTTTTGCCTGGCAGCGTGTATTGCAAAAACTTTCTGTTGCACAAGGCTGAGTTTGGAAACTTATATCTCGCAATCTATAAGGAATTTGGAAATAATTAAAGCATGAAAGTTGCAGCACTTTGATTCTAGTTTACAGGAAGGTAAACCATTCATCATTTGGATATTTGTATAGAATGTTATGATCGATTTACGAAGTCTGGTACTGCATTTTGTTTTGGCTGGAAATAATGAGACAAGTCGCATTTCACAGATGCAACTTGCCTGGAAAGAAGCTTATATTTGGGAGTTAGACATTTTTATTCATTCTTGATGATTTTAGAGCTCGGGAGAAGCGATTTTCGGGAGATTTTCAAGGGAAACATTGGGGTAAGAATTCCTAACTCAATTTTAATTAAATTACCTGAATCCATTGTTATTTTTAACATTTAATTGGTGTTTTAAGTTGGAAAAATTATGAAAACACTTAAAGTTAAGATTGAGGATTTGAGGGCCGAGTTGTTATAGGAATTTAGTAATTTTGGTATGGTTGAACTCGTATCGAAATGGGTGTTCGTATTTCGTAAAATGTATGTTGGGTTTTCGAGAGGCGGGCCCTGCATTGATTTTCAGGTTGACTTTTTAATGTGAAATTTTAAGTCGATGTTATATTATCCAGAATTATTTTCGATGAATTTTAATGAAGTTATATAATTTATTTGGCTAGATTTGAGCCGTGCGGAGATCATTTCACACAAGAAGACTATTTTAGAATATCGGCCTAACTCCGTAAAGGTAAGTATCTTGCCTAACCTTGAGTGGAGGAATTACCCCTTAGGCATTGAGTCTTATGTGAAAATTGTGTGATTGAAAGCCGTGTACGCGAGGTGACGAGTACGTACCTGGGCTTATATGTAAAAAGTTTATTGGTTTAAAGTCTTAGGCATTTTTATGTATTAAATTGGATAATTGTTGGCATTTATTAAATCCTCTATTTGCCATACCTCAAATCCTTGTTTGTCGAATTTGTTTTTATATGATAATTTTGTGTGATTTCCACTTTAATTTTTATGTGAATCCTTTGTTGAGTTGACATTTCCTGGAAATAATTAATTAAATATGTTCAAAAAGAGGCATTTGTATATTTATCTGAAATTTGAATTAAAGAAGGCGTTGTCCTATGTTGAGGTATTTTTTCATCCTTGTTATTATTTTTGAGGTTTTATATATGCTGTGTTGAGCCTTGGGCTATTTGCTGTGAAATTAATTGATTTTGTTGTACTTTTGGAAAGGTTGTGGCCAACAGACAATTTGTAATTACGAGTTTATTATGTGGTGTTGTTGTGATAATCTTCTGTGTAAATTGTTGTGTGATTTGGGTTACTGTTGTACGACGTATAAGGGTGGCATTCCATTGAATATTATGCAGGTATAAGGGTAACATTTCATTATTGTTATGTATGTTGGGATATTGTCTGGGCGGAGTGATAAGGGAGGATATCAAATGGAGCGATAAGGAAGTCTATTAAACAGAGTGATAAGGGAGGCTATTATAGGTGTGATAAGGATGGTTATAAGAGCGATAAGGGTGGCTATTAATATTGCCAGGGCGGAGGGATAAGGGTGGCTATTGATATTGCCGGGGCGGAAGGATAAAGATGGTTATTATATGGAGTGATAATGGTAGCTATAGGAGAGATAAGGGTGTGGGGGATGATATGTGATGATGTGGGATTATTGTGTTAGTGATTTTATGTGATGTTGTGATTTCCTTGTGATTTCTTTTATATCTTGTGCAACTTATTTTATTAATTCAGTAAATTTGATAACAATCTAATACATATAGAAATTGTGAGCCTGTGGTTATTGCCAGGCGGATTATGTTATTGGCACGTGAGTTGTTTGTGCGGTTGTGATATAAAATGTGGGCACGAGGTGCCGTGGATATATAATGATTACGATATTGGCACGTGAGTTATCCGTGCAGTTGTGAAATGAGATGTGGTCACGAGTTGCCGCGAGTAAATGCTGATTTTATTATTGGCACGTGAGTTATCCGTGCGAATCTTATATATTGATATTTTGGCACGTGAGTTGCCCGTGCAATTGTGATAAAAATATTAGCACGAGGTGCCGTGGAAATATCAAAGTGGGCTGAGACCCATATTACGAAAATATGAAAGTAGACTGAGACCTGTATTTTTATGATTATGAAATGAGGTGTCACATGATGACTTTATTCGAAAGAATTATATTCAGAAATATTATTTGAAAGAATTATATTGAAGGATATTTATTTCAAGTCAGTATATTCGAAATATATTTATTTTAAAGGATTATATTCTAAAGATTTTTATTTGAAAATCTTATAGGTGAAATATTTATATTTGAAGGACTTGATTACTTGGTTGTACTTGTGTTCATTATTCATTTGAGCAATATTTATGGTGTTCTTGTGGCCTTATTGTTTATATCCTTAAGTGATTCTTGTTTCCATCATTGCTATTTGTTTCCTATTATTTTGTACGCTATATTGCACAAGTTATTATACCAGTGAGTGTCTTGACTGTATCTCGTTACTACTCCACCGAGGTTAGTTTTGATACTTACTTAGTACCGATCGTGGTGTACTCATACTATACTTCTGTATATTTTTGTGCAGAGCCAGATACTGGAGATATTGGACTCGAGCAGAGTTAGTATGTTGATCTCAAGGATTCAAGGTAGAGCTGTTTGGTCATCGTAGTCCCTTGGAGTCTTTCCATTTTATTGTACTGTCAATTATTATTCTAACAGTATTGTATATTTGATCCTTGAGATCATTTCATGTATTCAGTTAGAGTTCGTGACACAATATTACCAGTCTTGGGAGGTCGTTTGAATATTTTCGCTGTTGGTTTTGACACTTGTATTGAATTCAAAAAAAATGGCTTGAATTGTTATTATGATCGGCTTACTTAGTCTTAGAGACTAAGTGCAATCACGATGCCTGTGGTGACATTTTGGGTCGTAACAAGACCGCACATCGAAACCCGATAGAACTCATAAAATCCGATAAACTATTCAATTACGAGTCCAACTATACTAATTTCACTCAATTCCTACTCCGAATGGATGCTCAAAACTCAAAAATTCATTTTAGAAAAGTTTAGACAAAACCTCCCAATTTCTCTTTTGAAATTATCAATCAAATGTTAAAAATAAAGATGGAATCATAGAATATAATCAAACCGAGTAGAAAACACTTACCCTAATCCATGTGGTGAAAATGTTCTCCAAAATCGCCCAAATCCGAGCTCCAAAACCATGTGAGAAAAAGTGACTAAATTCCGGAATACGTAAAAAATGCAGCAGTTATTATAGCTTGAATCAGATCCAAGATGACCCCAAAACTCACATTTGATAAGCCCAACATAATCCTTGCGAGCACCCAAGATAGCCTTTTGAATCATCCAATTTGGCCTTTAAGAGACAGAAATGACATTTTTGTAATTATTTTAAACCAGAAAATCAACAACAAAAGAATTTTCGTTTTAGCACCCAAAATACATTCGGTACCTCCCGTACACAAACCATATATGTATTTCAATCATAAAATACGCTACGAACCTGTTCGCGTACTCAAACTACCGAAAAGATGTCATCTTGACCCGATATTGACTATGGTCAAACTCCAAATCCATAACTTAACTAGTTTCTCAACCAATGATCCAAAAAACAACCGAGCCCTTCGGGACCCCATTCAATCTTTACCAATAAGTCCTAAAACACAATACGAATTTATTCGAAGCTTCAAATCATATCAAATAACATAAAAACCATGAATCGTACCTCAAATCAAACTTAATGAACTTTTGAACTTTCAACTTCCAAAACATGTGTCGAACTATATCAAATCAACTCGGAATGACCTCAAATTTTGCACACAAGTTTCAAATGACATAACGAAGATATTCCAACACCCGAAACTAAAATCCGAACCCGATATCATCAAAGTCAACTTCCGGTCAAAGTTATGAATATTCCAAAACTCCAAAATACCAACTTTCGCCAATTAATGCTAGAACCTTCAAGAAATATCCAAATGCAAATTTAGGCATACGCCCAAGTCCAAAATCACCATCCGGACCTAACAGAACCATCAAAACTCCGATCTGGGGTTAAATACAAATCAAACTTGGTCAACTCTTCCAACTTAAAGCTTTCTAGTTGAGAATTATTCTTCCAAATCAACTTCGGATCATCTAAAAACTAAAACCGACGATTCATACAAGTCATAATACATCATATGAAGCTACTTAATGATTCAAACAGTTGAACGAAATGCAAATACTCAAAATAATCTGGGTTGTTACAGAGTGACGATTGTCCTAAAGAACACTTCACACGATTAGATAATCATTCTGGACAAGGCAATGATAGAACCAAAAATTTTATTAAGGAGAGTCAAAATATAAAAAGTAAATATACAAATAATAATAAAATTATATATATATATATATATATATATATATATATATATATATATATATAATTCACCGGAAAAAGATGTCAAAAATTGAATTGACACACTTTGGACAGAAGTGCTCCACTGGGACGAGGGCTTGTAGTTTCCAACCAAAAGATTGTTTGGAGATTTATTGCTGGGCATAGCTATAATTTAGCTAATTACATGTCGTAACTACTAATTGCTTGCCATGGAATATATATCGTTGTATTCAATTCGGTTGTATGCATTGTTATCAATTCAGATGTATTCGTTCTTATATTTACATTGTATTCAATTTTCCGTATTGAATTCAGTTGTATTCAAACAACAAAAAATTAAGAAATAGGGTGTATACCGCTTTATTCATTTCGGCTGTATACACTGTATTCAATTAGACTATATTCGTTCTTAACTATTTTACATTGTATTTAATTTCACTATATTTAATTCGGTATTCAAACAACAAAAAATCACAAAATAATGATATTTAGTTGTATACAATATACTATATTCCTTCATAGTTGCTTTTACACTATATTTAATTTTGTTGTATTCGAACAATAAAAATTCAAAAAATACAGGGATATGCAATAAAAGAATAACCTTCGAAATACATAAATACAAGCGAAAATACAAAAAACTAAACTGTATTTGTATTGAAAAATATAAAATAAACTATATTTGCATTGAAAAATAAGCTGATAAAATTAAATTGTATTCGCTGGAGATGACGTCTTTCGGCCAAGCAAAACACTGTATATATTGTATTAAAACTAAAAAATGAAGACGAACTAAAATCCGGCTAGATCTGAGAATACACTATCACATTGTATCTACCAAAATTCTGTCACACAAATAAAAATCTGGCCATAATGTGTATTTTATTATATTTAATTCGGCCACAAGAAATAAAATATACTCAAATCTGAGAAATACACTCAGATCTGAAAAAATACATTCGGATATGAGAAATTCGATCGGTTGGCCATGGATTCCATGCCGGTTTGGATTGAGGAATTTGAGGTACTTAATTGAAAGATTTTCACAGCAGGTGAGAGAAGAGAGAATACAAAGGAAATAAAAAATAAAAAAGAAGTTGAACGCCAGTTTTCCGCGCGGGTTACGCCGGTGATGGTTCTCCGATGAGATTGTAACACCAGAGAGATAGAGGGTTTAAGGGAGATGGGGGAGGCAGCTAGGCTATAGTATGAAAATAAAAGGAGGAAGAGAAGAAAAAGTTATTTTAGGGTTAGAAATCCCTTAGAGAGGGTTTTGCTATAACTCAATATGTAGTTATGTATTATAATTAGTTTAAAGTGTATTTATTTATAATAAATAGGGTGTATTATTTAGCTATAGCATATAAAATTGGGAGTCTTACATAAATATTCTCAAACTTACCAACCTCTAGTCGCTAATCATATACTTACCAAAACTAGCCAAGCACGTATAAAAATTAAAAACCCAAATAAATAAGATTCTTTCTATCAAATAATCATACACAAAGATCTCCTTCCATATTATTAAGTGTGATCAGCAACATTAGAATTTAGATGCAAGACAGAAAGGAAATTTCATGGATGAGGTACCAAATATATATATATATATATATATATATATATATATATATATATATATATATATATATATACTATATTAAAAGTGAGAATCTATTAAGTTAAAAGTTAAATTATATAAATGTCCTTCTAAATATTTAAATTCCTTAATTATTTTAAAAAAAAACTAACACTGATTAGCTTATTGTCAACTAGAAGAATTGACACGGTTGAGCACATTTGACTGTCATTGTATAGACGCGTCCCTTGGCAGCACATATATTACACGAGTGTTGGAATATAGAGTTTAAATATTACCGTTGGTTTATTGGAAGTTAATATCATCAAAAAAAGGACATGTATTTTCATTATTTCTATTTTACGCAGAACTCAAGAAACCTAATTGCATCTTCAAACCCTGAGGGACTTAGGAATATATTGACCAATCACATATCATTTAGAGCATGATTTATGACTCAAAATTGTTTTCTATGAGGGAAACTATGCCAATGGGATGAACAAAGAAAGAAATGACGACAAATTTAGGTTTTATTTTCTTTAATTACTTTACTCATTTTTAATTAATTTTCTATCCTATGTGATTTATATAATTCAGTTTTTATGCAAAATTAAAGTAGATGCTAATTATGTGTTGATATAAAAAAAATTACATCCTGTGGTGATTGGGAATAATATATGTTTGAGGTTAATTTTGCCATTCGTTTTAGCAAATAAAATTGGTTTATTGGTATACAATTTGATTGCATGTATCAAATGTGTGGAAGATTATTTTCAAGGTTGTAAGACATGCGTTACAAATTTACACTATTATTGTAACGACCCGACCAGTCGTTTTGAGCTCTAGTGCGTCATTCGGCAGTTTCAGGCCGTGAGTAGTTTCACTTCATGTTTTATAACTTGTACGCGTGGTCATAGTTGAATTTTGGTACGTTCGGAGTTGATTCGGATGGAAAATTCTCAATTCGGAAGCTTTAAGTTAGAAGAGTTAACCAAGGTTTGACTTTTAAGTAAACGACCTCGTAATCGGGAAATGACCTCATAATCGGGATTTTAAGGTTCAATAGGTTTGTATGATGATTTCGGACTTAGGCGTATGATCAGGTTGAGTATCGGGTGGTCCGGGAGCATTTCTGCGCTTATTATGGAAAGTTGGTATTTTGAAAGTTTAAGAATTTCTAAAGTTTGATTTGAAGTAAATTTTGGGTATTATCGATGTCCATTTGAGGTTCCAAACCTTGGAATAGGTTCATATCGTGATTTGTAACTTGAACGTAAATTTTAGCATCATTCCGAAATGTTTTGATATGATTCAGATGCATTCGTCGAAGTTTGAAAGTTGAAAGTTGAAACAACTATTTTGATCGTCAATTCATGATTTTGATGTTATTTGTGGTGTTTCGAGCCTTTGGATAAGTTTGTATAAGGTATTGGGACTTGTTGGTATGATTGGACGGGGTCCCGGGGGCCTCGGGTGTGATTTGGGGTGGTTTCGGACAAAGTTTGGCTGAGCTGTTGTTTGGTTTGCTAGTGCTGGTTTCGTTCTTCGAAAAAGCGAAGGGCCTCCCGCATTCGCGGAGAAGGAATTGAGCTGGGGACCTTTTTGTCCTACGTGTTCACAATAAGGCAATCGCGTTCGCGATGGGTTGGGCAGTTGCGCTCCGCGTTCACGAAGGCCTGGTCGCGTTCGCGTAGGATGAGCTGGCCTGGCTGGGGAGATTGGTCTTTGCGTTCGCGAAAGGGCGGCCGCATCCGCGATGGGCAAGCTGGTAATGGTTCGCGTTCGCAGGACCTGTCTCGCGTTCGCATAGAGGAACTGGAAGGCAGAAGCTGGTTGTGCTTCACGAACGTGTGGGACTTGCCGCGTTCGCTCGGATTGGGCAGTGTTATGTTCAAATCGGGGGTTTGGCTTATTTTTACTTCATTTCTTCCATGGGAGCCAGATTTTGAGTGATTTTGGAGCACAATATTTAACGTCAATCAAGAGGTAAGTGATTTCTACAAGTTGTGAGTTAAATATACGAAAGTAGGCTTGTAAATTCATGAAATTTTGAGAAAATTGTGGGGCTTTTGAAGAAAACCTAGAATTTGATATTTTTGGATTTCTACTACGAAATTGGACATGGAATTAGAAATAAATTATGTATTTGAATTCGTAATGTTAAGGGTAATGGTTATGTTCGAATATTTCCGGAATTCGGGCACGTGGGCCCGAGGGTTGACTTTATTAAATTTTCGAGCGGAGTTGGTAATTGTTATAAATTAATTAAGTAAGATATTGGAGTATATTTTTATTGGTTTTCATGATTGTTTGACTAGTTCGAAAAGATGGGCTTTCGGTTTGAGGTGTTGGAGTGGCGTTGTAGCCGGTTATGGAATTTCGAAGCGAGGTAAGTCTCCTGTCTAATCCTGTGAGGGGGAATTTACCCCGTAGGTATTATATTCTTATGTATTATATGTTGTGGGAGCTACGCATGTATGAGGTGACGGGTGTCCGTGCATATGCTAGAACTCCTGATTATGTCCGGGTAGACTTAGGTTCACACCCTACTATAGTTGTAATATTTGATTTATCTTTGCTCGTGTAATTTCTTATTTCGCGTTACGACTTGAGACTACACTTGCATAGGGTGATAGACTCACTATTATAGAGATGTGACGAGCTACTTGATAATCCGCAGAATAATTTGTGCTTCCCTTATGAATTTCTCCCGTGTTGTGCGTATTCATTGCAAAGCTTTCCTTAAATCTCATAACTCACACGTATATTCGTGAGTGGGGTCAAGGACCCGTTAAAGCTTCTTACTCTAATGGGTTTGCGCTGTTTGCCTCGACAGGATTTTGTACCACACTCTTATTGGAGTAGGTCGTTCGCCTCGGCAGTATAATAAATGCATTTATGGTTCGTGCCGCTCGACCCTCGACAGTGTACACATTATTAAGGAATCGGGTCATTCGCCTCGGCAGTATTATATTTCTTATGGGATTGGGCCGTACGACCTCGGCATAATCATGCGTTATATCGCTAGCAGTCAGAATATTCACGAGATTATCCTTCTTCTAATTCCTTGCATTTTATATGGTATTTCTTATTCATTTGATATTGGCACTTGATATTTTTCCGAGCTGTTGAGATAGGAAACGAGATTGAGAAGTTTATATCATTAAAAGAAATTTTGAAAGATTGTGCTGGTTACCATTTCATCCCACTATTACTGTTGTGCTTCATATCTATTTAGGATTTAGCATACTGCTTTATTGGACCTCTAGTAAGTGTCGGTATCGACCCCTTATCACTACTTCTCTGGGGTTACGCTAGATACTTACTGGGTACGCATTGATTTACGTACTCATGCTACACTTCTGCACTAAATGTGCAGGATCTGACAGGTTCATTTGGTGGTCATCTGGGCGCGTAGGCGCAACTTCTGAGGAGACTTTATTGTGAGCTGCATTCTAGTTTACGTATCGCAACCCACAGAGCCTCCATCGTACTATTTACTTTATCCTGTCTTATTTACATTCCGGACAGATGTTGTATTATTATTGTACTCCTTAGTAAATGCTCATGCACTTGTGACACTAGGTTTTGGGATGTTCTAGGATTTATTTATGGTTTGCTTAACCTCGATACATTTTTACTTATATAATATATAAATTGTATTTCTCTACGACGTTAACACATTTATGTCTCCTCCTAACAAGTTTCATGACTTTAAAAAAATAATAAAGTAAATAACTAAGTTGTTACTTCACCGTTGGCTTGCCTAACAGCGACGTTGGGTGCCATCACGATCTATAGTGGGTTTTGGATTGTGACAACTTGGTATCAGAGCTCTAGGTTCATTTGGGGTATCACGAGTCATGAGCGAGTCTAGTAGAGTCTTGCGGATCAGTACGGAGACGTCTGTACTTATCTTCGAGAGGCTACATGGCTGTTAGGAGCACTTCCCTTCTTGATTCCTCATCGTGCGATTTGACTCAATTAAAGCTTATGCCTTCATTCCCTTCCTACTCAATCTTATGCGATGTGGAGCAAGTGTTACCAATTGGGCATCAAAGAGTTGTAGTGGTACTGCGAATGTGGTGCATGATATTTTCTCCCTGCGTATTCGAGCGAGTTATTATTGTCGCCTTGCAGAAGGGGGTTATGTCATTTCAGCCATGTATCTGTATTGCCAATGGTTTAAGGTTATGCACAGACTGTTATGATATTCGTGTGTTGTTATCGTGTTGTGTTTTGTGAATGGTAGGTTACTCAGTTCATGGGTTAAAGGGAATCGGACTATGGGTGTTCAGGGTTTGTTTGATGGAGTAACGAGACTTGATATTTTCGAGTGTGGAGGAATTCACATTCGTGATGTGGTGGAGTCGTCCTTGTTTGAACGCATTAAGGCTCGCCAGTGTTGTGGTCATCTTTGATTTTCCTAAGTGGCAGGGTGTTATGAATGGTGCCTGAGAAGCGGTTGCCAGAGATGGCGGTGTGTAGCGGTTTCATAATCGAATTGGTGTTTCTAATGTTGATGGCTCAAGAAAGATAATCTTTGGGGAGGCTTAGAGTTGGTGGCAATTTATCCGTTAGGATGCTACAGATGGATTATGATTTGAGGTAGAATTTTGGCAGCAAAGGAGGAGGAAGGACATGGTGGTATGTGTCTCGTGGCGATTGAATTGCTAGCAGGTTAAGTATGAAAATCAGAGGTCGAGAAGTTGTTTAAAGGAGATGGTTTAACCTAAGTAGGAGTGGCAGAGTAGCATATGGATTCTGTGGTAGGATAGCCACATGCTTTGAGGAAAGTTTGGAGCGGTTGGGAATCATGGTGGAGAGTGACTAGGTCTACAAATTGTATTTGGAATGGTGGCCATTATTCTAAGAAAGGTTGAATATGACGGAAAGAAGTTTTCTTGGAATGGAGAGGGTTATAAAAACTTGATTATCGTTATGGGATACGACGTGACTTTGAGTTTGGAATGTATTGTCGGACTTTTAGTTGATGTCAATAGTGAATGAACAGACTTGTACAGCTGGTGGACGAGCATGGGCTTAGGAGGTTTTACTGATTTCGTGGTAGTTGTACCCAGTGCAGCATTGTTGGAAGATGTTGGTATGGAATTCCACAGGTGAGTTATCTCCTATGAGCAGGTTAGCGGTTGCGCGATTTTGATGAATTTTCTATGAAGAGTTATATTTACTAACCGACAGAAGATTGAATACGCGATTGTGGCTGATAATTCGGAATGTTCATGAAAAGTTTAACAAGAGACTCTATGAGAAATTTGGCGGGTTGACGATGCGAGATCATGGTAATTGAGAAGGAGGAATCTTTGTGGGTTCTATAGTTATGTGATGGAAACTTAAAGCTAAGAGGGGGAGCCCACGTCTATGATTAGATCATGTGGTTGTATGCTTGTGCGGTTTCTGGTTATCAGTGCATTGGTGGATTATTTATGACTAAGAAAATAAAACGTCAGGGGTAATTCGAGGAAAGGACTTGACAAATGTGTGCTATATTTTGCCTTATCGATTCATGTGAAGGTTTTAGGAAGACTCAGAGTTTAGGCTTCTTGTGGATGTGATGTACACGGAAAAGAATTCATCCAATTTCTTCTTTGGGGAGTGTTTATGTTCTAACAGAGCAATGGAGTTTGATTATATTCGGGACCAGGTCAGAGTGGGTGACTCTCAACAGTGGTTGTAATGGGTTCAAGGATGTAAGCGTGGTGTCCAAGGATTTTGAGTTCGTTGTGTGGCTGAAGACCGAGATTTTACATCAGAGAGTGAAGGATACTTGGGGAATTTTCTATGTTATCATCAGGTCTGTGGAGTAGTATTGGAATGGGAGAAACAACTTCAGATTCACAAAAGATCTAATCAGCGCGGTGTATCAGTTGGAGATACGATTGAGTGCATGAAGAGGGTATAAAATGGCTTATGGATGTTGAGACGACGTGGTATCGTGATTTGGGGTCACTCGGGATGAGTGTTGTTTGAGATCTGTTATGCATTTGAAGGGAGCTATTATTATTTCGAAGGAAAGTCAATAGAAAATCGGAAGAAGTTGGGTCAGTTAGTAATAGATTGAATCAACATAATTGTGGCAATGATCAGTTCCTTCGGCGTGTTAAGTTATATAGGTGGTTTGTGGTTGTACATGCGGGCTTGACAACTACCATAATTTGATTGATTTGGGAGGTATTCGATTCAAATGGCCTTGTTATGTTTAAATGGATCTCGAAAGAGTTATGGCGATTTAGACCACAACTCGAGGTTTGTATTTTTTGTGGTTATGGGAATTCAGGTGCGTGTTGTAATGGTTCTTCTGCAATGAGTTAAGTTATGTGTTCTAGCCAATGAAGTGTTTATTCTACTAGTAGTTTAGGGGTTATGATGAATTCTTGTACTATCGCGTTGCGGCATGATAGGTGTAGTGAGCCATATGGGAATTGGAAATTGAGGATCAAGGTTGCAGCTCAGTGTTGATAAGAATGTCACGAGCTCGGATGAGCAGGGAAGAATTCAGAGGTTTATAGTAAGCTGTCATTTTCTTTAATGTCACCTGAGAACGGTGTCATGTGTAAGAGGCTTTGTGTATTGATTTGCGGATTCTTGATTTGCGTTACAGAATTAGTACGGTTGGTAGTATGGAGGTGCAGACTTTGCTACCTGGTGCAGAAGGTCGTGGGAGCTTATCCCACTAGGAAATTTGTATAGGTGTGACATGTTAGTCACTTGATTGTTAAGGATTGAAACCAAATATTGAGATTCTGCTACAATCGCTAATATGCGAGTTTATGCTGGAAAAACGCTCTAGTCATTTGGTTGTGGACTGTGGTAGGTTGGTTTGGATTGGACGGCTGCTCATGTATGTCATGAATAGGGCCATTGTGGATCCTTGAAAAGTTGTTGGCCCAGTATGGTATGATCAGAATCAGCTTGTGCTCCGTTGGTGGGTCTAATGTGAATGTGTGCTCTACGTCAGGTCAGATGTGTTCATTCGGCATTGCATTTCTTATAGAGGAGTCTTCAGGCATTGGATGTTAATCCTGCCGTCAGCTATTCCATGTAATACTCTATTGTGCCATATGGGTTGTGAGACAACTTGATTATAAGCACATGTGTTGTGATTTCGTGTAGCTTGTGGTGTTATATGAGTAGGATGGCTCTCGAGATGTAGGTCATTTATTGCATCTTAGTCGTGCTTGGGTTTATGTAGAATATGGCACTATCCGTCTCCTCAGCATTGTATTATTCACTTGGCATGTTTGTGGTTGATATTCGGGCATTTCGTAAGTATAAGCATTATGACTGATGGATTTTTCCTTGTTGGTTGTTGTGTGGATCGGGTAGCACGCCATTATGGGTACATTGTTTGGATCGGGTGGCACGCCTCCACGGGTATGTTGTGTGGATCGGGTTGCACACCACAACAGTGTCATATTTGGATTGGGTTGCACGCCGCAACAGCGGGATGTTGAGTACGGTTCCTTATACTTATTTTTGCGTGTCTTCTTTCTCGTCTCTGAGAAAGGTTTATAGCATCTGTTGGCCGTTTTATTCGTTTCGCGGGCTAGGTAGTTTTTTGCTAGAGTTTGTTCTTCCTTATGAGTCATATTCGAGTTGTAGCTTGTTGGCACATTGATGGCATCATATAAGATTTAGATGGTGTTTGGGGAGGCTTATTGACCGAGAAACTTGTACTGGGTGACACGTGATTTTTGGACCTAAGATCTGTGCGGTCGGAGTTATATAAGTTATATTAAAGAGAAAATATCGTTATTCAATTCAGAATGAGGTAACGGTTCTTGTCAAGAGGAGAGACTCCATGATTTATTGATTCTGCATGTGTTTATGAGTTTGTACACATCTCTTTCGTCGTGGCAGTATTGCGAGAGTTGGGACAGGGCTTACATGTGTTATGAGGCATATTGCGGGCATTGGGTTAGTGAATTTATAGTTGTTGTGCTGTGAGAAGGTTACCATGGGCAAAATGAGTTATGCGGTGCATTGTGTGGTATCAGTATGGGTGCTTGATCATGTGTTGGTTCAGCATGTGGAGATTGATACGGTTTTCGTATGTTAGAATCGGGTCTTGTGGAGAATCCTGGATGTTGGAATTTGGTTCTAAGGCTTGTTAGCTAATGTGCTCACATGGATTGTGGTTGCACAGTTAGGAACATGAGGTGTTAAACAATAATTTTGGACAACTCCGGAACAGTTCTTGGCATGTTCGAGGACGAACGTATGTTTAAGTGGGGGAGAATGTAACGACCCGATCGGTCGTTTTGAGCTCTAGTGCATCGTTCGGTGGTTTGAGGCCGTGAGTAGCTTCACTTCATGTTTTATGACTTGTACGCGTGGTCGGAGTTGAATTCTGGGACGTTCGGAGTTGATTAGGATAGAAAATTCTCCATTCGGAAGCTTTAAGTTGGAAGAGTTGACCAAGGTTTGATTTTTTAGTAAACGACCTCGGAATCAGGATTTGAAGGTTCCAATATGTTCGTATGATGATTTCGAACTTGGGTGTATGTTCGAGTTGAGTATCGGGTGGTCCGGGAGCATTTCGTCGCTTATTATGGAAAGTTGGTATTTTGAAAGTTTAAGAATTTCTAAAGATTGATTTGAAATACATTTTGGGTGTTATTAATGTCTGCTTGAGATTCCGAGCCTTGGAATAGGTTCGTATCGTGATTTGTAACTTATACGTAAAGTTTGGCGCCATTCCGGAATATTTGATATGATTCGGACGTGTTCGTCGAAGGTTGGAAGTTGAAAGTTGAAAGAAAGATTTTGATCGTCGATTCATGATTTTGATGTTATTTAGGTCATATCGAGCCATTGGATAAGTTTGTATAAGGTATTAAGACTTGTTGGTGTGATTGGACGGGGTCTCGAGGGCCTCGGGTGTGATTCGGGGTGGTTTTGGACAAAGTTTGGTTGAGCTGTTGTTGCTGGTTTGTTGGTGCTGGTTTTGTTCTTTGTGAACACGAAGGGCCTCCCGCGTTCGCGGAGAAGGAGTTGAGTTGGGGACCTTTTTGTTCTACGCATTCGCGATAAGGCAGTCACATTCGCGATGGGTTGAGCAGTTGTGCTCCGCATTCACGTAAAATGAGTTGGCCTGGCTGGGGAGATTGGTTTTCGCATTTGCGAAAGGGCGTCCGCGTCCGCGATGGGCAGGTTGGTAAAGGTTCGCGTTCGCAGGCCCTGTCTCTCATCCGCGTAGGGGAACTGGAGGGCATAAGTTGGTTGTGCTTCGCGAACGCGTGGGACTTGCCGCGTTCGCGAAGAAGGTCGGAATGGGCAGTGTTATGTTAAAATCGGGGGTTTGGATAATTTTCACTTCATTACTTCCATGGGAGCCGACTTTTGACTAATTTTGGAGCACCATGTTTATCATCAATCAAGAGGTAAGTGATTTTTACAAGTTGTGAGTTAAATATACGAAAGTAGGCTTGTAAATTCATGAAATTTTGTAAAAATTGTGGGGCTTTTGAAGAAAACCTAGAATTTGATATTTTTGGATTTCTACTACGAAATTGGACATGGAATTGGGAAGAAATTACATATTTGAGTTCGTAATGTTATGGGTAATGGTTATCTTCGAACATTTTCGGAATTCGGGCATGTGGACCCGAGAGTTGACTTTATTGACTTTTCGAGAGGAGTTGGGAATTGTTATAAATTAACTAAGTATGATGTTGGAGTATATTTTTATTGGTTTTCATGATTGTTTGACTACTTCGGACCGATGGGCTTTTGCTTTGAGGTGTTAGAGTGGCGTTAGAGCCGGTTATGGAACTTCAGAGTGAGGTAAGTCTCTTATCTAACCATGTGAGGGAGCATTTACCCCGTAGGTGTTGCATTCTTATGTGCTACATGTCGTGGGAGCTATGTACGTATGAGTTGACGGGTGTCCGTGTATGCTAGAACTCCTGATTATGTCAAGGTATACTTAGGTTCATGCCATGCTATAATTGTACTATTTGATTTATCTTTGCTCGTCTAATTCCTTATTTCGCATTACGACTTGAGACTAGACTTGCATAGGGTGATAGACTCGCTATTGTAGAGATGTGACGAGCTACTTGATAATCCGCGGAATAATTTGTGCTTCCCTTATGAATTTCTCCCGCATTGTGCGTATTCATTGCAAATCTTTCCTTAAATTTCATAACTCACATGTATATTCGTGAGTAGGGTCAAGGACCCGTTAAAGCTTCTTACTCTAATGGGATCAGGCCATTCGCCTCGGAAGGATTTTGTACCATACTCCCATGGGAGCGGGTCGTTTGCCTCGGCAGTATATGTTACAACCCAAATTCGCATACCATAGATCACGCCGTAAGTTAGTCGACGTAAATCCAAGAAGAGATTATCTTTGAGAGATATTCGCGTTTTCGCGAGAGCTGTCCGAATATTCACGAGATTATCCTTCCACTTATGCCTTGCATTTTATATGATATTTCTTATTCATTTGATATTGGTACTTGATATTTTTCCGAGATGTTGAGATAGGAAACGAGATTGAGAATTTTATATCGTTAAAATAAATTTTGAAAGATTTTGCTAGTTACCGTTTCATTCCATTATTACTGTTGTGCATCATATCTATTTAGGATTTAGCATACTGCTTTATTGGACCTCTAGTAAGTGTCGGTGTCGACCACTCGTCACTACTTCTTCGGGGTTAGGCTAGATACTTACTGGGTACGCGCTGATTTATGTACTCATGCTACACTTCTGCACTAAATATGCAGGATCTAACATGTTCATTTGGTGGTCATCTGGGCGCATAGGCGCAACTGCTGAGGAGACTTTATGGTAAGCTGCATTCCAGGCTACGTATCGCAGCCCATAGAGTCTCCATCATACTATTTACTTTATCCTGTCTTATTTATATTCTAGACAAATGTTGTATTATTATTGTACTCCTTAGTAAATGCTCATGCACTTGTGACACCGTATTTTGGGATGTTCTAGAAGTATTTTTATGATTTGCTTAACCTCAATAAATATTTACTTGTATAATATTTAAATTGTATTGCTCTACAACTTTAACTCATTTATGTCTCCACCTAACAAGTTTCATGATTTTAAAAAAATAATAAAATGAATAACTAAGTTGTTACTTCACCGTTGGCTTGCCTAACTGTCACAACCCGAAATTTCCTACCGACGGGACCGTGATGACGCCTAACATTTCACTTGCTAGGCAAGCCAACGTTAGAGAATCATTAACCAATTCCTTATTTACATTCAGTAATTAACAATAATTAACTAAGATGAAATATAATAAGTGCGGGATATCATAAAACTGTATTAACTGCTACCACCCGGATCTGGAGTCACAATTCACGAGCATTCTAGAATTTACGACAAGTAATAGTCTAAAAGAAATACAACTGTCTGAATGAAAGAAAATAGTAGGACATAAAAGATAGACGGGGACTTCAAGGTCTGTGAACGCCGACAGATCTACCTTGAGTCTCCGGATAGCGGACCAGTAGCAAATCTCGATCGATCAACCTGAGTCGGTATCAAAATCTGCACAGAAAGTGCAGAGTGCAGCATCAGTACAACCGACCCATGTACTGGTAAGTGTCGAACCTAACCTCGGCGAAGTAGTGACGAGGCTATGACAAGACACTCACATATAACCTTAACAGTATAATCATGCTAGTGGCAACAACAGTAAATAAAGCAATAACGTAGAAATAATGGGAAGGGGGCATACAGTGGAGGAATACAACATAAAAAGTTAGAATAATGAAAAAACAGAATTAAACAGAAAATCTTTAAACGAACTGAGCAATTAAAACAACAAAGGAAAACTGCACGGCATCACCCTTCATGCTTTTACTCTCAACCTCACCAAATAACAAATAAGACTGCACGACATCACCCTTCGTGCTTTTACTCTCTTCCTCACAATATAAATAATTCATGCACGGCATCACCCTTCGTGCTTTACACTCTTCCTCACAATATAATTAAATTATGCACGGCATCACACTTCGTGCTTTACACTCTTCCTCACAATATAAATAAATCATGCACGGCATCACCCTTCATGCTTTACACTCTTCCTCATATATCACAGAATCAATAACAACGGATAGAGAGAAGTTTCACAAGAAATCAATATTTCATAAATGATTACTTTCACAATTTAATATCTCAACCTCGAATCAATATTCACAATTTTATCGACCTTTGTGGAACCGGATACAAGTCTCCCAACATTTCAACAACAACAATAAGCATGGATAACAAGATTTAAGACTACAAATTTGCAAGAAATAGAATTTCACTCGCATGCTATGACTCGACCACAACGTATAGATGCTTGTTACCTCAACTATACGTAGTATTCAACAACAAAACATGTAGCAAATACTCACACAATACCTATTCCCTCAAGCCAAAGTTAGACACAACACTTACCTTGCTCCGAAGGTCACTTAATTCTCAATCACAGCTTTTTCTTTGGAATTCACCTCCAAACCACTCGTATCTATTCAAAAATGACTCAATGATATCAAATATTGCTAAAGGAATCAACTGTATTTCATAAATTAAATTTCCCAAATTTTCCTCCAAAAAGTCGAAAAATCGACCCCGGGCCTGCTTGGTCAAAATCCGAGGTTCGGACATAAATCCTTTTACCCATTCACCCCCGAGCCCGAATATGTAATTAGTTTTGAAATCCGACCTCAAATTGGGGTCTAAATCCTCAAATTTCCGAAATCCCTAGTTTCTACCCTAACCCCTAATTCTACCATGAAAACTCTAGATTTTAGGTTGATAATTCATAAAATGTAATGGGTAATTGAAAGAAAATAGTTTAGAATCACTTACCAACAATTTGGGGAAGAAATGGCTCTTGAAAAATCGTCTCTCACCGTTTGGTTTTTGAGAAAAATGAATTTTTGGCTAAAATCCCGTTTTGGATTCTGTTAAGTGCTAGGCGACAGTGTTTATCGCGTTCGCGAGAGCACTGGCATTCGCGAAGGGCACTGGCTGCCAAGCCTACGCATTCGTGAGAACCAGCTTGCATTTGCGATGGTTACCCCTCCCCCCAGCCTTCGCGTTCGCCAGTCATTGCTCAGGTTCGCGATGAAGGAATGGCTGACTTCCCCTCCCCAATGCCTAACACTACGCGTTCGCGATGGGCGTGTCGTGTTTGCGAAGGGTAACGGCCCCCATCGCTTCGCGTTCATGACCACGCCTTTTTGTTCGTGAAGAAGAAATCTTCAGCAGCCCAGTTTACTATTCGCGTTCGCGAGAGTACCTTCGCGAACGCGAAGAAGGACATGCCAGAACACCTGTTGCAGCAAAATACCTGATTTCCAAAGTCCAAAACATCCTGTGGCCTATCCGAAACTCACACGAGCCCTCGGGGCTCCAAACCAAACATGCACACAAGTCTAAAAATATCATACGAACTTGCTCGCGTAATCAAATCGCCAAAATAACACCTACAACTACGAATTTAGCACCAAATTAAATAAAATTCTCAAGAACACTTTAAAATTTCTATTTTCTCAATTGGACGTCCGAATCACGTCAAATCAACTCCGTTTCTCACCAAATTTCATAGACAAGACTTAAATATCATAATGAACCTGTACCGGGCTCCGGAACCAGAATATGGACTCGGCACTAACAATGCCAAACATCAATCAATTCTTAAAAATAGTTAATTTTCTGACTTTTAATTTTCATCAAAAATTCATAACTTGAGCTAGGGACCTCCGAATTCGATTCCGGGCATACGCCCAGGTCCCATAATTTTTAAGGAAAAAATTCTTATTTTTATTAGTTTTGAACATAAAAGCTTTCCGGAAATCTGCCCAAACTACGCACGCAAATCGAAGAGGGTAAAAATGAGATTTTAAGGCTTAAGTGCGCAAATTTGAGTTCTAAAACATAAGATGACCTTTTGGGTCATCACATTCTCCACCTCTAAAACAACCGTTCGTCCTCGAACAGACATAGAGAAGTACCTGGGCTGGTGAAAAGGTGGGGATATCTACTCCACATATCGGACTCGGACTCCCAAGTAGCTGCCTCAATAGGCTGACCTCTCCACTATACTCGAACTGAAGGGTAACTCTTTGATCTCAACTAGCAAACTTGCCGGGCTAGAATTGCCACAAGCTCCTCCTCGTAAGTCAAATCCTTGTCCAGCTGGACAAAGCTGAAATCTAACACGTGAGACGGGTCACCATGATATTTCCAGAGCATTGACACATGAAATACTGGATGAACTGAGGATAACCTTGGAGGCAACGCAAGTCTATAAGCTAGTCCCCCCCTCTCTCGAGGATCACAAATGGCCCGATATACCTAGGGCTCAACTTGCCCTTCTTCCCAACACTCATAACAGCCTTCATGGGAGATACCCGAAGCAATGTTCTTCCCCCAACCATAAATGCAATATCACGAACTTTACGGTCGGCATAACTCCTTTGCCTAGACTGATCTGTGCGAAGTCGATCCTGAATAATCTTTACCTTATCCAAGGCATCTTGTACCAAATCGGTACCCAATAATCGAGCCTCTCCCGGTTCAAACCAGCCAATTGGTAAACGACATCGCCTTCCGTATAAGGCCTCATATAGAGCCATCTGAATGCTCGACTCGTAGCTGTTATTATAGGCAAACTCCGCTAATGGCAAGAACTGATCCCAAGAACCTCCAAAGTCAATAACATAGGTGCGGAGCATATACTCCAAGATCTGAATAGTACGCTCGGATTGCCCGTTCGTCTGAGGATGGAATGCTGTGCTCAACTCAACCCGCGTACCTAACTCACGTTGTACTGCCCTCCAAAAGTGCGAGATAAACTGCGTACCTCGATCAGAAATGATAGACATGGGCACACCGTGAAGACGAACGATCTCACGAATGTAAATCTCTGCCGACCGCTCCGAGGAATTGATAACTGCCACAGGAATGAAATGCGCTGACTTAGTCAGCCTGTCCACAATAACCCAAACTGCATCGAACTTCCTCTGAGTCCATGGGAGTCTAACTACAAAATCAATAGTGATACACTCCCACTTCCACTCAAGAATATCTAACCTCTGAAGCAACCTACCAGGTCTCTGATGCTCGTACTTAACTTGCTGACAATTCAGATACTGAGCTACATATGCAACTATATCCCTTTTCATTCTCCTCCACCAATAATGTTGCCGCAAATCTTGATACATTTTGGCGATACCTAGATGAATAGAATACCTGGAACTATGTGCCTCTTCAAGAATTAATTCACAAAGCCCATCCATATTAGGCACACAAATACGACCCTGCATTCGCAGAACTCCATCTTCCCCCACAGCAACCTGTTTGGCATCACTGTGCCGCACCGTGTCCTTAAGGACAAGTAAACGAGGATCATCATACTGCCTCTCTCTGATGCGCTCATATAAAGAAGACCGAGCGACTGTGCAAGCTAGAACCTGACTGGGTTCTGAAACATCTAACCTCATGAACTGATTAGCCAAAATCTGAACATCTGTAGCTAATGGCCTCTCACCAACCGGGATATACGCAAGACTACCCATACTCACAGCCTTTCTACTCAAAGTATCGGCCACCATATTGGCCTTTCCGGGGTGATACAAAATGGTGATATCATAGTCTTTCAACAACTCCAACGATCTTCTCTACCTCGAATTAAGATCCTTTTGTTTGAATAGATACTGAAGGCTACTATGATCAGTAAATACCTCACACGAGACACATGTAAAGGTAATGCCTCCAAATCTTCAGCGCATGAACAATGGCTGCCAATTCTAAGTCATGAACAGGATAATTCTTCTCGTGAACTTTCAATTGCCGTGACGCATATGCAATTACCTTGCCATCTTGCATTAATACTGCACCAAGCCCAATGTGAGAGGCATCACAATATACCGTATATGATCCTGAACCTGTGGGTAATACCAACACTAGCGTTGTAGTCAAAGCGGTCTTGAGCTTCTAAAAGCTCAACTCACACTCGTCTGACCATCTAAATGGGGCACCCTTCTAGGTCAATCTGTTCTTAATAGTTGTTCATAATCAATTACAGAATCGTCAATTAACTTCATGTTAACAAAAATCTCATTTCAAACCTTCACAATACTAATAATGAGATGCGAGGCAGGAAGACCTCATAATTATTTACCCGAATTAACGAGTCACATTGAACGCCACCTGGGCGGGCACCTACCTCGTAGGTTACAACTCAATATTACAACACGAATTTGGCAAGTGTGCACAGAGAATTTCATACAAATATTTTTAAATAAGCCTAACAGGTATGACTCCCTATTAGTACTATCGTACAAATTTAATTTCACAAGGGAAAATTTAAACACAAGAATTTTTTTTATCACAAGGATCTCGTCCTTATATAACTTCCACCGCAGCTCATAGCCCGGTTTAAACATATCAATTTATTTTAAAATACGAGGACCTCGGCCTCATTTCTGAATCACAAGTAATATGCATATCTTGCCAATCAAAACTTTTCATTTTCTCCTTTTAAATAACTTTCGTTAAACGAAATCACAACATATAATGAACCCCACACCGGTAGGGCATATAATTCACAATTTGTAATTAATTATTCGGAAATATATTAAAACATACCGAAATAAGTACCAGAAAGGCACCTTTAGCCTCATAGATCTTATTAGAGTGCATCATGGAATGATAGGTGTAGTTATCTCCATAAAACCTCCCAACAGAAGTAGACACATAAGTAGATTATAGAATTACGAAGCTCACTTATAAGTGAAACACAATAGGAGGACCCGTCTTGATACTCAGAACCGAATCAAGTTAAGGAAATTATTCCTTTATTTTAAATCGAGGTCCTACCTATAATGACACCAGATGTAATGACCTCCACCATACCATAAAACAAATATAACAACGGCTAGGTCTCCACCTCTAGGACTCCTTCTACCCACTTGTCCTCCACCCTTAACTGATCATATGGGTGGTGTAGTAACTGCAATGGGGCATGTAGCCTGAGTGCTTTGATGAAATATGCCTCTCCCAAGTTTGGGACAATTTTCTCATGATGTGCCTAGTACCGCCGTCTTCATAACAACCCCTTTGCAGGTTTTGCTGCTCATATTGAGTCTGTGCCAGATAACTGAAATAACCATTGTAGGAAACTCATGTCAGTGGTGCATTAAAAAACTTACTGGAGCACCTCGATTAATCCGATGTGCGAACTGGGCTGGCCGACTACCCGAGCCCCTGCTATAATGATTTATACTAGCAGAGTAGAATCCACTGAATCCCCCAGAACCTCGAGACGTCTTGGTCTCCTTAGTTTCTTTCCTCACCCCGAACACGTTCTAATATCTTGGCAATTTCTACCACTAGTGGAAATGAAGTATCAGTCTGTAGCTCCCGAGTCATACAAAATTTTACGATCATAATTAAGTCCTTTAATGAGTCTGTGGACTCGCTCTCTGGATGTAGGAAGCAAAGTAGGAATATGACGGGCTAACTTATTCAACCTGATGGCATATTATGACACCGTCATGGTGACCTGATGCAATCGTTCAAACCCTATGTGCCATGCATTACGAAGAGTCCGGGAAACAAACTCTTTCAAAAGCATTTTTGAGAACTGAGCCAAGTGTGCGGTGTTGTATTGACTGGTCTGCCCTCTTCATAGGCTTGCCACGGACACCTGTGGAGAATTATCTCTCCCAAGGCCAATTTCTTCTTTTGTTATGCTGACTCAACCCTGTTGAGCTGACCCATTTCTTAACATACTCTTCGATTCTTCTCAGAGGTAACCCTTATCCCTATTTATACACAACGATCACAAAAGTAAAGCTCCATATAGACAAATCTTGGCACAAACCACATAGTCCAGAATCTTGTCAACCATTGTAATTCCTCCGAAGCATCCCAAAATCCGCAACCATGACGTCCACGCTGAGTAGACCTTCTGTAAATATAATGTTGTTTCTCTAATTCCTTTGGTACTGAAGTATAATATTATTAAGTAGGCGGACATACCGCAAGTACCAACCTTATCCTCTACAAAATCTCAGGCCTTAAACATGTGTAAATTCTTGGGGAACCTTTCAGTACCACATATACACATTTCAGGCCAAAACGGATATAACACATGACTCGCAATCCATTCATTGATAGTGGACTCCCCCACTCAATATGAAGTCATAGTTCACCACGTCCGATGGTCCATAATACTAACCTTCACAACTCGTATAAATCAACCAGATGCCAAGGTACGTTGTACCCCCCATATTATTCATTGGGTGATCTCTTTATACGTCTACATCTTAAGTCAAAATCACACGTTGAGGCATTGTTTGAGCATCTATGGCTCCCTCGTCGTTCATCTGCGGCATCACAAACCGTCGACACACAACTGATACCGAGTGCGCAATGTCATACACGAGTGGATACAAAGGAATACGAGATATAGGTTTCAAGCAAAAATCAATGCCGCACGATAAGGAATGAAAGAAGTGATATTGTACCTAAACTTCATAGCCTCTGAGAGATAAGTACAGATGTCTCCATACCAATCCTTTAGAATCTACTAAGTTTGCTCGTGACTCATGAGACCTATGTAACCTAGTGCTCTGATACCAACTATCACGGCCCGAAGTTTCACATTGACGGGACCGTAATGACGCCTAAAATTTCACTTGCTAGGCAAGCCAACGTTAGAGAATTATTAACCAATTCCTTATTTACATTTAGTAATTAACAATAATTAACTAAGATGAAATATAATAAGTGCGAAATATCATAAAACTGTATTAACTGCTACCACCTGGATCTAGAGTCATAATTTACGAGCATTCTAGAATTTACGACAAGTAATAGTCTGAAAGAAATACAACTGTCTAAATGAAAGAAAACAGTAGGACATAAAAGATAGACAGGGACTTCAAGGTCTGTGAATGCCGACAGATCTACCTTGAGTCTCCGGACAGCAGACCAGTAGCAAATCTCGATCAACCTGAGCCAGTATCAAAATCTGCACAGAAAGTGCAGAGTGCAGCATCCGTACAACTGACCCCATGTACTGGTAAGTGTCGAACCTAACCTCGGCGAAGTAGTGACAAGGCTAGGACAAGACACCCACATATAACCTGAACAGTATAATCATGCTAGTGGCAACAACAGTAAATAAAGCAATAACGCAGAAATAATGGGAAGGGGGCATACAGTGGAGGAATACAACATGAAGAGTTAGAATAATGAAAAGACAGAATTAAACAGAAAATCCTTAAACGAATTGAGCAATTAAAACAGCAAAGGAAAACTGCACGGCATCACCCTTCGTGCTTTTACTCTCAACCTCACCAAATAACAAATAAGACTGCACGACATCACCCTTCGTGCTTTTACTCTCTTCCTCACAATATAAATAATTTATGCATGCCAAAACCCTTCGTGCTTTACACTCTTTCTCACACTATAAATAAATTATGCACGGCATCACCCTTTGTGCTTTATACTCTTCCTCACAATATAATTAAATTATGAACGGCATCACCCTTCGTGCTTTACACTCTTCCTCACAATATAAATAAATCATGCACGGCATCACCCTTCGTGCTTTACACTCTTCATCACAATTCACAGAATCAATAACAACGGATAGAGAGAAGTTTCATAAGAAATCAATATTTCATAAATGATTACTTTCACAATTTAACATCTCAACCTGGATTCAATATTCATAATTTTATCGACCTTGGTGGAACCGGATACAAGTCTCCTAACATTTCAACAACAACAATAAGCATGGATAACAAGATTTAAGACTACAAATTTGCAAGAAATGGAATTTCACTCGCATGCTATGACTCGACCACAATGTATAGATGCTCGTCACCTCAACTATACGTCGTATTCAACAACAAAACATGTAGCAAATACTCACACAATACCTATTCCCTCAAGCCAAAGTTAGACACAACACTTACCTCGCTCCGAAGGCCACTTAATTCTCAATCACAGCTTTTCCTTTGGAATTCACCTCCAAACCACTCGTATCTATTCAAAAATGACTCAATGATATCAAATATTGCTAAAGGAATCAACTGTATTTCATAAATTAAATTTCCCAAATTTTCCTCCAAAAATTCAAAAAATCGACCCCGGGCCTGCTTGGTCAAAACCCGAGGTTCGGACCAAAATCCTTTTACCCATTCACCCCCCGAGCCCGAATATGTAATTAGTTTTGGAATCCGACCTCAAATTGGGGTCTAAATTCTCAAATTTCCGAAATTCCTAGTTTCTACCCTAACCCCTAATTCTACCATGAAAACTCTAGATTTTAGGTTGATAATTCATAAAATGTAATGGGTAATTAAAAAAAAATGGTTTAGAATCACTTACCAACAATTTGGGGAAGAAATGGCTCTTGAAAATTTTTCTCTCACAGTTTAGTTTTTGAGAAAAATGAATTTTTGACTAAAATCCCGTTTTGGATTCTGTTAAGTGCTGGGCGATAGTGTTCATCGCGTTCGCGAGAGCACTGTCGCATTCGCGAAGGGAACTAGCTGCCAAGCCTACGCGTTCGCGAGAACCAGCTCGCGTTCGCGATTGTTACCCCCCAGCCTTCGCGTTCGCGAGTCATTGCTCGCGTTCGCGATGAAGGAATGGCTGACTTCCCCTCCCCAATGCCTAACACTACGCGTTCGCGATGGGCGTGTTGCGTTCGCAAAGGGTAACGCCCCCCATCGCTTCGTGTTCGCGACGAAGAAATCTTCAAATGCCCAGTTTACTCTTCGCATTCGCGAGAGTACCTTCGCGAATGCGAAGAAGGACATGCCAGAACACCTGCTGTAGCAAAATACCAGATTTCCAAAGTCCAAAACATCCTGTGGCCTATCCGAAACTCACCCGAGCCCTCGGGGCTCCAAACCAAACATGCACACAAGTCTAAAAACATCATACGAACTTGCTCGCGCGATCAAATCGCCAAAATAACACCTACAACTACGAATTTAGCACCAAATCAAATGAAATTCTCAAAAACACTTTATAATTTCTATTTTCTCAACTGGACATCCGAATCACGTCAAATCAACTCCATTTCTCACCAAATTTCACAGACAAGTCTTAAATATCATAATGAACCTGTACCGGGCTTCAGAACCAGAATACGGACCCGGCACTAACAATGCCAAACATCAATTAATTCTTAAAAACAATTAATTTTCAAACTTTTAATTTTCATCAAAAATTCATAGCTTGAACTAGGGACCTCCGAATTCGATTCCGGGCATATGCCCAAGTCCCATAATTCAATACGAACCCACCGGGACCGTCAAAATATGAATCCGAGCTCGTTTACCAAAAATATTGACCGAAGTCTACAAAAATTAACTTTTAAGGCAAAAATTCTTATTTTCATTAGTTTTCAACATAAAAACTTTTCGAAAATCTGTTCGGACTGTACACGCAAATCGAGGAGGGTAAAAGGAGATTTTTAAGGCTTAAGAGCGCAAATTCGAGTTCTAAAACATAAGATGACCTTTTGGGTCATCACACTAACGACGATGTTGGGCGCCAACACGACCTATAGTGGGTTTTAGGTCGTGACAGTTATTTGAGATTATGAAAATGATATATTAATATGTATATTATTTAAAGTCAATAATAATGTACGGCTGTTTTGTTTGATCAAAATAAACAATAAAATTTTAATATGTTTCAGATTATAAAGGATTAGTTGAATATTTATTGGAAAAGAATGTCATCAAATCCTACAAAGTGATAGAGGAGTTAAAGTACTTTTCAATGAAGGATAAAAGATGCATACATAAAAGGAAATTCTGAACCTTGAAGTCTCTAAGTGCGGTCCAACTCACTGGCATCTGGTCTGGTGGGAAGAACCTTGATCTGTACAAAAGATGTGCAGAGTGTAGTATGAATACGCCACAACGGTACCCAGTAAATGCCAAGTCTAACCTCGATAGAGTAGTGACGAGGTCAGGTCAGGGCCCTACTGGTTTAAAAGAAAAGTAAGGCAGAAGATATAATAGTATTTTGAAATGACTAAGAATTTAAACAATAAGAAGTTTCAGAAAAATCAGCACAATAAATAGAGGTACACAGTAGGGGCACTCCCGAGGTACCGCCTCGTAGTCCCAAATGTAAAGATGCAGTACAGGGATATCTACCATAGAACCGCCTCGTAGTCCCAAAGTAAATATGCAGTAAGGGGGATCTCTCGAGTAAACGCCTCGTAGTCCCAAAGTAAATATGCAGAACAGGGGGAGATCTCCAGAGTAAACGCCCCGTAGTCCCAAAGTAAATATGCAGTACAGGGGGATCTCTCAAGGAACCGCCTCGTAGTCCCAAAGTAAATATGCAGCAGGTAATCGAAGGAAACCACAAATTTTCAACAAGAATCTTACAGTTAAAGATTTAATTCAAATCAAGGAAAGCAGGAAATTCAAATAAGCATGTTGCACAAATTGCAAGTAATAGTTAAGGCACGTAGACATGTGATGCTAGACTAAACATGATCACTACATATGCTAAGGAAACTCAGTTAATGTATTTTAAAAGATGACAAATCAGCAAGAACCGAATTTTCCATAATCAGCCCATGTACACACTCATCACCTCGCGTACACGGCATTCACATATCGAAAATTGTTACAACAACACCAAATCCTAAGGGGATTTCTCCCACACAAAGTTAGACAAGTCATTTACCTCAAATGTCGTTCAATCAATTGGTAAGAATGTTTCACCTTAAACATACATAATCTAGGTGGGAAAATCAACGGGAAAACAAGATTATTGATCAAAAATAAGCACAAGGGACTTACCTCAGGAAATCCCTCAAAATACTCTCAAAAATCGCCAAACCTGAGCTCAAATGTCCAACAAATGATAAAAATCCCGAGCCCTTGAATTTATAGAATCTGCCCAGGATTTTCTCTTTTGTGGACCAAATTCCGCTTATGTGGTACCGCTTCTGCAGTGAGGTCTCCGGATCTGCGAAGTTCACTTAAATCCCCAGGTTCCACACCTGCACGCAAATCTACGCATCTGTGGTTGCGCTTCTGCGGCCCTCGTCCGCTTATGTGGCCCTCGTCCGCTTCTACGGAAGCCTCCCCAAGCACTCACCCATTTCTGTGATCGATCCCCCGCAGAAGCGACTACGCTTCTGCGGCACTCACACCGCACCTGTGACTACTGGATAACTCCCCTAGCTCTGTACCTGCGCCCCATTGCTCGCACCTGCACCCCATTGCTCACACTTGTGGGCTTGCACCTACGGTCAACCTTGCACAAGTGCGATTACACCAGAACCAGCCCAGCACCAGAAAATCTTCTAAGTCCAAAAGTGATCCGTTAACCATCCAAAATTCACTTGAGGCCCCCGGGACCTCCACCAAGTATACCATCTAGTCCTAAAATATCACACGAACTTAGTCGAGCCTTTAAATCACATCAAACAACGCTATAAATACGAATTACACATCAATTCAAGCCTAAGATGATAATACGTTAGACAAGAGTATAATAACTATGGACCATATGCAGTATGAATCTTAGTTATTCTTTCAATCAAAGAATATAAAATCTCCTATTGAGTCTACGAGGAGTCAAATATGAGTTAGAAATAAGAAGAACCTAGATACTTATTTTACTCTTCTCTAGTAATGGTTTTCTTGGTTGAAGGAGGTAGAAATGACGTACTTACTAATTAAAGTATTAATTTTCTTGAATTTGGATGAGGATTATAAGAGATATATATTGAAGAAATAGCTTCAAGGGTTAGTTATGCATCCCAGAAATGAGAAGAAAGATATTAATTGGTCAAAAAAGATATAGAGAAGAATATCATTCTATGAATTAATACAATCTCCAAAATAATAGCATGAAAAATTTGATAATTTGATATATCTACTATTCTTAAATATTAATTATTAGTTTTATATTTATTGACATGCTTTCTTAACAAAGTATTACAGGTAACAATGAATGTAAATTTACATATTTGTTTATGATAAGGTTATGATTCTTATAATAAGATTCATTTGAGTATCTGCCAGCGTCCGCAGACCTCGAAATCCCCCTCTATCCTTATTATGTTATTTTCCTGATTCTCTTTAGACTTGATATATAGATACACTTAGTATTTCTATTAGAAGCTTGTGACTTGTTTCCACTAGATTTTGGGAGTTGTAATTATTGAATGGTAGTTTTATATATTTATATATCATGTGTTGAGATTGGAGTTCAGTTTATTATTCATTGATTCCACAAATTGTTAGGCTTACCAAGTCTTAGAGACTGGGTGCCATCACGACATCCTACGGAGGAGAAAATGGGGTCATGACAAGTTGGTATCAGAGCACTAGGTTCATAGGTGCTATGAGTCACAAGCAGGTTTAGTAGATTCTCGCGGATCGGTACAGAGACGTCTGTACTTATCTTCGGGAGGCTATGTAACAGTTAGGAAAAGTTTCACTTTCTTGATTTCCTTATCGTGCTAGATTTTGAGTTCAGACTCTAAACTTCTGTGTTTCTATTCTCTCGCAGATGGTGAGGACACGTATAGCTGGATCGGACGATTAGACACCTGCGCCCCCTACTAGAGCCACGAGAAGCCGGGTCCATGGTAGAGGCCGAGGACGTTCACGTGGTGCAGCCAGAGCACCCACATGAGCTACTATAGAGGAGCTACTAGTAGCTCCAGTTGGAGGACAAGCACCCGAGATGCCTGTTACTGCACCAGCTTTCCAGGAGACTCTAGTCTAGTGTCTGAGAATGTTTAGCACCCTGGCTCAGGCAAGATTGATACCTCTTGCTCCTGCCACATCTCAGGCCGGGGGAGGGGCACAAACTTCCGTCACCGGTACCCCAGAGTAGCGGGTTCAGGTAGACCAGGATCCAGAGATCATACCGATACAACCAGTAGCTCCAGTTCAGCCCGAGGTTAGGGTAGTAGCTTCTTAGGCAGAGCAGCTCAGACTCGAGAGGTACAATAAGTACCACCCACCTACTTTCAGTGGCTTGGCATAGTCCGGCTGAGGTAGCTTCACTCATCTGGACTCAGTTCTCAGATATGTTCCTGAGGGAGTATGTTCCACAGAGTCTTAGGGATGATTGGCGCACGGAGTTTGAATATTTACACTAGGGTGCTATGGCCGTGTTAGAGTATGCGATCTGATTCAGTGATTTGGCCAGGCATGCACCAACCCTGGTCGCTACTATTCGAGAGCAGTTCATCGGTTCATTAAGGGGCTCAACCCCAGTATCAGATTGAGCATGGCCCGCGAGTTGGAGATGGATATTACGTACTAGCAGGTAGTAGGGATTGTTAGGAGGTTGGAGGGTATGCTAACTCGGGATAGAGATGAGAGAGAGGCCAATAAGTCTCGAGAGTCTGGCACTTACAGTGGTACTCGTGCTTTATCGGGCCCTCAGGTTATAATTATAGCAGCAGCTACCACCCCACCTCTACAGCCAGCTAGAGGTGGAGGTCGGACAGGTAGTGGTCACCCTAAAGGGAGAGGCCAGGCCAGATGTTACGCCCTTCTTGCTAGGACAGAGGTAGTTGTATCAGATTCTGTTATCACAGGTACTGTTCCGGTCTGTCTTTGAGATGCATCAGTCTTATTTGATCCAGGCTCCAATTATTTCTATGTGTCATCTTATTTTGCTTCGTATTTGGGTGTATCCCGTGATTCTCTGAGTTCACTTGTTTATGTATCTACACCTTTGGGTGATTCCATTGTTGTTGACCGTGTGTATCAGTTGTATTTGATTGTTCTTAGTGGTTTTGAGACCAGAGATGATTTATTATTGCTTAGCATGGTGGATTTTGATGTTATTTTCTACATGGACTGTTGTCTCCCTATCACGCTATCCTTGATTGTCATTCCAAGACGGTGACGTTGGCTATGCCAGGTCTACCGCGACTAGAGTGGAGAAGTACCTTAGATTATGTTCCTAGCATGGTTGTTTCATTTCTTAAAGCTCAGCGAATGGTTGAGAAGGGGTGTGATGCGTATCTGGCCTATGTGAGAGATGTTAGTGTTGATACTCCTACTGTCGAGTCCGTTCCGGTAGTGAGGGATTTTGCAGACGTATTTCCAGCAGATCTTCCGGGCATGCCGCCCAACAGAGATATTGACTTTGGCATTGATTTGTTACCAGGAACTCAACCCATTTCTATTCCACCTTATCGGATGGCCCCAATAGAGTTGAAAGAGTTAAAGGAACAGTTGCAAGAGTTGCTCGATAAGGGCTTCATTCAGCCTAGTGTGTCGCCATAGAGTGCTCATGTCTTCTTTGTGAAGAAGAAGGATGGTTCTATGCAAATATGTATTGATTATCGCCAGTTGAACAAGGTTACAGTGAAGAACATGTATCTCTTTCCATGTACTGATGACCTATTTGATCAGCTTCAGGGTGTGAGAGTGTTCTCTAAGATCGATATCCCGAAGACTGCTTTCAGGACTCGGTATGGTCATTACGAGTTCCTTGTGATGTCTTTTGGGCTGACCAATGCCCTAGCAACATTCATGCACTTGATGAACAGTGGATTTCAGCCCTATCTTGACTCTTTCATCATTATGTTTATTGTACTCCCAGAGTCGGGAGGATCATGAGCAGCACCTGAGGATTGTGCTTCAGGCCTTGAGGGTGAAGAAGTTGTATGCAAATTTTTTGAAGTATGAGTTCTGGCTAGACTCAGTGGCATTTTTGGGTCATGTAGTATCGAGTAAGGGGATCAAGGTAGATCCTAAGAAGATTGAAGCAGTGCAGAGTTGGCCTAGACCATCCTCAGCTATGGATATCCGTATTTTTCTTGGCTTGGTGGGATATTACCATCGATTTATAGAGGGTTTCTCATCTATTGCTGCACCTATAACCAGATTGACCCAGAAGGGTGCTCCGTTCAGGTGGACTAAGGAGTGTGAGGAGAGCTTTCAAAAGCACAAGACTGCTTTGACTACAACCCCTGTATTAGTGTGGCCTACCGGATCCGGGTCCTACACGGTGTATTGTGATGCGTCACGCATTGGTCTCGGTGCGGTGTTAAGGCAGGACGGTTGGGTGATCGCCTACGCGTCTAGATAGTTGAAGGTGCATGAGAAGAATTATCCTGTCCACGACCTCGAGTTAGCAGCTATTGTTCATGCCTTGAAGATCTGGTGGCACTATTTGTATGGTGTTCCTTGTAAGGTTTTCACCGATCACTGGAGTCTACAACATCTATTTAAATAGAAGGATCTTAACTTGCAGCAGCGGAGATGGTTGGAGTTGCTTAAAGATTATGACATCACCATTCTCTATCATTCCGGGAAGGACAATGTAGTAGCCGATGCCTTGAGTCACAAGGCATAGAGTTTGGGCAGTTTAGCATATCTACCAGTAGAGGAAAGGCCTTTAGCCTTGGATGTTCAGGCCTTGACCAACCACTTTGTCAAATTGGATGATTCCCAGCGGAGCAGAGTTTTGGCTTGTGTGGTTTCTCAGTCTTCTCTTTATGATCGCATCTGGGAGCGTCAGTATGATGACCCCCATCTGTTTGTCCTCAAGGACAAGTTTCAGCACGGCAATGCCAGAGATGTGACTATTGGTGAGGATGGGGTATTGAGGATGCAGGGTCGGGTCTGTGTACCCAATGTTGATAGTATTCGGGAGTTGATATTGGAGGAGGCTCATAGTTTGCGGTATTCTATTCATCCGGGTGTCACGAAGATGTATCAGGATTTGAGGCAGCACTATTGGTGGAGGCGGATGAAGAAAGACATAGTAGGATTTGTAGCTCGGTGCCTCAACTGTCAGTAGGTGAAGTATGAGCATCAACGACCGGGTATATTGCTTCAGAAGATGTAGATTCCAGAGTGGAAATGAGAGCGGATCACTATGGATTTTGTTGTTGGGTTGCCACGGACTTAGAGGAAGTTCGATGCAGTTTGGGTGATTGTGGATAGATTGATCAAGTAAACTCATTTCATTCCTGTGGTTACTACCTATTCTTCAGAGCATCTGGCTTAGGTTTACATCCGCGAGATTGTCAGGCTTCATGACATACCAGTGTCTATCATCTCTGACCGGTGTACGCAGTTTACATCACGGTTCTAGAGAGCCGTATATCGTGAGTTTGGTACTCGTGTAGAGTTGAGTATGACATTTCACCCTCAGACGGACGGACAGTCCGAGTGCACTATTCAGATATTAGAGGATATTCTTCATGCGTGTGTGATTGATTTTGGGGGTGCTTGGTATCAGTTCTTGCCACTTGAGGAGTTTGCCTACAAAAATAGTTATCATGCGAGCATTCAGATGGCCCCATATGAGGCTTTGTATGGTAGACGGTGCCGGTCTCCAGTGGGTTGGTTCGAGCTGGGAGAGGCTAGACTATTGGGTACAGACTTGGTTTAGGATGCCTTGAAAAAGTTTAAATTGATTCAGGATCGACTTCGTACAACCTAGTCCATGCAGATGAGTTATGCGGATTGGAAGGTTTGTGACATTGCATTCATGGTTGGGGAGCGGGTCTTGCTCCAGTTTCGCCCATGAAGGGTGTTATGAGGTTCGGAAAGAAGGGCAAGCTGAGCCCTAGGTATATCGGGCCTTTTGAGATCCTTGAGAGGGTTGGAGAGGTGGCTTACAGACTTGCACTACCACCTACTCTCTCTGCAGTTCATCCAGTATTCCATGGTTCCATGCTCCGGAATTATCACGGCGATCCGTCTTATGTTAACGACTTCAGCTCAGCCCAGTTGGACAATGATCTATCTTATGTTGAGGAGCCAGTGGCCATTTTGGAAAGGCAGGTTCAAAAGTTGAGGTCAAATAACATTGCTTCAGTGAAAGTTTAGTGGAGGGGTCATCCGGTCGAGGAGGCGACTTGGGAGACCTAGCAGGATATGCGCAGCAGTTATCCCCATCTTTTCACCACCTCAAGTATGTCTCTATACTCGTTCGAGGATGAACGTATGTTTTAAGAGGGTGAGGGTGTAACGACCCGGCCAGTCATTTTGAGGAAATTAGGCTCGAACCCCTATTTATTGTTCTCTCTAATTCATTTTTGGGTTTTGTGACTTGCCAGGAGGATTTGTTTTAATTTCAGAGTGAATGGGACACATAGTCCCTAAAATGGAGGTTTAAGTCATAAGAATTGATCGTAATTTGAACTATGTGAAGACGATTCTGTAATGGAGTTTTGACGGTTCCTATAGCTCCATAGGGTGATTTTGGTCTCAGTAGCATGTTCGGATGTTGAATTGGAGGTCTGTAGGTCATTTTAGCGCTAATTGGCGAAAGTTGGAAACAGGATGATTTTTGAGAATTTTTACTGGGAGTGGACTTTTTGATATCGAGGTCGGATTCCAATTCCGAAAGTTGGATTAGGTCTGTAATGTCAATTATGACATGTGTGAATAATTTGAGGTCAATCGGACTTCATTTGATAAGTTTAGGCGTCGGATGTAGAAGTTTGAAACTTTGAAGCTCATTAGGCTTGAATCGATGTGTAATTCGTGTTTTTAGCATTGTTTTATGTGATTTAAAGGCTCGACTAAGTTCGTGTGATGTTTTAGGACTATTTGGTATATTTGGTTGAGGTCCCGGGGGCCTCGAGTAAGTTTTGGATGATTAACGGATCCTTTTTGGACTTAGAAGATTTTCTGGTGCTGGGCTGGTTCTGGTGTAATCGCACCTGCGCAAGGTTGCCCACAGGTGCGAGCAATGGGGTGCAGGTGAGGAGCTAGGGGAGTTCGCCAGTGGTCGCAGGTGCGGTGTGAGGGCCGCAGAAGCAGAGTCGCTTCTATGGGGGATCGATCGCAGAAGCGGGTGAGTGCTTGGGGAGGCTTCTGCAAAAGCGGACGAGGGACCGCAGAAGCGCATCCGCAGATGCAGAGATTTGCGTGTAGGTGCGGAACCTAGGTATTTAAGTGAACTCCACAGATGTGGAGACTTCACCGTAGAAGCGGTATCGCGGAAGCGAAATTTGGTCCGCAAAAGCGGAAAGCCTGGGCAGATTCAATAAATTTAAGGGCTCGGGATTTTTATCATTTGTTGAACATTTGAGCTCGGGTTTGGCGATTTTTGAGAGCAGTTTTAAGGGATTTCTTGAGGTAAGTCCCTTGTGCTTATTTTTTATCAATAATCTTGTTTCCTCGTTGATTTTCCCACCTATATTATGTGAGTTTAAGGTAGAATGTGGGAGTTTAAGGCTAGGGATTTGGAAAGTATAATTTGGGATTTGAGTGGCGACTTGGTGTAGAATTTTGATAATTTTGGTATGGGTGAACTCGTGGTTGAATGGGTGTGTCGTATTTTGTGTCTTTTACCTGATTTCGAGGTGTGGGCCGGAGTCGACCTTTTGGGGCGATTTTTCGATTCCTTGGTAAAGTCATAAATTTATGATTTAAATTAGTTTTTTGTAATTGTATTCATGTTATGAAATTGCTTTTGGCTAGATTTGGGTCATTTGGAGTCGGAAAATCGAGGTAAAGACATTCTTACCGATTGATTGAGCAACATTTGAGGTAAGTGACTTGTCTAACTTTGTGTGGGGGAAATCCCCTTAGGATTTGGTACTGTTGTAACAATTTGTGATATGTGAGCGCCGTGTACGCGAGGTGACGAGTGCGTACACCGGCTAATTATGAAAAATTCGATTCTTGCTGATTTGTCATCTTTTAAAATACATTTACTGGGTTGTCTTCTATTAAAATACATTAACTGAGTTGCCTTAGCATATGTAGTGATCATGTTTAGTCTAGCATCGCATGTCTACGTGCCTTAACTCTTGCTTGCAATTTGTGCAACATGCTTAGTTGAATTACCTGCTTTCCTTCGATTATCTGCTGCATATTTACTTTGGGACTACGAGGTGGTTTCTCGAGAGATTCCCATGTACTGCATATTTACTTTGGGACTACGAGGCGTTTACTCGGGAGATCCCTCCTGTACTATATATTTACTTTAGTACTATGAGGCATTTACTCGGGAGATCCCCCTGTACTGCATATTTACTTTGGGACTACGAGGCGGTGCCTCGGGAGATCCCTCAGTACTGCATCTTTATATTTGGGACTACGAGGCCGTACCTTGGGAGTACCCTTGCTGTGTACCTCTATTTATTATGATGATATTTTCTGAAACTTCTTATTGTTTAAATTCTCAGTCATTTCAAATTATTATTATATCTTCTGCCTTACTTTTCTTTTAAACCAGTAGGGCCCTGACCTGACCTCGTTACTACTCTACCGAGGTTAGGCTTGGCACTTACTGGATACCATTGTGGCGTACTCATACTACACTCTGCACATCTTTTGTGCAGATACAGGTTCTTCCCACCAGACTAAATACTAGTGAGTTGGACCGCACGTGGAGACTTCAAGGTATATCTGCCAGCGTCTACAGACCTCGGAGTCTCCCTCTATCCTTATTATGTTATTTCCCTGATTCTCTTTAGACTTGATGTATAGAGACACTTAGTATTTCTATTAGAAGCTTGTGACTTATTTTCACTGGATTTTGGGAGTTGTAATTATTGAATGGTAGTTTTATATATTTATATATCATGTGTTGAGATTGGAGTTCAGTTTATTATTCATTGATTCCGCAAATTGTTAGGATTACCTAGTCTTAGAGACTAGGTACCATCACGACATCCTACAGAGGGGGAAATGGGGTCATGACAACTCCTCAGGTTTAGAAATGGATCCCCAACATATGCCTTCAACTATTCATTGAGTTCAAGAGGACAAACAATGGGAGAGCAAGCAGAAGAAGGAACAGAATCCAATAGATCATGAACAAACTTCTTTTGATGCAGAAGAACCCCAGAATCAGAATGAAGAACCTTAATTCCCAGAAAATAATTAAGAGAACCAAGATCCTTGATTTTGAACTGTTCATGCTTGAAGTCTTTTAAAGATGAAATCTCAGATAAATCACTCCCTGTTAATATGATATCATCCACATACACAGCTAGAATTACCAAAGAACTCCCAGAACCTCTAGTGAATAAGGTGTAATCATTTAAAGAGTGAGAATATCCTATATAACATAGGGCTTGAGACAGTTTAGCATACCATTGTCTGGAGGCCTGTCTCAAACCATATAGGGACTTAAGAAGCTCGCAAACCAAAGGAGAAGAAGAGGAAGAAGAGGGAGGAACAGATAAACCAGGAAGTATCCTCATAAAAACTTCCTCTTCAAGATCCCCATGCAAGAAAGCATTATTAACATCAAGTTGATACAAAGGCCAATTTTGCTTAATAGATACAACAATTAAAGACTTCACCGTAGACATTTTGACAATAGGAGAAAAATTCCCATGGAACAACCCCCTCAATTTGAGTATCACCCTAACAAACAGCCTTGCCTTGTACCTTTCCAAGCTCCCATCAACTTTATACTTTACTTAATATACCCATTTGTAGCCTATAGGATTCTTTCCAGGGGTAACTCAACAATCTCCCACGTTCTATTGCATCCAAAGCCTCAAACTCCTTTCTTATGGCATCCTGCCACTCAGAGATAGCTACTGCCTGAGAGTAAGTATAAGGCTCAGGAATATGAAGCTGAGTAGTGGTTGCATTGAAGAAAATAGACTCAGCGCTAGGAGAAGTATGAAGGGTGGGGCAGACGTAATCCTGAAGGTAGACAGGAGCATTGTGAGGTCTGCTGTATCTTCTTAGTGGAGGAGGAGAGGAAGAACGAGGAACATAAGTAGAAGTAGAACGGGAACTGGGAGAAGAAAGTAAAGGAGTGGAACCAGGAGCAAGAGAAGAAGAAGGAAAGGAAGAAGGAGACTCAGGAGAAGAAACAAGAGCAGTAGAAGAAGTGGAAAACTAGAAGTCATCAAAACAAGTGGGAGAAAGGACAGGAAGAGTAGGAGATGAAGCAAAAGAAGACTTAGAAAAGGGAAATATGTGATCATAAAAATTTACATCTCTAGAGACAAAGTAGAATTTAGTAGCTAAGTTGTAAAGCTTATAACCCTTTTTGGCAAAAGAATAGCCTACAAACATAGGGAATAGACCTAAGATGAAATTTATCCCTACAGTAGAGTAATAGAGGCAACTAAAATCTTTGAGATGAGAGTAGATAGGAGCCTTTCCAAACAACAACTCATAAGGGCTCTTATGCTGAAGAAGGGGAGAAAGAGATCTATTAATCAGGTAAGTGGCGGTGAGAATGAAATCACCCTAGAATCTAATAGGGAGATGAGACTGAAATAAAAGAGCCCGAGCAATTTCCAATAAATGTCTATGTTACTTTTACCACACCATTCTGTTAGGGGGTATGAGGAAAGAAGTTTGATGAATTATACCCTTGTCAGAAACGAAAAGAGAACGAGAAGAGCTAGAACCCAATTCCAAAGTATTATCACTTCTGACAATTTGTATCTTAGCTTGAAACTGGGTTTCAGCCATAAGGATGAAAGCTCTCAATAAGTCAAAAGCATTGCTCTTTTCCCCATTAAATGTGTCTTGGTAGCCCTGGTATTGTCATCTACTATAGTTAGGAAGTATTTGGACCCACAATAAATAGGAGTAGAGTAAGAGTCCCAAGTGTCTATATGTATGAGTTGGAAAGGATGCATAGACTGAATAGAACCGTCAGGAAAGGGTAGCCTAGTTTGTCAATGGGACAAGTGAAAGATTGTTTAGAAGACAATCCACAAGTAAGTCTAGGAATAAGCTTTATTTTAGAAAAACGAATGTGACCAAGTCTATAATTCCAAATAACTTCAGCTTTACTTATTTTATATGAATTATAAATGGTATTTACAAATGAATTGTCAACATCAACATTATCAAAAACTGCAGGTACAAAACAAGAAATAGAAGAACAAGAAGTAAAAGAAACAGAGTTAATAGGAGATTGGCAAGATGGAGAAGTTGCATGTTGAAACAACTCGTAGAGCCCATTGTTTAGTCTACCAAGTACCACATGGCCCTGGAAAGTAAAAACAGTCTTGGGAAACTATACAACATCATCACAATGAGACAAGAGCTTGTATACAGATATGAGATTGTGTTTGAATCTAGGAATGTAAAGGACATTATGAAGGATTAAGTTAGGAAATAAAGCTAAAGATCCAGCTTTGGTAACTTTCACTTTATAACCACTAGTAGTCGTACCCACATGATGCGCTGTCAATATTAAAAAAAATTAGTTAAATTAAATTGTGATCAAGATTGTTTGAACACAATAGATTGTATTGCTTTAAACAATTTCAATTGCCATCTCATTTGTCAATACAATATACCTAATAGTAAAATATCTATTAAATTAAAAAGGAGATTACTATAGTTATCGATTAACTTTTTTGTTCTGTATTTTTTTATTCTATAATCCAATGTTTAGTAATATTACATTGCTAATATAAATGTGTATTAGTGTATTATTTTCTTTTATATTTTGTTTTCGCTACTCTCTTTTTAATATAATATAGAAGATATATTTTTTTTTACTCTTTAAAAAAAATTAATTTTGAATTTTATTCTATTGACTCAATTTCAATTGTGTAAATTTATCAATAATATTATTTACTTTAATGTGATGACCCAAAATGTCATCTTTAAATTTAATAATTAATTATGTATTCTAAGACCTAAAAAAGCACTATTTATCATTCCTCGACTTGCGTGCGAAATTCGTATAATTTTCCGAAAAGGTTTTATGTGAAAAATGGATTAAAATATGAATTAGAGCTTTAAAACTCAACTGAGTTGACTTTGGTCAACATTTTGAGCAAACAGATTCGGATCAGTATTTTGACAGTTCCGGTAGGTCTGTATCGTGATTTGGGACTTGGGCATATGCCCGGAATCAAATTCTAAGGTCCCTAGCCCGAGATATGAAACTTTGATATAAAATTAAAAGTTTAAGTTCAAATAGTGACCGGATGTCGAATTATATGCAAATAACCCCGGAATAGAATTTTGATGATTCCAACAGCTCCGTATGATGAATTTGGATTTAGGAGCGTGATCGAAATTTTAATTGAAAGTCCGTAGTGAAATTAGGCTTGAAATGACTGAAATGAGAATTTAAAGTTTGAAAGTTTGACCGGGGAGCTGACTTTTTGATATCGGGGTCGGAATCCAGTTTTGAAAATTTTAACAGCTCAGTTATGTCATTTATGACTTGTGGGATAAATTTGAGGTCAATCGGACTTGATTTGATAGGTTCCGGCATCAAATGTAGAAGTTGATAATTCTTAGTTTCATTAAGCTTGACTTGGGGTATGATTCGTGGTTTTAGCGTTGTTTGATATGATTTAGAGGTTCGAATAAGTTCATATGATGTTTAGGACTTGTTGGTATATTTGGTTGAGGTCCCGAGGGCCTCGGGTGAGTTTCGGATGGTTAACGGATCAAAAATTAGACTTAAACAACTGCTGCAATTTTTCTCTTCTGCTGGAAATTCTGGGCTGTGATCGAGCCCAAGATCGAGCCCAAGATCGAGCCCAAAATCGAGGCCCAAAATCGAGCTCCCAAGATCGAACTCCCTGATCGAGCTCCCAAGATCGAACTCCCAAGATCGAGCTCCCATGATCGAGCTCCCATGATCGAACTCCCCTGATCGAGCTCCCTGATCGGACTCCCTGATCGAGCTCTCTGATCAAACTCCCAAGATCGAACTCCCTAATCGAGCTCCAAAGATCGAGCTCCCATGATCGAACTCCCTTGATCGAGCTCCCTGATCGGACTCCCTGATCGAGCTCCCTGATCTAGCTCCCTGATCGGACTGGATAGATATGTAAGTTATAAAAATAGAGGCATTCGACCTATTTGCCATTTTTGACAAACTTGAGCTTAAGCAAAGACGACTTTTGACAGATTTTCAAGGAAAGACATTTGGGGTAAGTGATTCCAACTCGGATTTGGTCTATATACACAAATATATTATTGTTTTCACCATTTAATTAGTGTTTTGAGATTGAAATTTGGAAAATTTTAGAAATCTCATTGAAATGAATTTTTGAAGTTTCGGTATCGATTCGGAGTCGGATTTGAGTGAAACTGGTATTGTTGGACTCATAATTTAATGAGTTATCGGATTTCATAACTTTTGCCGGATTCCGAGATGTGGGTCCCGCGGATGAATTTTTAATTAATTTCGGGATTTTTATTGAAAATGTAGTATTTCTTATAGAATTGATTCCTATAAATTTTAGTAATTGTATCGAATTATTTATGGTTAGATTCGAGCCAATCAAAGTTAGATAATCGAGGAAAGGGCCTTCTAGTAGATTAAATTGGAGCAAATTGAGGTAAGTCTCTTGTCTAATCTTGTGAGGGTGAAATTTACCCCATAGGTGATTAAATTAAATAATTATTGTTAATTGCGGGGGCTACGTACGCACGAGGAGACGAGAGTCCGTACGTAGCTACTATTAATGCTAAAGTTCGGGTAGTTTAGGACTCAAAGTGTGAATTACTTGTATAAATTGTATTCTTTATTAATTAAAATATTTGATGTATATATTGTGATTTGTTATGAAAGGTAGAAAAATATGAAATTTTCATATGCTTAATTTTTTTTTAGATTAATTAATTGTTGAAATAAATTGTTATCTTCTCGAATAAATTTTATAATAAATATTCTTATTCCGGAGGTACATAAGAAAATCTCCTCCTTTCTTGTGGATCGGGCCGAACGCCTCGGCAGGATAGATGCATCTATGGATCGTGCCGCACGTCCCTCGGCAGTGTACACAATATTCTGGATTGGGCCGAACGACCTCGGCAGAAATCGCACTTAATAATAATAATTACACGATACTTTGATAGTTTATTGTAGCTTGTGAAGCTAATTGATAAATTTGGAAATCTTTGGAATTTAAGGATTATTATCCATGTTAGCTAAGGAATTATTGTTATTCCTATAAATGAGATTAATTGATAAACTGAAAATTTATTGGAATTGAAGGAATTTAGTTAATATACTGAGAATTGTTGCATTTGAAGGAATTTAATTATTTTTGCTGGTTAAATAAATTATTGTTATATTCTGTGAATCATGTTGAATTATATATTCTAGTTTTATTTCAATTATTATTATTGACCCGTAGTGAGTGTCAAAGTGGATTTTCTTGATAAAGGATTAATTAGGCCTAGTGTCTCGCCTTGGGGTGCACCGGTGTTGTTTGTAAAGAAAAAGGATGGTTCGATGGCGATGTGTATATATTATCGGTAGTTGAACAAGGTCACTATCAAGAACAAGTATCTATTGGCGAGGATTTATGACTTATTTGATCAGCTTCAGGGCGCCAAAGTAATATCTAAGATTAATGTGAGATATGGATACCATCAGTTGAAGATTAGGGCATCAGATATCCTAAGATAGCTTTTCGGACTCAGTATGGTCGCTATGAGTTCTTAGTGATGTCATTTTTCTTGGCAAATGCCCCATCAACATTTATAGATTTGATGAAGCGAATGTTCAAGCCCTATTTGGATTCATTTGTGATCATCTTCATTGATGATATTTTAGTTTCCTCCTGCAGTCAGGAGGAGCATGAGTAACATCTTTGAATCGTACTTCAGACTGTGAGAGAGAGTCAGTTATATGCCAAGTTTTCAAAGTGTTAATTTTGGCTGGACTCGGTTGCCTTTTTTGGCCATATTGTATCTCCAAGGGCATTATAATAGATCCTAAGAAGATTGAGGCAGTTCAGAATTGTTCTAGACCTACTTTAGCTACAGAGATTCGGAGCATCTTAGGTTTGGCGGGTTATTTTCGCCGGTTCATGGAGGAGTTTTCATCTATCTCAGCCCCATTGACCAAATTCACCCAGAAGGGTGCTATTTTCAGATGGTCTGATGAGTGTGAGTTGAGCTTCAGAAACTCAAGACTGCTTTAACTACAACCCCGGTGTTGGTGTTGCCTACATGTTTGGGATCTTACACCATGTATTGTGATACATCGCATATTGGGCTTGGTGCAGTATTGATGCATGATAGTAGGGTGATTGCTTACGCATCTTGGAAGTTAAAGATTCACGAGAAGAATTGCCATGTTCATGACTTAGAATTGGCAACCATTTTTCACGCGCTAAAGATTTGGAGGCACTATCTGTACGGCATTCATTGTATAGGTCTATACCAACTATTGGAGTCTCCAGCACCCGTTCAAGCAAAAAGACCTTAATTTGCGGCAGCGGATATGGTTAGAGTTGCTGAAAGACTATGATATCACCATATTATATCATCCCAGGAAGGCCAACGTGGTGGCAGATGCATTGAGTAGAAAGGCGAAGAGCACGGGTAGTTTGGCACGTATACCGGTGGCAGAGAGTCCACTAGCCATTGAAGTTCAGGCCTTGGCCAAATGATTTGTGAGATTGGATATTTCAGAGCCCAGTCGGGTGCTAGCTTGTGTGGTAGCACGGTCTTCGTTATTGAAGCATATTAAGGCTCTCCAGTTTGATGATCCTCACTTGTTGGTGTTAAAGGATATAGTGCAATAGGGTGGTTCCAAGGATGTTGTGATCGATGATGATAGTGTTATGCGGCTTCAAGGCCAAATTTGTATTCCAAATATGGATGGGTTGAGAGATTTGATTTTGAGGAGGCGCACAACTTGCGCTATTCTATTCACACAGGTGTCACGAAGATGTACCGTGACCTGAAACAGCACTATTGCTGGCGAAGAATAAAGAAAAACATCATTGCTTATGTATCTCGGGTGTTTGAATTATCGACAGGTGAAGTATAAACATCAGAAACCGGGTGGGTTGACTCAGAGAGTGGAGATACCAGAGTGGAAGTGGAAACGCATGATGCCGTTTGGATTGTTATGGACCAGTCGACTAAGTCCACACATTTCATCCCGGTGGCGACTTCCTATTCTTCAGAGCAGTTGGCTCAGGTTTACATTCAGGAGATTATCCGCCTGCATGACATTTCTATTTCCATCATTTCTGAGCAAGGCACGCATTTCACATCGCATTTTTGGAGAGTCATACAGTGTGAGTTGGGCACGCGGGTTGAGCTGAGCACAATGCTTTATCCTCAGACGGACGGATAGTTCGAGCGCACCATTCAGATCTTGGGGGACATGTTACGTGCTTGTGTTATGGATTTCAGAGGTTCATAGGACCAATTCTTACCTCTTGTAGAGTTCGCTTACAACAATAGTTACTAATCGAGTATTCAGATGGCGCCATATGAGGCCTTGTATGAGAGGCGTTGTGGTTCACTGATTGGTTGGTTTGAGCCTGATGAGGCTAGGTTATTGGGCATGGATTTGGTCTGCGATGCTATGGATAAGGTTAAGGTGATTCAGGAGCGACTTCGTACAATTTAGTCTAGGCAGAAGAGTTACGCAGACCGGAAGGTTTGAGATGTAGCTTATATGGTGGGTGAGAAGGTGCCTCTCCGAGTGTCGCCTATGAAGGATGTGATGCGGTTTGGGATAAAGGGAAAGTTGAGCCCGAGGTTATTGGACCATTTGATATTTTAGAGAGAGTTGGGGAGGTTGCTTATAGGCTTGCTTTGCCTCCTAGTCTAGCAGATATATATCTGGCGTTCCACGCTTCCATGCTTCAGAAGTACCACGAGGACAACTCATATTTTGGATTTCAACACGGTTCATCTTAATGAGAATGTGAGCAGGATCCGGTGGCTATTCTAGCCTGGCAGGTTCCACAATTGAGGTCCAAGAGTTTTCCTTCTGTGAAAGTTTAATGGAGAGGTCAGCCGATCGAGGCAGCCACGTGGGAGTCCGAAGTAGATATGCAGAGTAGATACCCATACCTTTTCACCAATCCAGGTACTTTTCTATATCCGTTCAAGGACGAATGTTTCTTTTAGAGGTGGAGAATATGATGACTTGTTAGGTCATTTTGAGTTCTAACCTTAAATTTTGTGATTTGAGACCTTCCGTAGCTTTCATGTGATGTTTCCTGGTTCGCGTGCATGGTCCGTGTCACTTTTCGAAAAGCTTTTATGTGAAATTTGGAAGAAAATGAATTTTTTAACTAAAAGTAAGGCTAGAGTTGACTATGGTCAATATTTTGTGTAAACGTTCCTGGATCAGTGTTTTGACTATTCCAATAGGTCCCTTTTGTGATTTTAGACTTGGGTGTATGTCCGGAATTAAATTCGGAGGTACCTAGGTTGATTTGGCTTGTTTTACCGAAAGTAAACAATTTGAATGTTGGAAATTTCCTAGGTTGACTTTATGGTTAACAGGTTTGGATTTTGGTTTCGAGATTTGGTATAGGTTCGTTGTGCTATTTGAACTTGTCTGCAAAATTTGGTGCAATTCAGAGTTGATTTGATAGGATTCAGACGCTTAGTTGTGATTCTAGAGGTTCTTGAGTTTTCATTTGAATTTCATGTGTTTTGATGTCCGATTCATGATTTCAGATGTTATTTTGGTATTTTGATTGCGCGAGCTAGTTCGTATGCTATTTTTATACTTGTGTGCATGTTTGGTTTGGAGTCCGAAGGGATCAGGTGAGTTTCAGAGGTGCTACAGATGAGTTTGGATATTTTGAAGACTGCTGGTGCAGTGTTTGCTTCGGGTGTCTGATGCAGATCTCACAATTGCAAGGTCAGGCTCGCATTTTCGAGCCTCGATTTTGCGAAAAAAAGTTTGCATTTGCAACCAGGGCCTGGGATTACTTTAAGTAATAATCATTTTCCCTCTTATTAGGGGACTTATCCCACAAACCTCGACTTAGCCTTGGAATGCATCCTTACATCGGCATGTGTAGTTTCATGGTAACAAACTTAATATTCAAACGAATCTCGATCGTCTCCACTAATAACTCCCAAACTATTTGAATATCAAAAATAGATTCATAGCCTAATAGTCTCAAAGGATCTATTTTATCAAATCATGATTTTCATAGCCAATCCAAATCATTTGAACAAAATCAAATGAATAATCGTTTTCATGTTAATGCCTTTAGCATTTTAACATCAATCTTTTACAGTTACAATAAGTGCTACTCCATTGTTCAAATTTCAAAACGCATACTTTTTGATGAAAATATATCTTTAGAACTCAAATAGTTTATACTCTTATCAACACATAAGTTTCAATAAAACTTATATTCCTTAAGTGTCATCTTGCAAACAAGTTTTGAAAATAAGATTCTTATATAAATCACGTGACACTTCAAAATCAACAAACATAGAAACACATTGTGACATCCTTCCCGCTTGTCTCCACAAGTACGGATGCACATTTATAAGTAATACACTTATTAACTCAAAACATGCTTTTAGAGAGAATCCCTCCATAAGGGTAAGTCATAATCAACTTACTTCAACCTTCAAGCTCCAAATAATACTCCACCGCTCCAATTGATTAAAATGATCAATTATTGTCAACAATTCAATATATACCATTAGATATCCTAACTATATCAAAACAAATATGAATAGATACATAAATATCTATTTAGGCTTCACAATTTGGCAACAAGCCTTCAACTATTCCAAATTATACAATACGTCCACCAATTAGCCTATTAAATTTCATAAATATTCATTTAGAGTCATTAATGATACTATATTATTTACTCAACATCACCAAGTCACTATTCATTATTTTCTCCAACAAAACTCTAGGTTCAAGAACATCCAATTCATGAACTAGTGTTACTTCTTAGCCAAATGGCGATTCCCCTTTCAATTCGTCCATCGGTAAGGTTATCAAGTCTATTGGCATCATTAAAAAAATCTAATCAATTTCAATTATATTAGCCCACAACTATTCACCTTCTTCTTCATTCAAATATTATTTTCAAGACCTACTATTAGGGTTTATATAATACTCCGTTATAACTTCAAATAAACTTCATAAACATGCTATCCATACTTTAATATATCATATATGTGAAGCTCAAGTGAAGGGATTACCTCTTGGTGGAAGAATCTCACCTTTTTCTCTTTTTGGTATTTTTGAAGATTCAATACATTTTCTATGGATTTTGATCTATGAATGATGTTAGAACTAATATGAAATGGTGTTATGTAGCCACAAATGCATCTTAAACACTTACCCTGAAGTGTGTTGATGAGGGATGTGCTCCTTCTTCTCTCTAGATTCAATACCTAACTAAAAAATTTCATCTCTTTCTCTCTCCCCGAAATAGCCACTTTTATAATTTTGATGACATGCACAGCTACACACACCTCCAGCATAGCTACTTTCATTTCCTCTTCAGCTCCACTTCCTTTGACAAGCTTGCTGGAATCAGCTACGCATAAGGCATCGTAGCTACGCACAACTCACATAGCTACGTGGCTATCGTGCTACTCTTTAGTAAAAAGATTATAACTTCTTGTAGGAATATCTAAATGACAAAAGGTATGAAGCATTGAAAAGTAGACTCATAGATGAAAAGATTTGATATGTCATACAACACATAAATCTTCATATATTGGTAGTTGTGCTCGTTTGAAGTTAGGTCTTATGCAAACTCATTTGAAACTTTTGCCCATCATATAGTTTCCAACTTGACTTAGCCTTAGGGCTCTTTTTAGGCCATAACCCATTATTAATACACTTTGCACACATATTAACATGATAGATTGATATCCTTCATATCACTAGTCCTTGTTCATACCCTGATTAATATAATTAGCGCACGTTAATTTTCCTAACAGCCTTAAAACACTTCAAAATTTTCCGGGGTGTTTCACACATGCTGCTGAAGTAGTTTCAAGCCTTCCACTTTTTGATGATGTATTTTCAACAGTTTCACCTGCTACAGAAGTAGTTCTAGCCCTTCCACCTTGGGTTCTATGCATACACATAAATAAACAGACATTAATAATACAATTCATCTGATAATGAGTTATGCATATTCACATTAATACTTACAACAATTGGACATACTTACTTGTTATGTCCAAGAGTCTTTCACAAAGAACATCTCATTTGTCTCCTTATCCTTGTACACTTCCCAAACTTCTTCTTTGGTTCATCGATAGCTTTTCTTCTTTTTTTCTTTAGCCTCCCTGGCATTGCAGTTATAACATGTGGCTCAATAGCTGGCATTGTCCGTATTGGCCACAATTTATACTAGTTAGAGGTTGAATGAATTTGTTGTATGCCTTAAGGTAGATGTCTTTGCTATACCAATGGTCAACATATAGCTCAACCTCATAGTTCTTACAATGAATTGCAGTAACTGCACGTGCACATGGAATTCCTTTGAGTTGCCATGACTTACAAGTACAAGAGTACTTCGTAAAGTCAACAACATGTTTAAATGGCCCATCTTGGATCTTATATCTTGCTTCACAATTAAATTTTACTTCATATTTCACTGCCTTTGGAGCATTCTCTCCAAGTACTTCCATAGCCTTGGGTGATATATCATGACCCAAAATTCATTATAAGCCGTGATGGTGCCTAACACCGTTGTCAGGTAAGCCAACAATAATTAATTAACTTAATGACTCATTTTAGTATTTGAAATCACGATTTCCTTCAATTTAATAAAAATGGTGGACTTTACAAAGTAAATAAAAATATTTACACAATTTCAATACCAAACAACCCATAATTACCCCAAAACCCGATGTCACAAGTGCATGATCATCAACTAGGAGGTAAAATAAAATACTGCATTTGTCCAGAATACAAATTGGACAAAAAAAATATAAATACTCTAAAGAAGACTCTATTTGTTGCGGATCATAGTATAGAATGCAGCTCACCTAAATCCCCGCAATAACCACGCCTCTGCGCCCACAAGGCCACTAGACATATATGTACCTGCACAAAAATGTGCAGCAAGTGTAGTATGAGTACGTAAGTCAATGCGTACCTAGTAAGTATTCCGTCTAACCTCGAAGAAGTAGTGACGAGGGGTCGACTCCGACACTTACTATGGGCTAACAATAAATACTGATATTATACTTAAGCATGGATTGTATGAAATAGTTGTAAACTCAATAACAAGAAGTGGGTGGACAATTATTTTATTAATAGGAAATTTTTCTAAACTTATTCTCGTCATTTAACAATTGATATCTCAAGCCAAAGAAGCAATATCAATTATAATTGGTTCCAAAGTTTTATCATGCACAAATTATGCCAAGGTCGTACGGCTAGATCCAACATAATATTTAAACGGTGCATTGTCGAGGGTCGAACGGCATGAACCATAGATGCATCTATCTACTACCGAGGCGTTCGGCCCGCTCCACAAAAGAGAAAACACATTAAACAACCAATTCAAGATTTATTAAGGGGCAAATATTCCAAAAATTTCAAATTCTCATTAAATAGTCAAGTAAATGAAGTTTAACCTTTTTACAATATGTTTTAAACAATTAAATTAACAAGTAGGGCGCAAACATCGTAAGTACAACATAATATGGGTCCTAGACTACCCGGACATAAGCATAATAGTAGCTACGCACAGACTCTTGTCACCTCGTGCGTACGTAGCCCCCACAAATAGAAGCACATAATTATTTTATTCACCTATGGGGTTAATTCCCTCTTACAAGGTTATGAGACTTACCAAACTCCGAAGTTTCATAACCGGCTCCAAAGCCTTTCCAACAACTCAAACCGATGCCCATCGCTCCAAAACTAGTCAATAAATGTGCAAATCCATAAATGCATACTCTAATACTCATTATAATTCAATTAACAACAATTCCCAACTCCGCTCGAAAAGTCGATAAAATCACCCTCGGATTTCGAAGATTTTCGATGATAAACATTACCCATAACCCCACGAACTGAAATATATAATTTATTCTCAATTCCATGGCCAATTTCGTGGTCAAAATCCAAAAATACCAATTTCTAGGTTTTCTACCAAAACCCCAAATTTCTACTAATTTTCATGTATAAATCCATATACAACCCATGCATTTAACTCACAATGTGCGGAAATTACTTACCTCATAATAGATGATGAAATCTCCTCTTCAAAAGCTCCAAAAATCGCATAACCAAAATGAAATATGAAGGAAATTGGGCCAAATCCCGTCTTTAAAATGACACTGGCCGCCACTGCCCTTCTTCGCGATCGCGGAAACACCCTCGCGATCGCGAAGGCCAAAAGCCATCCGCCCAGAAAAGTCTTCTTCGCATTCGCGTTCCACACGACGCGTTTGCGAAGCCTTCCGCCCTCACTGCTTCACGATCTCATACCCGACCTCGCGTTCACGTAGGCCAAACATCCTCAGGCCCAGATCCTCACTTCATTCTACGCGTTCAAGACTGCCCAATCGTGTTCGCATAGGTCCATCGAGCCCTTCACCGCACTCACGTCTCCCCCATCGCGTTCGCGATAGGCAAAATCCAGCAGCCCCCAAAAGTCTCCTTCGTGAACGCATGAGTCCCTTCGCGTTCGTGAAGAAGGAAACCAGATAGCAGCAGCAGCAAATCATTTTGTTTGGTCCGAAACCACCCCGAAACACACCCGAGGCCTCCGGGACCCCGTCCAATCACCCAAACCAGTACAATAACATAACACAAACTTGTTCGAGGCCTCAAATCACACCAAACAACATCGAAATAACGAATCGCACCCCAATTCGAGCTTAATAAACTTTAGAACTTCAAACTTCCACATTCGATGCCGAAACGTATCAAATCACGTCCGATTGACCTCAAATTTTGCACACAAGTCACATTTGACATTACGGAGCTACTCCAACTTTCGGAATCACAATCCAGCCCCGATATCAAAAAGGTCCACTCCCGGTCAAACTTCCAAAAAATTCAAATTTCCAACTTTCGCCAAATCACCCCAAAATGACCTATGGACCTCCAAATCCACATCCGGACTCCTAAGACCAGAATCACCATACGGAGCTGTCACCAGACTCAGAACTCCAAACGGACACCAATAACATTAAAATACACTTCAACCCAAACTTATGAAATTCTTCCAAAATGCTAACCTTCCATAATGAGCACCGAAATGCTCCCAGGTCACCCAGAACCCGATCCGGACATACGCCCAAGTCCGAAATCATCATACGAACCTATTGGAACCTTTGAATATCAATTCCGAGGTCGTTTACTCAAAAAGCAAACCTGAGTAAATTCCTCCAACTTAAAGCTTCTGAAATTGGAATTTTCTTTCCAAATCAACTCTGAACTTCCCGAAATTCAATTCCAACCACACGTACAAGTCATAATACCTAAAGTAAAGCTACCCACGGCCTCAAACCGCCGATCGATATGCTAGAGCTCAAAACGATCGGTAAGGTCATTACATTCTCTCCCACTTAAACATACGTTCGTCCTCGAACGTGAGAAAAACTACCCTGTAGTTGACCAAAATTGTTGTTTAACCCCTTGAGCATCTGTCCGTTCTACCACAATCCAGTTGAGCACATTGGCTTGAGCCAGTCTGAAGATTCCCACTTTTATTTAGTCAAAAGTCTTTGAACCAAGCTCCAACATCCGAAATCTTCTACCAGACCTGTTTCCAATATACGAACACCACATCAGTCACTACACACTGCACCAAATCATGATTGTGTATACCTATTCTGAATTCACACCATGCACTGCATATTTCACATGACCATAATAACATCCTCTGACAACAATAGCCACAATTCCACGAATCTGATGCCCACAACACACTTCATGACACATATAAGTCTTGTTCCAACTCTTGCAATACTAACACGACTGAAGAAATGTGTAGAAATTCATAACAACTGCCAAGTCAACAAATCATTGAGTCACTCCTTCCAACAAGAACCATTACCTTATTATGAACCAAATAACAATATTTGCTCTTCTTTTTTTAATATGTCTCATATAATTCGATCACACTGATCCGAGGTCCAATAATCTCGTCTCACCTAGTATAAGTTGTTCAGGCAATAAGCCATCTTAGACACTGCCAAAAGTCTCATATGATGCCACAATGCGCCAACCAGTTACAAAGTCGCATGTGATACATAAGGAAAAATGAACTCTGGAAAGAGCTGCTCAACCCACATGACTAATTAAACAATCGAAAAGATGTTATGAACCTTGCTCAGAAATGAGACACAAAACACACAAGAGAAGATATGGGAAACTGTACTCAATGTCACACTGTTGCAGCGTGTAACCCGATCCACACATGATATTGTTGCAGTGTGCAACCCGATCCAACCATGACCCGTGGCGGCGTGCCACCAGATCCAAACAACATACCCGTCCACACATAATAATCTAAAGGAAAACACACATCGAGCCGTAACGCTCATACTCACTAAATGCCCGAATATCAACCATAAGCATGCCAAGTGCATAATACAAATCCTGGGGAGACGGGTAGCGTCATACGCTATAAAACTCAAGCACAACTAAGGTGCGATATATGATCTGCATCTCGAAAGCCATCCTGCTCACATAACACCACCGCTACACGGGACCTAAACACATTGTACAACTAATCAAGTTGTCTCACGACCCACATGGCACAATAGAGTATTATATGAAATAGATGGCGACAAAATTAACATCCCTCACCTGTATACTCTTCCATAAGGAATGCTATGCTGAATGAACATACCCAGGCTGGTGTAGAATACACATCCACATCTATACCCATCAACGGACCTCAAACCGATTCTGGTCATACCATGCTTGGGCAAATAACCTCTCAAGGATCCACAATGACCTTTTTCCCATAACACACAAGAACAGTCGTCGAATCCGGAACAAACTTTCACGATTCACAATCAACTGAATAGAGCGCCTTTCAGGCCTAAACTCTCACATTAGCATTAGTACCAAAATCTCCATAATTGGTTTCAATATTTAATCAATCAAGTGACTATACGTCATACTTATACAATCTTTCCGTGGGATGCGCTCCCACAACCTTCCGCACCGGGTAACAAGTCTGCACATCTATACCACCGACCACACTAATGTTGTAAAGCAATTCAAGAATTCGCGAATCGGTACACAAAGCCTCTTACATGGGACACCGATCTCAGGTGACGCTAAAGACAATACCAGCTGATTCTATCCATCTGAATTCTTTCCTGCTCATCCGAGCTCGTGACATTCTTGTCGACACCAAACTGCAACCTTGATCCTCAGCTTCCAATTTCCCATGCAACTCACTGCACCTAACGTGCCAATGCTTGAGAGTACAAGAATTCCATAATAACCCCTGATCCACTAATAGAATAAATACTCCATCATATTGTAACCTTTCACTTAACTCATATCAGGAGAACCATTGCAACACGCGACCGAATTCTCATAACCTCAGAAAATACAATCCTAGGTAATGGTCTAAACCACCATAACTCTTCTGGGATCCATCCACACATAACATGCCATAATAATCGAATACTTCCCAATAAATCAAATTACGACGAACGTCAAGCCTCGCACGTTCCGCCACAATCGCACGTTCAACTTATGCACCGAAGGAACTGATCATTGCCACCATTATGCCAATCTAACCATTGCTAACCGATCTGAGTGCTTCTAATTTACCCGGGACTTGCTCTAGAAATAATAATGGCTCCATTCGAAACATAACGAAACCCAAGAACACTTATCCCGAGTGACCCAATCCACGAGACCACATCGCCTCAATACCCATGAACCATATCATATTCTCCTTATGCGCACAATAGCATCACCAACTGGTACACCTGGTCTGCAAGACCTTCCGTGAATCTGAAGCTACTTATTCCCTTCTTCCAATACTGTACCACATACCCAATAATAACATAAAACATTCCAATTCCCTTTTCATAATCCACTGCAAAAGCTCAATACTTAACCATACTACTGGCTCAAAATCGTTAGGCACCGCACTTTGAATTTTTGAACCCACTAGAACCTTTGTTGAGAGTCACCCGCTCTAACTTGTTCCCAATTATGATCAAACTCCAAGGCCCTGCTAGCACATGAAAACCTTCTCAAAGAATCACTCGGCTAACTCACTTGCCTTGTACATCACATCTACATGAAGCATAAACTCTGAGTCTTCCCAAAGCTTGAACATGAATCGATAAGGCCAATTGTATAACACATTCTTCAAATCCTTTGCTCAAATCACCATTGATGTTCTCTTTCATTAGTCGTAACAACCCACCAATATGCCGATAACCAGAAACCTCATAAGTAGACAACCATGCAATCAAATCGTAGGCGGTGGGGATCTCCCACTTAGCTTGAAGCTGCCATTACATGACCCTGGAACCTACCAAGATTCCATCTTCCTCACTGATATGACCTCGCGCAATCAACCCGCCAAATTCCTCTAAATCTTCCCATTAACCATTTCATAAACACTTTGAATCACTAGCCACATTTACATATTCGACCTCTTATCGGATAGCCAGTAAAATTCTTTGTAGAAGCTTCATCAACACCACGCAACCGCTAACCTGCTCACAGGAGATATCCCACCTGTGGAAATTCCATGCCGACCTCTTTCAACGACACTACACCGAGTACAATTACTATGAAACTAATAGACCCTCCTGAGCTCGTGCTCATTCACTAGCTGTACAAGTCCGTTCACTCCCATTGACATCAACTAAAGGTGCGACGATACATTCCAATCCAAGTTATGTTGCCTCCCTCTTTATATTAAGCAACTCCCTCCTATCGTATCCAACCTTCCTCGGTAGTAGCCAATATTCCAAATTAGTCTGTAGTCCTAGCCAATGTCCACCATGAATCCCAAATCACTCTAAACTTTCCCCCAAGGCGTGTAGCTATCCTACCACAGAACTTATATACTACTCTGCCACTCTCCCACTTTGGTCAAACCCTCTCCTTTAAGCAACTACTCGACTTCTGCTTCTCACACTTGGTCTTCTAGAAACTTAACCGCGACAAAACACATCCCACGTGTCTTTCCTCATCCTTCGCTGCCCAGCTGTTGCCTTAAATCAAAATCCGTCTCTATAACACTTGAACCAATAGATCGCTACCAACTTTAAACTTCTCTGAATATCATCCTTCTCGATCCATCAACACTAGGAACACTAATTCGATCCTAAACCACTGCACACTGCGATCTCTGACAGTCGCTTCCCCGATACCATTTCACAATACCCTGCCCCAAAGGAGAATTGGAGTAGACCATAACACCGGTGAACTTAACACATTCAATCAAGGACGAAGACACCACATCACAGATGAAAATTCCACTACGCTCAAAAATATTAAGTCTCGTTTCTCCATCAACCCAGACCTGAACGTTCGTAGTCCGATTGCCTCCTCCGCCGGAACTAAATGTTGAACCTCTAAGCCGTGAAATGAGAAGTCCTTCTATAAAGTCATTTACTGTCGTGGTCCATTAAGAAGCACCCTACCATTACACCAACACTATGCGATAGCAATGCATGAATCATCATAACAATCAGTGCCAAATCTCAAACCATAGGCAATACTGATTCGAGCCGAAATGACAGAACGGCCTTTCGCAAGGCGACGATAAAAGCCCAATCAAATATGTAGGGAGAAACATCCCAGACCACATCTGCAGTACCATTAAAATTCCTTGATTCCAAATTTATAACATACGCTTCACGTCGCACAAGATTGAATATGAAGTAAATGAAGGCATAAGCCTCAAAGAAATTAAATCGCATGATGAGCAATCAAGAAGGAAAGTGCTCTTAACAGTCTTGTAACCTCTCGAAGATAAGTATAGACGTCTCCGTACCGATCCGCAAGACTCTACTAGACTCGCTCATGACTCGTGAGACCTAAGTGAACGTAGTGCTATGATACCATGTTGTCACGACCCAAAATCCATTATAGGCCGTGATGGCGCCTAACACCGTTGTCACGCAAGCCAACAATAATTAATATAACTTAATATCTCATTTTAGTATATGAAATCACGATTTTCTTCAATTTAATAATAAAAAGTGGACTTTACAGAGTAAATAAAAATATTTTCACAATTTCAATACCAAACAACTCATAATCACCCCAAAACCCGGTGTCACAAGTGCATGAGCATCAACCATGAAGTAAAATAAAATACAACATCTGTCCAGAATATAAATTGGACAGGAAAAATAGAAATACTCTGAAGAAGACTCTGCTGGTTGCAGATCGTAATATAGAATGCAGCTCACCTAAGTCCCCGCAATAACCGCGCCTCTACCCCCACGAGGCCACTAGACATATATGTACCTGCACAGAAATGTACAGCAAGTGTAGTATGAGTACGTAAATCAACGCGTACCCAGTAAGTATCCCGTCTAACCTCAAAGAAGTAGTGCCGAGGTCGTATGGCCCGACCCAATATAATATTTAAACTATGCACTTCCGAGGGTCGAACGGCACAAACCATAGATGCATCTATCTGCTACCGAGGCGTTCGGCTCGCTCCACAAAAGATAAAACACATTAAACAACCAATTCAAGATTTATTAAGGGGCAAATATTCCAAGAATTTCAAATTATCATTTAACGGTCAAGTAAATGAAGTTTAACCTTTTTACAATTACCTTATCAAGTTTCTAAATATTTTAAATAATTAAATTAACGAGTAGGGCGCAAACATCGCAAGTACAATATGATATGGGTCCTAGACTACCCGGACATAAGCATAATAGTAGCTACGCACAGACTCTCGTCACCTCGTGCGTACGTAGCCCCCACAAATAGAAGCACATAATAATTTGATTCACCTATGGGGTTAATTCACTCTTACAAGGTTAGAGAGGAGACGTACCTCGCTCTGAAGTTCTATAACCAGCTCCAAAGCCTTTCCAACAACTCAAACTAATGCCCATTGCTCCAAAATTAGTCAATTAATGTGCAAATCCATAAATGTATACTCTAATATTCATTATAATTCAATTTATAAAAATTTCCAACTCCGCTCGAAAAGTCGATAAAATTACCCTCGGGCTCACGTGTCCGGATTTCGAAGATTTTCAAAGATATACATTACCCATAACCCCAGGAACTCAAATATATAATTTATTCTCAATTCAATGCCCAATTTTGTGGTCAAAATCCAAAAATATCAATTTCTAGGTTTTCTACCAAACCCCCAAATTTCTACTAATTTTCATGTATAAATCCATATACAACTCATATATTTAACTCACAATGTGCGGGAATTACTTACCTCATATTAGATGATGAAATCTCCTCTTCAAAAGCTCCAAATATTGCCCAATCAAAATGAAATATGAAGGAAATTGGGGCAAATCCCATCTTTAAAATGACACTGCCCATCACTGCCCTTCTTCGCGATCGCGGAAACAACCTCGCGATCGCGAAGGCCAAAAGCCATCCGCCCAGAAAAATCTTCTTCGCGTTCGTGTTACACACGACGCGTTCGCAAAGCCTTCCGCCCTTACTGCTTTGCAATCGCACACCCGGTCTCGCGTTCACGTAGGCCAAACAGCCTCAGGCCCAGATCCTCACTTTTTCTACGCGTTCGTGTAGGTCCATCAAGCCTTTCACCGCGTTCACGTCTTTCCCATCGTGTTCGTGATGGGCAAAATTCAGCAGCCCCCAAAAGTCTCCTTCACAAACGCATGAGTCTTTTCGCGTTCGCGAAAAAGGAAACTAGATAGTAGCAACGGACACCGATAACATTAAAATACATTTGAACCCAAACTTATGAAATTCTTCCAAAATGCTAACCTTCCATAATGAGCACCGAAATGATCCCAGGTCACCCAAAACTCGATCCGGACATACGCCAAATTCTGAAATCATCATATGAACCTATTGGAACCTTCGAATAATCGATTTCGAGGTCGTTTACTAAAAAATCAAACCTAAGTAAATTCCCCCAACTTAAAGCTTCTGAAATTGGAATTTGCTTTCCAAATCAACTCTGAACTTCCCGAAATTCAATTCCGACCACACGTCCAAGTCATAATACCTTAAGTGAAGCTACCCACAGCCTCAAACCGCCGATCGACGCGCTAGAGCTCAAAACAACCGATCGGTTCGTTACACATAGTAACGATGGATTTGTGCCTAGCTGCCAAAATCCAACTATTGAATAACTCGCACATATTATGCTCCACTACATCACACTTGCTACATTTTTTGAAGTATGCCCTACACTATGTCTCATTGTTGTATTTCAATATGTCTTGAACAATATCTATGTGATGACTCGATAGGCCATCTATAGTTTTAGACCTTAAATTTGAACTTCGAAGCCTCTGATAGCTCCTTTAAGCATTCCTTGATTTGCGTGCGCAGTCCGGATGTTTTTTTGGAAGGCTTTTATGTTAAAATTTGATAAATTTGAGTTGACTTCGGTCAATATTATAAGCAAATGGACCCAGATCTGTGTTTTGACAGTCCCTGTGGGTCCGTATCATTATTTTGGACTTGGGCGTATGCCCGAAATCGAATTCAAAGGTCCCTAGCTTGAGTTATCGCAATTTGTTGAAAATTTAAAGTTTAAAGGTTTAAAGAATTTATAAATTGGACTGATGTTTGACTTTATTGATACCGGGTCCGGATTTTGGTTCCAGAACTTGGTATAGGTCCATTACGATATTTATGACTTGTTTGTAAAATTTGGTGCAAAACGGAAGTGATTTGACGTGATTTAGACGTCCAGTTGTTAAAATAAATTTTCTAAAGATTTCTTGAAAATTTTATTTGATTTGGTGCCCGATTCGTAGTTCTAGGCGTTATTTTGGTATTTTGATTGCGCGAGTGAGTTCGTATCAGGTGTTTGGACTTGTGTTCATATTTAGTTTGGTTCCATGAGGGCTCGGGTGAGTTTTGAATAGCCTATGGACCTTTTGAACTTAGAAAGTTTGCTGGTTTTTCACTTATGATGGTTTCTGGTGCTTCCTTCTTCGCGGTCGCGAATATACTCCCACGATCACGAATATACTCCCGCGATCGCGAAGGGTAAAATAGGCTGGGGGAGATTTTGTTCTTTGCGAATACGAAACCTTGGTCACAGATGCAGAGCATTGGGGGCCTGCTCTACGCGAACGCGACCAGTCACACACGAACGCGGAGTGTTAGATAGGCTGGGTAGGGTAGTTGATATAACCCTATGCGAATGTGAGCCCAGTCTCACGAACGTGGAGGTGAGGCAGGCTAGACCTTCGCGAACGCGTGGAGTTACTCGCGATCACATAAGCCAATTAGTCCATGCTCTTTGCGAACGCGTCAGGTTTCACGCGAACGCGATGAACACCTAACGCCAGTGATTTAAAACAGTCCCAAAATGGGATTTCTTCCATTTTTCATAAACTCTTCATTAGAGCTCGGCCGAGAGGCGATTATGAAGGGAAAACTCACCACCAATTCATAGGTTTGTACACTTTAACTCATTTTCTTCTATTTCTAACATCACACATTAATTTCTAGCCCTAATCTTTGTTCTTCCATAGTAGAAAACTAGGGATTTAGGAAGAATTGAGGGCTTTTGCAAATTAGGGATTTAGACCTCAAATTGAGGTCGAATTCCGAAACTAAATACATAATCGAGTTCGGGGGTGAATGGGAAAATAGATTTTGGTCCGAACCTCAGGTTTTGACCAAGTGGGCCTGGGGTCGATTTTTGACCTTTTGGGGAACAATGTGGAAATCCTAAATTTATGTATTGTAATTGATTCCTTTAGCAATATTTGACATTATTGAGTCAATTGTGGTTAGATACGAGTAGTTTGGAGGCGGATTCTAAGGGAAAGGCTCTGGTAGAGCTTTGAGTCGACTTTTGGAGCGAGGTAAGTGTCGTGGTTAACCTTGACTCGAGGGATTAGGACTTGTTTGCCTATTTGCTACTTGTCTAAATGTAGGGTACAGCGTATATGTGAGGTGACGAGTACTTATGCGTTGTTGTTGGGGTTAAAGCATGCGGGTGGGACTTGTTCCTTGTAATTTATTTCTTTCTTTGATCTTAATATCCATGCTTAGACTAGTTAACTACTAAATTGATTGTTCTTTCCGCAGTTATGGACTATCTGTGATAATTGAGCATTGTTTATGAAGTAGATATTGGTATAATGGAACCATTGTTGACATAAGACTTGATCTTGCTTATTTTATCTCCATGTTGTTATATGTTAATTGTGTCATGGTAAGGGAGAGTGTTAATGCACAAAGGGTGATACCGTGTCGTATTTGAGTGTTAATGCACGAAGGGTGATGCAGTGCCATATTTGAGAGTTAATACACGAAGGGTGATGTCGTGTCGTATCTATTGTTCATGATAAAATTGAGAGTAAAAGCACGAAGGGTGATGTCGCGCCGTTATTACTGTTTCATAGTGAGGCTGAGAGTAAAAGCACGAAGGGTGATGCCGTGTAGTTTTATTCATTATGCTTGTTCATTTTATTGATTGGAGGTTTATTGACTGATTCTTGTTATTATTCCATGTTGTAATTACCGTATCGTGTACCGCTTTCGCATGTCCCCTCCCAATTGTACTTGTTAATTGTTTATTTGTTGTTATTTTGTACGTATATTTCTGTCTATACAGGTTTAATTACGTGGGTGTCTTGTCATATCCTCGTCACTACCTTGTCGAGGGTAGACTCGATAATTACGGAGTATATTGGGCCGGTTGTACTCATACTACACTCTGCACTTCTTGTGCAGATTTTGGTATTGGTACCAGCTGTCTGTGATGCGTATCAGCTCAGCTTGGCATTTGGAGACTCGAGGTAGATCTACTGGCGTCCGCGGACCTTGAAGTCCCCTTCCACCTCCCCTATTTACTGTTCTTTTCATTCAAGATAGCTATATTTACTTCAAACCCTATTTGTAGATATTCTAGAAGCTCGTGAAGTTATGACTCCAGATCCGGGTTGTACTTAGACATTATTGGTTTTATGTCATTTGTATTCCGTTTTAGTTTCTCTTCGACTTAATTGGTTTTACTTAATTGAATTGATTAAAAATTGGCTTAAAGATCTTCTAACGTTGGCTTGCTTAGCAAGTGAAATGTTAGGCGCCATCACGGCCCCAAAGGTGGAAATTCCAGGTCGTGACACTAGTCCACCTAGAATACGTCGAGCCATGATACTCACAGTTAACAACCATAAGCATATCAACATCAAACACATGAAGCGCGTGACCATAACTATGGAGATTTGGACAACACTATATACGCGAAACAGGAAGGCCATAACAAAGGCACAAGCAACCATTCAACACCCCAAGAGCAATCTCACTCGAATTTCGCTACAAAGCCCAAACATAATCGCATCGGTGTGCGGATAACCAACATATCACAACCCATCAGAGCATAAGAGAGTAACACATGAGACATATCAGATCACGAATGTGATCCACCCTAACCGACAACATTCCCCTCCATAATAATCGTGTTGAGTATATAAATCTGACCCCACTTAAAACACACGTCCTTATTAGACCTACTAGTAGCCTCCAAATTAATTCTGATCCTTTATAAGTAGGTAGATAGCCTCTGAAAAGCCCACATTAACATATCTATATTACATACCATCAGCTGCCAACATCTTAACATACCTTCACCATTCACAAATATGGAAAAATCTGCCTCGAGGACCCTCTTAGTCTTGAAATTCCTAGAATACTAAAATTTCCATATCCAATCACAACTACACTACTTAAATAACTGACAGATTCCTCACATACGGCCAGCCCACGAGAAGTACTTCTATAATTCTTTCATGCCACAAAGCAAAATCTAGACATCAACAGTCGATCAACAGGAGATTACCGTAATACCAGTCTGCATCCGCAAGTCGAAATGCAGTGCGCCTTCTGGTGTGCGCACCCTTCTTAGGTGGTATCAAATAATGCTAGAATTCTTCTAAACATATGATATCGTCCATGATGTCTAGAACTCGTCACCCTATTCAGGTGAAAATCATAACACGCAACACGTTCCTTATGGAGGTAGCAGACATTTGGCTCAAGTTGTGGTTGACACTATCAAGAACTCTTCGAGGCCAGTCTGCACATCACCAAGCCATCAGAAATGAACTTACCCAACTCAACCAAGCCATGCACGCCATCAAACCTAAGAGTATTGCCACAGAACGCTGGTGATGCATTACCACACCAAAAGACCAGTTACCTTTGTTGCTATGTTGACCCAACACCACCGAGCTGACCCATTTATTCTAATCCTCCATGACTTGTCTTCAGTTCAACACTTTCCCTTATTGGTACACAATGATCCTAATTCAAAGCTCACTGCGGAAGACCCTAGCACGAACCACGTCATCCGAAAACCCATAAATTGATGTATTTCTTCTAGAGCACCAAATAAAGCTACAACTAAGATACCCACTTTGAAGAGACCTTCTGTGAATCTGAAGATGTTTCTCTAACCTCTCTGATACTGGAACGTATATTTAGCAATGATATATATATACTGCAAGTTCAAGCACCATCCCATGAAAATCTCAGATCTTAGTCATGTACAATTCCTTGGAACCCCTCAACACTACATATATACCTCAGACCTAAGACTGACATGACACTTGCACATCTGATGATCCACATTACCAACCTTTATAAGCTCGTACAACACCAATCAGATACACGAACCAATTGCATCCCACACTTGAACAATTGAAGATCTACTAAGATCGAGAAAATGATCGAGCATCTATGGCCCCCTTGTAGCACATCCACATCATTACAAACTGTCGGAGCATAACTGATATCGAGCGCACAACATCATATACGAGTGCATGTAAATGGATATAAGATATATGCTTCAAGCTGAATCAATGCCGCACAATAAGGAATTAAAGGTGTGGTTCCTAATAGTTTTGTAGCCTCTCGAAGATAAGTACAGACGTCTCTGTACTAATCCGCAAGATTCTACTAAACTTGCTTATGACTCGTAGCACATATGAACCTAGAACTCCAATACCAACTTGTCATGACTCCAGTTTCCCACCATAGGATGTAGTGATGTCACCTAATCTCTAAGACTAGGTAAGCCTAACACATGCCGATTTAATAACATAATTGAACTATTTAATCATTTATCATAAACCATTAAATGACATACATAACTGCAAGCGTCCAATATTTATACATTTTCCAAAACCGATAGTACGGAGTCATAAGCACTACTAAAACACATTAAACTTTCTAAACACAATACTGTTTTGAATTACAATTTAACGGTAGGATAATGAAGTACGATGGTGACTCCGAGGCCTACGAACATCAAGCAGGTATACCTTGAAGACTCTTGTCGCGCATACACAACTCTCAACAACATAATCAAAATACTTGGATCTGCACAAATATATGCAGAAGCATAGTATGAGTACACCACAACGGTACCCACTATGTATCAAGCCTAACCTCGGTAGAGTAGTGACGAGGCCAGGTCAAGACGCCTACTAGACAAAGAAACCTATTCAAGATATACATAAGCTAACAATGGGAATAACATCAATGTAAGACCAACGACGGAAATATTATTGATTTACAACCAACAATGAAGTAATAGAAACATAAATGGCAGCGAGTAGTAAACGAGTAATAAAGAAACAACATAATCAGAACACCGATGAGATGTAATTGAATTCAAATAAGGAAAAACATGGATGACAACTCAAATAATCAAATCTCTCCCAACGCATGGACTTACAACAAGAATTACCCCCGAGGCACCTTACCTCATAAACCACAAGTCATGAACAACAATTTCCAAATCTTACACATATGGCACCTCGTGCCCACAATAATAATCATCTTTGCACGGCAAAGCCCACGTGCTACCATGTACTTTGCATACGTGATAAATATTAATTTAGATGAACGAAAGATATATTTAGACATCATAAAACATAATAACAATCTTGAATAAAGTAAGGTATCAAATGAAATAATGAGTCTACTTCAGAAATCAAGTAAAATAATATACAATTTGTACGTAACAGAGTGTAAGATGGGTTTAGGCTAGAAATCAAAACAATTGAGTAAAAGTATCATTTTAAAACAAAACAAAACATAAGCTAAATTAACGAATTAAATATAGAATTTGTTAAAGAAAAATATGATAACAATTTTAAGTAAGGTATACCTCTAACAGGGTGATGAGTACAATTTCAGAACCCAATTATAGTGAAAGTGCGACAACCATTTAGAAAAATAAGGCACCGAGTAAGATAACGAGTTCTATCTTAATAGGCACATAGAATAAATCATGTTAATAATTCTTTTATTTAAATCATTATGTTACCAACAACTTAACAGAATATGAAATAGTGACTCCACACAATGTAATTCACATTGACAATCAATTTACCAAGTTATAACGGAGGCATAGATTGGCATGTTAAAGAAACACAATAAATTACATAGAATGCATGAGTCGCACAAGAAACTACAATCATTCCAATACCAAGATAACAATCAAAATGCGGATAAATGATTGAAGGAAGAACAATGACCGTTCAAATCAACCAATTGTCCCAACATGGAATGTACAATGAAAATCACAACCGAGGTACCGCCTCATATTTACATTTCACAATTTGAATCAAAATCTTTCTTTATACCGCCGCATGAGCCTTACATTTGAAATAGGTTTTGAAAAAAGGTTTTCTCGAAATAGCTACATGCACTTTAGCCCACCTTATGATGCTGCGTGGCTTCGCGTAGTTCCCTTACATGCAACACACACATAAGTCCCACCTTATAATGTCGCATGCACATTAACCCCATGCCTTATACTGCCGCATGTGCGCCAATATCAGATCACAATAACAACTCGCACTACAAGTGCTCATATTTCATAATTTGCCAAAAAATAATAAAATCAATGTTTCCACAATATTAGCTTATGTCTCCACCACAACGGGTACAAGAATATCAACAACAACAATGAATGTAAAATGCCCAACAATGAAGATGTTTGAACAATAACAATTTCTTCTCAACATGATAGCATCCTTCACTACCTCAACAACAATAACTCAACAATGAGATAATGTATAACCACAATATTAAATAAAAATGACTCACAATGGAAGAGATAACGTATAACAATTACTTCAAATAGTGGAAATCAATAAGGAAAGAGATAACATGAACAATAACTTCAAGTAATAATAATCAAGAATAAAAGGGATAACACGAACAATAATTTCAAATAATGATAATTAACAATGAAGTGATAGCATGTAATAATAAAAGAGGCATCAAGTTCAACTAAGGCATGAGAGCAATTTATCAAGTAGGATGTTGAACAAGTTTTAAACAAGTCAATTAAGGCATGTACGGATAGACTCACACAAACAAGAATAGATTAACCAAGAGAATTTAGAACATGATATGGCATTTCAACTAAAGTATGGAAAATAGTCTAAGTATCCAAAACCGACAAAATATCACGTACAACTCATGTACCCACTCGTCACCTTCCGCACACGGCTTTCACATAGCACAAATGAATCAATCAATACCAATCCTAAGGGGTAGTTCCCCCACACAAAGTTAGGCAAGACACTTACCTCAACTAGGCCAACTCAACCCTTTGAAATATCTTTTCCCCTAAAATTCACCTCCACATGGCTCAAATCTAACCAAAATGACTTAATAATATCAAACAATGTAAGGGAAACCAATTGCAATAAATAAAGCTATGATCTTTATATTTTTTTCAAAATATCAACAAAATATCGACTTGGATTCCGAATCCAAGCTTACCCGAGCAAATCCCAAACCAATACAAGCTCACACGAATAAAAACCGACTCAATCGGAGTCAGATAGCTCAACCAATTCACCAAAATATTGCTCTTGGGTTGTCATAACCCAAGAGTCCAACCCACACTAGTTAGGTCTCATATCTTCCGAAATACTCCTCCAAAACTCGTCAAATTCAAGTATGTTGTTCTCCTAATATAGGAGAACAAAATCCCAAAAGGAATCGGAAAATAAACGTCACTAACTCATTTTTAATTTTTAAAATTTAGGACATAACCCTAGGTCTTGATTTAAAGAATTAATTGTATTTTCAATTAAAATCATGGATTAAAGCTTAAACCAAGGGAATGAATCAAATGAAAATACTTAGGTTATGGTTTAGACCTTACCCCATGGAATAAACCTACAGTACATCCTTGAATTCTCCCAATCCCAAATATTCAAGATGAGAAAAACTCTAACAACATTAACAGCCAAAAATGCCCAGATGTTGTGCCTCGTTTCTTATATTAAATGATCCTGAAACTTGCTTTTGATGCCTCCAATGGATTTCTTGTGCAATTCCAGTCGAGTTAGGCTTTTGAATAACTCCATTTGACCTTATAATGAAGGAGATATATTGGTTTCAATATGTGAAAATAGTGCAGATTTTTAAATACGAATTCAGTGGTAATTTCGTAATTAATCTAAAAAATCTAGCAACCCAATATTTAGTAAAATGACCATAACTTCCTCATACGATGTAGAAACTTGATTATTTCAGTTGCTATGATTCCAAAATTACCATACGAATATAATGGTTTAGTCGAAATATGAATCAAATGTCGTTTGCTCAATATGGTAACCTTTATGCTCAAATCGACGTCGAAACCGAAAATTATTACCATATAACCCAAACTTATCCAAATCTCATCGGAATTTAACAAAACTTTGTGGACATGTTCAAAATCATCATACAAACTTATTGGAATAATTAAAACCCAATTCCGAGTCCATTTACCCAAAAGTCAAACCTTAGTCAACTATTCCAACTTAAAGCTTCGAAAGCGAGAATCATTCTTGCAAATCAATCCTTAACCGCTTGAAAATCGAAACCAACCATACTCGCAAGTAATAATATATAATATGAAGCTACGCAAAGTCTCAAACCACTAAATGGAACTCTAAAGCTCAAAACGAACGGTCGGGTCGTTACATTCTCCCCCACTTAAATATACGTTCGTCCTCGAACGTGCCAAGAGTCATTCCAAAGCCATCAAATCACCATATAACCATGGGTGATCCCAAGTCACCCCAATCCATATAAGGCCGACAACACCACCTAACAGAGGATTCTTACTTCAACCTTAGTCCATAAACCTTAAAACCCAAATCTCCAGCATCCGAAACTCATTATATGACCCTATTCTTGCATCTATGCACCGTATAACTCTGAACAAGCTATATCAATCCATAACTATATCTCAAGATATAATCACATAATATACCACATAACTCAAATACTGATAGCAATAACTTCTGACCGCAATAGCTGCTTGATAACCAACCCGACACCGGTAACAAACCTCATATCAACTAAAACCTTGTTCTAAACCTTCGTACACTGCCAATGATGAAAGAAGCATATAGAAACTCATAACCACCCCATCAGATTAACAAGTCGTGGAGCACTCTTTCCTGATAAGAACCATAGAAAAAATCGAAGCCGACCAGTAAGACAATTCTTGCAAACATATATTAATCAAATCAGATGGCACTCATTTCAGGCCCAATAACCTCATCTAATCCAATACAAGCTACTCGGCCGACCTGTCACATAAATCCTACTTAGAGCCACATACCACACAATCCGTGCACCAACGAACAATAACTCAAATATATCCAATGATGGAAATGAAGAGACCACCCCGCTAGCTCAACAGATACCACCACGAAGCATAATGCTATCAATCCACCACAAAAGGGGAAACATAACACACGAAATAAGCACAAAGGATCATATCCTAGCATAACGCCGCTACGATGCATGACCTAATCTGACACTAGTCCACCTGGAATACGTCGAGCCATGATACTCACTATCAACAACCATAAGCATATCAACATCAAACACATGAAGCGTGTGACCATAACTATGGAGATATGGACAACACTATATATCTGAAACAGGAAGACCATAACCAAGGCACAATCAACCATTCAACATCCCAAGAGCAATCTCACTCGAATTCCGCTACAAAGCCCAAACATAACTGCATAGGTGTGTAGATAACCAACATATCACAACCCATCGCAGCATAGGAGAGTAACGCATGAGACAAATCAGAACACGAATGTGATCCACCCTAACCGATAACATACCCCTCCACAATAACTGTGGTGAGTAAATAAATCTGACCCGACTTAGAACACGCGTCCTTATTAGACCTACTAGTAGTCTCCAAATTAATTCTGATCCTTTAGAAGTAGGTAGATAGACTTTGAAAAACCCACATTAACATATCTATAGTACATACCGTCAGCTTCCAACCTCTTAACATACCTTCATCGTTCACAAATATGGAGCAATCTGCCTCAAGAACCCTCTTAATCTTCAAATCCCTAGAATACTAAAATCTCCATATACGATCACAACTACACTACTTAAATAACTGACGTATTCCTCACATACGGCCAATCCACAATAAGTACTTCCATAATTCTTTCGTGCCATAAAGCAAAATCCGGACATCAATTCTAGATTGACGATCAATTCACCAAGTTATAACAGAGGCACAAATTGGCATGTTATAAAGCAACACAATAAATCACATAGAATGCATGACTCACACAAGAAACCACAATCGTTCCAACACCAATATAACAACAAATAACCAAAAATAATCAAAATGCAGATGAATGATGCCGCGTGGCTTTACGTAGTTCCCTTACAAGCAACACACACATAAGTCTCACCTTATACTGTCGCATGCACATAAACCCCAAGCCTTATACCGCCGCATACGCGTCAATATCACATCACAATAACAACTCGCACTACAAGTGACCATATATCATAATTTTCCAACAATCAATAAAATCAATGTTTTCACAATATTAGCTTATGGCTCTACCACAGCGGGTACAACAATATCAACAACAACAATGAATATAAAATGCCCAACAAGGAAGATGTTTGAACAATAATAATTTTGCCTCAACATGATAACATCCTCTACAACCTCAACACCAATAACTCAACAATGAGCTAATGTATAACCACGATATTAAATAAAAATAATTCATAATGGAAGAGATAACATATAACAATAACTTCAAATAGTAGAAATCAACAAGGAAAGAGATAACATGAACAATAACTTAAAGTAATGATAATCAAGAATAAAGGGGATAACACGAACAATAACATCAAATAATAATAATTAACAAAGAAGAGATAGCATGTAATAATAAAAGAGGCATCAAGTTCAACTAAGGCATTAGAGCAATTTATCAAGTAGGATTTAGAACAAGTTTTAAACAACACAATTAAGGAATGTACGGATAGACTAACACAAACAAGAATAGATTAACTAAGAAAATTTAGAACATGATATGGCATTTTAACTAAAGCATGGAAAATAGTCTAAGTATCCTAAACCGGCAAAATACCACGTACAACCTGTGTACCCACCCGTCACCTTGCGTACACGGCTTTCACATAGCACAAATGAATCATTCAATACCAATCCTAAGGGGTATCCCCCCCCCCCAAAGTAAGGATAGACACTTATCTCAACTAGGACAACTCAACCCTCTGAAATAGCTTTTCCCCTAAAATTCACCTCCACACGGCTCAAATCTAACCAAAAATGACTTAATAATATCAAACAATGCAAGAGAAATCATTTACAACAAATAAAGCTATGGATTCTGAATCCAAGCTTACCTAGCGAAGCCCCAACCAATACAAGCTCATACGAATGAAATCTGACTCAATCGGAGTCCGATAGCTCAACCAATTCGCCAAAATATAGCTCTTGGTTGTTCAGAATCCAAGAGTCCAACCCACACTAGCTGGGTCCTATATCTCTCGAAATACTCTTCCAAAACTTGCCAAATTTGAATATGTTGTTCTCCTTATATAGGAGAACAAAACCCAAAAGGAATCGGTAAATAAATGCCTCTAACTCATTTTCAATTTTTAAAAATTAGAAAATAACCCTAGGTCTTGATTTAAAGAATTAAATGGGTTTTCAATTAAAATCATGGATTAAAGCTTAAACCAAGGGAATGAATCAAAGGGAAATACTTAGGTTATGGTTTAGACCCTACCCCATGAAAGAAACTTGAAGAACTTTCTTGAATTCTCCTAATCCCAAATTTTCTCGATAAGAAAACCTCCAACAACATTAATAGCCAAAAATACCTGAATATTCTACCTCGTTTCTTGTGCCAAATAATCTCGAAACTCGTTTTTGATGTCTCCAATGGAATTCGCATGAAATTTCAGTCGATCTAGGCTTTTGAATCACATCATTTGTCCGTATAATAAAAGAAATATGTTGGTTTCAATATTTGGAAATAGTGTAGATTTTTAAATACGAATTCAGTGGCAATTTCGTAATTAATTTAAACAAAATCTAGCAACCCAATTCTTAGTAAAATGACCATAAGTTCCTAGTATGATTTCAAACCTTGATGATTTCAGTTGCTATGGTTCCAAAATTATTATACGGATATAATGGTTTAGTCGAAACATGAATCAAAAGTCGTTTGCTCAATATGGTAACCTTTATACTCAAATCGATGTCAAAAACAATCACCATACAACCCAAAGTTCTCCAAAACTCATCAGAATTTAACCAAAATTTGTGGATATGTCCAAAATTATCATACAATCTTATTGGAATAATTAAAACCCGATTCCGTGTTCGTTTACCTAAAAGTCAAACCTTGGCCAACACTTCTAATTTAAAGCTTCTAAAACGAGAATTATTCTTCCAAATCAAATCCTGAGCCACTCAAAAACCGAAACCAACCATATACACAAGTCATAATACATAATATGAAGCTACTCAAAGTCTCAAACCACCAAATGGAACGCTAAAGCTCGAAATGACCGATCGGGTCATTACACTTAGCTCTATCATGCATGTCCCCAATTGCCCTAATGTAAGCAACCAGCACACCTTAAGCCTCCAAGCATCTCCAAAGAACATCTAGGAACCTTTTCATACGCTTTCTCTAGATCAATGAATACTATGTGCAAATCATTCGTCCTATCCCTGTACTGTTCACCAACCTCCTAATAAGGTGGATAACTTCTGTAGTAGAATGTCCCGGCATGAACCCGAACTGGTTGTCAGATATAGACACCATCCTCCTTACCCTCGCTTCTACCATCCTCTACCAAAACATTCATGGTATGACTTAGTAATTTGATACCCTTATAGTTATTGCAACTCTTAATATCACCTTTGTTCTTGTACAACAGAACCATCGTACTCCACCTCCACTTATCCGGCATCCTCTTCATCCGAAAAATAATATTAAACAACCTAGTCACCCACTCCAAACCTGCACTACCCACACACCTCCAAAATTCTACCTGGATCTCGTCTGGCACGATAGCTCTACCCCTGATCATCTTACGCATAGCCCCCATGACCTCCTCAACCTTGTTGCATCTATAGTACCTAAAGTCACGGTGACTCTCGGAATGCCCCAACTCGCCTAGTACAATATCTCGATCCCCTTCTTCATTCAGACGTTTATGAAAGTAAGGTTGCCATCTCCGCTTAATCTGGGCCTCTCCCATCAATACTCTACCATCCTCGTCATTGATGCACCTCACTTGGTCTAGATCTCGAGCCTCCCTCTCTCCCGTCTTGGCCAACCGGAATAATTTCTTCTCCTCGTCTTTTGACACTAGTTCCTCATACAAATGACCAAACACCGTAGTCTTAATCTTTGTGACCGCCAGCTTTGCCTCCCTTCTAGCTACCTTATACCTCTCTCTGTCCGCTCTCCCCTCTTCCTCGCATGTGCTCCCTACTAACTTTAGGTACGTCGCCTTCTTTGCTTCCACTTTACCTTGTACCACTGCTTCTACCACCAGTCACCTTATGCCCACCATAGTAACCCGTCGAGACTCCCAACACCTCTCTTGCCGCCACCCTTATACAATCCGCCATCGTCAACCATATAATGCTCGCATCCCCACTATCCTCCAAACTCCCACAATCGATAACCTCCTTCCAACTCCTGAGCTTTATTCTTAGTCAAGGCTCCCCACCTAATCCTCGGATGTCCTCATGAAGTCCTCTTCTTCCTCCTTGTTATGATACAAACGTCCGTCACTAAGAGCCTATGATGCGTTGCAAGGGTCTCACCCGGGATAACCTTGCAATCCTTGCACATACCTTTGTCATACCTCCTAAGGAGAAGATAGTCAATCTGAGTCTTTGCCATCGTAGTTTGAAAAGTAACCAAATGCCACTTCCTCTTTGGAAAAGTAGAGTTCAAAATCAACAGCTCAAATTCCTTAGCAAAATCCAACAAAGAAGTACCTCCTACGTTCATATCCCCAAAACTGAAGCCGTAATGCACCTTGCCATAGCCAAATGAAATCAACCCAATATGTCCATTAAAATCCCCTCATATAAATAACCTCTCAGCAGGCGGAATATTACGCACAATCTCATCCAACCCCTCCCAAAAGCGCCTCTTAACCTCCTCAACCAAACCCGTTTGTGGCGTATAAGCGCTAACGACATTTAGGTTGCACTCTCTAACCACTAACCTAATAGACATCAACCTATCATACTTACAGATTCTCTAAGTTCTATATCCACCAAAATACTTAAACCATTCTTACCCTTTAGGACTCCAAAGTAACACAGCTTATACCCGTCTACATCTGTAATGACCCAGCCGGTCGTTTTAAGTGTATTAGCCTCGATACCCTATTTACTGCCTCCTTTATGTTATATTGTAGTTAAGTGACTTGCCGAGGGTTTTGGTTTTGGTTTCGAGTGAGTTCCGGAGTGAAATGGGACACATAGTCACGAAGTTAGAAGGTTAAGTTGTAGGAGTTGATCATAGTTTGAATTGTGTGAAGACAACTCCTAAATGGAGTTTTTATGGTTCCAATAGCTTTGTATGTTGATTTGGAGGTCCGTACATCGTTTCGGCGTGATTTGGCGAAAGTTGGAAATTGGAGGAATTTGAAAAGTTTGACCGGGAGTGGACTTTATTGATATCAGGGTCGGATCCTAATTTTGAAAATTGGAATAGGTCTGTAATGTCGTTTATGACTTGTGTGCAAAATTTGGTATCAATCGGAGTTGTTTTGGTATGAATCAACACTGGTTTCGGAATTTGGACGTTCACAATTGCTTAAGTTTGAATTTGGGTTGCGATTCGTATAATTCATGTTGTTTGATATGATTTTTGGCCTCAAGTAGGTCCGTTACATATTTTGGGACTAATTGGTATATTCGGATGAAGTCTGGGGGGCCCGGGTGTGAATCAGATTGAAATCAGATCATTTTTGTACTTAATGTTCTGCTGAAGTTGGGTTGTTCTGGTGTCATCGCACCTGTAGAGGGATTGACCGTAGGTGAGGGCTCGTAAAAGCGGGTTGGGGAGCGCAGGTACGAAAATGGCCTAGCCTAGCTGGGTTCGTAGGTGTGAGGAGTGGACCGCATCTGCGCGTCCACAAGTGCGGAGATGTGGTCGCAGATGCGGAAGAGGGGCGGCTGGTCGTCCTTCGCAGAAGCAGAGAAATATTTTGCCGGTGCGAGCAATGGTCCGCAGAAGCAGAATTTTGGGACTTAAGTGTTTTCCGCGCCTGCGATCGTTTTTCCACAGGTGAGGCGTCGCGAAGTGACCCATAGGCTGCAGAAGTGGAAGTCGCTGGGCAGAAAAGGGGAATACGAGAGTTTGATTTCATAATTCATTTTGGGACTTTGAGAGCTCGATTTAAGGCGTAATTCGAGGGATTTTCAAAGGAATTGTTAGGGTAAGAGTTCTTGACTCGATTTTGGTTAAATTATACTAATCTATCATTATTATTATCATGTAATTAAGGATTTGAGTTTAAATAATTGGGGAAAGAGTGTAGAAGTTCTTAGACTATTCTTTTTGAGTTTTGAAAGGCGAAATGAGATCGGATTTGAATAATTCATGTATTTTTGGACTCGATATCGAATGGGAGTTCGGTTTTTATAATTTTGGTCGGGTTTCGAGGCACGTGCCCAGGTTGACTTTTTGGGGCGATTATTCAATTCTTTGCTAAGGTCATAATTTAATTATTTAAATTAGTTTCCTATAATTATATTTATAGTATGAAATTGTTTTGGCTAGATTTGAGCTGTTCGGAGTTGGAAAATCAAAGGAAGGGCCTTCTAATTAATTGATTTAGCGTGGTTTGAGGTAAGTGACTTGTCTAACCTTGTGTGGGGGAAATTCCCCTTAGGATTTGGTTTGTTGTGATAATTGTGATATGTGGAGGCCGTGTACGCAAGGTGACAAGTGCATACACGGGCTAAATATTGAGATCTCGATTTTAGCTACATAGTTTCCTTTTCATGCTTTAATTGAGTTACTTTAGCATGTTATAGTCACCATGTTTAGTCTAATTTCACATGTCTACTTATCTTATCTCTTATTTGCAACTTGTATTACATATTTAGTTCAGTTACTTGCTTTCTTAATTCCGTATTCATTATTTAACTGTGGGATTCTTTACTTGAAATTTGCTATCCTTGAAATATCTTGCTGTTGAGTTTGGTGTTGAGTTGCAAAGGCCGTGGTTTCTATTGAGGCAAAGTGTAAGTTGTGAAATATAGTTTTATTGAGTTGTTATGTTTTGGCATGTGTGTTATTGTTGAGAGAATTGGTTGGTTGTTTGCACGAGGTTTCTGTTGTGTTGTTGTTACTATTTACACGAGGTTTTTGCCACGTTGTTGTTACTATTGATACGTATGTGGTGGCATAAAGTCTGGGTGTTGAAACACATGCAGTGAGATAAGGTGGGCTTGATACGCGTGGCTAGTAGGGAATTACTAGATGCCATGCAGTGTGATAAGGTGGGCTACAACGTGGGGTGTTATTTTGGGTAAAATGATATTCAAAACTAAATGTAAAGGCTCTCGCGGTGATATAAGGAAAGACTGTGAGTTACTTTTATGATTTCGGACTACGAAGCGGTACCTCGGTAGGCCCCCCCGTTGATCTTCTCTATTTGCTGTATTTGTTTGGTTATTGTTTCCTTAACATGTAAAATCCTTATTTTCCTTTGGTGTTGTATTAAATGCCTTGATTCCATGTTGTTAACTTTTTGTAGATTCTTTTTTTTTTTCACTTTCTTTGTCATTATCATTATATTCTTATGTCTTCTATCTTATTTTCTTATTATCTCCATTAGAGCCTTGACCTGACCTCGTCACTACTCTACTAAGGTTAGGCTTGGCACTTACTGGGTACCGTTGTGGTGTACTCATACTATGCTTCTACATATATTTGTGCAGATCCAGGTACATCTTATCAGTCCCGGTACTAGCAGGCTGAGCTTGATTTGGGAGACTTCAAGGTACACATGCCCGCGTCCGCAGGCCTCGGAGTCCCCTTCTATCTTGTTCATCCTTATTTCATTCTACTTTTATAGACAATGATGTATAGGATTGTTTAGCACTGTACTTAGATCTTGTGACTTATATCTCACTAGGTTTTGGGAAGTGAATGTATTTAGTTTACAGATTTTATTTATGAAATTGTTGGAGTTTTGAAATTCTAAGCTTTTATTTAATGTTTATGCAGCCGATACGACATTATACGGAGGGAATTTGGGGTCGTGACAGCATCCCTCACCTTCGATCCTACCCACCTAGTCTCCTGGACACACGCTATATTAACCTTCATCTTCTGGAGGATTTTCGCCAGCTCTATAGACTTACCCGTCAATGTACCTATGTTCTATGACCCAATCCTCAACCTATAGGCTCCCTTGTGCTCCTTGCCTCCCGTCCCGCCCCCTGACCCCTGCCCCACCCCCGCCCCACTCCCTGACCCCCGAGGACATGACCTTACTCTACCATCGAGACTACAACCATTATACCTACAACAAAATAAGGAGAATCACTAACACACAATAGGCAAACAGATCAAACTAGGAGAAAACAAGTTGTAACTACAAGCACGCTAATTGTATACTTTAAACTAATACAAACTAAAAAGGCAACAATATAATTAACACAAGAAAGAGAAAACAGGAAAGCGGAAGGTACCAACTCTCGAGAATAGAACCTAAAAATTTTCTTGGTGTACACAACATTGTTGCGACACATGGCGCGTTTACGTCCAACTTTCCACCGCCCCTTACTGATACTCGCCTAGCTGCTCTTCTATGCTTACGTGTGCGCTTCTCGCTCGTCTCCACTAGCCACTGCGCATTACCTGAAAGACACACAGAATACCCAAGAGCCAAACAAGGTGGTTGTCTCCGTTACCAATGGTAGAGCCCCAACAAAAGCAAAGAAGAGAAAAATAAGAGAAAACTAGAGGGAAAAAAATGTTGGGGGAGGGGGGGGTAATTTCCGAATAGTCTAACATGCAAGTACAAAGAAGAGGAAAAGAAGTAAATAAAAGGAGAGGGACAAACAAGGAGGGGACTGCAGCCGCCGGATTGGAGGTCATCAACGGGACAACAGTCGTCGAAGTAAACAACTACTGCGAATATTGGGGGTGAAGAGGAGGGGAGAACGAAGGAGGAAGAAAGAAAGAAGGGAGAGAAATGAGTGGTATAAGAGAGAGGAGTGAGAGAGGTGAAGGGGAAGTCGAAAATCATACCTTGTTGTTGTCGTCGGCACTGGTAGGGTTCCGGTAGAAGATGACCGTTGGGGTTGGGGTTGGGGTTGGGGTTAGTGTCGTAGAGAGGGAGAGAGAGAGAGAGAGTCGGGGAGTGCAACTTTCGTGTTCTTGCACATCAGAATTGCATCCAATTTTTATTAAAGTGCAAATATTTAATTTCAACTAACAATATTAAAATAGGATCGGATCAAGTAATAATTAAATTACAAATACCAAAAAACTGAAATGTTAAAAAACAAAATTTCAATGATTTTAAGTTTTATGAACAATGGTATAAAACAATATTTACAGTATCAAAACACTTATAAGGTAATAGAAATTAAGTTCCTATGATAATAATTAATTAATATTAATAATTTGATAAAAGTAATAGATACTAATTAACTTAAATTTAAATAACACTGATAATATTAAAAAAATTAACGTCGTGACTATATACAAGTGAAATCATTTTTTTTCAATATAAGAGCTTGTTTGATCAAGCTTCTAAAAGGTCAAAAGTATTTTTTTTTTTTGCCAAAAAAATATTTATTTAAAAATATAAGGTGTTTGGCCAAAACAGAGAAGTGCTTTTAAGCACCAGCGAAAATAATTTTTCTGCTCCTTGGAAGAAGTTAGAATTCTTTTCTTCGTCTCCTGTTACTCTTTGAAATAATAAGGCTAATCACCAAATCCAAGCACTTTTTTGGTAAGGCATGATTTTTTTTATGATCTCCACTTTGTAGCTTTATTTATATATTTTCTTTGCGTGCATGCATATAATATAGTTGACATAATGCAATACTACCTAGTTTATTTTTCTCAAAAATTGATAGTATTTTTTATATAATGTAACTTGTAAGAACATGTGTTCCTACTAATATTATTGTTTTTATATACTTATATTATATATTGATTAAAATATTAATATATATTACTTTATGTTTTATGCTTTAATATAATTACATAAAAATAAAAAAATTAATTAAATTCCTTCATAATAAATATATAAGATATCTCTTTTTAAATACTACTAATGTAAACTAATCTTTATTGTCCTTTATCATAATTTAATACTCAAAAGTACTTTTTTGAAAGAGATTGGTCAAATACAATTCACTTATTAAATATCGCAAAAATACTTCTCAAATGAATTGATCAAATACAAACTGCTAATCTCTAAAAAATAACTTTTTAAATTTTTTAAAAATAAATAGTTTTTTCAGCTTGGCCAAACTATGGCCAAACGGGTCTAAGCAGGGGAAGTAGCAAATCTAGGAAACAAAAGAGAGTGGGTCGAAACCTGACTGTCAAATCTACATATTCTCTCTCTCTCCCTCTGAAGATTCGATTCAGTCGCCGATCATTATTCTTCTCTGCTGTTTCAATCTCTTTCCTTTGCCTCTCTCTACCACAATAATGTTCTCAGATATTACGTTCTAGGTACGTGAAAATTGAAATTATATATAACTTTTTGTCTCTTTAAACACCATTATTATTTGGTATTTACACGTTTTCTTTTTTCTTGGTGGCTTGTGAGAAAAGAACTTACAAATATAAACAAATAATTCTTGTTTACTTTTGGAAGTTTTCTGAGTTTCCAAGATTTTAGATTAGTTAAATTTGTCATAAGCTTGAAAGTATTGATATTTATAACTTCTGGTACACTGGACTTTTTTCTATGTTCTTGTTCTTGGGAAAATTTCTAATGTAGCTTGAGACTCTGAGTACAACTCTTTCTCCCTTTTTTTTTTTTCTTCTTGTGTGTTGGGCGTGGGTTTATCTGATATCTACCTTTTTCTTTATACTTTTTGTGGGAATTTTATGCTTTTGCAACTGTAAAAAGACTTGTCTGTAAAGTTTTCAACTTTGAATTCCTTGTCTCTGCTTAATGATTTCTTAATTCTCTCTGATAATAGAAATGTTTTTTCCTTTTCTTTTTTTTTTCCTTTTGCTTTTCTTTTTTCAACCCAGCTTTTCAAGTTTTCTTATGCAGCTGCTCTTGTCCCCCCCCCCCCCCGGGTGATGATAAATTTCTGTGCATTTCTTGATTGGCAAATGGTGTCTTGAAAGGCTACTCATATGAGAATTACAGCCAAATCTGAACTGCAAAAAGTTGAGTGGTCATCTTTTTTCTAATAACATTGTCTGAAACAGTTTGTGTCGCACGTCGATTATATCATTGGTTAGTTGCGAGTCCAGTAGTTCTCCCCCTTTTAAATTTTGATTGTGAATAGAGATATAAATTCCGGCATGCTTTTTAAAATGGTTTAAGAATATTACTCGTTATACTATTGAGTTATCTATACCCCTGCAGTCATACTTTGGATTCAAATATACCCCTCATTTAAATGGATGGACACGTGTCATCGTCCTATTGGCCAATTCTAAATAGCTCATAATTAATTAAAAAGATATATTATTTGGTACCCGAAAAGTAATTTTCTAAAGCAATTTTGTTTTTTGTAAAAACGAAAAAAAACGGCAATATTTGTTTTCCAGTTTTTACAAAAAAACTGTTTTAAAAAAAACTGAAAAATATTTTCTAAAATAATATTTTTGTAAAAACTAAAAAAAACAGAAAAATAATTTTCTAAAGCAATTAAAAACTGAAAAAAAACATAAAAAATTTTAAATAAAAACTGAAAAAAAGAAAATATTTGTTTTTCAGTTTTTATAAAAATATTGCTTTAGAAAATTGCTTTGTAGTTTTTTTTTTAGTTTTTACAAAACAAATTGCTTTAGAAATTATTTTTCAGTTTTTTTAAAAATAGTTTTTTGTAAAAACTAGAAAAACAAATATTGTCGTGTTTTCCGATTTTAGTAAAAAAATAATTCAGTTTTTAATTGCTTTAGAAAATTACTTTTCAGTTTTATTTTTCAGTTTTTATAAAAATATTATTTTAGAAAATATTTTTCATTTTTTTTTAAAACAGTTTTTTTGTAAAAACTGGAAAAACAATATTGCCGTTTTTTTCAGTTTTTACAAAAAATAAAATTGCTTTAGAAAATTGCTTTTCGAGTATCAAATAATATGTCTTTTTAATTAACTATGAGCTATTTAGAATTGGCCAACAGGACGATGACACGTGTCCATCCATTTAAATGAGAGATATATTTGAACCTAAAGTATGACTGCAGGGGTATTCACGTAGAGGAGTATGGGGTACGTGAACCCATGCACCCCTAATTTGTGTATTGCACTGGTATTTTTCTGGTAAAATACTTATATTTTTATGTGGGAACCCATGCTCAAAAGAGCATTTAGTGTAGTGGTTGCATAATGCTCCTTTGATTGACCCTAGATCAAATCCACGCCCTATCTTTTAATTGAAAGCCAGTTTTCTATTTCTTTTTTTTCTTCTTTCTTTTCTATGCCTGATCTTTCTTTTTTGTTTCAGTTGAAATCCCACACCGTATCTTTCTTTTCTGTTTCTTTTTTCTTCCCTTTGTTCTTTCTCTATTTTGGTTCACTCTTTTACCTATCTTTGGATTAAATTCTTATATTTTTTTTTGTTGGCTTTCATTTCCTTTTTCTTCTTTTGTTTTTGGTTCAATCTTTGAGTTTCAAAACTCTAAAAAGGTCTAAGTGGGCGTTTGGACATAAAGAATTGTAAAATTCTAAAAAAAGGTAAAATTGTTTTTCAAGTGAAAATGATATTTGAAAATTAGAATTGTGTTTGGATATAAATATAATTTTGGGTTGTTTATGAATTTTTGTGAGTGATCTGAGTGAAAATTTTGAAAAACAGCTTTTTGGAGGTTTTTAAATTTTATAAAAATTCCAAAATTTATCTTCAAGTGAAAATTGGAAATTTTATAACCAAACACTGATTTCGAAAAAAAGTAAAAAAATTTTGAAAAAAATAAAAAAATTCTTATGTCCAAACAGGCTATAAGTTAGTTTGAATTTTTTCAATTTCAAATTCTCTTTCTTCATTTTCCATTCTCTTTTCGAATAGCTTTTTAGTTTTATTATATAGAGCTAAGTATTTGTAACTATATCGCTATGATATTATTCTCCAGGGTAGGGAAACTATCATTGATATTCTAAAAGAGAATGGAAAAGGTTTGTAACTATATCGCTATGATATTATTCTCCAAGGTAGGAAAACTATCATTGATTTTTGTCAACGAAATGATGCGTTTTTGTAATAATAATATTGATTGTAGTTTACTTATTAAGCTATTGTCATGGCAACATTTTAGAGAATCAAATCAATTAATAGTGCACCCATTCTCCTAAAATTCGGGACACGCCTCTGCTTCAGGTCATTTAGCTAGGTATAGAATACACACTAAAAGGTTCTCTTTATGGAAATGGGATCTGCTTTTCTTGACATCTCATTATACCTCATACAATATTAGGTAAATAATAATGGTATTAATTAATAATTGTATACTCCATGTTTGTTACATGATCAAAGAAACAACCTATGAGGAGGGGCAAGTCATAATTTCAAGTTCAGATGTTGTCTCTCTCCCATGTACAATTTGTCTTTAAACAATTCAAAATACCTTATCTAGTTTTGTCTCTGCCTTTTCCTTAATACCATAGAGTCAAGTACACATGGGAAGATATGATGGGGTTTCCTTACAAGTATTATAAAAATTCCAAGAAATTGTCTCTACTACTTTTCCTCATTATTGTCTTGTGTTTTCCTTTTCCTTGAAAGGGGCCAGATTCTTTCTTCACCAACATAGAGATAGAGAAAAATGGAAGGGGATTATACTGTTAATGGTGGTAGAGAGATAGATGGCAAAGTTATGAAGACATTTCAAAAGAGCTTTGTTCAAGTTCAGAACATATTGGACCAGAACAGGCTGCTAATCAATGAGATTAATCAGAACCATGAGTCCAAAATCCCTGACAATTTGAGCAGGAATGTTGGTTTAATTAGAGAACTCAACAACAACATCAGGAGAGTGGTTGACTTATATGCACATCTTTCAGGTAATTTCAACAAATCAATGGATGTTTCAACTGCTACACACAAAAGGGGTAGGCCTGTTTAAACCTCAGACCTTTCTTTTTCTTCTCTGATGTTGTAGAGAAGATGAATTATTAGATTGTATTATAAACTCTTTAGTACCTACCTCCCCATTTTACAAGAGAAAATAATGACACCCAAATTCTGTTAATGTGTACCTCCAGATCTAATTGAAAGAAGAATGTCTATATCTTCTAGTCTTTCTGCCTTTCTGGGTATATTCTTGATTATGTCCATAGTTCAAAGTCAACTGACCATAAATAGTTTGCGATTGAGGAGTAGTTGTTATTGTTGTTCTTAAGCCTAATGATATATTGATATTTGATTTGGGTCTTTAGTGTCTTTACAGACTTTCTCTACCACTCTCATTTAATGGAATTTCTTCCTTCATTTCTGCTCAAAGTTTCTTTTCCATATTACCCCAGTTGTGAGAAGTGGAAGTTGTAGTGGCTGGCACTGCTTCTCTATTTCTAAAACATATGATATTCAAAAGTCACAAGCTCGATTAATCTAGATTCGCACTCACGTGTAGGTCTATTAAAGGTGTAAAGTGTTCCTTACCAAGATGTTCTCCATCAAGGATGGTAAGAAATCAAAGTTCCTCTTACAAAAAAAAAGAAAAAATGAAAAAGTTTCAAACTGTTGATGATTTGTATGTGGAGAACTGAGCAGAGTGAAGGAGATGCATCGAAATTCTTTGGGATGAAAAGCAGCTTTAGATTACGTCTTTTTATTTCCCAATCACACAGCACTACAATGAATCTCAAACAGGAAATGATGGGTCTTTTGACCAAAATTTCAGTAAAACTTTCCCCCATTTGTTTAAGTTTATTGTTTGTTCCATCCAATGATATTATCTTGGAGAGCATTGATAGGGAAAGACATAGATAATAAATTTATGGGATGAAATAAATAAATAAAAAGCAGCTTGGAAGTTAGTTTAAAGTTTAGAGCACTAGAGTTCCAAGAGAAAGACAGATTATATTATATGAACTGACAAGGGCCCCTGGGCCCTCCTTTTAGATGGAACTCAACTTCTACATGCTTATCACCAACTCTAAGGGTGGTCTTATTGTTTAATGTGTTGTTTTAATTTTGAGATTATCAATTTTACTATTTTATCTTGGGATTATTATTTCACCTTCTAGTAAGTATAAATTATCTCAGTACTATTTTAATTATGAGATAATTTATCCCAGGATTAGTAACCAAACAAAGTATTACAAAATTTTTATCCAAAAATTATTTTTGCTTATCAATCATACCAAATGACCCCTAAGGAGTCGCTCGGTTGAGCAACAATTTATGCACGAATTATAATGCAAGAATTAGTTATGCAAAAAATAAAATTTATCGAACATTTGGTTCTTTATTCTAAAAATAGAATATAAAGGGTATGATGATGGTTTTGAGGAAAAGCATAAAGAGAGATTTTACTTTTTAGTTTTAATTCATGTATAACTTAATCCATGTATTGTTATACCAAGTTATATTAGGTATAAACTAATATACCAATTGAGGTATGGAAGTTTTAACGTACAAACCGAATAATATATAAAGCAACCAAATTTATACCATGATTATATTATGTTATACCTCAAACCAAACGAACACCAAGTTTCTTTCTATTTGTGTTACATTTCGTTATCTCTTTCCTTTGGTATGTACATTCGTAACGGATCCAACCATGGTTCATCGGTTCAATAAAATCTGATGTTTTAAACTCGAACTTTTATATGCATATGAAAAAACAAACATAAATAGAGTTAAATATGTGCAAATTCAATTATGTGACTCATAATGCGGATGTATACGTGAGACTTGATGCACAATATGAAGATTAGGAATGAAGATATTCGGGACAAGGTGGGCGTGACTCTCGTGGAGGACAAGATGCGGGAAGCGAGACTTAGATGGTTCAGATATTTGAAGAGGAGGGACAGAGATGCCCCCGTAAGGAGGTGTGAGAGATTGGAATCGCTGGGTCTGATGAGAGGTAGAGTTAAGCAAAAGAAGTACTGCGTGGAGGTGATTAGGCAGGACATGACGCTGCTTCAGTTTATCGAGAACATGACCCTTGATAGGAGGGTGTAGAGGTCGAAAATTAGAATAGAGAGGTAATAGATAGTCATGAGCCATGTATTTTCTATTTTAGATTTCAATTCCTACTTCCCTTTTCTCTTGCTTAGATTTTCTTGTTATCTTGTTGACGTTACTTTATGTTATCTTGTTAACGTTACTTTATGTTATCTTGTATTTATTGCATGTTGTTATCTTGTTCTGCTTCTTTTTGCATCTTTTCTTGAGCCTAGGGTCTATCGAAAATAATCTCTATCTTCTCAACGTAGGGGTAAGGTCTGCATATACACTATCCTCCCCAGACCTCACTTGTGGGATTACACTGGATCTACTATTGTAGTTGTAAATAGAGTTAATATAGGTGAAATAGCCTAAATGGAACCTCTACTTGTTTCAGTTTGTCATGCCGGTCCCCGTACTTATGATTTTGCTAAGTGAACACTTACACTCATTCAAACCCTGTGTAATAAACACTTACGACTAGAGGTTGCGGGTATGTGTAATATAGTCTCCTACACGTAGGACTTCACCTTATTATTAGTGCCGCATAGGAAAAGAAAAGATAGAAAAATAGCACTTAACCCCAAACCCAATATTTTCCTCCATTTTACATTTTGCCGATTAGATTAGGGCTTGAAAAATCTCGAACCTTTTCCATCTGCCTCTCTTCTCCGTCATCGTTGCCAGCATATGCAATCATCAATTGTGTCATCTAAATTTCTGGTGTAAGTTCCTTCATCTGTTCTTGAATCATTTGTCTTATTGATCTTCATTTCCCTCTTTGATTTAGGGTTTTTAGGAGAAGGCTGTATTAAATCATATTTTTTGTTTAATTTATTGAATATATGGGGCTTTTATTGTGTTTCGTTACCTTTTGAAGTGTAAAACTCTTTGATTTAGTGTCATGCATGTAATGCCATATTTGGTTTTTTTTAAGCAACTATACCACTCGGCAGCACTTACCTAGTGGCTAATATATAAATAAAATCCCAAAATGGGTCCAAAGCTTACAAGATGTCCTAACCAAAATAGAAGTTACATGAAGCTACTAGCTATTAAAAAGATAGAAAAGCTAAAATCCAATGAACTAGCTATTACAATATAATAAGTTGAATGCTTCCTTCTCCTATCAGTGTATGTGAATCCAATTGTCATTGGAAAATACCAAGCACCACCTATCAAGCTCTCACCAGGCGCCAGGGTATACTGTCCATAGGCTAAAATGAATTCTAAACATCTCCACCACAGAGTTGAAGCCAACATAGTCCTCCAAGTGTAGCTACTATATGATCTCCATATGCAGTGAACTGATTTTGTCCAAGTATTAATCATGTGCTCACTCATCAAAATAAATGTGTAGAAGAGGAGCCTGGCTTTAGGCAGGCTTTACAAGGCAAAAGCCAGGCTTGAGCTGGCTTTAGGCAGGCTTTGCAAGGCAAAAGCCTGGCATGAGCTGGCTTTAGGCCGGCTTTACAAAGCAAAAGCCAGGAATGAGCTGGCTTTAAGCAGGCTTTGCAAGGCAAAGGCCAGGCTTTGAAACTGTGCCTTTTTGTGATCTTGTAAGCTCAGATCCTTCCCTACTAGAACCTTTAATGTAGACATCATTCTAAATATTGCTAAACCATCCTCAGATTGAGCATGAAAGCATGCTAATACCACTGAGAAATGATTCAACAATCTCTAGAAATACCATATGATAGGTTCAGCATTTTCCTTAACATTTAGACATATCAGAAGTAGGATAAATTATACCATCCAACACCTACTTATCGTATTTTTTCTGTACACTATCAAAGCACCCCCAGAATGAGCATGAGACCATGCTAATACTATTGGAAAGTACCTTAATAGTATACTGAATGAGACAAAGAAACATGCAGGTTCGTGCAGAGTCCAATTCTGTGAAGCCATCAGTCTGGGGTTCTTCTCTTTGCTATCCTAACCCTAAGTTTAGGTGATTGAGATTTTTCTAGATTGATCAACCTCCTCCCTGCACTAGGCAGTTCAGAGAATGAATGAAACATAAATGTACCTACAAAAAAAACTCAATGTTAGCTATAAAATCTGCCACTGAGTTGCCTTCTCTGAACACATGTTGAAAACCACATTGAAGTTGTCCTTCATCTCTATAATTTTCTTCACATCTTGTGCAATTACACAAGGAGGATCCCATTCCCCTTCTATCACCTTCTTCATCACCAACGAATCAGTTTCTAATATGACAGGGTGAAGATCATGCTCCACACAGTATTCCAACCCTTGAAGAATAGCCTTAGCTTCAGCTACCACATTAGTTGTCACTCCCAGGTCTACTGCCTAGCATATACCACATCACCTTTATCATCCCTCACACAAAAGCCTAGGGAGCTAGGTCCAGGATTGCCCTTTGAGGCTCCATCATTATTATATTTGTACCAACCATGAAAAGGAAGCTGCCACATTACTCTTGTAGTGATCAATATAGGTTTATATCCTTCAAATTATTGAATCATGTATGGCCATAACATTGGAATATTAGGCATCCAAGCATACCTCACCCTTGCCAGTTGATACAATGTCCTATTTATCTCATGAATCACCCTATTTGTGGACACTAAACTCCCATGTTTACCTGCATTTCTTCTCTTCCAAAACTCCCAAGTGATGATAGCTGGTACTGCTTGAAATAATGACTTTAATTCTGGACAACACTGAGCATACCACCAATGCCTAATAACCTGCTTCAATTGAATCAATGGCACAGTAATTCCAGCAGCCCCCATGAACAAGTTCCATACCTTAGAGGCAGTAGGACTTGTGACAAATATATGCTGAATGGATTCCTCTTGGGAATGCTGACAACACCAACACCTAGACATCACCATTTGCCCTTGCCTTCTCCATATGTCATCAGTGGCTATTCTTTGCCTCAACAATCTTCACAAGAACAAGGATATCTTGAAAGGAAAACTTTTAATCCACATTAACTTGAATTCCTAATTAGGATCAGCCCTATGCCTTAATATTTGCCAAGCACTGCTAACACTGAACTTGCCTGAAGGAGTTGGCATCCAGTATGGGATATCGGACTAACACTGAACTTGCCTGAAGGAGTTGGCATCCAGTATGGCCTATCCCAATATCCCTCACTTCCTTCATATTGCACATTTAGCCTTATATGTTCTGCAATTTCCTCATTGAAAGTTTGATCTAGCAGCTGAACATCCCATGCTTCCCCTTGCCGCAGTTTTGCCATCTCCTGAAGATCTTCATTAATTTGAAAGTCTTCAGGTAATACGTGATAAAGTACACTTAATCCAGTCCAATTTTCATGCAAATATTAGTGGTTTCACTCTTCAATTCCCATACGATCTCATGTTCTACTTCTTCCCTAGCATTCAGCATTTGTCTCCAAACATGAGACCCTTCCCTAAAATACACCACTGTTGGTAGCTCCTTCTTGCAATAATTATTCTACATGAAATTAGACCACAAAGATTTTGTGGTCCTAAACCTCCACCATAGTTTAGCAAACAGTGCCCTTGAGACATCATGTAAGGACCTAAAACCTAGGCCCCCTTCCTCTGTAGGAAGGCAAAGATTTTTCCATGAAGCCCAGTATCTTCTTCTCCCTTCTTCCTTTGTGCTCCAAAAGAACCTAGCAAAAATCTTATGTAGATGCTCCAGGATGTTGTTTGGTGGATCAAGGACTGATAACATGTGAACTGGCATACTTTGCAACACACTAGAGATGAGTGTTGCCTTTCCTCCAAATGACAGCAGCTTTTCTTTCCATGAATACAATTTAGCCTTCACCTTCTTGATAAGATCCTCAAAATAGTCCTTCCTCCTTCTAGTGTAAAAAAATAGGACATCCTAGATATGTGAAGGGGAATTTTCCTCTTGCAAATCCTGTAATAGCTCCAACTGCCTGAAATAATCCAATAGCAACCTTTGAATGCATGTAGTATGAACTCTTATCTTTGTTGATCATCTGACCTGATATCTTCTCATAGTTCCCCAACACTGCCATAATCTTGCTCGAGGAGGGAGGATAAGCAGATGCAAAGATTATGGTATCATCAGCATATGCCAAGTGGTTTAAAGGATCAGACCACTTAGGCATTCCAAATCCCACAAATGACTTGTCTTCAAAGAGCTTATTCAAAGACCTGGAGAGTACCTCAGCTGACAGAATGAACAATGCTGGAGATAGGGGATCTCCTTGCTTGACACCCCTTGTAGACTTAAAGAACCCTGAGGACTGCTCATTCACCAATACTGAATACCAGTTATTTGACATCAAGTTCCACACCATGTTGATGAAGTGCTCAAAAAATCCCATCTTCCTTAGCACATGAAACAAGTACTTCCATGAAACCCTATCATAGGCCTTTGCCATATCAAGCTTGATCACCACATTAGCTGGCTTTCCCCTTAACCTTATGTCAGTGACAATATTTTGAGTCAATAAGATGTTCTCAAATATACTCCTACCCTTTACAAATCCGGATTGATTAGGAGATATTAGAGATGACAGAAAACTCTCCAATCTGTCATGTAACACCCTAGACAAGACCTTGTTAGTGAAGTTGCTCAAACTAAAAGGTCTTAAGTCAGAGAAGGTCTCAGCTCTAGGTTTCTTTGGCAGCAACACTAGATTGGTGTGAGTGATGGATTTAGGCAATGCAGCTCCTCCATAGAAGAGTAGCACCATGTTGTGTATATCAGCACCAATAACATCCCAGCATGTTTGATAAAACAGGCCATTGAATCCATCAGGACCACTAGCACTCTCCCCACTAAGCTCAAAAACTGCTGCCCTTACTTATTCAATTGTTGGCAATCTGCTAAGTTCCAAATTCTGATCCATAGTGACCATTGAAGGTACATTATTGAGCAAGGAAAATTCAGAAGCATTACCTTCATTTGTGAACTATTTTTGATAGAAGTCCATTGCAGATGTAGCCAATTGCTCCTGGTCTTCAATCCATACCCCACTGCCACTTTTAATCCTCTTCAGTTGTAATTTCTTTCTTTTTCCATTGACATGATTGTGAAAGAAACTTGTATTCCTATCTCCTTCAGCAAACCAAATCATCCTAGCTTTTTGCTTCCAATACTTCTCCTCAATACTCAAGTATTTCTTCAATTCAGATTGAGCCTTTTGAAGCACAATCCTATTCTCAATTGTAGGCTCTTCTTCAAACAACATTTCCTTCACCCTAACAATATCCTCCAAAATAGCCAATTGCTTGAAGATATCACCAAATGTTTCCCTACTCCATTTTGAAAGTGCTGCCTTCACCCTCTTTATATTCTGCTTGAACATCAAAAATGGATCCCCTATGAAATCAGCTTCCCAATTCTGCCTCACCACATCCATGAATGCAGTATGCTTTGTCCAAAAGTTCAAGAACCTAAAAGGCTTGACAAAATTGGTTATCTGCTCCCCACATGTCATTAGCAATGGTGCATGATCTGATCCAGTTCTGATTAGATGCTCAACTTCAATAGTTGGCAACATGTTTTGAAATGGCAAATTCACAAAAATTCTATCCAATCTCTTGAATATACACTCAGCATTAGATCTCCCATTCCACCATGTAACTGGACTTCCTTTTTACCCTTGCTCAAACAAACCATAAGAGTTTACACAAAATGCAAAATCCTCATATTCAGAAGGGTGTACTGGAAGTTCCCCTATTTTCTCATCTTCATGCAATACCACATTGAAATCCCCTCCTACCAACCATGGTAATTCCATATCACTTGCTAAGAAATACAAGTGATCTCACAATTCTAACCTCTCGATTGCTGAACATTTTGCATAAACAAATGTCATCATCATGTGCTGCTCCAGGTCATGGTGAAACACTCTCACAGTCACCTGTTGCTCAGTATCCTCCACTAATTCCCATTCCACCACTACATCGAAGAACAACCATATTTGTCCATTAATATTTGCATAAGCAGTCTCCATATTCAACCTCCTTCTATATCTATCAATGAGTCCCTTCTTTTGAAAAGGCTCCATCAATGAAACTACACAAAAATTATGCTCTCTATTCATGTTGATCACCCTAGGAAAGGCATGTTGTGTATTCACAGACCTTATGTTCCATATTAATGTTTTGATCATCATCATTTAGATAGAGAAGCTGCCCTCCTGGGCATTATTCTTGAAGGTTGTGGTGGATCTTTACTCTGATTCTTCTTAGTTTTCTTACCTCCTTTAGCACTAGTTGTGGGTGATAAATCCCCTTCCCTAGCCACTTGTTTGAAGTTTTCTGCAGTTGATTCATCATCTCTTTCATCCTCCATTGGATTATGAAACCAAACCGAGCTCTCAAAGTCCCAAAATGAATTATAAAATCAAACCCTCGAATTCCCCTTTTCTGCTCAGCGACTTCCGCTTCTGCAGCCTATGGGTCGCTTCTGCGACGCCGCACCTGCGAAAAAACCATCGCAGGTGCGGAAAACACTTAAGTCCCAAAATTCCACCTCTGCGGGCCATTGCTTGCACCTGCAAGCCCGCTCCTGCGAAGTATTTCTCCGCTTCTGCAAAGGATGACCAGCCGCCCCTCTTCCGCATATGTGACAATATCTCCACATATGCGGACGCGCAGATGCGGTCCACTCCTTGCACCTGCGAACCCAGCTGGGCTAGGCCATTTTCACACATGCGCTCCCAATCTTGCTTTTACGAGTCCGCACCTGTGGTCAATCCCTCCGCAGGTGCGATGACACCGGAACAACCCAACTTCAGCAGAACATTAAGTCCAAAAATGATCCAATTTTAATCCGATTCACACCCGGGGGCCCCGGAACCCCGTCCGAATATACCAACTAGTCCCGAAACACGTAACGGACCTAATCGAGGACAAAAATCACATCAAGCAATACGAATTCTACAAATCGCAACCCAAATTCAAGCCTAAGCAATTATGAACGTCCAAATTCCAAAACCAACACCGATTTATACCAAAACAACTCTGATTGACACCAAATTTTGCACACAAGTCATAAACGACATTATGGACCTATTCCAACTTTCGGAATTAGGATCCGACCCCGATATCAATAAATTCCACTCCTAATCAAACTTTCCAAATTCCTCCAATTTCCAACTTTCGCCAAATCAAGCTGAAATGACCAATGGACCTCGAAATCAACATCCGGAAATGCTCCTATGACCAAAATCACCATGAGCTATTGGAACCATCAAAACTCCATTCCGGAGTCATCTTCACACAAGTCAAACTACTGTCAACTCTTACGACTTAACCTTCCAACTTAGGGACTATGTGTCCTATTTCACTCTGGAACTCACTCGAAATCGAAACCGAAACCAAAACCCCCTGAAAGTCACATAACTACAATATAATATAGAGGAGGCAATAAATAGAGGATCGTAGCTAATACACTCAAAACGACCGGTCGGGTTGTTATAGATGCAGACGGGTATAAGTTGTGTTACTTTGGAGTCCTAAAGGGTAAAAATGGTGTGAGTATTTTGGTGGGTATGGAACTTAGAGAGTCTGTGGTTGAGGTTAGGTGGGTGAATTATAGTTAATTTCTTTTAAGTTAGTGATTGGAGAGTACACCCTAAATGTCATTAGCGCTTATGCGCCACAAACGGGCTTGGTTGAGGAGGTTAAAAGGTGCTTTTGGGAGGGGTTGGATGAGATTGTGTGTAATATTTCGCATGCTGAGAGGTTATTTATAGAAGGGGATTTTAATGGACATATTGGGTCTACGGCAGGTGGCTATGGCGAGGTGCATGGCGGCTTCGAATTTGGGGATAGGAACGCATGAGGTACTTTGCTGTTGGATTTCGCTAAGGCATTTGAGCTGGTGAATGCGAACTCTAGTTTTTCAAATAGGGAGGATCATTTGGTTACTTTTCAAACTACGGTGGCGAAGACTCAGATTGAATGTCTTCTCCTTAGGAAGCATAAGCTTTTAGTGATGGACGTTGGTATCATGATGAAGAGGAAGAAGAGGACTGCACAAGGACATCCGAGGATCAGGTGGGGAGCCTTGACTAAGCATAAATCTCAGGAGTTGGAAGGGAGGTTATCGGCTGTGGGGGCCTGGAGGAGTAGTGGGGACGCGAACTTTATGTGGTCGACGACGGTGGATTGTATAAAGGAGGTGGCAAGAGAGGTGTTGGGACTCTCAACGGGTTACTCTGGCCGGAATAAGGTGACTGGTGGAAGAATGCAGTGGTACAAGGTAAAGTGGAAGCGAAGAAGGCGGCGTACCTGAAGTTAGTAGGGAGCACATACGAGGAAGAGAGGAGAGTGAACAGAGAGAGGTATAAGGTAGCTAGAAGGGAGGCGAAGCTAGCGGTCACAGAGGTTAAGACTACAGTTTTTAGTCGTTTGTACGAGGAACTAGTGACCAAAGGTGAGGAGAAGAAATTATTCTGGCTGGCCAAGACGAGAGAGAGGAAGGCTCGAGATCTGAACCAAGTGAGGTGCATCAAAGACAAGGATAGTAGAGTAATGATGGGAGAGACCCAGATTATGCGGAGATGGCAGGTTTACTTTCATAAACTTCTGAATGAAGAAGGGGATCGGGATATTGTGCTAGGCGAGTTTGGGTATTCCGAGAGTTACCGTGACTTTAGGTACTATAGACGCATCAAGGTTGAGGATTTCATGGGGTCTATGCGTAAGATGAGTAGGGGCAGAGCTACCGGGCCAGACGAGATTCATGTAGAATTTTGGAGGTGTATGGGTAGTGCAGGTTTAGAGTGGCTGACTAGGTTGTTTAATATTATTTTCAGGACGAAAAGGATGTCGGATGAGTGGAGGTGGAGTACGGTGGTTCCGTTGTACAAGAACAAAGGTGATATTCAGAGTTGCAATAACTATAGAGGTATCAAATTACTGAGTCATACCATGAAAGTTTTGGTAGAGGGTGGTAGAAGCGAGGGTAAGGAGGACAGTATCTATATCTGACAACCAGTTCAGGTTCATGCCCGGTCATTCTACTACGGAAGCCATCCACCTTATTAGGAGGTTGGTGGAACAATACAGGGATAGGAAGAAGGATCTGCACATAGTGTTCATTGATTTGGATAAAGCGTATGAAAAGGTTCCTATAGAGGTTCTTTGGATATGCCTAGAGGCTTAAGGTGTGCTGGTTGCTTACATTAGGGCGATTAAGGACATGTATGATAGAGCTAAGTGTAACGACCCGACCGGTCGTTTCGAGCTTTAGCATTCCATTCGGTGGTTTAAGACTTTGAGTAGCTTCATATTATGTATTATGACTTGTGTGTATGGTTGGTTTCGATTTTCGAGCGGTTCAGGATTGATTTGGAAGAATAATTCTCGTTTTAGAAGCTTTAAGTTGGAAGGGTTGATCAAGGTTTGACTTTTGGGTAAACGAACACGGAATTGGGTTTTAATTATTCCAATAAGTTTGTATGATTATTTTGGATATGTGCACAAAATTTGGTTAAATTCTGATGAGTTTTGGATAAGTTTGGGTTGTATGGTGATTGTTTTCGACGTCGATTTAAGCATAAAGGTTACCATATTGAGCAAACGGCATTCGATTCGTGTTTCAACTAAACCATTATATCCGTATAATAATTTTGGAACTATAGCAACTGAAATTATCACGTTTTGACATCGTATGAGGAATTTATGGTCATTTTACTAAGAATTGGGTTGCTAGATTTTTTTTCAATTTAATTACGAAATTGCCACTGAATTCGTATTTAAAAATCTACAGTATTTCTAAATATTGAAACCAACATATTTCCTTCACTATACGGTCAAATGGAGTGATTCAAAAGCCTAGCTCGACTGGAATTTCACAAAAAATCCATTGGAGGCATCAAAAGCGAGTTTCGAGATCGTTTGGCACAAGAAATGAGGCAGAATAGCTGGGCATTTTTGGCTATTGATGTTGTTGGAATTTTTCTCATCTTGAAAGTTTGGGATTGGGAAAATGCAAGGATGTTCTTCAAGTTTCTTCCATGGGGTAAGGTCTAACCATAACCTAAGTATTTCCCTTTGATTCATTCCCTTGGTTTAAGCTTTAATCCATGATTTTAAATGAAAACCCATTTAATTCTTTAAATCATGACCTAGGGTTATTTCCTAAATTTTAAAAATTTAAAATAAGTTAGAGGCATTTATTTCCCGATTTCTTTTGGGTTTTGTTCTCCTATATTAGAAGAACAACATATTCGAATTTGGCGAGTTTCGGAGGAGTATTTCGGGAGATATGGGACCCAACTAGTGTGGGTTGGACTCTTGGATTATGAACACTCAAGAGCGATGTTTTGGATTGGTTGAGCTATCGGACTCCGATTGAGTCGGTTTTCATTCGTGTAAGCTTGTATTGGTTCGGGCTTTACTGGGTAAGCTTGGATTCGGAATCCAAAGCAAGCCCGACGTTGACTTTTGTTGACTTGTTGGAAAAAATGTAAAGATCATAGCCTTATTTATTGTAATTGATTTCTCTCGCATTGTTTGATGTTATTAAGTCATTTTTTGTTAGAGTTGATCCGTATGGAGGTGAATTTAGGGGAAAAGCTATTTCGCAGGATTGAGTTAGCCTAGTTGAGGTATGTGTCTTGCCTAACTTTGTGCGGAGGAACTAACCCTTAGGATTGGTGAAGAGTGGGTACACGGGTTGTATGTGGTATTTGGCCAGTTAGGATACTTAGACTATTTTCCATGCTTTAGTTGAAATGCCATATCATGTTCTAAATTCTCTTAGTTAATATATTCTTGTTTGTGTTAGTCTATCCGTACATGCCTTAATTGACATATTTAAAACTTGTTCTACATCCTACTTGATAAATTGCGCTCATGCCTTAGTTGAACTTGATGCCTCTTTTATTGTTACATGCTATCTCTTCATTGTTAATTATCATTATTTGAAGTTATAGTTCGTGTTATCCCCTTCATTCTTGATTATCATTACTTGAAGTTATTGCTCATGTTATCTCTTTCCTTGTTGATTTTCACTATTTAAAGTTATTGTTATATGCTATCTCTTCCATTGTGAGTAATTTTTATTTCATATCGTGGTTATACATTATCTCATTGTTGAGTTGTTGGTGTTGAGGTTGTGAAGGATGTTATCATGTTGAGGCAAAATTTTTATTGCTCAAACATCTTCCTTGTTGGGCATTTTACATTCATTATTGTTGTTGATATTCTTGTACCCGTTATGGTGGAGCCATAAGCTAATATTGTTGAAACATTGATTTTATTAATTATTGGCAAATTATGATATATGGGCACTTGTAGTGTGAGTTGTTATTATGATGTGATATTGACGTGCATGCGGCGGTATAAGGCATGCGGTTACTGTGCATGCGGCAGTATAAGGTAGGACTTATGTGCGTGTTGCTTGTAAGGGAACTACATGAAGCCACAGGGCGTCATAAGGTGGGCTAAAGTGCGTGTAGCTATTTCGGAAAAACTTTTTTTAAAAACCAATTTCAAATGTAAGGCTCACGCGGCAGTATAAGAAAAGATTGTGATTGAAATTGTGAAATATGAATATGAGGCGGTACCTCGGTTGTGATTTTCATTGTACATTCCATGTTGGGACAACTTGTTGATTTGAACGGTCATTGTTCTTCCTTCAATCATTCGTCCACATTTTGATTATTTTTGGTTATTTGTTGTTATCTTGGTGTTGGAACGATTGTGGTTTCTTGTGTGAGTCATGCATTTTATGTGATTTGTTGTATTGCTTTAACATGCCAATCTGCGCCTCTGTTATAACTTGGTGAATTGATTGCCATTGTGAATTTAATTATGTAGAGTCACTATATCATATTCTGTTGAGTTGTTGGTAACATAATGGTTTAAATAAAAGTATTATTAACATGCTTTATTCTATGTGCCTCTTAAGATAGAATTTGTTATCTCACTCGGTGCCTTATTTTTCTAAATGGTTGTCGCACTTTCACTATAATTAGGTCCTCAAATTGTACTCATCACCCTGTTAGATGTTTACCTTACTTGAAATTATTATCATATTTTTTTTTAACAAATTCTATATTTAATTCGTTAATTTAATTTATGTTTTGCTTTGTTTTAAAATGATACTTTTACTCAATTTTATTGATTTCTAACCTAAACCCATCTTATACTCTGTTTCGTACAAATTGTATATTATTTTACTTTACTTGATTTCTAAAATAAACTCATTATTTCTTTTGATACCTTACCTTATTCAAGATTGTTATTATGTTTTACGATGTCTAAATATATCTTTCGTTCATCTAAATTAATATTTATCACGGTTGCAAGGTACATGATAGCACGTGGGCTTTGCCGTGCGAAAGTGATTGTTATTGTGGGCACGAGGTTCCATATGTGTAAGCTTTGGAAATTGTCGCTCATGACTTATGGTTTATGAGGTGAGGTGCCTCGGGGTAATTCTTGTTATAAGTCCATGCGTTGGGAGCAGTTTTATTATTTGAGTTGTCATCCATTTTTTTTTCCTTATTTGAGTTCATTTATATCTCATCAGTGTTCTGATTATGTTGTTTCTTTATTACTCGTTTACTACTTGCTGCCATTTATATTTCTATTACTTCATTGTTGATTGTAAATCAATAATTTTTCCGTTGTTGGTCTTACATTGATGTTCTTTCCATTGTTAGCTTATGTATATCTTGAATAGGTTTTTATTCCTAGTAGGTGTCTTGACCTGGCCTCGTCACTACTCTATCGAGGTTAGGCTTGATACATACTGGGTACCGTTGTGGTGTACTCATGCTATGCTTCTACACATTTTTGTGCAGATCCAGGTATTCTGATTGTGCTGTTGAGAGTTGCATCTGCGCAGCAGGAGACTTCAAGGTATACCCGCTTGACGTTCGTAGGCCTCGGAATCACCATCTTACTTCATTATGCTACTATTAAATTATAATTCAAAACAATATTGTGTTTAAAAATTCTAGTGTGTTTTAGTATTGCTTATGACTCCGTACTACCGGTTTTGGGAAATGTATAACTATTGGCCACTTGCGGCTATGTATGTCATTTAATGGTTTATGATAAATGATTAAATAGTTCAATCCTGTTATTAAATCAGCATGTGTAAGGCTTATCTAGTCTTAGAGATTAGGTGCCATCAAGATATCCTAAGGTGGGAAATTGGAGTCGTTGCACTAAGACTCGGGTTAGGACAGTGGGAGGCGACTCTGAGCATTTTTCGGTTGTTATGGGGTTACACCAAGGATCTGCGCTCAACCCATTCTTATTTGCCCTGGTGATAGACGCACTGACACACCATATTCAAGGGGAGGTGCCATGGTGTATATTATTCACTGACGACATAGTTTTGATATACTAGACACGAGGCGGCGTTAATGAGAGGCTAGAGGTTTAGAGACAGGCCCTTGAGTCTAAAGGTTTCAAGTTGAACAGGACTAAGACGGAATACCTTGAGTGCAAGTTTAGTGTCGAGCCGAGAGAAGCGGGCATGGATGTGAGGCTTGGATAATACGTCATTCCCAAGAGAGGGAGTTTTAAGTACCTTGGGTCGGTTTTCTAGGGGGATGGGGAGATCGACGAGGATGTCACACACCGTATAGGGGTGGGGTGGATGAAATGGAGGTTAGCATCTGGAGTCATGTGTGACAAGAAAGTGCCATCGCTACTCAAAGGTAAGTTCTATAGAGAGGTGGTTTGGCTGACCATGTTGTATGGGGATGAGTGTTGGCCAGTTAAGAACTCACATATCCAGAATATAAAAGTAGCATAAATGAGGATGTTGAGGTGGATGTGAGGGTACTCTAGAATGGATAAAATTAGGAATGAAGATATTTGGGAGAAGGTAGGCATGGCTCCCAAGGATGACAAGATACGGGAAGCGAGGCTCAAATAGTTTGAGCACGTACAGAGAAGGAGCCCAGATGCCCCAGTAAGGAGCTGCGAGTGGTTGGCGTTGGTGGCTACATGGAGAGGCAAAGGGCGGCCTAAGAAGTATTGGGGAGAGGTGATCAGGTGGGATATGGTGAGGCTTCAGATATCCGAGGACATGGCCCTTGATAGGAAGATGTGGAGGTCGAGCATTAAGGTTGTAAGTTAGGAGGTAGTTGTGCATATTTCTAACTGGTACCAGTGTGAGGATAGTCTGATAGGATTTGGTCTTAGACTACTAGTGGTCAATATTGTGGTCACATTACTCTTCCGCTTTTATAGTATCAGGCCTTATTTACTGATCATTGTTTTTGCTTTCCATCTATTTACTAGTTCTTATGATATTATTATTTCTATGGTTTTTGTTGATGGTACTGATATATTATCTCTTTTCATCTTCTTGAGCTGAGGGTCTATCAAAAATAACCTCTCTACTCCCTCGAGGTAGAGGTAAGGTTTGCGTACACACTACCCTCCCAAACTCCACTTGTGAGATTTTACTGGGTCGTTGTTGTTGTTGTTGTTGTTGTTGTTGTTGTTGTTGTTGTAGACTATCAGATGCAGGTTAATATTTGGGATACATTATTGTTTAGACCCATATTTGTGGTGAGCCCACATGTAATATTTATTCAGTTAGCTTATCGGGTCTAGCCTATTATTAATTGTAGGGACTCACATTGCATTGGACAGAGAATTCACTTCTAATTTATTTTACACTCAGTCACAAATGTCTCTCGAAACTTCTCTCAAACTCTCATGAATCCTAATTATATTCTATCAAATCTAGTGTAGAATTCGACAGTTAACATGATATCAGAGCGTAGATTCAGGTTGATCGTCTCATCCTCTTCCAATTGATATTACCCTCGATAGATTTCGTTGGTGTTTTCGATTCCTACTGTGCTCGCACTGATATGGGGTTTTCGGTGAATTTTTGGTTGTTTTAAGGATTTTCCTTGCTTATCGTTCTTGTTACTCTTCTTCATTGTTTCTCCTATTGCGTGATGGTGCTTGGATCGAATTTTGTGAATTTTACTTCGAACTAGGGTTTTGTCGCTAGTTGCTGAGTCGTCAGAATATTGTTCATAAGGTTGTTCTCTTTTCTGTTGCAAAAGAGGAGGGTAGATTTGTTCTCTTTCTCTCTTATATCAATTGCATGATTCTGTCTCTTGTTGCTAAGAGTTTTCTCAAATGACAAATGATACTCCTGTAGCTACATATTTTCCTTCTACCTATGTTACATCTTGTGCTGTTTTCATGAGGATGACTACACACATCCTTGCCACCCATTATTGGACATCCATCAGATGTGCTGGGAACCTCTTTGGTTTCTAGTCCGTTTGACGGGAGCTGCTATGGTAGTTGGAGGAGAAATATTATGGTTGCTCTCTCCATTCTTAATAAACTTGATTTCATTCATGGTACCTCTGTAAGTCCTCCACCGGGATATCCTTTGACACGACAATGGAAACGTTGTAATGATCTTGTGGTCTCATGGTTGATTAACTCTCTATCAAAGAAAATCTCTCGTTGTGCAAAATATTCTGAGTCTGCCAAGGATATCTGGTGTGAACTGGAGGAGAGGTATGGGAAGGTTTATGGTGCTAGAGTATTTGAACTTAAAAAGGAATTAGCACATATTTCTCAAGGGTCATTAGACATAGCTTCTTACTTCAATAAAATTAAACAGTTATGGGATGAAATAGCTTCTTATAAGATCATAGTTTGTACTTGTAGGGGTAAGGCTACTGAGGATGAAGAGAAAAAGGTTTATCAGTTTCTTGTGGGTTTGAATGACACTTACATGCAAACTTGCAGCAAAATTTTAATGATAAAACCCCTCCTATCTGTTGGGAATGTGTACAACATTTTGTTTTCTGATGAGAAGCAGTGATAGATGTCTTCTGCCTCTCAATTTTCTACAAACTCTGCTTCTTTTACTGTTGGGACTTCTAAGCCCAATTTTACCTCCAAAATATTTTTTGAGGCTCCCAAGTCTTATATCATATGCAGTACTGCAAGAAGCCTAGGCACACCATAGACAAATACTATAAGTTGCATGGGTATCATCTTAGCTTCAAGTTCAGCAAAGGACCTCCCCCTCGCAGAACTGTTGCATATGTTGAGGTTGACACTTCTGGTGCTTCTTCTATGCACGGTGGGTCTAATGATTCTGCTGAGAATGACCAGTCTTCTGCATACCTGGCCTTACCAAGGATCAATACTCCCGACTGATGATGTTACTGCAACAGTCTTAGATATTTGCTTCCTCACAGTCTCCACCTCTCTTGGGTTTTACTAACTTTATTGGTAAGCTCATGTCTTATGACGGTGTGTCTTATGGAGCTTTCATGCTACCTAGTGCGAATTGCATTGTTTGGATAATATATTCTGGAGCTACTGATCACATGACTTCCATTAAAAGTTTTCTTTTTGATATTATCGCTCTCCATGTTCCCTACCTTGTGTCTCTTCCAAATCTATCTATATAGAATTGGAGAGGCAAAATAAGGAGAGGATGACAAATGTCATCACCGGAAAAATCTCAATTTTAAAAAGAAAATAAATAAATAAAGTACTTAGCAAAATTCAAGGATAGGATGACAAGTGTCATCATAGAAAAATTTTAATTTTAAAAAGAAAAAAAAATATATATATATATATATATATATGAGAGGCAAAACAAGGAGAGGATGGCAAAAGCCATCACCAGATTAATCTCGATTTTAAAAAGTAAATAAATAAATAAAGTACTTATCAAATTTCATGGATAGGATGACAAGTGTCATCACATATAATTTGAATTTTAAAAAGTAAAATAAATAAATAAGATATTTAGAAAAATTAATAAATAAAAAACTGCATGGAACAAAACACTTAGCATAATTAAAAAATTAAAAAGGATAGGATAAGTAATACAATATTTTTTAATTATTATAAATAATAATACATCTATTTTTAAAACAATATTTATAATCTAAGATCCAATTGAAAGCTATAAGATTTCATCAAATAAGTAATGTAATATTTTTTAAATTAGTGTAAAGAATAAATCTTAGAAGATATAATTAATTTTTAATTTTTATTGAATTAAAAAATCTATTTATATATAATAGGAGAGGCAAAATAAGGAGAGGATGACAAGCGTCATCACTAGAAAAATCTTAATCTATAAATAAAAATAAATAAATAAAATACTTAGTAAGATTCAAGGATAGGATGACAAGTATCATCACCAGAAAATTTTAATTTTAATAAAATATGAATAAAATATTTAGCAATATTATTAAATAAAAAACTGCATAGAATAAAACACTTAGAAAAATTAATAAATTAAAAAAGGTTAGGATAAGTAATACAATAACTTTTTTAATTAATTAGTGTAAAAAATAATAATTTATCATTGTCTTGAGCAATGCCAAGTAACTTATTATTAGGCTGTCACGTGGATTATTGTAGATATGTTTTGAATTAATTTTAAAAAATTAAGTAAATATCACGACCCAATTTCATCTATAGGTTGTGATGGTGCCCAACACTACAGTTAGGCAAGCCAAGTGATAAATTAAACGTATATTGATTAAACTTTTAATCAAAAAAAATAATAAAATACCAAATTCTACCAATGTGTGTGCCAAGACCTGGTGTCACAAGTATATGAGCATCTAGTAGATTATACAAAACCTCAAATACTGTCTGAAATAAAAATAGACAGAATAAAAAAAAATACAAGGAGAGACACTGGTAGCTGCAGAACGGCTCAGAAAGGTAGCTCACCACTATGCCCCTAAATAACGTGGGTGTAAGACGGTAGGTCCCCCACTAGTACTTACCTCAGGTCCTACACAAAAAGTACAGCAAGCGTAGTATGAGTACGTAAATAACGTGTACCCAGTAAGTATCAAGCCTAATCTCGAAGTGGTAGAGACGAGATGGCCGAATTTGACACTCACTACGGGTCAATAATAATAATTGAAATAAAATTAGAATATATAATTCAGCATGATTCACAAAATATAACAATAATTTATTTAACCAGCATAAATAATTAAATTCCTTCAAATGCAACAATTCTCAGTATATTAACTAAATTCCTTCAATTCCAATAAATTTTCAGTTTATCAATTAATCTCATTTACAGGAATAATAATAATTCCTTAACTAACAGGGATAATAATCCTTAAATTCCAAAGATTTTTAAATTTATCAATTAGATTCACAAGCTACAATAAACTATCAAAGTATCGTGTAATTATTATTATTAAGTACGATTTCTGCTAAAATCGTTCGGCCCGATCCAGAATATTATGTACACTGCCGAGGGACGTGCGGCACAATTCATAGATGCATCTATCCTGCCGAGGCGTTTGGCCCGATCCACAAGAAAGGAGGACATTTTCTTATGTACCTCCAGAATAGAGTATTTATTGTAAAATTTATTCGAGAGGATAACAATTTATTTCAACAATTAATCAATCTAAATAAAAATTAAGCATATGAAAATTTTATATTTTTCCACCTTTCATAACAATTCACAATATATACATCAAATATTTTAATTAATAAAGAATATAATTTACATAAGTAATTCATGCTTTGAGTCCTAAACTACCCAGACTTTAGCATTAAAGTAGCTACGTACGGACTCTCATCACCTCGTGCGTACGTAGCCCCCACAATTAGCAATAATTATTTAATTTAATCACCTATGGGGTAAATTTCTCCCTCATAAGATTAGATAAGAGACTTACCTCAATTTGCTCAAATTTAATCCACTAGAAGGCCCTTTCCTCGATTATCCAACTTTGATTGGCTCGAATCTAGCCATAAATAATTCGATACAATCACTAAAATTTATAGGAATCAATTCTATAAGAAATACTACATTTTCAATAAAAATCCTGAAATTAATTAAAAATTCGTCTGTGGGGTCCATATATCGGAATCCGGCGAAAGTTATGAAATCCGATAACCCATTCAATTACGAGTCCAACCATACCAGTTTCACTCAAATCCGACTCCGAATCGATACCGAAATCTTAAAAATTAATTTCTATGAGATTTCTAAAATTTATCAAATTTCAATCTCAAAACACTAATTAAATGGTAAAAATAATGATATATTTGTGTATATAGACCAAATTCGAGTTGGAATCACTTACCCCAAATGTCTTTCCTTGAAAATCTGTAAAAAGTCGCCTCTACTCAAGCTCAAGTTTGTCAAAAATGGCAAATGGGTCGAATGCCTCTGTTTTTATAACTTATAGATCTGTCCAGTCCGTTTAGGGAGCTCGATCAGGGAGTCCGATCAGGGAGCTCGATCAGGGGAGTTCGATCATGGGAGCTCGATCTTGGGAGCTCGATCAGGGAGTTCGATCTTGGGAGCTCGATCAGGGAGCTCGATCAGGGAGTCCGATCAGGGAGCTCGATCACGGGAGCTCGATCATGAGAGCTCGATCTTGGGAGATCAATTAGGGAGTTCGATCTTGGGAGCTCGATTTTGGGCTCGATCTTGGGCTCGATCACATCCCAAAATTTCCAGCAGAAGAGAAAAATTGCAGCAGCTGTTTAAGTCTAATTTTTGATCCGTTAACCATCCGAAACTCACCCAAGGCACTCGGGACCTCAACCAAATATACCAACAAGTCCTAAACATCATACGAACTTAGTCAAATATCTAAATCACATCAAACAACGCTAAAACCACGAATCATACCCTAATTCAAGCTTAATGAAACTAAGAATTTTTAACTTCTATATTTGATGTCGGAATCTATCAAATCAAGTCCGATTGACCTCAAATTTTGCACACAAGTCATAAATGATATAACAGAGCTGTGAAAATTTTCAGAACTGGATTCCGACCCTGATATCAAAAAGTCAACTCCCCGGTCAAACTTTCAAAATTTAAATTCCCATTTTAGCCATTTCAAGCCTAATTTCACTACGGACTTCCAAATAAAATTCCGATCACGCTTCTAAGTCCAAAATCATCATACGAAGCTGTTGGAATCATAAAAAATTTATTCCGGGGTCGTTTGCACATAATTCGATATTCGATCACTATTTGAACTTAAACTTTTAATTTTTCATTAAAATTCCATATCTCGGGCTAGGGACCTCGAAATTTGATTTCGGGCATACGCCCAAGTCCCAAATCACGATACGGACCTACCAGAACTGTCAAAATACTGATCCGAGTCCGTTTGCTCAAAATATTGACCAAAGTTAACTCAGTCGAGTTTTAAAGCTCTAATTTATATTTTAATCCATTTTTCACGTAAAACTTTCTAGAAAATTTTACGGACTATGCACGCAAGTCGAGGAATGATAAATAGTGCTTTTCGAGGTCTTAGAATACAGAATTAATTATTAAATTTAAAGATGACATTTTGGGTCATCACATTCTCCACCTCTAAAACAAATGTTCGTCCTCGAACGAGTTTAGAATTATACCTGAAGTGCTGAATAAGTGTGGATATCTACTCCACATGTTTTTCTCGGCCTCCCAAATCTCTTCCTCGACTGGTTGGCCCCTCCACCGGACTTTAACTGCAAAAATCCTCTTGGACCTCAACTGGCGAACCTGTTTATCAATAATGGCAACTGGTTCCTCTTCATAACCCAAGTTATTATCTAGCTGAACTATGCTGAAGTCTAACACATGTGATAGGTCGGCATGATACTTCCAGAGCATAGATACATGAAAAATCGGATGAACTTCCGATAGGCTGGGAGGCAATGCAAGCTCATAAGCAACCTCCCCAACTCGTTTCAACGCCTCAAATGGGCCTATAAACCTTGGGCTCAATTTTTCCTTTTTCCCAAATCTCATTATTCCCTTCATCGGTGAAACTTTCAAGAGAACTTTTTCACCCATCATAAAGGATAAATTGCGCGCTTTCTGATCTGCGTAATTCTTCTGTCTGGATTGTGTTGTACGAAGTCTCTCCTTAATCAACTTTACCCTTTCTAAGGCATCTTTCACCAAATCAGTACCATATAACTTAGACTCACCGGGCTCAAACCACCCGATGGGCGAACGACATCGTCGACCATACAAAGCCTCAAATGGAGCCATCTCGATGCTGGATTGGTAACTGTTGTTATAAGCAAATTCGGCCAAAGGCAAGAAACGATCCCACTAACCTCCAAAGTCAATCACACATGCCCTGAGCATATCCTCCAAAATCTGAATTGTCCGCTCTGACTGCCCGTCGGTCTGCGGATGAAAAGCTGTGTTGAGCTCTACATGGGTCCCCAACTCACTCTGTACTGCTCTCTAGAAATGTGAAGTAAACTGAGGACCTCTATCTGATATGATGGAAATTGGCACACCGTGCAACCGAACTATCTCCTGAATATAAATTTGGGCCAACCTCTCTGAAGTATACGTAGTCACAACCAGAATGAAATGTGCTGACTTGATCAACCTGTCGACAATGACCCAAACTTCATCAAACTTCCGCAAGGTCCGCGGCAACCCAACTACAAAGTTCATAGTGATGCGTTCCTATTTCCACTCCGGTATATGCATCTGCTGAAGTAGGCCACCAGGCCTCTGGTGCTCATATTTAACTTGCTGACAATTTAGACACCTAGCTACATGCTCAACAATGTCCCTTTTCATTCATCGCCGCCAATAATGCTACCTCAGGTCACGATACATCTTCGTAGCACCTGGATGAATAGAATACCGAGAACTGTGTGCCTCCTCTAGGATCGCTTTCCTCAGTCCATCCACATTAGGAACACATAGACGACCCTGGAGTTGTAGAACACCATTCGCACCAATAGTAACTTCCTTGGCACCACCTCGTAGTACTGTTTCACGAAGAACCATCAAGTGTGGGTCATCATACTGGCGAGCCTTGATCTGCTCAAATAGTGAAGATTGGGCCACAACACATGCAAGAACTCGGCTGCGCTCTGAAATATCCAGCCTCACAAGTTTGTTAGCCAAGGACTGAATATCCGAGGCTAATGGCCTTTCCTCTACTAAAATGAAAGCCAAACTACCCATACTTTCCACCTTTCTGCTCAAGGCATCTACAACCACATTTGCTTTGCCCGGATGATACAGGATAGTAATATCATAATTTCTACCACTTCGAGATTAGGCTGGATACTTACTGGGTACACATTGTTTACGTACTCATACTATACTTGCTGCACTTTTTGTACAGGACCTGAGGCAAGTACTAGTGGGGGACCTACCGTCTTACACCCACGTTATCCAGGGGCAAAGTGGTGAGCTACCTTTCTGAGCCGTTCTACAGCTACCAATGTCTCTCCTTGTATTTTTCTTTTTCTATTCTATCTATTTTTATTTCAGACAGTATTTGAGGTTTTGTATAATCTACTAGATGCTCATATACTTGTGACACCAGGTCTTAGCACACACATTGGTAGAATTTGATATTTTATTATTTTCTTGGATTAAAAATTTAATCAATATACGTTTAATTTATCAGTTGGCTTGCCTAGCTGTAGTGTTGGGCGCCATCGTGACCTATAAGTGAAATTGGGTCATGACAACATGGTATCAGAGCCCTAGGTTCACGTAGGTCTCACAAGTTATGATCAGACCTAATAGAGTCTTGCGGATCGGTACAGAGATGTCTGTACTTATCTTCGAGAGTCTATAGGGTGTTGGGAAACTACCTTTCTTCATATTCCATCGTGCTATTAATGTAATACTAAATATCCTTCTCTTATTCTCTCACAGATGGTGAGAACATGCTCTAATGAGGTTCCAGACCAGGGAAGAGCTACTCCCCCAGTTGCTAGAGGCCGAGGGAGGGCTCCAACCCATGGTAGAGGGCGAGGACGTACTAGGACTATTCCAGTTATGCTGCCAGTGGGTCCAGTAGAGAATCCCATTTTTGAGAAACAGAGTGAGGTGCCTGTGGCAGAGCCAACTCCGATGGATTTCACATATGCACCAGGATTTCAAGATGTCATGGGTCGTATGTTACGGTTCATAGAAAAAATGACTCAGGCCGGTTTATTTCCGGCAGACCCAGCCATAACTCAGGCGGACGGGGGAGCACATACCCCTACCGCACATGCCCATGGACAGGCAACTGCTATATATCAGACCCAGGGTACACTACCTGTGAGTGGAGCCTAGCCAGTGGCAGCAGCTACACCTGAGCCCAGGCCAGCTGTAGCCGCTGACCCTCAGAAACTATTGGACAGATGGACTAGACTACATCCTCCTGTCTTTGGGGGTGAGCGACACGAGGATCCCCAGGATTTCATTGATCAGTGCAAGGATAGACTGATATAATATGAGGATATTGGAGTCTCATGGGGTAGACTTTGCTACTTTTCAGCTAGAGGGCAGAGCCCGTAGATGGTGGCAGTCTTATGTTCTTGGCAGAGCAGCAGATTCTCCTCCCATAACTTGGGACAGGTTCACCCGTATCTTCCTGGACAGGTATATTCCACCCTCCTAGAGGGAAGAGTTGAGGTTTCAGTTTGAGCAGATCTAGCAGGGTCAGATGTCAGTGACCGATTATGAGGCGAGGTTTTCTGAGTTATCTCGCCATGCACTTATGATACTCCCTACTGAGGCAGAGAGAGTGCGGAGGTTTGTTGCGGGTTTACATACTGGCATTCAGGCCACTATGGCTCGAGAGGTTGAGATGGGTATTTCTTATAAGCTAGTCATGGAGATAGCCCGCAGGATTAAGGGTGTACGTCAGCGGAGCCGAGAGCAGGGTATGAGAGATAAGCGGTTTAGGTATTCTGGAGAGTTCACCTCGAACTAGGACACCGCTTACGGAGACTTCCGATACTGCCAAGTACAAACAAAGTTTTTGTCTGTTTTTGGAGTGTGAAGTAGTGGTGGGCTTGATAGATATCGCTTTAGTTCCTCTAATTCTTGTTGGCACTCCAGGGTCCAAGCAAAATTGTTCTTCTTTTTTAGTAGAGAGAAAAATTTATGACTTCGATCAGATGATCTTGAAATGAACCGGCCTAAGGCTGCAATCCGACCCGTTAGCCTTTGTACGGCCTTCACGCTGTCCACAATGACGATGTCTTCGATGGCCTTAATTTTATCGGGGTTAATCTCTATTCCCCGATGTGACACCATGAAGCCGAGGAACTTGCCCAAACCGATTCCGAAAGCACATTTTTTGGGGTTGAGCTTCATGTTGTATTTTCTTAAAATTTTGAACGTTTCCTGCAAATGGGACAAATGGTCCTCTACGCGCAGGGATTTAACTAGCATATCATCAATATAAACTTTTATTGATTTTCCTATTTGTTCTTCGAACATTTTATTTACTAGGCGTTGGTAAGTAGCCCCTGCATTCTTTAGCCCGAAGGGCATCACATTATAACAATACGTTCCATATTTGGTGACAAATGAAGTCTTTTCCTGGTCCTCCGGGTTCATCTGGATTTGATTATACCCGGAATAGGCATCGAGAAAAGTGAGGATCTCATGGCCGGTCGTGGCATCGATCATGCGATCGATGTTGGGTAGCGGAAAGGAATCTTTGGGGCATGCTTTGTTCAAATCCTTATAGTCCACACACATTTTAAGTTTATTCCCTTTTTTAGGCACTACAACTACGTTGGCTAACCATTCCAGATATTTTACCTCCCGAATGGACCCTACTTTGAGAAGCTTGGTTACCTCGTCCTTTATGAATGCGTGCTTTCCCTCGGACTGGGGTCTTCGCTTTTGCTTCACTGGTCTGAACCTGGGGTCCAAACTTAGCCGATACATCGTTATTTCCGGCAGGATCCCTGTTATATCCAAATGGGACCAGGCAAAACAATCGATGTTATCGATAAGAAATTGAACGAGTTTCTTCCTGAGTTCGGGGCTCAACTCCGTTCCCAAGTATACCTTTCGCTCGGGCCAGTGCTCGATTAATGTGACTTGCTCTAGTTCCTCGATTGTTGATTTGGTGGTGTCGGAGTCATCGGGAATCACGAAAGATCGAGGGACCCTTTGATCATCATCCTCTTCGATCTTCTGGTTATCTAGCTGGGTCGAAGCCGATGTCTTTGATTGCTATTTGGTGTCCCGTTCTCCTTCCGAGCCCGATCCTTTTATCGGCGAAGGTGAGGACATTGGTTTAGCTTCATCGACGGCGAACATTTTCTTTGCGGCTGGTTGTTCTCCGTACACCGTTTTGACACCTCTCGATGTCGGGAATTTGAGGGCCTGGTGTACGGTCGAAGTACAACTCTCATGTTGTGGATTCATGACCTTCCGAAAAGGGCGTTGTATCTCATATCGCCTTTGATCACGTGAAACTTTGTTTCCTGGATGGTTCAGGCCACGTTTATTGGTAGGATTATCTCGCCTTTGGTGGTGAGAGACAACTCTGCTAAATAGCCATGCTTGATCCCAGTGGCATACACATGATTTTAGGCCAATGGTATCAGCCTATTATCACAACTGAACTTGTATATATGTGAATTTGAATGAAGGCTCTAGAGGTTATAAGATTTTGCTTCTTGTCCGAAATTGATGTTTATTTGATATTATTTTCTAATAATGTCACTTTTTTTTAATATGTATTATACATGTTCTCTTTAAATATGTATTTGTGGATTGTTTTCAATGAAATTTTGTCGGATGACAGTACCTTGTAAATGGAGGCTCTGCGTCTTCCAGTTTCAGATCTTGCAGAGGATGGTTTACACGACTGCGAAATAGCTCCGTTTCCCTTGGTGGTTATTATTATTTTTTTATTTGTCCTTTTGTATTATTTTTTAATAGTGATCCCATTTAAATTTTCAGCTCTAAAGTAAATTCGTTTTTCTTTTCCTTTTTTCACTGTGACTGCCAAGCCCCTCCAAATAAACCCCCTGGTCGAGTTTAGTCACCCTCAGCCAATCTAGGCTATTAGACTATATGACCTAATGTGCAGTTCTAATTCATATATAGAGAGAGAGACACACACGATAAGCTATATCCACTTTGAATCTATTAACTCTAATTTTTGAATCTGTCTCTGTTCTACTTATTTCCTCCACTCTCCCCTCTACAATCACAAATTAGAGTGGGATTACCCTCAGGTTTTGTGAATATAAAATTACAACACTTACAATCAGATAACCTTATCCAGGATAACCAAGTAGAATGCGCCACATAGGACGGAGTAGGTGGCAACGCCATTGCTTATTTCCACCTCTCATAGAAAAGCCTTTCTCCATTCTCTCAATCTAACTCGAAATTTTTCTCCTCTCCAAACCAGTCCTTACTAATACCATATTTCTCATTCAGCAAAGTTAGGGATAAAAGGAAACCGCAGAGCAAAGACCAAAAAAGAAAGGCAAATTATGGCTTCTTCTTCTGCAGTTTCCATGGCCATGCCGCTGACTTACACAAGTCAGAAGAGGCAATCAAGTGCTGTGGCTTTCTTGAAGCCATTGCCAGTAAAGCCCTCAAAGAGTAGTGCAGCATCAAAACCAGTTGCAAGGTTTGAAGTCAAGGCTTCACTTAAGGAGAAGGTTGTGACAGGATTGACAGCAGCTGCACTGACTGCTTCCATGGTGATTCCCGACATAGCCGAAGCAGCTGACGGTGTTTCGCCATCCCTCAAGAACTTCTTGCTCAGCATTGTTTCAGGAGGAGTTGTGCTTACTGCAATTGTTAGCGCTGTAATTGGTGTTTCCAACTTTGATCCTGTCAAGCGGACTTAAGAAACAAAATTCTGATATATCTCCACTCTCTTCTTGTATCTATCTAATGTTTCCCCTGATGATTTATGGAGTATAATGTTTACATAACCAATCAATGTGTTATCATAACCAATCAATGTGTTATCTCTACTTTAGCTTATTTCTTCGCATGAAGAAATTCACCTTATCAAAGGAAACATAGAACTGCAGTTTGCTGCTCTCGCACGACTGGGGAGAGCAATACAATTAATTCCGGTTAAAACGCTAGCTAATATCCCTGCCTTTTCACCAATCAAATGATTTTCAGAGAGCTGAGCATAGCAATAGCTAAGACTCAGTAAACCTGTGGATGACTCGTTTATTTACTAAAAACTGAAGAAATCCACCAATGCAAATGATAACATGCCTTATGAGCTTCTCCCGACTCAACATCCAATATTTACATATAAAATAAGAACAGCTGAAAGATTATTCCATTTTATACATCTAGAAATACGAACTGAAAGATTATTCCATCCAAGTTGAGTGCTCACTTACAAGAAGGGCAAAAGTGAGAAACACCACTGGCTGGACCGTGGAGAGAACGGATTAAAGGGAGGTGGGGATTACCAAATCAAAAAAAATAAAAAATGTTCTTGTGATGAAGACAAATGAGAATAATATTGTAAATTCAACTATTCAACTCATGGGACAAGAAAAATGAAAATATGCTCCTTCCAAATCAATTGGATACTAAAACTACATTAGACCATTAAGTGGGATTTCAAAGCAAGAATGCAAATAATGCACCTTCCTATGGCGAAGAGAAAAATAATCACCTGACTACAACAATGACTTTTTGCCTATATCTCTCTGAGAAAGAGAGCCAATGGGTTTCCTAAAAATGGATGCAATAAGAATCTCTCATCTGGCTTCCTTTGTTCAAGAAGGACAGAATTTTGAAATTAAATCAAGGAGATATCTGCTTTCTGCAGAATGTTTCACTTTCTCTGCCTTGATAACTGTAATCTTCACCTTCTGCTCATCACCATAAAGTTCCTCTTTGATTTTAAGCCTGAATAGAAATTGTGTAAAGAGACATTTTCTAATAATTTCAGAAAATCTGTTACCATCCGCCTCTTCATTCATCATGTGTAGCTCCTTTGCGGGACGACCCAAAATCTCTTCCCCAGATTCCTGGAAAGCTGTCACCCATGTCAACCCAGTATGATCTTGAATTTGAGCTTGAAGAAGGTATCTGTAATCACATTCCTCAAACTCTTGATTGCACCTATCACATTGCCATCTCGAGTTTCCTGACCTGGTAACTTTCTTATTACATTGTCTATCTCCAATCATCAGAGGGCAAGCAGTGTAACAGAAGCTTTCGGTTTTGATGAATGTTATAGTTGCCTTAACTGTAATCCAGTCTGGTTTATCTGACCTACCAAGCCCTTCATCCTTGATCTGAGACACGGTCTTACGTATCTCACTTTTTGATCCTGCAGGCATGTTTTCCCTAGATATAGATTGAGAAGCAACATCTTTTCCTCCCTGATCAAACCATTCTCTTAGAGTTTGAGCCTCTGCAAAATCTGGATCTATGAACAGTTGAGTGGAAGAAATGGTTCCAATGGATTTCCCAGTGAAGTCACTAACTTTTGCAGCTTTGACAGCTAAAACAGGGGAAAACCCAGCTTCTGCCATTTCTTGCAGCTTTTGACCTTCCCTGTTACAGAAGTCTCCCCATAGTGTCAGCTCAACACTTCGCCTAGACTGATCCTTTAGATTCAAGATTCTTCTTTGAGTTTCCATTCCATTCTTTCTCAGGATCGGAACAGAAGGATTGACAGCTATTACAATTCCAATCACATCTATGATTGAATTGCTTTCTGCACTTTCAATGTCACTAATAGGTCTAAATGAGAACTGCTGTCTTGGTATAGTGGCATCTTCATCTGGACAGACATCTACGGTTGAAGTTATCTCCAAGAATATTTCCCATTCATTCTTCAGATGGTTGAAGTTCTTCTGAGCAGGTTTCAAGCTGCCTTTTGATATCATGTACACTTTTCCAGCTTCAATTTTGTCATAAAAGCGATCAACAACCGCATTAAAGCAAGTGACACGTATTTCACCCCCATCTGAGTCAAGGAGATCAAATGAGAAGACCTTTCCATCTCCTCTGGAATTATTATAGCGACGTAGATCCCCCTTTGCAGTCACTCTAGCCTTAATAGCCCACCGACCCTGATAGGGGTTCAAAGCAGCAATTGGAATAATGCGGGCAGGTGCTTCATTCTTCATTATTGTCCCATGGCTTTTGTAATTTGGAGGAGGCTGATATGCAGGTTGAATTGCAGGTGGGTAGTTCTGCATGCTATTACCTGAATGTAGGGAGCTCAAATTGTTGCTGTTAGCAAAGCTTGTTTGGCCAGATCTTTGAGCACTCAAGTTACCATTGTTAAAGATTGCAGACCCAGAAACGCCATTAGATATAGCTTTCTGAGCTCCAAAATTAGATTCTACAAGCGCTTTAGGATTCCCAATTATTTCACATTCAGGTATAATAGTTTCCATGTTGATGACAACAATAATTCTGCAAAAGGAAAACAAGATCAACACATCCAGCCCAAGTTCCAATCAAAGGTATAATCCAGATTGATATACGGAAGAAGATAATCCATTACTTCTTATTAGCTAAAATAGACACTTGTTTGATCCCCTAATACACTGCGCCCAATGCACAAAAGTGCCACACTCTTCTAATATGGGACAGCATTTTCGGCACCCAATTCAAGATGACACACCAAGGCAAAGATGTGGCAGTGCAACAATTTCCAAGGGGAAAACTGCTTCATGTTTCTGACACAATCGTCGCGGAACACATAGAAAGCTAACACCAAATCAAAAATGAAACACAATTACCAATTATTGACAAGAAACATGTGTTTTGTTATGTTGCACTACTGCTCATGCTCAAATTATTAAGGAGTAATTCTCCACCATCGAGCCGACCAAAAAATCATTTCCTTCCATGACATTAACCTTCTAGTTAAAGCTCAAACAACAAATCAAAGCCAAATCTAACTTTATGATCGAAATGACATGCGCACACCAGAAAACTTGGACAAAACATAATGAAGTTATACATGCGTATTGCCTTTTGCATATAAAAAGAAGTGCTTATCAATATGATTAAAGGATAATTCCTTATGACGGCATTAACATTCTAGTTAAAGCTCGAAACAACAAAATCCAAGCCCAATCTATCAAAGTTAAAATCGGAATGACTAATGTATGGATGATAAACACAAATGTGACCACAAGAGAAGTAGCAGAAAAAATAATGAACTAATATAACTGCATTTTTTTTTTGGGCATAATTGCACATCCAAATCAGCGAGGAGTAATTCTCTACCAAGGCATCAACATTCTAATTAAAGGTAAAACAACAAAAGCAAAGTCAAATCAATCATTTTTTACATTTGAAAGACTTTGTACATGGATAGAAAAAGTACCTTTTTGTTTTGTCTAACTTTCTAACTCTTTATTTTCTCTGAATTATTATATAGACCCCCATGTATATCTTGCCCTTAACCCAATAGAGAAAATTGCTTAATGAAATTCTGTATGACTGGTTGTCAATTTTGAGCGATGCAAAATAAGTTCTTTTCTTTCTATTTTGTCTTCAAAATCCATTTTTTGTTTTAGATTTCTGAAATAAAATAAATAGGAAATAGCTGATTAAACAATTAAAATATTTACACAATAAGTCTTATTACGAGTATCTCTTAATAGGCATTAATTAGTAATCTATTTAAAATAGCATCTAAAAATCACTGATAGCGTAAAAAAACAGTTACACAAGCACGCGCACAACAGAAAAGGAGAACACATAATAAAGCAAATATCACAAAGCTTTATATGCAATTAAAAGTAGAAGCACATGTAATCATATGCACTGTACATATAATATTTCTAACTGAAGCTTGAAGAAAATAATAATAAATTCATACTTGCGATTTTTAACAGTGGTACAAATGTACTCAATCAACTGAATGACGGAGGTTTTGCGAACGCGGCCCGTTTTGACTCGGTCATTAAGCTGAGCAGCCAGCATAGCCTGCTGACTCGACTCAGAATCTGAGATTAGGAGTCCGTACCGATCCGCTGCGGCGCCGATTAGCTTGATGTCCAATACCTGAACCACTGGCTTTGAGTTCACGTCGCCGGCGATAATAGCCGGGATCGCGTTCGCCGTCAAGTTCACAGGCATTCACGAAATTTGAAAATCTCAGTGATAAATCCGAAACAGAAATTTGAATTTGAGAGGATTTTGGGGATAGTGAAGAAATTTCTCGTGAAGACTTGAATTCGAGAATTTATAGAAGCGGGTAGTGAGAGAGTGGAAAGGGAAATGGCGGGTTTACAAACCGACCTATGAGGAAATGACAATATGAGAGTTATCCATTGTACAAAACCCAAATTTGATTTTGACATTGGCTCACTTTTTCACCTGGCCCAGTTTTCTTCATGTGATCCAATGATTATGTGTTACAGACTGTAGTACTAATTTCGATTTTTTTTCTATTTTTCTTAAATAATTTCGATCAAATATATGTATCCTTCTTGTACAGGGTAAAATTGATGAGCCATGGGTGGATGCACGACGAGTTGACACGTGGAAGTAAAAAATAAGTAAGGTATGAGTCAATAAATAGTTGGCACCATCACGTACACGTGACCGATGCTAAATAAGTTCCGAAGGCATTTAAACTGAGAGCAAAGACTCAAAAGGAAGATATCGTTTGGAAAGGACGGCATCCAATGAGCAGTCGTTACAAAGAATCTTTGCATTAATTCCCCACCATTATGCAGCCATCAAGAGAGGTTTTATTGACATTAAAAAAAAAGTTTGATTTGGGGATCTTGCCTCCCTGGATTGAGTTATAAATAGGAGAATTTGTATTCATTGTAAGACACAAAAAATATTATTTGTACACAAAATCCAAAATTTGCTTTTATTCTATTAAATATTTTTTTCTCTTTTTGTTCGTAATATTGTTCTTATTATTGATATCGGAGAAGCTGAGCTCATAGTCAGGCTTGTATTTTCTTCAAGTTATATTAATCAATTTACTTTTGTTCTTAGTTATTTTATATTCTTGGATCAAATTAATTCACGTTTCTATAAATCACGTTACAAATTCAATTGTACTATTTTAGGGTAAACAGTTTGGCGCCCACCGTGGGGCATAGACAATTGTGTCATTATTTTGATCCATTCATGTGTTATTAACGGATTTTGACGTTTTTTCTTTAGTAAAAATAAAATCAGATATGGCAGCTAACGATGTGAACAACTCTTTCAATGTTGGAACAAACAATGAACATGCAGATGTGTTCCAGCGTGATGATTCAACTAATGAAACTCGCAACGAATGAGATGAAACAACTCTGGTTTGCAAAGAACGAAATCCTTGGCATGTGAGAAGTCCAACTCCTGATGATATGGACGATCAACGTGTTGTTGAAACGGTCAAAGTTTTGAGAGCGCAACAAAGAAAAATTATGAATCATCTCTCAAGACAAGACCGGGTAATGACAGAGCTGAAGCAGGCTCTTTCGGCTACTTCCAATAACTCCAATTGAGGAGTTCGAGTCCCTCCTGGTGTGCCTGCAAATCAATCAACACAGAGAACTGGAAATGTCGCTTCAAGGGAGGAGTTCGATTTTAATAAAAATGAGGCAACTGGTGCAGGTAGTGGATTCGGGAATGACAACAACGCCAATGATCCTTTCAAAACCGAACTCATAATATTCGTGAGGGAAATGAATGAACTATTGGAGAAAAATGCTAAAGAATTCCATGCCTGGATGGATCAGATCCATGGAGCACCACCGATGTTGAAGGGACCGAATTCGAAGAAGTATACACAGTTGTCGTTCAAACCGAGTATGGCCTCGGAATTGAATCTGAAAAGATTCAAGATTCCCGATATTCCAAAGTATGATAGGAACTTTGGATTCACAAGATCATATCACAACTTACACTATAGTTGTAAAGGAAAATGATTTGGGATGCATGAGATCAAATCTTGTCTTGTTAAAGAAATTTGGCAAAACTTTAACGAAGGGTGCTTTAACATGGTATTCTCTTTTACTTGAGCATTCGATTGACTCTTTTGAAATACTTTCCGATTCTTTTATTAAGTTCATGTTGGGGCAAGGAAAGTCCAATCTAGGAAAGCAGACATATTCAGAATTACTCAAGGAGAGTCTAAATAGTTACAAGAGTTCGTAATGCGGTTTCAAAAGGAAAGGATTCTAATGTCGGCAGTACCAGATGAGCGGGCAGATGAAGCGTTCACCAAAGGTCTTAATCAATTGAGCTTTGATGCCTCTAGAAAATTGAAGGAAGGACTGTTGGCATTTCAGGAAACCACATGGACAGATGTCCACAATCGTTATGAATCAAAATTAGAATTGAAGATGATCAATTGAGTTCTTCGGTGTCGTCCAAGGGTCACAATCACGATCAGAATCAGAAAAAGTTCAAAACTGATTTCGATGCAGACTAGAGGTCTTCCATAAGTCATTTTCAGCCTTATGAAAGAGCTGAAGAGCGAGGAAATAAAGGATTTTAGACATCAGACATGTTTGTATTAGATAGAAGGACGGATCATGGTCGGAATAGTAGAGCTTTGCAGGAGAAGGAGCTATCGGGGTCCCGGGATTCAGGATAACCCTGGTTATCCGATTACAACTTCTATATAAGCTTGGTAGAGTTATTTTCTGCTATGAGAAACATCAAGGAGTCTAGATTTTCAAAGCCAATTCAGTCGGATCATAGTCAAAGGGATCCTAATCTATGGTGTGAATTTCAAGGAACACATGGCCACATGACTAGGGACTACCGCCATCTTCAGGAAGAGGTTGCAACATTGTTATAGAACGGTCATCTTAGAGAATTTTTGAGTGATCGAGCTAAAAGTGATTATGGGAGGAATCAAGATGATGTGGAACCGGCCAAACCGACTACAAGGTCACCTCACCTAACAATAAACATGATCTTTGGTGGTGTTGAAGTAAATGGAGTGATATTTTCAACAACAAATAAGATAAAGATAACGGTAACTCATGGAAAGAGGATCTGAGAAGCATCAGAAGATGATGAAATCACCTTTACGGAATAATATGCTGATGGCCTTCTTTTACCACACAATGATGCTTTGGTAATATCGCTTAATGTTTTAGATTTAAAAATTAAACATGTGTTGGTTGATCCAGGTAGTTCAACCAATATCATTCAATTGAGAGTTTTAGAACAAGCAAAGTTAACCGGAAACATAATTCCGGCAATAAAGCTTCTGGCCAGGTTCAACCTAACGAGTGTAACGATCCAAGGAGAGATTTTACTTCACACACATGCCGAAGGCGTAACGAAGACCACTTTGTTCGAAGTGGTGGATGGCTATATGGGATACAATGTGATTCATTGGTAGGCCTTGGATTTGCGAGATGAAGGATGTGACATTAACTTATCATTAGTTGTTGAAATTTCCAACACCAGAGGGGATCAAGCAGATCCAAGGTGATCAACCTGCAGCATGAAAATGAATATAGTGACTTTATCCAGTAGCAAGGTGGAAGGAGCAAGTAAATAGCAACTACAAGAACCAATGTCCTCTTCCATCCCGATTGAAGGTGATGGGGAAGAGGAGTCGTCGGATTTCTATAAGGTACCAAGGTCGTTTCAGGTACCGGAAGAAACATATGCAACAAGGTCAACCGCAGAGGAGCTCGAACAAGTTGCTTTGTTCTTAGAGTTCTTAGAAAGGAAGTTTCATTTGGGAACAGGGTTGATCCCCAAACTAAGACTTAAAATTATTGATTTTCTTAAAACTAATATAGATTGCTTTGCATGGTCTCATTCAAATATGACAGGTTGGAAATGGTTGTCCATAAGTTGAGTTTGGACCCTAACTTCCCTCTGGTAAAGCAGAAGAAACGATCGATATCTAAAGTCAGGAACAAGTTTGTTAAAGAAGAGGTAATCCGATTACTGAATATAGGTTCAATTCGAGAGGTAAATTATCACGATTGGTTAGCTAACGTAGTGGTTGTTCCTAAAAAGAATAATAAATTTAGAATGTACATAGATTATAAGGATTTAAATAAGGCATGCCCTAAAGATTATTTCTCGTTGCCGAAGATCGACCAAATGATCGATGCTACGGCCGGACATGAGTTGATGAGTTTTGTTGATGCATATTCTGGGTATAACCAAATTAGGATGCACCTGGAAGATCAATAAAAAACTTTGTTCATTACAAATTTTGGCACATATTGTTATAATGCGATGCCTTTTGGGCTTAAGAATGCTGGAGCCACTTATCAAAAACTCGTTAATAAGATGTTCGAACATCAAATTGGTAAAACCATGGAAGTTTATATTGATGATATGTTGGTTAGGTCTTTTAATGTAGGGGATCATTTCGCTCATCTACAAGAGGCCTTTGATATTCAAAGAAAATACAACATGAAGCTCAATCCTGAAATATGCGTCTTTGGAGTTGGTTTTGGGAAGTATCTTGGCTTCTTGGTTTCACAATGAGGAATTGAAGAGAATCCTAACAAGATTAAGGCCATAGAAGATATACCAGATCAATTGACAAGTGTAAAGGAAGTCTAGAGGTTGACAGGCCGGTTGGCAGCACTTAGTGGATTCATTTCAAGATCTTTAGAGAAGTGTCATAATTTCTTTTTACTCTTGAAGAATAAGAATAATTTTTCGTGGACTCCGGAATGTCAGCAAGCATTGAAAAACCTAAAATCGTGTGTAGTCCTCAGCTGTTATCAAAAAACGAAGGAGGGTGAGCACTTGTTAATTTACTTAGTAGTTTAAAGTTTCGGTGAGTATAGTTCTAGTCCGGGAGGAGGAAGGTACACAATTTTCTGTTTATTATGTTAGTAAAATTTTATCGGGAGCGGAGATACATTATCCACACCTAGAAATGTTATCTCTAGCTCTCGTAGTCGGCTCTTAAAAGCTTAGACCTTACTTTCATTATCGCCCCATAACTGTTGTGACGACTTTTTTCTTGAGGAGTGTCCTTCATAAACCTGAATTATCGGGTCGGTTGGCTAAATGGCAATTGAAGTTATTGAATTCGACATTGAATTAAATCCCGGACTACAATTAAGTCATAAGTTTTGATTGACTTTGTGGCTGATTTTAGTCCTGGTATGATGCCTTTAGCTACTAAGGAAGCAATTACAGTATCAGAGACTATTTTCAATGTATGGACCCTGTTTATGGATGGAGCCTCTAACGTAAAAGGGTCCAGTCTTGGGATAGTATTAATCTCTCCTTCAGGAGAGACCCTGAAACATGCCATTAGAATTGTTCCTTTAACTAACAAAGAAGTCGAGTATGAGGCTTTGGTTGCAGGACTTGAATTAGCCCGGGGACTAGGCTTCAAGGTGATTGAAGTAAAATGCGACTCCCAGATGGTAGCAAACCAGATATATGGAATATTTGACACCAAAGAAGATCGCATGCAGCAGTACTTGAAAAAAGTTCAAGTTTTAGTTTTTGATTTAGTGAATGGTCAGTAATTCACATCCCGAGGGAGGAGAATGTGGAAGCAGACACGTTGGTTTATTTTCCATGGAAATGAAAGGAGTTGATTCTGGTGCAGTTTCTTAGCTATTGCATTCGGTCCTAGATGTGGATGGGTATTGCGAAGTTAACTCGACCAACCTAATTCGGGATTGGCGAAATGAGTTTATAGAATATTACATGGAAATTGCCCGAAGATCTTAAAGCTTCCTGAGCATTATGAACTAAAGTTGATCGATATTGCCTTGTCGATGGAAAATTATACCGAAGGTCTTTTCAAGGTTCGTTGGCTTGGTGTTTAAGGACATTAGAGGCTGATGATGTGTTGAGAGAAGTTCACAAAGGGGTGTGCAAAAATCATTTCGGTGCGGACTCGTTGGTTCTTAAGCTAATAAGGGTTGGTTACTATTGGCCCCGAATGGAACAATCGCGAAGGCATTTTTACAAAAATATGATAAGTGTCAACGTCATTCGCAATTAGTGCATCATTCGGAAGAGCTCTTTTATTCAGAGGTGTCACCATAGCCATTCATGAAATGGGGGATGGACATAGTTGGTCCTTTGCCTCAAGGGCCCCGACAGGTAAAATTACTTTTAGTTTTAACTGACTATTTCACTAAATGGGTTGAAGCAGATGCTTACAAAAATATTGGAGAGAGAAAAGTGTTTGATTTCATTTGGGATCACATCATTTGTCGGTTTGGAGTACCAAAAGAAATTGCTTGTGACAATGGGCCACAATTTATAGGTTTCAAAGTCACAGAGTTTTTGGAAGTATTGAAGATCAAAAGGATCACATCTTCTCCATATCATCCAAGTGATAATGGAAAATCAGTGTAAACCAACAAAGTTATAATCCAAAACGTTAAAAAAAAATTAGAGGATGCTAAATGTAATTGGCCAGAAGAGCTATCAGGTGTGTTATGTGCATATCGAACAACGACAAAGTCAAGCACAGGAGAAACACCATTTTCCCTTACGTACGACGCAGAGGCTTTGATTCCGGTAGAGATTGGAGAACCGACCATAAGGTATTCCTGGGAAAACAAGGAGGCAAATAATGAAGCACTATTAATTAACTTGGATTTGCTTGAAGAGCATCGAAATTTAGCGTATGTGAGGATGGTGTCACAAAAATAAGAATGGAAAGATATTATAACCATAGAGTAAATATTTGATACTTTAAAGTAGGGGATTTGATTTTGTAGAGAGCAACCCAAAGCACACAAGAAATCAATGCTGGTAGGCTAGGACCAACATGAGAAGGACCTTATCAGATTTCAGCTATAACCAGTAAAGACTCATATCAGTTAAAAAATCAAGATGGAGTAAGATTGCCAAGAAATTAGAACGTGACTCGCCTCAAAAGGTATTATTGTTGAAGATCCTTGTTGATACTGAAAGTATGTGCTGCACGTTTTTCCTTTCGTCTATTTTTTGCCCCAATTGGATTTTTGGTGCAAGATTTTTTAACGAGGTAGTAACATAAAGCATACTACAAAGAAGGATCATCGACGATATCAAGAATTCCAGTATCCGAATTCTCATACTTAGCATCCGACCACTGGGGGAAAACCATAATATATTAGAACGCTAAAAGTGTCATGAAGATCGAGGATTGTTAGAAATAGAAATTGTATTGTATCAGGACCGGGGACTACATGATCAACCCCATAGAAATAAGTTGTACAAGTTAGCCACATGTATTGGAAGATTTATTTACCTAAGCACATAAATGTTTATGTAAATATACTTTTGGAAATGGAAGGAAATAATCAAAGTCCTTTTGTTTTTTTCTTATTTCTTGTCCAAGTGATATGTTAACATATTTTTCGTTTGAAAATTAGTTAAACTTCAAATGCTTATGCCAGAATGAACAGGAAACGTCATCTTCAAAAGCACCATAAATATAAAGTCCCTCTCTTATGAAACCCTCATAGTCAAAGGGTAGACACCGGAAGTATGAATGCCCAGGTTTAAAGTTATCGAATGCAAACAATTCCCGAACTTTATTTAATATTAAAATAAAATATTCCACACAGAAATTAGGCAAAAGATGCCTTTTAATTATTGAAAATGTCAAACTCAATAGAAGTTTTGGCATAGTTACATATATATATATATATATATATATATATATATATATATATATATATATATATATATATATATATATATATACACACACACACACACATCAATTGGTTTTGCCTGCGGAGTCTAAAGGAAGAGAAGTATCTTCTGCATTTTTGTAGATGAAGGCAGTTCAACTCAAAATGTATTATTGCTGAAGATCCTTGTTGGTACTGAAAGTATGTGCTGCACTCTTTTTCCCTTTGTCCAGTTTTTGTCCCAATCAACTTTTTTCTGGCATGGTTTTTAACAAGGCATCGATGTAAAGCATACTGCGAAGGAAGGATCATCGGCAAAGGTAAGACCTTCGGTATCAAGGAACTAAAAGTTCTTCCGCCGATGGGATCGATGACCATGAGCTCATGTGGCAAAATATTTGTGGATGGTTAAATAATCTTTAGTTTGACGGAAAATCTCTCCTCCTAAATCTCAAACAGATTATTTAATCATTCACAGGTTGTCTCCAACGATGAAGCAACAATATAAAGTATAAAATGAATGGAAAGGCATTCGATGAATGCAAGACTTCCAATGTTTGAATTCTCGTACTTAGCATTCGAACACTGGGGAGATAATGCATGATACGACACCAAGAGTGCCACCAAAATCGGGGACTATTAGAACCGAAATCAATGTCTTATCGGGACCGGGGACTGGGTGATCAGCTTCGTAGGAATAAGTTGTACAAGTTAGCCACATGTTTTGGCAGCTTTAAGCAAATGAATGTTTATGTAAGTGTACTTTTGAATTAGAAGGAATAAATTAAAGTCCTTTTGTTTTTATCCTATTTCTTATCCGAATGATAAGTCATTTTATTTTATCATTTGAGAGTTAACGAAAACTTTAAATGCTTGTGACGTAATGAACATGAGACATCATCTTCAAGAGTACCGTAAACATAAGAGACTTGTATTATGAAACCCTCATAGTAAAAGGTAGATTCTGTAAGTGTTTATTCCCGGAATCAAAAGCTATCGGATGCAAAAATGTTCCCGAAGCTTTATCAATCAAACGTAAAGAGAATATTTTTGCACAACACTTAATCAAAATATTCTTTTATTTATTAAAGTTCCAAACTTAGTAAGACTTTTTGGCATAATTACAAAAGATAAAAGAATTTTCTTATACATTATTCTTTTCTGCCAGAACCCGAAAGGAGAGAGGGGTCTTCATTCTCCCTGGTGGAAGAAGGTTGTTCCGCTGCCGGTTCGGGGTCTTCATCCTCTTTGGTCTTCCTTTTGGTTCCCGAATACTCAGAACTAGTATTCGAGGAGTCAGTTTCAGTGGGCCGAAAAGGATGATTCTCACAAGCAGTTAACTCCAGTCTTTAGGCCTAGTCAATGCAGTCATCGATATTGGCAATGCCTTCTCTAGACTCCTCCAAAGTCTTCCTCTTCATATGATACATGGCGTAGATTTTCTCGAAGACAATGGAGTCTTCTTAGTTCTGGAGTTTTGCTCGGAGTTTGTCAATTTTGCCCTGAAGCTCTTCATTTTCAGCATTTATTGCACTGAGTCTGGAATCAAGCTCAACATTGGTGGTTGAGTGAAGTCGGATTTGCTCTATGACTCTCTTAATCGTCTCTTCCATTTTGGCCCTCCTTTTTTCGGCAGCAGTGGCCTCCTCGGTTTTAGTATGTAAGACAGCCTCCAAGTTCTTAACTTCTTCCATGAAGGCAAACTCACGCTCGGCAATAGCTGTCACAACATCGTGAAGCTCGCCCCATTTAGCCTTCGCTTCCTTGAGGTTCTTGTAAAGTTGGGCGGCTTCTTGACTATGTGCTATCATGTCTTGCTCGGACTGTTGCAGTTGGGCCTCAAGCTCATCTATTTGAGCGACTTTGGTCACCAGCACCGGGAGATGCTTAGCAAGTTGATTCCTCTCAGCCAACAGTTGGTCTCATTCCAAAGCAAGCTCTTACTTGTCTAGATTCAACCTCTGTAGGCACTCGGAGGCAAGAAAGTTGGCTTGAAGAAGGGATAAAACCAAGGTTATTACTTCGAAATGTAAATTGAAAGAAAGTGGAAAATAGCGAGATTGTTACCTGCGCCGAGCAGTGCATGCTATTATTTATGAGGCACTCCCCCAAAAGAGAGTCCATATTCTTAAGTCTTTCGCTGAAGCCATCGGCTTCAGGTAATTGGCAAGATTCACAGGCTTGGAGAGCATATGTCACTCATTCAAAACCAAAATAGTAGCACTTCACCTTCCACGAGGATCTTGGGAAGGTGCCGAGTAATTATTTCCCAAGATCCCTTAGTTAGGAGATCGTGGAGGGGTGGCATTCACATCTTATTCGGCTGATGCCAGTGGAGGAGAAGTAATCGGTACTGGTGGAGAAGGGACAACTGGTGTCTATGGATAGGAAGCCGTTGGTGTAGATGATGATGAGGCAGCTGGTACGAAGGGGGAGACAGTTATAGTCAGCTCAGTAGCCGGTGATACAGAAAGGTCATGGGCCGAATGCCTCAGACCGGGAGCATTGGCAGGGATCGAAAAATGGGAATCAGCATTTTCAACCAAACCCATCTCCCCCAGAGCGCCTGAACTTCCTTTGACCATGGATTTTGAAGCTCTACCGACTGAGCACCCGGTTGTGCTGATGAAGACCTTTTTCTTCTTTGAAGAGGGGCACCTTCATCATTAGCCCTTCTTCATCATAAATAACCACTGTGACTGGTTCAATTGCTGATCTTTTCACTCTCTTCTATTGAGTCCCAGTCGAGAGGTTTGCTTCCTCTTTGATTTCATACTTTTAGACTGGGCACTCCGAGATGAGGCATCCTTACCGGAGGCTCAAGCAGATCCATGAACCCTACTTTGGTTAAGGGAATTCTAAAATACCCGCTCGGCTTCCTCGGGGTCATCGAGGGCATCGACGTCAGGGCACAAGACAAAACCCCGCGAAATCCCTATGCAAACTAGAAGACAATTAGTGAATTATTCTTAAGATTTTTACATAGATAAGATTGAGAGAAAGAAGAATCTTGCTTACCATGGTTCTTGGCTCTCCACCCGTATTTGGGAGCCATTTATTTCCATTATCGGGTTTCCGGAGTAGTGATATCTAATATTTTTTGAACCCACCAGGCCATTCCTTCAACTTGTGGTGGTTCCTAATGGGTAGATGGAACGAAGAAAATAAAATGTCAGTTAAGGAGAAAGTTTTTGCACGAAGACAGGAAAACAAATATACGAAGACTTACAAAAATGTTTTCATGATTCGGGAACAACTGACATTATAGATGGGATGATGTCCCCGGTAGCTATGACGACGAATCGTTCCATCCACCCACGGTCATTATCATCCTCAACACTAGTGAGAAGAGCGTGGTGACCATGCTTGCTGAATTTTAGCACACCCCGCGGAAAATCTTGGTGGAGTAAAGATTCATCACGTGCGCAAGAGTCAGGGTTTCCCCGGTCTCAGAGCACAACTGGCGAAGGCAAGCCACTGTATGCCATATAGATGGGCCTACTATGCCAAGCAAACCTGGTACCGATGGCAGAACTCTAAGATTATTGGGTCGATTCCTTCACGCGACCCCAAGGTGAAGGGACCTAAAATGAAGGGGTATGTATAGATATACATGAACCTCGCTCTGGAGTAGGTAACTCGTTCAACCTAATTTGGGGCGAAGATTTCAATATTGTTGCAGTTAAAATCCTCCCTCACAACAGGGATTCTAGAAGGTGAATAGAGGAGGGGTACCTACGAACATGCCAAAACCTCCCACTTGTGGGATCTGCAAGTGCTTTTTGCTCTTGGAGATCAGACGCAGTACTAAGGTGAAGTGGAATGATGGTATTTACGGTTGGAAATTCCGACTCGGCATCAACCTCTTTGGTTTTATTTTTTTTTGGACCTCCACCGAAGAGAATGCCAGTATTTTCGAAGATAGCAGTGTAAGAAAACATGGTGGTAAAGATCAGTAAAGAAGTTTTTACTAAGAAAGTTAAACGTTATAGAAAAGTTCTAAAGAAATTTAGAGAAGGAAAAAGAGTTGTGAAAGTAGTGAAAGTGAAGAAGTAAAAATGATGAGTAGCAGATAAGTTATATATGACAAAAATCGTGGTCATGGTTGCCTAAAACACCAGCAAAAATACATGCTGAATCCCAGGGAGACCGTTCGGGTACTTTCCCGCCAAGAAAAGAATGCTCATCTACTTCCCGATAATACTGAGTTGCGTCACCGAAAAATAGGGGGACTATCTACATGGGGTGAAGTTGGTTGATAACAGGTGGTCAAATGGTGAGGTGACACGTGGAACCGAAGACAAACAAAATATAAGTCAGCAAATAACTTGCATCTGGTACGAAGTGTGTAACCGGTACAAGATCGATCTTGAAGGAAGCATAGCTGATAATAAAGATTCAAAGGTTTGACATCGGATAGTATTTAATGAGCAAGTGTTACAGATAATATCTGCATTCAAAGCCAGTCGTTATATACCCATCAATGACGTTTTTATTGTCATTCAAGAGAAGCTTGATTTTAGGATCTTGTCTCCCTAAGTACATTGATAAATAGCAGGACTAACAACCATTATTGGGACGTGAAATATTCTGCACTCAAAATTTATAATTTATTATCTTGTTATGTTCGATCTAAACAGTTTCACAATTGCTTTTGCTTTTTTTACTCTCGGAATGACTGAGTTATGAGTCAGGCTTGTTATCTCTTTTAATTTCAGTCATTAATCTTATTTTTGTTCCTATTTATTTATTATTTTTGGATCAAATCGATTTGCTTGTCATAAACTACGCTATAAATTCAACTGTATCGTTTTACGGGTAAACAATAACTCCAATTGCTTTGTGAATGACATATACATGAGATGAATTCTCTCAGATCCAAGAGCATTGCAGACTACACATATTAAGCATTAAAACATCACATAATAAGCAGAGAAAGCAGAGGGGTTCAATTATGAATCAAAATCTTTGATACTGATCAAAATTTATTAACTCCTAACAGCAAGACCACGAAGGAGCTTGTAGCGATCGAAGAGATTCAACCTGTGCAATGGCACAGAGTCCCCTATTGTTAGCCTTCTCAGCATATAGCTCCACAGTGTTCTCTTTAAACTTGAAACGCTTCTGGACAACTAATATTAATTCCCTGATTCTTCGACCTTTATCACCTAACACAAAAATCAAATCAAGCAGAAACGAACTACTGACAATAAATCAAGTCATAAATGATGAATCTAGTGTTCAATCCCACAAGGATAAAAAGCTTCTCACAATAATTAGTTTATGAGAGATATTTAAAGGTTAACAACTATTGACGCAAATTGATGGTTTTAATATGATGCAGACAAGATTTTGACAAGTAAAACTTAAGCTTCTTTTTCTTTTTCTTTGTATTTCAGTTATCTCGTTAGTTCAGAACTAGTATGTATGTGTAGTGTGAGATTCGAGAATCTATAGTTTAGAGAACCCCAAATTTACCTTAGAAGACGAACTATTTGTTGGATTGTTTTTCAAAGGTTGTGAATGGGAAAAGAAAGAGATATCTCTTGGATTGCACTTCTTGATTTCACTCTTTCATTGTCTATAAATTTAGAGGTTTGGCCTTTTTTTTTACATACAGATTAATTTGAAAACTTCTCCTCTCTTCTCTACATTGTTGCACTAATATGTTTTTCAAAACAAACATATAAGTGTCGAGTATGATTTGCTCCGTTTATTGAGTTCAATGAAATTTTGTAATTTCGATTGTTAGTATTGTATACGGTTAAAACCGGGCCTACCCGATTTTACTGTTTGATCGAGACCAAGAGTTTGCATCGAAGGATGGCTCCGAAGTAGATCGGATCAAGGCACAAAGATAAGGTATAGAGATCGGGATTCGAGGCAGCTGCCAAGATTGAGACCGACAGCAATCGAGACCGAACGAGACAGGCATCGAGCAATACCGAAGATTGCGTAATAATAGAAAAATGAGATATCCGCGACCGGTCGAAGATCATGGCGGAAATCTCGGAACAAATCAAATCAAGAACGGTTATTTAGTTAATCATGGGATTTCCTTCTGTAATTAGAATTGTATCATATATAGAATTCTTCTACTATATAAAGGGGAGTTTTAACTATTTGTAGACAACTGATAAAAACATAATATAATTTTCTTCTTCGCTCACACTCTTGTTCTTCAGCTATTTGTGTTTTTATTGTCCTTGCATCAATCAGTTTCGACGATACTCTAACTCAAGGGTTGAGTTCTACTCAAACACTGGTTTGATTTACTTTATTGTATAATTCTATCCTTAATCTTCATATCTATCAATCGGTATTAAGTGGAAGCACGTGTCCTTAAATCCACATTATAAGTTTAATTGTTATCCAATTTTGAGAGTAAATATTTTAGCACCCACCGTGGGGTAAGGATAATAGTGATTGCCTAATACTGATTCCGATAACACATATTACTTTACGCTTGTTCTTGTAAATATTTTTGTTTTCAGGAAAAAGCATGTCAAACTCACAAACAACACCTACACATGGTGACAACAGTTTCGTATTTCACGGGAAAAATGATAATATAGTTGCCCCAGGAATCGAGGTGCCTCAGGCTGATCTTGAGGGGGTACCAATTGTAAACCCCATCGACGTTAGTTCACATATCTCCCTAAATACAAATTTTGGCGATGATCCTGAAGGTAGCGTACGCAGGGAAGGTCAATCTGGTGGTCGAAGTACGCATGGTGGAGGAGATGGTGGAGTCATCCTCTAATTGATATTTGAAATGTTACAGGCTCAACAAGCCGCTATAGCACAATTACAAAATTAACATCGAGCGCCGAGTGGGGTAGAACCAGAAGTCGTCTACATGAACGAGCCACTGTCAGAAATGTCGAATGCCAATGAATCAGAGACTGACCCCGTCGTTATGAAAATGTTCGAGGAGCTCACTAAACAAATTGAAACAGGAGAAAAGAAAATCGAGGCAAATGACAACAAAGTAGATACATATAACTCCCGGGTTGATCAAATACCGGGAGCACCGCCAATTTTAAAAGGTATAAACTCGAAGAAGTTCGTGCAGAAGCCGTTCCCCCCGAGTGTGGCTCTGAAGCCCATTCCGAAGAAATTCTGCATGCCGGAAATCCCCAAGTACAATGGGACCACCGATCCAAATAAGCATGTCACCTCCTATACATGTGCGATAAAAGAAAATGATTAGAAGATGATGAGATCAAATCAGTTCTACTAAAGAAGTTTGGAGAAATTCTATCGAAGGGGGCAATGATGTGGTATCACAATCTGCCACCTAATTGCATCGATTCCTTCGCCATGCTTGCAGACTCTTTCGTAAAGGCACACGCCGGAGCAATAAAGGTTGCGACTAGGAAGTCGGATCTCTTCAAGGTAAAACAGAAAGATAACGAAATGTTAAGGGAGTTCGTATCTCGGTTTTAGATGGAACATATGGAACTACCACTAGTCATAGACGATTGGGCTATTTAAGCTTTTACTCAAGGTTTGAACGATCGAAGTTCTGTGGCCTCACGACAGCTAAAGCAGAATTTAATTGAATACCCAGTGGTAACCTGAGCCGATGTACATAATTGATACCAGTCAAAGATCAGGGTCGAGGATGATCAATTAGGGACTCCTTCCGGTTTCGCTTATCCGATCAGGCCCGTTGGAAGAACTCAGAGAGATATCGACAGAGAACCTCGGTCGAACAGAGATCGATATCAGCCATACAATGCAGATCGTAGAAACAGCAGCCCAGGATGCAATCCCATCTGAAATGATCGAAGGAACAATCAAGGACAAAGCTCTCGAGGGCTCATGAGCAAAAATGGTTTTGATAAACATGCCGATCCCACAGAGGCACCACGATTATCAGAATACAACTTCAGCATCGACGCATCAGGTATTGTGTCAGCTATTGGGAGAATCAAAGATACTAGATGGCCCAGGCCCCTACAGACCGATCCATCCCAAAGAAACCCCAATCAAATATGTAAATACCATGGTACGCATGGTCACAGAACCAAAGACTGCAGACAACTAAGCGAGGAGGTGGCCCGTCTATTCAACGAGGGTCACCTTCGAGAGTTCTTGAGCGACCGAGCTAAAAATCATTTTAGAGACAGGGATATAGACAGAAAAAACAAGCAGGAAGAACCACAATAGGTGATTCACATGATCGTTGGTGGGATCAATATTCCACAGGGGCCCGTTTTCAAACTCACTAAGGTATCGATCACCAGGGAAAAATGAACTCGAGACTATACACCAGAAGGCACTTTATCATTCAACGATGAGGAAGCAGAAGGAATCTCACAACCCCACAATGATACAATGGTAATCTCTATCCTTGTGAATAAAATTCAGGTTAAACGTGTTTTAATTTATCCAGGAAGCTCGACCACTATTATTCGATCGAGGGTTGTGAAGCAGCTCGGCCTACAAGACCAGATCGTGCCCGCAGCTCGAGTTCTCAATGGATTCAACATGGCAAGTGAAATGACTAAAGGAGAAATCATTTTACCAGTAAATATAGCTGGGACTATTCAAGAAACCAAGTTTCACGTGATCGAAGGCGACATGTGATACAACGCCCTATTCGTAAGACCCTGAATTCACATTATGAGAGCAGTTCCTTCAATACTTCACCAAATGCTGAAGTTCCCAACACCGGATCGAGTAAAAATGGTATACGGGGAACAACACGCTGCCAAAGAAATGTTTGCGGTCGACGAAGTGATACCGGTATCAGCACTTTTGTCAACAAAAAGATCGGAATCTAAAGGAAAACATGAAGCTAAATAGCAACCACAACTACCAACCTCGACTCAATCGGAGGAGCAGGGAACGGACGAGGACAATGACTATTGGATCCCTCGATCCTTTTTTAATCCCCAAGGATTCCGACTCCACCAAATCGACGGTCGAGGAGCTAGAGCAGGTCGTACTGATCGGGCATCTACCCGATCAAAAGGTATACCTGGGAACGGGGTTAACCCCCGAGCTCTGGGAAAAACTCATTAAATTTTTTATCAATAATATGGATTGTTTTCTTGGTCCCATTTAGATATGACAGGGATCCCGCCGGAAATCACTGTACATTGACTGAGCTTAGACCCGAAGTTCCGCCCAGTAAAACAAAAGAGAAGACCCCAGTCCGAGGTAAAACACACATTTATCAAGGACGAGGTAACCAAACTTCTCAAGATAGGATCCATTCGGGAGGTAAAATATCCCGAATGGTTAGCAAATGTAGTCGTAGTCCCTAAAAAGGGAAATAAACTTAGGATGTGCGTAGATTATAAAGATTCAAACAAAGCATGTCCTAAAGACTCTTTTCCTTTGCTGAATATCGATCGCAAGATCGATGCCACGGCCGACCACGAGATCCTTAGTTTTCTTGATGCCTTCTCCAGGTACAATAAATACAAATGAACCCGGAGGATCAGGAAAAGACTTCGTTCATCACTAAGTACGGTACCTATTGTTATTATATAATGCCGTTCGGACTAAAGAATACTGGTGCCACTTATCAACGCCTAGTAAATCGAATGTTCAAAGAACAAATAGGTAAGTCAATGGAAGTTTATATTGACGATATGCTAGTTAAGTCCCTGCGAGCAGAGGACCATTTGACACATTTGCAGGAGACCTTCGATATACTAAGGAAATACAATATGAATCTCAACCCGGAGAAGTGTGCATTCGGGGTCAGCTCGGGCAAGTTCCTCGGCTTTATGGTATTAAATCGGTGTATCAAAATTAACTCCGATAAGATCAAGGCGATCGAAGACATCACAGTCGTGGATAAAGTTAAGGCCGTGCAAAGATTAAAAGGGCACATAGCCGCCCTAGGCCGATTCATCTCAAAGTCTTCAGATAGAAGTCACAAGTTTTTCTGGCTGCTCAAAAAGAAGAACAATTTTGCATGGACCCCGGAATGCCAACAAGCATTGGAAGAGTTAAAGCGGTACCTCTCGAGCCCGCCGCTGCTTCATACTCCAAAAGCAGACGTGCAACTCTACTTATACTTAGCAGTCTTGAAAATCGCTGTAAGTGGAGTCCTAGTTAGAGAAGCTCAAGGTACGCAATTTCCTGTTTACTATGTTAGTCAAACTCTAGGCGAGGCCGAGACCTGGTATCCACACTTAGAAAAGTTGGCACTTGCCCTAATAAGCGCCTCTAGGAAATTAAAACCATATTTTCAATGCCACCTAATTTGTGTAGTGACCAATTATCCTCTTCGCAATATTTTGCATAAGCCCGAACTCTCGGGCCGATTGGCCAAATGGGCCGTCGAAATCAGCGGGTACGATATCGAGTATCAACCCCGAACGACCATCAAGTCTCAAATCTTAGCAGACTTCGTGGCCTACTTTACGCCAGCCCTCGTACCTGAGGTCGAAAAAGAACTATTATTAAAATTGGGTACAACATCGGGTGTGTGGACCCTATTCACAAACGACGCTTCGAACGTGAAGGGGTCCGGGCTAGGCATCATTTTGAAGCCGCCCACGGGTAATACAATTAGACAGTCTATCAAAACTTCCAAGTTAAATAGTAATGAGGCCGAGTATGAGGCCATGATTGCAGGTCTCGAGCTAGCTAAGAGTTTGGGAGCAGAGGTCATCGAAGCGAAATGTGAATCCTTACTTGTGGTAAACCAAGTCAACGGAACCTTCGAGGTTCGAGATGATCGAATGCAAAAATGCCTAGATAAATTACAGGAGACATTACATCGGTTTCAAGAATGGACCCTACGGCATGTACCTCGAGAGCAAAACAGCGAAGCCGATGCCCTTGCAAATTTGGGGTCATCGCTTGAAGACGATGAAATTAGCGCGGGGACTATCGTGCAAATTTCAAGGTCAGTGATTGAAGAAGGCCACGCCGAAATAAACTCCCCAAGACTGACCTGGGATTGGAGGAATAAATATATCGCGTACCTAAAGAACGGAAAAGCTTCCGTTGGATCCTAAGGAATCAACTACGTACGAAGGCCGTATGATTCACATTGACCGAAGATGGAACACTATATAGAAGGGTGTTCGATGGACCACTGGCGATATGTTTGGGTCCCGGAGACACCGATTACGTCCTACGGGAAATTCACGAGGGAACTTGCAAAAATTATTCCGGTGCCGAATCATTGGTTCACAAAGTCATCAGAGCAGGATATTACTGGGCCAATATGGAAAAAGATACGAAGCAATTCATTCGAAAGTGCGACAAATGTCAAAGATATGCGCCAATGATCCACCAACCCCTGGAGAAACTCCATTTGGTCCTATCCCTATGGCCGTTCATGAAATAGGGAATGGATATCGTCGGCCCTTTACCATCGGCCCCAGGTAAAGCTAAATTTATTTTATTTATGACTGACTATTTCTCTAAATGGGTTAAAGCACAGGCCTTCGAAAAAGTCAGGGAAAAAGAAGTTATCGACTTCATCTGGGACCATATTATATGTCGATTCAGAATGCCTTCCGAGATCGTATGTGATAATGGAAGGCAATTCATCGGCAGCAAAGTAACAAAGTCTCTTGGAGACCACAAAATCTAAAGGATCTTGTCAACGCCATATCACCCCAGCGGGAACAGACAGGCAGAGTCAACGAACAAAACCATCATTCAAAATATAAAGAAAAGGTTGAACGACGCAAAGGGAAAATGGAGAGAAATGTTGCTCGAGGTCCTTTGGGCATATCAAACAACGTCAAAATTCAGTACGGGGTCAACACCATTCTCTTTAGTATATGGCACCGAAGCTCTAATCCTGGTCGAAGTCGGGAAACCTAGCGTCAGGTTTCGATATGCAACGGAAGAGTCGAATCACGAGGCTATGAATACAAGTCTTGAATTGCTAGATGAAAAACGAGAAAGCGCCCTCGTTCGAATGGCTGCACAGAAGTAACGGATCGAGAGGTACTACAACCGAAGAGCCAACTTTCGACATTTTAGAATAGGGGACTTAGTATTGAGAAACGTCACCCTCAATACTCAAAACCCAAACGAAGGAAAACTCGGCCCAAATTGGGAGGGACGGAATCAGATCCTCGATATCGTTGAAAAAGGATCTTACAAACTCGGCACGATGAACGGCGAATAATTGTCAAATAATTGGAACGTGTCACTCCTCAAACGATATTACTGCTAAGGTACAACCTTCTCCATTTTTATTTATATTTTATACTAACCGTTTGCAGGTGTTTAATAAAAGACATCAAAGGATCCTTCAAACGCAGTCCTTAGGTCTAAAAGCACGCGTTGCACTCTTTTTTTCTTAGACCGGATTTTATCCCAAATGGGTTTTTTCGGCGAGGTTTTTAATGAGGCAACCATTGTTCGTTCTAACTTAGAGCAATTCAACAGTATCCGAGGCTCCTTTACAATCAACCTCGAATACTGGGGGGCATCACCCTCGGATAGTTACAAGGAAAATCCTTCGTGTCGATAGGGTCTCGATAGGTAAAGTTTGTAGAGGACCAAACGGTCAAATGAATCGTGTCCGTGTAGATTACTCGAGCCCTAATGGAAAAACATGTACGCATGTATAATTTATTGGAAGAAGTATTTTTCCTTACCAGATGCACCAAGTTTTAAAATTTATACTTTGCAATTTCATACTTATTATCTATGGTGGAAACTGGCTTAAGGGTAGATCACAACTAAAGTTCAAACAATTTATCCGATACTCGGGACTGCCGTCCAAAAAACCGACACGATCAAATTACTAAACCTCGAGATCGTAAGACCTTAAAAAGGCAATCCTTGATTTTATAGGCCATAGAACAAGCCCAAAACGCGAATCCCAATAGGCCTTCGAATATTTTCATAAACCGGTTAGAAAAGGCTACCCTCAACAAAATTTCTAAGGGTCTCGATAGTATGACCCTCGAAAACCCTAATGGATACAAAGGTGTTCGAACTCTTGAACAAATTCTTTATTTTATGCTAAGGCACTGCGAAACAAAAGGTCTCGATAATATCGACCCTTGAAATTTCTAATGGGTACGGAACCATTCGAACTCTCGAGCAAATCCTTTATTTTGTGTTAAGGCACAACAAATATTTTTAAACCTATCAAGCCGAGAAGGGAGAGAAAGCCATTCTTTTTGCTATGTCCATATTGGCCTAATTTAAGAGCCTAAAAGGCCAGTTTATTTTTGAGTTTGAAGAAATCATCCTCACTCAATTAAAACCTAAGGAGTCACCCTATTACGAGTTCGAGCAAGTACTTACTCGATTATAAAAACTGCACTAGTCCGGTTTCAATCAAAATGCCTAAGCCTCGAACTTATGAACAAAACTTTAACAAGGCATAAAAGAAATAAAGATAAGTCGGAAAGGAAAGAGATATTTATATATATGAATATTTACAAGGTCTGATCGGGATCCTATACAAAAAAGATAAAAAGTGAAAAATCCTAAGGTTCCTGATCTCCTCCGGGGGCAGCTTCTTCTACATCGAGGTCTTCCCCATTCTCAGACCCGCTCTTGCTGCCATCATCATCATCGTCATCGGAAGTGGCCAACGCTCCGGCTTCGGCTTCATGCTCTCTAGTCTTTGCTATCTCATTGGTAAGATCGAAACCCCAAGCGTGAATCTCCTCGAGGGTTTTCCTCCGAGATTAGCATTTGGCGAGTTGAGCAATCCAATATGCTTGAGTTTGAGTGGACTCGAATGCCTCTCTTGCTTGAACTTGAGCGGCTTCAGCATCAGCTTGATAGACGGCCACGATTGCATCCGCCTTGGCCTTTGCCTTTTTGGCTTCAGATTTGGCCTTGGCAAGTTTAGAAGCCAACCGAGCCTCGAGCTCCTCTATTTTCCTTGCTTGAGTCGAGCTCTTCTCTTTCATGCCTTGAAGTTGACTTTCGACCCATCATAATTGGGCTCGAGCATTCTCTTTTTCTGCAGCAAAGCGGTCCATACCTTCCTTCTACCCTAAGGACTCCGCCTTTATTGTATCGACCTCCTCACGAAACTGCTCGATCCTCTCAATTTTTTGTTGCATCTGTGAGATTGAAATGTTTAGCCACCGTTCCCGAATCGAGCCCATGAGCTTTTAAGATTTCATTACCTGCTCGATCAGATATGTCTGATCTTGTTGAGCCTTGGCCAACTCGGCTCGAAGATCTTTGATCTCTTTCTCTTTCTGCCCACTAAGAAGTTTGAGGGCATTTCTCTCCTCCGAAAGCCCTCGGAAGTCATCCTCACATCGGCTTAGCTCCACCCGAGACTTGGAAAATGTCTCATGATGAAAAGCTAAAGCCTATATAAAAAGAGAAAAAGTTAGGCAGAAAATGGAAGAATATGACATCAACAAATGGAATCGAGACTTACCCGATTCAGGGCTCGTTGAGCCTCAAAGAAAAGACCCGATGAGTCACTCAGGCCGGCAGCATCCTCGATACCTATAAACAAATCACGGAAGGGTTCTTCTCTCTCATGAGCTATTTCTACCTTGAGGATTCCCAAAGCTCAGGCTTCCCGAATCGCCCCTTCGAAAAAAGCAGGGAGAGTGGGCGAGTCTCCGATTACTATTGCCCCAAGGGAGTCACTTGGGGCGTTCTCCTCAGTTTGAAGAGCTTCAGAGCCGGTCCCTTCAGATATACCCACCGTTTGTTCATTTCGGTGGGAGACATCCTCGATCTCCAATGACTCGGGGACTTTGCCCGAGTCCTTCTCCGATATCCCCTCAGTTCGAGGCGGAGCCTCATCAACCACCATCGGTCCAGCTGTCTTTGGGGAATCGATGGTTTTCTTCACTCGGGCCACCAGTATGGAGCCATCGTTTTCTTCTTCTTCTTCGTCTTCATCCCTCAGATGCCGAACAGATTCTTCAGTCAGAGGGATGGTGTTCTTCCTCGGCTTACGAGCCATCCTTGTCTTAAGTTCTAGATCCTCGAAAGCTGAGGCACTTTTTCTCTTGTTGTCCTTTGTCGGTTTCGGAACCGGGGCCGAGGTCTCTTTTTCGCCAGACGGGGGCCTCATGACCGCATCTTTGCCCAGGCCTACACGCAGGAAAATTGGTTAAGTATAAGAAAGACATTTTTATCAAATAATCAAGGACATAGGAAAGGGGCTTACCATGAGTTTTGGCCTCCCATCGGCCCTTTGATAAATCGCGCCATGAGCGCTCAGTGTACGAAGAGGTCGAGGCCAGGTCCCGAACACAGCTCTTGAGGTTAGGAATTGCACCGGGCATCCAAGAGACCGCTACATCACAGAAAAGGATATCAATGAGAAGAAGCAAATGGGCAAAACAATAAATAAGAATTAATACCGGAATTATACTTTCGCTTCATATTCCATTTATCGGAAATGGCATCTTCTCGGTCGGGATTAGGTCGGAAGTCCTCACTCAAATGAACTGGCCCATCCAGCCTCGGTCCTTGTACTCGTCTATGCTCGAGAACAACACTTTGGTTGCCCGACATTGGAGTTTTATCAACCCGCCTCGATAGAGGCGGGGGCTGTATAACCTGATGAGGTGGTTGAGGGTGAAAGGCATCCCCTTGACTTTGCTCACGAAGAATCAGAGCAGAATAACAATTCGCCAAAAAGAAGGGTGGATTTGGCCTAGGGTTATTTGTTACTGACGACAAAAATCAACGACAACGAGGTCAAGGGGGCCTAGCGTGAAAGGGTAAGTGTAAAAACTTAAAATCCCTTCCACATGGGTGGTAATGTCTTCTTCCGGGGTCGGTATCACCACTTCTTTGCCTTTCCAGTTGCAGTCTTTCCTTACCTGCTTAAGGTACCTTTCAGTTATCGAGCATGTGTACCTCGACACTGGCTCACATTGACCAGGAATCGACGAGGCTTTATCGGTTTTGAAGTCAAAAGTGATAACACACCCCACGGGAACACACTCTTTAGGTCGTGGCTCCACCGGTGTTTTGTCGCCGGCCGGCCGCGATGAAGAAGCATTTTCCTTTTGAGGAACAGTCTTTGATGTTTTTTCCATTTTTGTATGGATTTGAAGTTAAGAATAGATGAAGATGATAATTTGATGTTTTGAGAAGATGGTAGCAGTGAAAATCGTAGATGTGCAGATGAAGAGGTTAAAACATATAAAAAGCTTTGAAGATTAAGAATCTCAAAGTAAAAGTTCGAAATAGTGGAGAGAGTGGCTATTTATAAATTTCACAACGACGGTTCAATATTGGCGGTGGCCGACTATCAACTGATGCACATTTAATGCCTAGAAAACTGTACATACGAGACGTTTCAGTCACTTCCGTCGCTTACGTCACAAGGATGATGTCATGATAGGTCGAGGTAGAAAGTCGAAGGCTCAATTCGTTTCTTGTCATTACACTCCAAACAAAACGAGGGGACTATCTGTATACGGTTAAAATCGGGCCCACCCAATTTTACTGTTTGACAGAGATCGGGAGTTTGCATCAAAGGATGACTCCGAAGTAGATCGGATCGAGGCACGAAGATAAGGTATCGAGATCGGGATTCGAGGCACCTGCCAAGATCGAGGCCGACAACAATCGAGACCGAACGAGATAGGCATCAAGCAATACCGAAGATTGCGTATTAACGGAAAAGCGAGATATCCGCGGTCGGTCGAAGATCATGGCGGAAATCTCGGAACAGATCAAATCAAGAACGGTTATTTAGTTAATCATGGGATTTTCTTATGTAATTAGAATTGTATCATATATAGAATTCCTCTACTATATAAAGGGGAGTTCTAACCATTTGTAGACAACTGATAAAAAAGAAATATAGTTTTCTTCTTCGCTCACACTCTTGTTCTTCAATTATTTGTGTTTTTATTGTCCTTGCATCAATCAGTTTCGAGGATACTCTAACTCAAGGGTTGAGTTCTACTCAAACACTGATTTGATTTACTTTATTATATAATTCTATCCTTAATCTTCATATTTATCAATCGGTATTAAGTGAAATCACGTGTTCTTAAATTCACATTATAAGTTTAATTGTTATCCAATTTTGAGGGTAAACAAGTATTACAAAATAGTTTTTCCTTTCTATTCTGTGTGGAGTAATCCATAATCTTGGGCAATCGTGAGGGGATTAAATTCCTTCAAAACACACAAACAACTTGTGGACTCGAAAATTATTTTATATTTTGCTTTATTGAACTAACATTTCTTTACTTCTGTCATTGTTTGATTTCGAACATAGATTACTAAGGAATTTAAATATTTGTGTGTTAGTTTTACTTTTCTGGCGGAAGGTTGGATCAATTGGTGATCTAACAATGTTCACTTCGGAGACGTCACTACAAGTGATTTTCACTGGACGGAAATTTTCTTGGCCTTCTTTAATATTATTGTGTGGAACTGTGCGGTGTGATGCCACAGGAGGCTCTGGAATATTTATAAGTGCTATTTGGCATTTAATAGTGTTGATATTCCGAAAGTTTCCAATTGGAAAGAAACGATTTTGACGGCACAACTAATCAATCATTCGAAGGAACATTTTGTATTTTCTGCTTAAGGACTTGATTATTAAACATTTATATAGTGTTCAAAAGGGATAAAAGATTGGACCAACAGATCTAATGAAATTGAGGAGGAGAAATTTTGCCAAAAAAAATTGATCGACAGTGTGATAAGTGTCTCGATTATGGGATGTTTTCCTTAAAATTGTTATAAAATAAAGACCCTAAAGTAAAGACAAATATAAAGAGAAACTGATATATTATACAACTTCAAACTTATGTACATGATACACCGAAAATTCCTCTATTTATAGAAGAAAGGAAGCAGCTGCGAGGCTTTTCAGGAAGCAGCTGCGAGACTTTTCTTGAGCTGCTTGTAAGCTGTCTGTATGAGCTGCTTGTAACCTGCCTGTTTAATAAGAAGCTGCTGCAAATCATTTCATTGAGTTTCTTGCAACCTGCCTGCATCAGCTACTTGTAGATTAAACTTCAATAAAGTACCAAACGGATAATCTTCTTCAGAAAGATTATCTATAGCGGAGTAATACATGGACATCCACATTATTATTTTCATAAACTCCTCCTCGAATGTTCATTAAAGGATATTGTGCCTCGTTAAAATCTTACTAGGAAAAACATAGTGAAAAAAATCCTAGTGAAGGAAAAAGAGTACACATATTTAGTAATACGCAATTCTAGTTGCTTCATTAAAAATCTTACAAGAAAAACCCCATGGGAAAAACCTTAGTAAGGAAAAATGAGTACAACGCGTATTTCACTCCCACTGATGAAAATCTTGTTCCAAATATTTGAGTCTCCGTATTCCAATCTTGTATACCATCTTCTCAAAAGTTGAAGTTGGCAAAGATTTAGTGAACAAATCTGCTGGATTGTCACTTGAACGGATTTATTGCACATCGATGTCACCATTTTTCTGAAGATCATGTGTGTAGAATAATTTTGGTGAAATGTGCTTCGTTCTATCTCCTTTTATAAACACTCCTCCTTGGGCTATGCATGCAGCATTGTCTTCGTATAAAATTGTGGATCTTTTATCACATTTTAAACCATATTTTTCTTGAATAAAATGAATCACTGATCTCAACCATACGCATTCCCTACTTGCTTCATGAATAGCTATTATCTCAGCATGATTTGAAGAAGTAGCAACAATTGACTGCTTTGTGGAGCGCCATGATATGACAGTACCTCCACATGTAAACACGTACCCGGTTTGAGATCGAGCTTTATGGGGATCAGATAAATAATCTGCATCTGCATAACCAACAAGATCTGCACTATCTTTGTTAGCATAAAACAAACCCATATCAAGAGTTCCTTTTAAATATTGTAAAATATGCTTAATCCCATTCCAATGTCTCTGTATAGTAGAAGAGCTATATCTTGCTAGTAAATTAACAGAAAATGCTATGTCAGGCCTTGTAGCATTAGCAAGATACATAAGTGCACCAATTGCACTGAGATAGGGTGTTTCAGGACCAAGGAGTTCCTCATCCTCTTCTGGAGGTCGGAACGGGTCCTTATTCACTTCAAGTGATCGAACAACCATTGATGCTCAATAAGTGCACTTTGTCCATGTAAAAGAGTTTTAAGACCCTTTTTGTATAGGAAGATTGATGTATAAAGATCTCGTCTGCTAAATGTTCAATTTGCATACCAAGATAAAGTTTTGTCTTTCCAAGATCTTTCATTTCAAATTCTTTCTTAAGATATTCAATTACCTTTTGGAGCTCTTCTGAAGTTCCAACAAGATTTATGTCATCAACATAAACAGCAAGTATACCAAATTCTGATGTCATTTTCTTTATAAAAATATATGGACAAATAACATCATTTATGTAACCCTCTTTCAAAAAATATTCACTAAGACGATTATACCACATACGCCCAGATTTCTTTAAGCTCTACAAATATCTTTGTAATATGATTAAATACATTTCTCGAGATTTTTGAATTTTCTTTAGACATTTTAATCCTTCAGGGATTTTCATGTCAATCTCATAATCAAGTGACCCGTACAGATAAGCTGCAACGACATCCATCAGATGTATTTCAAGCCTTTCATGTAAGGCTAAACTGATGAGATATCGAAATGTTATGGCATCCATAACGGGTGAATATGTTTCTTCATAATCGACTCCACTTCATTGTGAGAATCCTTGTGCGATAAGGCGAACCTTGTATATTTCAACTTCATTTTTGTCATTCTTTTTTCGCACAAAAATCTATTTATGACCAACTGATTTTATACCGACAGGTGTTTGGACTACTGGTCCAAAGACCTCTATTTTAGCAAGTACGTTCAATTCTGATTGAATTTTCTCTTGCCATTTTGGCCAATCAGATCTTTGTCGACATTCTTCGATAAATCGGGGTTCAAAATCCTCACTATCTTGCATAATGTTAAGTGTAACATTATATGCAAAAATATTATCAACCACTATTTCAGATCGATTTAAAATAATCCCATCATCAGTAGAACTTATTAAAAGTTCCTCGCTCACTTGAGTCTCGGGTTCATTGATTTCTTCAGGATTCTCAGAACTAATCAGATCTCGAGTCTTTTCAAGAGATCCCTTTATAGTATCGTTTTGATCATTTGTCAATTTTCTTTTTCGAGGATTTCGATTCTTAGAACTCAAAGGCCTACCATGCTTCAAGCGTGCTTTAGGTTAACTAGCTCTCATACTAGTAGATGGTCCTGCTGGCACATCAATTCGGATAGGCACATTCTCTGCAGGGATATGTGACTTAGTTATCCTTTTCAAATCATTAAATGCATCTAGAATTTGATTTGCTATATTCTGTAAATGGATGATCTTTTGGACCTCCTGATTACATATAGGGGTACGTGGATCAAAATGGGATAATGATAAAACTTTCCACACAATTTCTCCTTTGATTTTCTTTTTCTCTCCCCCTAATTGTGGGAAGTTAGTTTCATCAAACCGACAATCTGCAAATCGAGCAGTAAAAAAATCTCCTATCAATGGTTCAAGATAGCAAATAATAGAGGGTGATTCAAACCCAACATATATTCCTAACCTTCTCCGTGGGCCCATCTTACTGCGTTGTGGTTGTGCTACTGGCACATATACAGCACATCCAAAAATTCATAGATGAGAAATATTTGGTTCATGACCAAAAACTAATTGTGACGGAGAATATGTATTATAATGTGTCGGTCTGAGACAGATAAGTGATGCTGCATGCAAGATAGCATGGCCCCAAAAAGTAGTGGGTAATTTCATTTTCATAAGTAGTGGTCTTGCTATCAATTATAGGTGTTTAATAAATGACTCTGTAAGGCCGTTTTGAGTATGAACATAAGCTATAGGATGTTCGACTTTTATCCTAACTGATAGACAATAATTATCAAAAGTTTTAGATGAGAATTCTCCAGAATTATCAAGGCGAATATACTTTATAGGATAATCTGGGAATTATACCCTTAATCAAATTATTTGGGCTAATAACTTTGCAAACGCCAGGTTGCGAGATGATAGTAGGCACACATGAGATCATCTTGAAGATGCATCTATTAGGACCATAAAATATCTAAACAACCCACTTGGTGGGTGAATAGGTCCACATATATCCCCATGTATACGCTTTAAAAAGGCAGGAGATTCAATGCCAACCTTCATTGGTGATGGTCTAGTGATCATTTTTCCTTGATAACAAGCATCACAAGAAAATTCATCATTTGTAAGAATCTTCAGGTTCTTTAATGGATGCCCACTCGAATTTTCAGTAATTACTCTCATCATTATTGATCCAGGATGGCCTAAACGGCCATGCCAAAGCACAAAAGTATTTGAATCAGTGAAGTTTTGGTTTACGATAGAGTGTGCTTCAACTTTACTAATCTTTGGATAGTATAAGCCAGAAGATAAAGTTGGTAACTTTTCTATAATGCACTTCTGGCCAGAAACATTCTTTGTAATACAAAGATATTCCATATTCATTTCATATATCGTCTCAACATGATACACATTTCGGCGGATATCTATAAAACTCAACAAGTTTCTTCGGGACTTGGAGGAAAATAATGCATTGTCTATAATAAGTTTTATTCCCTTAGACAGAAATATAGTGGCTCTTCCGGAGCCTTCAATCAAACTTATATTACCAGAAATTATTGAAATATTTGTTTTTTCCTTATGCAAATAAGAAAAGTATTTTTGATCTTTGAATATGGCATGAGTTATTCCACTATCAATTACACAAATATCTTCATGATTGGTCTTTGATCCAAACATAATTTGAGGATTATCCATATTCTTCAAAATGACATAAACAAAATATATTATAGTAAACATCATTATAAAAGCATAACGTTTTATTTATGTACAACAATTACATAACCATCCTATCTACTACAAACAACAAAAAATAAAATATTTATATTTTTACAGATTCATCACCGATTATATGACTTGTTTCTCCTTCCGGGAGTGCAAAGTAATAAGCTATATCCAAATGCATGAAGTCTAAATTATCTTCCGAAATAAAATTTGCTTCAACATTTTTCTCTGTCTTCATCAGGGAGGCTTGATAAAGCTCAACCAGGTGCTTTGGCGTACGACAGGCACGTGACCGGTTCCCTTTTCCTCCATATCTATAGCATGCATTTTCTGCATTTGTTGCTTGTATCGCTTCATGCTTTTGTTCCTTCCTTTTCCACTGCAGGTGGTAAGGAGGGTTCTTTGGTGCATTATTATTACCATGATTAGAGTTTCTTCCCCGACCACGACCATGACCACGACTAGGGCCACGACCTCTTCTACGCTTAGCTTGGTGGAAGTTTGTCTCATTCGCTTCAGGGAATGGACAAGAACCAGTAGGTCGGCTTTCATGATTTTTCATTAATAGCTCATTATGTTGCTCGGCTACAAGAAGATGTGAGATAAGTTCAGAATATTTTTTGAATCCCATCTCTCGATATTGCTGCTGCAGGAGCATATTTGAGGCATGAAAAATGGTAAAAGTTTTCTCCAACATATCATGATCATTAATATTATCACCACATAATTTCAATTGGGAAAATATTCTGAATATAGCAGAATTATATTCACTGATAGATTTAAAATCTTGTAGCCTTAAATGAGTATAATCATATCGTGCCCGTGGAAGAACGACCATCATCAGGTGGTCATATTTATCTTTCAAATTATTTCACAGTATGACTGGATCTTTGACAGTAAAATATTCCATTTTCAAGCCCTCATCAAGGTGATGGCGTAGGAATATCATTTGTTTGGCACGATCTTGATTTGGTGCCTGATTGTTTTCCTTGATGGTGTCTTCTAGACCCATCGCATTAAGATGAATTTCATCATCAAGCACCCAAGACATGTAGCTTTTGCCCGATATATCCAGGGCTATAAATTCAAGTTTAGAAAGATTTGACATTATTTAGAAAAAGAAAGTTTGTACCTCTGATACTTTCAAAGTATTTGCTCGAGATGGCAGAGTCTCGTGCTGATAACGTGTTATAAAATAAAGACTGTAAAGTAAAGACAAGTATAGAGAGAAACTGATATATTATTCAACTTCAAACTTCTGTACATAATGAACTAAAAACTCCTCTACTTATAGAAGAAAGGAAGCAGCTGCGAGGCTTTTCAGGAAGCAGATGCGAGGCTTTTCTTGAGCTGCTTGTAAGCTGTTTGTATGAGCTGCTTGCAACCTGCTTGTTTTATAAGAAGCTGCTGCAAATCATTTCATTGAGTTGCTTGCAACCTACCTGCATCGGCTGCTTGTAGATAAACTTCAATAGAGTACCAAACGGATAATCTTCTTCAGGAAGATTATCTATAGCGGAGTAATAAATGGACATCCACATTATTATTTTCATAACAAAATTTTTGTTTATTGGAGTTTTTGAGAGAAAGGGCAAAGAAAACATTTTTTCGTTCTGGTCCAAATTGATTTTTATTGGATTAAAGTACTCTTGCCTTTTGAGCCATAACAAAAAGAAGGCACCATTCTCTTCTCGAGTCATTGGTGTAGAATGAGGAAAAGAGGAAAACAAACCTTTTATAGAAACATATATGTTGCTTCATGTGTTGCCGCTTTGGCTTCTTTGAATCGGTGCCAAAATTATTTCTTGGAAACAATTATTTTGTTTCGAACGGATAAATATCGATTCATATAATAGAGGAATTGGTGAATTGGTTGTAAAAACCTAAGAGTCCTTTGGACAAGTTCTCCTTCAAGAAAGTAAGACTTAAAATTAGGCTTACATTAATACTTGAAAATATTCTTGAGATCATGAATATAATATGTACGAATGTATATATACTTGTTTGATTAGAGTAAGATATCAAATTATTTAAGTGTTATAATAGTTTAGTTGGAAAGCTATTTGAAAAGAAAAGTTTAAATCCTCGTGATTATCTACTCTCGTTTTGAAGATTAAAATCTTCGTGATTCTCTACCCTACTTCGAGATCAAAATCTGCGTGATTTTCTACTCGATCTTTGAGATTAAAGTTGTCGTGATTTTCTATTCCGATTTATTACTAAGTTTGAAGATTAAAAACTTCACCGGTTATTAAATTTTGTTGTGTCAGATATTAGTCGATTTGAAGATTAAAAACTTCATCATTTAATTATGATTGTGTCAGATTGGTTTGAAGATTTAAAACTTCACCATTATTAATTTTGGCTCTATTGTGGCACAAACAACAGTTCATGTGATTGGCCTTATAAAGTAATAGGGTTAGCAAATATGAATCTTCTTCTGAAAAAATATGTTTGGAATATGGTGTTATTCATCAAACAAAGGCCAGATACATGCGCAATCCAATGGGATTGTGGAATGAAAGAATCGATAATTAAAAAAATGATGAATGCTTTGTTGATAAGTTCTGGTTTACTCCAAAACTTATGGGGAAAGCTATTCTTAAATCTAACCGAATGCTCAATCGAGTTTTCCATAACAAAATACAATCCATTCCATATGAAAAATAGAAAGGAAAAAAGCCCAACTTGAAATTTTTCAAAGTGCGGGAGTATTTGACTAAAGTGCAAGTCCTAAACCTAAAAGGGTAGATATAGGACCAAAAATCGTTGATTGTGTTTTCATAAGGTATGCAACAAACAGTAAAGCATACCATTTTCTGGTTCATAAATCAGAAAATACCGACATCCATATTGATACGGTAATCGAATCAGATAATGCTAAATTCTTTGAGAATATTTATCTGTATAAAAAGAAATCTGAGTCGTCTAGTGAAAATCTAAGTGATCTCGGGAATAAGCAAAGGAAAGTATCTTTAATGAGGAAAATTCAAGACTTAGTAAACGTTAAAGGACAACTACTTCCTTTGGATCAGATTTTCTGACTTTTTTGTTGAAAAATGAGCCTAAAACGTTCAAAGAAGTAATGTCTTCATCGGAAGTACAATATTAGAAAGAGGTAGTCAATAATGATATATAATCCATATTAAATAATCATACTTGAGAATTGGTTGATCTTCCTCCAGGAAATAAACCTTTGGGTTCTAAGTGAATTTTTAAAAGAAAAATGAAAGATGATGGTACGACTGAAAAATATAAGGCAAGATTAGTTGTCAAAGGATTTAGACAACGAGAAGGTCTTGATTACTTTGACATATACTCCCCGGTAACAAGGATTATATCTATTCGGGTGTTAATAGTATTTGTCGCCATATATGGCCTTGAAATCCATCAGATAGATGTGAAGACAACCTTCTTAAATGTAGATTCGGAGGAAGAAATTTATATAGAATAACCTGAAGGATTCGTGGTTTTCGAAAAACAAAAGAAGGTGTGCCAACTTGTTAAGTCATTTTACGGACTACAACAAGCACCAAAATAATGGCATATGAAATTTGACGAAACAATGCTATCAAATGATTTCAAATTAATGAGTATAACAAATGTATTTACATTAAGAATACTCCAAATTATGTAGTCATTATTTGAAATAGCAAAAAAGGTACATTGTCACGACCCTAAACCAATCTGTCGTGATGGTGCCTATTATGGTACTAGGCAAGCCGACTATTCAGATATTTCCAACACTTTAAAAACTCAGAAAGATACTTAAACCGTTTAAATAAAGGAAAATCTCTTAAAATAGGATATGAAATCATAATTCAATATATAATTCTTCCCAAAACAGGGGTGTCACTGAGTACATGAGTATCTACAAATTTACAAGGTCTAGTACACTGTCTGGAAGTAAAAATGGAATAAATAAACTGATAGATAAGGGGGGAGAGTCAAGGTTTGCGAACGCCGGGCAGCTACCTTGATGATCTTCTGTAACTTTTTGTACCGTTAAATGTTGAAAGTGGACTGTAATAGTTGGACTTGTCACTTCTTTCAGTCCAAATGTTGGATTTGTTACTTATTGAGTTGGTTGTACTCACGCTACACCTTGCATTTGGGACCTCAACCAATCATACCAATAAGTGCTAAAACACGATACAAACTTATTCGAGCCCTCAAATCACATCAAACAATATCAAAAACAAGAATCACACCCCAATTCAAGCCTATTGAAACTAAGGAAATTCCAACTTCTACAAACGATGCTGAAACCTATCAAATCATGTCCGATTGACCTCAAATTTTGTACACAAGATACAAATGAAACCACGTACCTGCTCCAACTCCCGGAACCCCAATCCGAGCCTGGTATTCACAAAGTCCACTCTCGGTCAAACTTCCACATTTCCAACTTTCGCAATTTTAACCTAATTCAACTACAGATCTCTAAATCACAATCCGGACACGCTCCCAAGTCCAAAATCACCCAACGGAGCTGATGGAACCATCAAAACTCCATCCTGAAGTCGTCTACACATAAGTCCACACCCGGTCAACCTTTTCGAAATCCCTCCAGACCCGAACCAACTACCTCGGCAAGTCACATAACAGCTGTAAAGCATAAAATGAGCAGTAAATGAGGGAACATGGCTACAACTCTCAATGAGACCGACCGGGTCGTTACATCCTCCCCCTCTTAAATAAATGTTCGTCCTCGAACGAGTCTAGAAACATACCTGGAGTCTCAAATAGGCGTGGATATCTGCTTCCATCTCCTGCTCGGTCTCCCAAGTAGCCTCCTCAACTGGCTGACCTTTCCATTGCACCTTCACTGAAGCTATGCCCTTTGGCCTCAACTTTCGAACTTGCCGATCCAAAATGGCCACCGGCTCCACATCATAAGTCAAATCACCATCCAAATAAACCGTGCTGAAATTTAAAGCATGAGACGGATCACCGACATACTTCCGGAGCATAGAAACATGAAACACTGGATGCACACTTGACAAACTTGGTGGCAAGGCAAGCTTGTAAGCCACCTCTCCAATCCCTTGAAGTACCTCAAACGGCCCAATATACCGAGGGCTCAACTTGCCCTTCTTCCCGAACCTCATAACACCCTTTATGGGTAAGACCTTGAGCAGTACCTTCTCCCCAACCATGAAAGCAACATCACAAACCTTCCTATCGGCGTAACTCTTCTGTCTGGACTGCGCCGTGCGAAGCCGCTCCTAAATCAGTTTAACCTTGTCCAAAGCATCCTGAACTAAGTCAGTACCCAATAACCTAGCCTCCTCTGGTTCAAACCAACCCACCGGAGATCGACACCGTCTCCCATATAGCACCTCATACGGAGCCATCTGAATGCTCGACTGGTAGCTGTTGTTGTAGGCAAACTCCACGAGCGGCAGAAACTGATCCCAAGACCCCCCAAAGTCAATGACACAAGCGCGTAGCATATCCTCCAATATCTGAATAGTGTGCTCGGACTGTACGTTTGTCTGAGGGTGAAATATTTTACTCAACTCAACCTGGGTGCCCAACTCTCACTGTACCGCTCTCCAAAACTACGATGTAAACTGCGTGCCCCGATCTGAAATGATGGACACCGGCACACCATGAAGACGAACAATCTCGCGGATGCAAATCTCAGCCAACCGCTCCGAAGAATATGTAGTCCCAACTGGAATGAAGTGCGTGGATTTGGTCAGCCGATCCACAATCACCCAAATAGCATCTAATTTCCTCGAAGTCAATGGGAGCCCAACTACAAAATCCATGGTGACCTGCTTCCATTTACACACTGGAATCTCTAGCTTCTAAAGCAACCCACCTTGTCTCTGATGCTCATACTTCACCTGCTGATAGTTAAGTCACCAAGCTACAAATCCCACTATATCCTTCTTCATTCTCCTCTACCAATAATGTTGTCTCAAATCCTAATACATCTTCGCGGCCTCCTCAAGAATCAACTCACGTAGCCCATCTAGATTAGGCACACAAATCCGACCCTGCATCCTCAATACCCCATTATCCCCAATAGTAACGTCTCTGGCATCACCATGCTAAACCGTGTCCTTAAGGACAAGCAAATAAGGATCATCATGATGGCACTCTCTGATGAGATCATATAAGAAAGAACGAGAAACTACACAAGCTAGAACCCGGCTGGGCTCTGAAACATCTAATCTCATGACTTGGTTGGCCAAGGCCTGAACATCAACTGCAAGCGGTCTCTCTCCAACAGGAATGAATGCAAGGCTACACATACTCATCGCCTTTCTACTCAAAGCATCGGCCACCACATTGGCCTTCCCAGGATGATACAGAATAGTGATATCATAGTCCTTTAGCAGTTCCAACCATCCCCGCTGCCTCAAATTTAGATCCTTTTGTTTGAACTTGTGCTAAAGGCTCCGATGATCCGTAAATACCTCACAAGACACACCGTAGAGATAATGCCTCCAAATCTTCAATGCATGAACGATGGCAGCCAACTCCAAATCATGAACATGGTAGTTCTTCTCATGGGGCTTCAACTGACGCGAAGCATAATCAATTACTCTACCTCTCTGCATCAAGACACACCCAATATCGATTCATGAAGCATCATAATACACTGTATAAGAGCTTAAAACTGAAGGCAAAACTAGATTCGGAGCTGTGGTCAAGGCAGTCTTGAGCTTCTAAAATCTCTCTTCACACTCATCTGACAACCTGAAAGTAGCACCCTTTGGGTCAATATGGTCAAGGGCGATGCAATAGATGAGAAACCCTCCACGAAGCGGCGATAATAACCGGCCAAGCCGAGAAAGCTCCGAATCTCCGTGGCTGAGGACGGTCTAGTCCAACTCTAAACCGCCTCAATCTTCTTCGAATCCACCTGAATCCCTTCACTGGACACCACGTGCCCCAAGAACGCCACTAAACTAAGCCAAACCTCCCACTTGGAGAACTTGGCATAAAGCTTCTCCTCCCTCAACCGCTGCAACACAATCCTCAAATACTGGGCATGCTCCTCCTAGCTATGAGAGTACACCAAGATATCATCAATGAATACTATGACAAATGTGTCGAGATAAGGCTGAAACACACTGTTCATCACATGCATGAATGCTGCTGGGGCATTGGTCAGCCCAAAAAATATCACAAGGAATGTATAATGACCATAATGGGTCCTGAATACTGTCTTTGGAACATCCGAGTCCCGGATGTTCAATTGGTGATACCCAGACCTCAAATCAATATTAGAGAATACCCTCTCTCCCTAAAGTTGGTCAAATAGATCATCAATGCGCGGCAAAGGATACTTGTTATTGATTGTAACTTTGTTCAACTGCCTATAGTCGATGCACAACCACATAGTACCATTCTTCTTCTTCTGAAGCTGAACTGGTGCACCCCAAGGCGACACACTAGGCCTAATAAACCCCTTATCAAGAAGTTCCTGAAGCTGTTCTTTCAATTCCTTCAACTCAGCTGGTGCCATACGATACGAAGGAATAGAAATGGGATGAGTGCCCGGCACCAAGTCAAAACCAAAGTTAATATCCCTGTCGGGTGGCATGCCCGGCAGATCTGTAGGAAACATATCCAGAAAATCTCGCACCATCGGAACAGAATCAATAGAAGGAGTATCAGCACCAACATCCCTCACAAAGGCCAAATACGATAAACAACTCTTCCCAACCATCCGCTGGGCCTTCAGATATGAAATCACTTTGGTGGGAACATAGTCTAGAGAACCTCTCCACTCAATCCTTGGCAACCCCTACATCGCTAACGTCACGGTCTTAGCGCGACAATCCAGAACAACATGACATGGAGACAACCAATACATACCCAATATCACGTCAAAATCGACCATACTAAGCAATAAGAGATCAACTCTAGTCTCCAATCCCCCAATAGTCACTACACACGACAAATATACATGGTCCACAACAATGGTGTCGCCCACTGGCGTAGATACATGAATAGATGAAACTAAGGACTCACGTGGCGTATCCAGATAATGAGAAAAATATGATGATACATACGAATAAGTGGAAGCAGGGTCAAATAATATAGAGGCATCCCTGTGGCATACTGAGACAATACCTGTGATCACTGCGTCTGAAGCAACAATATCTGGTCCGACAGGAATAGCATAGAATCGGGCCTGACCGCCACCTGATCGACCTCCCCCTCTTGGGCGACCCCTAGCTGATTGAGCCCCACCCCGAGCTGGCTGGGCAGGTGGTGAAGTAAATGGTGTTGAAGTCGTGGCCTGACTCCTCTGCTAAACTGGACCTCCCGTAAGGTAGGGACAAAACCTCTTCACATGACCCAACTCTGCACACTCGAAACACCCCCTCTGGAAAAATGGTGGCAAATACGGAGGCGGACCTAGAGAACCAGAATGACTACCAGAAGAACCTGGTGCAGACGAACCCTGAAATCAAGGAGTGTGAGGCGAACTCTGAGCTGGAAGGGTGATGAGAAATGACTGACTCTAATGAGCATTGTATGAACCATGGTTGGAAGATGCACTACGGTGAACTGGACAAGCCACCTGAGCGGGCCTATACGGACGAACCTTGTTGTGGTAGAACTGACCCCCAGAAGGAACACCCCCAAAACCACCCGATCCACGAGGCCTCTTGGCCTCCCTCTCCTCACGCTCCTGACTACAGACCATCTCTAATCGTCGAGTAATATCAACCACCTTGTCAAACTAAACACCAGATACACTCTTCCGAGTCATAGCAAAACTTAACTGATAGGTGAGGCCATTAATGAACCTCCTAATCCTCTTCCTCTTGGTAGTAACCAACCAAACTGCGTGACGAGCCAACTGCAAAAATCTCATCTCATACTGGGTCACAGACAGGCCGTTCTAGCATAGCTGCTCAAATTGCCTGCACACTTCCTACCTACGGGTCGGTGGCACAAACTTCTCCAAAAAGAGAACGGAGAACTTACGCCATGATAGTTATGTAGCACCTATTGGCCTGCTCCTCTCATAGGCCTCCCACCATCTGCAGGCAGCCCCAGTAAACTAGAAAGTAGTGAATGAGACCCCACTGGTCTCCAAAATATCCGCTGTGCGAAGAATCCGCTGGCTCTTATCCAAGAAGTCCTGGGCATCCTCAGACTTATCCCCACTAAATGATGGAGGCTGGAGTCTCCCAAACCTCTCAAGTCTCCTATACTCATCATCAGTCATAACGGGACCCACATGGGCCTGAGCAACTGCAACTGGCTGGGCTGGCAATACCCCCGGCGTCTGAAGTCCCTGCATCACCTTCTCTGGAATATGGGCGGCGGGAGTCTGAGTACCTTCCCCGGCTTGAGATGTGGTTGGCGCGGTCTGAATAGAAATTTCCTGAGCAAGGTTAGTGCACACCGTCAAAATCTGAGCCAAAGACTCCTAAAGGCCTGGAATCATAATGGGCACAACTGGTGCCTGAGCTGGTCCCACTAGCTCCACCACATCTGGAACTTGCTCCTATGCTAGAGCAACTGGTGGATCTGCACGTGCTGCTCTAGCTGATGTACGAGCTACACCTCTACCCCTATCGCGACCTCGGCCTTTCGTGGCTCTAGATGGTGGTACTGGTGGTTGTCCGTCCTATCCGGTAGCACGTGTCCTCACCATCTGTAAGAGAATAGAATACCGAAGTTTAGTTACCAGAATTAACAAGTCAGCACGACAAGAATACAAGAATGTGAAGTTCAGCCTCTCGAAAATAAGTACAGACGTCTCCGTACTGATCCGCAAGACTCTTCTAAACATGCTCATGACTCGTGAGACCTATGTAACCTAGGCTTTGATACCAACTTGTCACGACCCTAAACCCAAACCCGATCGTGATGGCGCCTATAATGGTACTAGGCAAGCTGACTATTCAGATATTTCCAACACTTTAAAAAATTTGAAAGATACTAAAACAATTTAAATAAAGGAAATTCTCTTAAAACAGGATAGGAAGTCATAATTCAATACATAATTCTTCGCAAAACTGGGGTGTCACTGAGTACGGGAGCATCTACAAATTTACAAGGTCTAGTACACTGTCTAGAAGTAAAAACAGAATAAATAAACTAATAGATAAAGGGGGAGAGTCAAAGTCTGCGGATGCCGAGCAACTACCTCGATGATCTTCGAATGTCTAACCTCTGCAAATCAACAACCGCCAAAACCAGAAGCACCTGAATCTGCACACGAAGTACAGGGTGTAGCGTGAGTACAACCAACTCATAAGTAACAAATCCAACATTTGGTCTGAAAGTAGTGACAAGTCCAATTATTACAGTCCACTTTCAACATTTAATGGTACAGAAAGTTACATAAGACATAACAATGATATCTTAGGTATTTGTATTCTACAAGTGAAGGTACAAGAAATTTAGCCATTCTTTCAATAAGAACTTAGACATGCTTTCAGATTTCACCACAAAATTTAATACATAACAGTGCAGATCCAGCCCAAATGCTAGTAAACAGGCAGATCCATCCCAAATGTCATAACTGCTAGCAATGCGCCCACTGTGGGTGTGCAGACTCCGGAGGGGCCGATCCAGCCCAAGAACTATAATAAGCCAAATCTTGGCATGAATCAATAAACCTGCTGCAGCGTGCAGCTTGATCCTATAAATACTACACACAATAGGCCTTCAGCCTCACTCAGCCAATAACTTCTCCAGTCTCTCGGGCTCACCAAAATCATGATATTCAGCCCACCAATGATGATATGATATAACAAATAAAGTCAATAGAAATTGAAACATAATATACAATCAATAACTGTGACTGAGTACAATTTGACAGATTAGGCAACTAGTTCAGCAGCAAGGTATGACCACTGTGGGTCCCAATAGTTCCATCATATAGCCTAAACAGGGTTTCTAGCATTACTGACAACTCAATAGATCTAGCACTTGGTGTAAATACGGTAACAACAAGATTTAACAACTATTCAAATCAATGGAATTGACCAATTCACAATTCTTACGGTACACGCCTACATGCTCATCACTTACCACATGCGTCACCTCAATTCCAATCACATTATACGAAATTCGGGGGTTTTACACTCTCAGAACCAAGCTTAGAAGTGTTACTTACCTCAAACCGTACAGATCTCTACTCCAACATGCCCTTGCCTCGCGAATCGACCTCTAAATGCTTCGAATCTAGCCATAAATAGTTCGATACAGTCAACACGAGCTAAAGGAACAAATTCTATGTGAAATTTCTAAGCTTTTAATTAAAAGTCAAAAAGTCCACTCAAAAACCAGCCCCCAGGCCCATGTCTCGGAATCCAATAAACGTTACAAAAATCGGAAGCCCATTTAACCACGAGTCCAACCATACCAAATTTACCAAATCCAACACCAAATCGACACCCGAATCCCTAATTTAAACTCTCCAAATCCGTAGTCTCAAACCCCTAAATTACACCTTAAAACCACACAATCTAGGTGGGAAAATCAATGGGGAAACAAGATTATCGAACAAAAATGAGCACAAGTGACTAACCTCAAGAAACCCCCCGAAAATCCTCTCAAAAATTGCCTTAGACCGAGTTGAAATGTCCAAAAATGAAGAACAATCGCGAACCCTTGAATTTAAGTGTTCTACCCAGCCTTTTCGCTTCTGCGGTCGACCATCCGTATCTGCGGAACTCACTCAAAGCCGACCAACCGCTTCTGCGGTTGCAAACCCTGCTTCTGCGGGTGCACATCTGTGTAAATCATTCGCTTCTGCGACACTCCACGCACAGGTGCGAGTGCGCACCTGCGGAGATCATTCCGCATCCGTGATCCACAGTCCTCAATCCAACCTCCACTTCTGCATTACTCCAGCCGCACCTGCGGCCAACCTCTCGCAGGTGCGATCACACCAGAAAATTCCCAGGTTCAGCAATGCACTAAATTCCATTTTCGATCCGTTAACCATCCGAAATCAACTTGAGACCCCCCGAAACCTCAACCAAACATACCAATAATTCCTAAAACACGATACGAACTTAGTCAATCCCTCAAATCACATCAAACAACATCAAAAATACGAATCACACCCTAATTCAAGCCTATTGAAACTAAGAAAATTCCAAGTTCTACAAACGATGCCGAAACCTATCAAATCACGTCTGATTGACCTCAAATTTTGCACACAAGATACAAAGGACACCACGGACCTACTCCAACTCCTAGAACCCCAATCTGAGCACGGATCCACAAATTCCACTCTCGTTCAAACTTCAAAATTTCCAACTTTCTCCATTTCAAGCCTAATTCCACTACGGACCTCCAAATCATAATTCAGACATGCTCCTAAGTCCAAAATCACCCAACGGAGCTAACAGAACAATCAAAACTTCATTCCAGAGTCGTCTACACATAAGTTCACACCCGGTCAACCTTTTTAACTTAAGTTTTCAACCTTGAGACTAAGTGTCTTAACTCATTACGAAATCCCTTCGGATCCGAACCAACTACCCCGACAAGTCACATAATAGTTGTAAAGCATTAAATGAGCAGTAAATAGGAGAACGGGGCTACAACTCTCAAAATGACTGGGCGGGTCGTTACACACATGAAATATTTGAAATGTGGGGGCGTTTAGCTTATGCATGACAAAAGCTAATATTAGACGCAATGTCTATAGTACTTAGAAGAACTTTGATGTGGTAGTTAGTAAATTCATTGCTTGTTCAATATTAGTGATGATCAGTTGATGAAACTACCAATTCAAAGTTGTTCACGTGCTTTTTTCAGAAAGGATGTATTCTTTTTTGAACATTTATGAAAGGGAGTCACCTGGAAGGTTGTGAATTTTCATGAAAATATGCGTTTGTACATTTTTGTATAAACATGCCCGTTCATGAACGGATATATTAATACGTTGGTCTATAATGTGATGAACCAATTGATGAAAATGATAAAACAATTCATAGCAAGTTGGATTTGTTTCATGAATGAAGGTGTTATTTGCACATCATATAGACTTGTATTGCATTTCGGAATAAGAATTAATAGCATACAAATACTAGAAAAGGCGGAGTGGTTGCGAATGTGTTATATATTAAAAGGTTGTAGCCACAACTAATGCCAATCATTCCAGTTGTTGTTATAATGTAATATTGCTACATTAAGTGTAGTCAACAATCGTATATGCAATAGAAAATCGAGACGTATTAGTCTACAACATAAGCAAGTTCATTGAATTATCATGACAATGAAATGAGTCTTGAGATATCTGAAATATACTCAAAATTATGCTTTGCGCTACAATAAATATCACGTGGTAATGGAGGAGTATACTGGTGCAAATTAGATTACCGATTTAACTGTTTATAAATTCACAAGCGGGTATATTTTTACAGTCGGTGGAGGAGTGTGCCTTTAAAATTATCCAAATAAACATACATTGCCCGCTCTACAATGGAGGTTGAGCTTATAGCCTTAGACAAGGCCGGTGAAAAAGCTGAATGCTCCAGAACTTTTTGAAGAAATTTCATCTTAACCCAAAATACATTGCGATGGTCATGCGGAAATAGGAAGAGCTGGGAGCGTTATGTATAACGAAAACTCTTGTCATATACGACGAAGACATATAACTGTTAGACAACTACTCTCTAGGGGAATTATCATAATTGACTATGTGAAGTCAAGCGATACTATGTCGGATCCATTTACAAATGGCCTAACTAGGGAGGTAGTTGAAAGATCATCGAAGAGAATGGGACTATGGCTGAGGACAAGTCATTGTGGCAATAAATCTACCTAGAAGACTGGAGATCCCAAGATCTAGGTTCAAGGAGATCAAACAAAGTCATTAATGACAGTCCAACATTGTCAAATAAAATGCTTTGGTCCATTCTCATGATAAAACAATGTTTAGTACCAAAGATAAAGCGTTAAGGCTTTTTAATGGTTTCTAAGTTTGATACGAGGTATATCAAACTTATGTAAGTGTGAAGTGTTAGCCGCTCCAAGTAGAATTCTGTAAGGCCAATTCTCTATGCACTTATGAAACCATGTGATGTTCATGGATGAAACGAACATAATAATGAGAACCAAAGACGGTTAAGGGTTGATTGTGTGACTTGTTGTAATGACCCGACCGGTTGTTTTGACTATTGCAATCTCGTTCCCCCATTTACTGCTCAAATTGTGATTTACGGTTGTTATTTGGCTTTCCGGGGTAATTGGTTTGGGTCCAATGAGGTTTTGGAATGATTTTGAGCACTTAGTTCCAAGGTTTAGAATTTAAGTTAAAAAGGTTGACCGGATGTTGAATCATGTGTAACGACCCCGGAGAAATTTTTCTAAGGAAATTAAAGTTTTTGGTGCCGAGGTAGATCAATTAGTACAAAGGGTCATTTATGCGACCACTATGCGGCCGTAGAATCACTCTGCGGACCGCATAATGGTCGCAGAGTGGATCAGGAGAGGGGCAAGTGTGGAGGAAAATTTGCGGCGCATTATGCGGCCGCATATCAGTTATACGGTGCATTATGTGATCGCAGAACAGGTCTGCAGACCGCATAATAACCGCATACTGAGGCAGCCTTGCCCAGTTCTGGAGGCCACGTTTTCCAGCCATTTTGCGAGCCGCAGAAGCATTATGCGGTCGCATATGCGACCACATAGTGTGTTTCGGGGCTTAATTTTTCTGGTTTTATAAATCCGACCCCATTCTTATAAAATACTACTGGGGGTCATTTTGAAGGATTTCATCTGATATTTTAGTGAGAAGTAAGAGCATTTTAGAGAGAGAAAGTGAAGACTTAGTCATTTATCCATCAATTCTTGTTCAAGGTTTGAAGATTTCACAAGGATCTTTCTAGGGCTTCAAAGAGGTGATAATTTCTTTTCCCAATTCTTCAATTTCAGGTTTGGAGTAAAGATGGGTGATTAATAGTATGATTCTTGGGTGTAAGAGTATTATGTATACATACCGATAAGGTTGTGAAAGATTGTTAAGTTCAAATGGGTAAAGATTGGGTTGAAAATGGTAGAAATCTTCATAGACTTTAATTGAAGATTTGAGGGTCGAGTTGATGTCAGAATTTGGTAAAATTTATATGGTTGGACTCGTGGTTGGATGGGCGTTCATATTTTGTAACTTTTGTCGGGTTCCAAAATGTGGACCCCACGAGCAAGGTTTGAGTTAATTTCGGATTTTATTAAAAAAAATAGTATCTCCTTATGGAATTAATTACAATAATTGGTATCGACTGAATTGGATTAATTGTGGCTAGATACGAGTCTTTCGGAGACCAATTCTCGTGGCAAGGGCATATCAGAATAAAGAATTACACGGTTTGAGGTAAGTAACAGTTTTAAATCTGGTCCTGTGGGTATGAAACACCAGAATTTTATATCATGTGATTACTTTAGAGGTGACGCACATGCCAGGTGACGGGCGTGTGGGCGTACCCCAAGGGGATTGTGACTTGGTCCGTCCCGTGAAACCGTAAAGTTGAATAATTTGTTGTTAGTTATATGCTCTCTATGTGTTGTGGAAATTTGACTGTAAGACATGTTAGAAACCATGTTTAGGCTATATGTTGGTACTGCTGGGACCCACAGAGGTCGTGTACATATTGATTTGTCTGCTAAATTATTGTGTGGTACTCAGTCACAGTTTACTTATTTATTTTATCTCAATCTCTATTATTCATTATTGATGCATCATATCATTGTTGCTTGAGTTGATTTCATGATTATTGGGAGCCCGAGAGACTAGAGAGATTTATGACTGAGTGAGGCCGAGGGCCTGATTGTGAGATATTGATACTATAGCACGTGAGTTGTCCGTGCAGCACGTGAGTTGGTCGTGCGGATTCAGATATTGATACTATAGCACGTGAGTTGTACGTGCAGCACGTGAGTTGGCCGTACGGATCCAGATATTGATACTATGGCACGTGAGTTGTCCGTGCAGCACGTGAGTTGGCCGTGCAGATTATAGCGCTTGGGCTGTAGGAGCCCCTCCGGAGTCTGTACACCCCCTAGTGAGTGCAGATACTCATTGAGTGTGAGTGACGAGGGCTGGGAGCCCAGTGAGTGATTGTTGTCCTGAGAGGTTATACTTGATTTTCATTTGTTGTTCCATTTAGTTGCTATCTGTTATTGTGATGATATTTCTGAAAGATTCTATATCCGGATTACAAGAACTTGAATTACACAAAATTGATTTGACTTAAACTGCGAGATTTGAAAGCATGTCTATTCTTTGATGGAATTACTGAAAATGAATTAAAAACTGTATAGCTCGTCACTATCTTCAGTTCCTTATTTATTATTGTTACTTACTGAGTTGGTTGTACTCATACTACACCCTGCACTTCGTGTACAGGTCTAGGTGATCCCGGATACAGTGGGTGTTGATCCTTTCACACAGTCGATTTTCCGGAGATTCAGAGGTAGCTGCCATGTTTCGCAGACCCTGTCTCTCTTTCCCTATCTTTTTGTGTATTGCATTTGGTCTCAGTTTATTATAGACTGTATTCTCCAGACTTGTAATATATAAATGCTCATGTACTCGGTGACACCAGGTTTTGGGAGTGGTTGTATCGGTATTTATAGGATTTTTGGATTTTATTTAAATATTATATTTTCAAACTTAAAAGAAATTTGTGGTTTACTGAGATTTTCGGCTTACCTATTTTCGAGATAGGCGCCATCACGACAGGTTAGAATTTGGGTCGTGACACTTATGGTTGTCTAGGTATACACCAAAGTTCGGTGGTTTAAAGATATCAAATCTACTGATTGACCGAGTATATCCGACAGAAGTTCACTACGGAAAGTTCAAAGGGAAACTTACTTATCCAGATGCGATTAATCCTTGTTTGCAAATTATACAGTTTTCATGCATGTTTTTATACATATGATCATTCTCCGTTCATGTGGGATATTGTTAGGCTTTTCTAAAGTGTGTGAATGATAAATGGAAGAGGCATCTCTTGAATTGCACCTCTTCATCTTACCCTTTCATTGTCTAGAAATTTAGAGGCTTGGCCTCTTTTTTACATACAGAAAAATTTGAAAACTTCTCCTCTCTTCTCTATATTGTTGCACTATTATTTTTCAAAACAAACATATAAGTGTCAAGTGTGATTTGCTCCGTTTGTTGAGTTCGTTGAAGTTTTGTAATTTTGATTGCAATATTACAGAATAGTTTTTCTGTTCTAATCATGGGAGGAAGTAATCCATAACCTTGAGCAACAGTGAGGAAATTAAATTCTTTAAGGACACACAAATAACTTGTGGGCTCGAAAATTATTTTATATTTTACTTTATTGAACTAACATTTCTTTACTTCTCGTTTCGAACACAGATTACTAATACTATTAATTATAGGAATAAAATGGGCACATATAAACAGAATGGGTATAGAGGATTCTTATAGCAAACCCACACTTGAGATACAATCATTATCTCTCAATTCTTTTCTTCCCTTCTTTTAATAATCATTAACTTCCGATTCCTTTCTTCAGTTCTTTTATTAACATCTTGTTTGGATGATTGATACCTATTGTATTGTATTGTATTGTATTGTATTGTTACTTTAAATATAATATTTATTTTGATTGTTACTTAAATTTTATTCCATCGTATCGTTAAATCCGTCGTTACATAACAACAAAAAGTGTCACATTATGTAACGACGGATTTGGTGTGATAGCGTCGTTACCTTGCGTTTTCTCTCATTTTGCCCTTCTTTATTATTAAACAATTATATTTTATCTTTTACCTTGCTTTTTTATATAATAATTCTACTTCGCATCCTATTTTTTTCTTAGTAATGTTGCAAGTTTATTCTTCATATTTTTGGTGCATGACATTAAGAAACAATGGCAAACGATACAATCTATCTAAACATTGTATTTATCAAACAATGCAATATAATACAGTACAATATAATACGATACAATATGAAACGACATGCAATAACCTCCAAACAAGCGGTAAGAAACCAAAGATGAAAAAAGCATGTCCTTTTTTTAAAATAATTCGTTTCCCTTCTATTTTACTCAAAGACTCACTTCACTCCCTTTTTTTCCCAATCCATAATAGCATTATTGTAATAGCTACCAGGGAAATGAAGTGAGTAAATTCATTTTATTTAAGACGCTTGTTTGCCCGTTAGATCTCAAAAATAATTGCAGCATTAAAAATATTAATAAAACACTAAATCAAACAAATATTCCAATCCAAAACATATTTAGGTAGGACAAATCATGCATTAGATGAACCCGTAATAAACAACAAGCAATAGCTTAATGGTTTTAAGGCTAAAAAGCAGAGGAATATCAAATCGAATGCAATATCCACAATTAAATACAAAAAAAGAAACAACTTCTACGTTTCAATCACAAATAACGATCGACTCAGCTAGACATTGTATGACCCAAAAAATAGATTTTGATTTTATACAATTAAATTACTAAAAAATCGGGGGTAATCAGAGTCAATATCAATATATAAATATAGCGTTTTATAATAAATATGTTAAAGTGCAACACTAAAGAAGATAACTTTAGATAATAAAGAAGCAATAAATACCTAGGAGTGCAAAGGAGAGCAATAAATAATAGTAAATGACTTCTAAATAGTGAATGAGATAAAGACAACCCGACAAAGATGAGATTTACGGATGTCTTTCTAACAATGATGGTTGATGATGAGCAACCTTGTATTCCAATCCTCTTGGATCTAATGAGAGGGATAAAAGAAAAGGACATATAAAGTCAAGCTTTGTTTTCATTCAATAAAGTGAGAATCTTGTACAGAGAATATTGAGAAAATTCTTTACAAAAGGTCAAATCCCCTTTTTGATATACATCTCTTCCTATTTATAAGAGCACATGTGCCACAAAATCCTAGATAGTACAACAGAAGGAATATCCATTAGAATATTCTCTAGGGAATCTAAATCCTAAAACCGATCGTCACTTCGTACCAAAGGCGGATGCTCGTCCTCGTCCTTGTCTTCTGTTAGGCCATTTTGACCTTCGACAGCGATTTATCCTCCACATCTGACCTTAAACTTTTGGAGTTAGGTTGATACGTCACAACCTTCATAGGCTCTATTACCGTTGACTGGGTCAAACACATAAAATAAAGTTTTTGCCCATACAGACATATATTCTGTAACCGTAAATCACTTTTGATTAACAAAGATAATGTTTTTGGCGAAGAAATAGTAAAAATAAAATATAAATTAGAGGAATTACCATAAAACATTCTGAGTATGAGTGGCTCCAATGATGATCTCAGCTTACCGGAGTTACTCTGACCTCCACTATCACGATTCAAAATCCCAACCTGTCGTGATGGTACCTAATACACTTGCTAGGTAAGCCGACAAATACATAACATCTAAGCAATTGAATGGAACATGCTTAATAACTCAACAGAGAAACAATCTCATAAACATACGATACAATATCTGAAAAGCTACTACGACCACCCCAAAATCTTGTGTCAATGAGTACATGAGCTACTAAGTATCAACATAGTCTGAATCTCTAGTACAAATGTCTGAGTAATTGTCACGACCCCAATTTTCCTCCGTAGGATGTCGTGATGACACCTAGTCTCTAAGACTAGGTAAGTTTAACAAATATACGGAAATAACTTAAATAACAAGTTATACTCAATTATTAATATAAAATAAACTCCGCAACTCAGCATTTACAATTTCTAAAAATCCGACGAAATACAAGTCACAAGCTCTATCAAGTGGTATTGAATATCTCTATACATCAGTGTCTAATAAAGGATAAGAAAATAAAATAATTTAGGTAGAGGGGGACTCCGAGACCTGCGAACGCCGACAGGTATAACCTTGAAGTCTCCGAAGCTGAACTTTCGCTAGTGCTTGGACTAGTAGGAGGTACCCGGATCTATACAAAAGATGTGCAGAAGAGTAGCATGAGTACACCACAACGGTACCCAGTAAGTGCTAAACCTAACCTCGGTAGAGTAGTGACGAGGTTAGGTTAAGGCCCTACTGGAATAAATAAGAAACTGAACAAGTGTTTAACAGTGAAATAATAATAACAATAAATTTGAGACGATAAAGAAATACACCGAGAATAGCTACACTGAACTAAGGTAAATAATAGATTACTGAAGAAAATAAGGAAATGCTATGACACAGAACAAAACAACAAAACACAAGTGAGGAAATAGAAAGTATCAACAAGAGTCACTACCGAGGTACCGCCTCGTAGTCACATATCACAAATCAATTCATAATCTTTCCTTTTATCACCGCGGGAGCCTTGCATTTTAGTTTTGAAAATTATTTTTCCGAAATAGCTTCCCGCGTTTTAGCCCACCTTATCACACCGCGTGGCTTCTAGTAGTTTCCCTACTAGCCACGCGTATCAAGCCCCCCTTATCTCACCGTATACGTTTCAACCCCAAAACCTTATACCACCGCATGCATATCAATATCACAACGTATCTCAAATCACACCTCAAGTGCCCAATACCACAACTTGCCAAAAAAACTAACAACAACGATGTTTTTACAGTAAATAGCCCATGACTCAACCATAATGTACCCAAGAGTTGCAACAGTGATAACCGGTAGTGAAAAACTCAACAAGAATGGTATTTCACAACTTACACTTTGCCTCAATGTGAATCACGAACTTTATAAATCAATACCAATTTCAATAACAAGATATTTCAAGAATAGCAACTTCAAGTAAATAGTTCAACGGTAAAATAATGAATATTGAATAAAGGAAACAAGAACTTCAACCAAACATGTAGACAATTAGCAAGTAAGAGATAAGACAAGTAGAACATGATAAAATAGACTAATGATGATGAATATAAAATGTTAAGATAACTCAATTAAGGCATGAAAAGAATCTACATGGCTAAAACCGGTAAATTTCTATATTTAGCCCGCATACACACTCGTTACCTTGCGTACACGGCTTCTATACATCACAATTATCACAAAACAATACCAATCCTAAGGGGTAATTCCCCCACACAAAGTTAGGCATGACACTTACCTCAAAACATGCTAACTCAATCCACTAGTAGGCCTTTTTCTCGATTATCTAACTCCAAACGGCTCGAATCTAACCAAAACAACTTCATACCATAAATATAAATGATAGAAAACTATTTCGAATAATAAAATTACGATCTTTGCAAAGAAATAAAAAGTCAACTCAAAAAGTCAACCCGGGCTCGCGTCTCGGAACCTGACCAAAATTATAAAATCCGAACACACATTCGATAAGAGTCCAACCATACAAGAATTACTCAAATCTAACCTCAAATCGCCTTTCAAAACCCAGATATTTAGTCTAAGAAGCTTTTACAATTTTTTCCCCAAATTTCCAACTCAAATCACCAATTAGATGATGAAAATAACAATAGATACATGAAATATAATCCAATTCGGGATAGAATCACTTACCCCAATGATTTTCTTAAAAATTCCTCGAAACAATCACCTTACACCGAGCTCTCTAGGTCCAAATTAGGAAAAATGAGACGAAGCCCATATTTTGAAATTTTTTATTCTGCTGCCTAGTGATTCCTTTTCGCGATCGTGGAGAACAAAAATGCTGCCCTCATAATATGAATTACGCAAACGCACTCCACAGGTCACGAACGCGGTGAATAAAATTTCAGAGCTATGTGATCACAGTCACACTTATGCGATCGCGTAGAGCAACGCGTCAGCCTTATCAGGCCTCCTCTTCCTTCATCGCAAATGTGGCATCACTCACGCGTTCGCGGAGCTGTAACTTTCCAAACTTCGCGATCGCAATCCCATCCTCGCAAATGCGTAGAACAACTTCACACCTGCCAGTCTTAAAGCTTCGCGATCGTGGCCTCCTTCACGCGATCGCATAAGAGGAAACCAGACTCAAAAAATCAACAATCCCACAAAGCCAAAAATGAAGCCAAACTTGATCTGAATCACCCCTGGGACCTCAACCAAACATACCAACAAGTCCTAAAACATCATACGAACACACTCAAAGTGTCAAATCACATCAAACAATACTAAAACCACGAATTGCGCATCTATTCAAGCCTAATGTACTTATAAACCTCCAAATTTCAAAACTAATGCCGATTCATACCAAAAAAACTACGATTGACTTCATATTTTGTACACAAGTCATAAATGACATGACAGACCTATTCCAATTTGCGGAATTAAAATCCAACCCCGAAATCAATAAAGTCAACTCCCGATCAAATTTTCCAACCTTACAAACCTTCAACTTTCTATTTTTTGCCCATTCAAGCCGAAATGACCTACGAATCTCCAAATTGACATTCGGACATGCTCATAAGTCTTAAATCACCATACGGAGCTATTGGAACCGTCAAAATTCCATTGTTTAGTCCTCTACACGAAAGTCAAACTACGGTAAACTCTTTCAACTTAAACCTCCAACTTAGGGACTATGTGTCCTATTTCACTCCGAAACTCACCCGAAACCAAAACCAAATACTCCGGCAAGTCACATAACCACAATATAACATAGAGGAGGTAATAAATAGGGGATCAGGGCTAAAATACTCAAAACGACCGGCCGGGTCATTACAGTAATAGAACAATACTGAATAAAATTAAAAGAAGAAGAGTCAAGGTTTACGGGCGTCGTAGCAACTACCTCAAAATCTCCGAGAAGGTACTAGAACCAAATCTAGCAATCACCATGTCCAGATGTACCTGGATCTGCACATGAAGTGCAGAGTGTAGTATGAGTATGACCGACCTAATTTACTCAATAAGTATCGTAGCTAACCTCAGCGAGATAAAAGAAGCACAAATTATAAATGATGCTAGCTATCACCTGAACAATTTCATCATTTCAACAAGTATAGAGCAATAATGGAATCAAGTCACAAAGTACAGGAAGAAGCATCTGTGTGTGTATGTATACAGTTTCTCAAATACTTTGCTCAGTCAATGTTCGGCATATAGAGATGATATGCAGTTAAATCAGGTAAATAATCATGGAAATTGCAAGTAAAGATGAAATGCAAAATACAAACAATCATTGGACAGTTTTCCTCAACCGTTCTAATTCCATATCAAACCACTAATCAAATTTCCTCAATATCCGCGTGTAAACCATCAAGAGAGAAACATGGGAGGGTGACCCTAGTGGGATGGATAAATATCCACACGCAAGCACGGCCAATTCAATGTGCTACCAGCCCAGCATAGTCACATGCTCAATATCATAATACGCCCAGCGTGGTCACATGCACAACATCCGCCCGGTGTGGTCACATGCATAACAACTCAATTCGCCCGACGTGATCATAGGCATAACGGCACAATCCGTCCAGCGTGGTCACAAACACCTAGTCCAATCATATCACACATGAGCAATTAAACAACACTACATGCATGTGATGAATAATAATTAAACAAATCTCATGCTCCTGGACTGGTAAAAATGACATGCTAAGTGTATGCATGTGCAAAGTGTGCTATCATAGCTCGAATCGGCAAATCTCATTACAGAATAGCATTTTATGAAGTTCATCCAGGGATTAAACCTCCATGTAGCCTCATATCATGGTTGAAATAGTTCACAACAATGTTACGAATGTGAGAAATATCATAGCTTAATGCTTAATAGTCAAATCTAGGCATGTCACAGCCTAAGCACAACCCGAGCATGGATAAATACCCCCAGTGGTACCTCATGGGATCAAACCCCACACATGTGCACACCCAGTAGCATGTAGCTATCTCAATAATTCAGGCAACTAGTGCCTTAACCAAGTTTAGGTAAGATACTTACCTCAATCAAACTAAATCACTTCTCTAACAAGCCTTTCCCGCGCGTATCATCCTCTAGAATCTCAAATCTAGACGTAATACTATCAATAAAAGCTATAGGAGTTGATTCTAGATGATAAAGTTAAGATCTTCAACCAAAATCAAAAAGTCAACCCAAAACGTTAACCCCGGGCCCACGCTCGGAACATGACAAAATTTATAAATTTCGAACACCCATTCAATAACGAGTCCAACCATAGAGAAATTATCCAATTTCGATGTCGAATCAACCTTCAAACATCCATTTTTTTAATTTTTGCAAAGTTTTCACAAAATCTCCCATTTCTTCAATTTAATCCACTAATTAAATGTCAAAACAAAGATGAAATCATGATATAACAATAATTCCTAGTCAAAACACTTATCCCGATCCAAGACGTAAATATCCCTTCCAAAATCGCCGAAAATCGAGCCCGACAATTCAAGATGTGAAATAATACTCTAACCCACGATTTGGGATTTTAAAACTTTCTACCGAGGTGCTCTTCTTTACGAACACAGAAATTGCCTCGCCTTCGTGAAGCACAATATCCTCAGCTGCCAAAATTACTCATTTGCGAACGTGATATACCTGTCGCGAATGCAGTGACCTCTGACCAAATTCCTACACAATCGCAACCCTCTCTCGCGAATGCAAAAGCTAAACGCTTGGCGCCTAAGCCGGCCTAATCATTCTATGCGAATGCGAATCCCCTATCGCAATCGCGATGCACAGGCCCACTAGATCTTTGCGAACGCGTGGCCTTATTTGTGAAGGCAAAGAGAAAAACTTCCTGCCCCTGAACAACTCTACACGAATGCAATATCCATGTCGCGAACGCGATAAAGACTGCACTAGACACCAGATCAATAGTTCTATAAGGCCAAATGGAAGACGAACTTCATCCGAATTACCCCCGAAGCCCTCGGGACCCCGTCCCAACATACCAACAGGTCCTAAAATATGATGTGAACTTAGTCAAATCCTCAAATCATATCAAACAATATAGAAATCATGAATCACACCCCAATTCAAGCCTAATGAACTACTGAACTTCCAACTTCTAAAATCGATGCCGAAACTTATCAAACCAACTCCGATTGACCTCAAGTTTTGCACACAAGTCATAAATGATACAATCGACCTATTCCAACTTTCGGAACCAAAATTCGATCCCGGTATCAACAAAGTCAACTATGTGTTAACCTTCTAAACCTTCCAAACCTTCGACTTTCTAACTTTCTCCAGTCCAAGCCAAAATGACCTATGGACCTCCAAATCCATATCTGGATATACGCCTAAGTCCAAAATTACCATACGAAACTATCAGAACCATCAAAACTCTATTGCGGAGCTATTTACGCATAAGTCAATATCCGGTCAACTCTTTCATCTTAAGCTTCCAACCTTGGACTAAGTGTTCCAATTCATTCTGAAGCATTTCCGGAATCTAACCAACCACCCCGAGAAGTCACATAACCATAAGTGAACATAGAATAAGAAATAAACAGGGTAACAAGGCTATAATACACAAGACGACCGGCTGTGTCATCACATTCTCCCCCTCTTAAACAAATATTAGTCCTCAAACGGGCCTAGGATCATATTTGGAATCTCAAATAGGTGTGGATATCTGCTCTGCATATCCCGTTCGGTCTCCCAAGTAGCCTCATCTACTGGTCGGTCGTCGCAGTCGCATCGAAGGCGGTTCCCGTTCTCATGTCTAGACGGATATAAGATATTTTATATATCTGAGCCTCCTATATTATCTTTTAAACTAATTCCCAAAAAACTATTTTCCAAAAACATTTCTTAAATCATTTTCTAAAAGAATTTCCAAAAATATTTCTTAAATCATTTTCTAAAACAGTTTCCAAAAAACATTTCAAATTTTTTCAAAAACAATAAAAAAACAATCTTTTATAAAGTATTTTCAAATAAAATTATTTCAAAAATAAATTAGTCTATTGTTTAATTTATATTTTTACTAATAATTTCACTTCTCTCGTCTTGCAAGGTACTATCACACGGTATTACTTTTCGGAAGATAACACTCGAAGATGAAAAGACAAATCCTCATCAAACTTCCCGCTTCGTACTTCCCATTCTTGGATGTACCCAAAACGTAAAGTAGTAGATAGATGTGTTTGCTTGCTTGCTTTAATATTATCTATTTGCTAACCACTTAGAAAATTGCATCTAGTTAATAATTGGTAATTCGTAATATTGTATGTTACGCGAATTCATAAAATTTGTGCATGTAGGCTAGGTTGTTGAATATATACGTAATGTGATTGATATACATCCTGTAAACACCTGACTGGTCATTTTGCTTTCTAGATCCCTGTTCCCCTATATAAGACTCCCTATATGTACTTTTACTATTTTACGACGTGGAGGGATGGTTAGTTCGGGATTTGGAAGGGTTCGGCTAGAAATCGGAAAACTTAATTCCTTATTATTGGCTTAAAAGGGTTAAGTTTGACTTGGGTCAACATTTATAGTAAACGACCTCGGAACTGGGGTTTTACGGTCCCAATAGGTTCGTATGATGACTTAAGACTTGGGCGTATGTTCGGATCGAGGTTTCGTATCATGCGTTGTGGTGTTTAATTCGTAATTCTATATGTTATTTTGGTGTTGCGATCGCGCGAGCGGGTCCATATTCTGTTGTTGGTTGTTTGAGTGTGATTGGATGGGGTCCCGGGGGCCTCGAATGTGAAACGTATTGGAATCGGGCTCAAAATTGACATGGGAGAACCACTGGGGCTTCAGATCTGGTGCAGTCGTACCTGCGTGGAAAGGGCTGTAGGTGCAAGCTCACAAGAGCGACCCAGTGGTCGCAAAAGCTAACCTGAGGCTAGAGCTGGGTGGTCGCAGGTTCGAGGATTGTTCCGCATCTGCGCGCCCGCAGAAGAGATTGAGGCTCCGTAGATGTAGACTTGGGCTGGCCTGCTGTGGGTTGCAGAAGCGGAAATAATCCACAGAAGCAGAAGAAGTCCGCAGAAGCGAACCCACGGAAGCGTCTTCTCGTCCGCAGAAGCGAGAAAGCTGGAGGCAGTGGAGGTTCACAAGTGCGACCTTTTGACTGCACCTGCTATTTCGCAGATGCGATCTAGTGGCCGCACGTGCGGAAGTCGCTGGGCAGTGAGGATTTTAAATCCGAGACTTAGGCCATTTTCCCTCACATTTCATTTGGTCTTGGTCAATTTTAGAGCTCATTTGAGAGGGATTCTCATCAATATCTTAAGGTAAGTAACTCCCACCCATTTTCAAGTTAATTATGCGGGTTTTAGGTAAATTAAACATGGAAAGATTGTGAAAACTTGTGGGATTTGTGAAGAACCTAAGGTTTTGGTAAAAATGGGATTTGACCTTGAAATTGATTATGGAATTAAGTAAAAATTATATATTTGCATTCATGAGGCTATGGGTAATATTTATCTTTGAAAATGTCTGGAATCCGGGAATGTGGGCCTGGGGGCAAATTTTAAAAATCTTCCAATTTTGATTGGGTGCTTACTCTAATAGCTAAATTATGAAGTTTTGATTATATATTGATTAAAATTTATAATATTTGACTAGTTTCGAATTGTTCAACATCGTCTTGGGGATTTTAGAGCGGATTAGTGGACCAGAAGTGAGCTTAAGAATGAGGTAAGTCTCTTGCCTAACTTTGTAAGAGGGAACTCATCCCCTTATGTGTATTTCTATTGTGAATTACTTGTGTGGAGACCTATGTACGCACTAGGTCACGAGGGTCCGTGCATAGCTATATTTTCCATGAGATGTCTGGGTAGTCTTAGATTTACATCCTACTTTAATTGTACTGTCATGTTTGCTGTGCATATTAATTATCTTAATTAGAGGTGAGACTAGAGATTGTTAAGTTAAAAACTTCCAAGTTAGATTTCTTATTTTGGGGAAAGAATTTAAGAATACTTAATAACTACGAGAAATTCATGTCCTCCCACGTCACAAGTACTTCTGCGAGCAAGGTAAACTTATTTATTCTCATGGGAGGGGGTTGTTTGCCTTGGCAGTATAATAGATGCATCTGTGGTTCGTGTTGTTCGACCCTCGGCAGTGCACACAATATTTTGTATCGGGCCGTATGACCTAGGCATAAATCGTGCGTGATAATACTCGGAACCCGATTACACTTGTTATTATGTTATGGCTTGAGAGGTATAATTATTAAATGACCGAAAGTGATTTGGGACTAGTAGGTGTTAGATGGAAATTTTGGAATTTATTATCATTTAAGGAATCATTAATTCACTGCTTGTTATTGTGTTATTATTATTATTATTGCCATGTTGCATACCTGTTTAGAATTTCTGCATTTTGTTATTGGCCCATAGTAAGTGTCGATGTCGACCCCTCGTCACTACTTCTTTGAGGTTAGACTGGATACTTACTGGGTAAATGTTGTTTATGTACTCACGCTACACTTCTACACTAATCGAGCAGGATCTGAGGCAGATGCATCTGGCAGTCATCCCAGCGTGCACCCTTCATACCCCGAGGCTTAATGGTGAGCTGCTTTCCGAGCCCGTTCTGCAGCACCCAGAGTCTCTCTTTTACATTTATTTTCTGTCTACTCTATTTCAGACAGTAGTTTAGTGTTTTATATATTCTACTAGTAGCCCATATACTTGTGACACCAGATCTTGGAGATATGCCAGCAGACATTTGATGGCTTTTGAGTATTTATTACCCACACTTGCTCTCATATTTGTTTACGCTTTATTTTATTAAATTTTTTACCTTTTATTTACTTAATAAATAAAAGTCAACTATTTGGAAATTGTTAAAGAGAATAAATACATATCTAGTTCACCGTTGTCTTGCCAAGTGGCGACATTGAATGCCATCACAACCTATAGGAGAAATTGGGTCGTGACAACATGCTATCAGAGCACTAGGTTCACATAGGTCTCACAAGTTATGAGCAGACCTAATAGAGTCTTGGGGATCGGTGCGGAGAAGTCCGTACTTATCTTTGAGAGACTATAGGGTGTTAGGAAACTACTCTTTCTTCATCTCCTATCGTGTAGTTGATGTTGTTCTAAGTATCTTTCTCTTATTCTCTCGCAAATGGGGAGAACGTGCACGACAAGTGTACCTGACCATTGAGGAGCTGCTCCCCCTGTTTCTAGAGGCCAAGGCAGAGGCCGAGGGAGGCCTCCAGCTTGTGGTAGAGGACGAGGACATCCTAGAGTTGCTCCAGTTGTGCCACCAGTGGATCTAGTGGAGGATCCTGCTATTGAGGAGCAGGGGCGAAGTTCCTGAAGCGCATCCAGCCCCAGCGGATTTCATGTCCGCACCAGGATTCCAGGAGGTCATGGGCCGTATGCTGTGGTTCATGAATTCTATAACTCAGGCTGGTTTATATCTAGTAGACCCAGCCACGTCCCAGGCGGGAGGGGAGCACAAACCCATACCGCTTAGTCTCATGTCTATGCAGTTGTCGTATATTAGACCCCGGGCACACTACCCATGGGCGGAGCCCAGTCAGTTGCAGCAGCCATACCTGAGCCTAGACTAGCTGCGGCCGGCGAGCCACATAAGCTTTTGGATAGATGGATAGAGTGCGGAGGTTTGTTGCCGGGTTGCACTCTGGTATCCATGCCACTATGTCCCGAGAGGTTGAGATAGGAACTTCTTATGAGCTATTTGTGAATATAGCTTGGACGATCGAGGGTGTTCGTCAGCGGAGCCGAGAGCAGGTGCCGAGGGACAAGCAGTTCCATTATTCTAGAGGGTTCCATGGTGCTCCGTCTGGGGCAAAGGTCTGTTTGGGAGGGGTCAGTCTAGCATGCCCATATATCTAGCACCACCGTCTTCTCGGGGTTCTCCAGTGCGGCCCTATTTCAGCTCCATGCCGGAGAGCTCCTACTAACCACCAGCTATTCAAGGTTCCTCCAGTGGGTATTTAGGCCATCAGGGTCAGACTTTAGGTCAGCAGTCCACCATTACGAGGGGTTGTTATGAGTGCGGGGATCCTGGCCATATGAAGAGGTTTTGTCCCAGACTTCGGGGCAAGGCAATACAGCAGGGTCATCAACCTATGATTACAGCACCAGCTGCCACACCAGCCGTCCGACCGCCCAAAGGAGGATATTCTATTGCTTGATATGACCGACTTTGAGGTCTTCCTAGGCATGGATTAGTTGTCTCCATATCACGCCATCCTTGATTGCCATGCCAAGACTGTTACCTTGGCGATTCTAGAGTTGCCTAGATTGGAGTGGAATGGTTTGTCTATCAGTGCACCTACTCAGGTTATCTCTTTTCTGAAGGCTCAACACATGGTCGAGAAGGGTTATTTGGCTTATCTAGCCTATGTTCGAGATACTACTACGAAGACTTCGGTGATTGATTCAGTGCCCGTGGTTCGGGAGTTCACCAATGTATTTCCTTCTGATCTTCCAAGCATGCCACTAGATTGTGCTACCGATTTTTGTATTGATTTGGCTCCAGGTACCCAGCCTATCTCTATTCCACCGTACCGCATGGCTCCGAAAGAGTTGATGGAGTTGAAAAAATAGCTTGAGGAGTTGCTAGCAAAGGGGTTCGTATGACCGAGTCTATTGCCTTGGGGTGCACCGGTGTCATTTGTGAAGAAGAAAGATGGGACTATGCGGTTGTGCATTGATTACCGCCAGTTGAACAAAGTTAATATTAAGAACAAGTACCTGTCACCATGTATTGATGATTTGTTTGACCAGTTGCTGGGTGCTAGGAATTTATCTAAGATTGACTTGAGATCGGGGTACCACCAGTTGAAGATTCGTGATTCGAATGTTCCGAAGACGGCTTTCCGGACTATATATGGCCACTATGAGTTTTTAGTGATGTCCTTCGGTTTGACTAATGCTCCGGCAATGTTTATGGATTTGATAAATCGGGTGTTCAGGCCGTATAGTGACTCATTTGTCATTGTCTTCATTGATGACATTTTGATCTACTCGCGTAGCATGGAGGAGCACGAGCAGTATTTGAGAGTGGTGCTTCAGACCTTGGGGGACATAAGCTATATTCTAAGTTCTCCAAGTGTGAGTTTTGGTTAGATTCTATGGCATTCTTGGGGCACGTTGTATCAGGCGAGGGTATTAAGGTAGATCCCAAGAAGGTCGAGGCAGTTCAGAATTGGCCTCGTCCTACCATAGCGACCGAGATGTGGAGCTTCTTGACGTTAGCAGGTTATTATCGTTGGTTTGTGGAGGGCTTCTCATCTATTGCAACACCTTTGACTAGATTGACCCAGAAAGGTGCTCCGTTCCGATGGTCCGACGATTGCGAGGAGAGCTTTCAGAAGCTCAAGACCACCTTGACTTTAGCATCGGTGTTAGTATTGCCTTCCGGTTCAAGGATGTATACTGTGTATTGCGATGCTTCATGTGTTGGTCTGGGTTGTGTATTGATGCAGGAGGGGCGAGTTATTATATATGCTTCACGTCAGCTGAAGCCCCATGAGAAGAATTACCCCGTACATGATTTGGAGTTGGACGCGATAGTTCATGCTCTTAAGATCTCGAGGCATTATCTTTATGGGGTGTCCTTTGAGGTTTACATTGATCATCGCAGCTTGCAGCATTTGTTCAAGAAGAGGGATCTCAATTTGAGGCAGCGCAAGTGGCTCGAGTTACTATAAGATTATGATATTATTATCATTCTGGCAAGGCGAATGTGGTTGTGGATGCCTTGAGCAGAAAGGCTGAGAGTATGGGTAGTTTGGTATTCATTTCAACAGAGGAGAGGCCATTAACTTTGGACATTCAGTCCTTGGCTAACAGACTTGTGAGGTTGTATATTTCAGAGCCCAGCCGAGTTCTTGCATGCGTCGTCGCCCAGTCTTCACTACTTGAGCAGATCAAGGCTTGCCAGTACGACGATCCGCACTTATTGGTTCTTAGAGAGACGGTACTATAGGGTGGTGCCAAGGAGGTTACTATTGGTGAGGATGGTTTTTTGCAACTCTAGGGTCGTCTATGTGTCCCTAATGTTGATGGATTGAGGGAAAGGATTCTAGAGGAGGCACACAGTTCTCAGTATTCTATTCATCCAAGTGCTACGAAGATGTATCACGACCTGAGGTAGCATTATTGGTGGCGGCAGATGAAGAAGGGCATAGTTGAGTATGTAGCGAGGTGCCTAAATTACCAACACGTTAAGTACAAACATGAGAGGCCAGGTGGCCTACTCCAGCAGATGGTTATACCTGAGTGGAAATGGGAGCACATTACTATGGACTTCGTTGTTGGGTTACCGCGGACCTTGAGGAAGTTTGATGCAGTTTGGGTCATTATCAACAGGTTGACCAAGTCGGCACACTTCATTCTGGTTGTGACCACGTATTCTTAAGAGATTGGCCTAAATTTACATTCAGGAGATTATTCGGTTGCATGGTGTGCCTGTTTCCATTATATCAGATAGAAGCCCTTAGTTTACCTTGCATTTCTGGGGGCAGTACAGAGTGAGTTAGGGACCCGGGTAGAGATCAGCACAACCTTTCATCAGTAGACCGATGGGCAATCGGAGTAGATGGTTAAGATCTTGGAGTATATGGTCAGAGCATGAGTGATTGACTTCGGAGGGCAATGGGATCGATTCTTGCCTTTGGCCGAGTTTTCTTACAACAACAGTTATTAATCCAGCATTGAGATGACTCCATTTGAGTCTTTGTATGGTCGGCGATGTCGTTCGCCCATCAGATGGTTTGAGCCCGGCGACGTTAAGTTATATGGTACTAACTTGGTTAAGGATGCCTTGGAAAAGGTAAAGTTGATTTAGGAGCGACTTCGTACATCACAGTCTAGATAGAAGAGTTATGCGGATCGGAAGGCGCTTGATTTATCATTTATGGTAGGCGAGAAGGTTCTCTTGAAAGTCTTGCCGATGAGAAGAATCATGAGGTTCGGGAAAAAGGGCAAGTTGAGCCTAAGGTGTACAGGTCCATTTGAGGTGTTAAGACGAGTTGGGGAGGTTATTTATGATCTTGCTTTGCCTCCCAGTCTATCAGGAGTTCATACGGTCTTTCACGTGTCTATGCTCCGGAAGTATCATGCCGACAGGTTGCATGTGTTAGACTACAACACGATTCAGTTAGATGAGAGCCTGGGTTATGAGGAGGAGCCAGTTGCCATTGTTGACAGGTAGGATCGCCAGTTGAGGTCCAAGAAGATTACTGTAGTAAAAGTTCAGTGGAGGGGTCAACCAGTCGAGGAGGCGACTTGGGAGACAGAGGAGGACATGCGGAGCAGATATCCACACTTATTCGACACTCCATGTGTGATTCTAAACTCGTTCGAGGATGAATGTTTTTTAAGAGGTAGAGAATGTAACGACTCGACCAGTCATTTTTCTTTCTAGATCCCCGTTTTCCTAAATAAGACTCACCGCATGTGCTTTAACTGTTTTACAACTTGCGGGGATGGTTAGTTCGGGATTTGAAAAGGTTTGGGTGGAAATCCAAACACTTAGTTCCTTATTATTGGCTTAAAAGGGTTAAGTTTGACTTGGGTCAATATTTATAGTAAACGACCTCGGAACTGGAATTTGATGGTCCCAGGTTTGTATGATGATTTTGGACTTGGGTGTATGTTTGGATCGAGGTTTGGACGACCCGTGAGCGTTTCGGCGCATAAAGTTGAAAGTTGGCGCATTGAATGTTTTAAAGTTCTTTAAAATAGATTTGAGGTAGGTTTTGTTGTTATCGATGTCCGTTTGGGATTTTGAGCTTGGGAATAGCTCTGTATGGTAATTTAAGACTTGCAGGCAAAATTTAACGTCATTCCGAGTTGATTTGATAGAAATCGGACGCGCGAAAGTGTATTTAGAAGTTTTTGAGTTTCTTATTGAATTTATGCGTTTTGGTGTTTAATTCGTAATTCTAGATGTTATTTTGGTGTTTCGATCACGCGAGCGGGTCCGTATTATGTTGTTGGATATGTGAGTGTGATTGGATGAAGTTCTGGGGGGAGGGGGCGGGTGTGAAACATATTGGAATCGGGCTCAGAATTGGCATGGGAGAACTGCTGGTTCTTCAGATCTGGTGCAGTCGCACCTGCGTGGAAAGGGTCGCAGGTGCGAGTTCGCTGGAGAGGCCCAGTGGTCGCAGAAACGGACCTGAGATTGAAGTTGGGTGGTCGCAGGTGCATGGGTTGTTCCGCATCTGCGCGCCCGTAGAAATGATCGAGGCTCCGTAGATGCGGACTTGGGTTGGCCGGTCATGGATCGCAGAAGCGGAAGGAATCTGCAGAAGCTGATCCGCAGAAGCGAAAGAAGTCCACAGAAGCGGACCCGCATAAGAGTCTCCTCATCCGCAGAAGCGAGGAAATTGGAGGCAATGGAGGATCGCAGGTGCAGCCTTTTCACCGCACCTGCAGTTTCGCAGATGAAATCTAGTGGCCGCATGTGCGGAAGTCGCTGGGCAGTGATGGTTTTTAATCCGAGACTTAGGCCATTTTCCCTCACATTTCATTTGGTCTTGGTCAATTTTGAGAGCTCATTTGAGAGGGATTCTCATCAATATCCTAAGGTAAGTAACTCCCACCCATTTTTAAGTTAATTATGCGGGCTTTAGGTAGATTAACCATAGAAAGATTGTGAAAACTTATGGGATTTGTGAAGAACCTAGGGTTTTGGTAAAAATGAGATTTGACCACGAAATTGATTATGGAATTAAGTAAAAATTATATATTTGAGTTCGTGAGGCTATAGGTAATATTTATCTTCGAAAAGTTTTAGAATCCGGGCACGTGGGCCCGGGGGCGAATTTTAAGAATCTTTCAATTTGGGTTGGGTGATTACTGTAATAGCTAAATTATGAAGTTTTGAGTATATATTGATTAAATTATACGAAAAAGGATCAAAACTATCCCTATTGTTTGGTAAATGGTTTACATTTACCCTTCGTCCATCTATTAGTCAAAATATACATATTACATCCATCTATCAGTCTAAGAATACATTCTACGCTATTTTATATTAATTAAAATATCCTTACGTTTAACGGCAGATCATGTGGGCCTTCAAATTAATGCGTTGGCATTTTTTTACTCGGCCATGTGGTACTCTCTTCCAAAAATCGAATTCCGGTTTAATTTTGACCCATTAACTGGATCCGACCCTAGTTATTAAAAAATACATAGTATTTTCTTCCCTTACCATATTTTAACCCTATTTTCAGTCATAAAATATTTTCGGCGACCACTGGTAAGAGTTTTTTCTGTTTTGATTTTACAGAAATATCTATGTCCATCATTGTAATAAACCTTTTAGGGAATAGGCACTCTATGTTGCCCATATTAAACGACCACCCCAAAAAATCCAGAAGCTTCGGTTGGGGAATTCTTCTATGACCGTCAAATCCAGCCTATTTTTCCCATTTTCACCGCAACCTGTTATGTCGGAGTAATAGCGAGGGGAAGAACAATTTTGTATTTTTAATGCGAGAAAAAGAAGCGAAAAAAAACTTTCAAAGCAACGGATTCGAATGAGGCATCGATAGTCGCCGAAAAATTAAAGGCAAAAGGAAGTCATATTTACTGTACCGGAAAGATCTGGTAGATATTTTCACAAATTTTTAACAATTTAGATAGAACTTTTCCACCTTTCTAGCAAACTGTATTTACTCCTTCAATTTTTAAAATTAATTATGTCTGTGAATATATCTTAATTAAATGAAGAACGTGTGCCGCGATTCTGATGGATTTAGTTGTTAGGAAATTCTACTAGTAATAAATAGTACTCCGACTACTACAATGAGAAGACATTTTTTTTCCAAATTGTCGTTGTAAATGAATACATATGGGTTGGTGTAGATTTGTGGTAGTTATGGCAGAAATAAGGGTGGTGAAAATAGTAAAGGAAGAAGATGTTAAGTATTTTTCTTTTTCTTTTTTAAGTTAAAAAATAATTAGAGCATGTCAAATAATTGGAGCGGGTATATTATACCCATATCTTTTGTCTGACCCAATAAGCCATGTGGCCCAGTAATACGTTACTAACTCATTAAAAGTGGGGCTCACATCCGTTGCCGTTAAATCGAGGGGTAATATTTGCAATAGAAATAACGATGAGGATATATTTGGACGAATAGATGGACAGAGGGTATTTATAAACTATTTAATAAATAATAGGGATAGTTTAGGCCCTTTTCTGTAAATTATCTAATATTTGACTAGTTTTGGATTGTTCGGCATCGACTTGGGGCTTTTAGAGCGGATTAGTGGATCAGAAGTGAGCTTGAGAACATGGTAAGTCTCTTGACTAACCTTATAAGATGGAACTCATCCCCTTAGGTGTATTTTTGTTGAATTACTTGTGTGGGAGCTACGTACGCAATAGGTGATGAGAGTCCGTGCGTAGCTATATTTTCCATAAGATGTCCCGGTAGTCTTAGATTTACATACTTCTTTAATTGTACTGTTATGTTTGTTGTGCATATTAATTATCTTAATTAGAGCTGAGACTAGAGATTTTTAAGTTGAAAACTTCCAAGTTAGATTTCTTATTTTAGGGAAAGAATTGAAGAATACTTAATAACTCTGAGAAATTCATGTCCTCCCGCGTCGCAAGTACTTCTGTGAGCGAGGTAAACTTCTCTATTCTCATGAGAGGGGGCCATTCGTCTCGGTAGTATAATAGATGTATCTATAGTTCGTGTCGTTCGATCTTCGGCAGTGCACATAGTATTTTGGATCAGGCCGTACGACCTCTGCATAAATCGTGCATAATAATTTTCGGAACCCGATTATATTTGTTATTATGTTATGGCTTGAGAGATATAATTATTAAATAACCGAAAGTGATTTGGGACTGGTAGGTGTGAGATGGAAATTTTGAAATTTATTATCATTTAAGGAATCATTAATTCACTGCTTGTTATTGTGTTATTATTATTATTATTATTATTATTATTATTATTATTATTATTATTATTATTATTATTATTATTATTATTATTATTATTATTATTATTATTTCCATGTTCCATACATGTTTATGCATTTTATTATTGGCCCATAGTAAGTGTCGATGTCGACCCCTCGTCACTACTTCTTCGAGGTTAGACTGGATACTTACTGGGTAAATATTATTTATGTACTCACGCTACACTTCTGTACTAATCGTGCATGATCTGAGGGAGGTGCATCTGGCAGTCATCCCAGCGCGCACCCCTGATACCTCAAGACTTAGTGGTGAGCTGCTTTTTCGAGCCCGTTCTGCAGCGCCCGGAGTCTCTCTTTTGCATTCATTTTATGTCTACTCTATTTCAGACAATAGTTTAGTATTTTGTATATTCTACTAGTAGCTCATACACTTGTGACATCAAGTCTTGAAAATATGCTAATAGACATTTGATGGCTTTTGAGTATTTATTACACCACACTTGCTCTCATATTTGTTTACGCTTTATTTTATTAAACTTTTCATCTCTTATTTACTTAATAAATAAAAGTCAACAATTTTGAAATTGTTAAAAAGAATAAATACGTGTCCAATTCACTGTTGGCTTGCCTAGCGGCGACGTTGGGCGCCATCACGACCTATAGGAGAAATTGGGTTGTGACACACCCAACTAGTTAAATTAGACATACATAGAAATGAAAACATGTCAACTTTCAAAAAATAAAATAAATAATTTTGTCTTTGTCTTACAATTGTATGAGCACCTTTTTGAATCACTTTATATGTAAATTATTCTTTAATCGACACAATATAAGTTGAAAATTATAGTCAGACTATCATTCTATTCTTTGAGAAACTTAGGCCTTGTAGTCATTCGGGTTTGGCTCACATAATTTGTGTTCCAAGACCATGACTCTAAAATGATTTTTAGTTACTCATTGGATAATAATTCATTGTTAGCACAAATATTTTCTTGTATTGACACAATAATTTGCTACGGTATAAACGTTTTGACACACCTTTTTTATACCACATTCATTCTTTAGTTATCAAATTAATTTTTTTACTCTATTCGTTTTATGCTAAGGTTGTTCAAAGATTATTCTTTTCCACCTTTTGCTAATCATTTAGAATAAATTTCTATTTTTTATATTTAGCTTTTCACTCAAATGATTAATCTTTGTACATAAACTAAATCATTTTAAAGTCTACTCTTTAATTAATATTCATTTTGTCAATTCGTAAATATTCCACTTATCACTATATATTCTCTTATATTCTCATTTCTTTAGTAACTTCCTATACTTGTCCATTCATTTTAAAACGAAATTCTTTCATACTTTATTTCTTAAATTAAAGTGTAAGACATAGTGTTTGTATATTATTCAACTTTGTCTTGTTTATTGTTATTGTTCTTTATTACATTCTATACTTTAGCTAAATACATACATTATCCCTTCTTCACTTAACTTATTCTTTAAATATCAAAATTCTTGTCTTTAGGTCCTGTGCACCGATTTTAAAGAATGTAAATTATTTCGTATACTTTGTTCATTTACTTTTACTACATGTGCATATAAATATTCTATTATTTGCTTGTCATAACTAATCGTCCTCTATTTAATTTAACTTTTCAGTTATTCTTGTAAATATTAAATCATCTCATTCCTTACCCTATTTATTATATAAAAACTATCCAAAGATAATTCTTCACCTTTTTATTGTATGGGTATTCAATTAAGACTAATCTGGTATAGTTAAATTATTTGGCTTTAATTGTAAGTCGAAGTTTCTTTCAACTCTATTTTGAATCCAATTCTTTCAATCAAATCCCAAAACGATTTTTGTTTATTAATTTGGTTGCATATCTTGTTGTATATATTTTACCACAAATGAAATAGTTATGCCTCGAATATTTATTCACTACGTGACAATTGTGTTGACTAATCTGTGATAGAAATTCTTTGTGACGTAGTTAATCATTCTTTTGAACCTTCCCTCCCTTATTTGATCGAGTCCACAGGAACCACATTTTGTGAATCTTGAGGGATGCCTAACACCTTTCCCTCGAGATAAATTGAACCCTTACTCAGAATCTCAACGGTTTCGTAGACCATAGCCGAAGTGTACATTATATAGTGTAATATAGGTGTCCTAGTGTACCTTAAACATTAGGTGGCTATTCTAAACTTTACCTAACCTTGTAGGGTACTATAAGTTGTACATTGTTTTGACTTGTGCAAAATAGGGTGAAACAACATGACGACTTTACTGGGAATACTTTAGGTTCTAACCACAACAAATTTGATTAATTACTCAAGGGATTACAGGTTCTCCAATACTCCAACTTTTATTCTTTATGTCATATGCTTCAAGTTGTATACTCTTTGCTTCAAGTTGAATATTCTTTGCTTTGAATCTTATATTCTCTTCTAAAAGTCGTATATTCTTAGTCGCATGCTTCAATGTGGTTTATTCTTTGTCATGCGCTTCGAGGGTATCCTTTATCGTTTGCCTCGAGTTGTATATTCGTTGTCGTGTGCTTCAAGCCGCATATTCTATATTGCGTGCTTCAAGTCGTGTATTCTTTGTTGCGTGCTTCATGCTGCATATTCTTTGCCATGCCTATGTTGTACGTTCTTTGTATATGCCTATGTTGTGTATTCCTTTTTACACAAACCAATGGTGTATATTTCTTCACAGATGCCCATGTTGTATATTCTTTGTCACTTGCTCATGGTACTACTTTATTAAATTGTCATCACTTTTCTCTCGACTCTTGATCATACAAAATCACACAAGTCACGCGAGGGTTGTCTTTTCACCCATCCGAACATTCTTTCAAAACTCTTTAGTTTCAGAGATTGGCAGATGAGGTTAAATACGTACCATCTCGCAGTTGTCCTTAACTCATGTTCGAATCTAGGTAAATCTACTCTTAGAATTCCTAGGTCACTGTACACTCAATCTTGCAGCTTGCTTTAGCTGAATTAATTCTTGCATATTCTTTACTTGCTATATATTCCTTGAATTTTTGGTGTATTTTCTTTGCCTGCCATTGTTATGCATTCTTTATTTTTTACATGCACATTCTATTTGTCATCCATTATTAGGTCCTCTTTGTCTCACTAAACTCTGGTTGATTTGTGATGAATCTTGACCTTTCAAATACACACACCCATTTCGATCTTCATGAACATCCATCATAATAATACCATCATTTGGACTCTACCATCTTTCTCAAAGATACGTTAATCCAGCTTGGTACATATTCAATTTGACATAGTTTTCTCAACCATGCCTCATACTTTCACTCACTATCGCCATTTGAGACGGATCCATGTGCTATGCTATCGTCTATCTCTTATCCATGAGTTCTCAGTCTCCACCCACCCACCCAAGAATTCTTATTCATAGTCACACTTCTTCTCAAAGAACAATCACTCATTCATGATGACCATATAGATCTCATAGTTCCACTAGTTGGCCCGAACTATGTTTTGACATGATTATTACCTTAGCAAGATACGTAGGCAACTTACATAAGGGTTCGATCTCCCCACTATTTAAAAATAATTTTCTCGGTATGAAAACTGGGGCAGTTCTTTTGGAACAGTGCAATGATGCTCTCAACCCAGAAACTTATGAGAGCATCAACAAAATTTCACCCAAAATCCAAACATCAAAATACCATGCAAACCTTACCCTAACCCTCACCCGACTTAAATCCTATTATATGGGATGCAAGTCCCTTTCTTCAAACATCTGTCTATGGAGTTATGGTGTTCACTCTCACTTCCCAAATTCAAAGATTCAATACAAGTTAACCCATTTTGTTACAGGGGCAAGTTGTTAGTCAGCCTTTGAAAAGTGTCATTGTCATTACCCAAAAAACCCACCGCAAACGTCGTGATGGCACCAACTCTCTAAGACTAGGTAAGTCGATTACTAACAATGATTAAGCCAGTTTTAACAATGATAATTTGAAACATAGTTTAAAATAAATACTGAAACAAAAGCGGAATAAGCCTACGCGACAATGATCATAACAACCTCCCAAGATTTGGTAATACAGAGTCACGAACTCTAGCTGAATACATGAAATGATCTCAAGGATCGAAATAAAATACTTGTTCAAATAACAACCGACGGTACAATATAAGGAAAGGACTCTAAGTGACTGTGACGACCAAGCATATCTACCTTGAATCCACGCGATCAATAAGCTGACTCTGCCAGAGTCCGATATCTCCAATACCTGGCTCTACACAAAAATGTGCAGAAGCGTAGTATGAGTACACCACGGTTGGTACCCAATAAGTATCAAGACTAACCTCGATAGAGTAGTGGCAAGGTACAGTCAAGACACTCACTAGACAAAATAACCTGTGCAGTATAGAAATATAAAGCTAATAATGGAAAGCAGAAATCAGTAAATGGCAACAAAATCAACATGTGATATAAACAGTAAAGCAATAAGAACGCCGTGAAAATACCATTGAAACCAAATAAGGAACACTAAGGACAACCAATTAAACAATCCGTTCTAACACAAGATTCAAAACAAAATCACTTCGTGATACCTCATTTCATAGTCACGGGTCTCAACACACCATCATTTACTCACGACACCTCATACCCGTATCTTGAATCACAAATGCACGGACAACTCACGTGCTAATATCTCAATCCGCCCGGCATGATCACAGGCTCACATTCATAATCTTCCTGGTGTGGTCACAGGCTCACAATCACAATCCGCCTGGCATGGTCATATGCTCATAATCACAATCTACACGGCATGGTCACAGGCTCACAACTACAATCCACCCGGCAAAGTCACAAGCTCACAATCATAATCCGCCTGGTATGGTCACAGTCTCAATAGCAACAAAAAGATGGATAATATAAGAACACATGGGCATGATCAATAAATGTCAAGTTTCATACTCCTGAACAAGTATAAGTGGCATGCTACGGTGTATACTTGTGCGAATGTACTACTGAAGCCCCAGTCAACAAGTAATATCAAGGACATCGAGTACCTCATCGAAGAAACAAAACAAGTCATGTAAGGTGTACGACAGACACGAGGAAAAGCACACCATCACACGAAAATCACCAACACAATGTCCCCAAGCCACCACACATCATCCCTGACATTGCCACCCTTATCTCTCTGATAGCAACCTGTATCACTCCACCCTCACAATATCGTTAAGCACCCTTATCTTTCCAATAGCCACCCGTATCACTCCTTATAATAGCCACCCATATCACTCTGTATAATAGCCACTTGTATCACTCCACCCTAACAATAACACAATAACCACCTTTATCACTTCGAATATTCAACAACAGTGAGATGCCACCCTTATGCCCCGCATAACAACAACGAAGAAATGCCACCCTTATACTCCGCATAACAACAACCAAACCGCACAACAATTCACAAATGTTAACATCACAACAACACGACGTATCAACTCATAACACAAGTTTCCATAGGCCACAACCTTTCCAAAGATCCAACAATATCAATATTTTCACAACAAATAGCCCACAGCTCAAACACAATGTGTATAAAATCTCAATAACAACAAAATGAGTGGGAAAGTAACTCACAAGGAACAACACCCCCTTTAAAAAAATAACTTCAATTTAAAATAAACTAATGACTTGTGATAACCTCAATTCCATTTAATTGTTTAAGGATAAACTCAATAGTGAAAGTATCTCCATGAAATGGCAAACTCTGGGTTCTAGTGTATGAATTAGGCTAACAATCAAAGAGAGATGAAATGAACTAATACTACGTCTAAATGCATGAGAATAACCCGGCAACAAAAGGATATCATGTACAATAATTTTAACTAAGAGTAACTCAATAATAAAAGAGTTCACATAATGATAAAAGTGGTAACAACTTCAAATAAAGCATATAAGAGCTAACTCAACAAGTAAAGGATGTGACTTATAACGACAACTTCAAATAAAGCATGTGAGTCAAAACAGGTCAATTTCCATAAATAATCCCGAGTACGTACTCGTCATCTCGCGTACACGGCTTTCACATCACACAATTAGCACAAATAACTCAAATCCTAAGGGGTAGTTCCCCCACACAAAGTTAAGCAAGATACTTACCTCAAAGAAGCTAAACCGATACTTTAAAATGACCTTCTCGTATAAAACAACCTCCGAATGGCTCAAATCTATCCAAAATAACTTAATATCATAAATAAAAATCATAAGAAATAACTCCGGATAATAAAGCTTCGATTTTTAATGAAACCTAAAAAGTCAACCCAAAAGGTCAACCCCAACCCCGCACCTCGGAACCTGAAAAACTCACAAATTTTGACAACCTATTCAATTACGAGTCCAACCATACTAATTTCATCCAATTACGACTCCGAATCGGTGTTCAAAACTCAATTATTCTCTTTAGAAAAGTTTTTGATAAAAAACCCCAATTCTCCAAGAAAATACATGGATTAATTCAAAAAATAAACTTCTCTAATCATATTAAAATACAAAAATTATAGTTAGATACTGCCCCCATGAAAATCTAAGAAGAACGCCGCTAAATTCACCTCAATCGGAGCTCTAGAACTCAAGATATGCTCAAAATACCAAAGAACGCGGTCTGATATTTTTATACATTTTGGGACAAAATATCCGCACCTTTGCATTTCAGCTATCATTTCCTCTTTTGTGGACTATTTCTTGCAACTGCGGGGTCACAAATGCGGACCCAACTTTGCATCTGCGAAGCACCAGCACCAGCTATCTTCTCCTACACTAAAATGAGTATAACTCCCTCATACGATGTCCAAATTCGACGATTCTTTTTGCTATGGCTCCATAATTACGATACGGATCTAATGCTTCAATAAAAACAGCAATTGGAGCTCATATGCTTAATGTGGTACTATTTATGCTTGAAGAAACGAAGTCGAAACATAAAAAATGAGCGCAACACAACCCAAACCTATCCGAAACTCACTCGAGCCCCTCGGGACCCGTCCGGACATACCAATAAATCCAAAAGCATAACGCGGACCTACTAGAGGCCTCAAATCACATCAAAAAATATCAAAACTACGAATCGCATCTCAAATCAAACTTATTGAACTTATGAACTTTCAACTTTTACAACTTGCGCTGAGTCATATCATATCAACCCGAAATGAAGTCAAATTTTTCATGCAAGTTCTAAATGACACAACGGATCTATACCAACTCAAAGAATGGAAATCCGGACCCGATATCAATAAAGTCAACTCTTGGCCAAATCTCTCAACCTTCCAAACCTTCAACATCCCGATTTTCACCAAAATACATCAAATCAACCTATAGATCTCCAAATCCAAATCTGTACACACGCCTAAGTCTGAAATCACCATACGAAACTGTTGGAATCATAAAAAACATCGTCTTCACAAAAATCAAACTCCTGTAACATGAAGCTACCCGAGACCTTAACCCACCAAACGGGACGCTAATTCTCAAAACGACCAATCGGGTCATTACATTCTCCCCTTCTTAAACAATTGTTCGTCCTCGAATGTGCCAAGAACCATTCGGAAGCCATCATATCACTGAATGAACTCACCATACATATACTCGCGAGTGATCCCACATCACCCCAATCCACATAGGCCTGACAACACCATCTCAACTGAAGGTCATTCCTTCCACCAACACTGATAAACCTTAGAACCAAATTTTTCACCATCCGATCATTTCCCAAAGACCGGATTCCCACATCAGCACACGGTATCAGACTCAACCAACTGCAACAACTCATGACTACACCTACATGGTACAACCACACGATGTAACACATTACACATATGCCCAAAACAACATCTCTGACCACCATAGCTGCCCATAATCAAATCCAGCACCCCCAATTAACCTCATATCAGCTAGAACCCTATGCCAAACCTTCACAACACTGACAATGATGCAAGAAATATGAATAGCCCATGACCATTCACCCAAATCAACAAGTCACACCCAATGCCACCTAGTCACATACCTCGCAAGCTAAACTAAATAAGCACAACATGCATATGGCTGAATATGGAAGAGAAACACATAAGAAAACTATCAAACACGTCCGACGGTACAACTCTCTATCAGTACCATACTACGGATCCATTCCAAAAGGGAGAATCAAATCATATAAACTAATCACAAGGATCTCATCCTAATATAACTCCATCGCGACACGTAGCCCGATTCAAACATATTAAACCACGCGAAAATACGAGGATCTCACTCTCAACTCTGAATCACAAGTAAAATACACCTCACACCAGCCGATACCTTCCATTAACTCAATTCTGCAATGAACAAAATCACAACATGTAACGAACTTCCCACACTGGTAGAGCCCCTAAATTACAAATCATAAACAAATCATCTAGAAATCACATCAAAACCTACTGTAATAAGTATCAAAAAGTCCCTTCTAGTCTTATAGCTCTCAATAGTGAACAAAAACAAATGATAGACATGGGCTACTATATAGAATCTCTCAATAGAGGTTAACATATAAGTAGAGTACAAAAACCATAAAACTCACCCATATATGAAGCAAGTTAGGATGACTCACACCGATAAATAAAACCAGATCAAAATAAGACCGATGCTCCTCTAGGACAAATTGAAACCATGCCTATAACGACACCATCTGGTGCAGTAGCCTCAGCCATACCAAGGAAAGCATATCAACGGGTTGTGCCTCCCCCTCTAGGGCGCCTTCTACTCGCCTGTCCTTCACCCCTAGCTGGCTGTGTAAATGGAGTAGCAAATGGAATGAAGCCCATAGCCTGATTTCTCTGATGAAATCCACATCTCCCGAGTCTGGGACAATCTCTCATGATATGCCTAGTATCGCCACACTCATAACAACCTCTCTACAGGCGTGGTTGCTCGTACTGAATCTGTGCCGGATAACTGAAATAACTGTTGTAGGAACCCCGTGCCGCTGGTACACTAAACGATGACTGCCCCATATGTGTACCCTGACTAACTGGAGCACCACGGGTAGTCTAAAGTGCAGACTGGACTGCCCGACTACCCGAGCCTCCGCCACGAAGGGTCATAGTTGAAGAGTAGAATCCACTGAACCATCCAGAACCTCGAGACCTCTTGGTCTCCATATCCCCCATCTCCTCACCCTGAATACGCTCTAACATCCTGGCAATCTCCACCACCTGTTGAAATAGAGTATTAGTCTACAACTCCCGATCCATGTAGAATCTAAGATCATAACTGAGCCCCTCAATGAATCTGCGGATTCGCTCTCTGACTGTAGGAACCAAAGTAGGTGCATGATGGGATAACTCACTGAACCTAATGGCATACTCTGACACTGTCATGGTGCCCTGATGCAGCTGCTCAAACTATGTACGCCACGTATCTCGGAGTGTCTAGGGAACGAAATCCCTCAAGAACATCTCTAAAAACTGAGTCCAAGTGGGTGGTGTTGCATCGGGTGGTCTACCCTCCTCATAAACCTGCCATAACTGATACGCTTCTCCCGACAGCTGAAATGTAGTAAACGCAACTCTGCTCAGCTCCACAATATCCAAGGTGAGGAAAATACGATGACACTTCTCTAGAAAACCCTATGCATCCTCGATAGTTGTGCCACTGATAGTAGGTGGACTTTACCTCTCAAACCTCTTCTGCTCCTCCTCTGATGCCCCTGGCCTGACCTCAGGCTGAACCGGAATAACATGTTGTACAGATACCACACACGGAACTTGACCTATGTGAGCCTGTTGATCTGTAGTACAGGCGGGGGGAGTCTGAACTCCTCCCCCAATCTGCGAAATAGCTGGTGCAACGGAGATCAATCCCGCTTGAACTAATGTACCAAATATGCTCAGGAACTGCGCTAAAGTCTCCTGAAGTCCGGGGGTAACAACAGGCACCTCCGGTGCCTGTCCCCCAATCGAAGCTATTGGCGGCTCCTCAACTACTGCTCTGACAAGTGCTCTAGCTGCGGTCTATGCCCCTCCTCGACCTCTACCTCGGCTCGGGCCTCTCACAGCTCTAGCAGGGGGTGCGTGTGTCTCCTCAGCTGATCCGGTAACACATGTCCTTACCAACTGTGAGAGAATAGAGGTACAAAGTCCCAAACTTCGAAATCAACAAATTCGCATGACAGGAATGAAAGAAGTGAAATTTTCTTAATAGTTTTGTAGCCTCTCAAAGATAAGTATAGACGTCTCCGTACCGATCCGCAAGACTCTACTAAACTTGCTTGTGACTCATAGAACCTATAAACCTAGAGCTCTGATACCAACTTGTCACCACCCAAAAACCCACCACAGGCGTCGTGATGGCACCTAATCTCTAAGACTAGGTAAGACGATCACTAACAATGATTAAGCCAGTTTTAACAATGATAATTTGAAACATAGTTTAAAACAAATATCAAAACAAAAGCGGAATAAGCCTACGTGACAATGATCATAACAATCTCCCAAGATTTGGTAATATAGAGTCACGAACTCTAGCTGAATACATGAAATGATCTCAAGGATCGAAATAAAATACTGTTCAAATAACAACCGACAGTACTATATAAGGAAAAGACTCCAAGGGACTACGACGACCAAACAGCTCTACCTTGAATCCTCGCGATCAACAAGTTGACTCCGCCCGAAACTGACATCTCCAATACCTATCTCTGCACAAAAATATACAGAAGTATAGTATGAGTACACCACGATCGATACCTAGTATGTATCAAGACTAACCTCGGTGGAGTAGTGACGAGGTACAATCAAGACACTCACTAGAAAAAATCACATATGCAGTATAGAAATATAAAGCTAATAATGGAAAGCAGAAATCAGTAAATGGCAACAAAATCAACATGTGATATAAACAGTAAAGCAATAAGAACACCGTGAAGTATCATTAAAACCAAATAAGGAACACAAAGGACAACTAATTAATCAAGTCGTTCTAACACAGGTTTCACAACGAAATCACCCCGTGATACCTCATCTCATAGTCACAAGTCATGGGTCTTAACACACCATCATATACTCACGGCACCTCGTGCCCGCATCTCGAATCACAAACGCACTGACAACTCACGTGCTAATATCTCAATCCGCCCGGCATGATCACAGGCTTACATTCATAATCTTTCCGGCGTGGTCATAGGCTCACAATCACAATCTGCCCGGCATGGTCACAGGCTCACAATCACAATACGCCCGGCATGGTCACAGGCTCATAATCACAATCTGTCCGGTATGGTCACAGGCTCAATGGCAACATAAAGACGGATAATACAAGAGCATATGGGCATGATCAATAAATGTCAAGTTTCGTACTCCTGAGCGAGTATAAGTGGAATGATACGATGTATGCTTGTGCGAGTATACTATTGCAGCCCCAGTCAACAAGTAATATCAAGGACATCGAGTAGCTCAACGAAGCGACAAAACAAGTCACATAAGATGTATTACACACACAAGGAAAAGCACACAATCACACCTCTTAACCTTCCAAACCTTCAACTTCCAATTTTTTGCCAAAATGCATCAAATCAACCTACGGACCTCCGAATCCAAATCCGAGCACACGCCTTAGTCCAGAATCACCATATGAAGCTATTGGAATCATCAAAACACCATTTCGGAGTCATCTTTACAAAAGTCAAATTGCGGTCAACTTTTTTCACTTAAACTTCTAAAACAAGAATTGTTCTTCCAAATCAATCCCGAATCATCCGAAAAATCGAACTCGACCACACACGCAAGTAATAATACATAACATGAATCTACTCGAGACCTTAAGCCATCGAACGAGACGCTAATTCTCAAAATGACCGGTCGGGTCGTTACAGTCATGCTCGCACAACTAGGACAAATAAAGAAGAACAAGTGAAGCCTCAAGTCAACACGAATCAATTTCTCTCCCTTGAACAAAGATTTTTTCTTTGAACGCAGAAGGGACAACACAATTTCCAAAACCATCATGGAATGCTGATATCGCCTTTCCTATCACAGCCGGATGCAACACTGACTAAACGACCTAACTCTGTACCCTCTTAAATGCACAATCCCTCTCTTGCCCCAACCTCCTCGAGCGCACTGAAAATGTGTAACTTCGGACGAAGACCAAAGTGGAGGCGACAAACATGAAAAGGCAAAAGATGCAAATTCCAAGACAATCAGAGACATGGCTTCAAGAAAAGAAAAAGAAAACTCCGCAAGTTCAAAAGAAGGATCCAACAAAAAGGAGAAAACTTCCTCAAATTTTAAAAAAAGAAGAAAAAAAAGGGAGAGGAGAAAACTCCACAAACTCAAAGAGGAGGAGCTCCAACAAAAAGAAGGGAAAACTCTTGCAAAGCAGGAGAAACCTCCAAAAGAAAAAGAAGAAGAAAACTCAAAAAAAAAAGGGAAGAAGAAGCTCCAACAAGAACACAAGTTCAAAAGAAGTAATACAAAATAAATGGACATAGAGCCGAAAAAGATCAAGCGCCGAAGCATGGTTTGAACACCGGAAATACGGATGCAGTGCAGTGCTCATGGGGGATTTAGTCACTTTTATCCCACATGAATATTCTACCCGTCTCAAGCCTACATTACAAGGTGATAACAAAGCCCAATATGATCCTACTCCAAGTGTTCTCACATTAGTGGATACTCATATAAAGGTCAAGTATATGATATCTTAATTGCAAGCATTGAGCATCTTTCTGAGTGTGAGTGTACTTCTCAAAATGTCCTAAAAGTCAAAATACAAAAAATACGTCAAATATATGTGCAAATTAGGACTTTCTTTGTGGTGAGGGTACTTGAAACATGAGGCTAAGCAAAATTCGAAACATTTGATTGAAGCAAGATGAACAAATCTTGTCAAACCTAGGTTAATCTAAGGTACCACTCGAAGCTATAGGAATTACCCATAAGCTGATCACGGTTTGTTGGAAAGTATATGGTGGAAATTTTTATGCACAAAACTAATTGTTGGTACCAAGCAAAGTCGAGTCAAAAAATGATAATCGGTCATTAAATTCACAGTCTCTCTTTACTCTTTAAATTTTCAAATATTCTCTACAAAAAGCGACAAAACAAAAAAAAAATACAAAACAACAAAAGAGTCAAGTTTTGTTGACAATAGAGTTAGGTTTTATTGTAACAGAACTACGCCCGACCTGACTTCCTACGGGGGGATACATAGGCAACCCACATAGGGTCCGGTCCTACTCATATAATAGAAAACCAAAAAAAACATTCTGTATATTCGGAACTACGCCGCGACTTGATTTTCTTTGGTAGGAATACGTAGGCAATCCACATCGGATTTAGTCATCTTCCGCAATTGAACTACATTTTGGCCTGATTCCATTGGAACATGTAGGCCATATCATTTCAAATTCTATATTTGTGCATCTATTGCCTGCCTGAATCGTTAATAACAGAACCCTCTTCATCAATTTTCTTACATAGAAAAGAATAGCTTCTTGCTTTTCCAGGCGCCCTCGTGAACAATGAGCATTTTATTTCAAAGAAAAATTTTTCAGGCGCCCTCTTGAACAAAGGGCATTTCATTTCAAAGTCAAACTTTCCAAGCGCCCTCCTAAACAATGGGCATTTCATTTCAAAGTCAAATTTTCTAGGCGCCCTCCTGAACAATGGGCATTTTATTCCAAGTTTAATTTTATAGGCGCTCATATTCCAATATGGGTATTTTAGATTTAAATGCTCTGATATCACTTCGGAACCGTAACTACCAGCCAATTTTTCAATCAAATGCTCCAATATCGCTTCGGATCGATACACAGTCCGGATTTCCTTCAAGAATCAAAGTCGTCCTATCACTTCGGACCGATATCTAGACCGGATCCCTTTCGAATTAGAGTTCCAACCTGGGACCCTATTTCGTTCAAAAAATCACATATCTATCTTTCTCAAGCCAAATAGAAGCATAATCCACACCTCGTTAACTCTACTGATTAAATACGAGACACAACATGGAACTATCTTCTAGCAAATAAACTAGGGAAGATTTTTAGGATAGACGTTGAGCTTTCTAACAGCGATTAACGGCATGCCCAAAGTATCGTTCTTACGTCCCGTTGACATAGGGTGTGTAGGTAATTCGAACCCTCATAGTCAAAATAACATCCAGTATTAACATAGCTTGACGTTGGAACAACTTTGAAACTCAAAATCAAAATTCAAAATCATCCCATCGCCTTCGCAATCTAAAACCGACTTGATTCTCGTTAAATCCGAGATATGTAGGAAAACTCAACACAGAGTCCGACCGCATTCATATCCAAATCTATTCAATCAATTTATTCGTCCATCAAACACCACGTCCCAATGTTACCATAGTCCGACACTAAGGCAGTTTTGGAAGCAATGTCGAGGTCACAAGAACCCTTTCGTCCTCAAACATTTGTCTTCCACCCCATGAGGCTAGAATGCACAAGTAGCACTCAGTTGCATTCCAACACTACGCGCGATCTGATTCTCGTGCAACCCGAGATATGTAAGTAACTCAGACACCAGAGTTTGGTCACAACCTTCAAAACATCTTCATTCCCACTCTGTCAAGTGGGGTCAAAATCGAGTATGTTGTTAATTTCTTTGATCGAAGACTCTTACATCATCTCCGGTCAAAGAGGGGCATCTGTTGATACTCAATTTTGTCCCTCTGTATTTTAAAATTAACTTTTGTAGGCTTCATAATCAAAAATGATAAAAATGTAGTTTTTTTTGCACATTATTTGACTTTAATGCAATTTATTGATAATTATCCCTAATTTTCACAAAAATATAGGAATTCTTATCATTTTATTGCAATTAGCTAAATACTACAACTTTTGTGCATTTTTCTAAAATTAAAACAATTTATTGATAATTGTCCTATTTTTCAAATATTAGGATATTCTATCAATTTATTGTCTTTTCAAAAAAAAACAATTATTACAACACATTGTAGTAGTTACATTTAAAATAAATACTACAAGATTTATCAATTAAATAATTATTTTTCTAATTTATAGTGCACTCTATTTAATTACATGGAAGCTAGTAGAAATAATTTTAAAATACGGACCAAGTCCAGTCAAATTCAATGTCCCGTCAACGTCCGATGTGACTTTGATAGTTTCGAAAGTCATCGAATGCATAATTGCACTCACTTGATGAGTGACTTTGATAGTTTCGAAATTTATCGACCGTTTCTTTGTCACCAAGTCCTTCATAAACTTTGCATAATTAGGCATTTGCTCCAAGTCTTCAACTTATGGTACATTTATCGAGAGACTCTTCATAATATCAATGAACGTTTTGAATTGATTTTCTCCATTTTTCTTGGCGAGCCTTTGCGGCTATGGAGGAGGTGGCTTAGGTAATGGTGCCTTAGCCTTTTGCACTGCCAGTTTCGGCATGTTAATAACATGATCCCTAGACGGGTTCACTTCCTCTTGAGTCTCTTCCATAATTTCATTAATAGAAATCCACACTTCGTCATTTGCTTGCACCACATTGTTCGGGATTTCCTCTTCTTCTACCACTTTCTCATCATCCACAAGTTGCCTTTGACTTGAGGTGGGTGTATTCCCACCTCTTTCACTTCTTGTAGTAACAGCCATGGCATGCGCTGTGTTGTTCCCACCCTTTGGGTTCACCACTGTGTCACTTGGTAGTGCCCTCTTAGGACGAGAATTTAAAGCTTGAGAGATTTGTCCCATTTGCACGTCCAAGTTACGGATCGAGGTGTTGTGTGAAGCAAGTTGAGCATAGAAATCGGCATTCTTCTCCATCATTTACTTGAACATGTTCTCAATACAGCCTATTCCATTGTTAGAAAAACTAGGACCGGGGGAAGGAAAAGGAGGTAGGTTGCTTGGTTGTTGATACATCGAGGGCCTTTGAAAACCCGACCCGCGATTTCCTTGATTGTTATTCCACCCGCCTTGATTGTTGCCTCCCCCACTGCTTTGGTTATTGTTGTTATGCCAATTTCCTTGATTATTGCTTCCACTCCAATTTCCTTGACTGTTGTTGTTATTCCAATTGCTTTGATTGTTTCCACCGCTTCAATTACCTTGGTTGTGAGAATTCCAATTGCCTTGATTATTTTGAGGTCTCTATTATTGTTGGCTAGGGCCTTGGTAGTTGTTTCTTTGCCCTTGAAAGTTGTTCACATTTTGGACCTCATCTTCTTGGTCGTTGTAAGATTCATCTTGATCAAATCTACTATCATCTTACACAAAATTTTCCATTCTTTGTTGCACTTTTGGACTTCTTGTTCTTCGCCTGTTCACCGTCATACCTACTCCCTCCATTGCATTCATAGTGGTGGTCAATTCGGCTATGGCTTGCCCATGGTCATGCAATTCTTTGTGAAGGTTAATTTTATTGGGATCACCCTTTGGAACATTAGCCCGGGATTTCCCCGATGAAGTATCCGCCATCTCATCCAAAATATCACATGCCTTTGCATATGGCGTAGTCATGAAGTTCCCACCAGCAAGTTGATTCGCTACACATTGGTTGGTTGTATTGATTCCCCGATATAAAGTTTGTTGAATCATGTTCTCCGTCATATCATTGTTGGGGAATTCTTTCATCATTATTCTATACCTTTCCCATAACCTGTGTAGTGGTTCAATGGGCTCTTGTTTGAATGCTATAATTTCATCCCGAAGAATAGCCATGTGCCCGGGAGTAAAGTACTTAAAAATAAATTTCTCCGCTAATTCATCCCACGTATGAATGGAATGATTTGGCAAACGTTCCAACCAATCTAAAGCTTTCCCCCATAGGGAGAAGGGAAAAATCCTTAGCCTCAAAACATTCTCGGAGACATTTGTTTGTTTAGTCCCCCAACACGTATCTACGAACCCCTTCAAGTGTTTATATGCATTTTGACCCGGTGCACCGGTGAAGAACCCTCGTTTCTCGAGCAAAGTGAGAATCACGTTGGTTATTTGGAAGTTTCTCGCCCTAATACAGGAAGGGACTATAGCACTTTCATACCCTTCATTGGGCAACACCCGGTGTGGAGCCACTCATGGTGGAGGTGGGGGTGGAACGGGCACATTGTCATGAGGCGGTCGGCCTTGTCTATTGGCTTGAGGTTCAAGAGGGACCTCATCCATTCATCATACTCAACATACACATCCCCCAAAGGTAAATTTCCGATCTCATTGTTTGCCATGATTGCACCTACAATTTCTCAACACGTTAGTAACACGGAAGGAAAAAAAGATATTCCCAAAATCACACCTAAATATATAGCTAACACCATTTTTAGCTCCTCGGCAACGGCGCAAAAAATTTATCTCGTCCAATTTCACACCTCAATTCAAGTTTATGAAAATGGTCGATGCAATAATAATACCCAACAAGAGTCGGGGTCGAATTCCGCAGGGAGCTATAGATGTGAGTTAGTAGTATATATCGTAGCGTGAGAGTTTGAATATCTAAGTTTACTCTTCCACAAAATGGGGTTGTTTTAAAGTCTAATTTTAAACTACAATTGCAAGTTGAGAAAAAAAACTAAGAAATTATTTTTGTTATTTTTTCAAATGTTGTAAAAAGCGTAGGGCTATGACCTTCACCTAGGTGTTTGCCTAATGAGATATAAACCTTAATGCTTATTTTATTGATCGGGATGTATTATAGCTATCAACACTCAATTACACACTCAATACCTCTCGGTCAGAGAGTGATTTTGCCCAATTTGTCTTTCTCAAGTCCAAATGGATATGGAACACTACCGTTGATAAAAGCTCAAGTTGGGTTATTACTATCTCTAGGTTGAATCCTTTAATTGGGATTATCAATCTCTCGATTGACCCAAATACTTGTTAGACAAGTTTTCTTAGACTATTTCTCTCTTTCTCAAGTAGAGACCAAATCAAATAGGCATGAACAAATAAACATGCATTAAATAAAACATCCATTAAGTTTACACACTAGGGTTGGGTCACAAACCTAATAAAAATCTAGCTACTCATGCTTGAAATGGAAGAAATAGAAGAAGAAATGATAATTAAACTCATATTTCAAGATCAAAATGATAAAATCTAATTTAAAATAGCTCAGAATATGAAACACTACCAAAAAGAGTAAAAGGAAACGGGCATTGTAGCAACTGATTTCAAAAGATGACCTAAAAATGTGAAACTTGTCTATTTATATAGGGCTGGAACTTTCGGACAAAAATGCCCTTCGGGAGGTTCTGCGGCCGCACAATTCCATGTGCGGTCCGTACTTTTCTTCAATTTGTTAGGATTGGAAATCTGCGGCCTTATAATTCTGATCTGCGGCCGCAATGCACTCTTTCTGCGGTCCGCAGTTTTACATGTGCGGCTGCACCTTGCTCTTCTGCGATCCGTACTTTTACATGTGCGGCCGCACCTTGCTCTTCTGGAATGCACCTTCTCGGAACTTTTCTCTGGCTTAGATTTTGCAGCCGCACAATTCAACTGCGGACCGCACTTTGCACCAAACTCTCATGGCTTTTCTTTCATAACCTGCGGCCGCATATGATATTCTGCGGTCCGCACTTCTGAGCTTATGTGACTTTTATGTCCTTGAGTTTAGATTACTCCTTTTTGAGTTGGATTTCCTCTCGGTAGTTCATCTTCCAATATTCCTGCAATTAAGCACATTTCATTAGTTTTCGAAAATACAATTAAACACTTTTGGACTAAAACAAAAGCTAAAAGGCGCTAATATGTAGTCAAAATCCCCATTTATCAACTCCCCCAAACTTAAGTTTTTGCTTGTCTTCAAGCAAATAAAGTAGTTTCCACCTCCACAAGTTAAGAGTCATTCCAGCTAATCAAAAGTGAGTCATTCACACATCCATTGGGACCAAATATTACCCATACCACTTATGAATTATCAACAAGGCAACAAATTAAACTTTCATGCACAAATAGTTCTAATGTGACACTTGAGCATCAAGAGTTGACTTTATTCATAAAGGAAGCTCGATATTTCATGTAGGTCTTTGTGGATTCCAAACTCCTCCTCCTCTACTCTCTATTTGCCAATCTCGCTTAAGAATTTAGCACTCAATTCAAAGATTTGTGAAAGGTTCGCTCATCTCTCTCAAAAGAATGTCGCAAGTACAACTTTAAGTACCACAGGCTTGCCCTTCATTTAGATCATCACTAATGTAAGCTCACTCGGCTTGAAATCACGTAGGGCTTTTTTGGAATGCAATGAAGGCTTTTGGAGTAATGTTGGACATGCTATGATTGAACTGGTTCATCTTTCCTTAAGCACTCCATTTTCTTTTCTAGGCTCATGTTTTGCTAACTCTTTGAGGCATTTTCTTTTCTTTGGGTGAACTAGAGAGACTTAACATCAGTCTTTCTTGATCATGATATTCATTTCCTCCCTCTTTTGATTTCTCCATGCTTTGCATCATTACTTTTCTTTGAATCCCATCAACTCTTCAACTTATTCACTTTCTTTTTGCACTTTTCTTTTTGTTCTTTCCTTTTCTTGCCTTTCCTTCTCATTATTTCTTTTATTTTTGTGCCTTGATACCTCTTTCAAGTTCCTCGTCTCGCCCCCAAACTTGTATTTTTAGCCAATTATTTCACAAGAGTGTTAAGGAATGCTCAGGTGCCAAGAGAGGGTCACGACAAAACGGGTAAGGGCTTGTAACATGGTTATCAAATAAGAAGGGTTTTAGGCTCAAATAAGTTGACTAGGGATAACAACATTGGTGGGCAATGGAAAACTTCAAGTGGGCCAAGGAGAGCCTACAATAACTTCTCAAGCCAAGCAAAACTTAAAATTTCGCCTAGAAACACATTCGGGCAAGTTCTAGACCATTCGCACGGGTACTTGGACTTGCAACACAAACATCTCACCTCTCACGTAGCTTGATTGTTAAAGAGGATAGAGTCGAAGGCCCATAATGACCATATTCAAGATTGAAAATCACTATGGTTCGATTAAACCACTCGATGATTGCCTAAGTCAACACAAGAGTCACAAGGCCACTAACTAGAGCTATTTCTTTCCAAAAACTTTGTTTTTAACCATAAGCACGTAGTTAAGTGTGTTGGTACCAAGTGAAGCATGTTTGACTCTTCGAGCATGACTCAATTAGGTCTTTTTATTCATCACTACTACTATTATTACCTAAACACCAAAACGGACTCAGCCCCTTAAGAAGGTTGTCACGCCATCCATCGTTAGGAAGAGTCACCCGGTTCACACAAAGGCTACCTTTGGAAAGAACCGTGGTATTAAGAAAACCAAAGGCTTATTAATTCAAAAGGAAAACAAACATAAAGACAAAGAAGCTATAAATCAAGAAACTATTGAAAGCGTAATGAATATACATAATGAGAGATAAGAGAGAATATATACATAATGAGAAAGAACAAGAAAATAGTAATAAGTTAATTATAGGCCAAATGTCTCATAGTTATTAAACTACAGAGTTATCAAAATGCGTCAAAGAAACTCCCCCCCCCCCTCCGACTAAAAATAAGCATTGTCCCTAATGCTTAACAAAACAAGAGTAAAAGAAGGGTGAGAGTGAAGAAAACTCCATATGGCTTTGTGGCCATCTCTGTATCCCCAGCAATGGCACCGACCTCAGCCTCATCCAATTGGATCTCATCATCCTTAAGTCCAGGAGTGGTTGGGTTGGTAAATATCTGACGTATTGCCTCGGTAGTGTCAGCAGCAGTGTCTGGTTCCTCAGACTGGCTAGATGGTGCTGTAGGATCTGGGCCTGGGTGGTGCGGGTCAATCAGCATGTCAAATGGAATGTCTCCGGCTGCTGCAATCTTGGTAACTTGTCGTCGGAGCTTGTCCACTAACTTATTGGAGGCCTGGGACTTCCGCATCTTCTTCATTTCCTTTCCCAGCTCTTCTATCACTGACCCATGCTGCACTAGAGTGGCCATTATTGTGTTCTGATTTTCTAAGAGCTTCTTCAGGGTCTCTTCAACTGTGGGTGGAATCTGAGGTGCCGGAATAGATGACTGTGCTGCAACATGACTGGTTATGTTAGACAACTTTGCAGTAGCTGTCTGCATCCAGGTATTGTGGCTTGCTAGTGTCTGGGAGACACGCAGTGCAGAAAGTGGAGAAGAGGCATAGGCACCGACTTCAAAGCCGAGATGGGAGGCACTGAGGCGGAAGGTGGAGGCATGGCAACTACACTGGCTGAAGGCTCTGCTGAAGTGGAAGGCATATCTGCTGACTCTATAGCTACCATCGATGGCTCATCAGACTAGCCTACGGTAGTAGTCGGCTGACCCTTTCTCTTCGAGTTGTGTGCATCCATCAGAGAATACCAAGAGAAAGGCTTCTTAGCCCGAACCTTCGTGTCAAAATCTCTCGGCTCCACCTGTGCATCCGTAAGGAACTCAGTGATGGTGTTGGGATACCACGACACCCACATTGATTGGGTACCCAGCCATAGTGGAGACGACTAGAACTTCCCGCGGAATAGGGAGGTTGGTTTCATTCTGTCACGGGTCTAGTCTATTGCATACGAAGGTCTGCCATCCCTTCGCCTCTAAGTATAGGGTGTTCTGCTGAATAGGAACCCCTACTGTGATCCATGGTGGAGGTGGTCCCAGGGCTGCAATAATCTCAGCTAGCCATGGGTGAGCTGCATCACCCATCGCCAGCTTCTCCAAGTACTGTGTCAGCTCAACATCCTCAAATCCCAAGTATGAGTTCAGTGTGTGTTGGTCAAATCTCACCTTCAGATTCCTTACTGTTGTCACTTTGGTCCATTTCTTTATGTGTGCCACATTGGTGTAGAACTCCCGGACCAGATGCTCCTTGGCATCAACTACACTCTAGGTGAACCACATCCACCCCTTCCGCTCTCAGAACTGTCTCAATACTGCTGGATTATACTTGTCAAGATCTTTAAGTTGGAACTGTCTCTCAAGTGCAACAGACAGTGAACACACAGTGTAAAACATATTTGCAGGGTAGGGAAGTACGGTCCGCACAATTACAAGTGTGGCCGCAGGCTGGGCTGTGAAGACCGCACAATTTGATCTTGCGGCCGTAGAACTGGATCTGTGGTGCGCACAATTATTAGTGCGACCGCAGATTTGAAGTGCGGTCCGCACTTTTATCATTGCGGCCGCACATTAGATATCCCAAAATTGCCAACTCTCTGATGACAGAGATTAGACTATTTTGCGGTCGCGATGGGATTTTTGCGGTCCGCACAATTTCAAGTGCAGCGCAGAATCATGCTTCACCAATGAAACCTAATCTCAACTTCTGCGGACCGCACAATTTCTTGTACGGTCGCAAATTTCAAAATAAGTACGAGCAGACTTTCTAGGGTTGTTCAATTATTGCACAACTTCAAAAAGGTATTAACAATTAAGCATGAAAATCAATTCACCCATTCCCCATGGAGCAATTAGCAGTTGACCAAACACAGTTTAAACCCCACATGGTAGTAAAATTGAATTCTACTGACAAATGGCCTAAAACTACCTAGCAAATTATAAATTAAAAAAAATTGAAAACTTCTATGAGTAATTGAAGCATACCAGATATGAAGCAGTGCAAGTGAGTGATCACATATGTGGATTTAGTGTGGCAGATGATTGAACAGACGATTTCAATGTGATAGGTTTTTTTGAGTTCTCAGAGAGGGAAAAAAATGTACAGTAACCCTAAGTTCACTATTTATACAGATGGTCTGAGTAAGGGACAAAGGTGATGAGTGCGGCCGCAATCTGTTACCTGGGGCTCAAATGCCCTCGCTGATCTGCGGTTCGCAGTATTTGAGGTGTGACCGTAGATCTTTGCTGCGGATCGCATATTTTGATGTGCGGCCTCACTTTGGCCATTTCTCTGACAAACCAAACTTCAGAGAGTTTGCATTTTCCCTTTCCAATTTGTGCGGTCCGCACCACAATTATGCGGTCGTAGTTCCCTTCTGCTGTAGCAACCTAAATTGTGCGGTCCCCACTATACACATGCGGTCCATACAATATGCATGTGGTTCGAACATTTCTCCACACTTAGCCAATTTTCTAGGCACAGTTCCTGTAAAGTATACTCATCCTTGCAACACACTTCAAATCCAGTTAGCACAAAAATAACACTTATCTACAAAAGAAGAAAAGAAAAAAAAAAGAAAACATGGGTTGCCTCCCAAGAAGCGCCTGATTTAACGTCGCAGAACGACGCAGATTACCATCATTTCAAATGAACAACTACCACCACGTGGCTATTATTAACTTTTCCCAGATAATGCTTCACCCGGTGACCATTGACTCGGAATACCTCATCAATTTTGTTCTTCAAGTCCAATGCACCAAAAGGTGTCACACCCACAATTTCAAAGGGACCACTCTATTTAGATTTTAGCTTTCCGAGAAACATCTTCAATCGTGAGTTGAACAACAAAACAATATCGCCCACCTTGAACTCCATGTTTCAGACGTATTTGTCATGAAGGTACTTCATCTTCTCTTTGTACAAGGACGAACTTGCATAGGCATGGTACCGAAATGCATCCAATTCATTCAAATGTGCAGCCCGCAAGTTAGCGGTTGCATCCCAATCAAGATTCAATTTTTTTAAAGCCCACATGGCTATTTGCTCAAGCTCCACCGGAATATGACAAGCTTTGCCGAACACCAACCGGTATGGAGACATCCCGATAGGAGTTTTGAAAGCAGTCCGATAAGCCCATAGTGCATTATCAAACTTCTTTGACCAATCTGTCCGGTTAGCATTCACCGTTTTGAACAAGATACTCTTTATCTCCCGGTTGGAGCCTTCAACTTGACTGCTAGCTTGTGGATGATAGGGAGTCGTAACTTTGTGAGTGACACCATACTTGCTAAGCAAAGTGTAAAAAGCTTTGTTGCAAAAATATGATCCCCTATCGCTTATGATAGCCCGCGGAGTACCAAATCTTGTGAAAATATTCTTCTTCAATAACGCCACCACACTTCTCGCTTCATTATTGGGTAGAGCAATGGCCTCAACCTATTTAGACACATAATCAACCGTGACCAAGATGTATGTATATCCACAAGAACTCACAAAAGGACCCATGAAGTCAATATCCCACACATCAAAGATATCAATCTCCAAAATATTAGTGAGAGGCATTTCATTCTTCTTCGAGATTCCAGCGGCCCATTGGAATTCATCACATCGCTTTACCATATCACTTGCATCTTTATAAAGAGTGGGCCAATAGAAACCGCAACTTAGCACTTTATTCGCCATTCTTGCTCTGCCATGGAGACCACCATAAGGCGAATAATGTCAAGCCTCAAGAATAACATTTTGATCTTCGTCCGGTAAACATCTTCTAATTACCCCATCCGTGCAAATCCGGAAAAGGTATGGCTCATCCCAATAATAATCTTGACAATCCCATTTGAGCTTCTTCCTTTGATTTGAAGGGAACTCATCCGGGATGATTCCACACACAAGGAAGTTTAATAGATCCGCGAACTATGGCACCTCCTTCATTGAAATAGCCAAGAGTTGCTCGTCGGGGAAATAGTCATTGATTTCAATGCCATCATGCGCCCTCCCCTCATCCTCCAAACGAGACAAGTGGTCCGCCACTTGATTTTCACTCCCTTTTCGATCTTGGATGTCAATATCAAACTCTTGCAACAATAGCACCCATCGCATCAACCTAGTTTTTGAATCTTTCTTGCTCATAAGATAGCGAAGTGCCGCATGATCCGTATGAACAATGAGTTTTGCACCCAACAAGCATGGGCGGAACTTCTCAATTGCAAACACAATGGCAAGGAGCTCTTTCTCTGTAACGGTGTAATTGACTTGGGCATCATTCATGGTCCGGATGAAAGATCTTATTGATACGTTGCCCCAAAACGGGCTAGACAACCCCGGCATCTAACCACTTGATAATCTCCTTTTTGACCACGTCTTGCATGGCTTCATTAGTCTTCTTTGATGTTCAATAGATGGTTTGGCATCTTCCTCCAAGTTAATCTTGTGCATGCAAAATGCGGGGCTTATTCCACGAATATCCGCCAAAATCCACCCAATAGCCTTCTTCCTCTTGTGGAGCACCACCAATGTAGTCAACTTCACAATCAAGAATAACAAAATCTACCGGGAGAATGAACTTATCAACACGAACCAATACATCTTCAATCACCCCCAACGGTCTCTTCATTGTACGATCGGCCATTTGCAATCTCATAGATGTGGGTCTTGGTTGCCCAATTCCCAAGGTCTTGAAAATCGAATAGGGCATCATATTGAAACTTCCCCAAGATAACAAAGAGCTTTAGCAAACTCGGCACTTCCAATGGTATAAGGGATTGTGAAAGCACCGGGATCTTCTAATTTAAGAGCCATTGAATGCACAATTGCACTCACTTGATGAGTGACTTTGATAGTTTCGAAATTCATCGACCGCTTCTTTGTCACCAAGTCCTTCATAAAATTTGCATAACTGGGCATTTGCTCCAAGGCTTCAACTAATGGCACATTTATCGATAGACTCTTCATCATATCAATGCACTTTCTGAATTGATTTTTGCCATTTTTCTTGGCGAGCCTTTGCGGATATGGAGGATGTGGCTTAGGCAATGGTGCCTTAGCCTTTTGCACTACTGGTTCCGGTATGTCAATAATATGATCCCTAGATGGGTTCACTTCCTTTTGAGTCTCTTCCACAATGTCATCAATAGCAATCCGCACTTCATCATTTGCTTACACACATTGCTTGGGATTTCCTCTTCTTCTACCACTTTCTCATCATCCACAAGTTGCCTTTGACTTGAGGTGAGTGCATTCCCACCTCTTACACTTCTTGTAGTAACGGACATGGCATGCGCTGTGTTGTTCCCACCCTTTGGGTTCACTACCGTGTCACTTGGTAGTGCCCCCTTAGGACGAAAATTTAAAGCTTGATAGATTTGTCCCATTTGCATTTCCAAGTTACGGATCGAGGTGTTGTGTGAAGAAAGTTGAGCATCGAAATCGCCATTCTTCTCCATTATTTTCTTGAACGTGTTCTCAATACGGCCCATTTCATTGTTGGAAGAACTAGGACCATGGGAAGGATAAGGAGGTGGGTTGCTCGGTTGTTGATACATCAGGGGCCTTTGAAAAACTGACCCCAGATTTCCTTGATTGTTATTCCACCCGCCTTGATTGTTGCCTCCCCCATTGCCTTGGTTATTGTTGTTATGCCAATTTCCTTGATTATTACTTCCAATCCAATTCCCTTGACTGTTGTTATTATTCCAATTACTTTGATTGTTTCCACCACTCCAATTACTTTGGTTGTGAGAATTCCAACTGCCTTGATTATTTTGAGGTCTCCATTGTTGTTGGCTAGGGATTTGGTAGTTGTTTCTTTGCCCTTGAAAGTTGTTCACATATTGGACCTCCTCTTCTTGGTCATTTTAAGATTCATCTTAATCAAATCCACTATCATCTTGCACAAAATTATCTACTCTTTGTTGCACTTGTGGACTTCTTGTTCTTCGCTTGTTCACCATCGTACCTACTCCCTCCATTATAGTGACTTGCCTCGGGTTTTGCACTTGTTGAAGTTAAGCCTTTGCCAATTGGTTTATGGGGGTGGTCAATTCGGCTATGGCTTGCCCATGGTCATGCAATTCTTTGTAAAGGTGAATCACATTGGGATCACCCTGTGGAACATTAGCCCGAGATTGCCATGCCGATGAAGTATCCGCCATCTCATCCAAAATATCACATGCCTCCGCATAAGGTGTAGTCATGAAGTTTCCATCGAAAAGTTGATTTACTACACATTGGTTGGTTGTATTGAACCCCTGATAGAAAGTTTGTTGAATCATGTTCTCCGTCATATCATTGTTGGGGGATTCTTTCACTATTTTTCTATACCTTTCCCATATCTCGTGTAGTGGTTCATTGGGCTCTTGCTTGAATGCTAGAATTTCATCCCGAAGAATAGCCATGTGCCCGGGAGAGAAGTACTTAGAAATAAATTTCTCCGCTAATTTATCCCATGTATGAATGGAATGATTTGGCATACGTTCCAACCAATCTAAAGCTTTCCCCCATAGGGAAAAGGGAAAAAGCCTTAGCCTCAAAGAATCCTCGGAAACATTTGTTTGTTTACTCCCCCAACACGTATCTACGAACCCCTTCAAGTGTTTATATGCATTTTGACCCGGTGTACCTGTGAAGAACCCTCGTTGCTCGAGCAAAGTGAGCATCACGTTAGTTATTTGGAAGTTGCCTGCCCTAATATGGGGAGGGACTATAGCACTTGCATATCCTTCATTCGACAACACCCGACGTGGATCCGCTCGTGGGGGTAGAACGGGCACATTGTCATGAGGCGGTCAGCCACATCTATTGGCTTGAGGTTCAAGAGGGACCTCATCCATTTGATAATCATCAACATCCACATCCCCCAAAGGTAAGTTTTTGAGCTCATTATTTGTCATGATTGCACCTACAATTTCCCAACACATTAGTAACACGGAAGGAAAAAAAGATATTCCCAAAATCACACATAAATATATAGCTAACACCATTTTTATCTCCTCTGCAACGGAGCCAAAAATTGATCTCGTCTAATTTTATACTTTAATTCAAGGTTATTAAAACGGTCGATGCAATAATAATACCCAACAAGAGTCGGGGTCGAATTACACAGCGAGCTATAGATATGAGTTAGTAGTATATATCATAGCGTGATAGTTTGAATATCTAAGTTTACTCTTCCACAAAATGGGGTTGTTTTAAAGTCTAATTTTAAACTACAATTGCAAGTTGGGAAATAAAACTAAGAGATTGTTTTTGTTATTTTTTTAAATGTTGTAAAAAGCCTAAGGCTATCACCTTCACCTAGGTGTTTGCCTAATGGGATATAAACCTTAATGCTTGTTTTATTGATCGAGGTGTATTATAGCTATCAACACTCAATTACCCACTCAATACCTCTCGGACAGAGAGTGATTTTGTCCAATTTGGCTTTCTCAAGTCCAAATGGTTATTGAACACTATGGTTGATAAAAGCTCAAGTCGGGTTATTACTATCTCTAGGTTGAACCATTTAATTGGGATTATCAATCTCTCGATTGACCCAATTTCTTGTTAGCCAAGTTTTTCTATACTAAGTCTCTCTTTCTCAAGTAGAGACCAAGTCAAATAGGCATGAACTAATGTTTACAACCATTAATTCCACAAATAAAAGCAAGAACATGGCTAAATAATAAACACCCAACCATAAACAAGCATTAAATCAAACAACCATTAAGTTTACACAATAGGGTTGGGTCACAACCCTAGTAAAAATCTAGCTACTCATGCTTGAAATGGAAGAAATAGAAGAACAAATGATAATTAAACTCATATTGCAAGATCAAAATGATAAAATCTAAGTTAAAATAGCTCAGAATATGAAAAACTACTAAAAAGAGTAAAAGGAAACAACTACTGTAGCAGTTGATGTCAAAAGTTGACCCAAAAATGTGAAACTCCTCTATTTATATAGGGCTGGAAATTTCTGACAAAAATGCCCTTCGGGAGGTTTTGTGGCCGCACAATTCCATGTGCGGTCCGCACTTTTCTTCAATTTGTCAGGATTGGAAGTCGGCGGCCGTATAATTCTGATTTACTGCCGCAATGCACTCTTTCTGCGGTCCGCACTTTTACATGTGCGGTCGCGCCTTGCCCTTCTGCGGTCCACACTTTTACATGTGCAGTCGCACCTTGCTCTTCTGTCCACACTTTTACATGTGTGGCCGCATAGCTCTTCTTCTGCGGCCGCACAATTATTGTACGTTCCGCACTTCTGGGGGACTTGGAATGCACCTTCTCTGAACTTTACTCTGGCTTAGCTTTTGCGGCCGCCCAATTCATGTACGGACCGCATTTTGCACCAAACTATGATGGCTTTTCCTTCATAACATGCGGCCGCAGATGATATTCTGCGGTCCGCACTTCTGAGCTTCTGTGCCTTTTATGTCCTTGAGTTCAGATTACTCCTTTTTGAGTTGGATTTCCTCTCGGGAGTTCATCTTCCAATATTCCTGCAATTAAGCATATTTTATTAGTTTTCGGGAACACAATTAAATGCTTTTGGACTAAAACAAAAGCTAAAAGGCGCTAATAAGTAGTCAAAATCCCCACTTATCAAAATGCCACCCTTATATCCCCATAACAATAACCCAATCACACAACAATTCACATGTACTATCGTAAAAACAACACAATATAATCAACTTGTATCACAAGTGCTCGTAGGCCAAAACCTTTCTAAAGATTCAATAATGTCAATAATTTCACAACAGATAGCCCATGTCTCAGCACAACGAGTATAAAATCTCAACAACAACAACATGAACGGAAAGGTAACTCAGCAAGGAACCATACCTCTTTCAAACACCACTTCAAGTAAAATAGATTTATGCCTCTCGATACCTTTAATTCTAATTAATTGTTTAAGGATACACTCATTAGTGAAAATATCTCCATGAGATGGAAACTCAACGATTAAAGAAAACACGTAATGGTAAAAGTGGTAACAACTCCAAATAAAGCATATAAAGAGCAAGTTCCGCAAGTAAAGAATGTGACATGTAACAACTTCAAATAAGGAAGGTAATAGTAAACATGAGGAATAAAGGAAATAATATGTGCTAACAACTCCAATAAATACATAAAGGATACCTAAGAGTTTAAACCAATAGAATTTCCATATATAAGCCCGAGTACGTACTCATCACCTCGTGTAAACGGCTTCACATTATACAAATGGCACAAATGACTCAAATTCTAAGGTGGTAGTTCCCCCACACAAAGTTAGGCAAGATACTTACCTCAACGAAGCTAGACCGATACTCTAAAATGACCTTCTCGAGTGAAATAACCTTCGGACGGCTCAAATCTAGCCAAAATAACTTCATAACATAAATAAAACTCATAGGAGACAATTCCGGATAATAAAGCTTCATTTTTTAATTAAAACTAAAAACGTCAACCCCAGGCTCGCACCTCGGAACCTGTAAAAATTCACAAAACCCGAACACTCATTCCGATACGAGTCCAACCATACAAAAATTTTCAAATTTCGATATCGAAACACCCTTCAAATCCTCATTTTATCTTTTGAAAACCTTTACAAAATTTTCCATTTTCTTTTATTCAATTCACTAATTTAATGATAAAAATAGTTATAGAATCATGAAATGTAATCAATATTGGATATAGTCTATTACCCCAAATAAACACATGAAGAACCCCTCCAAAATCGCCCAAAGCTAAGGCTTCCAACTCAAAAGAATGATGAAAATGACAAACCCTCGTCTCTTAATATTCTGCCCAGGGATCGCACCTGTGGAATAGTAGCTGCATCTGCGGTGTCGCTTTTGCGACCAAAAATCTGCTTGTGAAGATTCCACTCAATAAACTACCCCTTGCACCTGCGAAAAAAGCTCTGCTTATGCGCAAGCGCAGGTGCGAACAAAACTTACGCTTTTGCGCTGCCTTCGCCTCTACGATCCGTAATTCCTCTTCTGTGGACGTGCTGATGCGCCCAGCATTCCGCTTCTGTGGGCTTCCCCCATCCAACCATGATTCGCTTCTGCGACCAAAGTGTCGTATCTGCGGGCTAGCATCTGCGACTAGCCCTCCGCAGATGCAGACACCCCAGAACCTCTGCCAACCAGCATTAACCAAAATAGTCCAAAACAATCTGAACCTCATCTGAAACTCATCCGAGCCACTTGGGACCCCGTTTGAATATCCCAACAAGTCCTGTAACTTGACACGGACCTACTCGAGGCCTCAAATCACATCAAAAAATGTCGAAACTATGAATCGCACCTCGAATTAAACTTATGAATTTTCAAGTCTTCCAACTTCCAAAACTCGTGCCGAAACATATCAAATTAACCTGGAATGAACCCAAATTTTGTGCACAAGCCCCAAATGACATAAAGAACCTATTCCAAATTCCCAGAACGAAAATCTAAACCCGATATCAACAAAGTCAACTCTCGGTCAAACTTATGAATACTTCAAACCTTTAAATTTCCTACTTTCGCCAATTAGTACCGAAACCTTCTAGGAATATCCAAATACAAATCAGGGCACACACACAAGTCCAAAATCACCATCCGGACCTAACATAACCATCAAAACTCCATTCCGGGGTCAAATACACAAAAGTCAAACTTAGCCAATACTTCTAACTTAAAGCTTCAATCATGAAATTCATTCTTCCAACTAATTTTTAATCATCCAAAAACCAAACTCGACCACACACGCAAGTCATAACACATAATATGAAGCTGCTCGAGATCTTAAGCCATCGAATGTGACGCTAATTCTCAAAATAACCGGTCGGATCGTTATATTCTCCACCTCTTAAACGAACATTCGTCCTCAAACGTGCCAAGAACTGTTCCGAGGTCATCAAATCACTGAATGTACTCACCATACATATACTCGCGGGTGATCCCACGTTACCCTAATTCACATAGGCCAGACAACACCATCTTAACTGAAAATTATTCCTTGCACCCACACTAGTACACCTTAGAACCAGATTCCTCACCATCTGATCATTTCTAAAAGACCCGATTCCTACATCAACGTGTGGTGTCAGCCTCAACTAGCTGGAACAACTCATGCCTACACCCACCAGGTACAAACACACGACGTAACACATCACACATATGCCCATAACAACATTTTTTATCATAATAGATGCCCCTAATCAAACCCAGCACCTGCAATTAACCTCATATAAACTAGAATCTTGTTCCAAACCTTCAAAACACTGGCAATGATGCAAAAAACATGAAGACCTCATAACCAGTCACCCAAATCAACAAGTCACATCTAATGCCACCTGGGCACACACCTTTTAAGCTAAAACCTAATAAGCAAAACACGAATATAACTAAATATGCAAAGAGAAACACATGAGAGAACTATTGAACAAGCCCGACAGGCACAACCCCTATCAATACCATACTACGAATCAATTCCACAAGGGAGAATCAAAACATATGAACTAATCATAAGGATCTCATCATGATATAACTCTACCGCGGCACGTAGCCCGGTTCAAACATGTCAAATCACATGAAGACGCGGGGGTCTCACCCTAAACTCTGAATCACAAGTAAAATACACAATGTACCAACCAAAAACTTCTACTAACTCAATTCTGCAAAACAAAATCACATCATGCATCGAACTCCCCATACCAGTAGAGCATCTAAATCACCAGTTGTAACCAAACCATCCAGAAATCACATCAAAACCTACTAAAATGAGTAACAGAATGATCACTTCTAACCTCATTGCTCTCAATAGTTAAAAAAAATGATAAACACATGCTACAACCATAGAATTGCCCAACATGGGTAAACACATAAGCAGAGTACAAAATCAAAAAACTCACCCACATGTGAAGCATGATAGGAGGACTCACCTCAATAAGTAGAACCGAATCAAAATAAGAATGATGCTCCTCTATAACAAATCAAAACCATACCTGTAACGACACCATCTGGTGCAGTGGCCTCAGCCCTACCATAGAAAGCATATCAATGGGCAGGGCCTCCCCCTCTAGGGCATCTTCTACCCGCCTTTCCTCCACCCCTAGTTGTCTGTGCAGGCGGAGTAGCAACTGGAATGGAGCCCATAGACTGAGTGCTCTGATGAAATCCACCTCTCCTAATTCTAGGAAAATCTCTCATGATGTGCCTAGGATTACCACACTCGTAACAACCCCTCTGCGGGCGTGGATGCTCGTACTGAGTCTGTGCCAAATAATTGGAATAACAGTTATAGGAACCTCATGCCGGTGGTGCACTAAAAGAACTAACTGGAGCACCACGAGTAGTCTATAGTGCGGTCTGGACTGGCCGACTGCACGAGCCTCCATCATAATGGGTCATAGCTAAAGAGTAAAATCCATTGAACCCTCCAGAACTCCGAGACCTCTTGGTCTCCTTAGTCTCCCTCTCCTCACCCCCAAACACGCTCTAATATCCTAGCAATCCCCACCACCTGCTGAAATGGAGTATCAGTCTGCAACTCCCGAGCCATGCAGAATCTAAGATCATAATCGAGCCCCTCGATGAACCTGCGGACCTGCTATATGACTGTAGGAACCAAAGTAGGTGCATGACGGGCTAACTCACTGAACCTGATGGTATACTCTGACACCGTCATGGTGTCCTAGTATAGCTGCTCAAACTCTGCACGCCACACATCATGGAGGGTCTAGGGAACAAACTCCCTCAAGAACATCTCTGAAAACTGAACCCAAGTGGGTGGTGCTGCATCGGCTGGACTACCCTCCTCATAAATCTACCACCACTGATACGCTGCTCCTGACAACTGAAATGTAGTAAAAGCAACTCCGCTCGCCTCCACAATACCCATGGTGCAGAGAATATGGTGACACTTCTCTAGAAATCCCTGTGAATCATCGGTAGTTGTGCCACTAAAGTAGGTGAACTATACCTTTTGAACCTCTCAAGCCTTTTCTTCTCCTCCTCTGATGCCCCTAGCCTGACCTCAGGCTGAACCGGAATAACAGGCTATACCGGCACCATACCCGGAACCTGACCAATCTGAGCTCCTCCCCTATTCTGCGAAGTAGCTGGTGAAATGGAGATCAATCCTGCTTGAGCCAATCTACCAAACATGTGCAAGAACTATGCTAAAGTCTCCTGAAGTTTGGGGGTAACAACAGGCGCCTCAAGGTGCCTGTCCCCCAACTGGAGCTACTGGCGTCTACTTAACTGCTACTATGACAGGTGCTCTAACTGGGGAGCGTGCTCCTCCTCGGCCCCGGCCTCTCGCGGCTCTAGCAGGTGGCGCAGCTATTTGCTCAGCTGATCTGGTAGCGTGCATCCTCACCATCTGTGAGAGAATAGAGATATAAAGGTACAAACTTTGAAATCAACAAATCCATACGACAGGAATGAAAGAAGTGGAGATTTGTCCTAATAGTTCTGTAGCCTCTTGAAGATAAGTACAGACGTCTCCGTACCGATCCGTAAGACTCTGCTAAACTTGCTCGTGACTCATAAAACCTATAAACCTAGAGCTTTGATACCAACTTGTCACGAGCCCAACTTCCCTCCGTAGGATGTAGTGATGGCACCTAGTCTCTAAAACTAGGTAAGCAGATTACTAACAACGATTAAGCCAATTCTTAACAATGATAACTTGAAACATAGTTTAATATAAATGCCGAGACAAAAGCGGAATAAGCCTACACGGCAATAATCATAATAACTTCCCAAAACTAGTGATACAGAGTCACAAACTCTAGTTAAATACATGGAATCATCTCAAGGATCGAAATAAAATATTGTTCAAATACAAGCTGACAGTACAAAGAAGGAAAGAACTCCAAGGGACTGCGACGACCAAACAGCTATCCTTGAATCCTCACGATCAACAAGCTAATTCTGTCAGGTCCGATATCTCCAATACATGGCTCTGCACAAAAATGTGCAGAAGTGTGGTATGCATACACCACAGTCGGTACCCAGTAAGTATCAAGAATAACCCCGGTGGAGTAGTGACGAGGTACAAGTCAAGAAACTCACTAGAAAAAATAACATGTGCAGTATAGAAGTATAAAGCTAATAATGAAAAGCAGAAATCAGTAAAGGGCAACAAGAATCAACAAGTGATATAAACAGTAAAGCAATAAAAACACTGTAAAGTATCGTCCAAACCAAGTAAGGAACACAAAAGACAACCAACTAACCAAGCTGTGTTTCACAAGTTTAACAACGAAATCACTCTGTGATACTTCATATCATAGTCACAACCCTAGGGTCTCAACCCACCCTCATATACTCATGGCACCTCATGCCCACATCTCAAATCATAACCGCACGGACAACATCACGTGCCAAAATAACAATCTGCCCAGCATAGTCACAGGCTCACAGTCACAATCTGCCTGATATGGTCAGAGGCTCACAATCACAAACCGCTCGACAAAATCACAGGCTCACAATCACAATCCGCCCGGCATGATCACAGGCTCACAATCAGAAACCACCCAGCATAATCACAGGCTCACAATCACAATCCGTCCGGCATAATCACAGGCTCAATAGCAACATGAAAATGGATAATATAAAAATACATGGGCATGATCAATAAATGTCAAGTTCGTGCTCACGAGCTAGTATAAGTGGCATGCTATAGTGTATGCTTGTGCAAGTGTACTACTGCAGCCCAAGTCAACGAGTAATATCAAGGACATTGAATAGCTCATAAAACCACAAAACAAGTCACGCATGGCGTATGTCAAATACAAGGAAAATCACACCATCACACGAAATTCACCACCACAATGTCTCCAAATTGACACACATCATCCCTGAAATTTGCCTCCCTTATCTCTCCTATAGCAACCCGTAGCACTCTGTATGATAGCCACTCGCATCACTCCGTGTAATAGCCACCTGTATCACTTCATGTAATAGAACCCTTATCACTCTGCCCTGACAATATCATTAGCCACCCTTATCTCTTATATAACCACCCTTATCTCTCATATAGCCACCCGTATCACTCCGTATAATAGCTACCCTTATTACTCCGCCCAGACAATAACACAATAGCCACCCATATCACTCCGTATATTCAACAATACTGAGATGCCACCCTTATACCCCATATAACAATAACGGTGAAATGCCACCCTTATACTCCACATAACAACAACCCAATCACACAACAATTCACATATACTATCGTCACAACAACACAACATAATCAACTCATATCACAAGTTCCTGTAGGCTACAACCTTTCCAAATATTCAATGATGTCAATAATTTCACAACAAATAGACCACGGCTCAACACAATGAGTATAGAATCTCAATAACAACAACATGAATAGAAAAGTAACTCAGCAAGGAACCACACCTCTGTTAAGCACCACTTCAAGTAAAATAGATTTATGCCTCTCGATAACTTCAATTCTAATTAATTGTTTAAGGATACACTCATTAGTAAAAATTAACATCTTAAGAAAAAAAATTAATAATAAGATGATTGACCTTTCACTTTTTGCTGATCTAGGTATTAATTTTTTGAAGGTTTGAGAATTCACGAGTAGAGAAGCCCTACGTACCACTTCGGAGTTGGATAGTTCGGTTGACTTTAGGGTTTTCAGCCTATGTATGTATGGTAGATATACATGTTATGTACTCAGTAAGGTTTGGGCCTTTTTGTTATCTTCATGAGAGATATGAACCAATTGTGTTGTGAGCTTTTCATATGCCCATTATGTGAAGGGGGAATGGCAGAAATAGGATGTGATTATTGATCTTTTGACCCCGATAAGAAAAATCTTGGAAAAATAGTCTTCGCCAAAATTTCGCGAAGCGCTTCTGGCAATTGCCCGATTTTTAATGTGATGATCATTAGAATTTGCCATAAAAATATGATAATTGTCAAAGAGTTTTATATAGGATCACTAGGTAGAGCTGCCAATATAGGCCAACCCAGCCCAATCTAGCTCAATTCAAGCAGGCTTTGACATTTGATGGGTTGGGCTAGGCTGGCCCACTATTTTGATGGGCCTTAAAATGATCAGCTAAGCCTAGTCCTATGTGGCACGCGGGCTCCATAGGCTGAATATTTATTTACAAGTCAAAAAACATCTTATAGGATAGAAAAGTTATGTAAAACTTAATAATTTTTTACATTGTTCAAATAAACTACAATAAAGCGAAAAAGAAAAAAAGAAAAAAAAAGAGGGCAATATTTCATTCATTAAATGTCAAAACTCAAAACAAACTACTCAAAAGAATTTTCATGCCACTTATGGTATATTCAACACCAACACATCATTTTGATCAAGTAAATTTGAAAGAGAGGAAAGAATGCTACTTATTTTTAGGGTTTAGGAAATTTAGCATTTTATTATTTACTTTAGTTCATAATTTTATTAAACTTAAATTTATATTTAAAATTGAAACTTAAGACTTTGATTTTTTAATATGATGGGCTTAGTAAACTTTGAGTTTGAGCTACTCTTCTTGTTATTTTTATTTCACTATTTTCTTTTACTTTTTAAATTTTTAATTAAATAGTTTTTTATTAGGCTCACGGGCCAGCCAAGCCCAGACTCGCTCAAGGCTCACGGGTCGTGGGCTTAATTAGGTCGGATTAAAAGAGCCTCGTTCTTAAATGGGCTCCAAAAATTATAGTCTAATCCTACCAAATCATAGTCTAAATCGGGCTAGGCATGCCCACCGTGCCAAACCCATATTGATGGCTCTATCACCAGAATTTGCGAAAATATGGAATTCACTAGAAATTTTCATATGGTGATTACTATGATTTGTCATAACACATGGCAATGGTTAGAATTTTCATATGAAAAAATTTTGGCAGCTTAATTCAAAATCTTGGCAGCAATTTCAAATTTTGGCAGCGGGGCTATTTTATCAAAAATAATTAACGGGGTCTTAATATAATAGTTATTCTAAATAGATCCATCCGACGTAATTTCTTGTCAAGTGAAATGAGTGAAAACATATGATTTTCCATAATCGAATTTTAAAATTAGGCATTTTTACTGTGATGTCAACCCAAAGAAAATATTAACCATTTTCGCCTATATCATAGATTATTACTCGTCCTAGTTATTTTTTTTAATTGTAGCCAAACAATTTTTAAAACCTTGGTCCCACTCTCAAAGCTAAAGCATTGTTGCATACTTGCGTTTACCTAGAGTCGTTTAATTTACTCTTGATTCAGTAAAGGAAAGAAGACTTTATCCTAAGACTAATTGCACATTGAATTCTTTTAAGTTTATAAAACTTGAACATATTCAGCCTATCTAAATACATATTCGTTTGAAAACAAAGAGAGGTATCACTCCTCAAAGGGGGCCTTAAAAAAACAAAATCTTTGTTTCTCTGTTTCTTCAAGAATCCTTCTTTAGATGAAAGAAAATAAAAAGTAGGAAGCTCACCTACGAACACCTACATGTAGCAATCATTAGTATAAAAGAGATTTTTTTTTATTACACCTGTTGACCTTCAATGCACATATTTAAATTTCTCAACTACAGGTAAATCTGGTTAGAGCACCATGTGACGGTTGAAAAATTGTAACCAACTATGGTGTTTAACTAGGAGTCCGGAATCAAAATATTATAAATTTTGACTCAAGATACAAAAATAGGTGAAAAAAAGTATTGATGATCATATTATGTATAACGCATCTAAAATATGCGCTATACCTTAACGGCCAGTTACCCCGTTAAGCTATAACGCATGTAATATATGCGCTATACTCAGTATTTGCAGCCATAATAATATTGATACGCTATGCATATCCACTGACAAAAAGAGAGACTATAACTTCATAATACTACTAATTTTCTTCTAACTACAACGTTTACGTAGCACCCAAAACTCTAGAACTAATAAACTATGAGATTAAAAGAAGAGAAGAGAAGAAAAACTAGTTAGAAGCCTTCTCCAAAGCGTGGTGTGTGTTCCTTCACGTGAATCCTCCTTCAAAGTATGTTAAATCTCCTCCAAATTAAGTTTATGACTCCTTATATAGAAGTTGGGACTGTGTAAGACTGAAATAACCTTGTCCCGAGTGAAATAGAAAAAATTCCGTCACGCAGGTCTAGGCCAGCGACTCAAGGTGGCCGTGGTGCTGAAAGCAAAACATTTTTTGGTTTCTTCTTTGTCCCTTGTCCTTTATTTGGGGGGGGGGACAAAAACCCAAAGGGTGTCCCCCCTTTGTTTCCCTCTTTTTAATTAAATTATTTTTCTTTCTTTTTCTTCCGTATTTTATTCAATTTTGCTCCAAATCTCTTCATTTTCACACCGCCTTATTCCTACACAGTTAAAATATAATATTAAGCACAAAGTAATGTAATTAATACTCAAAAGATGATTAAAAGTACTAGAATGTGAGGCAACAATAGTTAAATATATACATTTTTGGCGAAACATCACAACCTCACACTTAAACTCTTGCTCGTCCTCGAGTAAGCATTAAAATCACTCTCAATAAATCAAGCCTAGAAACACCACCACTTCGGTTGATACCAATAATTAGGCTCTATAGAAACTCAAACCATCAAATATACACTTACTGATCATTGTGCAAGATATACAAGTCACAAACAAACAACAAACTTCTAACCTCCTAACCTCAAAGAGGGACTCTAACTCACCAAATATAAGCTCGCTCACCTACTCTGTCAAATAAAGCTAATAACATCACCTATCTATCATGAAACAAGTGCCCTTACAAGAATATATAGTCCAAACACTCAAATCAAAGAATGAATATAATTTAAGTATTTAGCATCAAAGAATAATTCTCGCACTCACAAATGAATTCACATGTATGCATAATGAACTATAGGTTTGCCCATTATGTATATCTCTACTAATTAAGTGTGCTCGAATATAATTAAATAGAACTTTAACGGGTTATAATATTGGCTAGGGGACGGGTAGGAGAACTATATAATAGTGACTTGCACTTCCCTAAGTACTTTGCACTTTTTTGACTTCATCGCCCATTATTTTTATCTCTTCATTTTTTTTTCAGCCCTCTCTTCATCAATTGCTTCACAAGTATTTTCCTCGTATCAAGAACATTTCATTTTTTTTTCAAAGCAATTTTTTTTTCGTTCTCTTTTTTTCCAATCACATTCTTTAAAAGAGGGACTTTTCATCTATCGTTGGTCACTCACCATTTTTCACTTAATCATCACTTTCTTCAAATTTATCATTTAATATCATAGTCTAAGCAACAATGCTCAAGGAAGCAGGGTGCAAAAACTAGGGATTGAACAAAAGAATCAAGGCAAAATAGGCTTCCAAACGAAAGGCTATAGGCTCAAAAGGTTAACTAGTGGTACAATATCTTAAAAGGCTAAAATACACAAGATATATCAAAGAAAGCCTATTATCATCTTCTAAACAGAGCAATACTTTTATTTCGCTTTAATAACATGCAGGGCAAGTTCTAGACTAAGATGCATAATATGAAATATATATAAGAAATCCTCACCATACATGGCACAAGTATCAATCAAGATGGATCAATTCTACTCTAAGACAGACAAGATCATAGCGAACAACAAAATAAGAATAAGCTATATTTAGAGTCACAACCCTGAGCTTAGGTATCAGAAAGTCTGCTATTTTATTCATTACTCAAGCACTTAGAGGAAAGTACTACTCAGACTCCGGCCTAAATATGCTAGTATCAAACAAGTCACAAAAGTTTTTCTTCTCCCTCTTTTACTACTCCTAAAAAAATTTAATACTAAAAATAAAACAATTTTACCCGATTCACGTTATATCCCCTAGAAAAGAACTGATGCACAAAGAAAAACCAAGGAGGATTGTTATCTAACTAAAACTAACTAAAAACAAAAGAAAAATATCTTTAGATTTTTTTATTAAACTTTAATCCCTCAAGAAAGCTGTCCACAAAATCCATCGTCGGAAAAAGTCTAAAATTTATGTTTTTTTTTTCTTAATTTTATTTTTTTCAATTTTTTTAATTTTTTTTACAAATATCTCTACACTAAGAAAAAGTACTACAACTAAAGTATGATAACACAGAAAATCACTGAGATAATCTCCTCACCCTACACTTAAAATTGTACAATGTCCTCAATGCACACTGTAAATAAATAAATAGAGGGTAAAAATACTCCCTGGTAGGCCAAAGGTCGAAGTATTAGCAGCTCACGGGATACTCAGACTTCTCCCAGGTATGATTTTTGTACGGGTACTGCACACTTAGTTCCAACCATCTGCTCGATTTATCACACACCTATTGGCTTTGACTCCATACTCTTACTCCTACAAAAATACAAAAATAACATTACAAAAAAAATAACACAGTAAAAAAATTAAACAAAATAAAAAGAAACAATAGAATTGGGTTGCCTCCCAACAAGCGCCTTATTTATAGCCGTGGCACGACTTACACCAACTTCATCACTTTTTCCTCCACCTTTAAATTGTATCCCCAACTTTGATTCAAGTTTGTGATTATGATTCTGGGGTGGTGGTACGAATATAAAAGAACGAAGCAAACAATATCGCATCTTGCACTTCTTGGCCTTTAAGTGAGGGATGTCATTTTGTCTTCTTGGTGTTGCAAATTTTAGAATATAAGAGTCTTGTTCTTCATCTATACATCGCTCTAAAGGCTCGTTCTCCATGTCTCCATCCAAACATAATGTAGAAAAATATTTAGAATGAAGACCAACACGCCCTAACTCCAAAACTGCATTATTTTTTACATCCTCAATAATATATACTCCCTCAACCTCGGCATCATCAACAAGAATATGATCTAATGATTGGTATTCTCGTTTTAGTTCCTCAATTTGGCTTAGAAGATCTTTTTTAGCTTCACACAACTCATCACTAAATTATTGGGCATTACACGCATCAACCTTTGCACTCAAATCTGCATCCAAGTTGCGCACATCCAAGCCAAACCTGTCAATTTTTTATCTTCATCAACAACCTTATCTCCATTTATTTTATCCTCAGATGTCATGCTGAGAGAACTAGACACACACTAAGAGAAAATATCAAATAATTATAAAAATAAATATTTACAAATCAAAAAAATTGTAAAGATAAAAGTAAAATTCTAATATAGAAAAATAGCTAATTTCTAAGTCACCGGCAACGGCGCCAAAAACTTGTTGCTCCCAAACGCACACGCAAGTATACGTGGTCGTACAAGTAATATAGGATTGTAAGTTTAGATATTGTACCCATAAGGACTTGTGATTAACTATTTACTAAATTAAACTAAGACAATTAATATATTCAAGAGATTTTCTAAAGATTATTAACTATAACTAATCTAGAGTAGCAAACTAAGAAATTAAAGGAAACAAGTTGGCGAAATTAGACACAAATTCAATGAGAGAAAATATTTCAGAGTTATGGGTTAGCTAACAATCCCGTTGAGTTTTCTACTTAAATTGTCTAATTAATTTATTTAGTTTATTGGTTGACATGATTAATATTAGTCGTAACCTTCTCCCGAAGTACTACTTGCCTAGTCAAGCTAACCTAACGCCTATATTCCTATTGAATTAGGATTAATAAGAACACATTAATAATTCATTTATAATAACCAAGCAAGACGATTAGGTATATCCCTATCCTAACCGCAAATCCATTCCGATGCTCGAGTTCAAGATCTTGCTCTACTCAATTTTATATGCAATCTAGAATTCCCTCTCCCGAGTTCAATCCTAGATTCGTAAATAGTATTCAATTGGTGATCAATCAATCAAATAATTAAGCGCAAGATTGAATAAATAAACCAATATGATAAAATAATAAGAACAATTCAAGCTTCAAACTACAACATTCATGTAGCACCCAAAATTCTAGAACTAATAAACTATGAGAATAAAAGAACAGAAGAGAAGAAAAACTAGTTATTAGAAGCCTCCTCCAAAGCGTGGTGTGTGTTCCTCCACGTGAATCCTCCTTCAAAGTATGTTAGATCTCCTCCAAATTAGATTTAAGACTCCTAATATATGAGTTGAGATCGTGTATGACTGAAATAATCTTATCTCGGGTGAAATAGAAAAAATCCCGTCACGCAGGTCCAGGCCAGCGCGTCACGCTAGCCGTGGCGCTCAAAGCAGTGAGCGATTTGCATTTTTTAACGTCCTAGCTTCCTTTGAATTGAACTTCTTTCTTTATTTGACTTCCAATTTGGGGGGACAAAAACCAAATGGTGCCCCCTTTGTCTCCTTTTTTATTTTTCTTTCTTTTTCTTTCGCGTTTTCTTCTATTTTACTTCAAATCTCTTCATGTTTACACCGCTTTATTCCTACATAATTAAAATATAATATTAAGTACAAAGTAATATAATTAATACTCAAAAGATAATTAAAAGTACTAGAATGTAAGGCAACAACAGTTAAATATATGTATTTTTTGCCAAACATCAATCCTCAATACTTTTTTCCACCTATTTTTGTCTCTTGAGTCAAAATTTATAATATTTTGGTTCCACGCTCCATTAGTGATGCTATCTATTGAAAATTATGAGGAAACATTATTCTGATCGGTCAGTATGCAACTTTAGTGGCTGTTAAATTGTTCGTCACGAGATTGCTGTCCTTTTAGCTGTAAAAATAAAGACTGAGGCACTAAAGTTGTCAACAACTAATGTAACTCAGAAAGTCTCTTTCTGCTATGACCTTGGTTTAATAGAAAGCTTGGTTTTTGTAATTCAAAAAAATAAAATAAAACTAGGTGTTTTCTTATACTTCTGTAATTAAGAGCAACACAGAGGTATTCAATTATGAAAAATTGATTTCAGAAGAAAAGCTTCCGTATGGAGGAGAGAACGAGATGAGAACACGTATTTTACCTCTCACATGAAAGACATATGAGTTTTCCGGTTTAGTACAGTATAATTATAGCTTTAGTTTTGTTACTTGAATTACGTGTCCTCAAGTTTTGCAAACTTAAACCGCATAGAGTGCTCACATTTATATTTAAAGAATAAAGTTAAACTTAACGGTAAAAATAAGGAATAGTTTTGACAAAAACTCTTTGGCTGAACTTAACAAAGTCTTGTTCCAAGCCCAAATATCAAATATACAAGAAATACACGGACATAGATGGGGCATACCCGTGTTATCACACAACCTCACCACTCCACACCACCATCACAAAAACACCTTAACCACAGATATTTCTATCACAACGACAAAAAACACCATTTCATTCCAAGAAGAAGACGACGACTTATCGGATGATCCAGAACTAACGGTGAAAGACACCAACGACAGAGAAGATGATAACACAATCAACACGTAAGATACCGTAGATTCGCTATAACAACAAATATTTGTGTTATAATTTAGTTTTCCTCTATTTTCTAATGTCATTCTTACACAATTATATTGCACGCAACAAGATTTATTCATTTAATTTATTTTTGGACAAAAACCAAGCAAGAGGTGAATTCCCACGAGTCTTAACTCTTAAGCCATCTCATGGCAATTTAATTCTTAAATATTGTCTTTTTCATACTTTAAGAATCTGTTGACTGTTTTTTTGATTTCTTCTCCAAATAAATGGGATTTCCGAAGGAAGCAAATAGAATAGTTTAGTCATTGACTCAAAACGATAGATCATTATAAGATAAAAATTAAATTGTCATTTTAGTGGAGTATCTGATTTTCTTTCATGATGAATAACTTTAATTTTAATTTGCAATTTTGGAAACCTCCCATGCCCACAAAATTAAATCCACATCTTTTTTTTAAATCATATAACTTTTAATACTGTTGATAAAAAAAATAGCAAAATTTCAATTATGCTAGGACCACTTAACAGTATCCATGAAGTTACTCATGAGTTCATAATACTATGAATGAACTGTCACATATTGACCTCTAGACTTATGTCACAGATTTTTCATTATCAAATTGAATTTTGTATACTTCTTCAATTCTTGTGTATCTTTTGCTATTCTCTTGGTTTCTATGGGTCTTTCATGAAAGTTTCTTTGCCTAGTGCTAGCTCAGAATTAAGAAAACTGAAAAATAGAAAATTCATAGGTCCCGTAGCTATAAATTCAGGGAACTCGCGCAGATTTGGTGCAAAAATCAGATTCATTTCGAAAACAAACAAGTTATGTACACCATCAAGTGGCATGGTTTTCAAAATTGTATTTGATATATAGACATTGCGAACGTAAAATCTGGAAAAAGCATAAAAACGCTATCAAAAATGTCCCGGATTACACTTTCTTTACCGCCTCAACACTTAAGGGTCGTTTGGTTTGAATATAGGTTATGCTAGGATAAGTTATGCTGGGATTAGTTATGCTGAGATTATTTTTTATCCACTGTTTGGTATGTTGTATTAAAAATGATATTTACATAATTTCTAAGAAGAAGGTATAAGCTATCCCGACACTAATTACTCCACACCCTACAAGGTATAAGTTATCCCGGTATTTATTTTAATCCCGAGATAACTTATCTCAGGTTTGCTAACCAAATAAAATATTAAGGTGGTATTAAATTTTTATTCCAACACTATTTGTACTTATACCTCATACCAAACGACTCCTTAGGGAGTTAATAATTCTAGTTCAAAATAGTATAAGGGAGTCACAAGACACTCGCAAAGTTTAAATGTGTATCTGGTAATCCGAAATAAGTTTGGGGTTCTTTTTATGCTTTTCCCATTAAAATTTTATTTAACTACTATGTTGTAACCAACTATAATGGGATATTTTCTATTTCTTAAAGCTATCAAATCATACTTGCTACAGCCAATTACCTAGTTGATAGCCTAATATATAATTAAAAGACCTTTAAACCATTTCCAACTCATACTTGTTAATGTTAGATCTGAGTTTTAATGGTAAACAATAACTTATTTCTATTGCAGGCAATCAAGGATCTGGAAGCTATCCAAAGAAGGAAGTAAGAGCCAACTAATGATTCAGAAGCTATCCAAAGAAGGAAGGCTAAGATTGAAGAATCAATTCTGCTCTTAGTTCCAAATCACAGGGATCAAGGAAGATCAATATCCAGTCTCAATTCTTAATCACGAAAGTTAAGGGCAATCATATCAGACGCATTATATGGAAGATTTGCAAAAGATATCAAGTTACGCTGATCGAGGAAGCAACATCTATCACGCCGTACTTCAGGGTCCAAGTATAGGAAAGTTCCAACTTATTTCTGAAAGGAATCAATTAAGGTTCATTTCAAGGATCAATTCTTTTGGATTGCCTATCTCTCAAAGATCTGCTCCAATCAAGAAGATCTTCTCTCAAGTCATATATATATACAATCAAAGGTCTAATGACATAAACATACTTTGATCGAACTATTATCAAGCTTTTTGTTCTACACCAAACAAGAAGTATAGTCTATTACTGTGTAATAAGTAGAGAGATGAAAGAGAGAAAAACACTGGTGAGACATTGCATCAAAACTCAGAAAGATACTTATACTTTGACAAGATATTGATGTATGTTCAACAACATCAATACACCTGTACCAAAAAATTTCAAGGAACTGAAAGAGAGATTCCTTTGCAACCCAAGGGGACTAGACTAGGATTTATATTAAATCTGAACCAGTATAAAATATTTGGTTTCATTTACTTTATGCTATTTAGTTTTTGTTTTTACTTTGCATCTACCTCACATCTAGATCTGGTCGACTAACTGGAAAATCAATCAACTACTCAATTACGAAAAGAACGGATAACAATTCACTCCCCCTCTTGTACTTTTAATTGGTATCAGAGAAGGTCTCACACTTTTAGTCTTTTACTTTACAACTAGTGAGAAAAGATCATGCCAAATCAAGTAATTGTCGGGGGTACTATTTCCAGAAGGGACATCACGGGTAAGGACATCATATTTCAATGGACAACACTTTTTACATTGAAAAGTTTGCATGTAAATACATGCGAAGTCCTATGATGTCAAAGTATGGCGTATAATAAAAAAGGGAGATAACTCAATTTAGTAGCAAAGTCTAACAAGAAAACTGATGGACTAACATCTACTGATCCAGTAGATAAAGATGACTACTATGATGAGCAAATGGCAGTAATCCAAGTCAATGCCAAGGCACGAAATCTTCTATATAATGCCATAAGTGGAGAAGAATATAAAACAAATTCAAGTTGTGATACGACCAAAAAAATGCAGGATAAGCTGGAAGTTACCTATAAAGGAACAAGCAAAGTAAAGGAAATAAGGATAAACCTGTTAATCCATGACTATGAACGTTTTCAAATGAAAGAGGGTGAATCCATTGAAGAATGTTTGCTCGATTCAACACAATTATTGGAGATCTGAAAGCTTTTGGTAGACCAAGCTCGAGTGGTGAACAAGTTCGAAATATTCTAAGAAGTTTGCCTACTACATGGCAAACAAAAGTAGTTTCCCTCGAATCTAAAGACCTGGACAAACTATCGTATGATGAACTGCATGGGGACCTTATTGCTTTTGTGAAAACACATCTCAAAAAATGATGTCAGGAAGAGAAAAAGAAAATAGTTGCTTTCGAAACCTCGATTGAAGGATCTAAGAATGATAGTGAAGATGAAGCAAAATCTTTGGAAGAAGAAATTGCTATGGTCACGAGAAATATGAATGGATTGATGAGAAGATATAGGAATACCAAAAAAGAAAGAATGTCATCCAGAATAACCAGACAATATAATGAACAATACAAGAATGATAGAAAATATTTTGAATGCGAGAAGTATGGCTATGTACAAGCTGAATGCCCAGTTCTCAAAACAAAAGCTTCTAGAGAATTTCACAAATGCAAATCCTTCAGAAGTTGGAATGACGAAGACAGCTCAAAACATGAACAAATAGCTAACTTGTGTTTCATGACCATATTGTAGAATGCTATGAACAAATACTCAGGTTGTTGGACATATGAAGATATATCATGCGATGACAGCAAGGAAAAAACATAAAATTGTTTCATGGCACGCGGTGAATGTAGTGAGGTAAGACCTTATGATTATGAAAAATGCAATAAATTAAAAGATATTCTTGAGTCAAAAAATTCTAAACGAATTAAAGAGACTAAATAGGGAAAAGAAAGACTGGGAACTTATACTTGAAGTCTGTGAAATTCAAAGAGATGTTCTTTGGGAAGAAGTTCAGGAATTGCAATTGCAATTGAATGACATGCGCAAATGTCACAGTTTCATCATGTCTAACCAAGCGACTTGTAAGTCAACTGGAAAAAGACTTGTTGGAAATGAAACTGCTAGCAATGACACCACTAGTATATCTGGTGAAAAATCCATCACTATATGTCACTATTGTAATAGCACTGGTTATAAGTATTTCTTTTGCAGATTTCGTAATTCTAATGTTATCGGATGGATCTGGAAACCTAAAAATAATTTTGCTATTAATAGAACTGACCAAAAACGACCCAAGCAAGCTTGGGTACCTAAAATAAGGTAATAATCTTTCTTTGCAGGAACACCACAGGAAAAGTCAGAAAGGAAAGTAGTATCTCGACAGTGTGTGTTCCAGTTACATGATGGGCAATAAAAATCTATTCAAAGAAGTCACAAATATAAATGGAAGAAATGCCAAGTTTGGTGATAATTCAAAAGGCAAAATTGTTGACACTAGAATACTCCTATTCAATAATAATTGTGACATCATAGAGGTTTATCTCGTAGATGAACTTAATTACAACTTGCTGAGCATAAATCAACTATGCGATTCTGGATATGAAGTAAAGTTTAAGAAAACTGGTTTTGCTATGAAGATGAATCATGTAAAATCATTCTTCCAGGAAAAAGGTACGAAAATATTTATATTCTAGGCTGTATTGAAACCTTTGATAGCTACATTTATCTAACATGAATATCTAATGACCCCTGATTTTGGCATAAGAAACTTGGTCATGCAAGCATGCATTTGATTGAAAAACTATCCATACATGAGCTATTCATTTGTCTTTCTAAACTCACCTTTTCTAGAAATCATATGTGTAATGCATGTCAACTAGGTAAGCAAACCAGAACATCTTTGAAACCCAAAGATGTTGTCTCCACAACCAAGCCTCTTCAGTTATTGCATTGGATCTATTTGGACCTACTAGAACTGCTAGCATAGGAGAAAAAATATATGCATTTGTTATTGTTAATGACTACTCACGTTTTACCTGGGTAATATTTCTCACTCATAAAGATGAGGCTCTAACTTCTACATTCGATGCCGAAAACTATCAAATCACGTCTGATTGACCTCAAATTTTGTACACAAGTCACAAATGACACAACGAACCTACTCCAACTCCAGGAACCCCAATCCGATCTAGGTAACCACAAAGGCAACCCTCGGTCAAACTTCTAATTCTAACTTTCACAATTTCAAGCCTAATTCAACTACGGACCTTCAAATCTCTATCCGGACACGCTTTTAAGTCAAAAATCACCCAACGGAGCTAACAGAACCATCAAAACTCCATTCCAGAACTATTTTCACACAAGTCAACATCCGGTCAACCTTTTCAATTTAAGCTTCCAACCTTGAGACTAAGTGACTTCCGAAACCTCTCCGGACCCGAACCAACTACCCCGGCAAGCCACATAGTAACTATTAAGCATAAAATGAGCAGTAAATGGGGGAACGGAGCTACATCTCTCAAAACAACCATCCAGGTCGTTACATCCTCTCCCTCTTAAACAAACGTTCGTCCTCAAACGGGTCTAGAAACATACTTGGAGTCTCAAATAGGCGTGGATATCTACTCCACATCTCCCGGTCGGTCTCCCAAGTAGCCTCCTCAACTGGCTGGCCTCTCTACTGCACCTTCACTAAAGCTATGCCTTTTGACCTCAACTTTCCAATCTACCACCTGAACCACGAGGCCTTTTGGCCTCCCTCTCCTCACACTCCTGACAACGGATCATCTCTAGCTGCCGAGCAATATCAACCACCTCATCGAATGTAGCACCTATGACACTCTCCCGAGTCATAACAAAACGCAAGTGATAGGTGAGGCCATTAATGATCCTCCTAATCCTCTCCCTCTCAATGGGAACCAACCAAGATGCGTGACAAGCCAACTTTTAAAATCTCATCTCATATTGGGTCATAGACATGCCCTCCTGACGCAGCTGCTCGAATTGCTTGCACAGCTCCTCCCTGCGGGTCTGTGGCAAAAACTTCTCCAAGAAGAGAACGGAGAACTCATACCATGAAAGTGGTGTTGCACCGACTGGCATGAGCCTCTCATCGGCCTCCCACCATCTGAAGGCAGCCCCAGTAAACTGAAAAGTAGTAAATGAGACCTCAATGGTCTCTAGAATACCTGACATACAAAGAATCCATTGGCACCTATCCAAGAAGTCCTGAGCATCCTCTAACTCAAACCCACTGAATGACGGAGGTTAGAGTCTCCCAAATCTCTCTAGTCTCTTCTTCTCATCATCACTCATAACGGGACCCACTTAGGCCTGAGCAACGGCAACCGGGTGGGTTAGTAGTACCCCCGATGTCTGAAGTCCCTACATCACCTGCTCTGAAGTACGGGCGACGGGAGTCTGGGTACCTCCTCCGGCTTAAGAAGTGGCTGGCGCGGTCTGAATAGAAACCACCTAAGCAAGGCTAGTGCATACTGTCAAAATCTGAGCCAAAGCCTCCTGAAGGCCTGGAATCACAATGGGCACAACTGGTGCCTGAGCTGGCCCCGCTGGCTCAACCATATATGCTACCTACTCCTGAGCTGGAGCAACTGGTGGATTTGTAAATGCTACTCTAGCTACTGTACGAGCTACACCTCAGCCCCTACCGCGACCCCGACTTCTTATGGCCCTAGCCGGTGGTACTGGTGGTTGTCCATCCTGACTAGTAGTACGTGTCCTCACCATCTGTGAGAGAATAAAATAACAGAACTTTAGTTCCCGCAATCAAATGATTCGCATGACAAGAATACAAGAATGTGAAATTTTCCTAAGGGTTCGGCAACCTCTCAAAGATAAGTACAGATGTCACCGTACCGATCAGCAAGACACTACTAAACTTTCTCATGACTCGTGAGATCTATGTAAGCTAGGCTCTAATACCAACTTATCACGAGGCCTCTTAGCCTCCCTCTCCTCAGATTCTTGACTACGGACCATCTCTAGCCGTCGAGCAATATCAACCACTTCGTTTAATGTAGCACCTGTGACACTCTCCCGAGTCATAACAAAATTCAACTGATAGGTGAGGCCAACAATGAACCTCATAATCCTCTCCCTCTCAGTGGGAACCAACCAAATTGTTGACGAGCCAACTCTGAAAATCTCATCTCATACTGGGCCACAGACATGCCCTCCTGAGGCAACTGCATGAACTGCTTCCGCAGCTCCTCCCTACGGGTTTGTGGAACAAACTTCTACAAGAAGAGAACGGAGAACTCATACCATGAAAGTGGTATTGCACCGACTGGCATGCGCCTCTCATAGGCCTCCCACCATCTGAAGGCAGCCCCAGTAAACTGAAAAGTAGTAAATGAGACCCCACTGGTCTCCAGAATACCCGACATACGAAGAATCCATTGGCACCTATCCAAGAAGTCTTGGGCATCCTCTGACTCAGACCCACTGATTGATGGAGGCTGGAGTCTCCCAAGTCTCTCTAGTCTCTTCTTCTCATCATCACTCATAACGGGACCCACCTGGGCCTGAGCAACTGCAACCAACTGTGCTAGTAGTACCCCCGATGTCTGAAGTCCCTACAACACCTGCTTTGGAGTACGGGCGGCGGGAGTCTGGGTACCTCCTCCGGCCAAAGAAGTGGTTGGAGCGGTCTGAACAGAAACCGTTTGAGCAAGGCTAGTGCACAAAGACAAAATCTGAGCCAAAGCCTCCTGAAGGCCTGGAATCATAATGGGCACAGCTGGTGCCTAAGCTGGACCCACTGGCTCAACCATATCTGGTACCTGCTCGTGAGCTGGAGCAACTGGTGTATCTACAAGTGTTACTCTAGCTACTGTACGAGCTACACCTCTGCCCCTACCGCGACCCCGGCTTCTTGTGGGCCTAGCTGGTGGTACTAGTGGTTGTCCATCCTGACTAGTAGTACGTGTCCTCACCATCTGTGAGAGAATAGAATAACAGAAGTTTAGTTCCCGGAATCAAAATATTCGCATGACAAGAATACAAGAATGTGAAGCTTTCCTAAGGTTTCGACAGCCTCTCGAAGATAAGTACAAATGTCACCATACCGATCTGCAAGACACTACTAAACTTGCTCATGACTCGTGAGACCTATGTTACCTAGGCTCTGATACCAACTTGTCACGGGGCCTCTTGGCCTCCCTCTCCTCACGCTCCTGACTACGGACCATCTCTAGATGCCGAGCAATATCAACCACCTCATCGAATGTAGCACCTGATATACACTCTACCGAGTCATAACAAAACTCAACTTATAGGTGAGGCCATCAATGAACCTTTTAATCCTCTCCCTCTCAGTGGGAACCAACCAAACTGCGTGATGAGCCAACTCTGAAAATCTCAATTCATACTGGGTCATAGACATGCCCTCCTGACGCAGTTGCATGAACTGCTTGCGCAGCTCCTCCTTACGGGTCTGTGGCACAAACTTCTCCAAGAAGAGAATGGAGAACTCATGCCATGAAAGTGGTATTGCACCGACTGGCATGCGCCTCTCATAGGCCTCCCACCATCTGAAGGCAGCCCCAGTAAACTGAAAAGTAGTAAATGAGACCCCACATGTCTCCATAATACCCGACGTACGAGAATCCATTGGCACCTATCCAAGAAGTCCTGGGCATCCTATGACTCAGACCCACTAAATGATGGAGGTTGGAGTCTCCCAAATCTCTCTAGTCTATTCTACTCATCATCCCTCATAACGGGATCCACCTGGGCCTGAGCAACTGCAACCGGTTCGGCTGGTAATACCCCCGATGTCTGAAGTCCCTACATCACCTGCTATCGAGTATGGGTGGCGGGATTCCGGGTACCTCCTCCGGCCTAAGAGGTGGCTGGTGCGGTCTGAACAGAAACCGCTTGAGCAAGGCTAGTGCACACGGTCAAAATCTAAGCCAAAGCCTCTTGAAGGCCTGGAATCACAATGGGCACAGCTGGTGCCTGAGCTAGCTCCACTCAACCATATCTGGTACTGCTCCTAAGTTGGAGCAACTGCTGGATCTACAAGTGCTAATCTAGCTGTTGTACGAGCTACACCTCTACCCCTACCGCGGCTCGTACCGTGACCCTGGCTTCTTGTCGCCCTAGCCGGTGGTACTGGTGGTTGTCCATCCTGACTAGTAGTACGTGTCCTCACCATCTGTGAGAGAATAGAATAAGAGAAGTTTAGTCCAGGAATCAAAAAATTCGCATGACAAGAATACAAGAATGTGAAGCTTTCCTAAGGGTTCGACGGCCTCTCGAAGATAAGTACAGATGTCATCGTACCGATCTGCAAGACTCTACTAAACTTGCTCATGACTCGTGAGACCTATGTAACCTAAGCTCTGATACCAACTTGTCACAACCCAAAACTCGACACATCGTGATGGCGCCTATCATGATACTAGGCAAGCCGACAACTCACATATCCAAACATTTTCAAAAGCAAAACATGCTAGAAACATGTTTAAATCAATGGAAATCTCATAAAACTAGATGAAACATCACAACTAAATACAGAAAATCCCCAATACCTGGGTGTCAGCGAGTACATGAGCATCTATATGTAATGACATAGTCTGTTACACTGCCTAGGAAGTACGGCTAAATAAATAAGACTGAAAGATAGGGGAAAGGAGAGTCAGGGTCTGCGGACGCTCAAGCAGCTACCTCGATGATCTCTGAACAGGTAAGACTCCACAACAACCACCGTGGTCGGAAATGCATGGATTTACACACGATGTGCAGGGTATAGGGTGAGTACAACCAACTCAATAAGTATCGCAAATAAACAAGGCAAGGTAAGAGAAGCTTAATTCATTGAGGTCACTAGTTAAATCAGTGCAATTCTGTCCTTTTAGACCAACACAGCGTAAACTTTAATGCTAACTCATAAGGCTTCATGAGAAGAACACACGTGTGTGCATGTGCACTATTTCTCAAATACCTTGCTCAACAATATTATAGCATGTAGAGGAAAGATACAAGTATAGCAGATAAATGATCAAGAAAAATACAAGTTCCACACACTGCACGGACAACTCACATGCTAACCATAGAACTTGCACGTACAACTCACGTGGGACACGGACAACTCACGTGTCAATAACATCAATATATGGATCCGCACGGATAACTCACGTGCCAATAATATCAATACATGAATTCGCACGGACAACTCACGTGATGCATGGACAACTCACGTGCCAATAACATAATCCGTACGGCATAGCCGCATGCCCAGTCCAAAATATCATATAGAAGCAATAAAGCAAGTATACAGGTATAAGATGAATGAAATAAGATTCTCATGTCCTGGACTGATGTAAATAACATGCTAAAGTGTAGGCATGTGCAAAGTGATCTATCATAGTCCAAACCGGCAATTTCATTAATGAAAATCATTTATTAAGTTCGTTCAGAGATTAAACCTCTAAGTAGTCTCATCATGGCTCAACTAGATCACATAAACTGATACAACATGTTAGATACCAAAGCTTGAAGCTCAACGGTCATTTCTGGACTTATAAGAGCCCAAGCACAACCCAAACATGAATATATAATCCCGGTGCCCGCACATGGGAATCATCCCCACACATGTACGCACCCAAAAGCACATGGCTATCATAACAATTCAGGAAACTGGTGCCTTAACTGAGTTTAAATATGATATTTACCTCAAGCAAATTGAATCACTCCTCTAGCAAGCCCTTGCCTCGCGAATCGGCCTCTGAATGCCTCGAATCTAGCCATAAACAATTTGATACAATCAACTCAAGCTATAGGAATCAATTCCATATGAAAATACTAAGTTCTTAGTCAAAAGTCAAAAAGTCAACTCAAAAGTTGGCCCCTGAGCCCATGTCTCGGAATCCCATAAAATTTACAAAATTCGGAAGCCCATTCAACCACGAGTCTAACCATACCAAAATCCGACACCAAATCGTCACTCAAATTCCCAAATTAACTCTCCAAATCCCTAGTCTCAAACTCCCAAAATTACACCTCAAAAACATACAAACTAGGTGGGAAATTCAATGGGAAAATATAATTATTGAATACATATAACCACAAGAGACTTACCTCAAGAATACCTTCGAAATCTCTCTCAAAAGTCGCCTTAAACCGAGTTTGCAAAATCCAAAAATGATAGAATCTCGGAAACCCATGAATTTAACACTGCCCAGGCATTTCCGCACATACGGAGCCTGGGGCTCGCACCTGCGCATCCACTTTTGCAGAGAAATCCACGCTTATGTGAAACCCACCTAACTAGCGACCTCTCGCACCTGCGGTCCCAGACTCGCACCTGCGGGACCGCATCTGCGAACCTTCCTTCGCTTCTGCGATGCCTCTGCTGCCTATCCAAATCTATTTTTGCGATCGACCTCGCGCAAATACGCATCTGCATCTGCGGAACCTATTCCGCGCCTACGACCCCCAGAGACCTTCATCTTCTTCACAGCTGCGCAAGCTTAGCCGTTTCTGCACCTCCGTACCTGCGGCCAAACTCACTGCAGGTGAGATGACACCTGACCTGGAGCACCACCATAACACTTAAGCCAATTTTTGATCTGTTAACCATCCGAACTCCACCCGAGGCCCTCGAGACCTCAACCAAATATACCAACAAGTCCTAAAACACGATACGAACTTAGTCGAGTCTTCAAATCACATCAAACAATGCTAAAACCACGAATCGCGCATCGTTTCAAGCCTAGTGAACTTTTGAACTTCTAACTTCTACATTCGATGTCGAAACTTATCAAATCACGTCCGATTCACCTCAAATTTTGCACACAAGTCACAAATGACACAACGGACCTACTCCAACTCCCGGAACCCCAATCCGAGCCCGGTATCCACAAAGTCAACCCTCGGTTAAACTTCTAAATTTTCAACATTCGTCATTTCAAGCCTAATTCATCTATGTACTTCCAAATCACTATCCGAACACGCTCCTAAGTCCAAAATCACACAACGGAGCTAACATGACCATCAAAATTCCATTCTGGAGCCATTTTTTACATAAGTTAACATCCGGTCAACCTTTTCAACTTAAGCTTCCAATCTTGAGACTAAGTATCTCAATTCATTCTGAAACCTCTACGGACCCGAACTAACTACCCCGGCAAGTCACATAGCAACTATTAAGCATAAAATGAGCAGTAAATGGGAAAACGAGGCTACATCTCTCAAAACGACCGTCCAGGGCATTACAGTTGGGGGTCCGGGAGAGGAGGATTCTTGCATTGAATCGTTGGTTTGTCTTACATATAAAATTATGCATATACAATATGGTATTTATTATTGTTATTTAATTGGTGATTATAATTCACTTGAAGCGTGGACATGGATTAGTATTAGTATTTTAGTAGTGAGAAAAATGAAACTGGTTCAACCAATTAAGTGATGCAGGCAGCTAATCTATTACAAAAAAGTTCCATTATTATATTTCTTTTTCTTAAAAATCATAAAGTATAAGGAAATTTGAAAGGTATTTGCTGGATTTGTAAGTAACAAAAGGGCCACGAAAAGTAGACTCCCATTTCACATGTAATGTTTTATTTTTTATTAATAGCATGTTTAGTTTGTCTACGATTGGATTTGGGAACCAATACCAACTGACTCCCCTTCCCCTTAATCTAAGTTGTAGCCTCCTTTGATTACCTAGTAAACCAAGATGATTTGGTGAACTTAGACATTTCCCCTTTATCTTTACTTGGTTGTCAAGATTTTTAGTGCTCAATGGGTTTTCCCTCAATTTGTTTGATGGAAATCACTAGAATAAATTCAATGGAAAACTACATAAATCTTCTTTATTTGCATTTATTTATTCTACTAGTGACCAGTTGTACAACATAATAGGATTTGATAATGTTTTATTTCCCTAGTTGTTATAAATAAAATTGTATTTAAGGTGAATGTCTAAATTTTAAAAAAAATTTAGGGATTATTACTTGGTGGCTAAATCATTCTTTCCCTATAAATAGAGGGGTTCTATTCCATTGTAATTCATTCCAAAATTAATAAGAATTCTCTCTCTTTCTCTGCAATATTCTTCTTCTTATTTTATTATTTTATTTCACGTTATCAGCACTTTAATTTTTCTTCGATACATATGCTAGTTTAAATTTATTCATTCTGCCGCGCTTTCAATTATAACTAATATTATAAAAAGAAAGTTCGATGCCCTTGAAATTTCGGGCAAGAGCTATATGTCATGGCTGTTGGATGCTGAAATCAATTTAGATGCAATGGGTCTTGAAGACGCCATTAACGACAAAAATAAAGCATCTACCCAAGACTGTGCTAAGGCCTTGATTTTCTTACGCCATCACCTTGATGAAGGGTTGAAAATAGAATATCTCACAGTCAAAGATCCACTTGTTTTGTGGAATGGCTTAAAGGAAAGTTATGACAACTTAAAGTTGGTCACTCTTCTACAAGCACGATATGATTAGACTCATCTGAGGCTCCAAGACTTTAAGTCTGTTTCTGAATATAATTCTGCGATGTTCAAAATTACTTCTAAATTGAAACTCTTTGAAGACAGTATCATTGACTATGATATGCTTGAAAAACCTTCACAACGTTTCATGCCTCCAATACGGTCTTGCAACAACAGTACCGAGAGAAAGGTTTCAAGAATTACTCTGAGTTGATTTCTCTTCTCCTTGTGGCTGAACGAAACAACGACTTGCTCATGAGAAATTACGAAAATCGACCCTCTAGGTCTACACTATTGCCTGAAGTAGATGAGGTGTATTCCCATTATGCTAAGCGTGGAAAAGGTTGTGGCCCTGTTCGTGGCCATGGCTGTGGCCATGCTCGTGGCCAAGGAAGAAGTCTTCTTTGTGTTAATCATCCTCCAAAGAAAAATAATCACCAAAAGTGAAAAGGGAAAGATGAGAAGCCAAAGGCAAAAAGTTCGGAAACTGAATGCTATCGTTGCATTGGAAAAGGGCATTAGGCAAATATTTGCCGTGCACCAAGACATTTGGTTGAGCTTAATCAAGCATCTCTAAAGAATAAAGGCCCTAAAGCTAATTTTGTCTCTGACAATGAATTTGATATCACCCACTTGGATATGGCAGACTTCTTTGAGCACCCTAATGGAAAAATAGACCACTTGATCGGTGATGGATCCGTGGTTAAAGATGATTGAGTACTTTAATTTTTATTTTTGCCTATTCGTAATAGCTAGTGAATAAACATCATGTAACCATAATTTTTTACATGAATGAGTAGTAGTCATTAGTATCAATTAGTATTATTTATTTTATGGAATAGTGTTATTTCGTTTTGATTAAATATAGTTCTAGTATCCGTTTTAAACAATGTTTCAGTAAGGGTATATAATTTATGTATATTAAATGCATTTTATTTTATACAAATATAAGATTGAGGCGAATGTATATCGAACATGTAAGCAGAACTGTACGTAGCTCCACCTCTAAGATAATGGAGATTATAAAGGATTTATGTGGTTAGTGACAATCATGTTGATGTGTAAAATTAAGTTAGTAGCTTTCTGTTAAGCAATAAAAGGAAATATCAACTTGTCCTTATTTGTACTTACAGAGTAGCGTCAGAAACTATGCGCATTGATTTTTCAATTTTACAGTATTATTGTAATTTCGAAATTCGTAGGTTACAAAAACATGCATTGTTACAATTGTTTCCTCAAAGCACTGTTCGTAAATCCAATTCCCTCTGTGTTTTTTTTACTGTGCAAGACTATTAAGGAATTCAATGTAAAGTATAATTACATTATGTTTAGCTACGTAATTGTTCGTATTATAATAAGCGTTTGCTCGAAATTGCATTAAAAGTTTTGATTTGACTTTATTTCTTTCCTTTTCTCTGAAAATACTAATATTTATTCATATATTTTTTTTGTATGTCAAATCATGGGAAGCAAATATGGATATCTCACAAAGCAAACTTGGATCAAAGTTTAATTGTAAAAATATTTATTTAATTGATTCATGTACGACACATACAATATTCAAAGAGAAGAAATATTTCTCTCATTTAAGTATGTGTAAGGCAGATGTTACTATAATTTCTGGTAGTAGTAATCTAATTGAAGGCTCTGGAAGATCTACTATAACTCTGCCTAGGGGAACAATATTTATCATAGATAATGTAATGTTCTCTTCCAAGCCCAAAATGAACTTGTTGAGTTTTAAAGATATCCGCCGAAATGGATATCATATTGAGATAATAGATGAGAATAATCTTGAATATCTCATCGTTACCAAGAATGTCTCTGGCCAGAAAAGGGTTATTGAGAAGTTTTAATATTTATCTTGTGGCCTGTATTGGACAAGAATTAGTACAATTGAGGCACATTCTATCGTAAACCAAAAGATTATTGATTCCAATACTTTTGTACTTTGGCATGATCGATTGGGACATCCTGGATCAATTATGATGAGACGAATTATAGAAAACTCAAATGGGCATCCATTAAAGAATTTAAATATTCTTTTAAATAATGAACTTTCTTGCACTTCTTGTTATCAAGGCAAGTTAATTATTAGACCATCACTAACAAAGGTTGGGATTGAGTCCCCTACGATTTTAGAACGTATGCAAGGGGATATTTGTGTACCTATTCATCCACCTAGTGGGCCGTTTATATATTTTATGGTCTTAATAGATGCATCTTGTTGATGGTATCGTGTGTGCCTATTGTCATCTCGCAACCTGACATTTGCAGAATTAATGGCACAAATAATTCGATTACGGGCACAGTTTCCCGATAATCCAATTAAGTCTATTCGACTTGATAATGCTGATGAGTTTTCACCCCCAAGCATTTAATGATTATTGCTTATCAATTGTGATAAAAGTGGAACATCTTGTAGCTCATGTTCACACTCAAAATGGCCTTGCAGTGTCTTTGATTAAACGTCTGCAATTGATAGCAAGACCGTTACTCATGAAAACGAGATTACTCACTTCTGTTTAGGGTCATGCCGTTTTTCATGCAGCAATGCTAGTTCGTCTTAGACCGACAAATTATCATAAATATTACCCGTTGCAATTAGTTTTGGGTCATGAACCTAATATATCTCATTTAGAAATTTTTGGGTGCGCAGTATGTGTGCCTGTGGCACAGCCATATCGCGCCAAGATGGGTCCCCAAAGAAGGTTAGGAATATATGTTGGGTTTGAATCGCCCTCCATTATTCGCTACCTCGAAACATTAACGGAGAATTTGTTCACTGCTCGATTTGCAGATTGTCGATTTGATGAAGCATTTTTCCCAAATTTAGGGGGAGAAATTGGTGAAACCAAACGGGAAATTTTGTGAAAATATCCATCATTGTCTAATCTTGATTCACGTGCCTCTATTTGTGAAAAAGAGGTACAAAAGATTATTCATTTATAAAAAATAGCAAATCAAATGCCAGACGCATTTACGGGTCTGAAAAGGATAACAAAATCATATATTCCTGCAGAGAATGTTCCTATTCATATTGATGTCCTTGTTGGATAATCTTCTAGTGTCATAACTAATAAGTCAAAAGCACGCCTAAAGTATGGTAGACCATTGGGTTCTAAAAATCGAAATCTTAGAAAAAGAAAAATAAATGATGAAGATGATACTATGAAAGAATCTCATAAATAAACCCATTTTTTTAACCAATCTTGAGATTCATGATGAAATCACTGAGCCTGAAACTCAAGAAAATAAGAAATTATCAATAAACCCAATCAATATTGAGACGAATTTGAATCGATTGGATATAATGGTGGATTATGTCTTTGCATATAATGTTGCATCTAGCATTATGCAATATAGTGAGGATCTTGAACCTCAATCTGTTGGAGAATGTCGACAAAGACGTGATTGGCCAAAATGGCAAGAAGCAATCCAATCAGAGTTGAATTCACTTGCAAAACGTGAAGTTTTTGGGCTTGTAGTCCAAACACCTAATATTGTTAAGCTTGTTAACTATAAATGTGTCTTTGTACGTAAGAGAAATGAGAAAAATGAGGTACAAAGATATAAGGCACGCCTTGTTGTACAAGGATTTTCACAAAAGGCCTAGTGTCGATTATGAAGAGACATATTCACCTGTTACGGATGCAATAACATTTCGTTATCTCATTAGTTTTGATGTCCATGAAAATCTTGAAATGCATTTAATGGATGTGGTTACCGTCTACCTTTATGGCTCACTTGATAATGAGATATACATGAAAATTCCCGAAGGATTTAAAATGCCTGACGCATATAATTCAAAGTCCCGGGAAATTTTTTCAATCAAATTGCAAAGATCTTTGTATGGTCTAAAGCAATCAGGACGAATGTGGTATAACCACCTTAGTGAGTATTTATTAAAAGAAGGTTATATGAATGATGTCATTTGTCCATGTGTTTTTATAAAGAAAACAACATCGGAATTTGTTGTACTTGCTGTATATTTTGATGACATAAACCTTATTGGAACTCTTATAGAACTCCAAAAGGCAATTGATTATTTAAAGAAGAAATTCGAGATGAAAGATCTTGGAAAGGCAAAATTATGTCTCGGTTTGTAAATTGAACATTTGGCAAACGGAATTTTTATTCATAAATTTGCCTACATATAAAAGGTATTGAAATGGTTTTACATGGATGAAGCACATCTATTAAGTACTCTGATGGTTGTTCGATTACTTGATGTGAATCAGTATCCATTCCGAACTCAAGAAAGGAATGAAGAGCTACTTGGTCCTGAAGTGCCATATCTTAGTACAAGTGATGCACTAATGCATCTTGCTAACACTACAAGGCCTGACATAACTTTTTCAGTTAATGTCTTAGCAAGATATAGCTCTGCTCCTACAAGAAGATATTGGAATAGAATCAAATAAATATTGCGGTGTCTAAAAGGGACTACCGATATGGGCTTATTTTATGGAAATAATTGCAGTCCCGATCTTATTGGTTATGCCGATGCTGGGTATTTATCTGACCTACAAAAGGCTCGATCTCAAACAGGCTATGTGTTTACATGTGGAGGCACTGCCATATCTTGGTGATCGACTAAGCAATCAATCGTGGCTACTTTATCAAATCATGCTAAGATAATTGCTATTCATGAAGCAAGTCGAGAATGTGTATGGTTGAGGTCTATAATACAACTTATTTGAAACCAATGTGGTTTGACGTGTGACAAACTACCCACGATTTTGTATGAAGACAATGCAGCATGCATAGCCTAATTGAAGGGGGGATTCATAAAAGGAGATCAGACAAAGCACATTTCACCAAAAGTTATTTTTCACACATGATCTTCAAAATAATGGTGATATAAATGTACAACATATTCATTCAAGTGATAATATGGCTTATTTGTTCACCAAATCTCTATTGACGTCAACCCTCAAGAAGCTAGTGTACAAGATTTGGATGCGAAGGCTCAAGGATGTGAATTGATGCTCTCATCAGGGGGAGTTAATACACGTTGTACTCTTTTTCCCTTACAAGATTTTGTCGTACTGGGTTTTTCTTGCAAGGTTTTAAACGAGGCAACCAAAAGGTGTATTTCTAAATATGTGCACTCTTTTTCCTTCTCTAGAATTTTTTTTCCACTGGGTTTTATTTTAGTTAAGGTTTTAACGAGACACATTATCTGTTGAATAGACATTCAAGAGGGAGTGTTATAAATAGAATTGTATTTAAGGTGAATGTCTATATTATAGATAGATTTTAGGGATTATTACTTGGTGGCTAAGTCACTCTTTCCCTATAAATAGAGGGATTCTATTCCATTGTAATTCATCCTAAAATTAATAAGAATTCTTTCTCTCTCTTTCTCTGTAATATTCTTCTTCTTCTTTTATTGTTTTATTTCAAGTTTGCTATATTAGATAATTTTTAACGCGTAGTATAGTGTGGTAAATTATAGTAGGGTATTTACCCTCTTTTTAGGCTACCATCACATGCTTAATTTAGGCAATTTCCTCTAGTTGGTTTTGTAGTATGTAGTAACTTGATTGTATAAAATTCTCTATAGTTTTGATAAATAAAAATTAATTAGGTTAAGATTCGCTAAAACATAGCCAGGTTAATAGTAGAAGCCTAGAACTCAACAAGTTGAATTCCAGCTAGAGAGAGGAACCAAATACGGTCCGTTTGGATCTAACTCCCCTCCATTTCCTATACTCTCCATTTCTCTAAGTTACTACTTGAATTGGGAACTGTATATGGTAAAATATGTTATGGCACGTGGCCGTCCGAGAAAGGGACTCGTTGTGATGACCCAAAATATCATCTTTAAATTTAATAATTAATTATATATTCTAAGACCTCGAAAAGCACTATTTATCATTACTCAACTTGCATGTGCAGTCCGTAAAAATTTTTCGGAAAGTTTTTAGGTGAAAAATGAATTAAAATGTGAATTAGAGCTTTAAAACTCAACTAAGTTGACTTTGGTCAACATTATGAGCAAACGGACTCGGATCAGTATTTTGATAATTTTGGTAGGTCCGTATCATGATTTGGGACTTAGGCGTATGTCCGAAATCAAATTCCGAGGTCCCTAGCCAGAGATATGGAATTATGATGAAAAATTAAAAGTTTAAGTTCAAATAGTGACCGGATATCAAATTATGTGCAAACGAACCCGAAATAGAATTTTGATGATTCCAACAGCTCCGTATGGTGATTTTTGACTTAGGAGCATGATCGGAATTTTATTTGGAAGTCTGTAGTAGAATTAGGCTTGAAATGCCGAAAGTTAAATTTTTGGGAAGTTTGACCGAGGGGTTGACTTTTTGATATCGGGGTCGAAATCCGATTCTGAAAATTTTCATAGCTCAGTTATATCATTTATGACTTGTGTGCAAAATTTGAAGTCATTCCGAATTGATTTGATATGTTTCGACACAAGATATAGAATTTGAAAGTTCAAAGTTCATTGATTTTGATTTGAGGTGTGATTCGTCGTTTTGATGTTGTTTGATGTAGTTTGAAGCCTCGACTAAGTTCGTATGGTATTTTGGGATATGTTGGAATAATTGGTTAAGGTCTCGAGGGTCTCGGGTGGATTTCGGAAGGTAAACGGAATGGATTTCGGACAAAGTGCTGGAAATTTCTGTTGCAGAAATTCCATGCGTGTAGCCAAGTTTGGAGGCTTATATCTCGCAATGCATAAGGAATCAGAAAATGTGCAAAACATGAAAGTTGTAGTCGTCGGACTATAGGTTCCAGAAAGTTAAACTATGCATTATTTGGACATTTGTACAGAAAGTTATGATGGATTGAATGAAGGCTGGTAGAGCAGTTTCGCCAGAAATTTTGCCAGAAATTCTGATGCATGCAGCCGACTTTGGGAGCTTATATCTCGCAATGCATAAGGAATCGAAATAATTGCAAAACATGAAAGTTGTAGTCGGTGGATTCTAGTTTCCAGAAAGTTAAACTATTTATTATTTGGACATTTGTACATAAAGTTATGATCAATTGAAGTAAAACTGGTAGAGCTGTTTCTGGTAGACTTTTAGTGACGAAAAATGGACTTTTAGTGACGGATTGGCAGAAACTTAAGGACCAAAAATGCTCATTTCATTCATTTCGTTTTGGATTTTTGGAGCACGATTTTTGGGCGATTTTCACGGAAAAACATTGGGGTAAGTGTTCCTTATCCTATATTGATTATATTTCATGATTCCATACTCATTTACATCATGAATCCGTGAATTTATGGAAGAAAAATCAAGATTTTTGCAAAATCTTCCATAAACGAAAATTTAAGATTTGGAGGTCGAGTTGTTATCGGATTTTGGTAAAATTGGTATGGGTGGACTCGTAATTGAATGGGTTGTCGGATTTTATAAGTTTCGCTGGATTCCGAGATGTGGGCCCCACGGACAAATTTTAAGCTAATTTCGGATTTTAATGAAAATGTAATATTTTCTTATGAAACTGATTACTATAATTTTTGTTAACTGTATCGAATTAATTATGACTAGATACGAGTCGATCGGAGTCGAAAAATCGAGGAAAAAGCATAATACTTGGTTAAATTGGAGCAAGTCGAGGTAAGTGACTTGTCTAACCTTGTTTGGGAGAAATTTCCCCTAGGATTGGTATTGATGTGATTATTGAAATGTGTTGAAAGTCGTGTGCACGAGGTGACGAGTGTGTACACGGGTTAAATTGCGAAAGATTATATTTTTAAATTGTGTAGATCATTCTTGCGCATTTATTAAATTATTTTATCTTGTTATATTCTTCATCATTGATGTGAGATATATACTTCAAATTTGTTTGATCTTTTCTTACTAATTGTTTTACCTGTTTAGTTGAAACTTGGTTTCTTTTATTCTGTGCATTATTTGAAGGTTGATTTTATTTAAATTAAATATTATTAATATGAAGTATTTGACATTTTTAAACTTGATATTGAAGCAACGTAGTAAAGATTTTGAAATATTATTTTCCTATATTATTTACTCCTGAATATTTTTATACTCATTGTGAGGGAGCCATGAGCTTTTTATTGTGGAAAAATATTGTTGTTGAATTATTTTGACATGAGCCGTGAACTCTTTATTGTGGAAAACTATTATTGATGATTTATTTTGGCATGAGCCGTGAGCTCTTTATTGTGGAAAAATATTGTTGTTGAGTTATTTTGGCAAGTTAAATTATTTGAGCACTTGAGGTGCAAATTGTGATATATTGTGATATTGATACGCATGCGGTGGTATAAGGTCTGGGTGTTGAAACGCATGCGGTGAGATAAGGGTGGCTTGATACGCGTGGCTAGTAGGGGAACTACTAGAAGTCATGCGGTGTGATAAGGGTGGCTAAAACGCGGGATGCTATTTCGGAAAAAATGTTTTCTTTAAATAAATTGTGAAGGCTCCCGCGGTGATATAAGAAAATGAGATATTGTGAATTTATTTATGATTTGGGACTACGAGGCGATACCTCGGGAGTGCCCTTGTTGATATTGATTTATGGCCGTAGTTGCCTTTGATTATTATTGTGATTTTCATAAAGTTGAAGGAAATTCTGTTTTGATTTTCACGAGATATTATTTGCAATTATTTGGTGTCATTAAATGTGACATGCTATTTGATTCATTTTCAATGTCATTTTATTTTACTATATTGATAAACATTTTACCATGCCATTATTATATTCCAGTAGGGCCTCACCTGACCTCGTCACTACTCTACCGAGGTTAGGCTTGGCACTTACTGGGTACCGCTGTGGTATACTCATACTACGCTTCTGCACATCTTTTTGTGCAGATCCAGGTACATTTTACCAGCCTAGACGTCATTGAGTTACCTGCGCACGGAGACTTCGAGGTATATCTGCCAGCGTCCGCAGACTCTGGAGTCCCCTTCTATCATTTTATGTTGCTTCCTTATATTTTATCTAGACCTTGACATATAGAGACATTAAGAATAAATTCATAGAAGCTTGTGACTTATTTCTACCGGATTTTGGGAGTTGAAATTTTTTGAATTGTAGTTTATTTATTTCAGATATTTATTATTATTTCGCATTGATAGGCTTACCTAGTCTTAGAGACTAGGTGCCATCACGACATCCTACAGAGGGAATTTGGGGTCATGACACTCGTGGAACCCAAGACGGGGGGATGACTGAAGACTGAAGACAACAGTTTCGTTTTTCACCAGGAAGAATAATGCTCATAAAGATGTGATAAATGCTCTTCTCCGGTAGCAATAAATAAGGAATATTCGTGGCATTAAGAGCAGTTACCCGTTACAAGGAATTTGACATTTATGTTCACTGGTACATCTTCATCAATGCTCATAAAAATTGACATTAAAGAAGGGTACGACCCTAAGACCTTCTTCATGGCTATAAATAGTGAGCTCAGGTGTCATTGTAAGGGGGACGACTATTCTGGAAAACTTATACTATATTTTATATAAAACTCAATCCAATCTTAGCTTTTGATTTCTCGATTCTTTTGTTTTTGTGCCCAGAAACCTTGTTCCCGGAAAGCGCAAATACTTATCAGAGCCCTCACAAAAAAAGGCTGATGCCAGGAGCCAAAAATGCTTTCGGGGAGAATACGCCTAAAAGTTTCACGTAGTAAGACGCAAAAACAATCTGCGCAAAATTCTTAAAGAAAATGCAAAGATTAAAGGCTTCCATATTCTAACAATGAGAAGACTCAGAGAATACTTTAGCAAAAGATGTTTTTATTTAAAAACACATGACAAAATGGCATAGATACAAGAACTGGTAAAGAAAAAAAAGCTAAACTACATTATCTTCGGAACCAGGGGAAGAGAAGTGTCCGCGCCCCCGAAAGAAGTAGATGGACCCATCGATGGCTCAATATTTTCGTCACTTTGTACTTCGGCATCATCATCCTCCGATTCTTTTTCAGCTCCCGAAAACTGGGAACCAGAACCAGAAGGACCAGGTGCATCAAACCTCGATGGGAGTCCACTTTTAGCAGCTAACTCAAGCTAGCGAGTCTTAGCAATTTTAGCATCAAAATCAATCAAGCCAACTTTGGCCTCTTCCAAGGTTTTTCTCTTCATGTTGTACATGACATAAGTTTTTTCAACAACGAGGGAAGCCGCTCGGCGCTTGAGTTCTTATTTGAGTTGGATTACCTCGGCAGAAAGATTTTCCCGGGCGGACCTAGCAGATTTGAGACTAACATCAAGGTCGCGAAAAGTTAAACTAAAGAGCCTATTATGCTCGACTGTTTTCCTATACTTCTCTTCTAGCTGGGCGTGTTTCGCCCCCAAAACAGCAAGCTCTTCAATTTTGGAGTTCAAGGTTGCCTCTAAGGTATTCACTCTTTCAACAGAGGCATCCTCACGTTCTGTTGCAGCAAGAACGACGTTATGGACTTCAACCCATCTGGCCCTAGCTTCGTCAAATCTAACCCATAGAGGGCCAATTTCATGGCTAAGGGTTACTACTTCTTGCTCGCTCTGCCGCAAATGAACTTCTAATTCAACAACCTCAGTGGCTTTGGCTTCTAGTTCTGAAAGGCGATCGACATGTTACTCCTGTTCTGCCAAAAGCTGATCCCGTACGGAAGTAATCTCTTCATTTTCACGAATCAACCTCTGAAGGCCCTCAGATGCAAGAAAATTGGCCTACAAAATAATAAGAGTAAAATTCAGGAGATGTTTGCACCCGAAAATAGAAGAAGTAATAAGGATAAAAGGAACGTACCGCTGCAGCATTATGCATAGCATTTTTCAACAAACACTCTCCCAAGAGTGCTTGAATATTTTCCCAAACTTTCTCTGAAGGGTAAGGGGTTAAAAGAGTTTTTCCAATTGAAGTGACAATTTTGAAGTAAGGATTATTTTATTATTCAGAGTTTCCACTTGTAATTTGATTTTTGGGTGTTCCAAGTCACCTTTTATTTGAATCCCTATTCAAACGAAGATTTGACTCTTTTATTATTGGTCTGCAAAAATAAAGCCTGGGTAAGGAATTTTATTGACGGGGGAGAAGGTGTAAGTTATTCACCGAGTCCCATGGTTCTAGCACGGTCTCTTTATTGACTACAACTTGGCTTGAGTTAATTTTGGATAAACTGTGATTTATTGATTTTATATTTTATCTATCCACTTTTAATTATTAAAATATGAAATTATCTTTGAAACGAATCCGTTTTGTTTATTATGCCAAAATTATGTCACGCGTATTTTATTATATTAAGATTATTTTACCCAAAGTTGCGCGAACGCATACTTCAATTTTAATTTTGAAAATCATAATTATATCACGCGAACGTATACATAACTACGCTGATTTGACTAATTTAGGGCACGCTTAAAGCATTCTAACGTACTCAAAAAAAAAAATTCCTAAGTTTGGGATTATTGTGATGCTTAAGAGTTATACATTCGTCTGACTTAACACCACTCATGGTCTATTCTTATTCCTTGCCAAAAAAGAAAAAACCCTAATTTTCCATCTAGCCCATTTAACAACTCAATTAAATCACCAATTCAATATGCTAAAAGAAAAGAAACGTAACATAACAATATAAGTAAGAAAACTAAATCAAAGTCCATAGCATAATTAACAGAAATCGTCCAAAACAAACTTACATGTACTCAAACGAATTAATCTTTAAAACCAATATATAACCCAAATAATAAGCAATCTGTACACAATTAATACGAAAGAGATCAAGTATTTTTCATAGAGCAAATAAAATTCATCACGAGCAAACAGAAACAATAATATATCAAAAGCAAGTGTATACTAAAAATGTAAACAAATACTGAGAAAAATGGATTCGAATGGACCTTTATATTGATGAATAAAGCTGAAAATTTGTAACTCAATCAAAATAACAAATCAACACGTCGGACTGAAACGCCAAAATTGCGAACCGGAACCTTGACATAGAAGCCTCGCCTGATCGATGAAGACGGGAATAGTTTTAGGTGGTTTAAAGTTGCTTTTGGAGATGTGTTTGGGCTATTTTGCAGCTGGTTTTTGCTGCTTCATTTGACTGGATTTTGCTGCATTTTGGGGCTGGAGTTCGGCTGGTTTTTAGAGGTGATTCGTTGCTGATTTTTGGTGGTTAAAAGTGCGAAAATGGCTAATCTTCGTGGCTGTTTTGGAGCTGCTTTTTCAGGAGTTTGGGGGGCTGATTTCAGCTGATATTTGTTGCTTTTTTGGCTATTTTTGCAGCTGATTTTTGCTAGGAAAAAGGGTTGTTTGCTTGCTGATTTTCATGGCCCCCTTTGGCTGATATCTTTCCAGCAACTATATAGAGAGTTTTGTTTTATCAGAGAGATAAGAAAAAGTGAATGAATATCGTGTGTGTGTCCGTGAAGGAAATGGGGGATATGGGGGTTGTGAGTGGGGGACATGAGTGGGGGACAAAGAGTGGTGGACATGAGTAGGGGAAAATGAGTGGGGGACATGAGTGGGAAAATGAGTGGGAAAATGGAGTGGGGACACGCGTGGGAAAAATGGGAGCGGGAATGATGGAGTGGGAAGTGAGGTATTGGTGAGATGAGTGAAAAACATTCAAGTATGGTAAAAAATTAGGTGCTCACATGATGTACCTATTTGCTTAAAAATATGAAGAGTTTTCAGGCAAAGAAAAGATGAGCGATATGACTTATTTTTGACCATACCATTATTCAAAAGGGAAGAGATAAGAGAAAAGAGTGCAACCGAGTCCTGGTTTAGACAGCCTACATATCCCGGGTTATAAGGGAATCAGGTCGTGTGTAGTTTAAGAAGAGTGATGGAATGATGAGTTGGAGAGTCGAGTGAGGTTCCGTCGAAGCTCCGGTCTGTGGTCCTATTATTACATAAAAAAAAAAACTAAACAAACCTTTCAGCTATGAGTTACAAGATTCTTATCTATAAGTCTTTTGAAGCTTGATCTTGACTCTTGATTGGTTCTTCATACAGACTCTGATCTGAACCTTGATGCTTACTAGCTGTAGGTGCTAGTTCATTCATCTATGGCTTCTTCTGATCAAAATGAGAAATGTAAAGCTCGTAACTTCAGTCATGTCTTGAGCAGTCCATATCCTTTCTATCTGCTTCTGCATTTGAATTCACTTCTTTTCCTTTTCTTTTCTTTATTCTTGATTGAGAATTCTTCTTTTGGTCATCTCGAACCCTCTGCCTCGAGGTAAAAACCTGCTCAGACATCAAAACAAACAAACAAACAAAAATTTTCTGCTCCAGTTTTCACTAGGAAAATTTTGCGAGTTATTATAACAAAATCTATACTACTTCATTGTTGAAAGCAATAAAAGATCGGGATTGGTGTACCCTGGGAAAACATGATTCTTTGGTAATGGTGTACCCTGATTTATCTAAATAGTGCCTCAACTAAGGATTGGTGTACCTTATGTTGGAAAAAGAATATTCGATATTGGAGACCCTACGTCTAAAATAAAATCAACTTGGGAGTGAATACCCTATATCTAAAATTAAAATCAACTAGGGAGTAGAGACCCTATGTTGGAAAAGAGACTAGGGAGTGGAGACCCTATGTCTAAAATAAAATCAACTAGGGAGTAGAGACCCTATGTCCAAATATAAAAATCAACTAGGGAGTGGAGACCCTATGTTGGAAAAGAGACTAGGGAGTGGAGACCCTATGTCTAAAATAAAATAAACTAGGGAATGGAGACCCTATGTTGGAAAAGAGACTAGGGAGTGGAGATCATATGTCTAAAATAAAATCAACTAGGGAGTAGAGACTCTATGTTGGAAAAGAGACTAAGGAGTAGAGACCCTATATCTATAATAACGTCAACTAGGGGTTGGTGTACCCTGATACTAGTAAGGAAATGTAACCAGGGGTTGGCACCCTGTATTACGGAAAAAGAAAGTAATTAGGGGTTGGTACCCTATATTACGGAAAAAAGAATGTAATCAGGGGTTGGTACCCTATATTACTGATATGAATTATAACTAGGGTTGGCACCATGTATTACTGAAAAAAATGTAACCAGGGGTTGGTGCCCTGTATTACTGAAAAGGGAACGTAACCAGGGGTTGGAACCATGTATTAATGAGAAAGAAAGTAACCAGGGATTGGCACCCTGTATTACGGAGAAAGAAGGTAATTAGGGGTTGGTACCCTATATTACTGATATGAAATGTAAACGGGGGTTGGCGCCCTGTATTACTGAAAAGAAAATGTAACCAGGGGTTGTGCCCTGTATTACTGAAAAGGGAATGTAACCAGGGGTTGGAACCCTGTATTCCTGAGAAAGAATGTAACCAGGGGTTTGTGCCCTGTATTACTGAGAAGGAAATGTAACAAGGCGTTAGTGCCCTATATTACTAAAAAGGAAATGTAACCAGGGTTTGATACCCTATATCACTGATAAAATGCTGAATTCCTTGGGCGAAAAGGTTCTACCTAGGTTAAACTACGAAAAGCAAGCTTGGGCGAAGAGTACTTCTACCCGAAACTATGAGCTGGATCTCCCTAGGCGAAAAGGTTCTACCTGAATTAAGCTACATAAAACAACATGAGCGAAGAGTACTTCTACCCGGAACTATGAGCTGGATCCCCCTAGGCGAAAAGGTTCTACCTGGGTTAAGCTACGTAAAACATCCTGAGCGAAGAGTACTTCTACCCAGAACTATGAGCTGGATCCCCTTAGGCAAAAAGGTTCTACCTGGGTTAAGCTACGTAAAACATCCTGAGTGAAGAGTACTTCTACCCGGAACTATGAGCTAGATCCCCCTAGGCAAAAAGGTTCTACCTGTGTTAAGCTACGTAAAATATCCTGAGCAAAGAGTACTTCTACCCGGAACTATGAGCTGGATCCCCTAGGTGAAAAGGTTCTACCTGGATTAAGCTACGTAAAATATCCTGAGCGAAGAGTACTTCTACCCGGAACTATGAGCTGGATTCCCCTAGGTGAAAGGTTTCTACCGGGATTAAGCTACGTAAAACATCCTGAGCGAAGAGTACTTCTACTCGGAACTATGAGCTGGATCCCCCAAGGCGAAAAGGTTCTACCTGGGTTAAGCTACGAAAATTATTTGTATGAACACTAGTGATGCATGCTGAAAATAAAAAGAAAATGAAGATTTTGCGGAAACTTACCTTTGGTGACATTCATCCTTTAAGAATCGTCATTTTCCACTGCTTTGTTCCTGCTTCAAAATAAAGAAAAATTGTGAGTTTTAAAAGTGGTGGTCGGTGTGTGGCCTTGATGTCTTTAGCATCTTGGCTTTGTGCCCATCTTCTTTTGATAATGATTTCAACCTGCCACTAGATGTTTCCTGAATACCATTTGATTTTTTGGCCCCGAAGAGCCTTTGACTTTTCAAACTTTTACATGACGGTTGGTTGCGTGGGACTTAACCTTTTCAAATTTATTTTGCCTTTGTGGCATTTCACTTTCGACTTCTTTCTTCCAAAACGTTCAATTTCAGAGCATTGGGGAACCTTTAGCTTTTCAAACTTTGCCAAAACGGTTAGTCACTTGGGACTTAACTTTTTCAACTTCATTTTGCCCTTGTAGGCACTTTCAATTTCATTTCCTCCTTTCGAGAATTTTTTATTTCAAAGCATCAGCCATCATGGACAGTCGGGGTTGACTTGATGCCCCTACTAAGGCCTCTTGAATATTAGTTTGTATCAAACAAAAGTCTTGTAAATCAGTCTTGCCACCCCTTCTTCGCCTTAGTTTTGGAGCAAAGTTAGACCGAAAGGGATTCAAATAACAACAAACAATGGAATGGACAATGAATTTAGACAAGAGGTATCCTTTTCGGGGAAAGGAAAGAAGGACTTATCTGGAGTACATGCGGACTTCAATGAACATGACATGCCATTTGGACTGGATGGCTGATCTGTGTAAATCGTCCGACTCTCAAAAATTCATCACAACTTTTGCCTCGAAATCGAGAAACCTTGTCCCATGACTGTGTCGATGCTAATGGCTGTGGGGATCCTCTTTTCAATCAGTGACGCCCTTTGTGAGTTTTCACCAGTTGACCTCTCTCTTCTCACCATCGCCTTATAGTGTTCCTTGCGAGTTTTAACTAAAAAGACTCTCATTTTAGTTTCTTTACTCACTATTGCCTTACAGTGCCCATGAGGGTTTTCACCAATAAGACTCTCTCATTTTATTTCTCTCATTTTGGTTGCACCAGATCCAAGTGACCGTATCCTCCAATTTTGAACATTCTCGTTGATTGATCGGAAGGACTTGAAAAGGATTTGGGTAAAAAGGATTTGGATTGAATTACAACTTTGAAACCTCTCAGGCGAGACTATCGTCGAACTATTATAACATCTGCCCCAGTTTCAACGTTTGGGGGAATGTGAATTTTTATTTTGGTGTAACTGAACCCCAGAGAGAGGCTGTCTACGTATCCTTTCGGAGTCAAGTCGAACATAGTTTAATGTAACTTTGTTTTTGGTTTTTGTTTTGTTTTTCTTCTGTTTTGTTTTCTTTTCTCTTTTTTTCCCTTTTTTCCTTTTTTTGTTTTTTGTTTTTTACATTTTCATTCTTTATTTTCAATAATAACTTCCAAGTTCCAAAGTGGATAATCAAAGAAAAAGGAACTGGCTCAAAGGCTTTGCAAAGGCTTGATAGTACTTGGATAGTGAGAAAGAAAGTCTTCTCCATCCCAACGGGGAGAACATTAATGTTATATAGAGGATCAAACATAGTACCTTTTGACCGCACCTGTGTTGACAGTTGTTTCAGGGACATTTCCTTTGATGTTTCCCAAGTACAACGCTCTCTTTTAGTAGTACTCTCGTTACAATGTATGGACCTTTCCAATCTAGAGCCAATTTTCCTTTAGCTGTTCCAATTCTTTATTTTATTTCCTTAAACTTATCTTCATTGCATTCTTATTTTTGATTCATTATTCCAAAATCTGACAGCGTTTTAGGATCTGGGCCTGAAGTCTGCAATCATGTCATGTCATTAAAATCTGCATTTAACAGAACTGAAAAGAGAATAAGAAAAGTAACAAGATTAAAAAGAGAGACATTCATGGATAATGAAATATTAATTTCATTTGATTTATTTTTTAAAATTTTAAAGATAGAAGGGTTTACATCGGAAAGTAAGACAACAAATTTAAACATCTGGATCACACCCTGAAATAATCCGAACACGAAAAGGATAGCAAGACCGGCTACTAAGACTCTTGTCTGATAGGGAACTTTCAGATTTGGCGATCGCTTTTTGGCTTTTCTTCTGTCTCGGCAATAGCTGCAATGGCCTTCAGTGCCGGATCAAATTCCTCATCTTCAACAAATCATTCTGACTACTAGCCCAGTGTTGTGAGCAGGCAAGGGATTGTTTGTCACATCATGAGCCTCCTCGTCCTGAAGAACTATTTCCTTGACCTCGATGAGGTCTTCCACTGCTCTTTTGAGAGTCCAACAATCTTCAGTATCATATCCTACTACTCCGGAGTGGTATTCACATCTAGCATCAGCTCGGTGCGAGGGGGACTCGGTTTTGGCCGGTTCGGGGCCATTGGGTGCAGCAGACCTAGCCTGACTAGATTTTGGAACAAGCTAGAGTATGATTCACCAATAGGGGTGAACTGATTCCTTATGAGGGGCTCTCTTGGGAGAAGATTGTATTGGGGAACATTTGGTTGGGGATTATATGGAGCTTGGTAGGGACGGGCATTTCTGGGAGGTGGGGCTCGATTTTGTGTATAATGTTATGGCCGCGTGTAAGATTGCGCGTTCATCACCGCATAGAGAGGCAGTGCCACGACATAAGGAGCATCTTTATGGGGATAATAGTGTTGTGGGACCTCATGAAGCATATATGATTGGTTGAATGCTATGCAGGCCCCCCTCAAGCTGGAAGCCATCATGGCTCTCTCTTTTCTCCCGTTTCTATTCATCAAACTCCCCGAACTATTCTGAACGGCCTGTGATGCGGCGGTAAAAGAAGCTTGACTCATGATTTGGCCTGTTTTCAAATCATTTTCGACCATATACCCAATTTTGATAGCCTCGGCGAATGGTATACCCATAGCAGGCATCATGTTCTGGAAATAATCAGGCTCTTGAGCCTCTAGAAAAATAGTGATCAACTCATGATTATCCATGGGTGGCTTAACTCTAGCCGCTTGATCCCTCCACTTGATGGCATACTCCCTAAAGCTTTCTGTTGACTTTTTCTTCATATTGGATAGGGAATTGTGATCTAGTGCAATATCAATGTTGTATTGGAATTGTTTGACGAAGGCCTGGGCCATGTCATCCCAGACATGCCAGTGAGGGATATCTTGGTCAATGAACCATTCAGAGGCTACCTCCACAAGAATTTCCCCAAAATAATCCATCAACAATTCTTCTTTTCCACCTGCACCCCTCGGCTGGTTGCAATACCTTTTCAAGTGGGCGATAAGGTCGTCGTGTCCATCATACTTCTCAAATTTTTGGGTCTTGAACCCTGGTGGAAAATGAATGTGAGGGAACATACATAGATCACTGAACGAAACACTTTTGTGACCACCTAGTCCGTGTATGTTCTTTATGTTTTGTTCAAGCTTTTCATTTTCCTGGCTATCTCATCTGGCTCACCTGTCTTGGCAGGCTTTTCATTTTCCACTGGTGACTCATACTGAGGAGTCTGATTGTATGGAGCCGAGACCCTGAAAGCCATATTTGGATAGTAGTATTGGCCATCATAAGCCTGAGGTGGTGGCTCGTTCTTTGGCCTCGTCACAGGAGGTGGTGGCGGGATTATATATACCGGTGCGCCAGACACGACAAGAGGGGTGTTCCTGACCGGTGTGACCGGAGGTCGCATATTAGAGGTACCAGGGGCAGTATGGAGGCTGTAGTATGGCGCATACCCTGGTGGTAGAATATGATCGCTCACTGCATGGAACGGTGATTAAGTAGCCCGGGGTATGGTGGAAGTTCCCTCTGAGGGACCCTAGGGTGGAGGCTGACCGGAAACCCAAGCTTGATATACATCAGACAGTTGTTGTCTCAATTTTCTTATTTCCTCCGACTCTTGCTCAACTGACTAAACCTGGGGATTGTCACTGACCAACTCAATTTCATCACTGTTATCCATTAGTACCGTTCCCTTTGATCTGGTGAAGTAATGATGTGTTGCGAGTTTCACCACAAACCAACAAACTTAAGCTTACTATATAAGAGACACCAAACGTGTTAGGGTTAGGCATTTTATACATATCAATCACACGTAATATGACATGCTCCTAACATTATCACCATTTCTAATATGCTTTTGGAAGGCTTCATGTTTCATTCCGGCTTATCAAGTTTCTTCTTATTGACGCTCTTAGTTTCTTCACTCCGTTTTTTTTTATTTACACTCACGCCTCATTTTGATCCCTCATCTTAGAATCGTTGAAAAATATTTTGATCGAATATTTTGTGGGTTGCGTACGTATCATGTCACTGCATGAATCAGATCATTACATAGTTCAAGAAAATCGGGTATAGACTAACCCATTGTTTTTCTTTTTATAAAGACTTTTAAATGTTTTTTTGAGTTTTTTGAGTTTTTTCTTTTTATGGAATTTTTGGAAATTGTTTTTTTGAAAAAAGGAAGAAAATATTTGGCATTTTGATTTAATTTTTTTTTTCCGAATGAAAGACTTCAGAAAAGAAGATAAATATTTTTGGATTTAGTTTTTTTTGGATTTTTTAAGAAAAGAATTATAAAGAAAGAATTAAGGAAAAGGAAAATATTTTTGGATATTTATTTTTAAATTGGGGGCCGGAACCGATGAGGTTTGCCTACGTATCTCATATCCGGTGAGAATCAGACCCGCGTAGTTCGGTCCAAGACTCTTTTTCTCTTTTTATTTTTAAGGAAAATTGATCTTTAAAAATCATATGCACCAGACCACATTATTATTTATTTTTGTTCATTCAACTGATCTATCCTAAAGTCGGTCAACATGCAAGCCTCCTAAAAATACAAACACGTAGCACATAACATGAACATAATGGTCTTAACAAGGTACCTGTCCTAAAACAGCACTCGGCCCCTCTGTTGAGCCCTGCTAAGTCAAATGCACGTGATGCAAAAAAAGAGAACATACTAGGGATATCCAGCATGAGGTTTGTTCTTCTAGGTTTAAATCTTGATGGAGAAGGTATCTAGACTGGCTTACTCGAGCGGACAACTGGAGTCGAGGAGGGTCAGCGTACTGGTAGCATTGCTTTCCGGCTTAGCTGGTGGTGCTCCTCGCCTAAAACATGTAATGACTCAACCGGTCATTTTAACTTTTAGAACCCTGTTCCCTAAAATAAAACTTCATGTAGGTGCTTGTAATGATTTATGATTTGCGGGGATGGTTGGTTCGGGATTTGGAAGTGTTTGGGGTGAAATCGGAACACTTGGTTCCTTAAGTTGGCCTTAAAGTGCTAAGTTTGACTTCGGTCAACATTTTGAGAAAACGACTCCGGAATAGAATTTTGATGATTCCAATAACTCCGTATGGTGATTTTGGACTTAGAAGCGTGTTCCGAATTTTATTTGGAAGTCCGTAGTTAAATTAGGCTTGAAATTGCTAAAAATAAGAATTTAAGTTTGGAAGTTTGACCGATGAGTTGACTTTTTGATACCGGAGTTAGAATACAGTTTCGAAAATTTTTATAGCTCCGTTATGTAATTTATGACTTGTGTGTAAAATTTGAGGTCAATCGGAGTTTATTTGATGGGTTCCGACATCGAATGTAGAAGTTGAAAATTCTTAGTTTCATTAAGCTTGAATTGGGGTATGATTCATGGTTTTAGCGTTGTTTGATGTGATTTAGAGGTTCGACTAAGTTCGTATGATGTTTTAGGACTTGTTGGTATATTTGGTTGAGGTCCCGAGGGCCTCGGGTGAGTTTCGGATGGTTAACAGATCAAAAGTTGGACTTAAAAAGCTGCTGCAATTTTCCCTTCTGTTGTATATTCTGGGCTGTGATCGAGCCCCAGATCGAACCCAGATATCGAGCCCACGATCGAGGCCTGAGTCGAAGCTAGGGACGAGGCTCAGTATCGAAGGCACGATCGAAGGCAAGGCTCGAGGGCCATGATCGAAGGCAAGGCTCGAGGGCTAGGATCAAGACCCAAGATCGAATTTGATCGAGGCCATGACCATGTTCTAGGCTTGAGGCCTGATCGAGGCAATGACCAGCTCCCAAGATCGAGCTTCTTGATCGAACTGAACAGAGCTGTATGTTATAAAAACAGAGGACATTCGTCCCATTTGCCATTTTTGACGAACTTGAGCTTGAGCAGAGGCGACTTTTGATAGATTTTCAAGGGGAAAGCATTGGGGTAAGTGATTCTAACTCGAATTTGGTCTAAATATACAAGTATATCATTGTTTTCACCATAAATTAGTGTTTTGAGATTTAAATTTGGGAAATTTTTAGAAGTCTCATAGAAACAAATTTTTGAGATTTCGGTATCGATTCGGAGTCGGATTTGAGTGAAACTGGTATGGTTGGACTCGTAATTGAATGGGTTGCCGGATTTCATAACTTTTGCCGGAATCCGAAATGTGGGCCCCACGGACGAATATTTATTTAATTTCAGGATTTTTATTAAAAATATAGTATTTTCTTATAGAATTGATTCCTATAATTTTTAGTGATTGTATCGAATTATTTTGGATAGATTCGAGCCAGACAAAGTTGGATAATCGTGAAAAGGCCTTATAGTGGATTAAATTGGAGCACGACGAGGTAAGTCTCTTGTCTAATCTTGTGAGGGGAAAATTACCCCATAGGGATTAAATTGGATAATTGTTACTAATTGTGGGGGCTACGTACGCACGAGGTGACGAGAGTCCGTGCGTAGCTACTATTAATGCTAAAGTCCGGGTAGTTTAGGACTCAAAGCATGCATTACTTGTGTAAATAGTATTCTTTGATTAATTAATATTAATTGATATATATATGAATATATTATGAATTGTTAGATAAAGATATTATTTATATGAATATATTGTGAATTGTTAGATAAAGATATTAAAGGATGGAAATCTCATAGGCTTGATTTTTTGTTTAAATCAATTAATTGTTAAAAGAAATTGTTCTCCTCCCGAATTTATCTTATAATAAATATACTCTCCTTCCGGAGGCACATAAGAAAATGTCCTCCTTTCTTGTGGAGTGGGCTGAACGCCTCGGCAGGATAGATGTATCTATGGATCGCGTCGCACGTCCCTCGGCAGTGTACACGACACTCTGGATCGGACCGTACGTCCTCGACAGAAATCGTGCTTAATAATAATAATTACATGATACTTTAATAATTTATTTCAGCTTGTGAAGCTAATTAATAAATTGAAAAATCCTTGAAATTTAATGAATTATTTTTCTTTCTTGTTAAGGAATTAAATTGTTACTCCTGTAAATGAGGTTTAATTGATAAATTGGAAATTATTTGAATTGAAGGAATTTAATTTATATATTGAGAATTATTATATTTGAAGGAATCTGATTATTTCCGCTGAGTAAATAAATTATTGTAAATTTTGTAAATTATGCTGATTTAAAAATCCTAGTTTTATTTCAGTTATTATTATTGACCCATAGTGAATGTCAAAGTCGGCCATCTCCTCTCTACCACTTCGAGATTAGGCTTGATACTTACTGGTTACACGTTGTTTACGTACTCATACTACACTTGCTGCACTTTTTGGTGCAGGATCTGAGACAAGTACTAGTGGAGAACCTATCATCACATACCTATGTCATCCCGAGGCATAGTGGTGAGCTGCCTTTCTGAGCCGTTCTGCAGCTACCAGTGTCTCTTCTTATATTTACATTCTGTCTATTTCATTTCAGACAGTATTTGGAGTTTTGTATAATCTACTAGATGCTCATTCACTTGTGACACCAGGTCTTGGCACACACATTGGTAGAGTTTGGGCTTATATTTTCTTGGTTTTAAATTTTATCAATGTATGCTTAATTTATTAGTTGGCTTGCCTAGCTGTAGTGTTGGGTGCCATCACGACCTACAGGTGAAATTGGGTCGTGACAACATCTCAGGACAATATGATTCAGGCTGGTTTATTTTCGGCAGACCCAGCCACATCTCAGGCGGGCGGGGAAGCACAGACCCCTACTGCGCAGGCTCATGGACAGGCAGCTGCTGTATATCAGACCCAGGGTGCACTACCCGTGGGTGGAGCCCAGCCAGTGGCAGTAGCTACACCTGAGCCCAGGCCAGCCGTAGCCGCCGATCCTCAGAAACTATTGGACAGAGGGACTAAACTACATCCTCCTGTCTTCGGGGGTGAGCGACATGAGGATCCACAGGATTTCATTGATCTTTGCAAGGATAAACTGTACAACATGAGGATATTGGAATCCCATGGGGTTGATTTCGCTACTTTTCAGCTAGAGGGTAGAGCCCGTAGATGGCGGCAGTCTTATGCTCTTGGCAGACAAGCAGATTCTCCTCCCATGACTTGGGATAGGTTCACCCGTATCTTCTTGGACAGGTATATTCCATCCTCCCAGAGGGAAGAGTTGCGGTTTCAGTTTGAGCATCTCCAGCAGGGTCAGATGTCAGTGACTGATTATGAGCCGAGGTTTTCTGAATTATATCGCCATGCACTAATGATACTCCCTACTGAGGCGGAGAGAGTGCGAAGGTTTGTAGCCGGTTTACATACTGGTATTCAGGCCACTATGGCTCGAGAGGTTGAGATGGGTACTTCTTATGAGCGAGTTGTGGAGATAGCCCGGAGGATTGAAGGTGTACGTCAGCGGAGCCGAGAGCATATTATGAGAGATAAGCAGTTCAGGTACTCTGGAGAGTTCAGAGGTGCTCCGTCCGGGAGCAAAGGTCAGTTCGTGAGGGGGCAGTCCAGCAGACCCCCATATCCAGCACCACCACCTCCTCGCGGTGCTCCAGTGCGACCTTATCTAAGTGCGATCCCAGAGAGTTCTTACCGCCCACTAGCTATTCAGAGTCCTCCCAGTGGGTATTCAAGTCTCCAGGGTCAGACACTTAGTCAGCAGCCCATCGCACCGAAGAGTTGTTACGAGTGCGGGGATCCCAGTCACATGTGAAGGTTTTGCCCCAGGCTTCGGGGTAGATCAGTACAGCAGGGTCAGCAGCCTATGCTTACCGGACCAATTGCTCCACCAGTAGTCCGACCACCCAGAGGTGGAGGACAGGTGGGTAGGGGCCGTCCTAGAGGTGCAGGTCAGCCAGGCGGAGGCCAGACAGTTGGAGCTCCAGCCAGGTTCTATGCTTTTCTAGCTAGACCATATGCAGAGGCCTCAGATGTCGTGATTACAGGTATTATTTCTGTTTGTGGCAAAGAAGCCTCAGTATTATTTGATCCAGGATCTACGTATTCATATGTGTCATCTTTATTTGCTCCATTCCTGGGTGTTTCTCGTGAGACCTTGAGTACTCCTGTTTATGTGTCCACTCCTGTGGGCGATTCTGTTGTTATGAACTTGATCTACCGGTCCTGTATTATTACATTCTGTGGTTATGAAACTAAAGAAAATATCCTATTGCTTGAGATGACCGATTTTGAAATTATTCTGGGCATGGACTGGTTATCTCCATATCATGCTATTCTAGATTGTCATGCCAAGACTGTTACATTGGCTATTCCAGCATTTCCTAAGCTGGAGTGGAAGGGTTCGCTTGTTAGTTCATTTAATTGAGTTATTTCTTTTATAAAGGCTCAACATATGGTTGAGAAGGGTTGTTTGGCTTATCTAGCCTATGTTCGGGATACTACTGCAGAGACTCCGGCTATTGATTCAGTGCCTGTAGTTCGGGAGTTCCCCGATGTATTTCCGTCAGATCTTCCAGGTATGCCACCTGATCGTGATATTGATTTCTGTATTGAATTGGCTTCAGATACCCAGCCTATATCTATCCCACCATATCGCATGGCTCCGAAAGAATTAAACGAATTAAAAGAACAGCTCGAAGAGTTACTAGCCAAAGGGTTCGTCAGACCGAGTGTATCGCCTTGGGGTGCACCAGTATTATTTGTGAAAAAGAAGGATGGAACAATGCGGATGTGCATTGATTTTCGCCAATTGAACAAAGTCACTATTAAGAACAAGTACTTGTTGTCGCGTATTGATAATCTATTTGATCAGTTGCAGGGTGCTAGGGTATTCTCTAGATCGACTTGAGGTCGGGGTACCATTAGTTGAAGATTCGGGATTCGGATGTTTCGAAGACTACTTTTCGGACTAGATATGGTCATTATGAGTTTCTGGTGATGTCCTTCGGTTTAACTAATTCCCCGGCAGCGTTTATGGATCTGATGAACAGGGTATTCATGCCATATATTGATTCGTTTGTCATTGTCTTCATTGATGACATATTAATCTATTCGCGCAGTAAGGAGGAACATGAGCGGCATATGAGAGTAGTGCTTCAGATATTGCGGGAACAAAAACTATATGCTAAATTCTCTAAATATGAGTTTTGGCTAGAGTATGTAGCATTTTTGGGACATATTGTATCGGGTGAAGGTATTAAAGTTGATCCCAAAAAGATTGAGGCAGTTCAGAATTGGCATCGTCCCACTTCGGCGACTAAGATCAGGAGTTTTCTGGGTTTAGCAGGTTTTTATCGTCGGTTCGTGGAAGGTTTTTCATCTATTGTAGCATCTTTGACCAAATTAACCCAGAAGGGTGTTCAGTTCCGATGGTCCGATGATTGTGAGTCAAGCTTTCAGAAGCTCAAGACAGCACTGACTACAGCACCCGTGTTAGTGTTACCATCTGGTTCAGGAATATATACAGTGTATTGTGACGCGTCACGCGTTGGCTTGGGTTGTGTATTGATGCAGGAAAGGCAAGTTATTGCATATGCTTCACGTTAGCTGAAGCCCCACGAGAAGAATTATCCAGTACATGATTTGGAGTTAGCTGCGATTGTTCACGCTCTAAAGATTTGGAGGCATTATCTTTATGGGGTGTCTTGTGAAGTTTACACTGATCATCGCAGTTTGCAACATTTGTTCAAGCAGAGGGATCTAAATTTGAGGCAGTGCAGATGGCTGGAGTTGCTAAAAGATTATGATATTACTATCTTGTATCATCCGGGCAAAGCAAATATGGTTGCAGATGCCTTGAGCAGGAAGGCAGAGAGTATGGGTAGTTTGGCTTTCATTTCAGCAGAGGAAAGGCCATTAGCCTCAGATATTCTGTCCTTGGCTAACAAACTTGTGAGGCTGGATATTTCAGAGCCCAGTCGAGTTCTTGCATGTGTGGTGGCCCAATCTTCACTATTTGAGCAGATCAAGGCTCGCCAATATGATGATCCACACTTGATGGTTCTTCATGAAACGGTACTACGAGGTGGTGCCAAGGAAGTTACTATTAGAGCGGATGGTATTCTGCGACTCCAGGATCGTCTATGTGTTCCTAATGTGGATGGATTGAGGAAAAAGATCCTGGAAGAGGCACACAGTTCTCGGTATTCTATTCATCCAGGTGCTACTAAGATGTATCATGACTTGAGGCAATATTATTGGTGGCGACGAATTAAAAAGGACATAGTTGAGTATGTATCTAGGTGTCTAAATTGCCAGCAAGTGAAATATGAGCACCAGAGGCCAGGTGGCCTACTTTAGCAGATGACTATATGAGAGTGGAAATGGGAACGAATTACTATGGACTTTGCAGTTGGGTTGCCGCGGACCTTGAGGAAGTTTGATGCAGTTTGGGTGATTGTTGACAGGTTGACTAAGTCGGCACATTTTATTCCTGTTGTGACTACGTATACTTCAAAGAGGTTGGCCCAGATTTATATTCAGGAGATAGTTCGGTTGCACGGTGTGCCAATTTCCATCATATCAGATAGAGGACCTCAGTTTACTTCACATTTCTGGAGAGCAGTATAGAGTGAGTTGGGGACCCGTGTATAGCTCAGCACAGCCTTTCATCTGCAGACCGATGGACAGTCCGAGAGGACAATTTAGATTTTGGAGGATATGCTCAGGGCATGTGTGATTGACTTTGGATGCCAGTGGGATCGTTTCCTGCCTTTGGCCGAGTATGCTTATAATAACAGTTACCAGTCCAGCATCCAGATGGCTCTATTTGAGGCTTTATATGGTCGAAGATGTCGTTCACCTATCGGATGGTTTGAGCCAGGTGAGGCTAAGTTATATGGTACTGATTTGGTAAGGGATGCCTTGGAAAAGGTAAAGTTGATTCAGGAGCGATTTCGTATAGCACAGTCCAGACAAAAGAGTTACGCGGATCAGAAAGCACGTGATATATCATTTATGGTAGGTGAAAATGTTCTCTTGAAGGTTTCGCCGATGAAGGGAATTATGAGATTCGGGAAGAAGGGCAAGTTGAGCCCAAGGTTTATAGGCCCATTTGAGGTGTTGAAACGAGTTGGGGAGGTTGCTTATAAGCTTGCATTGCCTCCCAGCCTATTGGGAGTTCATCCGATTTTTTACGTATCTATGCTCCGGAAGTATCATGCCGACCTATCACATGTGTTAGACTTCAGCACAGTTCAACTAGATAATAGCTTGGGTTATGAAGAGGAGCCAATTGCCATTGTTGATAAACAGGTTCGCCAGTTGAGGTCCAAGAGGATTTCTACAGTAAAAGTCCAGTGGAGGGGCCAACCAGTCAAGGAAGCGACTTGGGAGGCCGAGTAAGACATGCGGAGCAGATATCCACACTTATTCGGCACTCCAGGTACAATTCTAAACCCGTTCGAGGATGAACGTTTGTTTAAGAGGTGGAGAATGTAATGACCCAACCGGTCATTTTAACTTTTAGAATCCCGTTCCCTAAAATAAAACTTCCCGTAGGTGCTTGTAATGATTTATGACTTGCAGGGATGGTTGGTTCGGGATTTAGAAGTGTTTGGGGTAAAACCGGAACACTTGGTTCCTTAAGTTGGCCTTAAAGTGCTAAGTTTGACTTCGGTCAACATTTTGAGAAAACGACCCCGGAATAGAATTTTGATGATTCCAACAGCTCCGTATGGTGATTTTGGACTTAGGATCATGTTCGGAATTTTATTTGGAAGTCCGTAGTTAAATTAGGCTTGAAATGGCTAAAAATAAGAATTTAAGTTTGGAAGTTTGACCGATGAGTTGACTTTTTGATACCGGAGTCAGAATCTAGTTTCAAAAATTTTCATAGCTCCGTTATGTAATTTATGACTTGTGTGTAAAATTTGAGGTCAATCGGAGTTGATTTGATAGGTTCCGACATCGAATGAAGAAGTTGAAAACTCTTAGTTTCATTAAACTTGAATTGGGGTATGATTCATGGTTTTAGCGTTGTTTGATGTGATTTAGAGGTTCTACTAAGTTCGTATGATGTCTTAGGACTTGTTGGTATATTTGGTTGAGGTCCCGAGGGCCTCAGGTGAGTTTCGGATGGTTAACGGATCAAAAGTTAGACTTAAAAAGCTGTTGCAATTTTCCCTTCTGCTGTATATTCTGGGCTGTGATCGAGCCCCAGATCGAACCCAGATATCGAGCCCACGATCAAGGCCTGAGTCGAAGCTAGGGACGAGGCTCAGTATCGAAGTCACGATCGAAGGCAAGGCTCGAGGGCCATGATCTAAGGCGAGGCTTGAGGGCTAGGATCAAGACCCAAGATCAAACTTGATCGAGGCCATGACCATGTCCCAGAATCGAGGCCTGATCGAGGCCATGACCAGCTCCCAAGATCGAGCTCCCGAGATCGAGCTCCTTGATTGAACTGGACAGAGCTGTAAGTTATAAAAACAGAGGACATTCGTCCCGTTTGCCATTTTTGAGGAATTTGAGCTTGAGCAGAGAGGACTTTGGATAGATTTTCAAGGGGAAAACATTGGGGTAAGTGATTCTAACTCGTATTTGGTCTACATATACAAGTATATCATTGTTTTCACCATAAATTAGTGTTTTGAGATTTAAATTTGGGAAATTTTTAGAAATCTCATAGAAATGAATTTTTGAGATTTCGGTATCGATTTGGAGTCGGATTTGAGTGAAACTGGTATGGTTGGACTCGTAATTGAATGGTTATCGAATTTCGTAACTTTCGCCGGATTCCGAGATGTGGTCCCCACGGACGAATATTTAATTAATTTCAGGATTTTTATTAAAAATGTAGTATTTTCTTATAGAATTGATTCCTATAGTTTTTAGTGATTGTATCGAATTATTTTGGATAGATTCGAGCCACACAGAGTTGGATAATCGTGGAAAAGGCCTTATAGTAGATTAAATTGGATCAAGACGAGGTAAGTCTCTTGTCTAATCTTGTGAGGGGAAAATTACCCCATAGGGATTAAATTGAATAATTGTTGGCTCATTGTGGTGGCTACGTACGCACGAGGTGACGGGAGTCCGTGCGTAGCTACTATTAATGCTAAAGTTCAGGCAGTTTAGGACTCAAATCATGCATTATTTGTGTAAATAGTATTCTTTGATTACTTAATATTAATTGATATATATATATATATATATATATATATGAATATATTGGAAATTGCTAGATAAAGATATTAAAGGATGGAAATCTCATAGGCTTGATTTTCTGTTTAAATCAATTAATTATTAAAAGAAATTGTTCTCCTCCCGAATTTATCTTATAATAAATATACTCTCCTTCCGGAGGTACATAAGAAAATGTCCTCCTTTCTTGTGGAGCGGGTCGAAAGCCTCGGCAGGATAGATACATCTATGGATCGCGCCGCACGTCCCTCGGCAGTGTACACGACACTCTGGATCGAGCCGTACGTATTTGGCAGAAATCTTGCTTAATAATAATAATTACACGATACTTTAATAATTTATTTCAGCTTGTGAAGCTAATTAATAAATTAAAAAATCTTTGGAATTTAATAAATTATTATTCTTTCTTGTTAAGGAATTAAATTGTTACTCCTGTAAATGAGGTTTAATTGATAAATTGAAAATTATTTGAATTGAAGGAATTTAAATAATATATTGAGAATTGTTACATTTGAAGGAATTTGATTATTTCCGCTGAGTAAATAAATTATTGTAAATTCTGTAAATCATGCTGATTTAAAAATCCTAGTTTTATTTCAGTTATTATTATTGACCCATAGTGAGTGTCAAAGTCGGCCATCTCGTCTCTACCACTTCGAGATTAGGCTTGATACTTACTGGGTACACGTTGTTTACGTACTCATACTACACTTGCTGCATTTTTTGTGCAGGATCTGAGACAGGTACTAGTGGAGGACCTATCATCACATACCCACGTCATCCCGAGGCATAGTGGTGAGCTGCCTTTCTGAGCCGTTCTGTAGCTACCAGTGTCTCTTCTTATATTTACATTCTGTCTATTTCATTTCAGACAGTATTTGGAGTTTTGTATAATCTACTAGATGCTCATTCACTTATGACACCAGGTCTTGGCACACACATTGGTAGAGTTTGAGTTTATATTTTCTTGGTTTTAAATTTTATCAATGTATGCTTAATTTATTAGTTGGCTTGCCTAGCTGTAGTGTTGGGCGCCATCACGACCTACAGGTGAAATTGGGTCGTGACAAAACATATGTGACTAAAATCCTTCATCGGGTGGCAAGCACCTCGGCTATCTCAAAGAAGGCAGTCTATGTCAAGCAAATGCCCAATTTAATTTCAAGAAGACTCAGATGAGTGCGTGAGAAGACCGTTTATATGTACAGTTTAACAATATCAAAGCAGTAAAAAGCGAGGAAGTAGCACATTAGGCCCAAATAAATCATAGTATATACAAAAATTATTAAAGCCAAATAAAGTCAATGTACAAGCTCGAATTCTTAAAAGTCCCCAGCAGAGTCGCCAGAGCTGTCACACCCCTTTTTACACCTCAAAAGATATGTGTGTTATGGATTGTGGGGGGTTAAAGGGTTTTTTCAATTAAAGTGACAATTTTGAAGTAGGAATTATTTTATTATTCAGAGTCGCTACTTGGAATTTGATTTTTGGGTGTTCCAAGTCACCTTTTATTTGAATCCCTATTCAAAGAAAGATTTGACTCTTTTATTATTGGTCTGCAAAAATAAAATCCGGGTAAGAAATTATGTTGACCGGGGAGAAGGTGTAAGGTATTCCCCGAGTCCCGTAGTTCTAACACGGTCGCTTTATTGACTACAACTTGGCTTGAGTTAATTTTGGATAAACTGTGATATATTAGTTTTTATGTTTTATCTATCCGCTTTTAATTATTAAAATATGGAATTATCTTTGAAACGAATCCGTTTTGTTTATTGTGCCAAAATTATATCACGTGTACGTGTACATAATTAATAGTATTTTATTATATTAAGATTGTTTTACCCAAAGTTGCGCGAGCGCATACTTCAGTTTTAATTTTAAAAATCATAATTATGTCATGCGAACATATACATAACTATGCTGATTTGACTAACTTAGGGAGCGCTTAAAGCATTCTAACGTACTCAAAAAAATATTTCCTACGTTTGGGATTATTGTGATAATTAAGAGTTATACATTCTTCTGACTTAACACCACTCATGGCCTATTCTTATTCTTTGCTAAGAAAGAAACGGCCCTAATTTTCCATCTATCCAATTTAACAACTCATTTAAATCACCACTTCAATATGTTAAAAAAAGAAAAGAAATGTAACATAACCATATAAGTAAGAAAACTAAATCAAAGTCTATAGTATATTTAAAAGAAATCGTCCAAAACAAAATTATATGTACTCAAACGAATTAATCTTTAAAACCAATATATAACCCAAATAATACGCAATGCGTACACAATTAATAAGAAAGATATCAAGTATTTTTCATAGAGCAAAGAAAATTTATCACGAGCAAATAGAAACACTAATATAGCAAAAGCAAGTGTATACTAAAAATGTAAAAAAATACTAAGAAAAATCGAATGGACCTTTATATTGATGAATAAAGCTGAAAATTTACAAATCAATCAAAATAACAAAGTAACACGTCGGACTGCAATGCCGAAATTGCGAACCGGAACCTCGACATAGAAGCTTCGCCTGACCGATGAAGACGGGAACAATTTTAAGTGGTTTAAAGCTATTTTTGGAGTTGTGTTTGGGATATTCTCCTGCTGGTTTTTGCTGCGTTTTGGGGGTGGAGTTCGACTAGTGTTCAGAGGTGATTCGCTGCTATTTTTGGTGGTTAAAAGTGCGAAAATGGCTAGTCTTCGTGGCTGTTTTGGAACTGCTTTTTCAGGAGTTTGGGGGCTGATTTCAGCTAATTTTTGTTGCTTTTTTTGGCTATTTTCGCAGCTGATTTTTGCTGGAAAAAAAGGGTTGTTTTCTTGTTAATTTTCATGGCCCCCTTTGGCTAATTTCTTTTCAGCAAATATATAGAGGGATTTGTTTTATAAGAGAGATGAGGGAAAGTGAATGAATATCGTGTGTGTGTCCATGAAGGAAATGAGGATATGGGGGTTGTGAGTGGGGGACAAGGAGTGGGGGACAAAGAGTGGGGGACATGAGTAGGGAAATGAGTAGGAAAGTGGAGTGGGGACACACGTGGAGAAAATGGAAGCGGGAATGATAGAGTGAGAAGTGAGGTATTGGTGAGATGAGTAAAAACAAATTCAAGCATGGTCAAAAATTAGGTGCTCATAGCTGGTTGTTGGATGCTCGCCAACCAAAGACGGCAAGGGTCCGGTACTCAGCTCCGCAGTACCGGACAAAGCAATTGGGGCCCAAAAATGGGAGTCGACATTATCTACTAAATCAAATTCTCCCCAAAGTGCCAAGACATCGTCCTCGGTTGGTGTAACAATCTCAACGGGTCGAGCATCCTGTTGAGATGATGAAGATCGTCGTCTTCTATGTAGAGAAGCTCCCTCATCACTAGCTTCTTCATCATCGTATCTACAACCGACCCCCGGCCCGAAAGGAGGGCCCGTCACCATCACTCCAGGAGATGACTCGGGGGCATCGGTCTTCGCCATTTTATTCTTTTCCCCGGCTGTAGATGAGCGTCTTCTCTTTGGTTGTTTGTCTTCCAACCGGGGACTCCAAAAAGAAACATTTGCGCTCGAAGCAGGCCTAGAGCCACCTGTTCGAGTAAGCGCCTCCTGAAGCAGCCTCGCTGCATCAGCGGGATCAGCCAAGACATCCTCCTCGGGAACAGCAACAGAGCCTGCGGGTAGACCTAATTTCATAGACAGGCTAGAAGAGATCAATCAAGTTCTTTATATGAAAAATTGAAACGAGATAAGTTTGAATTACCATGATTCTTGGCCTTCCACTCGTATTTAGGGGCCAATTCTTTTCACAAGCGAGTTTCTGGCGTCGTAACATCAGAGATATTTTGTACCCATCGGTCCAAACCTTCAATTACCGGCGGGACCCATTGAGTTGCTGAAACAGCCGAAGAATAGAAGATCAATACAACTATTAAAGATTTTTTAGTAAAAGAAAATATTAAATAAAGAGCTTACGAGTGCGGTTCCAAGCGGCTGGAAAGGATGAAGTTGTTGCTGGAATGACATTGTCAGTGGCAATTGCAACGAATCGTTCCATCCATCCACGGTCGTTGTCATCATCCATGCTAGACAATAAGGCATGGTGGCCACGCTTGCAGAGGTTTATCATTCCCCCGCAGAAGATTTTAGGAGAATAAAGATTCATCATGTGAGCTAAGGTTAGCTCCTCCCTAGTTTCCTGGCACAACGCCGTAGACAAACAATCGTTCTCCATACAGAAAGACTTACTTGTGCCAAACACACCTGGTAACGAAGGCAAAACTCCGCAATCACGGAGTCAAGCTCGCTGCTCAAAGAAAACGCACCCAAAATAAAGGGATACATGTAAACATATATAAAAACCTTCCTTGGGAAGGTTGACTCACTCCGATAGATTGGGAGCGATAATTTCTAAGTCATGGCAGCGACAACCCTCCTTCACAGCAGGAATGCTCGAAGGACGTATGGAAGAAGGATACCTCCTAACGGCCCATGTACCAGAATTAGCGGTAGGGAATTTCACTTCGAATTCTTTTGTGGTAATAAGACTTCTAGGGATGATGGAGCCTACTGTTGGAGGAACAAAGTCCTCGGCTTTGTTATTGCTTTTTGAGAAACCGGTACGTTTTTAGGAAGAGGCCATTGTAGGAAAGAAAGGGTTTTTCGTTTGAAGAGAATTAGGAAAAAGATGAAGAAACAATATGCAAGATTAGATGAAGGAAGTTATGAACTGTAAGGGTGGAAGTTGATACGTATAAGTAAAAGTTTTGGCGGCTAAATCCATGGCCAGAATTACCTCGATAATCGGCGAAAGATGTGTTTAATCATGGGAAGACGCGTGTTCGAGATATTAAATGCGGAGAGACATGCATCTAATCAACCGTTAATAGCCTTCAGAGAGAATTATAGTAATTTCCGCCAAAAGAGTATTTCTACCAACTTTCCGGTAATATAAAGTTATGTCACCGCAAAGCAGGGGGACTATCTGTATTGGGTAAAATATGTTATGGCATATTGTAGTCGGAGAAAGGGACATGTGAAACCCAAGACGGGGGATAACTGAAGACTGAAGACGACTGTTTCGTTTGTCACCGGGAAGAATAATGCTCATAAAGATACGCATAAGTAAAAGTTTTGACGGCTAAATTTATGGCCAGAATTACCTCGATAATCGGCGAAAGATGTGTTGAACTATGGGAAGACGCGTGTTCGGGACATTAAATGCAGAGAGACATGCGTCTAATCAACCTTCAATATCATTCAGAGAGAATTATAGTAATTTCCGCCAAAAGAGTATTTTTACCAACTTTCCGGTAACACAAAGTTATGTCACCGGAAAGCAGGGGGCTATATGTATTGGGTAAATATATTATGACACGTGGTCGTCCGAGAAAGGGACACATGGAACCCAAGACGGGGGATGACTGAAGACTGAAGACAACTGTTTTGTTTGTCACCGAGAAGAATAATGCTCATAAAGATGTGATAAATGCTCTTCTCCCGGTAGCATTAAATAGTGAATATTCATGGTACTAAGAGTAGTTATCCATTACAAGGAATTTGACATTTATGTTCACCGTTACATCTTTATCAATGCTCCTCATAATTGACATTAAAGAAGGGCACGACCTAGGACATTCTTCATAACTATAAATAGTGAGCTCATGTGTCATTGTACGGGGGACGACTATTCTGGCAAACTTATACTATATTTTATACAAAACTCAATCCAATCTTAGCTTCTGATTTCTCGATTCTTTTATTTTTGTGCCCGGAGACCTTGTTGAAGGAATTGTTGGTTCTGCTGTTTCGTTCATATCTTAAGGCTAAGTGTTGTATAATTCATCAATTATTTATTTATTTCAGAATATAATTAATTCACTTATCTAGAAACCATGTATAAATTCAACTGTAGCATTTTACGGGTAAACAGAAACACTTATCATGGAAAAACCAAATGATGAGATTTAATTGTATAAAATAAAACCCTAACTATGGTTAAAGTATTTAATTCCTTCTATTATCCATTCTCAAAGAATATCTTTAACTTTTCAATCTCATAATTATAGCTACCCATTATTTAAGATTCCTTCTCTCTTTCTTGTAGTAGTTTTCTTTCCGTGAGTTAATTTTTTCCACTTCTACAAAATTTTCTTACATCCTCATTAAAAATGAAAAATATTAGAAATAAATTTCAATCTTTGATAATTAAAATTAAAGAACGGTACAAATCCATTTGGAGACTTCACTTGAGTTGCCATTTCTCTGTTATTTTGCATATTCAGAACAGTGGGGAAAAAAATTCGGTCTTTCAATATCTAGCGACCATTACAATCTATAATTTTAACTCCATCTATATACCATCACACAACAACTTGAATAAAACAATATATCATGCATCAATAGCTCAGAACACAGGAACAAGGAAAAGAAATTGGCAAATCATTGTCAATATCGTCTTCTGCTCTCACGAGGAGAAAAAAAATAAAACAAGGACAATTATACAGATTTATACGAGGGTAAATTTTCTATTGATTTTTGACCTAACAATGACTTGATTTCCATGGTAAAATTCTGCAAGATTTTTTCTGGTACCATGATTTTTCGGTATTGTCTTGAGAGCAGATTATTTTGGCGCATAAAAGGGAGGTATATACTATAGGAAGTTTACAGCTAAAGGAGACAAAAAAAACATTATTTGGGAAGAGATAAAAGAAGAAATTAAATACTTTAATCATAGTTAGGACTTCATTTTATTCAATTAAATTTTATCCACCGATTTTTATTCATGATAAGTGTCTCCAACCCAAGTAAGAACTTGAAAAAATGGGGAGTATAGAAAATGGAGGGGGTTGGATCCGGTCTAGATAATATTTAGCTTGTTGATCCAACAATAATTCAACTGAGAAATGGAGCAAAGACAATGACGGATAGAGAGTATGTACGGATCCAACCCAACCTAATATTTTTATATTGAATATAAATATATAATGAAAACCGCAAAATTTTTAATATATATTATGTTCTAAAATTATAATAAATTCTTTATTAAAAACGTTAAATATTAAGCCACTAAATTCAAGTTTTGAATGCGGAGTCAAAATTGGCTCGACGGATTCAGATTTGCTCCGGTATAGTACCATCCGGTAATCTTTGAATAGTAGCTATTTAGATCAAAGCCACAATGCATCAATGTGTACAGCTGAGTTTGCATTCTTCTTCCTCCATTTTCCATCAGACAGGGCGGAGGGAGAGTACAACTTACAAGTTCGATCGAACCCAGTAACTTTCGTTCAAACCATGTATTTGTCTTAACAAATTCATTGAACATGTATAAATTATTAATTTAGAACTCAGTAACTTAAAAGATTTAAAATTCCCAACCCATAAGTTTCAAAATTTGACTCCGCCTCTGCCATCAAATTTAGAAGATATTAACAACCGGTAACTATCTATAGTTATATCCTAATTTGGGAGCCTAAAAAAGCCGTAAATAACTTGTTATAAGTAATTTAAATGCAATTTTGGTGTCACGACCCAAAATCCATTAGTCGTAATGGTACCTAACCCAACCCACTAGGTAAGCTAACTAATAACCATCCAATTCCACTAATATTAATAAGATAATTAAACAAAAAGAATTATCTAAATCTTATACGTTCCCCAAGGACTGGTAGTACAAATCATGAGCTTCTAAGAATAGAATTTACAAAGCTGATATTGTGATGCGTTATTGAATTATGTGAGTTCGTATATTTAGATTGTGACTCGTTGGCATTATTGGGTCATTTAGGGTAAGGTTGCAAGCAATTTGAGATACGTTGAAACTTAATACCCTCGGAGCTTTTCTCCAAACTCGTATTGAAACGCGATTAAATAGAAATTCTAAATGTGAGTCCTAGATTGTGGGGACAAGCGAGTTAGGATTGTACCACTTCTTGCATCATAAAAGAGTTAAGTGCTATGAATAGTGTTTTCTTGAAATATTTTATTTTAGTTTTAAAATTAAATGAAAGAGGAATAGCATTTGTAGTATTTTTTTTTAAATGGAAATACATGAGTTGTGAAATATCTTAGATTTAACTATTCTCAAATAATTAATTTTACTATGAACATCATCATTGATAAATGTAAAAGTTTTGGGAGTTATTTAAGTTCACTGAGATTGACCTTGGATACTTTTCCTCATTAGGTCATGAAACTACACGTGCCGGTATAGGCGTAGAACCTACCTTACGGTTGGAAACTATGGCAGAGTACTTCCCATGAGCGGGGTACTATTGTGCTACTTTATTAGCATGACTGAGTCGATTTGTACGGCACAACGATGAGACGACCTGAATAAGTAGGGTATATAATACTTGCGGGTAGATATATAACCTAGTTGACTTTTCTTCGTGTCGGTGATGATATAGTGCTCCCGGTAAATAAAAAATCTAACATGATTTTGGTAATGATTAATGTTAAAGGAAGACATTGAAATATGTTTTATCTTATTACTTTATTTTATTTTCTAAATTGTTAATTGATATAAATGCTTCTTTCTTATATCAATTTTTATTGCATATCATATATCTTCTTAAGTCTTCTCCTATTTCTTTTTGGGAAGCGGTTCATGATTCGTACTAGGCATGTGGAGCTTAAGCTTTTTGGCCACATTTCTATTTTTATTTTCAGGGATTGGACCTGAGTAGATCGGTCCACGTGGATAGGATAGCACTAAAGTTTTTGTTGACACTATTGGGTGAGACTCCACACTTGTACTCGCGGAGGACTTTATCGTATTATTGTTCTTTTGAGCCATCGGGTTATGCATTTGTAATGACCTGATCGGTCATTTTGAGCTATTATACTTCGCTCGGTAGTTTGAAGGCATGAGTAGCTACGTATGATATATCATGACTTATGTGAATCATCGGTTTGATTTTTAGGTTATTCGAAATCGATTTGGAAGAATGAATTTCATGATTTAAGCTTTAAGTTGGAAGGGTTGACCAAGTTTGACTTTTGAGAATTTGACCCTGGAATGAAGTTTTGAGGGCTCCGTTAGGTCCAGGTAGTTATTTTGGACTTGGGCATATGCCCGGATTTGCATTTGGATATTCCTAGAAGGATTCGACGCTAATTGACGAAAGTTAGAAATTTAAAGGTTTGGAAAGTTCATATGTTAAACCGGGAGCTAAATTTGATGATATCGAATTCGGATTGTGGTTCCGGGAATTGGAATAACTTTGTTATGTCATTTGGGACTTGTGTGCAAAATTTGAGTTCATTCCGAGTTGATTTGATATGTTTTGGCACGAGTTTTGAAAGTTGAAAGTTCATTCAAGTTTGATTTGAGGTGCGATTCATCGTTTTGATGTTGTTATGTGTGATTTGAGGCCTTGAATAGGTCCGAGTTATGTTATGGGTCTTATTGGTATATTTGGACGAGTCCCTAGGGGCTCAGGTGAGTTTTGGATAAGGTTCGGACCATTACGTCGCATGTTGCATTTGGCTAAGGCTGTTGGTTCTAGTGTTTCTGCATCTGCGGAAGAATGGACATAGATGCAGACAAATGGTCGCGGAAGCAAAAGAATCTTGGCTGGGGATCATCGCAGATGCGGTGGAAGAAGCACACCTGCATGTGCGTAGCAGCGGAAGCTGTGATCACAGAAGCGGTTAAGTGCGCAGAAGCATGTCTTGTCTCGCACCTGCGCTTACGCAGAAGCGGTGCCTGTTGCGCAGGTGTGGAAGATCAGAACTACAGGGTTTTCTGTAGAAGCGGGAATTTTGTCGCAAAAGTGGCCCTTTGTTCGGAAAAGCGAAAATGCTGGGCAGAAGCTATATATCGGGGTTTTGGGGTTCTTTTATCATATTTTGAGATGTGGGACTCGGATTGAGGCGATTTTGGAGGCAAATTTCATCACAAGGATTGGGGTAAGTGTTCTACACTCAGTTTGGATTATATTTCATGATTTTATCTTCATTTTTGGTAATTGGATTATGAGTTTTAAAGAGAAAAATGGGGATTTTAGCCTAAAGTTTCATAGAGTGCGTTTTTGAGTTTTGAATATCGATTCAGAGTCGGATTTGAGTGCAACTAGTATGGTTGGACTCGTAATTGAATGGGTTTTCAGATTTTGTAAGTTTCATCGAGTTTCGAGGTGCGGGCCCATGTTGGACTTTTGGGTTGATTTTGTGCTTTTGATTAAAGATTCGATCTTTATCGATTGACTTTGTTTCCTTTGGCATTAATTGATATATTTGAGTTGCTTTTGTCTAGTTTCGAGCCGTTCAGAGGTCAGTACGCACGAGATGGAATTTTTGGAGCATCGCTTGGCTTGCCCGATATTGGATTTGGCTTGTTCGAGGTAAGTAACACTTCAAACTTGGTGCTGAGGGTATGAAACCCCGAATTACGGGTTATGTGTTTGGTGTTGAGGTGATGCACATGCTAGATAACGGGCGTGTGGGCATGCACCGTGTGAATTATGACTCCGTTATTTCTGTGGTACCGTGTAGTTATATGACCTTATCTGTAACCATGAAATCTCCATGTACTAGAGCTATTCAGCTGTGATCCATGTTAGAAACCATGTCTAGGCTACATGCTTATTCTGTTGGGACCCACTGAGGTCATATCTGTTGTTGAGTTATTTGCTTATATTGCAATTTCATACTCAATCATGTTCATTCATTTCATATCATATCTCAGTCTTTGTTGCTATATATTGACACATCATATCATCATTTTTGGGCTAGTTTCATGGCATTGTGAGCCCGAGAGACTGGAGAGATTGATGACTGAGTGAGACTGAGGGACTGATTGTGAGTGATATTATGGGATCGGGATGCACGCCGCAGCATATTATATTGATTTATGCCTGGATCTGGCTTATTATGGCGCTTGGGCTGAAGGTGTCCCTCCGGAGTCTGTACACACCCCCAGTGAGCGCAGTATATTGAGGGAAGGATCTTCCCTGGGTATGGATCTTGCTAGAAGCATTTATATTTGGGGATGGATCTTCTCTGGGCATAGATCTTTCCTGAAGTGGTTATATTGAGGGATGGATCTTCCCTGGACATGGATCTTGCCCGAAGCATTTATATTTAGGGATGGATCTTACCCAGGCTGGATTGGTCTTATACAGTACTGAGTGACTGACTGTCAGTTGATATATATATATATTTGGGATGGATCTTCCCTGGGCTGAATTGGCCATATACAGTACTGAGTGACTGAGTGTGTCGAGTGATTGCGCATGATGAGTGGAAAGTGTGAGACAATGAGATCTAGTACTCTGAGAGTGTGAGTACATTGGTTCATCAATAAGATACATTTCATTTGACATGCATACTTGAGATACATGCATAGAGATGCATTTCTTTCTCCCACTCCGGTTTTGGTGTCATTCATGATTTCACCTACATATTGACATGTAGGCATAGATATGTATTTTCCTCATGCCATTTGATAATGAAACATCTTATCTATTTTTGAAACATTTTTGGGAAAAATCACAGTTTTCAAACTTACTCATAAATTTGGTGATTTCGGTAAAGGATTTAGGTTTTCACTGATATACTTGAAAAGAAGGCTTATTTTCTGAAACTGTGAACGAGCTGAGCATTTCATCTCTGAGCTACTTCTTTTATTACTTCCATTATGTTGTTATGAACTGTTGTTGGCTATGTGTGTTGGACCCCAACCTGTGTTCTAGCTTGTCATTACTTTCAACGTAAGGTTAGGTTTGTTACTTATTGAGTACATGGGGTCAGTTGTACTCATACTACACTTCTGCACCTTGCGTGAAGATGTTGGATGATGATGTTGTTGTGATCGATGGGAGCTAGATTTGAAGACGTACCTGCGTTTTGGTTGTAGCTGCCTCTTGTTCATGGTAGCCTTAGATTTATAAAAATCTGTTTATGTACATTTCGAATAGATAATGTATTTAATTCATACCAGCTTTGTAAATTCTAATCTTAGAAGCTCATGATTTGTACTACCAATCCTTGGGAAATTCTTCTATAAAAGTAGTTGTATTTTCATTTCTTTTCTTAATAAATCTCATTTAAATTGGATAGTTGTTAATAGGTTTACCTGACGGGTTGGGTTAGGTGTCATCGCGACTAGGTGGAGTTTGGGTCGTGACAAAGTGGTATCAGTGCCCTAGGTTCATAGGTTCTACACATCATGAGCAAGTGTCTAGTAGAGTCTTGCGGATCGGTATGATGACGTCCATACCTGTCATCGAGAGGCTACATGGCATTTAAGATAAACTTCCCATCTTTCTTTCCTTATCGTGCGACATTGATTTAGCTTGAAACATAACTCTTTGAATTCTCTCCACGTATTCGTGTGCGCATGTGAGCGCTCGGTATCAGCTATGCATCGACGGCTTGTGATTCCATGGATGAGGTGCAAAATGTAATTTTGGTATGCTGATGATGGACTAGTCTGGAGGACTTGAGCTCGGGTTTTGACTGTAGCTTGAGCATGAGGATTTCGATTGTGTGAGCAAGTGCTTTTGGACTTATAAGTTCGATAGTGTCCCTATTAGTAGAATTTGTGGCTCGATGAGTGGTCGGATGGCTATATGATGAATATGATGTGACTGCGGGATGTGTTCAGATTGATTTAATGTGAAGAGAAGAGTTTGCTTAAGAGGTAAAAAGGACTATTGGGTACTTGATTTCTATCTTGATGTGACGTATAGTCTCGAGTTATGAGTGTATTGGAGGATCTTTCATGTTGTTTAATTGTAGAACGAATCAGGCTCTCATGCCTTGTTGGTGAGTTCAAACTCAGGAAGATTAAGTGATTGTGTAGTAGTTGTGGTTGTGAAAAGGTATAAAGAGATGTCAGTTTAAGGCTAAGCAGGTGTGTTGTAACCTGTGAGGTAATCTACGAATGTGCGATTTTTATGATGTTGTGTGGAGGCTTTCTTTTCTACCAGTGGGTTATGTTTGTGCGATTTTAGTTTGGATGGGTCGTAACAATTGACCTGACCATCACGAGGATGAATGTGAGATTTGCAGGTAATTTGAGGTATTAGATAGTTGTGTTACCTGAGCTTATGAAGAACTGAGTTGAACTTTGGTGCGGGATTATGGCAGTAATAGGGTAGGGTTATTGTAAGATGTCAGATGTTTGATTCCTAGGCTCTGAGACAAGTGGGGGAGTCTACTATCGACGATTGGATTGCACGGTTATGTGCTGTATTGGTTTCAGTTTGAGGTATACTTATGAATCAGTTATGACCTACAGAGGTTGAGATCGAGGATGAGTCGAGTAAGGGAATTTCTGGATACGGGTTGTATTACACTCTATGGGTATATAGAAATCACGGGATGATTTGAGTTTGTTATTCATGATGGATGTAGTGTGCATGGAGTAGGGATTCACTCGGTTTCTTAGAGGTATGAGTTACTTCTTTTGGTGTTGTTGAGCTAATGGGGCACGTGTCGTTTGGCCCGTTTGTCGGTGCAATTGAGATTTGAGCAGAGTGCATGATTCTCGAGAAGGTTCTAATAGATTCAAGATTTATATGTAGCAATTGAGAATTTTGAGGATTTATATATTGCTAGAATATGAGATTTAAGTTGGATGGTGTTGAGACTTGTGGCATTTCTATATCATTATGGATTGCACATTTCAGTATCATAAAGGTGAAGGAAATGACTCTAGACTTACAGAAGGTCTCTTCATAGTGGGTGTCTCGGTTGTGGTACTTTTGGGGTGCTTAAGGGGGAATACAACGGCTTTTGGGCCTTAAGGTGGTGTGATTTTATTCTAGGATCCTGTGGGGTGAGTTTTGGTTAAAGATCGTGGTGTTCTGGCAAGGAGAAATATAAACTAGAAGGCAATTCAGAAGAAACTCGGAGAAATATGACAGCTTGATAGTGCGTTGGATCAGCACAGTAATGGATACAATTAGTTCTTTGGGTACTTACGATGTGGTGAGTCTCTACGGGTGTTTTGTGGTAATACTCTTTGGTTTGGCGACCGGCATGGCTTGGTTGAATTAGAGAGACCCAATTCTGATGGTCTGGTTATGGGCAAATGAGTTTCGAAGAGTTCTCGGTGGTTTCTATCATGGCTTGGGATGGTTATTTCCTGCCGGCGTAAGGAGCATATTCCGTATGGTGATTTTCTTCTGGATGAGATCAAATGGAAGGATTCTGACTGATCGAGTATGTATTCTGCTTGCGACTTAGAGTTGATTATGAGATTCTCATATGTTTCATATGATGGCATGATAGATGCGGTGTGTTGTGTAGGATTGAGTTTTGCATGTGCAAGGTCACAGTTCATAATTGGAGAGAAGGTCATAAATTTTGGATAGCATGGATAGATTCAGATATATGGATGAATGTTATAACTGCTTGGTAATTCCTGAGAAGGGTGTGCATTTCAGAAGGCTCACTAAGTATTGATTTATGGATGCTTCATTGGGTATTGCGATGTAGCACGGAAGAATTATAGAAGTATTCCTCGTGGGGTGATCGTGTATGATAAACGTGTTAGACATTCGGGCGGTGGAGTTGGGACCAGATATGGTGATTTGTGTGTTCTACGAATTTGGAGACCAGGAGATTCAGGAGCAAATTATCTCATGGTTGTGGACTATGAAAAATGTGGCCAAGTCTAGCCAAAGAATAGTGTGTGTTATGATCCTGTCATTGTGGACTATCGAATGGTTATTTATCTATTTTTGGATGACTAGAGTTGATTTGGGGTCCATCGGTAGGCCCAATGAGGATGTGTATTCTATACCGGATCGGATTGGTTGACTCTGTACTGCTATTATTGAGGGATGTGCCATTCAGTTAGAGTAGAGCTTATTCGTGTTCTAATATGATCTGTGTGTTGATCCTCTATGCTACGAGGGTTTGTGATTTGTTAGTTATATGCACATATGGTGCGGTTCTGATCAGGGCCTTATAGCGGAATTCAAGCGGAATGGTTATTAAGGTGCGAAATAGTTGATTGCGCCTTGGCTCTGGCCTTTGTATGGTTATGATGCATGGTGTATTTTTCTTCTCAGTGTTTACGGTCATGCACTTTTGGTGCTAGGCATCAAATTACGTGTGGTTGTTGATTTTGAGTATGGTGGCTTGAGGTATTTCATATGGACCACTGTTGGATGGGGTCACACATTGCAGCGGATTATGTTGAGATATGATCCTTCGTGTTAGATTCATGTGTCTTGGTTCTAATATGTAAGATGGCTTTGTAGCATTGCGGTTGTGGTGGTACTTGTTGAACTTGCGGGATGGTTCTCTCGTTTGAGTCATTTTCCATTTTTTGGGTACATTTGAATTGTTGCTTATTGGTGCACGGATTGCACGGTTTGTGGCTCTAGGTTTAATTGGTGTGACATGTCAGTAGGGCGGCTGTATTTGATAAAGTAAGGTCATTGGACCTAGAATGGGTGTTATCGAATTTGTTTGTGGTATATTTGCAAGGATAATATCGTTGATCGGCTTAGAAATTTGGCTTTAGTTCTTGTCGAAGGAGAGGGAGCTCCATGGCTTGTTGATATGATAAGTGGTTATGAGTTTCTACGTGTTTCTTCCATCATTGGCAGTGTACGAAGGTTTTAGAATGAGGTTTTGTTTGATATGAGGTTTATTACCGGTACCAGGTTTGCTTCGAGCAGTTATTGTGGTAAGAATTATTGCTATGAGTATTTGAGTTATGTGGTATATCATATGATTTCATCTTGGGTTATGATTATGGCTTAATACAGCTTGTTCATACTTATACAGTGTGTAGATGCGCGATTCAGATCTTATAAAAATTTCGGATGTTGGGAATTGAATTCTGTGGTTTACGGGCTAAGGTTGAAGTAATGATCTTAAGTTATGTTGCATTGTCAGTCCTATATGGAATATGGTAACGTGGGATCACCCCTGGGTATGTGCATGGTAAGGTTATACGGCGATTTGATGGCTTTGGAATGACTTTTGGCACGTACGAGGATGAACGCATGTTTAAGTAGAGGAGGATGTAACAACCCGACCGGTCATTTCGAGCATTTACACTTTGCTCGGTAGTTTGAGGGCACGAGTTGCTCTGTATGATGTATTATGACTTATGTGAATCATTGGTTTTGGTTTTCAGGTTATTCGAAATCGATTTAGAAGAATGAATTTCATGATTTAAGCTTTAAGTTAGAAAAGTTGACCAAGTTTGACTTTTGGGAATTTGACCTCGGAACGAAGTTTTGAGGGCTCCGTTAGGTCCGGGTGGTGATTTGACTTGGGTGTATGCCCGGATTTGCATTTGGATATTCCTAGAAGGATTCGACGCTAATTGGCGAAAGTTGGAAATTTGAAGGTTTGGAAAGTTCATAAGTTTGACCGGGAGCTGACTTTGATGATATTGGATTCGGATTGTGGTTCCGGGAATTGGAATAATTTTGTTATGTCATTTGGGACTTGTGTGCAAAATTTGAGTTCATTCCGAGTTGATTTGATATGTTTCGGCGCGAGTTTTGGAAGTTGAAAGTTGAAAGTTCATTTAAGTTTGATTTGAGGTGCGATTCATTGTTTCGATGTTGTAATGTGTGATTTGAGGCCTCGAGTAGGTCCAGGTTATGTTATGGTTCTTATTGGTATATTTGGACGGGGTCCCGAGGGGCTCGGGTGAGTTTCGGACGAGGTTCGGACCATTTTGTCGCATGTTGTATTTGGCTAAGGCTGCTGGTTCTGGTGTTTCCGCATCTGCTGAAGAATGGACGCAGATGTGAGTCTGCAGATGCAGACAGTTGGTCGCTGAAGCGAAAGAAGCTTGGCTGGGGATCATCGCAGATGCGGAAGAAGAAGCACACCTACGTGTGCGCAGAAGCAAAAGCTGTGATCACAAAAGCGGTTGAGGGCATAGAAGCGTGTCTTGTCTCGCACATGCGCTTGCGCAGAAGCGGTGCCTTTTGCGCAGGTGCGAAAGATCAGAACTCCAGGGTTTTCCGCAGAAGCGGGAATTTTGTCGCAAAAGCGATGCTGCAGAAGCGGCCCTTTATTCGCAAAAGCGAAAATGCTGGGTAGAAGCTATATATCGGGGTTTTGGGTTCTTTTATCATTTTTTGAGATATGGGACTCAGATTGAGGCGATTTGGGAGGCAAATTTCATCACAGGGTTTGGGGTAAGTGTTCCACACTCATTGGATTTTATCTTCATTGTTTGTAATTGGATTATGAGTTTTAAATAGAAAATTTGAATGAAACTAGTATGGTTGGACTTGTAATTGAATGGGTTGTCGGATTTTTTAAGTTTCATTGAGTTTCGAGGCGCGGGCCCAGATTGGACTTTTGGGTTGATTTTGGGCTTTTGATTAAAGATTTAACCTTTATTGATTGGGTTTGTTTCCTTTGGCATTAATTGATGTATTTGAGTTGCTTTTGGCTACTTTTGAGCCATTCGGAGGTCAGTACGCGCGAGATGGGAATATTTGGAGCATCGCTTGACTTGCCCGGTATTGGATTTGGCTTGTTCGAGGTAAGTAACACTTCTAAACTTGGTCTTGAGGGTATGAAACCCCGAATTACGTGTTATGTGTTTGGTGTTGAGGTGACGCACATGCTAGGTGACGGGCGTGTGGGCATGTACCGGGTGAATTGTGACTCCATTATTTCTGTGGTACTGTGTAGTTACCGGATCTTATCTGTAACCATGAGATATCTATGTACTAGAGCTACTGAGCTATGATCCACGATAGAAATCATGTCTACGCTACATGCTTATTCTATTGGGACCCACTGAGGTCATTTTTGCTGTTGAGTTATTTGCTTATATTGCAATTTCATATTCAGTCATGTTCATTCATTTCGTATCATATCTCAGTCTCTGTGACTATATATTGACACATCATATCATCATTTTTGGGCTAGTTTCATGAAATTGTAAGCCCGAGAGACTGGAGAGATTGATGACTGAGTGAAGCCGAGGGCCTGATTGTGAGTGATATTATGGGATCGGGCTGTACGCCACAACATGTTATATTGATTTATTCCTCGATCTAGCTTATTATGGCCCTTGGGCTGAAGGAGCCCCTCCAGAGTCTGTACACACCCCCAGTGAGCGCAGTTGATTATATTGAGGGATGGATCTTTCCTAGGCATGGATCTTGCCCGAAGCATTTATATTTGGGGATGGATATTCCCTTGGCATGGATCTTGCCCGAAGCATTTATATTTGGGGATGGATCTTCCCCGGGCTGGATTGGCCTTATATAGTACTGAGTGACTGACTGTCAGTTGATATATATATATGGATGGATCATCCCTGGGCTGAATTGGCCATATACAGTACTGAGTGACTGAGCGTGTCGAGTGATAGAGCATGATGAGTGGAAAGTGTGAGACAGTGAGATCGAGTACTCTGAGAGTGTGAGTACATGAGTTCATTACTGAGAAACATTGCATTTGACATGCATACTTGAGATACATGCATAGAAATGCATTTCTTTCTGCCACTTCGGTTTTGGTGTCATTCATGATTTCACCTGCATATTGACATGTAGGCATAAAGATGTATTTTCCTCATGCCGTTTGATAATGAAACATCTTATCTGTTGTAGAAAAGATTTTGGGAAAAAAATCACAGTTTTCAAACTTACTCATAAATTTGGTGATTTCGATAAAGAATTTGGGTTTTCACTAATATACTTTAAAAGCAGGCCTATTTTCTGGAACTGTGAACGAGCTGAGCATTTTATCTCTGAGCTACTTCTTTTATTACTTTCATTATGTTGTTATGAAATATTGTTGGCTATGGGTGTTGGACCCTGACCTGTGTTCCAGCTCGTCACTACTTTCAACCTAAGGTTAGGTTTGTTACTTATTGAGTACATGGGGTCGATTGTACTCATACTACACTTTTGCACCTTGCGTGCAAATGTTGGATACTGATGTTGCTGTGATCGACGGGAGTTGGATTTGAAAACGTACATGTGTTCCGGTTGTAGCTGCCTCTTGTTCATGGTAGCCTTAGATTTATAAAAATCTATTTATGTACATTTCGAATAGATAATGTATTTATTTCATACTAGCTTTGTAAATTCTAATCTTAAAAGCTCATGATTTGTACTACCAGTCCTTGGGAAATTCTTGTATAAAAGCAGTTGTATTTTCATTTCTTTTCTTAATAAAACTCATTTAAATTGGATATTTGTTAATGGGCTTACCTGACGAGTTGGGTTAGGTGCCATCACGACTAGGTGGATTTGGGGTCGTGACAACCTTGGTTGACTATTTCATTCCGTTTCATAGAGATTCTATAAACAATAGTAGTATTCATTTTTGGGTTGTAATCCTATGGTTGCTCATATGGCATGCATGAATGAAACTTTATTTTATATTTATGAAGTGTCTTTTAAATGAAAATGTTTACTTAAAGACATTATTAATGTTTTGTTTTATTTCTTAAAATGATTATATCTGAAGAGGCTTTCGCATTCCCCTGTTAGGCATATAGATGAGTATTAATTTATGGTATTGTTGACTCGGGTGGGTAGAGTATCTAGTGCCAGTCATCTGGTTTTAGGGCATGACAAATATATGAAATGACCGTCCGGGTCATTACAACAAAGCTATGTCTAGTAGTCTTGTTTATGGATATGTTGTGCACCACATTATATAAACAGGGAGCTACATGACATTTAGGATCTTATTACCATTCTTTCAAATCCAAATTGTGTCGTAGAGCTGAGTCAACTGAGTTGAGTCGGGACTTACGTTTGTTATTGACACAAATATGATTGCAATGAGAAAGACTATGGTTAGCCAGAGGGCTAATACAACAGGTAATAGCATTAGTAGAAAGCGTTCTAGATAGCGTGGTCCAGTTTGAGGTCCTATCAGATTGTACATACCGGATGTGCAAGGTCAGTTCTAATGAATGAAAGAAGCCTAAAGAGGGGATGTCTTGAGATCTGAATTGGTTTACAGAACAGCTTCTTAGATGGTACAAACTTTACTAAAGCATTCTTATGAGCATATAAGATATATATGGCCAGTAAGCGCATCAGTTCAACATTCGAGGACGAATGTTCCAAAGGAAGGAATGATGTTACATCCCGCATTTTCATACGCCAAGTACGTTGTAAGTCAATTGACATAAGCTTGAAAATGAGATCATCCTTGATATTAAACAAATTAAATTAATCATGTTACCTTTGAGGTTACAAAGGTTTAATATCATGATCAGCTAGTACCAAGAGGGTTAGAAGTTGAATGAGTCGAAGAAAATAAGTTTCGTCGAAAGCCGACAAGTTGGAAATGTTATCACATACCTCTGGGTAAGACTAGGGGTTATTAACATACTAAGAATGTCATATTATGAGGTATTTTAATTGTATAATAGCCATATGTTAAGTTTTGAAGTCAAGCGAGTTGTAAAACAAAAGACGGCAAAAGTTGTCGCAAGTTACATTCATAATTTTTACTGAAATTTTGGGTCTAATGTTATTGATCTTTTATCTCAATGTACTTAGATTTGTAGGGTGATCCATCCACCTAATTTAAGATCTACGAGTCTAGTTTCTAATCCCTTAAACAGTTCGTCGATATGACGTCGGAGTAGAGAGATATTTGCGTTTTTGCGAGACTACGCAAGCAACTCCCTTTGGGACCCACAAGTCGGTGGAGGCTTATCTTGTTATATAAAGTGGTGCTCTTCGTCTCTAAGTCTCACATTCGACCAAACCAGACCTCCAAGTACCTCTAAATTCTATCTAAGCATATCCTAAAGGCTCATACACAAATCCAAGGCCAAACCACCTAAGTTCTTCATCAAAAGTGTTGTGGTGGAGATCACGTATATGATGTTGTTGATGAGTTGTGAGTTCTTTAAAATTAAAAGAGAACCTCAGAATATTCACAACTCACAGGTCCCAATTCCCGAACCCAAACACTTAGCGTCCTGTGCTCTCATTACAATTTATAACCGCACTGACGACTCACGTGCCAAATAGAGCCATTCTCACATAGAAGGTAATTAAACAAGGATTTACATCTATACTCAACAATATCAAGAATCCTCTTTAACCGATAAGAGTGCTTAACTACGTGTATATTTGTGCAAGTGTTCTAACATAGTTTATACCAGCTAGTAAGTATAGAAAAAAAGGAATGGACAGCACGTAGAATGTTTTCCCACAATTTTTCACAAGATAGAACTCACACAGGTAAGTGCACCACTACACAAATATCAACAATAAGAATGTCCCCAGGCCCCCCCCCCCCCCGCGGGCTATCACAAGTCATCACAAATCAATCCCTGACATAGTCCACCTTGTCTAGCCACGTGTGAAATAGTAAAGTGAATGCCCGCCTTGTCTCGCCACACGTGCATAATAATGGTCCCATCTTGTCTCGCCACATGCGCAACCCATATATATATAGCCCGCCTTATCACGCCGCATGTGCAAATATCAGTAGTAACAATAGCACGGCAGAAACCTCGTGCAACCCCATAACAACAACCGCATGGCAGAAACCTCGTGCATCACAACAAAAGGAACAACAAAAATAATAACACTAATACAAGGGTACGACAAATAAATCAACTCAAAAATTCTAGAACTCAAAGAAACGGAAGAACAAGTTCACAAGGAGTAGTCACAATAGGGAATATTAGTCATAATAAGAACAGCTCAACAAGGAAGGAAATAATATGTAACAACGGCCCGCAATGTACAGTTCAACAACAAGGGAGCTAACACAAGTCGAAAGATTCCAAATAAGGACAAGTCAACAAAGATATAGGATATCTAAATTTTTTTTAAGGTCGGGCAATTACGAAAGAGACACAACAAATTCAATTAAGGATAAGCAGTAGAAAGATAATCATTGTCTCAATTAAGGATGAACAATTACAAAAGAGATAATTATAACTTCAAATAAAGATAAGCAGTTAGGGAAAAGATAACATGACAATAGAAGAGATAACAATTTCAGTTAAGGCACAAATGAATCAAATAAACAAGAAGAGTAGATCATGAAGCAATTAACTCTAATTAAAGCAGGTAGAGGTGAAACCAGTAATTAAGAAACATATTCATAACAAAACAACTGCATATTCAGTAAATACAAGAACCTAAGAACCATAAAAGGCCAACTTTCCACAAATAAGTCCGAGCACGTACTCATCACCTCGCGTACACAGACTACAATTAGCATAGAGACTCAAATCCTAAGGGGTAGTTCCCCCACACGAAGTTAGGTAAGATACTTACCTCAAAGAAGACAGACCGATACTCAAAAATGAACTTCTCGGGTGAAATGGCCTCCGGACGGCTCAAATCTAACCAAAATAACTTCAAAGCACAAATAAAACTCATAAGAAACTATTCCGGATCATAAAGCATCAATCTTTATCAAAATCTAAAAATCGACCCAAAAGTCAACCCCCGGGCCCGCACCTCAGAACCCGATAAATTTTACAAAACCCGAACACCCATTTCGATACGAGTTTAACCATACTAAAATTATCAAATTCTGATACCAATTTGTCCCTCAAATCATGACTTTTCATATTGAAAATTTTCTTCAAAAACCTCCATTTTCCTCAACTCAAAACACAAATTAAATGATAAAAATAAAGATGAAATCATGGAATATAATAAAATCTAGGTGAAGATCACTTACCCAATCGATTTGCTTGAAAAACCCACAAAGAATCGCTCAAAACCGAGCTCTAGAACTCAAAAACAAATGTTAAAAATGGCTAACCCTCGGAATAGAGAACTTTATAGTCTGCCCAGGTATTTGTACATCGCGATCACGGAAGAGGAGCTGCGATCGCAAAGAGGAAATGGCTACTGTCCAGAATTGGTGTTGTACGATCGCGAACAAGCATGTGCGATCGCAAAGAAGGAAAATAATAGCCCAGGAACTGGGATACGCGAACGCGTGAAGCGGCACACGAACGCGAAGGAGGAGAAAGAATGCTTACGCGTTCGCGGATAGAACAGTGCGAACGCGTAGAGGAAATGGTCACCAGCTCCCAGTTCCTAGTTTCTAATACGTGAACGCGATGGAGCGGATGCGAACGCGAAGAAGGGGAAGACAGGCTTCCCCGATCGCGGAAGGAGTTATGCGAACACGGAGAGCAAATAATTCATCCTCCAAAATTACACTACGCGAACGAAGAGGAAGTGACGCGGACATGATTAAGGAAACCACATGACAGAAAACAGCAATCCAAAAATAGGAGGAAATGGCCCGTAGCACATTTGAAACTCACCTGAGGTCCCCGGGACCCCGTCTAAACATACCAACAGGTTCCATAACCTAACACGAATTCGCTCGAGGTCTCAAATCACATCAAATAATGCTGAAACTACAAATCGCGCCAAGAATCGAACTTATGAACTTTCAAATCTTCCAACTTCAAAAACTCGTGCCGAAACCTATCAAATCAACCCGGAATGATGTCGAATTTTGCAGGCAAGTCCCAAATAACATAACGGAGTTGTTCCAACTCTCGGAATCGCATTCCGACCCTGATATCACCAAAGTCAACTATTGGTCAAACCTCTCCACTTTCCAAACTTTAACTTTTCCAACTTTCGCCTAAATGCTTCAAATCACCCTACGGACCTCCAAATCCAAATCTGGACGCACGCCTAAGTCCAAAATCACCATACAAAGCTGTTCAAATTATCCAAAACCCATTCTTGAGTCGTTTGCACAAAAGTCAAATTCCGGTCAACTCTTACCGCTTAAGCTTCCAAAACTAGAATCCTTCTTCCGATTTGACTCTGAATCATCCGGTAACTGAACTCGACCACGCACGCAAGTAAATACACATAATACGAAGCTACTCAAGACCTTATGCCTCCGAACGGGACTTAAATTCTCAAAACGACCGGCCGGGTCGTTACACACACATAACATCCATGTACATGCTTGTCACCTCGCGTACACACCGCTTTACACATAACACAATTAGGTAAATAAGGCCAAATTGTATTTCCCCCATAAAATTAGGCAAGATACTTAATTTAATAAGCCAAAAATCAACCCTCAAAAATAACCTTTCCCTTAAAACTCACCTCGGTCTGGCTCAAAACATAGCCAAAACAACTTAATAACATCAAATAATATTATAGGAATAAATTTTAAATAATAAAGTTTCAATCTTTACTCAATTCCCAAAAGGTCAACAAAAGTGTGAAAATCCTCATAAACAATCGTCCCTCTCCAAGTCTAGGATTTAAAATATGAGATAATAGGTCTAAGTCTAGAAATTGGCTCACTAAAACTAGCTGCAGATGTCGCATTTATGCCAAGAATTTCGCAAATGTGACCCTTACAATTGCGAAGAAGCACTCGCAAATGTGAACATGGCCTCTGAGTAGCAGTCATCGCAAATGCGGGAGGCTCGCAAATGCGGCCCTATGTCGCAAATGCGGACTCCCCTTTGCAAATGGGAATATCACAACTACGACACCAGCTTCACAAATGTGAAGCTAGCTTTCCCAGCCAAAATCGGAAATGCGATCAACAATACGCAATTGCGAACCTTCAAAAATGCAAACAGACCATCGCAAATGCGAGGTATGCAGCACCCTAAAAATCCTCAACTTCCCAAAATCAATCCAATACTCATCTGAAACTCACCAAGATCCTCAGGCCCCACACCAAGTATCCACACTAGTGAGTATACCTCATACAAACTCGCTGGTAAGCTCAAAATATCAAATAATATCCATAACCAAGAATCAAACACCAAAACACATCATGCAAGCCTTCAAGTTTATGAACTCTAAATATTCAAAATCAAACGTTTGATTCATACCAAACCAAGTCCTGGAACAACCCCACAAGTCCCAAATGATAAAATAGACCTATTCCAAGTCCTGGAACAATAATCTGAACCCGATATTATCAAAGTCAACTCACGGTCAAACTTATGAACTTTTCAAACATTCAAATTGCCAACTTTCGGCAAATAAAGCTAAATCATTCCAGGAACCTCCAAGTATAAATTCAGACATATGCCTAAGTTTAAAATTATCATACAAACCTATTGGAACTATCAAAATATGAATCCGGGGTCATTTTCGTAAAAGTCAAACCTTGATCAACTCTTATAACTTAACCTTCCAAAAATAAAACTAAGTGTTTCAATTCACTCTGAAATCTTTCCGGAACCAAACCAACCATCCTCGCAAGTCACAAAAAAACAATCAATTACACGAAAAACATCAAAGGAGAAATCAGGGCTCGAAATATACAAAATAACTGATTGGGTCGTTACATTATCGGAGGCATGTGGCGACAACATATCTTTTGTCGGAGCTCATTTTGATTCTTTGCTCGCCAGAGGCTGATCTACCTTGTGGTAGTGTTGGTTCTTGTACAACATTGACAAAAAAGGATGTTAACGCAGACAACCCTTTGGCCACCAGACAAAGATGTACATTAAGTATTTTTTTCTTCCCAAAGTTGATGGTATTTTGTGCAGCGATAGAACTAAAGCTCTAATACCATGGGAGAAATTATTGTATATATCACTATGTATATCCGTTTTTATCCCGTGTGTGTGTGTGTGTGTGTGTTACTCCTAAGACAATTTTTCAGATTTCTTGTAAATTATCTAAATTACATAGTGTATATATATATATATATATATATATATATATATATATATATATATCGCCTCATGTTTTACTCATGTTTCGTGGATTTCAGATGTAAAATGTATTAATTTATGTTAATTCATGGTATTTTTATGTGTAGGAATCATCGGAGGCAATAGGGGGCGAAAGGTGCGATATTAGAGCCAAAACGGAGAAAAAATAAAAAAGGTGGATTTCCAGCGCCACAGGCAGCTCCCCACGCCACCTGTGGCGCCGTTTACAAAATGTTCAAAGGGCCAGCGCCAGGGCTAGCGCCCCACGTTGCCCTGGATGCTGGTGACGGGAATTTCTCTAACTTTGCCCAGGACGAGGTTATTTCGGCCCAAGACCTACCCTACGCGTATAAAAGCAAGACTAAACCTATTTTGAGAGGGGAGGCGCCACTTTGAAGGAAAAATACAGAAACATTCGGGAGCGAGTATATCTCAGTTTTCTTTATCTTTTCTTAGTATTTTCAACTATCCAACACTTCTGAAATTGTTGATATTATCAAGAGTGGCTAAATGTTATGACCCGAAATTTTCCACCGACGGGACCATGATGGCGCCTAACATTTCACTTGTTAGGCAAGCCAACGTTAGAGAATCATTAAACCAATTCCTTATTTTCATTCATTAAGTAACAATAATTAACTAAAATAAAATATAATAAATGCGGAATATCATAAAAATTATATTAATTACTACCATCCAGATCTGGAGTCATAATTCACGAGCATTCTAGAATTTACTACAAGTAATAGTCTGAAAGAAATACAACTGTCTAAATAAAAGAAATAGTAGAACAAAAATGATAGACGGGGACTTCAAGGTCTGTGGACGCCGACAGATCTACCTTGAGTCTCCGGACAGCGGACCAATAGCAAAATCTCGATCAACCAGAGCCGATATCAAAATCTGTACAGAAAGTGCAGAGTGCAGCATCAGTACAACCGAACCCATGTACTGGTAAGTGTCGAGCCTAACCTCGACCAAGTAGTGACGAGGCTAAGGCAAGGCACCTACAATCAACCTGTACAATTTAACAGTGTATACACAAATAACAGGAATGAAGAAATAAATAGGAAATGTAGGGAGGGGAAAATATACTGAGGGGAATATAAGATAAAGAACTAAAACATAATGATCACCGAAGCAGTCAATATACCATGAATCAACAAGAATAGTGAATATAGTAAGGAAAAATGCACGGCATCACCCTTCGTGCTTTTACTCTCAATCTCACCATAAAATTAATAGAAACGGCACGGCATCACCCTTCATGCTTTTACTCTCATATCATGGCACGGCATCACCCTTCGTGCATTAACACTCACAATATGGCACGGCATCACACTTCGTGCATTAACACTCACAATATGGCACAGCATCACCCTTCGTGTATTAACACTCACAATATGGCACGGCATCACCCTTTGTGCATTAATACTCAGAATATGGCACGTCATCACCCTTCGTGCATTAACACTCATAATATGGCACGGCATCACCCTTCGTGCATTAACACTCTCCCTTACCATAATGCAATGCATAAATAATAACAGGGAGATAGAATAACAAGTACAAACCGTACTTCAACATTTGGTTCCATAATATCAATCTCAACTTGAAATAAAAACTCAATTATCACCAGAAAATCCGTAAAAATAATAAGAACGATAATTTGGATAAAACTAGTATAACACGTAGCAATTTGGCATAGGAATGAGACAATGTCAGAAAAATAGAGAAACATGGAAAAACAGGTAAATTGGCGGCGCATAGGTACTCGTCACCTCACATATACTCCGCTCACATGAATTTCACTTAGCAATTAATCTAAGGTTCCTAATTTCCTCAAGTCAGGGTTAGACACAACACTTACCTCGCTCCGAAGGCCACTTAAATCCTCAATCACTGCTTTTCCTTTGGAATTCACCTCCAAACCACTCGTATCTATCAAAAATGACTAAATAATATCAAATATTGCTAAAGGAATCAATTATATTGCATAAATTAAATTTCCCAAATTTTCCTCCAAAAAGTAGAAAAATCGACCCCGGGCCCGCTTGGTAAAAACCCGAGGTTCAGACAAAACTCCTTTTACCCATTCAACCCCGAGCCCGAATATGTAATTAGTGTTGGAATCCGACATCAAATTTAAGGAATGTAATGGGTAATTGAAAGAAAATTATTTAGAATCACTTACCAACACTTTGGGGAAGAAAATGACTCTTGAAAATCGCCTCTACCCGTTTGGTTCTTGGGAAAATATTGAAGAAATGGCTTAAACCCGTGTTTGATTTTGTTTTATGCACTGGGCGACAGTGTTCATCGCATTCGCGAGGCCACTGTCGCATTCCTGAAGGGTACCGGCTACCAAGCCTTGGCGTTCACGAGATGTTTCTCGTGTTCGTGATGGTTACGCTCCCCTGGCCTTCACGTTCGCGAGACATTGCTCGCGTTCGCGATGAAAGAACGACCAACCCTCCCCCAGGTCCCCAAGTGCTTCGCGTTCGCGATGAGCAGGTCGCGTTCGCGAAGGTTAAATCCCCCATCACTTCACGTTCGCGACCAGGACTTCGCGTTTGCGAAGAAGGATTCTCAGCCTCACCGGATTACTCTTCGCGTTCGCGAGAGTACCTTTGCGAACGCGAAGAAGGACATGCCAGAACACAGATTCTGCAGAAAAACCAGATTTTCAAAGTCCAAAACATCCCGTGGCCTATCCGAAACTCACCCGAGCCCTCGGGGCTCCAAACCAAACAAGCACACAAGTCTAAAAACATCATACAAATTTGCTCGCGCGATCAAATCGCCAAAATAACACCTAGAACTCTAAATTTAGCACCAATTCAAATGAAATTCTCAAGAACACTTTAAAAGCCATAACTTCTCAACTGGACATCTGAATCACGTCAAATCAACTCCGTTTCTCACTAAATTTCACAGACATGTCTTAAATAACGTAATGAACCTTTACCGGGCTCCGGGACCAAAATACGGACCCGATACTAATAATGCCAAATATCAATCAATTCTTAAAAACAAATAATTTTCAAACTTTTAATTTTCATCAAAAATTCATAACTCAAGCTAGGGACCTCCAAATTCGATTCCGGGCATACACCCAGGTCCCATAATACAATACGGACCCACCGGGACCGTCCAAGCACAGATCCGGGCCTGTTTACTAAAAATGTTGACGGAAGTCAACTAAAATTAACTTTTAAGGCAAAAATTCTTATTTCCATTAGTTTTCAACATAAAAGCTTTTCGAAAACCTGCCTGGACTGTGCACGCAAATCGAGGAGGGTAAAAATGAGATTTTTAAGGTTTAAGAGCGCCGATTCGAGTTCTAAAACATAAGATGACCTTTTGGGTCATCACATTCTCCACCACTAAAATAATCGTTCGTCCTCAAACGAACATAGAAAAATACCTTGGCTGGTGAAAAGGTTGGGATATCTACTCCGCATATCGGACTCAGACTCCCAAGTAGCTGCCTCAATAGGCTGGCCTCTTCACTGCACTCGAACTGAAGGGTAACTCTTTGACCTCAACTGACGAACCTGCCGGTCTAGAATGGCCACCCGTTCCTCCTCGTAAGTCAAATCCCTGTCCAACTGGACAGAGCTGAAATCTAACACGTAGGATGGGTCACCATGATATTTCCGCAGCATAGACACATGGAATACCGGATGAACTGAGGATAACCCTGGAGGCAACGCAAGTCGATAAGCTACCTCCCCCACTCTCTCGAGGATCTCAAATGGCCCGATATACCTAAGGCTCAACTTGCCCTTCTTCCCAAATCTCATAATACCCTTCATAGGCTATACCCGAAGCAATATTCTTTCTCCAACCATGAATGTAATATCACGAACTTTACGGTCAGCATAACTCTTTTTCCTGGACTGAGCTGTACGAAGTCGATCCTGTATAATCTTAACCTTGTCCAAGGCCTCCTGAACTAAATCTGTACCCAATAACCAAGCCTCCCCCGGCTCGAACCACCCAACTGGTGACCTACACCATCTACCATATAATGCCTCATAGGGAGCCATCTGAATGCTCGACTGGTAGCTGTTATTGTAGGCAAACTCCGCTAACGGAAAAAACTGATCCCAAGAACCTCCAAAGTCAATAACACAGGCGCGGAGCATATCCTCCAAGATCTAAATAGTACTCTCGGACTGCCCGTCTATCTGAGGATGAAATGTTGTGCTCAACTCAACCCGCATACCCAACTCACGCTGAACTGCCCTCCAAAAGTGCGAGGTAAACTATGTACCTCGATCAGAAATAATAGACACGGGCACATCGTGAAGACGGACGATCTCACGAATATAAATCTCTGCCAACCGCTCTAAGGAATAGGTAACTGCCACAGGAATGAAATGAGCTGACTTAGTCAGCCTGTCCGCAATGACCCAAACTGCATCGAACCTTCTCTGAGTTCGTGAGAGTCCAACAACAAAGTCCATAGTGATACGCTCCCACTTCCACTCGGGAATATCTAACCTCTGAAGTAAACCACCAGGTCTCTGATGCTCACACTTTACCTGCTGGCAATTTAGGCACCGAGAAACATAGGCAACTATGTCTTTCTTCATTCGCCTCCACCAATAATGCTGCCTCAAGTCTTGATACATCTTGGAGGCTCCCGGATGAATAGAATATCGGGAACTGTGGGACTCCTCAAGGATTAACTCACGAAGTCCATCCACATTAGGCACACAAATACAACCCTGCATCCTCAAAACTCTGTCATCTCCAACAGTAACCTGCTTGGCATCACCGTGCCACACTGTGTCTCTAAGGACAAGTAAATGAGGATCGTCATCTTGCCAATCTCTGATGCGCTCAAATAAAGAAGACCAAGCAACTGTACAAGCTAGAACATGGTTGGGCTCAGAAACATCTAACCTCACAAACTGGTTGTCCAAGGCCTGAACATCCAATGCAAGCGGTCTCTCACCAACTGGAATATATGCAAGGCTACCCATACTGACTGACTTTCTACTTAAAGCATCGGCCACCACATTGGCCTTCCCGGGATGATACAATATAGTGATATCATAGTCTTTCAATAGATCCAGCCATCTCCTCTGCCTCAAATTGAGTTCCTTCTGCTTAAACAAATACTGTAAGCTCCGATGATCAGTGAATACCTCACATGGCACGCCGTAAAGATAGTGCCTCCAAATCTTCAGCGCGTGAACAATGGTTGCCAGCTCTAGATCATGAATAGGGTAATTCTTCTCGTGAACCTTCAGCTGCCGTGACGCATATGCAATAACCTTGCCACCCTGCATCAATACCGCACCTAGACCAATACGAGATGCATCACAAGTATAACATAACCTCGGCTGCTGTGACTGCTGACCCTGAAACTAACCCTGTCGACCTGAATAACCATCCTGATAACTCTGGAGTGGAGGTGCACAAATAGGAGCTGGTGGTGCACTATAGGTTAGCTGGTTGGAATAATGCATCTGAGGGCCACGACCACCTGAGGCACCGTGGGATGCCCGGAGCGCTGAATGAAATGGCCTAGGTGGATGGCCACTACCAAAAGTACTCCTGCCTCTAGATGAGGCACCGCTGAACTCACCGAAATGACGAGGCCTCTTGTCAGACCCCTGACCTCCCTGAGTAAGATCCATCTCGACTTGTCTAGCGACACTAGCAGCCGCCTGAAAAGAAATCTCACTCCCAGTCTCCTTAGCCATCTGCAATCTGATAGGCTGAGCAAGTCCATCAATAAACCTCATCACCCTCTCTCTCTCTGTGGGAAGTAGAAGAAAGGCATGGCAGGCCAAATACACAAAACGGGTCTCATACTGAGTAACCGTCATACTGCCCTGCTGGAGACGCTCAAACTGACGGTGACGCTCCTCCCTCAATGTAATAGGTAGAAACTTCTCTATGAAGAGCTGAGAGAACTGGTCCCAAGTAAGAGCAGGCGACCCAGCTGGTCTGGTCAACAAGTAATCTCTCCACCATTTCTTGGCGGAACCAGTCATTTGAAATGCAGCAAAATCGACCCTATTGGTCTCCACTATACCCATGTTTCGTAGAACCTCGTGACAGCTGTCAAGACACTCCTGGGGGTCCTCTGAAGGGGCACCACTGAAGTGAACAGGAAAGAGCTTGGTAAACCTGTCCAATCTCCATAAAGCCTCAGAAGACATAGCTGGCCCATCTCCGACTTGTGCTGCAATAACTAGCTGAACTAATCCGACTGGCTGAGCTACTGGAGCCTGATACTGGGGAGCTATCTGCTCCGGAGCGGGAGTGGTAGGAGTCTGGGCTCCTCCTCCAGCCTAAGAGACTGTTGGTGCCATGGGAAATGCGCCAGTCTGGGCCACACTCTCCATAAGGCCTACCAAACGGACCAAAGCGTCCTGAAGTACTGGGGTAGCAATGAACCCCTCCGGAACCTGAGCTGGTCCGATAGGAACAGTCTGGGCTGGAACCTCCTCGCCAATCTTTATCTGAGGCTCCACTGCTGGGTCTGCTGCTCAGGCCCTAGGATGAGCCCTACCCCTGCCTCGGCCTCTGGCATGACCTCGGCCTCGACCTCTGCCCCGCGTAGGAGCTATCACTGGAGGCTCTGGCTGCTGCTCAGCTGAGGAAGCGGTACGCGTTCTCGCCATCTGCGAGAGAATAAGAGTAGAAGAGTTCAATCAGTATTGCGAAAGCAAAAATCGCACAACAAGGAAGAATAGAAGTGAAACTTGTTCCTAAACTTCATAACCTTTGGAAGATAAGCACAAACGTCTCCGAACCGATCCTCCAGACTCTACTAAGCTTGCTCGTGAATCGTGAGACCTAGGCAACCTAGTGCTCTGATACCAACTATCACGACCCGAAGTTTCCCACCGACGGGACCGTGATGGCGCCTAACATTTCACTTGTCAGGCAAGCCAACGTTAGAGAATCATTAAACCAATTCCTTATTTTCATTCATTAAGTAACAATAATTAACTAAATTAAATTATAATAAGTGCGAAATATCATAAAACTGTATTAATTACTACCACCCGGATCTGGAGTCACAATTCACGAGCATTCTAGAATTTACTACAAGTAATGGTCTGAAAGAAATACAACTGTCTGAATAAAAGAAACAGTAGAACATAAATGATAGATGGGGACTTCAAGGTCTGTGGACGCCGACAGATCTACCTTGAGTCTCCGGACAGCGGACCAATAGCAAAATCTCGATCAACCAGAGCCGGTATCAAAATCTGCACAGAAAGTGCAGAGTGCAGCATTAGTACAACCGACCCCATGTACTAGTAAGTGTCGAGCCTAACCTCGATGAAGTAGTGACGAGACTAAGTCAAGGCACCTACAATCAACCTGTACAATTTAACAGTGTATACGCAAATAACAGGAATGAAGAACTAAACAGGAAATGTCGGGAGGGAAAAATATACTGAGGGGAATACAAGATAAAGAACTACAACATAATGATCACCGGAGCAGTCAATATACCATGAATCAACAGGAATAGTGAATACATTAAGGAAAAATGCACGGCATCACCCTTCATGCTTTTACTCTCAATCTCACCATAAAAATCAATAGAAACGGCACGACATCACCCTTCGTGATTTTACTCTCATATCATGGCACGGCATCATCCTTCGTGCATTAACACTCACAATATGGCACGGCATCACCCTTCGTACATTAACACTCACAATATGGCACGACATCACCCTTCATGCATTAATACTCACAATATGGCACGGCATCACCCTTCGTGCATTAACACTCACAATATGGCACGGTATCACCCTTCGTGCATTAACACTCTCCCTTACCATAATGTAATGCATAAATAACAACAGGGAGATAGAATAACAAGTACAAACCGTACTTCAACATTTGGTTCCATAATATCAATCTCAACTTGAAATAAAAACTCAACTATCACCAGAAAATCCATAAACATAATAAGAAGGATAATTTGGATAACACTAGTATAACACATAGCAATTTGGCATAGGAATGAGACAATGTCAGAAAAATAGAGAAACATGGAAAAACAGATAAATTGGCGGTGCATAGGTACTCGTCACCTCACATATACGTCGCTCACATGAATTTCACTTAGCAATTAATCTAAGTTTCTAATTCCCTCAAGTCAGGGTTAGACACAATACTTACCTCGCTCTGAAGGCCACTTAAATCCTCAATCACGGCCTTTCCTTTGGAATTCACCTTCAAACCACTCATATCTATTCAAAAATGACTCAATAATATCAAATATTGCTAAAGGAATCAATTATATTGCATAAATTAAATTTTTCAAATTTTCCTCCAAAAAGTAGAAAAATCGACCCCGGGCCCGCTTGGTCAAAATCTGAGGTTCGGACCAAAATCCTTTTGCCCATTCACCCCCGAGCCCGAATATGTAATTAGTTTTGGAATCTGACCTCAAATTGAGGTCTAAATTCCCAAATTTCCGAAATCCCTATTTTCTACCCTAACCCCTAATTCTACCATAAAAACTCTAGATTTTTGGTTGATAATTCAAGGAATGTAATGGGTAATTGAAAGAAAATTGTTTAGAATCACTTACCAACACTTTGGGGAAGAAAATGACTCTTGAAAATCGCCTCTACCCGTTTGGTTCTTGGAAAAATGTTGAAGAAATGGCTTAAACCCGTGTTTGATTCTGTTTTATGCACTGGGCGATAGTGTGCATCGCGTTCGCGAGGCCACTGTCGCGTTCCTGAAGGGTACTGGCTGCCAATCCTTGGCGTTCGCGAGATGTTTCTCGCGTTCGCGATGGTTACGCTCCCCTGGCCTTCGCGTTCGCGAGATGTTGCTCGCGTTCGCGATGAAAGAACGACCAACCCTCCCCTAGGTCCCCAAGTGCTTCGCGTTCGCGATGAGCAGGTCGCGTTCGCGAAGGGTAAATCCCTCATCACTTTACGTTCATGACCAGGCCTTCGCGTTCGCGAAGAAGGATTCTCAGCCTCACTGGATTACTCTTCGCGTTCGCGAACGCGAAGAAGGACATGCCAGAACACAGATTCTGCAGAAAAACCAGATTTCCAAAGTCTAAAATATCCCGTGGTCTATCTGAAACTCATCCGAGCCCTCGGGGCTCCAAACCAAATATGCACACAAGTCTAAAACATCATACGAATTTGCTCGCGCGATCAAATCGTCAAAATAATACCTAGAACTCTAAATTTAGCACCAATTCAAATGAAATTCTCAAGAACACTTTAAAAGCCATAACTTCTCAACTAGACGTCTGAATCATGTCAAATCAACTCCGTTTCTCACCAAATTTCACAGACATATCTTAAATATCGTAATGAACCTGTACCGGGCTCCAGGACCAAAATACGGACCCGATACTAACAATGCCAAATATCAATCAATTCTTAAAAACAAATAATTTTCAAACTTTTAATTTTTATCAAAAATTCATAACTCAAGCTAGGGACCTCCAAATTCGATTTCGGGTATACACCCAGGTCCCATAATTCGATACGGACCCACCGGGATCGTCAATCACGGATCCGGGCCCGTTTACCAAAAATATTGACCGAAGTCAACTAAAATTAACTTTTAAGAAAAAAATTCTTATTTTCATTAGTTTTCAACATAAAAACTTTCCGGAAACCTGCCCGGACTACGCACGCAAATCGAAGAGGGTAAAAATGAGATTTTTAAGGCTTAAGAGCGCCGATTCGAGTTCTAAAATATAAGATGACCTTTTGGGTCATCACACTAAAACCCATAGTTATGGGGTTGTAATTTAGCCATGAATATTGTTGTTTAACGTTGACTTAACCTTAATTATAATACACCAATATATGGTTGTTTCTTCAATTTTATGATTAATTACTTAATTGTCTGGACAACAGTTAGGTTCTATTTACTATCTATGCTATGCTTGGGAAAGCCATATCTAGATTAGAGAAGAATTCAAGAGAGCATGATCTTAACTCTGGGGAGGGGAGGGAGCGGATTTGTGGTTAGGATAGGAATATACCTAGTCACCGTACTTAATTAAATATCGTAATCTTAATGTGTTTTTAATAAATTGATTTCATAGGAATATAAGCGTTAATCTATAGGCGAGTAGTAATTCGGGAGAAGGCTATGAGAGTAATTATTTGATTAATTAGCAACCATGAGTGAATTGTATGAAAGGGAGATTTAACTAGAATATAATAGGATTGGTGAATCGATCACAACCCTGGAATATTCGTCTCTACTAAATACACAACAACTAATTTGTTGCTTGGTAATTTAGTTACTAGTTAGAATTATTGCTTAGAATAATCACACTTTTGAACTCTGAAATACTTGACTGAATAATAATTTTGGTGAAGCTAGTGGGTAGTTAATACAGTTCTCTGTGGGTTCGACACTCGACATATCATTTTATTACTTATACGATCACGTATACTTGCGTGTGCGTTTGGGAGCAACAATATGATATATATGTGTCATAGTGACATTTTTCTAACTCGATTTCAGCTATGAATTTTGACTCCTAACCAATCTGAATCACTTTCAATCTTCTTCAAATTTTGTATTGCCCTCGTCTAGGTATTTAAAATGAATTTCAACTACACCCGCTGAAAAGATTCTTTTTTCTGGATTTTTTAGATATTGTATACCAATGGTAAATTTTTATTAGTCAAGAATAGTAAATAGTATTCTATGACTTAGTGGCGTTAAATGTTTTTGTAAAGTTCCTGGAATAATTTCCATGTTTGCCTCATAACTACTGTACATGACAACGTGTCATTCTTTTTAATCTAATCGTACTTAAACAAATGACGGGTTTAGAGCAGGAAGAAAAAACTCATATAGCTGTTTGAATTTCCTAATATTCTTTGATAGCATCTTCCTTCTTCTAAAATAGACAGTTGAAAGCTTTCTCTATCCACAGTTATGTATGGTTTTTGCATGTTGTTGGAACAATATTTCTTGGGGAAGATATTTAATAGAACGAAAAAATGAATCAAAGAAGTATGAAATTTTTTAAGGCATGTAAATCCTTTTTGTTATCGGGTTATTGGCAAATATTCTCCCATGATACAAAAAAACTCGTGGATAATTCTGCAACTAACAACATTGAAGAATTCTGTAAAGATGATATTCTACATATCACAAAATCTTACTAATGTTCCTATTTCATAAATTCATTTACATCTTTCTATCAACCATCTTATCAAGAAATATTTTTCTTAGGGGTGTACATAGGTCGGGTTGGTTCGGATTTTTCAATTACCAAACCAAATTAATGGTGTCGGGTTTTAAATTCTATAAATCAAACCAAACCAATAAAGTCGGGTTTTCAATCTCGATTTTTCTCGGATTTTTTGGTTTTTTTTCGGGTTTCCCCCCGGTAAAGTCTTTATAGCACAAAATATGTAACTTGTGCTCCAAATATTTTTTTAATCCTAGTAAGATACAACTTCATATTTTTCAAGAAAATAACACAATAATATAAGATAAGTCATAGCATTATACTAAAATATTCAATAATAAAGATAATAAAATTACATAAAGCAAATATTATTAATTAATAAGCCATAATAAAAATTAACATAATCTAAAAATATTATAGAGGCAATGCTAAAATAAGTTTAGCTAATAAATAATATTAATTATATAGCTAAGCACTAAAGAAAAAGATAAACTAAGTTATGCATTTTCATTATAAACCAATGCAAAACTAAAAAATAGATATCCAATATTATCGTTCCTAGTGTTGAATTAAATGTTTTTTGGTAGCATTAGTATTGATTAGAACTTTGTTTGAGTTACTATATTTATGAGCTATAAAATTTATTTATCATTCAAAATGTTAAGTCCAAACTTGAAATAATGCGTTAAAAGATAAAACTGTGAAAAAATTTAAGAAATATTTATAAATTATTCTACAATAAATACTTATATGTATAAAATATTTTTAAAAATACGGGTTGGTTAACAGGTTGGTTTGGTTTGACTTTTTTTTTAGTTAAAACCAAACCAAATCAAGTATGGTCGGGTTTTATTTTTAATACCAAACCAAATCAAATTACCATAATTGATTTTTTTTTCCGATTTGACTTAGATTATCGATTTGGTTCGATTTATCGGTTGTCCTTGAACACTCCTAAAAATTTTCCTAAATTGGTGGCAGAGATATTTGAGGCCATTTGATGGGAAGGATGGGAGAACTACCGGACAAAAGAGGGCTCCTGATAGTTAAAAGGCTTTGATACCACATTATATGACTTGCAGTAGAATGAAAGGAGAGTTAAATTTTATTAATTAAACCTGAGCATATATAGAGTTTATACAACATTCACATCAAAGGAGATAAAATAAGAAAAAGATAAGAATTATCTGAATAGAACCTAAATACAAAGAGAAAGTTGCATCAAAGTTCTAAAGACTAGGTACTAAACAATCTGAAATTTCAAAAATTGTAATAAAATAATTGATTAAGATAATTATCCATTAGTAAGAGCTTAGTGGAGCAGATCCAAATTTAAGATTGGTACCGACAAGTAGAAGGGCTCGGCTGTACTCGGGGCATTTTCGTTCAAGCCCTTTTTTTCTTTCTTTGAACACTTTTTGGCTTTCGTATTTGAATATGCTGATAAGTGTTGTTGGAAAGGTACCTCAAAATATATTCGTCAAAGCAACAAAGATGAACCCCTTTTGGAAGTATAACAAGAAAATATTTAAATTTATATGTACTGACAGCGTAAATTTTTTTATACACTATCGGGTCATTTAAAATATATCTACAATAATTTTTCATAAAAAATAAAATTTATAATCTTGAAAATATGATAAGATATCTGCTATGCTACGACTTGTAAAGATAACCTGATAGTTCTGTATACTATAGACACATAAAAATTGAACTTAAACTAATTAATTGGCTTGCTAAGCATCCAATCATTGTTTCTTGAAATTAAATATTTTCCGGACCTCTCCTAAAATAATCTTTGAATAGGATAATGATATTAAGGAAGAAACACTACCACATGTCTTCCTAAAGTCTCCGGCGGCCAAATTTATTTGGAAATACTTTGGTGTTCCTACAAGGATTAATATAGAAGGCAAGCAACTTGTGCAAGTTATTAATGAATGATGGAGAAGGCTAATGAATGCAAGCTTGAAGCCAGTGTATCATGCCATGCCTTGTTTGATTGTATGGCATTTATGGAAGAGAAGGAACTCAGGCATGCATAGGAAGAGTGTGTCCATCAATAGGTTGATATTTCTAATCTCGACAGATATACATAGGCTGTTAAAGGTGAGAAGGCCAAGCTTCGCATAAGTCACAACAAATTGGCCAGATTTGCATGAAAAACTAAGGCATCATGTCTCTAAATTGAAGTATACAAAAGTGTTGTGGCAGCTGCCTCCTGTGGGGTGGATTAAATGTAACACATATGGTGCACGGAGAAGGGACAGTGGGAGGGGGCGTCATATGCCTTTTGTATTAGAGATGGAGTTGGAGATCTTATATTTGCACAGGCAGATGAGCTTGAATATGCTACCACTAATATAGCTGAAGCTCAGGAAATACTGAAGGCAATAAGGTACGTAGTCCAAGAACAATTTCCTCCCTGCGTGATTGAAACAGATTCTTTATTAATAAAAAATATTCTGGAAGAGATCTGGGAACAACCTTGGAACATTGTTAATCGGGCGGAGGAGATTAAAACTCTAATGGCTAGAGGGGTGTTTCAAGTTGTACATGTACTGAGAGAGGGTAATAAACTGGCAGATTACCTAGCTAATTTAACTATAGAACATCATGCAATGGTACATGTGAATTCATTTGTGAAAATAGACATTCAAGGAAGGAAGATATTAAACAATGATAAATTACAGATACCCTACATAAGGGTAAGGACAACCAAGGCAAAGTCTTCGATGATGAGTAAACGTGATGATATGAAGATGATGTAGAATCTGACTGTAATAAGGTGGAGGATGAAGTGTTGAGAAGGAGGATATGAGGAGATCATAGGATTAAGAGTACACGTTCTACTTCCAACTTAAATCCATATGGAGGAGAGTAGGAAGACTGTATCTACTAACGTTGTTTCTTGTTTTGCAGGTACAGTAAATAGGTAGCTGGATTCTATGTTGTGGCCAAGTTTGTCTAGGTGGTATTAGTATCTTCGATTCTCATTCCCAGTAGGTGCAATCACAGTATGGACTAGATCAAAAATTAAACAAGCAAGAAGTGGAATAAGCCTCACACAAGTCGGCCAAACTGGAATAGTTGCATTGTGTACCCGTTTGGTTAGGATGGGGAACACTACACTAAAAGGCATAATTTCCTTAGCTTTCTCTGCTTCCTAGAGGCTCCACGAACATGTAATGGCAAGGTACATGAAAGCATATTGACCACTGGAACACGCAAGAGACTCTCACTAACCAGAAGTGTCAACTTAGGACATTGGATTTGGCTCAGTTTGCAGGATGTTTGAGTATTGCTTGGAAGATCTCCCAGGTATTTTCTGCATGCCCTATACTTGAGGAAGGAAGACTCGAGTGGATTCTACTCATAACTATCACGTACAATCATGAATTGATAAAACAAAGTAACAAGAACAATAGGGTGGCAAGGAGCTGGACAATGTTCTTAAGCATATTTGCGTATGGACTAGCGATCGTTTTGACATTGCATACTTTGAATTTCAGTTCCAGGTGCTAACTGAAGCATCTAGCTTGCTTGGATTTGCAATGCTCAACTTCAATATTACTAATGTTGTATTCCAACATATTATGCATCCCGTGGACGATCGTTAATCATGAAATCAATTGGCTAAGCTTGGTTTTTCATATGCAAATTTCTATAGCTCATTATGGTACTATTAAAGTTGAGAGTAATGCTCAGCTTTGGTAATAGGATATATGTAAATTCATGTTTTATTTTTATTCATCTTGTGAGACCTCCTGACAATTTTATATTTTTTATTATTAATAAAAACCACTACTAAGCACACAGATTAGTGGTTAAAATAAATAAATAAATAAATATTTTATTAAGGTAGCGCCGGATGCATTAGGTTTTAAACTTTGTTGTCTATCTATGTTTTTAAAGTTCAGATGCCCATATAGTAACTACCCTCATAAGATAACTTGCCACGTTCTCCTAATAAGGCTTTTTGGTTGTATTTCTCACTTTAATACTTCAATTATGTTATGAATATATTATATTATGGATGTTAATTTAGTACTCTGTTATAAATAAGCTTCCTGAAGAAGCTTATCCATACTGAACTCCGCCGTAAATATGTTTATCTATTTAGTTCTCTATTGAAAATAAGCCTACTGAAGAAGCTTATCCTTTTGGTACTCCGTTGTAGATAAATATTACCCTGGGTAGAAGATTATCTATATCTGGTACAATGAGCTTATCCTTTCGGTACTCCGTGATGGATAAATATTACCTCTGATAGAAGATTATCTATATCTGGTATAATAGCAGCTTATAAGCAGCTTACACAGTAACTTGCAGTAGCAGCTTACACAGCAACTTCCTTTCTTCTCTAAATAGAGGAGATTTCAGTTCATTATGTACATAACTTTGAAGTTGAATAATATATCAGTTTCTCTCTATACTTGTCTTTACTTTACAATCTTTATTTTATAACACATTATCAGTACGAGATTCTACCATCTCGAGTAAATACTTTGAAAGTATCAGAGGTACGAACTTTCTTTTTCCAAATAATGTCAAATCTTTCTAAACTTAAATTTGTAGCCTTGGATATATCGGAAAAAATCTACATGTCTTGGGTGCTTGATGCTAAAATACATCTTGATGCAATGGGTCTGGGAGACACCATCTATAACAAAAATAAAGCATCAAACCAAGACTGTGCCAAAGCAATGATATTCCTATGCCATCACCTTGATGAAGGTTTGAAAATGGAATATCTCACTGTTAAAGATCCATTCATACTGTGGAATAATTTGAAAGATAGATATGACCACATGAAGATGGCCGTTTCATCCACATGCACGTTATGATTGGACTTATCTAAGGATACAAGATTTTAAATCTGTAAGTGAGTATAATTCTGCTATATTCAGAATTATTTCCCAATTAAAATTATGTGGTGATAATATTATTGATCATGATATGTTAGAAAAAACTTTCACTACTTTTCATGCCTCGAATATGCTCCTACAGCAGCAATATCGAGAGATGGAATTCAAAAGATATTCTGAACTTATCTCAAATCTTCTTATAGTCGATCAACATAATGGGCTATTAATGAAAAAATATGAAAGATGACCTACTGGTTCTTATCCATTCCCTGAAGTGATTGAGACGAACTTCCACCAAGCTAAGCGTGGAAGAGGCCGTGGCCCCAGTCGTGGTTATGGCCATGGTCGGGAAAGAAACTCTAATCATGGTAATAATAATGCATCAAAGAACCCTCCTCACCACCAGCAGTGGAAAAGGAAGGAACAAAAGCATGAAGCGGTGCAAGCAGTAAAGCCAGAAAATACATGCTATAGATGTGGAGAAAAAAGGACACTGGTCACGTACTTGCCGTACGCCAAAGCACCTGGTTGAGCTTTATCAAGCCTCCCTAAAGAAGACAGAGAAAAATGCTGAAGCAAATTTTATTTCTGAAGATAATTTAGACTTCATTCATTTGGATATAGCTGATTACTTTGCACTCCCAAAAGGAGAAACAAGTCATGTGATCGGTGATGAATCTGTAGAAATATAAGTATTTTAATTTTTGTTGATTGTAGTAGATAGTATGGTTATGTAATTATTTTACATAAATAAAAGTTGTACTTTGATAATAATGTTTACTATTATATTTATTTTGTTTATGTCATTTTGAAGAATATGGATAATCCTCAAATTATGTTTGGATCAAAGACCAATCATGAAGATATTTGTGTAATTGATAGTGGAACAACTCATGCCATATTCAAAGATCAGAAATACTTTTCTTATTTGCATAAGGAAAAAGCAAATGTTTCAACAATTTCTGGTAATATAAGTTTGATTGAAGGCTCCGGAAGAGCCACTATATTTATATCTAAGGGAACAAAACTTATTATAGACAATGCATTATTCTCCTCCAAGTCCCGAAGAAACTTGTTGAGTTTTATAAATATCCGCCGAAATAGGTATCATGTTGAGACGATAGATGAAATGAATGTGGAATATCTTTGTATTACAAAGAATGTATCTCGCCAGAAGTGCATTGTAGAAAAGTTACCAACTTTATCTTCTGACTTATACTATTCAAAGATTAGTACAGTTGAAGCACACTCTATCGTAAACCAGAAGTTTACTGATTCAAATATTTTTGTGCTTTGGCATGGCCGTTTGGGACATCCTGGATCAATAATGATGAGACGAATCACTGAAAATTAAAGTGGGCATCCATTAAAGAACCTGAAGATTCTTACAAATGATGAATTTTGTTGTGATGCTTGTTATCAAGGCAAAATGATCACTAGACCATCACCAATGAAGGTTGGCATTGAATCCCCTGCCTTTTTAGAATGTATACATGGGGATATATGTGGACCTATTCACCCACCAAGTGGGGTGTTTAGATAGTTTATGGTCCTAATAGATGCATCTTCAAGATGGTCTCATGTGTGCCTACTATCATCTCGTAACCTGGCATTTGCAAAGCTATTAGCCCAAATAATTCGATTAAGGGCACAATTCCCAGATTATCCTATAAAGGCTATTCGCCTTGATAATGCTGAAGAATTCTCATCTCAAGCTTTTTCTATTAGTTGGGATAAAAGTTGAACTTCTTGTAGCTTATGTTCATACTCAGAATGGCCTTGCAGAGTCATTTATTAAACGTATGAAATTGATAGCAAGACCACTACTTATGAAAATAAAATTTCCCCTATTGTTTGGGGTCATGCTATCTTGCATGCAATATCACTTATCCGTCTCAGACCGACACATTATAATAAATATTCTCCGTCACAATTAGTTTTTGGTCATGAACCAAATATTGCCCATCTACGAATTTTCGGATGTGCTGTATATGTGCCAGTAGCACCACCACAGCGCAGTAAGATGGGCTCACATAGAACGCTAGGAATATATGTCGGGTTTGAATCACCATCTATTATTCGCTATCTTGAACCATTGACAGGAGATTTATTTACTTCTCGATTTGCAGATTGTTGGTTTGATGAAACGAATTTCCCACAATTAGAGGGAGAGAAAAAAGAAATCAAAAGAGAAATTATGTGAAAAGTTTCATCATTATCTCATTTTGATCCACGTACCCCTATATGTAATCAGGAGGTCCAGAAGATCATCCATTTACAAAATATAGCAAATCAAATGGCATACGCATTTACTGATTTGAAAAGAATAACTAAATCACATATCCCTATAGAGAATGTGCCTATTCGAATTGATGTCCCAACAGGACCATCTATTAGCATGAGAGCTAGTGAACCTAAAGCACGCCTAAAGCGTGGTAGGCCTTTGGGTTCTAAGGATCGAAATCCTTGAACAAGAAAATCAACAAATGATCAAAACGATACTATGAAGGGATCTCCTGAAGGGACCCAAGATCTGATTAGTTATGAGATTCCTGAAGAAATCAATGAACCCGATACTCAAATGAGTGAGGAACTTTTAATAAGTTCTACTGGTGATGGGATTAATTTAAATCAATTTGAAATAGTGGTGGATAATATTTGATAGTGAGGATCTTGAACCCCGATCTGTCGAAGAATGTCAACAAAGATCTGATTGGCCAAAATGGAAAGAGGCAATTCAATTAGAATTGAACGCACTTGCTAAAAGAGAGGTCTTTGGACCAGTAATCTAAACACCTGATGGTATAAAATCAGTTGGTCATAAATGGGTTTTTGTGCGAAAAAAGAATGATAAAAATAAAATTGAAAGATACAAAGCTCGCCTTGTCGCACAAGAATTCTCACAATGACCTGGAGTCAATTTTGATGAAACATATTCACCTGTTATGGATGCGATAACATTTCGATATCTCATCAGTTTAACACTACATGAAAAGCTTGAAATATATCTAATGGATGTAGTTACAACTTATCTGTACGGTTCATTTGATAATGAAATTTATATGAAAATACCTGAAGGATTTAAAATGCCTGAAGCAAATTCAAAATCTCAAAAAATATATTCAATCAGATTACAAAGATCTTTGTACGGTTTAAAGCAATCTGGGTGCATGTGGTATAATCGCCTTAGTGAATATTTGCTAAAAGAGGGTTACATAAATGATATTATTTGTCCATGTATTTTTATAAAGAAAATGGTATAAGAATATTTTATACTTGATGTTTATGTTGATGACATAAACCTTGTTGGAACTCCAGAAGAGCTCCAAAAGGCAACTGAATATCTTAAGAAAGAAGTTGAGATGAAAGATCTTGGAAAGACAAAACTTTGTCTTGGTCTGCAAATTGAACATTTAGCAGACGAGATCTTTATCCATCAATCTGCCTATATAGAAAGGGTCTTAAAATGCTTTTACATGGACAAAGCGTACCCATTGAGTACACCAATGGTTGTTCGATCACTTGAAGTGAATAAGGATCTGTTCCGAGCTCCAGAAGAGGATGAGGAACTCCTTGGTCCCGAAATACCTTATCTTAGTGAAATTGGTGCACTTATGTATCTTTCTAATGCTACAAGGCATGACATAGCATTTTTTCTTAATTTACTAGCAAGATATAGCTCTTCTCCTACATAGAGACATTGGAACGGGATTAATCATATATTGCTATAATTAAAGGGAACTCTTGATATGAGTTTATTTTATTCTAACAAAGGTAGTACAGATCTTGTTGGTTATGTAGATGCAAGTTATTTATTTGATCCACATAAAGCTCGATCTCAAACCAGGTACGTGTTTACATATGGAGGTGTTGTCATATCATGGCGCTCCACAAAGCAATCTATTATTTCTACTTCTTCAAATCATGCCGAGATAATAGCTATTCATGAAGCAAGTGGGGAATGTGTATGGTTGAGATCAATGATTCATTTTATTCAAGGAAAATATGGTTTGGAATGTGATAAAAGATCCACAATTTTATACGAAGACAATGTTTCATGCATAAAGGGAGGATTTAAAAAAGGAGATAGAACGAAGCACATTTCACCAAAATTATTCTACAGACATGATCTTCTGAAAAATGGTGACATTGATGTATAACAAATCCGTTCAAGTGATAATCCGACAGATTTATTCACTAAATCTTTGCCAACTTCAACTTTTGAAAAGATGGTATACAAGATTGGAATGCGGAGACTCAAATATTTGAAACAAGGTTTTTATCGGGGGGAGTAAAATACGCGCTATACTTTTTTTCCCTTACTAAGGTTTTTCCCACAAGGTTTTCATTGTAAGGTTTTTAATGAGACAACTAGTTATGCGTATTACTAAATATGTGTACTCTTTTTCTTTCACTAGGAATTTTTCCCATGGGTTTTTTCCTAGTAAGGTTTTAATGAGGCATATTATCTTTTAATGAACATCCAAGGGGGAGTGTTATGAATATATTATATTACGGCAGTTGATTTTGTACTCCGTTATAAATAAGCTTCCTGGAGAAGCTTATCCATATGGGAATCCGCTGTAAATATGTTTATCTATTTAGTATTCTATTTGAAATAAGCCTCCTGAATAAGCTTATCCTTTTGGTACTCCGTTATGGATAAATATTACCTCCGGTAGAAGATTATCTATATCTGATACAATGAGCTTATCCTTTCGGTACTGCGTTATGGATAAATATTACCCCTGGTAGAAGATTATCTATATCTAGTATAATAGCAGCTTACACAACAGCTTGTAGTAGCAGCTTACACAGCAGTTTGCAGTAGCAGCTTGCAGTAGCAACTTACAAGCAGCTTACACAACAGCTTCCTTTCTTTTATAAATAAAGGAGATTTCAGTTCATTATGTACATAAGTTTGAAGTTGAATAATATATCGGTTTCTCTCTATTCTTATCTTTACTTACAGTCTTTATTTTATAACAAATTCTCCATTCTCAACTTTATAGATTTATCTATATTAAGAATTTGTATTTAACCAGTTACAAGTCATTTTTTTATTTTGGGGTTGTTGACTGCTACTAAGAACCTAACAAAAGTTTTTGGTTTGAAACCACTTGTCTAGGTCAGGCAATGATTACGGTTGAAGCAGATCCAATATCAAGACGCCTAGAACTCTCTTGAAGCAAGCGGGCTTCGCTGGTAGTAGCCTCTTGAATTAGTCGACTAGATTCTTTCTTGCAAACCTTACTAATCCTAGACTCCTTTCTTCAAAGAAGTCATGGAATTCATGATCGGACACTCCTTTTTTGCTTTCAGCAAGTAGGCGATGCGAATCTTACAGGCATGAGTGCTCAGGTACGCTGTTAGTCTAAATTCCTAGCAGTCTTTTTCAATTATATTTGTTTTAACAAAAAAAGAATAAAGAAAGTCCCGACAAGCGGAACGGCCGTCCAACTCCATAGAAAGGCAAGCTTGAATTTACTTGCCCGTTCACCAAAGAAGGATGAAGCTTTGCTCTCTTGTCAATGAGCCAATAAGAAAGTGTTTACCGAAAAAATCGGATAACGTCAGATTTTGTGTATGGTTCTAAGGATATGCGATACAATTCGATATAAATCGTATAGAGAAATAGAGATACGTATATTCTTGACTATGAGAATACAAATAGTGGGCAATAAGAATGAATGAGATAAAGTAAAGCAAATACAAAGGGATATCTTTCAATCTGAGAAGTGATTTTTTTGTCTCTGCCATTTAGCTTACAAGGATTCCCCCTTTTATAGAAGAGGGTCATTACAAAAAATAATAAAATAAAATATATAGTGGAAGGCCCATGATGACTTGTCTCTTCCTTGATTCCCGCCAAGATTCTCTCTCTTGGTGCGGTCGCAATGGCTCTTATCTGTGAGCTCGATACTGGCTCGAGCTCGTTACTGGGTCGGGCCTTTTGGTCTCGACTCGAGTCCAACCTTCGAGATGGGCGTCGCGTATTTTCGATCTCGAAGCAGTACCTTGCGGATTGATTCGGCCACGGGCTCGATAGGGTTATCGAGCCGACTCCTCGATTGACCTTCGAGCTCGAGGCTCGTTAGTACCGACTTCGAAGCTCACTCCCAAAAATCTCATTCTGACTTTTTAACACTCGAACTCAATCGAACGTAGGAAGGCCGAAATCTATTTCGACCCTATACAGATAGTCCCCTCATTTCTAACGAAGGACGCAGTGAGAATCGATGTGATTTTTGGTGGTACGATCGGGTCATAAGCCTACGTTTTCACAGGGATCGATTATGACGTATGTGATAGCTGTCCTATCGATTCAGCCTTTCAAGGTATTTAATGCTTGTCAGATGGCGGTCGGCCACCTGTGATATTGAACCGTCACGATGCGAGCCTATAAATAGCTCTTCCATCTATCATTTACCTCTTTCATGCATTCACTCCCCCAAATTTTCTCATCTTTTCTTCTTTTCTTGTTGCTACCAGAGTTTTGGTGTCGTCAATTTTTCACTTTCCTTTGTCTTTCTTCCTCCCATATCAATGGCCAAGACTTCAAAAACTGTGCCTCAGAAGGAGAAAGCTTCTTCTTCACGGCCGTCCGGCGATAAGGCGCCGGTGGAGCCGTCTACCTATGACTATATTCCCGGCCCGTGTACTCTAAAGATTGATTTTAAGGTTGAGAATCCTTCATCCGTCCTGGGTCGATGCGATCACGTGTCGATGTATATGTGCTCTATAACGGAGGGTCATCACGAGGCCGTTAGAAAAGACTGTAACTGGGGTTCCGAGGTTGTGTTGCAAATTTCATCCCCCGAAGAGAGTGTCGTCACCCATGTGGAGAGGTTTTTAAGTGTTTACACTTATCCCTTCACATTGGGTCCGGTCGACCTGGTGATCATCGATTTTTGCAAGAGATATCAGGTCACCCTTGGTCAGATTCATCCCTCTGTGTGACGTATAGTAATCCCACTTCGCTTCTTCTCCACCAAAGCCGGGGGGCTAGATTTTATCCTGAATCACCTCATACGGTTGTATTGGCCTCAAATCTTTTGAGGATTAATCAGACTTCATCGTCGGGCATCGAAGGCTTTGATGTCGAGCATTGACGAAGACAAGGGTCGGGGTTGGATGGGGCGTTACATTCGGGTGAGGACCCGTGACCTTATTCCAGAAGAGAAGATGCCGTTCCCCAAGGAATGGAATTTCGATCATAAGTTGTTCTCATAATTTTTTTTTTTTTTTATGTTTCTTCCCGATATACAGCTGCCCCTTGGATGCCACAAGCGGTGCCCGACCTCGAGGATTAGGTTCGGAAGTTAGCCTTGACTTCCTCTAATGCCAAACGAGCTTGGTGTGATTTGGCTAAAGGCAGATGGGAAGCCAAGAACCATGGTAAGGTTTTACTTCTCATTTCCTTCGAAGCGCTCTTTGTGCTCCATTCGTTACCGATTTCCTTTCATGCAGGCGTAACCAAGGATGCCGTTTTGAGGCCTTCGAGCGGTGAAGAAGGAACCAAGTCCCCGGTCCCGAAATTGGGGAAAGACAAGAAGCACAAAGCTGCCTCTCGATCAGAGGGCCCCAAGCCCGAAACTCGAAGGGTGAGGAGGAAGGAAATTGCCCTTTCGATTGACTCGGTCCAACGACTAAGAGAAGAAGAAGAAGACGAAGAAGAAGAAGAAGAAGAAGAAGAAGAAGAAGAAGAAGAAGAAGAAGAAGAAGAAGAAGAAGAAGAAGAAGAAGAAGAAGAAGAAGAAGAAGAAGAAGAAGAAGAAGAAGAAGAAGAAGAAGAAGAAGAAGAAGAAGAAGAAGAAGAGGAAGAAGGAGGTGCCTTGGCCTTGGTGTCCCGATCTGCCAGAGCTATCGAGGTCACTGAAGCTCCTGAATCGATGGCAACTGTACCGGTCGGGTTGACTCCGGGATCCCGAGTCTTGATCAGAATGCCCCGAATGATTCACTTGGGACTATGACAGTGGGTTATTCGCCTTCTCTTCCCACCTTTTCTGAGGAGGCATTAAAGGAAGCTCGAGAATTGAAGACCCCCGATATGGGTGGAGGCTCTAGTGCAGGGGATCCCTTTCGAGATTGCTTTACCGGAGTCGGTGATGCTTCCAATATCGGGGATGCTTCTCTTCTACTGGAAGAGGCCCAACGTTTCATTACTCGGGTATTGATTTTACTATACTTGGTTTCTTTGTTCTTTTCCGAATTTGACTCGTGTTCTTTCCCTACTGTGTAGGCCATTAGTAGATTTTGGGTCGACCTTAGCCAGTGTGAGGTTGAGCTTCAGAAGGTCTCGGGGGAGATAGACGCCTTGCGGCTTCTTTGCAGCCAAAAGGACAAGGCTATAAAGGACCTCCAAGGTGATTTGGCTAAGGCTCATGAAGAAGAGGCCGAACTTGACAAGCAGGTGAGCCTCGTTCTGTTAAAGTATGGGTTTGACTCGACTGTGGAAGTTAACCCTTCTTTGTCTCAGCTGCAGCAAAAGGTTGAAATGATTGGGTCACTTTGGGAAGAAGTCGATCAAATCAAAGCCGAATGTAATTGGTGGAAGGAGACTATCGATCGCCTTGCTGCGGAAAAAGAGACCATTTTGACCAACTTATTATCAGCCGATGTCCAGCTTTGAAACGTTAAGAAAAAGAGTTCGGCTCAAGCTAAGAGGATCGAGGAGCTTGAAGCCCAGCTTGCCGAGCCCAAGGCTGAGGTTGAGTCATTGAAAATCTTGGCGGATACGTCCATTGTCGTGTATCGGGCTGATGCCGAGGCTGCTCAGATGGAGGCACGAGAGGCGGCGGATACTGCCGACACCTGAGCATACTGGATTGCCGAACTTTCTAAATGTAGGTCTCGGAGGGAGACTCTTGAGGAGATACATGTTCGGGGTTTCGACCTTACTGAAGAAATAAAAAAGGCTAAAGAGCTCGAAGCTGAAGCTGAAGCCTTGGCTTCTGATGCAGATGATGATGACGATGACGGTAGCAAGAGCGGATTCGAGGGTGATCAGGAAGATTAGTTCATAGTTATGTTTGTAATCATGTAGAAATTTTTGTATATAGACAACTTTGGCTGATTTGTGCAGACTTTATGCGTGCCTTTACAAATTTTTTCACAAGGATCTTAACAATTCAATCAAATTTGGACTTTGTAGTCTCTATTATTGATTTGTTCGAAGTTACATAGCCCTTGGGCTTACTAGTTGAGTTAGTGATTTGATCTTGAAGAAATATAATCCGTAGGCGTAACAATTGAGTGAGTGCTTTGCTTGAACTCGAAGTGAAAGTAGCCCGTAGGCTTTAATCATCGAGTGAATGATTCGAACTCGAAGTAATGTAGCCCATGGGCGTGATGGTTGAGAGAGTGATTGCTCGAACTCGAAATAAAAGTAGCCCGTAGGCTTTATTCGTCGAGTGAATAATTCGAACTCGAGGTAATGTAGCCCGTGGGAGTGATGGTCGAGAGAGTGATTGCTCGAACTCGAAATAAAAGTAGCCCGTAGGCTTTAGTTGTCGAGTGAATGATTCGAACTCGAGGTAATATAGCCCGTGGGCGTGATGGTCGAGAGAGTGATTGCTCGAACTTGAAATAAAAGTAGCCCATAGGCTTTAGTCATCGAGTGAATGATTTGAACTCGATGTAATGTAGCACGTGGGCGTGATGGTCGAGTGATTGCTCGAACTCGAAATAAAAGTAGCCCGTAGGCTTTAGTCATCGAGTGAATGATTCAAACTTGAGGTAATGTAGCCCGTGGGCGTGATGGTCGAGTGAGTGATTGCTCGAACTCAAAATAAAAGTAGCACGTAGGCTTTAGTCGTTAAGTGAATGATTCAAACTCGAGGTAATGTAGACCGTGGGCATGATGGTCGAGAGAGTGATTGCTCGAACTCGAAATAAAAGTAGCTCGTAGGCTTTAGTCGTCGAGTGAATTATTTGAACTCGAGGTAAAAAGTAGCCCGTAGGCATAATTGGTCGAATTTAACTTGATTCTGTTTGCATAATGAATCTCAAAATAGAGGAATTTTCCTTGGATATAAGATGCCGATAAAGAAGAGAACTTTCTTCGCACGTTATTACACGTGTTCATGTTCCGCGCCTGGGTTCAGGCCAATCTACATGAGCATGGTTCGTTTCGACCGTTTGGCTCTTACAATTTTTCCTATTGGAACCCCGTTGTTGTGAAATAACTCTCTTGCATCTGAACTCGATTTGTTTAAGGGCCTAATGCCCCCTCAGTATTCGAGGTCAATTGTAAAGAGGCCTCGGATATTGTTGTAAGTGCAGCACGATCAATGGTTGCCTCATTAAAAACCTTGCCGAAAAACCCATTTGGGATAAAAACAGTATAAGGGAAAAAGAGTGCAACGCGTGCTTTCAAGCGAAAGATCCATCCTAGCCCTTGTTCGGACTTCTGCAGGGGTCAGTTTTGAAATATAAACGAATATGGAAAGGTCGTATCTTAGCAGTAGTACCGTTTTAGATGTGATACATTCCAGCTACTTGATAGCTGTTTGCCGTTTATAATGCCGAGCATGTACGATCCCTTTCCGATGTTCTCGAGCATCTGATATGGTCCTTCCCAATTCGGTCCTAGTTTTTCTTCGTTCGGATTTCGGGTATTGATGGTAACTTTTCTTAACACTAATTCCCTGGGCTTGAAATGGCGGAGCTTGGTTCTTCGATTATAATATCTTTTGATTCGCTGCTTTTGGGCGGCCAATTGGACAAGAGCAGCTTCTCGTCTTTCGTCCGATAGTTCGAGGCTGGTATTCATAGCCTCGTTATTTGATTCTTCCATCGTGAATCGAAATCTGGCACTGGGTTCACCAACTTCGACTGGTATCAATGCTTCAGACCCATATACTAAGGAGAATGGGGTCGCCTCCATACTGGATTTTGACGTCGTCCGATATGCCCAAAGGACTTCAGGCAGGATTTCTCTCTTTTCCTTTAGCGTCGTTCAACCTCTTCTATAAGTTTTGAATGACAGTTTTGTTCATTGATTCGGCCTGTCCATTCCTACTGGGGTGGTATGGCATCGATAGTATCCTTCTTATTTTGTGGTCTTCGAGGAATCTGGTTACTTTGCTGCCAACGAATTGTTTTCCATTGTCACACACTATTTCGGCGGGTATCCCAAATCGGCATATGATATGATCCCAAATAAAGTCTATAACTTATTTCTCTCTTATTTTCTCGAACGCCTGTGCTTCAACCCATTTAGAAAAATAGTCAGTCATAAATAAAATGAATTTGGCTTTACTTGGGGTCGATGGCAGAGGGCCGACGATATCCATTCCCCATTTTATGAACGGCCATGGGGATAGGACTGAGTGGAGTTGCTCTCCGGGATGATGGATCATTGGTGCAAACCTTTGACATTTGTCACATTTACGAACAAATTCCTTCGCATCTTTGCCCATATCGATCCAATAATACCCTGCTCTGACTATTTTTTCAACTAATGTATCGGCTTCGGAGTGATTCCCGTAAGTACTCTCGTGCACTTCCCGTAGGATGTAATCGATATCTCCCGGACCCAAGCATACTGCAAACGGTCCATGGAATGTTCTTCGGTACAGTGTTCCGTCCGTAGCCAACGTGAATCGAGCAGTTTTAGTCCGTAGGGTCCTAGAATCTTTAGGGTCCGATGGGAGTTTTTCGCTCTTTAAGTATTCAATATACTTGTTTCTCCAATCCCAGGTTAAGCTTGTAGAATTTATCTCGGCATGACCTTCTTCGATTACCGATCTCAAAATTTGAACAACATTCCCCGAGCCAAGCCATCTACCTCGACCGACGATCCCAAATTCACAAGCACATTGGCCTCATTATTCTGTTCTCGTGGAACATGCCGTAAAGTCCATTGTTTGAAATGGTGCAAAGTGACAAGCAGTTTATCTAAATACCTTTGCATTCTACCTTCTCAAATTTCGAAGGTTTTGTTTACTTGACTCACCACCGGCAAAGAGTCGCAGTTGGCTTCAATGACTTCTGCTCCCAAGTTTCTAGCTAGCTCGAGACTTGCAATCATGGCTTCATACTCGGCCTCGTTGTTTGTCAACCTGATAGTTTTAATAGATTGCCTAATAGTGTTACCCGTGGGTGGTTTCAAAACTATGCCTAGCCCGGACCCTTTCACGTTCGAAGCCCCGTCCGTAAAAAGGATCCATACCCCCGATGATGTACCTGATTTCAACAGGAGTTCTTTTTCGACTTCGGGTACGAGGGTTGGCGTGAAATCGGCCACAAAGTCTGCTAAAATTTGAGACTTGATGGCCGTACGGGGTTGATATTCGATATCGTACCCACTGAGTTCGACGGCCCATTTGGCCAGTCGGCCTGATAACTCGGGTTTGTGCAAAATATTACGAAGCGGGTAAGTGGTTAATATGCATATGGGATGACATTGAAAGTACGACCTTAACTTTTTAGAGGCGCTTATCAGTGCAAGTGCCAATTTTTCTAGGAGCGGATATCTAGTTTCCGCTTCTCCTAAGGTTCGACTCATATAATAAACTGGGAATTGCGTACCTTGTAACTGCTCCTTTAGTTCCATCAACTCAAATGGAGCCATACGGTATGGTAAGAACAGAAAGAGGCTGACTGCCTGGAGCCAATTCATGCAAAAGTCAATATCTCTGTCGGGTGTCATCCCTGACAAATTTGTAGGAAACACCTCTGGAAATTTGTACACAACTGGTACTAAATCCATGAAAGGAACCTCCGCACTAGAATCGAGAATATAAGCCAAATATGCTAGACACCCTTTCTCGGCCATATGCTGAACCTTTACATAAGAAATAACCATACTAGTAGAATGACCAGGAGCCCCCCTCCACTCTAATCGGGGAAACCCCGACATGGCTAATGTCATAGTGTTGGCGTGACAGTCCAAAACAGTGTGATAGAGTGACAGCCAATCCATGCCTAAGATAACTTCAAAGTCCACAGTATCAAGAAGTAGAATGTCTACCCTAGTCTTATAGCTCCCTATAGAAACCACACACGATCAATAAACACGATCTCCCACATGCGTGGACACATAAACAGGAGCACTCAAAGAATCACGAGGCATAATCAGATATGAAGCAAAATCGGGTGACACGTATGAAGAAGTAGAGCCTGGATCAAACGACGTCTAACTGGCTGGCCTCCACCTCTAACTGCCTAACCACCACCTCTAGGTTCTTGACCTCCTCTCTAACTGGCTGTGCGGGCGGTGGAGCAACCAGTGCAAAATAATGGCACGAGAACCCTACCGAGGTTTGCTGCTTATTAATCTAGGATAATACCTCCTTATGTGACTTGTACCTCCACACTCAAAGCACTCTCTCGGCTGTTGTGGCTGCTGAAGCTGAGACTGACCCTAACGACCCAGACAACCACTGTAGTAACTCTGTAGTAGTGGTGCACTGATAAGAGATGAAGGTGTATTGAATGCTGGCTTCTCAAGACGAGATGCATAAGAACCACGACTGCCCAAAGCACCATGAGATGCTTGGAGTTCCGACTGAATCGGCCTAGGAGGATGGACTCTACCAAAAACCTCTGCCTCCAGACGAGGCACCATTGAAACCACCAAAATAACGAGGCCTCTTCTCAGACACCGTCTCTCTATCCTGACTACGAATCATCTCGATCCATCTAGCAATCTCTACTGCCCGCAAGAGAGAAATATCATCCCTCGTCTCCTTGGCCATCTATAGCCTGATACCAAAAATAAGTCCATCAATAAATCTCCTCACCCTCTCCCTATCTATGGGAATCAAAATAGTTGTATGGTGGTCTAGATCGGCAAATCTGGTCTCGTACTGGGTAACAGTCATGCCACCCTACTGGAGGAACTCGAGCTGCCTGTGATACTCCTCTCAAAGTGAAAGGAATGAACTTTTCCAGAAATAGCTGCAAAAAATTGATTCCAAGTAAGTGGAGGTGAACCGGATGGTCTGCTCTACTCACAATCCTACCACCACCTCTTGGCAGAACCAGTCATCTGGAACACTACAAAGTCAACTCCATTGGACTCCACAATACCCATATTGCGCAACACCTCGTGACAACTGTCCAAATAGTCTTGTGGGCCTTCAGAAGGTTTACCACCAAAGTGAGTAAGAAAGAGGTTGCTGAACTTATCCAACCTCATTAATCCCTCAGAACACATCGCGGGCCTCTCTCCGGGCTGTGTAGTAGTAACGGGCTGAACTACCCCAACTACTAGAACAGCTGGAGTCTGATATATGGGAGCCATCTACACCGGAGTGTGAGTGGCGGGAGTCTGTGCTCTTCCCCTAGCCTATAAATCCCTCTGGGACTTAAGCGGGTCTGCATGGTGTGGTCTGAACTGGGATCTCCTCCTCATGATCAATATGAGGCTCCACAATGTGTGATGTTGCACGTGCTCTAGGCTGAGCTCTGTCTCTGCCTCGGCACCTACCCCTGGTAGTGGCTTCAATAAGGGGCTCCGGCTCCTGCCCGGCTGTAGATGCTATGCGAGCTCTCACCATAAGCGAGAGAACAAGAATAGAATGGTTCAAACTTCTGTAATGGAATAAAGTTGCACGATAGAGAAAGAGAGAAGTGAAATTTTCCTCAAGCCTTATAGCCTCTAGAAGATAAGTATAGACGTCTCCGTACCGATCCTCTAGACTCTACTAAGCTTGCTCATGACTCGTGAGACCTAGGAAACATAGTGCTCTGATACCAACTTGTCACTACCCGGAATCCCATCCTTGGGACCGTGATGGCGCCTATTATTTCACTTGGTAGGAAAACTAATGTTAGCTAAATTACTTAACCAATTTAAATAATTTAAATCAAAATATTAATAGTAATAAGCTGTAATAGTCTGAAATAGGTGGATAAAATACCAATTGACGAAATCTAAATATATCATGGAAATCTGGAATCACAAGTACATGGGCATCTAGAATACTACAAATATGATCTAAAATAAAGTACAACTATATGATACTAAATAAACAGTGAAACTGGATAAAGAATGGGATCCAGGGTTGCGGACGTCGTGCAGCTATACCTCAAATCTCCAAAAGCAGCTGAATCTGAGCAGTCTTGTTGTGCGCCGCTGGGACCAACATCGGTATATGCATAAGAAGTGCAAGTGTAGTATGAGTACAACCGACCCTATGTACTTTGTAAGTGTCGAGCCTAACCTCGACGAAATAGTGACAAGGCTATGGCAAGTCAGTCACAAATAACATGTGCGAAGTAATAATAACAGAAAAACATGAATAGAAACAAAAGTAGTAAAATCATATAAATAGACCCGAAGGTCAACTGCCGGAGAGCCCCAGAATAACAAAGTCTCAAGTATCATATCACATTACTGAGGATAACTCTACAATCTCAAACAATTACAACATATCAAATCCGTTGCAGCGCGCAACTCGATCACACCATATCATTGCCTGTTCATATCATAATCTGTTCTTATTCCTTCATATCATTTCAAAACTGTTCAATACTGTTGCTGCATGCAACCCGATCCCCAACAATTTCAAATCATTAACATAAACAACTCAACAACAATATTTACAAAAACTTAATACAGAGAAGGTGAAATGTACAGAACATTAAAGAACCAAAGAATAAACAGAGATATCCAATATCTCGGAATCTCAAATTTTACCAATTCATCAGTACAAAACAGCTAAGCGGCTCACATAAACGAAAAAACATAATATAGTGCATTGAGTAACATAAGGACAATAAAAGCAGGTAAAACATGTGACAATGAGAATGCACAATTAAGGCAAGTAGAAACAAGTAGCGAATAAACAGAAATCGTGTGAGAAATGAAACATTAAAGCAAGTGACAATTAAATAACAATTAACAAGTATACCATACATGTCAAGTAAGAACATGTAACATTTAAAGCATAAAACAAGAAATAACATGGAATTAATGAATACATGGAATTAATTAGCCCAATCCCCCATGCTAAATCCCATGACGGCGCATATACACTCGTCACCTCGCATATACGTTGTTTTCCTACATAATTCGCATACAAATAGTTCAACAAGTCCTAATTCCCTCAAGTAAATGTTAGACATAATATTTATCTCACTCCGCAAATAAAGCAATCAATCAACCATGGCCTTGCCTTTTGACAAGCCTCCAAACCAATTAAATTTAGCAAATTATCAATCAAACGACTCAAAATAAGCTTTAGAAACTACCCATTGATGAAAAAGGTTCAATTTTGATTATTTTATAAAAATTCAACCCCGGGCTCGCTCGGTCAAAATTCGAGATTCAGATCAAAACTCGATTACCCATTCACCCCCGAGTCCGGTTATGTGATTTGTTTCGAAATCCAACCTCAATTTGAGGTCTAAATCTCAATTTTGTAAAATCCCTAAATTCTTTCCAAATCCCTAATTTCTACCATGAAAATCCTAGATTTGATGTTGAAACCTCACGAAAAGTAATGTGGAATTGAATGAAAGTGGATTAGAGTTGCTTACCACAATTTTGGAAAGAAGCAATTCTTGAAAAATCGCCACTAGAGTGTTTAGGGTTGAGAAATGATGTAAAATGAGCTAAGTCCCGTTCTTTCCCTCTTTTACCCAGCTGCAGGTGTCGCAATTGTGATGTCTTTTTCATAATTGCGAACACTATAAATGTGACACCCAGGTCGCAAATGCGAACTGCGCATCAGAAGCAAAGAAGTCGCAAATGCGACATCTAGTACGCAAATGCGAACAACCCTCTTTGCAAATGATCCAAAAGGTTCGCAAATGCGAAACTGACTCGAGTCGCCTGTGATTGTAAATGCGACCACTATCTTCACAAAAGCGACCAACGTTAGTTCACAAAAGCGAACCCACTCCTCGCAAATGCAAGGTCACATCCCAGGCCCTGCTCGCAAATGCAAACTTTTGTTTAAAAAAGCGAGGCTCGGAAATGCAAGCCCGACCTCGCAATTGCGAGATCTGCATCATAAACCAAAAGTCAAACACTGCACTAGCAGTCCTCAAACTATCCAAACTCGTCAGTAGCACCTCCGAAACTCACTCGAGCACCTCGTGCTCCAAACCAAACATGCACACAAGTCTAACAACATCATATGAATTCTCTCGCGCAATCAAAATACCAAAATAATAGCTAAAACCACGAATCGGACATCAAAACGCATAAAATTCTAAAGAAAACTCTAGAAGCTCAAGAATCACAAACCAACTCCGAATTGCATGCAACCTACGGTCCTATCAAACCAACTCCGAATTGCATCAAATTTTGCATTCTAAAGAAAACTCTAGAAGCGTCTGAATCCTATCAAACCAACTCCGAATTGCATCAAATTTTGCAAACAAGTTTTAAGTAGCACAACGGACCTATACCAAATCTCAAAACCAAAATCTAAACCCGTTAACCATAAATTCAACCTACGGTCAAACCTAGGAATTTTCCAACATTCAAATTGCTAACTTTTGGCAAAATAAGTCAAATCAATCTAGGGAGCTCCGAATTCAATTTCGGGCATACGCCCAAGTCCAAAATCACAATAAGGACCTATTGAAATGGTCAAAATAGCGACCCTAAATCTTTACACAAAATGTTGACCTTAGTCAACTTTAGCCTCATTTTTAATAAAATATTTTCATTTTCTTCAAACTTTCACATAAAAGCTTTTCGAAAAGTGACACGAATCATGCATGCAAACCAAGAAATATCAAATGAAGCTATAGAAGGTCTCGAATTACTAAATTAAAGGCCGGAGCTCAAAACGACCTAACAGGCCGTCACAATTAGGCTATGAATCTATTTTTGATATTCAAATGTTTTGGGAGTTACTAGTGGAGACGATCAAGATTGGTTCGAATGTTGAGTTCGTTACCATGGAACTACATGTGCCGGTGTAGGAACACATTCCAAGGCTAAGCTGAGGTTTGTGGAATGAAGTCCCCCATTAAAGAGGGCAAATGATCATTACTTAAAGTAATGAGGTTAAGTTGACTCGTATGGCACTACAGGAAGCCGCCCAGACAAGTAGGGTCAAATACTTGTTGCTAGGTTAATCACGTAGTGGTTGTTTATTATGTTGGTATCGGTATAGTACTTCCGGTAAAAGATAAAGAAGCCTTTCTTGTGTTTAGGCTTAAGGAGCCGGAAATGATTTCGCTGACTTAATGAAATTGAAATGGTTTTGTATGATTTTGTTAAAAATGTTTAGTTGATATACATGTTCTAAGAATTTATATCATGGTTTATACTTCACTTGTCTTTTTATTTGAAATGATAAATAGCATGATTACTATAATTGTCTATCACTTTCTATCAAATATTGATTTCATAGTTTTTTTGTAAAATCTTGTCCCAGGAACTTGAGTTAGAGAGAGTTTATGACACTTATTGAGTATCGTGATGGTGTACTCAGCCCTCAGGGGTCCTTCTTTAGGGATCTTCTTACTGTACATATTTCAGGATGAGGGGTATGATAAGTGGCATGTAGGCATGGATATGATGAATCTCTTCTCAAAGTATATGGTGAGGCACCACTCCTATTTCGTGGTAGCTATCATGTTGTCTTTTGTATTTTATATTAGTTAGGTATTGGTTCAAATGTGAGTTCTATTCTTTGTATAGAGGAACCATAGTTAGTTATGATAAGTTGTAATAACAGGATGGTACACGACATATATAAAAGAGATATTTGTTGCATTTGATCCCATTATTATCATGAAAGGCGTCATGTGTGATTTTGAATTAGAAAAATATTTTATCATTTAACTTGAAAATGAATATTATTTTCAAAGAGCTTCCGAAATTAAATTGGCTTTCATGCATATGGTTTGGGTACATCATATGTTTTAGTTCGCTCGGGTCGGGTAATTTTCCAGGTGCTGGTCACGTGGTTTCGGTTTGTGACAAGGTGGAAGGGATGGAACTACTTCAGCAGCAGGTGGAAAGTGGCACCTTCACTCACCCGAACACTGATTCAAGCACACAACAATCAACTAATGCTGCTGGAGGTCCGAAAAGGAAAACTAATGAGCCTAGAAGAGAAGGTGCAAATAGTGGGTTTAAGACACCAAGGGCAGCTGGATATGGTATGTTATTTGGCTCAAGTGGCAATGTGATACAAAGGGTAAATATTTCCACTTAATCACACAGTCAACTAGATATGGTCTATTAGGTAATCCTTTACTCACAACTTGTTTATCTTTGTACAGTCTGGAACTACTGATATAGTGGTACACAATCCTTCTACATTCATAAGTTCTTCCTCTACCAACATGAAGGCGATCGATTGGCTTGGAGAGGAAAGGAAACTCGGGGCTGAAAACAAAAAAGGATAAGAATGAATTGAATAAAGAAAGAATATATAGAACCTTGAGCATTTTCTCCTCTTGACAATGCAATGGTTGAGAGTAAAAAAGGGGTATCCGCATAAAGGGATTGTTGGTATACTGGGTAGATGTTTATCTTTTCAACTTCAGCGAAAATGTTCAAACCCCATGGACTAAAGTGGAAGTGATGCAAAATAAAGAAGGCCAAGAATCCAAAAAATTCAAGAAGCCAATAATCCATTCAAGATTAGGATTTCTTTTTCTTAAAGATTAGGATTTCTTAATTCTTGTTTTAGTAGGATTATATATATAGTTCTAGTCATCAAACTATGATTGTTAGTTGGTAGTCCATTCGGACTAGAATTATTTTTTTATATTTTAGTTAGGATAGGTTTTTCTTAGCCTTATTCCTATTCTAGTTTAATTTGGATTAGTTTTCCTTAACCTTATCAATTTTACTCATTTTTAGGCCTATTTAAAAGGCTCAATATGCTAAAAATAAAGATTGGTGCTATCCTCCTTTGATCCTCGAACGAACTCCCAATTTACTCCATAAGCTTTTACTTGGTCTTCGACGCTCCATATTAGCTCAAAAACGCTCCCTAACCTCATTGTAGCCCGGAATTGCTCTTGCAAAGCATAAAGTACTCAGTCAGAGCAATTTACTACCATTTAACGCTCAAATATCAGTAAAGTACAGTGAATTAGAATGCAAATCATGGCCAAAATACTTAGTTATAGCCTACCCATCAACACCCCACACTTAAACCATTACTCGTCCTCGAGCAATCAAACCACATTTTACATAGGTGCAATCTCACTAAGCGACTTTCCTAACTCATCCCACCAAGAATATTTAAAATAGACTAAGCACAATAGTGTAACATCTTCACCTGAAGAATTTACTCACAAGTACCATGCATTATTCACAACTTACTTACTCTAACACAGAGGTCAAGAATTATCTTTCCTTCATGAATCAAGTGCCCTCCCACAACTCAAGAGAATAGTTCCACAATCAATAAAATTCAAGAACAATTAGGAACTCAAGATAGAAAGAATTCGCTCACTCTTAGAAACGACATTCACGTGCCACAAAAGATGCACCATAGGCTTGCCCGTAGTGTACTACTCTACTAATTGAGCTCATTCAGTCGAGGATCAAATAGGACTTTTAACGGGTTGTAATGTAGGCTGTGGCTGGGTAGGATACATTTAGATATAAGAGTGACTACATCTCCCTAAGCATTTGAATACATACACTTTAATAGTTGAAACCCCACAATTATGTCAAACCATAACTCAACTTTCACATAAATATACATTAACTCCCAACTATTTAAGCTCATTAGCATCAAAAGTCACCAATATTTTCACAACAACACAACTTTTCTTTTTAAATGTTTTTTCCATTCAAGTGACTCTTACGTTTTTCAGAACATTGCACCTGTCTCCTTATTTCACTAGTTCCACTCAAAAGCCAAACCAACCACTCACACTTCAACTTTTACAAAGTTCATAACCATTTTAAGTGCTCATGGGAGGTAATTGGTTCAAATAGATGGTCAATTCAAACAAAAAGGTAAGGCTTCTAATGTAGTTGCCAACAAAACAGGATTACAATATCAAAGGGGTTAACTAAGATACATAACAATTAGGTGGTAAAAGCATATCACTGACTCAACAAAGAAATGCCTATATCATTTCCTAGACCGAACAAAACTACTATTTCGCTTTGCAAATACATGGGGAAAGTTCTAGACATCAAATGCAATGCGTAGAATACAATAAACCTCACACGCACATGGCACATAACTCACTCAAGATTGGATCATCAAGACACTATAGTCAAAGCAGTTAAGCAAAGTTAAGAACATATAACTTAAGGCACTTATACAAGAGTCAAAAACTGAGCCTAAGCATCCATTGAAGCACTCACTATTCTCAAGGCATAATGAAGTCCAGAGACCTTGTTTTCATTTCAACCCATAGCACAAAGGTTCCTACTTCTAAAAACATTAAGCTAACAACACCCGGTTCAAACTAAATCCTTGGAAAAGAACCACGGCACAAAGAAAAACCAAAGGGGAATTATTACACTAACTACACAGGAAAATCTTTTTGCATTTTTCTTTCGATTTTAAACCCTCAAGAAACCCCTCGAATGATATCCATCGTCGAGAAAAGTCAGAAAGTTTAAGCTTTTATGATGGTTTTGTTTTTTTTCTCTACTACTCAAACAAACAAGAGAAACTAAAACTAATATACAGAACTACATACATACAACATATCCCCCACTCCACACTTTAAATGGTGGCATGTCCCCATGTCACCCAAAGAAAAATGTAAGGTAAAGAAAACTTCCCTGATAGAGTCAGTCCATGTCGGAGATAGTGACGGGGTCTAGATGGCAAGCCCGACCAAGTGCACGCAGCCATGCCATGACCTTCCTCTCAGACTTGGCATTTTGTGTAGCAAGGGAATCCACTTGAGCTCCCAAGTCTGTGACAGAAGTACGCATCCCCTCCATTTCCTACTCTAAGGCGCTCATTCTTGTGTCTCATCTGACAACTGAGGTTCTCTCAACAACCTGCTCATGCGGGGGTGAAGCAGCCACATCCACAGCTTGCACTTTATTACCCTCTTCTAGTGCATCAGACTCATTGATGTTTGCCTCAACAAGTCCAACAGGGTCCTTCCTAATTACTACTTTATCAGCCCAGAACTTTTGTTCCCTTTTTACTTTCCCATCCAAGTCCTTGTATTCCGGTACACGTGCCTCACGGCATAACCGAGTGATTAAGGATGGAAAGAAGAACCCATACCTTTGCACAAGACAGTGAATAAACATCTCGCCGTGAATAACCTTAGCCACAACAAAATCATGGCCATTGATAAAACACCAGATCAGTGCAGCCCGAGGACCATTCACCTCAGTGGTATTTGAGGAAGGCAGCAGGCGGCTATTTATAATGTAGAGCCAATACTTCCCTTCAAAGGTAAGCGATACCGAATGAAACTTTCTCCCCAGGGTAACCCACACTACCTCCTTGTTGGGCACACAAAGAACAGTTGCCACATGGGTGGTTCTCGGCTATACGTGTCATAGTAGTCTTCTGCTTTAGGATTTTCCCCAAACACTGGCAAATGGTAGGCCCTTCGAATGGCCTCTGTGGATGCGTCTACACTCTTCTTTCGAACTGTGCAGACATGGTTAACATGTTCCGGGCAGTTCGCATAAAACTCTCGAACAACTATTAAGTTGGCTTCGTCAGGTTCTTCAAACAATATCCCCAGCCGTCGCCGGACCAATTCATGACACATATTGGGGCAATCATTTTGGAGGGACCCCATATCAATTCCCCTCTCCGGTATATGTTTCTTGGGTGCCTTTTTATAGAAGCGTTCTTGGGCGACACTGGATACGAACTTGTTATTATCAAACGGGCGAGCATTGGCAGAAACTCGCGGCTGGGATGAGCTAGCGTGACCACTGGAGGAGGCACCTGTGGTTCTTCATTTCTTGGATGGCATCATAATACTTGTAACAAACACCAATATCAGCTAAAAGCACGATGGGTGGAACAAGAGTGGTTACTCAGACTTCACCAGCACACTTGGTCACAAAATTACATTCTCAAACTCTTTGGGGCATTTAGACAAACACCTGATATGCACAGTCTTCCCGAACCCCCAAACAACAATGTTATAACCCCAATTCGCCGAAAGATACACCAATGTCTCACCTAACCCATCATGGTGAAATTCAACTATCACCCCAACACAAGAACAAGTATAACTAGAAAGAAAAAACTAACAAAAGTCGACTACAATTCAAGAAAAAGAAAAGAAAATAAACTAAATTAAGAGGGGGAAAAACATGTCACTTACCTGAGGGAAACTTGTGAGGATTTGGGTTGGGGAGAAGAGGAAGGAAAGCACTGTTAATGTTACGACCCAATTTCACCTATAGGTCATGATGGCGCCCAACACTACAGCTAGGCAAGCCAACTAATAAGTCAATCATACATTGGTTAAACTTTTATTCCAAGAAAATAATAAAATACTAACTTCTACCAATGTGTGTGCCAAGACCTGGTGTCACAAGTGCATGAGCATCTAGTAGATTATACAAAACTCCAAATATTGTCTGAAATGAAATAGACAGAATATAAATATAAGAAGAGACACTGGTAGTTGCAGAACGGCTCAGAAAGGCAGCTCACCACTATGCCTCGGGATGACGTGGGTATGTGATGATAGGTCCTCCACTAGTACCTGTCTCAGATCCTGCACAAAAAGTGCAGCAAGTGTAGTATGAGTACGTAAACAACGTGTACCCAGTAAGTATCAAGCCTAATCTCGAAGTGGTAGAGACGAGATGACCGACTTTGACACTCACTATGGGTCAATAATAATAACTGAAATAAAACTAGGATATTTAAATCAGCATGATTTACAGAATTTACAATAATTTATTTAATCAGCAGAAATAATCAAATTCCTTCAAATGTAACAATTCTCAATATATTAATTAAATTCCTTCTATGCAAACAAATTCCAATTTATCAATTAAATGCCATTTATAGGAGTAACAATTAATTCCTAAACAAGCAAGAATAATAATTCATTAAATTCCAAGGATTTTCCAATTTCTTAATTAGCTTCACAAGCTGAAATAAATTATTAAAGTATCGTGTAATTATTATTATTAAGCACGATTTCTGCCGAGGACGTACGGCCCGATCCAGAGTGTCGTGTACACTGCCGAGGGACGTGCGGCGCGATCCATAGATGCATCTATCCTGCCGAGGCGTTCGGGCCGCTCCACAAGAAAGGAGGACATTTTCTTATGTGCCTCCGAAAGGAGAGTATGTTTATTATAAGATAAATTTGGGAGGAGAACAATTTCTTTTAACAATTAATTGATTTAAACAAAAATTAAGCATATGAGATTTCCATCCTTTAATATCTTTATCTAACAATTCACAATATATTCATATAGATATCAATTAATATAAATAAATCAAAAAATACAATTTACACAAGTAATGCATGCTTTGAGTCCTAAACTACCCGGACTTTAGCATTTAATAGTAGCTACGTATGGACTCTCGTCACCTCTCGTCATCTCGTGCATACGTAGCCCCCACAATTAGCAATAATTATTTAATTTTTAATCACCTATGAGGTAATTTTCCCCTCACAAGATTAGACAAGAGACTTACCTCGTCTTGCTCCAATTTAATCCATAATTTTTGCCTTTTCCACGATTATCCAACTCTGTCTGGCTCGAATCTAGACAAAATAATTCGATACAATCACTAAAAACTATAGGAAATAAATTATATAAGGAAATACTACATTTTTAATAAAAATCCCGAAATTAATTAAAATTTCGCCCACGGGGCCCACATCTCGGAATCCGGCGAAAGTTATGAAATCCGACAACCCATTCAATTACTAGTCCAACCATACCAGTTTCACTCAATTCCGACTCCGAATCGATACCGAAATCTCAAAATTTCATTTCTATGAGATTTCTAAACTTTTTCAAATCTCAAATCTCAAAACACTAATTAAATTGTGAAAAACAATGATACACTTGTATATGTAGACCAAATCCGAGTTAGAATCACTTACCCCAATATTTTTCCCTTGAAAATCTATCAAAAGTCGCCTCTGCTCAAGCTCAAGTTCGCCAAAAAATGGCAAATGGGACGAATGCCCTCTTTTTATAAAACTGCCCAGCAGCCTTCGGAACTGGTCCTCGAACTGGGCCTCGATCGCGGCTTCGATCACAGGCTCGAGCCTGGACCTCGATCAAGGCATCGAACATGTGCCTTCGATCAGGGCACATCGATCCTAGCCCTCGAGCCTTACCTTCGATCATGCCCTCGAGCCTTGCCTTCGATCGAGGCTTCGATACTGAGCCTCGTCCCTGGCTTTGACTCAGGGCTCGATTGTGGGCTCGATATCTGGCTCGATATCTGGGCTCGATCACAACCCAGAATGTCCAACAGAGGAGGAAAAATTACAGCAGCTTTTTAACTCAAATTTTTGATCCGTTAACCATCCGAAACTCACCTGAGGCCCTCGGGACCTCAACCAAATATACCAACAAGTCCTAAAACATCATACGAACTTAGTCGAACCTCTAAATCAAGTCAAACAACGCTAAAACCATGAATCATACCCCAATTCAAGCTTAATGAAACTAAGAGTTTTCAACTTCTACATTCGATGTCGGAACCTATCAAATCAACTCTGATTGAGCTCAAATTTTACACACAAGTCATAAATGACATAACGGAGCTATGAAAATTTTCGGAACTGAATTCTGACTCCGGTATCAAAAGTCAACTCATCGGTCAAACTTCCAAACTTAAATTCTTATTTTTAGTCATTTCAAGCCTAATTTAACTACGGACTTCCAAATAAAATTTCGAACACGCTCCTAAGTCCAAAATGTTGACCGAAGTCAAACTTAGCACTTTAAGGCCAACTTAAGGAACCAAGTGTTCCGGTTTCACCCTAAACACTTCCAAATCCCGAACCAACCATCCCCGCAAATCATAAATCATTACAAGCACCTACGGGAAGTTTTATTTTAGGGAACGGGGTTCTAAAAGTTAAAAATGACCGGTTGGGTCATTACATTCTCCATCTCTTAAACAAACGTTCGTCCTCGAACGGGTTTAGAATTGTACCTGGAGTGCTGAATAAGTGTGGATATCTGCTCCGCATGTCTTCCTCGGCCTCCCAAGTCGCTTCCCCGACAGGTTGGCCCCTCCACTGGACTTTTACTGCAGAAATCCTCTTGGATCTCAACTGGCGAACCTGTTTATCAACAATGACAATTGGCTCCTCTTTATAACCCAAGCTATTATCTAGCTGAACTGTGCTGAAGTCTAATACATGTGATATGTCGGCATGATACTTCCGGAGCATATATACATGGAAAACCGGATGAACTCCCGATAAGCTGGGAGGCAATGCAAGCTCATAAGCAACCTCCCCAACTCGTTTCAACACCTCAAATGGGCCTATAAACCTTGGGCTCAACTTTCCCTTCTTCCTGAATCTCAAAATTCCCTTCATCGGCGAAACCTTCAAGAGAACTTTTTCACCTACCATGAATGACATATCACGCGCTTTCTGATCCGCGTAACTCTTTTGTCTGGACTGTGCTGTACGAAGTCGCTCCTGAATCAACTTTACCTTTTCCAGGGCATCCCTTACCAAATCAGTACCATATAACATAGCCTCACCTGGCTCAAACCATCCGATAGGTGAACGACATCGCCGACCATATAAAGCCTCAAATGGAGCCATCTCGATGCTGGATTGGTAACTGTTATTATAAGCAAACTCGGCCAAAGGCAGGAAACGATCCCACTGACTTCCAAAGTCAATCACACATGCCCTGAGCATATCCTCCAAAATCTGAATTGTCTTCTCTGACTGTCCATCGGTCTGCGGATGAAAGGCTGTGCTGAGCTCTACACGGGTCCCCAACTCACTCTGTACTGCTCTCCAGAAATGTGAAGTAAACTGAGGGCCTCTATCTGATATGATGGAAATTGGCACACCGTGCAACCGAACTATCTCCTGAATATAAATCTGGGCCAACCTCTCTGAAGTATACGTAGTCACAACAGGAATAAAATGTGCCGACTTAGTCAACCTATCAACAATCACCCAAACTGCATCAAACTTTCTCAAGGTCTGCGGCAACCCAACTGCAAAATCCATAGTAATTCGTTCCCATTTCCACTCTGGTATGGTCATCTGCTGGAGTAGGCTACCTGGCCTCTGGTTTTCATATTTAACTTGCTGACAATTTAGACACCTAGATACATACTCAACTATGTCCTTTTTCATTCGTCGCCACCAATAATGTTGCCTCAAGTCATGATACATCTTAGTAGCACCTGGATAAATAGAATACCGAGAACTGTGTGCCTCTTCCAGGATCTTTTTCCTCAGTCCATCCACATTAGGAACACATAGACGATCCTGGAGTCGCAGAACACCATCCGCTCTAATAGTAACTTCCTTGGCATCACCTAGTAGTACCGTTTCACGAAGAACCACCAGGTGTGGGTCATCATACTGGCGAGCCTTGATCTGCTCAAATAGTGAAGATTGGGCCACAACACATGCAAGAACTCGGCTGGGCTCTGAAATATCCAGCCTTACAAGTTTGTTAGCCAAGGACTGAATATCCGAGGCTAATGGCCTTTCCTCTGCTGAAATGAAAGCCAAACTACCCATACTCTCCTCCTTTCTACTCAAGGCATCTGCAACCACATTTGCCTTGCCCGGATGATACAAGATAGTAATATCATAATCTTTTAGTAACTCCAGCCATCTGCGTTGTCTCAAATTTAGGTCCCTCTGCTTGAACAAATGCTGCAAACTGCGAAGATCAGTGTAAACTTCACAAGACACCCCATAAAGATAATGCCTCCAAATCTTAAGAGTGTGAACAATCGCAGCTAACTCCAAATCATGTACCGGATAATTCTTTTCGTGGGGCTTCAGCTGACGTGAAGCATATGCAATAACTTGCCCTTCCTGCATCAATACACAACCCAAGCCAACGCACGAAGCGTCGCAATACACTGTATACATCTCCGAACCGGAAGGCAACACTAACACTGGTGCTGTAGTCAATGATGTCTTGAGCTTTTGAACGCTCACCTCACAATCATCGCACCATCGGAAAGGAGCACCCTTCTGGGTTAATTTGGTCAAAGTTACTGCAATAGATAAAAAACCTTCCACGAACCGGCGATAATAACCTGCCAAACCCAGAAAACTCCTGATCTCCGTCACCGAAGTGGGACGATGCCAATTCTGAACTGCCTCAATCTTTTTGGGATCAACTTTAATACCTTCGCCCGACACAATATGTCCCAAAAATGCTACAGACTCTAGCAAAAACTCACATTTAGAGAACTTAGCATATAGCTTTTGTTTCACGCAATGTCTGAAGCACTAATCTCATATGCTGCTCATGTTCCTCCTTACTGCGCGAATAGATTAAGATGTCATCAATGAAGACAATGACAAACAAATCAATATATGGCATGAATACTCTGTTCATCAGATCCATAAACGTTACCGGGGCATTAGTTAAACCAAAAGACATTACCAGAAACTCATAATGACCATATCTAGTACGGAAAGCAGTCTTCGGAACATCCGAATCCCGAATCTCCAACTGATGGTACCCCGACCTCAAGTCAATCTTAGAGAATACCCTAGCACCCTGTAACTGGTCAAATAGATCATCAATACGCGGCAACGGGTACTTGTTCTTAATAGTGACTTTGTTCAATTGGCGATAATCAATACACATCCATATTGTTCCATCCTTCTTTTTCACAAATAATACTGGTGCACCCCAAGGCGATACACTCGGTCTGACAAACCCTTTGGCTAGTAACTCTTCAAGGTGTTCCTTCAATTCTTTCAATTCTTTCGGAGCCATGCGATACGGTGGGATAGATATAGGCTGGGTATCTGAAGCCAAGTCAATACAGAAATCAATATCACGATCAGGTGGCATACCTGGAAGATCTGACGAAAATACATCGGGGAACTCCCGAACTACAGGCACTAAATCAATAGCCGGAGTCTTTGCAGTAGTATCCCGAACATAGGCTAGATAAGCCAAAAAACCCTTCTCAACCATGTGTTGAGCCTTTATAAAAGAAATAACTCGATTAAATGAACTAACATGCGAACCCTTCCACTCCAGCTTAGGCAATGCTGGAATAGCCAAGGTAACAGTCTTGGCATGACAATCTAGAATAGCATGATATAGAGATAACCAGTCCATGCCCAGAATAATTTCAAAATCGGTCATCTCAAGCAATAGGAGATCTGCTCTAGTTTCATAACTATCTAATGTAATAATACAGGACCGGTAGATCTGGTTCACAACAACAGAATCGCCCACAGGAGTGAACACATAAACAGGAGTACTCAAGGACTCACGAGAAACACCCAGGAATGGAGCAAATAGAGATGACACATATGAATACGTAGATCCTGGATCAAATAATACTGAGGCATCTTTGCCACAAACAGAAATAATACCTGTAATCACGGCATCTGAGGCCTCTGCATCTGGTCTAGCCGGAAAAGCATAGAACCGAGCTAGAGCACCAACTATCTGGCCTTCGCCTGGCTAACCTCCACCTCTAGGATGGCCCCTACCCGCCTGTCCTCCACCTCTGGGTGGTCGGACTACTGGTGGAGCAACTGGTCCGGTAAGCATAAGCTGCTGACCCTGCTGTACTGGTCTACCCCGAAGCCTGGGGTAAAACCTCCGCATGTGACTGGGATCCCTGCACTCGTAACAATTCTTCGGTGCGATGGGCTGCTGACTAAGTGTCTGGCCCTGGGGACCTGAATACCCACTGGGAGGACCCTGAATAGCTGGTGGGCGGTAAGAACTCTCTGGGATAGCACTGAGATAAGGTCGCACTGGAGCACCTCGAGGAGGTGGTGGTGCTGGATATGGGGGTCTGCTGGACTGTCCCCTCACGAACTGACCTCTGCCCCCGGACGGAGCACCTCTGAACTCTCCAGAGTACCTAAACCGTTTATCTCTCATAATCTTCTCTCGGCTCCACTGACATACACCCTCAATCCTCCAGGCTATCTCCACAACTCACTTATAAGAAGTACTTATCTCAACCTCTCGAGCCATAGTGTCCTGAATACCAGTATGTAAACCGGCTACAAACCTTCGCACACTCTCCGCCTCAGTAGGGAGTATCATTAGTGCATGGCGAGATAGTTCAAAAAACCTCGCCTCATAATCAGTGACTGACATCTGACCCTGCTGGAGCTGCTCAAACTGAAACCGCAACTCTTCCCTCTGGGAGGGTGGAATATACCTGTCCAAGAAGATACGGGTGAACCTATCCCAAGTCATGGGAGGAGAATCTGCTGGTCTGCAAAGAGCATAAGACTACCATAATCTACGGGCTCTACCCTCTAGCTGAAAAGTAGCAAAATCAACTAGGATTCCAATATCCTCATGTTGTATAGTCTATCCTTGCAACGATCAATGAAATCCTGTGGATCCTCATGTCGCTCACCCCCAAAGACAGGAGGATGTAGTCTAGTCCATCTGTCCAATAGTTTCTAAGGATCGGCGGCTACAGCTGGCCTGGGCTCAGGTGTAGCTGCTGCCACTGGCTGGACTCCACCCACGGGTAGTGCAACCTGGGTCTGATATACAACAACTGCCTGTCCATGAGCCTGCGCGGTAGGGGTCTGTGCTCTCCCGCCCGCCTGAGATGTGGGTGGGTCTGCCGGAAATAAACCGGCCTGAGTCATATTGTCCATGAATCGCAGCATACGACCCATGACATCCTGAAATCCCGGTGCAGATGTGAAGTCCACCGGAGCTGGCTCTGCCACAGGCACCTCACCCTGCTCCTCAATAATGGGATTCTCTGCTGGATCCACTGGCGGCATAACCGAAATAGTCCTGGGATGTCCTCGCCCTCTCCCACGGGCTGGAGCCCTCCCTCGGCCTCTGCCTCAGCCTCTAGCAACTGGGGGAATAGCTCTTCCCTGGTCTGAAATCTCATTAGAGCGTGTTCTCACCATCTGTGAGAGAATAAGAGAAGGATATTTAGTACTACATCAATTGCACGATGGAATATAAAGAAAGGTAGTTTCCTAACACCATATAGCCTCTCGAAGATAAGTTCAGACGTCTCCGTACCGATCCGCAAGACTCTATTAGGTCTGCTCATAACTTGTGAGCCCTACGTGAACCTAGTGCTCTGATACCATGTTGTCACGACCCAATTTCACCTATAGGTCGTGATGGCACCCAACACTACAGCTAGGCAAGCCAACTAATAAGTCAATCGTACATTGGTTAAACTTTTATTCCAAGAAAATAATAAAATACCAACTTCTACCAATGTGTGTGCCAAGACCTGGTGTCACAAGTGCATGAGCATCTAGTAGATTATACAAAACTCTAAATACTGTCTGAAATGAAATAGACAGAATATAAATATAAGAAGAGACACCGGTAGCTGCAGAACGGCTCAGAAAGGCAGCTCACCACTATGCCTCGGGATGACGTGGGTATGTGATGATAGGTCCTCCACTAGTACCTATCTCAGATCCTGCACAAAAAGTACAGCAAGTGTAGTATGAGTACGTAAACAACGTGTACCCAGTAAGTATCAAGCCTAATCTCGGAGTGGTAGAGATGAGATGACCGACTTTTGACACTCACTATCGGTCAATAATAATTGAAATAAAACTAGGATATTTAAATCAGCATGATTTACAGAATTTACAAATAATTTATTTAATCAGCGAAAATAATCAAATTCTTTCAAATGTAACAATTCTCAATATATTAATTAAATTCCTTCAATTCAAATAAATTCCAATTTATCAATTAAATCTCATTTACAAGAGTAACAATTAATTCCTAAACAAGCAAGAATAATAATTCATTAAATTCCAAGGATTTTCCAATTTCTTAATTAGCTTCACAAGCTGAAATAAATTATTAAAGTATCGTGTAATTATTATTATTAAGCACGATTTCTGCCGATGACGTACGGCCCGATCCAGAGTGTCGTGTACACTGCGGAAGGACGTGCGGCGCGATCCATAGATGCATCTATCCTGCCGAGGCATTCGGGCCGCTCCACAAGAAAGGAGGACATTTTCTTATGTGCCTCCGGAAGGAGAGTATGTTTATTATAAGGTAAATTTGAGAGGAGAATAATTTCTTTTAATAATTAATTGATTTAAACAAAAATTAAACATATGAGATTTCCATCCTTTAATATCTTTATCTAACAATTCACAATATATTCATATAGATATCAATTAATATAAATAAATCAAAGAATACAATTTACACAAGTAATGCATGCTTTGAGTCTTAAACTACCCGGACTTTAGCATTTAATAGTAGCTACGCACGGACTCTCGTCACCTCATGCGTACGTAGCCCTCACAAATAGGAACGTGCGTACGTAGCCCCCACAATTAACAACAATTATTTAATTTTTAATCACCTATGAGTTAATTTTCCCCTCACAAGATTAGACAAGAGACTTACCTCGTCTTGCTCCAATTTAATCCACAATTTTGCCTTTTTCACGATTATCCAACTCTGTCGGGCTCGAATCTAGCCAAAATAATTTGATACAATCACTAAAAACTATAGGAAATAAATTATATAAGGAAATACTATATTTTTAATAAAAATCCCGAAATTAATTAAAAATTTGCCCACGGGGCCCACATCTCGGAATCCGACGAAAGTTATGAAATCCGACAACCCATTCAATTACGAGTCCAACCATACCAGTTTCACTCAATTCCGACTCCGAATCGATACCGAAATCTCAAAATTTCGTTTCTATGAGATTTCTAAACTTTTCAAAATCTCAAATCTCAAACACTAATTAAATTGTGAAAAACAATGATACACTTGTATATGTAGACCAAATCCGAGTTAGAATCACTTACCCCAATGTTTTTCCCTTGAAATTCTGTCAAAAGTCGCCTCTGCTCAAGCTCAAGTTCGCCAAAAATGGCAAATGGGACGAATACCCTCTTTTTATAAAACTACCCAGCAGCCTTCGGAACTGGTCCTCGAACTGGGCCTCGATCGTGGCTTCGATCACAGGCTCGAGCCTGGACCTCGATCAGGGCATCGAACATGTGCCTTTGATCAGGGCATCGAGGTTGGGCCTTCGATCAGGGCATCGAGGTTGGGTCTCGATCCTAGCCCTCGAGCCTTACCTTCGATCATGCCCTCGAGCCTTGCCTTCGATCGAGGCTTCGATACTGAGCCTCATCCCTGACTTCGACTCAGGGCTCGATTGTGGGCTCGATATCTGGGCTCGATCACAACCCAGAATGTCCAACAGAAGAGGAAAAATTACAGCAGCTTTTTAAGTCAAATTTTTGATCCGTTAACCATCCGAAACTCACCCGAGGCCCTCGGGACCTCAACCAAATATACCAACAAGTCCTAAAACATCATACGAACTTAGTCGAACCTCTAAATCACATCAAACAATGCTAAAACCATGAATCATACCCCAATTCAAGCTTAATGAAACTAAGAGTTTTCAACTTCTACATTCGATGTCGGAACCTATCAAATCAACTCCGATTGAGCTCAAATTTTATACACAAGTCATAAATGATATAACGGAGCTATGAAAATTTTCGGAACTGGATTCCGACTCCGGTATCAAAAAATCAACTAATCGGTCAAACTTCCAAACTTAAATTCTTGTTTTTAGCCATTTCAAGCCTAATTTAACTACGGACTTCCAAATAAAATTTCGAACACGCTTCTAAGTCCAAAATCACCATACGGAGCTGTTGAAATCATCAAAATTCTATTCCGGGGTCGTTTTCACAAAAAGTTGACCGAAGTCAAACTTAGCACTTTAAGGCCAACTTAAGGAACCAAGTGTTCCGATTTCACCTCAAACACTTCCAAATCCCGAACCAACCATCCCCGCAAGTCATAAATCATTACAAGCACCTACGAGAAGTTTTATTTTAGGGAACGGGGTTCTAAAAGTTAAAAATGACCGGTTGGGTCATTACATTCTCCACATCTTAAACAAACGTTCGTCCTGGAACGAGTTTAGAATTGTACCTAGAGTGCTGAATAAGTGTGGATATCTGCTCCGCATGTCTTCCTCGGCCTCCCAAGTCTCTTCCCCGACAGGTTGGCCCCTCCACTGGACTTTTACTGCAGAAATCCTCTTGGATCTCAACTGGCGAGCTTGTTTATCAACAATGGCAATTGGCTCCTCTTCATAACCCAAGCTATTATCTAGTTGAACTGTGCTGAAGTCTAACACATGTGATAGGTCGGCATGATACTTCCGGAGCATAGATACGTGAAAACCCGGGGTCGCGCACGTTTATTTTTAAAGGTAAAACTACAATATAGTATACACTAATTTCTATCTATTCTATGTTGTGAAGAAATGTGAAGTAGAAAGAAAACAAAATCTAACTAGCAGAAGGGTTAGAGGTAGTTTAGAGTTATAGTCATCACCTTGACTCAACGGGCATCCTCAGTAGATTTTGATGCTCGAGGATTGTTGTGCAAATCCTCCAACAAGATACGGTTTTAGTGTGTGCCCATTTACTTTGAAATTTTCTGTTCCATCTTTGTTCTAGATCTTAATTGCCCCGTATGGTGATACATGTTTCACCACATATGGTCTCGTCCATCTAGACTTGAATTTTTCGGGAAATAATCTGAGTCTACTATTCTACAGTAAGACTTTGTCTCCTTCATGAAACTTCTTTGACTTAATCAGATGATCATACCACCTTTTAGTCGTTTCCTTGAAGATTCGTGCACTTTCATACGCGTCTAGTCTGAACTCTTCTAATTCATTCATCTACTCCAACATGTGATCACTTGCAAGACTAAGATCAACATTAAGCATGTTAATTGCCCAATAAGCCTTATGTTCTATCTCAACAGGTAGGTGACACAACTTACCATACACTAATTTGAATGGCGAAGTCCCTATGGTCATTTTGAACACAGTTCTATATGCCCATAGTGCTTCATCCAACTTGACAGACCAATCTTTACGAGAAGCACTAACCGTCTTTTTAAGAATTCATTTTAGTTCCCAGTTAGCCACTTCAACTTTTCCACTAGTTTGGGCATAGTACGGGGTTCCTGTTTTATGTGTGACCCCATACTTGGACAGCAGTGCAACAAACTGCTTATTCACAAAGTGTGACCCATTGTCACTGATAATCACTCGAGGTGTCCCAAAACGGGTAAAGATATTTTTCCGCAAAAACTCACACACCACTAGAGCATCATTGGTCCAAGTAGGGATTGCTTCGACCCATTTAGAGACGTAGTCAATGGCTACTAGGATATACTCATGAGAATGCGATATTGGGAACGGACCCATAAAGTCGATGCCCCAAACATCAAAAATTTCACATACTAGAATGGAGTTGAGCGGCATTTCATCCCTCTTGCTAATATTACCTAATCTCTGACACTTGTCACATGAATCTACATATGGCCTTGCATCTTTGTACAGAGTAGGCCAAAAGAACCCGGACTCCATGACCTTTGCTGCAGTGCGATTTCAACCATAGTGACCTCCACCTGCTCTAACATGGCAATGCGACATAATGCTTGATATTTCTCCTTCAGGCACACATCTTTGAATCAAACCATCTGCACACAATTTAAACAAGAAAGAGTCATCCCAAAAGTAACTTTTTACCTCACCTTGAAGCTTCCTTCTTTGATCACGAGTGAGTTCATGGGGTAACCATCCACTAGCCAAAATGTTGGCTACATCCGCATACCAAGGCGGCCTTTCGAATACCGCTGCTATGGAAAAAATCTACTCATCAGGGAACTCTTCCCTTATTTCGATTGTTTCAACTGGAGGTTTCTCAAGACGAGATAGATGATATGCGACTTGATTTTATATGCCCTTCCTATCTTTTATTTCCAAGTCAAACTCTTAGAGAAACAACACCCATCGCATCAGACATAACTTGGATTCCTTCTTACTCAACAAGTATTTCAACATTGAGTGATCAGTGTGTACAATAACCTTGCTTCCCACCAGGTATGATCTAAACTTGTCAAAAGCAAAGACCACAGCAAAAATCTCCTTCTCAATAGTGGCATAATTGACTTGAGCATCATTCAATGTCCTGCTTGCATAGTGGATGGGCCAGGAGCACTCACAAGCTTTTTCTTTATCAATTCGAATGCTCTTAAGCACCCCACATTGAAAATAAACTTGGCATCCTTCGCTAGAAATTGTGTCAACGGCTTGGTAATGCTGGAATTTTTTTTATATACCTCCTATAGAACCCAGCATGTCCCAAGATGCTTCTTATGCTCTTCACCGAAGTCGGGGGAGGGAGCCTAGCAATAACATCCACCTTAGCTTTGTCAACCTCAATTCCATGCGTAGTTACCTTGTGGCCCGGGATAATTTACTCCTTTACCATGAAGTGACACTTCTCCCAGTTAAGAACCAAGTGAGTGGCTTCACAACGTTCAAGCACGAGCTTCAAATTCATCAAATAATCCTCAAAGTCATAACCAAAAAGGGTGAAATCATCCACGAACACCTCTAGACACTTCCCGTTTAAATCAGAGAATATAGACATCATGCACCTATGAAAAGTGGCAGGTGCATTACCTCCTCCAGATATTTGTTCAGCATCTAGCAATTTGATGATCTACTTGTGCACTACCTCCTTCGGATTTCTGTTCAGCTTGCGTTGAGGCTACACCACCGGCTTGCTATTTTCTTCTAACAGAATTTTGTGCATGCATATGGCTGGACTGATTCCTTGAATATCAGCTATGCTCCAACCAATGGCCTTCTTGTGCTTTGACAGCAGCTCCACCAGTTTTTGCTCATGTGTACCTATCAAATCAGCAGAAATAATCACAGGACAATTGTTAGTTTCGAGAAAAGCATATCTCAAGTGAGTGGGGAGGACTTTCAATTTCACATTGGGCTTAGAAGCCTCCTCTTTTAGTTCCTCCTCATCAACCACTTGATCCTAAGTTTCAAGAGCTTCAGCCTCTTTCTTTATTTCTGAATCTTCATCATCCACTGTGCTAGATTGAGTAATACACCTCTTTAGAGTATCCCCCATAAGCTTGTCAAACTTGTACTTCTCATCCAACTCCCCAATGACATCTAGCTTGAAACACGAGTAGGAAGACACCTCATTACTTGGGTATTTCATCATTCTCTTCATTTGTAACACCACTTTCTCAGTACCCACTCTAAGCATAAGCTGCCCCTCATAAATATCAAGGATGGCTCTACCTGTACACAAAAATGGCCACCCTAGAATTAAAGGCACCTCCTTGTTCACTTCCATATCCACCACAATAAAGTATACGGGGAACACAAACTTTTTCACCCACACTAGAATATCTTCAATGATTCCCTTAGGTAGAATGGTGGTCTGGTCGGCCAGTTATAGGGACACTGGTATTGATTTGATAACTCCAAGTTCACCTTCCAGTTTCCTGAATACAGACAGAGGCATTAGATTTATAGACGCACCTGATCATAGAGGGCCTTGTAAAACATTTCACTCCCCGGCGAGCATGGTATGGTGAGGCTTCCTGGGTCCCCACACTTTTGGAGAATTTTGTTTTGCAATATGGCACTGCAATGGTATTCAGCTTGACCACTGTTGTCTCCTCTAATTTTCTCTTGCTAGACAGGATTTCCTTTAGAAACTTTGCATAAGCGGGCATCTGAGCGAGTACCTCTGTGAAAGGGATGTTCACAGAAGGCTGTTTGAGCATCTCCAAGAATCGCCCAAAACAGTTGTCAAGTTTCTCCCGCTTCATCTTTTGAGGGAACGGTAGAGCTGGCATATGTCTACTTTCTTCAATTTATTTTTGTACCTCGCTATTCTAAATCTTTTTCTCTTCAGTCTTTTCCTCTGTTGGTGTCTCAATCTGCTTGTTGACCACTTCCGATTTAGCCTTCACTATTGGGTCAGTCAATACTTTTCTGCTTCTCAGAGATACAACTTTGATTATTTCCTTTGGGTTCTTTTCAGTGTCGGATGGGAGAATCCCAGGATCCCTCTCAGACAACAAATTTGCAATCTATCCCATTTGCCTTTCTAAGTTCCGGATAGTTGTGCCCTGAGTCTCGAATTTTTCATCTGTTTTGTTAATGAATGCCTTCATGAGATCTTCCATATTTGATTGATTTAGCTGTGGTAGCTGGTATTGTTGCCTCTGCTAGTTCTGAAAACCTGGTGGTCCCTGACCCTAGGGTCTAAGATTATTTTGCTGCCATGAGTTCAAGCTCCCATTATGTGAACTCCACGAAAAACTTGGATGTCTTTGACCCATAGTATTAAAGTTGTTCCCACCTTTGTAGTTTCCTCTATTAAAATTTCCCACAGCATTGACCTCCTCAGTTGTAGCTTGACACTCGTGTGTAGGGTGTCCCATCTCACAAATATCACAACCCACTTGTGGTTGAGTTTGCACCTGAGTCATAGTTAATTTCTTGATGTCCTTATCCATTGCTGCAATTTGGGCCTGCATTGCGACAGGCGATTATACTTGGTGCACCCCTGTTGATTTTCTCTGATCCCCTTGGTCTGTGGACTATTGGTCTGTATCTTCAGATAGTTCATTCAATAGAGTAACCATCTCTTCTGGAGTTTTCTTCATCAGAGGGCCTACAACTGCACTATTTAGCAATTTTCTTGATGACGGATTTAAACCGTCCCAAAAGTCCTGAAGTTGCATCCATTGCTCCATTCCGTTGTGAGGGCACCTCCGCAGCAGCTCCTTCAATCTTTCCCATGCTTCGAACACTGTCTCTCCTTCGCCTTGGCTGCAATTGTGAATCTCCTTCCTCATCCTTCCAGTCTTAGCAGCCGAGAAATATTTTTCCAGAAACTTGGTGGTCATCTCCTCCCATGTACGGATTGACCCTGTAGGCAAACTTCTTAGCCACCGCTTTGCATCATCCTTCAACGAGAATGGAAATGCTCTGAGGAAATACTCTAAGGTATAAACCTTGCAATTCATTTAATAACTCATTCAGTAATGTTGAGCAATTAACATAGAGTAAAACCCAAAATAATAATTAATTCATAACATCTGTCAACAACCCTGAGGAGAATTACTCCATAACGAAGAAAGTATTCAAAATAAGAGTATTAGAAGAACAAGAAGACATTACAATTCCCAAATTCAACCAAAGTTTTGTATTGAGTGAATTGGATCAAGTATCTCGCTTTGTCGTTGCTTCCGTGCTTCTTCTCCCTCCAAAGTTCTCCTAAAATCAAAGATACCCTTTTTTAGACGAGCTGGGCTTCATATAGGTTAAGGAAAGTCACCCCCGGAATTACAATTTTAGCCCTGGGAGATTCTTTTCTCGGAAGGACTTGTGCGGTCGCGCACTTGGGCAGGTGACCGCGCATTTAGCCGTGCACTTTGGCCAGTTTCTGCTTGACTTGCGTGGTCCATGTACGACCGCGCACCTGGACAATTTTCTGCATTCTTGTTCATTCTTCTTTTTAAGTGTGTTATCCTCCTTTGATCCTCAAACGAACTCCCAATTTACTCCATAAGCTTTTACTTTGCCTTCAACGCTCCATATTAACTCAAAAACGCTCCCTAACCTTATTGTAGCCCGAAATTGCTCCTGCAAAGTATAAAGTACTCAGTCAGAGCAATTTACTACCATTTAAAGCTCAAACATTAGTAAAGTTCAGCGAATTAGAGTGCAAATAGTGGAAAAATTACATAGTTATAGCTTACTATCAAAGAACAAAGTTACAGAAGGGCAAACTCTGCTACGACCACTCAAGCCACACCAAAGACACAATCCACACCAAAAAACCAAGCCACATCAGCCATCAATTGAAGTGATCAAGTGAAATTTTGAAGACTTAATACTGGATATATTTGTTAACTTTCTATGATGGACAATATTTTGTAAAGCTACTTCATTATGGATATTTTATCAATTTCCTATAATAGAAAATGATATTAGTAATGGAAGTATTGTTGATGTAATGGTAAATTATAATTTTTTGACTTGAATGTTCCCTTTGTCAATGTATTTCATGAACAAAATTTTACATCAACACAAAATATGTAGCCTAAACCCAGGAAATAACAAAGTAAGATATCAATCCTAAATACATAATATAAAATCTAACATTATAACAATTACAACCGCAATTATAATGGCGGCAACACAGAACTTCGACCTTCCTTGTCTTCTCTGACAATGGCATCGATCACTCTTTTTAATAAGGCCCGTAAGAAGAGTCGTGTAGTGTTCCATCAATCGCAGGATTAACCCATCGAAAAAAGTCACAACCTTCACCAATCTCATATCTTTGTCAGCCGAGGAATCTTCTTCCATGATTGGTGGTTGTTCGTGATATTTTAAGATCTGCAGCAACTCCACAACAATAGAAAGGTTCCTTCTTCATTATTGAAGGAGAAGAGAAATGTGGCAGTAGCTATTATTTCTTGCCGGAGAAGAAGAAAAAAATAGACTTTGGAAAGAAAAGGAGATGGCAGAAATGGATGGGCAATGAAGAATCCTAGCAAAGAAATCCAACTTTGAATGTCTGAAGTTAACGCGAGAAAGAAGAAGGCATTAGATTTGGATAGAGATGAGCTTCTATCATGTTCAACAATGGAGAATGAAGGAGAAAGAAGAAGATAGCTGTTAAATAGGCCACAATGTTACCGTTAGAGCTTTTTCGACTGTCACACGCCCCTTACAGGCGTGTGAATCACGCACTAAAGCCAACTATGACACATCGGATCAGCCTCCAGTCATAAGCATTTATTATACAAGGTTTGAACAAGTATAAGTGTTCACTTGGAAAAAATCATAAGTATGAGAACATGCATGACAAACTGAAACAAGTAGAAATGCCATTTAGGTTGTTCTGTCTTAAATATATCTATATTATATTAAAAGCGCGAAGGTCTTTAGCGAAATGTCGTTCGTCTTTTTTACCCTTTAAAAATAGAGTTTATATTGGATAAAATAGTAATTCAGTTATTTTCCTAATATGTAGGAATACTCATTTAATTATTTTTCTAATATGTAGCAATACTCGTTTAATTATTTTTCTAATATTTAGGACTACAAAATCAACTAAATTTTATATATTACATTCTTCCTTATTTGAATTACATAGAAAGATTTAATATTTAGAACTTCAAAAATATTAACATTTTATTTTATATAATATTTTACACTTAAATTATATATAAATGGCAAGAAAATGCTGAATAAAAAATACTAACCAAATAGGACGTAACCACTTGGTATTTAGAAGTTTATCCCTTTGGACAGATACCAAAAATTCAATCAAAAAAGAAAGAGGACGTACTACATTCTTGGAAGATGATGGAGTAACTTTTTTTATGTTTTGATTTAGGTGGAACTCTTTTATATACTAAAATTCTTTAAAATATGCAAAACTATTTCCCACTCATTTGAGTTTCTTACAATTTGACAAAAGAAATTTTATTCTATAAAATATAACTATAATCAAATATTTAAAATTTGGTATGAGCTATTATTAAGAATTTAAATCAATAAAATATAATTTATATCTTTTATTGCTGAAAATAAATAATTAAGTATTTGGAATAGCTAATTAGCAAGAAAATTTAATTTTATTATTTTTCAAATTCATCATACAAGTAAAACTATCTTCAGGTTGACAAAAATCTTGGCTTAAATAGATATATTTCAATAAAAATGACCACCAGTGATAAAAGAAACTAGAAAATAAAGTCGAATAAATTATAATATAGTATTAAAAATTAACTTGGTTAAAATTTAAAAAAAAAAAAAAAGAAGAATAAATAAGAATGTAATATTAAGTATTCAAAATAAGTTAATATTTATTATTATTTTTATTTTTCATCTATTCCAATAAATGGCCCTCTATAGTTTTCTGTATAAGTAATAAGTTATTGATTGTAAAATACATATTCAACATTAGTCAGCTTTAGACCTTACATTATTACTTAATTATTCATTTTTTTCCTAGAAACTATATGACCTAGCCGTTCACTCCAATAGCTCTAAAAGAAAGATACAAATTTTTTAATTAGTATTAATTTGATGACTATTTGAAGAATTAAAATAAAAATATATAACGATTTCTATCATGTTAGATTTAATATTATGTCACAAAAATGACTACAATTTTTGTAATCTTGCCCCAAGGGATATGCCCTTCAAATTAATATAACATATATGTGCTCAGATGTTTTACGTGTGAACCAGTTTCTTCTAAAAACTATATGATGACCCTCTTTATTCCAAATATCTAAAAAAATATAATTATTTTTATTGATGGCCTTTTGAAGAATCATAATAAAAATATATAATAAATATTAGAATTTAATTAGCAAAAAATAGATATATCAATCATTTTAGATTTAATATCATTTTAGATTCCTCGTTCTGTTCCATTAGTAACTTGATACTTCTTCCGTTAACCTTACTCGTCTATTATTTACTTGCTCTTCCATTTTCTATTACGTCTCTTTCTCTCTAACATCTCTTTACCCTCTTTGTCTCTCTAACGTCTTCCTCCGTCGTGGGACCACTGTCATGCCGGCGTAAATCCGGCGACCTCTCACCGGATTCAGGTAAGTCCTCCTCCCTTTTTCTGTATCTTTTCTCCTTCTTCTCTTCTTTTGGATCAGCTTAATAGTGTAATAATATACTTGTAAGATTTTAATTCCCTCTATTTTGAATGTATAGATGAAAATATTTGTATCATCTTAGCTAATTTGGCATCTGGGTATTTTTATTTTTTTATTATTTTTTGAATATTTTGGAGTTACTTAATCCATTGTGAATACCCTTTAAGTTTCTTGAGCAGGAGAAAATTCTTGCTCTATGTTTTGAAATCGGTTTTCTTCTTCTCTTAATATTTCTTGCATTTTCTACAACCTTTTTTGCCTATTTGTAATCAAGATCTGAAGACCCTTTTGCTCGTTCTCTCCTCATTAGATCCCTCTTTCAAAATCTTTTTACAGGTTATTCTTAATATTTCATCACTCATATATTCATTATTGTGTTTGATTTATAGTGAACTAGCTAATCGTATTAGAGTTTGGTTGATTTGTATCTATAATTCGATAAAAGTAGTGTTAAAATCAACATTTCCCTCTTTTTAGTGGAAACTTTTCGCAACATTTACTGCTTTCGGTGCTTATATTTGATGTGAGGTTATTTGTTTCAGGTTTAATCAATTCAGCTTTTATTTCATCAACATTATTGACTGATTTTCAATCAATTCAGCCTTTATTTCATTTTATTCAACTTGATTTTGGCTGATTTGAATTGGGTTTGGTTATTTTTACTATTGGATTCATGAATTTTTTGTAAAATTTCGGTTTTTATTCATTATTGACTGTTTTTTAAATCAACATAAGGTTTTATTTCAACCTTTTTTGCGCTCCTTTGCTACGGGTGGGGCCTCACCAGTGGTAGTGGTGACAACCCCTCCCTCCTTTGGGTTCGTGGTGTTTTGTGTATATTTCAGGTTAGGGCTTGTGTCTATTAGCGGTTAACGGGATGTGCATGTGCAAACATTAAAGAACAACCCGGGCGAGTGTCAGCAAGGGGCAACGGGAGTTGGATGCGAACGTGCTAGGTGGCCGCAACATCGTCGTATATACCAAGACAATTCATAGGTTCTACTCGCGGGAGTTGGTACCTCCCATTTTTCTGTTTCTCTTTGTTATGTTAGTTAAATTTCTGTCATCGTATTTCGTATTAGTTTATTCATCGTATTAGTATGCCTGTAGTTGCAACTTATTTTTTCTAGTTTGGTCTGTTCACTAGGGTGTGTTAGTGATTCCCCTTAGTCTGTCATAGGTAGAGTGGTTGTGGTCTAGGATGGTCGAGTGAGGTCATGTCCTCGAGGGGAGTGGGTGGGGCATGAGGTAAGGCAAGGGTTAGGGGTGGGGAGGGAGGTTGGAGGTAAAGGGAACAAGGGTGTCTATAGGTTAAGAATTGGGTCATGGAATGTAGGTACATTGATGGGTAAGTCTATAGAGTTGGCGAAGATCCTTCAGAAGAGGAGGGTCAATATAGCCTGTGTCTAGGAGATAAGGTGGGTAGGGTCGAGGGCGAAAGACGCAGAGGGGTATAAACTTTGGTACTCAGGAGTCCAGAAAGGTAAGAATGGAGTGGGTATCTTGGTGGATAGGGAACTTAGAGAGTTTGTGGTTGAGGTTAGACGAGTGAATGATAGATTGATGATTATTAAGTTGGTGGTTGGAGAGTGCACCCTAAACGTCGTTAGCACTTATGCGCCGCATGCGGGCCTAGATGTAGAGGTTAAATGGCGCTTCTAGGAGGGGTTAGAGGAGATTGTGCGCCGGGTTCCTCATGCTGAGAAGCTATTCATAGGATGGGATTTCAATGGTCATATTGGGTTGACCGCTGATGGTTATGGCGACGTGCATGGAGGCTTTGGTTTTGGGGAGAGGAACGGATGAGGTACCTCGCTGTTAGACTTTGCTAAGGCTTTTGGGTTAGTGATTGCAAATTCTAGCTTTCCGAAGAGGGAGGAGCATTTGGTTACTTTTCAAAATGCGGTGGCAAAGACTCAGATTGACTATCTCCTCCTTAGGAGGTGTGATAGAGGGTTGTGCAAGGATTGCAAGGTGATTCCGGGTGAGATACTCACGACGCAGCATAGGCTCTTAGTGATAGACGTTGGTATTATGTTAAAGAAGAGGAAAAGGTCTGCTCGAGGAAGACCAAGAATGAGGTGGGGATCCTTAACTAAGGATAAAGCCCATGAGTTGAACGGGCGGTTGTCGGCTATGGGAGCTTGGAGGAGCAGTGGTGATGTGAGCACTATGTGGTCAGCAATAGTAGATTGTATAAGGGAGGTTGCGAGAGAGGTGTTAGGGATCTCGACGGGCATCTCTGGTGGGCACAGAGGAGACTGGTGGTATAATGAAGTGGTCCAAGGTAAAGTGGAAGCGAAGAAGACGGCATACCAGAAGTTAGTTGGGAGCATAGGCGATCGTGCATGGAGAGTTATAAGGTATCTAGGAAGGAAGCTAAGCTGGTGGTCACGAAATCTAAAACTGCGGCGTTTGGTTGTATGTACGAGGAATTGGAGGGAAAAGGCGGGGAGAAGAAGTTATTCTGGTTGGTCAAGTTGAGAGAGAGGAAGGCTTAGGATTTGGACCAAGTGAGATGCATCAAGGACGAAGATGGCAGAGTATTGATGGAAGATGCCCAGATTAAGAGGACATGGCAGACTTACTTTCATAAACTTCTGAATGAAGAAGGGGATCGGGATATTTTGCTAGGCGAATTGGATCATTCCGAGAGTCACCGTGAATTTGGGCACTGCAGTCGTATCAAGGTTGAGGAGGTCGTGGGAGCTAAGCGTAAGATGAGTAGGGGCAGAGCGACCGGGCCATACGAGATTCCGGTGGAATTTTGGAAGTGTGTGGGGAGAGTAAGTTTGAAGTGGTTGACTGGGTTGTTTAATGTTATTTTTAAGGCGAAGAGGATGCCGGATGAGTGGAGGTGGAGTACGATAGTTCCATTGTATAAGAACAAAGGTGATATCCAGAGTTGTAACAATTATAGGGGTATCAAATTACTGAGTCATACCATAAAAGTGTGGGAGAGGGTGGTTAAAGCGAGGGTGAGGATGACAGTGTCGGTATCTAATAACCAGTTCAGGTTCATGCCAGGTCGTTCTACTACAGAAGCTATACACCTTGTTAGGAGGTTGGTGGAACTGTACAGAGAAAGGAAGAAGGATCTGCACATGGTGTTTATTGACCTAGAGAAAGCATATGACAAGGTTCCTAGAGAAGTTGTCTGGAGATGCTTGGAGGCATGAGGTGTGTCGGTTCCTTACATTATGGCGATTAAGGACATGTATGATGGGACAAAGACTCGGGTTAGGACAGTAGGAGGCGACTCCGATCATTTTCCGGTTGTAATGGGGTTACACCAAGGTTCTGTGCTCAGTCCGTTCTTGTTTGCCCTGGTGATGGATGCGTTAACACACCATATACAAAGGGATGTGCCATGGTGCATGCGATTCGCCGATGACATAGTTCTGATTGACGAGTCGCGAGCCGGTGTTTACGAGATGTTGGAGGTTTGGAGACAGGCTCTTGAGTCTAAGGGTTTCAAGCTGAGCATGATGAAGACGGAATACCTGGAGTGTAAGTTCAACGTTGAGCCGGCGGAAGTGGATGTGGCTGTGAGGCTTAAATCATAGGTCATCCCAAGTAGAGGCTACTTTAAGTACCTTGGGTCGGTTATCCGGGAGGGGGGGAGGGAGGAGATCGACGAGGATATCACTCACCGTATTGGGGTAGGATGGATGAAGTGGAGGTTAGCATCTAGAGTCTTGTGTGATAAAAGAGTGCCACTGATACTCAAAATTAAATTCTATAAAGCGGTGGTTAGACCGGTCATGATGTATGGGGCTGAGTGTTGGCCTATTAAGAACTCACATATCTAGAAGATAAAAGTAGCAGAAATGAGGATGTTGATGTGGATATGCGGGCACACTAGGATGGATAAGATTAAGAATGATGATATTCGGGAGAAGGTACACGTGGCTCCCGTTGATGACAAGATGCAGGAAGCGAGGCTCAGATGGTTCAGGCATGTTCAAAGGAGAAGCCCAGATGCTCCGGTAAGGAGTTGTGAGCAGCTGGTAGTGGAGGGCATGAGAAGAGGTAGAGGGCGGCCTAAAAAGTATTGGGGAGAATGATCAGGCACGATATGGCGAGGCTTCAGATTTCTGAGGACATGACACTTGATAGGAAGATGTGAAGGTCGAGTATTAGGATTGTAGGTTAGGAGGTAGTTGAATCTTTCATTACTTCATATTATGAGACCAGTCTGTTAGGGTTTGTGTTTAAGATAGGTAGTTGCAATGTGGTGTCTTACTATTTCACTTTTCAGTGCAGGACTTATTTACTAGCTATCGCTTTTACTTGGCATCTTTCTTCTCGGTTTCACGTTGTTCCTATTTTTCCTATGATTTCTGTGGTGATACTAATATTGTCTCCTTTTGTCTTTTTATTTTCTTGAGCCGAGGGTCTTTCGAAAACAGTCTCTCTACTCATTCGGGGTAGGGGTAAGATCTGCGTATACACTACCCTCTCCAGACCCCATTAGTGAGATTTTACTGGGTTATTATTGTTGTGTTGTTGTTGTTGTTGTCTGGTATTCATTCAAATAAATAATAACTCCCTGTACTTTTCTCTATACAAAGTTACTTATTTTAAAATATTAACTTAATGTAGACATTTTTAAAATTTAACATTTGATAACTTGATTTACATGTTTTTCATATACACATATTTTATTGATTGACGCTAAACATACGCTGCCACGTACACTAAAACTAATATTTTAAAATGTACACTTTGAACTCATAACTCATAGTATGTATATTCGGAATCCGCTATTTCCGTTAATACACTTTCTTGAACCGGCTTCATTTGCTCTAATGAGCACAGCCCCCTTGCTCTTTCCTAATTTCTAGAGGCGCATTCAGTTACCCCAAAGGCTTCAACCTTTTTTCTTTAAGTATTTTGTGTTGACTTAGTAAAACTAGTTTTAGAATATGTGTTTTGCGCGTGTATCCTATTTCAATGAGTAATTTTAAACAAAAATATTATACTAAAAACTGTTAAGATTACAAAATAAAGATTTAAGCTCCAGAATTGATGCATGTTGATTCTATATAGCTAGCTCGATAAAAAAATAAAATTTGCTCCATAGAATACATCAATCATCATTCCATATATTTAATATAAATTTAGTCCAGTTCTATAATTTTACCATTTCAACTCCACAAATTATTATACCTCGTTTTTTATTTATGCAAGAACATATAGCACTTGACGATTTAAGAGCTTTTTCGATTTTTCTTTCTGTAAAGATATTTCAAGTTCCTTCTTCTTTTTTTCGTCATTTTCAAGTTAATTCTAAAAGAAACAAATATGAACAATCAACTAATAGAAGATAAATTTTTTATTTCTTGCGAAAAATACAAATTATACTATTTCTTTAATAATAAGAAATACTATAAGAATCGTGTCTGACAAATTAGAAAAGAGACAACTACTATCGCAACAATAGAATCCAACATCTAATTTTGAATTCTAAATTTCAATTGATATCAAGGTCCTAAATATTAAAATTTATAATTAAATGACAATTTTGTTTAATGCGAAATTTATTTTTAAAGGTAAAAAAGTCTATCAAAGTTTCGCGTTGGAGAATGAATCTAGTCTTATGATGCGTTTTGCGCGTGACCCATATTAATGACTATTAAGATTTAAAAATTTATATAAATGTTATTAAAAAATGGTCGAGTTATAACCGTCTGTTGTGTAACCAACCAGATAATCAAACATAGTTTTTACACAAAGTCTTTTTCTTATTAATCGACTGTGTATTCTAAAATATCTTGAGCTTAAAATAGAACTCATAGTATACAAAATAAATTTTGAGGAAACATTTTTATTATTATTTTATTAGGTATAAAAACGTGATTGGTTAAATCTCATTTAATTATTTTTGTTTAAATGTTGTACTTAATTCATGTATTTAAAATATAAAATCTAATTACAATTATGATTAAATGTTAAATTGATTTTCGTTGCAAGTATAAAATTAGGGCCTTTCGTTTGTAAATGAAAAAAAAAAAGATTTGAAACAATTAAAAACATCATAAATATTAAAGAAAAAGGTAAGCTGCACTCAATTAGGTTGTCACTTTTTTAATCGTGGACTTTATGATTAATTCTGGTTGAAATTAGAATCATTTTTTTAAAAAAATTTCCTTCTTAAAATCCGACTATTATTGCTAGGAAGATTTTTAATCTTCTCGAATTCAGTTATTGTAATGACTCGGCCAGTCGTTTTGAGCATTTACGCTCCTTTCAACTATTCGAGGTCTTGCATAACTTCGTACGAGGTATTATGACTTGTGTTAATTGTCGATTTTGGTTTTAAGGTATTTCGGAGTTAGCTTGGAAGAATGAATTTCATGTTGGAAGCTTAAGTTGAAATAGTTGACCGGATGTTGACTTATGTGTAAACGACCCCGGAATAGAGTTTTGATGATTTTAATAGCTCCGTATGGTGATTATGGGCTTAGAAGCGTGTCTGAAAAATTATTTGGAGGTCCGTAGTAGAATTAGGCTTGAAATGGCGAAAGTTGAATTTTTGAAAAGTTTGACCGGGGTTGACTTTTTGGTATCGGGGTCGGAATCCGATTCCGAAAATTGGAATAGGTTTGTTATGTCATTTATGACTTGTGTCCAAAATTTGAGGTCAATCGGACTTGATTCGGTAGGTTTCGGCATCGAATGTAGAAGTTGGAAATTTCATAATAGAGTAAAGTTCAAGTGAGTTCGCACAAGACCCAACTTCAAATGAGCATAACTCTCATGATACGAAGTGTTGTATAGTGTATTACCTATCAAATAAAAGATCTTTGAGTCTAGTTTCTAACGCTTCAAACCGTTCGTCATTTGGACATTCCTACGAGAAGTTATGACCAAATTACCAAAGGCTAGAAAAATGTAATTTTGCGACCAATTATGCGATCGCAAAATAGTTATGCGATTGCAAAACAGCTTCTGCGACCGCAAACTGGTCGCAGAATAGACCAGAAGAGCCTAATTCTGGGCACCGATTTTGCGATCAACTTTGCGGCCCGCATACCCATTCTGCGATCCATTATGCGACTGCAGACCTGCTTTCGGAGGGTTAATTATTCTATTTTCATAACTCGATCCCATTTTGATAAATAGGCTTTGGGACTCATTTTGGAGTAAAAATCTGATATTTTTAGAGAGAAGGGAGAGTGTTCTAGAGAGAGGAAGAAGCTCAAGTGCTTTGTTCATCAGGATCTTGTTCAAGCTTTGAAATCCAACAAGGAAATATCACAAGATTTTCACCCAAGAGGTAAGGTTCTAACCCCTAGTCTTCAATTTCGAGTTTGCGTAAAGATGGGTGATTAAGAGTATGATTTTTGGGTATAATAGTATTATTTATACATATCAATAAGGTTTATGAAAAGATTGTTGAGTTCAAATGGGTAAAGATTGGGTTGAAAATGGTAGAAATCTTCAAAGACTTTAATTGAAGATTTGAGGGTCTAGTTGATGCCGGAATTTGGTGAAATTTATATGGTTGGACTCAAGGTTGGATGGGCATTCATATTTTATAACTTTTTTTGGGTTCCGAGATGTGGGTCCCACGGACGATTTTTGAGTTAATTTTAGATTTTATTGAAACATTAGTATCTCCTTATGGAATTAATTATAATAATTGGTATTGACTGAATCAAATTAATTGTGGCTAGATACGAGGCTTTCGGAGACCAATTCTCAAGGCAAGTGAATAGCAAAATAATAAATTACACGGTTTGAGGTAAATCTGGTCCTGGGGGTATGAAACCCCGGATTGTTGTATCATGTGATTATTTTGAAGGTGACGCACATGCTAGGTGACGGGCGTGTGGGCATGCACCGAGGGGATTGTGATTTGGTCCGTCCCGGGAAACTGTAAAGTTGAATAATTTATTGTTAGCTATATGCTCTCTATGTGTTGATAAAATTTGACTGTAAATCATGATAGAAATCATGCTTAGGCTATGTGATAGTACTGTTGGGACCCACAGAGATCGTGTACTTGTTGAATTGCCTGCTAAATGCTATATGTACTCAGTCTCAGTTTTTACTTGCATATTTTATCTTAGTCTCTGTTATTATTATTGATACATCATATCATTGTTGTTTGGGCTGATTTCATGATTATTGAGAGCCTGAGAGACTAGAGAGATTTATGATTGAGTGAGACTGAGGGCCTGATTGTGAGATATTGATACTATAGCACGTGAGTTGGTTGTGCAGCATGTGAGTTGGCCGTGCAGATCCAGATATTTATATTATGGCACGTGACTTGTCCGTGCAGATTATAGCGCTTGGGCTGTAGGAGCCCTTTTGGAGTCTGTACACCCCCAGTGAGCGCGGGTACCCATTGAGTGTGAGTGATGAGGGCTGGGAGCCCAACGAGTGATGAGGGTTGGGATCCCAGTGAGTGATTGTTGTCATGAGAGGTTGTACTTGATTTTCATTTGTTGTTGCACCTAGTTGCTATCTATCATTGTTGTGAAATCTCTTAAAGATTTTATATACGGATTATATGAACATGAACTGTATAAAAATTAATTTGACATTAAACTGTCAGATTTGAAAGCATGTCTATTCTTTGCTGGAACTACTGAATATGAATTGTAGCTGTGTAGCTCGTCACTATCTTCAGTTCTTTATTTATTATTGTTACTTACTGAGTTGGTTATACTCATACTACACCCTGCACTTCGTGTGCAGATTCAGGTGTTCCCGGTTATAGCGGGTGTTGATTCTCTCGCACAATTGACTTTTTTGGAGATTTAGAGGTAGCTGTCGTGTTTCGCAGACCTTGTCTCTTCTTCCCTATCTCCTTGTTTATTGTATTTAGTCTCAGACTATTATAGACCGTATTTTCCAGACTTGTATTCAGATTAGATTCTCATGTACTCAGTGACACCAAGTTTTGGGAGTGGTTGTATCGGTATTTGTAAGATTTGTGGATTTTATTTAAATATTATATTTTCAAACTTAAGAGAAATTGTGGTTTATTGAAATTTTTCAGCTTGTCTAGTATTGAGATAGGCACCATCACGACGGGTGAGATTTTGGGTCGTGACAAGTTGGTATCAGAGCCTTAGGTGACATAGGTCTCACGAGTCATGAGCTGGTTTAGTAGAGTCTTGCGGATCGGTACAGAGACGTTTGTACTTATCTTTGGGAGGCTGACAAACCCTTAGGAAAACTTTTACTTTCTTGTATTCTATCGTGCGGAATTGATTCAGCTTGAAACATAACTGTTTGAATTCCTTCCACGCATTCATATGCGCACATGAGCGCTCGATATCAGTTGCGCATCACCGGCTTGTGATTCTATGAATGAGGTTCAAGATGTGTGTTCTGTGTTTTGGTGATGGTCCAGTGTGGAGGACTTATGGCCAGGTTTAGACCACAGCTTAGGCTCGGTAGCTTCAGTTGTAAAATGTATATTTGGACTCATATGTCCGGTAATGTCCCTACGAGTGGAATTTGTGGCTCGATGAGCGGTGGAATGGCTTTGTGATGAGTATGATGTAACTGCGGGATGTGTTAAGACGATTTGAATGTGACGAGAAGTGTTTCCTTGAAATGTAAAGGAAGGCCATTGGGTGCTTTATTTTTGTTTTGATGTGACGTACAATCTCGAGTGTGAATGTTTTGAGAGAACTTTCACGTTGTTAAATTTTGGGGCAAATTAAATTCTCGTGTCTGGTTAATAAGTTTGGACTTAAAAAGATTAAGTGATTTCATAGTAATTGTGGCTGCGAAAGGGTATAACAAGATGCCAATTTGAGACTAAGCAGGTGGGTTATCTCCTGCGCAATAATCTATGTAAGTGTGTTCCTTATGATGTGAATAGAGATTTTCTTTTCTGCCAGCAGGGTGTATGTGTTGAGACTTGAATTTGAACCTGGTTGAGAAAGTTGACTTGAGTGTTAAGAGAATGAATGCGAGATTAGCGGATGATTGAAGTATTTTGTGGTTGGTGTGTCTTGAGCTTGAGAAGAATTTTCGTTGAACTGACTGCGGTATTAAGGAAGTAATAAAATATGGGTATTGTGAGTTATCAAGTATTTTAATCTATGGCTTTGAGCCAAGTGGGGGAGCCTGCTATTGACAATTCAATTTATGGTTATATGTCAAATTTTGTGTTTTAGTCTAAAGTATACTTAGGAATCAGTGATGACTTGCAGAGGTGGATTTCGAGAATGACTCGAGTAAGGAGATTTCTGGATACGGGTTATATTGCGCTTTATGAGTATATGAATATCGTGGGATGAGTGAATTATTATTTGTAAATGATATAGTGTGCACGGAGTATGAATTTGATAGGTGGTAATAAGGCAAGGTTACTTATTTGAGTGTTGATTGTGCTAAAGGAGTACATGTCTTTCGGCCCATTTGGGATGGAGTAAATTAGATTTGAGCAGAGTGGATGACTATCGAGAGGGTTCTAATGGATTCAAAATGTATGTGGAAATTGAAACTGTTTTTTTTTTTGAATTTGTATATCACTAGAATCAGTTACTTACATTGGATGGTATCGGGATGTGCGATAATTCTATTTGACTATGGATTCTACATTTCAGTATAAGAAAGGAAAGAGGAACAATTTTAAATTTGCATAAGTTATTTTCATAATGAGTGTTACGGTTGGGGTATCTATGAAGGTGCTTTAGAAGAATACAATAGCTTATGGGCCTTAGGGCGGTGTAATTTTATGTTAGGATGTCTTGTAGCGAGCTTTGGGTAAAGTAGTAGTGCTCTGACAAGGAGAAATGGAAACTTGAGGATAATCTAGAAGAAACTCGGAGAAAATAGGACAAACGGGTAACATGCTGGATCAGTATGGTAATGGTATGCTTGACTCTTTTGGTTCTTAAGATGAGGTGGGGCTTTACGGGTGTTTTGTGGCAATACTTTCGGATTTGGCAACTTGTGTGGCTTGGTGGAGTTAGAAGAATTCAGTTCTAATAGCTTGGTTGTGTGCAAATGGGTTTCGAAGAGTTCTCAATGGTTTTTACCATAGTTCGAGGAGTATATTTCCTGCCGGCATGAGGAATATGTGGCGTAATGGGATTTTCTCCGGGGGGAGATCAAGTGGAAGGTTTTTGATTGACCGGGTATGTATTCTGCTTGTGACTCATAGTGATTATGAGGTTCTTGTACTCTTCACACGATGGCATGGTAGACGCGGTGTATTGTGTGGGATTGAGATTTACTTGTACAAGGTGACAGTTCAGTCTTGAAGAGAAGGTAATGAATGTTGGACAGCATGGTCAGTTTAAGATATTTCAATGAATGTTATAATTGCTCGGTAATTCCTGAGAAGGGTGCGCATTTCAGAAGGCGCATTGTGTTTTGACTTATAAATGTTTCATTAGTATTGCGATACTCACCTAGTTGATAGACTGATGATATTTAAATTAATGCTATGTGGCACGAAAGAATTATGAAAGTATTCCTCGTGGAATAATCGTGCATGGAAAATGTGTTAGTCATTAGAGTGCTGGAGTTGGGATCAGTTACGGTGATTCATATGTTCGATGAATTTGGAGACTGGGAGTTCTCAGAAGTATATTGTTTCGGGGTTGTGACCTATTTGAGGTGACTATTTTATTTAAAACTCGGTGGAGGCACTAGTTGCGTTAATTATTTGTGATAGCTATGCGCTATGAGTGCACATATATGTGAGGTCTGAGCCCGTGTGCGGTCATTAGAGCAAGTATTCGTACTCGGAAGAATGCTTAGGCTATTATATGTCTAGATTTGACTGTTAAGTGTAAAGTTATAACGTTTCCCGTATTCGTATCTTTGTTGAGAACTATCTAGGCTATACTTGAGGTTACAAAGAAGATGATTCCCTAAATAAACGGGATAGTTACTAATTCTGCGTTAAAAAAATTTGATTTGGAGTGTGATACCAGACTTTGCATGTGCTTACACTATGGCGTGCTATTTCTACCAGTCCAGGAGCATGAGAATCTTATTTCATTATCATATATAAGTGTACTTATTTAATTGCTCTTGTATGATATGCTGGGACTAGAGGCCCGTGACCATGCCAGGCGATTCATATTATTGGCACGTGAGTTATCCGTGCTGTGTGTGGGAATTTTATTTCTATAATAATTTATCTGATCTATTAATTTCCTTCCTCTACAAATTGTGCACATGCAGCTACGATTATCCTCTTCACAAAATTTGAGGAGTTGGTTGTAACATTGTGGTTGTGGTGGTGCTTGTGGAACTTGCAATACGGTTCTCTTCCTTGAGACATCTCCCATATTTGGGTATATGGAGTGCGCAGTGGTGGCTTAAGTTATATTGATGTGATGTGTTTGTGGGATAGTTGCGTTTAATAAAATAAAGTCGTTGGACCTAGAATGGGTACTATCAGGCTTGATTATGGTATATTCGGGAGGATAATATTAAAAGTCGGCTTAGGAGAGGATTGTGGTTCTGGTTGGGGCGAGAGAGCTCCATGACTAGTTGATCTGATGAGTGATTATGAGTTTTTGATTGTTTCTTTCATCGTTGGCAGTGTACGAAGGTTTTGGAATGAGGTTCTATTGAATGTGGGGGTTTTATACTAGTACTTGGTTGGATTGAAGTAGTTACTGTGATCAGGAATGGTGCTACGAGCGGGCGAGTTGTGTAATATGTTGGGTGATTATATCTGTGATTATAGTTATAGCTCGATGTAGCTTGTTTAGACTCATACAGTGTGTAAATGTAAGATTCGTGTCTTGAAAAGAAATTCTGAAGGTTGGGAATTGAATTCCAAGGTTTTTGGGCTAAGGTTAAATTAAGGATTTTCAGTTGTATTGTGTTGTCAGACCTATATAGAATAGGGTGACGTGGGATCACCCCCGGGTACGTGCGTGATAAGATGGAATAATGATTTAAAGGCTTAGGAACAACTCTTGGCATGTTCGACGGCCAACGTATGTTTAAGTGGGGGAGATTGTAACGACCCGACCGGTCGTTTTGAGCATTTACACTCCTTTCTACTATTTGAGGTCTTGCATAACTTCATACGAGGTATTATGACTTGTGTTAATTGTCGGTTTTGGTTTTAAGGTATTTCGGAGTTAGCTTGGAAGAATGAATTTCATGTTGGAAGCTTAAGTTGAAATAGTTGACCGGATGTTGACTTATATATAAACGACCCCGGAATAGAGTTTTGATGATTCCAATAGCTCTGTATGGTGATTATGGACTTAGGAGCGTGTCCGGAAAATTATTTGGAGGTCCGTCGTAGAATTAGGCTTGAAATGGCGAAAGTTGAATTTTTAAAAAGTTTGACCGGGGGGTTGACTTTTTGGTATCGGGGTCGGAATTCGATTCCGGAAATTGGAATAGGTTTGTTATGTCATTTATGACTTGTATCCAAAATTTGAGGTCAATCGGACTTGATTCGATAGGTTTTGGCATCGAATGTAGAAGTTGGAAATTTCATAATAGACTAAAGTTCAAGTGAGTTCGCACAAGACCCAACTTCAAATGAGCATAATTCTCATGATATGAAGTATTGTATGGTGTATTACTTATCAAATGAAAGATCTTTGAATCTCGTTTCAAACCGTTTGTCATTTGGACGTTCCTACGAGAAGTTATAATCAAATTACCAAAGGCTGCAAAAATACAATTCTGAGACCAATTATGCGATCGCAAAATAGTTATGCGATCGCAAAATAGTTATGCGATCGCAAAACAGCTTCTGTGACCGCAAACTGGTCGCAGAATGGACCAAAAGAGCCCAGTTCTAGGCACCGATTTTGCAATCAACTTTGCGGCCCGCATACTAGTATGCGGTCCATTATGCGACCGCAGACCTGCTTTCGGAGGGTTAATTTTTCTAGTATCATAACTCGATCCCATTTTGGTAAATAGGCTTTGGGACTCATTTAGGAGCAAAAATCTAACATTTTTAGAGAGAAGGGAGAGTGTTCTAGAGAGAGGAAGAAGCTCAAGTGCTTTGTTCATCAAGATCTTGTTCAACTTTGAAATCCAACAAGGAAATATCACAAGATCTTCACCCAAGAGGTAAGGTTCTAACCCCTAGTCTTCAATTTCAAGTTTGGGTAAAGATGGGTGATTAAGAGTATGATTCTTGGGTGTAATAGTATTATTTATACATATCAATAAGATTTATGGAAAGATTGTTGAGTTTAAATGGGTAAAGATTGGGTTGAAAATGGTAGAAATCTTTAAAGATTTTAATTGAAGATTTGAGGGTCGAGTTGATGTCGGAATTTGGTGAAATTTGTATGGTTGGACTCGTGGTTGGATGGGCGTTCATATTTTTTTTTTAACTTTTGTCGGGTTCCGATACGTGGGTCCCACGGGCGATTTTTGAGTTAATTTCAGATTTTATTAAAAAATTACTATCTCCTTATGAAATTAATTACAATAATTGGTATTGACTGAATCGAATTAATTGTGGCTAGATACGAGGCTTTCGGAGACCAATTCTCATCGCAAGGGCATAGCGAAATAATGAATTACACGGTTTGAGGTAAGTAATAGTTTTAAATCTGGTCCTGAGAGTATGAAGCCCCGAATTGTTATATCATGTAATTCTTTTGGAGGTGACACACATGCTAGGTGACGAGCATATAGGCGTGCACCGAGGGAATTGTGATTTGGTCCGTCCCGAAAAACTGTAAAGTTGAATAATTTGTTGTTAGCTATATGATCTCTATGTGTTGATAAAATTTGACTGTAAATCATGATAGAAATCATGTTTAGGCTATGTGATAGTACTGTTGGGACCCACAGAGTTTGCGTACTTGTTCAATTGCCTGCTAAATATTATATGTACTCAGTCTCAGTTTTTACTTGCACATTTTATCTCAGTCTCTGTTATTATTTTTGATACATCATATCATTATTGTTTGGGCTGATTTCATGATTATTGAGAGCCTGGGAGACTGTAGAGATTTATGACTGAGTGAGGCCGAGGGCCTGATTGTGAGATATTGATACTATAGCACGTGAGTTATTCGTGCAGCACGTGAGTTGGCCGTGCAGATCCTTATATTATACTATAGCACGCGAGTTGGCCGTGCAGCAAGTGAGTTGTCCGTGCAGATCCTTATATTATACTATAGCACATGAGTTGGTCGTGCAACACGTGAGTTGGTCGTGCAGATCCAGATATTTATATTATGGCACGTGAGTTATCCGTGCAGATTATAGTGCTTGGGTTGTAGGAACCCCTCCGGAGTCTGTACACCCCCAGTGAGCGCGGGTACCCATTGAGTGTGAGTGATGAGGGCTGGGAGCCCAATGAGTGACGAGGGCTGGGAGCCCAGTGAATGATTGTTGTCCTAAGAGGTTGTACTTGATTTTCATTTGTTGTTGCACCTAGTTGCTATTTGTCATTGTTTTGAAATCTCTGAAAGATTTTATATACGGATTACAAGAACATGAACTGTATAAAAATTGATTTGACATTAAACTGCCAGATTTGAAAGCATGTCTATTCTTTGCTGGAACTACTGAATATGAACTGTAATTGTGTAGCTCGTCACTATCTTCAATTCTTTATTTATTATTATTACTTACTGAGTTGGTTATACTCATATTATACCCTGCACTTCGTGTGCAGATCCAAGTATTTTCGGTCATAGCGGGTGTTGATTCTCTCGCACATTTGACTTTTTTTGGAGATTTAGAGGTAGATGTTGTGTTTCGCAGACCTTGTCTCTTCTTCCCTATCTCCTTATTTATTGTATTTGGTCTCAAACTATTATAGACCGTATTTTCCAGACTTGTATTCAGATTAGATGCTCATGTACTTAGTGACACTAAGTTTTGGGAGTGGTTGTATCGGTATTTGTAAGATTTGTAGATTTTATTTAAATATTATATTTTCAAACTTAAGAGAAATTGTGATTTATTGAGATTTTCGGCTTGCCTAGTATTGAGATAGGCGCCATCACGGCGGGTGAGATTTTGGGTCGTGACAGTTATTTGCTCAAATAAGAAAAGATATATAAGATAAATTTTTAGTTGACTTAGACTTTCTATATAATAGTTCAAATAAGAAAAGGTTTAGTAAACAAAATTATAGGTTATTTCAAAGTCCTAAATATTAGAAAAATAATTTAAATGACTATTTTTTCTAATGTGAAATCTATTTTTAAAGGATAAAAAAGACGAAAAATAATCAAATGACTATTTTTTTCTATTGTGATTTTTTAATATAAAATGGTTAAAAAAAAAATGAACAACTTTTTCCTACGAGCTACGCGCTTTTAATAGTATACTAGTCTCAGGGTACGCGTATCCTATGTCAATGAGTACAATTTTTTTAAGATTATACAAATATTATTAATCAATGTGTTTTAGTTATTAAATACAAACGAAAGATAGTAAAAGTTTCTGAAAATGATATATATCGATTCTATTTAAGTGGCTAGCCATTTGAGCTTGTATAACTATTAATAATTATAGTTATAAAATATAGGCAAAAAAATGAACTAATAAGATCCTTAATTGATATGAGCTAGAATATCTCGTAAAAAAAATTTAGATATCGTATATATTTATAAAGAAAAGACTTAGAATCTGAGAATCTAAATATCATTAAATATTAAAGGAGTGTCTCTTATTCTTTGTGGACTTCGCCTTGTAATTTAGATTACTTTTTTTTTTTGCAAAAAATAATTATATTACATAATTCAAATAAGAAATTTGCTTATACAAAGTATTTAATATGAGAATATTTTATATATTCAGATAATAAAGAATTTAATGCACAAAATTTAGTTGATTTAAACTCCTAAATATTAGAAAAAAACCATAAGCACAAGCAATCATATTCAAAAGAAAATAGAATAAACAGATCTAAGTTGTAAACCCCTGTTTTGTGAAATAAAGTATTTGAAAGAAATACTAATAGTTTAAAATACTTAAGAAATTTAAAACACTATTTTTTGAACCGAAGGATCATAAAAACCTTTAAATTAAAGTGGCGGGCTCATAGTTTACCTTGTCCTAAATCCTACGTATTGGTTCATGATAATCAAATCACTAAACAAATTAGTTGTGATATCTAATTATAGAACACAATCGTTCTAACTCTAACAAAATAAAATAAAAACAAATACACAAATAGCAATATTCTCAAAATTTAAAATTAAGTGTAAATTAAAGCTCATTAATTTAAAAGGTAAATGATTTATAGAAAGTAAATCGCATTTGAACTTAAAGTCCTAAATATTAGCACTTCTTATATAGTTCAAATAAGGGAAGATTTATTAAATAAAGTTATAGTTTATTTTAAATTCTCAAATATTAGTTAAATAACTATTTTGTTTAATGTGAATTATATTTTTAAAGGGCAAAAAAAGGCGAACGACATTTCGCTAAGGGCCTTCATACTTTTAATATAACTAGTCTTAGGGTACGCGCATTGCGCGTGTACCCTGTCTCAATGAGTACAAAAATATTTTAAAAAACATTACATAAATATTATTATTAAATATTTAAGTTTAAAAATAAATATTAAAAAGTATAATTTTTAATAATAAATATTGATCATATTTAGCTAGATTAATAAAGAAAAACATTGTAATTAAATAAGTAGTATCACTTTGATATTGTGATGAAGCCCTATCACCATGTCACCCTTTCTTGTGAAAGTTTCTTTCATGATTATTTGTTCTATATTATTATTATTTTTATTTATTAATATGCGAAAGTAGAATATTTAAATGAAATCTTAATAAACTATTGCACATTTATTAGAAAATCTAATAGGCTAAGATTCTTTTTTAAAGGGGGCTAAAATAAAATTTTAAAGGTCCGCCACTTTTATTCTATCAATTTAGTTGTTTGTATGATTTGTACAAACTATGTTTAAAATGAAGTAAGTTATATTGTGGATTGGCTTTAATAATACGTAATAGTACTAAAATAAATACCTTGACCAAAACAATGAAAAGGAGTAGACCTTCACAACCGACAAAGAGACGGCAGAAAAGAAAACAAAAGCAAAGTTCCATAAAAGCTCAAGAAAAAATATGTAAAATCTTATTTGATTTTAAATTATTAAATATTAGGAGTTTAACCCTTCGGGGTTGTTCAGTTGGTTTGGAGGGCGGTTATTCATACGGACCTGGGATCGATTCCCCCCTTAATACCTTCTGGGTTAAGCATGTCGCACAGGGCTTACCTAGTTCGGTTTACATCACATGTGTGGTTTCCAGGCTATACACAGGGGGAGGTTTACCCAGTATGTACAAAGTGCTCACCACAGAGTGCTCACCCGAAGGGCAGAGGCTGTGGCAGAGGTTGTAGCGGTTACGGGTTTCCCCTCTCACCATTTTTTTTTAGGAGTTTTTACATATTTCAAATAAGAAAAGCTTCAATAGCTAAGACTTTAGTTAATTTTAAAATTATAAATATTAAAAATATAATTAAATGGTAATATTATTTTGTAATGACCCAACCGGTCATTTTAACTTTTAGAACCCCATTCCCTAAAATAAAATTTTTCGTATGTGCTTTTAATGATTTATGACTTGCGGGGATGGTTGGTTCGGGATTTGGAAGTATTTGGGTTGAAACCGAAACACTTGGTTCCTTAAGTTGGCCTTAAAGTGCTAAATTTAATTTCGGTCAATATTTTGAGAAAACGATCCCGGAATAGAATTTTGACGATTCCAACAGCTCCGTATGATGATTTTGGATTTAGGAGCGCGTTCAAAATTTTATTTAAAAGTCCGTAGTTAAATTAGGCTTGAAATGGCTAAAATAGGAATTTAAGTTTGGAAGTTTGACCAGGGAGTTGACTTTTTGATATCGGAGTCGGAATCCAGTTCTAAAAATTTTCATAGCTTCGTTATGTCATTTATGACTTGTGTGCAAAATTTGAGGTCAATCGGATTTGAATTGATAGGTTTTGGTACATAATGTAGAAGGTTGGAAATCTTAAGTTTCATTAAGGTTGAATTGAGGGATGATTCGTGGTTTTAGCGCTGTTTGGTGTGATTTGAGGGTTCGACTAAGTTCGTATGATGTTTTGAGACTTGGTGGTATAATTGGTTGAGGTCCCGAGGGGCTCGGGTGAATTTCGAACGACTAGCGGATCACTTTTGGCCTTTGGAACACTGCTGATAGCTGCTGGTATTTTCTTCTGGTATCCTTATACGCGATCGCGTAAGTTGGTCTGCGATCACGTAGAGTAATTTAGGCAAAGGTGGATTTGTTCTACGCGATCGCATGAATGGAGTTGTGATCGCGTAGGATTGGCCAGTGTGTGTATCGCGATCGCGTGTCATTGTTTGCGATCGCGTAGGGAGAAATTTGAGAGGAAGCTGGGCCACGTTTGTGCTACGCGATCGCGTGAATAGGGATGCGATCACGTAGAGTCAGAACTTGGTGCATCGCGATCGCATGGGATTTGATGCGATCGCGTAGGGTTAATGTTTGGGCAGAAAATTTGTGCTACGCGATCGCGTGAGGAAGTTCGCGATCGCGTAGAAGAAATCACTGGGCAGAGAGTTTAAGTTCTGAAAATGGGACGAATCCATTTTTAACGATTTGGAACTCGGATTTAGGCGATTTTTGGGAGATTTTCAGAGAAAACAATGGGGTAAGTGGTCTTAACTCAATATTGGTTAAATTACCCAATTCCATCACTATTTTTATCATTTAATTGGTGAATTGAGTTGGAAAAGTTTGAAACCCCTCTTGGATAGATTTGAGGATTTGGGGGCCGAATTTCTGTCAGAATTTAGTAATTTTGGTATGGGTAGACTCGTGGTTGAGTGGGTGTTCATATTTTGTAACTTTTGCCGGATTCCGAGATATGGGTCCCACAGACGAATTTTTAATTAATTTTAGAATTTTTATTGAAAATGTAGTATTTTCTTATAGAATTGATTCCTATAATTTTTAGTGATTGTATCGAATTATTTTGGCTAGATTCGAGCCAGACAGAGTTGGATAATCGTGAAAAAGGCCTTATAGTGGATTAAATTGGAGCAAGACGAGATAAGTCTCTTGTCTAATCTTGTGAGGAGAAAATTACTCCATAGGGATTAAATTGAACATTGTTGCTAATTGCGGGGGCTACGTACGCACGAGGTGATGAGAGTCCGTGCGTAGCTACTATTAATGCTAAAGTCCGGGTAGTTTAGGGCTCAAAGCATGAATTACTTGTGTAAATTATATTCTTTGTTTAATTAATATTATTTGATATATACATATATTGTGAATTGTTAGATAAAAATATTAAAGGATGAAAATCTCATATACTTGATTTTCTGTTTAAATTAATTAATTGTTAAGAGAAACTGTTCTTCCTCTTGAATTTATCTTATAATAAATATACTCTCCTTCCGGAGGTACATAAGAAAATGTCCTCCTTTCTTGTGGAGCGGGCCGAACGCCTCGGCAGGATAGATGCATCTTTGGATCACGCCGCACGTCCCTCGGCAGTGTACACGACACTCTGGATTAGGTCGTACGTCCTCGACAGAAATCGTGCTGAATAATAATAATAATTATACGATACTTTAATAATTTATTTCATCTTACGAAACTAATTGATAAATTGAAAAATTCTTGGAATTTAATGAATTATTATTCTTACTTGTTAAAGAATTAATTATTGTTCCTGTAAATGATATTTAATTGATAAATTAAAAATTATTTGAATTGAAGGAATTTGATTATTTCCGCTGATTTAATAAATTATTTTAAATTCTGTAAATTATGCTGATTTAAATATCCTAATTGTAATTTAATTATTATTATTGACCCATAGCGAGTGTCAAAGTCGGCCATCTCGTCTCTACCACTTCGAGATTAGGCTTGATACTTACTGGATACATGTTGTTTACGTACTCATACTACACTTGCTGCACTTTTTGTACAGGAACTGAGGCAAGTACTAGTGGGGGACCTATCGTCTTACACCCACGTTATCCAGGGGCTTAGTGGTGAGCTGTTTATCTGATCTGTTCTGCAGCTACTAGTATCTCTCTTTGTATTTTTTATTCTATCTATTTTTATTTCAGATAGTATTTGAGATTTTGTATAATCTACTAGATGCTCATACACTTGTGACACCAGGTCTTGACACACATATTGGTAGAATTTGGGTTTTGTTATTTCTCTTGGTTTTAAATTTTGTTAATGAATGATTAATTTATTAAGTTGGCTTGCCTAGCCGTAGTGTTGGGCGCCATCACGACCTATAGGTGAAATTGGATCCTGACATATTTAATATGAAATTTATTTATTTTATTAAAAAGAATAAACCAATTGTGTATAGCCTTCATAATTATCATAAAAATATTTGTTTTCACTTATAAATAAGAATAACCTTATATACAGTACAAGTGTTGCAGTGCACATCATAATTTATATCGTTGCATCATTTGTTACGCAGCCCAAGATATAGTGCATGTTAATCGTTGAATTAAAAGTATATTTAAATAACACACAGAGTCTCAATTCATATTACAAAAGCCTCTGTACAAACATATATGCACGTACATAACAAAATACAATAGATTTAAAATAAAATGAATATATGATAATATTAAACGATAAGACCTAATACCATTAAACTAAAATAAGTCAGTTGAAATCCTTCTTATATAAGAGTGAACAACAAAATTATTATCATAATTACTATTTCAGAGTGACTCGAATGCAACTGTTCATCTAACCTATAATATGAAAAAACTGAAACTACCAAAAAAATAATATTTTAGTATAAATATAACAAATTCGTATCTTTATAACTGACAATCTAGTAAATATTATTCAAAATAAAAAATATATCATCACTGCTCATTCAGATACAAAATGCATTAGAAAAAGAGGAAAAACATAGAGAGCAAATTAAAGGAAAAAGAGAAACTTGATTACCATTACATGCAATTACCTTTAAGCAAAAAATAATTATTGTATAATACACAATAGAAAAACATATATTATAATTTACAACTGAAGATAATTTTAGACTAATAATCATACATGATATATTGTAAATAAAAATCAAAAGTGACAATCACAAATAAGTTTTTTTTTTGTAGATATTGATATTATCATGAGTTTATGGTAAAGAATGTGACACATTGACTTTTTTTTTTTATAAAAGTGTTCACTTCCTCCTTATTTTAAATAGTTTTGATTTTAATACTCCAGAAATTTTATGTAATGACCCAACCGGTTATTTTAACTTTTAGAACCTCGTTCCCTAAAAATAAAACTTTTCGTAGGTACTTGTAATGATTTATGACTTGCGGGGATGGTTGGTTCGGGATTTGGAAGTGTTTAGGGTGAAACCGGAACACTTGGTTCCTTAAGTTGGCCTTAAAGTGCTAAGTTTGACTTCGGTCAACATTTTGAGAAAATGACTCCGAAATAGAATTTTGATGATTCGAACAGCTCCGTATGGTGATTTTGGACTTAGGAGCGTGTTCGAAATTTTATTTGGAAGTCCGTAGTTAAATTAGGTTTGAAATGACTAAAAATAAGAATTTAAGTTTGGAAGTTTGACCGATGAGTTGACTTTTGATACCGGAGTCAGAATTCAGTTCCGAAAATTTTTATAGCTCCTTATGTTATTTATGACTTGTGTGTAAAATTTAAGGTCAATCGGAGTTGATTTGATAGGTTCCGACATCGAACATAGAAGTTGAAAACTCTTAGTTTCATTAAGCTTGAATTGGGGTATGATTCATGGTTTTAGCATTGTTTGATGTGATTTAGAGGTTCGACTAAGTTTGTATGATGTTTTAGGACTTGTTGGTATATTTGGTTGAGGTCCCGAGGGCCTCGGGTAAGTTTCGGATGGTTAACGGATCAAAAGTTGAACTTAAAAAGCTGCTGCAATTTTTCCTTTTGCTGTATATTCTGGGCTGTGATCGAGCCCCAGATCGAACCCAGATATTGAGCCCACGATCGAGGCCTGAGTCGAAGCCAGGGATGAGGCTCAGTATCGAAGCCACGATCGAAGGTCCAGCTCGAGGGCCATGATCAAAGGCAAGGCTCGAGGGCCAGGATCAAGACCCAAGATCGAACTTGATCGAGGCCATGACCATGTCCCAGGCTCGAGGCCTGATCGAGGCCATGACCAAGTCCTAAGCTCGAGGCCATGATCGAGGCCATGACCGAAGCCCAGGCTCGAGGGCCACGATCGAAGCCACGATCGAGGCCCAATTCCGAAGTCTGCCTAGGCAGTTTATAAAAGAGGACATTCGTCCCATTTGCCATTTTTGACGAACTTGAGCTTGAGAAGAGGCGACTTTTGGCATATTTTCAAGGGAAAAGCATTGGGGTAAGTGAGTCTAACTCGGATTTGGTTTACATTTACAAGTATATCATTATTTTCACCATAAATTAGTGTTTTGAGATTTAAATTTGGGAAATTTTTAGATATCTCATAGAAACGAATTTTTGAGATTTCGGTATCGATTCGGAGTCAGATTTGAGTGAAACTAGTATGGTTGGACTCGTAATTGAATGAGTTGTCGGATTTCGTGATTTTTGCCGGATTCTGAGATGTGAGCCCCATGGACGAATTTTTAATTAATTTCGGGATTTTTATTAAAAATGTAGTATTTTCTTATAGAATTGATTCCTATAATTTTTAGTGATTGTATCGAATTATTTTGGCTAGATTCGAGCCAGACAGAGTTGGATAATCGTGGAAAAGGCCTTATAGTGGATTAAATTGGAGCAAGACGAGGTAAGTCTCTTGTCTAATCTTGTGAGGGGGAAATTACCTCATAGGTGATTAAAATTAAATAATTATTGCTAATTGTGGGGGCTACGTACGCACGAGGTGACGAGAGTCCGTGCGTAGCTACTATTAATGCTAAAGTCTGGGTAGTTTAAGACTCAAAGCATGAATTACTTGTGTGAATTATATTCTTTATTAATTAAAATAATTGATGTATATATTGTGAATTGTAATGAAAAGTAGAAAAATATGAAATTTTCATATGCTTAATTTTTGTTTAAATCAATTAATTGTTAAAAGAAATTATTTTCCTCCCGAATTTATCTTATAATAAATATACTCTCCTTCTGGAGGCACATAAAAAATGTCCCCCTTTCTTGTGGAGCGGGCCGAACGCCTTGGCAAGATAGATGCATTTATGGATCGCGCCGCACGTCCCTCGGCAGTGTACACGACACTCTGGATCGGGCCGTACGTCCTCGGCAGAAATCGTGCTTAATAATAATAATAATTACACGATACTTTAATAATTTATTTCAGCTTGTGAAGCTAATTAATAAATTGAAAAATCTTTGAAATTTAATGAATTATTATTCCTGCTTGTTAAGGAATTAATTGTTACTCCTGTAAATGAGATTTAATTGATAAATTGGAAATTATTTGAAGTGAAGGAATTTAATTAATATATTGAGAATTGTTACATTTGAAGGAATTTGATTATTTTCGCTGCTTAAATAAATTATTGTAAATTCTGTAAATCATGCTGATTTAAATATCCTAGTTTTATTTCAGTTATTATTATTGATCCATAGTGAGTGTCAAAGTCGGCCATCTCATCTCTACCACTTTGAGATTAGACTTGATACTTACGGGATACACGTTGTATACGTACTCATACTACACTTGCTGCACTTTTTTGTGTAGGATCTGAGACAGGTACTAGTGGAGGACCTATCATCACATACCCACGTCATCCCGAGACATAGTGGTGAGCTGCCTTTCTGAGCCGTTCTGCAGCTACCAGTGTCTCTTCTTATATTTACATTCTGTCTATTTCATTTCAGACAGTATTTGGAGTTTTGTATAATCTACTAGATGCTCATGCACTTGTGACACCATGTCTTGGCACACACATTGGTAGAGTTTGGATTTATTTTTTTCTTGATTTTAAACTTTATCAATGTATGCTAAATTTATTAGTTGGCTTGCCTAGCTGTAGTGTTAGGCGCCATCATGGCCTACATGTGAAATTGGGTCGTGACAATATGGTATCAGAGCACTAGGTTCACGTAGGTCTCACAAGTTATGAGCAGACCTAATAGAGTCTTGCGAATCGGTACGGAGACGTCTGTACTTATCTTCGAGAGGCTATAGGGTATTAGGAAATTACCTTTCTTCACATTCCATCGTGCAATTAACGTAACACTAAAAATCTTTCTCTTATTTTCTCACAGATGGTGAGAACGCGCTCGAATGAAGTTTCAGACCAGGGAAGAGCTACTCCCCCAGTTGCTAGAGGTCGAGGCAAAGGCCGAGGGAGGGCTCCAGCCCGTGGTAGAGGGCGAGGACGTCCCAGGACTATTCCAGTTATGCCGCTGGTGGATCCAGTAAAGAATCCCATTATTGAGGAGCAGGGCGAGGTGCCTGTGGCAGAGCCAGCTCCGGTGGACTTCACATCTGCACCGGGTTTCAGGATGTCATGGGTCGTATGCTGCGATTCATGGACAATATGACTCAAGCCGGTTTATTTCCGGCAGACCCAGCCATATCTCAGGCGGGCGGGGGAGCACAGGCCCCTACCGTGCAGGCTCATGGACAGGCAGCTGCCGTATATCAGACCCAGGGTGCACTACCCGTGGGTGGAGCCCAGCCAGTGGCGGCAGCTACACCTGAGCCCAGGCCAGCTGTAGCCACCGATCCTCGAAAACTATTGGACAGATGGACTGGACTACATCCTCATGTCTTCGGGGGTAAGCGATATGAGGATCCACAGGATTTTATTGATCGTTCCAAGGATAGAGTATACAACATAAGGATATTAGAATCCCATGGGGTTGATTTCGCTACTTTTCAGCTAGAGGGTAGAGCCCGTAGATGGTGGCAGTCTTATGCTCTTGGCAGACCAGCAGATTCTCCTCCCATGACTTGGGACAGGTTCACCCGTATGTTCTTAGACAGGTATATTCCACCCTCCCAGAGGGAAGAGTTGCGGTTTCAATTTGAGCAGCTCCAACAGGGTCAGATGTTAGTGACTGATTATAAGGCGAGGTTTTCTGAATTATCTCGCCATGCGCTAATGATACTCCCTACTGAGGCGGAGAGAGTGCGAAGGTTTATAGCCGGTTTACATACTGGTATTCAGTCCACTATGGCTCGAGAGGTTGAGATGGGTACTTCTTATGAGCGAGTTATGGAGATAGCCCGGAGGATTGAAGGTGTACGTCAGCAGAGCCGAGAGCAGATTATGAGAGATAAGCGGTTCAGGTACTCTCGAGAGTTCAGAGGTGCTCCCTCCGGGGGCAGAGGTCAGTTCGTGAGGGGGCAGTCCAGCAGACCCCCATATCCAGCACCATCACCTCCTCAAGGTGCTCCAGTGCGACCTTATCTCAGTGCTATTCCAGAGAATTCTTACCGCCCATCAGGTATTCTGCGTCCTCCCAGTGGGTATTCACATCCCCAGGGCCATATACTTAGTCAGCAGCCCATCGCACTGAAGAGTTGTTACGAGTACGGGGATCCCAGTCACATGCGGAGTATTGCCCCAGGCTTCGGGGTAGACCAGTACAGCAGGGTCAGCAGCCTATGCTTACCGGACCAGTTGCTCCACCAGTAGGCCGACCACCCAGAGGTGCAGGACAGGTGGGTAGGGGTCGTCCTAGAGGTGGAGGTCAGCCAGGCGAAGGCTAGACAGTTGGCGCTCCAGCTCGGTTCTATGCTTTTTCGGCTAGACCAGATGCATAGGCCTCAGATGCCGTGATTACAGGTATTATTTATGTTTTTGGCAGAGATGCCTCAGTATTATTTGATCCAGGATCTACGTATTCATATGTGCCATCTCTATTTGCTCCATTCCTGGGTGTTTCTCGTGAGTCCTTGAGTACTCCTATTTATGTGTCCACTCCTATGGGCGATTCTGTTGTTGTGAACCGGATATACCGGTCCTGTATTATTACATTATGTGGTTATAAAACTAGAGCAGATCTCCTATTGCTTGAGATGACCGATTTTGAAATTATTCTGGGCATGGACTGGTTATCTCCATATCATGTTATTCTAGATTGTCATGCCAAGACTGTTACCTTGGCTATTCCAGCATTACCTAATCTGGAGTGGAAGGGTTCGCCTGTTAGTTCATTTAATCGAGTTATTTCTTTTATAAAGGCTCAACACATGGTTGAGAAGGGTTGTTTGTCTTATCTAGCCTATGTTCGGGATACTGCTGCAGAGACTCCGGCTATTGATTCAGTGCCTGTAGTTCAGGAGTTCCCTGATGTATTTTCGTCAGATCTTCCAAGTATGCCACCTGATCGTGATATTGATTTCTGTATTAACTTGGCTTCAGATACCCAGCCTATATCTATCCCACCGTATCGTATGGCTCCGAAAGAATTGAAAGAACAACTTGAAGAGTTACTAGCCAAAGGGTTCGTCAGACCGAGTGTATCGCCTTGGGGTGCACTAGTATTATTTGTGACAAAAAAGGATGGAACAATGCGGATGTGTATTGATTATTGCCAATTGAACAAAGTCACTATTAAGAACAAGTACCCGTTGCCGCGTATTGATGATCTATTTGACCAGTTGCAGGGTGCTAGGGTATTCTCTAAGATCGACTTGAGGTCGGGGTACCATCAGTTGAAGATTCGAGATTTGGATGTTCCGAAGACTGCTTTTCGGACTAGATATGGTCATTATGAGTTTCTGGTGATGTCCTTCGGTTTAACTAACGCCCCAACAACGTTTATGGATATGATGAACAGAGTAGTCATGCCATATATTGATTCATTTGTCATTGTCTTCATTGATGACATCTTAATCTATTCGCGCAGTAAGGAGGAACATGAGCAGCATATGAGAGTAGTGCTTCAGACATTGCGGGAACAAAAGCTATATGCTAAGTTCTCTAAATGTGAGTTTTGGCTAGAGTCTGTAGCATTTTTGGGACATATTGTATCGGGCAAAGGTATTAAAGTTGATCCCAAAAAGATTGAGGCAGTTCAAAATTGGCATCGTCCCACTTCAGCGACTGAGATCAGGAGTTTTCTGGGTTTAGCAGGTTATTATCGTCGGTTCGTGGAAGGTTTTTCATCTATTGCAGCACCTTTGACCAAATTAACCCAGAAGGGTGCTCCATTCCGATGGTCCGATTATTGTGAGGTGAGCTTTCAGAAGCTCAAGACATCATTGACTACAGCACCAGTGTTAGTGTTAACATCTGGTTCGGGAATATATACAGTGTATTGCGACACGTCACGCGTTGGCTTGGGTTGTGTATTGATGCAGGAAAGGTGAGTTATTGCATATGCTTCGCGTCAGCTGAAGCTCCACGAGAAGAATTATCCAGTACATGATTTGGAGTTAGCTGCGATTGTTCACGCTCTAAAGATTTGGAGGCATTATCTTTATGGGGTGTCTTGTGAAGTTTACACTGATCATCGCAGTTTGCATCATTTGTTCAAGCAGAGGGATCTAAATTTGAGGCAGCGCAGATGGCTGGAGTTACTAAAAGATTATGATATTACTATCTTGTATCATCCGGGCAAAGAAAATGTGGTTGCAGATGCCTTGAGCAGGAAGGCAGAGAGTATGGGTAGTTTGGCTTTTATTTCAGCAGAGGAAAGGCCATTAGCCTCGGATATTCAGTCCTTGGCCAACAAACTTGTGAGGCTGGATATTTCAGAGCCCAGCCGAGTTCTTGCATATGTGGTGGCCCAATCTTCACTATTTGAGCAGATCAAGGCTCGCCAGTATGATGACCCATACTTGATGGTTCTTCATGAAATGATACTACGAGGTGGTGCCAAGGAAGTTACTATTAGAGCAGATGGTGTTCTATGACTCCAGTATCGTCTATGTGTTCCTAATGTGGATGCACTGAGGAAAAATATCCTGGAAGAGGCACATAGTTCTCGGTATTCTATTCATCCAGGTGCTACTAAGATGTATCGTGACTTGAGGCAACATTATTGGTGGCGACAAATGAAAAAGGACATAGTTGAGTATGTATCCAGGTGTCTAAATTGACAGCAAGTTAAATATGAGCACCAGAGGCCAGGTGGCCTACTTCAGCAGATGACTATACCAGAGTGGAAATGGGAATGAATTACTATAGACTTTGTAGTTGGGTTGCCGCGGACCTTGAGGAAGTTTGATGCAGTTTGGGTGATTGTTGACAGGTTGACTAAGTCGGCACATTTTATTCCTGTTGTGACTACGTATACTTCAGAGAGGTTGGCCCAGATTTATATTCAGGAGATAGTTCGGTTGCACGGTGTGCCAATTTCCATCATATCAGATAGAGGTCCTCAGTTTACTTCACATTTCTGGAGAGCAGTACAGAGTGAGTTGGGGACCCGTGTAGAGCTCAGCACAGCCTTTCATCCGCAGACCGATGGACAGTCAGAGAGGACAATTCAGATTTTGGAGGATATGCTCAGGGCATGTGTGATCGTCTTTGGAGGTCAGTGGGATCATTTCCTGCCTTTGGCTGAGTTTGCTTATAATAACAGTTACCAATCGAGCATCGAGATGGATCCATTTGAGGCTTTATATGGTCAGCGATGTCGTTCACCTATCGGATGGTTTGAGCTAGGTGAGGCTAAGTTATATGGTACTGATTTGGTAAGTGATGCCTTGGAAAAGGTAAAGTTGATTCAGGAGCGACTTCGTACAGCACAGTCCAGACAAAAGAGTTACGCGGATCAGAAAGCGCGTGATATATCATTTATGGTAGGTGAAAAAGTTCTTTTGAAGGTTTCGCCGATGAAGGGAATTATGAGATTCGGGAAGAAGGGCAAGTTGAGCCCAAGGTTTATAGGCCCATTTGAGGTGTTGAAACGAGTTGGGGAGGTTGCTTATAAGCTTGCATTGCCTCCTAGCCTATCGGGAGTTCATCCGGTTTTTCACGTATCTATGCTCCGAAAGTATCATGCCGACCTATCACATGTATTAGACTTCAACACAGTTTAGCTAGATAATAGCTTGGGTTATGAAGAGGAGCCAATTGCCATTGTTGATAAACAGGTTCGCCAGTTGAGGTCCAAGAGGATTTCTGCAGTAAAAGTCCAGTGGAGGGGCCAACCAGTCGAGGAAGCGACTTGGGAGGCCAAGGAAGACATGCAGAGAAGATATCCACACTTATTCAGCACTCCATGTACAATTCTAAACCCGTTCGAGGACGAACGTTTGTTTAAGAGGTGGAGAATGTAATGACCCAACCGGTCATTTTAACTTTTAGAACCTCGTTCCCTAAAAATAAAACTTCCCGTAGGTACTTGTAATGATTTATGACTTGCGGGGATGGTTGGTTCGGGATTTGGAAGTATTTAGGGTGAAACCGGAACACTTGGTTCCTTAAGTTGGCCTTAAAGTGCTATGTTTGACTTCGGTCAACATTTTGAGAAAACGACCCCGGAATAGAATTTAATGATTCCAACAGCTCCGTATGGTGATTTTGGACTTAGGAGCATGTTCGAAATTTTATTTGGAAGTCCGTAGTTAAATTAGGCTTGATATGACTAAAAATAAGAATTTAAGTTTGGAAGTTTGACCGATGAGTTGACTTTTGATACCGGAGTCAGAATCCAGTTCTGAAACTTTTCATAGCTCCGTTATGTCATTTATGACTTGTGTGTAAAATTTGAGATCAATCAGAGTTGATTTGATAGGTTCCGACATCGAACCTAGAAGTTGAAAACTCTTAGTTTCATTAAGCTTAGATTGGGGTATGATTCATGGTTTTAGCATTGTTTGATGTGATTTAGAGGTTCGACTAAGTTCGTATGATATTTTAGAACTTGTTGGTATATTTGGTTGAGGTCCCGAGGGCCTCGGGTGAGTTTCGGATGGTTAACGGATCAAAAGTTGGACTTAAAAAGCTGCTGCAATTTTTCCTTTTGCTGTATATTTTGGGCTGTGATCGAGCCCCAGATCGAACCCAGATATCGAGCCCACGATCGAGGCCTGAGTCGAAGCCAGGGACGAGGCTCAGTATCGAAGCCACGATCGAAGGTCCAACTCGAGGGCCATGATCAAAGGCAAGGCTCGAGGGCCAGGATCAAGACCCAAGATCGAACTTGATCGAGGCCATGACCATGTCCCAGGCTCGAGGCCTGATCGAGGCCATGACCAAGTCCCAAGCTCGAGGCCATGACCGAAGCCCAGGCTCGAGGGCCACGATCAAAGCCACGATCGAGGCCCAATTCCGAAGGCTGCCTCGGCAGTTTATAAAAGAAGTCATTCGTCCCATTTGCCAGTTTTGACGAACTTGAGCTTGAGCAGAGGCGGCCTTGGCAGATTTTCAAGGGAAAAATATTGGGGTAAGTGAGTCTAACTCGAATTTAGTTTACATATACAAGTATATCATTGTTTTCACCATAAATTAGTGTTTTGAGATTTAAATTTGGGAAATTTTTAGAAATCTCAGAGAAACAAATTTTTGAGATTTCGGTATCGATTCGGAGTCGGATTTGAGTGAAACTGGTATGGTTGGACTCGTAATTGAATGGGTTATCGGATTTCGTAACTTTTTTTGGATTCCGAGATGTGGGCCCCACGAACGAATTTTTAATTAATTTCGGGATTTTTATTTAAAAAGTAGTATTTTCTTATAGAATTGATTCCTATAATTTTTAGTGATTGTATCGAATTATTTTGGCTAGATTCGAGTCAGACAGAGTTGGATAATCGTGGAAAAGGCCTTATAGTGGATTAAATTGGAGCAAGACGAGGTAAGTCTCTTGTCTAATCTTGTGAGGGGGAAATTACCCCATATTAAATTGAATAATTTGTTGCTAATTGCAGGGGCTACGTACGCACGAGGGACGAGAGTCCGTGCGTAGCTACTATTAATGCTAAAATCCGGGTAGTTTAAGACTCAAAGCATAAATTACTTGTGTGAATTGTATTCTTTATTAATTAAAATAATTGATGTATATATTGTGAATTGTTATGAAAAGTAGAAAAATATAAAATTTTCATATGCTTAATTTTTGTTTAAATCAATTAATTGTTAAAAAATATTATTTTTCTCCCGAATTTATCTTATAATAAATATACTCTCCTTTCGGAGGCACATAAGAAAATATCCCCCTTTCTTGTGGAGCGGGCTGAACGCCTCAGCAGGATAGATGCATCTACGGATCGCGCCGCACGTTCCTCGGCAGTGTACACGACACTCTGGATTGGGCCGTACGTCCTTGGCAGAAATCGTGCTTAATAATAATAATAATTACACGATATTTTAATAATTTATTTCAGCTTGTGAAGCTAATTAATAAATTAGAAAATCTTTGAAATTTAATGAATTATTATTCTTGCTTGTTAAGGAATTAATTGTTACTCCTGTAAATGAGATTTAATTGATAAAATGGAAATTATTTGAAGTGAAGGAATTTAATTAATATATTGAGAATTGTTACATTTGAAGGAATTTGATTATTTCCGCTACTTAAATAAATTATTGCAAATTCTGTAAATCATGCTGATTTAAATATCCTAGTTTTATTTTAGTTATTATTATTGATCCATAGTGAGTGTCAAAGTCGGCCATCTTGTCTCTACCATTTCGAGATTAGGCTTGATACTTACTGGGTACACGTTGTATACGTACTCATACTACACTTGCTGCACTTTTTTGTGTAGGATCTGAGACAGGTACTAGTGGAGGACCTATCATCACATACCCACGTCATCCCGAGACATAGTGGTGAGCTGCCTTTCTGAGCCGTTCTGCAGCTACCAGTGTCTCTTCTTATATTTACATTCTGTCTATTTCATTTCAGACAGTATTTGGAGTTTTGTATAATCTACTAGATGTCCATGCACTTGTCACACCAGGTCTTGGCACACACATTGGTAGAATTTGGGTTTATATTTTTTTTGGTTTTAAACTTTATCAATGTATGCTAAATTTATTAGTTGGCTTGCCTAGCTGTAGTGTTGGGCGCCATCACGACCTACAGGTAAAATTGGGTCGTGACACTTTAATCTTAAGATAATTTTGGTAAAAGAATACTAATCCTAAACTAACATTAATTGGTGATATTTTATTCGGTTATGGTAAAAGAATACTAAACCTAAAGTAATATTAATTCTAGAAAATTAAAGATTAGACTTGTATCCTACGATAGTTATGATAGGAGTAAAAGAATACTAAACCTAATAATATTAATTGCTTATTTTTATTTGCTTTTGGTTTTAAAATTTTGGGAAACCAAAAAAATCTCCTAAACCTAACAGGAGACATTTAATACTCCTAAAGGTAAATGGAGTTGACAGTGAACGAATTGTCATAGTGTGAATTGGAATTGAAAAATCAAAGCTTTATATAGTAGGAAAATTATTAAATTACTATTCCTAAATAGTAGAAAATTAATTAAATGATTATTCCTAAATAGTAGGAAAAATAATCAAATTATTGTTTTATCCGGTGTGAACTCTATTTTAAAAGGGTAAAAAAGACGAACGACATTTTACTAAGGGCATTCGTGCTTTTAATATAGTATAGATATAGATAATTATATAGACAAATATAGATATAAATATTATTAATAAAGTCTCATCTCATAAAAGTACCTACTTTGGGATTAAACTTACTCGACCTTTCCATGTTAGTTTCACTGTAATTGCTTTTCAGACTTAGAAAAAGTTATTCAACAAAGAACAATTGTCCATTTCTGTTTTCATAAGAAAACTTTTTAAAAAAAGGCCAAGGTTTCTAAAAGAAAATTTTATATGAAACACTTCTAGAAAATATATTTATAGATGCTCGCGTGATTTCCTTTTATAAATTTTAACAAAGTATGGTACAGATTCCTTTCAAATTTATGATTGTCTATTTGCATCCTTTGTCAAAATTATTATACCCAAAATATATTAAAATCTTTCATTGCAGAATTTCAATATGGTCAAAGTCTTACAAAATTTACAATTTTTGTTTTTAATTAAAATCTTAATTAATTTAAAACCTTAAATATTAGGACTTCTACCTAGTATTTCAAATAAGGAAATATTTTATATGCAAAGTGGTTATAGATTTAAAAATCCTAAATATTAGAAAAATAAGATTATTTTATTCAATGTAAAATTAATTTTCAAAAGGTAAAAGGACGAATGATATTTCGCTAAAAAATTTCGTATTTTTAATATATATATATATATATATATATATATATATATATATATATATTTTTTATTTTTATTTATTTTTTCCTTTTTGGTGTTCATACTTATTTTGATTGACTTAATGAACATAAAAGACAATACACATATAGGTTAGGTAGTGTGGCTTTGTAGGTGGACCCCTGAAGATAGTACCCTAAATTCTGATTTGAGGAAACAGAGAGAGGCCAACATTGGTGATTCGCTTGAAACGCTTTCTTTTACACGTTAAAATTTTGAAGCAAAACTCTTTTGTGGATATATATAATTTAATTTATATACAATAAATGTAACGATCCGACAGATCGTTTTGAGCATTTACACTTTACTCGATTGTTTGAGGGCATGAGTGGCTCCGTATGATATATCATGACTTATGTGAATCGTCGATTTTGGTTTACAGGTTATTCGGAATTGATTTGGAAGAATGATTCTCAACTAGAAGCTCAAAATTTGGAAAGGTTTGACCAAGTTTCACTTTTAATATTTGAACTCGGATTGGATTTTTGATGGTTCCGTTAGCTCCGTTGGATGATTTTGGACTTAGGAGCGCATCTGGATTTTGATTTGGAGGCCCGCAGTAGAATTTGGCTTGAAACAGTGAAAGTTGGAATTTTAGAAAGTTTGACCGGGAGTGAACTTCTTGATATCAAGGTCGAATTTTGATTCCGAAAGTTGGAGCAGGTCCGTAATGTCAAGTGTGACTTGTGTGAAAAATTTGAGGTCAATCGGACGTGATTTGATAGGTTTCGGCATCGGTTGTGAAAGTTGAAGTTTCAAAGTTCGATGATTTCGAATTGAGGTGTGATTCATCGTTTCGATGTTGTTATATGTGTTTTGAGGCCTCGAGTCGGTCCGTATTATGTTATGGGACTTGTTGGTATGTTTGGACGGGGTCCCGAGGGGCTCGGGCGTATTTCAGATTGATTTCGGGCTATTTTTCCTTCATTTTGCACTGCTGTGTTCTGCTAGATCTGGTATGACCGCACCTGCGGTTGATTTGCGCAGGTGCGATGGTCGCAGAAGCGAGAAGAGGCGGGGTGAGAAAGACCGCTGAAGCGGATTTTTGTAGCGCAATTGCGTGCGCGCAGATGCGGGATTTGGATCGCAGGCGCGCAAGGTTTCGCCGAAGCGGAATCTGACATATGCAGGTGTGGGGATTTCTGGGTAAGGCTATTTTCGCAGAAGCGAAATTTTTACCGCAGATGCGGTGGTCGCAGATGTGGGACTTGGGATTAAGGCGATTTTTGAAGCAAATTTCATCACAAGGATTGGGGTAAGTGTTCTCTACTCAGTTTTGATTATATTTCATGAATCTATCTCCATTTTTGGCAATTGGTTGAGGAATTTTAAAGAGAAATTGGGGGTTTTGGCATAAAGTTTCATAATATGAATTTTTGAGTTTTGAACACTGATTTGGAGTCTGATTTGAGTGAAACTAGTATGGTTGAACTCGTAATTGAATGGGTTATCGAATTTTGAGAGTTTTGTCGGGTTTCGAGGTGCGGGCCCGAGTGTGATTATTTGCAGGATTTAGGATTCGATCTTTATCATTTGGAATTTGTTTCCTTGAGCTTTATTTGATGTATTTGAGTTGTTTTTGGCTAGTTTTGAACCGTTCAGAGGTCGCTACGCGTGCGAGGGCATTCTTGGAGCATCGTTTGGCTTGCTCGGTATTGGAATTGGCTTGTTCAAGGTAAGTAACTCTTCTAAACTTAGTGCTGAGGGAATAAAACTCCGAATTACGTGCTATGTGATTGATGTTGAGGTGACGCACATGCTAGGTGACGGGCGTGTGGGCGTGCACCCTGTGAATTTGTGACTCTGTTGTTTAATGGCACTGTTTAGTGGCCCTATTTTGTTGATATCTGTGTTTTCACCATGTGATTAAGTAATTGAGCTGTACATCATGCTAGATATCCTGTTTAGGCTTTATGCTGATATTGTTGGGACCCATAGTGGTCGTTTCTTGCTGTCATCTCATCGATTTCATTGATATTTCGTACTCAGTCACATTCATGGATTCATATCATGTCCCAGTCTCAGTTGTTACTTATTGATATATCATATGATTATTCCGGGTCAGTTCTCATTACACTGTGAGCCCGTGGGCAAGACTGGAGAGATTGATGATTGAGTGAGACAGAGAGCCTGATTATGAGTGACGGTTATGGGATCGGGCTGCACGCCGCAGCGGTTGTATTGATTTATGATAGTGTTTGGGCTGAAGGAGCCCTTCCGGAGTTTGTAATACCCCCAGTGAGCGTGGATGATATTATTGAGGGATGGATTTCCCTAGACATGGATTTGTCCGAAGTATCTGATACTTGGAGATGGATTTATCCACAGGGTTGGATTTCCCTTTTTCCTCGGTGCGGGTTGACTTACAGTCAGTTTTATATATATTCCGAGATGGATTTTCCTGGGCCGTATGGGCCATATACAGTACCGAGTGGTTGAGCATAATGAGTGAAAAGTGTAAGACAGTGAGATTGAGTGCTCTGAGAGGGTGAATACATGATTCATCTCTGAGATACATGGCATTGGTATGCACACATGACATACATGCATAAAGATGCATTTTTCCTCATGTTGTACGATATCACATCATTCATGATTTGTTTTACACACATTGATATGTGGGCATAGAGAGGCATTTTACATTTGCTATCTGGAAAGAAAACGAAACATCTAATTTATTGTGGAGAGGATTTTGAAAAAGTTTATAGTTTTCAACTATCTCATATTTTTACTACAATTTCGGTAAAGGATTTGAGTTTTCACTGATATTCTTGAAAAAATGGAACTATTTTCGAAAAACTGTGAAAAAGCTGAGCATTTTTTTTATCTCTGAGTTATTTTCTTATTTATATGTTGTATGTTGTTATGAACTGCTATTGGGTATTGGTGTTAGATTCGACCTATGTTCCAGTTCGTCACTGCTTTCAACCTAAGGTTAGGTTTGTTACTTACTCAGTACATGGGGTCGGTTGTACTGATACTACACTTCTGCACATTGCATGCAGATGTTGGCTGATGTTGTTGCTGTGCTCGATGGTTGCCGGATTTGAAGATGTACCTGCATTCCTGTTGTAGCTGCCTCTTGTTCATGGTAGCCTTAGATTTATAAAAACTCTGTTTATGTACTTTTCAAATAGAAGATGTATTTACTTCTTATCAGCTTTGTAAATTCTATTCTTAGAAGCTCATGATTTGTACTACCAGTCCTTGGGGAAAGTATAAGATTTAGATAATTCTTTTTGTTTAATTGTCTTAATAATATTAGTGGAATTGGATGGTTATTAGTTGGCTTACCTAGCAGGTTGGGTTAGGTGCCATCACGATTAATGGATTTTGGGCTGTGATAGATTGGTATCAGAGCTCTAAGTTCATAGGTTCTACAAGTCATGATCAATTGTCTAGTAGAGTCTTGCGGATCGGTATGATGACATCCATACCTATTTTCGAGAGGCTACAAGACATTTAGGATATACTTTCCATCTTTCTTTCCTTATCGTGCGACATTAATTCAGCTTGAAGCGTAACTCTTTGAATTCCTTCCACGCATGCACATGAGCGCTCGGTATCAGTTGTGCATCGACAACTTGTGATTCCATGGTTGAGGTGCGAAGTATGATTTTGGCGTGCTGATGATGGGCCAGTCTGGAGGACTTGAGGCCGGGTTTCGACTGTAGCTTGAGCACGGAGGTGTTGATTATGTGAGCATGTGCTTTTGGATTTATATGCCTGGTAGTGTCCATATTAGTAGAGTTTGTTACTGAATGGCTACGTGATCAGTATGATGTGACTGTGAGATGTGCTCATATGGTTTGAACGTGACGAGAAGGGTTTGCTTGAGATGTGGAAGGGGCTATTGGGTGCCTGACTTCTGCCTTTATTTGACGTATAGTCTCGAGTTATGTGCGTGTTGAAGGATATTTCACGTTGTTTGGTTGAAGAGTGAGGTAAGTTTTCAATGTCGTGATATGAGTTCAGACTCAGGAAGATTAAGTGATTGCATAATAGTTATGACTGTGGAAGGGAATAGAGAGATGTCAGTTTGAGGAAAAGCAAGTAGGTTATCTCCTGCGGGGTGTCCTGAGGTTTGTGTAATCCCTATGTTGTTTTGTAGAGAGTTCTCTTTTACCAGTGAATTATATCTGTTGCAATTTGGATTTGGATCGCTTATGAGAGTTGGCTTGACTGTTACAAGGATGAATGCGAGATTTGCAGATGATATGAGATATTAGATGGTTTGTGTTACATAAGCTTATGAAGGATTTGGTTGATTTTCAGTGCGGGATTTTGGGTAGAAACAGAGTATGGGTATCATAAGTTATCAAATGCTTTATTCCTTGGCTTGAGCCAAGTAGGGGAGTCTGCTATCGATGGGTTGATTGCACGGTTATGTGTTGTATTGGTTTCAGTTTGAGGTATACTTGTGAACCAGTTATGACTTACAGAGGTTGAGATTGAGGATGACTCGAGTGAAGGAATTTCTGGATATGGGTTGTATTACACTCTATAGGTATATGGAAAACATGGAATGATTGAGTGGTTATTCGTGAAGGAGGTAGGGTGCATGGAGTAGGAATTTGTTTGGTTGCATTAAGGTGGGGTCACTTCCTCGGGTATTGGCGTGGTAATGGGGCACAGACCGTTTGGTCGGTATAATTGAGATTTGAGCAGGGTAGAGGACTCTCGAGAATGGTTTTAATGGATGCAAGTTTTAAATGTAGCAATTGGGAACTTACAGGATTTGTATATGGCTAGAAACTGAGATTTTCAATAGATGGTGTTGAGACTTATGGCGTTTCTATATCCTTATGGATTCTACATTTTAGTAGTAGGAAGGTGAAACAACAACTTGAAATTCGCAAGGGGTCTCTTTGGAGTGAGTATCTCGGTTATGGTATTTTGGGGGTGCTTAAGAGAGCGTTAAACGACTTATGGGCTTTAAGGCATATGGTTTTATGTTAGGACCGATTATGGTGAGTTTTGGTTAAGGGTTGTGGCTTTCTGTCAAGGAAAAATTTCAACTTGGCAGTAGGTTGGATTAGCACAATAAAAGATATGATATGTTCTTTGGGTACTTGTAATGTGGTGAGTTTCTACAGGTGCTTTGTGGCAATGCTCTTGAGTTTTGGCAGCTTGCGTGGCTTGGTTGAGATAGAGAGATTTGGTTATGATGGCTTGATTATGTACAAATAAGTTTCAAAGAGTTTTCAATGTTTACTACCATGGTTCGAGGTGTATATTTCCTACCGGTGTGTGGAACATGTTGCGAATAGGGATTTTCTCCAGGATGAGATCAAATGGAAGGTTTCTAACTGGTTGAGTATGTAGTTTACTGTGACTTAGAGTGGATTATGAGATTTTCGTACTTTTCCTACGATGGCATGGTATATGTGGTGTGTTGTGTGGGATTGAGATTTGCATGAGCAAGGTCACGATGTATTCTTAGGCAGTATGGATAGTTTCAGATGACTAGGTGAATGATATTACTATTTGGTATGGCTTGATAAAGTATACATTTCAGAATGTGTTTTGATTTATGGATTCTTCATTGGTATTGCGGCACTCTCCTGGTTGATCGACTCCTGATATTCAAATTTTGCTATATGGCACTGAAGAATTATAGAAGTATTCTTCATGGGATGATCATGTATAAGAGATGTGTCAGACATTCAGGCGGTGGAGTTGAGATCGGATATGGTGATCCGTAGGTTCTATGGATTTAGAGACTGGGAGTTCTCATGAGTGGATGGTTTCGTGGTTGTGGACTGTGAAAATGTAGCCAAGGTTAGTCAGAGGGTAATATGTGTTGCAATTAAGTCATTGTGGACTTTCGGAGGGTTATTATATATTTATGGGTGACCAGAGTTGATGTGGGGTTCCATTGGTAGGCCCAATTAGGATGTGTATTCTACACCGGGTCGAATTGGTTGGCTCCATACTACTATCGTTGAGGGATGTGCCATTCGGTTGTTGCCGAGCTTATTCGTGTTCTGAAGTGATCTGTGAGTTACTCTTCTATGCTACGAGGAGTTGTGATTCATTGGTTATATGCACATATGGTGCGGTTCTATTTGGGCTTTATAGAGGGATTTGAGTGAGATGAGTATTTGAGTACTGCAGGATTGATCGCGCGTTGGCTATGTTCCTTCTGAAATGTGGTATTGTGTTATTGGCCATCCATAGTTATGGTAATGCACTTTGGGTACTTGATATCGAATTTCGCATGGTCATTGGCTTTGAGTAGGGTGGCTCGAGGTATATAATATGGATCAGCGTTTGGATGGGGTCATGCATTGTAGTGGAGTTGTATTGAGGTATGATCCTTTGTGTGAGATTCGTGAATTTTGGTTCTATTGTGTGTGATGGGTTCTTAGCATTTCGTTATGGTGGTACCCGTGGATCTTGCGGGACGGTTCTCTTGTTTGAGTCATTTTCCATGTTTGAGTACATTTGGAATGTTGCTAATTGGCGCACAGGTTGCACGGGTTGTGGTTTTAGATTGAATCAATGTGTCATGCCACTAGAGTAGACGGGTTGGATGAGATGAGGTCATGGGACCTAGAATGGGTACTATCGGAATTGATTACAACATGTTGGAAGGATAATATCGAAAGTCGCCTTAGAAAAGTTGCTATAGTTCTTGTTGAAGGAGAGGGAGACTCCACAACTGGTTGATCTGATGAATGGTTATGAATTTCAGCATGTTTCTTTCATCATTGGCAGTATATGAAGGTGTTAGAACGAGGTTTTATTTGATAAGAGGTTTATTACCGGTATTTGGTTTGTTTTGAGCAGCTACGGTGATTAGAAATTATCGCTATGAGTGTTTGAGTTATGTGGTATATTATATGATTTCATCTTGAGTTATGACTATGGCTTGATACAGCTTGTTCAGACTTATAGAGTGTGTACATGCGAGATTCTGATCTTATAGAAAATTTCGGATGTGAAAATTGGATTCTAAGGCTTGTGGGCTAGGTTGGATTAGGAAACTTCAGTCATGTTGTGTTATCAGACCTATATGGGATAGGGTGATGTGGGATCACCCCCGGGTATGTGCATGGTAAGGTTACACGTCGATTTGATGGCTTTTGGAACAACTCTGGGCACATTTGAGGATGAACGTATGTTTAAGTGGGGGAGGATGTAACGACCCGACCGGTCGTTTTGAGCATTTACAATTCGCTCGGTTGTTTGAGGGCATGAGTGGCTCCGTATGATGTATCATGACTTATGTGAATCATCAGTTTTGGTTTACAGGTTATTCGGAATTGATTTGGAAGAATGATCCTCAACTAGAAGCTCTAAATTTGGAAAGGTCTGACCAAGTTTGACTTATAATATTTGACCTCGGATTGGATTTTTGATGGTTCAGTTAGCTCCGTTGGGTGATTTTTGACTTAGGAGCGCGTCCGGATTTTGATTTGGAGGACCGCAGTAGAATTTGGCTTGAAATAGTGAAAATTAAAATTTTGAAAAGTTTGACTGGAAGTGGACTTCTTGATATCAAGGTCGAATTTCGATTCCGGAAGTTGAAGCAGGTCCGTAATATCAAGTATTACTTGTGTGCAAAATTTGAGGTCAATTGGACGTGATTTGATAAGTTTCGGCATTGATTTGTGGAAGTTGGAGTTTCAAAGTTCATTGATTTCAAATTGAGGTGTGATTCGTCGTTTTGATACTTTTATGTGTGTTTTGAGGCCTCGAGTAGGTCCGTATTATGTGATGGGACTTGTTGGTATGTTTGGAGGGGGTCTCGAGGGGCTCAGGCGTGTTTCAGATTGATTTCGGGCTATTTTTCCTTCATTTTGCACTGTTGTTTTCTGCTGGATCTGGTATGACCGCACCTGCAGCTGGTTTGCGCAGGTGCGATGGTCGCAGAAGCGAGAAGTGGAGTCGCAGAAGCAAGAAGAGGTTGGGTGAGGAAGACCGCATAAGCGGATTTTTGTAGCGCACCTGCGTGCGCGCAGATGCAGGATTTGGATCGCAGGTGCGTAAGGTTTCGCAGAAGCAGAATTTGACATCCGCAGGTGCGGGGATTTCTGGGTAAGACTATTTTTGCAGAAGCGAAGTTTTTACCGTAGATGCGGTGGTCGCAGATGCGACTATTTGTCCGCGAATACGGAAAGTACTGAGCAGAAGTTATAAAAATCGAGGGCTTTGTTCTTTCTTCATATTTTGAGATGTGAGACTCGGATTAAGGCGATTTTTGAAGCAAATTTCATCACAAGGATTGGGGTTAGTGTTCTCTACTCAACTTTGATTACATTTCATGAATCTATCTCCATTTTTGGCAATTGTTTGAGGAATGTTTAAGAGAAATTGGGGGTTTTGGCCTAAAGTTTCATAATATGAATTTTTGAGTTTTGAACACCGATTTAGAGTCGAATTTGAGTGAAACTAGCATGGTTGGACTCGTAATTGAATGGGTTATCGGATTTTGGAAGTTTTGTCGAGTTCCGATGTGCGATCCTGGGTGTGAGTTTTGGCCAGATTTGGGATTTGATCAAGGATTCGATCTTTATCATTTGGAATTTGTTTCCTTGGGCTTTATTTGATGTATTTGAGTTACTTTTGGCTAGTTTTCAGCCGTTCGGAGGTCGCTACGCGCGCGAGGGAATTCTTGGAGTATCGCTTGGCTTGCTCGATATTTGAGTTGGCTTGTTCGAGGTAAGTAACTCTTCTAAATTTAGTGCTGAGGGTATAAAACCCTGAATTACGTGAGGTGACGCACATGCTAGGTGAAGGGCGTGTGGGCGTGCACCCTGTGAATTTGTGACTCCGTTGTTTAATGGCACAGTTTAGTGGCCCTATTTTGTTGATATCTGTGTTTCACCATGTGATTAAGTAATTGAGTTGTACATCATGCTCGATATCCTGTTTAGGCTTTATGCTGATATTGTTGGGACCCATAGTGGTCGTTTCTTGCTGTCATCTCATCGATTTTATTGATATTTCGTACTCAGTAGCATTCATGCATTCATATCATGTCCCAGTCCCAGTTGTTACTTATTGATATATCATATCATTATTTCGGGTCAGTTCTCATGACATTGTGAGCCCGTGGGCGAGACTGGAGAGATTGATGACTGAGTGAGGCCGAGAGCCTGATTATGAGTGACAGTTATGGGATCGGGCTGCATGCCGCAGCGTTTATATTGATTTATGATAGCGCTTGGGCTGAAGGAGCCCCTCCGGAGTCTTTAACATACCCCTAGTGAGCGAGATGATATTATTGAGGGATGGATTTCCTTGGACATGGATTTGTCCGAAGTATTTGATACTTGGAGATGGATTTCTCCACAGGATTTGTCCGAAGTATTTGATACTTGGAGATGGATTTCTCCACAGGGTTGGATTGCCCATTTTCCTCGGTACTGGTTGACTTACAGTCAGTTTTTATATGTTCCGGGATGGATTTTCGTGGGTCGTATGGGCCATATACAGTACCGAGTGGTTGAGCATGATGAGTGAAAAGTGTGAGATAGTGAGATTGAGTGCTCTGAGAGTGTGAGCACATAATTCATCTCTGAGATACATGGCATTGGTATGCACACATGACATACATGCATAGAGATGCATTTTTTCTCATGTTGTACGGTATCACGTTATTCATGAATTATTTTTTTACACACATTAATATGTGGGCATAGAGAGGCATTTTACACTTGCTATTTGGAAAGAAAACGAAACATCTAATTATTGTGGAGAGGATTTTTGGAAAAATTTACAGTTTTCAACTATCTCATATTTTTACTACGATTTCGGTAAAGGATTTGAGTTTTCACTAATATTCTTGAAAAAATGGAGCTATTTTCGGAAAACTGTGTAAAAGCTGAGCATTTTTTTTTATCTCTGAGTTATTTTCTTATTTATATGTTGTATGTTTTTATGAACTACTATTGGTTATTGGTATTAGACCCGACCTATGTTCCAGCTCGTCACTTCTTTCAACCTAAGGTTAGGTTTGTTACTTACTCAGTACATGGGGTCGGTTGTACTGATACTACACTTCTGCACATTATGTGCAGATATTGGCTGTTGTTGTTGTTGTGCTCGATGGTTGCCGGATTTGAAAATGTACCTGCGTTCCTGTTGTAGCTGCCTCTTGTTCATGGTAGCTTTAGATTTATAAAAACTCTATTTATGTAATTTTCAAACAGAAGATGTATTTACTTCTTTATATTATTTTTAGGGCTTTAAAATTAATTTTCTTACATTTAAATTACTTGAATATGCATTAATTACCCCTTAAATTATTTTAGGATGACTTAATCATCCAAAGTTTTCATTTGCATCCATAAATATGTCTCATAATATTTTACTTTGTTTTTATATAATTATAGTTGTATTTTAAAGCTATTCTATACAATTTTGCAACAATAGCCTATACTTTACAATTAATTGCATTTAACATTTTGTTCAGGGTCAAAAAATAATTTTTTTATATTTTTGTAATTTTCAACTATTATTTTAAAATATTAAGTCTCACAAATAGTACTTTTTATATTTATTTAGATATTTTATTAAATTATTTTTCTCTAATTTCTTTTATTTAAAATCTAGCCCAAAAATAGGCGAATTTTAGAACCAAAAGATGGCCCAATACTCCCACAACCCAAACCAAGCGTCCTTTTAAGCCAACCCGGTCGGACCCCTTCAAATAACCCGCCCCGATTCCCATTTGATCCTGGCCGTTGATCTCAAATGATCAACGACCCATAATAAACCAACCATTTTCCTTATATCCCCCCACCCAAACCCTAATCCCATTTTCCCCTCAGCAGCCGCCTCTATACTCTCTCAAACCCTCCCCTCACTTCACAAAACCTAGCCGACTCACTCAAATCACAGCCCCAATCTGATATCACATGGAAATCTTCCGTGTTTCCTTTCCTTTCTTGCATACACGGAGATTCTTACCATCTCTTAAACATTACAATGTGTTTGGTACTGATTTATTTATTGAAGTTCATCAACATGCGTTCATTCGACTCTGATTCTATATTATCGCCATGTTCTTGACTTGATACATTCACCAGCAGGTTATATGGGTCTGATTCAGTGAGATTTTTTAACTATTTGGTTCTCCATCTTGAACTAAGGTTTACCTAATTTTTCTCCTAATCCGATTCTAAATCGATTCTGCATGCTATTATTTCCTTTATTATGTTTGATCGATCGTGTTTCCTTATTTGTTCATTCAATTTTACTACTATATAAACCCCTCCCTTAATCCTCGTTAACGGACTTTAATCATTGTTGTTCTCTCATACTCTCACTCACTCGATACTATTCTAAATCTACTGCTCTTGGCCGGCTGAAATCCAAGGCCGTCAGAACCCTCTCTAACGACCACTCTAGTGCGAGCATTGCTCGAAGCTCATTTGAGGCTCTTGTGAACTCTGACTCACTAGGATTTGGGTCTTCTTGCTGTTCTCTTTGCTGGTTATATTCGAGCTATTTTTTACATTTAGCCTTCTCTTCTATTTGTCTGTTGAATCTGCAAACTGGTGAGTCTCTTGACTTTTGCATTTCTATCCTCTTTTTCTTGTTTCCAGTGCTTCGTATATCCATGTTGTTCGAACCAAATATGACTCCAATATTGTGTTGTAATCATCGGCAGTTTTACCTGCATTATAGCTATTCTGCAGTTCTGAATCTCCTAGTGTCACAACCTGCCTAATTCTTTAAACTCCTATGTGTTCAACTTGAATGAATTTGTATCTTTAAGTTTTCTTTGTTGTTCTGCTATTTATTATGAGTTTTTCTCATGCCTTGTTTTGGATTCTCGCATTGAGATTCCTATGGAATCGTCTCATACCCAGAATTTGCCTTAATGAACTTCTATTGATAACCCCTTTATGTGAACTCTGTTTTTATATCTGCTTACACGAACCATAATTGTTGTCGTAATGTTTAACCAAACATGTGGCTTTAAGAATTGTAATGTGGTGTTTAGCAAACTCTATGCTCTTTAGTATTGCCTAGGTTCCCAGTTGAATCCTAATACACTTATTTTTCTGTATTGTGCCTGGTTGACTGGTTTAAGTTCTGAAATTTGTCTGCTCTACTTGACCTTAAGTTGGTAATACCCTTTACCATGATATTTTTGAACTTGGGAACCTCTGTGTTATACTCAGCGCAATTAAGATTCTTATTAGCTGCTATAGACCATGCCTACTTGCTTGTTTACTTGCCATTCTTTGACTATGATCGTGTTAGACCTTCATGCCTTAAATTCCTAGTTTTGAGTCTCTTTTAGCCTAATTCATACTTTACTATAATCTTGTTGTTCTAAAAACTAAGCATGTATGCTTACTATGTTGACCTAAGTGATATGCCTCCTCAACTCTGCTAATGTTGCACATGCTATACCCTTTCGCTTGTTATGAACCTATATTGTCAGTCTTTATGCTAAAACGACTTTATTAAGTCTGTTCTTTGTTGATCCTTCAGCTTTCATAATTAGATCCCCTGCTTGAAATTGCCTTGAGTTGTTTTTGACCATATTAATGTTTGAAACTTCTTTAGAAGTAGTCTGTTATCCTGTGATAATCAATCATATCCCCTAAACTTGGAAAATGCAAGCATGAACTCGTCTTGTGTGTGTCCTGCCAACATGTCATATGAATTTGTCTATACGTCTTGGTGATAATTAGATTTACAGTCCTAAGAAATAGGTGTGCGGACTTCCTTCCTTGTTTACTTAGTTCAACATATAGTCTGTTGTTTGTAATCATGTGTGAATCCTTCGTTTGGGCTTGGTGTCTATTCTATGTGATGTTGGGCTTGGCTGTTGGATTCAGACTTACTGCTGGCCTTATGAGCTGGGTTTTGATTCTAATGGAGCTGTCGAAGCCCTAGGAAAAGCACTGGGTTATCTGTACTGGGCCTATCATTGGGCCTATAGTTGTCTTCTTCTGCAGCTATTCATATTTAATTTGTATTATTTCATTCGGGCTGTAATAACTTGTAATAACGAATGATGGGGAAGTTAATGAAAGGGGCTGAGGTATTCTAATGCTTGCATAAAAGGGTAGAAAACATGCTTATAGGGTCTATGTATTTTATTTACTATTTCGTTCAGCATGCCTTATATGTTATCTAGTTTAGTGTGTTGTACACTAATAGAAAGTATGCCTATAGGAAATTACACACTTCACTTAACTTGTCTAATACTTGTACACCACTCAAAGCATGTTAGTTTATGCATTTGCTGTACTTATTTCTCATTGTGCATGTTTAGACAGCATGCCTATAGGATGCAATAGAATGTGCTTAGCTAGTCTATATACCATGTCTATAAGGATCCAACTAATCAATCAATCAGTCGCCTTAATTACTTTTAGTATACTGGTTGTCTAGATATCATGTCTATAGGACCTTAATCAATCAATCGACTACTTTCGTTACTTTCACCATACTGCCCCGCCTTAGATGACATGCCTCTAGGGATAAAGCATTATAAAATCAATTGTCAATTGTCAATTGTTAGAAATCCTGCATATATGATATTATCACCTACCTAAGAAACATGTTTATAAAACCAGTGTCGTAAACCCTAAGTTTTCGAACAGCCTTACTGCCTCATCGCACGAACAATGTAGATGTCATGCCTATAGTTTTATAATACCTTTAATCTACAAATTCGTTAGTTTAAAGCAGCAACGCTACCTGTACAATGCTGGAAATCAGAATCACATAGAAACTATGCCTATAGGAATTAATGACTCTAATGCGTCTGAAATTGTCTACTGCCTAACTGCCCGCGTGCATTTGTTGTTTATGTGTGGAGGTTAACTTGAGCCTTTAATTGTACTTATGTGTAGTCCTATAAGTTTTTGAATGTGCGCTAGTTTTATCATTTTGAGCATCCTAAGTGAAGTCTAGAACCACCCAAATAGAGGTCCAAAGTCTCCTGGACCATAGGTATGGGACGGATAGTGCACGCATAGGGTACGACCTAGAATTGAATTAGAGCGCCTTTAGGTAAACAACTTTAACATAGTAATCGGGTAGCAGGAGACAATAGTCTATGCCCGCTGAATAATATGAGCAACCCCTACCTCAAAGGAGTTGCGAAGTATTATTTATGTTGCACGGGGTGATCTTTTAGGCTTAAAACTTAGGACCTTCCCCCCTTTCTTTATGTATTTGTTATTTACACTTAGTCATTTAACATAGATCAATGTAGTTGTATCTCTGTAGTCATTAAGATTTGTGTCGATTTTCACGTGCCCTAATAAGACTCTTCGACTTCTAAATTTTCCTTTATTTATTTGATCACCTAGTCTAATTACATGATCCACATAGTTTAAAGTTTAGCTGGGACCCACAATTATGGACCTCGGGAGTGCCTAACACCTTCTCTTTGAGGTAATTTGAGCCCTTACCCGTTCTTTGGTAACACGGATTAGTCAAACAGAGTTACTTGAAAATAGGTTCCCTAACACACCTCAAAATCGTTAGGTGGAGGTTCTTCTCTTTTAATATCTCCCTTAAAAGAGTCGTCACATGTCGAAACCCGCTTTCGCGAGAAAACGGGGCGCGACTGATGGGATCCAACTTATTTGGATGCGATGGAGATGCGATGCATCAAGTGTAGCGTCCATCACTGAAGCAACATTTTGATCTTCAACTTTGTTCATTTCATTTCCCAACATAACATGTTTGCTTTTTTCTTCCATAATTAATTCTATTGTTCCCTTGTCCCTGTCTTCCAAGTTTAATTACTGCCAACTTCTTGCCAAACTTCTCTTTCCATCTTATTCCAAACATGATTTCCCCACATTTATTTTTCAAGATTAATATTTTTCAAGCACTTATCCCATTATACAAAAATTTATATCAAAGGGTTAATGATAACCTTCTAAATTTTCCTTAATCCAACATTAAACCTTTTATAGAATAATTATCCTCAAGTGTTCCAATGACGTAATTCTATTCAAGAAATATCACGTAACTCATGTTGAATTAAATTGCATTCCTAAGCTCGAAAGTAGGAGTTAATTAAAAAGTATTTACGGGGCTTTACAATATTGTAGCCTCGTTCCCTTATTTATTGCTCTTTTATGTTCATTTGTGGATATGTGACATGCCGAGGTGGTTGGTTTGATTTCAGGGATGTTTCGGAGTGAATTGGGATAGTTAGTCCCAAGGTTGGAAGCTCAAATTGGAAGAGTTGACCAGAGTTTGATTTTTGTATAAATGACTCCTAAATTGAGTTTTTATAGTTTTGATGGCTTCATATGGTAATTTTGGAGTTAGGCATATGTCTAGATGTGAATTTGGAGGTCCGTAGGTTGTTTTGGCTTGAATTTGTGAAAGTTGGAAAGTTGAATGTTTGGAAGATTGATAGGTTTGAATAAGAGTTGACTTTATTGATATCGGGTTCGGATTTTAGTTCTGAGAGTTGGAATAGGTCTGTTGTGTCAATTGGGACTTACATGAAAAGTTTGAAGTCATTTGGAGTTGATTTGATATAGTTCGATGAGTTTTAAAAGTTGGAAGTTCATTAGTTTCCTTAGGCTTGAATTGGGGTGTGATTCGTAGTTTTGGTGTCGTTTGATGTGATTTAAGGATTTGACGTATTGTGATTTAGGACTTGTTGGTGTGTTTGTATGGGGTCTCGGGGGCCTCAAGTGTGTTTTGGATGGGCTGCAGACCATTTTCTTCATGTTTGGACTGTTGGTTCAATGCTTCTGGTTTCCTTCTTCGCGATCGCGAAGAGGAAGTCGCGATCGCGTAGTGTATTATTATAAGGCAAGCAGCTTTTTCTTCACGTTCGCGAAGGGGTTATCGCGTTCGCGATGGTTTGGTATGCAGTGGTCTTTGCGATCGCGTTATGGATGTCGCGTTCGCGTAGAAGGGAGGTCGGCTTGGGGAATCCGACCTTAAGCCTTCACGTTCATGGGATTGGCTTCATGTTCGCGTAGGCATGGGACATTTGGTCACCGCGTCCATGACTGGTTCGTCGCATTCGCGTAGAAGATTTTGGCTCCTGGAGAATTTTGCTCTTCGCGATCGTGAAAGGTAATGCCTGGGTAGAATGTTTTAAAACTCTATTTTGAGGGTTTGGTTATTATATCATATCTAGAGTTAGAGAGCTCGATTTTGAACGATTTTGGAGGGGATTTCACGCTTTGGATTGGGGTAAGTGTTTTTGACTTGGATTTGTTATTATTCATGATTCCATCTTTGCTTTAGCATTTAATTGATGAATTAAAGTAAAGAAATGGGGGATTTTAGTAAAAACTTTCCTGAAGTGAAAAATGAGGATTTGAAGGTCGATTTGAAGTCGGAATTGGATGAAATTGGTATGGTTGGACCCGTAATCGAATGCGTGTTCAGAATTTGTGAATTTTTTCAAGTTTTGAGGTGCGGGATCGGGGTTGACTTTTTGGGTTTACTTAAAGATCTTTGCTTTATCTTTTGGAATCATTTTCTATGGCTTTTATTGATTATACTAAGTCAATTTGGCTAGATTCGGGTCGTCCGGAGATTGATACATGTGAGAAGGGCTTGTTAGAGGAGTGATTTGGCTTGCTTGAGATAAGTATCTTACCTAAAAGTAGTTGAGGCATTAGTTGCCTGAGTTATTTGTGATAACTACGTGCTATGGGTGTGTATATGTGTGGGGTTTGAGCCCATGTGTAAGCACCGGGGTATTTATCCATGTTCGGGGTAGTGCTTAGGCTATGATATACCTTGTATTGATTGTTAAGCTTTAACATTGTGATGTTTCTCATATTTGTAACCTTGTTGCGAACTATTTAATCTATGTTTGAGATTACATAGAGGCTAATTCCCTGAATGAACTTGATAATCGCTATTTATGTAATGAAATTGCTGATTTGAGCTATGATAGCACACTTTACACATTCCTACACTATAGCATATCATTATACTAGTCCAGGAGCATGAAATCTGATATTTATTCATCATATATATGTATTCTTGTATACTTACTTCTGTGTTTTATGATTTGGACTGGATGTCTGTGACTATGTCGGGCGAAGTGTGTTGTTATGCCTATGACCATGCCGGACGGATTGTGTTGTTATGCATGTGACTATACCGAGTGAATTGTGTTGCTATGCATATGACCACGCCGGACGGATTGTGTTGTTATGCATGTGACCATGTCGGGTAGATTTTGATATTGAGCATGTGACCACGCCAGGCTGATAGCACATTGAATTGGTCATGCTGCGTGTGGATATGGATCCATTCCCCTAGGGTCACCCTCTCATGTGCCTTATTGATGGTGTACACGCGAATTTGAGGAAAACTAATTAGTGGTTTGGTACAGATATGGAAATATTGAGGAAATTTTGGCTAGTGTTTGTTTTGGATTTTGCATTTCAACTTTACTTGCAATTTTCATGGTTAATTACCTGATTTATTTGCATATCATCTTTATATGTTGTATCATTGACTGAGAAGAGAACTTGAGTAATTTTGCACACACGTATGGTTCATTTATGTGTTTTATGACTTGATCACATTAATATTTTGTACTTGTTGAGTTTATGAAACTGTACAGGTTATAGCAAGTATTATTTACAATTCTTGCTTTTTTTACCTCGCCGAGGTTAGTTATGATACTTGCTGAGTATATTGGGTCGGATGTACTCATGCTACATGCTGCACTTAATTGTACAAATCTAGGTGTCGGACCCAGTCATCAGTAGCTGAGGCTTATAGCATAATTGACAGACGAGGTAGAACTGCATTCTCGACCGCGTCTTGGCATCTCTTTTCTTATGTACTATTGTCTTTACTTCAGACAGTATTGCATTTGATCATTTCAGACGTATTTCTATATTAGAGCTCATAACTTTGTATTTACCAGTTCTGGGGTATTTACCTTGTATTGGTAATATTATGTTGTGTTAAAGCTTTTAGACTTATATCATTCAGTTGTTTTTAGTATTTATAGTTTGTTTTGGCATGTTTGGCTTGCCTAGCAAGTGCATTAGGCGCCATCACGAATGGTTGGGTTTTTGGGTCGTGAACAAGTTGGTATCATAGCCCTAGGTTCGTAGGTATTATGAGTTATGAGCAGGTTTAGTATAGTCTTGCGGATCGGTACTGAGACATATATACTTATCTTTGAGAGGCTACCGAACTGTTAGGAAACTTTATTTTCTTGCATTTTTGTCGTGCGGATTTGTTATTTCGGAAAGTTAAACTTGACTCTTCTATTCTCTCACAGATGGTGAGGACACGTGCGACCAGATCAGGCGAATGGCCACCACTACCACCAGTTAGGGCTGCGAGAGGCCGAGGCCGAGGTGGGCCTCGCACTACAACCAGAGTAACACTTGTGCAGCCACCAGTTGCTCCAGCGGAGGAGCCGGTACCATATATTGTCTAGCCGGTGGGGCCAGCTCAGGCACCGGCAGTTCCTATTATTATTCCTGGCCTTCAGGAGGCTTAGCCTAAATTTTGATTGTGTGCATGACCCTGGCTCAAGCAGTTTTGATCCCAGTTGCACCAGCTACCTCACAGGCTGGGGGAGGTACCCAGACCCCTGTCGCTCGTACTCAAGAGTAGCTAAGTAAGGGTCATCAGATGCCGGAAGCGTTACTAGTTCAGCCGGTTACTGTTGCTCGGACCGAGGTTGGTCTACCTATGAGTGATGTGGAGAAGAAGAGGTTGGAGCGGTTTGGGAGGCTTAATCCTCTAGAGTTCAGCGGATCAGAGTCAGAGAATGCTCAAGCTTTTCTAGATCGGTGTCAACAAATTCTTCACAAAGCTGGTATTTTGGACACCAGTGGGGTTTCCTTTACTACTTTTGAGTTGACAGGGGAAGCCGACAAATGGTGGTAGACTATTGAGTTAGGCAGGCTCTATGGCGCAGCACCACTTATGTGGGATGAGTTCTCATTTATCTTCTTAGAGAGGTTTTTTCCATAGACTTATAGAGAGGAGTTATGTATGAAGTTTGAGCAGCTACGCCAGGGAGATATGACTGTGACCTGGTACGAGATGAGGTTGAAATATTTTGCACGTCATGTTATATGGTTGGTTCCCACTGAGAGGGAGAAGATTAGGAGCATCATTGATGGCCTCACATATGGTTTGCATTACGGTGTGCCTCGAGAGTCTGAGACGTATGCTAGGTTTGACCAGGTGGTCGAGATTATTAGATGCTTAGAGCAGGTCCGCAGTCTTGAGCATGTGGAGCAGGAGGCCAAAAGGCCTCATGGTTTAGGTGGTTTCAGCAGTGCCTCATCTGGAGGCCAGTCATATTACAACAGAGATCATCCGTATAGGCCCGTTCAAGCAGCCTGTCATGGTACTTCAGTTAGCCATGGTAGACACAGTGCTTGCCCAGCTCAGTCATCATTCAGTGCGATGCTGGCATAGAGTTCCTACCGTGCTCCATCTGGTCAGGGTGAGGTGGGGTTGTTATGAGTGGACTTGAGTCATCTCAAGACGGATTGCCCCACACTATTGATTAGGGTCCCACAGCATAGCTCTCAGCCTATGATGTCAGCACCAGTAGCTACATCACCCGCACAGCCAGCTAGGGGTGGGACTCAAGCAGTTTGGTTGTCACCCTATCACATTATTCTGGATTGTCACACTAAGACTGTAATATTGGCGATGTCGGTGTTGCTGAGATTGGATTAAAGAGGCTCTTTGGATCATGTTCCCAGTAAGGTGATTTCATATTTGAAGCTCCATGGATGGTTGAGAAGGGTCATCTAGCATATTTAGCCTTCGTGAGGGATGTTAGTGCTGATGCTCATACCGTTGAGTCAGTTCCGGTAGTGAGAGACTTCCCATAAGTGTTTCGTGTATACTTGCCAGGCATTCCACCCGACAGGGACATTGATTTTGGTATTGATCTGGTGCCGGGCACTCAGCTCATTTCTATCCTACCGTATCGCATGGCACCAGCGGAGTTGAAGGAACAACTTCAGGAGTTACTTGATAAGGGCTTCATCAAGACCAGTGTGTTGCCTTGGGGTGCACCAATTCTGTTTGTGAAGAATAAGGATGGTACTATGAGGATGTGTATTAACTACAAGCAGCTGAACAAAGTTACAATTAAGAACAAGTACCCACTACCATGCATTGATGACTTATTTGATCAGCTTCAAGGTGCCAGAGTGTTCTCGAAGATTTATTTGAGGTTGGCGTATCATCAATTGAAGATCCGAGATTCAGATATTCTGAAGACAGTTTTCAGGCCCCGCTATGGTCACTATGAGTTTCTTGTGATGGCTATTGGGTTGATCGATGCCCCAGCAGCCTTTATGCACCTGATGAACAGTGTGTTCTAGCCGTATCTTGATTCTTTCATCATAGCATTCATTAATGATATATTGGTGTACTCATGCAATGGGGAGGATCATGAGCAACATCTGAGGAATATACTCTAGACCTTGAGGGAGAAGAAGCTATATACTAAATTATCCAAGTGTGAGTTCTGGCATGATTTGGTGGCATTCTTGGGCCACATAGTGTCTAGTGAGGGGATCAAGGTGGATCCAAAGAAGATTAAGGCAGTTCAGAGTTAGCCTAGACCGTCTTCATCTACAGAGATTCAGAGCTTCTTGGGTTTGGCAGGCTATTATCATCGTTTTGTAGAGGGTTTCTCATCCATTACTGCACCTTTGACTAGATTGACCCAGAAGGGTGCTCCTTTCAGATGGTCCGACGTGTGTGAGGTGAGCTTTCAGAAGTTCAAGACTACATTGACTACAACCCCAGTGTTAGTATTGCCTACAGGTTCTGGATCTTACATCGTGTATTGTGATGTGTCGCGTATTGGACTTGGCGCGGTGTTGATGTAGGACGGTAGGGTGATTGCCTACGCATTCAGACAGCTAAAGGTGTATGAAAAAAACTATCTTGTGCATGATCTATAGTTGGCAACCATTGTTCACGCATTGAAGATTTGGAGGCACTATCTATACGGTGTTCCATATGAGGTCTATATTGATCATCAAAGTCTCCAGCATCTGTTCAAGCAGAAGGACCTTAACTTGTGGCAGCGGATATGGTTAGAGTTGCTAAAAGATTATGATATCACCATACTATATCATTCAGGGAAGGCTAATATGGTGGCTGATATGTTGAGTAGGAAGGCTGAGAGTATAGGCAGTTAGGCATATTTATCAATATTAGAGAGGCCACTGGCCACGGATGTTCAGGCTTTGGCTAATCAGTTTGTGAGATTGGATGTTTCGGAGCCCAGCCGTGTTCTTGCTTATGTTGTGGTACATTCATTGTTGTTGGAGCGTATAAAGGCTCGCTAGTTGGATGATCCTCACTTGTTGGTATTAAAGGATATAGTGCATCAGGGTGGTGCTAAGGAGGTTGTGATTGGTGATGATGGTGTTATGCGGCTTCAAGGTCGGATTTGTGTTACAAATGTTGAGGGTTTGAGATATTTGTTTCTTGAGGAGGCTCACAGCTCGGGCTATTCCATTCACCCAGGTGTCACTAAGATGTACTGTGACTTGAAACAACATTATTGGTGGCGGAGAATAAAGAAGGATATCATTGCTTATGTCTCTCGGTGTTTGAACTGCCAAGGGATGAAGTATGAGCATCAGAAGCCGGGAGGGTTGATTCAGATATTGGAGATACCAGAGTGGAAGTGGGAGCGCATTACTATGGATTTTGTGGTAGGCTTACTGCGGACCGTGAAGAAATTTGACGCAGACTGGGTTGTTGTGGACCAGTTGACTAAGTCTGCACACTTTATTCCGGTGATGATTACTTATTCTTCATAGTGGCTGGCTCAGATTTACATTCATGAGGTTATTCGCATTCATGGTGTGCACGTATCTATTATCTCAGATCGAGGCACTCAGTTCACATCGTAATTTAGGAGAGCGGTGCAACGAGAGTTGGGCACACGGGTTGAGTTGAGTACAACATTCCATCCTCAGACGGACGGGCAGTCCGAGCTCACTATTCAGATACTGGAGGACATATTATGTGCCTGTGTCATTGATTTTGGAGGTTTATGGGATCAGTTTCTTACGTTAACAGAGTCCGCCTACAACAACAACAACTTCCAGTCGAGTATCCAGATGGCTCCTTATGAGGCCTTATATGGGAGGAGATGTCGTTCTCCATTGGTTGGTTTGAGCCTGAGGAGACTACGTTGTTGGGAACTGATTTAGTCTGTGATTCCTTGGAGAAGGTGATGGTGATCTAGGAGCGGCTTTATACAGCACAATCCAAGAAGAAGATTTATGCTGATAGGAAGCTTTGTGATGTTGCATATATGGTGGGTGAGAAGGTTTTGCTCAGAGTTTCGCCCATGAAGGGTGTGATGGGGTTCAGAAAGAAGGGCAAGTTGAGCCCTCGATATATTGGCCCTTTTGAGGTGCTTGAGAGAGTGCAAACTTGCATTGCCACCTACTCTATCAGGTGTTCACCCAGTGTTTCACGTTTCTATACTCTGGAAGAATTATGGTTAGATCAGAGGTAGCACAGATAATTTAGGTTGTTTAAGAGATATAGTAGTACTAATTTCAACATCACCAAGAAAGAGAATTTGTTGCAGAGTATGCTTACTAATGGGGTATATGGGCAGTTCGACTAAACACTACGATATTTGTATGATAGTAGTTGTTGAGGTCCCGATTTTAGTTAACTGACATGGATGAATCTCTAGAAATGCACATTTCGAGATCCTTGTATATGCGACTTTAGAATTGTGTTTGATTAGGCATGTTCGCTAGGATAAGGAATCTTGTACTTTTGAGGTATAGAGATTGGATTTCTAGAGGTGAGACTATCTCTTGGAGTTGTGAATAGCAGAAGTGTGTTAATAGTTAGATAATTAGTCGTATGTGTGTTTGCGATGGATGACTTGAGGAGATTTGTGCATGTAGAGCTTGTGTTTTTTTTGGTATTTGGTGTGATATGGTCTGCTTAGGTCTAGTGATATATCCTTCTTAGAGGTCTTGATTTGAGGAGTATGTCTTAAGAGGTTGTTGACATTATTTTTGTGTGTTGGGATATGAACAAGTTAAGGAAGGACTTTAGAGGCTCAAGGATTTGTATATTCATTGCATTGGGTTCCATGAGGTTGTAGCTAATCATGAGTAGTGTCGTTGGTAATTGGGTTGATAACGAGTTGCATGTATATATATTCACAGTTGAGGCCGGTGAGTTAGAGGTTTCTTGTGTTCATGAGTGGAAGTTAAAATGGATCCTTATTAGCTTATGTAAGGCTTATTACTACTTTAGAGGAATATGGAATCATGTTGGTTGTCAAATGATTGGATTGTTATGGGTCAGATTTGCTTATACAACATTATGTGTCAACCGAAAAGGGTGATAGTTATATGGGATGTTGCTACTGTCGGATTGGATGGAGTGACAGCTCACCATGTCATTTTGGTAGTTATGCCAGGAGGTTTGGGTACATTAGTGAAGTTTTCCTGAGTTTGCTTTCTTGTTGTATAATGGACCACTCCTAGACTGGTTTAGAAGAACACCGCATATAAGGGAAGCCATTGGATAATAAGTTGTGTTTTTATAGATTTGTGATATTTGAATTATTATTTATATGGTACAAACCATGTCGTTTGAGGTTCTATCTAAAATTTGGCGTGACTTGTTGGTCGAGCAACTTGTACTACATGAGATGAAGTTTATGGACCTGGAATGCGCGATTGGATTTGGATAAGAGTATATTTGGAAGAGAATGCTTTTAGGCAGCCTAGGACAAGCAATGGTTCTTACCGGACGAGAAAGAGATCCATGACTTGTTGATATGATGGGTGATTATGAGTTTCTACAGGTTTCTTTCATCATTAGTAGTGATGTGAAGGCTTAAAACAAGGATTTATTTGAAATGAGATATTTTACTAATACTGGGTTTGGTAATGAATAATTATTGTGCTATTGCTATAGGTATATGACTTATGGGGTACATATGTGGTTATATCTTGGAATTATATTTATGACTTGATACAACTTGTTGAGATAAATATAATGAGTATATACAACCATCAAATCTTAGAGGATGTTCGAAGTATTGAAGTTGGGTTCAATGGCTCATAATGTGTTTACGAGTTTGTATGGATTGAGGTGACATGATATCACATGTGAGAATGTGTATGATGAGCTTATGCATCTATTTGACGGCTTTTGAATGATTCTTGCCACGTTCTAGGACGAACGTATATTTAAGCAGGGGAGAATGTAATGATCCGACCAATCATTTTGAGTTCTAGCATTCTGTCTTGTAATTTGAGACCTTAAGTAAGTTCATATGTTTTATGACTTGCGCATATGATTGGTTTTGATTTCTGAGAGATTGGGGAGTGTTTTGGAAGAGTAATTCTTAATTTGGAAGCTTTAAGTTGGAAAAGTTGACCAAGATTTGACTTTTGTGTAAACGACTTCGAATTGGTGATTTGAAGGTTCAATAGGTTCGTATGATGATTTTGGACTTGTACGTATATTTGGTTCGGGCCTCGAGTGACTCCGGGTTGATTCGACGCTTCTAGTCAAAGGTTGGAATTTGAACTTAAAAAGGTTGGAAGATTTTGCTTTGATGCGAGATTCTTGATTTTGATGTTGTTATTTGTGTTTTGGACACTTTGGATAAGTTCATGGAAGGTATACAGACAAGCTAGTATGATTAGACAAAGTCTCGAGGGGCTCTGGCGAGTTTCGAGGTGGTTTCAGATCATTTTGAGCTAAGTTGATTGCCAATTTTTCTGCAGTCGGTGATGCTCTTCATGATCGCGAGGGGTGTGTCACGATCACGTAGAAGAGGAATGGCAGGTGAAACTTTGCTTTTTGTGATCGCGAGGTGTGCGTCCGCGATTGCATAAGGTCGACTGGTGGTGCTTCGCGTTTGCGAAGGGGTATTCCACGATTGCGTAGAGGGAAGTCTTTGGCAGGAAGCCTGTGCTTCGGGATCGCGTATGATGTTCCACGATCGCATGGTTTTGGTAGGCAGAGAATCATCATCGCAAGTTGTATCTTGCGTTCACATAGTAAGAATTGGAGGCAGTGCATATTGTGCATTGTGATCGCATAAGCTAGGGGGTCGCAATCGCGAAGAGTATAATGCTATCAGGGGTATTTTATGTCCAGAATTACGAGAATTACTAATTTTTCACTATTTTGAGTTTTGAAAAACGGGAAGAGATGATTTTGGAGATGAATTTCACTCATACCTTGAGGTAAGTAATTTCTACTTGATTTTGATTGTTGACGGCCAATTTTGACCCTCATTTTTAGAATTAATTTATTTATACTAAATAATTTACAATGAATATTTTAAAAAAAAATTCAATCAATAACACCTATTTTTACAAGATTAATTTAGTACTACTAATTTTGAAATTGATAATTCAATGTTAAAATTATAATATACCATGCTTACTATTTTTAGATTATTAAAATAGTTTATATATACACCACACAAGCTTTATAATTAATTTAATGAATTATTCCTTAATTCCTAATTAATTAGATTACTATGCTATAATTCAAAATTAGTGTTACAATTTAGAAAAAACGTATTTTATAAATAATTAATTACAATAATAGTAGTATATTTCATAATTATAATTTTACTATATTTATTTCAAAATAATTAAGTTTATTTAAATTAATTTCAAAGAGGTTAAAAGCCAAAGGGCTATGATTGCAATTCTTTAATTAAACATGGGTTGATAATCTTTTAAATCAATTTTGGCCCAATATGCAAGCCAATATCCGAAAATACCCAACCCAAACAACCCCCTTAATCCCTGTTGGCAATCCTTACCATCACCTCTCAGCTAGTCATGACCTGCCACGTCACTCGTCTCTCATACTCACAAAATAAACACAACCAATCCGGGTCATCCATTTCCTAGATCAACGGCCCATAGATTTATACTTTATTTCCTCTTTACACTCAATAACCTAGACTAAAACAAAAAATGAATCTATTTAATGTTGAAAACCAGGTTGTTACCTTAGTTTAGATACACTAGCTCATGAGCTTCAAACATGTTTTGTTTCTTTGACATGCCTCTGTGATTCTGTTAAATACCTAATTGAATTCATAACTATTTGTGTAAGCATGTCCTAAGTTAGTTGGATCTTTGTGTCATTTTGATGCATATTCTGAGATTGTTATATACTTTGCTTAAGTTGTGAGGTATGGACAAGATGTATTTAAGTTGCAATGTCACATTTGTTTAGCTAAATTACTGCTGCTAAGTTCCATTATATCTGAAGCCCCATCCCAAACATAGTTAACAAATTTTCCCAACATGATGATACCTCTACCCCTTTTTGAAACTCATATAGTGACAGCCTAATCCTATGATGATAACACTTTTATTTTGAAACAATATGATCCTTGTTAAGTCTCTTTGTGTGTGTCCTTGTGACCTGCACTTCTTTTGTTCTTCAATGCCTCTGATTGCCTTCATGATCACATACATGTCTGCATTGTCTTTAAAACCTCACTAGGCTTTCCGAAATAGATTAGACTTAGCTTGTGAACTCTAAGAGAATCTTTTGTTGCTACTACTTAAATATAACATCGTGATTTATTCTCAATGAGATTTGTGTGAAATTAAAACTCTTAGAAAGAAGTGATTATGCCATTGATTTTAAAGTTGAGAAGGACTGATAGTCTGAGATTCTGTTAGTACTCTTAGAAGTTCTAGTCAAATTTGTGAGTCTGGAACTTTGTTAATGTCTTTAGAAGTTCTAATTGCAGTATGTTAATTTATAATCCTGTTAATACTCATAGAAGTTCCAATTAAGTTTGTGAATATGTGACCTTGTTAATACTTTTAGAAACTCTGGTTGTAGTTTGGTATCCCTGATAGTACCTGTAGAAGGTCTAACTATGACTGCTGGTTTGAATATTTATTAATACTCTTTGAAGGATCTAATGGAAGTTGTTAACCTGTATCTATGTTGGAACTCTTTAGAGAGCATCAATTATAGTGATTAACCTGTAATGCGGTCAACACTCTTCAGAAGTCTTAACTGTAATTACTAATCTGCCCTCTCTTAAACCCCCTAGAAGTTTAATTGAAGCTGTTGGTCTATATCTTTGTTAATACTTTTTAGGAGTTTCAATTAGAACTGTTAACCTATGTGTGTGCTAGAAGACAAGACCTAAGTTAAAACCAATCTTTGATTAGTCTAATTGAAGACTGTTAAGGCAAATATATTTGTGTTCATAAACTGTTGCAGACTTGACTATATACTCTTTCTATCCTTAAGATAAATGATCTTGGGTGTTTGGTTCCTTAACAGAAATCTGATAATGTCTCTGCCTCTATATATGCTTGAAGTTGATTTCTTTTGAGCCTACTTAACATGTTATTCATTGTGAATCATACACTTAGCTTTGAAATATGGTTACAACAAAGTGAATAGGTTGTCTTGTAGTCCTATAGTGTTCTGCTTTATATATATATATATATATATATATATATATATATATATATATATACACTTACAAACTGTTTGAACCACGTCACATGTTTCATAAACTTAAACATCATGTACATGTTTTAAACTCTTTCAATTATATATACATACAAACATTATCTTCAAGACTCTTTTAAACTGATATCCTTTTAAAACCACACATCCTTTTTGCAAGTATCATGTTCTAAATTAATATAGTATAATGTACCCCTCCTTTAACACTAGTTAAGCATAATATGGACAACTAATCCTTTAAATCTAGTCTAAGTCCTATGGAGCTACCTCAGGTAGATTTTAAGGGATGCCTAACACCTTCCCCTTGGAAGAACAAGAACCCTTACCCACAATCTCACCGGTTAGCAGATAAAGAAATGACTACCTTAGTATACCTTTAAATATTAAGTGGCAGCTCTCTTTTATCATCAACAGAAAAATCACAAGTTAAATCTTGTTTTGACTCATGCAAAGTAGGGGGCAACATTGATTATATATCATGATTTCTATGGATTTATATACCTAAAACATGTAATTTTAAAGTAAAATTTGGAGTTTTTGTATACAATTTAAGAAAGTTTATTTTGAGGTTTTGAACACTGATTTGGACTCGGATTTGGGAAATAATCATATATTTGGTCTCGCGAAGTTAAGAGTCATCGGGATTTGATCTTGGTCTTGGCTTTTGGCCATGTGTGTCCGGGTTGATCTTTTTTGACTTTTGATATCTGATTAAAGATTGAAACTTTATTATTTGGAGTTGACTTATATAGCTTTATTTGAACTTATTGAATATTATTTGGCTAGACTTGAGCAAGTCGGAGGAGATTTCTAAAGGAAAGAAATTTTTGGAAGGTTGATTTGACTTACAAAAGATAAGTATCTCTCTTAACCTTGACTTGAGGGAATATTTTTCTGAAAAATAGAATTATTTGCTACGTGCTATGTGTTTTATGATGATGTATATGCGAGGTAACGAGCGTATATGCAGATACCGAGGTTATATCATATTTTGGGTAGATTCTAGGTTCTTTATGCCTTGAATGGGTAAGAGCTCTTCTTTACTTATGCTCTATTTGATTTTTATGACTATGTGGAACAATTATTCATGCTACAGATCATGTTTTAACCTATGACATCTTATTTAAGCTCGATGGGTTATTCTTGAGATTTGTTGATATATTTATTTGATCGTAGTCACACATTATATTATGAACATACATCCGCACATGTTATTCTTGCGATAAACCTTAAACTGTTGTATGGCTACTTGAGCCTCCTTATTCGCGTTAGACATGATAATTATTTAGATGATAGATTATATGTTGGGATCGTTGTCATATGTTAACGTAGGTGTGCATCTTACTTAGAGATCATCTCTCATATACATACATACATACTTGCATGATTACTTCTCTGCCGATATGTATTATATATGCCTATCTCTTATTTATATGCATACATCTCTACATATGGTCCATTTATATGGATCGAGATTATGGCACGTGAGTTGTCCGTACAATTATGATAATTATGGCATGAGGTTTCTGTCGTGCAATTTTGATGATATTGATATTGAGTATCGCACGTGAGTTATCTGTGCCGGTAGATATTATTATTGACATATGAGTTGGTCATGCAACACATGAGTTGTCCGGGCAAGCGATATTATTATTAGCACATGAGTTGTCCGTGCAACGCTTGAATATGGATTTATCCCTCCGGAGTAAGGTGATAATCCATTGTACTTTGGGCCCTATGAGCGATGTGTGTGGGTGTGTATATGTGTGTGTTGGTATTGATTCTGTAGAAAAGATTGAGTCTTGAGCATGCATTGACATCTTAGACTCGTGTATAAACATTCATATATATCATTGATATATGTACATTCACACATCCTCTGTATGCATGAGACTTATTAGCGGATTATTGAACACTTAGAGTGTGTCGGGTTTGATGTACATATTAAGACTTTATCATGCATTGATAGTTAGACTAATGATAGAGCATTAGTATAAATGCTATCCGAAAAGTGTGAGAAAATAAATCTCTATCATGCATAGTCCCTTTTATGATCATGTAGGAGTACTTGAATAAAAGCTATTTGGTGCAACTTGTATTGATATGCAGATTTGTTGCATGTTTGGTTTGGTTATTTGACAATATGCTTTTTGTCTTCTCTGCAGTTTATGTACCTTATTATTGATAGCCGTTGTTTCTTTGACTATTCCATGCTTATTTGTATTTTATTATACATGTTATTGAGCTGACATGTTATATAAATTGAGTATCTTTTGACTAAACCTTGTCACTACTTTCAACCTAAGGTTAAGTTTGTTACTTATTGAGTACATGGGGTCGGTTGTACTCATACTACACTTCTGCACCTTGCGTGCAGAGGTTGGTTGTTGATGTTGCTGCGTTCGTCGGGAGCTGGATCTGAAAGTGTACCTGCATTCCGGTTGTAGCTGCCTCTTGTTCATGGTAGCCTTAGATTCATAAAACTCTGTTTATGTACTTTTCAAATAGAAGATGTATTTATTTCATACCAGCTTTGTAAACTTTATTCTTAGAAGCTCATGATTTATACTACAAGTTCTTGGGAAAATGCATTGGTTTCATATATTTTCTTTTTTTCTTCAAATTGTATTATATGTTATTTGAATTACCTAGCGGGTTGGGTTAGGTGCCATCACGATATTGGTGGAATTTTGAGTCGTGATAGTTTCTGAAGTTGCTAGCGATAGAAGAACTTCATATCCCTATTTTCTAAAGTTGTATTGAAGTGATAGAAGAACTTCATATCCAATTATGAAGTTGCACTTTGAAGCGATAGAAGAATTTCAGATCCAATTTTTTTAAGTTGCAATTAAGCGATAGAAAAAATTCAGATTCAATTATGAAGTCACATTTTGAAGTGATAGAAGAACTTCAAATCTTACAAAATCCTAAATTTGAAAGTTCAATGCGAATTTTGAAGTGTGTTTTAAAGTGAATAAATTTTGCAAGTTTTGTGTAATGCAGGTATGAATTCAATATAATAACAATAACAATAAATTTAAGCGTAATCCCACAAGTGAAGTATAGATGGCTATGAATTCAATAATAGCCGACCGAAATTATCCTTGAAGGCCATCAAATTTACGACAATGCCCCTGTGTTTCCAATTAGGAGTAGTACCTTTATATTCTTTTCGTACCCTTTAAAAGTCGTTGAAAACACTGAAGTTGAAGCAGAGGAAAAAAGCAGCTGCAGTGAGTGTGGAAATCGGGCAATGGAAGGAGGCGCACAGTATAATCCTCGCACTGTGGAGGAAGTTTTTAGGGATCTCAAAGGCCGTCGTACCGGCTTAATCAAAGCCCTCACCGCTGGTATACTTTCACACACACACACACACATTCCCTTATCTGCAAACTGCATGTATATCATTATTTTTGTTTTTGCTGTCCAAAATTCTTCTTTTTCTGAGTTTTTCTTTTTTGGGTTTTAGCATGTATTATTATTGTACTCTGTGAGACTTTAATTTTGGGGAATTCTTTTTGCAGATGTGGAGGAATTTTATCAGCAGTGTGACCCTGGTGAGTTTTAGGGATCCTTACTTTTGTTTTCAATTCCCATTAGCTCGTGTTTAAGTATTATTCGCATTTACTATTTATTTATTTGGTAAGTTTTCGCTCACTGCAATAAATATATTCTTAAAAAAAAAATTTCAATTGAATAAATTTGCAGTGGGTTCTGATTCCTATTGTTAAGAAATATTTGCTAATTTTCTGCTGTTAAATATTGCTGCATTATTGTTGTTTTAACCTCCTTTTCTTTTCAGTTTTCCCGGGTTGTTTATGTAATTGCTTTTATGTGCTCATGAGTTCTGGAATATAAGTGTGATTATATTGAATTATGTTCTGTTCACTTATTAGATGGGGCTCTATTTGTGGACATCTTCTCTTTGCTACGATTTCCCTGAATTAAACCTTTTTATTAGATGTCCCCAAGGGACAAGCCTAATACACGATTGGGTCTTTCCGCTCCTTCAAAACTATTGAAAAAAAATCTTTTCTTTGAGTGGGAAGGCACACTCTGCACTTGAAAATGGGCGAAAGTGGAGAGGGGGGAGGGAGGGAGACATGAAATTAGGGTTTTTTTTCGAAGTGTCTATATAGGTCATAGCTCATTGGTTCCAGATCAGCCCTCCTGTTAGGATCGGGAACCCGGGTAGTGCGAAATTTAGCCAAATAACAGTATAATGACAATAACAAAGACAATGGAAGTTGATAATAACGGCAATTAAAGAAAATAAAGAAGACACAAATTTAACGTGGTTCGGTCAAAGTAACCAAAGGGCTTACACAAGTGATTCCCAATACTAACTCTCATACAAAACACTCTTAATAAAGGAAGAAAGGAAGAAACAAGAAATGAAGACTCAAGTCTTGTTGGTGTGTCTAAAATGAACTAATAGCCTTCCCTTTTATAGGCAAAAAAGTCTTGGCCTCTTAGGTGAAAAAGAAGAGATACAATTTGTGCAAATGATGTCCAACACATAATGCAATATTTTTGGGTCCCAAAGAATATTGCCAACAAAGTCTACACTTTGCAAAGATGCTTATGCTTATGTGAGATGGACTCCATTAGCCAAAATATTGGCCATAATTACAAATCTCCACCTTGGCCTAATTTTGGCTGATATAGTAAATTTTCTCCACCTTCTCCGCAAAAAGCCCCAATGGGCATATGTCAAAATTTAATGCCATCAAAATCAGACAAGTTGTCTGATACCGAAACTGTAGTAAGGCCTATAACAGTGGATCCCAATAAAGTATACAACGAACCAAATCTGTGTGCTTTCATGATCACAAGAGCACCATGAGAAATTTTCAGAACTCCACCTTCACCTGTGTACTTGCACCCAAGAGATTCTAGAGTGCCCAAAGAGATGAGATTTTTCTTTAAGTCAGGAACATGTCTAACATCAGTGAGAATTCTCACCACACCATCGTGCATTTTGATTCGGACTGTACCTTTTCCAAAAACTTTGCAGGCAGCATTGTTGCCCATCAAGACAACTCCACCTCTAATAGATTCATATGTGGTAAATAAATACCGATTGTGACACATATGATAAGAACAACCCGAATCTAAAATCCACTCATTGTTAGATTTGAAACTATTATTAGTTGCTAAAAAAATAGTTCCCGCAGTCTCATCAGCAGCTACACTTGCTTCGGCAATGTCAGTATTTTTGTGCTCATTTTTCCTTTCCTTATGCTTTTCTTTATTTTTCAGCTTATAGCATTCGGAGATATTGTGACCTTTCTTATGACAATAGCGACACTTTAAATTATTGTATCTGGATATGGAGTCGGATTTGCCCCTAACAAACAAGCCAACTTCCGCTTGAGTTCCACTAGCTTCCCCAGTAATATCACTATCTATCTGTTCTTTTGATTTTAAGATAGATTTAATATCCTTATAAGAGATATTATCCTTTGCATAAAGCATAGTATCTCTTATATGCTTAAAAGATGGGGGTAGAGAACAAAGCAGTAACACAGCTTGATCCTCATCTTTAATTTCTACATCTATATTACTCAAATCTATAGGAATGGAATCAAAGATATCAAGATGAGAGAGAATAGAGGTACCTTCACCCATACGAATTGTATAAAGCTTTTGCTTCAGGTAAAGTCTATTTTCCACCGTCCTCTTCATATATAAGGTTTTTAATTTTTCCCACATGCCTTTAGCTGTGGTTTCTATAGAAACTTCACGTAAAACCTCATTTGAGAGATTTAAAATGATACCTGCTTTTGCCCTTTTGTCTATGACGGCAAACTCCTCATCCGTCATTTTATCCAGCTTCTTCTCCTTTCCTTGCAACGCCAAGTCTAAGCCATCCTGAATTAGGATAGCTTCCATCTTTAATTGCCACATTCCGAAGTTTGCACTTCGATCAAATTTCTCAACATAAGACTTTGTTAGAGTCATATTGGCTACTGAAACAAACCCGGTTAGACCTGGCTCTGATACCAATTTGTTAAGATCGGGAACCCGGGTAGTGCGGAATTTAGCCAAACAACGGTATAATGACAATAAGAAAGACAATGGAAGTTGATAATAACGGCAATTAAAGAATATAAAGAAGATACAAATTTAACGTGGTTCGGTCAAAGTGACCTACGTCCACAAGCGGAGAGGGGCAATTTACTATAACAATAAGAGTACAAAAGAGAGTATAAAATTAGAGTAAATACTCTAATTAATAACAAATGCCCTAAGGGAATAACCTCACAAGATCACTCCAAAGAAAGGGTTCACACAAGTGCTTCCCAACACTTAACTCTCATACAAAACACTCTTAATAAAGGAAGAAAGGAAGAAACAAGAAATGAAGACTCAAGTCTTGTTGGTGTGTCTTAAATGAACTAATAGCCTTCTCTTTTATAGGCAAAAAAGTCTTGGCCTCTTAGGTGTAAAAGAAGAGATACAACTTGTGCAAATGATGTCCAACACACAATGCAATATTTTTGGGTCCCAAAGAATATTGCCAACAAAGTCTACACTTTGCAAAGATGCTTATGCTTATGTGAGATGGACTCCATTAGCCAAAATATTGGCCATAATTACACCCCCACCACAACCTACAAAATTGTTTTCTTAGAATGGGGACCTCCTCTTGTCTCGGGTTGAATGCAATGTGAATCATTTGACAATTACTAGTATGATGAGGGAAATAAATAATACAGCAAGACATCAGAAAACAAACAAAGCAGAGTATAATTGAAAATGCAAGTTTGGAAGTAGGCGTTTGGACATAAGAATTGTAAAATTCGAAAAAATGGTGAAAAAAAATTTCAAGTGAAAATGGTATTTGAAATTTAGAATTGTGTTTGGATATAAATTTCAGTTTGAGTTGTTTTTGAAGTTTTGTGAGTGATTTGAGTGAAAATTTTGAAAAACAGCTTTTTGCAGTTTTTCAAATTTTCGAAAATTTCCAAAATGCATCTTCAAGTGAAAATTGAAAATTTTATGAACAAACGCTGATTTCGAAAAAAAACGAAATTTTTTTGGAAAAATCTTCAACCAAATTTTATGTCCAAACGGGCCCGAAAAATATGTTTTTTTAAACTAGCTGGTCCATTGGACTTGCTACTTATATGTTGCTTGAGCTGGTCTAAAAGTGTAGCAAATGTTTCCTTGTTCATCACTCAGTTGTTGTCTCAAAACTGACTCCAGCTTCCAATGTTTGGGCATTTTAAGCAGAAATATCTTGGAAGACTTGGGCTCAATATATTGGTCTTGTTTATGGCTTGAAATGTGGACTGGTCCATAAATATAGGGCTCAAAATCTGTCTAATACATTTGACTTGACAGCAAAGCTTTGTGCTTTATTTATCATCTTTTGGGTCAAACAAATTGCAAATCCTTTGTTTTATATGCCTCATGATAGTTTATGATTTTGGAAAATCTTATAGTTCTTCATAATCCTGACATATGAAATCCATGAAAAGAATGCAACATTACTCCTGAGCATAAAGCCTGAAATATCCTTTAGCTCAACAAGACTTCTGATCTTGTAATGTCTACCTTACACATTAAAACAGATATTCAAGTACTTTTATGGTTTTTTCTTTCGATAAGGACTTTTATGGTTTCGTTGACATATTATTTTATTGAATAAGTGCTTTCTGAAAAATTGATTAGCTCATCTGAAACTATTTGATGATATCGCAATCTCAAAATTTTCTTTTCCCTCTCTCTTTCTCTCTCATGAAAACCTTGCAGAAAAGGAAAATCTTTGCCTCTATGGATTTCCAAGCGAGCAATGGGAAGTCAATTTGCCAGCTGAGGAGGTGCCTCCTGAGCTTCCAGAGCCAGCACTGGGTATAAACTTCGCCAGAGATGGGATGCAAGAAAAGGACTGGTTGGCTCTAGTTGCTGTTCACAGTGATGCATGGCTACTCTCTGTTGCCTTTTACTTTGGTGCCAGATTTGGCTTTGACAAAGCTGATAGGTACACTTGATTTTTTGACAGATTTTACAAAAACAGTTGCATTGCCTTTTGCCTGCCCTTTTTGTGTTTATCCGATCTTCCTTTGATGAATTCTTTTTGCATGTATACCCCTCTACTTTCATATATTGTCTATATTTAACTTCCGTTATACTATCAGGCCAAATTTACCCCTACCATTATACTATCGGGCCAAATTTACCCCTACAATCAGCAAACTTTTAAAAATACCCCATGATCTGTTAAGTAATCCAAAATCTCCCAAATTCCTTTTATTTAAATCACTTGTTGTTCTTCTTGGTCCACTATTTTTGAAATAATTGGCATTTACCTGTTTTCTGAATTAGAGAAAAAAAAAAGAGAAAAAATTATTAAATAATACAACAGAATAAACAAAGTATAGTAAATTGAAAAATCTAAATTAGGTAGCTTTTTTAAATTCTAAAAGTATTTACAACATCTCAATTTTAATGAATTCGTTGCACCAAATGTATGAAGACTTTGCAAGTATCAGTGATTGAATTTGAAGTTCCTCGGAGACTTTACATTGTCTGATTCAACTTTGCTTTAATTAAATGCCTACACATTGTGCACTCTTAAGTTAGTCGATCGAACTCTATAGTAACTAGGCAATGACAAAATATATTTGAATATACATGTACATACATGATGATCAGCTACATATAATACACAATAAATAGGCCCACTAAATTCTACGGTGTGTATATGATTGAAAAATAAATAAAATTCTAAACTAATTTTATTTATTACAAGAAGAGAAATTGGTGCATTGGTAATTAAAAAAAAATTATGAATAATTTGTATAGTCTAGTAACTTTAACAATCGCATCAATAGTAATTTTTGAAAATAATGGAGCAAGAAGAACAACAAGTGATTTAAATAAAAAGAATTTGGGAGATTTTGGATTACTTAACAGATCAAGAGGTATTTTTAAAAGTTTGCTGATTGTAGCGATAAATTTGGCCCAATAGTATAGCGGTAGGGGTAAATTTGGCCCGATAGTATAACAGAGGTTAAATATAGCGGTAGGGGTAAATTTAGCCCGATAGTATAACAGAGGTTAAATATAGACAATATATGAAAGTAGAGGGGTATATTTGGCCCTTTTCTCTTGATTTTATTGTGGACATATAGCCTACTAGAAGTTGCTTATTCTGTTAAGTAACTAAACAGCGTCACTCTGTAAAGCCATTGTATGTGAATGGTCCCAAGCGATGCATGTGCTTGGTCATGAATGCAGAAGAGCCGTTACCTACTCATTTTACTAAATTGAAAAGTTTCTTGTTTTTGCTAAACGTTTGTGGTATCTGTGGTTCAGGAAACGCCTGTTCAATATGATAAATGATCTGCCTACAATATATGAGGTTGTCACTGGAGCTGCCAAGAAGCAAGTAAAGGAGAGATCATCAGTCTCTAACCATAGCAGCACCAAATCCAAGTCAAACTCTAAAGTGGTACAACACTACCACTCTTCAACCCTCTCCCAAATAAAAATGTTGATTCTTTGATAACCCATTGCTATGCAGTATTCATAACAAAGATAGCAGTGGATAGTTTCTGACATAAGCCTTGGACTCTTGGAACGAGAACATTAAATAGTAAACTTGAAATTTAAGGTTGTGGCCTGAAGGTACTTATCCTAAATAAGGAAAAAAGATTTATTTTGGGGGGGGAAAGTATTGATCAAGAGATCAGCAACAGGAGTTGGGATTTGACCCCACAGATATGAAACAACTATTCCAACCCATCTCTATTTGCTTATATGTTTGTGAATTCCTTACGTCAGCATTAGGGACTTGTATTTTCTATGATGACTGATAACTCATATGCGTAGTAAGCAGTGCAAAGAGAACGATTATAGTGATTAGAACAATTTTGTCATGACAGATAATTAACATGAATGAAATGAACGAGACGAGAATCTGTGCATTTTTCGTGAAGTGGGGTCAATTAGAGCTCACCACAACTAGTTTGAGATTGATGTTGGTTGATAAGTGAATTCAGAAAAACAGAACTGAATTTGTGAATTTTGTATTCAATGCAATTCATCCTAATGGGACAAATCTAGAAAAAAAAAATCTATTGGAATAAAAGAAATTATAATACCTTGCTGGTCATCTAATTTAATTACCAAATTGGAACAACAATCAGGTGAATATCAAGAGGGCATACCACTGGCTCATCAGCTACGTTCTAGAAACCCCAAATCTGTAGTGATTTTTACTAGCCAACAGATTGGAATAATGATTCTGATGATTAATCAGTGACAAAACCATCTCTACCTGTTATATTATATGTTACATGGATACGGGTGTACATATTTGATACAGTTATGAATCTAAAAATTGAATTTGTCATAACCTAAATCCTAGATCTTGGAGGATATGAGTAGTAATACAAGTACGTTGTTGAGGTATGACTATTAAATTGTATTATAATGTATTATAACTCACCCTTGGTGACTTGACCAAGATCGGGGTGCATCCAACACACACCCAAATTGTGTTGGATCGACACGAGTGCAACGGGTGATTTTGAAGGATTTGCGTACCATGTGGTAACCAGCTATAGATTATGTAGTCCCGGAATTCTACACAAGCCTCTCAAGTTGATAAACGTTGATTTTTCTTTCTATTTGAAGTATGGAGGCTTATTTGATGTACTACATCTAGTATCAAAAGGGCTTAGGTTTATATGTTGCTATGTGAGTTGTGACTTGTGGGAGTTAGCTGGGCTTCAGGTTTGGTGATGTAGTAGCAGTAAGTGAATAATGAAGTTATTTTGAGTTGTTATGAACTAATGGAGTGACATTTCTGGGTGTATGCTTATATGCCCGTTGTTTGAAGAGGTTGTGCCTTGTTAGAGGCAACGCGGAAATTTTCAACAGTTGAGCTGTGTTTGATACTGACCTACAGTTTTCAATTGATTCTAATGTCTTGTTTTCACAATTGTACTTAGCATTTCATGTTGCTGAATCTTCACAACTGAATTTGCTCTTCATTAATATTTTTTTGGTCAAGGTGCCTTATAAATTGAGGTTTGTGCCTACTTTCAGTTTGCTTTATATATTCTGTAAGTTCACTACTTTCTTATAGTCCTCATTTTTTGTTGCCATCACTTTATCTATCACTTCTTCACTGTATGCATCGGGGTTTTGTTTATCTTATTTGAAACTATACCATGTCTCCTACCATACATTTTCCAGATTATCATAGAGAAATCATTAAAAGCAATTCCATGAATTGAGTGTGTTTTCTTATGCTTGGTGTGGAACTTAACAATTAGGTGTATGAAAATAGTTTCATGTTGAAATCCAGGGTAAATACTCAAAGGTCGAAGTAAAAGATGAGGATGATGGATTAGATGAAGAGGAGGAAGAGCATGGCGATACCCTGTGTGGGGCATGTGGTGAGAACTATGCTTCAGATGAATTCTGGATTTGTTGTGACATATGCGAGAGGTGGTTCCATGGTAAGTGTGTGAAGATCACACCTGCGAAGGCTGAGCATATAAAGCAGTACAAATGCCCAACATGCAGCAACAAGAGGCCACGCCCTTGACATCCTGTTGAATTTGCTAAAGTTCCACCCTTGTATTTGTCTCCTGTAGGACACTGCCATCTTACGTAGATCAGCAGGGCATGTTCATTCAAAGTTCTCGTCCTTACTCTTTGTTTTTCTGGATAATCTACTAGTTAAAATTTGGACGTATAGGGATCTTGTAGGAAAGCATCTTCCTGTGATATATTCTAACTTGTAAAACTTAGCTGGAGTGTGGTTTCGCAGGTATAGTTTAGTTGAAGCATCTGCAGCCTGATGTTTAATTGAAAATTGTGCTGGTGTCAATCAATTGAATGATTCTATGAGCGTATGCTCTGCTTTCGTGGTTGCGGCTTGTGATCTAATTGACAAGGCATATAATAGGCAATTTAAACATAAGGAATGACGAATTACAAGCCCGATGCTTAAAACTGGAGGTCAATGAGTTCAGTGTGGGAACTGAAAGGTGCTTGTGTTCGTTCCTTAGCAGCTTTCTATATTAAGATCTGTATCTGCTAACTTCTCTCTTGTGGGGTATCACTACTTATTTAGATCCCTGAGACTTTTATGTATGCAGCAAGTCAGCAACTTCCTTCAAAGTTACCATTTAAAGGTTGTGCAATAAGTACCCCTAACCCCTTTATTCTACCTGTGTTCACCCACTTCGATTTCCCTATTATCTCAATCATGTCTTACACTACACCAGAAGAACGTCTTGAGCATCTTTTGTTTCCTAGTATGAGTTTTTAGTTGTTTCTTTTTTTCCTTCCTCAAAAACATCCTTTCGCCAAACTTAACAAGACATTTTCTTATAGTTTTAGTGGTTGGAGAGTCTCAGATGAAAAGCTCAAAACAGATTGGTATTTCCTTAAAACAAAGATTTAGATTAAATTCAGATCAACCAGAAAAGTTTAATAGGAAATTTTGCCGTCGATGGCTCTTGACATAGAGAAATAAAGCACCCACATTTAATATCCAAAAAAGGGTACGCTTCATTTTGCAGTTCCTTGAGATACGGCCCTTCCCCGTACCTGGATGAATGCGATATGCTTTGTGTACCGAGATGCCCTTTTTAGGAACAAATTTTCTGCTATTGCAACAAACACAAGGCGTCACAAGAGTCTTTTTTTTCTGTAAGTGATGAAGAGGAAAACAATGTTCCCCATGACAACCACAACAACGAATTGCCAACATTGTACAAATCAAGCACATTTACAGAAGAGAATACTTCAAGAACAGAAGAGCACATCCCTTGACATGACATTGTCATTGCACAAAAATATACTGGTTCAGCACGATCACCCGTTCTTTGACCTTCAATATAAACTTGAAGCTGTATTGCCCAGTTTTTTCACCATAAATTCTGAAATTTCATTGCCCCCAGTTTGAACCACTACTTCAGTCTGATTGTTTCATTTGGCAATATAACATTTGGATTTCGGATATGTGGATTTAGTGCTGCTATTTCCTTCCATTTAGCGCCTGTACCATGAACCCTAGAAGATATACTCCATAGTGTATCACCAGGCTTCACTGTAGTTGTTGCTGATGAAGCAGCTGCCTTTGAAGATTTGTTAGCAGCCTTTGACTTCATTAATGGATGTTTATTTTTCTTTCCCATCCCATTAGCAAGCAACCAACGAGAGCCAGACTGTTCTTGAGTTGTGGAACCCCATAATTTCTTTTTACCTTGATCTGTCTTCAAACCTGCAACATGCACTTCGGTTATTTTGTACTGTGGTATTTGTTCAACCTCGGTGGTGATATTCTCTTCTTTGATATCCACATTCGGGTACTTCTTAGGAGGCTCATCATCATCATCATCATCTTCATTGTTGTTTCTAACTTCAGAAACTGTGCTGTATATCTTAGGTTTAGGTGGTACAAACACTCTCTCTACCTGAACAAGTGCGAGCATAGGTGTACCAACCGGCTCATAATTCCGTAAAGGATCACGGAGCTGCACCATTAGTGCCACTGTAAAGTTGTTTCCCAACAAACCACACTTCTTACCTTTTCCACGTCTCTTCTCTCCCTTCGACCTGCCCCGAAACATGTCTGTGCTGATAGCATGATGAGCTGCTAGCAGTTTAGAGGTTCGCTCGCTAATCACATCTTCATCATATATTTCTCCCGAGTCCAACCTCATCCATTCATCAAGTGTTAGAGATAAGCCCATAAGCCCATCAACTTCATCACCATTGTCTTTAATATCCAGAAGCTGCAATCCACCTGCCCCTTCCAAACCTACAGCTCCACCAAAATTGATCTTTTGTTCCTCAAAGGCTGGAAACTCACTGATGGATTGAGCGCTGATGTTTGAAGGTGCATCCTCATCTGACATGCCCGACTGTATTCTCAAACCCTCAATCGAAAGGGCTTCAATTTTATCCATTGCCAAAGGAGCAAGGTCTTCTAAGGATACATATTCAGCGTCCATATGAGTCCCAGTAGAACTTGATTCCAACTTACTTGGCATTGGTCCGTGCGATTTTCCCTTTTTACTCCGACCGCTGGCCATGTTTTGCCCAAACTCAAATTCATGATGCAATAGATCTTGTCTGCAAAACAATTTCAAACGAGATATAAGTAGGTGCATGTATATTTGCGGTACGCTAATTGCAATCCAACTCTACAAAAAATAATGTGAACAAAACGACAAACCTTTCAGGTCCTTCTAAACTCGGTGCATTTCCCCAGGCTATTTGTTCCATTGTCTTACCAGTTATATCTTCCAAAGGCATTAATTTACTTGCCTGCATGGAGAGCTTTTCCATTCCAATGGAGGCCAAATGCTGCAGTATGTCAATTATACCAGAACCCATTTCCGCAGGCACCACCACTGGACTGGATACCTGCATAATTAAATTCCCTCCACCCTTAGCATTCTTGAAAATTGCAGGATTCATTGACCTTAAAAATCCTCCATTTTCAGTCTGTACCAAGGGTCCCAAGCCTTCTCCAAGAGGAGGTAATTGGTAAGGGTCTTCAGGAGGCATATGAATTGGGCTGCCAAAACCACTTGAACTTTTGGGAGAAGAATATTGAAACGACTTCTCGTTCAAGCCCCATTCACGCATCAAAGCCTCCGTCTCCAAGTCCTCCAATGTGGAAGCCCTTGTTTTGTTACTCATTGCCTCAATTTCTATCTTGGGCATCTCCTCATATGACGGTTCGGCAGATGAATAACCAAATTCCTCGGAGATGCTCGTCCATTGAGATCCACTTGGAGCATCAGAAGCAATTTCTTCAATGCCCATATCAAGGTTAAACAAAGAACAGCCACTAGCCAGAGTGTCCTTCTCAAATTGCCTCAATAATAGTTCTCTTGGGGAATCAGGCTCGCTCTCGGAACTTGGGCCAAATGGACTATGCTCAATCCCTAGCATATCCAGGAAATCACTAGCCACGGATTCAGTAACGTAATCCATGCTGAGGGATTTTCCCTTCCTAACCTCTCTATAATTCGCTTTAGCATCCAAGTAACTATCATGATTTATAACTTCATTGTCATGTTCTTGAGAATCTAATCCCTCGTTTGCTAAGTCAGAGACATTGTATAATGCAGACACCAATTCTTTCATAATTAATTCTTCTGTCTCAAAATTGCTGGCATTCACCGGAAGTAGGTCATTTGCACTGTCAAGACCCTTGTCCAATAGTTCAGGTTGTGCCTCCTCTTCAATGGGCATCTTCACAGTACTAGCAGGTACATGCCTCTCCAACACAGGGTAATCAATAGTTTTCACAGAATCATCTTCTTTTTGCTCCAGTTCCTTCAAGGGCAGTTCTATGCCTTGCTCAATCACAGAAAACTCACACTCGTTTTCAACACTTCCCTTCCCAGGTTCTGATAGCAAGGATAGTTCTGGCTTGAGGCTCTCAACAGCATTAGAGGAAACATCAATATCTGAAACTTCAAGCTTCTCTTCCTTGAGCTTCTGATACAGAACTTCTACTGATTTGGAGAGGTCAGAACTACGCATTGGTAAAACCTCATGAAGATCTTTTACTTCTTCTGCGTACTGCTGTGAAGTAGAAGACCGGGGAGGAAGGCTTCCAGCTCGCCTTATTATGCTCAGCTCATCACTTTGCTCAGATTGTGCAAGAAGTTTTGCAGCACTTGAACTGCTCTGCTTCAAGTTTCGAACGTCCCTATTGCTCGGAAGCATGGCAGAAGTGTTCCCATTCCCAACTATGTGATACCCAAAACTAACATTCATGGTTGCACCTTTAGCCTTACCTGACAACCGGTAACTAGTTGTCCACTTACCCGAGCTCTTCTCATCCTCCAATTCTTCTAATGTAAGAGGAAGCAACCTGGTAAGGTCAACCCGATGCTTCCCCAAGTCAAGTTCAGGCGTGCCATAAACTGCAGCATACAACAAGCAATGTTTTGCCTCATACTTTGCTGAATGATGGGGACCATTCCTACTGCCATATATAGAACACGTATAACTCAACTGTTCCTCAAATTCAGCTATACCTTCACAAACCACAACCGGATATGTCATCAACTCACCATCTCGCCTCCTCCAATGGACGACAAGGCTAAGGTCATCAAAAAATGGCGGCAGCCCTTCAATGCAATGGACTTGAAGCGAAAAACCGCAATTGAACCTTCGGTTTTTAACATGAGTTAAGGACTTTAAGCTCTTCCAACTCCATATGGACTTCTTATTACTATCCTTGTCTAACAAATCTCTACCATTATTGTCTTTGCTCTTCGATTTGGGGTCGGGTAAACGGGCTTTCCCAACAGACTTAGAACGACTACTAGCTGTAGACATCAAAATCCGAGGCTGGGTTTTATCCAAATATAGGGCTTTACTTATAGCTTCAATATCATTCAACAACTTCCCATTTCCAGTCTTCTCACCAATTTTCTTCCTAGAATCCATTCTTGATAACATTCTTCTCCAAAAAAAACTACAAAACTAACAAAATTTAAACATTACACAAAATCCAAAATAAAATCGTGAGAATACAACTTATAATTTGCTAATACAATGTAATAAATTAAAAAATCAAAACAAATAGCTCCATGCTTAAGCAAGATTAGCCTTTTCAGGGGTTTAGCTGAAAAAATTGTACATTTAGGCAGATTTTTTTTACTACAAAAAAAAAAACCCAGATCAGTTTATCAGGTTTAATTGCCTCTGAATCAAAATCTTAGGCTCTAGATTCATTTTTCATGTATAAATTAAAATTTAAAAAAAATCAAAGTAGAAAAACTTGGTCAAAGAAATTGAGTAAGAAGAAAAAGACTGAAATTCTTACAAGAGGAGTAAGCGATGTTTACGGAGAGTCTTCGACACTTTGATTGTCAAGAGAACTTCAGGTTTCTCTCTCTAATCTTCTCTCTCTATGTTTTGGCGTGACGATGTTTCATTCGAAGTTTCAAATTATAAATTATAAATTATAAATTATTATAGGAAATGGAGAGTATTTGTCACACTCACTCCTCTTCTTCTTATATTTGCACTACGTATACTATGTTTTTGGCTATTTTGTATTTAGTCCCTTATGTTATACACACTGACACTGTTGCTCAAATTGTAGTCCTTGGGTTTGCTAAGCTTCGTGAGAATAATCTTTTTAGTATTGTCCTAACATATGAATGTATAATTTGTATGTACTTTAAGTAACACACATGTAATTTATAAGAGCTATCTTAGTATAAGACTCTTAATATCAAAATTTAAATTTTAACGCAAGTACTTCTCTATTTTGAGAGATAAAAAAGCACCTTTCCTTTTTCACCTTTAAATACTTTTGGTTTTTCTCCATTGGTGAATCTTTTTCTTTATCAAATCATAAAGCCTTCTTTGTGTCGCCTTCAATATGACATATCACTATTTTGTATAAGAGATTGACATAGGGGTGTGCATAGTTTAGGCAAACCCGAAATTCAAATCGAAATTCGATTTTTTTGAATTTTTGAATTACAGATTAGATTTTGGATTTAATTTTAAAAAATTTTGGATATTGGATTTCGTACTTCGAATTTTTGGATATCCGAAAATCCGAAATTCTTATAATTTTATATTTAGTACATTATTCATATGTCAATAGTAATAAGTTCAATACCCTACCCATTAGATATTATCTCATATATTCAATATTAATTGCTAAGTTACTGTAAGAATACTTTCTATTTGGACATGATTTTACTATTTCTACTTCTTATCGATCGTATTAATTTCTCTATTATATTTTTTTTGACAATAATTTCATTACTTGAATACTTCATTTGAATGATTGTGGCGAGAATGAGGAATTTTTCACACAATGTAACATGAGTATTTCATTTGGATATTCATTTTTGTAAAAAGAAGAAATATCTCAACTTATAAGTTCAAAACCGAAAATTCAAAATATCCAAACCGATTAATGTGAAACTAAACTTAAAAAATTCGATCCAATCCGAACTTATTTGGATTGGATTTGGATTGTCATTTCTTCAACCGAAAATCTAGGTCTTTCGAGTCTTTCAAGTACTGGCGAAGCTTTAATTGAAGACCTTTCAGTGCCCTTTCGTTTGGTCCCCTGGGTACCTTCTCCGCACTTACAGGTAAGCATTTCAAGTAGATAAGATCATAAAAGAACAGGTCGAGATGCGACGTCGATCACATCGGGTGGGGCCATTCTCCCAGAGCAGAGCTTGAAGCAAGGGTCAGAACTTTAGGCGGGGGCCTCTGTCGATAGAGCTAAAGCAGTCATTCATTAATCCACCCTCGATCGAAAATGCAAACCGAAATTTTCATATGCAATCCGAAGTTCACCCATAGATTTGCCATTACTTTATATAAATTATCTTGTGATGAAAATTGTGAAGAAATCAAGAGACAAAAGTGAAAATGTACTTCATATAAAATTTACTTTAGAAAAGTGACAAGGTACTTCATATAAATTTACTTTTCTCAATTTTCCACGAAAATGAGGATAAATTAAATGAGTAATGTTACTTCTAACTATGATTACTGAATATTCAGCTTTTCATGATGTAATCATTATATGTATGCAGGCTCTATGTTTGCAAGATATTTTATTACCCCAAATTCTGCTTCATGACAAAGAGCATGTAAATTATACGGATAATACATAATTATTATCTCTATAAAATTGTTTCACCTTATCAGTTGAATAGTTATACTTTTGGGAAGTCTTGTGACCCCCTTAACAACTTCAAACTAGGGAGTATTAACTACCCCTTTTAATCCCACGTGGCAGGTAGAGTGTATACAAGAGAGTGAGGGGATAAAAAAAAGTAAAATTTTAATTTTTTGCAAGATTTTTTGTTAAATGTATTTTTTTATTTTTCTCTTTTGTTTTACTTTTCCTCATTGTTTCAAACAAAAAAAGCTTGAGAAGCTTCAATTAGATTGGGATCAATTTAGGAAATTATGTTAAATTTAGGAGGCATAATGTGAATTAAGGCAAAATATCGAATTTGTCTTTCTCCAAAATGCTTTAGTGGTTGGCGAAAAAGCTTGTGCGGCTTACCTGTCCACCCTCTTATTGCTAGTTTGTCGCTAATGTTTCATTAAATGATGGTATAATCCACATTAGAGAGCAATTGAACACATTGTGCTTCAGAGGCTTACATAACAAAACAAAAAAACTGTAATCCCTTCTTCCACCTTATCAATTTTGTATGGCGATATTTAATTGGAGACCAAAGTTTAAAATATTAAATTTGTCTCATAAAATACTAAATTAATAGTTAAAAAGTTACTTACTTTCATTAAGAAAATATCACATAAAATAATAAAAAGCACCTAAACTAATAAATATTTGAAAACTGTGTAGAATAATACTAAGAAACTACATTTTTTTTAAAATAATATTGAACTAAGACAGACTGATATACGATGATGGATTCAAATAGTCGACTCTAATTTACTTGAGATTGAGATATACTCATTGTTTTTATTATGTTATTTTTAAAATCATACCACGTACTTTTTGATGTTCCAAAATAAAAAGTGTACGCCAGTATGGTATAAAAGTTACTATTTCAAATAATGTATTAAAAAACTTATGGTTGACCAATATTATCAATGCTGCTCTTTGCTGTGCAGCTTCTGTAAAGCCTCCTATTTTTAAAATGATTCCATAAGTCTTGGATTATACTCATTCGTTAGTAATCACATGGTAAGATTGATTTTTAACTCCTCGGTTGATATAAGTGCTTAGATAGAAGATGATATGGAATTAAGTTGTGTAAATACAAATATTATGCAATGCAAGATTTTAGTGAAATAGAATTAATGGGCTGATGTGCATATGCCAAATAGGATGGATATTAATTAATTAATTAAACTGATGGGCCAATCCGTTCTTTTTGGATATCTCACGTTGCAAAGCCCTAAGAAGGACAAAAAGAAATAAACGAAGGGTATAAGTGGCTGCGAAAGGAGGAAAAAAGAAAAAGACTACATCAGGGATTATTGGGGTTTGACGACGGCTGCGACACTCCTGGGAACTTTACGTAACTCTGTCACATTTTAAAAAAAATATAACTCTTAGCATGAAACCCAATATTACAGTTATAGCAAAAAAATATTTATATTTGTATCACACAGTTTCATTAAAATAGGAATATTAATTATTAATTCGTAAACATAAGCAATTTGAATGAAAAGTCAATAATTCCTTGTACAAAAACCATACTTTTTTCTCTTTATCTATTAGCTTTCCTTCTTTTTCTTTATCTTCTTAATTTTATTTTCTGCCGAAGCAAATATATTTTCTAAATTTATTCTATTTGTTTTTTTAATTATCTTTCTTAAGTTTTTCTCTTCCTTCTTTCTTCCTTTCGTAAAATAAAGATCTTACTTCGATAATAATATATGTTAATATATACAAAACGTATATATAAAAAAATATACATTGAATTAACACATATAAAATATACAAAAAATATACATTAAAAATACATCCTCAATTAAGATGACACTTAGACATGTGAAATATACATAAAAATAAATATCTTAAATTTAATTAAGATGGCATATAAATATACAAAAAAATATACATAAAAAATACATTCTAAATTAAAATGGTACTTGACATATAAAATATATTTAAAATATACATTAAAAATACATCTTAAAATAAGATGGCACTTCACAAATAAATATACAAAAATTATATATATAAAAATATATTTTGAATTAAAGTGATAATTAATATACAAAGTATAAAAGACGTATAAATCAATACATATTGAATTTAGGTGGCATTCACATATGCATCAGATTTTCAAAAGTTAAGTGAAGAAGATGAATGTTGGAAAGGGAGAATGAAGATGGACAAAAAAAGTACTTCCTGTGATTAGTGAGTCAGTTAACTTATTAAATATTGAGCTTAATTTTTATAATATGCTAATAAAAAAAATAAAAGTACTCTTTATGAAATAAACAATAAATGATTCTATTTTGTTTTAAATAATAGTTAAAAAATTATCAAGCATGTAAAAAACTCAATCTTGATTGAAGTTGCTTTTGGATCAATTGTATATCCCATTTTAATAGAGACAAACGGTGAAACACTAGAGCTGATAATGTTTGTGTCACGACCCAAAACCACGTGACCGGCACCCGGCATACTATCCGAGCCGAGCGAACCAAACCATGTAATGCACCCAAATCATATGCATGAAAACAAATTTAACTGCGGAAGATCCTTGAAAATCATATACATTTTCAAGTTAAATGATAAAATATTTTCCAATTCAAAATCACACATGACGCCTTTCATGATAATAACAATAAGACTAAGTAAAATAAATATACTTTCATGTATGTCGTGTACAACCCCGTTACTACAACCTTTCACAACTATCTATGGAGCCTCTATACCAAAGAATAGAACCAACGATTGGAGTAATTCCAACAAAATAAAACAATGAAGAACATGATAGTTACCACAAAATAAAAGTGGTGCTTTATAATACCTCGGAAAGAGAGTCATCCTAGCCTGACCGCATGCCACGTATCATGCATCATCCTGAAACATGTAAGCAGACCCCTAAGAGCTGAGTACACCACATCGGTACTCAATAAGTGTCATAGACTCTCTCTAACTCAAGTTCTTGGGACAAACTTTATAAAAAAATAATGCACCAATATTTGATATAAAATAATAAAAAATTTTACCAATTCACGACCCTTGTTATTTTAAATAACAACCAAGTGAAATATAACCCACAATATAAACTTTTAAAACATTTACGTCAATCCAAGATTTTGGATAAAATCATACAAAATCATTCCATTTGCTTTAAGTCATCGAAATCACTTCCGGTTCCTTAGGCCTAAACATAAGAAAATCATCCTTACCTTTCACTAGGAGTACTATACGATCACCGACATAAGAAGGTCAACTAGGTTATGTACCTAGCGGCAAGTATCATATAACCTACTTGCTCAGGTCGTCTCATCGTAGTGTCGTACGAATCGATTCAGACATACTAATAATGACACAAAATAGTACTCTCTCGAGGGAGAGCACTCTGCCGTAGTCTATACCACAAAGTGGCCATCTATGCCTACACCAACACATGTAGTTTCATGGCAACGAATACGATATATCCAAAGTCAATTTCGGTGAACACAAGTTACTCCCAAAATATTTGATACTTCAAAAATAGATTCATAGCATAGTAGCCTCAAATGATCTATTTTTATCAAATCATACCATTTATAGAAAATCTAAATCCTTTGAACAAAATTTAAATAAATAACCTTTTACATGCTAAAGCCTTTAGCAATTTAACATCAATCTTTAAAAGATACCACAAGTGCCATTATGTTCGTTAATTTTCAAAAGAAATACTTTCCACAAAAACTTATCTTTAGCACTCAAATATGTATACTCTTGTAAATATGTAAGTTTTGATAAAAACTTATAACATTTACCTTGAGTGTCATTTTGACAACAAGATTTAAAATAAAATTTTATAAAACAGTATGACACTACATATGCAACATAATATTTTAATACATGGAGACATCCGTACTTGTTTGTCCCCACAAGCACGAAAGCACATTTGCAAAACAGCTTAAGTATTAACTCAAAACATGCTTTTAGAGAAAGTCCCTCAAGAAGAGTAAGTTTTAATCAACTTACATCGCTTTCGCTTTTTTAACATTCACAAGTTTTCAATCCTCCTCCATTCACAAGTTTTTAATACTACTTCAATTATCCATTGCCACCAAGTTACTATTCATCGTCTTCCATAATCAACACTTGAAAAATATACAATTCGGGTGATTACTTAGTTGATCACTTCGATCTTTTACTAACAAATAATTCCATAGGTTCATTGTATTCATAAATTTCATCGCCCAGATTACCATTCATTTTCTCTCTTATTTTTTCAAATGTACTATTCATGCCATGAACTAGAGTTTTATAATCCAATCTTTCAACCATTAAAACTTGTAACAAATGCTTCAAATACTTCTAACTACTTATAATAAATGAGTTTGAAGCATTGGAATTACCTCTAGTAGATCAATCTTGAAAAATTATAACTTTGGTGATTTTTGTGTTCTTGAGGATTTGATGATGAAATCTAGTATTTGGATGTAAGAATGATGTTAGAGCTCATGTATATTGAGTAAGAGTCAATTCAAAACATCATTAACAACTTACCTTAGTTGATTGGACTTGATTTGAGCTCAAAATCGTCTTTTCACCATTAAGAACCCTAACCCCCAATACACAAAATACTCTCTTCCCCCAATTTTGTATTTATAAGCCGAGAGTTTTGGGTTTTGGATGTGGCCCTGGATGTTTCACATCCCCACTTCACTCCTCTTTGAAGCTCGGATGCGGACTTGGATGCTATGGCAGCACTTCATTGCCAATCTTTCTTTTGGACGCGACCTCGGATGCTTCGCATCCGTAGACTCCTCTGCTAGCCTTTGGTAATTTGATCATAACTTCTTGTAAGAATGTCCAAATGACAAACGGTTTGAAGAGTTAGAAACTAGACTCAAAAATCTTTCATTTTATAGGTTGTATATTACATAACTCTTTATATATATATATAGATATACTCATCCAAAGTTTAGTCTTGTGCGTACTCATTTGGAGCTTTAGTCTATCATGTAATTTTCAACTTGACTTAGATTTAGGGCTATCCTTAGACCCAACATCACTTATAATATGTCTCGTACACTTATTATCATATCCTATTAATATTCATCATAATAATAGTCCTCGCTTGCACACAAAATAATATAACTAGCGCATATTAATTTTCTTAATAACGCTTAAGTACTTCAAAATTTTTCGGGGTACTACAGTTTGTTTAAATGAAGGATCAGTCTCGAAAAGGGATCGATCATTTATGTAGATTCTTGGAGGAAAGATCAAGTTTTGGCTTATTTGGAAAGGAAATCGACATGTGGTCCTTCTATTGTGGTAATTAAAAATTTTGAAGCTGGTTTATGAAATACATAGAATGATATACTTAGGGGAAGGTTAAATCATTGTTCTATAAATGAGAACATGCTCTTAAAGCTTGGACTTTATAAAGTGACGACCAAGGATGCTTGGACAAGATTGGAAAAATTTCAGCGAGCTTATGATTCCAACAGTAGCTGCGTATAGTTCAGACGCGCGGTTGAAGAAAAATGAAGTTTTGCTATCAGTTTACAAATCCAAGTACATCGTTAGATTAAGCACACAACAACTCCGAAAGCTTACACGGCTAATATATTATTTTTTCCAATCAAGAATAGAGTTATTAGAAGAGGTTCGACACGGGAAAGCGAATTGAAGAGCAGCACATCGGCTTGGACCAAGGTGAGTTGAGGTTTCTTCCCTAGGTCAAGGACTAGAGTAGAATGCACATATTTTTGCTTGCGTTACTTTTCAAAATACACACACATATAAACTACCATGACAGAAAATGATGTGTTGCATTTATTTGCTTATGTGCAATTACTTGTTAGACCTTTAGTTCTGATTTAGATTATGTGACTACATTAAGAAAGGGAGAACTAGCCGACCTCCCCTTGCGTGAGTGCCATAAGGACCACGGTTAGCTATCCCACACTCGCAGGGGCTATTGTTTGTTGGGGAGATAGGCTGACACTCTCCCGTGCGTGTTCCCTATGCTCAAAATTTACTTAGCGCAAAGTTTTCATAAAAGTTATTTATTAAAAATTTACTCAATTTTTAACTTTAGTTTTAAATATCAGTTTTTGACTTAGCTTTCAGTTATTAGATACAAACTCAGTTTTCAGCTTTAGCTCTAAGTTTCCAGTTTGTAGTTAGTTTTCTCAATCAGTTTTAGTTTTCAAATTATTCAGTTTTTGTTATGTAAATTGTCTGCTCTGCTTGTTGCATTTTATTATATTTGTGTATAGCCCATGCTAGTCTTGTCCTCCGCTTAGGGGGTTGTTAACGAGACTTTCTAGGTATCCTTTGGTGGTACTTAGCCCGTTTGGGTCCGCCATGTCGTATGGAAGGCGTTGAGTGTGCAGGTGACTTGCACGTGGCTAGGGGTAGACGTTCCGGACTCAGCTAGCAGGCTCCGTTGGTTTCATCCCAGCGGTAGCGATTCATTTTAGACTCTTACTTCTTTCAGATATTATAATTTATACCAGGGGAATACCTCATAGACATATGTATTCGGACTTTTAATGGAGGCTCATGACTTATTGGTGGGTTAGATTGCATACATATTCATGTTTAGTTAGTATTTAGATTTCAGATTAATATTATCCTAAGACTTTATTATGAACTTTCTTAAGTATGGCGTTTAGTTCAGATCTTCAGCTAGTTAATACAGGGTTCACTCAATGTATTAAAATAGATTGGGTGCCAATCACGTCCCACCCAGTTTGGGGGGCGTGACAGCTTCAAATCCAGCTTGTATAGATTAATTAGGTGAACAATTTATTAGGTGCGGTTGTGGACTTGCTGTTATGTCTCATCTTCAATCCACCATATATAATTGCTCACTAATTGTTCTTGTTTCCTCCATATATCGTTTATGAATACATTGCATGCTTTTATATTTGAACTATTTAAACCGTTCAAATTATATGAATAATTGATAAAAATATTGATTTAATTGAAAATGTATTTAACACATCAGACAAATATTATTAATATCATTACTAGTAAATAAATTTAACAAATAAAAATTCCAAACAAAATCATGTTACATGTAGCACGAACGAGAGAGTGAGTAAGAGGGTCAAAACACATTTTTCTCCTTAAGAGATCTGAAAGTGAAGAATGCATATCATTTTATGAGTAGCTAAGATCGAGATGTAGAACAATATTTTCTTGATAGAGTTTCCAATAATTATATTTGTCATATTGCCGCATGAAATCCGATTCAAATGACAAATTTTAAAGTCATTTGACCATTAAATCATGGGTTCTCAACTCTCACTAGTTTCGAGTTTGCTCAATACTAATTGTCATTTATTTTATTGTTGTGTTGTGAACGGAGAATTTCACGATTTTCTGTAAAAATAGATGATAGAATTGAACATACCTTAGCATATTAGTTATATTTAATATGTAATTTGATCAATGAATCTGTAATGACAGGGTTGTTACGTTGTAATTAAATAAGCTTAACGTGCTATGAGAATTTAACGTTGTTAATTAGAAGCATCTTTTAGGAATATAAATAATCCTTGTGGATAGCTAGGTTCCTAAAGACCACTAAAATAACATATACTATTATGTATGACTTTGAATTTCATCTTTCAATCATTTTTGATTTTGTATGAGAGTGTGACGTTGTTGCACCCATATGCACCTCGTGTCTCCTTCACAGTTCACAGTTTAAATTTTCAAAAAGAAATTGATGTTCGGTCAAAAATATATATATTTAATCGTTGTTGCTTCATATTTTAATATTTTTAATCATCTTTTGAGTATTAATTATATTATTTTATATTTAATATTATATTTTAACCGTGTAGGAATAAAGCGGTGTGAAGATAAAAAGATTTGGAGCAAAATTAAATAAAACGCGAAAGAAAAAAAGAAAATTAAAAGAATAAAATAAGGAGACAAAGGGGGGACACCTTTGGTGTTTGTCCCCACAAAAGGGAAGGGCAATGCAAGTGAAAGCAAAGAAGGAATTGAAAGTGAAAATGTTTTCGGTTTCTGCGTCACACCTTGCATGCCTTATTTTTTCTATTTCGTCCGGGATAAAGTTATTTCGCCCCTACACGTTCTCAACTCGTATAAAAGGGATCCTAAATCTAATTTGGAGGATATCTAACAGACTTTGAAGGAAAATTCACGTGGGGGAATACATACCACGCTTGGAGGAGGCTTCTAACTAGTTTTTCTTCTCTTCTCTTCCTTTAATCTCATAGTTTATTAGTTCTAGAGTTTTGGGTGCTACATGAACGTTGTAGTTTGAAGCTTAAATTATTCTTATTATTTTATCATATTGGTTTATTTATTCAATCTTATGCTTAATTATTTGATTGATTGATCACCAATTGAATATTATCTAAAAATCTAGGATTGAACTCGGGAGAGGGAATTCTTGATTGCATATAAGATTGAGTAGAGCGAGATCTTGAACTTGAATTACGGGGAACAGATTTGCGGTTAGGATAGGGATATACTTAATTGCCTTGCTTGGTTATTATACGGAAATTATTAATGCGTTCTTGTTAATCCAAATTCCATAGGAATATAGGCGTTAGGTTAACTTGAATAGGCGAGTAGTACTTCGGGAGAATACTACGAGTAATATTAACCCTATCAATCAATAAACTAGAAAAATTAATTAGATAATTTAAGTGAAAAACTCAACGGGATTGTTAGCTAATCCATAACTCTGAAATATTTTCTCCCTTTGAATTCGTCTCTAAGTTTGCCGACTTATTATCTGTAATTGCTTAGTTTGCTACTCTAGATTAGTTTTAGTTAAATATTCATATTTTAGAAGATCAGTTGAATATATTAATTGTCTTAGTTTAATTTAGTAAATAGTTAATCACAAGTCCCCGTGTGTACAATATCTGAACTTACAATCATATATTACTTGTTGACCACGCATACTTGCATGTGCGTTTGGGAGTAAGTTTTTTGCGTCGTTGCCGGGGACTTAGAAATTAACTATTTTACTAAATTAGATTTTTATTTTTTGTCTATTCAAGTTTTTATTTTATTTTATCTTAGTTTAATATTTTATTATCGTTGTTGACATGACATCTTGGAATAAGAATTGGTGAAATATTGGTTATTCTTATTTTGGTAATCCTTATCTATATTGTGGAGGACCGCACTTGTGGCAAAATTGTGAGAATATTTTCGGGAGCGAGTTGGGTGCACCATCTCAATCTTATGAGTGAAATTTTTGTAATGTGTGTGGTTATGAAGGTGGCCATTGGGATGGCTATCCTAATTCTTATTATCCTTCTCCGAGCTCTTATTATGATTTTTCTAATAATGTTTATGACTTTGATAGGAGCAATGAGGTGGAAGATGTGGAACGTGCTGCCCGTATTATGGACATGGTGAGGCAAGTAGCCGAGCAACAAGATGAAATTCAGAAAAAGACTGCCTTAGAAATCAAAGTATTGCATGCTAGAATGGAAGAATTAATGACCAATTTTTAAGAACGACCTCAACTCGACGGATGGAGTGAGTTCCTACAAGAGGTAAAAGTTGAAAAAGCAGATATAGTGAGTCAATCGTGGCTAGAGGAACAAGATCAACTAATAAAATTTCATGAGTCTCTCCGTGATGGTCCTTCAACTATGATAGAACAATTGATAGAAGGAAGAATTAAGCTCAGACAAGAGATAAACCAATTTGGCTCAGATATCCATGACCTGCAGGCTCAATTGAATAAAAAGATGAGGAATTTTCAGAAACCATTATTGTTTAGTGGCTATTAACTTCTTATAGCTACTATATACATAATTACTTCTTATATCTACTATACAGTTATTATGGTAGTGTATTCGTTGTATTCGCGCTGTTGTATTCATGAATACAACAACAAAAAGCGCCTAAAAATCAGGGTAGTCCAGCTGTACGCGCATGTATTTACATGTATTCATGAATACAACAGTAAAAAGCGCCTAAAATCAGGGCAATCCAGTTGTACGTGCATGTATTCACATGTATTCGCACTGCTGTATTCATGAATACAACAGTAAAAAATGCCTAAAATCATGGCAGTCCAGCTGTACGCGTATGTATTCACATGTATTTGCGCCATGTATTCATGAATACAACAACAAAAAGCACCTAAAATCAGGGCAGTCCAACTGTACGCGCATGTATTCGCGTTGCTGTATTCATGAATACATCAGTAAAAAGTGCCTAAAATCAGGGCAGTCCAGCTGTATGCGCATGTATTCACATGTATTCGCGCCATGTATTCATGAATACAGTATCGACAATCACCTTAAAAATAGGTATGTCTGGTTGTCTAAGATAGAGGGAAAACATAAATAGCATATTTTATGCCTTATTTCATGCCTCAATGGTAGTATATACCATAAATACTTATTTTGCTATAAAATATAAAAGGTAGTTACAGAAAATAATATTTTAAAATAATTTTGATTTATAATAAATAGGGTGTATACCTTTGCTATATGAGGTAAAATTTCCTAAAAAGATTGATTATTCTGATGCCCAACAACAAATTATTGTGGATACTGGCCAGCTTGTAGGGCAAAAAGAGGAGTTCCAACCATTCGACCAAAATATTATTAATGATGCCAATGTTAAGTGTGCAAAAATGAGGATGTTAAAATTGAAGCATTTTTAGAGTTGGAGCGTATTGGACCTCATTCTAATCATTTTTCAACATTGTATTTGATTGGTGATACGAGAATTGATCCATTCGAGCCTATGGAGGAGTCAATGGATGAGGAAGAAAGCATATATATTCTGAGATTTGCAATGCCAAGGAGACAAAATGACATCCCTCACTTAAATACCAAGAAGTGTAAGATGCGATATCTATTGGTTGGGTTTATTTTCACACTACCGCCACGAGAACGTGATAGAAAAATTGATGCAAAGTTGGGGACGCAATTCATATCCTCAAAGTGGAAGGAAAAGTGGTGAAAGTGATGGCGTCGTGCCACGACTATAAATAAGGCACTTGTTGGGAGGCAACCCAATTCTATTATTTTTTTGTGTGTGTTATTTTTGTGTTTTGTAAGAGTAGGAGCATTGAGTCAAAGCCAATAGGCGTGTGCAAAAGCGAGTAGGCAGTTGAAACTAAGTGTGAGGTACCCGTACAAAGGATCATACCTGGGAGAAGTCTAAGTATCCCGTGAGCTGCTAATGCTTCGACCTGTGGCCTACCAGGGAGTCTCTTTTACCCTCTTGTTATTTATATTGTGCATTGAGGACATTGCACAATTTTAAGTGTGAGGTGAGGAGATTGTTTGGGTGATTTTCTATGCTATCCTAGCTTAATTGTAATATTCTTTCTTAGTGTAGTGATTTTTGTAAAAAAAAAAAAATTGAGAAAAAATTTCAGAAATTTTGGACTTTTTCTGAAGATGGATCTCCTAGACAGTTTTCTTGAGGGATTAAAGTCTAACCAAAGTACTGCAGGTTAGAGTGGAAGAATTAATGGCCAATTTTCAAGAACAACCTCAACTCGACAAAGAGAATGAGTTCCTATAAGAGGTAAAAGTTGAAGAAGCATATATAGTGAGCCAATCATGACTAGAGGAACAAACTCAGCTAATAAAATTTGATAAGTCTATCCGTGATGGTCCTTCAAACGTGAGAGAACACTGTTATCCAGTTGGACCTTCTCAATTTACTAATTATGTATAAAAAGATAAGCACTGCTTTAACATTCTCTTTTTATATTTCATCTACTAGTCGGAGGTAGTCCGGGCTGTGCCCTGGCCCAAGAACCTTATTAATTTTTTATTTAACATAAAAAAAAAATTTGTTTACAGGTCATAAAACAAAGCTGGAAGAAATCTATACAATTTGATTCAAAATATTTCAAAACTAAGAATACAAATTGATTAACTTTTAAGCTACATCAAAAGTCAAATTGAAATGAAACTAATAAAAAATATACAATGTGGATGTACTTTTTATTGCTACAATTCTACCAGCTCCCTGATATTTGTGTTCTTAGGAAGCAGAATATATCACTGCTTTGTTATTATTCTAGCTTAATTATTCATGTCCTTAATGGTTTTTTATTTTTATTGTTAATCTTGTTAGACTCTTGTGTGCTCATACATTTTTAGTTACTAAGTGTATAATATATAAGCTATATTCGATATATATATATATATATATATATATATATATATATATATATATATATATATATATATATATATATATATATATATATAAAAGCTATATTCGAAGAAAAAATGTAATTATAAAAAAATTGGGTTTAAAACAAAGTTGGGGAGGGGGGGAGGAGGGGGTTAAATACCTATTTATAAATAGCTAACGGCTATTTTGGCAGGTAAAACGGCCATATTTTAAATACCATAAAGGCTATAATGTGACAGATTTAATTTTTTTTTAAAATTAACCCTTGGGCCCGGATAGGCCCGTTTAGGACCGCTTGAACCGACCCACTTCCCAGCCGGTCCCGATCTCGCAGGCCTCGCGTATGAGAGCGGCCCACTACCCAGCCCACCTCCCCACGATCTCGATCCTATCCGGTTAGAACCGTTTAGGCCCATTGCCCATTTGAGCTTGCGGTCCTGAGCCGAGCCCGATCCTAACCAGCCCACATGCCACCCTTACATGGTATCTTAACTGGTCAAAGTTGTGAGAACACTAATCGTGTAATGTGGGCCGTGGGGAATGAGGAAAAACTTGGCCCATTAGTGATTAAGTCACTTGGCATATATCCTCGTTACTACTCAGAAACTCCTATTATATTGATTTAGGCACTCAATTTTTTTTTCCTTCAGTGCATTATCGCTCTCTGTTCAAGTAGAGTTCTTATCTTTAGAAATACCATGTGGAATTTTAGTTTTACCTTATTTGATTCTTGAGCTACGTGGCGATTTTCTTCTTGGGTGTTTGATCAATCTCGGCTAAGTTGTTTACTTGGATTGAGTCCATCTGTTTTCTCTCATGTTTTTTTAATTTGAATTATAAATAATTATCTAATCCTTTTTTATTCGGATGATCAATTGTTTTCTTAAAATTCAGTGATCATGAATAATCAAAGTTGTCCTACATGTTTTTTCTTGTAAATTCTCTATAATTACATAAAGAGTCAAACTTAACTACTCTTTCCGAGGGGTATAAGTTACTCTTAAATAAGGTAATTTGATCTGTAATTCAAATAGAGAGCTGGTTATTGAAATGATAAATTAAGTTGGGGCCCACATGGTCATGATAAAACATCAAAAGGCTGCTAATAGAGCCTGCGTTAGAGTACATTTGTTGACATCAGATATGAAAAGGAGGCTCAGGTGGGGCCCATAGGGACAAAGCACACCCACTATAGCATTTAGTACAGCATCATAAAATCTGAGAAATACCGAAAATACCCTCATGTGCAAGCTAGCATGTTGACGGAAAGTAGAAATACCATCAAGTCGTCGTTGTATGACGTCCAGATGAACTATTAAATAACAACAGAAAATATGAGTATACGCAATACATGTGAAGTTATACCAAGTAAACTTAGGTATGCATTTACCTGTGCGCCCTCCAACATATCCAACAAATCCCTACAAAGAGGAGATTATGCCGAGCCTCGTAGATATGTACGTATCCCCGCCGGAGAACCCACCTCCTAGCTAGAGGAAGAAAAGAAGGTGGTACATTCAGAGGTAATGGTGGTAGAGGTGGCTGTAACTGCAGGAACCGCTCCCAGGCCCAAACCTAACATACAAAGTTGACGTAAAATTTAAGATAAATTTTTACTAGATATATTATAATGAATAGAGTATTCGAATATGTTATCACCTATAACAGCGGCAAAAATCCACATACGTCATGTTGGGTGCCCATGCTTGTCCGGCACATCTGCCTGTACAAGTAGGCGAGAACAGCAGCACCCCAGCTGTACTGGGGTAAATCATCTAGCCGCTGAAGATGATGAAGAAATCTCAAGCTGACTAGGTTCCCCGAAGTGTTCGGGAACAAGACCCCTCCAAACATAAAGAGCAGCAACAACCTCGTATACCGGTGAATATGCAGATCATCTGTCTCGCCAGTGATGTCGGGGTGCAATATCTCCAAATGTTGTCGAATAGCTGTCAAACTCATGCGACTGGCCCCTGAGTGTGCAGTATCATCCTGTGGCCTGAAACCAGAGAGCTGCTGCAGCATGTCCAAATACTTCACACGCGTCATCTCTCTCATGGCCTGAGGCAATGCAACGGGCAGTCCATCAATGGACAGCCCATATAAAACCTCCACGTCCTGCAACGTGATGGTGGCCTCGCCAATGGGCAAGTGGAATATGTGCGTCTCCGGTCGCCACCGCTCTATCAGGGCCGTGACCAAAGACCAGTCGAGCTGCAACCGCTCGATCTCCAAAATTTTGTAGAAGCCCGTAACCCGCAGGCGCTGGACTACACGGGGATGGAGATTTCTGTCCTTCATAAAATCCCACATGTCGTCCACTCTCCTGGCGCGGAGAGTCTGGGCCAGTAACTCTCCCTCCCATATGTGGGCGGACCTATGATCGTCCTGTAATACTAATAGCTCATCGCAGAAAGGTCCGGGATGCATAGGCGGCAAGTCCATGCCGTCTACTGTAAATTAAACAACATTAATTGTATGTTTGTTCTGTAAATTAAATAATTAATTTTTATAGTTATACAATATTTAATTGGACAAAGTATATATCTATGGGTTCCAGGCTCGATATTTGAGGCCCAGTAGCACCAAGCTATCCTGAATTCTTGTATGTGTCAATTTTATTATTTTACATGTTAGTTTCATAATTTTGTATGTTTGTTGTGTAAATTAAATAATTAATTTTTATAATTATACAATATTTAATTGGACATAGTATTAACATATGGGTTCCAGGCTCGATATTTGAGGCCCAGTAGCACCAAGCTATCCTGAATTCTTGTATGTGTTAATTTTATTATTTTACATGTTAGTTTCATAATTTTGTATGTTTGTTTTGTAAATTAAATAATTATTTTTTATAATTATACAATATTTAATTGGACAAAGTATTCACATATAGGTTCCAGGCTCGATATTTGAGGCCCAGTAGCACCAAGCTATCCTGAATTCTTATGTGTGTCAATTTTATTATTTTACATGTTAGTTTCATAATTTTATATGTTTGTTTGTAAATTAAATAATTAATTTTTGTATATTGGACAGAGTTTGTGTTTGATCTATCAGTATAAGATATACTTAAACAATAGGGATACTACGCAAAAGGCTCTATATTTTACTAAGCTAAAAGGGCACTATATTACTAGTCTTTAAACAAATAAATAATCTAAACTAGATAAAATCAACAAATACATTTTAATCACAAAACATTCACAAAAATACATATAAAATAGTAAAAGTAATTTATTAACATTTTTATTAACAAATAATAATAATTTCTCAATTTTTACATATTTTTTTAGAACACTAATATCTTAGTCCGGATAAAAATAACATACCAGTTTAAACGCAAAAAAAAAATACAAAACAACACGGAACACATTCAAAACACCTAATATGCATTATTTATACGAGTTTCGACATAAACTAAATCGGAATACCTCGATTTATTTTTTCGGAAAGTTGAAGAATTGAATATTTGAGTCCGAAACAAGCAAACCACAACAATAGGAATGGATGGCTAGGATGTGGGACCAACAATCATATCTTTTTATGGGACGGATGGGGTCCACTCGAATTTTTTATCGACAAAATGGGAGGGGGGGGGAAGGGGAGGGGGCGCTGAAGATTTTTAAAAATATGGGGGAAGGGGACTGGTTTTAATCGTGGGGAAGAAGGGAATGAGACCCTTTTTATCTATGTATAGCGCGGTATATAACAACGCTATACATATAGCACTTTTATATATCGCGCTATGCATAACTGTCTTATCAGCCCAGGCATAACGCTGTTTATAAGGGCGTTATATATTTATAATGCTCTTTTAAAGAGCACTATACCTTAACGTCCAAAACGTCCGTTAAGGTATAACGCTCTTTACATAGTTAGTTCACTCTTTTTTTAACATATATTTTTATTTTTTTGTCAAAAAGAACCACAAATAGGTTCTGGACTCTTCATTTTGTAAGTATGTGCCGCCCCAAGGATCTCGTGATAGCTTTAAAGAATGAATAGACCCTCCTCCTCTTTTTTACATAAAATAATAATAAATGAAGTTCTGCATGTTACACAATTGTTTTTATGCGGGCAGCCCAATTTTTTAAAATTTAAATGCCAGTAATTTCAGAAACTTCAGCATGTTTTCAATAATTTCATACTTACATAAATTATTTGAAATTATTAAATAAAGTTATGCCAACAAAATGACAGACAATTTAAATTTAAGAACATTAAAATATTACGACCCCGAGTTTTTATGTCAAACTTTTTGGTTCGCATTTGGGGTGTTTCTTTTCTAATTTCAATTAGATGCAGACGTAAGATTTAAGCTCTATGAGTTCAATCCCGAAGAAGTTTTGTCATGAAACCCATTGCACTTTTAAACTTATGGGTTCAAACCTATTATTTACTATAATTTTAACAAATTTTTATACATAAATTTATGCTTTGCAAGATACTGAGTTAAGTTGAATCCGGTGTTATAACTCTATATCCGCCTCTGGTTTCAAAAGGCTTTTATCCTAATTAAGGTATAATTATTATAGTTGAACGCCTCAAGAAACTATTGATTTCTCTAGCCCTTTTTTGTTTTTCTCGTTCTTATTATTTGAGCTTCCGTTAGTGTGATGACCCGATAGGTCGTTTTGAGTACTAGCTCTTATTTTCGTGTTTTGAGACCTTTATTAGCCCCATTTAATATTTTTCAATTTGCGTGCGCGGTCTGTGTCTTATTTCGATAAGATTTTATGTGAAAATTTGAAGAAAACATAATTTTTGGCTTTAAAAAAAGCGTGAGTTGATTACGGCTAATATTTTATGTAAATAACCCCGGATCAATATTTTGACAATCCCGGTGGGTCCGTATCATGATTTTGGATTTGGGCGTATGCCCGAAATTAAAATCGGAAGTCCCTAACTTGATTTGACTTGTTTTGCCGAAAGCTAGTAATTTGAAGGTTTGAAAAATTCTTAGGTTTGACCTTTGGTTGACTTTGTGGTTATCGGGTTCCGATTTTAGTTTTGAGATTTGGTATAGGTTCATTTTGCTATTTGAAACTTGTCTGCAAAATTTGGTACAAATCGGAGTTGGTTTGATAGGATTCGGATGCTCTGTTGTGATTTTTGAAGTTCTTGAGTTTCTTTAAAAATTTCATGCATTTTGTGTGTTTGGTTTGGAGCCAGAGGGGCTCGGGTGAGTTTCGGATAGGTGACAGACCATTTTGGACTTAGAAAGTTGCTGGTTTTCAAATGTTGGTGGTGTCTGATGCCTTGTGCTTCGCGATTGTTATTCGCGAAGGTCGCGAACACGAAGCAGTGAGGGGCTTACCCTTCGCGAATGCTGCTGTCCTCTCGCGAATGCGAAGAGTTAATGGGGTATGGGGGAGAAAGTCTGGTACTCTACGCGAATGCAAGCCCTGACTCTCGAATGCGAAGGCCAGGAGGGAGAAGCCTTCGCGAACAAGAAGGGTACATCGTGAACGCATTGGCCATTTGGGCCGCTATTCTTTGCGAACGTGTTAAGTGCTTCCCGAACACGAAGAACACCTGACGCCCAGGTACTAAAACACTCTAAAATAGGTGCTTTCACTATTTTTATCCATTTTCAAGTTTGAGCTCGACCTAGAGGCGATTTCGAACAGATTTTTCATCCCAACTTTATTGGTTAGTAGATTTTAAATTATTTTTATTACATTTCCATAAACACCCATTGATTTTAACCTTTAATCTCTGATTTTTCTTGCTAGAAATAAGGGATTTAGGTAGAAATTAGGAATTTTGAGTGTCGCACGCCCTATTTTCTAGCGAAAGCAGGTTTCGACAGGTGACAACTCCATTAAATGGGTGTTAAAAGAAAAGAGTCGCCACCTAACGATTTTAAGGTGTATTAGGGCACCTGTTTGTAAATAACTCTGTTTTAACTAGTCCGTGTCACCAAAGATCGGGTAAGGACTCAAATTACCTCAAAGAGAATGTTTTAGATACTTTTCAAGGTCCACAACTGTGGGTCCCGTCCGAAAATTATGCTATGTGGGATTGTTGGATTATAATTGTCCTATGTGATCGTGTGAGTGAGGAAAGGCAAGGAATTTAAAAGTTCTACTATGATGTAAACAAATATAAAGAGAATTGTACAAGAATTGGATTATATATAAATAATCAGTACAAGTACTTAGCAGTTACATGATGCAACTTAACTATTCTACGTTCAAAAGACACAGTGTGAACAATAAACATATAAAGGAGGGGGAGGAGGGTCCTAAGTTTTTTAGCCTATAGGATCACCCCGTACAACATAAATAATACTTCACAACTCTCTTAGGGTAGGATTGCTCATATTATTCAGCGGGCATAGACTATCATCTCCTGCTATCCAATTACTATGTTAAGGTTATTTACCTAAAGCACTCTAATTCAATTCTAAACCGTGTCCTATGCATGCATTACCCGTCCCATACCTATGGTCCAGGAGGATTTGGACCTACTATTTGGGTGGTTCTAGACTTTACTTAGGGTGCTCAAAATGATAAAACTAGGCGCACATTCAAAATATGTAGGACTACATAAAAAGACAATAAGTGGCTCAAGTTAGCCTCCACACACAAACAATAAATGCACGTGGGCAGATTCTTATATTAGGCCGTAGACAGTTTCAGAATTAAGACGCATTAAAGTCGTTAAGTCCTATAGGCATGGCTTCTACGTGATTCTGATTTCAAGTGTCTTACAAGCAGTACTGCTATTTTAGACTAACGAATTTGCAGATTACATGTATTACAAACCCTATAGGCAGGATCTCTAAATTGTTTGCGCAATGAGGCAGTAAAACAGTTCGAAAACTCAGAATTACCAGCAATTGATTTTATAGACAGGCTCCTTACGCGAGTAACAGTATCCTATCGGCAAGATTTTTAATAGTTGGTATTTGAACTTGGTTTTACCATACTTATTCCTATAGGCATGCTTTCTAAGTGGAAGAAATGAAACAATAGAGGTGGTCGATTAGTTAATTAATTGGAGCCCTATAGTCATGGTATCTAGATGAGCATTAACAAAATAATATATTGTTACATTATATAGGCATGTTGTCTAATAATTAAATAAGTAATTATTGGCGTTTGGTTCCTATGGACATGCTGCCTAATAGTGCACAATAGTAGACATGGAAACGATTACAACATTTACTCAAACCAACATGCTTTGAATAGTGTATGGGTATTAGACAAGTTAAGTGAAGTGTGTGATTTCCTATTGGCATGGTTTCTATGTGTGTACAGAAATAAAGCATGTCGAACAAAGTAGCAAACAAAATAAGTAGATTCTATAGACATGCTCTTTACCCGTTCATTCAAGAATTAGGATACCCCAACCCCCCTTTCATTAATATTCCACATCGTTTGTTTACAAATTATTACAGGCCCAATGATAAAAGAAGAAACAAACTCCAATATTACATAATCGAGATGACTACAAGCCCAAAAAAAAGAGTAGACCCAAGAGGAGATAACCCAGCACTACCTGGGCATTCAACATGCTCGTTCCTCTAATAAGTAGCAGACCCATACCCGAACTCAGCTCAAACATTGGAGAGTATGTCCATTTGCCCAACCCAAAGCCACATATGGACTCAGATCAAACCCAACACTTACAATATTGACCACTTAACCAAATAAGTTAATAGACCACACATGGAAATCAACTAAACAACCCTAGAGCAATACCTCATAGAGACATGATTGTGTGATATTTAACAGGATTCATAAACACATTGGCATTTCAGGAGCAAGAGTGACATGATTGATTAAGCAAAGAACAAGAAACTAGGTGAACCAAAAGACTTGTTTTCCAACATGGTAAATGCAACATAGATTTTACCATTAGGCAGGTGATAGCATGCTAAAGATAGACATAACACTAGGAAAGTTAGGGAGACGTGCCATTTGGGATTAACAGGGTAAACACACTAGACACATACGAGATGAACATGCTAAGTTTTCCAGAATGAGTTCAGAATAGAGCATGATCCATAGTTAGCCTAAAAGAAAATTTTGTTCCTAGGAGTCTAAGTTATGATGGTCAAGCAGAGTCATGGTTAGGGAATGACAATTACACATAACAAACAGACAAGAAAACAATCAATAGGAAGCCTAGTCATGCTGAGTGTAACACAAAGATCCCCAAGTCCAAAGTATCATAGTAGGAAGACACATTAACTCCATACTAACATGTTAAATAGACATTAGTACTATTCCAGTTGACCATATAGGGAGAATAGGTTGAATATATTGAGACTCCTCGTAGTAATCTTAGGCAATCGACGAGTAGATGGTAATACCATAACATTAGAGTTACAAATAACAGAGAGACCTAGTTGGGATAGTATTAGCATATAGATTCCTCATGATTTGACTCTAAGAAAATAGTAGATTGTACATGAAGGACTTGACAGAAAGCAGTTCATTTAGACTAAGTCTAGGCATGCATTAACTCCCTAGGAGGTTCTAAGTTATGGATTCATGATAAGCAACAACATGTTATACTTAAACATAAAGATGAGCAATCAATCAAGTTGGATACCTATAATGGGCATGCATTAAGGCTAGTAATGTCAGGAAAGCTTATTGGGCTAAGAATTTAAATAATGTTATCACATGATTTGTAGAGAAACAACAAATTATACATAAAGGATTCAACAGGAAGGGAGCAATTCTGAGCAAGAACATAGTTTCCTAAGGATTTTAGTATAAGAAATCAAAACAAGGTGCAATAAATATCAATCAGGTTTAATTACGAACCGGAAAAACGTCATGAATCAACTTAGCTAACTATGCATGAGTTAAAATCAAGACTTGAACAGAGTTGAAGCTACTGTAGAATAGTATTAAGACAAACAAGCTTGTATACGAAGTGGCATAATATTGAAATTGCATGAACTCAAAGAAATTCAAGTAGCACTAGTGCACATAACATAAACACAAACCGAAGGAAGTAGAATTGCGAGGGTATGAAGCACTAACCAGTTGCAAACAAAGCGAACAAAGAATGAGAAACTCAAAATCTCAGAAATAGCGGTGATTGCAGGAGAAAAATGAAACCCCAAATCTCCAGTGCTTCAGAGTTCACAAGACCCTTGAAGTGGGCTCCGAGCAGTGCTTGCACTAGAGGAAGCTAATAAAAGGATTCCGGTGGCCTTGGCTTTCAGCCGGCCAAAATCAAATGTCTCAGAATATTATGAATGAGAGTGAGAGAATAGTAGTGGTAGTAGTAGTAAATTAAATGGTTTTTCCAGTGCTCGAAGGGGAACGGGGAAGGGGTTTATATAGTAGCAAACTTAGATGGGCGAATAAGGAAATATAATCAACTAACACAAAAAAGGAAAGAATATATCCCATGCATACTTAAAAATAACAGAGGAAGTAAGAACTCCAAATCCTAGTTGGAGTCGGATTTAGGGAAAATCGTTCACAGGCCCTAGTCACGACAGAATCTTCGACATACCATATAAAAGAGAAATTTTCTCTTCTTAAGTGTATAGAACCACAATCGCACCTAGAACCATAGAATCAAAGCCAGATCTATGAAAATCGAACTTTCCATTAGTATAATGTTAACGAAAGTTACCACAAATGAGTTATAATAGTAGAAAAGGTAAGTAAAATCTGCATATGAACGCGTACAAGGAAGGGATAAGAGAGAATCTCTATGGTCGGCTAGGGTTTAGTGTGAGAGTGGAGAGATGAGAGGATACCGAGGTAGATGGGTGGGGAAAACGGGTGTATAGGGTTTGGACAAGGGTTATAAAGAGAGGGGAAGGACTGTTGTGGGCCGTTGATCATTTAAGATCAACGGCTAGGATCGAAAAGGGAGCGGGGCGGGTCATGAGACGGGTCACGTTTGGGTTAAATGAATAGGTTGTTTGGTTTGGGATGCTAAAGGGTTAAATGGGATGGGCTAAGTTCCTTGGGCCTGTCTTTGGTCCGAAAAATTGGCCTGCTTTTGGGCCAGCTCTTGTAACCCCTAAAACTAATTTAAATAAATTATTAAAGCGTTTAATAAATGAATTTTTTTTATGCTATAAACAATGCTTGAAAATAATAATTCAACATTATAAGAATATAAAATGCTATTTTTAGCATAAATAATGCAATAAATATAATTATGTATAAAATATAGGTCATTATTACAAAAATTGTGTAAATAACTCAAAATACAAATGTAATCATATAGAATGAAGTAAAGATATTATAAAACATACATGTTAGTATAAATAATAAATTTGGATGATTAAATCACCCCAAAATAATTTGAAGGGATAATTACTAAATATTTGAATAATTTAAATGCAAGAAAATTAATTTTAAAGCTTTAAAAATTATAAAAAATACTTATACGAGTCTTGTAAATTGTAGTATAATGCAAAAATGGTATTTTGAAAGTATATGGAATATTTTATAAAATATGAGGGCAAAATTGGGTATCAACAGCTGCCCCTCTTCACCCGGGAATGATGAAAGAGTTGGCGGGTAAAGAAAATGATGACCAATTTTGTCGGAAATGAGCAAGGATGACGTGTGTTTGAAAAAATAGGGGCCGAACCCTAGTTCTTGAGTTGCCTACATATCTCCGGTATTACGGGAATTAGGGCGTGTGTAGTTCTGGATCCAACGATGAACGAAACCGATGGAATTGTTATAAGAGTTGTCATGTGTTTCGAAAAAGGATGTCTTGGATAGGATAGTGTCGTGAGTAACGGATAATTTCAGGTGCAACTATGAATGCTAATTTGAATGTTACGGATATTCAAGATAAATGTTTTGGAGGTTACGGAACAAAGGGTAATCAATTACCGATCATTGGTTACGTTTGAGATAATCAAAGGACGTGAACGTTGCGAACGAAAACCGGAGCGAGAATAGCTCCCGTTTGTAGAACAGTTACCTCCGGAGTTATAGAAAAATTTAATACACAATGCACGCGAATATATAGGGTTATTTCAGATATTTAAACATGATGTAGATTCCCTTCGGACCATGAGAGTTGTCTTTGGACGATGAGGATGATGTCCTTCGACCATGATGTCCTAGGCCATGAGGCGTATAATAAGGGATTCGTAGGCCATGAAATGGTGCCCTCGGGCCATAAAGATGGTGCCTCTGGACGATGACGCCTTTGAATAATGATATGCAGTTTCGAGAGATCCTCAGGCTATGGCATGATGTCTTTGGGCTATGAGGATGATGCCTTCAGACTATGATGCCTTTGGAAAATATGGCAATGTTTCAACCTATGAAATGTAAAGATGCGGCGATATCAATCATTTGATAGAGGGAATAGGTGATGCTTAGTCATATGCGAGAATGAGACAAGGCAACGCTTAGCCTTGTATGTGATGAGGGCAGTGCTTAGTCCTATGTAGAGAAAGGCAGCGTTTAGCCTTATGCAATAGTGGAGACAATGCTTAGCCTCATGCAATGTAAAGGGACAGTGCTTAGTCTCATGCAAAGGAAGGCAGTTCTTAGCCTCACGCGATAATGGAGGTAATGCTTAGCCTCATGCAATGCCATGAAGACAGTGCTTAGTCTCATGCAAGGGAAGGCAGCGTTTAGCCTTATGCAATAGTGGAGGCAATGCTTAGCCTCATGCAATGTAATGGAGACAGTGCTTAGTCTCATGCAAGGAAGGCGGTGCTTAGCCTTATGCAATAGTGGAGGCAATGCTTAGCCTCATGCAATGTAATGGAGACAGTGCTTAGTCTCATGCAAGGAAGGTAGTGCTTAGCCTTATGCAATAGTGGAGGCAGTGCTTAGCCTCATATAAAGAATGAGGGCAGTGCTTAGCCCTATGCAGAGAAAGGCAGTGTTTAGCCTTATGCAATGATAAGGGCAGTGCTTAGCCCTATGCAAAGAATGAGGGCAGTGCTTAGCCCTATGCAGAGAAAGGCGAAGATTAAGAAAGTGATTCTTAGCTTGACACGTTTGCGCTTGGCGACATATGTCGGTGTGAAGAGAGTGGTCTCGTTGTATATATTTCTAATTTCTAGTCGTGATTGTTGTTTCCGTTGTGCTTGCATCCAAGGAAAAATCATGAGTTTTTGGGGGAAAGGTCGGTTCGTGCCTTTGATTCCTCAGTTAGCCTTTGCTCCTCGCCTTGACGCCTTGTTCACGTCACCCTGGGTAACATCTGGCTACTACAAAAATGAAAATTTCGAAAATATACATTTGTGATAAATAATTTGTGAGAAATTCAGTTGTTTGAAATATGTGATGATGCATAAAACAAATAATTTTGTCGAATCGGAGACTTGTGACACGCTTTGAGACATTGCAACCTTCTCAACTCGGAATTTTGAGGACCCTCCTCAAAATTCTGCCCCAGTTTAAATGCATACTTACGACAATACACTTCTTAGCGATCCTTGACGTAATAAGACTGACAAAACTCGAAATTTTACCCCGGTTCCTGACCGTAGAGGGGAATGAAGATTTTATTATGATGTGACCGAACCCACTGGGCTGCCTACGTATCCCCTCTTAAACGGGAATAAGGTCAAGCGTAGTTCAGGTTACATCAAAATAAAGTGCAAATACAATCTTAAATATAATATCTCTTGACAGCATCCGAATTGATAGGTTTTGGCCATATTTCTCCATCCATCTATGCAAGTATAAGCGCTCCTCCTATCAGTACTCTATGAACCATGTAACGGCCTTGCCAATTTGGTGAGAACTTTCCTTTTGCTTCTTTCTGGTGTGGGAAGATCCAATTCAACACTAATTGCCCAGGTGTGAATTGCTTCGATCTAACCTTTTTTTTGGAAGCCCTTGCTACTCTATTTGATAGAGTTGATCGTGACACACTACATTCATTCTTTTACCGTCAATGAGAGCCAATTTCTCATACCGACTCTGTATCCATTCCGCATCACTGAGCTTAGCCTCCTATATGATTCTTAGGAAAGGAATATCCACCTCAGCGGGTATAACAACTTCAGTACCGTAGATCAGTAGATAGGGGGTTGCCCCAGTTGACGTACGAACTGTGGTGCGGTACCGGAGCAAATAAAATTGTAGCTTCTCATGCCATTGCTTGTAGTTATCCACCATCTTCGTTAATATCTTCTTTATGTTCTTGTTGGCGGCTTCCACAGATCCATTCATTTGCGGCCTGTATGCTGTGGAATTCCGGTGCTTGATTTTGAATGTTTCACACATGGCTTTTATCAGATCACTGTTGATATTGGAGGCATTGTCGGTAATGATTGACTCAGATACTCTGAATCGACAAATAATACGATCTCGAATGAAATCTTCTTCGACCTTCTTAGTCACAACTTTATAAGAAGCGGCTTCGACCCATTTTGTGAAGTAATCTATAGCCACCAAAATGAACCTGTGTCCGTTTGAAGCAGCGGGTTTAATCGGTCTGATGACATCCATGCCCCAGACAGAGAAAGGCTAAGGTGAACTCGTTGCATTGAGTTTATTTAGTGGCACCCGTATCATATCGGCATGTACTTGGCATTGGTGGAAATTTTGAACATATTTGATGCAGTCTGTCTCCATAGTCATCTAGAAATACCCTGCCCTTAATATCTTCTTGGCTAGAACGAACCTGTTCATGTGAGGTCCACCGGTTCCGACATGTATTTCTTTGTGCAATCTAGATGTCTCTTTGGCATCGACACATCGCAGCAATCCCAAGTTAGCAGCCCTTCTATACAAAATTCCTCTGCCCTGAAAGAAGTAGTTGGCCAATCTTCGAAGCGTGCGCTTCTGAGTGTGTGTAGTATTTACTGGGTATTCTCCTTTCTCCAAATACTTCTTGATATCGTGAAACCATAGGTTTCCATCAAACGCCTCTTCAACATGAGCATAATAAGCTGGCTACTTATGAATCTCTATCAGGATAGGATTAATGAAATTCATGTTTGGATGTTGTATCATGGAAGACAAGGTAGCCATCGCATCTGCGAACTCGTTCTGAATCCTCAGAACATGTTTGAATTTTATCTTTGTGAACCTTTTGATCAAATCTTGCACATAATGAAAATATGGCAATATTTTAGTGTTCTATGTAGCCCATTCTCCAACTACTTGATGTACTAGCAGATCTGAATCTCCGATTGCCAGTAACTTCTAAATATTCGTGTCGATGGCCAATCTGAGTCTTAAGATACAAGCTTTGTATTCTGCCATATTGTTGGTGCATAGGAGCGTGAGCTTTGCGAATACCGAATAATATTGACCGATTTATGATTCCAAAATAGCTCAGATGCCCACTCCTTTGAAGTTAGCGGCTCCATCGAAAAACATCCTCCAACCATCGTATGTTTCATCGATATCTTCTCCTATAAATGTCACTTCCTAGTTGGGAAAATACGTCTTCAACGATTCATATTCTCCATCTACAGGGTTCTCTTCTAGGTGATCGGCCAATGCTTGCCCTTGATTGCCTTCTGGGTTACATAGATGATGTCGAACTCAGTTAGCAATATCTGCCATTTTGCTAACTTGCCTGTAGGCATGGGTTTCTGAAAGATGTATTTAAATGGCTCCATCCTCGATATGAGATATGTAGTGTATGCGCAGAAGTAGTGTCTCAATTTCTGGACTATCCATGCCAAAGAATAACAGGTGCGCTCCAGCAAAGAGTACCGTGCCTCGTAAGGTGTAAACTTCTTACTCAGATAGTATATTGCATGCTCTTTTCTCCCGGTTTCATCATGTTGCCCCAGGACGCAACCAAAGGCTCCATCCAACATGGATACATATAGCAATAAAGTCCTTCCCCGCTCTAGTGAGACCAACACAAGTGGCTTAGACAAATACTCCTTGTCTAAAGCCTTTTGACATTCTTCGATCCAGCTCATCACAACATATTTTCTCAACATTTTGAAGATCGGCTCATATATTACCATTGATTGTGCTATAAAACGGCTGATATAATTGAGGCATCCCAGAAATCTCATCACATCCTTCTTGTTCTTCGGCGGTGGCAAGTCCTGCATGGATTTGATTTTTGATGGGTCTAGCTCAATGCCGCGGCTACTGACGATGAAACCCAACAACTTCCCAGCAGGTACTTCGAAAGCATATTTTGCAGATTTTAGCTTTAGATTGTACTTTCGAAGCCGGTCGAAAAACCTCCTCAGGTATGCTTTATGATTCGAACTCCTCTTAGATTTGATGATAACGTCATCCACGTACACCTCTATTTCCTTGTGTATCATATCATGGAAAAGAGTAGTCATGGCCCTCATGTACGTAGCCCCAGCATTCTTCAAACCAAATGGCATCATTTTGTAATAATATATCTCCCATGGCGTGATGAATGGTGTCTTTTTGGCATCTTCATCGTCCATCCAAATATGATGATATCCTGTGAAGAAATCCACAAAGGATTGGAGTTCGTGTTTGGCACAGTTTCCGATCAGTATGTGTATGTTGGGCAATGGGAAATCATCCTTAGGGCTTGCTCTGTTCAGTTATCGATAGTCAGTGCACACTCTGACTTTCCCATCCTTCTTTGGAACTGGCACAATGTTGGCTAGCCAGTTTGGCTACTCGACCACTCGAAGGACCTTGGCTTTGATTTGCTTGGTAACCTCTTCCTTTATCTTCAAACTCATATCTGGCTTGAATTTTCTGAGCTTCTGCTTTACCGACGGACACATGGGGTTGGTAGGTAGCTTGTGAGCTATTATGGATGTGCTTAACCTAGCCATGTCATCGTAGGACCATGCAAAAATATCCTTATATTACTTTAGAAACCTGATGTACTCTTCCTTCTCTGACGACGATAGATGAATGCTAATGCGAGTTTCTTTGACTGTTTAAAAATCCCCTAAGTTAACTGCCTCAGTTTCTTCTAAATTGGACTTTGGTTTGCTCTCAAATTTCTCTACCTCTTTGACGATTTCCTCAGGTATTATATCATCCTCCAAATATTTCGAATCACGTTCCTTATGTTGCGTTGTCTCATTACATGTCACAGTCGTAGGTTCATCAGGATATGTAATAATTACGCCGAAAAAGAATGTAGAAAGATAATAATAAATAAACGAAAAGCAATAATGCATTAACAAAACTTAATATTGTCAACAAGTACAACTCGATGTCTTGAGTAATTATTTCAAAACACAACACTGAAAATATCTTAAATGCCCAAAAATAATTTTAAAATAAACCATGCTAATTCTGCCAAGGCTACCCAGGTACTCGGCTAGCCCTGGATGGTGCAACAGTCCATTTCTTGAGAACAACTCCTTCTCTCATTGTCTGAATGGTAAGGTCTTCCTCCTCCTCCTCCTTCTCCTCTAAGATTGCACTGCAATTCATATCTTCCTCGTCCAGAAATAGCTTCCTCATACCGACCAAAACCTTGTCTTCCTCGGATCCCCAAATTACATCAGTTTGGAAGAATGTCTAGTGCAATGGTGGTATGGGTTGTTCCAATGGATAGTAAGCGGCACGTCAAGACGGTATCTAATCCTGATATTCTTGCACGATATATTCATACCTGAGACTAAAGGTTGTGCATTGGTTCCGTGATCCCTTGAAGTTTTGGGCCAAGACCCTTGCCTGTTTCATACCCCAACCACATCAGTTTGCTCTCTATCTTATTGCTCCACCATCGACACTTCTTAATTGCGTTTGCTCGCTCAATGCAGTGGTATGTTTCTCCTCCCAGTTTCCTCTTATTCTCGATAGTTGGCACAGTCTAGTTGGTGTAGATAGGGTTACTTCCATCTCTGTGAATAATCACCTCTTGATGATTCCACTCGAACTTCACTGCCTGGTGCCGAGCAGAAGTGACTGCCCCAACTGCGTGTATCCATGATCGTCCCAATAACAAGTTGTAGGTAGCGGATATGTCTAGCACTTGGAATTCAACATCAAACCAGGTCGGGCCCATCTGCATATCAAGGTCGATTTCTCTGATAGTGGCTCTCTGAGATCCATCGAATGCCTTCACATTCATGCTTCTATCTGTATCTCATGCAGGCCTTTACCCAGTCTTTCAAAGTAGTCAGCGGGCATTTTTTTAGACTAGAAACCCCATCTATCAAAACCCTGACAATGAACCTGTCTTTATATTGCTCAGTGATGTGCAATACTTTGTTGTGATTCAACGCTTCTGATGGTAGCTTATCTTCGTGGAAAGTAATCTTGTGACTCTCCAGTACTTGCCCTACCATATTATCCATCTCCCCATTAGTGATACCGATAGGCACATAAGCTTCACTTAATACCTTAATCAAGGCATTCTTGTGCACATCTGAATTTTGCAACAACGACAAGATGGATATTTGGGCGGGAGTCTTGTTTAGGTGATCAACAACAGAGTATTCCCTCTCCCGTACATTCCTCCAAAGATCATTAGTGCTTGTCTCCATGATATGTGGCTTAGATGTGGTTTCTTTGCTTGTTCCTCGAAGATTCTCGAGTGTATAAACTCTTCCAGTTCTGGTCATTCCTTGCGCAACACCTGTCTCTTCCATCTTGGCTTTTCCTTTTCTTCTTGCCTCAGCCACATAATCCCACGGGACAACATCAGACTTGTAAGATGGTGTTGGAGCTACCATCATAGTAAAAGGTGTAGCTACCTCGACCTCGAATGGCACCTGGGTTTGCACCACAATTGGCAAAAGGGTAATAAGAGATGTTTTGGGAGCGTCCCCTTCTCTAATCAGTCCGATGGATCCCTCCTGGTCCCATTCTTCATCAGTTTCTATCACATTCATTCCCTCGCCCCTATGATCAGAAATAAGGTTATTACGGACATTCGGCGTGGTCTCCTTTGCTTGTATAACTTTGGTGTCAATCAACGTCTGGATCTTGTCTTTCAACATGCGACATTCCTCAATGGTATGACCCATCATGTCTGAATGGTAGGCACAAGTTTTGTTGGGGTTAACCCACTAGGAAGGGTTTTCAATAGCAATAACAGGTATGGGGGTGACGTAACCAGTGGCCTTTAGTCTCTCATGCAGTTGGGCTATAGGTTCAGCGATGGGGTTATATTGTCTGGGAGCTCTGCGGTCAAAGTTTGGTCGTGGTTTAGGATAGTTTTGGCGGGCAGGAGGAGGTGAATGGTAATATGTAGGTTGGGTGTTATAGGTATGGTAGGTGGTAGCAGGGTATTGGTATTTTAGAGGTGAGGGTTGGTATGTGGCTGGATGTGTTTGATAGTTAAGAGGAGACTTAGGGCCTTGGGCTACCATCACAGCACCTACTTCCTTCTTCTTTGAAATACCTCCCGAATATAAAGCTTTGTTGGTGGCTTGCAGCGCCTCGAAGTTGGTCATCATACCACTCTTAGTCCATTCTTCTATCCTTTCTCCCAACTTGATGATATCGGAGAACTTGTAATTCTCTATAACTATCAACCTTTCAAAATACTGTGGATCCTCAGCTCTGATGTAGAACTTGTTCATTTGTTCTTCTTCAAGTGGTGGCCTCACCTTGGCAGCCTCTGATCTCCAACGAGAAGCATACTCGAGGAAGGTTTCTGTTGGCTTCTTCTTGAGGTTCTGGATATAGAAAACATCCGGCGCGTTCTCTGTATTGAACCTGAATCTATCCATGAAATCAGATGCCATGCTTACCCAATTTTCCCACTTCTTCGGATTCTGGCTAATATACCAAGATAAAGCATCTCCTATAAGACTTCGCATGAACAATTTCATGTGAATTTATTCATTCTTTCCCACTCCTACAAGCTTGTCAGAATAGGTTCTCAAGTGCACCTTAGGATAACCGTTGCCATCAAACATCTCAAACTTAGGGGGTTTGTAATCCTCTAGCAGTTCCACATCTGGCTAGATACACAAGTCTTCATAGTTCAAACCTTCAACACCCTTTCTCCTTTTCAAGTGGGGCCAAGTTTTCATGACATTCGCCATGGCATCATATCCACTATAACAAAATTTGTGGACCAAGTTTTCATGATATTTTCCATGACATCATATCCACTATTAGGCCAAGGATTTCTTGCTATAAATAGAGGAGCTTCTCCTCATTTGTAAATACACCAATTTAAGAGTTTTTCACTCGTCTTTCCTTCTCTTCCTTTATTTATTAAGAGTATTTTAAAAGAGAGTGAGTGTTGGAAAATACTTGTGTGAACCTTTTCTTTGGAAAGATCTTGTGAGGTTATTCTCTTGGGGTATTTGGGATTAATTAGAGTATTTAAATTAATTTTGTACTTTTGTTTGTACTCTTGCTAGCTCCTCTACCATGTTTCGGATGAGCAAGTCCTTTTCAGTTGGTTCAGGTACGTATGGGGTTTGTTTCGGCGTATGGGGTACAGTTTCCATGTATATCGGGTTGCCTTGGTGTTTTCCTAGAACTTGGGTATATGGGTGATCATTGATCAAGGTTTGAGGGGGATCGGGGGTAAGTTGTGGTGCGTTTTGAGGGGTGTGATAAGTGGTGGTTTACAAATACTGGGTTGGGTGATGGTGGTGTAGTTGAGAGGTTTGCACTGGTGGGAGGTTAAGGTTTTAAGGAGGTGCAATATTGTGATACTGGTGCATTGCGGGAGTATTTTGTGGAGCTATGGGTGCTGGATTTTGGGCCTGGGTGTTCTGCGGTGGTGTTTGGTTCTGAGTGGGTGTGTTTTGCTGGTTGATGTCTGGGATGTTTAGAGTAAGGGAGAGGTTTGTGAGTTTTTGGACCTGCTCAAGCTCACCTTGTAGTTCCAAGATTTTCTGTTCCAAATGTAGGACCAACTCATTCTGACCTGGCGTACTTCTTCCATATGAGGTTTCAACATTTTCTGCCATGGTAGCATTGTCTTTTCGATTGCCACTTAGATCGTCCATCTTCCCTATGACTTTGCCTTTACTTTTCGGGTCGCTAGGTGGAGGAGGTGGTGGAGGACCTTTGGATGTAGTGTGGTATACTGATGATGCTAGAATGCACGAACCAACCTTTGGGAATGTGAGTAATCAAAAGAAAGAAAAAAAAAGGTAACCAAGTCAGTAAGACGAAGTAAAAGAGTGTTTGCAATATTTAAGCACGTATCACATAAGGTCATGCAATAATTCGCGTCCTAATTATAGGGACCTCATTGTGCCTGAGGTAGGCCTAAGCGACACATAGACTTGGAAAAAATTCATGCCAACGTTGCCTTATTTCATTAATGCGGAGATAAGCCAAATCAATCTTTCACTAAATTAAAATAATAATTATAAAGTCACTAATGGCATTAAGCCTTATTACATCAAAATCTAACGAAATCTAATCTAGAAAGCAGTAAAGAACTTTATCTCCTCGTTTACTTGTCCCCCGAAAGACCTTATCCATGCTTGACTCTCTTGACTCTATCAATCACATTTTCCAGATCGCGCATATCGAGTAGCAAGTAAGCCATTGCCAGCTTCCTTCCTTCATCATGGTCCATGCCTTTACAATCCCAAAGCCTCTTTCTTATCTTCCCCTCTAGCTCTATCAGTCCTTGCTCTAGATGCTCTAACCTCTCTGTCGAATTACCTGCAATCTCCTTCCATTATCTGATCTCCTCCATATCCACCTTATGTTGTTCTAGATGCTTAGCTTCAGATTCAAACACTCTTTTACGTAGCCTCTTGTACTTCACCTGTGCCTCAACCACCTCATCTATGATTCTATCTTTCAGATTGACCCCTGGTTTGACGTCCCCAGCTATGTCGTCTTCCAACCATGAGATATAGTAGTACATATGACCGGCGTGATACCTGCCTATCTTAATAGTCTCTCCTTCCACGATGATCTTACGATTCCATATGTGTTGGGCTTCAAACTTGAATGTGATGACATCTCCTTTGAAATCTTCCGTATATTGAACCATGTTGGAAACCCGAGTTATGACTTGCTTCCTCCTAGCTTGCCTCATTACCCTTAGAGGAGCATAAGGGTAGATGCCTCGTAGCCTGATCAGTACCAAGTGAGTAGTCCCTTTTGACATGATGATGAACTCACTACTAGGAAACCACTCAAACAACCAATGCGCTTGCTCGTCTGTCAGATTGTTGAAGAAACGCACCCAGCCTACAGCATTTCCAGGCTTTGCAAACCTGTCTGGAATGAATGTCATCTTCTTTGGATGATGACTGGCAATGTAGTCATTCACTGGCCTTCGCAGAAGCTCCTGGCGATAATCACCCCTCTGAAAGTGTTCAAGCAGCCAAACTTGTAATAAGAGATTACAACCCTCGAAGTGTCTGAACCCATACTTGCACTGATCCAGAGCACGGTACTCTCATCTTTATCATCAGGATGATAGTGTATTTCTCCCCCTCGGTACCCTCCATTAAGGTCCTGGCGACCATGGCTAAGCGAGTGTGAATCCTTCCCCTTGCATTGGAAAGATCAACATACGCAAGAAACAGACTATGAAGACATAGACCTGGCAATGCACCCATCCCAAAGAGGTAATGGCTAGATCCTCGTGATGCAGACGCAATTAGCAGAGGCGGGATATTCTCGACCATACCAAACCTGGGGATTTCGTGCTTCATTTTCTGCAAACGAATAAAAGTTAGCCCTTTCCCCCTCTAGATTCGACTATTTATGCAACAATGATCAACATGTTGGCACATTTTCTCCAAGTAATGCACATAATATGATGGTGCCCTTTGGGATTATGGAAATACCATTGGACTTTGGACAAGGTTTATCTAAGCGGGTTGATGCATCAATTACATCCCAATCCATAATAGGTCTAGCATGATGAATGTACATTTTAAATCAGAGTGTGGTTTCTAGAAGGGTCTAGACTGGTACTCTCAAGTGGACAACTTGAGAGGGAAAGGCACGGGACCGTCGATTGCACCGGTGATCGACTAGTCTACTGCTAATAAGCCTTTTTGGTTTAAAAGGGTATTTTTGAGGAAAGCGCGGACACTTATCAAGCGCCGCTATGTTGATAGTAAGCACAAGTGGAGTATGATGTTGAAAGACAGTTCAATGCAAAGATAGTAACACATTTCCAGATATTTGCATGATGAAAGTACATAAAAAATAGTACGTAATATGTTAAAGATGAATAGGAGAAAGAAAAGAAAAAGGAAAGACAAAAGAGAGAAGTCAGTTTAACTCATGAAAATGTACGAGAACGTAATTAAATAAAGAAAATAGGGAGATAGGGACGGGAGATACCTGATATAGCAGTCTTAAACAAGATGAAGGAAATAGGGAGGGGATGTACATGTCATAGAAGTTTAAGCAAACAAAGGAAATAGAGAGAGGATGAGCATGTCATAGCAGTTTAAGCAAGTAAAGGAGATAGGGAAGGGATGTACATGTCATAGCAATTTAAACAAATAAGGGGATGTCATCAAAGAATCCATTAATCCACATAAGTCAACTTCATTATGGTAAGAGCCTAAGTATATCCCCATCAGAGTCGTCATGCTGTCGCGCCCCATTTTCTTGCGAAAGAGGATTTCGATAGGTGACAACTCCATTAAACGGGTGTTAAAAGAGAAGAGTCGCCACCTAACAATTTCTAAGGTGCGTTAGGGCACTTGTTTTCAAATAACTCTATTTTAACTAGTCTGTATCACCAAAGATCGGGTAAGGGCTCAAATTACCTCAAAGAGAAGGTGTTAGGTACTCTTCAAGGTCCACAATTACAGTATGTGGGATTGTTGGATTATAATTTTCCTATGTGATCGTGTGAGTGAGGAAAGACAAGGAATTTAAAAGTTATACTATGATGTAAACAATTGTAAAGAGAATTGCACAAGAATTAGGTTCTATATAAATAATCAGTTCTAGTACTTAGAGTTTACAAGATGCAACTTAATTATTCTAAGTTCAAAAGACACAGTGCGAACAATAAACATATAAGGGGGGAGGGGGGTTCCTAAGTTTTTTAGCTTAAAGGATCACCCCGTACAACATAAATAATACTTCATAACTCCCTTAGGGTAGGGGTTGCTCATATTATTCAGTGGGCACAGACTATCATCTCCTGCTATCCAATTACTATATTAAAGTTATTTACCTAAAGAACTCTAATTCAATTCTAAACCGTGTCCTATGCGTGCGTTACCCGTCCCATGCCTATGGTCCAGGAGGCTTTGGACCTACTATTTGGGTGGTTCTAGACTTTACTTAGGGTGCTCAAAATGATAAAACTAGGCGTACATTAAAAACATGTAGGGCTACACATAAAGAGAATAAGTGGCTTAAGTTAGCCTCCACACTCAAACAATAAATGTACGTGTGCAGATTCTTATATTAGGTAGTAGACAGTTTCAGAATTAAGACGCATTAGAGTCGTTAAGTCCTATAGGCATGGCTTCTACGTGATTCTGATTCCAAGTGTCTTACAGGCAGTACTGGTGTTTTAGATTAACAAATTTGCATATTATAGGTATTACAAACCCTATAGGCATGATATCTAAATTATTTTTGCAATGAGGTAGTAAAACAGTTCGAAAACTTAGAATTACCGGCAATTGATTTTATAGATAGACTTCTTAGGCGAGTAACAATATCCTATCGGTAGGATTTCTAATAGTTGGTATTTGAACTTGGTTTTACCATACTTATTCCTAGAGGCATGCTTTCTAAGTAGTAGAAATAAAACAACAGAGGTGGTTGATTAGTTAATTAATTGGAGCCATATAGTCATGGTATCTAGATGAGCATTAGCAAAGGCATATATTGTTACATCCTATAGGCATGTTGTCTAATAATTAAATAAGTCGTTATTGGCATTTAGTTCCTATAGACATGCTGCCTAATAGTGCACAACAGTAGACATGGAAACAGTTACAACATTTACTCAAACCAACATGCTTTGAATAGTGTACGAGTATTAGACAAGTTAAGTGGAGTGTGCGACTTTCTATAGGCATGGTTTCTATGTGTGTACAGAAATAACGCATGTCGAACAAAGTAGCAAGTAAAGCAAGTAGATCCTATAGGCATGCTCTCTACTCGTTCATGTAAGAATTAGGATACCCCAACCCCCTTTTCACTAATATTCCCTATCGTTTGTTTACAAATTATTACAGGACCAATGATAAAAGAAGAAACAAACTCCAATATTACAGAATCGAGATGACTACATGCCCAACAAATAGAGCAGACCCAAGAGGACATAATCTAGCACTGCCTGGGCCTTCAACAGGCTTGTTCCTCTCACAAATAGCAGACCCAGACCCGAACTCAGCTCAAACATTGGAGAGTATGTTCATTTGCACAACCCAAAGCTACATATGGACTCAGATCAAACCCAACATTTACAATATTGACCACTTAACCACATAAGTTAATGGACCACACATGGAAATCAACTAAAAAACCCTAGAGAAATACCTCATAGAGCCAGGATTGTGTGACATTTAACAGGATTCATAAACACATTGGCATTTCAGGAGCAAGAGTGACATGATTGATTAAGTAAAGAACAAGAAACTAGGAGAGCCAAAAGACTTTTTTTCCAACATGGTAAATGCAACATAGATTAAACCATTAGGCAGGTGATAGCATGCTAAAGATAGACATAACACTAGGAAAGTTAGGGAGACGTGCCATTTGGGATTAACAGGGTAAACACACTAGACACATACGAGATGAACATGCTATGTTTTCCAGAATGAGTTCAGAATAGAGCATGATCCATAGTTAGCCTAAAAGAAAATTTTGGTCTTAGGAGTCTAAGTTATGATGGTCAAGTAGAGTCATAGTCAGAGAATGAAAATTACACATAACAAACAAACAAGAAAACAATCAATAGGAAGCCTAGTCATGCTGAGTGTAACACAAAGATGCCCAAGTCCAAAGTATCATAGTAGGAAGACACCTAGTTGGGATAGTATTAGCATAACATTAGAGTTACAAACAACAAAGAGACCTAGTTGGGTAGTATTAGCATATAGATTCCTCATGAATTGACTTTAAGAAAATAGCAGATTGTACATGAAGGACTCGACAGAAAGCAATTCATTTGGACTAATTCTGGGCATGCATTAACTCCCTAGGAGGTTCTAAGTCATGGATTCATGATAAGCAACAGACCAGTTATACTTAAACATGAAGATGAGCAATCAATCAAGTTGGATACCTATAATGGACATGCATTAAGGCTAGTAATGTCGGGAAAGCATATTGGACTAAGCATTTAGACAATATTGTCACATGATTTGCAAAGAAACAACAAGTTGTACATAAAGAATTCAACAGGAAGAGAGAAATTTTGAGCAAGAACATAGTTTCCTAAGAATTTTAGTACAAGAAATCAAAACAAGGTGCAACAAACATCAATTAGGTTTAATTACGAACCGAGCAAACGTGATGAATCAACTTAGCTAACTATGCATGAGTTAATATCAGGACTTGAACAGAGTTGAAGCTACTACAGAATGGTATACAAACAGGCTTATATACGAAGTGGCATAATATAGAAATTGCGTGAACTCAAAGAAATCCAAGTAGCACTAGTGCACATAACATAAAAACAAACAAAAGGAAGTAGAATTGCGAGGGTATAAAGCACTAACCAGTTGCAAACAAAGCGAACAAAGAATGAGAAACTCCAAATCTCAGAAATAGCGGCGATTGTAGGAGAACAGCGAAACCCCAAATCTCTAGTGCTTCAAAGTTGACAAGAGCCTCGAAGTGGGCTCCGAGCAGTGCTTGCACTGGGGGAGGCTAATAAAAGGATTCGGTGGCCTTGGCTTTCAGTCGGCCAAAATCAAAAGCCTCAGAATAGTATGAATGAGAGTGAGAGAATAGTAGTGGTAGCAGTAGTCAAATAAATAGGTTTTTTTCCAGTGCTCGAAGGGGAACGGGGACGAGGTTTATATAGTAGCAAGCTTGGACGAACAAATAAGGAAATATAATCAACTAACACAAAAAAAGGAAAGAAAATATCCCATGCACAATTAAAAATAACAGAGGAAGTAAGAACTCCGAACCCTAGTTGGAGTCGGATTTAGGGAAAATCATTCACAGACTCTAATCACGACAGAATCACCGGAGACATACCATATACAAGAGAAATTTTCCTTAAGTGTATAGAACCATAATCTCACCTAGAACCATAGAATCATAGCCAAATCTATGAAAATCAAACTTGCCATAAGTATAATGGTAACGAAAGTTACCATAAATGAGTGATAATAGCAGAAAAAGTAAGTAGAATCTGCGTATGAACTCGTACAAGGAAAGTATAAAAGAGAATCTCTATGGTCAGCTAGGGTTTAGTGTGAGAAGGGAGAGATGAGAGGATACATAGATGGCTGGATGGAAAAATTGGGTCTCTAGGGTTTGGGCGAGGGTTATAAAGAGAGGGGAAGGGCTGTTGTGGGCCGTTGATCATTTAAGATCAACGACCAGGATTGAAAGGGGAGCGAGACGGGTATGAGACGGGTCACAACCGGGTTAAATGAAGAGGTCATTTGGTTTGGGCTGCTAAAGGGTTAAATGAGATGGGCTAAGTGCCTTGGGCCTGTCTTTGGTCCGAAAAATTGGCCTGCTTTTGTGCCAGCTCTTGAAACCCCTAAAACTAATTAAAAATAAATTATTAAAATATCTAATAAATGGAAAATATATTTATTATACTTTGAAAAATGCTTGAAAATAATAATTCAACACTATAAAAATATAAAATGCTATTTTTAGCATAAATAATGCAATAAATATAATTATGTATAGAATATAGGCTATTATTGCAAAAATTGTGTAAATAACTCAAATACAAATGTTATTATATATAATGAAGTAAAAATATTATAAAACATACATGTTGGTATAAATAATAAATTTGGATGATTAAATCACCCCAAAATAATTTGAAGGGATAATTACTAAATATTTGAATAATTTAAACATAAGAAAATCAATTTTAAAGCTTTATAAATTATAGAAAATACTTATATGACTCTTGTAAATTAGGTAATAATGCAAAAATGATATTTCGAAGGTATATGAAATACTTTATAAAATATGAGGGCAAAATTGGGTATCAACATTGAAAAATTGAAATTTTGACCTCAAATTGAGGTCGGATTTCAAAACTAATTATATAACCGGGCTCGGGGGTGAACATGTAAGTGGGTTTTGGTCCGAATCTCGGGTTTTGACCAAGCGGGCCCGGGGTTGACTTTTGTTGACTTTTTTCAAAATCATTAATGATTGAATCTTTTTCACTCAAGGGTAGTTTCTAAAGCCTATTTTGAATTATTTGAACTATATTTGGCTAGATTTGATTGGTTTGGAGGCTAATTCTAAAGGAAAGGTTGCGGTTGTGCCTTGATTTGGTTGCGGAGTGAGGTAAGTGTCGTGGTTAACTTTGACTTGAGGATTAGGACTTGTTGGTCTATTTGCTACGTGTATTATATGTGGGGACGACGTATATGTGAGGTGACAAGTATATATGCATTGTCATTGGGTTAAAGCATGCAGGTGGAAAGTATTTCGTTGTATTATATTGTTTCATTGATTATAGTCTCCATGCTATTACCTTTTTATTATTCACCTCATATTTATTGTTTATTTTGAAGATGTTGGGAAATTTGAAAGTTGAGTTTGTTATCATGGCACTATAATTGAAGTGAAATTATTTTCCGTCTTACATTTGTTACTAAGATTTGTATTGTTTCTTGGTGAGAAAGAGTGAAAAGCACGAAGGGTGTTGCCGTGCCTTGTTTGCATTCAATATCATATATTGAGAGGTTGTGAGGATTAAAGCACGAAGGGTGATGCCGTGCATTTGATTATTTATCATCATTTATCATATTGTGGGAGGTTGAGAGTAAACAATTGAAGGCTGATGCCATGCCATTTTATTTATGATATTACATGGTGAGGACAAGACATTAGGCCGGTTGTACTCATGCTACATTTTTACACTTCTTGTGCTGATACTGGTGTTGGTCCCAACGGTGTCTAGTGGTGTTCTGCTTGGATTCAGCCTCATTTGGAGACTTGATGTATAGCTGCACGGTGTCCGCAGCCTTAAAGTCCCTTTCGTTCTCCAAATTACTGTTTACTTAGTCTCAAATAATTGTACTTTGTTTCAGACCATGTATGTAGTACTCTAGTTGCTCAGGTATTCGTGACTCCAGATTCTGGGAGATGTTTAGATATCGTCATGAATTTATTTTATTACTCCATTTCAGACTATTTTGGTTTATCGTTATTAATGTTTTATTTTGAACTGTTAAAATTGGTTAAGTAATCTAGCTAACGTTGGCTTGCCTCGCAAGTGAATTATTAGGCACCATCACAGTCCCAAGGGTGTGCATTCGGGTCGTGACAAGTTGGTATTAGAGCAGTAGGTTGCTTAGGTCTCACGAGTCATGAGCAAACTTAGTAGAGTCTAGAGGATCGGTACGAAGACATCTGTACTTATCTTCTAGAGGCTATGGAGCTTTAGGAAAAATTTCACTTCACAATCCGAACAAGATATCATCAAAGTCAACTCTCGATCTAACTTATGAACCTTCCAAACATTTGAATTGCCAACCTTCGCCAATTATGGCCAAAATCTTCTAGAAGCCTCCAAACGCAAACCTCGGCATACGCCCAAGTCTAAAATAATCACCCGGACCTAACAGAACTATCAAAACTCTGATCCAAGGTCATATACACAAGAATTAAATTTGGTCAAATCTCGCAACTTAAAGCTTCCTATTTACGAATCATTCTTGCAAATCAATTCCGAATAACTCGAAGACCAAAACCGATGATGCACACAGGTCATAATACACCACGTGAAGCTACTCATGACCTCATACCAACAAACTTGATGTTAATGCTCAAAATGACTAGTCGAGTCATTACATTCTCTCCCACTTAAACATACGTTCGTCCTCGAACGTGCCAAGAGCCATTCCAATGCCATTGAATCACCATATAACCTCACCATACATATACCCGTGGGTGATCCCACATCATCCCAATCCTTATAAGCCTGAAAACATAACCTAATTAAAGATCCTTACTTCAACCTTAGTCCATAAACCTTAGAACCACAACCCTAGCATCCAAAATTCATTATAAGACCCGATTCTCGCATCTGTATACTGTATAAGTCTGAAAAAGCCGAATCAAGCCATAACCATAACCAACATGTAATTACATGATATACCACATAACCCATATTCTCATAGCAATAACTTCCGACCATAATAGTTGGTCAATTACAAACCCAGTACCGGTATCAAACCTTATATCAAACAAAACCTTGTTATAAACCTTCGTACACTGCCAATGATGAAAGAAACACGAAAAAACTTATAACCACTCATCATATCAACAAGTCATGGAGCTTTCTCGCCTGATAAGAACCATTGCTGATATAATAAGATGACTTCCGATATTATTCTTTCAAACATACTGAAATCAAATCTGATATACCCATTCCTGGTCCAATGACCTCATCTCATCAAATACAAGTTATTCTACTAACATGTCATATTAATACTACCTAAAGCCACAAACTGTGCACCAACAAGCAACAACTCAAATATACCCAAAAATGGAAAGAGAACCAACTGAGAAAACCGTCCTCCAATCTCAACAGGTACCACCACAAGCGCATTGCTATGAACCCATCACACAAGGGAGAACCGAAACACATGAAATCAACACAAAGGATCATATCCCAACCTAACTCCACCGGAGTGCGTGACCCAATCCAGACACCAGTCCACATGAAATACCTCAAGCCATAATGCTCAAAATCAAAAACCATACGCAAATCTACAATAACCACGCGAGGTGCATGACCATAACCATGGGGAAAAATATAGCACAATATCCGACCAATAGGAATGACCATAACCGAGGCGTAATTAATCATTCAACACCCCAATAACCATTTCGCTCGAATTTCACCATAAGGCCCAAAGAGAAATGCATCATGTGTGAAATTAACCAACAGATCACAACCCATCATAGCATAAAAATGTAACACATAGAACATATCAGAATACAAACAAGCTCAACTCTAACCAAATGACACACCCCTCAATAATAGCAATACAAAGTCAACAAATCTGACCTAGTGTAGAATACACGTCCTCATTGGGCCAACCAATGGGGCCCAAATCAACTCCGACCATCCATAAACAAATAAATAACCCTCCAAAAGTACATAATAACCTAACCATAACACCCACTATTAGCTGTCTAACTCTGGCCATACCTTCATAGTCCGCAACCAAGGAACAATCTACATTTGAGAACTCCAAGTATCCAAATCCCAACTCAAGTCTCAAGGGCTCACTATCTCATATCACTCAGCCCAAATAGTACCACATATGGAAAACACCAACAACATGTGATGTAATATCGAATAATGAATAGAGACTGAGATATGATATGCAAATGAAGAATCATGACTAAGTGTATAACTACAGTTAAGAAGATAGCTCAAAACAACAGAAATAGCCTCATTATGTCTCAACCAAATAAGCACATAGCCTAAACATGATTTATAACATGAATCATAGCTCAGATAATCAAACAAGTAGGGAAAATACGAATATAACAAGGTATGATAGCAAAACAAGTCCGGTAATAGTCTAAAAGATTACTCAGATCGTGATCACTCCGGTGCACGCCCACATGCCCGTCACTTAGCATGTGCATCATCTCAACTCATCTCATGTGACATAGTTCCCAGGGTTAAATACCCTCAAATCTAAGTTTGGATATGTTACTTACCTCGAACAAGCTAAATCAAATATCGAGCAAGCCAAACAATACTTTAGAAATGCCATCCCGCGCGAATCAACCTCCGAATGGCTCGAAACTAGCCATAAGTAACTCAAAAACATCAAATAATGCCTTAGGAAACAAACCCAAGCGATAAAGGTCGAATCTTTAATCAAAAACTCAAATTCAACCAAAAGGTCAACCCGAGACCGCACCTAGGAACCTGACAAAACTTACAAATTCCGACAACCCATTTGAATGAGTCCAACCATACTAATTTCATCCAATTTCGACTCCGAATCGATATTCAAAAGCCAATTATTCTCTTTAGAAAAGTTTTTGATAAAAACATCCAGATCTTGTCACAACCCAAAACTCAACATGTCGTGATGGCGCCTATAAAAAAACTAGGCAAGCCAACATTCATAATAAAACTAGGCATTGTGTATTAATAATAAGATGAAGCAAGTTTAACAACAATAATAACTCTCATAAATAGCCGATATAAACAACTACGACTCGAATACTATTTTTCCAAAATCCTGGTGTCACTGAGTACATGAGCATCTATACAATAACATAGTGTGAAACACCGTCTAGAAAGTAGAACAACACAAGTAAAACTAAGAGATAGAGGAGGAGAGTCAAGGTCTGCGGAAGCCAAAACAGCTACCTCGATGATCTCCGAACGAGCAAAAACTCCAAGATCAGCAACCACCGTGCCCGAAAACACCTGGATCTGCACACGAAGTGTAGGGTGTAGCGTGAGTACAACCAACTCAATAAGTAACAAGTCTAACCTTTAGGCTGAAAGCAGTGACGAGCTCAACCAATACAGCAAAATATAGAGTTTAAGAATACAGAAAATATAGACATGCTTCCAGGTTCAACAGTTAAGTTCAACACAGATAAAATATGCCAAGTGTTGCTGATATGGGAAATATGACATCTCTATATCTATATGCCAATATAAATACCGTATGTGATGCAACACAATGAGAACCTCAAGTACTCATACTCTCAGAGCACTCAATCTGATTGTCTAAAATCTCGCTCGTCACACTCAGTCACTTAGCATTGTACGGTATCTGCTACGACGTGCAACCCGATCCATATATAGCCATAAGGCCTGTTGCGGCGCGCAACCCGATCCACATATAGTCATAAGGCTTGTTGTGGCGTGCAACCCGATCCACATATAGCCATAAGGCTTGTTGCAGCGTGCAACCCGATCCATATATAGCCATACGGCTTATTGCGGTGTGCAACCCGATCCACATATAGCCATAAGGTTTGTTGTCTCGTACAATCCGATCCACATATAGCCCTAATGCCTGTCTCGATGCGCAACCTTATCCATATAACTCACTCACAACACGGCTCTCAGGCCCCAACTTAGTCATCAATCTCTCCAATCTCTCGGGCTCACCACACTCATGCTAAGCAACCCAAATCACTGATACATAATATGACAATAAATGATACAGAGAATGAGATATTATATGCAATGGTGAATGTGACTGAGTACGTAACTGCAATTACGCAAATAATCTCAACATCCAAAAAACGACCATTGTGGGTCCTAATAGTATCAGCTCATAGCCTAAACATAATTTCTAACAAAATTCACAACTCAAGTGCTCTAACATATAGAGTACAATAGTATTATTCAAATAAGGTGATTACACAGTCCCACAAAATCGACTAAGTCATAATTACTACGGTGCACGCCTACACGTCCGTCACCCAGCATGTGCGCCACCTCAACACTGATCACATAACACAACTCTGAGAACTAAGTTTAGAAGTGTTACTTATATTAAACCATGCAAATCTCTACTCCAATAAGCCTTTGCCTCACGAATCATCCTCTCAATGCCTCGAATCTAGCAATAAACAATTCGATACAATCAACTCAAGCTATTGGAATCAACTCCATATGAAAATGCTAAATTCTTAATCAAAAGTCAAAAAGTCAACTCAAACGTTAACTCTGGGCCCACGTCTCGGAATCCAACAAAATTTACGAAATCCGAACCACGAGTCCAACCATACCGAATTTACCAAATTTCGACACCAAATCATCACTCAAATTCCCAAATTTAACTCTCTAATCCCTAGTCCAAAACTCCCAAAATTCCACCTTAAAAATACATAAACTAGGTGGGAAATGCAATGGGTAACCAAGATTATTGAATAAAAATGATCAAAAGTGGCTTACCTCAAGAAATCACTCGAAACCCCTCTCAAAAATCGCCTTAATCCGAGCTTGCAAAGTCCAAAATGATAATAAATAATATCGGAACCCTCAGATTTTTAAACACCGCTAGTGGTTACGCTTCTGTGGTACCGCTTTTGCAGTCAAAAATCTACTTCTGTGGAGAACACTCAACCCCCGACCTCGCGGACATGCGGCAAATCTTCCGCATCTGCGGGTGCGCTTCTGCGAGAAATAATCCGCTTCTGTGGACCTCAGCCTTGCCTCCCATAATCCGCATCTGCAGAGACCCTACCACATCTGCGGGCTCACAGATGCATAAATTCTTTCGCACCTGTGACCACTGCCCAACTCTTACCAGACCACTCCTGCAACCATTTCTTTTCTCCTACGGTCACGCACCTGCGACACTTCCACAAGTGCGATGGCACCAGACATCAGCAACATCAAAATTCTCTTAAGTTCAAATCCCAATCCGATTTCCATCCAAAATTATCCCCGAGCCCTCCAGGATCCCGTCCAAACATACCACACATCCCAAAACATGATACGAACTTAGTCGAGGCCTTAAATCACATCAACAGCATAAAAAACAAGAATTGCACCCCAATTCAAGCCTAATGAAAACTAAAGAATTCCAACTTGTACAACCGATGCCGAAACCTTTCAAACCAACTCCGATTGACCTCAAATTCTGCACACAAGTCATAATTGAGACAGCGGACCTATTTCAACTTCCGGAACCAAAATCCGAGCCCTGTAACCACAAAGTCAACTCTCGGTCAAACCTCTTATCTCTCTAAACATCTAATTTTCCAACTTTCGCCATTTCAAGCCAAAATCACCTACACACCTCCAAATCACTATCCGAACACACTCCTAAGTCCAAAATTACCATACAGAGCTATTGGAACTATCAAAACTCCATTCCGGAGTAGTTTATACATAATTGAACATCTGGTCATCTCTTTTAACTTGGGCTTCCAACCTTGGAACTAAGTATCCCAACTCATTCCGAAACATCCCCGGAACCAAACCAACTACCCCGGCAAGTCACATAGTAACAATTGAGGAAAGAATAAGCAGTAAATGGGGGACGAGGCTATAACACTCAAAATGATCGGCTGGGTCGTTATATCCTTCCCCTCTTAAACAAACGTTCGTCTTCGAACGGGTCTAGAATCATACATGGAGTCTCAAATAGGCGTGGATATCTACTCCGGATCTCCCATTCGGTCTCCCAAGTAGCATCCTCGACTGACTGACCTTTCCACTGCACCTTCACTAAAACTATGTTCTTTGACCTTAATTTTTAACCTGTCGGTCCAAAATGGCCACCGGTTCCACATTATAAGTCAAATCACCATCCAACCGAACCATGCTAAAGTCCAAATATGAGACGGATCACTACATACTTTTGGATTATAGAAACATGAAACACTGGATGAACACTCGACAGACTATGCGACAGTGCAAGCTTGTAAGCCACCTCTCCAATCCTCCCAACCACCTCAAATGGACCAATGTACCGAGGGCTCAACTTTCCCTTCTTCCCGAACCGCATAACACCCTTCATAGGTGAAACCTTGAGTAGTACCTTATCCCTCACCATGTAAGCAACATCGCAAACCTTTCAATCGAAAAAACTCTTCTGTCTAGACTGCACCGTGCGAAGCCTTTCCCGAATCATTTTAACCTTGTCCAAAGAATCCTGAACGAAGTCAGTACCCAATAGCCTAGCCTCACCCGGCTCAAACTAACCCATCAGAGACCGACACTATCTCCGATACAAAGCCTCATACAGAGCCATCTGAATGCTCGATTGGTAGATGTTATTATAGGAAAACTCGGCAAGCGGTAGAAACTGATCCCAAGAACTCCCGAAATCTATGACACAAATGCGTAGTATATCCTTTAATATCTGAATAGTGCAATCGGACTGTCCGTCAGTCTGAGGGTGGAATGCTGTACTCAATTCAACCTGTGTGCCTAACTTTCGCTGCACTGATCTCCAAAACTGCGATGTAAACTGCATGCCCCAATCTGAAATGATGGACACCGGCATACCGTGAAGGCAAACAATCTTGCAGATGTAGATCTCAGCCAACCACTCCAAAGAACAAGTAGTCCGAAGTGGAATGAAATGCGCAGACTTGGTTAACCGATCCTAAATCACCCAAATAACATCAAACTTCCTCGAAGTCCGCAGGAGCCCAACTACAAAATCAATGGTGATACGCTCCCATTTCCACTCTGGAATCTCAAGCCTCTGAAGCAATCCGCCCTGTCTCTGGTGCTCATACTTCACTTGCTGATAATTTAGGCACTGAGCTACAAACCCCACTATGTATTTCTTCATCCTCCTCTACCAATAGTGCTGCCTCAGGTCCGGATACATCTTTGCGGCACCCGGATGAATTGAATAATGTGAACTGTTGGCCTCCTCAAGAATCAACTCACGTAGCCCATCTACATTGGGTAAACAGATCCGACCCTGCATCCTCAACACCCCATCATCCCCAATAGTAACCTACTTGGCACTACCGTGCTGAACTGTGTCCTTAAGGACAAGGAAATGGGGATCATCATATAGACGCTCTCTGATGCGATCATATAAGGAAGACCGAGAAACAACACAAGCTAGAAACCGACTGGGCTCCGAAACATCTAATCTCACGAACTGGTTGGCCAAGGCCTAAACATCTGACGCAAGCGGCCTCTCACCAATAGGATTGAATGCAAGGCTACCCATACTCACCACCTTTCTACACAAGACATCGACCACCACATTGGCCTTTCCGAGATGATACAAAATGGTAATATCATAGTCCTTTAGCAGCTACAACCATCTCTGCTGCCTCAAATTTAGATCCTTTTGTTTGAACAAGTGTTGGAGACTCCGATGATCCGTAAATACCTCACAAGATACACCGTAGAGATAATGCCTCCAAATTTTCAATGCATGAACAATGGATGCCAACTCCAAATCATGAATAAAGTAGTTCTTCTCATGAGGCTTCAACTGCCATGAATAATAAGCAATCACTCTACCCTCCTGCATCAAGACACACCCAATACCAATCCGAGAAGCATCAAAATACACTGTATAAGAGCCTGACACTGAAGGCAAAACTAGAACTGGAGCTGTGGTCAAGGCAGTCTTGAGCTTCTAAAAGCTCTCCTTACACTCATTTGAGCACCTGAATGGAGCACCCTTTTGGGTCAACCTGGTCAAAGGTGATGCAATGGACAAGAAACCCTCTACGAAGCGACGATAATATCCGGCCAAGCCAAGAAAGCTCTGAGTTTACGTCACTGAAGACGGTCTGCGCCAACTCTGAACTGCCTCTATCTTCTTTTGATCCACCGTAATTCCCTCACTAGACACCACGTGCCCCAAGAACGCCACCGAACTAAACCAAAACTCATACTTGGAGAGCTTGGCGTAAAGCTTCTCCTCCCGTAACCTCTGTAGTACAATCCTCAAATGTTGGGCATGCTCCTCCTGGCTACGTGAGTACACCAAGATATCATCAATGAATACTATCACAAACGAATCAAGATATGACTGAAATACACTATTCATTAGATGCATGAATGCTACTGAGGTGTTGGTCAGTCTAAAAGACATTATTATAAGGAACTCATAGTGACCATAGCAGGTCCTGAATTCCGTCTTTAGAATATACGAGTCCCGAATCTTCAACTGACGATACCCAGACCTCAAATCAATCTTAGAGAACACCCTCACTCCCTGAAGTTGGTCAAGTAGATCATCAATGCGCGGCAAAGGATACATGTTCTTGATTGTAACTTTGTTCAACTTCCTATAGTCGATGAACATCTGTATAGTACCATCCTTCTTCTTCACAAACAGAATCGGTGCACCCCAAGGCAATACACTAGGCCGAATAAACCCCTTATCAAGAAGCTCTTGAAGCCGCTCTTTCAATTCCTTCAACTCTTCTGGTTCCATACGATACAGAGGAATAGAAATGGGCTGAGTGCCCAACACTAAGTCAATACCAAAATTAATATCCCTATCGGGCAGTATGCTCGACAGGTCTGTAGGAAACACATACGGAAAGTCTCTCACTACTGGAACAGAATCAATATTAGGAGTATCAGCACTAACATCCCTCAGAAATGCCAAATATGACAGACACCCCTTCCCAACCATCCGTTGGGCCTTCAAATATGAAATCACCCTGTTGGGAACATAATCTAGAGAACCTCTCCACTTGATCAGTGGTAACCTCGGCATCACCAATGTCACGGTCTTAGCGCGACAATCAAGAGTAGCATGACATGGAGACAACCAATCCATACCCAAAATCACATCGAAATCAACCATACTATGCAATAAGAGATCAACTCTAGTCTCCAATCCCCCAATAGTCACCACACACGACCGATACACAGTCTACAATAATAGTATCGCCCACCGGTGTAGACACATGAACAAGTGAACTAAGGACTCATAGGGCATATCCAAATAATGAGCAAAATATGACAATACATACGAATAAGTAGAACCAGGGTCAAATAATATAGAAACATCTCTTTGGCATACTCAGACAATACCTGTGATCACTGTGTCTGAAGCAACAGCCTCTGGCTTGGCAAGAATAGCATAGAATCGAGTCTGACCACCATTTGATTGACCTCCCACTCTAGGGCGGCCTCTAGCTACTTGAGCTCTACCCCGATCTGGCTACGCAGTGTGGTGAAGTGACTGGTGCAGAAGTTGTAGCCCGACCCCTTTGCTGAACTAGACCTCCTAGGAGATGGGGACAGTCCCTCCTGATATGCCCAAGCTCCCCACACTCATAGTAACCCCTATCCTTCAATGGTGGTGGTGACTGAATCAGACCCCGAGAACCAGAATAACCGGTAGAAAAACCTGGTGCAGATGAACCCTGAACTGAAGGAGCACGTGATGAACTCTGAGCTTGAGAGAGCACTGAGATATGACTGCCCCGGGCAAGTACTGTATGAACCATGGCTAGATAATGCACCAAGATGAACCTGACGAGCCATCTGAGCGGGTATATAAGGATGACCCCTACTGTGGTAGGACTGCCCCAAAAAGGAACACCGCTGAAACCACCCGAACCACGAGGCTTTTTGGACTCCCTCTCCTCACGCTCCTGACTAAAGACCAACTTTAGACGCCGAGCAATATCAACCACCTCATCGAATCTAGCACTTGATGCATTCTCCTGAGTCATAACAAATCACAATTGATACCTGAGGCCATCAATGAACCTCCTAATACTCTCCCTCTCAGTAGGAACCAACCAGATCGCTTGGCAGGACAACTTTGAAAATCTCATATCGTACTGGGTCACAGACATGACCTCATGATGTAGCTGCTCAAACTGCCTACATAACTTCTCCTTGCGATTCAGTGGTACAAACTTCTCCAAGAAGAAAATGGAGAACTCGTGCAATGAAAGTGGTGCAGCATCGGCTGGCCTGCTCCGCTCATAGGCTTGCCACCATCTAAAGGCTGCCCTATCAGTTGAAAAGTAGTAAATGAGACCACACTGGTCTCCAAAATACCTGCCGTGCGAAACATCCGCTGGCACCTATCCAAGAAGTCCTGATCATTCTGAGACTCGGTCCCATTGAATGTTGGAGGCTTGAGCCTCCCAAATCTCTCTAGTCTATTTTGCTCCTCATCACTCATAACGGGACGTGCTTGGGCCTGAGCAACTGTAACCGGTTGGGCTAGCAATACCCCCGGTGTTTGGAGTCCTTGCACTACCTGCTCTATGGGCAGCGGGAGTCTGAGCACCTCCTCCGGCCTGAGAAGTGATTGCTGCGGCCAGAACTAAAACTGCCTGAGCAAGGCTAGTGCAAACAGTCAATATTTGGGCCAGAGCCTTCTGAAGGCCTGGAATCACAATGGGCACAGCTGGTGTCTGAGCTAGCCCCACCAGCTCAATCACATCTGGAATCTACTCCTGAGCTGGAACAACTAATGGGTCTACAGATGCTGCTCTAGTTGCTGTACGAGCTGCACCTCGGCCTCTACCGTGACCTCGGCCTTTTGAGACCCTAGATGGTGGTACTGGTGGCTGTCCGCCCGATGTGGTGGTATGTGTCCTCACCATATGTGAGAGAATAGAATAATAGAAGTTTAGTTTTCGGAATCAATAAATTCGCATGATAAGAATACAAGAAAGTGAAGTTTTCCTAAGGGTTTGGCAGCTTCTCGAAGATAAGTATAGACGTCTCCGTACAAATCCGCAAGACTCTACTAAACTTGCTTATGATTCGTGAGACCTATGTAATCTAGGCTCTGATACCAACTTGTCAGGATCCAAAATTTAACATGTTGTGATGGCGCCTATCACATAACTAGGCAAGCCGACAATCATAATAAAACTAGGCATTTTGTATTAATAATAAGATGAAGCAAGTTTAACAGTAATAACTCTCATAAATGGCCGACATAAACAACTGCGACTCGAATACAATTTTCCCAAAATCCGGGTGTCACTGAGTACATGAGCATCTATATATAACATAGTCTGAAACACCGTCTAGAAAAGTAGAACATCATAAGTAAAACTAGAGGAGGAGAGTCAAGGTCTGCGGACGCCAAAGTAGCTACCTCGATGATCTCCGAACGAGCAAAAACTCCAAGATCAGCAACCACTGTACCCGAAAACACCTAGATCTGCACACGAAGTGCAGAGTGTAGCGTGAGTAAAACAATCTAAATAAGTAACAAGTATAACCTTTGGACTGAAAGTAGTGATGAGCTCAACCTAGTACAGCAAAATACGTAGTTTAAGAATACAAAAAATGTAGACATGCTTCCAGGTTTAACAGTTAAGTTCAACACAGATAAAATATGCCAAGTGTGATTGATATGAGGAATATGACATCTCTATATCTATACACCAATATAAATACCGTATGTGATGCAACACAGTGAAAAATTCAAGTACTCACACTCTCAGAGCACTCAATCTGATTGTCTCAAATCTCGCTCGTCACACTCAGTCACTCAGCACTGTACGGTACCTACTGCGGTGTGCAACTCGATCCACATATAGCCATAAGTCCTGTTGCGGTGCGTAACCCGATCCATATATAGCAATAAGGTTTGTTGCGGCATGCAACATGATCCACATATAGCCATAAGGCTTGTTGCGATGTGCAACCGGATCCATATATAGCCCTAATGCATGTCTCGGCACGCAATCCGATACATATAACTTACTCACATCACGGCTCTCAGACCCCAAGTCAGTCATCAATCTTTCCAATCTCTCGGGCTCACCACACTCATGCTTAGTAGCCCAAATCAATGATACATGATATGACAATAAATGATACATAGACTGAGATATGATATGCGATGATGAATGCGACTGAGTATATAACTACAATTAAGCAAATAATTTCAACATCCAAAGAACGACCATATCGGTCCTGATAGTACCAGCTCATAGCCTAAATATGATTTCTAATAAAGTTCACAGCTCAAGTGCTATAACAAATAAAGTACAATAATATTATTCAAATAAGGTGACTACACAGTCCCACGAAATCGTCTAAGTCATAATTACTATGGTGCACGCCCACACGCACGTCACCCAGCATGTGCGCCACTTCAACACTGATCACATAACACGAAATACAAGGATTCATACCCTCAAAACCAAGTTTAGAAGTGTTACTTACCTCAAACCGTGCGAATCTCTACTCCAATAAGCCCTTGCGTCGAATCGGCCCCCGAACGCCTCAAAACTAACCACAAACAATTCGATACAATCAACTCAAGCTATTGGAATCAACTCCATAAGAAAATGCTAAATTCTTAATTAAAAGTCAAAAAGTCAACTCAAAAGTTAACCCCGGGCCCATATCTCCACGAGTCCAATCATACCAAATTTACCAAATCCCAAAATTTAGCTCTCCAATCCCTAGCCCAAAACTCCCAAAATTCCACCTTAACAACACATAAACTAGGTGAAAAAATCAATGGGTAATCAATATTAGATCAAAAGTGGCTTACCTCAAGAACTCACTCAAAACCCATCTCAAAAATCGCCTTAATCCGAGCTTGCAAAGTCCAAAATGATAAAAATAATTTCGGAACCCTCGAGTTTTTAAAACTGCCAGTGGTTCTGCTTCTGCGGTCCATTTAGCCGCTCCTGCAGTACCGCTTTTGCGGTCAAAAATCTGCTTCTGCGGAGAACACTCAACCCCCGACCTCGCGCACTTGCGGCTAATCTTCCACATCTGCGGGTGTGCTTCTTTGAGAAATCATCCGCTTTCACGGACCTCACCTTTGCCTCCCATAACCCGCATATGCGGAGACCCTTCCGCATCCGCGGGCTCGCAGATGCGGAAATTGCTTCGCACATGTGACCACTGCCCAACTCTTCCCAGACCGCTCCTCCGACTATTTCTTCGCTCCTGCGGTCACGCAAGTTCGATAAATCTTCCGCAGGTGCGATGGCACCAGACATCAGCAATATGAGAATTCCCTCAAGTCCAAATCCCAATCTGATTTCCATCCAAAATCATCCCCGAGGCCCTCAGGACCCCGTCCAAACATATCAACACATCCCAAAACATGATACAAATTTAGTCGAGGCCTCAAATTACATCAACAATATAAAAAACACGAATCGTACCCCAATTCAAGCCTAATGAAAACTAAGGAATTCCAACTTCTACAATTGATGCCGAAACCTATCAAACCAATTTCGATTGACCTCAAATTTTGCATAAGAATCATAAATGACACAGCGGACTTATTCCAACTTCTAGAACCAAAATTCGAGCCTAGTAATCAAAAAGTCAACTCTCGGTCAAACCTCTCAACTCCCCAAACTTCTAATTTTCCAACTTTCGCCATTTCAATCCAAAATTACATACGGACCTCTAAATCACTATCCGGACACACTCCTAAGTCAAAAATACCACACGGATCTATCGAAAACGTCAAAACTATATTCTAGAGCCGTTTACAAATAAGTCAACATCTAGTCATCTCTTTCAACTTGGGCTTCCAACCTCGGAACTAAGTGTCCCAACTCATTCCAAAATATTCACGAAACCAAACCAACTACCGCGACAAGTCACATAACAATAATTGAGCAAATAAGAGCAGTAAATGGGGGAACGGGGCTATAACGCTCAAAACGACCGGCCGGGTCGTTATATTTCTCCAATAAAATATGGATTAATCACAAATTAACTATTGTAATCATTAAAAAAATACAAAAATTGAGGTTAGATACTGATCCCCATGAAAAGACGAGATGAAACACCGCAAAAATCACCTAAACCAGAGCTTTAGAACTTGAGATACGCTAAAAATACCAAAGGAACACAGTTTATTTGCGCCAAAAAATCTGCACCTGCGGTTTTTCAGCTGTCATTTCAGCTTTTGCAGACTATTTCCACACCTGTGGGGTCGCAATGCGGACCTAACTTTGCATCTACGAAGCACCAACACGAACTTTCTTCTCCGACACTAAAATGAGCATAACTCCCTCATACGATGTCTAAATTCGACGATTCTTTTTGCTATGGCTCCGTAATTATAATACGAATCTAATGCTTCAATAAAAACAGAATTTGGATCTTATTGTATTAATGTGTTACCACTTATGCATGAAGAAATGATGCCGAAACATAAAAAATGAGTGCAATACAATCCAGACCTACATATTCGAAACTCACTCGAGCCCCTCGGGACCTTGTGCGAACATACCAATAAGTCCTAAAACATAATACGGACTTGATCGAGTCCTTCAATCCCACATAACAACATCAAAACACGAATCATAGCTCGAATCAAATTTAATAAACTTTTGAACTTTCAACTTCCAAAACTCGTGTCGAATCATATCAAATCAACTTGGAATGACCTCAAATTTTGCACACAAGTTCCAAATGGCATAACGAACCTATTCCAACTCCCGAAATAACAATATGAATAATATATCATCAAAGTTAACTCCCGGTCAAACTTATGAACCTTTTAAACCTTTGAATTGCCAACTTTCGCCAATTATGGCCAAAATCTTCTAGAAGGCTCCAAATGCAAATTCGAGAATACGCTCAAGTCCAAAATAACCATATGGACCTAACGAATCCATAAAAACTCCGATCTGAGGTCAAATACACAAAAGTCAAACTTGGTCAAATCTCCCAACTTAAAGCTTCCTATTTAAGAATCATTCTTCAAAATCAATTTCGAACAATTCGAAGACCAAAACTGATAATGCACGCAGGTAATAATACACCATGTGAAGATACTCATGACTCCAGACCACTGAACTAGATGTAAATGCTCGAAACGACCGGTCGGGTCATTATAGGATGTCTAATATATTTGGCATATATCCCTGATCCTAGTGCAAACGTTCCTTCCATGGATTTAGTACCAGTTGTACATGATTTTCCAGAGATGTTTCATGCAGAATTTTCGGGAATTCCACCCGACAGAGATATCGACTTCTGTATTGACTTGGCTCTGGACACTCAACCCATTTCTATTCCACCATACCGTATGGATCCAACAGAGTTGAAGGAACCGAATGAGCAATTGCAAGATTTGCTTGATAAAGGATTCATTAGACCTAGTGTCGCACCCTGGGGTGCACCCGTGTTGTTCTTGCAGAAGAAGGATAGTTCGATGAAGATGTGTATAGATTATCGGTAGTTGAACAATACCACCATCAAGAACTAGTATCCTTTACCGAGAATTGATAACTTATTTGATCAGCTTCAGGGTGCCAAAGTATTTTTGAAGATTGATTTGAGATCTGGCTTCCATTGGTTGAAGATTAGGGCATCAGATGTCCCTAAGATAGCTTTTCGGACTCGGTATAGTCATTATGAGTTTCTAGTGATGTCATTTGGCTTGACAAGTGCCCCAATAGCATTTATGGATTTGATGAATTGGGTATTCAAGCCATATATGGATTCTTTTGTGATCGTCTTCATTGATGGTTTTTTGGTTTACTCCGGCAGTCGAGAGGAGCATGAGCAGCATCTGTGGATCATACTTCAAACCTTGAGAGATAGTAAGTTATATGCCAAGTTTTCAAAGTATGAGTTTTGGTTGGATTCGGTTTCCTTTTGGGGCATGTGGTATCTTCCGAGGGCATTAAAGTTGATCCTAAGAAGATTGAGGCAGTTTAGAACTAGCCTAGACCTACTTAAGCTACAGAGATTCGGAGCTTCCTAGGGTTGGCGGGTTATTATCGTCGGTTCGTGGAGGGGTTTTCATCTATCACAGCCCATTGACTAGATTGACCTAGAAGGGTGCCTCATTCATGTGGTCTGATGAGTGTGAGTTGAGCTTTCAAAAGCTCAAGACTAATTTGACTACAACTCTAGTGTTGGAGTTACCTACGGGTTTGGGGACTTACCTTGTGTATTGTGATGCATCACGTATTGGTCTTGGTATGGTGTTGATGCTAGACGATAGGGTGATTGCCTACGCGTCTCGGCTGCTGAAGGTTCATGAGAAGAACTACCATGTTCATAAGTTAGAGTTGGCAGCTATTGTTCGTGCATTAAAGATTTGGAGGCATTACCTCTATGGCGTGTCGTGTGAGGTATTCACAGATCATCAGAATCTACAACACTTTTTTAAGCAAAAGGATCTAAACTTGAGGTAGCGGAGGTGGTTATAGCTGTTAAAAGACTATGATATCACCATTTTGTATCATCCCGGAAGGGCCAATATGGTGGATGATGCTTTGAGTAGAAAGGCTGTGAGTATGGATAGCCTTGCATATATTTCAGTTGGTGAGAGACTATTAGCATCAGATGTTCAGGCTTTGGATAGTCAGTTCATGAGGTTAGATGTTTCGGAGCCTTGCCGGGTTCTTGCTTGCACGATTTCTGTCTTCTTTGTAAGAGCGCATCAGAGAGCGTCAGTATGACGACCCCTATTTGCTTTTCCTTAAAGACATAGTGCATCACGGTGATTCCAATGAGGTTTCTATTGGAGATGATGGGGTGTTGCGGATGCAGGGTCAGATTTATGTGCCCAATGTGGATGGGCTGCATGAGTTGATTACTTGAAGAGGCCGACAGTTTGCGGTATTCCATTCATCTGGGTGCTGCAAGATGTACCAGGATTTGAGGCAGCATTATTGATGGATAAGAATAGAGAAAGATATAGTAGAGTATGTGGCTCAGTGTTTGAACTGCCAACAGGTAAAGTACGAGCATTAGAGGCCTGGCGGTTTGCTTTAGAACTTGAGATTCCCGAGTGGAAGTGGGAGCGTATTACCATGGATTTCGTTGTTGGGATCCCACAGACTTTGACAAAATTTGACATAGTATGGGTCATTGTGTATAGGTTAACCAAGTCGGCACATTTCATTCCGATAGAGGCTACCTATTCTTCAGAGCAACTCGCTCAGATCTATATCCGGGAGGTTGTTCGTCTTCAAGGTGTGCCGATGTCTATTATCTCTGATCGAGGCACACAATACACATTGTATTTCTTGATAGCTATGCAGTGGGAGTTAGGTACGCGGGTTGAGTTGAGTACAACATTTCACCCCCAGACGGGCGGGCATTCCAAGCGCACCATTCAAATCATGGAGGACATACTACACGCCTGTGTTATGGACTTTGGAGGTTCGTGGGATCAATCTTACTTCTTGCGGAGTTTACGTACAATAACAACTACCAATCGAGTATTCAGATGGCTCCTTATGAGGACTTATATGAGAGGCAGTGTCGTTCTCCAGTTGCTTGGTTTGAGCGGGGAAAGGCTAGGTTGTTGGGCACTGATTTGGTTCGGGAGGCCTTGGAGAAAGTCAAGTTGATTCAGGATCGGCTTCGTACAACCTAGTCTAGGCAGAAGAGTTATGCTGATCGAAGGGCTCATGTTATAGCATTCATGGTGGGAGAGAGGGTTTTGCTAGGGGTTTCACCCCTGAAAGGTGTGATGAGGTTCGGATATAAGGGCTTTGAGCCCTAGGTGTATCGATCCCTTTGAGATCCTTAAGAGAGTTGGTGAGGTGGCCTACAGACTTGCATTTCCACCCTGCTTATCGACAGTCCATCCGTTGTTCCATGTTTCCATGCTCCGGAAGTATCACGGTGATTCGTCCCATGTATTAGATTTCAGCTCAATCCAATTGGACTAGGATTTGACTTATGAGGAGGAGCCGGTGGCTATTCTAGCCTGGCAGGTCCGGAAGTTGAGGTTTAAGAGTTATCCTTCTGTTAGAGTGCAGTGGAGAGGTTAGCCGATCGAGGAGCCACGTGGGAGTCCGAGTCCAATATGCAGAGTAGATACCCACACCTTTTCACCAGTCTAGGTACTTTTCATCTTTTTCGGAAAGATTTTATGTAAACATTTGAAGAAAATATGATTTTTGGCTTTACAAATAACTGGAGTTGACTACGGTCAATATTTTGTGTAAAGACCCAGGATCGATATTTTGACAATCCCGGTGGGTCCGTATCGTGATTTTGGATTTGGGCATATGCCCTAAAATGAATTCGGAAGTCCCTAACTTGATTTGACTTGTTTTGCCGAAAACTAGTAATTTGAAGGTTTGAAATTTTTTTAGGTTTGACTGTAGGTTGACTTTGTACTTATCGGGTTCGCATTTTTTGTTTCGGGACTTGGCATAGGTTCATTTTTCTATTTGAAACTTGTCTGCAAAATTTGGTACAAATCGGAGTTGGTTTGATGGGATTCGGACGCTCGGTTGTGATTTTTGAAGTTCTTGAGTTTTTATGAAACTTTCATGCATTTTGATGTCCGATTCATAGTTCTAGATATGATTTTGGTATTTTGATCGCGCGAGTGAGTTCGTTTGATGTTATTTCACTTGTGTGCGTGTTTAGTTTGGAGCCCGAGAGGCTCGAGTGAGTTTCGGATATGCTGCATACCATTTTGGACTTAGAAAGTTGCTGGTTTTCAAGTGTTGCTGGTGTCTGGTGCCTTGTGCTTCGCGATCGCGAAGGGAAAATTGTGATGGAGGCGGAATTGTTCTTCGCGAAAGCGGGAACTGGGTCAGAACGCGAAGCAGTGGGGGGCTTACCCTTCACGAACGCGGCCGTGCTCTCGCGAACGCGAAGAGTTAATGGGGTCTGTAAGGAGGCAGTCTAGTACTCTAGGCGAACGCGAAGGGTACATCATGAACGCGTCAGGTACTTCGCGAATACGAAGAACACCTGACGCCCAGGTATTAAAACACTCTAAAATCGAGACATTCGCTATTTTTCACAATTTTCAAGTTTGAGCTCGGCCTAGAGGCGATTTTGGAGAGGTTTTTCATCCCAATTTCATTGGTTAGTAGATTTTAACTCGTTTTATTTCATTTGCATAAACTCACGTTGATTTTAATATTTAATCTTTGATTTTCTTGGTAGAAATAGGGATTTTCTGAAATTGAAATTTAGAACTCAAATTGAGGTCAGATTTTGAAACTAAATATATATCCGAGCTCGGGGGTGACAGGTAAGTGGGTTTTGGCCCGATTCTTGGGCTTTGACCAAGCGGGCATGGAGCTGACTTTTGTTGACTTTTTTTAAAATTATTAAAGATTGAATTTGTTTCACTCATGAGTAGTTTCTAAAGCCTAGTTTGAATTATTTGAATATATTTGGCTAGATATGATTGGTTTGGAGGCTAATTCTAAAGAAAAATTCGCGATGATACCTTGATTTAGTTGCGGATCAAGGTAAGTGTCGTGGTTAAACTTTACTTGAGAGATTATGACTTGTTGGTCTATTTGCTACGTGTTTTATGGGTGGGTACGACGTATATGTGAGGTGATGAGTATATATGCATTGTCATTGGGTTAAATCATGGAGGTGCAAATTATTTCTTTGTATTATATTGTTTCACTGATTATATTCTCTATGCTTAGGTTAGATTATTACTTTTTAATTATTCGCCTCATATTTATTATTTATTTGAAAGATGTTGGGAAATTTGAAAGTTGATTTTGTTATCATGGCGCTATAATTGAAGTGAAATAATTTCCCGGCTTGCATTTGTTATTCAGATTTGTATTGTTGCTTGGTGAGGAAGAGTGAAAAATACGAAGGGCATTGCCTTGCCTTGTCATTCAATATCATATATTGAGAGGTTGTGAGGATTAAAGCACGAAGGGTGATGCCGTGCATTTGATTATTTATCATCATTTATCATATCGTGGGAGGTTGAGAGTAAAAGCATGAAGGGTGATGCCGTGCCATTATATTTATGATATTACATGGTGAGGACGGGAGTAAAAGTACGAAGGGTGATGCCGTGCCATATTTATTTCATTGCCTTATTTGATTTCAGGATTGGTGAGTTACTTGGTTACATTGTTACTTATTTCGATACCTGTCGTAGCTGATATATTTTATCCTTTTTGCATGTCCCCTCCCAGTTTGTACGATATCATTCTCTGTTATTATTGTTGCTTTTTATACACTTGTATAGGTTTATTTATGTATGTGTCTTGTCATAACCTCGTCACTACCTCGTCAAGGTTAGGATCGACACTTACGGAGTACATTGGGTCGGTTGTACTTATGCTACACTTCTGCACTTCTTGTGCAGATACCGGTGTTGGTCCCAGCGGTGTCTAGTGATGTTCTGCTCGGATTCAACCTCATTTGGAGACTTGAGGTATAGCTGCACGGCGGCCGCAGCCCTAAAGTCCCCCTTTTTCTCCATTTTACTGTTTACTAAGTCTCAGATAGTTGTACTTTGTTTCAGACCATATATGCAATACTCTAGTTACTCATGTATTTGTGACTCCGGATTCTGGGAGATGTTTAGGTATCATCATGTGTTTATTTTATTATTCCATTTAGACTATTTCGGTTTATCTTTATTAATGTTTTACGTTGAACTGTCAAAATTGGTCAAATAATCTAGCTAACATTGGCTTGCCTAGGAAATGAAATATTAGGCGCCATCACGGTCCCGAAGGTGAGATTCCGAATCGTGACAGTTAGGTACAAGTCTGTAGTTTATCTATTTAAATATATTATTTTAGTGGAAATAATACGTTGGAACCTATTATAGCTGCAAAGAGAAGTATAAAAGAACCTTTTCATATTCTTTGGCTTTTAGGACAAGTTATACTTTCTCCATCCTAGTATGGAATGACCTATTAGCCATCGTTTTGTTGCTGGTTAGAGTTATGCAGATATTAGTAATGTAGGAATTAGTTATGCAAGAATTAGTTATGCAGAGATTAGTTATGAAGAGTGTAGTTATGCATGGATTAGTTTGCTGGAATTAATTATGCAGGAATTAGTTATGCGAGAATTAGTTATGTAATAGATATATAAGGATTAGTAATATAGAAATTTAATGTGAGTATTAATATTATTATCAGTCTAGTGTTATTCTATTAAAATTGTTAGTATATTTTAGATATATATATTTTATTAAAAATAATACAAGTTTGAATAGAGGGTATTCTTGTTACTTTGTGTTCTAATACAAGTATTACTAATACATGTATAAGTTATTTCACCTTTTAGTTTGCATAAATAATACATAAATTCCCGCGTAACTTATATATGTGTTAGTTATGCGAAAAAGAAAACAAATGAACCCCATATTAGCAATGCTATATTTTATGTGAAAGAGAGAAAAAACCAACCAAACATTGTTTAATTTATGCTATATTCTATGTAGAAATTATTTTTTCCCATCTTTTTAAATAATGTACAAATTATCCTCATTTTAATACATGGATAACTCCTCTCTAAACGGCTACCAAACGACCCCTTATTGTATTGTGAGTAGGTGTGGTAAATGGAATGTGTTAATTTCGAAAACATAGAAGATAAATAAATTAAGATACCCCTTATATAATCTTAAGAAATTAAAAATCAATAAAATATTGCATGTGTATACAGAAGATGCATATCTAGTATTTTTTTGTTTAGTGAAATAAGTAATAATTTTCAACAGTTAGGAACTTGCCTTATTTTGTAGTTGAAAAGCATTCAATTTCCCCTGGAAACTCACATTTCCTTTCCTGGGAGAAAATTTTTTCATTCTTGGGTATTACAGTACTAATTAGTCCACTTAAAAAACTGCTAATTATATGTAGGGAAGGGTTAACTTAGATGGAAGAGGATTGCGACCATTCGTTGCATAATCCGCAATAGGAACTATGCGTTCTTGTTGGGTTGGATTCTCGCGTTCTAGGATCAGATTAAATCTACCAACACTGGTTTACAACACAGCAGGTAGTGTTGCCTAGAAGTAAAGATGTTCACTTTATATTTGTTTACCGGGAAAATCGCTTGCACATTTTTACAATTATTTTGATAAAGAAAAAGGGGTTAAGGGCAAGTGAATAAAAAATAATTCAAATCCTTCGTGAGCTAGTTTGAATTGTGTGAACTGTACGACAGTCTAAGACGAAAATATAATGAATTAACAAGACGATGTTAAAGATATCAACCCAGTAGAATCATACACTTTTTGTATTTATCGCAGTTCGTTCTTTCAAAGACCATACATAGAAAGCTAGATACTGAGAGATATGAGTACTTGTGTTGTAGATGGCATGGGCCTTATGTCACGGGCTTAACTCCAATAAGCAACGTGCGGATAGCTAGATAGTCTGTATGCTACTGGCGGGAAATTCGGTAGGGAACTTGGCGGGGCGGCACACTTATGTCACGAAACCGTTTTTTTGAGGGTTCGGCGAGGGCAGTGAAGTTAGCTTGACTGCTACTTAGCTTCAGCCCTTAGACAATAAACAGCACAATCGTGCTAAGGCGATGGCAATCACACGAAACAAGCAAGAAAGTTATGAAAGAAAGAGACCAAGATTTGGGAGGCAAGTGCCCTTTTCTGTTGTATTATCAAATATCTGATGATTACAAAGAATGAGTCAAAAGCCTATTTATAGAAATTAAAATGGCTATACAAAGGGGGTGGTTGGCAGAGCTGGTAAAGCTGTCCAGCAGCCTGGTGCATTCCAGCTTGGAAAGTTGCCTGGTGCATTCCAGCATGGAAAAGCTGGAAAGGCAACCTTAGAGGGATTCTGTTGTTAACCATGACCCAGAATGTCAAAGATGCCTTCCCACTTTCGGCTGCTTGTCCCTTGGTCTGCTGACTTTCTGCCAAAGGTGCCTTTTGATGGCATCTCATGATTTCTGTGACGCCCCAAGTATTTTTCCACTGATGGCTGTCCGAGATTTGGGCTCGGCAAGCCACACCATTGCTGGAATTGCGGAAAATTAATAGGTGTGACGGTGGGGCGATACACTCTCCCCCACTTGAAATGGCGACGACCCCGGCGCCGCAAAACTGAAATAATTGTGGACCTGTTCCCTGAACTGCCACAAAGTTTCGTACTTCTTCCATGATGCCTCCTCTGGCGAAGTTCCTTTCCAGTGAACAAGGAACCGTGCACTCGAATTGCCCCATCCTTTTCCACGGACCAACTCATGATCTATGATGGCTTCCACTTGCTTGTCTGTTGCTGGTGGAGTAATAAAAATTTGGCTGCGGCTGGACTGCGCCCGATCTTTGTCTTCCATGTCTTCGAAATATGATTTCAGTTGGCTAGCATAGGAGACATCGTTCCTGCTATCTCCTCTTGACGTAGTTTTAAAGTTTCAACTTCTGCTTGTAAGGCAGACAAAGCCTCAGTGAGCTTGAGTTCAAGGTTGGTTAGCCCTTCGTCTTGCTCCTGAACATTCCCTTTGACTTCGCCAAGTCCATCAAGGGAAACTGACTCAAGGGAACAAATATTATTTTAGACGGCGGCAATACGACGGTGAAAGGCCGTCACACCCTTTTCTACCATGTCAACTCTCTTATCGAGAGTTTTGGCTTCGGAAATTTCGGGTTCCACGTAGGGTAGGAACTCGCTATCAGGTGGAGATACGTCTTTGGCCCTACTTTTGTCATGCTTTCGGCCCATACCTCTCTGTGGTTCTGGGTTCTCTTCAATGTGGGTTTCTTCTATGTTGCGATGTGAGTTCTTAGCCATGCAAGAACCTAGGCTCTGGTACCAATTGTCACGAAATCGTATTTTTGAGGGTTCGGTGAGGACAACGAAGTTAGATTGACTGCTACTTAGCTTCAGCCCTTAGACAATAAACAACACAATCGTGCTAAAGCGATGGGAATTATACGAAACAAGCAAGAAATCTATGAAAGAAAGAGACTAAGATTTGGGAGGCAAGTGTCTTTTTCTGTTGTATTATCAAATATCTGATGATTACAAAGAATGAGTCTAAAGCATATTTATAGAAATTAAAATGGCTATACAAAGGGGGTAGTTGGCAGGGCTGGTAAGGCTGTACAGCAGCCTGGTGCATTCCAGCATGGAAAAGTTGGAAAGGCAGCCTTAGAGGGATCCTGCTGTCAACCATGGCCCAGAATGTCAAAGATGCCTTCCCACTTTTGGCTGCTTGTCCCTTAGTCTGCTGAATTTCTACCAAAGGTTCCTTTTGATGGCATCTCATGATTTCTGTGAGGCCCCAAGTGTTTTCCCACTAATGGTTGTCCGAAATTTAGGCTCGGGCAAGCCACGCAGTCGCTGGAATTACGGAAAATTAATAGGTATGACGGCAGGGCGGTGTACTTAGCTTCATTAAGAAGCTAACTATATAAGACAAGCAAGAACCTTTTTCTTGATAAGACCCTTTGACAGTGCAAAACAATTATTGAAAATGCGTCTTTGGTACATCATGAAGCTCAATGATGGATGACGTCAGAGAGTTGGTGAGAATGCGCTCCAGCTGGCGCCGAGGTCATGGTGAAAGGGAAAAGACCCATTGGACCAGGGGTCAAACCACTTCAAGATGGAACCGTCACTTCGAGAAATCCATTACCACGATAACATATCTATCACGAGGACACCGGCTAAAATACCAAGAGTGCCTGACTCTTCCTGGGTCCGGACTCCCACGTGTCACATTTCTGTTGATACACTAAGTAAGTCCGAATTTCTATCCCATACAGATATTCCACCGCTTTTCGTCACCTCGATGAAATATATCCCAGAAATGGAAGAGTTACAAAAGTCCCTATGGCAGGAAAGAAGCTAAAATGACAACTGACGATTTTAGAGACGTGTCGTGACGTGCATTGAAGAGTCCTAATTATTTACCTTGGATTTTGTTTGACAGAACCTTTTTTGTTTAAGCTTACCACTGCACGTGTCCCCCCACGATTCAACGGTTACTTGATATAAGAATTTCGTGCCTCCCTTTATAATTTAGTTCCAACTGCAAGAGAAGCCCATTTCCTTCCTTCTAGTTTTCGCCTTCTCTTTCAAGGAAACTCCCGAAAGTTATTTTTCTCTGCTTTCATCTACCTAATTCAACCATGTCCACTTCCCAGAACTCATTCTCATTTGCTAGAACTCTGTCATATGACCCAGCTCCCTCTATACGTAGAAGGAGAAATCTCCAAAAGTGGAGACTCCCGATGAAATATGGCCAAAGGATCTCATCGCGGAGATAGTTACTCAAACCCTAGACTTCGTTAGGGATTTCCAAAGCGTCGGCAAGGGAGGCCCAGTGGAGGAGTATGTGTCCCTAGTGAGGAAGGACCACCTTCCCCGAGTAAGAGAAGACTGCATCTGGGACGCTGATGTTGAGGTTGCTGCTGTGGGCGACAGAACCAAATTGCTCACCTTATAGTGGGCTTCTCCATGATCTATACTTACTCCTTCACCATGGGCTTTGGTCTCCCTATTCCCAAGATTAGCGAAGCTTTTTTCCACTACCAAGTTTGCTTCTGCTATCACTAACTGAGCGCACCAGAATTTCACACTGGACCATCTGATACTCCCCTCGGATGTTCCGGGGAGGTATGATACACATGATTGCGAGAGGTACACGTGCTTTGATAATGATTACTGAGTATGACCACGACCACTGGTGGGATCGGTTTGTTAGAATCCCACACATTTTCTACACCGGATGACTTCCCACCCGCTTCCCAAAGTGTGGGTGCCTTTACGTAAGATCGTGAAACATACTTCAATTCTTTTTATCAATAAGAGATTTACTCATGTTTTACTATGTTTACTCACGTTTGCAGCCCGCAGTGTTGCTTCTGCACCTGTACCCGAGATCCTTGACTGGGTAAGAAATATATTTTACTAGCCTATGGACATGATGAACGGATGTGGAGGGCCAACTTGGGCATCCTCCGGAAGGGAAAAACAATGGTGATCGGCTACCAGTGCATATGTAAGTAGAGGTTTTTACTAACCACATCTCCCTAACCATTGGATTTTCATTTTCTACAGGCTTGTCTGGGAAGAGATCGATTGCTAGGGTTCTCCCCTCGTCTGACTGTTGTGGCTCGTATTAGGGACTTGGCTTCCAGAGTTGCGTCAAATCTGAAGAGGCGAGTTAGGGATTCTGGCGAGCCCGCGATTTAGGGGATATATGTGTATATCCTCCTTCACAGCCGTGTGGCCAAGTGTCGGAGGTAAGAGATGCCAAGGATGATCGACATTGATGACAAGGGAGGTTGGTGCTATAGGAGGGGACAAAAAAGACAAGGTATTGACTGCAGAGGCAGGGGTTCTCGAGGTCCTGAAATGGAGAGTGTTGTCCCTCCTAGTACGGCATTCATGGACGATTGGGGGACCCTTGCTCGAGAGCTACACACCAAAGCGGCCCCCTCAAACCTTTCTCCCCATTGGGTGGATGTTCAGAATTTAAAATCCTATCTTTTCCAACTGGTTGCCTCTCTCCTTCAGGTAACCTAATATTTTCTCTCATTATCTCCTACTTGCATTCGGGAATCTTACCTTATCGTTTTCACTTACATAGAGCCACTCACTTGCCACTACGGCTATAAAAATATAAAGAGTTAGCTGCTGGCACTTGCTGATAAAATTGGGCGTGCCAGGGCTGAGGTTACTGATCTTCACGTGACCAATTCCAAGCTTCGAGAAAATTGGGAGTATAGGCAGGCTCTATGAGCATCCCTATCACTATAGTTTAACGAGGTATAATAGGAATCGATGAAGCGAAAGGTGGCTTTGGCAGTTCCCATCGAATCTAACCAGAAGCTCCGGGTGGAGAACCTTTCTAAGGCATATGAGTGTGCTCAAGCTTTGTCATCCAATGTCACACTTTGAGAGGGGATGATTAAATTTTAGACTGAACTGAATACCTTCAAAGACCATTAGTGTCGTGAGGTAGCATCCAAAATAAAGCTCGAGGATGAATGCAGAAGGCTCCAGGCACACCGTCAAGCTGACAAAGAGGTGGCCGAGTTGGACCAGAACTGGGTGACCCTCTCTACCCATTTAGATACCCTGTGTGCAGTCCAGGGAGGCAGCCTTGACTTTCCTAGATGATCATTGAAGCTGAAGCAGTCACCGCTTTCCGCACAGCATTTTTTCACGAAAGCGGGTTTCGATATGTGATAACCCTTTTAAACCGGTGTTGAAAGAGAAGAGTCGCCACCTAATAATTTTAAGGTGCGTTAGGGAAGCTATATGCAAATATATCTTATTAGAACTAGTATGTATTACGAAAGATCGGGTAAGGGTTCAAATTACCTCAAAGAGAAGGTATTAGGCACTCTTCAAGGTCCACTACTGTGGTTCCCGGTCAAATTCTAAACTATGTGGGATTTATTAAATTATAAATAATTAATCTAAGTATGTATGCAAGTTAATCCATTATTAAGTCAAGGGAACAAAAGATCTAAGTAAGTGATTAGTTATTCTAGGTGGAACGGAATGAAATAATTAATCGAGAGAAAGAACTCACAAGTAATGTAAAGGGAATAATTTGAAAGAAAATAGTTCTCATTAACTAACATTAATTGGTACGACCTTTCGATAACAAAGACGTTCAACCAACTTACAATTCTAGATCCTTTAGAATACTAATCATCACAATATACAGGAGCAATTAGACACAGTGAGGGTCCTAAATATTTTAGCCTAATGGATCACTCCGTGCAACATAAATAATACTTTGCAACCTTTAAGTGCAGCGGTTTCTGATATTATCCAGCGAGCATAGACTATCATGTACAGCTACCCGATTACTATCTTTAAGTTGTTTACCTAAAGTGCAGTTATTTATTCTAAGTCGTATTCTATATGTGCCTACCTGTCATATGGCTATTGTCCAGGATATGTTGGACATCTATATAGGTGGTTCTTGACTTATCCTGGGTTGCTCAAAATTTAAAGACTAAGCGCCAAATAATTTGAATAAGTAAGACTTCAAAAAGGGGCACAATTAGCACAAAATGGGCTCATGTTTACCTCCACAAATAGACTCACATGGACATCAAACAATTATCAATTAACAGTTATAGAGAAGTGGCAGAATTAATAAGTGAATAGCCCTATGAACACACTCTTCTAGTCGTGAGATTAAGTCGGGCAATCACGAGCTAACGCGCATTGTTGAATAAAATTGGACCTACAACATGATTTCTATGTGAAAAAACTAGACGACCAGTAGTGAGTTAATCAAGTTCTTGACTTATACAAGGGTAATTTAATCAAGCAAATTTTTATTATTTACGTCCTATAGGCAGGATTCCTAAATAATCAGGTCTTGGACCATTTTAACGACACAACAGTTAAGTAGATCCTATAGTCATGATTTCTAGGCGTGAAGTGTTAAGAACACAGTTTAAGAAAATGGTAGCATAAATGATTTTATTTACTTAACATAAGATCCTATAGGCATGATAACTAAGTGGTATCCTAAGATATAAATTCTATGTGTAGTGGCAAATAATCAAACGAATTACTGCAAAGTATATCCTATAGACATGTTTTCTAAATGAATTGTAAGTCATATTGGCGGTATTTAATTACTAGTTACTACTTGATTAGGATCCTAAACACATGATTTCTACGTGAGACAGTCAAAATTGAAAATCCTATAGGCATGTATCCGTTAACATACAATACACAGAAGCAAAGCATGATCGTCAAGTAGCAGGCAAATCTTATTTGATCCTATAGGCGTGTCATCTATCTATTTATGCGAGAATTAAACTACCCTAGACCTCTCTTTAATGCTTTTCTCATTATCTGTCTTACAAGTTATTACATATCAAATAGAATAGTTATGGGCCCAATTACAAAGATAAAATAACCCAATAACACATCTGGGCCTTCAAATAGATTTAGAACTTCATGCGAACGGCATACCCAAACTCCAGGTGCAAAAGCTCACATTGACAGTGTCCTTCAGACCCAATACCAAACTTTGTCCAACAGACCAGGCCCAAAATATAGAAGCAACTACCTTGTTGGCCCATTATGATTAACAACAAATAGGAATACATAGAACACAAGTGAAAGACTATGCAAACCAGTTATCCAGGAAACTTCAAATTTAAGCAAGAATATATGCACATTGGATTCTTAGTGTTACAACTAACAAAGAACAAGAATCTCTAAATAACATCCTGGGATGTGATATCTAAGAGGTGAAAGAGCACATAATCAGGACAAGAGAACCTTTGAGGGTCTATTAGTCTCATAAAATGTCATGAAAGGGTTCCTACATGCATATACAACATGAAGGGATATACAAAATACATAGGTCCAGCAAAACAAACACACATATGACGGCTTGCCAGGTTCATTGAATTAGTTCAACGTGACAACATCACAAAGATAGACCTCCCAGAGTGGTCAGGACTTAATCACAGAAGATATAACAAACAAGAGTCCCTTACAAGAAAGACTTAGCATGAAAGTTCAAGGCAAACATTGTCATGAACTAATCCTAGGAAAGTAACCAAATAGAAGCCCTTACAGGAAAGATTTTAACATGAAAACCTAAAGTAAAATATGGTCAAGGGCTAATTCTGAGAAGATAACAAATATCAATTTTTGACAGGGAGAACTTTAGCATGAAAATCTAAGGCAAACTAATTTTGGGGACACAGTTCATAAGTACAACAAATCAATTGGTGTGTTTATCTAATTACCAAGAGGCGAGAGTAATTATATAAGTCAATTACATATAGTGAGTAAAAATATGCTTAAAAAAATCAACTTAGAGGTATTAGGATCATGTAAATTCGACATTAGCATATATGAATCTTAGAACAACATTTAATAGTGAAATTGCATCAACATACATCACAATACCTTATTTTGGTTCACAAATTGCAGGGAAGCTAGGTCATGTTCTTCTATTTTAATAAGAGTGTAGATAGTAGTGGTGCACATAAATATAAACAAGTAAAGAAATAACAATTAACTATAGGAGTGAAGAGCACTAACCAGTTACAAAGATAATGAGCGTACAGAGTGAGAAAATCAGAGTCTCAAAAGTAGTTTAGTAGCAACAATTGGATGAGAATAGCGAGAACCCTAGGTCTTCGATGCTTCAGAATTCATAGAAGCCTCAATGAGATCCAAGCAGTGCTTGTACCAGAGAAGATTATTCAGAAATACCACGGTGGTCTTGGATTTCAGCCGGCCAAGTACCAAATTGAATACAATAATTTTCAGAGAAAAAAGAACAAAATAGAACAACTGTGAGTGCAAGAGTAGTGACTAGAAGTCTGTGCAGGAGAATCGAGAAAAGGGATTTATATAGTAATTGATTCACACAGTCAAAAAAGGAAAAGAATTAATCGAATCATAGAAATAAGGAAACAATCTCATGAAAACCAATTTCCAATTGGATTAGGGTAAAATCGAGCAAACCCTAATTCGGTAGAGGACTCAAAATAGCAAAGGATCTCACTAAATCGAACTCGTGTGGCCCTGTCTTGAGTGTATCAACTCAAGAAATACGATGAATATACAGAATCAAAGCTAGTGATAACCTTCCATAAACAAATCGGTGCCAAATGAACCAAATTAAGGAATGGAGGAGTAACATCTTAGGATAAAAAAAGTAAAGGAAAACATGGAAGATCTCCATGTCGAATTAGGTTAAGGTTGGGGTGAGGCGGCTAGGTTTAGGAGAGAGCCATAGGATTCAAAGGCGGTTGCATTAGAGAAATGAGGTATTAGGTTTGGGGTTTGGTGAGATAAGAGTGGGGGATGGGTTGTGAGCCGTTGATCTTTGAGATCAACGGATGGGATAAAAAGGAGCGTCTAGTAGGGTGTATTGGGTGTGGGCCATTTGGTTCTGTGTCTGGGGTGTTTGGTTTGGGCCTCAGATGACTAAATAGGGCGGGATTAGGCATTTGGACCATACTTGGTCCGAATTTTAAACCTATATTGGGAATGGTGAGAAGAGATATATTTTACATCCCAGGGGGCTATAATGAGAGATACCATTATTTCTCGTACAGAAGTTTCTATAAAAATACACGAAAATTAATAAAAATAAATTATAAAATGATTAAAAAAATGACAAAAATGTTACTTATGAAACTAACCCTTTTAAAATAGTAGATTGTAATTGTAATAATATAAAATACCATTTTTCCTAAATAGCATAATAAATATAATCATTGTTAACTATAGGCTATTATTGCAAATAATACGTAAATGGTATAAAAATACCAAATGCAATTATATGAAGTGATATGAAATGTCATAAAATATGCATATAGTATTATAAGAATATAAATCACTCGTAGATAATTTAAGAAAATAATAAATATATTATTTATCACTTATAAATGCTAGAATCAATTTTAAAAATTTGTAATATGGATAAAATTATTTTCTTGTAAATCTTAATGATAATAATCTTAAGAAGTGCCATGAAGGTAATAAATTTATATTTAAACATGTCATGGGGTAATAATGCAGGAAATATTCTATAAATAATACTTGAAATATGCATAAAGATACATTATAAAATATACCAACCCACAAAAACTAAATGAAAACCATGAGGGAAAAATTGAGTATCATAGTTGGCCTTCTTTATCCGGAAATGATGAAAGAATTGTCTGATAAAAAAATCAAGATGATGATCAATTTTGTCCAAATGAGATGTTTTGAAAATATGGGGGCCAAACCCTGGTTCTTGAGCTGCCTACATATCCCTGGTGTTACGGGAATCAGGCCGTGTGTAGTTTTGGTTCCAAAAAAGAACGAGGCTGATGGAGTCATTATGGAAAGACTGCATGCTTTAAAGAATGACTTTTCCCTAGATTGAACGGTGTTGGTATCACAGATGGAGAGTATAAATGATAGTAATATGGAATCGACCGTTATGGTTATGCGAAATGATGTAATTGGGGACAATTACAGTAAAGTAAAGGCTTGATTATTGGCTGGCGAGAGATATTAAAGGAATGTGAATGTTTGAACAGAAACCGAAGTGAGAACCGCTCCCGTTTGAAGAACGGTTACCTTCCGAGTTACCTATAAAACTTAAAAGACAACGAATATAGACACATATACATAGTAGTTATAATATCATTGCTGCGAGTGCGAAAATTTAAACATGATACAAATTCCCTTTAGGCCATGAAAGTTGTCTTCGGACGATGAGAATAATATCCTTAGACCATGATGTCCTGGGCCATGAAGCATATAATAAAGGGATTTGCAGGCCATGAAATGGTGTCATTGGGGCATGAGGATAGTGCCTCTGGACTATGACGCCTTTGAATAATGATATGCAGTTTTGAGATCCTTAGACCATGGGATATTGCCCCTTAGGCTATAAAGATGATGCCTTCAGACCATGATGCCTTTGAATAATTTGGCGATATTTTAACCCATGAAATGCAAAGGTGTGGCGATATTGAATTGTGTGAGATGGAGCCAGAGCTTAGCCTCATGCAAGTATGAGGGCAGTATTTATCCCTATGCGGGTGATGAGGAATGAGGCAAATTCTTATCCTTTATACAAGTATAAGGCAATGCTTAGCCTTATGCAAATATGAGGGTTGTTCTTAGCCCTACGCAAGTGATGGGGGTAGTGCTTAGACCTATGGAGAGGAATACAATGCTTACCCTTATGCAATGATGGAGGCAGAGCTTAGCCTCATACAAGTAATAAGGACAGTGCTTATCCCTATGCGAATGATGAGAGCAGTTCTTAGCCCTATGCAAATGTGGAGGTAATGCTTAGCCTCATGCGAGTAATGAGTGCAATGCGCCCTATGCAAGTAGAAGACAATGCTTAGCCTTATGCAATGATGGAGGCAGAGCTTAGCGTTATACAAGTAATGAGGGCAGTGCTTAGACCTATGCAGATAATGAGGGCAGTGCTTAGCCCTATGCAATGATGAAGGCAGAGCTTAGCCTAATGTTAATGCGAGAAAGCAGTGTAATTCTTCGCTCGACATATTTAGGCTTGGTAGCATCTATCTATGTAAACATAGATGTCTTGTCGTATATCCTTTTGTGGATACTTCTAATAATGTTGTGTCTGTTATACTTGCATTCAAAGAAACATTATAAGTCGGGGGAAGGTTGGCTCGTGCTTTGATTCCTTGTTCCGCCCTTGCTTCTGACTTTGTTTTTCGAGCTTGACACTTCTGTTCTTTGAGCTAGCCTCGATAGCATTTGGCGATTACAAAAGTTAAGTTTTGAAAATATGCATTTGTAATTTGTAAGTCATAAAGAATGCAGTCATTGAATCATGTGGTAATGCATAGTAGTAGGTAGTTTTATCGAATCATGGATTATGACACATTTGAGACATTGCAACATCCTTGTCCTGAATGGAATTTTCAGGAATCCCTAAAAAAGGTACCCCTGTTTTGACATATACTTTCTGGAAATATTCTTTCGACAACCCTTGGTTCAACAATATTGAATCTGACGAAGCTCAAAATCTTGCCCCAATTTCTGACCACGGAGGGAAATGGAAATTGTATTATAATGTGACCAAATCCACAGGGCTGTCTACGTATCCCCTCTTAAACGGCAATCAAGTTAGCATAGTTCATGTTACATCAAGAAGAAAGCGTCAATACAATTTAGATATAATTTCTTTTGACGACGTCCGAATGGATAGGTTTTGGCCAAATCTCTCCTTTTATTTCTGCTAGTATGAGTGCTCCTCTTGTTAACACTCAGTGAACCATGTAAGGATCTTGCTAGTTTGGTGAGAATTTACCCTTTGCCCCGGTGTGAATTGTCTAGATCTAACCTTCTTGTTGAAATCCCTTGCCATTATGTTCTAGTAATGTTGTCCGTGACACACCGTGTTCATTATTTTCCCATTGATGAGATCCAAGTAGTCGTATCGACACAGTACCCATTATACATCACTAAGCTCAGCTTCCTGTATGATCCGCATGGAAGGAATTTCTACCTCGGCCAGTATGACAACTTCAGTACCATAAGCCAATAAATAGGGAGTTGCCCCAGTTGATGTTCGGACCGTAATGTGGTATCCAAGCAAAATAAATGGTAAATTGTCGTGCCACTATTTGTAGTTGTCCACCATCTTCCTTAGTATCTTCTTAGTGGCAACTTCTACGGCTCCATTCATCTGTGGTCTATATGTAGTGGAATTTTGGTGTTTGATCTTGAATGTTTCACACATGGCCTGGATCAGACTACTATTGAGGTTGGCGGCATTATCCATGATAATTTACTCAGGCACCCCGAATTAGAAGATAATACGGCCCCGAAAAAAATCTGCTACAACCTTCTTTGTCACGACTTTTTAGGAGGAGGCTTAGACCCACTTGGTGAAGTAATTAATGGCTACCAATATAAATCTGTGTCCGTTGGAGGTGACACGCTCGATTGGGCCGACGACATCCATGCCCCAAGTGGCAAAAGTCCAAGGTGAACTCGTCACATTGAGTTCATTAGGTGGAACCCATATCATGTCAGCATGTACCTGACACTGGTGACATTTCTGCACATACTTCATGCAACCAGTCTCCATAGTCATCCAGAAATATCCTGCCCTTATTATCTTCTTGGCGAGAACAAACCCATCCATGTGAGGACCGTATGTCCCAGCATGTATTTCTTCGAGTAGTCTAGATGCTTCTTTGGCATCGACGCATCTTACCAATCCTAGATCGAGAGTTCTTCTGTATAGAATTCCTCTGCTATGAAAGAAATGGTTAGCTAACCTCCGTAATGTGTGCTTTTGATTATGTGTAGCACTTTTCGGGTACTCTCCTTTATCCAAATACTCCCTGATATCGCAAAACCATGGATTCACATCAAATTCTTATTCAATATGAGCACAGTTGGCGGGCTTCTTGTGGATCTCTATTGGGATAGGGTCAATATAATTCTTATTTCGATGTTTTATCATGGAAGATAAGGTGGACAATGCATCTGCGAACTCGTTCTGAATCTGGGGAACATGCTTGAATTCTATCTTTGTGAACCTCTTGATCAATTCCTACACACAGTGCAAGTATGGCAGTATCTTGGTATTCTTGGTGGCCCATTCTTCGAGTACCTGATGTATCAACAAGCTTGAGTCTCCGATTACCAATAATTCATGGATTTTCATATCAATGGACAACCTAAGTCCCAAAATACAAGCATCATATTCTGCCATATTGTTGGTGCATGGGAACCTGAGCTTGGCAGATACCGAATAATGTTGGCCAGTTTTCGATACTAGGACAGCTTTGTTGCCCACTCCCTTAAAGTTTGTGACTCCGTCGAAGAACATTCTTCAACCATCATAAGCTTCAGCGATATATTCCCATATGAAAGATACTTGTTCGTCGAGAAAATACATCTATAATGGTTCGTATTCTCCGCCTATGGGGTTCTCTGCCAAGTGATCGGCCAATGCTTGCCCATTGGCTATCTTCTTAGTCATATAGACGATATCGAACTCACTTAGCATTATTTTCCACTTTTTCAGCTTTCCAGTAGGCATAGGTTTATGAAAAATGTACTTTAAGAGCTCCATTATCAATATGAGGTATGTGGTGTACTTGCAGAAATAGTGCCTCAGCTTCTGGGATATCCATGTCAAGGTGCAACAAGTACGTTCCAATAAAGAATACCGAGCCTCATAGGGTGTGAACTTCTTATTCAGATAGTATATAGCTTAATCTTTCCTTCTGGTCTCATTATGTTGTCCCAATACGCATCCAATTGCTCCATCCAACATGGACAGGTACATCGGTAGAGGTCTCCCGGGCTTTGGTGGGACCAACACAGGAGGTCTGGATAGATACTCCTTGATTTTATTGAAAGACTTTTGACATTCCTCATTCAAATTTGTTGCAACATCCTTTCTTAGCATCTTGAAGATTAGTTCACATATTACCGTCGATTGTGCTATAAAACGGTTGATGTGATTGAGATGATCAAAGAAGCTTATTACATCCTTCTTGTTCCTTGGCAGCGGCAGGTCCTAGATGGATTTTATTTTTGACGGGTCTAGCTCAATCCCTCGGCGGCTGACGATGAAACCTAGTAGCTTCCCGGCAGAGACCCCAAAAGCACATTTTGCGGGATTCAGCTTCAAGTTCTATCTTTGCAGGCGATCAAAGAACTTTCTAAGATCTGCTATGTGATCTACGCTCCTCTTGGATTTGATGATGATTTCATCCACATAAACCTCGATCTCCTTATGTATCATATCATGAAACAAAGTGGTCATGGCCCTCATGTAAGTAGCTCTAGCGTTCTTTAAACCAAAAAACATCATTTTATAGCAATACACACCCTATGGAATGATGAAAGTTGTTTTCTCTGTGTCTTCTTCGTCCATCCAGATCTGGTGATATCTCGCAAAACAATCGACAAAGGATTGAAGTTCATGCTTGGCACAATTATCAATCAAGATATGTATGTTTGGCTCTGGAAAATCATCCTTGGAACTTGCTCTGTTCAGATTTTTGTAATCAAGGTATACCTTGACCTTCCCATCTTTCTTTGGTAAAGGTACAATATTAGCTATCCAGGTCGGATACTAGACCACTCAAAGGACCTTGGTGTTGATTTGCTTGGTAACCTCCTTTTTTATCTTCAAACTCACGATTGGCTTGAATTTTCTGAGTTTCTGCTTCACTGGTGGACATATTGGGTTGGTAGGTAGCTTGTGGGCTACTATGGATGTGCTCAACCCAGTCATGTCGTCATAGGACCAGGCAAAGATATCTTCATATTCTTTCAAAAATTCTGATATATTTTTCTTTGTAGGATGGTGATAGATGAATACTAATGGGGGTCTCTTTGACTGTTTCAAAATCTCCCAAATTAACCGTTTCAGTTTCCTCCAAGTTAGACTTTGGTTTGTTCTCAAAATTCTCTATTTCCCTGACGATTTCCTCAGGAATTACATCATTCACTGAATTACTCTTATCATGTTGTGTTGTCTCATTAGTAATTAAAAGAATGGAGTGATAACACGTGCAATGGTTGTTTGTTTTTATCTAAATCTTAAAATAAAAAATATATGACTTTTTTAACTTCTAAATCTATTTCCAAATACCCTGAAAGCAGCAAGTGAAGAGATAAGGCATGAAATGAGTTGGACACACTAATTAAGGGTTGTTTGATTTGAGAGATAAAGGAAATCCAATTTCAGCCTAAAACTTTGAACTAACATAATACTACTATTTGATTTCCAGCATACCTCGTATTACTAAAATAATCTTCGCATAACTAATGTAGTACTATATTTTGGTTTTTGGCATCAACCTCCACATAACTTATGCATAGTTTACTATCAGAAACCAGACATTTAATTCGTAGAAATAATGCATTAATTTAAACTTAAAAATGTCAAAGCAAACACGACTCGATGTCTCGAGTATTTATTTCAAAACAAAATACTAAATGTCTTAAGTGCCAGAAACAATTTAAAAAATCATGCTAGTCTGCCAAAGCTACCCAGGTGCTCGACGAGCCCGAGATGATGTAGTAGTCCATTTACTTAGGACAACTCCATTACCTACCATCTGGATGATGAGATCCTCCTCATCATCCTCTCCCGAAATCACGTTGCAATCCATATCTTCTTCATCCAGAAATAGATTCCTCATGCCAGCTAGAATCTCATCCTCTTCACAACCCCAAATCATGTCGGCCTTGCAGAATGTCTGGTACAACGGTGGTATGGGTTTAGGAAATGGGTAATAGAAATTATTTCATGATGGCGACCAATCCTAATACTCCTACACAATGTACTTATACCCAAGACCGAAAGTAGTGCCCTAAGTCTGTGGCCGTATTTGGTTTTGTTATTCCCTGAAGCTTGGGATCGAGGCCTCAGCCTGGCTCATACCCTAGCCAAAGTAGCATGCTCATCATTTTATCACTACACCATTGCCCCTTCTCATCTGTGTTTACCTGTTCGACACTGTGGAATGTCTCCCCTCCTAACTTCCTTTTTCCTTCAACTGTTGGTACGGTCTGGTTAGTGTAAATAGGATTGTTGCTATCTCCATGAATGACCACCTCCTAATGATTCCACTCGAACTTCACAACTTGATGTAGAATGGAAGAAACTGCCCTGGCCATGTGTATCCATGTTTGTCCAAGCAGAAGGTTATAAGTGGCAGAGATATCTAGTACCTGGAACTTTACATTGAACAAGGTCGGACCTATCTTCAAACTCAAGTCAATTTCTCTGATTGTAGCTCTCTGGGACCTTGGTTAATGCTTTCATGTTCATGCTCCCCAACCGTATTTCAGGTATGCCTATACCCAACCTCCCCAAAGTGGTCAGATGGCATATATTCAGACTCTAACCTCCATATACCAAGACTCGAGCGATGAACTTTTTTTCATATTGCATAGTAATATGCGATGCCCGATTGTGACTCACACCTTCCGGTGGAAACTCATCTTCATGAAAAGTGATTTTATACATTTCCAGTACTTGCCCCACCATGTTCTCCATTTCTCTACCGGTGATGCCAACAGGCACATAAGCATCACTCAACACCTTCATCAAGGCATTCTTATATGCGTATGTATTCTGCAACAACGACATGATGGATATTTGGGTAGGAATTTTGTTCAGGTTATTAATAACAAAATATTCCTTGGCTTGTACCTTTCTCCACAAATAATCAGTACCTATTTACACAACAAGTGGTTTTGGTGTAGCTTTCTTAATTTTCCTTGCTTGGTCAAGATTCTCCGGTGTGTACACTCATAATCTTTTAGTCATTCCTTGAGCGACACCCACCTCTTATGCCTTAGCCCTTCCTTTTCTTCTTGCTTCAGCCACATAATCTCATGGAACAATATTAGATTGGTAAGCCGGTGATGGAGCTACCATCACAGTGAATGGTGGCCTAGGTATAACCACTTCCACTTTAAGCAGTGCCTTGGCTTACACAAATATTGGTGAGGGTGTTACAGGGGATACCTCGACAGTGTCACCTTCCCGAATAAGACCAATAGACCTTTGCTGGTCCCATTCTTCATTAGTCTCAATTATGTTTACTCCCTCACCTATGTGATTGGGAAGGGGTTTGTCACGGACATTAGGTGCTGACTCCTTCAACTGTATTACCTTAGTATCAATAAGTGTCTCAATCTTACCCTTTAACATGCGATATTCTTCAATGGTGTGCCCTTTTATGCCGGAGTGATTGGTACATGTTTTGTTGGGATTGATCCACTAAGCTGAATTTTTGGCTGCAGCTGCGGGGACTGGAGTGATGTAATCAGCAGCTTTAACTCTCTCATACAGTTGGGCTATGGGTTCGGAGAGAGGGGTGTATTGCCTTGGAGGTCTGCGGTCGAATTTGGCTCGGGGTTTAGGGTAGTTCGGTCGGGCAGGTGGGGATGAGTTATAATATGCTGGATTGTAGGTGTGGTAAGTGGTAGCATGATAATGGTATTTTGGGAGTGAGGGATGATATACTAGTGCGGGTGTTTGATAGGTGAGGGGAGCTTTCGGCCCTTGGGCTACCATCACGACACCCACTTCTTTCTTCTTAGAAATACTGCAGACTATAAAGCTTTATTAGTAGCCTGCAGAACTTTTAAATTGGTAACCATTCCACTCTTGATACCTTCTTCAATTATTTATCCTAACTTCATGATGTCAGAGAATTTGTGATTTTCTATGACCATCAATCTTTCATGGTACTATGGTCCTGAGCCTGTATGAATAACTTATTTATTTGTTCTTCTTCAAGTGGCAGCCTTACCTTAGTCGCTTCAGACCTCCAACAGGTAGCATACTCACTGAAGGTTTCCATGGGTTTCTTCTTGAGGTTCTGAATGTAGAACACATCTGGTGTATTCTCCGTGTTAAACCTAAATATGTCCATAAAATCGGACACCATACTCACTTAATTAGACTATTCTTCTGGTTTTGACTGATATAACATGATAAGACATCTCTTGTGAGACTTTGCACGAACGACTTCATGCGAATTTGTTCATTTTTACCCATACCTATGAGCTTGTCACAATAAGTCCTTAAGTGTGCTTTGGGATCACTAGTACCATCAAATATCTCAATCTTTGGGGGATTGTAACCCTCGGATAGTTCTACTTCTTGTTGAATGCACACATCTTTACATTGCAAGCCTTCAATACCCTTTCCTCCTTCAACTCTTTGGACCCTTTTTGGATAATTTCTTCAATTCCTCAGCCATGTTGTTAATGAGCATGTCATTTTCAGTAGGTTCGGGTGTGTATAGGGTTTGTTGTGGCGTGTATGATAGGGTTTCCACGTATATAGGGTTAATTTGGTAGGTACCATGGACTTGAGAATCTTATCGATAGATGCCTGGGGTGGATCTTAGGCATGTTGTGGTGCAGTTTGAGGAGAGGGGTAGGTGTAGTCTGCAGGTATTAATATGTGTTGTGATAGTGTTGTTACAAAACTTACAGTGGTGGGGGGTTCAGATTTTGTGGGAGTGTAGGGTTCTGGTACTGTTGAGTGGTAGGGGAATTTTGTGGAGCTTGATGTAGCGGATTCTGGAATTGTAGATTCCGGGGTTGTGGCAGATTTTGAGTAGTAGTATTTTGGTGGTTGATATCAAGGACGTTTAAGGTGAGTGACAGGTTGGCGAGGTTGCGGAACTACTCTAGTTCGCCTTGAAATTCCAAAATCTTTTGCTCTAATCACAGAACTAGCTCGTTCTACCCCGGTGTACTTCTCCGATCTGGGGTTTTTACATTCTCTGCCAAAGGAGCATTGTCTTTTCCATTGCTACTCAAATTATCCATCTTTTCTTTACCTTTACTTTAGATGTTTCTAGGAGGGGGAGAAGGCAGATGACCTCTAGATCTGATGTGGTATGTTGATGTTGCCAGAGTGCGCGAACCAACCTTTGGGAATAAGAATAATCAAAAGAAATAAAAATAAAAGGTAACCAAGTATTAAGGTAAAAATAAAAAAAGCCTTGCGTTATTTAAACAAGTTGCATATAAGGCATTCATTGGTTCACGCCCTAATTTTGGGACCTCGTTGTGCCCGAAGTACGCCTAAGCGACAAGTTAACTTGGAGAAATTTGGGCCAACATTGTTTCATCTCATTAACGTAAAATAAATCAAATCATTTTATTTCTAAAACGAAATAATGAAAGAGTCACTAGTAGCGCAAAGCCTTATTACATCAATTCTAAAATGAAATCTAATTATAAAATATTAGAGAAAATTTCCTATTCTACTTAGTCTCAGATGGCCCTTCTCCATATCTTGCTTTCTTTGTTCCTTCAATCATGTTCCCAAGGTTGCGCATCTCAAGCAGTATGTAGTCCATTGCTAGCTTTCCACCTTCATCATAATCCATACCCTGGTAATCCAAGAGTCTTTTCCTCATTTTTCCCTCCAACTCCATTTATCCCTTCTCCAAATACTCCAACCTGTTTGTCACTTTGTTTGTTTTCTCTCTCCATTCTCTTATTTCTTCCATATCTATCTTGTGTTGCTCCATGTGCTTGGGTTCAGATTTGATCACCCTCTTGCACAGCCTTTTGTATTTCACATGAGCTTCAGCTTGTTCATCTATGATCCTTCCCTTTAGCTTGATACCTAGTTTGACATCCCCAGTTATGTCGTCTTCCAACCATGAGAGATAGTAGTACATATGTCTAGCATGATACCTATCAGTCTATATGGTCTCTTTTTCCACAATGATTTTCTGATTCCACGCTATATGATACCTATCAGACTATTGGCTACTTGTGGTATAACCTGCTTTCTTTTAGCCCGCCTCATTGCTCTGATTGGAGCATATGGGTAAATACCTCGTAATCCTATCTACACCAGACGAGTAGCCTTATTGGATCGGATTATGAACTCGTTGCGTGGAAACCATTTGAACATCCACTATACTTGTTCATCAGTTAGATTTCTGAAGAGGTGTACCTATCCTTGAGAATTCGTGGACCTTGCAAAACGTTCAAGAGCAAAGGTCATCTTCTTTGGATAGTGGATGGAAATATAGTCATTCATCGGCCTGTAAAGGAATTCCTGACAGTAGTCTCCCTTTTTGAGGTGCTCTATTAATCATATTTGCAACAGAAGGTTGCTCCCCTCAAAGTAACCTGCCCCATTCTTGTATCAGTCCAAGGGTCGATACATTTCTGCTAATATCATGGGAACAATGGTGTAGGTTTGTCCCACGATCCCTTCCATCAGGGCTCTAACAACGATGGCTAGTTGAGTATGGATTTTACCCCTTGCATGGGGAAGATCAGCAGCCCCAAGAAACATATGATGAAAATATAAACCTGACGATGAATCCACCCTGATGGCCAATTCTTCATGAAACAACCAATATGATTTGTTATGTCCATACCTTTCATACAGAAAGTCAAATAGAATATAGGACTTCTTCAGGAATACAATTTCATCATTCTTCTTAATCCTAAATATTTTCAGAAAACCGCGGGGAGTACGATTTTTTGGTACCAGCAAACCCAAACTATCCCAGGGAAGTTTAGAAAAACATCCAATTTTCTCTAAAAGCGGGGTCAGCTCTAAGTTTCCGAATCGAAAGATGGCCCTCTTCTCGTCCCAAAACATAGTGACAGCCTCGATCAGTTCCCTACTCGGTCGAACATCCATTAAGGATGACAATTTGCCCAGTATCCTTCTTGCATGATTCCTATCACACCGAGGGAGGTCATTCTACCAATCAATAAACTTGGGTGGAATGCTCTGGACCATACCAAACCTAGGAATATCGTGCTTCATTTTTCTTCATTGAAGAAAAGAGTTAGCCCTACCCCCTCCTGATTTGATTAATTAAGAGACAATAGTCAACACGTTGACATATTTTCTTCAAGTAATGCACATAGTATGAATGTATCTCTCGAAATTGTAGAGATCACATTGGACTTTGGACAAGGTTTATCTAAACGGATACAATACACTACGGGTATTTAATCCATCCTAGGTCTAACATGATGCATGTAAAGTATCAATCAAAAGTAGGTTTCTAAAGGATCTAAACCGGTACTCTCAAGTAGACAACATGAGAGGGAAAGTCACGGGACCGTCGACTGCACCGCTGAATGACTAGTCTACTGCTAATAAGCCTTTCCAATTTAAAAAGAGTATTTTTAGAAATCGCGGACACTCATGAAGCACTGCTATATTGATAATAGGCACGGGTGGAATATGATGTTGACAGCATGCTTATGCGATAACATAAAGTCAAGTAATTTTGCATGGTGAAAGACATATAAAGACAATATTTAATAATGCGATAAAAATAAGTAATGGGGAAAAAGAAAAGAATAAACAAGGGAAATAATTAGCATGGTTCACAAAATTCAAAAAGCGCGATTAAATCAATAAAGCAAATAGACAAGAGAGGAAACGTTCAGGTGTAACATTTTCGAGCAAGTAAAGGGACAGGGAAAAAGGAGGTGCATGAAAGAAGTCAAATAAAACAACTTGATAATCCCACACAAGCAAAGATTTATCATGGTAAGAGCTTAATTATATCCCCAGCAGAGTCACCATACTGTCGCGCACCCTTTTCTCACTAAAGCGGATTTCGACATGTGTCAACTCTTTTAAATGGGTGCTAAAAGATAAGAGTCGCCACCTAATAATTTTAAGGTGTGTTAGGGTACCTATTTGCAAATAACTCTGATTAGAACTAGTCCGTGTTACCAAAGATCGGGTAAGGGCTCAAATTACCTCGAAGAGAAAGTGTCAGGCACTCTCCGAGGTCCACAAATATGATTCCCGACCAAATTATATACTATGTGGGATTTATCAAATTATAAATAATTAATCTAAGTGAACATGCAAGTTAATCCATTAAGGGAATAAAAGAACTAAGTAAGTGATTAGTTATTCTAGGTGGAACAAAATGAAATAATTAATCGAGAGAAATAACACATAAGAAATGTAAAGGGAATAATTTGAAAGAAAATAATTCTCATTAAGTAACATTAATTGGTACGACCTTTCGATAACAAAGACGTTCAACCAAATTACAATTCTAGATCCTTTACAATACTAATCATCATAATATACATGAGCAATTAGACACAGTGGGGGTGGGGTCCTAAATATTTTAGCCTAAAGTATTATCCCGTGCAACATAAATAATACTTTGTAATCTTTAAGTGCAATGGTTGCTCGTATTATCCAGCAAGCACAGACTATCATCTCCAACTATCGGATTCCTATCTTTAAGTTGTTTACCTAAAACACACTAATTTCTTCTAAGTCGTATCCTATATGTGCCTACCCGTCCCATGCTTATTTTCCAGGAGGTGTTGGACAACTATATAGGTGGTTCTGGACTTATCCTAGGTTGCTCAAAATTTAAAGACTAAGCACCAAATAATTTGAACAAGTAGGACTTCGAAAAAGGGCACAATTAGCACAAAAGGGGCTCAGGTTTACCTCCACAAATAGACTCACATGGACACCAAATAATTATCAATTAACAGTTATGGCGAAGTGGCAGAATTGATAAGTGAAAAGCCCTATGAACATGCTCTTCTAGTCGTGAGATTAAGTCGGGCAATCATGAGCTAATGCGAATTGTTGAATAAAATTGGACCTAAAACATGATTTCTATGTGAAAAACGTAGACGGAAAGTAATGAGTTAATCAAGTTCATGACTTATACATGGGTAATTTAACTAAGCAGATTTTCATTATTTAAGTCCTAGGGGCAGGACCCCTAAATGATCAGGTCTTGGACTATTTTTAGCGACACAATAGTTAAGTGGATCCTATAATCATGAATTTTAGGCGCAAAGTGTTAAGAACACACTTTAAGGACATGGTAGCACAAATGGTTTTAATTACTTAACATAATATCCTATAGGCATGATAGCTAAGTGGGATCCTAAGATATGATTTCTATGTGTAGTGGCAAATAATCAAACCAATTAACACAAAGTATATTCTATATGCATGTTTTCTAAACAAATTGTAAGTCATATTGGCGGTATTTAGTTATTAGCTGCTTAGGATCCTAAACACATGATTTCTAAGTGAGACAGTCAAAATTGAAAAACCTACATGCATGGTATCTATTATCACACACTACACAGAAGCAAAGCATGATCATAAAGTAGGAGTCAAGGATTATTTGATTCTATAGTCATATCATCTACTTATTTATGCAGGAATTAAACTACCCAAAACCCCTCTTTAATAATTTCCCCATTATCTATCTTTACAAGTTATTATAGAGCAAATAGAATAGTTACGGGAGCAATTACAAATACAAAATAACCCAATAACACATTTGGGACTTTAAACAGACTTAGAACTCCATGCAGACGACATGCCCAAATTCCAAGTGCAAAGGGTCACGTTGACAGTATGCTTTAGACCCAATACCAAACTTGACCCAACAAATTAGGCCAAAAACATAGAATCAACTACCTTATTGACCCATTATGATTAACAACCAATATGAATTCAAAGAACGCACGTGAAAGCCTATGCAAACCGGTTATCCAGGCGACTTCAAATTTAGGCAAGAATATATGCACATTGGATTCTTAGTGTTACAACTAACAAATAGCAAAGAAACTCTAAATAACATCCTAGGATATGATATCTAAGAGGTGAAAGAGCACATAAACAGGACAAGAGCACCTTTGAGGGTCTATTAGTCTCATAAAATCTCATAAAAGGGGTTCCTACAAGCATATACAACATGAAGGGGTATACAAAACACATAGGTCCATCAGAATAAACACACATATGATGGCTTACCAGGTTCATAAAATTAGTTCAAAGTGACAACATCAAAAAGATAGACCTCCCAGAGTGGTCTGGACTTAATCACACGAGACATAACAAACAGGAGTTCCTTACAGGAAGGACTTAGCATAAAAATTAAAAGCAAACATGGTCATGAACTAATCCTAGGAAAGTAACCAAATAGAAGCCCTTACATGAAAGATTTTAACATGAGAACCTAAAGTAAAATATGGTCAAAGGCTAATTCCGAGAAGATAACAAATATAATTTTTTGACAGGGAGGATTTTAGGGGACACAATTCATAAGTATAAAAAATCAATTAAAGTGTTTATCTAATTACCAAGAGGCCAGAGGAATTCTACAGGTCAATTACATATATGGAGTACAAATATGCGTAACAAAGATCACCTTAGAGGCATTATGCGCTAGTAAATTCGACATTAGCATATGAATATTAGAACAACAGTTAACAGTGAAATTGCAGCAACATACAACACAATACCATATTTTTGTTCACAAATTGCAGGGAAGCTAGGTCATGTACTTCTATTTTAATAAGATTTCAGACAGTAGAGATGCACACAAATACGAACAAATAAGAAATAATAATTAATGGTATGAGTACAGAGCACTAACTAGTTGCAAAGATAACGTGCAAAAGAATGAGAAAATCAGTGTCTTAATAGTAGTCCAGTAGCAGCAATTGAAGGAAAACAATGAGAACCCCAGGTCTCCGGTGCTTCAGTGTTCACAAAAGCCTCAATGGGCTCCGAGCAGTGCTTGTACTAGAGGAGGTTATTGAGCAATACCACGGTGGCCTTGGCTTTCAGCCAAGTACCAAATCGAACATAATAATTTTCAGAGAAAACTGAACAAAATAGAACAAGTGTGAGTGTGTCACGACCTAATTTCCACTATAGGCTGTGACGGCACCCAACGTCGCCGCTAGGCAAGCCAACCGTGAACTATCCATTTTATTTCTTATTTTAATATTTTTAAAGTAATTAATTTTTATTTTATAAAATAACGATGAATAGGTGATTGTAGTAATGTAAAGCATAAAATAACAAAAGAGTAAAAATAGTGAATTTAATACTTAAAACTATATAATGTCTACTAGAATATTCCCAAAACCCAGTGTCATAAGTGCACGGGCATCTAGTAGATTATACAAAACTCTCTAAGAACTATTATCTGAAACAAAATAGATATAAATGATAAATCATAACAAGAGAAGGCTCAGGGTGCTGCAGAATGGAGCATGGGAAATTCAGCTAACCACTAAGCCTCCGAAAAATACGGGTACGTGCCCGGACGAACTCCAGATGCACTTGCATCAGAATCTGCACAATATGTGCAGAAGTAAAGTGTGAATATATAAACAACATGTACCCAGTAGGTATCTAGTCTAACCTCAAAGAAGTAGTGATGAGAGGTCGACTTCGACACTTACTAGTGGGCAATATACATAATGTACAAGATTAGTTAATAGGCATGAAATACAATATCAATGATGGAATAAGAGGCAATAATTAAATGACCATTTATCAAAATAACAAATAAAAGTCCCCAAATATCACGTATAATTCTCAATGAGTAAGGGCTTAACATGTATTATAAACCCTCAAGTCATGACAGACATACCAAGTGAAATCGGACTTCGAGTGACAAGACGCACGAGTTATACCGAGGTCGTACGACCCGATCCATAATAATCGTGTACATACATTGCCGAGGTCGTACGGCCCGATCCATGGATTCATCCCATAATATATATATAAATATTGCCGAGTTGTTCGGCCCTATCCATAGGAATAGGGAAGCTCTTCAGACTTCGAGTTTCATATTTACGACGCCGAGGTAAGCCCATGAAAGAATAAAATTTCCATCAATAATTAAAATTCCGCCAACTCTCTAAGTAATGAATCTCGATTTAACATAATCTTTAACCAAGTTTTACTTATTAATACAAGTAATTAAACTATTGAGTCCAAATAGTGCAAGTAATAGAAAAATAAGGCCTATGTCTACCCGGACATAACGTGAATTCTAGCTACGCACCGACTTTCGTGACTTCGTACGTACGTAGCACCGACAATTAATATCAAATAGAAATTAAAACATCTATGGGTAAATTCCCTCTTACAATATTAGGCAAGAGACTTATCTCATTTCCAAGTCCAGTTTCCGGTCCATAAATCACTCTAATAGCCTCAATTCATTGCCGAACAATCTGAAACTAGTCAAAGGTTATACAAACTAATCAATAATTGTTCAAAAGTTCATAATTTAACAATTAAGTGATTACCCAACCCAATTTGGAAGATACCTAAAATTCACCATCGGGGTCGCGTGCCTGGATTCCGGAAATATTTATAAATAATTGTTACCCATAACCTCACGAACACAAATATATAATTTTTACCCAATTCCATGTCATTTTGGTGGTCTAATCTCATTTCTATTAAAATCTAGGTTTTTCAACAAACTCTTAAATTTTTTATATTTTACATGTTAAAATCTACCCATAATCGATGTGTTAAACTCACATTGGGTAGGAATTACTTACCTTCAATAGATAATTGAAAACCCTTCTCTAAGAAGCTCCAAAATCGGCCAGGGAAAATGAAAATAAGAGAATGGCCAAAGTCTCGTTTTTAAAACAAGTCTCTCCCCAGGCAATCCTTATTCTCGCGATCGCGAAAAGGGCTCCGGATTGCGAAGGAAAAATTCTGCCATGCCCAGAAAACGCTCTTCGCGAACGAGAAAAGAGCCTTGCGAACGCGATGTCTTGCCTGCCTTGCCCTACGCAAACTCGAGGGCTTCTTCGTGAATGCAAAGAACAACAGTGTGCCATCCCCCCCACCCCAACTTCTTATATGCAAATGCGGGCCCTTTCACGCGAATGCGAACACCACAAGTCCCAAACCTTTGCGAGCATGGACTAGGTATTGTGAATGTGAAGAAAAATTTCCCAGTCCCCCAAATTCCTTCTCCGCAAACGTGACCCCACCTTCGCTATCGCGAAGAAGGAAACTAGAACCAAAAGTGATAGATTTTTGGACTTAGCTCCGGGTGGTCTGGAACTCACTCGAGCCACCCAGAACCCGATCCAATTAAACCAACAAGTCTATAATCGTAATACAGACATGCTCAAACCCTAGGAACCCGTAAAACAATATCAAAATTAAGAATCGTACCCCAAAACTGAATTGAATCAATTTATGTACTTCAAGCTTTTCAACTTACTCCGAACGCACCGATTCATACTTAGACTACTTGGAATGGCACCAAATTTTGCATATAAGTCATAAATCACCATACAGAACTATTCCCGGGCTTAGAATAACAAACAGTGTCGATAATACCAAAGTCTACTCCAAATAAAATTTAAAGAACTTGAAAACCTTCAATTTGCCATCTTTCAACATTAAGCGCCGAAACGCTCCAGAATCATCTGAAACCCGATACGAACACATACCCAAGTCCAAAATTATCATTCAAACCTATTGGAATTGACAAATCCCAGTTCTGAGGTCTTTTACTAAACATTATGACTCAAGTCAAACTTGGCCATCATAGGCCACTATTAAGGAACTAAGTGCTCCGATTTCAACCCGAACCCTTTCAAACCTAAACAACCATCCCCGCAAGTTATAAAATAGTAAAAGCACATAGGAGAAGTCTTAATTAGGGGAACGGAGATCTAGAAAGTAAAACGACCGGTCGGATCGTTACAGAGTGCAAGAGTAGTGACTAGAAGTCTGTGTAGGGGAATCGGGGAAGGGGGTTTATATAGTAATTTATGCACATAGTCAAAAAAGAAAAGGAATAAGGAAACGATCTCATGCAAACCAATTTCCAATTGGATTACGGTAAAATCAATCAAACTTTAATTTGGCAGAGGACTCAAAATAGCGAAGGATCTCACTAAATCGAACTCGTGTGGCCTTGTCTTGAGTGTATCAACTCAAGAAATATGGTAAATATACAGAATCAAAGCTAGTGATAACCTTCCATAAACAAATCGGTACCAAACGAATAATATCAAGAAACGAAGGAGTAACATGTTAGGATCAAAAAAGGAAAGGAAAACATGGAGGATCTGCATGTCGAATTAGGTTAAGGCTTGGGTGAGGTGGCTAGGTTTAGGAGAGATGCAGAGGATTCGAAGGTGGATGCAGATGAGAAATGAGGTATTAGGGTTGGGGTTTGGAGAGATGTTAGAGGGGGATGGGTCGTGAGCCGTTGATTTTTGAGATTAACGACTGAGATAAAAGGGAGCTTCGGGTCGGGTGTATTGGGTGTGTGTCATTTGGTTTTGGATCTAGGGTGTTTTATTTGGGCCTCAGATGGCTAAATGGGGTGGTCTTATGCATTTGGACCATATTTAGTTCGAATTGTAAACCTATGTTGGCCCATAATTAAAAAATACACAGAAATTAATAAAAATAAATTATAAAATGGTTAATAAAATGACAAAAGAAAATGCTACTTATGAAACTAACATTTTTATAATAGTAGATTGTAATTTTAAATGTATAAAAATTCTATTTTGGCCTAAATAGCATAATAAATATAATCATTGTAAAATATAGGCTAGTATTATAAATAATACGTACATGGTATAAAAATACAAATACAATTATAGTAAGTGATGTGAAATGTCATAAAATATGCATATAATATAATAAAAATATAAATCACTCGTAGATAATTTAAGAAATAATTGATATATTATTTATCCCTTATAAACGCTAGAATCAATTTTAAATTTTTTTAATATGGATAAAATTATTTTTTGTAAATCTTCATGATAATAATTTTATGAAGTGCCATGGAGGTAATAAATTTATATTTAAACATGTCATGGGCTAATAATTCAGGAAATATTCTATAAACAATACTCAAAAAATACATAAAGATACATTATAAAATATATCAACCCATAAAGGCTAAATCAAAACTATAAGGGCAAAATTGAGTATCAACACCGTTGCTACAGAGTAATCCCTAGAACAAGTGCCATTCGGGTCCGATGAAGTGAGCTCTGACAGTAAGGATTTTGCCGGCCCTTGTGGAAGTACCCCCCTGGGCTGCCATGCCCTTTTCATGTTTTGTCTATATTTTGGGCACTTGGATCAGATTTTTTAGACCCCCCATTTTTTGCGCATATGATGTTTGCTCCCGTCAAACAAAATCCAAACATTTTCCGGTTGTATTTATAAATATCAACTTTCTTTTTGCGCTTTTCATGCCTTCCTTGCTTTGTTCCTAACACTAAGCTTTATTTGAATGTTATTTTATTGAACGCGAGCAAAGAGCTCTTTATAAATGAGGGGAACAGGCTTAGACGGAGCCTCGACGTTCTCCTACCTGATTACTTAACACACAACGTTCTTACGGAACTATGTTCCAAGGAATGCGCTCCAGAATTTTGGCAACGGCTTTGGTTGGACTTGAAGGTTCTTAAATGTATGTACTATACCTTTTGCTAGGGCCGGGATTTGGACCAAATCCGGATACGTGACATCCAGTGGTGTTGCTACGATCGGGAATTATTCATCAAATTCATAAGCAAGAATACTTAGCTGTAAGGTTCATCCGCGTTTATCCTCTCTCAGAACTATGTTCGTATGTGGGCAATCGGGAATATACTCAGGGATTAGGTCAAACATTTCGGCTAGCTTCAAAAGATTTTTAAAATTTTTCAGTCCTTTTACCGGTACCAAGTTTCGAGCTGACTCCAGGTATGTAACTTGCAATTGCGTATTATGATCGGGAATTAAAGATCTGATTCATAAAAAGGATGGCCCTTTTTATATGGTGTTTATGAGGAGCATGTCTCCCCCTCGTTTCTAGGGACAAGCTAGTTTTAGAACTTTAAGATTTTAATCCGGAGATTGTTTCACGTCTAAGTATAGAGATTGCGTCGCGTGTTTGGCTTTTAACAAGAACCATACGTATGAGTCTAAGAAATTGTTTTAATAAAAGAAAATATGATAAAACAAAATATTTTGATTCTTGCTTCACTCTCTTTGAGGGGAAAATGGCCCTAGTTATGCATAAACCTCTACGAGTCTCCTCGGCTTCGGTTGTGAGCTTTTTACAAGATGTAAAAAAAAGAAACATTTCCAGCTGCTGATCTCATTTAAGCAGCCACGGTCTGGTGAAGTGACCCCATTTATATGCGGTCCTGCTACCTACTCTCCCTAATGATTAAGTGTAAGAGAATTATACTTGAGCACTAGGATCTTTCTTTGAGTCCCGTACCCCGGAGTACCGGTATATGCACGTGGTAATACGCTTTACATTTGTTGCCTCATTCAAAACCTTGCCAGGAAAAGCCATTTGGGACTAAGCCTTGGCTAAGGAAAATAGTACAACGTGTATTTTAAGATGTCATGACCGGTCTTGTGGGTGCGCTGTTTGTGCGGCCAATAGTTAGTGAACTTAGCCAAGACTAAAAATGTGAATCATACCTACGTCTTAGCAATATTTCCACTTCAAATGTCTAATGTTCTAATTGCTTTGTAATTCTTGATCGGCTTCATTCGCTAGTCAATAAGAGCCTCTGCCGACACTCCCGATGACTCGTTACGGTCCTTCACAGTTTTGAATTAACTTTCTAGCATTAATTTCTCTGGTTCTAAACGTCACTTTTCGTAGGACATAATCCCCAACTTGGAAGTGCGCAAATTGACTTTCCTGTTGAAGTACCTTTCAACCCTCTGCTTATGCTCCATGGTCCGGATGAGAGCATTGTCCCGCCATTCTTGAAGTAAATTCAACCTGATAGAAATAGATTCAGAATTAGATTCCTCTATGTCCTGTGTGAATCTTAGGCTAGGCTCTCCTATCTCAACCGGTACCAATGCTTCTGCTCTATTGACGAGGGAAAGGTGTCTCTCTCCAATGTTAGCATTCATTTTTGTCCGGTAAACCCATAATATGTCGGGTATCTCCTCTGGCCATCATCCTTTAGCTTGATCCATCTTTTCCTTGATATTTTGTGTCGGAGTTTTATTTGTTGACTTTGCTTGGACATTTTTACTGGATGATAGGGATTTGACTTTAGAGAAATTGGTCATCTTAGAGCTAATAAATTGAGGTTCATTATCACATGCTATTTCCTTTGGTACCCCAAATCTACATATGATATGGTCCCAAATAAAGTCGATTACCTCTCCCTCTCAGACTTGCTTGTAACATCTTTCTTCTACCCATTTCGAAAAATAGTCAATTAATATTAGCAAAAAATTACCTGACTATCTGCCGGAGGTAATGTGCCTACTATATCTATTCCCCATTTTCTAAATGGCCATGGTGAGAGGACCAAATGAAGGAGTTCTACTGGCTGATGGACCATCTGGTCGTGCCACTTGCATTTGTTGCATTTGCGCATAAAAGACTTTGTGTCTTGCTTCATTCTGGATGAATAATATCCGACCCTCATTAGCTTTTGAACTAATGACTCGTATCTAGAGTGGTTGCCACAACTACCTTCGTGCACTCCCCTCATCATATTATATGTTTCCCTTGGACCCAGGCATTTGGCCAGTAGGCCATGGAAAGACCTCCAGTATAACTGACCTCCAACCAAACAATATCGTGATGCCTTGTCTCTGAGGGCTCGAGAAGCTTTGCTATCCTCGGGTAGTGCATCGTCCCAAAAATAACCCATAATATTGTTATGGTAGTCCCCAGTCAAAATCATGGAATATACATCGCTTTGATTTGACTCTAGTGAGGAATGGAGGAGGTGCACGACTAAGTCCAATCCTGATATTGTGATGCATGTTGACGATCCAAGGTTTGACAGAGATAAATGGAGTTTCTTTTGAAGGCACTATGATGATACCGCTGGTTCAATAAAGTAAAATCTTTAGTTTTTATTAGATTAGGATATTAGGAATTCATAGTGATGGAGAAAGAAAAGTTATAAGGGCGACAGAGGTTATAAACATTACAAAGGGATTGCTCAAAGTAATTGACAAGTAAAGGAGTCCTATGTATATAAAGACAAGACACCAACTTTTCAAAACCATCAAACTCGAAAAAGATTTCAATCATAAAATAGACCATCAGGATCTTGGAGACTGCGATTAGTAATAGAACCAATTAAAAATTGCCACATGTCATGGGCGTTAAAAAAATGTTTCACATGCATTCTCAGTCATAGATCACATCACTTCAATAGCAGGAACACAAATATCAAATAGGATTTCTTCTCTGTTAAGAAAATATCCTAGTCAAGATTTTTCCTATAAATAGTTTTTCATAGGTTGGTGTCTCTGATAAGTGGAGGGAGACTATCTGTATTGGTAAAATTTAAACTTATTATGTGGTACCTCAGTTCTATGACTTGTAGCAGAAACGGTTTGGTACCTAGAGCATGGAAGCAAAAGCCGAGAGAACCAAAGGACCACGATTAGGGTAGCTATTAGAATTTGAAATGAGAGTGACCGAAAGGAATTCGCCAGGCATGTATAAGAAGAAGACTAGATACCTTCAGTGCTAAACTCTGATATATTCGAGATCTTCCCGAGATGTTGGCCCTATTCTGTTATGCCATCACGATTATGGCTAGCGATAATCTCGCTATCTGTTAACCACGTATGTAACTTGCAGGCTAGAACTCAAAACAGTCACATCCTACTTAGGATATAAATACTTTATTTTGTTCACTTGTAACATTCGTTCAAATTTCACACACGATTATACATGCTAGATTATACATAGCCTTGTAGCATTCGTTCAAATTGCACAACAATTACCCAGTCTAGATTATACATAGCTTTCTTCAAAATTATTTTCTCAGAGATATCCTCTAAGGATTGTACTGTGTAGCCGCATTGAAGTCCAACGTTCAATAAGAATCTCTTTATTATGCATTTTTATTCTGCATTGATTATTAATCTCATTTCTTATTTTCATTGGAAGCACTTTGGATAAAATTGTTTGCTAGTAGCCTTAAAATATAAATTCAATTGCTTATTCTAAACCCCGTTTTTGGCTTGGATAGTATACTAGTATATATATATATATATATATAAGCAAGCTAAAAGTGATCTTTGCCCTTATTGTTTTGCCAATCTATATGGATTATTAATACTATAATGACCCGATCGGTCGTTTTGAGCATTTGCATTTCGTTCAGTTGTTTGAAGTCTTGAGTAGCCCTGTATGATGTATTATGACTTGTGTGAATCATCGATTTTGGTTTTTAGGTGATTTAGAATTGATTTGGAAGAATGAATCTCATGTTAGAAGCTTTAAGTTAAAAGAGTTGACCAAGTTTGATTTTTGTGTATTTGAGCCCGGATCGGAGTTTTGATGGGTTTTTAGATTTATATGGTAATTTTGGACTTGGGTGTATGTATAGATTTGCATTTGAATGTTCCTAGAAGGTTTCAGGACTATTTGGCGAAAGTTGGCAATTTGAATGTTTGGAAAATTCATAAGTTTGATCGGGAGTTGACTTTGAAGATATTGAATTCGGATTGTGGTTTTGGGGATTTGAATAGATTCCTTATGCCATTTGGGACTTGTGTGCAAAATTTGAGGTCATTCTGGGTTTATTTAATATGGTTCAGCATGAGTTTTGAAAATTGAAAGTTCAAAAGTTTATAAAGTTTGATTTGAGATGCAATTCGTGATTTTGATATTGTCATGTGTGATTTGAGGCCTCGAGTAGGTCTGTGTTATGTTTTGTAACTTTTTGGCACGTTAGGACGGGGTCCTGAGGGGCTCGGGTGAGTTTCAGATGGATTTCAAATCATTTCGGAGCTTCATACATAGCTGGTTTACTGCTGTTATCTAGTGTCACAATTATTCTTCGCGATTGTGAGGATATAGACGCGATCACGTAGGCTATGTCTATAGCTGAGAATTTTCTTCATCGCGTTCGCGACTGGGAGATCGTGTTCGCATAGGTTGTGGGGACTTGAGCATCGCGATCGCGTATGGGGAATCGCGGTTGCATAGTGCTGAGCTGGGCAGCTGGGATCTGGTGAGTCCTCTTTTGCGTTAGTGTGGAGTTGGCCACGTTCACTGATCGTTGGCATCTATGGGCATCGCATTTGCATGGGTCGGCTCGCGAACGTGTGGTATATGTCAGGGAAGTGGGAATTGTTCTTATTTGCGATCGCGATTCATATATCTGAGCAGTGATGATAAGTACTCTATTTCGGGCTCTTGAGTCATTTTATCACATGTTTGAGCTATGGAGCTCGGATTTTGAAGAATTTGGAGGCAAATTTCACCACATGCGTTGTAGTAAGTGTTTTCTACTCAGTTTTGATTATATTTCACGATTCTATCTTCGATTGTGGCATTTGATTGATGATTTTGTAAGAAAAATTGGGAAGTTTTGTCTAAACTTCCATAAAATGAATTTTTGAGTTTTGAATATCGATTCGTAGTTGGAATTGAGTGAAATTAGTATAGATGGACTCGTAATTAGATGTGTTGTCAGAATTTGTAAGTTTTGTCAGGTTCCGAGGTGCTAGCCCGGGTTTGACCTTTTCGTTGACTTTGAGTTATTGGTTAAAGATTTGGCCTTTATCGATCGGGTTTGTCTCCTATGACATTATTTAATATTTTTGAGCTGCCTTTGGCTAGTTTCGAGCCGTTCGGAGGTTGATACGCGGGGGATGGAATTTCTAAAGTGTTGTTTGGCTTGCTCGGTATTTATTTTGGCTTGCTTGAAGTAAGTATCTTATCAAAACTTAGTTGAGGCACTAGTTGCCTGAATTATTTGTAATAGCTACGTGCTATTGGTGCGTATATGTGATAGGTTTGAACCCATGTGCAAGTACCAGGGTATTTATCCATGCTCGGAGTAGTGCTTAGGCTATGATATGTCTAGAATTGATTGTTAAACTTTATACTATAATATTTCTCATATTTGTAATATTGTTGTGAACTATTTGAGCCATATTTGAGGTTACAAATAGGCTAATTTTCTGAATAAACTTGGTAATTGCTATTTGTTTTTTGATGAAATTGCATATTTAAGCTATGATATCACACGTTGCACATGCCTACACTTTAGCATATTATTATACCAGTCCAAGAGCATGAAATCTGATATTTATTTATCATATACATGTGTTCTTGTTTACTTTCTTTGTGTGATATGATTTGGACTGGATATGTATGACCACGCCGGGCGAATTATGTTGTTATGCCTGTGACAACGCCTGGTAGATTGTGTTTTTATGCTTATGATCATGCCGGGCGGATTATGATACTGTGTTTGTGACCACACCAGGCGGATTGTAATATTTGCATGTGAATTATCTGTGCAGCACGTGAGTTTTCTATGCAGATTGATATTATTAGCAAGTGAGTTTTCTTTGCAGTAGGTGAGTTCTCCGTGTGGATCCAGATATTGATATTATAGCACATGAGTTGTCGGTGCAACACGTGAGTTGTCTGCGCGGTTGATATTATTAGCGTGTGAGTTGTCCGTGCAACACGTGAGTTGTCCATGCAATGTGTGGATATGGATCCATCCCCTAAGTTCACACTCTCATGTTTCTTTCTTAATGGTGTACACATGGATTGTGAGAAACCGACGGGTTTCTGGTTGATGTGAGCTTTGGGAGAGCTAGTTATTGTTATTTGGATTGGGTTGCGCGCCGCAACAGACTTATTCTTGATTATTGCATTTCATCTTTAATTGTAATTTCCTTCACTGTTTACCTGATTTACTTGCATATCTTTCTTATATGCCAGATTGTTGACTAAACAGAATATTTTATAACAAAGAATTGTGAGCATCAGAGTGGTTTTACCAGAGATTTCCTGATTTGGTCATATCTATGTTCTATACATGTTGAAATAATGAACTTTATAGGTGTTGGTGAGTACATTTATCGTTCTAGCTTCTTTTACCTTGCCGAGGTTAGTTAGGATACCTATTGAGTACATGGGGTCAGTTGTACTCATACTACACTTCTGCACCTTGCGTGCAGATCTTGGAGTTGTTGTTGCTGTGTATGACGAGATCTGGCATTGAAGATGTAACCACGTTCTAGTTTTGGCTATCACTTGTCCTTCGTAGCTATAGATTCGAATTCTGTTCATCCACATTCCAAACAAATGTTGTAATTATTTTAATGCAGTTTTGTATATCTAAGTCTTAGTGGCTCATGACTTGTACTACCAGACCTTGGGTTGTTGTATCAATTCAGTTATTTCACTGTTTGACTCTTATCATTATCATTAAATTGTGTTACTGTTATCTGGCTTACCTAGCGGGTTGGGTTAGGTACCGTCACGACTAGTTGGATTTTGGGTTATGACAAGTTGGTATCAGAGCTCTAGGTTCATAGGTTCTACAAGTCACGAGCAAGTGTCTAGTAGAGCTTTGTGGATCAGTATGATGATGTCCATACCTATCTTCGAGAGGCTATAGGGCATCAAGGATAAACTTCCCATCTTTCTTTCCTCATCATGCTGCATTGATTTAGCTCGAAGCGTATCTCTTTGAATTCCTTCCACTTACTCATATGGTGTTGAGCACTCGGTATTAGCTGTGCAACAACAGCTTGCGATTCCATGGATGAGTTGCGAGAAGTGCACTCGATGTTGTGGTCTTGGGCCAGTCTAGAGGACTTGAGGCTGAGTTTTTATTGTAGTTTGGGTTTGGTGTTTTCAGTTATGTGAGCATGTGTTTTTGGACTTATATGTCCAGTAGTGTCCCTAGGAGTGGGATCGATGGCTCAACGAGTGGTTGGATAGCTACATGATGAGTATGATGTGACTGCGGGATATGTTCATATGGTTTTGATATGATATGAAGATTTTTCTTGGGATGCAAAAGGACTATGAATGCTCGATTTCTATGGATGTTTTATATAGTCTTGAGTTATGAGTGTTTTGAGAGATTCTTTCATGTTGTTCATTTGTGGAACAAATTAGATTTTCATGTCTTGTTGACGAGTTCAGACTCGAGAAGATTAAGTAATTGCATAGTAGTTGTGGCCATGAAAGGATATAGAGAAATGTCAATTTGAGGTTAAGTAGGTGGGTTATCATCTGCAGGGTAATCTACGAATGTGTGATCCTTATTATGTTGTGTAGAGAGTTTCTTTCTACCAGTGGGTTATATGTATTGTTATTTGACTTTTGGATCGGTTGAGAAAGTTGACTTGACTTTCATGAGGATGAGTGTGAGCTTAGTAGGTGATTTGAGAGTGCTATTATGGTAGTAATAGAGTATGGTTATTGTGGGTTATCAGATATTTTGTTCTATGAATTCGAACCATTTGGGGGAGTCTGCTATCGACGATTGGATTGCATGGTTATGTATTATATTAGTTTTGGTTTGAGGCATACTTGTGGATCGGTTATAACTTGAAGAGGTGGATTTTGAGGATGACTCGAGTAAGGAAATTTCTGGATATGTGATATATTACACGTTATGGGTATATGAAAATCATGGAATGATTTGAGTTTGTTATTCATGACGGATGTAGTGTGCATGAAGTAGGGATTTACTGAGTTGCGTTAAGATGGGGTTACTTCTTTGGGTGTTGGTGTAATGATAGGGCACCGGTCGTTTGGCTCGTTTGGGTGGTGTGTTGGAGATTAAAATAAGATGGATCACTCTCGAGAATGGTTCTAATGAGTTCAAGATTCATACGTTGCTTTTGAGAATTTTTCCCGAATTTGTATATGGCTAAGATCTGAGATTTGTATTGGATGGTGTCGAGACTCGCGATATTTCTATATCATAATGGATTCTACATTTCAGTATCAGAAAGGTAAAATGAACAACTTTAAATTCACATAAGGTCTCTTCAGAGTGGATATCTCAGATGCTTTGAGAGCTTAAAAGGGAATACAATAGCTTATGGACTTTAGGAAGACGTGGTTTCATGCTAGGATATCTTGTGGTGAGCTTTGGTTGAGGATCATGGTGTTCTGGTAAGGAGAAGTGCTAACTTGAAGGTAGTTCGGAAGGAACTCAAAGAAATAGATCAACTTGGTAGTGGTTTAGATCGGCATGGTAATGAGAATGGTCGGTTCTTTTGGTTCTTATGATCTGGTGAGGCTTTACCGGTGTTTTGTGGCAATATTCTTGAGTTTTGGCAACCTGCGTGACTTGGTTGAGTTAGGGGTATTCAGTGTTGATGGCTTGGTTATGTGAAAATGGATTGTGAAGTGTTCTCAATGATTTCTACCACGGCTTGAGATGGATATTTTCTACTGGCATGAGGAGTATGTTGTGCATTATGATTTTCTCCTGGATGGGATCGAATGGAAGGTTTCTAGCTAATCGAGTATGTATTTTGCTGATGACTCAGAGTCGACAAAGGTGTTCTCATGTTTTTTTCTATGGTGGCATGATAGATACGGTACGACATGTGGGATTGGAATTTTCATGTACAAGCTTGCGATTTAGTTTAGAAGGGAAGGTCATGAGTTTTAGACCACACATACGGTTTCATATGTTTAGAAGAATGCTGGTACTATTTGATATCACTGGAGGTGAGTGTGCATTTCAGAAGGCGCATTGTGTTTTGACTTATAGATGCTTCAAACGTAATGTGGTACTCGCCTGGTTGATCGACTGTTGACGCTCAGATCTTTCTATGTGGCACTGAAGAATTATGGAAGTGTTTCTCGTGGAATGATTGCATATGAAGGATGTGTCAGTTACTTGAGTGGTCAAGTTGGGATCGGATATGGTGATTCATGTGTTCTAGGGATTTAGAGATTGGGAGTTCTCAGAGGCAGATTATTCCTTGGTTGCGGACTATGAAGGTTATCTATCTATTTCGGGAGGATCGGGATTGATTGGAGGCCACATGTAGGCCTATTGAGGATATGTAGTCTACATCAGGTCGAATTTGTTTACTCAGAACTGCTATTGTTGAGGAGTGTGTCATTCAGTTAGAGTGAGCTTGTTCGTGTTTTAATAGGTTCTATGTGTTTCTTCTATGCTACAGTGGGTTGTGATATGTTGGTTATTTGCTCACAAGATGTGTTTCTGTTTGGGCCTTGTGGCAAAATTCGAACAAGATAGTTCTTGGGCGTATGAATGGTTGATTGTGCCTTGGTTATGGTCTTTTCCATTTAAGGTATATTATGCTATCCGTTTCTCCATAGTTATGGTCACACACTTTGGATGTTTGTTGTTGATTTTTGTATGTTTGTAGATTTGGAGCACTATGGCTCGATGTATTTCATTTGGACTGGTGTCTAGATTGGGTCACGCACTGCAGCGAAGTTATGTTGGGATATGATCCTTTAGATAGCTTTCGTGTGCCTTGGTTCTCTATTGAGTGATGGGGTCATAACATCGCGCTTTTGGTGGTATCTTTTGAGCTTGTGAGACGGCTCTCTCTCATCTGATTCACTTTCCATTTTTGGGTACATATGAGTTATTTCTTCTTGGCGCACGGATTGAACGGTGTGTGGCTATAAATTATATTTGTGTGGCATTTTGGTTGAGTAGCTTGTGCTGGATGAGATGAGGGTATTAGACCAGGAACAAGTGGTGTCGGATTTGATTGTGGTATGTTTGAAAGAATAATGTCACTAATCAGCTTAGTATTTGGCTATGGTCCTTGTCGGACGCGAGAGCTCCATGACTTGTTGATATAATGAGTAATTACGAGTTTTTGCGTGTTTCTTTCTGCGTTGGCAGTGTACAAAAGTTTTGAACAAGGTTTTATTTGATATGAGGTTTATTACCGGTACCGGGTTTGTCCTTAAGAAACTACTATGATCGAAAATTATTGCTACGAGTATGTGAGTTATGTGGTATATCTTGTGATTACATCTTGGGATATGGTTATGGATTGATATATCTTGTTCATGCTTATACAATGTGTGGATTCGAGATTCGGGTCTTGCAATGGATTTCAAATGGTAGAGATTTTATTCTAAGGCTTATGGATTAAGGTTAAAGTATGGATCTTCAGTTATGTTGGTTGTCAGACTTATATGGATTGGGGTGGAGTGGGATCACCCACGGGTATGTGCATGGTATGATTACACAGTGATTTGATGGCTATGGAACGACTCTTGGCACGTTCAAGGACGAACGTATGCTTAAGTAAGAGAGAATGTAATGACTCGACCGGTCATGTTGAGCATTTGCATTCTGTTCAGCTGTTTGAAGTCTTGAGTATCCCCGTATGATATATTATGACTTGTGTGAATCATCAGATTTGGTTTTCAAGTGATTCAGAATTGATTTGGAAGAATGAATCTCATGTTAGAAGCTTTAAGTTGGAAGAGTTGACCAAGTTTAACTTTTGTGTATTTGAGCCTGTATCGGAGTTTTGATAGTTCCGTTAGGTCTGGATGGTGATATTGGACTTGGGTGTATGCCCGGATTTGTATTTGGATGTTCCTAGAAGGTTTCGGCAATATTTGGCGAAAGCTAGCAATTTGAAGGTTTAAAAAGTTCATAGGTTTGACTTGGAGTTGACTTTGATGTTATCGGGTTCGGTGTGTGGATCCGGGGATTGGAATAGCTTCGTTATATCATTTGGGACTAGTGTGCAAAATTTGAGATCATTTTGGGTTGATTTGATATGGTTCGACACGAGTTTTGAAAGTTGAAAGTTCAAAAGTTCATAAAGTTTGATTTGAGGTGCGATTCATGATTTTGATATTGTCATGTGTGATTTGAGGCCTCGAGTAGTTCCATGTTATGTTTTGAAACTTATTGGCATGTTTGGACGGAGTCCCGAGGGGCTCAGATGAGTTTCAGATGGATTTCTGATTATTTCGAAGCTTCATGCATAACTGGTTTACTGTTGTTATCTGGTGTCGCTGTTATTCTTCGTGATTGCGAGGATATAGATGCGATCACGTAGGCTAAGTCTGGAACTTGATACTTTTTTCATAGCATTCGCGACTGGGAGACCGTGTTTGCATAGGTTGTGGGGACTTGAGCATCGCATTCGCGTATGGGGAATCACGGTCGTGTAGTGTTGAGCTGGGCAGCTGGGAGCTGGTGAGTCCTCTTTCGCGTTGGCATAGAGTTGGCCGCGTTCGCGGATCGTTGGCATCTGTGGGCATCATGTTCACATGAGTAATCTCGCGATTCTATCTTGGAGGTTTTGGAGGTGATTTTCACCACATGGATTGAGGTAAGTATTTTCTACTCGATTTTGATTATATTTCATGATTCTATCTTCAATTTTGGCATTTGATTGATGACTTTGAAAGAGAAATTGGGGGTTTTTGTCTAAACTTCCCTAAAGTGAATGTTTGAGTTTTGAACATCGATTCAGAGTTAGAATTGAGTGAAATTTATATAGTTGGACTAGTAAATGAATGGGTTGTCGGAATGATTGAGTTTTGTTGGGACCCGAGGTGCTGGTCCGGGTTTGACTTTTTGATTGAGTTTGAGCTATTGGTTAAAGATTCAACATTTATCAGTTGGGTTTGTTTCCTATGGCATTAATTGATGTTTTGGGTTGCTTTTGGCTAGTTTCGAACTGTTTAGAGGTTGATACGCGGGGGATGGAATTTCTAGAGTGTTGTTTGGCTTGCTCGGTATTTGTTTTGGCTTGCTTGAGGTAAGTATCTTATCTAAACTTGGTTGAGGCACTAATTGCCTGAATTGTTTATGATAGCTATGTGCTATGGGTGCGCATATATGGGGGGTTTGAGCCCATGTGCGAGTACCAAGGTATTTATCCATGCCCGGGGTAGTGCTTAGGCTATGATATACCTAGAATTGATCGTTAAGCTTTAAACTATAATGTTTGTCATATTTGTAATATTATTGTGAACTATTTGAGCCATGTTTGAAGTTATGAAGAGGCTAATTCCCTGAATAAATTTGGTAACTGCTATTTCTATGATGAAATTACTGATTTGAGCTGTGACATCACACTTTGCATATGCCTACACTTTAGCATTTTATTATACCAGTCCAGGAGCATGAAGTCTGATATTTATTCATCATATACATGTGTTCTTGTTTACTTGCTTTTGTATGATATGATTTGGACTAGATGTCTATGATCACGCCGGGCAGATTGTGTTGTTATGCTTGTGACCACGTCGGGCGGATTATGTTATTATACATGTGACCATGTTTGGCGGATTATGATATTGTGCCTGTGATCACGGTAGGTAGAGTGTGATATTTGCACATGAGTTGTTCATGCAACATGTGAGTTGTCTCTGCAGATTGATATTATTAGAACGTGAGTTGTCCGTGCAACATATGAGTTATCCGTGCAGATCCAGATATTGATATTATAAGACGTGAGTTATCCATGCAGCACGTGAGTTCTCCGCATGGTTGATAGCACATGAGTTATCCATGCAGCATGTGCGTTGTCCGTGCAGCGTGTGGATACGGATCCATCCCCCTAGGGTCACCCTCTCGTATTTTTGTCTTGATGGTGTACACGCATATTATTAGAAACCGACGGGTTTCTGGTTGATGTGAGCTCTAGGAGAGTTGGTTATTGTTATTTTGATTTTGGCGCCGCAACAGACTGATAATTGGCTATCGCATTTCATCATTACTTGCAATTTTCTTGAATGTTTAACTGATTTTCTTGCATATCTTTCTTATATGCTGGATTGTTGACTAAACATAAAATTTAAAACAAAGAATTGTGAGCATCATAGTGGTTTTACCTGAGATTTTCTGATTTGATCATATATCTGTTCTATACTTGTTAAAATTATGAAATGTACAGGTGTTGATGAGTATCATTTATAGTTCTTGCTTCTTTTACCTCGCCGAGGTTAGTTAGGATATTTATTGAGTATATAGGGGCGGTTGTACTCATACTATACTTTGCGTGCAGATCTTGGAGTTGTTGTTGTGTTCGACGGGAGCTGACATTGAAGATGTACCCGCATTCTAGTTATGGCTATCACTTGTCCTTGGTAACTTTAGATTCGAATTATGTTCATGCACATTCCAAATAGATGTTGTAATTATTTCAATTCAATTTTGTTAATCTAATTCTTAGTGGCTCAGGACTTGTACTACCAGTCCTTGGATTGTTGTCTAAATTTAGTTATTTCACTTTTTGACTCTTATCATTATCATTAAATTGTGTTACTATAATCTGGCTTACCTAGCGGGTTGGGTTAGGTTCCATCATGACTAGTTGAATTTTGGATCGTGACAAGATCCTTTGATAGTTAAATTTGCAATTAGGTCTTCATCTGAATACGTGTATTTTTTTTATTTTGTTTTCTATAAGCACGTCTACCTTTTTTTCTTTTCCTATCCCACTTGCTGAACGCCATTTTGGTCATTAACAAATCCCAATTCCCGTCACCTTCTTTTTCTTGTATAAGTACTTCTCTCAATTCTTCTCTCTAGGTTACCTTCATCGTCTCTGTTACTAATTTGTTTTACAAAGTTCCTGAATCATCTTTGTTCCAAATTAGTATGCGGTTGTGGATCACACCTTCTTAAGCTCTTGTTCGATGTCTGCCTCCTTTTAAAAATTTTCCATTTGGATCTAATTTAGTTATGTCTCATTTTTGGTGAGTATTATCCATGCTTCCTTCTTATGTCCAGATGTACCTGGATATGCACACGAAAGGCAAAGTGTAGTATGAGTATAACCGACCCTAAGTACTCAGTAAGTAACAGAACTAACCTTGGGCTGAAAGCAATGACGAGCTCAGATAGGTACAGTCCATATCCAGATAATAACATGACAACACACATATACTGATGAAAATAACAATAAGTAACTCAAAGGAATTATCATAATATGTTCGTTCATGTTATAGGAATTTAGGCATGCTTTCAAGTATAACATTTTAAGTTCAACACTAATAAGAACATGTCAGTCACAGCTAGCATGGGGAATAGTAAATTTCTATGTCTACATGTCAAGTATGCATGTCAAACGAATGATTTTACGGTGATATTCCCAGATGCTCTCATTCTCAACATACTCAAGCTATCTGTCTCAAATGCCCACCTCATCATACACACACAATCACTCAGCACTGTATGGGTGCCTGGAATCAATGCCCCTCACCAAAGAACGTGTATATATATCACTGTGCCTGCGCTAACTACTGGTATGTCAGACTCTGGAGGGGCGGAACCTCCCAAGCGCTAATCAAAAGCCAATAAGGCATGTTGCGGCGTGTAGCTCGATCCACTTAATAATAATAAAGCCAATATGGCCTGCTGCGGCGTGCAACCCGATCCACAATAACACTCTCAACATGGCTCTAAGGCCCACCTCTCTCAATTTCATCCAATTCTGACCTCGATTCAACCTTCAAATCCTATATTTTTACTTTAGGAAGTTTTTACTAAATCCTCATTTCTTCATTTTAATTCACCAATTAAATGCTAAAAATGAATATAAAATTATGAAATAACAATAAATCCGAGTCAAAAGAACTTACCCTGATCCAAATCTTGATAATTCCCTCCAAAAACACCCAAAATCGAGCTCTATTACTCAAAATTTGATATAATAACCAAACCCTCACAATAGAGTTTTTAAATATTCTGCCCAGGTATTTACCTTTCGCTATCGCGAAGAACAAAGTTCACCAGCTGCTCAATCCTCTTTTGCGAACGCGACAGCTTAGTCGTAAACGAGATGACCAACACCGAACAGCTACATGATCGATGATTTGACCACATGATCGCGATGAACAACCGTGTGCCATCCTCAGGTCCTCCCTTCCTTCTATGCGAACGGTTTCACCGCTCGCGTTCGCGATGAACAAATACCCCAAGGCTTCACAAACGCAAAGAGAAAATACTCACCTAGCAGCAATAACTCTATGCGATCACGACCCACTCTTCGTGATCGCGAAGAAGGAAACCAGAAGCAAAGAATCAGTAGTTCCTCTAAGTCAAATCATGATTCGACAACAATCCGAAACTCCTCGGGCCTCCGGGACCCTATCCCAGCATACCAACAAGTCCTATAACACGATAGGAACTTACTTGAACCCTCAAATCTCATCAAACAACGTAAAAATCATAAATCACACTCTAATTCAAGCCTAATGTGACTAATGAACTTCTAAGTTCTAAAACCAATGCCGAACTAAATCAAATCAACTTTGATTGACCTCAAATTTTGCGTGCAAGTCCCAAATGACACAACCGACCTATCCTAAGTATCAAAACTAAAATCCGAACCCGATATCAATAACTCAACTCTCGTTCAAACCTATTAACCTTCTAAAATTTTCCAACTTTCGCCAATTCAAGCCAAAATAACCTATGGATTTCCAGATCCAAGTCCGGACATACTTATATCCAAAATCACCATACAAAGCTATCGGAACCATCAAAAATCCCTTCCGGAGTCGTCTATACAATAGTCAAGCTCCGGTCAACACTTTCGACTTAAGCTTTCAACCTTGGGACTAAGTGTCCCAATTCACTCAACACTTCCCCGGAACCTAACCAACCACCCCGACAAGTCACGTAACTACAAATGAACACAGAACAAGTGATAAATAGGGGAACAATCCTACGATACACGAAATGACCGACCGGGTCATTACATTCTCCCCCTCTTAAATAAATGTTTGTCCTTTAACGGGTCTAGAATCATACCTAGAGTCTCAAATAGGTATGGTTATCTACTCCGCATCTCCTGCTCGGTCTCCCAAGTAGCCTCTTAACTCGCCGGCCTGTCCACTGAACCTTCAATGAAGCTATATTCTTCGACCTCAACTTCCGAACCTGCCGACCCAATATATCCACTGACTCTATATCATTAGTCAAATCTCCATCTAAATGAACTATGCTGAAGTCGAAAACATGTGACAGATCACCATAATACTTTCGGAGCATAGAAACATGAAACACTAGGTGAACACCCGATAGACTAGGTGGCAAGGCAAGTCTGTAGGCCACCTCTCCAATCCTCTCAATCACATCAAAAGGGAAAATATACCGAGGGCTCAACTGGTCCTTCTTCCCAAACCTCATCACCCTTCATGGGAGAAACTCTGTGCAAAACCGTCTCACCCACCATATATGAAACATCGTGAACCTTCCTATCTACATAACTCTTATGTCTAGACTGTGTTGTGCAGAGCTGCTCGTGGATCAACTTCACCTTCTCCAAGGCATCATGGACCAAATCAGTGCCAACAACCTAGCCTCCCCAAGCACAAACCAACCAACTGGAGAACGACATCTCCTACCAAATAAGGCCTCATAAGGAGACATCTGGATCCTCGACTGAAAGTTGTTGTTGTAGGCGAACTCTGGTAATGGAAGAAATTGATCCCAAAAAACACTGAAATACATAACACAGGCAAATAACATACCCTCCAAGATTTGAATGGTGCACTCGGACTGCCCGTCCGTATGAGAATGGAATGATGTACTCAACTCAACTCGTGTGCCCAACTCTCGTTGCACTACTCTCCAAAACTCCGATATGATCTTCGTGTCTCGGTCAAAAATGATGGAAATGGGCACGCCATGCAAGCGGATAATCTCTCGGATGTAAATCTGAGCCAACTACTATGAATAATAAGAAGTCACCATCGGAATGGAGTGTGCAGACTTAGTCAACCAGTCCATAATAACCCAGACTGCATCATATTTCTTCAAGGTCCGTCGCAAGCCTACTACAAAATCCATAGTGATGCGTTCCCACTTCCACTCCGGTATCTCCAATCTTTGAGTCAAGCCTTCCGATTTCTGATACTCATACTTCACCTATTGACAATTTAAACACCGAGAGACATAAGCAACAATATCTTTCTTCATTCTTCGCCACCAATTGTGATGTTTCAAGTCAGATACATCATCGTGACACCCGGTGAATGGAATAGCGCAAGTTGTGAGCCTCATCAAGTATCAATTCTCTCAACCCATCCACAATTGGAACAGAAATCCGAGCTTGACGCCACAAAATACCATCATCACCAGTCACAACCTCCTTAGCACCACCATGCTGCACCATATCCTTTAACACCAACAAGTGAGGATCACCAAACTGGCGAGCCTTGATACGCTCCAACAACGATGACTGAGCCACAATGCAAGCAAGAACCCAACTAGGCTCCAATACATCCCATCTCACAAACTGATTGGCCAAGGCCTGAACATCCATGGCTTGTGGCCTCTCTACTACCTGTAAATATGCCAAACTGCTCATATTCTCATATTCCTACTCAATTCATCGGACACCATATTGGCTTTCTACGGATGATATAATATGATGATATCATAGCCTGTCTTTTAGGAACTCTAACCTTCTCCGCTGCCATAAATTAAGATCCTTCTGCTTGAACAGGTGCTGGAGACTCCGGTAGTCGGTATAGACCTCATAATGAACATCGTACAGATAGTGCCTCCAAATTGTCAATGCGTGAACAATAGATGCCAACTCTAAATCATGCATATGGTAATTCTTCTCATAAACCTTCAACTGCCGAGACTCGTAGGCAATCACCCTACCGTTCTGCATCAACACCGTGTCAAGACCAATACGTGACACGTCACAATACACGGTGTAACATCTCGAACCTATAGGCAACACCAACATTGGGGCTATTGTTAATGCAGTCTTGAGCTTCTAAAAACTCGCCTCACACTTATCAAAACAGCTGAAAGAAGCACCCATCTAGGTCAATCTAGTTAAAGGTGCAGTAATGGATAAGAAGCCCTCCACAAAACGGCGATAATGACCTGTCAAACCAAGAAAGCTCCGAATCTTAGTAGCTAAAGACGGTCTGGGACAACTCTGAACTTTCTCAATCTTCTTCAGATCTACCTTGATCCCCTCACTAGACACCACATTGCCCAATAATTCCACCTAATCAAGCTAAAACTCACATTTGGAGAATTTAGCATATAGCTTCTTCTCCCTCAAAGTTTAGAGTACAATCCTCAGATATTGCTCATGATCCTCCTAACTGCGTGAGTACACAAACATATCATCAATGAATACTATGACGAAAGAATCAAGATACAACTATAACACACTATTCATCATGTGCAGAAAAGTTGTTGGGGCATTGGTCAGCCCAATAGACATCACAAGAAACTCATCGTGACCATAGTAGGTCCTGAATGCCGTCTTTAGGATATCAAAATCCCAAATCTTCAACTGATGATACCTTGATCTCAAATCAATCTTCAAAAATATTCTAGCACCCTCAAGCTGGTGAAATAAGTCATCAATGCACGCTAGTGGGTACTTATTTTTAATTGCAACTTTATTCAGCTGCCGATAGTCAATACACATCCTCATAGTACCATCCTTCTTCTTCAAAAATAGGACCAGCGCACCTCAAGGTGACACACTAGGCCTAATGAAGCCCTTTTCAAGAAACTTTTAAAGTTATTCCTTTAGCTCTTTCAGTTTTGTTGGTTTCATGCGATATGGTGGAATAGATATAGGTTGAGTGCCCGGCACCAGATAAATACTGAAATTAATATCCCTATCGGGTGGCGTGCCCGACAGGTCTGTAAGAAATATATCTAGGAAGTCTCTCACTACCAGAACTGACTCAACGGTAGGAACATCAGCACTAACATCCCTCACGAAGGCTAAATATACCAAACATCCCTTCTCAAACATGCATTGAGCCTTTAAATGTGAAATCACTCTGCTGGGAACATAATCCAGAGAACCCCTCCACTCAACCCTACGCAACCCCAGCATCGCTAACATCACGATTTAGCGTGACAATCCAGAATAGCGTGACATGGTGATAGCCAATCCATTCCTAAAATCACGTCAAAATCAACTGTTCTATGTAGTAAAAGGTCAACTCTGGTCTTATAGCCACCAAAAGTTACCACACACTAACATCCCTCACGAAGGCCAAATATGTCAAATATCCCTTCTCAACCATCCGTTGAGCCTTTAAATGTGAAATCACTCTGCTGGGAACATAATCCAGAGAACCCCTCCACTCAACCCTACGCAACCCCAGCATCGCCAATATCACGGTTTTAGCGCGACAATCCATAATAACGTGACATGGTGATAGCCAATCCATTCCTAAAATCACGTCAAAATCAACCATTCTATGTAGTAAAAAATCAACTCTTATCTTATACCCACTAAAAGTCACCACACACGACCAATACACACGGTCCACAATAATAGAATCACCCACCGGCATAGATACATGAACATGCATAACTAAAGAACCACATGGTATATTCAAATAACGAGCAAAGTATGATGACACATATGAATAAGTGGTACCGGGATCAAATAATAATGAAGCATCCCTGTGGAATAATGAAACAATACATGTGATCATAGCGTCAGAAGCAACTGCCTCTGGCCTGGCGGAAAAAGCATAACATCGAGCTTGACCATTAGCTAGTAAAAGCATAGCATCGAGCCTGATTAACCTCCCCCTCTAGGCAATACTACAAAAAAAGCCTTTGGCGGCAATTATTTAGTGGCAATAAGGCAATTGTCGCTAATAAATTCTTTAAGTCAAAAAATTAGCGGCACGTGACCATTAGCTAGTAAAAGATATCCTTTCACCGGCAGTAAAAACAATTGCCACTAAAAATTACTAATTGAAATTAATTTTTTATTATTTTAACTTTTCCCTCCGCACAAAAAGAGAAACATCTTCCCCTCTAATTTTATGGACCAGAATTATCGATTCCCTCCAATTAGAAAAGTTTAGGAAAACATATTTACTTTAATTGATACCTTCGCTGCCATAGAAAAACCTAAATCGTTGTTGCGTCAACAGCATGCGATAGTCCCCGTCGATTCTTTTTCCAGGTAAATTATCTCGTCCCTGTTAACTTCTCTTCTTCCCCTATTAAATCGGTTGCTTGCAATTAATTTGTTGTAGATTTTGGATTGATGTCGCTCGATTGTTTATATGGATTGATTTATAGTGGATTGATGCTTGATGTTTCTCGATTATTTATATAGATTGATGCTGCTTGATTGTTTACATGGATTGATGCTGCTCAATTGTTTATTTCATTATACTTTTGTTGTTAAAAGTCCGAACCTATTATTTGTGAACCATTGATTAAGACTAAACCTAAAATAATATTTTTTTGCCCTTTAATTTGTGTCATGAGTTCATATATGATTTTTGGCGTGATATACTACTGCCATGACTTATTCTCTTCTATGTTAAAGGTTCATGTCATAGGTGTGAGGTTTGCTAGAGCAGCAATTACGAATAATCTACAAATTATTGTGCTATTAAGTTAAAAGAAATAGCATGTCTGTAGTAATTTATAAATGATTATGAACCTATACTTACCAGAACATTTAAGGTTTTAGTTAGACTAGTAGTATAGAATTCCATCCTTAAGAGAGAATTTTATTAATGTAGTAAATAAGCTAATTAAACAAGCTGTGATATTTTTTGTTTCTTTTCTGTCATCATGGTAAGGAATGGCAGCTTATTCGAATTCATATAATGATATGATAGGCATTTCATCTTAGGAACTTATATTTTCTTAGGAAATTTTAATTTCAAGAGTTCATGTTTGGCTGTAGATTTTTAACTAGGTTGTGAATTTGTGAAAGTATAGTTTTTCTGTGTTTGTTAAGTCGTTTATGATATCAGGCTGATGTTAGATTGATAGTCAATTGATTGAATTGATTCCTCCTTTGTTCTGGTATTGTTTTATGAACTGGTTACTCTGTATGTTTCTTAAGGCTACTTATCAACATGTAAAAGCTCAATAGCCAATAGAACTCTCAACTACAACAATTCATTCGTTTGTTAAGAAATAGCTTGGGCTGTTAGCAATATTCAGAATTCTTCTACAGTCAGTACCCATTAGTTTCTGGGTAGTTATAGTCAGAATGTCCAGTCTTAAATTTTTTTATAATTTATAAGTCTAATAATTATATTCTTAAAAAGTTTATGAACCAATATGGTGAAAATTGGCAAGTTGTCTTTGGTTAAATTCCTTTCCCATTTACATATTTGTTCTATGATGACTATGATCATTTTATAAATAGCAAAATATTCCAAATCGATTCAGCCCAATGTAGTAACCCCATGTCACTGCAATCGTCGTCGTATTATTAAAAACGTCCACACCTTTTTAGGCTTTGCATAATCTGTTGAATTTTTCAAGTTTATTTACTCTGTCTCTTTCTTGTCATGTTTGGTTTAAGTAGTCTTTAACTGAAACATTAGATGGATGATTTCATCGCAATTATATTGGCTTTTTTTATTTATAATTGTATACTTTTAATATATAAACTAACTTATATTCCATTTACTTTAGAACTAGTTAAACTGACGCTCAATAAAAAAAAGAGTTAAAAATAAATTGGTAAAAATAGAGTATATATCTGAAAAGTCAACAAATAGGAGTAGTAAGTTTTAAAAATTTTAAAATATATGATATATGGTTCTTCTATAAAACATAAGTTTAATAATTCTATTCTTAAAAGATTTATGAACCAATATATGAAAACCATAGAAGAATTATAATTTATAAGTTTAATAATTCTATTCTTAAAAAGAATTTGAACCATTATGTGAAAATCATAGAAGAAATTAGAGATAGTTTAACTGTTTGATAGTTTAATTGTCAAAATAATAGTTTTAACAGATTTATGTTTGATAGTTTCAATTGTTAAAATGATATCTTTGAGCTATAGAATTACCTACTAAAAGGATGGTTATTTTATTATGAACTACCTTTATGATTAATTCATTCTTTTTACTAACGAATTTGTAGCTCTTGCGGTAATTATAGAAAAGAAAGGAATATCTTGAACGTCATGCACAATCCTAGAAATAAAAGATGGATGTATTGTGATAGAATTAGTAAAGAATATTTAGATGGAGTAGAGGATTTTTTAGATCATGCATTTTCTGAAAAAACAAGGTGGAGAAAAAATTGCATGTCCGTGTACGGAGTGTGTGCTTATCCATCAAGTAAATCAGGCTACATCATATGATCATCTTGTGATTAATGGTATTATACCGTCATATGATTCTTGATTTTGTCATGGAGTCTCTCTAAAGGGATCAAACAATGCTGGAGAAAATAATCGCAGCCAATCAACTCCAAGAGGTGATGATATGCGAGGAATTATACATGATGCATTTGGAGGTATTACACAGTTCATGGATACTGACATTAGTGAAAGTGGTGGCATGGAGCAAAACGTACAAGAGAATACTGCTCATCCATCTGGATATCAACCTCATCCAGAGGTGGATAAGTTAGAACGGCTCATGAAGGAGGCAAATGAAGAACTATATCCTGGATGTAAGAAGTTTAGCAAACTGTCCTTTTTGCTGCATATGTATCCTATAAAATACATGTTCAAATGGTCAAATGAATCTTTTAATTCTTTACTTGGACTATTGAAAGATGCGCTGCCTGAAGGAGAAAAGTTGCCTCCTTCTTTCTATGAGACCAAAAAGATAGTTGAAGGCTTGAGCCTAAAGTATGAAAATATTCATGCTTGTCCCAACGATTGCATGCTTTTTAGAAAAGAGTTTGCTTTGTAGGGCTTTTAGATGGAAAAATGATGCTAGAAAAATTCCAGCCAAGGTCCTAAGGTATATTCCTTTAAAACCAAGGCTACGGAGACTGTTTATGTCTTCAAAAACTTCTAAAGAAATGCAATGGAATCATGAAGAGCGCAATAAAGATGGAGTTTTACAACATCCTGCAGATTTCTGTTCTGAAGCTTGAAAAAATTTTGATAGTAAATATCCTGAATTTGCTGGAGATCCTCGCAATGTGCTCCTAGGATTAGCTTCTGATGGGTTTAATTCATTTGGCACAATGCGAATTGTACACAGTACATGGACAATGGTTTTAACGCCATACAATCTTCCACCATGGATGTGCGTAAAACATGTCACAACCCAAAAATCCACCGCATGCGTCGTGATGCCACCTAGTCTGTAAGACTAGATAAGTCGATTATTGACAACGATTAAGCCAGTTTTAACAATGATAATTTGAAACATAGTTTAAAATAAATATCGAAAAAAAAAGCGGAATAAGCCTACGCGGCAATGATCTTAACAACCTCCCAAGATTTGGTAATACAGAGTCACGAATTCTAGCTGAATGCATGGAATGATCTCAAGTATCGAAATAATATTGTTCAAATAACAACCGGCAGTACAATATAAGGAAAGGACTCCAAGGGACTGTGACTACCAAGCAGCTCTACCTTGAATACTCACAATCAATAATCTGACTCCGCCCGAGTCTGATATCTCCAATACGTGGCTCTTCACAAAAATATGCAGAAGTACAGTTTGAGTACACCACGGTCGGTACCCAGTAAGTATCCAGACTAACCTCGGTGGAGTAGTGACGAGGTACAGCCAAGACACTCACTAGACAAAACAACCTGTGTAGTATAGAAATATAAAGCTAATAATGGAAAATACAAATCAGTAAATGGAAACAAAATCAACATATGATATAAACAGTAAAGCAATAATAACACCATGAAAATACCATTAAAACCAAATAAGGAACACAAAGGACAACAATTAATCAAGCTGTTCTAACACAATATTCACAATGAAATCACTTCGTGATACCTCATTTCATAGTCACAAGTCACGGGTCTCAACCCACCATCATATACTGACGGCACCTCATGCCCGCATCTCGAATCACAAACTCATGGACAACTCACGTGCCAATATCTCAATCCGCCCGGCATGATCACAGGCTCACATTCACAGTCCGTCCAGCGTGGTCACATGCTCACAATCACAATCCGCCCGTCATGGTCACAGGCCCATAATCACAATTCGCCCGGCATGGTCACAAGCTCACAATCATAATCCGCCCGGCATGTTCACAGGCTCACAATCACAATCCGCCAGGTATGGTCACAAGCTCAATAGAAACATAAAGATGGATAATACAAGAACACATGGGCATGATCAATAAATGTCAAGTTTCATACTCCTGAGTTAGTATAAGTAGTATGTTACAGTGTATGCTTGTGCGAGTGTACTACTGCAGCCACAATCAACAACTAATATCAATGACATCGAGTAGGTCATTGAAGCAACGAAAAACAAGTCACGTAAGGTGTATGATAGACACAAGGAAAAGCACAATATCATACGGAAATCACAAACACAATGTCCCCAAGCCATCACACAGCATCCCGGACATTGTCACCCTTATCTCTCTAATAGCCACCTGTATTACTCCGCCCTGATAATATCGTTAGAAACACTTATCTCTCTGATAGCCACCCGTATCACTCAGTAGAATAGCCACCCATATCACTCCGTTAAATAGCCACCCGTATCACTCCGTAGAATAGCCACTCGTATCACTCCGCCTTGACAATAACACAATAGCCACCCTTATTACTCGGTACATTTAACAACAGTGAAATGCCACCCTTATACTCCGCATAACAATAACCAAACCACACAACAATTCACAAATGCTAACATCACAACAACATGACGTATAAACTCATAACACAAGTGCCCATAGGCCACAACCTTTCCAAAAATTCAACAATATCAATATTTTTACAACAAATAGCCCACGGCTCAAACACAATGTGTATAATATCTCAATAATAACAAAACAAGCGGGAAAGTAAGTCACAAGGAACAACACCTTCTTTAAACACAATTTCAATTTAAAATAGATTAATGGCTTTCGATAACCTCAATTCTATTTAATTATTTAAGGTTTTACTCAATAGTTAAAGTATCTATGTAAAATGGCAAACTCTGGGTTCTAGTGTATGAATTAGGCTAACAATGAAAATGAGATGGCACGAACGAGTACTACATCTAAATGCATGAGAATAACTCGGCAACAAAAGGATATCATGTACAACAATTTCAACTAAGAGTAACTCAACAATAAAAGAGATCACATAATGATAAAAGTGGTAACAACTTCAAATAAAGCATATAAGAGCTAACTCAACAAGTAAAGGATGTGACATGTAACGACAACTTCAAATAAAGCATGTGATAGTAGACATGGCGAATAAAAGATATAACATGTGCCAACAATTATAAATAAATACATGAAAAGAACCTAAGAGTCTAAACCAGTAAATTTCCACAAATAATCCCGAGTACGTACTCGTCACCTCGCGTACACGACTTTCACATCATACAATTAGCACAAACGACCCAAATCCTAAGAGGTAGTTCCCCCCCCCCTCTCTCCCCCTCCCACAAAGTTAGGCAAGATACTTACCTCAAAGAAGCTAAACCGATACTTTAAAATGACCTTCTCGTATGAAATAACCTACAGACGGCTCAAATCTAGCTAAAATAACTTAATATCATAAATAAAAACCATAGGAAACAACTCCGGATAATAAAGCTTTGATCTTTAATAAAACTAAAAAGACAAATTAAAAAGTCAACCTTGGACTTGCACATCGGAACCCGATAAAACCGAAATATTTCGACAACCCATTCAATTATGTGTCCAACCATACTAATTTTGTCCAATTCTGACTCTGAATCGATGTTCAAAACTCAATTATTCTCTTTAAAAAAGTTTTTGATAAAAACCCTCAATTCTCCAATCAAAATATGGATTAATTCAAAAATGAACTTCTGTAATCATATTAAAATACAAAAATTATAGCTATATACTGACCCCCATTAAATGACGAGAAGAAAGCCACAAATTTCACATCAATCGGAGCTCTAGAGCTCAAGATATGTTCAAAATACCAAAAGAATGCGGTCTGATTTTTTTATACGCAGGGATTTTTGCTTTTGCGACACAAAATCCGCACTTGCGCATTTCCAACTGTCATTTCCGCTTTAGCGGACCATTTCTCGCACCCGCAACTTCGCATCTACGAAGCACCAACACCAGCTCTCTTCTCCGACACTAAAATGAGCATAACTTCCTCATACCATGTCCAAATTTGACGATTCTTTTTGCTATGGCTCCGTAATTATGATATGGATCTAATTCTTCAATAAAAGTAGAAATTGGAGCTCATTTTCTTAATGTGGTACCATTTATGCTTGAAGAAACGAAGCCGTAACATCAAAAACGAGTGCAACACAACCCAAACCTATCTGAAACTCACCCGAGCTCCTCGGAACCCCGTTTGAACGTACCAATAAGTCCAAAAACATAACGCGGACCTGCTCGAGGCTTCAAATCACATCAAACAACATTAAAACTATAAATCGCATCTCAATCGAACTTAATGAACTTTCAACTTTTACAACTCGCGTCGAATCATATCAATTCAACCCGCAATGAAGTCAAGTTTTGCATGCAAGTTCTAAATGACACAACAGAGCTATACCAACTCCCGGAATTGAAATTTGGACCCGATGTCAAAAATGTCAACTACAGGTCAAACCTCTCAACCTTCAACTTCCCAATTTTTGCCAAAATGCATCAAATCAACCTACAGACCTCCGAATCCAAATTTGTACACACGCCTAAGTCCAAAATCACCATACGAAGCTATTGGAATCATCAAAACATCATTCCGGAGTAGTCTTCACAAGGGCCAAACTCCGATCAACACTTTTCACTTAAATTTCTAAAACAAGAATGGTTCTTCCAAATCAATCCTGAATCATCCGAAAAACCAAACTCGATCACACACGCAAATAATAATACATAACATGAAGCTACTCGAGACCTTAAGCCGCCGAACGAGACGCTAATTCTCAAAAAGATCAGTTGGGTCGTTATATTATCTCCCTCTTAAACAAATATTTGTCCTCGAACATGCCAAGAACCATTCTGAATCCATCAAATCACTGAATGAACTCACTATACATATACTCGCGGGTGATCCCACGTCACTCCAAACAATATAGGCCCGAAAACACTATCTCAACTGAGGTTAATCATTCCACCCACACCGATAAACCTTAGAACCAAAATTTTCCCATCTCATCATTTCCCAAAGACCTGATTCCCATATCAACACACGGTATCAGCCTCAACCAGCTGCAACAACTCATACCTACACCCACAAGGTACAACCCCACGACGTGACACATCACACATATGCCCATAACAATATTTCTGACCACCATAGCTGCCCATAATCAAATCTAGGACCGACAATTAACCTCATATCAGCTAGAACCATGTTCCAAACCTTCACAACACTGACAACGATGCAAGAAACATGAAGATATCATGACCATTCACTCAAATCAATAAGTCACGCCCAATGCCACCTGGGCACATACCTCGCAAGCTAAATCGAATAAGCACAATGCGTATATGGCTGAATATGGAAATAGAAACACATGATAAAACTATCAAACACGTCCGACAAAGAAGAATCAAATCATATGAACTAATCATAAGGATCTCATCCTAATATAACTCCACCACGGTACGTAGCTCGGTTCAAATATATCAAACCACATGAAAATGTGAGGATCTCATTCTAAACTCTGAATCACAAGTAGAATGCACCTCACACCAGCCGATACCTTCCACTAACTAAATTTCGCAAAAAAATCACAATATGTAACAAACTTCCCTTACCGGTAGAGCACCTAAATCACAAATCATAACTAAACTATCAAGAGATCACATCAAAACCTATTGTAACGAGTATCAGAAAGTCCCTTCTAGTTTCATAGCTCTCAATAGTGAATAAAACAAAACGATAGACACGGGCTACCGTTATAAAATCTCTCAACAGAGGTAAACACATAAGCAGAGTACAAGAATCACAAAACTCACCCATATATGAAGCAAGTTAGGAGGACTCACACCGATATATAAAACCAGATCACAATAAGACCGATGCTCCTCTATGACAAATCAAAACCATACCTATAACGACACCATCTGGGGTAGTAGCCTCATCCATACCACGAAAAGCATATCAACGGGCTGGGCCTCCCCCTCTAGGGCACCCTCTACCCGCTTGTCCTCCACTTCTAGCTGGCTGTGCAAGTGGATTAGCAAATGGAATGGAGCCCATAGCCTGAGTGCTCTGATGAAATCCACCTCTCCCGAGTCTGGGATATTCTCTCATGATATACCTAGTATCACCACACTCATAACAAACTCTGTGCAGGCGTGGCTGTTCATACTGAGTATCTGCCGGATAACTGAAATAATCATTATAGGAACCTTGTGTCGGTGGTGCACTAAAAGATGACTGCCCCAAATGAGTACCCTGACCAATTGGAACACCACGAGTAGTCTGAAGTGCGGAATGGACTGGGACTGCCCCAGCCTCTACCACGATAGGTCATAACTAAAGAGTATAATCCAATGAACCCTCCAGAAGCTCAAGACCTCTTGGTTTCCTTATCCTCCCTCTCCTCACCCCGAATACGCTCTAACATCCTGGCAATCTCCACCACCTGCTGAAATGGAGTATCAGTTTGCAACTCTTAAGCCATACAGGATCTAAGATCATACTTGAGCCCCACAATGAATCTGTGGACTCGCTCTCTAACTGTAGAAACCAAAGTAGGCGCATGACGGGATAACTCACTGAACTTGATGGCATACTCTAACACCATCTTGGTGCCCTGACGTAGCTGCTCAAGCTCTATATGGCACGCATCCCGGAGGATATGGGGAACAAACTCCCTCAAGTACATCTCTGAAAACTGAGCCCAAGTCGGTGGTGTTGCATCGGCTGGTCTACCCTCCTCATAAACCTGACACCACTGATACGCTGCTCCCGACAGCTGAAATGTAGTAAAAGCAACTATGCTCACCTCCACAATACCCATGGTGCAAAGAATACAGTGACACTTCTCTAGAAAACCTTGTGCATCCTCGGTAGTTGTGCCACTAAACTTAGGTGGACTATACCTTTTGAACCTCTCAAGCCTCTTCTCCTGCTCCTCTGATGCACCTGGTCCGACCTCATGCTGAACCGGAATAATAGATTATACCCGCACCACACCCGAAACCTGACCCATGTGAGCTTGCTTCTCTAGAGTACAGACGGTGAGAGTCTGAGCTCCTCCGCCAATCTGGGAAATAGTTGATGCAATAGAGATCAATCCCGCCTGAGCCAATGTACCAAACATGCTCAGGAACTGCGCTAAAGTCTTCTGAAGTCTGTGGGTAACAACAGGCGGCTCCAGTGCCTGTTCCCCAACCGGAGCTATTGGTGGCTCCTCAACTGCTGCTCTGACAGGTGCTCTAGTCGTGGCGCATGCCCCTCCTTGGCCTCTACCTCGACCCCGGCCTCTCGCAACCCTAGCAGGGGGAGTGGGTGACTACTCAGCTGATCCGATAGCGTGTGTCCTCACCATCTATGAGAGAATAGAGTTACAAAGGCTCAAACTTCGAAATCAACAAATCTACATGACAGGAATAAAAGAAAAGAAATCTTTCTAATAGTTCCATAGCCTCTCAAAGATAAGTACAGACGTCTCCATACCGATCCGCAAGACTCTACTACACTTGCTTGTGACTCGTATAAGCTATGAACCTAGAGCTCGGATACCAACTTGTCACGACCCAAAAATTCACCGCAGGCATCGTGCCGATTACTAACAACGATTAAGCCAGTTTTTACAATGACAATTTGAAACATAGTTTAAAAGAAATACCAAAACAAAAGCGAAATAAGCCTATGCGGCAATGATTATAACAACCTCCCAAGATTTGATAATACAGAGTCACGAACTCTAGCTGAATACATCGAATGATATCAAGGATCGAAATAAGATATTGTTCAAATAACAACCGGCAGTACAATATAAGGAAAGGACTCCAATGGACTGCGACGATCAAGCAACTCTACCTTGAATTCTCACGATCAACAAGCTGACTCCGCCCGAGTCTGATATCTCAAATACGTGGCTCTAAACAAAAATAAGCAAAAGTGTAGTATGAGTATACCACGGTCAGTACCCAGTAAGTATCAAGACTAACCTCGGTAGAGTAGTGACAAGGTACAGTCAAGACACTCACTAGACAAAATAACTTGTAAAGTATAGAAATATAAAGCTAATAATGGAAAGCAGAAATCAGTAAAAGGCAACAAAATCAACATATGATATAAACAGTAAAGCAATAAGAACACCATGAAATTACCATTAAAACCAAATAAGCAACACAAAGGACAACAATTAATCAAGCCGTTCTAACATAAGATTCACAAGGAAATCACTTCGTGATACCTCATTTCATAGTCACAAGTCACGGGTCTCAACCCACCATCCGCCTGTCATGGTCACAGGCCCATAATCACAATTCACCCGGAATGGTCATAGGCTCACAATCACAATCTGCCTGGCATGGTCACAGGCTCACAATCATATTCTGCCCGGTATGGTCACATGCTCGATAGCAACATATAGACGGATAATACAAGAATACATGGGCATGATCAATAAATGTTAAGTTTCATACTCCTGAGCTAGTATAAGTGGCATGCTACGGTGTATGCTTGTGCGAGTGCACTACTGCAACCCAAGTCAACAAGTAATATCAAAGACATCGAGTAGCTCATCGAAGCAACACAACAAGTCACGTAAGGTGTATGACATACCCAAGGAAAAGCACACCATCACACGAAAATCACCAACATAATGTCCCCAAGTCATCACACCTCATCCCTGACATTGCCACCCTTATCTCTATGATAGCCACCTGTATTACTCTGACCTGGCAATATCGTTAGCCACCATTATCTCTCTGATAGCCACCTGTATCACTCCGTATAATAGCCACCCATATCACTCTGTATAATAGCCACCCGTATCACTCCGTATAATAGCCCCTGTATCACGCTGCCCTGACAAAACATAATAGCCACCCTTATCACTTCGTACATTCAACAACGGTGAGAAGCCACCCTTGTGCCCCACATAACAATAACGGTGAAATGCCACCCTTATACTCTGCACAACAACGACCAAACCACACAACAATTCACAAATGCTAACATTACAACAACACGATGTATCAACTCATAACACAAGTGCCCATAGGCCACAACCTTTCCAAAAATCCAACAATATAAATATTTTCACAACGGGTAGCCCATGGCTCAAACACAATGTGTATAAAATCTCAATAACAAAAAAAACAAGCGGGAAAGTAACTCATAGGGAACAACATCCTTTTTAAACACAACTTCAATTTAAAATAGATTAATGGCTTTCGATAACCTCAATTCTATTTAATTGTTTAAGGATAAACTCAATGAAAAAGATATGGCACGAACTAGTAATACATCTAAATGCATCAGAATAACTCGGCAACAAAATGATATCATGTACAACAATTTCAACTAAGAGTAACTCGACAATAAAAGATATCACATAATGATAAAAGTGGTAACAACTTCAAATAAAGCATATAAGAGCTAACTCAACAAATAAAGGATATGACATGTAACAACAACTTCAAATAAAGCATGTGATAGTAGACATGGCGAATAAAAGATATATATATAACATGTGCTAACAATTCCAAATAAATTCATGAAAAGAAGCCTAAGAGCCTAACCCAGTCAATTTCCACAAATAATCCCGAGTACGTATTCGTTACCTCGCATACACGGCTTTCACATCACACAATTAGCACAAACGACTCAAATCCTAAGGGGTAGTTCCCCCATATAAAGTTAGGCAAGATACTTACCTCAAAGAAGCTAAACCGATACTTTAAAATGACCTTCTCATATGAAACAACCTCCGGATGGCTCAAATCTAGCCAAAATAACTTAATATCATAAATAAAATCATAGGAAACAACTACGGATAATAAAGCTTGGATCTTTAATAAAAACTAAAAAGACAACTCAAAAAGTGAACCCTGGGCCTGTACCTCGGAACCCGATAAAACTCAAATATTTTGACAATCATTCAATTATGAGTCCAACCATACTAATTTCATCCAATTCCGACTCTGAATCGATGTTCAAAACTCAATTATTCTCTTTAAAAATGTTTTTGATAAAAACAAAAACCAAAATTCTCCAATCAAAATATGGATTAGTTCAAAATTGAACTTCTATAATCTATTAAAATACAAAAATTATAGTTAGATACTGACACCCATTAAATGACGAGAAGAACACCGCAAAAATTACCCCAATCGGAGCTCTAGAACTCAAGATATGCTCATAATACCAAAGAACACGGTCTGATTTTTTTATACACAGAGATTTTCACCTGCACATTTCCAGCTGTCATTTCCGCTTTTGCGGACCAATTCTCGCACCTGCAGGGTCGCAGATGCGGATACAACTTCGCATCTGCGAAGCACCAGCACCAACTCTCTTCTCCGACACTAAAATGAGCATAACTTCCTCATACGATGTCCAAATTTGACGATTCATTTTGTTATGGCTCCGTAATTACAATACGGATCTAATGCTTCAATAAAATCAAAAATTGGAGCTTATTTTCTTAATGTGATACCATTTATTCTCAAAGAAACGAAGCCGAAACATAAAAAACGAGCGCAACACAACCCAAACCTATCTGAAACTCACCTGAGCCCCTCGGGACCCCGTCAGAACGTACCAATAAGTCCAAAAATATAAAGTGGACCTGCTCGAGGCCTCAAATCACATCAAACAACATTAAAACTATGAATCGCATCTCAATCGAACTTAATGAACTTATGAACTTTTAACTTCTACAACTCGCGCCGAATCATATCAAATCAACCCGGAATGAAGTCAAATTTTGCATGCAAGTTCTAAATGACACAACAAAGCTATACCAACTCCTAAAATTAAAATCTAGATCTGATATCAACAAAGTCGACTCCCGGTCAAACCTCTCTATCTTCCAAACCTTCAACTTCCCAATTATCGCCAAAATACATCAAATCAACCTACGGACCTCCGAATCCAAATCCGTACACACGTCTAAGTCCAAAATCATCATACGAAGCTATTGGAATCATCAAAATACCATTCCGAAGTCGTATTCACAAAAGTCAAACTTTGATCGACTCTTTTAACTTAAACTTTTAAAACAAGAATGGTTCTTCCAAATCATTCCTGAATCATCTGAAAAGCCGAACTCGACCATACATGCAAGTAATAATACATAACATGAAGCTACTCGAGACCTTAAGCCACCGAACAAGATACTAATTCTCAAAACGACAGGTCGGGTCATTACAAAATAAGAGTTCTTCATTTTGTCCTTACTTATTCCTGGACCAAAAGCGCATGGCAATAATATTGATGTATTTTTATAATCTTTAATAGAAGAGTTAAATGAATTATGGGATGTTGGGATAGAAACATATGATGCTTGCTTCCTTTCATGTGATTGTTCTTGATTTCCTACGGCCTTAACTTTAGTTCCAATATGAGCACTTTGTTGTAATTTCTTGACATTGTTGTGACATTTATAGTAATATTCATGCTTTGCTAGTCTCTTTCAGTAGCGTAATATTAAAGTATCTGGAGTTAGGATTCTTGATGTCATCAGATGATTCAAATCTTTTTCATTATAGGTAATTCAGAAGCAAAAAAGGTTCGAGGGCCTTCTTTACTGAAAGATATTTGGAAACTTCCGTCGGGGAAGACAATTGATGTGTCGTTTAATAATCGTAACCAAGATATTGGGAAAGAGGGTCGACAACTTGCTAACTTTCTAGGAATTATTGCCAGAACTCCAGAACTAACACCTCTACATATAGATGATTGGAGAAATTTTGACAACGAGGAAAAGAAGAAATTGGTGGATTTTGTGAACATGCTCTATCTTTTATACATCATATTATCTTCTAAATGTTGGCTTTTATTCTTTTAGAAGAAGTTCTTTATCCCAAAATGTGGAGAAGCGTGGATCTTAAAGTCACTAGAAAAGAAATGGAAAGATTACAAGTGCGAATTAAAAGGTGAGTATGCGCAAAAATATAAGACTAAAGATGCTTTGCTAAAAAATAGACCAAGTCGCATACCGAGGGATCAATGGAGTGGTCTTGCCTCTTATTGGCTTTCTCATAATGCTAAGGTATCAACCTTCAAAATTCTCCTAGATCATTTTCATAGCGTTGAGTTTTGTTATGCTCAATTTATATTTATAATTTATAAGATATCATTTTAATGTTTCAATGACATAGATGTACACAAGCAAATAGAAACAATAGGGCCAAGAAAATGAGGCCTCACATAGGAGGATCCAAAAGTATTGCCACCATGATGAATGAGCAGTTAAACCTGTGAAAATTAAAAACTATAATATTTTAAACTTTTTTTATCATGCATATATGATATCATTTTTATTATATTAGGTTGTAAACGAGATAGAATCTACACGAGCATAAATTTTCATATTAACTCATAAAAAATGTAAGGATGGTAGGCGACTGGATGATGATTCTGCTAAGACAATCATAAGATTTATTCATTCTTTTATTTGTTTGGTTTGATGACTTCTTCAAACAATGTGCATTTTTTCCTATTCATGAATTCCAAAATGGATTTATTGTGTATTTTATAATCAGGAAATGATAAATGAAAGGATGGGCAATAGTGAGAGATATATTGAGCAACCTCCTCATAGTGTTTCTTGGGAAAGCGATGTGTATTTTCAGATGTTGGAAAATAAAAAAAGTAGGTATGTTTGTGGTTTAGAACTTGGTCCAACTCCTTCTATTATATGGGGTAGTAGGTCTTCTTTAGAAAATATTGCTGCAAATGAATCTTCTAATGAGGCTATACAAAGGTTAGAACAGGAGATAATCGAGTTAAAAGAGACACAAAATGAAGAAATAAATATGATGAAACAAAGTCAGGAGAAGATGCAATCGAAATTACTCCAAATGAGACAATTAATGCGCAAATATTCTCCTAATGCATCTATGCCTCAAAGTAGCAATGGCACCTTAGGTGAACATGTAACTCCATTTCATAGACTTTAGATATTTTTAATGAAATTATAATCATATAAATGTATTGTTATCTAACATGTTAATATTTATTAGATCCCCGACGCTAATAGTGGATATGAACAAGTACCACAAACATCAAGAATACCTAGTGTTGCTGAAAATGCTTAACCTTCTGATGGTACTACTCTCATTGTCCTTCGTCGCTACTGTTTGAGTTTTCCTCCTTCGATTTTTATTAATTTGTTGCTGTATTTGGGCTTACCATGGATGTTTCTTGCTTTTATATATTTCTTTTTCTCACTATTGTTGATGTCGCAAAGGTTGTGATAATTTTTAAAAGTACAATACATACTAGCATGTGTTGAACATTTCTATTACAGCCCGCCTAGGAGTTTCCTTCTTGTAAAGAAGGAAAGAAAGTAGAAACAGATTTAAATATATTAGCTTTGTGCCATTTAAGTTTTTCTTTTTGATAGGTTTTTAGTTCTAATTAAATTTTTGATAATGGTTTTCTTAAAATATACTATGTACATCCCTATTAATGGAGTGATCCACATCTATACACCTAGTTAGGTTCTAAACATGTTTTCTATAGGTTGCAGAGTATGGAAATTTGTGGGAGGTTGTTCTACTTATTACTAGTGACAAACCATTTGCTATAGGTTGCAGATTTCCGTTACTGTTTCCTCAGGTTTGGAGTTGTACTCTGCCTGGTAGGTGACCTTATCACCAGTGTCCAATCCACCCCAGTTGCACTCCTATGTAATCCCTCACCATTAGATGAATTTGAAATGTGGTCCTGGATTGGGGTGGATTGGACACTGGTGGTAAGGTCACCTACCAGGCAGAGCACCAGTGTCCAATCCACCCCAGCTGCACTCCTATGTAATCCCTCACCATTAGATGAATTTGAAATGTGGTCCTGGTCCTCAACATTAACAGATGCAGCTTCCAAACAAGTTGTTTGTCCACCAGCTTCAACAGTAGCAGCTGCATTTAGTGTACCTGTTACAATAGTTATTTTTACGTCATTAGTATACTGGCCCTGATCCTTAGAATTTTGCCCATATATTGTAGCAACGACCTCACCCAAATTCACCTCTCCATCACGTGTAACTACAATATGATAAGTGTTCGTGCCTAGCTTAGCAGTTTGCTCATTGCACTTGGGATCTTCCACTCGTATCTCCTGTTCGTGCTTCTCCACCATAACTAATTTTTTCGCTGGTTCAACAGATGCAATAAATGGTTGATCATTTAATTCCGATCCTTTCAAAATTGAAGTCTTGCCTATAGAATTTGTTGCTTCAATATCAGCTGATGCCACTGTACCACTACCAAACAAAGACAGTCTTCTAAAACTGCCATACCAGACACCTGCACAAATATAAACTGGAGAATAGCGAAACTTTTCAAAGACCTATTTCCAGGTTATACTAACATAACATAGGTTGTAAAGTTGAGAGACTCTACTTTAAATTCAATTCCCAACTAGACTATTATGCTCAACTCCGTAGTAGTTTTGATACTCCGCTTCTTCTATTGGTTCAAATAAAGTGCTCAACAACCAAAATAAATATGATTTGTTTTCTTCAGTAATTGGTATTCTTCTATATATTCTTGAATCAGAAACACAAACATGCGCCCTCAATGCATATCGCATCAATGCCAGGCACTTTGGACTAACTAATTGAAAAATATCGTAGCTAAGGCACGATCAACAGGAACATCAGTCCATTTTGTTCGTCAACAACATGTCTCATTGAGTATTGATTTTGGTTTCTTCTTTCTAGACCTTTGTGCTAAAGTTATTTATCAGACAAGAACAATGGTTGATGTCTACAGAACTTTCTTTGGTTTTTTCTTGTATAATGGAATCCAAGGTATACACCGCATACTATTCTCAAAACAACCTTAACTCTGCAATTGTGACTTAGTCATTCCAGAGGTTAATGGATAAGTTTAGAGTTACTCAGTTTACCTTTTCCCCATTCACATCTGCATCATTCGAGTTTTTCATCCATTTGTCCCTCTAGAGAATCCTCATGAAGAGCTAGTTTATTAAGGGAATAGGACTGTAAATTCCAAATCTATCAATCTGATATATGAAGCCATTGATGTTCAAATAATAGCTGAGGCTTGACCATCGTTCTTCGTTATGCACGATCAAAAAAATCTAGTTGTTTCTGCTTATAGATGTTAGGTGAGGGAGTTGGCTGACAAAATCTAACAGTGATGGAATCTTCAAGATATTGTTTCATATTATACTTTATCCTTTAACACGGTTATTTTATAATTTTAGGTCATACAGTCTGATGTTCGATAATTTAGCGGTTGGAAGATTTCAAAATGATGAAGAGTTGCGGAAATCATTTGAAGACCATCATTCGTCTGGATTAGTAATATGATGACATTAGCTATTTAGTCCAAACAATATATTTTTATGTTTTAAGTTACTGTGGTATTAATATTTTTGATTAGTACTTTCTTTTGTTTGTTAAGATTTAATGAGATATATTATGTTTTGTAAATTAATATTAATATATTTTATTATTTGGGTCATATTCTATACAAATGTAGTAACTATTATTAATTGTAGATAAATTATTGCTATTATCGCTTGTAACTTTTAACGCTAATTAGTTTGATATAACAACTATAAAAATGGACAATAAACGGGTAAATTAAGATGTTTTCACAAGGGATATTGCAGCCGTTATAATTGATGTAAAATAATTGTCATTGAAGATATTGACTTTTAGCGGAAGATTAGTTAAATATATTAGCCATTAATGGAAGTTAAAAAGGCAAACTAATATGTTTTAAGATGGTATACTATGGCCATTTTAATTGCCATAAAATAATTGCTAAAATAATTATTTTGAGTTTAGCGGCTACAAAAATGGATGCTAAAGAAGTATAATTAGCCATTTGGATTGGATTTAGTAGCCACTATAATTGTCGCAAATAATTACCGTTAGAGATGCGAACTTTTAGCGGTAATTATTTTGAATTTAGAGGCTATAAAAATAGATACTAAAGAAGTATAGTTAGCCGTTTTGGATTGGATTTAGTAGCCATTATAATTGCCGCAAACAAATGCCGTTACAGATAATAATTTTTAGCGACAATAAACCATACCTTTTACCAGCTTTTGTGAGAAAAGCCGCTAAAGGCTTTGCCGACCCCAGCATCAGTGGCAAAACACTAATGGTTATTTTCGCTAAAGCAGTTTTGTATTGCCACTAAAGGTCTTTTTTGTATTAGTGAGGGTGGCCTCGAAATGCCTGAGTCCCACCCCGAGCTGGCCGAACGGGTGGTGTAGTAACTAGTGTGGGAGTCATAGCCTGACCTCTCTGCTAAACGGGACCTCCGGTAAGACGGGGACAATACCTCCTCATATGCCCCAACTCCCCGCATTGAAGAAACCTCGATCTAGGGATGGTTGCGGAGCCTGAACTGGACCTCGAGAACTAGAATAACCTCTGGAAGAACCCGGTACTGACAAACCTTGATCTAATGGAGCACGGGGCGAACTCTGAGCTGGGAGTGCACTGAATGATAACTGAACCACACGAGCACTGTTTGAACCATGGCTAGTTGATGCACCACGATGACCGGACAAGCCATGTGAGCGGGCCTGAAAGGATGACCTATGTTGTGATGTGACTGGCCTCCATATGAAGTATCGGCGAAACCTTCTAAACCACGGTGCCTCTTGCCCTCCCGCTCCTTGCGCTCAAGACTATGAACCTGCTCAAAACGCCTAGCGAACTCGACCACCTGGTCAAACCTAATATCTGTCTCGGCCTCTCGCGCCAAATTGAAGCGTAGGACATAGTTGAGGCCATCAATGAACCTCCTGATCCTCTCTATCTCTCAATAGGAACCAACCATACTGCATGACGAGCCAAATTTGCAAATCTCATCTCATACTGAGTCACTGTCATACCCTCCTAGAGCAGTTGCTCAAACTACCTAAGCAACTCCTCTCTTCGAGTGTGGGAAACAAACTTATCTAAGAAGAGAACTGAGAACTCATACCACGTAAGTGGTGCTGCAGCGGCAAGCCTGCTCAACTAATAATCTTGCCACAGTCTGTAGGCTTCCCCTGTTAGCTGAAATATGGTGAATGCAATCCCACTGGTCTAAAAGACATGCTGTGCAAAGAATCCGCTGACACCTATCTAGAAAATCTTGAGCATCCTCTGATATACTCCACTGAACTCTTGAGGCTTAAGCCTCCTAAACCACTCTAATCTCTTCTTCTCCCCATCACTCATAGGTGGGCCAACCTCGGCCCGAGCAGCAGTAATCGGCTAAAATGGTAACACCCCTGGTGTTTGAAGTCCCTGAGCTAGCTGCTCAGGCGTACATGCGGCATGAGTTTGGGAGCCTCCCTTAGCCTGTGAGGTGACTCGTGCAGCTAGAACCAAAACCGTCTGCGCCAGGCTCGTGCATACAATCAAAATCTGGGCTGAGGCCTTCTAAACGCTAGGAATCACGATGGGCACCACTAGTGCCTAAGCTGCCCCCGCCAGCTCAACAACATCTGGTACCTGCTCCTCAGATGGAGCGACTGGTGGCTCCACATGTGCTGCTCTATCTGTAGTACGAGCCACACCTCGGCCTCTACCGCGGCCCCGGCCTCTCGCAGACCTAACTGGTGGTACTATAGCCGTTCGCCTGATCTGGTCGTACGTGTCCTCACCATATGTAAGAGAATAGAAGAGTCAAGTTTCAAACTTCGAAATAACAAATCCGCACAACAAGAATACAAGAAAGTGAAGTTTCCTAACGGTTCTGTAACCTCTCGAAGATAAGTAAAGATGTCTCCATACCAATCCGTAAGACTCTACTAAACCTGCTCATGACTCATGAGACCTAAGCAACTTAGTGCTCTGATACCAACTTATCACGATCCAATTCCATCGGAGCCGCAACATTACCTAATACTACTTGCCACGCAAGCCAATAGTCACATAATAACTATGCATTTGAATAAACATGGTTTAATAAACTTAACAGCGGAAATATCATAATTATCTAATGAAAACAATAACAATACTGCTACAACCATCCCTAAATTTTGTGTCAACGAGTACATGAGCACTACTGAGTATCAAAATATAAGCCAAATCCTTAGTACAACTGTCTGGACAATAGAATAGTAATAAAGAAAAATAAAAGAAAGAGAGCCAAGGTCTGTGGACGACAAAGAAGCTACCTTGAAGTCTCCAAATACTGGTACCGACACAGATCTAGCAATCACCACGTCCAGATATACCTAGATCTACACACGAAGTGCAAAGTGTAGTATGAGCACAACTAATCCCATGTACTCAATAAGTAATAGAACTAACCTTAGGCTAAAAGCAGTGACAAGCTCAGAAGTAGACAATCAGAAACCAATATAAACGACAACATATATATAATGATGACAATAGCAATAAGTAAATAAAAAGAATTATCATAATCAACTCGTTCATGTTATAGGAATTTAGGCATGATTTCAAGTATAACATTTAAAGCCCATCACTAATAAGAACATGTCAGTCACAGCCATCATGGGAATGGTACATCTTTATGTCTACATGTCAAGTATGCATGTCAAATGAATGATTTCACAGTGATATCCCCAGATGCTCTCACTCTCAACATACTCAAGTTGTCTGTCTTAAATGCCCACCTCATCACACACATAATCACTCAGCACTGTAAGTGTGCCTGACATCAATGCCCCTCACCAAAGCACGTGTGTGTGTGTGTGTGTGTGTGTGTGTGTGTGTGTGTGTATATCCCTGTGCTTACGCTCACGGTTGGTATGTCAGACTCCGGAGGGGTGGATCCTGCCCAAGCGCTAATCAAAAAGCCAATAAGGCCTGCTGCGGCGTACAGCCTAATCCACTTAATAATAATAATAAAGCCAATATGGCCTCCTGCGACGTACAACCCGATCCACAATAACAATCTCAACACGGCTCTAAGGCCCACCTCAATCATCAACCTCTCAAATCTCAAGGGTTCACAACCTCAATTCACTCAACCCAACAACTCCACATATGAAAACAAATAATGATAACATGTGATGTAACAATGAATGATGAACAGAGACTGAGATATGATATTCAAATAAATAATCATGACTGAGTGTATAATTACAGTTACGTCAGATAACCCAAAATAATAGAAATAGCCTCATCAAGTCTCAATCAAATTAACCACATAGCCTCAATATGATTTCTAACATGAATCATAACTTAGTTAATCTAACAAGAAAAACACGGATAAAATAAGACATGATAGCAACATAGTCAAAAGTTAACCCGGATAACGATTACCCCGGTGCACACCCACACGCCCATCACCTAGCATGTGTGTCACACAAACGTCTCACAAATAACATGTTTTCCAGGGATAATTAGCCTAAATTCCAAGTTTAGAAATGTTACTTACCTCAAGACGCACAACTCAATACTCCAACAAACCCTTGCCTCGCGAATCGGCCTCCGAACGACTCGAATCTAGTCACTAATAACTTAATATCATCAAATAATACCGTAGAAAACAACTTCAAACAATAAAGCTTCGATCATTATCAAAATCAAAAAGTCAATGCAAAAAGTCAACCTCGGTCCTACCTCGGAATCCGGTAAAACATACAAATTTCGAACACACATTCGAATATGAGTTCAACCATACTAATTTCATCTAATTCCGACCTTGATTCGACCTTCGAATCCTCAATTTTCACTTTAGGAAGTTTTTACTAAACTCCTCCATTTCTTCACTTTAATTTACCAATTAAATGCTAAAAAAGATAGAATCATGAAATAATAACAAATCCCAGTCAAAAACACTTATCCCGATCCAAATCTTGAAAATCTCCTCCAAAATCGCCCAAAACCGAGCTCTCTAACTCAAAATGTGATATAATAACCAAACCCTCGAAATAGAGTTTTTAAACATTCTGCCCAGGTATTTAACTTTCGCGATCATGTAAAGTCCTTCGCGATTGTGAAGAACAAAGTTCACCATCTTCTCAATCCTCTTTCACGAACGTGACAGCTTAGTCGTGAATGCGATGACCAACACCCAACAGCTACGTGATCGCCGACCTGACCACGCGATCGTGATGAACAACTGTGTGCCATCCTTAGGTCCTCCCTTCCTTCTACGTGAACGTGTCTCACTGCTCGCGTTCGCGATGAACAAACACCCCAAGGCTTCGTGAATGCGTCTATCTCTTCGCGAACGCGAAGTGCAAAGACTCACCTGCCAGCAATAATTTTACACGATCGCGCCCCACTCTTCGCGATTGCGAAGAAGGAAACCCGAAGCACATATTCAGCAGTTCCTCTAAGTCAAAACATGATTTGACAACCATCCGAAATACCCCCGGGTCCCCAGGACTCCATACAAGCATACCAACAAGTCCTATAACATGATATGAACTTACATGAAACCTCAAATCTCGTCAAACATAAAAATCATGAATCACACCCCAATTCAAGCCTAATGAAATTATAAACTTCCAACTTTTAAAACCAATGTCGAACCATATCAAATCAACTCCGATTGACCTCAAATTTTGCATGCACATCCCAAATGACACAACGGACATATCCCAACCCTCAAAAAAAATTCGGAGCCGATATAAATAAAGTTAACTCTCGGTCAAACCTATTTACTTTCTAAACGTTCAACTTTTCAATTTTCGTCAATTCAAGCCAAAACAACATACAAACCTCCAAATCCAAGTCCGGACATACGCCTACGTCCAAAATCACCATATGAAACTATCGGAATCATTAAAACTCTCTTTTGGAGTCGTCTACACAAAAGTCAAACTCCGGTCAACACTTTCAACTTAAACTTCAACCTTGGGACTAAATGTCCCAATTCACTCTAACACTTCTCTGCAACCAAACCAACCACCCTGGAAAGTCACATAACTACAAATGAACATAGAAGAAGAAATAAATAGGGAAATGGGACTACGATACACGAAACAACCGGCCGGGTCGTTACAACCTGAGTGTCCAAATCTAGTTGGGAGGGTAAATATCTGAGTTTGACAGTTCATTTTAAGTGAAGTATGCTTTATATCATGTGCTTTTCTTTGTTTTTTTCTCAAGTATTTCTGGAAAGTAAATTCTTTTCTTCTGCTTTTCTGTTTCTTGCTTGCGAGTACTTTGGGTTGTATTCATACTAATGAGTAACATTATTACATTATTATGCACCCTGATACATCCAATGTGTTTGGTGGTATGCCTGAAAATACTGATATTATCTTTTACTATTTTTCTTCTTCTTCTTTAACAGGTCCTACAACATACTCACCTCTTATGAGCAATCCAAAATGTAAACTATCTACTTCTTGGATGGTATTATAACGTGTATTTTTATTGCACTATTGCTATTACTTGTCAAACTTGGCATTAATAAGAAAAACTAGAGATGTAAATTATAGCTTTTCAAAAGTATACCAAATTATAGATATTGATTTAACCAAATTATAGAGTACTTGGAACGAAATGACCACAATCCAAGATACTGCAATTTGGAAAGTGATGTTCGGTTTATGCCTTAGCATTTGATATAATATTCTTCTCTCAAAGTTCATGTGTATTCTCTCCATTAAAATTAGAAAGCGATATTTCATTGCAATGGAGGCTACACGTGTTTCTTTTACTTGCATTCCTTCCCTCGCTTCACCTTCTTCTTCCATTCGCTCTCTTCATCCTTTCTGGCTTTGTTGGTTTTTTTAGTTTATTTTGGTTGGTTCTCCATGCGTCGCTGCTATAGTTTTATTATTAGTTTAGCTCTATTTTCCTTTTTTGTGGTGTGAAATGTGTCGTGTGGTTTTAGTTCTCTAGCTTTGTGAGTCCCTAATCATTTATGCTATCGATTCATTCTTTTATTTGTGAGTTTGAAAGATCTCAATTGAGATCTTTTAGGGATTCTATTACCCACACTCTAGAACTAGTCTCACTCCTGTAATATAATCCTTTGTCACGTCCCAAAAATTAGCCCGTTGTGATGGCGCCTAACATGGTACTAGACAAGCCGATACCTCAAAACATTTCCAATACTTTTAAATGAAAAATGAACTAAAAGAGGTTTAAATAACTAAAGCTCTCATAAACTGGATTGAAGATTAAAACTCAATACGGAAGTTCCCAAAATTAGGGTGACATTGAGTACATGAGCGTCTATACAACACAAGTTTGAAATATTGTCTATGAAAAACTGAAACGAAAACATAAAGCTGAAAGATAGGGAAGGAGAGTCAAAGTCCGCGGACGCCGGGCAGCTACCTCGAAATCTCTGAATGACTAAGTTGCTCAGATAATCAGCACCCTCTGTGTCCAGAAACATCTAGATCTGCACATAAAGTGCAGGGTGTAGCGTGAGTATAACTAACTTAGTAAGTAACAAGACTAACTATTGGACTGAAAGTAGTGACAAGTTTCACGGGTACATTTCAATTATAGAATTATAGTACAGGAAAAGTAGGCATACTGTCAAGTTCGACAGTTAAAGCCAAAATAGTTAAATCATGTCAAGTTCAAATGAAACAGGATATTGCACATCTCAGTAACTACCTGACAGTTATATATTCCAACTGATATACAAACAGTAATGAAATCATATGCATACTCCAGAGTATCAGTCGCTCAGTCCTCCCATTCACTCTATCCTTACAATCACTCCATCCTCACAGCCACTCAATCCTCCCAATCGCTCGACACTCACACTCAATAGGTACCTACGCCCACTGTGGATGTGCAGAATCCAGAGGGGCAATTCCAGCCCAAGCACTAATATAAGCCAATTATGGCATGAATCAATAAACATGATGCGGAGTGCAGCCTCTCATAAATATCCTCACAATCAGGCCCTCGGCCTCACTCAGTCATCAATCTCTCCAGTCCCTCGGGCTCACGAGTAATTATGATAATCAGCCCAAACAATGATGATGTAATGTATCAATAAAGTACAAGAGAGACTGAGATATAATATGCAAATAAAAGTTGTGAATGAGTACAAAATGGAAATTTAGCAAATAATTCAACATGTATCACAACCTCTGTGGGTCCCTACGATACCAACACATAGCCTAAGTATGATTTCTAACATAAGTGGCAGCTCAATTTCTCTAACACATAGTAAAAATACGGGTAACAACAAAATTATTCAACTATATAGTTCCATGGAATTGACCAAGTCAAAATTCCTATGGTGCACACCCACATACCCGCCACCTAGCATGTGCGTCAACTCAACACCAATCACATAACATGTAATTCAGGGTTTCATACCTTTAGAACCAAGTTTAGAAGTGTTACTTATCTCAAACCGCCAAATCCTTACTCCAACAAGCCCTTGCCTCGCGAATTATCCTCTGAATGCCTCGAATCTAGCCACAAAAAAATCGATACAATCAACACGAGTTAAAGGAATCAATTCCATATGAAATTACTAAGTTCTTAATCAAAAGTCTAAAAATCAACTCAAAAGTCGGCCTCTGGGTCCACGTCTCGGAATTCAATAAAAGTCCCAAAATCCGGGAAGCCCGTTCAACCATGAGTCTAATCATACCAAATTTATCAGACTCCGACACCAAATCGACACTCAAATTCCCAAATTAAACTCTCCAAATCCCTAGCCTCAAACTCCCAAAATTTCATCTCAAAAATACACAAAATAGGTGGGAAATTCAATGGGAAAACATAATTATTGAATATAAATAACAACAAGTGACTTACCTTAAGAATCCCTTCGAAATCCCTCTAAAAAATCACCCAAATCCGAGTTTGCAAATTCAAGAAATGATAAAACCCTCAGAACCCAATGTTTATATTCTATCCAGGCTTTCTCGCACCTGCGACAACTTACTTGCACCTGCGGCTTCGCGGAAACGACAACTCTCCCGCTTCTGCGGTAATTCACTGGGGACAGACTTTCGCACCTGCAGAACATTCTCCGTTTCTGCGCAAACGTAGGTGCGACTTACTTCCCGCTCCTGCGTTGCCCCCACCCCCCACCCCCCACCCCACTTCTGCGTTGCCCCCTCGCTTCTGCGCTCAACCTCACCGCATCTGCGACCACGCAGGTGCGGACAATCCTTTGCACTTGCGACCACTGCACTCCCCTCTCCTGGCCGCACCTGCGCTCCACTACTCGCACGTGCGATCAAAGCTCCGCAGGTGCGATTGCACCAGAAAACTCCCAGCTTTAGCAACCATCTAACTCCAAACCTTAATCCATTAACCATCCGAACTCCACCGAAACCCCCGGGACCTCAACCAAATATACCAACAAGTCCTAAAATACGATAGAACTTAGTCGAGCTTTCAAATCATATCAAACGATGCTAAAACCACGAATCGCGCATCGATTCAAGCCTAATATACTTTTGAACTTCTAACTTCTACATTCGATGCCAAAACCTATCAAATCGCGTCCGATTAACCCCAAATTTCCATACAAGACACAAACGACACAACAGACCTATTCTACTTCCGAAACCCCAATCCGAGCCCGATAATCACAAAGTCAACTCTCGGTCAAACTTATAAATTTCCAACTTTCGTCATTTCAAGCCTGATTCAACTACGGACCTCCAAATCAAAATCCGGACACACTCCTAAGTCCAAAATCACCCAACGGAGCTAACGGAACTATCAAAACTTCATTTCGGAGCCATTTACACACAAGTCAACATCCAATCAACCATTTCAACTTAAGCTTCCAACCTTGAGACTAAGTGTCTCAACTCATTCCGAAACCTCTCCGGATCCGAACCAACTGTCCTGCCAAGTCACATAACAACAATTACGCAGGGAATGAGTAGTAAATGGGGGAATGAGACTACAACTCTCAAAACGACCGGCCGGGTCGTTACACCCTTAAACTTTGTGCAAGTGCTATTTGCATGAGGGGTTTTAGATTTGGTCTAATGCTGAAATTCTGTATTTTTTGGTAAAAATTATCAATTATTGATTTTAATAGCTAATTAGTGATATTCTTAATTTTTTTATTGCAAATTAATGATATTCTTGATTCTTGTTTTTTTGAAGCAGAGCGTAAGAGCTAAGCAAAATTAAGGAGTGAGAAGAAGGAAGAAAACAAAAGAAGAACAAGAAGAAGAAGAGAGACAAGGACAAAACCAGAACAATTCAACTAATAAAACCAAAAGAAATATAGCAAAGAAGTCCTGCTTTGTGAGTCTGCTCTTCCACTAAGCAGCCAAAGTACATGCATGTCTCCTACCTTGACATGTTGAATTTACTTATTTCTCAACTTTATCCCAAAGAAAGATTTATCTGTTTTTGTGCAGCAACATATAGATAAAATGAAAGATCACAATTTGCTTGTTTGGAATTGCAAAGAACGTCATACTCTTATAATCAGTTGGCTCTTCTTCGTTTGCTCTATTTATTGAGACTTGTTCTTGTTACCCTTGACTGTAATTTTTCCTTCAGAATTGATAGTGTACGTTCATTCTCACTATGCTATAGTTCTTTACTAAATAAATAAATAAATATTTTACAGGTACTGTCCTTTCGAAAAGCTTATAGTTGCACTCACTCTATCAAAAGTAGACGAAATTATATTGTATGTGAAATATAAAGAAGGAGAAAAAATTATGGTTGAGGGATAAGATACATTTAGGAGGAATGCATAAGAACATTTTGAACTAATAATTAGATATGATAGAAACTGTCGGCATATAGGTTATTGTAACGTCTTAGCATAAATCAATTTGTTGCAGGTTAAAACTATAAAGTAGCTTAGGGGATTACATTTTACTGTAAGTTCAATATCAATTATAGAAGCCTAATAAACACTTGTGTATGTACTTTCTAAAGGTTGTCGCCAAATAGAAGTGGACTGCAGTTCATGTGCATTATCTGTTCATCTGTGTGATAGTCATATAAAAGAAGTTAGCTTTGAAATGACTTTTAAATGCACTTTTTGGAGAAATAACTACCACAAAAATGGTTGTAGATTCTAGATAGTAGTTGCGATTCCTCTCAAGAATTACCAAACGGCCAAATGATATTAAACTGCAATGTATGTGCATTATTTCTTGGCATAAGCGACAACGTATTGAAAAATATTTGTTTCTACATCTATCTCGATATTAAGCTTCGACTGTTTGTCAAACAGAAAATTAATCTGGTAAAATTACCTTTGCACTATGCAAATGTTAAGAAAATTAATTTTGGGTGTGAAAGAAATTGAATTTATTAGATGTAACTGGCGGGAGATTTATAAGTTTCAGGTATCAGGAGCACGAGCATCAGTTGTACTTAACATTATCAGCCAACTTATCAGTTGACCCATTGTTTTCATTTATAGGCATTTCACATCTGCCTAATGGTGTATTGGTTTCTGGAGTATAGTTTTATCAAATTGAACGGCTATTTAATTACAAAAAAATATTCAGAAAATAAAAAGCATTTAATAGCAAGTGGATGAAAAGCCATTTCTATTTTCATGGAATTGATTTTGAAATTGGGAGCTTTTAATTGTCATTTGACTTGTCATTGTCATGTTTTATTACTACCAAATGTGTAGATTTGTCCTTGGAAAGCGGGAACTTGAATTCTCTACATTTGAACTTTTTTTTTCTTTCTGAAGTGTATTTAATTTAATTGAGGGGATATGAACAGGTGAATGTAATGTGACATTTGCAGTTTTGTCACATTACAATCGAGTGTTTCGTTGCTGGATTTGAATACTAGTGTTAGATTTTTCTGAAGGGCTATTACGGTAATCTAACATTGGCAAAATGACCTCATCGCTACTTAAACTTGCCCCTGATTGTCAATCCGGTAAAGAAACTTACAACTTTTCCATTTCAATACCTCAACTAGTACATATATAAATTAATAAACACATTTGACCATTGACTATGCTTATGTGGCAAGAGCACATGTGACATGGACAAAGTGGGGCTCACATAATTAGCGTGCGTGAGTACAATAATTTTGGATTAAAAAAATTTTAAAATCAAAAAATAATGTAATAAAAGAAAAAGAAAGAAAGGATCAAATCCCATCTTCTTCTTTTTTACCATTACACCCTCTCTCCCTTCTTCCTCTACCACTATACGCCAACCCCCCAACCAATACATCCATTTTCTTTCTCTTACTTCCAAATCAAACCCCAATAATTTTACTGTTACAAATACCCTTCAATTTTCTCTCAGGCTATTCTTCCAGTGAAAGTCAAGATTATAGTTGAGAAGGTGATTAAGAATACAAAACTTATATGCCAATTTTTGAATTAGGCAAAAACAAAGCAAAAATCAATTTTGAAATTCCAGAAAAGATCAACGATAGCTTTAAAGTGGGGGAGCATTCTAGTGTAGTTTTGTGATGGCCCATAGGTGGGAAGGGAGTGGTGAGCTTGTGGTTTTAGAGAGAGAACAACTAATCGAGTTATCTTTGTTGCTTATTTTTTCCTTTTTTCTGGTCTTCGCGCAGATAAATTTTAGCGATTTTGACTTATTTGTAGTGGTGTGGTGGTGCTGGCGGTAGAGATGTGAGTGACGAGTTAATGTGTTTGGATGAAAAAAAAATGGTGGGGTTGGCTTATCTGTAGATTGCCATGAAGAAGAAAAGGAAAACCATGAAATTAAAATTTTGATAAATCATATATATATATATATATATATATATATATATATATATATATATATATATAAAGTGGGAAGCCTCTATCTCTAAACTTGAATTACGAAAATACCCACATTTTATCCTTCAATAGAACAGTTTCAATATTTTTGTATTACAAAAAAACATATTTCTTCCGTTACAATTCCACATTTCATCCTTCATTTGAACACTTTCAATATTTTTGTATAAAAGAAAATAAATATTCCTTCTGTTACAAGTACCCATAATTCAATAAATTAATAAATATCATTCCTTTCATATGTCAACACATTAATTAACCACACTTGCATCAGCCAACCGCTTCGTTTCTCTAGAAAAAGTTGGAATATTTGAAGAGGCACAATGAATTATTTATTGTAAACTAATTCAATAAAACAACATTTGGGAAAGTTCAAGCAACACCATCCAACTGAAAAGGAGGATATATATAAAGGCAAGAAAATGTTCTATCTCCATCAACTCTGCTTCTCCAGTATTATTGGCTCTGACGACGTCAAGGACTATTTCTAGCAGATCTTTCTCAATTCTTCAAATTACTCTTCTTAATTTCTTATATAAGGAGCTTTAGAAGTCCAGCACATCACTAATTTTAAGACATCAAACTATTTATATCACTGTTGTGAAATTTTAAGCGTGTTTCATTATGTTAGCATATGGAGTAGTGTCTTAGCTTTTGAATTTGAATATTGTACTTATTAGTTACATGTGCATTCAAATTTATATAAAGACCATATTGACATATCTTTGGTTTTCTTTTGATGAAACATTTTAGTATTTCTTAAAAGTTCAATGACAATATTATTGATATTTTATTTGTGGTACTCTTCGCCTACTTCCTGTCTCTATAGTTTATAATAGCATGCTTCATCCATACATGTACAACAACAACAAATAAGGCTCAATCCCAAACTATCACAAAATATTGTAGAGTATTCTCTTTCTTTTTAACAGTTGATATATATTGTTTCTGCATGCTGGTTCTTTCAAAGATCAAGAAGTATGTCAAAAAAAGTGCTATCAACAGGGGCAGAGTTAGAGTATCGGAAATGCGTTTGGCCAAACCCAGTAATTTTCAAACTCTATATTTGACCTAATAACTTAAAAAAATTAAAATTTCAAACCATATGCTTGAAATCCTAACTCAGCCTCTCGCTATCAAGACCAACAACAACCATGTATCAGCAAGGTATCTTATGTATGGACTTAATATGGAAATGAGTGTTGTAGCATGAAAATCTATTTTGTTGATGGTAGGCTATAGCATTTAAAAGAAATTCTCTCTACAATCTCTTTCAATTACCTCGTAGGGGAATGAGCCAAATTTGCTCCTCAAAAATCAATTGTTGTACTTATATAAGTTATGCACAAATTACATACTTGACTCACCATGTAAATATATTATAACTTTCAGGGCATTTCCCCTAACAAGTAGCAGTGCAAAAGAAAATGGCATTTTTTATATTATCTTATGGCGGTTATAAATTATATTTGTTTGATCTTAGAAATTTTCATTTGCTCCGTATATATAAAATGAAAACTTGAAAATCTTTAGCGAATCCAGTTTTTGCAATTGCTTTATGATTTTACAATCTTATTGGAAGTATATTTCAATTTCAAGGTAAAACATTGCAGTACTAATTATGTGACAAATACACTCATTCCTCTGTTTCTGGCTATATATGTTGCATTAACTCTTCTTTCTTTCTTTTTTTTACTTTTTTTCTCTTTATAGATGCATGTCATTTTCTTAAATTTTTAAATCAATTAACATGGGTTCCACGTGCAACGCACGTGTCCAGAACTAGTTTGTTAAAATAAGTGAGACCCACAAATTATATATGTCAAACCACAACTAGTCCTAGAATATGACGTGTTATAATGTCAGCGCATTTGCTATACACGCTCTATTTGAGAGGTTTATTAGTTCACAAATGTATGAGTTGAGGTGTTCAAATGAAAAAGTTATAAGTTGCTTTACCGGGTTGGAAATCAGGTGTAAGTTTAAGTGGCCAGGAGGCTATTTTGCCATCTAACATTTTAGGAATTCGAATTAGCGTTTAGGTTCTCGATTGGGATTTACTTACTCGTCATTTGTCTTTTTCAATTTATTAAAGTCCTTGAACTAATATACTTCGGAAAAAAATATTAGGATCAAAATAATCAGGTGTCATGCGGAAACTAGTAAAACAAATCTTGAGCGATGATAAATCAGATAACAAAAAATATATACTAAAAGAGACACAAACATTTAACGTGATTCGATCAATTGATCTGTCCACAGGCAGAATGAGCAATTCATTATAAAAAAGAGTATAAAATATCGAGAGAACAACCTCACAAAGAGGCAAACATAAATAGTAGGCTAACACTTGTCCCGAAATTTTCCCCATAAATAAGACTCTCAAATCGTAAGAGTAAATAGAAATATCGAATATTGAATGTAAGGATGAAAAATAAGCAAAGTTAAAAAGAGGATGATTTATGTATTAAGCAATATGAATCAATCTTATGAAGCTAAAAAGGGATAATTCTTCAATATGGGAGTGTACGATATATGAGTTACAATATGTGTAAAACTTGATCATTTAGAGAAATATAGGCATCCCTTTTATAGTGGGGGATCCTACTTTAGATATAATTAAAAACACATAGTGGGGAACCCATGATAAATCAGTTTTCCCTAATTCCCGCTGAGATTCTCTCCCTTAGTGCCGCTGTAACGGCTCTTGTCTATGAGCTCGATCTTGATCGGACTCGGTATTGGTCCATCTCCAGTTTTAGAGCTCGATATGGGTTTGAGCTCGATGCCGACTCGGGGTCCGGTATTGACTTGGGCTCGGTATTGGTTGGCCTCTGGCTCTTAAGCTCAATTTCATCGCTTCTCACTATAGTTCGATTTGGACTCAAGCTCGATAATGGCGTCGAGCTCGGTATTTAATCTGACTACAAAACTCGAAACTTGTTCATACCTTCTTCAAATCTCACCTCGATATTATGAAGATCTTCTTCGGCCCATCTTCACCAATCGTACGAAGGTTGAAAACGGTTTTGACCGTATACAGATAGTCCCCTCATTTCTCGGGAAGGATATGGCGAGAAACGATATGATTTTCCAACGGCTCGATTAGATATACGCTGACATTTGCATCGAGCTTGATCATGACGTACGTGATAGTTGTCCCGTCGGTTTAGTTTACCAAGGCATTTAATGCGTGTCAGACGACGGTCGACCATTGTTGATACTGAACCGACGTTGCTCAATCTATAAATAACCCCTTTCTTTACCATTTATCAATTTAACATCTCCAATCTCCTAATTCTCTAAAGTTCTTTCTTGCATCTTCTGAGTTCATCTGTAAATCTGTGATTTTTCACTGTAAAATCTTTCTTCTGTGATTTTTACTGCAAAATCTTTCTTTAAAACATTAGATCTTTGTTATCTCCTTCCTTTTTCGATTCTTAAATCCAAAATGGCGAAAACATCAAAAACCGTTCCTTAAAAAGAAAAAGCTTCTTCTTCACAGTCTGCCGTCGACAAAACACCGGTGGAGCCACGACCTGAGGAGTGTGTTCCTGGGGTGTGTATTCTTACTTTCGATTTTAAGGCCGATAAAGGTTCGTCGATTCCTAGTCGATGCGAGCCAATATCGAGGTATATGTGCTCAATAATCGAGGGGCATCTCGAGCAGCTAAGGAAAGATTGTAACTGTGAGAAAATAGAAGTGATAATCCCGGCTCCCGAAGAAGATATCACTACTTATGTGAAAGGATTTTTAAGTGTGTATACTTACCCTTTAACACTGGGCCCCCTCGACCCTGTCATCTTTAATTTTTGCCGCCAATACCGAATAACCCTTGGCCAAATCCATCCTTCATTTTGGCGGATCGTTATTCTGATTCGCTTCTTCGTGAACAAGATAGAGGGGATGCCTTTCACCCTCGACCACCTCATTCAGTTGTACAGCCCCCGCCTCTTTCGAGGTGGGTTAATAAAACTTTAGCACTGGGCCACCAAGGTTTTGTTCTTGAGTATAGATGAGGACAAGGATCGAGGTTGGATAGGTAGGTTCGTTCGAGTGAAGACTTCGGACCTAATACCGGCAGAGAAGATGCCATTTCCTAAGGAGTGGAACATGAAGCATAAGTGTAATTCTGTTGTTATCTCCTATTGTTTTGTTCCTTCGTTTCTTTCTCACTGATATCCCTTTTTTTGATGCAGCGGCTCCTTGGATATCCGGTGCAGTTCCTGACCTTAAGAACTGGGTACGGGACCTGGCTTCGACTTCTACATACACCGAGCGCTCATGGCGTGATTTGTCAAAGGGCCGATGGGAGGCCAAAAATCATGGTAAGCCTTTTTCTCGTATCTTTGATAGTTCTGACGAAGCGTTTTCCATATACTTAATCAATTTTCTTGTATGTAGGCCTGGGAAAAGATGCAATTTTGAGGCCCCGTCTGACGAGGAAGAGACTTCGGCCTTTGTTCCAAAGCCGGTGAAGGATAATAAGAGAAAAAGGGCCTCTACTTCCGAAGATCCAAAATTGAAGACGAGGACGACTCGTAAGCCGAGGAAGAATACCATCCCTTTGACTGAAGAATCACTTCGGCGTCTAATGGATGAAGACGAGGAAGAAGAAGATGACGGGTCTGTACTGATGGCCCGAGTGAAGAAAACCATCAATGCCTCAAAGGCAGCTGGATCGATGGTGGTTTGTGTGTCTCCGCCTCGAACTGAGGTGATATCGGAGAAAGATTCGGGTAGAGTCCCCGAATTGTTAGAGATCGAGGATGCTTCCTACCGAAGTCAACAAATGGTGGGTATATCTGAAGGGGCCGGTCTTGAAGCTCTCCAAACTGAGGAGAACGCCCCAAGCCAGTCGCTTGGAGCAATAGTAATTGAAGACTCGCCCACTCTCCCTGATTTTTCCGAAGGGGCTATTCGGGAAGCCCAAACTTTGGGGGCCCTCGAGGTAGACCTGTCTCTTGAAGAGGAGGACCCCTTTCGTGATTTATTTATTGGTGTCGAGGATGTTGCTGTCCCTAGTGATGTGTCGGGCCTTTTCTGTGAAGTGCAACAAGCTCTGAAATGGGTAAGCTCTAACTCCCTTCGTTGATACAACTTTCATGTTTGCTATTCTTTTCTAACTTCTTTTCTGCTTTCTTCGTAGGCCGCAGCGGTTCATCGAGAAGCATGTTCTCGGTCTCGAGCTGAGCTGCGTCGGTACGAGGCCGACCTCCGACGGGTCACGGAAGAGAGGAACGTCCTTAGACTCTTCTTCGGACAAAGGGAAGAAGAAATCAAGGACCATCGAGCTGAATTGGCAAGGCTCAACAAGACCAGACCAACATGACCGAGCAGGTAATGGTAATCTTAAAAACCCATGGGTTTGATTCTGGAACAGTGGCTAATATTTCGATCTCATAGCTGCAGCAGAAGCATGAGGTGATTGGGAAGCTTCGTGAGGAGGTCGATATGATAAGGGCAGAGACCTTGGGATAGAAAGATGGAATGGACCGTCTTGCTGTAGAAAAAGAAACTGCTCAAGCCCAATTATCATAGGCCGAAAACCAACTTCAAAGCATGAAGGAGAAGAGCTCGGTTCAAGCAAGAAAAATAGAGGAGCTCGAGGCTCGGTTGGCCTCCGAACTTGCCAAGTCCAAATTTGATGCCAAAAAAGCAAAGGTCAATGCGGATGCATTCGTGGCCGGCTGTCTATCGGGCTGTTGCTGAAGCTGCTCAGGTACAAGCAAGAGAGGCAGTCGAGACCGCTAAAACTCAAGCACATTGGGTTTCTAAACTTGCTAAATGCCAATCTCGGAGGGTGACCCTCGAGGAGATCCATGATCGAGGGTTCAATCTTACTGAAGAGATAAAAAAGGCTAAAGAGCTCGAAGTCGATGCTAAAGCCTTGGCTTCCGATGATGATGATGATGGGAGCGAGAGTGGGTCCGAGAGAAGGGAGGAGCCCGATGGAGAAGAGACCGCCCCCGAAGATAACCAAGAAACTTAGCCCTTAGTTTCCATTTTGGTTTTTTGTGTAGGGTCCTGTTCGAACGTTGTAAACACTCTTGTATATATATATATAAAGATATTTTCTTTTCCCGACTTGCCTCTGTTTTATTATCTGCCTTGTGAAGTGTTTGTTTCATTTATGCCTTATGATGGTTTTCATAAGGCTTTAGGCAATTTGATCGAATTTGGACCTTGTAGCCTTTATAACCGAGTGAGTGCTTGCTCAAACTCGAAATAAGGTAGCAACGTAGGATTAGAGGTCGAGTGAGTGATTGCTCAAACTCGAAGTAATATAGCCCGTTGTCTTAGAGGTCGAGTGAGCGATTTCTCGAACCCGAAGTAATATAGCCCGTAGGCTTAGTGGTCGAGTGAGTGATTGCTCGAACTCGAAGTAATATAGCCCGTAGGCTTAATAGTCGAGTTAGTGATTGCTCGAACTCGAAGTAAGGCAGCCCGTAGGCTTAATAGTCGAGTGAGTGATTGCTCGAACTCGAAGTAAGGTAGCCCGTAGGCTTAAAAGTCGAGTGAGTTCTTTGCTCGAACTCGAAGAAAGGTAGCCCGCAGGATTTATAACCGAGCGAGTGCTTTTTCAAACTCGAAATAAGGTAGCCCATAAGCTTAGAGGTCGAGTGAGTGATTGCTCGAACTCGAAGTAATATAGCCCGTAGGCTTAGAGGTCGAGTGAGAGATTGCTCACACCCGAAGTAATATAGCCCGTACACTTAGTGGTCGAGTGAGGGATTACTCGAACTCAAAGTAATATAGTTCGTAGGCTTAGTGGTCGAGTGAGTGATTGCTCGAACTCGAAGTAATATAGCCCATAGGCTTAGTGGTCGAGTGAGTGATTGCTCGAACTCAAAGTAATATAGCCCGTAGGCTTAGTGGTCGAGTAAGTGATTGCTCGAACTCGAAGTAATATAGCCCGTAGGCTTAGTGGTTGATTGAGCGATTGCTCGAACTCGAAGTAATATAGCCCGAACTCGAAGTAATATAGCCCGTAGGCTTAGTGGTCGAGTGAGCGATTGCTCGAACTCGAAGTAATATAGCCCGTAGGCTTAGTGATCGAGTGAGTGATTGCTCGAACTCGAAGTAATATAGCCCATAGGTTTAGTGGTCGAGTGAGTGATTGCTCGAACTCGAAGTAATATAGCCCGTAGGCTTAATAGTCGAGTGAGTGATTGCTCAAACTCGAAGTAAGGTAGGCCGTAGGCTTAATAGTTGAGTGGGTGATTGCTCGAACTCGAAGTAAGGTAGCCCGTAGGCTTAATAGTCAAGTGAGTGCTTTGCTCGAACTCGAGAAAAGGTAGCCCGTAGGCTTTATAGTCGAGTGAGTGATTGCTCGAACTCGAAGTAAGGTAGACCGTAGGCTTTGTGGGGGGCTTGGCTTCGTTGATTCTTCGGTTGGCAGTCCCTGATTAGTAGGCTAATGGTCGATCCTTGAGCCTGTTTGCATAATAGATCATGAAATAGAGGATGGATTTTGAGACATGAGATATAGGCAAAGAATTTCTTTTTAAGTCATTATACATGTGTTTATATTTTGTACCAGGGATCGAGCAACCTACACGAGCATTGTTCGTTTTGACCATTTGGCTCTTACCATTTTTCCTATCGAAACCGTGTTGTTATGAAGTAACTCTCTTCCATCGAACTTGATACCCATGCGATTCCCCCCAGTATTCGAGGTTGATTTGTAAAGAGGCCTCGGATACTGTTGAATCGTTCTAAGTTAGCACGATCAATGGTTGCCTCATTAAAAACCTTGCCAAAAAACTCATTTAAAATAAAACCGGTCTAAGGGAAAAAGAGTACAATGCGTGCTTTCATACCTAAGGCTTCATGTGGAATAATCCATCCGTGTTCCTGATCGAACTCCTGCAATGGTTAGTTTCGAAATATAAACGAACATGGGAGGGTTATACCTTAGCAGCAGTATCGTTTTAGGTGCGACATGTTCCAATTTCTTGGTAGTTGTTTGTCGTTTATAATACTGAGCTTGTAGGATACTTTACCGACGTTTTCGAGTGCCTGATACGGTCCTTCCCAGTTTGGACCCAATTTTTCTTCATTTGTATTTCGGGTGCTGAGGGTGACTTTCCTTAGCACTAAGTCCTCAATTTTAAAATGGCGAAGATTGGTTATTCGATTATAGTATCTTTCGATCCGCTGCTTTTGGGTGGCCAATTGGATGAGAGCGGCTTCTCGTTTTTATCCAGTAATTCGAGGCTAGCATTCATAGCCTCGTGGTTTAAATCTTCTGTTGTATATTGAAACATGGCACTGGGTTCCCCTACTTCGACTGGAATCAAGGCTTTGGAGCCATATACTAAGGAGAATGGGGTTGCCCCCATACTGGATTTTGACGTTGTTCGATATGCCCAAAGAATTTCGGGTAGAATTTCTCTTCATTTTTCCTTAGCGTCGTTTAACCTTTTCTTTAGGTTTTGAATGATAGTCCTGTTTGTCAATTCGGCCTGTCCGTTCCCACTAGGGTGATACAGTGTTGATAATATCCTTTTTATTTTGTGGTCTTCGAGGAATTTCGTCACTTTGCTGCCGATAAATTATTTCCCATTGTCACACACTATTTCGGTGGGTATCCCAAATTGACATACAATATGATCCCAAATGAAGTCTATAACCTATTTTTCTCTTACTTTATTGAATGCATGTGCTTCAACCCATTTAGAGAAATAGTCAGTCATAAATAAAATGAACTTAGCTTTACTTGGGGCCGATGGCAGAGGGCCGACGATATCCATTCCCCATTTCATGAATGGCCATGGGGATAGGACTGAGTGAAGTTTCTCTCCGGGCTGATGGATCATCAGTGCAAATCTTTGACATTTATCACATTTTCGAACAAACTCCTTTGCATCTTTATCCATATCAATCCAATAATATCCTGCTCTGAATTTTTTTGGGACTAATGAGTCGCGGACTAATGAATCGGCACCGGAATAATTTCCACAAGTTCCCTCGTGAATCTCATGTAGGATGTAGTCGGTGTCTCCTAGTCCTAAGCATACTGCCAATGGTCCATCGAATGTCCTTCGGTATAACGTTCCATCTGCAGTCAATGTGAATCGAGCAGCTTTGATTCATAGGGCTCTCAAATATTTAGGGTCCGATGGGAGCTTTCCGTTCTCCAAGTGTTCAATATACTTATTCCTCCAATCTCAGGTTAAGCTTGTAGAGTTTATCTCGGCATGACCTTCCTCAATCACGGATCTCGAGAGTTGAACGATAGTCCCCGAGTTGATCTCATCTTCCTCGACCGATGACCCTAAATTTGCTAGTGCATCGGCCTCACTATTTTGTTCTCGAGGTACATGTTGTAAAGTTCATTCTTTGAAACGGTGCAAAGTTACCTGTAGTTTGTCCAAATACCTTTGCATTCTTTCCTATCGAACTTCGAATTTTTTGTTTACTTTATTTACCACCAGTAAAGAGTCACACTTGGCTTCAATGACTTCTACTCCCAAGCTTTTAGCTAGCTCGACACCTGCAATCATGGCCTCATACTAGGCCTTGTTGTTAGTCAACCTAGTAGTTTTGATAGATTGCCTAATAGTGTTACCCGTGGGCGTCTTTAAAACGATGCCTAGCCCGCACCCCTTCACGTTCGAAGCCCCGTCTGTGAAAAGGGCCCATAACCCCGATGATGTACCCAATTTCAACAAGAGTTCCTTATCAACTTCGGGTACGAGAGTTGGCGTAAAATCGGCCACGAAGTCCGCTAAAATTTGAGACTTGATGGCCTTCTGAAGTTGTTATTCGATATCGTACCCACTGAGTTCGACATCCCATTTGACCAATCGTCCTGATAGTTTGAGCTTGTGCAAAATATTGTAAGTGGGTAAGTGGTTAATACGAATATAGGGTGACATTAAAAGTACGGTTTTAACTTTCTAGAGGCGCTTATCAGTGCAAGTGCTAATTTCTCTAAGTATGGATATCTAGTTTCTGCTTCCCCTAAGGTTCGACTTACATAATAAATGAGAAATTGCGTACCTTGTTCTTCTCAAACTAGGACACCACTTACCGCTATTTCCTATACCGCCAAGTACAAGCAAAGTTTCTCTTTTGTCTTCGGAGTGTGAAGCAGCGGTGGGCTTGATAGGTATCGCTTCAATTCCTCTAATGCCTGTTGGCATTCCGGGGTCCAGGCGAAATCGTTCTTTTTTTTGGGTAGAGAGAAAAAACTGTGGCTTCAATCCGACGACTTCAAAATGAATCGGCCTAAGGCAGTTATCCTTCCGGTTAGCCTCTGCACGACTTTTACACTATCTACGATGGTGATGTCTTCGATGGCCTTGATTTTATCGGGGTTGATCTCGATCCCTCGATTTGATACCATAAAGACAAGGAACTTGCCCGACCCGACCCCGAAAGAACATTTCTCGGGGTTGAGCTTCATGTTGTATTTTCTCAAAATTTCGAACATTTCCTGCAAATGAGCCAAATGGTCCTCTGCGCGCAGGGACTTAACTAGCATTTCATCAATATAAATTTCTATCGTTTTACCTATTTTCTCCTCGAACATCTTATTTACTAGGCGTTGGTAAGTAGCTCCTGTATTTTTTAGCCCGAAACGCATTACATTATAACAATATGTTCCATACTTGGTGATAAATGAAGTTTTTTCTCGGTCCTCCGGGTTCATTTGGATTTGATTATACCCGGAATAGGCATCGAGAAAAGTAAGGATCTCGTGGCCGGCCGTGGCATCGATCATGCGATCGATGTTAGGCAGAGAAAAAGAATCTTTGGGGCACGCCTTGTTTAGATCCTTATAATCTACACACATTCAATATTTGTTCCCTTTTTTAGGGACTACAACAACATTGGCTAACCATTCGGGATATTTCACTTCCCAAATGGACCCTATTTTGAGAAGTTTAGTTACCTCGTTCTTTACGAATGCGTGCTTTACCTCAGACTGGGGTCTTCTCTTTTGCTTCACCGGTTTGAACCTAGGGTAGAGACTTAGCCGATGCGTCGTTATATCCGGTGGAATCCTTGTTATGTCTAAATGGGACCAAACAAAACAATCTATGTTATCAATAAGAAATTGAATAAGCTTTTTCCTGAGTTCGGCGGTTAATCCCGTTCCCAAGTATACCTTTTGCTCGGGAAGGAACTCGATCAATATAACCTGCTCCAACTCTTCGACCGTTGATTTGGTGGCATCAGAATCTTCGGGAACAATAAAAGTTTGAGGGGTCAGAAAATCCTCTTCTTTTTCTTCTCCCTCCTGCTTCCTCGATTCGGTCGAAGCTGGTGGCTGTGATTGATATTTGACTTCCTGTTTACCTTCGATGTTCGACCTTTCCGAGGTTGATAGTGTTGATATCGGTGTTACCTCATCGACCGCAAAAATTTCCTTTGCAGCATACTGCTCCCCGTATACTATTTTTACACTGTCCGACGTTGGGAATTTCATCATCAGGTGGAGGGTTGAAGGGGATGCCCTCATATTGTAGATCCAAGGCCTTCTGAGCAGTGCATTGTACCTCATGTCACCCTCGATTATGTGGAACTTATTAGCTTGAATGGTTCCAGCCACGTTCACCGGTAAAGTAATCTCCTATTTAGATGTTTCACTGGCCATATTGAAGCCGTTTAAGACCCGAGCTACGGATACGATTTGATTTTGTATGCCGAGTTGCTCCACGACCCTTGATCAGATGATATTCGTCGAGCTGCTTGGATCCACTAAAACACTCTTAACTTGAACTTTATTTAATAAGATAGAAATTACTAGAGCGTCGTTGTGGGGCTGAGAAATGCCTTCTGCTTCTTCGTTGTTGAACGATAAAGTGCCTTCGGGCACATAATCTCGGGCTCATTTTTCCCTAGTGATTGATACCTTAGTGCGTTTGAAAATGGGTCCTTGTGGAATGCCGACCCCACCGACGATCATATAAATGACATGTTGGGGTTCCTTCTATTCGTTTTTTATGTTGGCGTCCCTTTCTCTAAAATTAATTTTGGCTCGATCGCTGAGGAACTCTTGAAGGCAGCCCTCACTGAATAGACGGGCTACCTCTTCCCTTAATTGCCTACAATCTTTGGTCTTGTGACCATGCGTGCCATGATACTTGCACATCAAATTCGGGTTTCTTTGGGAAGGATCGGTTTGTATGGGTCTGGGCCACCTCGTATCTTTGATCCTTCCGATTGCCGACACAATGTCTGATGCATCGATGCTAAAATTATATTCAGAAAATCGAGGTGCTTCTGTGGGATCGGCATACTTTTTAAAACCACTTTTGCTCATAAGTCCCCGAGAATTCTGTACTCGATCACTTCTTCGATTGTTCCGAGCGGAATTGTGTTCCGAACCATTGTTCCTTCAATCTGTGGTATATGGTTGATATCGGTATTTATTCGACCTTGAATCCCTGGCGATGTCCCTTTGGTTTTTAACTATCGACCTATTTGGATGTATTGAACCAGAAGGGGCTCCAAATTGGTCGTCCTCGGCCCTGATCTTTGATTGATATCGGTTGTGCACATCTGCCCAAGTTACAGCTGGATATTCGATCAAATTTTATTTCAACCGACGTGATGCTACCGAACTCTGCTCGTTCAATCCTTGGGTGAAATCTTGAACGGCCCAATCATCTATGACCGGTGGCAATTCCATGTGTTCCATTTGAAATCGGGACACGAATTCTCTCAGCATTTCATTATTCTTGTGTCTTACCTTGAAAAGGTCTGATTTCCTCGTTGCAACCTTTATCGCTACTGCGTGTGCCTTTATGAAAGAGTCTGCCAATATGGCAAATGAGTCAATGGAGTTTGGTGGTAGGTTGTGATACCAAATCATTGCTCCCTTCGAGAGAGTCTCTCCGAATTGTTTCAATAGCACATATTCGATTTCATCGTCTTCTAAATTGTTACCCTTGATGTCATATGTGTAAGAGGTGACGTGTTCGTTGGGGTCAGTCATTCCATTATATTTAGGAATCTCGAGCATGCAGAATTTTCTAGGGATCGGTTTTAGAGCTGCACTTGGTGGAAAAGGCTTTTGCACGAATTTTTTGGAATCCAGCCCTTTCAACATTGGTGGTGCCCCCGGGATCTGATCGACCCTGGAGTTATATGTTTCTACTCTTTTATCATTTGCTTCGATCCGTTTTGTGAGTTCCTCGAGTATCTTAGCAATTTCGGAATTAGTCCCCGACTCTTGCTCATTTGATCTTATTATTGCTGACTCCGTTTTGTGGGTGATTTCTCGAGGTAGACTGGGCTCCGGCCTGCTCGGTACCTGGGTTTGACTCTGCAACTGAGCTATCGCTACCTGTTGAGCTTGAAATATTTCAAAAATCATACACAAGCTGATTCCGTTTTCCTCCACGTTATGGGTTTCTCGAGCTGCAGATCGAGTACCACCATGAATGCTATTTTCAGGTTCAGAACGTAGGTTTGCCTCAATGGTCACATGCGAATTAACATCTAATGGTACTTCAACTCGAGCTCCAACGGTGTCGATAAGTATCATTCCGGCTCTGGGCGTCAAGTTGTTCTCACCTTGAAGGCCAGCTTCGTTGTCGATAGGTAAGGCCATTTAATTGTGAACTCGTCGTTGCTAATTCGAAATCAAAGATACTTTCAAAAACAAGCGTAAAATGGTGTGTTTTTGCAGATTCGTATCAAATAATCACTATTATCCTTAGCCCCACGGTGGCCGCTAAACTGTTTACCCGAAAAACGGATATAATTGAATTTGTACGTAGTTCTATCGGTATGTGGTATAACTTGACACAAATCGTAAGAGTAAATAGAAATATCGAATATTGAATGTAAGGATGAAAAATAAGCAAAGTTGAAAAGAGGATGATTTATGGATTAAGCAAGATGAATCAATCTTATGAAGCTAAAAAAAGATAATTCTTCAATATGGGAGTGTATGATATATGAGTTACAATGTGTGTAAAACTTGATCATTTACAGAAATATAGCCATCCCTTTTATAGTGGGGGATCCTACTTTAGATATAATTAAAAATACATAGTGGAAAACCCATGATAAATCAGTTTTTTCCTAATTCCCGCCGAGACTCTCTCCCTTAGTGCGGCTGTAATGGCTCTTGTCTATGAGCTCGATCTTGATCGGACTCGGTATTGGTCGGTTTTCAGTTTTAGAGCTCGATGCGGGTTTGAGCTCGATGCCGACTCGGGGTCCGGTATTGACTTGGGCTCGGTATTGGTTGGCCTCTGGCTCTTAAGCTCGATTTTGTCGCTTCTCAGAATAGTTCGATTTGGACTCGAACTCGATAATGGCGTCGAGCTCGGTATTTAATCTGATTCCGAAACTCGAAGCTTGTTCGTGCCTTCTTCAAATCTCACCTCGATATTATGTAGATGCTCTTCGGTCCATCTTCACCCGTCGTACGAAGGTTAAATACCGTTTTGACCGTATACAAACTTATCCTTCAATTAGTTTTGTGTTTATTTTCTTTAACTTCGATTGAATGTTGCTTCAATTTCTCACGGCCACCCTACAAGCTAACAGAAAAACAGGTATTAGTTCACCGCACTGAATGTGAATAAAGTACTACTTTTGCTGCTAGAATAGAAAATTCATAACAGATTAATCCTGAATGAATTAACTAATTAACATCTACTAGTAAATTCTACTTAAACAAAAGCTAAAACTTACATTGTAATATTCATGGTAAAGTTGTAAGAGAACTACACTTATTTGACAATTGAAAGCCTCAAATTTCTAAATAGTATGAGTCGCACAAGAAGAGAAGATTGCGAATAAATATACTCTATAGTTACTGCACGAGAGGTGGCACAACATGAAAGCGAACATGATATAATTTGAAAGTATAAATTTGTTAAGTTAGATGTAAACAAGTCATGGAGACATGTATTCTGTTTTACTGCTGACAACCAAACATGGTGTTTGCTTTCTTGATAATGGACCACTACTTGTTTTCTTCTCCTTTGTTTCTGTTTCTATGTAGTCTTGTTATTATAATCTTGCTTTTATACTGCACAATATTGCTGGATTTGTCTGCCTTTTATGGTACATAACTATTTTTCAGCTTTTAGTGATATTTTTTTCTTTGTTTTACTAGATAATCACGGCATCTCAAAATAAAGAGAATCCACCAGCTTCATCTTCTAATGTTATTTTCTTAGACGGCGAAAGTCAAAGACCTTTAAAACATGATGAAGTTGTTGAACTGGGAAAAAGGAGATATTCCCAAGCATAGAAGCATTTCAAGCTGGTGCATTTTAATGGTGTTCCATATAGTGTTTGTAAGTATTGCGATCACTGATATAAAAATGCTAGAAATTGTGGGACAAAATTTATATTAGATCATATACGTTCTAATATGCCAAGAGATGTACAAAATGAGGGTGATGCCTGGAGTGGTTTTACAGGCAGACCATATCAGAGTGTTGTGATTTTACAACAAAACTTAGAAGATATGCAGTATTAGTTCGATTTTTTTACTAAAAATTATAACATTAATTTTCGGTCATACTATGATTTTTAGTAGTATGCATAGAGGAATTCTGAGTACAAGTTTACCCGTAAAATGGTACAGTTAAATTTGTAACGCAGTTTGTAGACAAGTGAATTGATTTGACCCAAAAATAAAAAATGAATAAGAACAGAAATAAGATTATGAGATAAAATTAAAGGAAATACAAGCCTGGTTAAGTGTTTAGCTTCTCCGGTAGCAGTGGCAAGAACAAAATTAAGAATAAAAGAAAGAAAGCAATTCTCTAGAATGAGGGTAGATTATAGCTTTTTCGTACAGAGTGTTTCGTGTCTACCAATGATGCTAATTCCCCTATTTATAGTTTTATTTAGGAAGACAAGATCCCTAAATCAAGCTCCTCTTAAATGCGAATAAAACTGTCATTGATGGCTGCATAACAGTTGGCTATAAATACAGATATTCTCTGTAATGGCTGCTCATTGAATACTATCCGATGTCAAAATTTTGAATCTTTGTTATTGGCTACTCTGTCTTCGGGATTCATTTAGCACCAAGTCACATGTTTGCATCCGGTGCCAGCTGTTTGCTGACTCACGTCTTACCGGACTTTAGTTCCACATGTCACTTTGTCATTCGCCCAACTGTCACTAACAAATTTTACCTCATAGAGATAGTCCCCCTACTTTCTTGTGACGCAACTTAGTGTTACCAGAAAGTAGATAAGAGTTCTTTTCTTGGCGGGAAAGTTCTTGAACGGTTCCTGACACTTGAAAGGACGCATATCTTCTCACATTTAATGACCCGAACACGTAGTGTTCCGTGATTCAACAAATATTTTTGCCTGTTTTTGAGGTAATCATGACCACAATTTTTACTGTCTATAACTTATCCACTACTCCTCATTTTTACTCTTTACCTTTATTTCTTCTTCTTCTCTAATTTATCTTAGAACCCTACTGCAAACTTCAACTTTCTCTGTAAAAAATATTTTTTCACAAATTTCTCACCATCATGTATTCTAACACTGCTGCCTTCGAAAATTCCGGCCTTCTCTTCGATGGAGGTCCAAAGAAGAACAAAACCAAAGAGGTTGATGTCGAGTCTGAACCTCCAACCGTAAACACCATCATACCTCTTTACCTTAGCACGAAATCCGACCTTCAAGAAAAAAAAAACCTGGAAATCCCAAAAGTGACAGACACTAGCCTATTAATAGGTATCCTTCTTCCATTCATCTTCCTAGCATCCCTGTCGTGAATGAGGATTGTAATTGGAACAACATTAAAATCGTCACCCCTAGTGAGGTAGAAAGGATCACCTTTTCCAAATCAGGGTTCATGTATGTTTATACATACCCTTTCACTTTTGGCACTTTCATTTTGGGAGTGGATGAATGAATCGACCCAATAATCTTAGAATATTACCAGCGGTACCAAATATTGGCAAAAGTAGGCATATCTGTGTGGCGTACGGTGGCTTGCCTCCGCTAGTTATGTTCTAAGATCGGGGAAACCCTGACTCTTGCACACATGATGAACCTACTCCCCAAAGATCTTTCGTGGGGTGTGCTCAAACTTAGAAAATGCGGTCATTATTCCCTTCTCACCAACGTTGATGATGACAACAATCGTGGATGGATGGAACGATTCGTTATCATTGCTACCAGGGACATCATCCCAGCCACAACACTTGCTCTTCCCGAATCATGGAATCTTTTCTGTAAGTCTTCAGATCTCTTTTTCTTTTCATGTTCAGAAAGACCTTCCTTCACTACTGACGAGCGCAAAATATACACTTAAATATGCTCGCTAGTCGAATATAGTATAATATAGTATCCTATCCACATGGAATAAATTTAAATAATATTTTTGTAGTTTATACCTCGGGTTTTATCCAAGATGATCAACAGTTGAGAATTATGTGACCAAAACTAAATTAACTAAGAATCTAGAGCTAATTGACTAAGATAACCGCAATGAAAGTAAGCAAGAAAGATATCATTGGGAGAAAATAAGGGTTGATTGGATAGGTGCAAGATAAATGTCTGGGATTTAACTCTAGTTAATTCACTTCTAATGTTCAAGTGAGTCTTTCGAATTCACTCAATTATTAGTTCAAATGTTTAGTAGAAACTCCTTTCTCGATTAAGTCTTAACCTCACAATATGAACCAATTTAAGCTTGGTGAAGATATGCAAGAATTCATAGTGAATTGGTCTTTAGGAGAACCTCTTCTGATCATCTTCATAACTAGGTCTAAACAATAATTTAACTAGCCTCTTTCGATTACTAAGAAGAATTAATGAATTCAACCAACAAGATAATGCAAAGATATCACAAGTATGCCTCTCTCGATTACATGAACATATGAATATAGATGAAACAATTAAAACACTCAAAACGATTCAATGCATAAAAACTAGAGTTAATATCCATAAATAAATATTAATACACTAAATCCATCAATCCATAAAGAGAACTACTACATAGATATGGAGTAATTCATCACAAATATAAAGAAAAACATAAAACGATCCAAACTCTTGCCTTGAGTGAGGATTGAATGATGAATTCCTTGTGCTTTCGCTTCACCACCTTCTCTCTAGCCTCCTTAGGTCTTAGATGTGGCAAAAGTCCATGAAATAATATTTTTACATGTATTTATAATAAGTAGGGTCGGGCCCAGATGAAAACACCTTTTCCTGCAAGAACTGGGATAATAACTCTGTAAAAATTGCACAGGCGTGCCACATGGGGCGGTTGTGAAAAACTTCAGAGAGCTTGTTCTGACAGGCTTCAGGAAAATTGGGCAGCTGTGGCGTGCCGCGGTTGTGGGATTTTCTCTGAGTACGGATTTTTCTTGCTTTTTAGCTTTCCCGACGTGGTTCTCGACCCTCGAACGTGATCCTGGCTTATTCTCTTGGGCTTTCACTTAGACTTCAAAGTTCCAAATCACTTGAACTCATTCCATAACATCTATATAGCTCGGAATTACTCCTACAAGGCATAAAACACACAAATAGTGCAAAACACTAGCGATTAAAGCTCGAACTCAATTAAAGTGCAGTAAATTGGAATGTAATAAGCGATTAAAACACGAGATTATAGCATACCATCAACACCCCACACTTAAACCATTGCTCGTCTTCAAGCAATCAAACCATACTTTATATAGACACAACCTTATTTAGCAACTCCCCTAACTCATTACATCAAGAATATTTAAAGTAGACTAAGCATAGTAGCGTAACATCCTCGCCTCAAGATTTGACTAAAAAGTACCACGCATTATTCACAAATTACTCATTTACTCAACATAGAGGTCAAGAATTACTTTTTCTTCATGAATTTAGTGCCCTCATACAACAATAGAGAGTAGTTCCATACACAATCAAATTTAAGAACAATTAGGAATGTAAGATAGAAAGAATTCACTCACTCTCAGAAATAACATTCATATGCCACAAAAGATGCACCATAGGCTTGCCCGTAGTGTACTACTCTAGTAATTGAGTTCATTCAGTCAATAATCAAGTAGGACTTTAACTGGTTGTAATGTATGCTGCGAGACAGGTAGGATACATTTAGATATTAGAGTGACTATACCTCCCTAAGCACTTTAATACATACAATTTAACATTCAAAACCCCACACTTATGTCAAACAATACTCCACCTTAACATAATTATACATTAACTCCCACTTCTTTAAGCATAATTACAGCAAGAGTTACCACTTATCAAAGAATATTTTGCACAACAATACTGCTATTTTTTTTTCTCTTTCTTTTTCAATTCATGTGGCTCTTACTTTTTCAAAACATTGCACCTTTCTCCTTATTTCATTAGTTCCACTTAAAAGCCAAACCAACTACCCCACACTTCAACTTTTACAAAGTTCATAACAAATTCAAGTGCTCAAGAGAGGTACAAGGTTCAAATAGATGGTCAATTCAAACAAATGGGTAGGGCTTGCAATGTGGTTGCTAAAGAAACAGGATTATAGGCTCAACGGGTTTAACTAAGATACATAACAATTAGGTGGGTAATAACATATAATTGTCTCAACAAAGAAACGTCTATATCACTTCCAAGACTGAATAAAACTACTATTTCGCTTTGCAAACACACGGGGTAAGTTCTAGACATCAAATGCAATGCACAGAATAACACAAACCTCACACACACATGACACATAACTCACTCAAGATTGGATTATCAAGACACTCTAGTCGAAGCAGTTAAGCAAAGTTAAGGTCATACAATTTAAGGTACTTCTACGAGAGTCAAAAACTGAGCCTAAGCGTCACAACTAAAGCACTCACTATTCTCAAGGTATAATAGAGTCAAGAGATATTTCTTTCAATTCAAAACACATCATAAGGTTCCCTACTACTAACAAAAAATTAAAAACTAACTACACCCGGTTCAAACAAAACCCTTGAAAAAGAACCGCGACACAAAGAAAACCCAAGGGGGAATTATTACACTACCTAACAAAATAAAATCTTTTTGTCTTTTTCTTTCAACTTTAATCCCTCAAGAAACTCGTCGAATGATATCCATTATCGGGAAAAGTCAAAAATTTTAAATTTTTATGGTTTTTTTCATTTTTCTATCTCTAACTACTAAAACAACATAACTAAATTACTAACATAGATACATACAACATACAATTTCCCCCACCCCACACTCAAAGTTGTGGCAAGTCCCCATGACATACAATTAAAATACATAAGATAAAGGAAACTTCTCTGAATTTTCAGTCGGGGTCTGAGTCGAAGTCGGCCTCTATTCCATGCGCCCGAACCAATGCACACATCCATGCAGACATCTTCTTCTCATCATTCTTGGGGTACACCTCACACTTATCTTTTCCACTCGTTGCAGCCTTTTCTTTCGAACCCTTCACTTTCTACTCAACACTTGCAGCTGGCTTCTCCTTTATCACCCCCGTCTCTACATTCATCTCGAACATCACAGTCTCTTCACCCACTCTAAGCATGAGTTTTCTATCATGTATATCTAAAATTTCTCTACCCGTTGCTAAGAATGGTCTTTCTAAGATTAGGGGTATCTCCTTGTTCTCTTCCATCGTCACCACTATAAAGTCTACTAGAAATATGAACGTATCTACCCGAACTAAGACATCTTTCACTATCCCCTCGTGTATTATAGTTGGTTGGTCTGCCAGCTGCAAATATATTAGTGCAGACCTTATCTCTCCAAGCTCATTCTCTAGTTTTCTGTAAATAGACAAAGGCATTAAATTAATTGAGGTACCAGAATCAAACAAAGAGTTATCAAAATTAAGAGTGCCTAATAAGCAAGGTATAGTAAAACTCTCTGGATCTCCATACCTTTATGGGAGTTTGTTTTGCAAGATTGCACTGTAATGCTCTGTGAGCTTGACCACTAAGGTCTCTTCTATCTTCCTCTTCTTTGTCAGGATTTTCTTCAAGAACTTAGCATAAGCTGGCATTTGGGAGAGCACCTCTGTGAATGGCAAATTTACATTAACTTGTTTCAGTATATCCAGAAATCTCTCAAATTCCTTGTCCAGATTTTCTCTATAAAGCTTTTGGGGAAAAGGTAAAGCAGGCATGTGCTTGCTCTCTTCAGATTCTTCTTGAATTCTCTTCCTTTTTGTTTTTCTCGGTTCCCTTCTTGCCTTTCTTCTTCTTATCAACTTCTTTTTTTCAGCTACTCTCTACTTTCTTTTTTAGGTCCCACCTTTTTCTGGATAGGGGTGGGCTCTTTCACTACTTGTCCATTTTTCAGAGTTACAGCATTTACCGTATCCTTGGGGTTTCTTTCAGTTTCAACTGGCAAAGTACCTGGGATCCTTTCAGACAATATGGTGGCAATTTATCCCACTTGTTTCTCCAAGTTTCGTAGCCTTGTGCCAAGTTCTTTGATAGCTGCACCATGAGCATCTAACCTCTCATATGTCTTGACAATAAAAGACTTCATCAGATCTTCTAGCCTAGGCTGATTGGATTGTTGAGGTTGAAATTGCTGCCTTTGCTGATTTTGGAAGACTGGAGCTCCTTGTCCCTAGAATCTGGAGTTGTTTTATTGCCATGCATTTGCAGTACCCCCAGGTGAACTCCATGAAAAATCGAGGTGCTTCTGACCCATTGCATTGAAGTTATAATTCCCCACAGCATTTACTTCCTCAATTGAGGCATGACACTCATGAGTAGGGTATCCTCTTTCATATATATCACAAGTTGAGCTATTCTCACTTTGTATTGAAGCTAAGTTCAGCCTCCTTATCTCTTTTGCCATGGCATCAAGTTGTACCTACACAGATGTGTTAGCATCAACCTGGTGAATACCATTCGCCCTTCTTCTTTCAGCACTTTCAGAGGGCCACTGATTTGCATCTTCAGACAATTCATCGATTATAATGACTATCTCCTCTGGTGTCTTTTTCATTAAAGGTCTTCCAGCTGCATTACTCAATTTTCTACGCGAGGCCGGTGTCAAACCATCCCAAAAATCCTGGAGTTGCATCCAGAGTTCAATTCCGCTATGTTGACACTTTCGAACTAATTCCTTAAGCCTATCGGGAGTTCATCTGGTTTTTCACGTATCTATGCTCCGGAAGTATCATGCCGACCTATCACATGTGTTAAACTTCAGCACAGTTCAGCTAGATAATAGCTTGGGTTATGAAGAGAAGCCAATTGCCATTGTTAATAAACGGGTTCGCCAGTTGAGGTCCAAGAGGATTTCTGCAGTAAAAGTCCAGTGGAGGGGCCAACCAGTCAAGGAAGCGACTTGGGAGGCCGAGGAAGACATGCAGAGCAGATATCCATACTTATTCAGCACTCCAGCTACAATTCTAAACCCGTTCGAGGACGAACGTTTGTTTAAGATGTGGAGAATATAATGACCCAACCGGTCATTTTAACTTTTAGAACCTCGTTCCCTAAAATAAAACTTCTCGTAGGTGCTTGTAATGATTTATGACTTACAGGGATGGTTGGTTCGGGATTTGGAAGTGTTTGGGGTAAAACCGGAACACTTTGTTCCTTAAGTTGGCCTTAAAGTGCTAAGTTTGACTTCGGTCAACATTTTGAGAAAACGACCCCGGAATAGAATTTTGATGACTCCAACAGCTCCGTATGGTAATTTTGGACTTAGCAGCGTATTCAGAATTTTATTTGGAAGTCCGTAGTTAAATTAGGCTTGAAATGGCTAAAAAATAAGAATTTAAGTATGGAAGTTTGACCGATGAGTTGACTTTTTGATACCGGAGTCGGAATCCAGTTCCAAAATTTTTCATAGCTCCGTTATGTAATTTATGACTTGTGTGTAAAATTTGAGGTCAATCGGAGTTGATTTGATAGGTTCCGACATCGAACCTAGAAGTTGAAAACTCTTAGTTTCATTAAGCTTGAATTGGGGTACGATTCATGGTTTTAGCATTGTGTGATGTGATTTAGAGGTTCGACTAAGTTCGTATGATATTTTAGGACTTGTTGGTATATTTGGTTGAGGTCCCGAGAGCCTCGGGTGAGTTTCGGATGGTTAACGGATCAAAAGTTGGACTTAAAAAGCTGCTGCAATTTTCCCTTCTGATGTATATTCTGGGCTGTGATCGAGCCCCAGATCGAACACAAATATCGAGCCCACGATCGAGGCCTGAGTTGAAGCCAGGGATGAGGCTCAGTATCGAAGCCACAATCAAAGGTCTAGCTCGATGGCCATGATCGAAAGCAAGGCTCGAGGGCCAGGATCAAGACCCAAGATCGAACTTGATCGAGGCCATGACTATGTCCCAGGCTCGAGGCCTGATCGAGGCCATGACCAAGTCCCAAGCTCGAGGCCATGATCGAGGCGATGACCGAAGCCCAGGCTCGAGGCATGATCGAGTCCATGACTAAGTCCCAAGCTCAAGGGCCACGATCGAAGCCACGATCGAGGCCCAATTCCGAAGGCTGCCTCGACAGTTTATAAAAGAGGACATTCGTCCCATTTGCCATTTTTGACGAACTTTGAGCTTGAGCGGAGGCGACTTTTGACAGATTTTCAAGGGAAAAACATTGGGGTAAGTGATTCTAACTCAGATTTGGTCTACATATACAAGTATATCATTGTTTTCACCATAAATTAGTGTTTTGAGATTTAAATTTGGAAAATTTTTAGAAATCTCATAGAAACGAATTTTTGAGATTTCGGTATCGATTCGAAGTCGGATTTGAGTGAAACTGGTATGGTTGGACTCGTAATTGAATGGGTTGTCAGATTTCGTAACTTTTACCAGATTCCGAGACGTGGGCCCCACAGACGAATTTTTAATTAATTTCGGAATTTTTATTAAAAATATAGTATTTTCTTATAGAATTGATTCCTATAACTTTTAGTGATTGTATCGAATTATTTTGGCTAGATTCGAGCCAGACAGAGTTGGATAATCGTGGAAAAGGCCTTATACTGGATTAAATTGGAGCAAGACGAGGTAAGTCTCTTGTCTAATCTTGTGAGGGGGAAATTTCCTCATATGTGATTAAAATTAAATAATTATTGCTAATTGTGGGGGCTACGTACGCACGAAGTGACGAGAATCCGTGCGTAGATACTATAAATGCTAAAGCCCGGGTAGTTTAGGACTCAAAGCATGCATTACTTGTGTAAATAGTATTCTTTGATTAATTAATATTAATTGATATATATGAATATATTGTGAATTGTTAGATAAAGATATTAAAGGATGAAAATCTCATATGCTTGATTTTCTGTTTAAATCAGTTAATTGTTAAAAGAAATTGTTCTCCTCCCGAATTTATCTTATAATAAATATACTCTCCTTCCGGAGGCACATAAGAAAATGTCCTCCTTTCTTGTGGAGCGGGCCGAATGTCTCGGCAGGATAGATGCATCTATGGATCACGCCGCACGTCCCTCGGCAGTGTACACGACACTCCGGATCGGGTCGTACGTCCTCGGCAGAAATCGTGCTTAATAATAATAATTACACGATACTTTAATAATTTATTTCAGTGTGTGAAGCTAATTAATAAATTAGAAAATCCTTGAAATTTAATGAATTATTATTCTTGCTGGTTTAGGAATTTATTTGTTACTCCTGTAAATGAGATTTAATTGATAAATTGAAATTTATTTGAATTGAAGGAATTTAATTAATATATTGAGAATTGTTACATTTGAAGGAATTTGATTATTTCCGCTGATTAAATAAATTTTTGTAAATTCTGTAAATCATGCTGATTTAAAAATCCTAGTTTTATTTCAGTTATTATTATTGACCCATAGTGAGCGTCAAATTCAGCCATCTCGTCTCTACCATTTCGAGATTAGGCTTGATACTTACTGGGTACACGTTGTTTACGTACTCATACTACACTTGCTGTACTTTTTGTGCAGGACCTGAGACAGGTACTAGTGGAGGACCTATCATCACATACTCACGTCATCCCGAGACATAGTGGTGAGTTGCCTTTCTGAGCCATTCTTCAACTACCGGTGTCTCTTCTTATATTTACATTCTGTCTATTTCATTTCAGACAGTATTTGGAGTTTTGTATAATCTACTAGATGCTCATGCACTTGTGACACCGGGTCTTGGCACACACACATTGGTAGAGTTTGGGTTTATATTTTCTTGGTTTTAAATTTTATCAATGTATGCTTAATTTATTAGATGGCTTGCCTAGCTGTAGTGTTGGGCGCCATCACGACCTACAGGTGAAATTGGGTCGTGACAACATTACACTAAAAGGTACTAAATAGCAATAAAGTCACATATTAATATACGTACAACAATAAAATCCAAATAACATTAATTATTTATAAAATAATAATTTATCTATTTTACTAATCTTTTAGCACATAAATAATCTAATTCAGATAAAAAATAAAAAATTAATTTAATCACAAAATAATCATGAAAAAATATATACCACAGTAAAAAGTAACTAATAAATATTTTTTATAACAACTAATAACATTAATTATTCATAATCTAGTTTACTAATATTTTAGCACATAAATAATCTAATCCGGATAAAAAATAACAAATTAATTAAATTACAAAACAATCAAGAAAAAACATAGACAACAGTAAAAAATAACTTATACGCATTTTTTATACATGAGTTTTACCAAAAAGTAAGTCAGAATATCTCGATTTAAAATTTTTTGAAAGGTGAAGATTTGATGATTTGGAGGCCGAAACGAGCAATCCAATACGCGATATAGGTTTAGATCCGGTGTTAGCTTGCTAGATCCGGTGTTAGCTTGCTACAATACGGAAAAAATATACTTTTTCTCGGACGGGTGGGTTCCAATGAGGTTTTTTTGCTTTAAAAATAGGGGGGAGGGGGGAGGGGGGAGGGTGGGGGACTGCTGGAATGGGGTTTGGGGGGGAGTGCACTGGTTTTCTGGTCGGGGAAGATGGAGGCCCGCTTTTTTAAGTAGGTATAGCTCATGTATACAGGGCGTTATACTATTGCGCATTCTATATGTGCCTATACTTCCCGCCCTTTTTGAGTTCAAATATAACGCGATAATTCACCGCGCTATACCTTAATGGACAAACATATTGTTAAAATATAGCGCGATAAATAAATACGCTATATATAAAATGATACTCAATTATTTTTTACCTATTTGTATCGCTTGAATCCAAAAGAACCATATTTTGGTGCACGTAATATCTTTGAAATAAAAGAAGACGAGATGCAGTTGGAATTTAAACTGGCAATAGAGTATACACCGAAGGGTAAGGACAGAAAGTACATTAGAGAGGGACAGTGAAAGCTCACATCACAATCTGTCCCATACAGCGCAGCAACGACCTGTCCCATACCCAGCAAGTTGAAAGGATTAAACGACATATAATGACAAAAAGCTAAACTTAATCAACATTAGCGAATAGTAGGGTTGTGTCGGATTTAGCATATTTTGGATTGTAAATTCGGATTTCGGATTTTATAAAATGTAATCCGAATCTAATTTAATCGAATCAGATTTTAAAGTTTGGATCGAATAAATATTTCGAATTTTTTGGATCGAATTATACTCCTTATTAAGGCTACTAACAATCTAATCGGCTACGATACTTTTTAAAACTATTGTTATTCATCATTCTATTAAATTGAAGGGAACAAATATCTTTCTTTCACGGTAGTAGTAGACAAAAACAAAAGTTTCAAAGAAAAATAAAATAAATTGAAATTCTGAACAAATCTATCTATCTATCTATCTATCTATATATATATATATATATATATATATATATATAAAAAGAGAGAGATTATATTACTAATATGGCACCTCTCCTCACCCAAGATTATTATATATCTCTTCTCTCATTTTTTTTTGCTATTTTTCCTACTTATTCCTTATTTATTGTTTAAATATGTCCGTTCCCAATCGTCTCAAATAAGTTATCCAACGCGAACAGACTCTTGCCGTTACAACTTCATCCATGCGGTGATTTAAAATAACTCAATCACTTAAGAGAAACTGAAGAGATAATTAAACATTAAATATGTTTTTTTAAAAATAGTCTCCTTCAAAGACAGTCGTTTTAACCTTCGACTCTTCAGTTCTTCTCTTTTGTTGCAGTGTCACGATCCGAAATTCTCACATTCGGATCGTGATGGCGCCTAACATTTTATTTGTTAGGCAAACCAACGTTAGAATAATATTAATTAATTTTAAAATAATTTTAAATTTATTAATAACAAAGAACGATTGCGGAAATAAAATCAGAAATATAGTGAATAATCCATAAAAACAACGGTGTCTAAATACCGTCCCAGAATTTGGTGTCACAAGTGCACGAACTTCTAGAATAATACAATTAAGGGTCTGAATAAAATAAATCTGTCTGGAAATAAACATACAGCTAAAGTAAAGTAGACGGGGACTTCAGAACTGCGGACGCCGTGCAGTTATACCTCAAGTCTCCTCTGAGTAGCTGAAATCCAAGCAAGTTTGTGGTACGCCGCTGGGACCAATTCCAAAATCTGCACAAGAAGTGCAGAATGTAGTAACAGTAAAACCGACCCCATGTACTGGTAAGTGCTGAGCCTAACCTCGACGAAATAGTGACGAGGCTAAGGCGGGTCACTTACATTACCTGTACGCAATATTAGTAACAACAACAATAATAGAAATAAATCAGGTAACTCATTTATAATAATTGAAGCCAATTCAGCAGTCATAACCAATTATCATTTCCATCAATTCTGTTGTAGCGTGCAACCCGCTCTCACAATATATTCACATTCAATTCTGTTACAGCGTGCAACCCGCTCTCACAATATATTCATTTTCAATCCTCTCATATAAAATCCTCCGATCCCCCAAATATTGACTTTAATAAGTCTGTTGCGGCGTGCAATCCGATTCCCCAAATATTGACTTTTAATAAGTCTGTTGCGGCGTGCAACTCGATCCTCCAATATGGACTTTTTAATAAGTCTGTTGCGGCGTGCCACCCGATCCTCCAATATATCCATTTCAATCAATTTTGTTGCGGCATGCAACCTGATCCCCCAATATATTCATTTCGATCAATTCTGTTGCGGCGTGCAACCCGCTCCTCCAATATATACATTTACCAATTCAATTCTGTTGCGGCGTGCAACCCGCTTCTCCAATATATTTATTTACCAATTCTTATAGAAGAAATTTCCCCAATAAATGCAACAATTAATATAAAATTATAAGACAACAAGCATACAATAATTATGATTTAATTATGAAACAAACAATGACAAATAGCAAGTTATTATGCAAATCAGGGAGAAAATAGACAATTTAATATTTAATATGTTAAATGTCAAATAACAATTAAAACACATAATTCAAATAGCATGTAACAATTAATGCAGGAATTCAAGAATTAATATTTGCTAAAGAATAGGAGAGAAACAATTATTATAACAATTAATTCATGATTTAAAACAATTTATGATTTTTCAAGTAAGTAGGCAAACAATTAATTTGACGACGTATAGACACTCGTCACCTCACCTATACGTTATTCACATACATTTCACATAAAAAATAATTTAAAGGTTCTATTCCCTCAAGTCAAGGTTAACCACGACACTTACCACACTTACCCCACTTTGTAAATTCTAATCAATTACTCGACCACGACTTTATCTTTTAAATTTGTCTCCAAAAGCTTCAAATCTATTCACAAACAATTCGATATACTCAATACGAATCATAGGAATTAATTCTATATGAATTTACTAATTTTCCAGATAAAAATCCGAAATTCATTAAAATATTTGACAGTGGGACCCACGTCTCAAATCTCGAAAAAACTTATGAAATCTGAACACCCGTTCCGATACGAGTTCGACAATACAAAATTTATCCAATTCCGATGTCAAATGGACCTTCAAATCTTAAATTTTTGTTTTTGGAAGATTTTATAAAAATCTGATTTTTCTTCCATAAATTCACGGATTCATGATATAAATGAGTATGGAATCATGAAATATAATCAATATAGGATAAGGAACACATACTCCAATTTTTTCCATAAAAATCACCCAAAATATTTGCCTTACCGAGCTCAAAATGAGTAAAAATATCGACTTCCGAATTTAAGGGCTCTGCCCAGTCTTTTTCGCATCTGCGAACAAAATTTCCGCATCTGCGGACTCGATTCTGCGAAGAGGAGTCCGCTTCTACACAAGGCTGCCCCTTCCCCCTTTTTTCGCTTCTGCGACGCATGGGCCGCTTCTTCGGTCACGCTTTTGTGACAGCCCATCCGCTTCTGCGGACTGTCCGCTTCTGCGAGCTCGCTTCTGTGGCTAAGACTTTGTAGAAGCGAAGGCACCAGTAGCAACAAACTTTCAGATTTTTCTTAAGTCCATTCCTTATTCCGATTTTTATTCGAATCACACTCGGGATACTCGGGACCCCGTCCGAATATATCAACAAGTCCCGTAACATAATACGGACTTACTGGGGGTCTAAAATCACATCAAACAACGCTGAAATTACAATTCACCCCCGATTCGAACTTTGAGTTTTAAACTTTTCAATTTGCAAATCTCGTGCTAAAACATATGAAATGAATTCAGAATGACTTCAAATTTGGCACACAAGTCCTAAATGACATAATGGAGCTATTCAAATATTCAGAATCGGATTCCGACTCCGATATCAAAAAGTCAACCCCGTGGTCAAATTTGAAAATCTTTAGCCTTTAAAATACTAGTTTCCGTTAAATGATCATAACTTGACCTAGAGACCTCCAAATTAAATTTCGGGCATACGCCCAAGTCCCAAATCCCGATACGGACCTATCGGAACTGTCAACACTGATCCGAGTCCGTTTAATCAAAATGTTGACCAAAGTCAACTCATTTGAGTTTTAAGGCTCTATTTCACATTTTAATCCATTTTTCATATAAAAACTTTCCAAAAAATTTTACGGACTACGCACGCAAGTCGAGGAATGATAATTAGTGCTTTTTGAGGTCTTAGAACACAGAATTATGTATTAAATTTAAATATAATATTTTGGGTCATCACATTCTCCACCTCTAAAATAAATGTTCGTCCTCGAACGAAGTTAGAAAAAAAAATACCTGTGCTGGAGAAAAGGTGTGGATATTTACTTAGCATATTCGACTCGGACTCCCAGGCAGATGCCTCTACCGGCTGACCTCTCTATTACACTTGAACTGAAGGATAACTCTTAGACCTCAACTGCCGGACCTGCCAGGCTAGAATAGCCACCGGCTCCTCCTCGTAAGTCAAATCTTTATCCAATTAGACTGAGCTGAAATCTAACACATGGGACGGATCACCATGATATTTCCGGAGCATAGACACATGCAGCACCGGATGAACCGCTGGTAAACTAGGTAGTAATGCAAGCCTGTAGGCTACTTCACCCACCCTTTCAAGAATTTCAAAGGGTCCGATATACCTAGGGCTCAACTTGCCCTTCTTTCTGAACCTCATTACACCTTTCATAAGTAAAACTCGGAGTAATATTCTTTCTCCAACTATGAATGCAATATCACGAACTTTGCGGTCGGCATAACTTTTTTGCCTAGACTGAGCTGTGCGAAGTCGATCCTGAATAACCTTGACCTTATCAAAGGCATCCTGTACCAAATCAGTACCCAACAACCGAGCCTCTCCCGTTCAAACCAGCCAACTGGCGAATGATATCACCTTCCATATAATGCCTCATATGGAGCCATCTGAATGCTCGACTGGTAGCTATTATTATAAGCAAACTCCGCAAGTGGCAAGAAATGATCCCAAGAACCTCCAAAGTCTATAACACAAGCGCGAAGCATATCTTCCAATATCTGAATAGTGCGCTCTGACTGTCCGTCTGTCTGTGGATGAAATGCTTTACTCAACTCCACCCGCGTGCCTAACTCACGCTGTACAGTCCTCCAGAAATGTAAGGTAAACTGCATACCTTGATCTGAAATAATAGACACGGGCACACCGTGAAGGCGGACAATCTCAAGAATGTAAATTTCAGCTAACCTTTTTGAAGAATAGGTAACTGCCACTGGAATGAAATATGCTGATTTGGTTAACCTGTCCATAATGACCCAAACTGCATCAAATTTTCTTTGAGTTCGTGGGAGTCCAATAACAAAATCCATAGTGATACGCTCTCATTTCCATTCAGGAATTTTTAACTTCTGAAGAAACCCACCAGGTCTCTGATGCTCGTACTTAACTTGCTAACAATTCAGACACCAAGCTACATATGTAACTATATCCTTTTTCATTCTCCTCCACCAATAATATTGCCGCAAATCTTGATATATTTTAGCGGTACCTGGATGAATAGAATACCTAGAACTGTATGCCTCTTCAAGAATTAATTCATGAAGCCCATCCACCTTAGGCACACAAATACGACCCTGCATTCGCAGAACTTCATCTTCCCTCACAACAACCTGTTTGGCATCACCGTGTCGTACCGTGTCCTTAAGGATAAGTAAATGAGGATCATCATACTGCCTCTTTCTGATGCGCCCATATAAAGAAGACCAAGCGATTGTGCAAGCTAGAACCCGACTGGGTTCTGAAACATCTAACCTCATAAACTGATTAGCCAAAGTCTGAACATCTGCAACTAATGGCCTCTCACCAACAGGAATATACGCAAGACTTCCCATACTCACAACCTTTTTACTCAAAGCATCGGCGATCACATTGGCCTTTTCGGGGTGATACAAAATGGTGATATTATAGTCTTTCAACAACTCCAACCATCTTCTCTGCCTCAAATTAAGATCTTTTTGTTTGAACAAATACTGAAGGCTACGATGATCAGTAAATACCTCATACAAGATACCGTAGAGGTAATGCCTCCAAATCTTTAGCGCATGAACAATGGCTGCCAGTTCTAAGTCATGAACAGGATAATTCTTCTCGTGAACTTTCAACTGCCGCGACGCATATGCAATCTCCCTGCCATCTTGCATTAATACTACACCAAGCCCAATGTGAGATGCATCACAATATACTGTATACGATCCTGAACCTGCGGGTAATACCAACACTGGCGCCATAGTCAAAGCAGTCCTGAGTTTCTGAAAAATTAACTCACACTCGTCTGACCATCTGAATGGGACACCTTTCTGGGTCAGTCTGGTCAATGGGTTTTCTATAGATGAAAACCCTTCCACGAACCGACGATAATAACCTGCTAAACCCAGGAAACTCCGGATCTCTGTAAGTGAAGTAGGTCTAGGCCAATTAGGAGCAGCCTCAATCTTCCTAGGATCCACCTTTATGCCTTCTGCCGATACAACATTCCCCAAAAAGGCAACTGAGTCTAACCAAAACTCACATTTTGAAAATTTAGCATATAACTGATTATTCTTCAAAGTATGAAGTACACTCCGAAGATGTTGCTCATGCTCCTCTCGACCGCTGGAGTAAATTAAGATATCATCAATGAATACAACCACAAAAGAATCCAAATAGGGCTTGAACGCCCGATTCATCATATCCATAAATGCTGCTGGGGCATTTGTCAACCCAAATGACATCACTAGGAATTTGTAATGCCCATACCGAGTCCGAAAAGTTGTTTTAGGGACATCAGATGCCTTGATCTTCAACTGATGGTAACCAGACCTCAAATCAATCTTCGAAAATACCTTGGCACCCTGAAGATGATCAAATAGGTCATCAATTCTTGGCAGCAGATATTTGTTTTTGATAGTGGCCTTGTTCAACTGCCGATAATCTATACACATCCGCATAGAGCCATCTTTCTTCTTTACAAATAATACTGGTGCACCCCAGGGCGAGACACTAGGTCTAATGAATCCCTGATCAAGTAAGTCTTGTAACTGCTCTTTCAATTCTTTCAACTCTGGCGGGGCCATACGGTATGGTGGAATAGAAATGGGCTGAGTGCTCAGAGCCAAATTGATACAGAAGTCAATATCTCTGTCGGGTGGCATCCCCGACAAATCTGCAGGAAATACTTCTGAAAATTCATGAACAACTGGTACTGAGTCCATAGAAGGAACATCCGCACTGGGATCGCGAATATAAGCCAAATAGGCTAGACACCCTTTCTTTACCATACGCCGAACTTTCATATAAGAAATAACCCTGTTGGCAGGATGACCAGGAGTTCCTTTCCACTCTAACTGAGGTAAGCACGACATAGCTAGGATCACTGTCTTGGCATGACAATCCAATATAGCATGATAAGGGGACAACCAATACCTACCCAAGATGACATCAAAATCTACCATATCAAAAAGTAGAAGATCCACACTAGTCTCAAGATTACCAATAGTAATCACACACGAATGATAGACATGATCTACTACAGCATAGTCTCCCACCGGTGTAGATACACACACAGAAGCACTCAGAGAATCACAAGGCACAACCAAATTTGAAGCAAAATAGGAGGACACATAGGAATAAGTAGATCCTGGATCAAATAGAACTGAAGCATCTCTATGGCAAACTGGAATAATACCTGTGATCACCACATCAGATGACTCGGCCTCAGGCCTAGCTGGAAAAGCATAAAATCGGGGCTGGGGCCCACCACTCTGAACTGCATTCCTGGGACGACCTCTAATTGGCTGGCCTCTACCTCTAACAGTATGACCTCCACTTCTAATGGCCTGACCTCCACCTCTAATGGCCTGACCTCCACCTCTAGCTGCCTGACCCCTACCTCTAGCTGGCTGAGTAGATGGTGAAGCAACCGGTGCCGGTATGATGTCACGTGAATCCTGCCGAGATCTGTTACTCGCCAATCTAGGGCAATACTTCCTGATGTGACCAATGTTCCCACACTCATAACACCCATCCTGATGTTGTGGCTGCTGAGTTGAAGCTAACCCAGATGGGCTGAATAACCACTGTAGTAACTCTGGAGTGGTGGTGCACTGATAGGAGCTGAATGTGCACTAAATGTTGGCTGCCCAGAGTAATGCATAATAGGACCGTGACTCCCTGAAGCACCGGGAGATGCATGAAGTGCTGAATGAAACGGTCTGGGAGGATGACCCCTACCAAAATTACCCCTGCCTCTAGACAAGGCACCAGCGAAACCACCGAACAGACGAGGCCTCTTATCAGACCTCTGCCCTCTCTCCTGTGCAAGAACTATCTCGATCCTCCTCGTGACATTAGCAGCCGCCTGAAAAGAAATCTCACTTCCGGTCTCCTTGGCCATCTAAAGCCTGATAGGGTGAGTGAGTCCCTCAATAAACCTCCTCACTCTCTTTCCCTCCGTAGGTGGTAAAAGGAGAGCATGACGTGCCAAATCCACAAAACGGGACTCATACTGAGTAACAGTCATACTGCCCTGTTGTAGACGTTCAAATTGCTTGCGGAATTCCTCTCTTAGTGTGATAGGGAGGAACTTCTCCAGAAATAGCTGAGAGAACTGCTCCCAGGTAAGTGCAGGCGATCCAACTGGTCTGGTCAATGAATAATCTCTCCACCACCTCTTGGCGGAACCCGTCATCTGAAATACAGCAAAATCAACCCCATTGGTCTTAACTATATCTATGTTCCGCATCACCTCATGGCATCGTTCAAGATAATCCTGTGGGTCCTCAGAAGGTGTACCACTGAAGTGAACTGGAAAGAGCTTAGTAAATTTATCTAGTCTCAATAAGGCCTCAAAAGACATGGCGGGCCTATCACCGGTCTGTGCCGCAACAACTGGCTGAACTACCCCAACTGGCGGGGCTGCTGGAGCCTGATTCTAGGGAGCCATCTGCTCCGGAGAGAGAGTAGTGGGAGTTTGTGCTCCTCCCCCAGCCTGTGAGAAGGCTGGTGCCACTGGAAATGTACCATTCTGAGCCACGCCCTCTATAAGACTTACCAAACGGACTATAGCGTCCTGAAGTACTGGAGTGGCTATAAATCCTTCCGGGACCTAAACTGGCCTAACTGGTATATTCTGAACTGGAACCTCCTCCTGAAGGTCCACCTGAGGTTCTACAATAGGTGCAGCTGCTCGAGCTCTGGACTGAGCTCTACCTCGGCCTCTAGCATGACCTCGGCCTCGACCTCTACCCCTGGCCATAGTTGCCACCGTGGGTTCTGGTCCCTGTCCATCGGTAGAGGTATTACGTGTTCTCACCATCTGTGAGAGAATAAAAGTAGAATGGTTCAATCATCGATGATAGAATAAATTCGCATGGCGGAATAAGAAAGAAGTGATATTGTTCCTAAACTTCATAGCCTCTGAGAGATAAGTACAGACGTCTTCGTACCGATCCTTCATACTCTACTAAGCTTGCTCGTGACTCGTGAGACCTATGTAACCTAGTGCTCTGATACCAACTGTCACGACCCGAAATTCTCACCTTCGGACCGTGATGGCGCCTAACATTTTACTTGCTAGGCAAGCCAACGTTAGAATAATATTAACCAATTTTTAAATTTATTAATAACAAAGAACGATTGCGGAAGTAAAATCTGAAATATAGTGAATAATCCATAAAAATAACGGTGTCTAAATACCGTCCCAGAATTTGGTGTCACAAGTGCACGAGCTTCTAGAATAATACAATTAAGGGTTTGAATAAAATAAAGCTGTCTGGAAATAAACACACAGCTAAAGTAAAGTAGACGGGGACTTCAGAACTGCGGACGCCGTGCAGTTATACCTCAAGTCTCCTCTGAGTAGCTGAAATCCGAGCAAGTTTATGGTACGCCGCTGGGACCAACTCCAAAAGTTTATGTTCCACTGCTCCAGAGTGTAGTATCAGTACAACCGACCCCATGTACTGGTAAGTGCTGAGCCTAACCTCGACGAAGTAGTGACGAGGCTAAGGCGAGTCACTTACATTACCTGTACGCAATATTAGTAACAACAACAATAATAGAAATAAATCAGGTAACTCATTTATAATAACTGAAGCCAATTCAGCAGTCATAACCAATTATCATTTCCATCAATTCTGTTGTAGCATGCAACCAGCTCTCACAATATATTCACAATCAATTCTGTTGCAGCGTGCAACCCGCTCTCACAATATATTCACATTCAATTCTGTTATATAATTATTTTTAATCAAATATATATATTGACTTTTAAATAAGTCTATTGCGGCGTGCAATCCGATCCCCCAAATATTGACTTTTAATAAGTCTGTTGCGGCGTGCAACCCGATCCTCCAATATGAACTTTTTAATAAGTCTGTTGCGCCGTGCAACCCAATCCTCCAATATGGACTTTTTAATAAGTCTGTTGCGGCGTGCAACCCGATTCCCCAATATATTCATTTCGATCAATTCTCTTGCGGCGTGAAACCCGCTCCTCCAATATATACATTTACCAATTCAATTCTGTTGCGGCGTGCAACCCGCTCCTCCAATATATTTATTTACCAATTCTTATAGAAGAAATTTCTCCAATAAATGCAACAATTAATATAAAATTATAAGACAACAAGCATACAATAATTATGATTCAATTATGAAATAAACAATGACAAATAGCAAGTTATTATGGAAATCAGGGAGAAAATAGGGAGTTTAATATTTAATATGTTAAATGTCAAATAACAATTAAGACACATAATTCAAATAGCATGTAACAATTAATGCAGGAATTCAAGAATTAATATTTTTCAAAGAATAGGAGAGAAATAATTATTATAACAATTAAATCGTGATTTAAAATAATTTATGATTTTTCAAGTAAGTAGGCAAACAATTAATTTGACAACGTATAGACACTCGTGACCTCGCCTATACGTCGTTCACATACATTTTAAATAACAAATAATTTAAGGGTTCTATCCCCTCAAGTCAAGGTTAACCACGATACTTACCTCGCTTTGCAAATTCCAATCAATTACTCGACCACGACTTTTTCTTTTAAATTTGTCTCCAAAAGTTTCAAATCTATTCACAAACAATTCGATATGCTCAATACGAATCATAGGAATTAATTCCATATGAATTTACTAATTTTTCGGATAAAAATCCGAAATTGATTAAAATATTTGACAGTGGGACCCACGTCTCAAATCTCGAAAAAACTTATGAAATCCGAACACTCCTTCCGATACGAGCTCAACCATACAAAATTTATCCAATTCTAATGTCAAGTGGACCTTCAAATCTTAAATTTTCGTTTTTGGAAGATTTTATAAAAATCTGATTTTTCTTTCATAAATTCACGGATTCATGATATAAATGAGTATGGAATCATAAAATATAATCAATATAGGATAAGGAACACTTACTCCAATGTTTCCCGTGAAAATCGCCCAAAATATTCGCCATACCGAGCTCAAAATGACCAAGTAAAAATGGTGACTTCCGAATTTAAGGGTTCTGCCCAGTCTTTTTCGTATCTGCGAACCAAATTTCTGCATCTGCGGACTCGATTCTGCGAAGAGGAGTCCGCTTCTGTGCAAGGCTGCCCCTTCCCCCTTTCCCGCTTCTGCGATGCGTGGGCCGCTTCTGCGACGCGTGGGCCGCTTCTGCGGTCACGCTTCTACGACAGCCCATCCGCTTCTGCGAGTCATGGCTCGCTTCTGCGAGCTCGCTTCTGTGGCTAAGACTTCGCAGAAGCGAAGGCACCAGAAGCAGCAAACTTTCAGATTTTGCTTAAATCCATTTCTTGTTCCGATTTCGATTCGAATCACACTCGGGGTACTCGGGACCCCGTCCGAATAAATCAACAAGTCCCGTCACATAATACGGACTTACTAGTTTCCGTTAAATGGTCATAACTTGAGCTAGGGATCTCCAAATTAAATTTCGGGCATACGCCCAAGTCCCAAATTCCGATACGGACCTACCGGAACTGTCAACACTGATCCGGATCCGTTTGCTCAAAATGTTGACCAAAGTCAACTCAGTTGAGTTTTAAGGCTCTATTTTACATTTTAATCCATTTTTCATATAAAAACTTTTCGAAAAATTTTACGGACTACGCACGCAAGTCGATGAATGATAATTAGTGCTTTTCGAGGTCTTAAAAAGCATAATTACTTATTAAATTTAAAGATGACATTTTGGGTCATCTGCAGTGTCACCTACAACAAACACAATAAGTAAAGAATAAACCTTCGACTCTTCAGTTCTTCTCTTTTGTTGCAGTGTCTACAACAAACACAGTAAGCAAAAAATGGAAGTTTCTGGTGATGAAGAGTTTTTGTTTAACTACTAGTTCCATTTTTTTTTTCTGATAGCACTTTCAATTGATTATGTTTTTGACTTACATATGTGCATATATCTTTGTACGCCCAACTAGCATTTTCTTATTTCCAAGGTAATCCTTTCCTTTTCAATTGCTTATGCTTTTGACTTATATATGTGTATATGTCTTTGTTGATCTGATAATATATGATGTTTGGTGTTTCCTTTCATATATCCCATCATTGACTTTACAACAGAGAAGAAATCGACGGAGGAGAGACAATCAAACGTCCATGAGGAAGCTTTGGCCGAGAAGAGGCCAATGACCAGTTTGAACTTTCATATTTAATTGGTGTTTAATTTTATTTACCTCTATTTAGGCTCTTTATTTTTTCCTTTTTCTGTCCCAAGGCTTGAATTTGTTTTTCTCGACTTTGTGTCACTGTCATCTGAGGTAATTCAATGGACCAAGGAACTAGAGGATTTGGTTCTACAACAAGAAATAGAGATGAAACAGTTGGAAAGGTATGTTAAAATAACCAGTGACAATTGACCATGATTTTCATAAGAAAAAAATAAAAAATAAAAAGACGGTGACTAACTAACAGAGGGAGATAGAAAACTGAAAGTGCTTTTAACTCTATTGTTAAAGGAAGAAGGTACATGTTTATTTTTAAGCAAGAATGTAAGTGTTAGAATCTTAAAAAGGTTTATGATCGGGTTGACAAATTGCTTAGTATAAAAGAGGCATGTCTAATGGCGCCATCTCTTTTTTTCATAATATTTTGTTTTATCAGGAAAGATTAGAAATTCGATGTGTTTGAAAAGAAGTCAATTTACGTAATCTTGCAAGGACAATGACTTAAGTATTGAACCAAATCTTTAGCAGAAGTCATCAAGCTGTATTCACAATGGGTCAATATAGTACAAACGCTCGGATGAATTTACAAGGTAGTATTAATTAGTAGACCTATTAAATAAATATAGCTTAGGATGTCTTTAGGTTGTTCTCTGTTTTTCCTATGGTGCCACAATTCCTACAGTTTAAAGTCATACAAATCTGGTGCTTCTCCCAAGGGTAAATTCTCCAACATATTTTACTGATTTTAGGCTTATTAATCTGTACGAGTTTGCAGGAAAAATTTGTCCAAGATAATGCAAAAAAGTTAGCAAATATTTCGCCTAACTAATATCGATAAATGGTTAGTCAGAGATCATTAACTGAACGAAAAAGAGATCGATGAGGTGCAATATCATAGGTTGAAATCGTATGATAAGGTGTCGAGGACTTTTGGGTTTAATTTTACGGCCTTAGATAGATAAGATGTAGGTACTTTTCGAGCTAGAAGCATAATTTAGTTTTGGCAGATCAAGGGACAATGTGTTAGAAATCCTTTTTGATAGTAAAATGAAGGGGTCGTGCAATTTAAATGAAATTAAGGATATTATATTTGAGATTTTGATTTTCACTTTCAATTGGTTAAAGTTGAAATTTAATTAACATTCGTTGTGAATTTAAGAGGAGATTTTGCATTGTGAATGTAGTTTAATATGTTGTAATATGCCATTTATTCATTGTAATAGTCCATAGTAGAATCAAAGATTGGTTTTCGTTTTATTAAATCAATAACTATAAAAATCAAGAAATACTATTTAATATAGTAATATTTTGAATAATTTCTATGGTCGCACGAAGCGCGGCTAATTCCACTAGTGTCTAATAAAGAAGAGGCGTCATTGTCTGTTAATAGGAAGGAGAGACTGAGAATGAGAGACACAAATGTAAAACTTAAGAGAAGCGGACAAAGAAATCTTAAGAGAAGTTAGAGAGAGATTTCGATATATAAACTAAGAAAGAAGAGTCTAAAGAGAGGCGAATGAAATGAGAAGACTTAACCTTAAAATGTAAGTCTAATATTTATACATGTCCATATAATTCGGATTTCGGATTGGATCGGATTAAAATTATACCAATCCGAATCCGATCCGAATATTCAAATTTTTAAAAAGTCTAATCCATATCCGATCCAAAATCCGAAAATCCGAATAGGATGAATCAGTTCAGATTCTTGGATATTCGATCCAAATACACAACCCTCGCGAAAAAAAAAACAAAACTAGACAACATTTTAAGAATATTTGCATAATCGTAGCAGCAGCAGTTAATTGTCCTTTCATGGCAACTTAATATTAACACTCCCGCCGTTTTAATTTAGATGAGATAGTTTGATTTGACATGAAATTTAAGAAAAAAAAATATTTTTGAATCTTGTGGTCTTAAAAGTTTAAGGGGTAAAAGTTTTGTGGGGTCATGACATTTGTGTAGTTATATAAACTTCTCATTAATGGTAAAATAAATAGTTCAAAGTTGAATTATTTGTAATTATAAAAATATATAATTCTTTTTGAAACGGACTGACAAAGAAAGTGTGTCATCTAAATTGAAACAGAGGGAGGATAGATTCAACAACAATCCCAAAAATTAAGCTAGACGATAATCAACCAAAATATTATGTTTCTATTTATTTGCTTAAAATTAAATCTCGAAAGATTCCCTTCGATACACGGTATCACTTTCTCAAACAAAGGCAACAAATCATACACCTCAAAATTAGGAATGTGTTAATCGGGCTGGGCCGGCCCACTAACAACCCGTTTCGGCCCAGTTCGATAAGGGGTGGGACGAGTTAGCTAGGTAGGGGGTTATGCCGGACGGGGGCGGGCCTTTTTTGACTACTGGTGCATCCGAACCCGGCTAGCCCGCTAACCCGTTCAAGAGTTTTAACCGTGTTCCATCCCGGTTCAGCCCGATTTAAGTGGTAAATTTTTTTTTTTTTTTTTTCTAAATTCTGACCGTTGCCAACGGTCAAATAAAAAATGACTGTTGGACAACGACCATTTTTTATATTTTAGCCATTTCGTCCTATCCTCTTACTAAAATAGCCCCTCCACTCCTAATAATTCATAAATTACATTCTTAACCCTTTAATAACTATAAATAGTCCCCCTCTTCTTCATTTGTTCTCACAACTTGCTCTCTTCTTTTAATCTAATTCTCTCTTGATTATTGAATTGCTTATTGCTCTCAAGTTCTCAATTAATTAATATTTCAAGTTTTATCAATTATTTACGGTAGCCACTATAAAATTACAACTATCAGTGAAGTGTGGTTACCATTTTTGTTAGGTTCAAGTTAAATCACGCCTCATATTTCTAGAGTGCGTTCACATTTTTGGGAACAATTTGAGGTGGTAGAAGAAAATGAAGAAGCTATCAAAGTAGAGTGCAAGAACTGTGGTCGAGTCTTTAATGTTCGTTGAAAGTGGGAGGGCACAACTGGTTTGAGGAGGCATATCAAGGGTTGTCTTGAGCGTCCTCCAGGAATTCGTATTTAAGTTGATTTGAGACAATTTGTGTTATTTTGAAAGTTTTAGACTTATTTAAGCTTAATGTGTTAGTTTATAAGACAAGTTAATTTGAAGTATTATTATGCAATGAAAATATGAAATGATGGCCTTTGAAGTTTGATCCTTACATATTGGTCTTATTAAATAATTTTATGTAGCCACTTAATTTCAATTTTTAAATTTTAAAATTCAAATTTTAAATTTAAAACTTTAAACTTTAAAGTTTAAAAGTTTAATTTTATGCCTTAAAATACTTATTTTATTATTTAAAAGTTTGCAAACACTTAAGTAACAATTACATTGAAGAAGGAAACATAATACACTAAAAACAAATTGAACCCAGCCCGGTTCGGACCCGATAAGCCCGAACCCGGACGGGCCCACCAAAATCCAAAATATCCCAACCCACTACTAGCCCGGAACCCCAGTTCGCTAACCAGCCCCGCTCCACTAACCAGACATACTGTTTTTTCCATGTCCAGCCTGTCCGGTAAACACTCTTAAATCATACACCAAAATTAAGAATAATGCACCTCAAAAACATATTTTCTTTGATTTTATATCATTTACAAATATGAAACTAATAAATCTAGAATATATAATGTATAATAATATACAGAAGAAACCAAACAAAATAAAATAATATCATTATTACTAGATAAGTATAACAATTCTAACAATACTAAATTAAACACATTGAATATACTATGTGTATTTTTAAAAACTTATATTGAAAGGTTGAATATTATCTCCTAATAACAATAATATACCCTGTTTATTTAATGTATATCATTATAAGATATATATTACATTTATTACATTTGCAAAGACATGGAGACGTTCGAACAATAATTCATGTCAAAGCTAGTGAAGCTGGTGTTTACAGAATATGTTTATGCAGTCTGGATAGAAAGGAACAACATGCTGTTTGCTCATAAGGATAATACATGTGAAACAATGTCTAGAGAGATTGCATATACTTGTCATGTTAGAGCCAATAATACCACTAGGATACTACTTCAAAAGTATAGATTTCCTAGATAAGCAATAGATAACGATAGAAAAGTCTTCTAGTGTTAAAGAGAATTACTCTTGATAGAAGAGATGAGAGAAGCAGATTGTGTTATAAAGTCTGGCTGATTTGTACATAATATTTTGGTTATTAATAAAAAGCTTATAGTTACCAAAAAAATAAAATAAAAAATTCATGTCAAATATACATAAAATATAATCAGATACACCAAAAATATATAAATAATACATCAAATATGTGTATTTGTTTATAGGTCATATATACAGTAATATATAAATTATAAATGTAAATGTATTATCTACAGAGAAGAAGTAGAGTGAAGGCAAAAGAAAAAAATTGGAAATATTAGGAGGGATTGGAAAATATTTTATGTAGATTCAAAATGACCCCCCCCCCCCCCAAAAAAAAAATCCCAATATGAGATAAATTTCTTTTAGCTATATTAAATTTCTGATTTGGTGGCATTCCTTAATTTGTGCATCCATTAATTGTGGCATAATCTTTATAATATGCTAAGATTGTATTTTTTTTTGCAATTTATAGAATAAACAAAAAGTAATATCATTTTGTTGAATAACTTTTAAAAAATGCCCAACCATGTAAAAATTTCAATAGTAAGTGTAGACGATTAAATTTTATTGGGTTTAAGCTAAAGGTGTCAAACGGGCCGAGCTGGTCCGGTTTCGGATCGGCCCAGACTAGTTTTAGACCGGACCGGTCCAGTAGTAAGGGGTCCGGGCAGGACTGGGTTGGGACGGAAATCGACTTGTGCCGGGGAGATTTTTGATACCGATTAAACGGACCGGTACGACCCAGTAAGGTCATGTCATTTTTGAACCGGTTAATTGGACCGGACCGGTTCAACGGCTAGTTCAAAATTATTTTATTTATAATCTTGAAAGTTGGCAACGGTTAGCTGCCATTTTGACCATCGCCCAACGGCTAATTTGCAAGAATAGCCCTTCTTTGGGCATTTGTTTCAAAAATAATATTTTTATTATTTACTAATTTAGCCCTTTGAAAAACTATAAATAGACTCCCTCCTCTTCTTCATTTCTTCACTCATCTCTCAATTCTCAAACTCAAATTCTCAATTGTCATTCTCTCATTCTTCACCTAAATTGCAATCTAACTATTTCGCTCTCATTTTTTTTTGAAATTTTATTTATGGTATTATTTGAAGTTTGAACTTTGAACAATTGACGTTTCTTCGTGGTAACATCGGAGTTGCAAAATTCAATTTCAAGACGTCAAAAATTATCAAGTGTTCAATTTATTTTGGAATTCGGTGCACTCGTTCCAACTCTTTCTCTTAATTAATATTTTATTTGCATATTTAATTTTTTTTAGTAGTTAAATTTTCACAATATGTTTAATGCTGCAAAATGAGTTTGTAATAAGGTTGCTAATCGGGGTAATCGGAAAAATAGAAAAAGAGGTACTACTTTAATTTCTAGTAGTAATTCAAATGACTTTACACATATTTATGAAACATCACCTGATAATAATATAGATTATGAATAATTACAGAAAAATTACGGTATATAAGATAATGAATTAGAAATTAAAGATGAGACACCATCTACACCTAGTAGTGTTGGAGTTGGTAGCAGGGGTGGTGGTCGTGACACTAGTAGTAGACCACCTGTGGCCCTGACTACTAGTAATCGGAGAAGAAGAAGTAAAGTTTAGAAATATTTTGACGAAATAGAGAATACTAATAGAGTTAGATGCAAAATTTGTAAAGATAATTTTAAACATAAGACTAGAGGAAGTTTTGGGGGGACTGGAACATTTAGTAGACATATGAGAATTACTCATCCTATTGAATGGGGCTCTGATTTAGATAAAAATCAAGGAACTCTAAACCCTAGTACTGAAGGACTTATGAAATATGATAAAATGAAGGATCGTGAGGAGTTAGCAAAAATGATTGCTTTGGGTTGTCTACCTTTTTCTTTTGCTTCTTCATCATATCTTATTATGTATATTCAAAGAATTTTCCTTTATTTAAAGGTATCCCTAAAAGTACTTGTAGATCTGATATCTTTAGACTTCATGGACAATATCAGACATACATACGTTATTTGTTTGACCACCTTCCTTGTAGAGTTACTCTAACTTATGATATTAGCCATGCTGTTAATGAAAATAATTATTTGACAATTACTTGTCATTGGATAGATGATAATTATTGTATGCAAAAACGTATTATCGCTTTTAAATATGATGAAGATGTCATACTTCTATTTTTATAAGTACTACTATTTGCGAAGTTGTTGCATTTTACAATCTTAATAAAAAAGTATTGTGTATGTCTTTTGATAATGCTTCTAACAATAATGCCGCTATTTCAATATTAAGATTGTATTTGCAACCACCACTTGACAAAACGTTTCATGTTAGGTGTACATGTCATGTTTATAATTTAATTGTTAAAAGTGGCCTTGATTTATTTTCGACTGAGATTACTCATGTTAGAAGAGCAGTTGGTGTTATCCAAGGAAATAATAGACAATCTAGAATTAGGGAATTTAAGACTAAGTGTACCAAACATAGCCTTAACCCCAGATTCATGCCATATGAAATTGTTACTAGATGGAATTACACATACTTATATTAAAAATATTGCTACAAATAGATTGCCTATAACTGAAGTTGCTAATGCGCATTGTACTGATCCAAACCTGTCACGACCCGGAATTCCCACCATCGGGACCTTGATGGCGCCTAGTATTTCACTTGCTAGGCAAGCCAACGTTAGAGAATTATCAAACCTAATCCTTATTTTCATTCAGTAAATAACAATGATTAGCTAAGATGAAATGTAATAAGTGAGGAATCATAAAAAAAAAAACTGCATTAATTACTACCACCCGGATCTGGAGTCACAATTCACAAGCATTCTAGAATTCTCTACAAGTAATAGTCTGAAAGAAATATAACTGTTTGGATGAAAGAAACAGTAAAACTGAAAAGATAGACGGGGACTTCAAGGTTTGTGAACGCCGACAGATCTACCTTGAGTCTCCGGATAGTAGTCCAACAACAACAAAAATCTCGATCAACCCGAGCCGGTACCAAAATCTGCACAGAAAGTGCAGAGTACAGTATCAGTACAACCGACCCCATGTACTGGTAAGTGTCGAGCCTAACCTCGACGAAGTAGTGACGAGGCTAAGGCAAGGCACCTACAAATCAACCTGTACAATTTAACAGTGTATATACAAATAACAGTAATGAAGAACTAGACAAGAATTATCGGGAGGGGATATATGCTGGAGGGAAAATATGAAGTAAAGAGCTACAGTAGAATGAGAACTAGAACAACCAATATAATATGAATCCACAGGAGCACGAATACAGTAAAGGAAAAATGCACGGCATCACCCTTCGTGCTTTTACTCTCAATCTCACCATAAAATCAATAGAAACGGCACGACATCACCCTTCGTGCTTTTACTCTCATATCATGGTACGACATCACCCTTCGTGCATTAACACTCACAATGTGGTACGACATCACCCTTCGTGCATTAATACTCACAATATGGTTATCACCCTTCGTGCATTAACACTCACAATGTGGTACGACATCACCCTTCGTGCATTAATACTCACAATATGGTTATCACCCTTCGTGCATTAACACTCTCCCTTATCATAATGCAATGAATAATTAACAATAGGGAGATAGAACAACATGTACAAGCCTTACTTTAACATTTGGTTCCACAATATAAATCTCAACTTTGAAATAAATACTCAATTATTACCAGAAAATTCGTAAATATGATAAGAACGATCAATTTAACAACACTAGTATAAACACGTAATAATTAGGCATATGAAAGAGACAATATAAGAAAAACGGAAGAAAACAGGGAAACCGGGTAAATTGGCGGCGCATAAGTACCTCACATATACGCCGCTCACATGAATTTCACATAACAAATAATCTGAGGTTCCTAATTCCCTCAAGTCAGGGTTAGACACAATACTTACCTCACTCCGAAGGCCACTTAATTCTCAATCACAACTTTTTCTCTAGAATTCACCTCCAAACCACTCGTATCTATTAAAAAATGACTCAATAACATCAAATATTACTAAAGGAATCAATTATATTGCATAAATTAAATTTCTCAAATTTTCCTCTAAAAAGTCAAAAAATCGACCCCGGACCCGCTTGGTCAAAATCCGAGATTCGGACCAAAATCCATTTACCCATTCACCCCCGAGCCCGAATATATAATTAGTTTTGGAATCCGACCTCAAATTGAGGTCTAAATCCCCAAATTTCCGAAATCCCTAGTTTCTACCCTAACCCCTAATTCTACCATGAAAGGTCTAGATTTTAGGTTGATAATTCATAAAATGTAATGGGTAATTGAAAGAAAATGGTTTAGAATCACTTACCAACACTTTGGGGAAGAAAATAACTCTTGAAAATCGCCTCTAGTCCGTTTGGTTTTTGAGAAAATGAAATAAATGGCCAATTCCCGTTTTTGGATTCTGTTAAGTGCTCGGCGACAGTGTTCATCGCGTTCGCGAAGGGTATAGGCTGCTAAGCTTTCCCGTTCGCGAGACCTTGTTTGCGTTCGTGTAGGCTACCCCCCTTGGCCTTCGCATTCGCAATACGTTGCTCGCGTTCGCGATGAAGGAAAGACTGACTCCCCTCCCCCAGTGCCTAACACTACGCGTTCGCGATGAGCTTGTCGCGTTCGCAAAGGGTAACGCCCCGATCGCTTCGCTTTCGCGACCAAGCTTTCGCATTCGTGAAGAAGAGAATTCCGGCCTCATCAGTTTATTCTTCGCGTTCGCAAGAGTACCTTCACGAACACGAAGAAGGACATGCCAGAACATCTGCTGCAGCAAAATACTAGATTTTCAAAGTCCAAAACATCCTGTGGCCTATCCGAAACTCCCCCGAGCCCTCGGGGCTCCAAATCAAACATGCACACAAGTCTAAAAATATCATACGAACTTGCTCGCGCGATCAAATTACCAAAAATAACACCTAGAACTACGAATTTAGCACCAAATCAAATAAAATTCTCAAGAACACTTTAAAATTCCTATCTTCTCAACTAGACATCCGAATCACGTCAAATCAACTCCGTTTCTCACCAAATTTCACAGACAAGTCTTAAATATCATAATGAACCTGTACCAGGCTCCGAAACCAAAATACGGACCCAGTACTAACAATTCCCAACATCAATCAATTCTTAAAAATAATTAATTTTCAGACTTTTAATTTTTATCAAAAATTCATAACTCGAGCTGGGGACATTCGAATTCGATTCCGGGCATATGCCCAGGTCCCATAATTCGATGCGGACCCAGCAGGATAGTCAAAACACAGATCCGGGCCCGTTGACCAAAAAATGTTGACTGAAGTCAACTAAAATTAACTTTTAAGGCATAAATTCTTATTTTCATCAATTTGCAACATAAAAGCTTTCCGGAAACATGCCCGGACTACGCACGCAAATCGAGGAGGGTAAAAATGAGAATTTAAGGCTTAAGAGCGTAGAATTAAGTTCTAAAACATAAGATGACCTTTTGGGTCATCACATTCTCCACCTCTAAAACAACCGTTCGTCCTCGAACGGATATAGAAAAGTACCTGGGCTGGTAAAAAGGTGGGGATATCTACTTCGCATATCGGACTCGGACTCCCAAGTGGCTGCCTCAAAAGGCTGACCTCTCCACTGCACTCGAACTGAAGGCTAACTCTTTGATCTCAACTGGCGAACTTGTTGGGCTAGAATAGCCACCGGCTCCTCCTCATAAGTCAAATCCTTGTCCAACTGGACAGAGCTGAAATCTAACACATGGGACGGATCGCCGTGATACTTTCGAAGCATGGACACATGGAATACCGGATGAACAACTGCTATTCTAGGTGGCAACGCAAGCCTGTAAGCCACCTCTCCCACTCTCTCCAGAATCTTAAAAGGTCCAATATACCTATGGCTCAACTTGCCCTTCTTCTCGAACCTCATTACACCTTTCATGGGTGATACCCAAAGCAATACTCTCTCCCCGACCATGAATGCAACTTCACGAACTCTACGGTCGGCATAACTCTTCTTTCTAGTTTGAGCTGTGCGAAGTCGATCCTGAATAATCTTGACGTTATTCAAGGCATCCTGTACTATGTCTGTGCCCAACAATCAAGCCTCTCCCGGCTCGAACCACCCAACTGGCGACCTACACCGACTACCATATAATGCCTCATAGGCAGCCATCTGAATGCTCGACTGGTAGCTGTTGTTGCAAGCAAACTATGCAAGGGGCAAGAACTGATCCCACGATCCTCCGAAGTCTATAACACATGTGCAGAGCATATCCTCCAAGATTTGAATAGTGCGCTCGGACTGCCCGTCCGTCTAAGGATGAAATGCTGTGCTCAACTCAACCCGCGTACCCAACTCACGCTGTACTGCCTTCCAGAAGTGCGAGGTGAACTGCGTACCTCGATCAGAAATGATAGACACGGTCACACCGTGAAGACGGACGATCTCACGAATGTAGATCTCCGCCAACTGCTCCGAAGAATAGGTAACTGTCACAAGAATGAAGTGCGCTGACTTGGTCAGCCTGTCCACAATGACCCAAACTGCATCTAACTTCCTCTGAGTCCGTGGGAGTCCAACAACAAAATCCATAGTGATACGCTCCCACTTCCACTTAGGAATCTCTAACCTCTAAAGTAAACCACCAGGTTTCTGATGCTCACACTTTACCTGTTGGCAATTTAGACACCGAGCTACATATGCAACTATGTCTTTCTTTATCCTCCACTACCAATAATGCTGCCGCAAGTTTTGATACATCTTGGCGGCACCCGGATGAATAGAATATCGGGAATTGTGGGCTTCCTCAAGAATCAACTCACGAAGTCCATCCACATTAAGCACACAAATACGACCCTGCATCCTCAAAACTCTGTCATCTTCAACAGTAACCTGCTTGGCACCACCGTGCCGCACTGTGTCTCTAAGGACAAGTAAATGAGGGTCGTCATCCTGTGGATCTCTAATGCACTCAAACAAAAATGACCGAGCAATTGTACAAGCTAGAACACGGCTGGGTTCAGAAACATCCAACCTCACGAACTGGTTGGCCAGGGCCTAAACACCAATGCAAGCGGTCTCTCTCCAATAGGAATATAAGCAAGGCTACCCATACTAGCTGACTTTCTACTCAAAGCATCGACCACCACATTGGCCTTCCCAAGATGATACAATATGGTGATATCATAGTCTTTCAATAGCTCCAATCACCTTCTCTGCCTCAAATTGAGTTTTTTCTACTTGAACAAATATTGCAAGCTCCGATGATCCGTGAATACCTCATATAGCACACCGTAAAGATAGTGCCTCCAAATCTTCAGCTCGTGAACAATGGCTGCCAGCTCTAGATCATAAACAGGGTAACTCTTCTCGTGAACCTTCAGCTGCAGCGAAGAATATGTAATAACTTTGCCACCCTGCATCAATACCGCACCCACACCAATATGAGATGCATCACAATATACTGTATAAGATCCTGAACCTGTGGGTAACACCAATACCGTCTGGAAGCTCGCCTCACACTCGTCTGACCACATGACTAGGGCACCCTTCTAAGTCAACCTGGTCAACGGGGTTGTTATGGATGAAAACCCCTCCACAAACCAACAGTAATAACCTGCTAATCCCAAGAAACTACGGATCTCTATAGCTAATATGGGTCTAGGCCACTTCTGAACTACCTCAATCTTCTTAGGATCCACCTGAATACCCTCTACTGATACAACGTGACCCAAGAAAGCAACTGAACTCAACCAAAACTCGCATTTTGAGAACTTAGCATATAACTGGTTGTCTCTCAGAGTCTGAAGAACGATCCGAAGGTGTTGCTCATGCTCCTCTCGACTGTGGGAGTAGATCAAGATATCATCAATAAACACAATCACAAAGGAATCTAAGTAGGGTTTGAATACCCGGTTAATCAAATCCATGAATGCTGCTGGGGCATTGGTCACCCCAAATGACATCACTAGAAACTCATAATGCCTATACCGAGTCTGAAAAGCTGTCTTAGGAACATCAGATGCCCTAATCCTCAACTAATAGTAGCCAGATCTCAGATCAATCTTCAAAACCACCTAGGCACCATGAAGCTGATCAAATAAATCATCAATCCTCGGCAATGGGTACTTGTTCTTGATGGTGACTTTGTTCAACTATCGATAATCTATACACATCCTCATCGATCCATATATCTTCTTCACAAACAACACAGGTGCACCCCAGGGCAAGACACTAGGTCTAATGAAGCCCTTATCAAGCAAATATTGCAACTGTTCCTTCAATTCTTTCAACTCTAGCGGGGCCATGCGGTATGGTGGAATGGAAATGGGCTGAATGCCCAGGGCCAAATCTATACAGAAATCAATATCCCTGTCGGGTGGCATCCCCGGTAGGTCTGCAGGAAATACCTCTAGAAACTCACAAACAACTGGCACTGAATCCACGGGAGGAACCGCCGCACTAGAATCGCGGACATAAGCCAAATAAGCTAGACACCCCTTCTCGACCATATGCCGAGCCTTCACATAAGAGATAACCCTACTGGTAGAATGACCAAGAGCCCCTTTCCACTCTAATCGAGGCAACCCCTGTAAGTCTAAGGTCACCGTCTAGGCGTGACAATCTAATATAGCATGATAAGGTAACAGCCAATCCATACCCAGTATGACATCAAAATCAACCATATCGAGAAGTAGAAGATCTATACGAGTTTCAAGACTCCCAATGGTGACCACACATGAACGATAAACACGATATACAACAATAGCATCTCCCACTAGTATGGACACATACACATGAGCACTCAAAGAATCACGGGGCACAACTAAATATGGAGCAAACTAGGATGACACATAGGAGTAAGTAGACCCTAGATCAAATAGAACCGAAGCATCTCTATTGCAAACTGAAACAGTACCTGTGATAACAGTGTCAGAAGACTCAGCCTCAGGCCTGGCTGGGAAAGCATAACATTGGGACTGGGCCCCACCACTCTGAACTATGTCCCTAGGACGACCTCTAACTGGCTGGTCTCTACCTCTAACTGCCTGACCTCCACCTCTAACAGTCTGAACTCTACCTCTGGCTACCTGACCCCTGCCTCTGGCTGGCTGAGCAGGTGGTGTAGCAACTAGTGTCGGAACCATGGCACGAGAACTCTGATGCTGTGAGCTGCCCGTTGCCCGAGGGCAAAATCTAGCAATGTGCCTCGGATCAGCACAAGTATAACATAACCTTGGCTGCTGTGACTGCTGACTCTGAAACTGACCCTGTCGACCTGAATAACCACCCTGATAACTCTGGAGTGGAGGTGCACTAATAAGAGCTGGTAGTGCACTGTAGGCTAGCTGGTCAGAATAAGGCATATGAGGAACACGACCACCTGAGGCACCGTGGGATGCCTGGAGTGCTGAATGAAATGGCCTGGGAGAATGGCCTCTACCAAAAGAACCCCTGCCTCTAGATGGGGCACCGCTGAACTTACCGGAATAACGAGGTCTTTAGTCAGAACCCTGACCTCCCTGAGTAAGAACCATTTCGACTCGTCTGGCGACATTAGCAGCCGCCTGAAAAGAAATCTCACTCCCAGTCTCCTTAGCCATCTCCAATCTGATAGGCTGAGCAAGTCTATCAATAAACCTCCTCCAATCTCCATAAAGCCTCATAAGACATAGCTGGCCCATCTCTGGCCTGTGCCGCAACAATCAGCTGAACTACTCCGACTGGCTGAGTTGCTGGAGCCTGATACTGGGGACCTATTTACTCCGGAGCGAGAGTAGTGGGAGTTTGGGCTCCTCTTCTAGCCTGAGAGACTGTTGGTGCCATGGGAAATACGCCAGTCTGGGCCACACTCTCCATAAGGCCCACCAAACGGACCAAAGCGTCCTCAAGTACTAGGGTGGCAATGAACCCCTCCAGAACCTGAGTTGGTCCGGCAGGAATAGTTTGGGCTGGAATCTCCTCATCAAGATCTATTTGAGGCTCCACTATTGGGGCTGCTGCTCGGGCTCTGGGCTGAGCCCTGTCCCTGCCTCGGCCTCTGGCACGGCCTCGACCTCGACCTCTGCCCCTCGTAGGAGCTTCCATAGGAGGCTCTGGCTGTTGCTCAGCTGAGGAAGCGGTACGTGTTCTCGCCATCTGCGAGAGAATAAGAGTAGAAGAGTTCAATCAGTATTGAGAAAACAACATCGCACGACAGAGGAGAATAGAAGTAAAATTTGTTCCTAAACTTCATAGCCTCTGGAAGATAAGCACAGACGTCTCTGTACCGATCCTTCAAACTATACTAAGCTTGCTTGTGAATCGTGAGACCTAGGCAACCTAGTTCTCTGATACCAACTTGTCACGATCCGGAATTCCGACCATCGGGACCATAATGACACCTAACATTTCACTTGCTAGGCAAGACAATGTTAGAAAATCATTAAACCAATTCTTATCCCATTCAGTAAATAACATCAATTTAGCTAAGGTGAAATATAATGAGTGCGAAATAATATAAAGACTGCATTAGTTACTACTACCCGGATCTGGAGTTACAATTCACGAGTATTCTAGAATTCATTACAAATAATAGTCTGAAAGAAATACAAATGTTTAGATAAAATAAATAAAACTGAAAATATAGACGGGGACTTCAAGGTCTGTGAACGCCGACAAATCTACCTTGAGTCTCCGAATAGCGGGTCTAACAGCTAAAATCTCGATCAACCCGAGCCGGTACTAAAATCTACACGGAAAGTGCAGAGTGCAGTATTAGTACAACCGACCCTATATACTGGTAAGTGTCGAGCCTAACCTCGACGAAGTAGTGACGAAGCTAAGGCAAGGCACCTACAAATCAACGTGTACAATATAATAGTGTATATACAAATAACAGTAATGAAGAACTAGACAAGAATTATCGGGAGGGGATACATGCTGGGGGAAAATACGAAGTAAAGAGCTACAGCAGAATGAGAACTGGAACAACAAATATAATATGAATCAACAGGAGTACGAATACAGTAAAGGAAAAATGCACGGCATCACCCTTCGTGCTTTTACTCTCAATCTCACCATAAAATCAATAGAAACGGCACGACATCACCCTTGGTGCCTTTACTCTCATATCATGGCACAACATCACCCTTCGTGCATTAACACTCACAATGTGGCACGACATTACCCTTCGTGCATTAACACTCACAATATGGCACGACATCACCCTTCGTGCATAAACACTCACAATATAGCACGGCATTATCCTTCGTGCATTAACACTCTCCCTTACCATAATGCAATGAACAATTAACAACAGGGAGATAGAACAACTTGTACAAGCCTTACTTTAACATTTGGTTCCACAATATAAATCTCAACTTTGAAATAAATACTCAATTATCACCAGAAAATTCGTAAACATGATAAGAACGATCAATTTAACAACACTAGTCTAAACACGTAGCAATTAGGCATAGGAAAGAGACAATATAAGAAAAATGGGAAAAAATAGGGAAAACGGGTAAATTGGCGGCACATAAGTACTCGTCAACTCACGTATATGCCACTCACATGAATTTCACATAACAAATAATCTTAGGTTCCTAATTCCCTCAAGGCAGGGTTAGACACAACACTTGCCTCCCTCCGAATGCCACTTAATTCTCAATCACAGCTTTTCCTCTAGAATTCACCTCCAAACCACTCGTATCTATTAAAAAATGACTCAATAACATCTAATATTGCTAAAGGAATCAATTATATTGCATAAATTAAATTTCCAAAATTTTCCTCCAAAAAATCAAAAAATCGACATCGGGCCCGCTTGGTCAAAACCCGAGGTTCGGACCAAAATCCATTTACACATTCACCCACGAGCCCGAATATATAATTTATTTTAGAATCCGACCTCAAATTGAGGTAATCCCCAAATTTCCGAAATCCCTAGTTTCTACCCTAACCTCTAATTCTACCATGAAAACTCTAGATTTTAGGTTGATAATTCATAAAATGTAATGAGTAATTGAACGAAAATGGTTTAGAATCACTTAACAACACTTTGGGGAAGAAAATAACTCTTGCAAATCGCCTATAGTCCGTTTGGTTTTTGAGAAAATGAAATAAATGGCCAATTCCCGTTTTTGGATTCTGTTAAGTGCTAGGCGACAGTGTTCATCGCGTTTGCGAGAACACTGTCGCGTTCGCGAAGGGTATAGGCTATCAAGCCTTCGCGTTCGTGAGACCTTGTTTGCGTTCGCGTAGGTTACCCCCCGGCCTTCACGTTCGCGAGACATTGCTCGCGTTCGCGATGAAGGAAAGACTGACTCCCCCCAGTGCCTAACACTACGCGTTCGCGATGAGCTTGTAGCGTTCGCGAAGGGTAACGCTGCCCATTACTTCGCATTCGCGACCAAGCCTTCTCATTTGCAAAGAAGAGAATTCTGGCCTCATCAGTTTACTCTTCGCGTTCGCGAGAGTACCTTCGCGAATGCGAAGAAGGACATGCCAGAACATCTGCTGCAGCAAAATACCAGATTTTCTAAGTCCAAAACATCCAGTGGCCTATCCGAAACTCCCCCGAGCCCTCGGGGCTCCAAACCAAACATGCACACAAGTCTAAAATCATCATACGAATTTTTTCGTGCGATCAAATCGCCAAAATAACACCTAGAGCTACTAATTTAGCGCCAAATCAAATGAAATTCTCAAGAACACTTTAAAATTCATATCTTCTCAACTGGACGTCTGAATCACGTCAAATCAACTCTGTTTCATACCAAATTTCACAAACAAGTCTTAAATATCATAATGAACCTGTACCGAATTTCGAAACCAAAATACGAACTCGGTACTAACAATGCCCAACATCAATCAATTCTTAAAAATAATTAATTTTCATCAAAAATTCATAACTCGAGTTGGGGACCTCTGAATTTGATTTTGGGCATACATTCAGGTCCCATAATTCGATGCGGATCCATCAGGACCGTCAAAACATGGATCCGGGCCCGTTTATCAAAAATATTGACCGGAGTCAACTAAAATCAACTTTTAAGGCATAAATTCTTATTTTCATCAATTTTCAATATAAAAGCTTTTCGGAACACATGCCCGGACTGCGCACGCAAATAGAGGAGGGTAAAAATTAGATTTTTAAGGCTTAACAGCGCAGAATCGAGTTCTAAAAAATAAGATGACCTTTTGGATAATCACAAAACCGTATGTTAACAATTAATACTTGGGAGACCATTATTGATGTTGTTAAATTTTTACATAAATTTTATACAGCTACTGTTGAGTTTTCTGGAGTATATTATCCTACTGTTACTATGGCTTTAGTACGTATATATGAAATTTCTTCTCTACTCTCAGATTCAAGAAGAAAGAAAAATATATGGATGCTGTTGAAAAAATACAAGCAAAATTCAAAACATATTTCTTTCCAATTCCTCCTATTTACTTAATTGGTGCTGTTAAATCCTTTTATTCAGATGTCTAATTGTCACCAATTAATCAATACTTTATATACTTATATGGAGATTGAACTAACTGAAACTTCAGATATATATTGTTGTATGAACAATCTAAATGATTATTTACAATAATTATATAATTATTATGCAAATATAATTGATGCTGCTGCTAATAATGTAGGCAATGTTAATCCCACTATTCATTGTACTACTTCTACTACATCTGCTACTATGGATGAAGATAAAGACCTTGATGGTTTTAATGTTTGGCCTACATTTTCTTGCACTCAAACCAGTAGCAGGAACATTTATGAACTTCAATTCTACTTGCAAAAGCAAACAGAGCCTCGCACAAAGAAATTTTCACCGTTGTCATGGTGGCATGAAAATGAAAAATAATTTCCTATTCTTTCTGCAATGGCCCGGGACGTGCTAAATGTGCCAATTTCAAGTGTTGCATCAGAGAGTGCAATTAGTCAAGCAAGACAACAACTAGGAGACACCTGTCACTAATTGGGAAGCAATACTTTGGAAGTTTTAGTATGTTTCAGAGATTGAATTAGATCGTAACGGAGAAATCAAGGACGTGAAGATGTTGATAAATCAGAAGACGAGGAACTTGGAGATATATTAACACATCGCAACCCATCTGAATTTAACACTCCGGAAGTTAGCCAAGAAGTTCATATTAATTATGAAGAACATACTAAGGCAATGCAAAACCTTTGAAGTTGTTGATTTATATTTAATAATTCAAATTTGAATTTACTCATTTTTCTTTAATTTAGTTGTTGTAAAATGTACACTTTAATTTGCAAGTTTGAATTAAAAAAAGAACTTGCAAATTATAAGTTAATTTGTTTTTCATCATCATTGTATTAACTTAAATTCTTAATGAAATATTCAAATATAAGGCTGTTAAAGCCTTTGAAGTTTTTGTTCAAAATTCCAAATATAAGGCTTTTAAAGCCTTTCAAATTTATTCAAACACTCTTTTTATAAGATTATTTTTATGTTTTATATTTTTACTTTATCTTAATATAAATTACGATAGTTATACAAAATAGACGAAAACAATTAAATAAAATCGGCCCGACCTGGCCCCTTAAGCCCGGAACCGTTCTGGTTCAAATTTTCACTTGCGAGGCTTGGAACCGGTAATCGGATCGGTACAGAGATCAAGCGGTCTCCTTTTCGTCTAGCCCGGCCCGACCCGACCCCTTGACACCCATAGTTTAAGTTCATTAAATTATTTAGATCATATTTTAAATTTAAAGACGTGTTATACCAAACAAGTATTATTGGAGAGTATAATTGAATTTATTATTTAAACCTAGTTTATACAGATTTAATTAAGAGCCCAATTGAATTGGGTTAGTCCATCTTGTCGAACTTCAAATGATAAGCCCAAGGTCCATGCCATGTGTCATATGACATGGCATGCCAAGTCAAATCAAGGATCACTAGAATTATGCCACGTGCATAAGTGATGTAGCATGCCAAGTCAAATGCAAGGACCAATCAAATATCGCAAATTTTTAAAATGATATGGTTCAACCAATTATATGCGAGTTTATCACATAGCTTTAGTGATATATTTGATGACTCAAGTTGGCCAATCAAATTGGAGGAAAAAGATATGTATTTATCACAAGTTCCCTCCCCTACAGCTATAAATATGGGTCTCCATAAGGCCAAAAAGCGGGACAATTATAAAAATATATAGAGAAGCTCTCCTCTCCAGTGGTGATTGGCATGTTTTCCGCATAACAAGAAGTCGTCATCTCCAAGTAGTGAGCCACAAGTTTCCATCCTCCACATATGTGATCAAAGCTTAACTCCGCATTCATGGTCAAATCCTAACAATGAGTGGACTATCAATTCATGAACAAGCGAATCTCTCGAATTGACGGTCGTGAGGAGAAGAATCAGAGTATTACATCTTTTAACTTAAGATTATTCAAAGATTGTGTAACCCACATAAATTATTGAAATACAAATATTTCTATTTGTCGTTATATTTCTTATCTTAATTATTATTTTCAGGAACAAAATTTTAGTTGTTATAAATTTTGGCACGCCCAGCGGGACCAGTTCTTCCCTTCATATCTTCCTCCTGCAAATGGAAAACTACAGTTTCAAAATCATTTGGTGCGATGGTCGGGTACTTCAAGTCACGTCTTCAAGTTTTGGAAAGACTAAACCCCGATAAATCTTGAAGTAGAGAGCATTTTTAGATATCAAAATTATAACGGATCAAGCCCATACAAAATTTGGGCTAAATCCAAAATTCAAGATATTACAAGATAACTCTTGAAATTTTAGGAGTCTATTAGGGTTGCTTGGAGGCTATTCTACCTAAAACCTAACTTGGACGCTACTCTACCCTAATCTTAGATCACTCCCATAAAAAGGGTTATATATTCCCTTAAAAAAGGATCTCAAAAATTGATATCATCTCGAAAATTCCACTAACTCATGGAACACTCACAAAGAGATCAAGATGCGATCAAATACTTCTTGATAATTAAATACTTCAAGAAGATCCTCCACAATAATATTCTTTAATAGAGATCAAATACATTCCAAGGAAGTCCGCATCATCCTACGTTTGAGAAATATGCTGCTCCAGTCCTCGAACTATGGAGATAATGAGGAGAGAAGAATCAAGGAATAAGCAGAATTATCCCTGCATTGTTTATCAATAAAATTATGTTCTTCATATTTATATGTGGTTACAGTTTATTTTTTGAATGGAATTTTTTTTTTGCAAACATTAAGAGAACAAATGAAATGACTCTCGTAACATTTTTTTAGCATTCGTTATCTGAAACGTTTTGGTTCGCCTAATTTATTCGTCCCCGGTTATACTCACTAAGAGTGATAAAACGCATTTTCTTATGGAAATATTTTTCATTATACTTATGTACAGATAAAATTATGGATAATGTTATCCTTGATTTTCCAATGAAGAAATGAGGGACAACGTGATGCGACCCTGGATCGGGGAAGGCCGAGGGTACCCATAGATCGGAGCCCGGGGGAGGATGAATGATACGTTGGGAACCAAGCATGGACAAACATGGAAAGAATCAAGCTCGAGTGAAACGAATAATCGAGGTCAAAGGGAAGAAGTTTAAAGAGGACGAACGAGGAGCCTAAATATCCGCTATCAGCCGGATATTACGATGCGGATCACGCCCCATATGAATTGCGGATTGTGTTTTCTTGGAAAACAAAAAGGAAGGAAAGGATTTTCACCTTATTTATACTTGTATTAGGGGTGAAACTCACCTACTATATAAAGGGGAGAACCTTTTCATATTTTGGGTCACTTTGGTACGCATCAAAGCAAGAAAGTTTACTTTTTTCTTTAAACAATTGTTCAAAGTGTTCTTCAACTATTCGTCCATTCAGTTGTAACCAAGCTCCATCCCGAGGGCTCGATTGGAATAAGTTTCTAGCGTTCAAACCTAATGCCAGGCTTAATTATTTCATCATATTTGGTTTGATTGTTTTGTTTTCTTTTAATTCAATTACTTGCTGTTCTTTGACCATTCATGTTAAATTAAAACCACGTTTCCTTTAAACCGCGTATAAATTTAATTGTTACTTATTTTAAGGATAAACAGTTTAGTGTCCACCGTGGGGCTATGGATAATAGTGGTAATTTAAGACGAATCTTTATAACACACTCTATTTTATGCTTGTTCTTTGAAGTTTGATTTCAGGATTATTCAACATGTCAAATTCCCAATCTGCTCACTTGAATGTTGAAGCAGAGTCAGGCCACCATGGTGAAAATAATAACGCGGTGCCAAGAAATGGCATGCCCCCCGTCGACCCTAATGGAATTCCAATCGCTGACCCAGCCGATGCCAATTCAGAGGTTGCTATTAATATAAACCTGCGACTGATCCTGAAAACAGCATTCACGGAGCACTCCCGGCTATCGGCTCGTGAGGAACCCGAAGGTGGAGGTGATGGAGTTAGCTTACATTTGATTTTTGAGATGCTGCAAGCAAAATCATGCGCACAACATTGCCGAACCCGAATGGGTTGGAGAGGATTCGCGGAGGGAGGAAAATATTGTCACTGAACCCGTTGGAGAGAAACTTCTGAGGTGATGAAAATGCTCGAAGCACTGACGAAATGGGTGGAATCCGGCGAGAAGAAGATAGAGGCGAATGACAAGAAGGTGGAAACTTACAATTCGATGGTCGATCAAATCTCGGGAGTGCCCCCAATATTGAAGGGGTTGGATTCCAAGAAATTCATTCAGAAAACTTTTCCCCCGAGCACGACACCAAAGCTAATTCTGAAAAGGTTCTGCATGCCTAATATTCCCAAATACTATAGGACCACAGATCCAAACGAGTACATGAACTATTACACGTGTGCAATAAAGGGCGACAACCTCGAGGATGACGAGATTGAGTTAGTGTTGCTGAAACAATTTGGGGAAACCTTATCCAAGGGAGAAATGATATGGTACCATAACTTACCTCCTAATTCTATTAATTCATTTTCTATGCTTGTAGATTCCTTCATTTAGGCCCATGCCGATGCTATCAAAGTTGAAACGAGGAAATCAGACCTATTTAAAGTCAAGCAAAGGGATAACGAGATGCTCAGGGAATTCGTGTCGAGGTTCCAAATGGAACGAATGAACCTCCCTTCGGTCATAGACGATTGGGCCGTTCAGGAATTCACTCTAGGACTCAACCCTCGAAGTTTGGTTGTGTCTCAACAACTGAAGCAAAACGTGGTAGAGTACCCAGCAGTACCTGGGTCGATATCCACAACAGGTACCAGTCAAAGATCAGAGTCAAGGACGACCAACTAGGGGCTCCCTCGGGGTCGGTTTATCCCAATAGAGCAAATGACAAGCCTAAAAGAATACTGGATCAGGAGTCGAGACCACCCCGAGATAGATACTAGCCTTACAACTCAGATAGAAGGGGAAACAGACCCAATCACCATATGATCATGAACGATAGAAGAAATGATCAGGGTCCGAGCGATCGAGGGTTGGTGGATAGAAACGATTTCGACAGACCATCCTGGGTTAGAGACGCCCCGAGACTATCAGAATATAATTTCAACGTGGATGCAACGAGTATAGTGTCAGTCATCGGTGACTTCAAGGAGAATAAGTGGCCAAGGACACTCCAGTCCGATCCCGCATAGAGGGATCACAATTTGATATGTAAATATCACGGTAATCAGGGTCACAAAATTGAGGACTGTCGATAGTTAAGGGAAGAAGTGGCTGGTCAATTCAACAATGGGCATCTTCGGGAATTCCTAAGTGAACGGGCCAAAAACCATTTCAAAAATAGGGATGCCAACAAGCAAATCGAACAGGAAGAACATCAACATGTGATTAACATGATTATCGGAGGAGTAGATGTTCCACAAGGATGAATGATAAAACTCACCAAAGTATCTATCACTAGAGAAAAATGAACTAAGATTATGTCCGGGATGAATCAATCTCATTTAGCGACGAGGACGCCGAGGGCATCATGTAACCTCACAACGATGCATTGGTGATATCTATACGTATTAATAAATCTCGAGTTAAGCGTGTGTTAATTGATCCAGGTAGCTCGGCCAATATCATCCGATCGAGGGTCTTAGAGCAGCTCGGTCTACAAGATCAAATCGTGCCTGCGGTTCGAGTACTGAATGGGTTTAATACGGCATGCGAAACAACGAAGGGTGAAATTACCCTACCGGTCAACAAAGCCAGAACCACCCAGGAGACGAAGTTCTATGTAATCGAGGGGGATATGGGATACAACACCTTATTCAGGAGACCTTGGGTCCACAACTTAAGGGCGGTACCGTTGACCTTGCATCAAGCGTTGAAGTTTCCAACCCCAAGTAGAATCAAAACGGTCTACGGGGAGAAATCAGTTGTAAATGAGATGTTCGTTGTCGAGGAAGTGATACTGGTGCATGCAATCACGCCATCAAAAAGTGAGGGATTGGTCTAAGAGAAAGGCACCAAATAGCAATCATTGCTCCCGACCCCGACCGAGCCAGAAACATAGGAGGATTTCCCAACGGATGAGGAAGATGACTTCGGGGTCTCGAGATCCTTCATAGCACCTGATGATACCGATGCCTCCAAATAAACAATGGAGGAACTGGAATATGTCATATTGTTCGAGCATCTGCCAGACAGAAAGGTATACTTGGGCACGGGATTAACCCCCGAGCTCAGGAAAAATACTCATTAATTTTCTGAAAGCTAATGCCAATTGTTTTTCATGGTCCCACTTAGACATGACAGGAATCCCACTAGAGATAACTACTCACAAATTGAGCTTGGATCCAAACTTCCACCCGATCAAATAGAAGAGAAGGCCACAGTCCGAAGTCAAGCACGCATTCATCAAAGACGAGGTATCTACACTCTTAAAAATAGGTTGCATTTGAGAGGTCAAGTACCATGATTGGTTAGCTAACATAGTCTTCTTACATAAAAAAGGAAACAATCTTAGAATGTGTGTAGATTGTAAGGACTTGAATAAGGCATGCCCAAAGGACTCGTTCCCTTTGCCTAACATCAACCGAATAATCGATGCGACGGCTGGGCACGAGATGCTGAGCTTTATAGATGCCTATTCCGGGTACAACTTCTTTCACAACTAGGTTCGGCACTTACTGTTATAACGTGATTCCATTTGGATTAAAAAATGCCGGTGCCACATATCAGTGCTTAGTTAACCGAATGTTCGAGGAATAGATAGGGAAATCAATGGAGGTTTATATTAACGATATGTTAGTTAAGTCCTTGCGAGCAGTGGACCATTTGAAACATTTGCAGGAAACCTTTGACATACTAAGGGAATACAATATGAAGCTGAACCCGGAGAAGTGTGCTTTCGGAGTCGGTTCGAGCAAGTTCCTTGGATTCATGGTATCTAAGGGTGGCAAGTGAGCCGGTCTCAGGCCTAAACGGGCTAAGTGGGCCGGTCCAAACGGTCCCGGTCCCGGGCCGGTCCCAAATTAAACGGGCCAAACGGTCCCGGGCTAAGTGGTCTTTTTGTAGAGACCGACCCGGGACCGGGACCGTTTGGTCCCAGGCTAAACGGTGCCGGCCCACGGGCTAAATGGGCTAAGTGGGCCCAATGAATTTTTTAAAATAAATTAAATAAAAATTAGAGACAAAAGGATGTTAAAAATAATATCTAAGGCAATGCCTTATAAATTTTATTATAGAATTGTGACCTAAAGTTTTTAATATTTTTTAATTCAAATTTAAAGTCTAAAGACAAAAGTATAGTAAAGAGATATTAAAATCAATGCCTTGTAATTTTATTATAGAATTAAAAAATATGGCAATATCTTTCTTAGTCTTCATCCCCCCTATGGAATGAGCATAATAAGGTGCTAATACCACCATTGAGAAGAAAAAAAAACTAATCAAGATGTGCAAAAATATAAATTACATAATACATACTAATTTTTGTTCATACAAGTTACATGGTATCTCTTACAAACTTCATAAATCCATCAAGGTTTGGAGGAATTTTCATTGGTGGTGGCGGAAAAGCAGCTTGGTCATCGCCACTTCCGGGCGAAGAAACATCCTCCGCAAGTTCAACTAGCATTTCTTCGTAAGCTTCGTCTTCATCTGGGTGTGATTCAGCAAGTCCAAAATTTCTTCTTTCCGACCGGATCCAATCTCTGAAAAATACTAATTTTTCCAAGCTATCCCTCATAGACGCTCTATAATCATCGAATTGAAGTTTTGCTTGACTGAAAGCGCTCTCTGATGCCACTGTTGAAGGTTGAATAGTTAAAATGTCTCGGGCCATCCTTGAAAGAACCGGAAAGTATTTTTCTTTGTCCTTCCACCATTCCAAAAGATTAAAGGAGCCGTCGGGATTCACTTCCTCAATTCCCTGCGACAAATAAACTTCAAGCTCATTTAGTTGTGAAAAATCACTACTACTAGAACCTTGAGAACTCCGAAACCCCGCCTAAGCACTAAGTGCTCTTACTCCCACAATTCTTTTAGATGATTGAGAATCAGAGAAAGAAGGAGTTGGAACATTTGGTCTAGCATAATTTAATGCAACTTGATAAACATTAAAAATAGTTTGAGCATTTATTCTAATTGAGGCTATTGCTTCCGGAAGTTGAGACAATTCCTCATCTTCAAGTGCTAAACCATTATAAATAGTTTCATACCAAAAATGAGGACCTTCTAATTTCATACAAGGATTTAACAAAGCAGAAATATCATAAATATGGGGAATAGGGAAAAAATATTTTTTAAACTTTTTTCTCATAGAATTAATAGCAAGTTTATAAATTTCCCCACCCTCTGAAAAAATGAGCAAACAAATTTGCAAGTTCTTCAATATAAACTAAACAGTTAGAAATAGTAGGATAATATTGCCCGAAAAATTCATTTGTAGCAATATGAAATTTTTCTAAAAAATCTACAAGTATTTTAACATTAGCTCAATCCCCATTTGTAAGGTGCTCATCATCATCACTTACATGTGCATTAAATGTTGACTTTATAGGGTTTCTATATTCATATGCAACAACCAAACTTTCATACATGTAATTCCATCTAGTTGGACAAGGTTTAGGAACCTTTCTTTCTCTTAGGCCAAATTCATCGCATCTTTTAAAATATTCTCTAAGTCTACTTCTACGGTTTGAATAAAAAAACCAGTTAAGAGCCATTTTAACATTTTCAATTTCAATATTTAAAATTCGCATACCATCACCCATAATTAAATGGTAAATATGACAAATACATCTAACATGAAAAATATTACTAAATGCAGGATTTAGCGTAGTGGTAAGTAAGGCTATAGCATTTGTGTTACTAGTAGCATTATCCATTGAAACTGACATTATTTTATCACTAATGCAAAAATATCTACAAATATCTGTAACGGTGCTAGCAATAAACTCCCCTGTGTGACATGAAGTAATTATTCTATAAGAAATAATGCGCTTTTGCATTATCCAATCCTCATCAATCCAATGACTGGTAACAGTAAGGTAATCACAGTTGTTACCACTTCTACCAATATCAGTTGTAATAGCAACATGACAATTTATATGAGTAAATAAATAGCGCAAATATTGTTCATATTCATGTTTATATTTATAAATATCGCTCTTTACGGTTGTGCGAGAAAAACCTTTATAAGTAGGATTAAAGATTTTTCTAATATAATGCACAAAGTTAGGGTCAGAAGAAAAATTATAGGGTAAGCACATAATAGTTACCATTTTTGCCAATTCTTTCCGATTTTTTTTTGGACCATAATATAAAATACCACCGGTAACAGTGTTAATTCCCGGTTGAAATTGATTTGAACCGGTACTAGGGTCAACCTGACTAGGAGTAGGTAGACTTTTTCCCTCGGCCAAAGCTTTCATATGAAGATATCTCACTCTATCTTGAGGGTGTTTCAATATGTGTCTAGCCAAAGTTCCCGTCCCCCTTCCCCCCCACGATCCAAATTATTAAAAAACTAATTTCGTGCCACAAGTTTTACACTTAACGTTATTTTCTGAAATTAGTTGAGTAAAAAATGGCCAAACGGGAAATGTTTTCATCCGTTTTCTAGAAAAAGTAGGGGTAGTAACAAGAGTATCAAATGGGGCATCATCTGGATTAGCAGGGTTACCACTACTTGGGTTAACATCAGGAGCAGGACTAGTTGATGTATCATCATCCGGTTGAGTTTTATCAAAATCTATTTTCTCGTCATCATTTTCATCAATAGTTGGATTAGAATAAAGAGCATTCATTAATTCATGGTCTAATTGTTCACCAGCTCTAATATTATGGCAAATTGACTTTCAGTAAATTGTAATAAACTATTATTGCTATCAAGAATAGCAGGTGTAGGATGGATATGGGGTTTGGTTCGGGGAGCCCGGGACAGTGGAGGAGGAACAGATTGAGTACTAGATTCGTCAGTCTTGGATTTTCCCTTATTTTTACCAAAACATTTTTTAAGGAAGCCATCTTAATTAATAAAGTAATAGAAAATAAATAAAACAAACAAAACTATAATATTAAAACTTAAGAGTTGGAACGAGTTTACCGAATTGACGAACAACTTGTTGAAAATTGATTATCGTTGAAGACTTCAATTCACAAACTTTACAATTTTTTTCCAAAATGTAAGAACACGTAAATATTTTAACCAAAATACTCGGGGTTTCGTGGTGCCAAGATATATTCCTGCGTTACTATAGTAGAAATTCTTCGCGGCGAGCTTGCTCTCCACGGTTCGGACTTTTTGGATTGAACAGTACCCTACGGACTGAGAGTAAAATGTTTCGAAGAAGAACACGTTTCTGTGGCCCATTATGCGGCCGCATAATCACTCTGCGGATCGCATAATGGCTGCAGAGTGAAGCAGTAAGTTTGGCCAATTTGAGGTCAGTTTTGCGGTCGATTATGCGACCGCGTAATCGATATGCGGACCGCATATCTGTCGCATAATTCCTCTTGGGTTTCTACGAAGGGAGTTCTGCGGTGCATTATGCGACCGCATAACAAGTATGCAGACCACATACTGGTCGCATACCTGAGTCGTAAGTTCAGGCCTCTGAGGGCCATTTCTACGGTCACTTTGCGGACCGCATTCCGTTATGCGGTCGCATATGTGACCGCAGTCTTGTGTCGGAGCACCATTTTTCTTAATTTAAAACCCGACCCCCATTCCGTTAAAACACCCCTTTAGTCCATTTTGAAGCTCATTTATCATATTTCTAGTGAGAGAGAGAGAGGGTTCTAGAGGGAGGGCCTAATTTTCATCAATCAATCTTCAACCATCACTCAAAGCTTGGAAATACTCAAGTAGAGCACCTAATTTCTTCATCCAAAAAGGTAAGATTTTATCACCCCATCTCTTAATTTCAAACATAGCTATAATGGGGTACTAGGGTAATACTTCATGGGTATGAGAGTGGTTCATCTTGCATGCATGTGATAAAGAGTGTGGGAAAAATAAAATGTGAACTAGAACTATGAACATTTTCCTAATTTTGGGTTCAATTTGTATATTGCAAAAATAGATTGAGGTTGCTAAGGGTTCCGGATAATTGTAGAGCGCAATTGAGGTATGTATGGCTAACTCTCTTCTTCTTAGAATCGAACTCCTGGTGTCCGAATAATTGGTGTAAGTTCCAACTTGATTATACTAGAATTGTTTGCCTTAGTGTGTTTGATTGAAAGATTCATATTCCCTAATTGTTTTATATGGTACTTATCGACATGAATGATGATGTTATTTGAACAAATAAAAAGGGAAAGACTTGGATTGTAAAATGTACCCAAGTGCCAAGAACTACTTAATAAATGAGGCTGTTTGTGCCATGTAATGAAGATGGGAAAGAAATATGAATTGAGTGGACAATTGAAAGAGGTTATGTCTCAAGTGAGATGGCTTAGCCGATCGGGCCGAGATCGGACGCCATGCTATACACATGGTGGCATTTGTATTGGAACTATTGAATTACATTGTGGATATGGATATGTCTCACTTGAGATGGCTTAGCCGGTCGGGCCGAGACCGAAATCCGTGTAAAAACGCGGTGGCATTGTGAGTTGTGGCTTTGGCAGTAAAGATTATTAATCTAAAAAGATAGAAAGATTGAATTGGAAACTATGTGACCCTTACTTGGTGTTTTCTTTGTATTTCTATGAAACTCTTATTGATTATTATGACTGCCTTCTCTTTGTTTCACTGTTTATTCTGCTAAGATTGGTGTTTGCCTTACATACTAGTACTATTCGACAGTACTAACATCTTTTTTGCATGGGGCGCTACATCTTTGAATGGATGTAGGTGGTTCCATCACAGATAGTGCCGATCGCAGATAGGTGGTGCTCTCCTTCTCTCCTCACAACAGTCTTGGTGAGCCCCATTTTTTCCAGGGGCCGTGTAGTCCTTCTTTTGTATAAGTTTTCATATTTTGAGGTATAGCCGGGGACTTGTTGCCGGCATTGTCATGTTTCTCTTTTGTGCTCTTAGAGGCTCCGTAGATGTTTATGTGGGTCATGTATGTATGTTGGAGTGGTTGTTGGATCGAGTTGTATTTTGGAAACTCAACTATGGCATAATGTATATAAGAAAAAATGAACTAGCAACGTTTATATATTTATATAACTGATCCCCAGATTAAATAAAGGCCATAGAAGATATCATCTTGGTTGACAACGTCAAGGCGGTACAAAGGCTGACCAGGCGGATAGTCGTACCGGGACAATTTATTTCTAGATCATCGGATAAAAGCCACTAATTTTTCTCGTTACTAAAGAAAAAGAGCGACTTCTATTTGACCCGAAACGCCAAAAGGCTTTGGAATAACTCAAACTATACTTATCAAGTCCTCATTTGTTGCACACCCCGAAAGCGAACGAGTAGATGTACCTTTACTTGGCAGTCTCCGAGGTAGCGGTAAGTGGTGTCGTGATTAGGAGTGGGCATTCAGTACTTCAGTTTGGTATTTAAAAACTTTGGTTCGGTATTTCGGTATTCAATTTATCAATTGTGTATACCAAATACCGTACCAAAGTAGTTCGGTACAGTTTGGTATTTCTTATTTTGGTATGGTACGGTTTCATTATGGTTTTGATTTGATACATTAACTGAGTAGATGATATAAATGGAGTGGACAGTGGACTGGACACGATGTGCTAAGCTAGTTGTTGCCTGGTAGACAATAGTCGTGGCTGTTGTGTTTGGTTGAACTGTAAAAGAATTTGTGTTTGATATGATATTTGGAAGAACTATGAAGAAGAATATAAAGCAAAATCCTTATAATACATGAATGGATCACGTAGAGAAGATTTTCTATTCTTGGTCATCCATATTCTGATCTCTAGAATGGCAGTAGTGATGAACAATACAAATAGAGTAACAACAAAACCAACATTCCAAGAAGTCCCTGCATCTCCTAAATGGATTCCATAGAAAATATTTACTGCTGCCAAAAGTATCAGAAGTCAGAACCCTTCCCAGTGTCTAATGGTACCAATTCCAATATTTTCTCACTTTTGATTCCTTGCCTGGTCGAGCCAAAAATGCATTAACCTAACCATATCAACAAACATGCCAGTTTGATCTACTAGAGTCAAAGTCAAATATTTGCTAACAATAACTGAAAGAGGGTAAATTTAGTCCTTAGATGAAACAAACCTGCAAGCAACCAAGAACGAGAATGATAGAAAAGAGAAAGGGGTAAGCAGATACTGCCCGTAATTCTACTTGAGAGCAAAGGGATTAGGGAATTAGGGGGATTGGGGTGTTGGACTTAGGCTTATTGGGCTGGAAAATAAAAATAGAGTTGGGCTTGGACTTAAAATATTTCGGTATACCGAAATATCAAAAATTCAATACCGTATACCGTACCAAAATATCACAATTTCTGTACCGAAATATACCGAAATACCGAAAAAATCAAAATCTAAATACCAAATTAATTCGGTTCAGTTTGGAATTCATTTTTTCTGATTTTATGCCCACCCTTAGTCCTGGCCCGGGAAGAAGAAGGTTCACAGTTTCCTATCTATTATGTTAGTATAACCCTAGGTGATGCCGAGACGAGGTATCCACATCTAGAGAAATTAGCGATTTCCTTGTTAAGCACATCTAGGAAAATAAACCATACTTTCAATGTCACCCTATATGTGTCATGACCTCGTATTTGCTAAGGAATGTTATGCATAAACCCGAGCTCTCAGTTCGGCTAGCAAAATGGGCCGTAGAGGTTAGCGGGTACGATATTGAATATAAACCCCAAACAGTTATCAAGTCTTAGATTTTGGCAAACTTCGTGGACAATTTCATACCGGCCTTGATCCCCGAGGTCGATATAGAATTATTACTAGCCTCGAGGACTAGCTCGGAGGTCTGGACCCTATTCACAGATGGTGCTCCCAACACGAAAGGGTCCGAGTTGGGAATCGTATTAAAACTACCCACAAGTAATATAATAAGGCAATATATTAGAACTGTAAAATTGACTAACAATGAAGCCGAATATGAGGCTATAATTGCAGGTCTAGAACTGGCTAAAATCCTGGGGGCTGAGGTTATCGAAACCAAGTACGCTCCCTCCTCGTTGTTAACCAAGTTAACGAGATGTTCGAAGTCAAAGAAGACCTGATGCAGATATACTTGGAAAAATTACAAGTGGTGTTACATCGGTTCAGAGAATGGACATTACAACATGTGCCCCGAGATCATAATAGCGAGGTCAATGCTTTGGCTAACTTAGGATCGTCAGTCGACTCTGATGAATTTAATTCCGAAATGGTGGTGCAATTGATGAGCTCGGTGATAGAAGAAGGTCATGCCGAGGTAAACTCAATGAGTTTGACTTGGGATTGGAGAAATAAATACATAGACTACCTTCAGAAGGGAAAATTGCCATCAGATCCTTAAGAATCAAGGGTCCTTCGAACTAAGGTTGCCAGGTTTAGCTTAGTTAACGGAAAACTATACTGAAGATGGTTATCAGACCATTAACAAGGTGCTTGGGCCCCGGGAGACCGATTATGTGATGAGGGAAGTCCACAAGGATACTTACAGAAACCATTCAGGAGCAGAATCATTGGTTCGGAAATTGATCAGGGCCGGATATTACTGGAACTAAATGGAAAAGGATGCAAAGGACTTTGTTCAAAAGTGTAATGTATGTCAAAGGCATGCCCCGATAATCTATCAACCGGGAGAGCTGCTTCACCCGGTCCTTTCCTCTTGGCCATTCATGAAATGAGGGATGGACATCGTATGCCCTTTACCATGGGTACCCGAAAAAATGAAATACATCTTGCACGACAGATTACTTCTCCAAGTGGGTTGAAGCTCAATCGTTTGAGAAAGTTAGAGAAAAAGAGGTCACCCACTTCATATGTGATCACATAATATGCCGATTTGGGATACCAACCTAAATTACGTGTGACAAGAGGAGATAATTCATCAATAGCAAGGTCAATAAGTTCTTTGAAGATCACAAAATCAAAAAGATTTTATCAACCCCTTACCACCCGAGTGCAAACGGTCAAGCGGAATCAACAGACAAAACTATACTGCAGAGCCTGAAAAAAGGTTGACCGACTCAAAATGAAAGTGGAAAGAAATTTTTCCTGAGGTCCTATGGGCATATCAAACAACTTCGAGGTCACGTACCGGTGAAATACCGTTCTCTATAGTCTACGATGCAGTGGCTATGATTCCGGTAGAAGTGGGAGAACCGAGCTTAAGGTTCTGATATGCTACAGAGACGTCGAATGATGAGGCCATGGCCACAAGCCTAAATTTAGCAAACGAAAGGCGAGAAGCCGCCCTAGTCCGGTTAGCAGCACAAAAGCAGCGAATGGGAAGATATTACAACCAATGATCAAACATTCGACACTTTTAAGTCGGAGACTTAGTATTGAGGAAAGTCACACTGCATACCAAGAAGTCGAATGACGGAAAACTAGGTCCGAACTGGGAGGGACCGTATAAAGTTACCAGTATAATCGTGAAAGGCTCATACTATCCAAAAATGGCATATAACTGCCAAACAATTGGAAAGTGGCACACGTAAAGAGATATTACTGCTAAGGTATGAATACATAAATTCCTTTAAGGTTTATTACACTTTGAACTAACCCATGTAGGTACTCAATTGAAGCCAAGTCTAAGGATTAGTTCTGAAAGCATGTGTTGTACTCTTTTTTCCTTAGACCGATTTTTTCCCGAAGTGAGTTTTACGGTAAGGTTTTAACGAGTAAATAATAAGCATGCTACCCTAGTGTTACCGATCTAAGACTGGGGATTACGGATCGCCCATATCAGATCAATAGTATTCGAGCCCTCAAAATTTAATCTCGAGTACTAGGGGACTATCAACCCTTGAGTTAGGAATCGAAGACCCAAGATTGGAAATTTAGAAGGCAATCCAATTCGACATCGAAAGCTAAGGCTTGAATATTAGGATTTATTGTAAGGGTCAAACGGTCAAACGAACCATGGCCGTATAGCTCATTCTCGCCATGGCGGATAGCTTTGGTATCTTCAATTACTTATACTACATTTAAAGTAAATAAAAAGAAATTCTCCTTCTATATTTCATCGATTCACATTCGTACAAGCAATGTTATCGTTACGTCACTTAGATTGAATATAGGGTTCAAAACCTTCTAGGACCACGAGCCACCACTAAATGGGGGCATGAAAACCCCGAAGGCAGTAAGAATCCACGAGACTGTGCCCAACCATCTAAAGATCCCTAAGACTACGGGTCACCTCGAATCGGGGACTGCTACCCAACAATATGATCGGGAAAATTGGGCTACTAAATCTTGAAGGCACCGAGCCTACATGGCAGGCCCAATCACGAAAGGACACGACTAACTTAAGATACGAAGCCTTTAGAGCTTTTAACACAACGACTTGGAGACGTCTGAGTTACTACATAAAAAGTAAGGTCCTTACACGTTTTAAGTCCATAAAGATTGCTTCCAACCCGATCAAGTCAATCGATCTCACATTACGACCGTGAAAAGAGACACATTTGGCAAAGATTAGCTATGTCCGGATTAATCATTCAAATATTTTAACAAAGACTTCATTTTATTTTTTATCAGGTCCTCCGAAGTCAAAACAACTCGGAGTTATTACTTAACCAAGGCCTTATCCGGGTTTTAGAAGTTGAACAATTTAAGCAATGCCAAATTCTATGCTAAGGTATCGATGGCATATTAAGTCCGCGACACAAGTTATATATCTTAAGTCTTAAACATAAGCAAATGCAAAAAAGTTAAAGGACACAATATGTTGCCGAAGAGAAATTTCATATATATTTGACAAAAGGTATTTACAGAGGCACTACAAAATGACCCCAAAGTACATAGCGTATAACTAAGGAAAATAAAGAGACAAAAATAAGCTAAGGCATTTCCTGCCTAGTCTTCATCAGAGCCCAGCTCGCTATCCGAACTATCGGGCTGGTACCTCGCTTTGGCCTCGGCTTCGAGCCTATTATCCTCTTCGATCTCGGCCTCTAGGTCAACCCCCCGGGCTTGGATCTCCTCGAGAGTCTCTCTATGAGACAACCACTTCATATATCCAGCCTTCGTTATTATATGGGCTTCGACTACCTCTACGTTATTCTTGTACTAGGACAACATGTCCTGGGCTACCGATACTTCATTCGAAGCCACCTCCTATTTGGACTTCAGCACAATATATTCTTGCCCGAGAACTCCGTTCTGCAACGGCCTAGTCAAGTTGTGCTCGGAGCTCCTCATTCAGCCGAGATCATTTGTCGGCCTTTTCCCTCATCACTCAGAGCTGCACTTCGGTCGATGCCAGGTCCTCTTTGGTGGCATCCCACTCCGAGGCTAGGAGATCCATTTTCCCCCTCAACTCATCAACTGAAGCTTTGACCTCGTCCATTTCGAACCTAAGTTGGTCGATCAAGGTTATCTTCCTTTAGAACTGCGAGGTTGTGGCGTTAGCATTTGCATTTAAACTCTCGTTATCAATCTCGAGCACTCTTACCTTTTCAACCAAGAGGGCATGATCTTGTTTCGCCTTCGAAGTCTCCTTTTGGGGTTTTTCTAGCTCGGCTTGGAGGACGGAGCAGTCAACCATGTCCCTAAGGAGTTTGTTCTTTTTCTCACAGAGAGCTTTGTACATCTCCTTTTGCCGGACTTTCTCCTTGATCTCGAACTCGAGGTGACTCACCTCCATCCTAGACCGGTGAAAGCTTTCTTGGTGAAGCACCGAGGCCTGAGACATAAAGAAAGAGAAATCGTTAAAATACAGTTAAGGCAAAAAAACCTTTTAAGATAGAAAGAGAGGAAGGTATAACCTATTCAGTGCCTATTGAGCCTCGTTGAAGAGACTCGGCACGTCTACCTCATTCATCTTCATTTGGTCCTCTTCTGTTACCAAGGAATGGAGATAGATGGCCACTCCAACTAACCTGGATAGCATTCTAGTATCCGCCAGTACTGTGCACATGACCGTCTTCTTCCGGTCAAGATCCATACTCAGGGCGGAAAACTACTTTTCGAACTTTGAGCTCGAACTCGGCTCACCTGACTTCAGTTGTATGACCATTTTCGGGATATCCAAGTGGACAAATCCAGAGTAATCCTCTAGCATTTCAATGTCTACACCCTCGAAAAATGAGTTGAGGACTTCATCCATGGCCCAGGCTGTGTCAGTTGGTTTTTCTTCAGCGACTCGAGCCTCATTTAAAGTGTCCTCCAGCTGGGGCGGCAATTCTTGAATATGGATGGCGATGTCACCCTCAAGAACAGTTGTTCTCCGTACCAAAGGGGCTTCTTAAGAAGTAGTGTCCACATGTTCCTCCTCGGGCTCCCGAACTGAGGAGGATTCAGCCTTACAATCATCCCCCTCCGGGGCTACCAGCTCTTGTGCGACGTCGATCAGTTCGTGTATGACGAATTCCATGTCATTGTCATCCTTGGGGAAGTCCTTGAGCTGATGAAGAGCTTCAAAATCTGGGACCCGGGCACTGGAAGCTTTCTTGGTGCTTTTTCTGACCCTGATCGGGATCCTGTTCTTCTTCTTAGCCTCGGCAGGAGCATTCGAGGAGTCAAGAGACATTTTCTTCTTCTTTGTTTTCTCTTCCTTCTTCGTAGCAGCTTTGGCAGTAGGCCGTAGTGAAGAGGAGGGCTTTGTAGATGGGGTTGAGGCCACGACCTCGGTGATTTACCGAAGTTTAGTGGTGTTAGGCAAACCTGTGAAAGGAAAAGACTTGGTCATAATAATGACACAATAAGAAATGGCCAAGAAAAAAGGGAGGGGACTCACCATGAGAACGAGGTTCCCACTTGCCTTTGGAAAGCTTGCGCCACTCACGCTCGAGATAGGTGAGTTGTTTGCATATAACCTCGACCCACTCCCTAAAATGAGGGACCATATTGGGGACTCGAGCGACAGTTGCATGTCAGATAAAACAAATAATGAGAAAGAAGAGTAGAATCAAAAAAGTACTTTGACAACTTAAGAGGAAGTAAACTTACGTTTTGAGTTCCACTTCTAGAGGAACGTCAAGAACTCAAAAGGAATGAGATCCTCAGTCTTTATCCGAACAAACCTTCTGTGCCAGCCTCAGTCCCTGTCCTCGTCTATCTAGGAGAAGAGACCTTTCTTTGCCCGACAGGGGAGCTTGATTATTCCCCCTCGGAAGATCTGAGGGCTGTAGATTCGGAGAAGATGGTCAATTGTGAACCGAGGCTCCTCCGTGTTGTTAGCGAAGTGACGGAGGAGGATCAAAATCCTCCAAAATGATGGGTGAATTTTCCTGAGGCAAATTTTGTACCTCTTACAGAACTCGAGGATCACCGTATCTACCATTCCAAACATGAAAGGATACGTATAAACACTTAAGTATCCTTCCATGTGCTTCGTGATATCCTCATTGGGACTGGGAACGACTATGTCTTTGCCTTCCCATTTGTAGTCCTCGGACCACTTCGAGCATTTCCTAGGTGATGGAGCATACAGAGCTCCATGCATCCTTGCCTCGGTCTCCTTGTATAGAGGTATTTTTGACCTTAAAGTCGTTATCTATGGAGCAGCCACCGAGAATGAACTCTATAAAAGGAGGTCCCGATGTAACACCCCATAAAATTTCGAAGTACTTAAGTATAAACCCCCGTAAAAATTTTGCAAATGAATTCAAGGTTTCATGGTGCCGGAGTAGGCTTACATATTTGAACAATGCACTGGGGAGTAAAGGAAAATTTTTGGCAGAAGAGGGCATTTCTGTGGCCCACTATGCGGTCGCAAAATCCTTTTCACCGTCTAAAAACATGAGAGCATATTGATTTGAAAGACAAGTTTGTTGTATCTCTAGTCCTCTCATATAAGATCAACTATTAGGAAGGGTTAAACTGTCAGAATGATAATAATCTCACAAGTGTTCAAGTTCTTTTTCATCCTCATAGGCTTGTGGCATAGATTCCTTGTGCTAGTTACTGTTAAGAGCATAGTGCAACCTCATGTATTTTGAAAACCCATATCACATTCAGGGTGCTAGAATATTCTCATTTCGAGTTAAACTAATTTTCCCTACACTCCAGGAGACGACTAGTGTCACGTACTTGGCTATTTCTCTTTGAGGCCTACTATTGCCAAACAAGGCATATACGGAATGAAACAATTGTTATTGTCCTTTTCATGAATAATAGTCTTCTAGGAATAATTGACGCTAATGTCTTTATCCTTCCGATTATGCCTCCTATATGTCACATGTCAAGATATAAGCGTTATCATGTGATCAAATATATTGGATAGGAAATTTTATGGTCCTATTCAAGCTAGCACATCTTAGACTAATTGTTGGAGTTTTCCAGAGGTCTAGTTTGGGTGTTCGACGTAGAGATTTAGAATTGAAGAAAGTGAACGGGTTATTCTCAATATTTTATCCATGAGGATGTTATGTGAATTGATAATAAAGGTAAAATATATGTAGTCGCATTAGGCCTTATGAAATCTTGAAGGAAATAGGCCAAACTATGAATATGATATTTCCATATTATTGTACTTTGTGTACCCGGTGTTTCATGTATCTATGTCTAAGAAGGAAGTTGGAAATCCTTTGTCTATCATTCTGGTGGAAGCTAGCGAAGGTGAAGTTAATGGATAATTGACTTATGGGGGGTATCTATTTGTCATCCTTTTTAGATAAGATTGGGAGTTAAGATTGCCTCCGTTAATGTGTTATGGCAAATTCTGTGAGTCGAGAAGGTCACCTTGAAGGCCGAAAGTGTTGTGGAAAGAAAATGTTTTTGCTTGGTTGTATAGCAAGTGGTTGTGATTTAAAAGGTACTTTCTATGTGTTATGATTTAAATATGTGCAGCTCATGTGCAGATATCACTCTCGATAATATAATACCTGTAATGTTGAGATTAGTACTATTGATATACATTGTGGTGCTTTATTGGGTTGTGGATGTGCTGTTAGGAGTTATTTTGGTGTTACTCTGACAGGCGGATAGGCCCAGTTACAAGGGAGACTCTGGCGAAATTTTTGGAAATTTAGGGAGTTAGCCAAATTTTGAAACTACTGGTGTATGTGAACTAACAATTGGGCCACACTGAATGCAAATTACGAATTTTGACCCTCATTCGAGGACGAATGATCCTAAGCGGGGGAGAATGTAACACCCCAAAAAATTTCAAAGTACTTAAGTGTAAACCCCGTAAAAATTTCGCAAATGAATTCAAGGTTTCATGGTGCCGGAGTAGGCTAACATGTTTGAGGATTGTATAAAATCTTCGCGGCGAGCTTGCTCATCGCGGCTTGGACCTTTTGGGTTGAACAATGCACTGGGTAGTAAAGAAAAATTTTTGGCAGAAGAGGGCATTTCTACGGCCCACTATGTGGTCGCAGAATCACTCCGCGGACCGCATAATGGCCGCAGAGTGAAGTAGATGAGGGGCAAAATTTGGAGGAAGTCTGCGGTACATTATACGACCGCAGACCAGTTCTGCGCTACATTATGCGACCGCAAAATAGGTTTGCGGGCCGCATAATCACCGCAGACCTAGGCAGGCGACATCAGCTTTGGGGGCCAAATTATGCGGCCGATATGCGGACCGCATATCCATTCTTCGTTAAATAGATGCGACCACATATCCTGTTTCAGAGCTTCATTTTTGGGTTTTTTATAACCCGACCCTACTTTGTTAAATAGATGCAATGGACCATTTTTGAGCTAAAACCTAATGTTTTTAGAGTGTGAGAGTGCCCTAGAGTGGGAAAGTATTCCTCAATAATTTATTCATCAATTCTTGCTTAAATCTTGGAAGATTAACAAGGAAATCTCACAAGTTCTTCATCTAAGAGGTAAGGTTCCATACCCTAGTTTTCAATTTCGAATTTGGGTAGAAGATGGTTGATTAGGAGTATGATTCTTGGGTATTAGAGTATTATTTATACATGCATGTACCAATAAGATTTGTGGGAAGATTGTTGAGCCCAAATAAGTAAAGATTGGGTTGTGGAATAAAGGAAATCTTGTAAAAGAACCTGGTAGCCAAATTTGCACACCTAGTATTTGATAAAATGCTCAAATGAGCTAAAACCATGAATATCTTCCTAATTTGTGTTCAATTTTGTTATGTCTCAAAATAGATTGAGATTGCTAGAATTTCCGGAACGTTGTAGTAATTTAAGGAAAGCTCAAAGCAAGGTATGTTCGCTAAACTTCTCTTTTAGAAATGAATTCCATGATGTTCCCATAAGATTCAAGTATGGTTGTCTCAAGTTCCTTATTCTATATTCTGAGATGTTCCCAATAAATTCGATTGTCCCGAATAAGCAAAGTGCCGAGAATTATGTATTCCATACGTGCTCTGAATGTTCCTATCACATTATCTTATCCTTTGGGAATGTGTTCAAGAATGATATGTATATTAAAATGCTATGTCTTTGAGTCGTGTTTCAAATGAAGGTTATGATGGCAAATTGTGTGAGAAAATCCCAACATGCTTTAGACTCTTAATTGCTCGTATGTGTACCTAAAGTCTTGATTGAAAATGTCTTATTGTTAATAATTTATAAAAATGGTTGGAAGTAAAATAAGTGAATTGGGGATATAAAGTGTGGCCAACGTGCCAAGAGTGAAAGTTATACTTGTGGCCAATGGTGCCAATGAAATGAGATGATGTGATAAAGATTATGAAATGAGCTTTGATACAACTGTTCTGAAATTGACTTCGAAAATAGAATTGCCTAAAAGCTTATGTACTCAAGTCATGCCCATATGTGACTGTTTTAACTAATGCTATGCTTTGTGAGTATTTTCAATGTGTTTTGCGTTCTTACATATTCGTGAGTGGAAATTGTGTATTGCCCTTTTTAGGAAAAAGTATTTCAAGAATAAATGGTATGTTACTTGTTTATGATTTTAACTTGCGCATCGATGGCCAATCATTTTACTCAATTCTTGGAAAGAAATCTATTGTGCTTAAATTCTTCATTTCTAATGAACTTAAAGTTGTGATTTTTGGAATATTATATATGTTGATATTTATGATGATGATACATGAGAGGGAAGAAATGAAAGTGTGAAATATCAAATACGGCCACCGTGCCTTGAATAAAGAATCTTGTGAATGGCCAAAAGAGCCAAGAGAATATTGTTGTTGTTATTGGTTGAAACTACTAGTGGAGATTCATACAATGTGAAAGATAATGAGGTAAATACATTTGTACCTATGTCACCTTTGTGTGCAAAAATAAAAATAAAAATTTGGGAGTATCGATAGTCGTCGAGGAAGGGTAGGTTGAAATAACCTAACCCCGAAACTACATATGTCTGTGTAGGAGTGGATTGTGATTATTCCCCTTATTTGGGATGAGATTGATGTGATAAAATTATTCCCCTTAATTTAGATGAGATTGATTGATAGAAAAGGATGATGTCGATCCACACGACATTGTGGTGAGACGGCCTAGCCGATCGGGTCGTTATCGGACACCATGCCGCACACATGGTGGTGATTGTGCTGGAAATTATAATTGTAATTGTAATTGTGGTTGATGTCTCTAATGAGATGGCCTAGCCAATCGGGTCGTGATCGGACTTCGTGCTAAGAGTACAGTGGTATTGGTATTGACAGTGATTGTGGTTGATGTCTCTAATGAGATGGCCTATCCGCTCGGGTCATGATCGGACTCCGTGCTAAAAGTACGGTGGTATTGGTATTGTTAATATTGGTATTGTGAATATTAGTATTGTGAATATTGGTATTGTGAACATTGGTATTGTAAATAATGGTATTGTGAACATTGGTATTGTGAACAGTGGTATATCGGTGCTAAAGATTTTCTAACCAAAAATAATATTATCATTATATTTTGATTATCACTTCATCGTGTCATCTTCATATTTTGGAAATTATTATGTTTTAACTTGGCATTTGAATATCATTGATTGTTGATTGTTGTTTTCACGATTTTTCCTTTCTTACATTGGCATTCTATTTTGAAAGAGGACAATTATCTTTACATACTAGTACTATTGTATATGTACTAACGTCCCTTTTGTCGGGGGTGCTGCATCTTTAATGGATGCAGGTGGGTAATCAGCGGGCAGCTTTGGTCCTCGTTAGCAGTCGATCTCTGTTCAGCAGGTTTTGGTGAGCCTACTCTATTCCGGGCTTGATGTCATTTGAGTTGTACATTGCTTTTTGAGGTATAACCGGGGCCTTATTGCCGGCACTTCCATACTACTCTTCTGTTGTACTTAGAAGCTCCGTAGACAGGTTGTGGGTGGTGATTGATATAGAAATTATACTAGAAATGCTGGTATTTGGAAAACATATTTTTCATTATAATTATGAACTTATAATATTTTGGAAATCGTAAATGAATCTCTTTTGAATAATAGAAATGGAAAATTGGGGTTGTTAATGAAATCTCCTTAGTGTTTAATTAATGAGAGATATTTTCTCTTTATTCATGGATGAGTTTTGGTAGAAGGAAATCTAACAGGCTTGTTCGGCCGAGTTCACTCGGTTGAGCGCCGGTCGCGCTCCCCGAGTTTGGGGCATGACACCCGAGGCCCCTACCGAAAGCGCCACCTTGGCACCGATGGCTGAGGAAAAGGTTGTGGGGGAAGTGCTTTGGGCTACCGATTTCGAAGTCTTATCCATCTCAATATGCAAATATGAAGTTTTGAAGATTTGGTATGAAGGTTTGATATGAAGTTTAGAAGATTTGGTATGGAGGTTTGAAGATAAGATATGAAGATAAGAAGATGTGAATAATAGGTTATAAAGATTTAAAAGATTGATGAACAGATTCGAGAGTAACTCAACAAGTTCGAAATCAGAAAGTAAAAAAATGAAAAAAGAAAACTGGAGTTTTATAGGGAAGGAATAATTAATGCATGACGTTTCACATTCGGTAACTACCGAGGATGGTCAACCGGCGGCTGACGCATGTCCAAATCAGAGCGAAGCAACTGATGGGATGTTTCAGCTTGTCAACTTGCTTATGGTGTACGAAGGAAGGAACCAGAGTCAATTAGTCACTTTTCATCGTTCCTATAAATCTACTCTCCAAGAAGTGAGGGGAATATCTGTGTTCATCCATTCAGTTGCAATCGAGCTTCATGATGTTTGGCTATAATTATATATTTTTAGTGCATTACTTACCTTACATTTTGGTGCTTTAGTGCTAAATTGCACTATATTTATGCTTAATTGTGTTTATTTTATGAGTAGGTACTTTGGAGATGAAATTGGGAGAAAAATAAATATTTTAAAGTGTATTTGCTACACTACAATAATTAGCTCATGAGTATCTAATGATTGAAAAATTATGGCATAATGATATGAAACAAAACAAAAATAAGGAAAGAAAGGTGAAGACAAAATAAATAAAGTGTGGATTGATTATTGTTGTGATTCTTTCATGACTATTGTTGTTCGAATATTGATTTTGATTTCTTAGTTTATCATATTGGTTTATTTATTCAATCTTGCGCTTAATTATTTGGTTACTTGATTACCAATTGAACTCGAAAGTGGGAATTCTAGATTGCACATTGGATTGAGTAGAGCAAGTTCTTGAACCTGGGCATCGGGGAACGGATTCGCGGTTAGGATAGACAATACCTAATTGCCTTGCTTGGTTGATGTACAGAAAATATAAATGCGTTCTTGCTAGTACTAACTCCATAGACATATAGGCGTTAGGTTAGCTTGAATAGGCGAGTAAGAACTCGACAGATTCTTATGAGCAATATTAACCCTGTCAACAATAAGCTAGATGAATTAGTTAGTCAATTCAATTGAAGAATACAATAGGAATGTTAGATAGCCCATAACCCTAGATCGTTTTCATTACATTGATACATAAAAATTTATTCTTCCTTTGTTTAGAGTTCATTATTTATTTTCTTTTTATTTTAATTAATTTAGAATCAAATACTTCTAGGTTTAATTCTTGTTTAGATAATTAGGATAGTCTAATTTAGTTAATAGTTAATCACAAGTCCTTGTGGGTTCGACATCCGACTTCTAGTCACTTTATTACTTGACGACCACGTATATTTACGTGAGTGTGTTTGGTGGCAACACTTAATCCCGAGGGATCGATTGGAACCGGTTTCTAGCGTTCAAACCTAGCAACAAGCATAATTATTTCATCACATTTGGTTTGATCATTTTTCTTTCTTTTAATTCAATTACTTGCTGTTCTTTGATCAATCGTATTAATTTTAAAATAACATATTCTTTAAACCGCGTACAAATTTAATTGTTATGCATTTTAAGGGTAAACAATAATGTCCAAACTTAAAATTTCATTCGTGTTAAATATTTGTAACCTCCAAGGTAACATGGTTAACTTACTTTATGTACTTTCAATGATGATCTCATTTTCGAGCTTACATCAATTGACTTACGACGTACTCTTATATACACAAACATGGGATGTAACATTCTCATGATTTATTCGTCTCCGGTTATACCCAGCAAGAATGATAAAACGCATTTTCTTAGAGAAATATTTTTCATTATACTGTTCAAACTTAAAATTTCACGCACTAAGAGAGGTAAAAACGTTCTCCCATCAGAAGGTTCTTCATTCACATGCTCAAACTTAAAACGTTAAGTATAACAATAACAACAACAACCCAGTATAATTTCACTAGTGGGGTCGGGGAAGGGTAGTTTGACAGTGCAAAGTATTTGTCCTCTTCTGTCTAGCTATGCACTTGAGAAATATACCAAAAGCCAAACTGCCTCTTCTCTCATATGCAAACTGCCAACTTCAACAGTCAGCTACTTAGAATGGATTCAGGTTTCCTGCAAATATATTCCATCGCTTCATAATCAAGGAGAATCTCTTTATGCTGAAGTTGCCTTCCTGTGTACTCCCGTCCCGTGCAACCTGCCTTTAACATGCATGCCTCCTTTCCAGTACTCACCTTAAATAGAAGATTTAAGATTTTAAATTAGTGGTTGCCAATTACCAATATACCTATTGTTTTCTGTGATAATGAATTCGATAAATATGCTTATATGGCTTAGCAATTAATTAGTAAGTTTAAGCTTTATGCATTGACGATACAAAAAATATTTATACAATCAGATCATTTATCAAGTAATTACAGATAAATATTTTTATAAATATTAGTAATTGATAATCCGATAAAAATGTTAATTTACATTCTATAACAAGTTAAGCTTCATTGATATGGTAAAAGAAACTATATTATCATTGTATGTAACTTTAGTCATAATTAATACAAACATACTGATATTCGGCCAAAAGCATGTATTTTTGTATATGAATCGCCTCACATTTTGCTCTATTTTTTGTTGTTCTAATGTGTAATATCAATGAGTTGAGCTAAGTTATTGTTATTTATATGTATAGGAGTCAATTGAAAGTGATTTGGAAAGTTTGCATGCGAATTGAAGTAAAAATGGACGAATTTGGAAGAAGTACGAGTTTGGTGTCCATGTTGGCGCCACGCACCAACCAAAACGCTAATTACAGAAGACCAAAAAGTTTGCTGTCCAGTTTCGCGCCAGGCACGACACCAAAGAACTGATTTTGTCCTAATTCAGCTAGGACTTGGTGATTTCAACCCTACACGCCCCCAACATGTATAAAAGGGTTCTAAACCTGTTTTTTTTGGGGGGGGGGGGGGGATATAACATACTTTGAAGGAGAATTCACGTGGAGGAACGCACACCACGCTTTGGAGGAGGCTTCTAACTAGTTTTTCTTCTCTTCTCTTCCTTTAATTTCAAAGTTTATTAATTCTAGAGTTGTGGGTGCTATATGAACGTTAAAGTTTGAAACTTGAATTGTTCTTACTATTTTATCATATTGGTTTATTTATTCAATCTTGCGCTTATTTATTTGATTGCTTGATCACCAATTGAATACTATCTACGAATCTAGGATTGAACTCGGGAGAGGAAATTCTAGATTGCATATAAGATTAAGTATAGCGAGATCTAGAACCTGATTATCGGGAACGAATTTGCGATTAGGATAGGGATATACCTAATCGCCTTGCATGGTTATTATACGAGAATTATTAATGCGTTCTTGTTAATCCTAATTCCATAGGAATATAGGCGTTAGGTTAACTTGAATAGGCGAGTAGTACTTCGGGAGAAGGCTACGAGTAATATTAACCCTGTGAACCAACAAACCAGATAAATTAATTAGACAATTTAAGTGGAAGATTCAACGAGATTGTTAGCTAACCCATAGCTCTAGAATATCGGCTCTCATTGAATTTGTGTCTAATTTCGCCAACTTGTTTCCTTTAATCTCTTAGTTTGCCACTCTAGATTAGTTTTAGTTTAATATTCATACGTTAGAAAATCGCTTGAATAGATTAATTATTTGGGTTTAATTTAGTTGATAGTTAATCACAAGTTCATGTGAATACGATATCTGGACTTACAATCCTATATTACTTATCGACCACGTATACTTGCGTGTGCGTTTTGCAACACATACCCTCATTTCGTTAATTACCCATAAAAATTTCATACAACATGGTCTAACACCAGGTGTGGTAATTAAATTGGCTTAAACCTTTGACTAGTAGCTTGTTGTGACCTGCCCTCGGTTGGAAAACTATAATTACTCCATTCCTACCAAAAATATCACACAACTTTTTAATTATTTCGTTTCGAAAAAGATTGTGTTTTCAACAAATTTAGAAATAATTTAACTTAAGCTTATATTTTATTCTTAATAACAAAGTCTTATAGTAACACAAACATCATAAGATCACAAGCATACTAGTATTTTTTTTTTTAAAAAGATTTTGTGTTAAATCAAAATATGATATGTAAAATTGGTTGAGGAACTATACCTGGTGAACGGGGATGATTTGGGGAAGAGATAACTAGAACTACGACTAATTAAACTAGCTGTCTGCTTTCATGAAAATATTTTCCATTTCATTCTACAGTATTTAAATTATTCTGTTTGATGAACATTAACGCTGACAGAAATCCCTAGTTGCTATACTGTATTTGTACTGTACGTAGCAGCTGTTGACCTAAGGTTGCCCTCCTGTTTAGAGCAGGTAAATATTCTGAGTGGGACGGGAAACCTTTTTTTCTTTTTGTCTTCTTCTGATACTTGTGATTACTACTCCATAACTAGTACTATTTTATTTTAATTTAGATGACACACTAATTTTCTTTATTAATCAGTTCAAAAAAAAAATACATTCTTATAATTGAAAATAATTCAACTTTAAATTCTTTATTTTACTCATTTATCATTAATGAGAAGCTTTTATAACCACACAAATATTATGGCACCACAAAACTTTTATCCCTTAAGTTTTTACGACCACATATTTCAAAATTCTTTTTTTTCTTTCGTAACCTTTGTGTCAAGTCAAACTAGCTAATCTAAATTGAAACAGAGAGAGTGCAAAACAACTTCTATCCCTAATATAGTAGTACTTGTGATTAAATAAGTTTTTAGTTTCTCAAAGATGAACTTTCATCACCAATATAGTAGTACTAAGTAGGCGTTTGGACATAATATCCAAGATTGATTTTCAAATTTGAAATTTTACTAAAATTTGATTTGAAGATAAAGTAGGCGTTCAAGTTGTGTTTGGTTATAATTTTTACAACATAATTGGATGTACTTTTTTCTAAACCATGAAACATAATTTATACCTCACAATTTATAAAAAATATCAAAACCACTTGATTATCCTACTTGAAACAAACAATCAAACATGCTAATTGTTTAACGGTACGAATAATCTAGAAGTTGTAGTGGCTCCTTCATGTAAAAGTATAAATTGTAGATTTCAATAGTGGATATTAAAATATAGTTCAAGGCCACTCCATTAGATGGTGGGTAGTTGTAGGTGTTACCTAGGTTTAATAACTGATTGAGATCCTTTTATAAATTTCAAAAATATAGGGTAAATTTGTAAAACTTAAAAATACCAACTTTCTAATTTTTCAATTGAAAAACTGGTTCTCAGCAGTTTTTCAAATTCGAAAATGCATTTTCAAGTTGGATTTTAAAAAATATAAAATTTTTATAACCAAACATTATTTTGAATTTTTTATTTATTTTTAAAAAAAAGATTTCTTATGTCCAAATGGACTCTAAATTTTCATGTTAGCTTTTCGATAAGTGTGGTTATTTTGAACTCAAACGATAAAAATATATGGCAAAAAATATTGAGTATCATTTTATATATAGCGCGGTTATTTACGGTACTATACTTTAACAGTACGTTTGTCCGTTAAGATATAGCGCAGTAAATTACCGCGCTATATTTGAATTCAAAATTGGCGGGAGGTATAGCGCATATATAGGAGGCGCCTCCTATATATGTGTTATACCTACTTAAAAAGCGGGCCATCTCCTTCCCCGACCAGAAATCAGCAGAAACGGTAAAAATCGATCCCCCTATATTTTAAGCAAAACAATTCCATTGGAGTCCACCCGTCCCACAAAAAGTGTATCTTCTCCTGTATTGTAGCAAGCTAACACCAGATCCAAGGTGTTATCGTGTAGTGGATCTCATATATTGCTCGTTTCGGCCCCCAAGTCATCAAATTTTCACATTTCAAAAAACTTTAAATCGAGATATTCCGACCTACTTTTTTGTAAAACTCATGTATATAAAATGCTTAGTAGTTATTGTTTACTGTGGTCTATGTATTTTGTGATCGTTTTATGATTTAATTAATTTATTATTTTTTATCCGAATTAGATTATTTATGTGCTAAAAATTTGGTAATAAAGATAAATTGTTATTTTAAGAATAATTAATGTTATATGTGATTTTAATGTTGTACGTATATTAATATGTGACTTTATTTTTATTTAATACTCTTTAGTGTTATGTTGTGCCCTTTAGCGTAGTAAAACTGATAATAAATTTTATCTTATGCTAGTTGACTTTGTTCATGGTCATTTACAGTAGTGTTACTTTAGTAGAAAAATATTAGAAACTAACATATGAAATATTAATATAGAAAATTTATCAACTTAAGTATCCGTTATATGAATAGTTACTAAATTATTTTTGTAGTTATTGAAATTAATTATTTAATTATATGTTAACCCCAAAAATATTTGAAAATAAAATGATTGTTCAAACAAAAAATCTCTCGAATTTTAGTCAACAAATATAAGAAAATATCATAAAAACAACAATATAGAAAATTTGTCAAACTAAGTATTTTTATATGAATACTTATTAATTGTACCATGTATAGTTATGAAAATTAATAATTTAATTCTATTATACTTAGTAAGAGATAAACATATAAAATAATAAACTAACATATAAAATAATATAATAAACCAACATATAAAATAATAATATAGAAAATGTATTAACCTAAGTAATAATATAGAAAAAATATCGATTAAATATTAATATAAAAGATATTGCAATATATTTAAAGATGTTAAACAATTAAACAGAAAAATACTTTAATTAATATTGTTCAATTTACAAACATCGTCATGGAGGTTCCCCCTGTGCATCCCGGACCTGCATCTCGAGAGCTACTGTTGCTACAAGGCAACCATAGGTCTTCACATATCTGGGATGGGCAGATGGTGTCCCAGATATTCCGCCCCAGATGTATAGACGATATGTGGGAGTTCATTAGGGACCACCCACTGCATCCCCGTATAGTTAGATGCCTTCAGGATACGGGTTTCTACAGATCCATCGACGGTTGTTGCTGATCGTCCGTTGATCACGACTATGATAGAGCAGTGGCGACAGGAGACGCACACGTTTCATCTACCCATCGACGAGGCTACCATAACTCTTGAGGACGATTACCTTCATATGTTGCAGCGGCTCACCGGTTTCCAGCCAGCGGAGCCAACTGCTTTGAGTGGGGCCAGTTGATTGCAGCTGATGCCTGTTCGGCAATATTTGGTGGCGATGGACGCGGAGATTACGGATGATTCACCGCCATAGGATATCTACTGGCACACGAGATTGATATTGTTGCTGATGTTTGGTGGTGTACTGTTCCCGAACACTTCGAAAAACCTAGTTAGTTTAAGATTTCTATATCATCTGGAGCAGCTACATGATTTACCTGGTTACAGCTAGGGTGCAGCTGTTCTAGGTTACCTGTATAGAAATATGGGTCGGGCGTGCTTGGAACCCAGAGAGACGTTGCCATATTTTTACCGCTGTTGCAGGTGAAAACAAATTTAATTTTTTTCATGATTATAACATACATAGTAAAAAACACCTTAAATTTTACGTCCACAATCTATGTTAGGTTTAGGCCTGGGAGCGGTTCCTGCAGTTCCAACCACCTCTACCACCGATCGCTCTGGATGCACCACCTCCACCGTTTCTCCCTTTATCTTGGAGGTGGGCTGATAGGAGAGGATACGCACGCGAGATCGAGGCTCGACATCATCTCCCTTATTACAAGATTTTGTTGGATTTACTTAAAGTCGCACAGGTACATATATACTTAAGTTTACTTGGCCTGGCTTGATATGTGTTGCATTTACTCACGATTTTTGTGTTTATTAAGTAGTTCATATGGAGTCCATACAGCGATGCGCTCATAGCTGGTTTGCTCGATTATTGCTCCCACGGCCGAGCTACATGGAGCTCTTGCGTTCCACTGATATGTCTCAATATAGTCGAGTATCATGCCACAGAGTGAGTCCTTTACCATTTTGGTCACCCGCAAATTGTACGTATTTCGCCCACTTAGCACGGGACACATTACCAGCGGGATGATCGTTGCAGGGTTGACCAAACATATATGGCATGGCTAGAGGCCCAGATTAAGGTTTGGGACCAGAGGTATGACCTGATTCTGCCATACCCTCCACCTGACCGTATGGATGGCGAACATGAGTACATGAGTTGGTATCACAGTGTTACCCGACTTTTCGTCGGGAATCCCGTTAATCGCGCTGGTAGTCGGTACATTCCATATGCGGCATGAGGCACTGGTATGCTAATTGTTATACTTACTTATAATGTTACATTATTCTTCCGTAATCAATTTTTTACATATTATGTGGGCTATTGGCTTACATCAATTCTACCAGTTGGGACTGCAGATGTTGTAGCATACAAACGAGGGAGCGACAACTTTGCACGTGTTTGGCCGTCGGGTTACTGATCTTTCTGCCGACACATTGAGATGTGCCCGAGAGGATGGGCACTTAGGATACAAGGCTGCTTATGTGCCACCTGAGGTGTACCATCATGGCCCACCAATAGAGCCTGAACGTGGTAGACGTGGCAGGCATGGCCAGAGATGAAGGGGTGGCCCACGAGGTCGTGGTGGTCGGCGAGGACGGGGTCCCCAGCAAATGGGCGTTGAGGCACTAATGGAGGATATTAGATATGATCAGCCGGGTGAACACCCTGAGCCACACGATGCTCCTCATGATATGCCATTATTCAGCCTTCAGCTGTTGCCAAGGACTTTGCAGGTGACCCCGTGTGCTCCATTGTTGATTGCGGGCATGGCCATTACGCGACAGGAGTGGGATCAGTAATTTACTGATGCCCCAGAGCCATCGATGGTTGCTGCTAATCGGCCGATACGAGAGGTGCATAATGGGCAACGACTGAGTTATGGCTCATCACTGAGGGATGCTGAGGATCTTTCACATACTTCATCTACTCGAGTGCACCTCGATGTTTCGACAGAGCATTGTGATGCTACTCAGGCACAGGTTTGTTTGTATTACTATTATTTTAATTTGTTTTTATGTCATTGATTAGTCAGTAATATCTAAAGTGTTTTTATTTTTTTAAAGATTTCGTCATCGCCCGTCACGGAGGCCACATTGTGCGATGCTGACTTGCCAGAGACGGATGATGTTATTCAGGAGCCCGATGAGACCATGGTATGACCATTAATTATTTTTTTCTAACACGTACATTAGTATTTTATATTTCATATACTAAAATATCTTATTATTCTGTAGGTTACTGCTGGCCTAACGTCCACTTCTACCTAGTCTGCCAGCCTTACTGATGATCATGCTGCAGCACATCCTCGGATAAAGAGGCGACGTGATGAGGATGATCGTGATAGCGTAGCCGGGCGGGATGGGATGCGCCATAGGCCAGCTAATTCTTTAAAGCATACAGGCCGTGGGACTCATTGATATGTATTATTAGTTGTATATATGACATTAAATATACTGTAGCAACATTATTTATGTTTTACATAATTTGCGCATGTGTTTTTATTTCTCGGGTTATTTATTAGTTTAACACTAGAACACACAAAAAATGACACCTTAATATATATTTAAATTCGTTACCAATTAAAGATAATATATGACACGTACAACATAAAAATAAAATACTACACTAAATGCATCTATGTGTTTGTTTAGACATTGTCGCCCATTATTCTATGCTTCAACTACTTAAATTTCTCTTCCAACCTATTTTCTTCTTCTTCTACCTCTTTTCGTTTCTCCTTCACTGTCGCAAGGTGTTCTTGTGGTTTCAAGATCTGGAGTTCGTATTCACCGGTCAGATTCCAAATGTTTAGCAAACATGATTTATAGTATTTTTTGTTAATGGGTTCATCATACCGGTCACGCCCTAAACTCGGGGAGCGCGACCGGTGCTCAACCGAGTGAACCCGGCCGAGCAAGCCTGTTAGATTTCCTTCTACCCAAACTTATCCATTAATAAAGAGGAGATGCACTCCATTAATCAAACTCTGAAAAGATTTCCTTAACAACTCCCATTTCATTTCCATTAGCAACTTCATTCATAATTTCCAAAATATTACAAGTTTATAGATATAATGAAAAACATGTTTGCCAAATACCAATATTTCTAGTTAAATTCCCCTCATCAAACACCATCCACAACCTGTCTACGGAGCCTCTAAGTAAAACAGAAGAGTAAAATGAAAATGCCGGCAACAAGGCCCCGGCTATACCTCAAAATACAAAGTACAACATCAAATGATATCAGGCACCGAAATAGAGTAGGGCTCACCAAAACATGCTGAATAGGGAGTAACTGCTAACGAGGACCAAAGTTCCCCGCTGATGAACCACCTGCATCCATTGAAAATGCAATGCCCCCGACAAAAGGGACATTAGTACATATGGAATAATACTAGTATGCAAAGCTAAATGTCCTCTTTCAAAATGGAATGTCCATATAAGAAAAGGAAAACCATAGAAACAGCAAGCCACAATCAACAATATCCAAATGTCCAGTTAAAACACAATAATTTTCAAAATACGAACTTCATATACAATTTTGGTTGGGAGATAATTAGCACCGATATACCACTGTGTTTGTTAGCACGGAGTCCGATCAAGCTTGATCGGCTAGGCCATCTCCCCACGAACAATGTGGTTTGACATGTGATGCAAAATAAAGTTGTTACCAAGAATAGTACCACCATGTGCGCAACATGGCATCTAATCTCCACTCGATCAGCTAGGCCGCCTTCCTACATATGCCGTATGGGTTGACTTTTCCAATTCATATTTATTACCAGTTTCATCCCAAATAAGGAGAATAATCATAATTTCACCAATATTTTAATTTCATCCCAAATAAGGGGATTAATCACAATCCTCCCCTACACCGGCATGTGTAATTTCAGGTGTGGGCTTTATAACCCACCCTTCCTCGGTTTTCCTAATGATGCTCCCAAAAATATTTTTTTATTTGATTTGCACACAAAGGTAACATAAAAGAAATTGTACTCACCTCAACATCTTTCACTTTGTATAAATTCTCATTAGTATTTCCAGTCACTCACAACAACAATATTCCCTTGGCTCATTTGGCCATTCAAAAGATTTTTTATTCCTAGCACGGTGGCCATATTTCATATTCCACACTGTCACCTCTTTTAATTTCAATGATCACCATCAAATATTAACATATAGAATATTTCTGCAATCATTTACCTCAAATTCATTAGTAATGAAAACTTTAAACACAAAAGGTTACTTCCCAAAGAATGGGGCATACCGACCATCAATAGAAACACACATCAAAATAATACAAAATCAATACACCATTTATTCTTGCAATACTCCTTCCTAGAAATGACAATATACAATTTCAACGCCTGAGTATGTGAGAACTCGAGCCACACTGGATATATTTATAAAGTAAAGCATTAGTTAAAATAGCCACTTATGGGCATGAATTGAGTACGCAAGCTTTTAGGCAATTCTATTTTCGAAATCATTTTTAAACAGTTGAGTCGAGACTCATTTCATAATATATATCACACCCTCTCATTTCATTGGCACCACTAGTCACAATTATAACTTAAATTCTTGGCACATTGGCCACACTCTATATCCCCAATCCACTTATGTCATTTCAAGCATCTTTATAGATTATCAACAATAAGACATTTTCAATCAAGACTTTAGGTACATATATGAGCAATTTAGAGCCTTAAACATATCGAGTTTTTCTCACATAATTTGGCATACTAGCTTTCATTTGAAACACGACTCAAAGCCATAATATTTTAATATGCAACCCATACTTTGAAACTTACGAAAATATTATGAAATTCGATTCTAAGAGAGAAAGTTTAGCCAACATACCTTGATGGAGCTCTTTAGCGATATTAAAACCACCCACTACTCTTACAACTTCAATCTACATCAACATAGTTCAATTGGACCAATATTAGTAAATATCTCCAGGTTTTTGGTCATTTTGGCATTTTATCAAACACCTAGAGTACATAGCATTCAACTGCCTCTAGTAATGGTGTTTCTTCATCCAACAATACCTTCTTACCGCCAACAAGAGATACTACAACATTCTTTGTCCACTAAATACCTTCTTAGCACCATTATAATTATCAATGAATTCACATCTACCATATTTTACTAATTAACTCATTACAAAATTTCTACCACACCCAATAATCTAGTTTAAGTATTTATGGCTTCCAATCACCATCTCATAAGTTCTAGTACTTATTCCTTGCTCATTTATTCACTAACAATCCATGCATGTAGGTTTAAGGCTGAAAGAGTACCTCTTGTAGACCAAATCTTGAAAGTTAACTTTTGGGGTGTTCTTGAGATTTTGAAGAAATCCTATGGAATCCAATACAAAACCTTGTTTTAACTAGTGATTGAGAAGTGAAATCATCATAAAAACACACTTAAAAACTCACCATAGGTGTGTATTGGAAGCCTTGGCTGGATGGGTGGTGGAGAGAAAGCCCTAGTCTTGAAGAAATGACTTAGCCCCTCTATCTACCCATCCTTGCGGCTATTTAATGGGCTCCTACATGCACGTCCGTGCACCTGGGCAAGTGGCTGCACATCTGGCCGCACATCTGAGGCAGAAACTCTCAAATATGCGCGACCGCGCATTTGGGCGCTCATATGACACAGATCTAGTAAAATGGCCATGACTTTCTATATACATATCCAAATGACAAACGGTTTGATGAGTTGGAAACTAGACTCAAAGGGCTTTAATATTATATGTAGATCATATACTAAGTCTTTATAGGTTGTTAGAAGCATGCGTTTGAAGTAGGATGTTGTGCGAATTGGGACATCCTTTCCACCTAATGTATCCAACTTGTTCCACACAAGTTCTTGCAATTCACAAAACTCCTTAGTATGTTCCAACACACCTTAAACATACATTATCATTTCTAAATGATGTGGCTCTATCCCATAGGTCTCCTTTAATACTCAAATACGTTATTCCCAAATACCGCTGGCACACTATAAAATCTTAATTCATTAGGAAATTTTTAATGTGGCCTTACATTCTCCCCCGCTTAGGATCATTCGTCCTCGAATGAGGGTCAAAATTCACTATTAGCACCCAATGTGACTCAGTTGCTATAATACATACCAACAGTTCCAATGTTTTGACTAACGCTCTAAATTTCCAAAAAAGATCGCATGAGTCTTCCCTATAATTAGGGCCTATCCACCTTCCAGAGAATCCCAAAATAACTCCTAACAACACATCAACAACTTAACAAAGTATCACAACATATATCAACAACACTGATCTCAACATTAAAGGCATTACATTAACAGAAGTGGTATCTAGAGATGAGTTGCACATATTTAAATCATAACACATAACAAGTACCCTTTTGAATTACAACCATTTGGTTATACTAGCAAGTGAGAATACTTCCTTTACTTTGACGGAGACAGATCTCAATTTCCGGCGTTATCTAACAGGGATGACAACTAGGTACCTCTTATAAGCCAATTACCCATTAACTCCACCTTCAATAGTTTTCAACGGAACAATAGGCAAAGGATTTCCAACAACCTTATGGAACCTAGATACATGATGCATCTGGTGCATGGAGGACAACAATGGGAAAACATCATACTCATAGTTTGGCCTATTTCCTTCAATATTCCATAAGGCCTAATGTGACTACACATACTTTACCTTCCTTAACAATTTACCCAATATATTCATAGAGAAAATCTTGAGAATAACCCGTTCACTTTCTTCAACTCTAAATTCCTATGCCGAACACCCAAACTAAACCTTTGGCAACCTCCAATAGTTACTCTAAGATGTGTTAGCATGAATATGACCATAAAATTTTCTATCCAATATATTTGATCACAGGATGATGCTTCTTCTTTGACATGTTTAAACCTCCACCCCCATAGGTTACTATAAATAGGAACAACGAGGTCTGAGATTGGGCTGGAATTTTTCAAGAATCCATCAATGTGCTCAGCAGGGCATTTCAGGAGGTTATATCCTAAGAGACATGAAGGTTACTACCAATAGTGCTGACATGGTTAATCATTTTGATGACATCGTTGATTCGACAAATGAGGCATAGAGTTGCCTTGTAGGCATTGATAATGTAGGGAAAATCAGTTTAACTCGAAGTGAGAATATTCTGGCACCCTGAATGTGATATGGGTTTCAAAATACATGTAGTTGCATTACGCTCTTAACAGTATTTGACATAAGGAATCTATGCCACAAACGTACAAGGTTGAAAAAAGAAGTTATTATCATCCTGACAGCTTAACCCTTCCTGATAGTTGATCCTATACGAGAGGACTAGAGATACGACAAACTTGTATTTCAAATCAATATACTCATCATATGTGCCAGAATCTGAAATATCCACCTGAAGTGGGGAGGAAAAGTCATTGTAAGGCTGCTTATCTTTCAACCACACACAAGGGAAACCATGTAGCTATAACATCTTAATGTTGGGATGAAATCATGTATTGGTTAGAGAGAATGAACACTTTTCTCTGAGCTAGACATGTTTTATTTTTCCAATAATAGCTCTCAAGCTGCAATACCAGGCCACTTCACGGGCAACTACAATACTAGGAACAAAGTGACTTACTCACTGAGGCATGATCTAAGTGGACATGAAAGTCATACTGAGATGGGCAAACAAAAAGATCTTCATGTGATAAATTTGTAAAAATCTCAAATTTTCCAGAAACTTTTATGCTGACAAGTGACCCCTTTCAACTGATAGATACACATATGATATGTGCTGAGATATGCTCTCATGTTACTAGACAGTGAAAAGGATTCATGATAATATTCACAAATGAGTGAAGTGATTGTTTAAACCATATGAGCCACATACACCGGAGAGAAAAAGAGTGGCTCAAGAAGGATCTCAACACTAGGCTACTTTACATTAGATATGATACCACATAGGTAAACTTTATGACGGTGCATGCATAAGCATAAGCGAGCAGATATTATCCATTTGAATCAAAAGGTTCTTGTAAGAAATTCAACAGGTATAGTCCCTTGTTTAGAATTTAGGGAAGCAATGGGAAGTATTAACCTAGGGTTATAACTCATTCTAAGGAAATCATTATAGGACCCAATTCCTAAAGAGGTTGTAAATAAGAGAATTTGTCATAGAGTGACTTCACTAATAATGCATCTCATTTAGAAAGTAAGTACATGCAATGTTTTTTGATCCAGTGACATATTAAGACCATATTTATGTAGGCTCTTCAATATGGATGTACATATACAACAAGGAAATATTATACGTGTTCATAATGATGTACTAAGGAGTGACTTACTTGATGACTTTATATTGACGGGGCAGTGCCTTAACAAATGTCCCTCGACTCGACATCCTTAACATACATTGGTACCATAGTGACATACCCCAGAATGACATCTCCTATACTTCAGGCAACGAGGATGAGGTCAACTAAACTGACTCGCCCCACTGACCTGATATTTACCCTTTTTGCATACGTCACAAACATTCCCCCTATCCTTCCTCTAGGACCCCGTGATGGGATTAACAATCTCTGCAACAGTTCATTGTATGGACTTTTGGAATTTCCCAAATCTACCACCCTTAAGACGCTTCTGAGCATACTCACAACACGATGCAAAATGTTCCCGCCTGCATATCGGACAGACCGGGATGGATGTATCCAACCTAAGGGCATTTGTTCTTCTTGTGCCCCCTCTTTCCACAACCATAACATATTTCAAGAATCATCCAACATAAACCCGAGTATCTAAACCTGAGTGTCTCTTCTTTCATATCAAACATTTCGGCTTATTGATGCCATAATTCTCTTTCATTTCTTAGGTTCTATCACCACATAATCTGGTGGCGTGGTGACATTAAACACTTCCCTTAGCAATTGGTTCTTTCATTCCCTCCTTGCTGCCTCGAACCCGTGGGTTACACATATGGAAAATGAGACATGACGAGGAATTTAGCTTTCTATCTTGAGCTCTATCGCACGATCTGGAGTATCAAAGAAGTGTGAAATTCCTAAATGTCCATGTAGCCTCCTCATTATAGATATGGTCGACAACACACCGATAATAAAGACTCTACTAGACACGGCTTCGAGATATCCTAGGACACTTTAAAACCTTAGGCTCTGATACCAAGTTTGTCACGCCCCAAACTAGGGGAGCACGACCAACACTCAACCGAGTGAACCCGTCCGAGTAAGCCTGTTAGATTTCCTTCTACCCAAGCTCATCCATGAATAAAGAGGAGATGCATTACATTAATCAAACACTGAAAAGATTTCCTTAACAACTCCCATTTCCTTTCCATTAGCAGCTTCATTCATAATTTCCAAAATATTACAAGTTTATAGATATAATGGAAAACATGTTTTCCAAATACCAACATTTCTAGTTAACTTTCCCACATCAAACACCACCCACAACCTGTCTACGGAGCCTCTAAGTACACCAGAAGTGTAATATGGAAATGTCTGCAACAAGGCCCCGGGTATACCTCAAAATACAAAGTACAACATCAAATGATATCAGGCCCTGAATAGAGTAGGGCTCACCAAACCATGCTGAATAGGGAGTAACTGCTAACGAGGACCAAAGTTGCCTGCTGATGAACCACCTGCATCTATTGAAGATGCAGCGCCCCCGACAAAAGGGACGTTAGTACATATGGAATAGTACTAGAATGTAAAGCTAAATGTCCTTTTTCAAAATGGAATGTCCATATAAGAAAAGGAAAACCATAGAAACATCAAGCCACAATCAACAATATCCAAATGTCCAGTTAAAACACAATAATTTTGCAAAATATGAACTTCATATACAATTTTGGTTTTTAGATCATTAGCACCGATATACCACTCTCTTTGTTAGCACGGAATCCGATCATGCCCGATCGGCTAGGCCATCTCCCCACGAACAATGTGGTTTGACATGTGATGCGAAATAAATTTGTTACCAAGAGTAGTATTACCATGTGCGCAACATGGCGTCCGATCTCCACCCGATCAGTTAGGCCGCCTTCCCACATATGCCGTGTGGGTTGACTTTTCCAATTCACAATTATTACTAGTTTCATCTCAATTAAGGGGAATAATAACAATTTCACCAATATTTTAATTTCATCCCAAATAAGGGGAATAATCACAATCCTCATCTACACCGGCACGTGTAGTTTAAGTTGTGGTCCTTATGACCAACCCTTCCTCGATTTTGCTAATGATGCTCCCAAAAATATTTTTGATTTGATTTGAACACAAAGGTAACATAAATACAATTGTACTCACCTCAACATCTTTCACTTTGTATAAATTCTCATTAGTATTTCTAGTCACTTACAACAACAATATTCCATTGGCTCATTTGTCCATTCACAAGATTCTTAATTTCTGGCACGATGGCCGTATTTCATAATCCACACTTTGACCTCTTTCAATTTCAAAGATCACCATCATATATCAACATATAGAATATTTCAGCAATCACATACCTCAAATTCATTAGTAATGGAAACTTTAAACCCAAAAGGTTTCTTCCCAAAGAATGGGGCATACCGACCAGCAATAGAAACACACATCAAAATCATACACAATCAATACACCATTTATTCTTGCAATACTCTATCCCAAAAATGACCATATACAATTTCAACGCCTGAGTATTTGAGAACTCGAGCCACACTGAATATATTTATAAAGCAAAGCATTAGTTAAAATAGCCACTTATAGGCATCAATTGAGTACAAAAGATTTTAGGCAATTCTATTTTTGAAATCATTTTTAAACCGTTGAGTCGAGGCTCATTTCATAATCTTGATCACACCCTCTCATTTTATTGGCACCACTAGCCACAATTATAACTTAAATTCTTGGCACGTTGGCCACACTCTATATCTCCAATTCACTTATTTCATTTTCCAGTATCTTTATAGATTATCAACAACAAGACATTTTCAATCAAGACTTTAGGTACGCATATGATCAATTTAGAGCCTTAAACATATCGAGTTTTGATCTCATAATTTGGCATACTAGCTTTCATTTGAAACACGACTCAAAGCCATAACATTTTAATATACAACCCATACTTTGAAACTTACGAGAACATTACGGAATTCGATTCTAAGAGAGAAAGTTTAGCCAACATACCTTGATGAAGCTCTTTAGTCATATTAAACCACCCACTACTCTTACAACTTCAATTTACATCAACATAATTCAATTGGACCAATATTAGTAAATATTTCCAGGTTTTTGGTCATTTTGGCATTTTATCAAACACCTAGAGTACATAGCATTCAACTGCCTCTAGTAATGGTGTTTCTTCATCCAACAATACCCCCTTACCACCAACAAGAGATACTACAACATCCTTTGTCCACTAACTACCTTCTTAGCACCATTATAATCATCAATGAACTCACATCTACCAAATTTTACTAATTAACTCATTACAAAATCTCTACCACACCCAATAATCTAGTTTAAGTATTTATGGCTTCCAATCACCATCTCATAAGTGCTAGTACTTATTCCTTGCTCATTTATTCACAAACAATCCATGCATGTAGGTTTAAGGCTGAAAGATTACCTCTTGTAAACCAAATCTTGAAAGTCAACTTTTGGGGTATTCTTGAGTTTTTGAAGAAATCATATGGAATCCAATACAAAACTTGGTTGTAACTAGCGATTGAGAAGTAAAATCATCATAAATCACACTTCAACACTCACCTTAGGTGTGAATTGGAAGCCTTGGCCGGATGGGTGGTGGAGAAAAATTCCTAGTCTTGAAGAACTGACTTAGTCCCCCTCTCTACCCATCCTTGGAGTTATTTAATGGTCTCCTACGTGCATGGACACACACCTGGGCAAGTGGCCACGTATCTGGCCGCGCACCTGAGGCAGAATCTCTCAAATATGCGCGGCCCGCGCATCTGGGCGCGCATATGACATAGGTAAAGTAAAATGGCCATAACTTTCTGTATACATATCCAAATGATGAACGGTTTATTGCGTTGAAAACTAGACTCAAAAGGATTTAATTGAATAGGTAGATAAATGCCAAAGTATTTATAGTTTGGTAGCAGCATGCATTTGAAATAGGATGTTCTGCGAATTTGGACATCCTATCCACTTAATGTATCCATCTTGTTCCACACAAGTTCTTGCCATTCACAAAACTCCTTAGTATGTTCCAACATACCTTAAACATACATTATCATTTCAAAATGATGTGGCTCTATCCCATAGGTCTCCTTTAATACTCAAATACGTTATTCCCAAATACCTCTGGCGTACTATAAAATCTCAATTCATTAGGAAATGTTTAACGAGGCCTTACAATACCATTCTTCAAAACCACATTAATTTTCGTCCTACCAATGGGATGATAACACAAGACTATTCATTAACATGTCATATAAAAACTAATGACAAATATTGTTTCCAAAAATAATAACTTACAACTTGTTTACACATCCAACGTCTGCCCCCTAGATTGTAATTTGACCAACATGGCTTCAAAATCGCACGTTTTCCACAGTAACACCTTTGTACGTCATTGCGCCCAATCATGTCGTAATGCTAAAAAATGAAAATTAATGGAAAGTTTTTCTATTCGTTTCGTTACAACGCAACTAATAACTAAAATGCGCGAGGTTTTTATAGGTAGCTAAGAGTGATTTTAGATTACATAGCGCATATTGGTGAGACGCTATGTTTCGTGTGATAATTATTCTTTAGGGTTCAAGTGGGTCCAGATTATTCAGGTCGATAACCTTTTCAGATCGACAGCTTTTTCAGGTCGACATGACAATAGGCATAGCACATATTGGTGAGGCGCTATATTTCGCGTGATAATGATTCTTTTGTGTACAAGTGGGTCCATCTTTTTCAGTTCGACATGACAATACACATAGCGCATATTGGTGAGGCGCTATGTTTCACGTGATAATGATTCTTTAGGGTACATATTGGTGTAGAAATCAAGCAAGTGGTCTTATTGATGATAGCAATGAAATACGAGAAATATGTGTCAATTGAGGCCTAGATTACGATGCCCTCGGTCCGGAAGGGTGCGTACAAGATGTTGACGAAGAAGATGAAGATATTGGCAATGAAATAGTGCCAGACAATGACGATAATGGCGAATGAAAATTGCTATTTATTTCTTGGGGTGTATGTTAAATTATTGTATTGAATCTTTAATGCTAAATATCAATTAGATTTAACCCCATTGGAAACATAATTTTATTTCATAAATTTTGCAAACTGAACATTTACATACATTTAGTACAACAAAAATACTACAAAACAATACTACGTTTATCCTTGATAATGGGGCACATTGGATGAACTGTCACATGGAGCTGAATTACCACTGTTTCCCAAACTAGGTAAAGGGCATTTACGGCGGTCGTGGCCTGTTTGGGAACATACGCCACATTTACGTGCATAAACGGTATCACCAACATCCATTTAGTTCCGTATCCGTGTTCTTTTTTGCACTTGCCATTGATGCACATAATCCTTGTTAGACACCATTTTACATGGTTCCGGCAGCCAATAATGCTCAGCACCTACTGCTGCAACTGTCCACTATAGGTGTTTTAGTATGCAACAACACAATACTCTTTATCAACGTTCCTCGTTGCCGCAAAACCTGTATGTTGAAAGCACTTCATGGCATGTGAGAATGGAAAGTGATAGATTGACCATTTTCCACATGAGCATAATCTTTTGGCTTTATTGACGATGTGTGTATTATTCCCGCGGTTGTGATGCAGACCAATGCGAACTTCAAAAATATTTTGCTCGTTGCAATATTGCAAAAATAAATGCCACTGTGCTCACTTCCTATATTTCTCAAATCATTTCATTGGTTGTGGCATAAATTCAATACCCGTTTCCATCATTGACGATGCACCTCTAGATCTTTCAACAAACCTCTCCTCCATCTGCTTGAATGACATCCACACCATGGCAGTAACAGACAATCCACGTGCATACTTCAATAACCCGTTGAAAGACTCTGACACATTTGTAGTCAGAATTCCACATCTTCTACCACCATCCTTATGCAAAGTCAACTTGTCAAGCTCATATCGCATCAACAAACGATAGGCTTCTGGGTCTTCCTGCCTAATCAATTCCATTCGCCTCCTGAACATACACTCTTGGTGATCTGTTACAGCCATCCACATTAAATCATGTAAGTCCTTGTTTGGATAAGCCCTCTGGAAGTTAGCCTTTAAGTGCCTAACACAGTAACGGTGCCAGGCATACGGTTCCTGCCATGCACGCAAATTATGTACATAACTTAAAATACCGCCATGCCGATCAGATATTACACAAATATCTGAACGCTAATTGACAACGTGCTCCTTCAAGTAGTTATAAAACAATGTCCAAGTCTCTTGTCTTTCATTGGCACAAATAGCAAATGCTAGGGGAAATATACTTCCATTAGCATCTACTGCAACGGTGATCAAGAACTTAATATCATACTTTCCATAGACATGAGTGACGTCTATGGATATTACCTGCCGACAATGTACAAAACCATCAATGACTGGTTTAAATGCCCAGAACACATATCTGAATATGTATTATGGTATTCCCGGACTCTTCTGAAGCTTCCATTAAACAACAGTCTCAGGGTTAAAGTGTTGCAATGCAGCCATGTGCCTGGGTAGAGCGGCAAAGGACTTCTCTAGTTACCATAAATAATTTCAAACGCATGTTTACGCCCAAGAAATGCTTTTCTTTTGGTATTGGTACATCCATATACCTGGTGGACATATGTTATACTCTTTGATCTTGTACCTTATGGATGATTCAATGTGTGAATCAAGACAAGAGAAATCAAGTCAACATTCAAGTTGAAATGATTGCCACTGAATGTGTCCATTTCACAATTGTGGGTGCCAATGTATTTCCCCACAATCCACATATTTGTTTTCAAGTTTCTCGCACGCAACATTCATTTATAACCTTGAAACCATCTACGACAAATAATCTTATATACTTCCGGAGATGACTCATGAACCACAATCTCACGATACTCTTTTATGTTATACATTCACACTGCCTTGCTTAGGCGCGCTTTATCAGCAAAAAACATGCCCTTTGACAGCACCGTTGCACTACCCTGCTTAGGCATGCTTTATCAGCAAAAAAACATGCCCTTTGACAGCACCGTTGCTCTAGATTCATCCCATATTATTGTCCAAATTTCATCAAGATCCCTTGTGAGGGCATCCATATCCGACATACTTGGCAACTGATCAAGGTAGGGAATCACCCTTGAATGAAATGGCACATGGGACTCGTACACTCTTGGTCTAACGGGAGGTGGAGCATGCTCCCTCTTCAAATTAGGTTCATCATTCTTGTCCTCATTATCATTACCCTCATCAGGGAAGGGTGTGTCATCTCCAAACTCATCAACATTGTTGTCATAAGCACTATCATCTTCCTGACTCTACGCATCTGCCAAATCCCGATTAAATATGTCGTCTTCGGGCAATTGAGTAAGGACAGGACTTTCAAGTTGTTCGTTTTCACTGCAAAACCAATAAAATTATGAGTTTCTCAAATTCGTCCAAACTTTACATAAAATCTTTATCACTTAACTTACAAATCAAAATGTATTGGTATCCCATGATGCACATTATCCTATTGCTGATGACTCCCAGATGGACTACCATGATCCAACACACCAAAATTAGGAATATTCCAACTGTGTGTTGGTTCATAATTTGTAAAATTCATATCTGGCTGGTACCCCCTATGGAATATATGAGTGTTAATACAAATTCAATACATAAAAATAAACATCGTAACACAAAGGAATATTGAAGTTTACTACTCGACTTGTGGATTATGTAAACTTGGGAATATATTATGTCCTCGCTCCTCACTCACCCGTGGAGATAAGTTTAGTTCTGGCCAAACTCTTTCACCTGGAACCTGATCGGATAAAACTGCTCCAAAAAAACTACACGATGAATGAGGGATAGCCCTATTTTGCGGAAACTCATTATTGCGAACGTCTTCAGCCTTGACGTACATTTCCAACATTTGTATCATAAGAAGTTTCCGGTGTTCATTTGGAGTCCTCAAAATATATGTCAGAGTTTCATCGTCTTCGATGTTAAACTCAGCATAACAAGCAACCCCTTGCGGAGTAACATAATACAAATATCTTTTGGTTAATTTAATATTAACTGAACGTTTACTCACACTCATTTTTTTACATAACAAAGATACCAATCTACCGTACTCCATTGTAAGTGGCAACTTAACATGACACTATGGAGAACAACTATAGCGTACTGAGTTATTGTCATGCCCCAAAACCGAGGAGCGCGACCGGTGCTCAACCGAGTGAACCCGATCGAGCAAGCCTGTTAGATTTCATTCTACCCAAACTCATCCATGAATAGAGATAATACGTATCATCCTTAATTAGACAAAAATGTATTCATGTCAACAATACCAATTCATTTCCAATTATTTCATAATTTTAAAGTCTCAAATGGACAAGTAATACATCCACAACATAACATAGTTTGTATTGCCCCAGCACCAATACACAACCCACACTAGGTCTACGGAGCCTCTATAGATAAAAAAAGAGTACAATAATAATGCCGCAACAAGGCCCCGGCTATACCTCAAACAGAATACACAAAGTACAAAATATTTATGACCCCGGAATGAAGTGGGGCTCACCAAGTCAGCTGGGAAGAAGGTCCACTACTATTACTGATCAATATCTCCTGCTGTGGAACCACCTGCATCCATTTAAAGATGCAGTGCCCCGGGCAAAAGGGACGTTAGTACCGTCGAATAGCACTAGTATGTATAACTAAACACCCTCTCAATAGAATGACAAATAATACAAATAATATTATCATAATATCAATGAAAGACTTAATCAACATCAAGCCTCAATTTAGGATCAAGACAATGTTCAAATTAATTTTCATATCTCACATTGGGAGATTTTTAGTATCGATATACCATTGTCCACAATACTATTATTCACAAAACCAGTACCACCGTACTCTCAGCACAGAGTCCAATCATGACCCGATCGGCTAGGCCATCTCATTAGAGGCATAAACCACAATTTCTCTCAATATCAATACCACTATCTTTAACACGGAGTCCGATCACGACCCGATCGGCTAGGCTATCCATTAGGGAAATCAACCACAATTACCATTTCAATTACAATTTCCAGTACAATCACCACCATGTGTGCGGCATGGTGTCCGATCACGACCCGATCGGCTAGGCCGTCTTATTTGAGACATCAACCTTTTTATATCAATCATCACTTTTCATAATACTTCCACATCTTTTCATTTCATTGGCACTAGTGGCCATAATTATAAGATCATTCTTGGCACGTTGGCCATATTAAGTATTTCATGCTCACATTATCAATTTCAAATATCATCAACAACAAACACAATTCAAATCAAAGTGTGTAGTACACATGTGAACAATTTAGAGTCTAATGCACATAGAGATATTTCACAAAATTTGTCATAATAGCCTTCATTTGAACTTGACTCAAAGTCGAAAAATTATTAATGCGCAGCCCATATTTTAACACATCCTCAATTTATAATATAACACGAATAGAGCATTTGTGATACTTGTTGAACATATATTGTTCAACCCAATCTTACTCGGAATAGATAATTTCATAATGAATCACTCGGGACTTACAAAATTTACATGAATATCATGGGATTCAATTCTAAGAGAAAGTTTTAGCCAACATACCTCAATTGAGCTTCATTAAACTCTAAAACGTTCCGGAATTATTAGCAACTTCAATCTATTTTAGAAATATAACAAATTGAACCATAATTAGGAAGATGATTATGGTTCTAGTTCATTTGAGCATTTTATCAAACACTAGGTGTGCATTAAGGTTCAAGGTCCTTTTTATGGAGGATTCCATCATCCCACAACCCAACCTTTACCATTTTTAGCTTAACAATCTTTCTACACCCTTTCATAATACATGCATGTAAAATAACCAACCCTCTTGCCAAGAAATTATCTTGCTTATTATCCATTCCCACACAAAAATACGAAATTGAGGGTTAGGGTGTAGAATCTTACCTCTAGGATGAAAACCTAGTGAGTTTCCCTTTTTAATCTTCCAAATCTTGAGCATGAATTAAAGAACAATTATTGAAGAATCACCTTCTCAGTCTAGGGCACCCTCTCGCACTCTAAAATGTCAGATAATAGCTCAAAAATGACCTAAAGAGTGTATTTACCGAAATAGGGTCGGGTTTTAAAAACCCAAATATGGAGCTCTGGAACAAGGTATGCGATCGCATATGCGAACGCATAACCGATATGCGGACCGCATATCGGTCGCATATTTAGTTATAAAATAGCCAAAAGAACTACATGTGTATGTGGTCACTATGTTGTCCGCATAACTGTTATGCGGCCGCATAATGCACCGCATAATAGTTATGCGGTCACATAGTCGACCGCATAGTTTCTTCCAACTGACATAATCAACTGCCTCACTCTGTGGCCATTATGCGGTCCGTAGAGTGGTTCTACGGTCGCATAATGGACCGCAAAAATGCAGTTTTCCACCAAAAAGTTTCCTTTACTTTCCGGTGCATTGTTCAAACCAAAAAGTCCGAGTCGCGGCTCACAAGCTCGCTGCGAAGAATTTCTACAATCCTCAAACACGTAAGCCTAGTTCGGCACCATGAAACATTATTTTCTTTGCAAACTTTACCGCGCTTTAGACTTAAGTACTTCAAAATTTTTCGGGGTGTTATATTCTCCCATGCTTAGGATCATTCATCCTCGAATGAGGGTAAAAAAAATCCGTCATTAGCATCTTATGCAACTCAGTTTGTTTCATACCACATTCGAGCATCCCCAAATTTGACTAACTCCCAAAATCTCCAAATAATTCGCTAGAGTTTCCCTTGTAATTAGGCCTATCCACCTGTCAGAGAGCCCCAAAAATACATCCTAAAAACAAATACGTATTCCAATGACGTAACATAATACAAAATAACATCAAATGTGGTCTCATAAGCAATATATATCCAGAAAGGAACACCCTTAATGCCAATTGTTCACATGATATAAAATTCATAAAAAGTAAGTCTTATAATTTTTTCCTAGATCACAATTTTAAATACATGATCATTCAAACAAATAAGGATACTTTTTCTTCATTTCTTCCTCGGCCTCCCAAGTAGCCTCTTCAACCTGTTGGTTTCACCACAACACTTTCACGGAGGCAATTTCTTTATTTCTCAATTTTCGGACTTGCCGATCAATAATAGAAACCAGAATCTCTTCGTAAGTCAATTTCTCATTTACCTCAATGGTCTCAACCGGAACAATGAGTGTCAGATCTCCAACTACTTTCTTCAACATAGACACATGAAACACCGGGTGTACTAATGACATCTTAGGTGGTAGCTCAATCTTGTACGCCACCTCACCAATCCTCTGAATGATTTTGTACTCTCCGACATACCTGGGACTCAATTTCCCTTTCTTACCAAATCGCATTACCCTTTCATGGGGAAAACTTTCAAGAATACCCAATCATCTTCTTTGAATTCCAAATCCCTACGACGAACATCCGAATAGGATTTCTGAAGACTTTGAGCAGTCTTCAACCGCTCCTTAATGATTTTAACTTTTTACATGGCCTGATGCATGAGGTCTGGCCCTATCAACCCTGCTTCCCCAATTTCGAACCACCCAATGGGAGATCTACATCTCCTACAATATAAAGCCTCGAACGGTGCCATTTGAATGCTAGCGTGATAGCTATTATTGTAAGCAAATTCTATGAGTGGTAAATGATCATCCCAACTACCTTTGAAGTCTAGAACGCAAGCAAGCAACATATCCTCAAGCGTCTGAATAGTCCGCTTTGCCTGCCCGTCAGTCTGCGGGTGAAAGGCTGTACTAAGATTCACCTGAGTACTCAAACTTTGAGGAAATTTCTTCCAAAACTTAGTAGTGAATTGTGCCCCCCGATCCGAAATGATGGAAACTGGGGTGCCATGCAACTTGACTATTTCTTTGATATACAACTGAGCATACTACTCCGTTGTTTCAGTAGACTTAACCGGCAAAAAGTGTGATGACTTCGTGAGCCAATCCACAATTACCCAAATTGAGTGAAACTTGCGCGAAGTGCACGGTAATCCTACCACAAAGTCCATATTAATCATTTTCCACTTCCATATTGGAATTTCTATGTTTTGTGCCAACCGACCAGGCCTTTGGTGTTCGGCCTTCACTTGCTGACAATTCAGATATCTTTCCACAAGGTCCGCCACATTCCTCTTCATATCAGTCCACAAATAGACTTCCTTAAGATCATGACACATTTTTATAGAACCTGGATGCAAGGAATACCTAGAAGTGTGAGCTTCAGTCATAATTCTTTCCCGGAGACCATCCACATTTGGAACACCCTTGGTACCTTAGTGTACCATCATTCATGCTAAGAGAAAAGGCCATGATCTTATGTTTATAAATCCCCTCTTTTAATTTCACCAACAATGGATCGTTATATTGCTTCTCTTTGACTTCTACAACAAGTGATGATTCAGCCCTATTTTGCACAATTACCCTTCCTTCATTAGAGTCCGCAAGACGAACTCCCAAACTATCCAATCGGTGAACTTCTTTGGCCAATGGCCTTTGATATGCCTCCAAGTGTGCTAAGCTACCCATAGATTTTTGGCTAAGAGCATCTGCCACAACATTAGCTTTCCCCCGATGGTATAAAATATCAATGTCATAATCCTTGAGTAAGTCAAGCCATTTTTTCTGCCTCAGATTCAATTTCTTCTGTTTGAAAATATATTGAAGGCTCTTATGGTCCGTGAATATATCTACATGGACTCCATATAAATAATGACGCCAAATTTTCAATGCAAATACCACTGCTGCAAGTTCTAAATCATGTGTTGGATAGTTCTTTTCATGATTCTTGAGTTGCCTAGAAGCATATGCTATCACCTTCCCATGTTACATTAATACACACCCAAGCCTGATTCTTGAAGCATTACAATATACCACAAATCCATATATACCCTCTGGTAGGGTCAACACCGATGCCATAGTCAATCTTGCTTTCAATTCCTGGAAACTCTTTTTCACAAGCAACTGACCATTGGAACTTAATTGCCTTCTGCGTCAATTTAGTCAATGGAGAGGCAAGAGTAGAAAACCCCTCCACAAACTTTCTGTAATATCCAGCTAAGCCTAAGAAACTGCGAATCTCTGTTGGAGTTGTAGGCCTCGGCCAATTATTCACAACTGTAATTTTCTGAGGATCAACCTTAATTCCCTCACTAGAAACTACATGACCAAAGAATATGACTGATTCAAGAAAAAATTCATACTTTGAAAACTTTGCATATAACTGGTGCTGATGTAGGGTTTGCAGAACTACCCTGAGATGGTCAGCATGGTCCTCCTGACATCGTGAATATACAAGAATATCGTCAATGAACACTATCACAAAGGAGTCGAGGAATGGCTTAAAAACGCGATTCATAAGATCCATGAAGGGTGCTGAAGCATTTGTTAGCCCAAAAGACATTACTAGAAACTCAAAATGCCCATACCGGGTTCTAAAAGCTGTTTTCGGAAAATCCCGCTCCCTGATCTTCAATTGGTGATACCCGGATCGTAAATCGATTTTGGAGAAGTACCTAGCACCTTGCAATTGATCAAACAAGACATATATACTTGGCAGTGGGAACTTATTTTTGACTGTTACCTTATTAAGCTGCCGATAGTCAATACAAATTCTCACTGACCCATCTTTCTTTCTTACAAAAAAGACTGGTGTGCCCCAAGGCGACACGCTTGTCTGGATAAAACCCTTTTTCTAACAAATCTCTCAATTGTTCCTTTAGCTCTTTCAGTTCTGCTAGTGCCATTCTGTAGGGTGAAATAGATATAGGATACGTGTATGGCATCAAATCAATCCCAAAATCAATCTCCCTGTCTGGTGGGATCCCAGGGAGTTCATCCGAAAAGACTCCTAGAAATTCATTCACAACAGGCGTAGACTCAAGTGTAGGTGCCTCAGCATCGGTATCCTTAACCTGGACCAAATGGTAAATACATCCCTTGTTGATCATTTTCGTGGCCTTTAGGTAAGAAATAAACCTACCCTTCGGCACTACATCATCACCCTTCTACTCAATAACTGGCTCATTCGGAAATTCGAACCTAACAGTTCTGGTTCGGCAATCAAGCTTGGAAAAATAAGAATAAAGCCAATCCATCCCCGTTATCACATCAAAATCGACCATTCTCAATTCAATAAGATAGGCCACGGTGTCCCGACCATGCAACATAACAACACAATCCCTATAAACCCGCATGGCTAAAATAGACTCACCAATCGGAAGAGATACAGAGAACGACTCATAAAGTTATTCTGGTTCTATCCCAAATTTCATAGCAACATAAGGTGTGACATATGACAAAGTGGAACCGGGATCAATAAGAGCATATACTTTATGAGATTGAACAGTCAATATACCTGTGACAACATCTGGAGAAGCCTCTGAATTCTGGCGACCCCTCATAACATAGAAACGGTCGGATCCTCCCGAACTCTATGCTCCACCCCTAGCTGCACCACGCCCTGCGGGTGTTGGAGTGCCTCGAGCTGGAGGAGGTGTTGCGGATGTAGTAGCTGCAGAACTGGATGGTTGTACCATGCCCCTGCCCACACCCTGGCGGGACGAATGCCAATCCCTTTGAATGTGACCCCCAATCCGCATCTGTAGCATATGGGTAAGTCCATGTAGCATATTCCTAGGTGCGTCTTTCCACACTTAGGGCATAGGGGCTTCCTCTGCTGCTGGAATCTACCACCATGACGACCCTGCTGATTGGATCCCCTGTTGCCCTGACTGGGCCTGAAACGGCTCCACTGCTGTTGCTGACTAGGCCTTGATGGCGGTGCACTAGCCGAAGACTGAGCAAAGGACTGTGATGGCCCTGACGACCCTCCTCTGAATGTTGACTTGCCACCACCTGAAGAACCACCAAAGTTGCCCATAGACCGGGCCTTATTACTACCCTCTCGCTCCATTCTGTTCCTTAATTTGCGGGTCTCTGTGGCTTGAGCGAATGCCACAATCTTTCCATAGTTCATATCAGAATTCAAGGCTGCTTCAGCGGCCTCACTAATTACCAAGGGACTAAGGCCCTATACAAATCGGCGAACTCTAGCCTTCATAGTGGGCAGCATGTAAATAGCATATTTAGACAGGCACGCGAATCTCATATGGTAATCCCACACACTCAGGCTACCTTGCCTCAAGTTCTCAAACTCAGTAGCATGGGTTGCCTTAGTCTTGGCAGGCAATAAATGATCAATGAAGTCATCGGGAAACTCACTCTACCTTGCCGGAGGGCTCCCTTCTTCACGAGACTCCTCCCATAGTTCAAACCAAGAATATGCCACCTCTTTCAGGCGGTAGGAGGCCAATTCCACTGCCTCTATTTCAGTAGCACGCATAACTCTGAGAGTCTTGTGCATCTCATCAATGAAATCCTGGGGATCTTCCTCTGGGTTAGTACCCGTGAACACTGGAGGATCCAACTAGAGAAACATGTTCACCCTGGAACCAGTAGAATCCCTTGGCTGACTGGAAGAAGTGGGTGCAACATTTGACCTCTGGGACTGGGAAGCCACTATTTGAGCCAACATCTATATGGCTCCCCTAAGATCAACATCAGAAACACCAGAATCAGAAGCTGGAACTGGAGGTGGAACTGGTATATCAGTTGAAGGAACTGTTGCACCTTCAGTAGGTGTAAGGACAAGTGCGGTCTGATCAATTGTAGTAGAGTCAGGTAGTGTAGTAACTGGAGGAATATTCTCACTCCTCGGGTGCTCACCCGCATCATCAATTATATGATCAACTGTCACTCATGGGGTGACATTGGCTCTTTGACCAGTTCTTGCCTTCTTCTTAGGCACCATGTACTGAAAATTAGAGCAACTCAGGAGTTAAAGGAGGAACAATCTTACAACAAGCTTTATCGCACGATCAAGAACATGAAAGAAAGGTATTATTCCTAAATGCCCATGTAGCATCCTACTTATAGATATGGTCGACAACACACCGATAATAAGGACTCTACTAGACACGGCTCCGAGACATCCTATGACACTTTAAAACCTTAGGCTCTGATACCAAGTTTGTCACGCCCCAACACCGAGGAGCGCGACCGGTGCTCAACCGAGTGAACCCGACCGAGCAAGCCTATTAGATTTCATTCTATCCAAACTCATCCATGAATTGAGATAATACATATTATACTTAATTAGACGAAAATGTATTCATGTCTACAATAACAATTCATTTCCAATTGTTTCATCATTTTTAAAGTCTCAAATGGACAAGTAATATATCCACAACATAACATAGTTTGTCATTCCCCAGCACCAATATACAACCCATACTATGTCTACGAAACCTCTATAGATAAAGAAGAGTACAATGATAATGCCGGCAACAAGGCCCCGGCTATACCTCAAATAGAATACATAAAGTACAAAGATATATGACCCCGGAATGAAGTGGGGCTCACCAAGTTAACTGGGAACAAGGTGTACTTCTATCACTGATCAATATCTCCTACTGTGGAACCACCTACATCCATTTAAAGATGCAGCGCCCCCGACAAAAGGGACGTTAGTACCGTCGAATCGCACTAGTATATATAACTAAACACCCTCTCAATAGAATGATAAATAATACAAATAAGATTATCATAATATCAATGAAAGATTTAATCAACATCAAACCTCAATTTAGGATCAAGACAATGTTCAAATTAATTTTCATATCTCACATTGGGAGATTTTTAGTATCGATATACCATTATCCACAATACTATTATTCACAAAACCAGTACCACCGTACTCTCAGCACGGAGTCCGATCACGACCTGATCGGTTAGGCCATCTCATTAGAGGCATCAACCATAATTTCTCTCAATATCAATACCACAGTCTTTAACAAGGAGTCTGATCATGACCTGATCGTCTAGGCTATCCATTAGGGACATCAACCATAATTACCATTTCAATTACAATTTCCAGCACAATCACCACCACGTGTGCGGCATAGTGTCCGATCACGACCCGATCGGCTAGGCCGTCTTATTTGAGACATCAACCTTTTTATATCAATCATCACATTTCATAATACTTTCACATCTTTTCATTTTATTGGCACTAGTGGCCATAATTGTAAGATCATTCTTGGCATGTTGGACATATTCAGTATTTCATGCTCACGTTATCAATTTCAAATATCATTAACAACAAACACAATTCAAATCAAAGTGTATAGTACACATGTGAATAATTTAGAGTCTAATGCACATAGAGATATTTCACAAAATTTGGCATAATAGCCTTTATTTGAACTTGACTTAAGTCGAAACATTATTAATGCACAACCCAAATTTTAACACATCCTCAATTGGTAACATAACATGAATAGAGCATTTGTGATGCTTGTTGAACATATATCGTTCAACCCAATCTTACTCGGAATAGACAATTTCATAATGAATCACTCCAGACTTACATAATTTACATGAATATAGTGGGATTCAATTCTAAGAGAAAGGTTTAGCCAACATACCTCAATTGAGCTTCCTTAAACTCTAAAATATTTCGGAATTCTTCGCAACTTCAATCTATTTTAGAAATATAACAAATTGAACCACAATTAGGAAGATGATTATGTTTCTAGCTCATTTGAGCATTTTATCAAACACTAGGTGTGCATTAAGATTCAAGGTCCTTTTTATGGAGGATTCCATCATCCCACAAACGAACCTTCACCATTTTTAGCTCAACAATCTTTCTACACTTTGATAAAATATGCATGTAAAATAACCAACCCTCTTGCCTAGAAATTATCTTGTTTATTATCCATTTCCACACAAAATTCAAAATTGAGGGTTAGGGTGTAGAATCTTACCTCTATGATGAAGACCTAGTGAGTTGCCCTTCTTATTCTTCCAAATCTTGAGCAAGAATTGAAGAACAATTATTGAAGAATCACCTTCTCACTCTAGGGCACCCTCTCTCACTCTAAAATGTCAGATAATAGCTCAAAAATGACCCAAAGAGTGTATTTAATGAAATAGGATCGGATTTTAAAAATCCAAAAATGGAGCTCCGGAACAAGGTATGCGATCGCATATGCGAACGCATAAGCGATATGCGGTCCGCATATCGGTCGCATATTTGGTTACAAAATAGCCAAAAGAACTGCCTGTGTATGCGGTCACTATGTGGTCCGCATAACTATTATGCGGTCGCATAATGCACCGCATAGTTGACCGCATAGTTTCTTCCAACTAACCTAATCAACTGCCTCACTCTGCGGCCATTATGCGGTCCACAGAGTGGTTCTGCGGTCGCATAATGGACTGCAAAAATGTACTTTTCCACCGAAAATATTTCTTTACTTTCTACAATCCTCAAACACGTAAGCCTAGTTCGGCACCATGAAACATTATTTTCTTTGCAAACTTTACCGGGCTTTACACTTAAGTACTTCAAAATATTTCGGGGTGTTACAGTTATTCTCCACCAATACCTCACCTCCCCAATATAATGAAACCCTAATTTTTCGCTCTTCGGACATTATGAAAAAATGCAAAATAGCTTAACGAATAAATATTTCAGAAGATCTGAAAGATCGTGAATAGATTTTTACCAAATTCTGAAACTCCTTAAATAAGAAAAAAATCAGTTCGGGGGTATAATTATTTGATGTATAGCGCACACATAATAAGCGCTATATATGTAGCGCGTATACTCCATGCGCTATACTCATATGAATTGGTGGGTCAGTAAAATGCAGCTGAATTATTGTTGGGGCAGGAAAGTTCAAATATAGCGTGGTTATTCACCGCGATGTACCTTAACGGACAAACGTACCGTTAAGATATAGCGCGGTGAATAACCGCACTATATATAAAATGATAGTCAATTTTTTTCCCACCTATTTTTATCGTTTGAATCCAAAAGAACCATACTTTGGTCCGTACTCTATTTTTGAAACATATTCAAATGAACTGTCAAACATTATGTGATACAAGCGTCAAAGTAAATACAGGGGGCACTGCTACATTACTGAAAGATAGTTGTGAGAGGATGAGACAAACACTCCTCTTATAAATGATGCTTAACACCGGAAAAGAAAAGAAAAGAAAGAAAATAAATTACATGATTGCTTAACCAAATAGTTGAATATGATAAGGCGAACTAGGGATTATTTTATATCACCTTTCAAGTGAGAAAAATTAATCCAGGGATTACAATCTTAAATCCCAAAATTATAATTTTAAGATTATAATTTCAAAATAATTTAATTCATATACCAAACGATCAGTTAGTGGTCTTACTAGAAGCAAATTCGAATTAATTTGTCGAGCAAGTAAATTTCTAGTACTGTACGCCAAAAGGAAAAAAAGAATTGATCCCAGGCATAAATGGAATAAGGTCCTACCCCTTAAATTATTTCTTTAATTTATTTATCAGGAATAGTGCTATTTGAGACAGCAAGCCAGGTAGCCTATACTAGGCCAAGAATAGTCCTTAATTATAGGTATTTGACTGCTATCTAATCTAATGACAATTAAACTCCATTGGACGGCCCCCCTTTTTCACAATTCTTTTCTTCTTGCTTTTATTGGTAAAATGGGAGGAACTGAGACAGTGGTCCACTGGTCCTGCATGTATGTACGATTACTTTCATTTTTTTAACATACTGTAATATAATTTGTGATCATCAGTTTTCGAGTGACTTATCAAGAGTCTCAGTTTTCTGCTTGAAAAGCAGAGCGATCATATTCCCAAGTCTCAGCTTAAACAAATTAAAATCTTTAATAAGATACACATAGGACAAAAAGTACTTGTTACCTGATTTTTTTTTTTTAGTTCGTGTTTCAAAAAATGACTCGTTTTTTTATTTGGAAATAATTTACCTTTAAAACATAAAATATGTGCCTCATTTTACAACACAAATTCAAAAATCTTTTTTTTTTGCTTAAATTCTGTGCCCAATCAAATAAGTTCACATGAATTGAAACGGAGGGAGTATAATATATCTGCTGACATGTATTTTCAAGTGATTGGTTAATGGTGTAGTATTTTGTTTGTTCTTTTATCATCTTTTGACAGTATAAATACGTTTGCAATTATTTCTAAGCTACTTCAAGTGTGAGTGATCTATAGGTCAACAAAGTCTTCAACAGCCTCTTTATATATAGCGTAAAAAAACTGGACAAATGAAGATCAGAAACTATGGTTTCCTTCTAGCAGCTATTTTAAGTTTGGTTTCTGCAACAAGGAACAAGCCATTTGCAACATACAAAAGTCCCCATCTTCAACAAGGTTTGAATGTTTAATTACTTCTCTTTCAGCTTGTTCTCTACATGTTGTCATTTGCAAGGACCTGTTCTTTAGTTCTGACTTCATAACTTTTAATCTGAAGTACGCAAAGACTTCAATTCTGCTCAAGCTGCTTTGCAAAAGATGCAGGTATTTAATCTTACAGCAATGATCACTACGCTGTCACCTTATCAATTTCAACCAAGTTGAGATAGACTATATGAATTATCACTGTTCATATATACCATTGCATTTGTGCCCGTCTCGGCAACTATAATTAAGCCTTAATGGTTTTTTTATTCTTTTCTTTGCTAAATAATTAGGGACTTGACAGCATGGAAAGGGCAGGAGATAAGAATGAGAATGCCATTGAAGGGCTAAGGAGACTTGGTTCAACGCCACCAAATTGTGAGCACAGATGTGGAAGGTGCAAACCATGTATTGCTATTCAAGTACCTACAAAAGCAGACCATTTGGAGGTACAATATGCCAATTACGAACCTGAAGGTTGGAAATGCAAGTGTGGCACTTCTTTATTCGATCCTTAAAAAGTTTTCCCCTTTTGCCTTCCCATTTCTTTTTTGGCTTCAAAAGTGCAGCGTTTCCACTCTCCTGCATGTGTAAACTATTGAAAAATGAACACTCATCTGTTCAATGTACTTCTTTCCATTTTATGTGACAATGAGATGAGTGATTAGGCATCGAATTTAAGATATTAATTTGATTTATGTAATATGTTAGTGATGATGTAAAGTATATAAAGATGGTGATTGAAAAGATAACAATTATCACATCACGTCGAAGTTAAAATGCAAATAGCCTAGTGAATTTAAATTTTCATAAGCTTTAAAACTTGTGACATAATACTCCACTAGAATAATCATCAAACATTTTAAAATTTCCCAAAATAAAAAGAATGTCACGTATAAAGTGTTGAGATTTGAGTTTTGATGATTAACAATTGTGTCCAATGAACGTTTGCTAGGAACCAGGTCCTCAAAGTATAGATGCTAAAGGTTCTTAAAAGACAGTAACTTTTACACAAAGTTACTGTAGTCCGATATTGCTGGAGAGGACTCTTGATGCGATAATGACTGTTGCCCAATAATATTTGCCTGAATATCTGATAGACATGAGTCACCAGATTCATGGAATCCTTAGAACTTCAGGATTGCAAGCAAACTAAACATTTGAGTAAAACATGGTTTAATATACTTAATAGCGAAAATGTCACAATTCTCTCATAAAAACAATAATAATTACTACAACAACCCCTAAAATTTACTGTCAACGAGTACATGAGCACTACTGAGTATCAAAATATATACCAAATCCGTAATACAACTGTCTGAACAGTAGAACAGTAATAATAAAAATAAAAGAAAAGAGAGTCATGGTCTGCGGACGTCATAACAGTTACCTTGAAGTCTCCAAGCTCTGGTACTAGAACAGATCTAGCAATCACCACGTCCAGATGCACCTGAATTTGCACATGAAGTGCAGAGAGTAGTGCGAGTACAATCGATCCCATATACTTAATAAGTAACAGAGCTAACCTTAGGCTGAAAGCAGTGACGAGTTTAGAATAAAAACAGTCTGAATCCGATAAAATGACAACACAGATATAAAAATGACAATAATAATAAATAACATAAAGGGATTTTCATAATCGGCTCGTTCATATTACAGAAATTTAGACATGCTTTCAAATTCAACAACTAAAGCCCAACACTGATAGGAACATATCAATTACAGCTAGCATGAGGAATGATACATCTCTATGCCTACATGTCAAGTATGCATGTCAAATGAATGATTTCACGATGATATTCCCAAGTACTAGCACTCTCAGTATACTCAAATTCTCTGTCTCAAATGCCCCCTTATCACACATATACACACAATCACTCAGCACTGTACAGGTGCCTGATATCAGTGCCCCTCACTAAAGCACGCGTATATATCACTGTGCCTGCACTCACTATTGGTATGTCAGACTCCGGAGGGGCGGATCCTGCCCAATAGCTAATCAAAGACAATAAGGCTTGCTCTGACGTGCAACCCGATCCACATAATTGTCAATATAGCCTGTTGCGGCATGCATCCTGATCCACAATAATACTCTCAATACGGCTCTACGACCCACATCAGTCATCAACCTCTCAAGTCTCAAGGGCTCACAATCTTATATCACTCAGTCCAACAACTCCACATAAGGAACAAGAATGATAACATGCAATGTAACCATGAATGATGAACAAAGACTGAGATATGATATGCAAATGAAGAACCATGACTGAGTGTATAAATATAGTTAAAACAGGTAACTCAAAACAACAGAAATAGCCTCAATAGGTCTCAACCGAATAAACATATATCCTAAACATAATTTTTAACATGAATCACAACTCATTTACTCTAACAAGTAGGAATTACACGGATAAAACAAGACTTGATAGCAGCACAGTACAAAAATCAACCTGAATCATGATTACCACGGTGCACGCCCACACTTCCGTCACCTAGCATGTGCGTCACCCCAACACAATACAAATAACATGTTTTCCATGGATTATTACTCTCAATTCCAAGTTTAGAAATATAACTTACCTCTAAACACGCAAATCAATACTCCAACAAGCCCTTCCCACGCATATCGGACTCTGAACGACTCGAATCCCGATCCAAATCGTGAAAATCCCCTCCAAAATCGCCAAAAACCGAGCTCTACAACTCAAAGTATAATATATTAACTCTAACCCTCGAAATGGAATTTAAAAGAGTCTGCCAATCATTGAACTACACGAACATGGAAAATGCCTCGCGTTCACGAAGAACAAGTCTCACCAGCCACCAATTCCTCCTACACTAACGCGACATCTCACTCGCGAATGCAATGATCATCACCCTACAACTATGCAATCGTAGTCTAGGTCTCGCGACCGCGAAGAACAAACTCCTGCCACTCCTCAGCCTTATCTTTCTTCTATGCGAATGCATCATCTAGCTCGCATTCGCAGTGAACAACTTGCCTCAGCCTTCGCGAATGCGTCCCTGAACTCGCGAACGCGAGAAATTTCCACCAGCCACCAAATAACTCTACGCGATCGCGAATAAGGAGACCAGATGCACAGGTTCAGTAATCTTCAAAGTCCAAAAATGAATCCGACAACCATCCAAAACACCCCCGGGGGCCCTGGGACCTCATCCAAACACACTAACAAGTCCTAAAACACGATACGTACTTACTCGAAACATCAAATCACATCAAATAACACCAAAACCACAAATCGCACATCAATTCAAGCCTAATAAAATTAATGAACTTTCAACTTCTAAAACCAATGCCGAACCATTAACTCCGAATGACCTCAAATTTTGTACACTAGTCCCAAATGACACAACAGACCTATTCAAACTCCCGGAACCAAAATCCGAGCCCCATATCAAAAAAGTCAACTCTCGGTCAAACCTCTTAATCTTCCAAACCTTCAACTTTCCAACTTTCGCCAATTCAAGCCAAAACAACCTATGGACCTCCAAAATTATCATACGAAGCTATTGGAACCATCAAAACTTATTTTAGAGTCGTCTACACAAAAGTCAAACTCCGATCAACTCTTTCAACTTAAGCTTCCAACCTTGGGACTTAGTATCCCAATTCACACCGAAACCTCCCGAAACCTCCCGAAAACCAATCCAACCATCCCGACAAGTCACAAAACCACAAATGAACATAGAAGAAGTGATAAATATGGGAACATGGCTACAATATATAAAATGATCGGCCGGTTCATTATATTCTCCCCCTCTTAAACAAACGTCCATCCTCGAACGGGTCTAGAATCATACCTGGAGTCTCAAATAGGTGTGGATAGTTGCTCCGCATCTCCAGCTCGGTCTCCCAAGTAGCATCCTCGACTGGCTGACTTCTCCATTAGACCTTCATTGATGCTATATTCTTTGACCTCAACTTTCGAATCTGCCGATCTAGAATAGCCACCAGCTCCATTTTATAAGTCAAATCCCCATCTAATTGGACCGTGCTGAAGTCCAAAACATGTGATGGATCACCATAATACTTTCGGAGCATAGAAACATGAAATACTTGGTGAACACCCGATAGTCTAGATGGCAATGCAAGTCTATAGGCCACCTCCCCAACTCTCTCAAGCACCTCAAAGGGGACAGTATACTGAGGGCTCAACTTGCCCTTCTTCCCGAAACTCATCACATCCTTTACGGGTGAAACTCATAGCAAAACCATTTCACCCAACATATATGCAGCATATCGAAACTTCTGATTAGTGTAACTCTTCTGCCTAGACTGAGCTGTACAGAGCCTATCCTGAATCAACTTGACTTTCTCCATGGCATCCCGAACCAAATCAGTGCCCAACAACCTAGCCTCTCCTAGCTCAAACCAACCAACTGGAGAACGACACCGCCTCCCATATAAGGCCTCAGAAAGAGCCATCTGAATACTCAATTGGTAGCTGTTATTGTAGGAAAACTCAGCAAGCGGTAAGAACTAATTCCATGAACCCCCAAAATCCATAACATAGGAGCTTAGCATGTCCTCCCAAGATCTGAATGGTGCACTCGAACTGACCGTCCATCTGGGGGTGAAAGGTTGTACTTAACTCAACCCGCGTACCTAACTCTCACTGCACTACTCTCCAGAACTGTGATGTGAACTGCGTACCTCGATACGAAATAATAGACACTAGAACTACGTGAAGATGAACAATCTCGCGGATATAGATCTGAGCCAGCTGATCTGAAGAATAGGTAGTCACAATCGGAATGAAGTGTGCAGACTTGATCAGTCTATCTACAATAACCCACACTGCGTCGAATTTCTTCAAAGTCTGTGGGAGCCCAACAATGAAATCTATGGTAATACGCTCCCACTTCCAGTCGGGAATCCCAAGCCTCTGAAGCAAATCGCACGGCCTCTAGTTCTCGTACTTCATATGCTGATAGTTCAAATACTGAGCCACATACTCCAGTATATCTTTCTTCATTCTTCTCCACCAATAGTGTTGCCTCAAATCGTGATACATCTTGGCGGCACCATATGAATGGAATACGCAAATTGTGGGTCTCCTCAAGAATCAACTCCCATAACCCATCCATATTGGGCACACAAATTCTACCCTACATCTGCAACACCCCATCATATCCAATAGAAACCTCCCTGGCATCACCATGTTGCACCGTGTCCTTAAGGACAAACAAATAGGGGTCGTCATACTGACGCGCTCTGATGCGCTCATACAAGGAAGACCGAGAAACCATACAAGCAAGAACCCATCTAAGCTCCGAAATATCTAACCCGATGAACTGATTGGCCAAAGCCCGAACATCTAATGCTAGCGGTCTCTCACCAACTGGAATATGTGCAAGGCTACCCATACTCTCAGCCTTTCTGCTCAAGGCATCGGCCACCACATTGGCCTTCCTAGGTTAGTACAAAATGGTGATATCATTGTCTTTTAACAGCTCCAACCACCTCCGCTGCCTCAAGTTTAGATCCTTTTGCTTAAATAAGTGCTGCAGACTCTGATGATCAGTGAATACCTCGCACGACACACCGTAGAGATAGTGCCTCCAAATTTTCAATGCATGAAAAATGGCTGCCAACTCTAAATCATGAATATGGTAGTTTCATGAGGCTTCACCTGACATGAGGCATAAACAATCACCCTACCCTCGTGCATCAAGACACACCTAATGCCAATCCGCGAAGCATCATAATAAATTGCATATGAACCCGATGCTGACAACAAAACTAGAACTCGAGCTGTGGTCAAGGCAGTCTTGAGGTTCTGAAAGATCTTCTCACACTCATCAGATCACCTGAACGAAGCACCTTTCTGGTTCAATCTAGTCAGAGGTGTAGTAATGGATGAGAAAACCTCCGCAAAGCAGCGATAATACCCTGCCAAACTAAGAAAACTCCATATCTCAATAGCTGAAGACGGTCTAGGCCAACTCTGAACTGCCTCAATCTTCTTCGGATCCACCTTGATCCCTCACTAGACACCACATGGCCCAAGAACGCCACCGAATCGAGCCAAAACTCATACTTGGAGAATTTAGCATAAAGCTTCTTCTCCCTCAAGGTTTGAAGTACAATCCTCAGATGCTGCTCATGCTCCTCCTAGCTGCGTGAGTACACCAATATATTATCAATGAATACTATGATGAAAGAATCAAGATACGAATGGAACACACTATTCATCAGGTGCAAGAAGCTGCTGGGGCATTGGTCAGCCTTAAAGACATCACAAGAAACTCGTAGTGATCATAGTGAGTCCTCAATGCCTCCTTCAAAATATCAGAATCCCGAATCTTCAACTGATGATACCCTGACCTCAAATCAATCTTTGAAAACACTCTAGCACCCTGAAGCTGGTCAAATAAGTCATCAATGCGCGGTAGTGGGGTACTTGTTCTTAATCCGACTTTGTTCAACTGCCTGTAATCAATGCACATACGCATAGTACTATCCTTCTTCTTCACAAATAGAACGGGCGCACCCCAAGGAGACACACTAGGCTTGACGAAACCCTTATCAAGCAACTATTGAAGCTGTTCCTTTAACTCTTTCAATTCTGCTTGTGCCATGCGATATGGTGGAATGGATATCGGCTGGGTGCTCGACACCAAATCAATACCAAAACCAATGTCCATGTCGGGTGGCATGCCCGGCAGGTCTGCAGGAAATACATCTTGAAATTCTCTCAATACCGGAGCTGACTCAATGGTAAGAGCATCGACACTAACATCTCTCACAAAGGCCAAATATTTCAGACATCCCTTCTCAACCATCTGTTGAGCCTTCAAATATGAAATCACTCTACCGGGAACATAATCCACGGAACCTCTCCACTCAACCCTAGGAAATCCCGACATCGCCAACGTCATACGTTACAATCCAGAATAGCGTGACATGATGAGAATCAGTCCATGCCTACAATCGCGTCAAAATCAACCATGCTAAGCAGTAAAAGATCAATTCTTATCTCCGATCCCCCAAGAGTCACCACACACGACCGATACACATGGTCCACAACAATAGAGTCAGCCACTGATGTAGATACATGAGCATGCATAACTAAGGAATCACAAGGCATATCCAAATAACGAGCAAATTTTGATGACACATATTAATAAATGGAACCAGGGTCAAATAATACTGAATCATCTCTGTGGCACACTAAAAAAATACATGTGATCACAGCATCAGAAGCAACTATCTCTAGCCGGGCGGGAAAAGCATAGCATCGAGCCTGACCGCCACCCGATCGACCCCCCCTCTGGGGAGACCTCGAACTGCCTGAGTCCCATCCCGAGCTGGCTGAGCGAGTGGTCTAGTAACTCGTGCGGAAATAGTAGCCTGACCTCTTTAATGAACGGGACCTCTGGTAAGATGGGGACAATATCTCCTCACATATCCCAACTCCCCACACTCGAAGCAATCTCGATCTAAGGATGACTGCGGGGCCTGAATCGGACCTCGAGAACTAGAATAGCCACTGGAAGAACCCAAAAATGAAAAACCCAAACTGATAGAGCATGGTATAAACTCTAAGTTAGGAGTGCATCGAATGATGACTGAACCAGACAAGTACTGTATGAACCATGACTAGCTGATGCACTACGATGAACCTGACGAGCCATCTGAGCGGGCATATAATGTCGACCCGTACTGTGATGTCACTGACCTCCAGATGAGGTACCACTAAAACCACCTGAACTATGGGGCCTTTTGCACTCCCGCTCCTCCCGCTCAATCATATGAACCGACTCCAAGCGCCTAGCAATCTCGACCACTTGATCAAAACTAACATCTGTCTCAGCCTCTCGAGCCAAACTAAAATGCAGGCCATAGTTGAGGCATCAATGAACCTCCCAATCCTCTCTCTCTGTCTCTCTCTTAGTAGGAACCAACCACACTCCATGATGAGCCAGATATGCAAACCTCATCTCATACTGTGTCACTATCATACCCTCCTGGCGTAGCTGCTCAAATTGCCTACGCAACTCCTCTCTGCGAGTTTGTGGGACAAACTTCTCTAAGATCAGAACTGAGAACTCATGCCACGTAAGTGGTGTTGCTCCGACTGGCCATCTCAATTCATAAGCCTGACACCATCTGTAGGCTGCCCCGGTTAGCTGAAATGTAGTGAATGCAACCCCACTGATGTCCAAAAGACTCCAGTCGGAAGAATCCATTGACACCTTTCGAGAAAATCCTGAGCATCCTCAGACTCTGCTCCACTAAACTTTGGAGGCTTAAGCCTCCCAAACTACTCCAGTCTTTTCCGATCCTCATCACTAGTTGGTGGGCCAACCTCGGTCTGAGCAGCAGAAACTGGCTGGGCTGGTAATGCCTCCGGTTTCTGGAGCTCCTGAGCTAGCTGCTCTGGAGTACGGGTGGCAGGTGTCTGGGTACCTCCCCCGGCCTGTGAAAAGGCTGGTGCAACTGTAACCGAAATTTCCTGAGCAAGGCTCGTGCATACAATCAAAATCTAGGCCAAGGCCTCTGAAAGGCCTAGGATAAGAATGGGCACTGCTGGTGCCTGAGTTGGTCCCACTGGCTCAACAACATCTGGTGCCTGATCCTCATTTGGAGAAACTGGTGGCTCCACAGGTGCTTCTCTAGCTATAGTATGAGCCGCACCTCGGCCCCGACTTCTCGGGCCCTAACTGGTGGTACTAGTGGACGTCCGCCTGATTCGGTCGTCTGAGTCCCCACCATCTGTGAGAGAATAAAAGAGTCAAGTTTGAAGCTTTGGAAATAACAAATCTGCATGACAAGAATGCAAGAAGGTGAAGTTTCCTAACGGTTCGGTAGTCTCTCAAGATAAGTACAAACGTCTCCATAGTGATCCGCAAGACTTTACTAAACCCGCTCATGACTCATGAGACCTAAGTAACCTAGTGCTCTGATACTAAAATGTCATGACCAAACTCTCATCGGAGTCGCGACGGCGCCTAACACTACTTGATAGGCAAGCCAACAATCACATAACAACTAAATATTTGAGTAAAACATGATTTAATATACTTAACATCGAAAATGTCATAATTCTCTGATAAAAAATATAATAACTACTACAACAACCCCTAAAATCTGATACAAAATATAATAACTAGCACTCTCAGTATACTCAAATTGTCTGTCTCAAATGCCCACTCATCACACATACACACACACACACACAATCACTCAGCACTGTACAAGTGCCTGGCATCAATGCCCCTTACTAAAACACATGTGTATATCACTGTGCCTGCACTCACTGTTGGTATGTCAGACTCCGTTGGGGCGGATCCACAATAACACTCTCAACACGGCTCTACGATCCACCTTAGTCATCAACCTATCAAGTCTTAAGGGCTCACAATCTGATATCATATAGCCCAACAACTCCACATAAGGAACAACAATGATAACATGTGATGTAACCATGAATGATGAAAAGAGACAGAGATATGATATGCAAATGAAGAACCATGAATGAGTGTATAAATATAGTTAAAACATGTAACTCAAAACAATAGAAATAACCTTAATAGGTCTCAACCAAATAATCACATAGCCTAAACATGATTTCTAACATGAATCACATCTCATTTAATCTGACAAGTAGGGATTAAACGGATAAAGCAATACTTGATAGTAGCACAGTACAAAAATCAACCCGAATAATGATTACCACGATGCACGCCCACACGCCCGTCACCTAGCATGTGCGTAACCCCAACACAATACAAATCACATTTTTTTGAGGGATAATTACCCTCAATTCCAAGATTAGAAATGTTACTTATCTCAAAATGCATAAATCAATACTACGACAAGCCCTTCCCATGCGTATCGGCCTCCGAACAACTCGAATCCCGATCCAGATAGTGAAAATCCCCTCCAAAATTGCCCAAAATTGAGCTCTACAACTCAAAGTATGATATATTAACTCTAACCCTCGAAATGGGATTTAAAAGAGTCTGTCTAGTCATTACACTACGCGAACGCGAATGCGTTCACGAAGAACAAGTCTTACCAGCTACCAATTCCTCTTACATGAACGCGCCATCTCACTCGCGAACGTGATGGTCATCACCTTACAGCTACGTGATCACGGTCCAGGTCTCGGGATCATCAAGAACAAACTCTTGCCACCCTAAGCCTTACATTCCTTCTATGTGAACACGCCATCTAGCTCGCGCTCGCGGTGAACAACCTGCCTTTGCATTCGCGGACGCGTCCCTGAACTTGCAAATGCGATGCACAATTTCCACTAGCTACCATATAACTCTATGCAATCGCGATCATCCTTTCACGATCGCGAATAAGGAAACCAGATGCACAGGTTCAGCAATCTTCAAAATCCAAAAATGAATCCGACAACCATCCAAAACACCCCTGGGGCCCTCAGAACCGCATCCAAACATATTAACATGTCCTAAGACATGATACGAACTTACTCGAACCTTCAAATCACATCAAACAGTACCAAAACCACGAATCACACATCAATTCAAGCCTAATAAAACTAATGAACTTCCAACTTCTAAATCCAATGCCGAATCATACCAAATCAACTCCGAATGACCTCAAATTTTGCACACTAGTCCAAAATGACACAACAAACTTATTCTAACTCCTAGAACCAAAATTTGACCCCGGTATCAACAAAGTCAACTCCCGATCTAACCTCTTAACCTTCCAAACCTTCAACTCTCCAACTTTTGCCAATTTAAGCCTAAACGACCTACAGAAGTTCACCACACAAAGAATCGTGTGGAACAAATACGCCTACATCCACAATCACCACACAAAGCTATTGGAACCATCAAAATTCATTCTGAAGTCGTGTACACAAAAGTCAAACTCCGCTCAACTTTTTCAACTTAAGCTTTCAACCTTAGGACTAAATGTCCCAATTCACCCCAAATCCTCCCTGAAACCAATTCAACCATCCAGGAAAGTCACATAACCACAAATGAACATCGAAGAAGTGATAAATAGAGGAACGAGACTACAATACACAAAATCACTAGCCTGGTCGTTACATTTAGTTCACGTGTATTAGGAGATTGAGTTCTAATCAAGATGTTATTCAAAACATGTTTGTTCGAGTATTGTGTGAGTGTGCAAGTTAGAGTATATTATAATTCATACAAGAAATGGAGAAGTGTGGGAGTATTGGCTTACAAAGTCTTGTAATGAGTACATTTGACTCATTTGTTCTAGTAAAGTTGAAGTTAAAATCCTACGTGGCAGGTCATGATTTTTGCACCTTTGAGCCGAGTGATTTTTCATGTAAAAATTGTTCTCCTTACTTTTCTGTTTATTTTATTTTCTCGTAAGGAGTAAGACAAATAACCAAGTTCTTTAGTAATTTACGAAGGCACTCAAGTTAACAATTGGTATCAGAGCATATTCTCTCAAACGCGGTTACTACCTAGAGATAACTTGGAAGAAAATGAGTGCTCCACCTAGAATCAACGAAGGACAATCAACTACCAGACCACCTCTATTTAACGAAAAATATGACAGTTGGTGGAAGACAAGAATGGTGGATTTCCTAACGGTCGAGGACTATGAACTATGAACAATAGTGAATCGAAAACAATTAACTCCTACTAAACAAAATGGGAAAAATGAAATTGTTCCCAAAGACCCTTTTGAATTTGTGGCAGCAAACTTCAGGATGATGGAAAAAAATGCAAAGGCCAAGAAGATTCTCACCTTTGGACTTGGTCTTGATGAGTATAATAGGATATTCGCCTGCTCTAATGCAAAGGAGATCTAGGATGCACTTCAAACTCCCCATGAAGGAACAAATTAAGTAAAGAGATCAATAATTTAGTTACTCATGAGAAACTATAAGCTCTTCTCTATGAGGAAGTCCCAACCTATTTAGGAGATGATGACCAAGTTCACTATAATAATAAATAAACTAAAGTCATTGAGAAATGTATTTACCTTTGAGGAACTGGTCAAGAAAGTTCTAAGGATTCTCCCTATATCATGGGAATCAACAGTCACAACCATTCAGGAAGCAAATGAGTTGGACAAGATTTCATTGGACGAGTTGATTGGAAACTTAAAGACTCATGAGATGAGAAAACTGGAACTATGCAAGGAGGAGCCAAAGAGAGATAAGGCACTGGTTCTTAAGGCGTCTGAAGAAGATGAGTCTGGCAATGATGAACTGGACCTAGCAATATTTGAAAAGTTCAAAAGGTTCATGAAAAATTCCAAGAATGCACCTAAAAGATAAAACAATAGAAAACCTAAGCAGATTGACAATCTTCTTATGATGGGTGTTACAAGTGTAACAAACTAGACCACATGGCAAAAGACTGTCCAATGTGGGAAATTGAATGGAAGAAAGAAAGGGTTAAAAAATAGAAAAGGGATAAGATGAAAGAGCAGGGTCTAAACAAAGGCAAAATTCCAGGCAAGGGATTCACTGAGGCCATGAAACAAGCTTTTCTAGGAGCATATGCAGACAATGGAAGTGACAACAAGGAGGAGAAGGAAGACGAGGTCATTAGTATTTATGTATTTATTGATTCACACGAGGTTGTTGAAGCTGAGCCCCCTGTACAACTAGGAATGCTCATTGGAAGACCCACTCCTTTTGATGGACACCACTACAATAAATGGAAGATGTATATGGAAGTGTTCTTTCAGGATATTGATTTTAACCTATGGATAATTGTCAAACATGGCCAATTATACCTACTAAAGTGGATAGTGATGGAAACAAGATCATCAAACGAGAGAAGGAATATGATGCTGAGGATCGTCAGATAATCTAGAAAAATGCTAAAGCAAATGATCTGATCTATAGGAGTATTCCAAGGAATGTTCTCTAAAAGGTGTCCTCATGCATCTCTGCTCATGATATATGGTGGACTCTGGAGGCTGATTATGGAAATGAAAGCATTGAGGTCGCCCTGATGGCAATTAAAGAAAGCAAGACAGAAGAGGAAGTGATAAGAATGATGGTCATGAGTGACTTGGAGGCTGAAGATGAAGCAAATCAAGTTAGTATCTCTAATATGAAAGAAAACATCCATGCTATGTCTATAAAACAACTAATGGAAATACTAGTAACCATGATGAGTGATATGGATAGGTTAAGTGTTGGGAATGATCAGTTAGTAAGCAACCTTTCATACGTTAAGCTTGATTTTAAAAATCTTGAATCTAACAAAGAAGATCTTGAAGGACATGTCATGAATCTTAAGAACCAAGTCCTTGAAATCACTTCTCATAATGAGCAACAAGCTTACGCTAATGGAAAGGGAATAATGAGTGATGTACAAAACAATCTTGAAAAGGAACTGAAAGAGCTCACAAATAGTCTGTATGATCCTAACTGTAGGAATAAAGTATTACAAGAGAACCTTGAAAAGGCAAAGTATGAATTGTCTAGGCTAAGAAAGTGGCATAGATCCTCTGATGCATTAAAATGGCTAAATGAAAATTGCAGCACTAATAAATTAGGAATTGGATATAAGAAACCTGTACCTAGGTTTGATCCTAAGTATGTAAGAATATCTGATAATAAGATATGCACTCACTGTGGGAAGGTGGGACACTTCTAAGACAATTGCCTTGCTTTAATACATGCTCAGTTCAAAAATACCTTTAGGCTACTTATTCATGTGGCAATAGAATAAAAACCCACAATCACTCCCTCATGTTCAAGCTAAGTGGATTAAGGTCAATACAAAAAGGGCATTTAATACTCTTCCCTACTGGGCAAAAAGAGATTTGATTAATCTTTTTTCCAACAAAAAGGGACCTAAGCTTGTCTGGGTTCCAAAGACTAACCTGTGATTTTTGTTGCAATCTAAAGTGAGAGGAAGCAATCAAGACTGGTATCTAGACAGTGGATGCTCAAGACATATGAATGGCGAAAAGAAGAATTTCCTCTCACTGGCAGCCTTCCAAGGAAGGAGTGTGTCCTTTGAAAATAGGAAGAAAGGACAAATAACATGTATTGGTACTATTTAGTGGGACTCAAGCATAATCTGCTCAGTATCTCTCAAATGTGTGATAAAGGTAATGATGTAAAGTTTAATTCCACAATCTATATTGTCACTAATCTGGATACTAATGAAATGTTTCTGAACGTCAAGAGAAATAACAATGTCTACAAGATATCTATTATGTCTCTTCCTGAGAGTTAGCATACATGTTTAAGTGTAGTGGAATATGATCCACTACTGTGGCATAGAAGACTGAGGCATGCAAGTCTGTCTCAATTTAATAAGCTGGCAGCAAAGGACCTGGTCCTTGGGTTACCAAGAGTTGAGTTTGCATCTGATAAAGTTTGTGATGCATATGTCATAGGTAAAGACGTAAGGTCATATTTTAAATCTAAGAAAGTTGTTAGTACCTCCAGACCCCTTGAACTTCTCCACAAAGACTTATGTGGACCAATAAGAGTTAAGAGCAGGGGAGGAAAGAAGTATGTTTTTGTTATAGTTTATGACTTCTCCAGGTACACATGGACCTTGTTTCTAGCATCTAAGGATGAAACCTTGGATGTATTTTGTGTGTTTGTCAGAATGATTCAACAGAAACTAGAAAGTTTTGTTTCAAGTATAAGAACAAATCATGGAACTGAGTTTGAAATTTCTAAATTTCTTGAATTTTGTAGCATTCATGGAATTGAACATAACTTCTCTGCACCCAAAACTCCACAACAAAAAGGTGTTGTGGAAAGAAAGAACAGATCTCTAGAAGATATGGGTAGGACCGTACTGATTGCTAGTGGATTGTTTAAAAGCTTCTGGGCTGAGGCAATCAATACTGCTTGCTACTTTTTAAATATGTGCATAGTAAGACCCATTCTCGAGAAGACTCCCTATGAATTACTTTGAGGAAGAAAGCTCAACATCACTCACCTGAGAGCTTTTGGGTGTAAATGTTTTGTGTACAACAATGGCAAAAAAGCTCTAGGTAAGTTTGATGACATGATGAGGGAGTATTCTTGGGATATTCACCACATAATAAAGCATACAAAGTATTTAATAAAAGAATTATGTGTGTGGAAGAAAATATCCATGTAATATTTGATAAATCTAACAACATGGCTGAGAAATGTTTGCTGAATGAAGACTATAATATAGGGCTCACAAAAGAAGGGACTTCTGGAGAATCTGAACAACAGCCTGTAGGAGCTTCATGTAATCAGGAAGGCGATGAAAGTGATAAGGAAGAATAAGAAGAAAAGGAAAAAATACTGACAGATACTCAAACAGGCGAAGCTACAGTTACTGTCACTGGTCCTTTAGGCAACTCTTCTCCTGAACCATCCTAGGGTATACAAGTTAGGCCATGAAAACACCAAAGTTCTCGCCCCTTGAGAATATCATTTCCGATCCAAATGCATGAGTACAAAAAATATCATCCCTGAGGAACTTGTGTGCACTTATTGCATTTCTCTCATAGATTGAGCCTAAGAACATAAAGGAATCCCTAAAGGATCTAGACTGGATAATGGCGATGCAAAATGAGCTGAATCAATTTGAAAGGAGCAAGGTTTGGCATCTAGTGCAAATACCCAAAAATAAAACTGTTATTGGTACCAGATGGGTATTCAGGAACAAGGTGGATGGGCAAGGAAATATCACAAGGAACAAGGACAGACTGGTGATTCAGGGATACAATCAGGAAGAAGGAATTGACTATAATGAAACATTTACTCTAGTAGCCAGAATGGAAGCCATAAGAATGTTGATAGCCTTTGCTGCAAATATGGAATTCACTTTATATCAGATGGATGTAAAGAGTGCATTCCTGAATGGTTATTTAATAGAGGAAGCTTTGAAAATGAAGAGCTCCCTGATTATATTTTCAAATTGGACAAGGCATTATATGGACTGAAACAGGCTCCAAGAGCTCGGTATGAGAGGCTCTCAAAATTCCTCTTAACTTAATGACTTTATAAGGGGAAATGTGGACAACACACTAATTCTGAAGAACAAAGGAAAGAATCTTCTGATATGGATGACATTATTTTTGGGGATACTAATGAAGCAATGTGCAAAGAATTTGCTGAAATGATGGGTAATGAATTTGAAATGAGTATGATGAGTGAGTTGAATTTCTTTCTTGGGCTACAAATCAAACACACCTAAATGAACTATGATTCACCAGCAAAAATACATTAAAGAACTCTTGAAGAAATTCAACATGATTTTTTCAAAGTCAATTGATACTCCTATTGCTATTGCAACAAAACATGATCTAGATGAAGAAGGAAAAAATGCGGAACAAAAACTGTACAGAGGAATGATTGGTTCACTGTTGTATCTCACTACAAGAAGGCTTGATATTGTGTTCAGTATGGGTCTATGTACAAGATTTAAGCAAATCCCAAGGTGTCTCACTTAAAGGCAGTCAAAAGAATACTCAAATATCTTAAAGGAACTCCTGATTTTTGTCTGTGGTATCCAAGAGGATAAAATTTTGACTTAGTTGGTTAAGCTAATACTGACTATGCAAGTTTTCATGTTGACCGGAAAATCACTTCAAGAACAACTCATTTTCTTGGTTCTTTCCTTATGTCTAGGGAACAAATAAGCAAAACTTAGTGGCCATATCTACAACTGAAACAGAATATGTAGCTGCAACATCTGGATGTGCTCAATTACTATGGATAAGACAGTAGCTTAGGGAATATTTTGATTGTGTTCCTATCTTTTGTGACAACAATAATGCCATAAATATTGCTATAATCCATGTTAGCATAAGAGAACCAAGCATATTGATATGAGACATCATTTTTCTTAGAGATAATGTTGATAAAAGGGAATATCTCAATAAATTTCTATAAAACTGAAGATCAAATTGCTGATATTTTCACTAGGGCACTGAGTAAGGACCACTTTGAAAGAAACAGACTAGAACTATGATTAATCAAGTCCTCCTACTAGGTTGAACCCCAATGATTGGCTAGAAAAAAAGGGTAAATAGATGTAGATGGTTGAGGTATCAAATGCTTGATTCAGTCTCATACTTGCTTTAAGTATACATGCCTAAAATATGTAACTGATGACTGTGTCTTATGATATTGACTTATTGTGTCTAAAGCTTTACTGCAGAAATGACTAAGGAATTGAAAAGGAGTTGGTTCTCTAACTCAAGTATGTGCCATCTTGTCTAAATTCATTAGAACTTAATAACTGAAATTACTACTGCTCTAAGACTTCGTTAATCGAGTAAGCATCAATTCTATTTGCTGTCAATGTGAAGGATCAAAAGGGAATTCTGTTGTAATTAAACTCCTACTAATTCTAAAAGTCCGTTCGTCAAAAGTAACCATTTTTAGAGGCCCGTTATAACTCAAATCTCTCTCTCTCTCTCTCTCTCTCTCTCTCTCTCTCTTCGAGTCAAATCAGGATTACTCTCTTTAAAAGCCATCTCTTGGTACCTCTCCCAAATTTATTTTTTCTCTTTAACACTAAGTAAGAACCGAAGTAAAATACTTTGTCCTCTCTCTACAATGACTAAGCCTAGCCAAACATCTTCAAAGACAAAATCATCGTCAATGAATTAGTCTAAATCCAAAATTGAGAAGCCTAAACCAAAGAAAAGTGCAAAATCGGCTCTCAGTTCTGAACTATCACCTGCTATCTCTCTACCTATACCTTCTGATGTCCCTGCACCACCACTCACTGTCACTCTTCCACCTCCATCTTCTACCCTCGCTGCACACCTATATCGAAAACCAACCACCCATGCACCTGTAACCTTCCTGCAAATCACCTCCAAACCCACAAAGGTAAAGGGTACTTCAAGGAAATCAGTAAAGGGTGAAAACCCAGTTGATCGTGCTGTTGCTAAGGGGGAACAAGAGGTAAATGGGGCTATTTCTCAGGGAGAACCTGTAATGGTCAAAGATGCTCTGGTAAAACTTCCTCTATCAAAGCTTGATGTTCTAGCTTCTCCCATTGAGGTGTCCACATTAGAAGTTGTTGAACACCTAAGTGACACACTATATGTAGAAAGCACTACGGTAAAATAGTAAGTACTAGCTCAGCAATAGAACTTAGAAATAACTGTAGACCTGTCTATGGTTGAGGGGGAAGGTGAGAAAGAAACAGGGGATAACAAAGGTTTCGATGCAAGTTCTTACAGTTGTACTGATTATGAGGAGGATGAGTAAACAAATAAGGAGGGAGAAGGAGTACAGGAGAATGACCAAAGTTATGAAGAAAATAAAAGTGAGAATGAGGGTGAATTAGGTGAAGGGAAGGAATGTGATATAGAAGAATAACAAGGTGAACAAGTGGGGAGATTAAGAAGAAGAAGAAAAATGAAGTGATCGAGAAGATGAATCTGAAAGTGAGGAAGAAAATGCAAGTGAGGAATTTGAAGGCTCTATGACTATTAGGAACAATCTTGTCCCCTTTGGAGGAAGTTAATGAAGTGGAAGGGTCAGAGGAAACTAGGCCTTCCTTAACTCTGTTTGTAGGAGATGAGGAGGTTAAAAGTGATGAGGATGATTTGCCATTGTTTGAGGTGGAAAAGAAGAAAAGAAAAGCCCCTGCAAAACCTATAAGAACAACTTCATAGGCAGAAAAGGAAGTGGCTCCTCCTACTAGGGCTCCTCTCACCAAGAGCAAGAGAAAAGTTGTTGATGCATAAATGATCAAGGAGGCTAGGAGTGCCAGGAGGACAAGAAAGCAAGTTTTTTCTATTGCAACTGTTGTTGAGTTGGATATGGATGATGAACCTGGTTCTTCCCTTAAGGGTAAGAAACCATCAGTGAAGAAGACTGCTGCCAAACCCATCAAAGAAACTGCCACCACTCAGAAGACTAGCAAAGAGAAGAAGAAAAGGATTGCGTCAGCGTTAATTGACATGCTGACTCAGTTCAAAAATAGAAAAGTATTGAATGGGAAGATATTTGCTAACACTGATGAAAAGGGTATGGCTCAATTTGTAGAGAATCTTGACTTGCAGGGATGGACATACATGTTTGTTAAAGGCGTTCCCCTTGTGTTTGTACCTGCAATAATTAAGTTTTATGCCAACTTTCAGTTTGATGGCAAAGTGGTGAAGAGTTCTGTGAGAGAGTTTGAGTTGGAGTTTGATGCTGAAGAACATGGGATACTGCTGAACATCCCCTCCCTGGGATTGATAACTCTTTGAATAAAAAATGGCCGGCAATTGACAATGATGTGGACAAAGGCATTGTGGTTACCAGAAATGATTCCCAAAAGTTTGAACTGGATGCTCCTCAAAAGGTATATAAGACTGACATGACACCTTTTCACAAGTTGTTGATGGATATGATGGAGCTATTGGACAAATGTAGGGCCATCAATCTTCCTAGCCTAATGATTTAGCATATGGCGAGGGCTACAGACAAGCCCAAGCATGCTATGCCATATGACTTCATGTTGACTGAGTTATTTGACAAGCTCAATATCTCCTTTCTTGATATGAAGTTAGGCAATCACAATGATGTTCTAGATGCTGTCACACTCAAGTGGCTATACTGAGATCAAGGCTAGAGGCCCAGCTGGTTATGATATTTTGCCTAGGAGCAGCAAGGCTGCTGAACTTTCTAAAAGGTTGGAGTTGGCCTTGGAAAAAAATGCTAAGTTCAGGGAGGACAATGATGAACTGCGGAAGGAAACCAGGAAGTTTAGGGAGGAGCTGAGAAAAGACAGAGAGGCTCATGCACAAAAATTGCCACTCTTGTGAAGGCCTTGACCCCCTCCACCTCTCACCCTTGATATTGGTCCTTTTTCCCCTTGTCTTGTGTTTGTTTCTAGTTTGCTCAATGGTGATTTATTTTTTGTTTTCCCCATCTAGTTCTGATTAGTATGCAGTAAGTTTTATTTTATTTTGTTTTAATTTTTTAGATCAAGGACCTAGGCTTAATTTGGCATTTCTTAATGAATTCTATTATGTTGCTTACATTTTTCTCGCATAGTCTATATCATCAGCATGGTTCATTTGCCTTGATTTTTCTTGTGCTTGTGTTATAGCCTCAATATCCATGAATATTGCATTAACTAGTTGCTAAGTCTGTCTCACAACTGTTTTGATTTTTTTCAATGACGCCAAAAGGGGGAAGATAGCGTGGGGGGGGGGGGATGTGCTTGTTCTGTTCAAAGTCTGCTGCTGTTCTCAAATGCGATGCCAGGTGTATGCTTAAAAATACTATTTCCTGGTTGATGAGTACAAAAATTTTCATCATCAAAAAAGGAAAATTTGTTGAGAATTGAGTTTTGATGATTAACAATTGTGTCCAATGAACGTGTGCTAAGAACTAGTTCCTCAAAGTAGTTGTTGAAGGTTCTTACAAGGCACTAACTTTTACACAAAGTTACTGAAGTCCGATATTGCTGGAGAGGACTGTTGATGAAATAAGGACAGTTTCCTAAGAATATTTGCCTGCATATCTGATAGACATGAGTCACTAGATTCGTGGAGTCATTAGAACTTCAGGATAGCAAGCAAACGAGAGTTTGCATGCTTGTAGGACTCTCAAAGATCTCGGAGTACTGAGGAGTTAAATACTTTGCCTATGGACTATGAAGACCATCCTTTTGCACATTGACTGAGGAATGTAATCTAGCATTTTCGGTTCAACACTCATGTTGATCACAAGTGTGTTCTGAAAGTCAATTTTTGAGTCAATTTAGTACATGTGTATTAGGAAATTGAGTTGTAATCAAGATGTTATTCAAAACATGTTAGTTAAAGTATTGTGTAAGTGTACAAGTTAGAGTAACTTGTAATTCATACAAGAAGTAGAAGTAGGAGAAATGTGTGGGCATTGGTTTACAAAGTCTTGTAATCAGTATATTTGGCTCGTTTGTTCTAGTGAAGCTGAAGTTAAAATCCTACGTGGTAGGTCGTGGTTTTTGCACCTTCGAGCCGGGTAATTTTCCACATAAACATTGCTATCCTTATATCACAACCCAAAATCTAACCATCGTGATGTCACCTAACCCAACTCGCTAGGTAAGCCAGTTAACAATAAATCAGTTCAAATGATATTTATTAAGAGAAGAAATGATAATACAACTGAACTATTATACAATGAATCCCCAAGGACCGGTAGTACAAATCATGAGCGTCTAAGATTTAGAATTTACAAAGCTGGTATGAAATAAAGTACATCATCTGTTTGTAATGTACATAAACAAATTTTCTTAAGTCTAGAGCTACTATGAATAAGAGACAACTGTAACTGGAACGCATGTATATCTTCAAATCAAGCTCCTGCAGTGCGCAACAACATCAGCATCCAACATTTGCACGCAAGGTGCAGAAGTGTAGTGTGAGTACAACCAACCCCATGTACTCAATAAGTAACAAACCTAACATTAGGTTGAAAGTAGTGATGAGCTGGGAGAAAGGTCAGAGTCCAACACCAATAGCCAACAATAGTTCATAACAATATAATAAAAGTGGTACAGGAAATAACTCAGAGATATAATGTTCAGCTCGTTCACAGTTCCGAAAAATAGGCATGCTTTTCAAATATCACAGTAAAAACCCAAATCTCTTACCAAAAGCACCAAAATATGAGTAAGTTTGTAAAATCGTGATTTTCTTTTCAAAACCTTTCAACAGGTAAATGTTTGATCATCAAATGGCATGAGAAAAATACATCTATATGCCTACATGTCAATGTATATGAGAAGTCATGAATGACGTGCTACCGTATAGCATGGGGAATAATACATCTCTATGCATGTATGTCAAGTGTGCATGTCAAATGCAATACAACATAGTGAATAACTATATGCATACTCTCAGAGTATCAATTCACTCAATCCTCCCAGTCACTCAGTCCTCCCAATCACTCGGCACTCGCGCTCGGCACTGGCACTCACACTCAATAGGTACCTACGCTCACTGTGGGTGTGCAGACTCCGGAGGTGCTCCTTCAGCCCAAGTGCTATAATGAGCCAATCATGGCATGAATCCGCACGGACAACTCACGTGCTACACGGACAACTCACGTACCATAGTATCAATATCTGGATCCGCACAGATAACTCACGTGTTGCACGGACAACTTACGTGCTATAGTATCAATATCTGGATCTGCACGGACAACTCACGTGCTTCACGGACAACTCACATACCATAGTATAAATATCTAGATCCGCACGGATAACTCACGTGCCATAATATCAATAACCTCACAATCAAGCCCTCGGCCTCACTCAATCATCAATTTCTCCAGTCTCTCGGGCTTACAATTCATGAAACTTGCCCAAAATGATGATATGATGTATCAATAAATAACAACAAAGACTGAGATATGATATGCAATGAATGTATATAACTAAGTACGAAATTAAAATTTAAACATATAATTCGACAGCAGAAATGACCTCAGTGGGTCCCAATAATACCAGCATTTGCCTAAGCATGATTTCTAACATGAGTCATAGCTCAGTTTCTCTAACGCATAAAAATACATGGAAAAATGCAAGTTAATTGACTATACAGCTCTATGGAATTGACTGAGTATCAATTTCTATGGTGCACGCCCACATGCCAGTCAACTAGCATGTGCGTTACCTCCAAAAAAATCAGATAACATGTATAATCAGGGTTCATACCCTCAACTCAAAGTTTAGAAGTGTTACTTACCTTGAACAAGCCAAATCCAATACCGAGCAAGCCAAGAGATGCTCCAAAAATGCCATCCCGCACGTACCGACCTCCGAACGGCTCGAAACTAGCGAAAAGAAACTCAAATACATAAAATAATGCCAAAGGAAACAAACCCAATCGATAAAGGTCGAATCTTTATTCAAAAGCCCAAAATCAACCAAAAAGTACAACCCAGGACCGCGCCTCGAAAATCGATGAAACTTATAAAATCTGAGAACCCATTTAATTACGAGTCCAACAATACTAGTTTCACCCAAATCCGACTCCGAATCAACGTTCAAAACTCAAAAACTCACTCTATGAAATTTTAGGCTAAAACCCCCAAATTCTCTTTAAAATTCATAATCCAATTATAAAAATCGAAGATAGAATAACGAAATATAATCAAAACCGAGTATAAAACACTTACCCAAATCCTTGTGATGAATTTTGCCTCCAAATGTTCCTCACCCCGAGCCCCAAATCTCAAATTATGTTGAAAGAACCAAAAACCTAGATTTATAGCTTCTGCCCAGCATTTCAGCATATGCGGTCAAATTGTTGCATCTGCGACCTCTGCTTTTGCGGAAAAATCTCGCTTCTGCGAAGTCCTATGAAGACCAGCCCTTCCGTACCTGTGGAGATTTCCTGCTTCTGCGCACACGCAGGTGCGCCAACCAAGTCACGCTTCTGCGCCACATGCCTCTTCTGCGACTAGACTTACACTATCGTAGACACGCATATGCGCCCTTAATTCTACTTCTGCGATCTTCCTTGCCCAGGTCTCACCTTGTTTCTGCTACCCTGTTATCGCTTCTGCAACCATCGCACCTACGCTAACCAGCAACATGTGCGATCATACCAGGTCCAGTTCCTCTTCAGTAATGCAACATGAAACGAAATTAGGGGTGCTTATCAGGCGGATCGGGCGGACAATTACGCTTAACGGTTCGACTCAATGGTAATCAGATTATAATGTAATATTATGTTAGACATTCAATAAGATAACAGGTGGATTGGTATCGGATTAACAATTATTGGGCGGTTATCGGCTAAACCAAATTGTAATGTGTTGAATAATCATTCAATCAATACCAAACAGTTTCAAATCAATACCAAATTTTTAATATGATCTAAGATCTAACCAAACAGTATTTTTGAATTGAAGATCTTCAGGACTACTCATACACGTATTAACCAAGTTCAGTAATCAATCAAACATTCGTTTTTCACAAGACAAAAAAGGACATTCGTTCTTCTAGAAAAGCAGATTTTAAAAAAGGACATAAAACTAGACAATCCAGTCAAGTACTTTTAGTTCATTGCACTACAATATGATCACTGATCAATTCCACAAAACTTATCAATCATCCTCCTGTTCATCTAACAAAAGATATTAGAACATATAATAGCCACCAGCTGTTCACACTTGCTAAGTTGCATGACAAAGAATTGTCCGAGAAAGGATCATCATACTTCAACCCCCTCAGTGATAACCTTTCCTTTGAATTCCTCTTCCGTTTGTTCTACGAGGGAAGAAGTCCAACTGATACAAGTCTTGGCAGTTTTTCCATCTAATATGTAATGCATTCTTAAGTACCTATAACAAATAGAAATCGACATCAAGCCTGTTTGGTCAAAGAAGATGTAAATACATAGGGGTTTCAATAGTACTTTATATACACATAGGGGTAAAAGCGTAAATATAAAAATTCTTAATGGGTTAACGGTTTACCCGATAAGAAAATTGAGTAATCCTCCCCCAAACTGTTAAGCCGTTAATTATAAAATCTCAATCCATTCACCATCCATTACCCTGATAATTCGATACCAATAAGCCAATAATATATCGGTTCAGTTAACGATTTCGGTTCGGTTTTGAACAGCCCTAAACGAAATGATCCGAACCTCGTTCGAAACTCACCCGAGCACCTCGGGACCCCGTCCAAATATACCAACAAGTTTCATAACGTAACATGGACCTACTCTATGCCTCAAATCACACATAACAATATCGAAATGTCGAATCACACCTCAAATAAAACTTAAATGACCTTTTGAACTTTTAACTTCCCAAACTCGCGCTGAAACATATCAAATCAACACGGAATGAACCCAAATTTTGCACACAAGTCCCAAATGACATAATAAAGATATTCCAATTCTCGAAACCACGATCCGAACCCGATATCATCAAAGCCAACTCTCGGTCAAACTTATGAACTTTCCAGACCTTCAAATTTCTAACTTTCGCCAATTAGCGCCGAATCCTTCTAGAAATATCCAAATATAAATTCGGGCATACGCCCATGTCCAAAATTACCATTCGGACTTAACAGAACTATCAAAACTCTGTTCCTGGGTCAAATTTACAAAAGTCAAACTTGGTCAACTCTTCCAACTTAAAGTTCAATTATGAAATTTATTCTTCCAAATCGATTCCGAATAACCTGAAAACCAAAACCGACGATTCACACAAGTCATAATACATCATACGGAGCTACTCATGCCCCCCAAATTACCGAGCGAAGTACAAATAGTCAAAACGACCGGCCGGGTCGTTAGACCTTACTTTATTGTTCATTTCATTTATGCGTAAGGAATGAGACAAAAAACCAAGTTCTCTAGTAATTTAGGAAGGCACTCAAATTAACATAAATCACTACATCCTTTATGTTTTACTTTATATGATTACTAAAAATAATAAAATACTGTCATTATAGATTTTGTTTTTTAATTTTACACTTACTCTATCAAATATAGAGAGATTAATGTGGTAAAGTAATAATAATACTAAATTATCAAAGAATAAATAAAAATAATGTGTTTTCTAAAGGCATGCAAAAGAGAAAGATGACAAGCAAAATACAACCAATAGAGTAATTATTTTTAATCATGGCACTATTTCCCACGACAAATATTTGATATCTGAGTAAGAAAGTTGGGGCTTCTGGGTGTGGCAACCCATTTCAGGTCCTTTTAAGAATTTGAACCTCAAATTTTAATCCTTAAATGTTTGGATCCCTTTTATGATTAGTATTAATCAAGCTAATTCTCATTATGGAATATTCAAAACCAGCTCCAAAGTTATAAAAATACAATTAGATCCAAAGTAATAAATAATAAAAATGAACCAAAATAGAAATATAAAGATGTATTTTTATATTGTAAAAAAGGAATATAAAAATATATTTTCCTCTCTCAACCCATTCCCACACTATTTTTCTTTCCCCCACTAGGTCTAAAGACCATCTGAAATACTCCATTGAGAGTCATTATTGAAGCTTGAGCTTCAAGCTTGAAAACTATGTTTTTTAAAATTGTGAACTATTTCAGTGTGTTACGACCCAAAAATTTTACCTAGTCGTGATGATACCTAACCCCCAATATGCTAGGTAAATCAAACAATGAATAATACTACTTAAATGAAAGATCATCAATAACAATAAATGAGAAGGTGAAAATCCATACAGTTTATTCAAGGATTGGTAGCACAAGTCATGCCACCAAGATTTAGATTTACAAAGATGGTAAGAAAAATAAATACAACCTTCTTTGAAGTTTACATAAACAGAATTATGAGTCTTAAACTTCCAAGAACAAGTGATAACTTATATGTGAAATGCAGGCACATCTTCAATGCTATCCTTTGTCATCAACACCATCTCAGCTCCAAGATCTGTACACAAAGTGTAGAAGTGTAATATGAGTACAACCGACGCCATGTACTCTGCAAGTATCCTGACTAACCTTGGTGAAGTAGTGACGAGGTTTTAGGTCAAGGATACTCACTTTACATAACTTGTACAACTCAATAACATATACATTTATCCAACAACAATATAAAAATCTAAGCATAAAATACATGTATAACCCATCAGTGCACACTGAGAAGATGTGCACAATCTTATATCAGTTCATCATATAGAGAAGATTGTAATGACCTGGTTGTTCGTTTTGTCTATTTTAGCCACATTTCCCCTATTTTATGCTTTCCATATGTGTAATTATGGTTACCTAACTTTTCGGGGTGGTTAATTTGGTTTCGGGGAGATTTTGGAGTAAATTGGGATACTTAGTCCCAAGGTTGGAAGTTTAAGTTGTAAGAGTTGATAGAAGTTTGAGTTTTGTGTAGACAACTCTGGAATGATATTTTGATGATTTCAGTAGATTCGTATAGTGAATTTGGACTTAAGCATGTGTCCGGATTTGGATTTGGAGGTCTGTAGGTTGGTTTGATGCTTTTTGACGAAAGTTAGAAAGTAGAAGGTTAATAAGTTTGACCGGGAGTTAGCAATGTTAATATCGGGTTCAAATTTTTGTTTCGGGAGTTGGAATAGGTTTGTCGTTTCATTTGAGACTTGCATGCAAAATTTAAGGTCATTCAGAGTTGATTTGATATGGTTCAGCATGAGTTTTGAAGATGAGAGTTCATCAGTTAATTTGGCTTGAATCGTGGAGTGATTCGTGGTTTTGATGTTGTTTTATGTAATTTGAGGCTTTGAGTAGCTTCATGTCATATTTTAGGGTTGGTTGAAATGGTTGGACGGGGTCCCATGGGCCTCAGGTATGTTTCAGATTTGTTTCGGCTTGTTTTAGACTTTGTTATGTTGCTGAAGATATTGACTTCTGGTGATTTCGCATCTGCGGTGGGTTTGGTCCCAGATGCGGAGCTGCAGGTGCATCCAGTGTTGCACAGGTGCAGATTTGGTTAGAAAAGACAGGGACCGTAGGTACGGTTAGTTGGGAGTAAAAGCGGAAATGCATCTGCGGTGATGGACCGCACATGCGGATGCGCAGGGTGGACCGCAGATGCGGTAAGTCGACAGATGGAGGGAACTCGCAGATGGGAGCTTTTGACCGCAAATGTGGTACCTTAGAAGTGGCTAAGTTACCACAGATGCAGAATCATTGGTAGACCTTATATATTCGAAGAGTTTGATCATTTTTCATTATTTGTGTGGAGCTCGGTTGGAGGTGATATTTAGGAGAATTTTCTCCACAATTTAAGTGGTATGTGAAGTTTATTTGATTTTGATGATAGATATTGATTATCCATGGATTATGTCATCTAGTTTATGTGAATTTAAGGTAGAATTTGAGGATTTTTGACTATGATTTTGGAGAGTGATATTTGATGATTTGAGGTTGGAATTGGATGAAACACATATATTTGAACTCGTATCGGAATGGGTGTTCAGAATTTGTGAGTTTGGTCGGGTTCTGCAATGCGGACACGGGGTTGACTTTGTATTATTGATTAAAGACTTAGCTTTATCATTTGGAATTTGTTTCTGTTGGCTTTTATTGATGATATTAAGTTATTTTGACTAGATTCGAGTCGCTCAGAGGTTGATTAGCATGGGAAAAGCCTTTTGGAGTATTGATTTCCTCATTTTGAGGTAAGTAACATATATAAACTTGGAATTAAGGGTAATCATCTCTAAAAACTACATTATATGAGATGTGTTGGGCTGGCGCAAGTGCGAGGTGAGGGGTGTGCGTGCGTGCACCGGAGTATTCATGATTGAGGTTGATTGAGACTTAAGCGGTTGATGATTGAGCTTTGGCCATAGATTCGATATGGTATTGATTTTGAGGTTATGCGTACGCTAGACTCATATTGGGCTAATTAGAACTGATTAGGGGTGACACATGCGCCAGACTCCACTTTTGGGCTACGTGATATTGATTAGCGCTTGGACCAGGATCCACCCTCCGGAGTCTGATATCACAGTGAGCACAGACACAGTGATATATATGTGATTTGTGAGGAGCATTTATGCCAGGCACCCGTACATTGCTGAATGTAATTGTGTGTGATGGTGAGGGGCATCGTGCCAGACAGTGTGAGCATGCTGAGTGCGGTTATTCTTGAAGGTTTCACGGTGAAGATATTGATTTAATATGCAGGCATAGAGATATACTTTCCTTATGCTAGCTAGTAAAAGATATGTTTTACCTGTGTTGGGCTTGACTGCTATATTTGGAAATTATTTATAAATTCCTGTAATTTGTAATTACTTACTTTTACTGTTTCAGACTTATGTTATTTCAGTAAATTCCATTATTTTGGTTCTTTATTGTTACGTCTGGCTTGCCTAGGTGTGTTAGATGCCATCATGACAGGTTGAGATTTTGGGTCATGACAAGTTGGTATCAGAGCACTAGGTTCATAGGTGTTACGAGTCATAAGCAAGTTTAGTAGAGTCTTGTGGATCGATACGGAGACGTCTGTACTTATCTTCGAGAGGCTACAAAACTTTTAGGAAATTCCACTTCTTTGATTCCTTATCATGTGAATTTGTTGATTATGAAATATGAGTCTTTGTCTTTCTATTCTCTCACAGATGGTGAGGACACGCACTACTACATCCGGTGATCAAACACCCGCACCCCCTACTAGAGTCGTGCGAGGCCGAGACCAGAGCAGAGGCAGAGAAAGGTGAGGCTCGTACTACAGCTAGAGTAGCACCTGTGGAGCCAGCAATTGCTCCGACTGAGGAGCATGTTTCGAATACTGTTGAGTTGGTGGCAACAACCCAGACACCGTCGGTGCCTATTGCTATACCTGGTCTTCAGGAGAGCTTGGCTCAGATCTTGAGTGTGTACCCGAGCTTGGATCATGAGGGTATGATACAAGTTGCACCTGCTACCTCACAAGCTGGGGAAGGAGCCCAGACTCCCACTGCCCGTACACCGGAGCAGACAACTCAGGGTTATCAGACACCAAGGGTGTTACTAGTTTAGCCAGTTGTTGCTGTTCGGGCCGAGGTTAGTCCACTTATGTATGATGAGGAGAAGAAGAGGTTCGAACGGTATAAGAGGCTTGACCATCCCGAGTTCTGTGGAGCAGAGTTAAATGATGCTCAGGGTTTTCTGAATCGGTGTCATCAGATTCTTCACACAGTGGGTATTGTGGACACAAATGGAGTTGCCTTTACTACTTTTTCAGTTGACAGGGGTAGCCTACAGATGGTGGCAAACCTATGAGTCAGGCAGGCAACATGTGCCACACCACGTACATGGCATGAGTTCTCAGTGCTATTCTTACAGAAGTTTGTTCCACAGTCTCGCAGAGAGGAGATGCATAGGGAGTTTGAGCAGCTAAGCGAGGGAGATATGACTGTGACTCAATACGAGATGGGATTTGGGGATCTGGCACATATGCGCTATGTTTGGTTCCAACTAAGATAGAGAGGATCATGAGGTTCATTAATGGCCTTAACTATGATCTACGTTATAGTTTGGCTCGAGAGGCCGAGACGAATGCTAGGTTTGACCAGATGGTTGAGATTGATAGGCTCCTAGAGTAGGTTCACATCAGGGGTCGTCCTTTTAGGCCCCGTCAGACAGCTCATCCGATTCCTCGTGGTTCGTTAGTTAGCCACAATTCATACAATGCTCGTCCGGTTCTGTCATCATTCAGTACACTCCCAGCCCAGAGTTCATACCATACTCCATTAGTTTTGGGTTCTTCAGTACCAGGTTCTTTCGATGGTTATTCCAGTTCACGGGGTCCGATTCAGGCCCCACAACCATTTTTAGGTTAAGGTTGCTACGAGTAAGTATTGCCCCCGCTATTACAGAGGTCTAGTATAGTAGGGTGGCCAGACTATGACTCCTACACCCGTTGCTACACCACTCGCTCAGCCAACTCGGGCAAGAGTTCGTACGGGTCGAGGTCGCCCTAGAGGGGAAGGTCAGTCAGGCATTGGCCAGGCCTGTTGCTATGCATTTCCCACCAGGCCAGAGGTAGTTACTTCTGATACCGTGATCACATGTATTGTTTCTCTGTGCCGCAGAGTTGCTGCAGTGTTATTTGACCCTGGTTCTACTTATTCATATGTGTCATCATACTTTGTTTGTTATTTGGATATGCCTCGTAATCCTTTGGATATGCATATTCATGTATCTACACCAGTGGGGGATTCTATTATGGTGGATCGTATATATCAGTCGTGTGTGGTTACTATTGGGAGTTGTGAGACTAGGGTTGATCTTTTGTAGCTCAATATGGTCGATTTTGATGTAATTTTAGGCATGGATTGGTTGTCACCATGTCACGTTATTCTTGATTGTCATGCTAAGACCATGATATTGGCGATGCCGGGGTTGCCTAGGGTTGAGTGGAGAGGTTCCCTACATTATATTTCTAGTAGAGTAATCTCATATTTGAAGGCTTAATGGATGGTTGAGAAGGGGTGTTTGGCGTATTTTTCCTTTGTGAGGGATGTTAGTGTTGATACTTCTACCGTTGAGTCAGTTCCGCTAGTGAGGGATTTTCCAGATGTGTTTCCTACAGACTTGCTGGGTATGCCAACCGACAAGGATATTAATTTTGGTATTGACTTGGTTTTAGGTACTTAGCCCATCTCTATTCCACTGTATCGCATGACACTGGTAGAGTTGAATTAATGGAAAGAACAGTTACAAGATTTGCTTGATAAGGGTTTCATGAGGCCTATTGTGTCACCTTGGGATGCACTGGTTCTATTTGTGAAGAAGAAAGATAGTTCTATGAGAATGTGCATCGACTACAGGTAGCTAAACAAGGTTACTATCAAGAACAAGTATCCACTACCGCGTATTGATGATTTATTTTATCAGCTTTAGGGTTCTAGGGTGTTCTCAAAGATTGATTTGTGATTGGGGTATCATCAGTTGAAGATTAGGACTTCAGATATTCTAGAAATGACTTTTAGGAACTGTTATGGTCACTATGCATTTATGGTGATGTATTTTGGGTTGACCAATTCCCCAACAACTTTTATGCACTTGATGAACATTGTAGTCCAGCCCTTTCTTGATTCATTCGTCATATTTTTAATTGATGATTATATTGGTCTATTCTCACAGCCGGGAGGATCATGAGCAACACTTGAGGATCGTGCTCCAGACTTTGAGGGAGAAGAAGCTATATGCTAAATTCTCCAAGTTTGAGTTTTGGCTTGATTCAGTTTTATTCTTGGGCCATGTGGTATCTACTGAGGGGATTAAAGTGGATCATAAGAAGATTGAGGCAGTTCAAAGTTGGCCCAAACCGTCTTCTGCTGCTGTGGTACTCTACTCAGAACTCTGGGGCAGTCCCTCTTGAGATGACTCGAGTTTCCACACTCGTTGCAACCCCTTCTAGAAGGCTGCCGGCCCTAATAAACAGAAGAATTGCTTGTGGAACCCTGAGGAAATGGAGCATGGTAAGAACTATGTGTCAGCATTGCACTAAATAATGACTGAACTTGCGAGCAATGTATGAACTGTGGCTACCTGATGAACCACGAGGAATATGACGAGCTGCCTAAGAGAGCCTAGAAGGATGACCTCTACTGTAATGTGACTGACCTCTAGATGAGGCACTGCTAAAACAACCCGGACCACGGGGCCTTTTGGCCTCCCACTCCTCTTGGTCAAGCCTACAAACATGCTCCAAATGTCTAGCAATCTCAACCACCTGTTCAAACCTAGCATCTATCTCGGCCTCTCGTGCCAAACAATAATGTAGGAGTAGTTGAGGCCATCGATAATCCTTCATATCTTCTCCCTCTTAATGCAAACGAACCATATAGCATGATGTTCCAAATATGCAAGTCTCATCTCGTATTAAGTCATAGTCATACCCTCATGGCGTAACTGCTAAAACTCCCTACGCAACTCCTCTCTGCGAGTCTATGAGACAAACTTCTCTAAGAAGAGAACTGAGAGCTCATGCCATGTAAGTGGTGTTGCACCAGCTAGCCTGCCTGACTCATAAGTCTGCCACCATCTGTACGCTTCTCGTGTTTATTGAAAAGTAGTGAAGGCCACTCCACTGGTGTCTAGAATACTCGTTGTGCGAATAATCCGGTGACACTAATCCAAAAAACCCTGAGCATCCTCTGACTCTCCTCCACTGAACTCGGGAGGATCAAGCCTCTTAAACTTCTCCAACCTCTTTAGGTCCTCATTAGTCATAAGTGGACCAACCTCGACCCCAGTAGCAACAACTAGCTGAACTGGTAACACCCTTGATGTATGATAACCCTGAGCTAGCTTCTTTAGTGTATGAGCGACGAGAATCTTGGCTCCTCCCCCATCTTGTTAGGTAGCTGGTGCAACGGGTATCATGCCCGCCTGATCCAACCTCGTACACACACTCAAGATCTAAGCCAATGCCTCCTGAAGACCAGGTATACCAATAAGTATCGTCGGTGTCTGAGCTAGTCCCACTGGCTCAACAATATCCGGAACCTGCGCCGCCACTGGAGAAACTGGTGGCTCCACAGGTGTTGTTCTAGTTGTAGTGCGAGCCCCACCTCAGCCTCTAAAACGCTCTCGGCCTTGGTCTATCGAGGCCCTACCTGGTGGTGTTGGTGCCTAACCGTCGATCCGGCTAACGTGTCCTCACCATCTGTGAGAGAATAGAAGATTAACGGTTCAAATTCTGGAATTAATAAATCCGTAAAACAAAAATGCAAGAAAGTGAAGTTTCCTAGGTGTGTGGTAGTCTCTCAAAGATAAGTACAGATGTCTCTGTCTGAAATAAAGACAATAGTACAAAATGAAAAATACGCTAAGACTGTGGTCGGGATGTTGATGACGTCCTAAGAGTCGGGGTCGATATGAAATGGTCGTATGCAATAATAGAAACCCAACTAAGAGTCGGAGTCGAATTCATAGGGAGCTAAGATGGGAGTTAGGGGTATATATTTCAATTTGAGCAATTGGATTATCTAGATTGCACTTCCACAACAAGGATTTGTTTTGTATTTCTAATGTTACACTAATGATTGCAAAATAAGGAAAGAAGAGTAGAGATAATTGTTTTAAGGTTTTTTTAAATAGATAAAAAGCCTAGGGATGTGACCATGACCTAGGTGTTTGCCTAATGGGATAAAGACTTTAATGCTTATTTTGTTGATTGGGGTGTATTATACCTCTCAAATCTAAATTACCCACTCAATACCTCTCGGTCAGAGAGTGGTTTTGCCAAATTTGGCTTTCTCAAGACAAATTGGGTATCACCCAAAACAGTTGATAAGAGCTCAAGTCGTGTTATTACTATATCTAGGTTGAATCCTTTAATTGGGTTAATCAATCTCTTAATTCATCCAATTCATTGTTAGCCTAGTTGTCCTAGACTACGTCCCTCTTTCTCAAGTAGAGACTAAATCAAATAGGCATGAATTAATGTTTGAAACCAATAATTCTTCAATTAAAACATGAACTAAGCTAAATAGTTAACACCCAATCATAAACAAGCATTAAATTAGATACCCATAAGGTTTACACACTAGGGTTGGGTCACAACCTTAGTAAAAGTCTAGCTACTCATAATGGGGTTTAAAGAAAATAAGGAAGAAAAACTAATTAAACTCATAATGGAAGCTTAAAATGATTAAATCTATTGTAAATAGACCAAAGAGATGTAAAACTTTCTAAAGTAGTAAAGAAAAACAGCTACAACAACTTTAGAGGTTCAAACTTGACCTAGTTTTGTGAAACTCGTCTATTTATACAAGGCTGAAAATCTCGAACAGAAATGCCCCTCGGGAGGTTTTGCGGCCTCAAAATTCCATGTGCGGTCCGTAGATTTCATCTGCCAGGAGCTGGAGTTCTGCGGCAGCATATTTATGAACTATGGCTATGAGGCATTCTTCTGCGGCTGCACATTTCTAGACTGTAGCATCAAGGCAAATTTCTGCGGTCCGTAGATTTAGGACTGCGGCCGTACAATTCTTGTGTGGTCTGCAATTCATAGAGGCTCATGGACTTGGTCTTTTTGCATACTCTTTGATCTTCGACTCTTAGCTATGATTTGTGGCCGTACAATTCATGTGCGGCTTGCACTTTGCGCAAATGTCTGCTAAATTCTTCCTCTTGGTTTGCGGCCGCAGATGGAATTCTGCGATCCGCAATTTCTTCTGCGGCCATAGAATTTTTTCTGCGGACTGTACATTTGTGCTTCTGCGCTCTTGATTGCCCTGTGCTTTTAATTACTCTATTTTTAGTCGGATTTCATCGCGGGAGACAAAGTTCCAGCATTCCTACCATTTTGCACAATTTCATTAGTTTTGGGAACACAATTCAATGCTTTTAGACTAAAACAAAAGCTAAAAGGCGCTAATAAGCTGTCAAAAACCCCACTTATCAATTCCCCCAAACTTAAGTCTTTTCTTTTCCTCAAGCAAATAAATTAGTTCTCACCTCCAAAAGTTAAGGGTCATTCCAGCGACTCAAAGGTAAGCCATCCGCACATCAGTTGGGATCAATAATTACCCACACTACTCATGTATTATCAACAAGGCGACAAGTTAAACATTCATGCACATATAGTCCTATTGTGAGATTTGAGCTTCAAGAATTGACTTTACTCATCAAGGACTCTTGCTCTATCATGTAGGTCATAGTGGACTCCAAACTCTTCCTCCTCTACTTTCCATTTGCTTGGCTCACTTAAGAAATTTATCACTCAATCCAAAGATTTATGAAAGGTTCACTCATCTCTCTCAAGATAATGTCGCAAGTACGGCTTCAAGTACCATAGGCTTGCCCCTCAAGTAGATCGCCACTAGTATAAGCTCACACTGCTTGAAATCAAGTAGGACATTTTTTGGGATGTAATGAAGGCTTTTGGATTAGCTTTGGATATAGTATGGGTGAGTGGTTACACCTTTCCTTAAGCACTCCATTCTTCATTTCTCGGCTCATACTATGCCAATTCTTTGAGACACTTTCTTTTCCTTGGGAGAGTAGAGAGACCTAACATCACTCTTTCTTGATCATTACATTTATTGTTTCCCTATTTGATTTCTCCATGTTTGGGATCATTACCTCCATTTGAATCCCTTCATCTCTTCCACTTATTCATTTTTTGCATTTTTCTTTTTGTTCTTTTCTTTTCTTGCCTTTACTTCTCATCATTTCTTTTCTATTTTTTGTGCCTTGATACCTTTTTCAAGTTCCTCGTTTCTCCCCCAAACTTACATTTTTAGCCATTTGTTTCTCAAGAGTGTTAAGGAAATCTTGGGAATGGGTAAATGCTTGTAACATGGTCATCAAATGAGAAAGGCTCGAGGCTCAAAGGGATTGACTAGGGATAATGACATTGGTTGGCAATATAAAACTTAAACGGACCAAGGAGGGCCTACAATCACTTCTCAAATCAAGCAAAACTTAGGATTTTACCTTGAAACACATTCAGAACAAGTTCTAGACCCTTCGCATGAATACTTGGACTAGCAACAATTTATCTCACCCCTCACGCAATTGGACTGTTAAAGAGGAGAGTGTCGAGGGCCCACAATGACCACATTCAAGTTTAAAAATTACTATGGGTCTGATTAAACCACTCAATAATTGTCAAAGTCAACACAAGAGTCACAAAGTCACTAACTAAAGCTATTTCTTTCAAAAACCTTGTTTCTAACCATCAGCACGTAGTTAACTGTGCCAGTGCCAATTGAAGCATGGTTTACTCTTCGAGAAAGACTTAATTAGATCTTTTTATTCATTACTACTACTATTATTACCTAAACAAAAACAAAACAAATGGACTCATTCCCCTAAGAATATTGTCACGCCATCCATTGTTGGGGCTAGTCACCCAGTTCACACAACAACTACCTTTGCTAAGAACCATGACATTAAAAAAACTAAAGGCTTATTATCTACTAAAACATAAAAAGAAGCTACTAAAATAAACAAAGATTCTACTAACTCAAACTAAGAGCTAACAAAGGAACAAAAATAAAAAAGCTAATAAACAAAAACTACTGAATACATATAATGAGAGAAAAAGAGAGAATATATAAAGAATAAGAAAGAAAAAGAAAATAATATCAAGTTATTACAGGCCAAATGTTTCAGAATGTACCAAATATGATCAATGAACTCCACCTTCTCAAATAAAGATAAGCATTGTCCCCAATGCTTAACAAAATAAGAGTAAAAGAGGGGAAAGAGTGAAGAAAACTCCCTATGGCTCCTTGGACATCTCTGTGTCCCCAGCAATGTCACTGCCCTCAGTCTCATCTAACTGAATCTCATCATCCTCAACTCTGGGTGTAACTGGATTGGTGAACATCTGACACACTGCCTCAGAAGTGTCGGCAGTAGAGTCAAGCTCCTCAGACTGGCCAGCTGGTGCCACCGGTGCTGATGGTGCTGCAAGGTCTGGGCCTGAAGGGTGTGGGTCAATCAACAGATCAAAGGGGATATCACCGGCTGCAGCAAGCTTGGTCACCTGTCTTCGGAGCTTGTCCACTGAATTCTTGCTGGCTTGGGACTTCCTCATCTTCTTTACTTCTTTTCCCAGCTCTTCGATCACTAACCCGTGTTGTACCAAGGTAGCCATGATGGTGTTCTAGTTCTTTAGGATCTTCTTAAATGTCTCCTCAACTATCAAGGGAAACTGAGGTGCCTGAATAGTTGACTGTGCTGCAACAGTACTGGTTAAGTTAGATAGCTTTGCAGTTGCTATCTGCATCCAGTTGTTGAGGTTTGCCAATGTCTGGGAGACTCACAACGCAGAAAGTGGAGCAGGCATGGGCACCGGCTTCAAATCCGAAGTGGAAGCTGTGGCAGGAGCTGCAGAAGGGGCTGTGGATGATGACAGGGGTATGACTGTGGCACTGGATGAAGGATCTGCCGAAGTGGATGGAATAACAATTACCTCGGTAAATACCATAACTGGCTCGTCAGACTGGCCTGTAGTGGTAGGAGGCTGAACTTTCTTCTTCGGATTCTTTGCATCCATCTATGAATACGAGGTAAAAGGCTTCTTCGGCTTCACCTGTGTATCATAATCTCTCGGCTCTACCCGTGCATCTGTGAGGTATTCTGTGATAGTGTTGGGATATGGATAGGATGAGTCATCCTGCCGGGCAATCATTGAGATGTTGGCCGACATCACGGCCCCCACATTTATAGGGTACCCGGTCATATAGAATCAACCAAGACTCAACATGCTCTTGTGGATAGGAACCCCAGCGGTAATCCATGGTGGTGGTGGCCCTGGTGCTGCTAGAATCTCTGCTAACTAAGGCCGGGCTGCATCTCCCATCTCCTACTTCTCCAAATATTCCTTTGGCTCAATTTCTTCAAAACCTAAGTATGTGTTGAGTGTGTGCTAATCAAATGTCACTTTGAGGTTACGCACTTTGGTGACATTTGTCCCCTTTTTGATATCCACCACATTGGCATAGAATTCACGGGTAAGGCAGTCCTTGTCATCCACCACACTCTGGGTGAACTACATCCACCCCTTTCGTTCCTTGAACTGTCTCAACACTGTTGGGTTGTACTTCTCCAGATCTTTCAATTGAAACTGTCGCTCAATAGAAAGCGACCTCATTGGCCACCATGTATAAAAGCTAGTGAATGAGGCCAAGCTGAAAAACCAGTCCTACCAGACCTCTTTCTTCTTCGACCATTCAAGGCCGGCAGCTATGGCATCTCTCCCTCTACCATCATCGGGGATGTCCTGAACTGATGTATCTTATGCCTTAGGGATAGGTGTAGTGGATGGCTCAGAAGCCTGACTACCACTTTTCTAACCTTCGGAAGTGCTATGAGATGAGGACGGCTCGTCCTTGAGTTGATATCTCCTTGGTGGCCTTGACTGTACAGTCGGCTGCTCTTGAATAGAGGATGAGTTGCCCTCTGATGCTTCCCTAGATGGGACATAAGAGCTCGACACGGAGAGATCTGCACCTCTCCCTCTGCCGGTTGTAGATTTCTTTGTTATTGTTCTTTGTTGGCCGAGGGGTAAGGCACTCTTGCATTGACCCCTAGAAGGTTCACCCCTCCCTTTAGAAGTGTCACCTATGCCTCTAGATCGAACCATTCTCTGTATCAAGTAAAGGCGATTGTTAGTTGCAATTCAAAGTTCAGACATACAATGAGATATGCAAGTATACACCAGAAAACACAGTGAGGTTCACAATTGAAACATGCTTGCAGGATAAGGATCTGCGGTCCACACAATTTCTCTTGCAGCCGCAAATGAGGCCTTGCGGACCGCACATTTTTGTTTTGCGGCCGCAAGAGTGAGTTGTGGTCTGCACAATTTCACCTGCGGCCGCAACTCATAAACCCAAAATATGCCAACTCTTTGATGATAGAGAATTGGCTGATGTGCGGCTGCAATATGATTTCTACGGTCCACACATTTTACCTTGCGGATGCAAATTTGAGTCACAATTTTGTAGACTCTCTGATGACAGTAAAATGGTTGTTTTGTGGCTGCAATGGGAATTCTGCTGTCCGCACATTTTACCTTATGGCCGCAGACCCATTCTTTACTAAAGCTGCACTAGAATCAACTTCTACGAACCGCACAATTTTAGGTGTGGCCGCATAAATCAAAACACTACGAACAGTCCAGTATTTCAATCTTGGTTTTGTAATTTTTGTTCAAATGTTGACATGGTAACAACATAAAGGCATGAAAATACGTTGACCCAGTCCCCAATGAGCACGTATTACTTAACCCACTACAGATTTACCCCCACATGAATGCAGAATTGAGTTCTACTGAGGCGGCCACACATTTTCTTGTACGGTCCGCACTCAGTTACCTGGGGCTGCATATTTTGTTCTTCAGCTGCGGTCTGCACAATTACGTGTGCGACTGCAGATTTCTTGTTGCGGCCGCAGAATGCCTCTTGCGGTCTCACATTGACCATTTCTCTGACGGACTAACTTCAGAGAGCTTGAAATTTCAACCCTTCATTTGTGCAGTCTGCAAGATAATTATGCGGCCGCAGTGCACTTTCGCTGCAGCAACTATAAATGTACGGCCCGCACAATTCAATTGCAGTCTGCAAGTTTTTGCAACACTTAGCTAAATTTTTGTCCACAATCCATGTAAGTCACACTCATCCCTGTAGCACACTTCAAATCGAGTTAACACAAAAATAACACCTAACTACAAAATAAAAAAAAATAAAAAAAAAAGAAACATGGGTTGCCTCCCAAGAAGTGCCTGATTTAATGTCGCGGCACGACGCAGAATACCATCAATTGAAATGAATGACAGCCACAACGTGGCTATCTCCAACTTTTCCCAAATAGTTCTTCACCCAGTAACCATTGAATCAGATTACTTCATTGTTTTTGTTTTTCACGTCCAAAGCACCAAAAGGTGTCACACCCACAATTTCAAAATGACCACTCCATTTAGACTTTAACTTCCCGGGAAACATCCTCAACCTTGAGTTAAACAACAACACAAGGTCGCCCACCTTGAACTCTTTTTTCCAAATATATTTGTCATGAAGATATTTCATATTTTCTTTGTACAAGGATTAACTTGCATAAGCATGCTACCGGAACTCATCCAACTCATTCAAATGTGCAACCCTAAAGTTAGCGGCTACATCCCAATCAAGATTCAACTTCTTTAGATCCCACATGGCTTTATGCTCAAGTTTCACCGGAAGATGACAAGCTTTTCCGAACACCAACTGGTATAGCGACATTTCGATTGGTGTTTTGTAAGTCATTTAATATGCCCATAATGCATCGTCAAGCTTCTTGGACCAATCCGTCCAGTTAGCATTCACTGTTTTGGACAAAGTACTATTTATCTCCCGGTTGGAGACTTCCACTTGACCGCTAGCTTGTGGATGATAGGGAGTCGTGCTTTTATGAGTAATACCATACTTGTTAAGTAAAGTGTCAAAAGCCTTACTACAAAAATGGGACCCCCATCACTTATAATACCCAGCGGAGTACCAAACCTTGTGAAAATATTCTTCTTCATGAACGGCAACACACTTCTTGCCTCATTGTTGGGTAGAGAAACGGCCTCAACCCATTTGGACACATAATCAACCGCGACCAAGATGTGTTTTTTTTCACAAGAACTCACAAAAGGATCCATGAAATAAATACCCCACACGTAAAAAATATCAATCTCCAAAATGGTGGTGAGAGGCATTTCATTTTTCTTTGAGATTCCAACGGCCCGTTGACATTCATCATATATTTTCATTAGCTCACTAGCATCCTTGTAAAGAGTGGGCCAACATAAACCACAACTTAGTACTTTGGTCACAGTTCTTGCTCCACCATGGTGACCACCATATGGTGAAGAATGACAAGCTCCAAGAATTTTACCTTGCTCTTCTTCCGGTACACATCTTCTAATCACCCCATCAGTACAAATCAAAAAAGGTATGGTTCATCCCAATAACAATCTTGACAATCCCATTTGAGATTTTTCCTTTGGTTTGAAGAGAACTCATCCAGGATGATTCCACATACAAGGAAATTTGCTCGATCCACGAACCATGGCACCTCTTTCATTGAAATAGCCAAGAGTTGCTCATCGGGGAAGGAGTCATTGATTTCAAGGCCATCATGCGGCCTCCCCTCCTCCTCCAAATGAGACAAGTGGTCCGCCACTTGGTTTTCACTTCCTTTTCTATCTTGGATGTCAATATCAAACTCTTGCAACAAAAGCACCCATCTCATCAACCGAGCTTTGGAATCTTACTTGCTCATAAGATAACAAAGTGCCACATGATCCATGTGGATAATGACCTTTGCACCCATCAAGTACGGGCGGACTTTCTCAATTGCAAACACAATGGCAAGGAGCTCTTTCCCCGAAACGGTGTAGTTGACTTGGGAATTATTCATGGTCTTACTAGTATAGTAGACTGGGTGAAAACTCTTGTTGACGTGTTGCCCCAAAATAGCCCCAACCGCTACGTCACTTGCATCACACATGAGTTCAAAAGGGACACTCCAATTTGGAGCGGTGATGATGGGAGTAGTTGTCAACTTGAACTATAACAATTCAAAATCTCTCATGCAATCATCATCAAAGTTGAACTTAGCATCTTTCTCAAGAAGTTTGCTCAACGGGTTCACCACCTTAGAGAAGTCTTTGATGAAACGCCAGTAAAACCCCGCGTCGCCTATGAAACTCCGCACACCCTTCACCAAAGATAGATGTGGATGTTTAGAAATCACATCTATCTTTGCCTTGTCAACTTCACTTCCATTCTTTTAGATTTTGTGGCCAAGAAAAATGCCTTCCTCGACCATGAAATGACACTTCTCCCAATTGAGCATCAAATTTGTTCTTCACATCTTGCCAACATTTTATCTAAATTTTCAAGACAATCATCAAAAGAATCTCCAACCACTGAGAATTCATCCATGAAAACTTCAAGGTAGTCCTCCACCGTGTCCATGAAGATAGCCATCATACACCTTTGAAATGTCGCTGGTGCATTGCACAAATAAATGGCATCCGCTTGAAGGCGAAAGTACCATAAGGACGTGTAAAGGTTGTTTTCTCTTGGTCCTCTGGAGAAATAAGGATTTGGTTGTAGCCCGAATACCCATTAAGAAAGCAATTGAAAGCACGACTGACCAATCTATCAAGCATTTGATCTAAGAAAAGAAGTTGAAAATGATCCTTCATTGTGACTTTGTTGAGCTTGCGATAGTCCATACATACTCTCCAACCGGTCACCGTTCTTGTTGGAATCAACTCATTCTTGTCATTGGTGACCACCGTCATGCCCCATTTTTTGAGACACATTGAACCGGAGAAGTCCATGAATTATCAGAAATGGGGTAGACAACCCCGACATCCAACCACTTGATAATCTCCTTTTTGACAACTTCTTGCATAGCCTCATTGAGTCTCCTTTGATGTTCAATAGATGGTTTGGCACCTTCCTCCAAGTTGATCTTATCCATGCAAAATGTGGGGCTTATCCCTCGAATATCCGCCAATGTCCACCCAATAGCCTTCTTCCTCTTTTGCAGCACCGCCAATGTAGAATCTACCTGCACGTTAGTCAAACAAGAGGAAAGAATAACCGGTAAAGTAGAACAAGGGCCAAAAAATTCATATCGAAGATGTGGATGGAATGGCTTCAACTCCAAGGTAGGATGTTCTTAAATGGAATTTATTTGTAGGAGGAGTTGTCCTATTTTCAAGATCCAAGGATAGTTTCCGGGGTGCATAATTGTACGACCCTATTCCTTGCAAAGAGTTCACACATTCCATGAAGCCATCCATCTCATCATCGTCAAAGTTGAGCAAGACAGCCTCCAACATATCACCAACATTGATTGTGTCACTTGTATCATCAACAATAACATCATTCACCAAGTCCACAAAAGAGCACACCTCGTTGCTATTTGGTTGCCGCATGGACTTACACACATGGAATACCACTTTTTCATCACCCACCCGGAAGGTGAGTTCTCCAGCTTCAACATAACAAAGAGCTTTCCCTGTAGCAAGCAAAGGTCTTCCAAGGATAATCGGCACCTCATAATCAATTTCACAATCTAGAATGACAAAATGCGCCGGAAAAATGAATTTATCAACACGAAGCAAGACACCCTCAATCACTCCCAAAGGTATCTTCATAGTACGATCGGCCATTTGCAGTCTCATAGAGGTAGGTCTTGGTTGCCCAATTCCCAAGGTCTTGAAAACTGAATAGGGCATCAAATTGATACTTGCACCAAGATCACAAAGAGCTTTAGCAAACTCGACACTTCCAATTGTACAAGGAATCATGAAAGCACGGGGATCTTCCAACTTAGGAGCCATTGAGTGCACGATTGCACTCATTTGATGAATGACTTTGATAGTTTCAAAATTCATTGACCGCTTCTTCATCATGAGATCCTTCATAAACTTTGCATAATCAGGCATTTGCTCCAAAGCTTCAACTAATGGCACATTGATTGAGACTCTTCATCATTTGAATGAACATTTTTGAATTGATTCTCGCCATTTTGTTTGGCATGTCTTTAAGGGTATGGAGGTGGGGGCTTAGGCAATGGTGCCTTAACCTTTTGCACTACCGGCTCCGGTATGTCAATAATGTGATACCTAGACGGGTTCACCTCTTCTTGAGTCTCTTCCACACTATCATCAATATCAATCTGAACTTCATCATTTGATTTCACCCAATTGTTCGGGACCTCTTCTTCTTGTACCACTTATTCATCATCCACAAGTTGCTTTTGACTTGAGGTGGGTGCATTCCCACCTCTTCCATTTCTTGTAGTAACGGCCATGACATGCCCCATGTTGTTTCCACCATTTGGGTTTACCACCGTGTGACTTGGTAGTGCCCCCTTATGACGAGAATTTAGAGCTTGAGATATTTGCCCCATTTGAACTTCTAAGTTGCGGATTGATGTGTTGTGTGAGGCAAGTTGGGCATCTAAATTGGCATTCTTTTCCATATTTCGCTAGAACATGTTCTCAATACGCCCCATCTCATTGTTTGAAGAACTATGACCATGGGAATGATAAGGAGGCGGGTTGATCGGTTGTTGATATATGGGGGGCCTTTGAAAACCCGAACCCCAATTGCCTTGATTGTTGTTCCATCCGCCTTGATTGTTACCCCCCCTCCCCCTGGTAATTTCCTTGATTATTGCCTCTCCAATTTCCTAGATTGTTGTTGTTATGCCAATTCCCTTGATTGTTTCCACCACTCCAATTTCCTTGGTTGTTAGAATTCCAATTGCCTTGATTTTTTTGAGGTTGCCATAGTTGTTGGGTTGGGCCTTGGAAGTTATTTCGTTGCCCTTGAAAGTTGTTCACATATTACACCTCCTCTTCTTGTTCATTGTAAGAATCGTCTTTATCAAAACCACTATCCTCTTGCACATAATTCTCCATTCGATGTTGCACTTGTGGATCCTTGGTCCTCCTTTTGTTCACCATCATGTTCACTCCCTCCATGGCATTGACTTGCTTAGGATTTTGCACGTGTTGAAGTTGAATATTTACTAATTGATTCATGGTGGTGTGGTAGTCAATTCGGCAATGGCTTGCCCATGGTCATGCAACTCTTTGTGAAGGTGGATCACGTTGGGATCACCTTGTGGAACATTAGCCCGGGATTACCATGCCGATGATGTTTCCGCCATTTCATCTAAAATCTCACACGCCTCCGCATAAGGCATAGTCATGAAGTTCCCACCGGCATGTTGATTCACTACACATTGGTTGATTGTGTTGATACAATGATACAAAGTTTATTGAATCATATTCTCCGTCATATCGTTGTTGGGATATTCCTTAACCATTGTTCTATATCATTATCATATCTCTTGTAGTGGTTCATTTGGCTCTTGATTGAATGCCAAAATCTCATCCCGAAGTGTAGCCATGTGCCCCAGAGAGAAGAACTTAGAAATAAACCTTTCCACCAACTCATCCCAAGTGTGAATGTAATGGTTCGACAAACATTCCAATCAATCTAAAGCTTTCCCCTGTAGAGAGAAAGGAAAAAGCCTTAGCCTCAATGCATCCTTGGAGACATTTGTTTGTTTGCTTCCCCAACAAGTGTCCACAAACCCCTTCAAATATTTGTATGTATTTTGACTTGTAGCACCGGTAAAGAAACCTCATTGTTCTAGCAAAGTGAACATCACTTTGGTGATTTGAAAGTTTCTTGCCCTAATACGGGGAAGGATTATTGCACTAGAATATCGTTCATTGGGTAACACCCGGTGTGGAGCCGCTCGTGGTGGAGTGGAACGGGGACATTGTCATGAGGCACTCGGCCTCTTCTATTGGTTTGAGGTTCAAGAGAAACCTCATCAACTTGCTCATCCTCGACATCCACATCCCCTAAAGTAATATTTCAGAGCTCATTGTTTACCATGGTTGTACCTACAATTTCTCAAACAAGTTAGTAACAATGATGGAAAAGAAGATATTCCAAAAACACACACAAATATATAGCTAACACCATTTTAACTCCCTGGCAACGACGCCAAAAACTGATGACGTCCAAAGCACACCTCAAAAGAGATATGAAATGGTCGTATGCAATAATAGAAACCGAAATAAGAGTCAGGGTCGAATCTAAAGGGAGCTAAGATGGAAGTTAGGAGTATATATTTCAATTTGAGATTGTATCTAGATTGCACTTCCACAACAAGGATTTGTTTTTATTTCTAATGTTACACTAATGATTGCAAAATAAGGAAAGAAGAGTAGAGATAATTGTTTTAAGGTTTTTTCAAATAGATTAAAAGCCTAGGGATGTGACCATGACCTAGGTGTTTGCCTAATGGTATAAATACTTTAATGCTTGTTTTGTCAATTGGGGTGTATTATAGCTCTCAACTCAAAATTACACACTCAAACCTCTCGTCAGAGAGTGGTTTTGCCAAATTTGGCTTTCTCAAGATCAAATGGGTATCACCCAAAATAGTTGATAAGAGCTCAAGTCGGATTATTGCTATCTCTAGGTTGAACCCTTTAATTGGGTTAATCAATCTCTCAATTGACCCATTTCCTTGTTAGTCTAGCTGTCCTAGACTAGGTCCCTCTTTCTCAAGTAGAGACTAAGTCAAATAGGCATGAATTAATGTTTGCAACCAATAATTCTACAATTAAAGCATGAACTAAGCTAAACAATCAACACCCAATCATAAACAAGCATTAAATTAGATACCCATAAAATTTACACACTAGGGTTGGGTCACAACCCTAGTAAAGGTCTAGCTACTCACAATGGGGTTTAAATAAAATAAGGAAAAAAAACTAATTAAACTCATAATGGAAGCTTAAAATAATTAAATCTAATGTAAATAGACCAAAGCAATGTAAAACTTCCTAAAGTAGTAAAGAAAAACGGCTACAACAACTTCAGAGGTTCAAACTTGACCTAATTTTGTGAAACTCGTCTATTTATACAAGGCTGAAGATCTCGGACAAAAATACCACTCGGAAGGTTCTGCGACCGCACAATTCCCTGTGCGGTCCCCAGATTTCTTCATCTGGCAGGAGCTGGAGTTCTGCGGACGCAAATTTCTGAAATACGACCGCTAGGCATATTTCTGCGGCCGCACATTTCTGGACTACGGCCACAAGGAACATATTCTACAGTCCGCAGATTTAGGACTGCGGCCGTACAATTCTTGTGCGGTCTGCAATTCACAGAGGATCCTGGACTTGGTCTTTTTGCACACTCTCTGATCTTTGACTCTTAGCCCAGCTTTGCGGCCGCACAATTCATGTGCGGTCCGCACTTTGTGCAAATGTCTGTTAAATTCTTCCTCCTGGTTTGCATCCGCAGATGGAATTTTGCTGTCCATAATTTCTTCTGCGGTCGCAAAATTCCTTCTGCGAACCGCACATTTGTGCTTTTGTGCCCTTGATTGCCTTGTGCTTCGGATTACTTATTTTTGAGTCGAATTTTATCTCGGGAGACCAACTTCCAGCATTCCTGCAATTTTGCACAATTTCATTAGTTTCGGGAACACAATTCAATGCTTTAAGACTAAAACAAAAGCTAAAAGGCGCTAATAAGTCGTCAAAAACCTCAGTTATCATATGCAGCTCTACCTCGTCTCACGATTGACTAACTCAACAATAAGTCTCAGCTACTGATGGCTCGGCCCAATACCTGAACCTGCACAATTAAGTGTAGAGTATAGTATGAGTACAACCGACCCCATGTACTCAGCAATTATCATAACTAACCTCGGCGAGGTAATAGAAGCAAAAAAAATAGATGATACTCGCTAATCACCTGTACAGTTCGTAAATCCAACAAGTACAAAATAATAATATGATCAAGTTAGGAATCACCGAAAGAACCATCTTGGTGCACATAAATACTTAACGTACTCTGCTCAGTCAAAACTCCAACATATAAAGAGGATAAGCAAATAAATCAAATAGCATTCAAGGAAGTTGCAAGTAAAGATGAAATGCAACAACCAAATCAAACACTAGCTAGCCTTTCCTCAGAATTTCCATAACTGTATCAAACCACTGATCAGTTTTCCTCAATCTCCGTGTACACCATCGAGAAGAAACATGAGAGGGTGATCCTAGAGATATGGATCCATATCCACACGTTGCACGGTGTAGTCACATGCAATAATCATAATTCGCCCGGCGTGGTTACATGCTCGATATCACAATCTGCAGTGTGTGGTCACATGCTCGATATCACAATCCGCACGGCGTGGTCACATTCTCGATATCACAATCTGCCCGATGTGGTCACTGGCTCAATATCACAAATCGCACGGTGTGGTCACGTGCTTACAGTCAAAACCATATTACTCAAAAAGAAAATATACAAGAATACATGTAAATGATCAATGGATGTCAAATTGCATACTCCTAGACTGATATACGTGACATGCTAAGGGGTACGCATGTGCAAAGTATGCTAACAGAGCTCAAATCAGGCAATTGCATCACTAAAGTAGCAATTATCAAGTTCAATCAGGAGATTAACCTCTATGTAACCTCAAACATGGCTCAAATAACTCACAACGTACATATATAAGAAACATCGATGCATGAAGCTTGGCAATCAATTTAAGGCATATCATAACCTAAGCACTACCCGAGCATAAATAAATACCACCGGTGCATGCACATGCGCTCAACCCCACACATGTGCGCCACCCATAGCACGCAACTATCACCAATAACTTAGGGAACTAGTGCCTCAACTAAGTTTAGGTAAGATACTTACCTCAAGCAAGCCAAATCAGTACTCTAAGAAGCCCTTCCCGCGTGAATCAATCTTCGGAGACTCAAATCTAGTCAACATAACTGTATCATCAATAAAAGCCATAGGAAACAATTCCAAATGATAAAGATCTTGAGTCATTTATGCAAAGTCAACCCCGGGACCGCATCCCGGAACCTAACCAAACTCACAAGTTTCGAACACCCATTCCAATACGAGTCCAAATATATGTGTTTCATCCAATTCCAACCTCAAATCATCAAATCTTACTCTATAAAATCATGGTCCAAAACCCCCAAATCTCACCATTAATTCATAAAAATTAGGTGTAATAATCTATGGATAATCATCATCTAACACCAAAATCAAGTAAGGATCACTTACCCCTTCATTTGTGATGCAAATCACTCCAACATTGTCTCCAACAGAGCTCCACAATTCCAATCACTTACTTCCCAACCAGCCGCTTCTAGCGACTCCAAGCTGCATCTGCGGATGTTTCTGCGCATCTGCGCTTGTGCACCTATGCTCTATGGTCCTCATCTCTGCGGAGTTCATCTGCTAGTCTCATCCTTCGCATCTGCGCTCATAAGGCCGCACTTGCGGCTCGACTTCTGCAGCCCAACCCCCGCAGATGGGAAAACACAATAAGTCCAGAATCTTCAGCAATGCACTTAAGGCAAAAAATGATCCGAAATCAATCTAAAACACACATGAGGCCCCCGAGACCCTGTCCAACCACATCAATCCATCCCAAAACATAACACGAGCCTAATCAAGGCCACAAATTATCTAACACAACTTCAAAACTACGAATCGCACCTCAATTCAAACCTAAGTAAACTAATGGACTTCCAACTTCCAAAATTAGTGCTGAACCATATCAAATCAACTCGGAATGACCTCAAATTTTGTATGCAAGTACCAAATGACAAAATGGACCTATTTCAACTCCTAGAACCACAATCCATAACAGATATCAACAAAGTCAACTCCCGGTAAAACCTATGAACCCTCCAAACATTTAACTTTCCAACTTTAGCCAAAAAGTACCAAACCAACCTACGGACCTCCAAATCCAAATCCGGACATATGCGTAAGTCTAAAATCACCATAAGAAGCTATTGAGACAATCAAAATATCATTCCGGAGTCGTATACATAAAATTCAAACTCCAGTCATCTCTCATAACTTAAGCATACAACCTTGGGACTAAGTGTCCCAATTCACTTCAAAACTTTCCCGAAACCAAACCAAACACCCCGGCAAATCACATAACCACAAATACATATGTAAAATATCAAACAAGGGAAATGGGGTTAAATACTCAAAACGACCCATCGGGTCATTACATTTATCTCTAGGTGATAGTTGTGCACGACATGTTCGTGGTAGTGAGTGATATAAACTGCTTAGGTAAAGATATTAATCCTACATGAATGATCCCTATGTGAGCGTGTCGTAGTAAGAGAGAAATTCTAAATCACAAAGCAGTTTGTAGCATACATGAATAAAATTTTATTTTTTAACCCTATAGGCATAATTTCTATGTGATCGCAGTATTAGTGAGCACAAATCAGTTAAGTGATGAAGTAGTCAAGTAATTCGAGTTTTCTAATTGCAGTCCTATAGGCATGATATCTAAGCGAATAAAGGGGGTGGCAAATTGTAAGTGAAATCCTAGGAGCATGCTTTCTAAGGGTGGTTATAAAGCAAACGAACATACTAGAAAAGATTTCATCCTATAGACATGTTTCTATGTGGTTGAATTAGATTGTTAAATCCTATAGGAATGATCTTTAATAAGTAGCACATAAGAGTTTGAAACCTATGGGCATGTTTTCTAATAACATGTAGCAGGTAAGGCTTTGAAACCTATAGGCATGTTTACTACCCGGATATGCATGAAACAATAATAACCCCCGTGCCCAATTCACTATTTCCCCTATTATTTGTTCATACATCGACATTACATGACCAAACAGAATATAAAAGAATGAAAGCCTTGGCTAGTCATAACTTGAGAAGCCCAATTGACAAACTATGGCTCCAACAGCTTCGCATCTCTCCGCCAGTGGGTTGGGCGCAAGTTCTTAGTCCCCCGAAACCTAACCAACCACCCCGTCAAATTACAAAATGACAAATACACATATGTATAACATCAAATAAGGGAGACGGATCTAAAGTACTCAAAATCACCGGCCGGGTCGTTACATTCTCCCCTCTTAAACAAATGTTCATCCTCGAACGAGTCTAGAATCATACCTGGGGTATCAAAAAAGTGAGGATATCTGTTGCGCATCTCCTGCTCAGTCTCCCAAGTAGCCTCTTCGACCGACTGACCTCTCCAATGAACCTTCACCGATGCTATATTCTTCGACCTAAACTTTTAAACCTAATGTTCTAAAATGGCCACCAACTCAACATCATAAGTCAAATCATTGTCCAACTGCACCGTGCTGAATTCTAACACATGTGACAGATCCCTATAATACTCTGAAGCATGGAAACATGAAACACTGGGTGAACTTTCGATAAACTAGGTGGCAAGGCAAGTTTGCAGGCCACCTCTCCAACTCTCTCTAGCTCTCAAAAGGACCAATACACTGAGGGCTCAAATTTCCCTTCTTCCCGAACCTTTTCACACCCTTCCTGGGCGAAACGCTGAGTAAAACATAATACCCACCATGTATGCCACATCATGAGCCTTTATGTCCGCATAATGCTTCTGCAAGTACTGTGCTGTACGAAGCTGCTCCTTAATCAACTTCACCATCTCCAAAGCATCATAGAACAATCGGTGCCCAGCAGCCTAGCCTCCCCAGGCTCAAACTAGCCAACCGGAGAACAACATTGCCTCATATATAAGGACTCATACGGATCCATCTAGATACTCAACTGATAACTATTGTTGTGGGCGAACTTAACTAACGGCAAAAACTGATCCCACTGATCCCCAAATCAATGACACATGCTAGTAACATGTCCTCCAATATTTGAATAATGCGCTCGGGATACTTGTCTGTCTGCGGATGAAATGATATACTCAGCTCGACCTATGTGCCTAACTCACACTGCACTGCTCTCCAAAAAATGCGATGTAAACTGCGTGCATCGATCGGTGATAATCGACACGGGCACACCATGAAGGCGAACAATCTCTCAAAAGTAAATCCGAGCCAGCTGCTCTGAAGAGTAGGTAGTCATAACTAGAATGAAGTGTGCAGACTTGGTCAGTCTATCCACAATGACCCATACTATATCAAATCTCCTCAAGGTCCGTGGGAGTCCAACTACAAAATCCATTGTGATACGTTCCACTTCTACTCCAAAATATCTAGGCTCTAAAGCAAACCACCTGGTCTCTGATGCTCGTACTTTACCTACTGATTGTTTAAACACCGAGCAACATACTCAACAATGTCCTTCTTCATCCTTTGCCACCAATAGTGTTTCCTCAAATCACGGTACATCTTCGTAGCACCTGGATGAATGGAATACCGCAAACCATGGGCCTCCTCTAGAATCAAGTCTCGTAGCCCATCACATTCGAAAAACATATCTGACCCTGAAGCCTTAATACCCCATCATCCCCATAGTAACCTCCTTATCATCACCGTGCTGCATCGTGTTCCTTAGGACAAGAATGGGGGGGGGGGGTCATCATACTGGCGCGCCTTAATGTGCTCAAACAAGGTCGACCGTGATACAACACAAGCAAGAACCCTGCTAGGCTCTAAAATATCTAACCTTACAAACCTATTGGCCATGGCCTGAACATCCAAATCAAATTACCTTTCCCCAACTGGAATAAAAGCAAGACTACCCATGCTCTCAGCCTTACTAATCAAAGCATCAGACACCATGTTAGCCCTTCCTGGATGATATAGAATGGTGAATAATAGTCCTTTAGTAGCTCCAGCCACCTCCGTTGCCTCAAGTTCAGATATTTTTGCTTGAATAAGTGCTGGAGAGTTTTGCGATCTGTGAGCACCTCACAAGACACACCATAAAGATAGTGCCGCTAAATCTTGAGCGCGTGAACAATGGCTGATAACTCCAAATTGTGCACTGGGTAGTTCTTCTTATGGGGCTTCAACTAAAGCGAAGCATAAGTAATCACTTTCCCCTCCTGCATCAACACACACCCAATGCAAATCTGTGAAGCATAACAATTGACCGTATAAGAACCCAACCCCGAAGGCAAAACCAGAATTGGAGCTGTAGTCAAGGAAGTCCGGAGCTTCTAAAAGCTCTCCTCATACTTATCAGACCATCTGAATGGGGCACCCTCCTATGTCAATCTAGTCAATGGGGATGCTATGGATGAAAATCCCTCCATAAAACGACGACAATACCCAGCCAATCCAAGGAAACTCTGGATCTCTGTAGTAGTAGACTGTCTGGGTCAACTATGAACTGCCTCAATCTTCTTTGGATCTACCTTAATCCCCTCACTGGAAACCACGTGACCCAAGAATTCTACTGAGTCTAACCATAACTCGCACTTGGAGAATACATCATATAGTTTCTTCTCCCTCAAAGTCTGAAGCACAATCCTCAAATGCTGCTCATGATCCTCCTGGTTGCGAGAATACACCAATATATCATCAATGAAAACTACGACAAAGGAATCCAGATAAGGCTGAAACACATTGTTCATCAAGTGCATGAAAACTGCTGGGGCATTGGTCAGCCCAAAAGACATCACTAAGAACTCATAATGATCATAACGGGTCCTAAAAGCTATCTTCAGAATATCTGAAGCCCTGATCGTCAACTGATGGTACTATGATCTCAAGTCAATCTTCAAGAATACCCTAGCATCCTAAAGCTGGTCGAATAAATCATCAATATGCGATAGTGGGTACTTCTTCTTGATAGTAACCTTGTTCAACTGCCTGTAGTCAATACACATCCTCATAGAACCATCTTTCATCTTCACAAATAGTACCGCTACACCCCAAGGTGACACACTAGGCCTGATGAAACCCTTATCAAGCAATTCATACAGCCGCTCCTTCGATTCCTTCCACTCCGCTGGTGCCATACAATATGGTGGAATAGAGATTGGCTGAGTTCCCGACAACAAATCAATACCAAAATCAATATCTTTGTCGGGTGGCATGCCTTGTAGGTCTGCAAGAAACACATCTGGAAATTCCCTCACTATCAGAACTGATACAACGGTAGGCGTATTAGAACTAACAACCCTCACAAAGGCTAAGTACGCCAAGAACCCCTTCTCAACCATCCGCCGAGCCTTCAGAAAAGACTCCACTCTACTAGGAACATAACCCAAGGAACCTTTCAACTCAATCCTAGGCAACCCCGACATCGCTAATGTCACGGTCTTAGCATGACAATCAAGAATAGCATGGTTCGGCGATAGCCAATCCATACCTAAAATACCTTAAAATCAACCATGCTGAGCAATAAAAGATCAACGCTAGTCTCATAACCCCCAATGGTAATCACACAAGACCGATATACACGTTCCACCACAATAGAATCACCCACCGATGTAGATACATGAACATGCATATCTAAAGAATCATAAGGCATATCCAAATAATGAGCAAAGTATGATGACACATATGAATTAGTGGAACCAGGGTCAAATAATATTGAAGCATCCTTATGGCACGTGGAAACAAAACCTTTGATTACAACATTAGAAGTAACTACCTCTGGCTTGGGGGAAATGCATAACAATGGGCATGTCCACCACCTAACACCTCCCCCTATAGGGCGGCCTCGTCCCATATGACCTTCACCCTAAGCTAGCTGAGCGAGTAGTGTAGCAACTGGTGCGAGAGTCATAGTCTGGCCTCCCTAATGTACTGTACCTCTGTGAAAATAGTACATGCCCCACTTACCCACACTCGTAGCAGCCTCAAACTAGGAATGACTGCGGGACTTGAGTCGGACCCCTTGAACTAGAATAGCTCGATACTGACTAACCCTAAACTGATTAAGTGCAATAGAGCTTTGAGCTGGGAGTGCACTGAACAAAGACTATACTGAAGCTCCTCGACGGGTGGTGGCGAATGATAAACTGGTATGCTAGACTGGCCCCTCAATAATCAACCTCAACCTCCAGACGAGGCACCAATGAATCCTCCAAAATGACGAGGGCTCTTGTCATAGGTCGTCTCCCTAACCTGACCTCTGATGCGCTCGATCCTCCTAGCAATCTCCACAACCTGAGCAAAAGAAATATCATCCTTGGTTTCTCTGGTCATTTCTAGCATGATACCAATAGAAGGCCATCTATAAACCTCAGCACCCTCTCTCTCCTAGTAAGGATCAAGATAGTTGCATGGTATGATAAATCCATAGATCTGGTCTCATACTGAATAACGGTCATCCTACCCTACTGAAGGCGCTCAAACTGACTGCGAAAGTCCTCACTTTAAGTGAAGGGAATGAACTTCTTTAAGAACAACAGTGAGAATTAGTCCTAGGTAAGAGGAGGTGAACCTGCTGGCCTGCCCTGAACATATACCTGCCACCACCTCTTGGCAGCACCGTACATCTGAAACACTATGAAATCAGCTTCGTTGGACTCCACTATACCCTTGTTGCGCAATATCTCATGTCAACGATCTAATAAATCATGGGGATCCTCAGATGGTGTGCCACCAAAGCGAGGGGGAACAACTTAGTGAACTTGTCCAACCTCTTAAGCCCTTCAGCTGACATCGTGGGTCTCTCTCCGGGCTGTGTAGCAGTAACAAGCTGAACTGCCCCCACTAGTAGAACTGCTAGGGTCTGATACCCATGAGCCATCTACTCTAGAGTATGAGTAGCGGGACTTTGGGCTCCTCCCAGGCTTGAGAAACGGCTGGTGCTATAGGAAATATACCGTCCTGGACCACACTCTCCATAAGACTAACCAGGCGGACTAGGGCGTCCTGAAGTACCGGGATAATGATGAACCCCTCTGGGACCTGAGGTGATCTTACTGGCTTGGTCGAAATAGGGATATCCTCCTCCTGTTCAAGCTGAGGCTCCACATCAGGTGCCGATGCGCGTGCTCTAAGCTGAGCTATGCCTCTACCTCGGCTCTGGTATCTTGCGGCCTTGACTGCTGGAACTGGTGCCTGCTCGCCCGATCTGGCTGAACGTGTCCTCACCATCACTGAGAGAATAAAAAAGTAAATGTTCAAACTTCTGATTTAACAAATCAGCACGACAAGAATGCAAGAAAGTGAAGTTTTCTAACAGTTTTGTAGCCTCTCGAAGATTAGTACAAATGCCTCAGTACCGATCTACAAGTCTCTACTAAACTTGCTCATGACTCGTGAGACCTAGGTAAAGTAATGCTCGGATACCATCTTTTCATGACTTAAACTCCCATCGGATCTGCGACGGCGCCTAACACTGCTTGCTAAGCAAGTCAACAATTTCACAATACCAATAAACTCAAATAACAAAACGTGATATTCTCAACAACAGAATAATCATAAAAATATCTGAAAATAGCAATGATAATGCAACAACAACCATCCCATGATCTGATGTCAATGCGTACATGAGCACTACAGAATCTCAAAATACAGAGTCAATCCTCAATATAAAGTTGTCTGAATGATGGAACAACGATAACAAAAATAAACAAAAGAGAAATTTAAGGTCTGCAAACGACATAGCAGCTACCTCGTAATCTCCACAAGATGAAACCGGTGCAAACTCTAGAAATCACCATGCCCAACAACACCTGGATTTCCACAAAAAGAGCAGAGGGAAATATGAGTACAACCGACCCCGTGTACTCAATAAGTAACAAATCTAACCTCAGACTGAAAGTAGTGACGAGCTCGGAAGAAGTCAGTGCCCAATACCAATAATGAATAATAACGCATGATATAATTCTGACAATAAAAGAAAACAACTCAAGAGATATCATGTTCAACTCATTCACAAATGGAAAATTAGACATTCTTTCCAATTATAACATTCAACGCCCCAATCTTACCACCGAAACTCTAAAACATGAATTTATCAAGAAAAATTGTGATTTCCAAACTTTCAACAACTAGTAAGACATACATTTACCATCTAGCATGAAAAAAGTACATCTCTATGCCTACATGTCAAATATACATATCAAGTCAATAACATCACAATGTAGCCATCGGGTATACTCACACTCAGCACGCTCACGGCTCCTGGCAATAGTGCCCATCACTATCACACACACAATCACACTCAGCACTGTACAAGCGCCTATCAAAAATGCCCCTGAACAAAGCACATATTTGATCTTGCTCAAGTGCTGATCGAATATAATCCAACAATCAATGTAACTTTTGCAGCGTGCAATCCGACCCAAATATCAGTCCATTGCGGCATGCAACCCGACCCAAATATAAATCACAATATGGCTTACTGGCGCACATCAGTCATCAACCCTCAAGTCTCAATAGCTCATATCTCACAGAACTCAACCCACAAAGTATCACATATAGAAGGCTTCAACAACATGTGATATGATATAAAAATGATGTATAGAGATCGGGATATAACATGCAGATGAAACATTATGATTGAGAATATAACTACAATCAAGGCAAACAACTCAAAATAGCAACAATGGCTCTAACATGTCTCAACATGTAAGCACATAGCCTAGACATGATCCCTAGCATGATTAACAGCTCAAGTAGTCATACAAGGAGAGAAAGAAAACAGAGAAATAAGGAGGCACGATAGAAAAAAAGTCTCATAGTAGGCTAAAGCTACCTGGATCATAAATAGCCAGTGTACGCACACACGCTCGTCACCTAGCACGTGCGTCACCTCCAACACATCTCAAGTATCATAGTCCACAGGGATAATAACACTCAAACCAAGTTTAGATATGTTACTTACCTCAAAGTACGTGAATCAATACTCAAAAAATCCCTTCCCATGCAATTCGACCTCCGAGCGACTCGAATCTATTTAAAATAACTTAATATCATTATTAAAAGTCATAGAAAACCACACCGAACAATAAAGCTATGATATTGAATCAATTATGCAAAGTCCACCCCAAAAGTCAACTCCGGGCTCGAACCCCGAAACTCATCAAAACTCATTAATCCAAAACACCCATTTCAATATGAGTCCAAATATGTGCGTTTCATCTACACCCAACCTCAATTCGACCCTCTAATCATCAATTTTCACTCTCCAAAATCATAGTCAAAAACCCTCAAATTCAACCTTTATTTTACATAAACTAGGTGTAATAATGCATGGGTAATCAATATAACATCAAAATCAAGTAAGCATTACTTACCCCTTCAATTATAGTGAAGAACCCTCCAAAAATCGCCTCTAGCTGAACTCCACAATTCCAAATAATAAAAAATAACCAAAACCCTCGTATGATATATCCCGCCCAGCAATTCCGCATTTTCGGTCTAAAATACAGCATATGCGGAAAGTCCATCACAGATGCGAATCCACTAATCCTTTTGACCAGCCGCTTCTGCGGATACCAAGCCGCATCTGAGGCTCCGCTTCTGTGGAAGACCTGCGCTTTTGCGCTTGTGCATCTATGCTCCACAGTCCACATCTGTGGGCTCAGCCTTCCCAGCCACTACCTCATCTGCGGCTACTCTGCCTCTTCTGCGGTCTCACACCTGCGGCCAGACCCATTGCAGGTGCAAAAATAGCAGACTAGGCCTGCCAAATAGCAAGGAAATATCTGCAACCGATCCAAAACAGACCCGAGGCCCCCGTGACCTCATCCTAATGTACCAACCAATCCCAAAACATTGCACGGACCAATGCGAGGCCTCAAATCACACAAAACAACATCGAAATCACGAATCACACCTCAATTCAATCATAAGAAACTTATGAACTTCTAACTTCCAAAACTCATGCTGAACCACACCAATTTAATTCGGAATGACCCCAAATTTTGCATGCATGTCCCAAATGACACAACAGACCTATTTCAACTCTCGAAACCACAATCCGAACCCAAAATTATCAATGTCAACTCCTGGTCAAACCTATGAACTTTTCAACTTTCACCAAATAGAACCAAATCAACTTACGGAACTCCAAATTCAAATTCGGAGAGACGCCTAAGTCTAAAATTAGCATACGGACCTATTGGAACAATTAAAATATAATTCTAGGGTCGTCTACACAAAAGTCAAACTCTGGTCAACCCTCACAACTTAAGCGTCTAACCAAGCAACTCCAATTCAATCCAAAACTTTTCCCAAACCGAACCAACCATCCCGGTAAGTCACATAATGATAAATATACATATGTAAGGCATCAAACAGGGAAGATGGGACTAAAGTACTCAAAACGACCAGCCAGGTCGTTACATTACTTATTCTTTAACTAATTTTATTAATCACATCTTTATAAAAAAAAAAGCCTTTCTCATCCCTTAATTATTTTTTAAATATTGTAATTCATAATAATTAGTCACAAGTCCATTTTTTCATTAATTTAAATTCAAAATCTTTGACCTTTTAGTTGTTAATATATATTTTTATACCTTAATTTACAAATATAGCCTTTTCACATACTTTATTTATTTATCTCATTGCACATGTTTTATACAAATAGTCATACTTTTACTACACCACATTCTTATTAATTATTCTTTTACACAAATTTAAAAATAATTGTAAATAACTAAACAAATTATTCTTTACACAATCCCTCATGTAATTAATTTATGTTAAATCGGGAACCATTAGTGGATCTTAAGAGTTGTCTAACCCTTTCCTTTATGATAACTTGAACCCTTACCTAAAATCTTGCAAGTATTGAAGATCTTATATGGACTCTAACATTACATTATTTTAAGTAAATATAAGTGTCCTAGTATATGTTAATGCTAGGTGGCGACTCCATAATATTGTTTAACCTTGTAAAATACTATATGTTGTATTTTGTTTTAACCTGTAGAAAATTGGGTGCAATAACATGGCGACTCTGTTGAGGAGTATAGGTTCTAAACATAGTGGACTTGATTGATTATTCGAAAGTTTACAGGTTCTCTAATATTGCAATTTTTATTTTTTGTATCACATGCCACAAGTTATACAATCTTTTTTCACATGCTATAAGTTTTATATTATTTTCCACATGCTACAAGTATATTCTTTTTATAAGCCTATTTTATCGCTTTATACAATAGACCGCATTGTCCACCGTCTTGGTTGCTTATGTCATTGTACACACGATCTTGCAGCTTACTTTGTTGGATTAAATATTATTCTTTTATTCGTTAAATATTCTTTATTTGTTATGCATTCTTTATTTATTATAAAAATTTATCTGTTACATATTCTTTACTCGTTATCTACTACTAGGTTCCCTTTGACTTACTACTTGGTTGACTTGTATTGAACCTTGAATCTCTCAAAAGACACATATCGATTTCAATCTTTATAATCATCCATCATAGTCATACCACCACTTTGACTCTACCGTCCTTTTTAAAGATACGTCAATTTAAATTTGTACATCTTTCAGTGACTTGACACACTCTTTAAGACCAGACCAATGCTTTCTCAAGCTTCCATTCTTAAAAGACTCATCCATGTGCGATGCTACTATCTATCTCAAAAGCTGCCAGTCTCCACCCACCTACCCAAAAACTCTCATTCACAGTCATACTTCTTCTCAAATAATAACGGCTCATTTATGACAACTATACAGATCTCATACAATTATACTAGTTTGCTCGAAATACGTTTTGACTTGATTCTTGTCATGATAAGATATGTAGAAAATTTTACATAAGGTTTTGGTATTCCCACTATTTCAAAGTAATTTCCTCAGAACTGAAAATTCAGGACAGCTTTTCCTGGAATAGTTTAATGATGCTCTCAACTTCTCGGGCATCTTCAAAGAGCGCCAACCACCCAAAGTCCAATCCCAAAAATATCATAAGCCTCACTCGACTTTAATCCTATAATATGGGATGCCAGTATTTCTTCACACACTCTAAATACCATACGCCATGAAGCTATGGTGTATCACTCTCTATTTTTAAATTCAAGGATTTCATACAAGTCATTCTATTACAGGATTAGGTTGTTAACCAGCTTTCAAGGAATGTCATTCTCACACGACTCGAAGAAACAAAGAACAACAAGCAAAGCATTGAGTCAACACGAATCAATCCCCCTTCCTTAAACTAAGAGTTTTTATTTAGATGTAGGAGGGACAACATCATCTCCAGAACTATCACAGTGTGCTAACATCGATTTTTCGACCACGATCGAATACATCACTAGGCCACTCACTATTTATTGAGGACAAATCACAAGATCAATAAGGATGCCTTAAACTGGACAGTGACGATGGTTCTAATTGCGCATGGTTTAGCTATCTTTTATGCTAGGACATGTATTTATATCTAGTTTAGGCATCAAAAGGAGCAATTTGGTCGAGTGTGTAGGAAGTGGTCATATTCAGAATCACATGTGAAGACTGGCTGTTCTTGCAATTCTTGGTGCACACTTTGGGACAACATTCTTCATGCCTTCACTTGGCTAGTTTTTATGTTTCATTATGTTACGTATTCCATAGCTCTATGTGTACTATCAAAGTTGAGTATATTTTTCAACTTTGATAATAGGATTAAGGTATTTATAGCTGGTCAGACTTTTTCTACCCTCCACAACCATTAGACACTATCCCAACCCTAATCCACCTCTTAATTATGCAAACTTACTTAAACCTACTTTATTAAATAGTCTCATGCAACCTATGTCAAACCAAAAACTCATAGACCAATCAATCCCTATCAAACCTGCCTCTTTTCTACATGGAGAACCTTTGATTCAATGGACAACATCAGAAGTGAAACGAATGAAAATCTGGACTTTTCCATTGTTAGCAAATTTTCATATGGATGGCTAGAAAATCATGAACTATGTAAAATAATTCCTAGTCAATATGGGATCAAAGGAGAGGTTCAAATTGGACTGTTGTGCAATAGGCATATTTTTCAAAGATGTACACTCTTGGAGGATTATGTGAATGTGATGTCATAGGGTGCATACTACATCAAGGCTAGGGATGGTTATGAGTATCAGATGAGGCCCTTGTATCACGACCCAAAACTCAACCTGTCGTGATGGAACCTATCATGATACTAGGCAACCCGACAACTCAAACATACCAACACTTTAAAATTTAAAATATACTAAAACAGGTTTAAATAAGTGCAAATCTCATAAGAACTGGATAAAACCGTCACCACCCGATACAGAAGTTTCCCAAAATTAGGGTGTCACTAAGTACATGAGCATCTATACAAATACAAATTCTGGAACATTGTCTACGAAAAACTGAAATTGAATAAGTAAAATGGAGGGATAGGGGGAGAAGAGTCAAGGTCTGCGAACGCCAGGGCAGCTACCTCGATAATCTCCGAATGACTGAACTCTAAGAATCAACAACCACCATGCCCTGAAACACCTGGATCTGCACACGAAGTGCAGGGTGTAGCGTGAGTACAACCAACTCAATAAGTAATAAATTTAACCTTTGGACTGAAAGTAGTGATGGGCTCGAACATTACAGCCCACATACAGAATTAACATTATGGAATTTTACGGAAAATATGACAGTAATATCTCAGAAATTCATAATCTATAGGTAACGGTACAAGAATTTATACATGCTTCCACGTTTAGCAATTAAACTCAGAACGGATAAAATATGTCAAGTTTGAATGATATGAGGAATATGACATCTTTATATCTACATGCCAATATGCATATCGTATGTGATGTAACACAGTGAAAGCCTCTCGTATTCACACTCTCGGAGTACTCAACCTGACTGTCTGAATTCTCACTTATCACACTCAATCACTCAGCACTGTACAGAGCAGATCCAGCCCAATGCAAAAGAATCAATAACAACTGCGCTCACTAAGGGTGTGCATACTCGAGAGGGGAAGATCTAGCCAAAACGCTATAACAAGCCAAATCCTGGCATGAATCAATAAAGTTTGTTGCGGCGTGCAGCCCGATCCCATAAATGTCACTCACATAAGTCCTCGGCCTCACTCAGTCATCAATCTCTCCAGTCTCTCGGGTTCACAACAATCATGCTAAGCAGCCAAATCAATTATACGAGATGTGACAATATACGATGACGGAGACTGAGATATGACATGCAATGATGAATGCGTCTGAGTACATAACAGTAATTAAGCAGATAACACAACAGCAAAGATCGACCACTATGGGTCCCAATTGTACCAACATATAGCATAGACATGTTTTCTAGCATAAATCACAGCTCAAGTGCTCTAACACATAGAGTACAGTAATAATGTTTAGATAAGATAGCTACACAGTTCTATGGAATCGACTAAATCATAATTACTACGGTGCTCGCCCACACGCCCTTCACCTAGTATGTGTGTGACCTCAACACCAATCACATACACGTAACTTGGGATTTCATACTCTCAAAACCAAGTTTAGAAGTGTTACTTACCTCAAACAGTGCAAAACTCTACTCCAATAAGCCATTGCCTTGCGAATCGGCCTCTGAATGCCTCGAATCTAGCCACAAACAATTCGATACAATCAACACAAGCTAAAGGAATCAATTCCATATGAAATTACTAAGATCTTAATCAAAAGTCAAAAAGCCAACTCAAAAGTCGACCCCCTAGCCCACGTCTCGGAATCTAATAAAAGTTATAAAATTTGGAAGCCCATTCAACTACGATTTCAACCATACCAAATTTACTAAGTTCTTACCCCAAATCGTCACTCAAATCCCCAAATTTAACTCTCAAACACGTGGGTAAAAAATCCCCAATTTGCACTTCAAAAACACCAAATCTACAGGCGAAAATCAATGAGTAATCAAAATACATGGATAAAAGTAATTAAAATTCACTTACCTTTCAATATAGGTGAAGGCCTCTCCAAATATCGCCTATGTCCGCACCTAAAAACTCTCAAAATGAGAAGAAGACTTAAACCCTAGATTTTTAAATCTCTGCCCAACCCTTTTAGCTCCTGTGGACTCACCTGCCGCACCTTTTGCTCCACTTCTGCGAAAAAGGACCCACTCATACGAAAATTACATAAGCGCCGACCAGACGCACCTACGGCCCAAACTTCGCACCTGCGGGACCGCTTCATACCAAAATTTGCATCTACGGACACCTTGTCGCATCTGCGGGCTCGCAAATACGGAAAATCCATCGCACTTGCGACCACTACCCAACACAAGCTGGACCGCACCTGCGACCCCTTGGTCTCTTCTGCGGCCTATCCCCCGCAGGTGTGGTTGCACCACACCTGATCACACCAGTTCTTCCATATTCCAAAATTCAATATGATTTCAGTAAGAATCACTCCTGAAGCCGCCGAGACCCCATCCAAACATACCAACACATTCCAAAACACGATACAAACTCCGTCGAGGCCTCAAATGATGTCAAACAACATCAAAAACATGAATCGCACCTCAATTAAAGACTAATAAAAACTTGGAAATTCTAACTTCTACAATCGATGCCGAAACCTATCAAATCAAACTCGATTGACCTCAAATTTCGTGAGCTATATGAGGTCTTTTTAGGACATAGTATATACAAAATTAAAGATCTTGGAATGTAGTTTTCAACGCACTTAACCGTTCATTCATACAACATCCGAATAAAAAGATATAAGTGTCGGAAGATGGGCCAATGTGAGGGGCCATGCTAGCACCTCTTTGACTTTTCAAAAGTTTATATATAGGTCTTAACTCGTCTCTCTCTTCAATTTTTACATTGAACCCGACCAGAGAACACCATAAAACCTATCCTTGAGCTCTCTAATAGGTTTTCAAAGAATACTAGCATCCCTGGTACGAAATCGAGAAGCGATAACATCAGAACGATCCCTACGACGTAAGTATCATTATACTGCCTCTCTTTTTTCTTTGTAGTTCGAGTTTTGTAAGGTACTTCATATTTAAGAAACTTCTAATTTCTATAGTTAAGTGTTTAAATATCAAGTAAGGTTGATAAATTAGTTTCTTAACGGTTAGAAATCACGGGACGGTGATCAGAAGCCGTGAGTTCGATTTTTTTTCACTTTTAGTGGAATGTTTTGTAGTCCACTCTTGATGGCCTATTGTGCTGCTGATTTATAGAGTTTGGAAGGATAAAAGGGAATGGATAAATGCGACATGTGGTAGGGTAGTAGGTTGGTCGCTCGACGTTGCAGTTTCAGGCTAATTGATAACTTGTTGATTGGGTGTGTTATGGTTTATTTGGGGGTTTTATTGTATTGAAGGTCCCGGATTGTAATTAGGTTGGTTTTGAGTTGCTGATTATATTGTGTTTATATATCGCCTATAGTAGGCTTGAGGGAGCAGTAAAATCAGGGGAAATGCTGCCCGTTTTATTTTAGAATAGAGTTATCATTTGAGATACGTAATATACTAGCAACATCTAAGTCGTACATGTATTTCTTTGTTATAGGGTTGGCGCGCTAGTTATCATAAGCTTGTGGTTGAGTTGCATTGACGACTTGAGGTATGTTAAGGCTATCCCTTCCTTACTTTTAGCATGATCCATATGATACAATGAAACGAGCAAGCACACAACTTTCATAAATGATTATATTCTTAGAATTACTAGGGTTGACTATGTTCTGGATTCCCCATATGTCCTACTATCATATCGTCTGTTCATGGGTCTCATGACATTCCGAGAGATCTTATTGACTTACTTCATTATACATTGCATCCATGACCAGATGGCGTTATATATGCGTATAGTATATGTATATGGGGTATGGGGAAAGGTTATGGCGTTATATACGCACCACCACCTGATCAGCTGGTATACGTTAATGATTTTTCCCACATAGGCTGAGATGATATGATGGGATGCCCTCAGAGGCTTGATGATGTTATGTATGTATATACCTATGCATGATATGACATGTATACGCATATGCATGACATTATAAATGTTTCATGATTGACAGATCTATTCAGATTTACAGGTTGAGTCCTTTACTCCATGTTTCTTTCATGTCTGTTATATACTAATTTTATTCCTTACATACTCGGTACATTATTCGTATTGATGTCCCTATTTCCTGGGGGTCCTGCATTTCATTCCTGCAGGTGCAGGTAGACAGGCTGACGGTCCCCTATCTTAGGATCCTTGCTCAGCGAGTGTTGGTGTGCTCCACTTGATCCAGAGCTGCTATTGTTTTGATACGATACTTTTGTATACATATGGGCATGATGGGGTCCACTCTGTTAGAGGTCTTTAGACAATCATGTATAGTTGGATAGTATATGGCCTTGTTGGCTCGCCTTACCGTATTTCGTATATATATATATATATATATATATATATATATATATATATATATATATATATATATGTGTGTGTGTGTGTGTGTGTGTGTGTGTGTGTGTGTGTGTGTGTATATATACATATACTAAGCCGTATTCCGTATATGTCTTTTGGGCATGTTTTCCCACGTATGTTGTTCATATGAATCAGTAGTTTATTTCCAGATGTTATGCATGACCTACACTTATTTCATGTTTATATCTTAGACGTATGCATAGGGGTGTTCGATAGGTAGAACTCGAGCACTTGTCACGCCCCATCGGTTTGGGTTGTGACAGTTTTGAGGCCTTGATCAGGTCCGCGTTATGTTATGGAACTTGTTGGTATGTTTGGATGGGGTCTCGGGGCCTCGAGTGTGTTTTGGACGAGTTTCAGATGTTTTCCATGTTGTTAAGGAGGTCTGGTTTTTGTGTTGCGCATCTGCGTATTTTGGAGCGCAGATGCGGATCTTCTGTGTGATTTTGTATCGCTTCTGCGATGTTGTGGCCTGGGCGGGAGATTCGCTTTTGCGAGTGAAGGATCGCAAGTGCGATGGTCGCATCTGCGAGATTATGGATTGTAGATGTGAGAAGTACGCTTCTGCGGTTGTTTTGGTGCTTCTATGAAGTCGCAGGTACGATAGCTTTTGTGCAGTTACGGTCAGTGGTCTTGATGAGTTGAGCCGTAGATTCGGTGTTTTGCTCGTAGATGCGCTATTTAGTCTGCAAAGGCGGAAATCCCTGGCAGATTACATATATATCGAGGGTTGGGTTGTTTGTGTCACATCTTGATTGGTAGAGCTCGGTTTTGAGTGATTTTGGAGGTGATTTTTACTATTTGGATTGGGGTAAGTATTTTTGACTCATAATTATTTATTATTCATGATTACATCATTATTTTTATCATTTAATTAGTGATTTGAGTTGGAGAAATTGAGGATTTTTGTAAAAACTTTTCTAAAATATAATATGGTGATTTGAGGGCCGAATTGAGGTCCGAATTGGATGATTTTGGTATGGTTGGACTTGTATCAGAATGAGTGTTAGAATTTTGTAAATTTTATCGGGTTCCGAGGTGCGATCCCGAGGTTGACTTTTTGGTTTTCAATAAATATCGAAGCTTTATTTTCCGGAATTGTTTCATATGGCTTGTATTTTTGATAGTAAGTTATTTTGGATAGATTTGAGTCATTCAGAGGTTGTTTCACATGGAGAGGACTTTTTAGAGTATTGATTTAGATTCTTTGAGGTAAGTATCTTGCCTAACCCTGTGTGGGGGAAATTACCCCTTAGGATTTGGGTTGATTGTATTGTTTGAATTATGTGTAAGATGTGTACTTGAGGTAACGAGTGTGTACCCAGCTTATATGTGGCAAAATTGACTGGTTTAGACTCTTAGGTTACTTTATGCATTTAATTAAAAATTGTTAATAAATGTTACATCTTTCATTGTTGAAATCATTCTTATATGCTTAGATTGTAGTCGTTATTGCATGCTCTAGCTTCCATTGTCGAGTTTACTCTTGACGCTACTATTACATGCTAAATCATTCATTGTCAAGTTTATCATGATTTGACCGAAGTTGTTAGTACATGTTCTATCCATTGTTGTTGATTTACTCTTATATGTAATCAATTGAAGTTGTTAGTATATGTCATGCCTTTCATTGTTAAGTTCACTATAAGAAAGTAATGGAAGTTAGACTTATTGAGAGTTATTAATTTGTTTTAGTTGAAGTTGTTATTTTATGGAGTATCCTTTATTTTTGAGTTATTTTTCATTTCATTCTATTGTTATTGAGATTCTTGTTCACATCATAGTATAGCCGTGGGCTATGTGTTGTGGTGATATCGGTATTATTGTTTTCGAAAGGTTGTGGCCTATGGGCACTTATGGTACGAATTGATATGTCATGTTGTTGTGATGTTAGCACATGTGGATTTGTGTATGGATTCATTGTTGCAATGCGGAGCATAAGGGTGCCATCTCACTATTGTTGATTAGGTGGAGTGATATGTGTGGCTATTGTGTTTATTGCCTGGGCGGGGCGATAAGGGTGGCTATTATAATATTATCAATTCATAGAGACAAGGGTGGCTATATCAGGGATGATATGTGATGGCCTGGGAGCATAACATTGATGATATTCATGTGATGGTGTTATTTTCCTTGTGTATGTTATGCACCTTACGTGACTTGTTGACTTGGACCGTAATAGTACACCCGCACAAGAATACACCGTACCATGTTGTTTACACCAGTTCAGGAGTATGAAACTTGACATTTATTGATCATGCGCTTCTTCCATTGTTATATGGAGCATGTGACCACGCCGGGCGGATCGTGATGTTGAGCCTGTGACCACGCCGGGCGGATTGTGATGGTGAGCCTTTGACTATGCCGGGCGGATTGAGATATTGGCACCTGAGTTGTCCGTGTGGTTGTGATTAATAATGTGGGCACGAGGTGTCATGAGCTGTTGATTAGTGATTTGGGTATTCGCGACTTGTGAATTTGAGATAAGGTATCTCAAAGTTATTTTGTTGTGAAACTTGTGCTGGAATGACTTGATTATTCGGTTGTCACTTGTTTACCTTATTTGGTTCCACTGGCACTTTAACGGTGTTCTGATTACTTTACTATTTTATCACATGTTTATTCCTTGTTGCCGTTAACTGATTCTTGTTTCCTTTATTAGCTTTATACTTATATATTGCACAGGTTATTATGACTAGTATGAGTCTTGACTTGTACCTCGTCACTACTCCACTGAGGTTAGTCTTGATACTTACTAGGTACCGGCCGTGGTGTACTCATACTACATTTCTGCACATCTTTTGTGCAGATCCAGGTATTGGAGATATCGAACTCAGGAAGAGTTAGCTTCTTGATCGCGAGGATTCAAGGTAGAACTTCTTGGTCGTCGTAGTCCCTTGTAGTCCTTTTCCTTTTGATTGTACTATTAATTCGTTATCCGAATAGTATTGTATTTTGTTTTTTGAGATATTTCTATTTATTCATCTAGAGTTTGTGACTCTGTACGACCTAGTCTTGGGAGGATTGTTGTGATTATCGCCGCATAGGATTGTGTCACATTTATTTCGGTATTTACATTAAACTCTATTTTAACATATCATGTTTAACTGGTTTAATTGTTGTGAGTAATCGGCTTACCTAGTCTTAGAGACTAGGTGCCATCACGACGCCTAAGGCAGGATTTTGGGTCGTGACATAGAGTTTTGTTGGAGAAGATAATGAATAGTGACTTGGTGATGTTGAGTAAATAATATAGTATCATTAATGACTCCAAATGAGTATTTAAGGATAAGAATGTAATTGAATAGACTAATTGATGGACGCATCAGATAATTTGGAATGGTTGAAGGCTTGTTGCCGAATTGTGAAGCCTAAATAGATGTTTATGGATGTTTTCGTGTTTGTTTTGCTGTAGTTGGGATATCTATGGTAGATATTGAATTGTGGGAAATATTTGAGTATTTTAATCAATTGGAGCGGTGTAGTATTATTTGGAGCTTGAAGATTGAGGTAAGTTGATTATAACTTACTCTTCTTGAGGGATTCTCTCTAAAATCATGTTTTCAGTTAATACGTGATATTATTTATAAATGTGCATTCATTTTTTTTGGGGACACGCGGGAAGGATGTAAGTGATTCTATGTTTGTCTTATGAAGTGTCATGTGATTTTATAAGAATCTTATTTTCAAAACTTGTTTGCAAGATGACACTTGAGGAAAACGTTTTAAATTATATTAAAACTTATGTGTTGATTAGAGTATAAAGTGTTTGAATGGTAAATATATGTTTTCATGAAAAGTATGTCTTTTGAAATTTGAACAATAGAGTACCATCTATTGTATTTTTAAAAGATTTATGTTAAATTGTTAAAGGCTTTAACATGGAAAAAGTTATTCTTTTGATATTGTTCAAATGGTTTAGATTGGGTATGAAAAATCAAGATTTGATAAAATTAGATCATTTGAGGATATTAGGCTATGAATCCACATTTGATATTCAAATGTTTTGGGAGTTACTAGTGGAGACCACTGAGATTGGTTCGAATATTAAGTTCGTTATCATAAAACTACATGTGCTGGTGTAGGGACGCATTCCATGTCTAAGCCGAGGTTTGTGGGTTAAAGTCCCCCATTTAGATGGAAAATGATCATTACTTAACGTAATAAGGTTAAGTAGACTCGTATGGTACTACGGAAAGCCGCCCAAATAAGTAGGGTCAAATACTTGTTGTTAGATTGATCACCTAGTGGTTTTTTAATATGTCGGTATCGGTATAGTACTCTCGATGAAAGATAATAATTTTCTTATGTTTAGGCTTAAGGAGCCGAAACAGATTTTAGTGACTTAATGCAATTGAAATGGGGTTTATATGATTTTTATTGAAATCTTGGATTGATACAAATGTTCTAAAAACATATATCATGGTTTTCATTTCCATTATATTTTTATTTAAAATGATAAAGAGCACGATTTATCACTTTATATCAAATATTGGTTGCATAGCTTTTTTTGTAAAATCTTGTCTCATGAACTTGAGTTAGATCGAGTCTATGACACTTATCGAATACCGTGGTGGTGTACTAAGTCCTCAGAGGCCCCTCTCCAGGGCCCCACTTACTATACGTGGTATAGTAACATGGCTCGGACAACTCTCTTTCTGAGATATATGGTGAGGCACCACTCCTATTACATGGTAGCTATCAGGTTGTTTTCTTATTTTATATTAGTCGGGTATTAACCCAAGTTTTTGGTTCTATTCTTTGGTATAGAGGCTCCATAGATAGTTGTGAAGAGTTGAAGTAATGGGGTTGTACGCGACATACATGGATAGATATTTATTTCACTTAGTTTCATTGTTATGATTATGAGTGTTTTCATGTATTGTTGAATTGGAAAATATCCCATCATTTACCTTGAATATATATATGATTTTCAAAGAGCTTCCGCGGTTAAATTGGTTTTAATGCATCATTTGGTTTGGTTCTCTCGGGTCGGGTAGTGTGCCGGGTGTCAGTCATGTGGATTTGGGTCATGACAACCTTTGTATTAGAGCATTAGGTTCTAAGTCGAGTCATAGGAAGTCTATGGAGTCGTGTCAAGTAGAGTCCCTTTTATCGGTGCGTTGCCGGACACACTTATATCGGGGAGGCTACAAGGATATTTAGGGAGTTTCACTTTCTTCTCACTCTAGATCGTGCATTGTGCCTGAAGTGAGAGATATGATTCTCGGCCAATATTGATTACTTGACATGGTATATACAAAAGTGTAAAGCACGAAGCTCAAGGTCCAAGATAAGACATGTGTTGCTTGAAAAGTTTATCGGATTGTCCATAAATAGAAGAATGGTTTAAGAAAGAAATAGAGTGGGACTAAAATAGTTAAGATGTATAGATGTGATGAATAAGAATTTTCAATAAATACTGATGGCTCATGGAAAAGAAAAAGGAGATAATGATGTCAGCTAGTCTGTCATAATAGAGCCAGAATGTACAAAGAGTTGTAATGGGGGATGTGAAATGGGAACCTTAAAAGGGTAAAGTCCTAGTCTAAAATTTAGATTCATAGTCAAGATGTCAAGACGATCAGTCATTGTGATAGTCACTACTAGAGAGTGTGGAAAAGGTAAAAAGAAGAAAACACAATGGTCACAAGATAAATAGGAAGGTTGTACCTCTAATTATCGTGATAAGATGTCAAGGAATAACAAGAACCGAATTTGCAAGAGAATGTGAATCAATCAAGTTCGTACTGAGCACCTTATGACTCATAAGAATGAAGATGTATTTGGAATAATGTCAAGAATGACCAAAAATATATTTTAGAAGAGAGAATGTAAGGTAACCTTCATAATTTTCAGAAATATCTAACAAGGCAAAACATAAGAGTTGACCCTCACTCTCACTATAAATTGAGAGACTCTCGACATGACGAGGTCGTCGCTATGGTAATGTCATATGTAAGGAAATGAATTGGAAGAAATGAAGTGTCACATATGGGCAAAAGTTCAGGTTATTCGAAGCATGTCATAGGTATAGGAAGGGTAGGTGAACCTTGAATACCTCCCATATAACGATGAGATACTAATGGATGTTAACCTTTACTGGTGCATATGTCACGACCCAAAATCCCGCTTTGAGGATTGTGATGGCACCTAGTCCCTAGGACTAGGTAAGCCTAACACATGCTGAGTTATTAACAGATTTTAACCATTTAACCATTAAACATGAACCAGTAAATGACATACATAGCTAAAAATGATCAATACTTATACATTTCCCAAAATCAGTAGTACAAAGTCATAAGATCTACTGAGAGTACTAGTATATTAAATACATTACTGTTTGGAGTAAAAATAAACATAATAAATTAAACTCCAGAAGGTGACTCTGAGGCCTGCGAACGCAATGGCAGGTATACCTTGAAGTCTCCGTAGTGAATCTCCAATAGCTAACTAATGTCTAGTAAGCTCCGAGGCACCTGGATCTGTATAAAAATGTGCAGAAGCATAGCATGAGTACCCCACAACGGTACCTAGTAAGTATCAAGACTAACCTCGGTGGAGTAGTGACGAGGTTCAAGTCAAGACACCTACTAGACATATTAACATGTGCAAGATATTAATATAGAGCTAATAGCAAAACAAATATCAATGTAAAGCTAAATATTGAAGAATAAAAATATAACGCTAGCAATGGAAAGTAGAATCAACAAATAACAACAAGGAGTAGACAGGTGATATTGCAGCAAGTAATAAGAACACATCTAATGTACTAGTGGAATCAATTAAGGAAACAAATGACAACCAAATAATCAAATTGTTCTATCACAAGGTCTACACTAGAATCACTCTGAGGTACCACACCACATAATCACAAATCACGAGTCCCAAATCACAATTCATAAGTACATGGCATCTCGTTCCCATATTATCAATCACAACCCCACGGACAACTCACGTGCTGCATGAACAACTCACGTTCCAATGCCATTAATACCTCAGATCTGTACAGACAACCCACGTGCCGCTAGTAACAGTACCTCATATCCACATGGACAACTCACGTGCCAATAGTAACAATATCTCTTATCCGCTCGGACAACTCACATGTAAATAGCAACAATATCTCATATCTGCACGGATAACTCATGTGCCAATAGTAACAATATCTCATATCTGCACACAGAAAGCAGGTATAAATGAATACATGTACATGATCAATAAACATCAAGATTCATACTCCTGGACTGATATAGGTGACGTTAAGGTGTATGCTTGTGCAAGTATACTATCACAGCTTAATTCAACATATAAAATCAGAGACACTGAGTAGAACATTGGAAACAACGAAACAATACCCATAATATACATGACACACACAAGGAAGTCACACCACCATACATATATCATCAACAATGATGCCCCCATGCCATCATAAATCATTCCCGACATAGCCTCCCTTGTATTACCGTGTGCGCAACAAGAAAGTAAATGCCCATCTTTTCTCGCCACATGCGCATCAATAATTATCCCACCTTGTCTCTCCATATGTGCAAACCCAACATATATTTCCCCCTATCTCAGCGCATGTGAAAATATCAATAATAATAATAGTATAGACAACTCACGTGCAAACACCCTGGCAATCCTCTCAACAATTTCATATGTGCCAAAAACACAACAACACAACATAACAACTCACACCATACGTGCCCATATGCCACAACATTTCCACAACAACAATACCAATACCATAATACTACATAGCCCACATCTCAACAACACTGAGTACAACAATAACACGAGAGTACGGGAAGTAAATCAACAAAACAATTACAACAACACAAAGAAACGAAAGAATAAACTTAACAATGAAAGAGATAAAATTTAATAATGACTTCAAATAAGAATAATTCAACAATAAAGATGTAACATGACAATAAAATAGGTAACATATTCAAGTAAAATATATAAGAGTAGGCTTGAAAATCAAATATAGAACATGTAACAACAACTTCAATTAAATGCATGTAAGACACCTAAGAGTCTAAACCGGTCAATTTCCACACATAAGGTCGTGTACACTCTCGTCACCTCGTGTAGACGTTTTCCACGCAATTCAAATAGTGCAATCAAACCAAATCCTATGGGGTAGTTCCCCCAACAAAGTTAGGTAGGATTCTTATCTCAACTAGGCCAAATCAACACTCAAAAATAACTTTTCCTTCAAAATTTGCCTTTGCACAGCTCAAATCTAACCAAAAATGACTTAATATCATCAAGCAATGCAAGAGAAACTAATTACGATTAATAAAGCTATGATCTTTATGCAATTCCCCAAAAGTCAACAAACGTCAACCCCCGGTTGGTCCAGTCAAAATCCGGGTCCAAGGGTAGATCTTAACTACCCATAACCCCAGGAGTCCATATATGTATTTTGTTTTCAAATCCGAGTCCAATTCGACTCTCAAATCCCAAAATTTTCATTTTTTAAAACATAGACAACTTCCCAAAATGACTCTTAGATTCTCATGAATTTGATGTTAAATCCCATATATAATCATGTAATATAGTTTAAAGTTGATCAAAATCACTTACCCAATAATTGTAGGCGCAAATCCCCTCCTGCCAAATCTAGGGTTCCATAATATGAAAAATGCAGCCAAATCTCGTCTGCCCAGCCCATTTTGTTCAAGGTCAGAAGTCGCAATAGCAACCCTAGGTTCGCAAATGCAAACCCTCGTAAATGCGTACATACCATCGCAAATGTGGCGCCTGATGAACCCAGGAAAAGTCACAAATGCGACACAGACTTCGCATTCACGAGATCCTCCCCTTCCGCTAAAGCGATCAAATGATCGCAATTGCGACCACCCCTGCCAGAAGCCCAATCGCAAATACGATTAAAAGTTCACAAAAGAGATCCATGAAGTCCCCAGCAAACCTCGAAAATGCGACCCCTACCTCACAAATGCGAACCATATCTCACATTTGCGAGACCTGAAGCACCTACTCTAAAACCAACAAAACCGAAACTCTTTCAAACACTCCAAAATGCGTCTGAAACTCACCCGAGCCCTAGGGGATCCACACCAATCATCAACACAAGTATAAAAAGATCATACAAACTCGCTCACATGATCAAAACATCAAAATGACATTCGAAACCATGAATTAGACCTCAAAACACATGAAATTCACATTGGTACTCAAGAACTTCTAAAACATAACCACGCATCCGATTCTAATCAAATCAACTCGGAATGATGCCAAACTTTGCAGTCAAGTTCCAAATAAGAAAACAGACCTACTCCAAGTCCAAAAACTAAAATCGAAACATGATAGCCATAAAGTCAACCTACGGTCAAACCTAAGAAATGTCTAAACCTTCAAATTGTCAAATTTTGGCAAAACAAGCCAAATCAACCTAGGGACCTACAAATTTTATTTCGGGAACACACCCAAGTCCAAATTCATAATACAAACCTATCGAAGCCATCAAAACATCATTTTGGGGTCATTTTCCCAAAAGTCAAACACCGGTCAATATTTTCAACTTAAGCTTCTAAAATAAAAATCATTCTTCTAAATTAATCCCGAATCATTCAAAAATTGAAACCGACCATAAACGCAAGTCATAATACATAATATAAAGTCACTTATAACCTCGAACTACTGAACAAAATGTTAAAGGTCAAAACGACTGGTCGGATCGTTACAGCATACTAGGTATATGTGGATGAGGTAAGTGGACTTAAATGGGTAAGTGAAAAAAAAGTATTAAGGAATGATATACAAAAAGGTGTAACTTGGAAAGGTACAAGAAGCAACATAGATTACCAAAGAAGATAAAATTATGTGGAATAGCAACCTTGAGTTTGATTAGTTGGGATAAACCTTATTTTGTCCTTTAGAACTTGTGAGAATTGAGAATTTTCAAAGGTAAGCTCCAAAATACCTATACATGTGTCAAGTGAAGTGATTAAATTAGGATTTGATAGACTCTTATAAATTAAGAGAAACGAATATTTGAAATGATGTATGAGGCAAAGTAACAATTTATGGTAAGTTGTCAATATTATATATGTTGTTGGAGTTGGGCTCCAAACTATAAGAGTTTGCTTTTTATCTTTCTCAGAGAAGTCTGATCACTTAAGGCTCAAGAACTTGAAAATGGTAATGGTACGTATGGGAGTTGAGAGGTTACAAGTGTCCAAATGCTATTGAATGATGCATCAGAAATCCTAACATATTATGCATGGGGATGAGGTTAAAGATACTATGGAGGTACAAAAGAAATTACCATATGATGATCGGGTACCCACGTACTAGATTCCATGAATAGTGGAAAATATACAAGTACATATATTAGTTGCACGAAGTATGATGATATGAAGGTGGGATATTGACTATAGTCAGAAAAAATAAATTGTTATGATGATGACATGAAGATGGATTGTACGCTTATTACATTTAGCATTCTAAAAATGGTCTATGGTATGGAAAGTTGTATGAATGTTATATGGGTTTAGCCTAAGGAGTCGTACTTGTTCAAATACATAAGCATGGACTGCGAGGTGTAAGGTAGTTGTATTTTCTAGTAAGGTATTTCAGCATGGATTGAAGGGTATAATGTTAGAATAGGATTCTAAAGATAAAATGAACTTGAAAGGTGATATGCTAACCATATTATTGTCATAAGGGAAAGAAATGATGATACTTAGCAACATGAGTTGCAGTTAGAAGTATCATGATACTTTGGTATGGGAAATAATTAGGAAAGTTTTAACAAAAATAATCATTCTATCCTATTTTTAGAACAATAATCAATACAAGTGTAATGACGAAATAAAGTTGAGGCTTGATGGAAAAAAATGGTGAAATGAGATTTCGAGTTGGGGAATAAAGAACTTGTAGTATGTAATGACCCGGACGGTTGTTTTGTGTATGGTAGCCCTGTTCCCCTATATATATCTTTTTCTATGTTCATTTATGATTATGTGACTTTCTAGGGTGGTTGGATTGGTTTCGGGGAGGTTTCAGGGTGAATTGGGACACTTAGTCGAAGGTTGGAAGCTTAAATTGAAAAGGTTGACAAGAGTTTGACTTTTGTGTAGACGACTCCTGAATAGAGTTTTGATGGTTTCAATAGCTTTGTATGGTGATTTTGGACTTAGGCGTATGTCCTGGTATTGATTTGGAGGTTTGTAGGTCGTCTTGGCTTGAATTGGCAAAAGTTGGAAAAGTTGAAGGTTTGGAAGGTTGAGAGCTGTGATTGATAGTTGACTTTATTGATACCAGGTTCAGAGTTTTGTTCTGAGAGTTGGAATATGTCTGTTATTTTATTTGGGACTAGTGTGCAAAGTTTGAGGTCATTCGTAATTGATTTGGTATGGTTCGGCATTGGTATTGGAAGTTCATTAGTTTAATTAGGCTTGAATTGATGCGTGATTCATAGTTTTGGTGTTGTTTGATGTGATTTGAAGGTTTGCGCAAGCTTGTATCGTGTTTTAGGACTTGTTAGTATGTTTGGATAGGGTCCTGGTGGACCTCGGGTGTTTCGGATAAGTTTCAGACAGTTTTCTTCATATTTGGGATGCTGATCTGATATCTGGTGTGGGTTTCTTTGCGTTCGCGACATAAGGGTCTCGTTCTCGTAGTGTTACTAATGGCATGTGGTTTTATCACTTCACGTTTGTGACACAAAGGTCGCATTCACAAAGGCTTGAAGAGTTTGTGCATCGCAATCGCGATTAGGGAGCCGCATTCGTGCAGAAGGAAGGTCGGCTTGGAGGCATCAGGCCTTTAGCCTTCGCGTTCGCGTAGGCATGAGGGTCGATGGTCATCGCGTTTGTGACTGGGTCATCGCATTCGCGAAGGAGGTTTGACAGCTACGGAGATTTGTGCTTTGTGAAAGCGGAAGGTCGCGCTCGCGAAGAGGAAAGGACTGCGCAAACTGTTAAAAACCCATTTCGATGGTTAGAGTTAATATATCATATTTTGAGTTGTAGAGCTCAGCTTTGGGCGATTGTGGAGGGAATTTTCATGATTTGGATTAGGGTAAGTGTGCTTTACTCGGATTTGTTCATTATTCATGATTCTATCTTAGTTTTTATCATTTATTTGGTGAATTAAAGTGAAGAAAGTGGGGATTTTGTATAAACTTTTCAAAAATGAAACTTAAGGATATGATGGTCGATTTGGAGTCCGAATTGGATTATTTTTGTATGGTTGAACTCGTGTCAGAATGGATGTTCGGAATTTGTGAGTTTGACTGAGTTCCGGGGTGAGGGCCCGAGGTTGACTAGATTCGAGTCGTTCGGAGGCCGATATACGTGGGAAAGGCTTGTTGTAGTATTGCTTTGCGCGTTTTGAGGTAAGTAACATTTCCAAACTTGGAATTGAGGGTAATTATCCTTGGAAAACATGTTATTTATGTTGTTTTGGGGTGACGCACAAACTAGGTGACGGGCGTGTGAGCGTGCACCGTGAAAATCATGATTCGGGTTGATTTTTGTACTGTAATACTATCAAGTTTTGTTTTATCTGTGTAATTCCTACTTGTTAGAGTAAATGAGTTGTGATTCATGTTAGAAATTATATTTAGGCTATTTGCTTATTCGGTTGAGACCTATTGAGGCTATTTCTGTTGTTTTGAGTTACATGTTTTAACTGTATTTATACACTCAGTCATGGTTATTTATTTTTATATCATATGTCAGTCTTTGCTCATCATTCATGGTTACATCGCATGTTATCATTGTTGTTCCTTATGTTGAGTTGTTGGGCTGAGTGATATGAGATTGTGAGCCCTTGAGACTTGAGAGGTTGATGACTGGGGTGGGTTGTAGAGCCGTGTTGAGAGTATTATTGTGGATCGGGTTGCATGCCGCAGCAACTATATTGGCTTTACTATTGTTACTATGTGGATCGAGCTACACGCCGCAGCAGGCGTCATTGGCTTTGATTAGCTCTTGGGCGTGATCTGTCCCTCCGGAGTCTAACATACCAACAGTGAGCGCAGGCACAATGATATATACACGTGCTTTGGTAAGGGGCATTGATGCCAGGCACCCGTACAGTGCTGAGTGTTTGTGTGTGTGTGTGATGAGAGGGCATTTGAGGTAGAAAGATTGAGTATACTGAGAGTGAGAGTATTTGAGAATATCACTGAGTAATCATTCATTTGACATGCATTCTTAAAATGTAGGCATAGAGATGTACCATTCCTCATATTAGTTATATTTGACATGTTTTTATCAGTGTTGGGCTTTAATTGCTAAACTTGAAAGCATGACTAAATTTCTGTAATATGAATGAGCTAATTATGATAATTCCTTTGAGTTTTTTTATTGTTACTGTCATCATCATACTTGTGTTGTCATAATATTTGATTCTGACTATATTCTTTTGAGCTCGTCACTGCTTTCAGCCCAAGGTTAATTCTATTATTTATTGAGTACATGGGGATCGGTTATACTCATACTATATTATGTACTTTGTGTGCAAATCCATGAACATCTAGATGTGGTGATTGCTAGATCCGTATTGGCTCCAGTTTCTGGAGACTTCGAGGTAGTTTCTATGACATGCGCAGACCTTGACTCTCTTTTCCTTTATTTTTCTTTAGTACTGTTCTATTACCTAGACAGTTCTACTAAGGATTTGGTTTATGTTTTGATACTCAGTAGTGCTCGTGTGATCGTTGACACCAGATTTTGGTAACAGTTGTAGTAATCTTGCTATTTTATTATTAGATAATTATGATATTCTGCTGTTAAGTTTGTTAATCCATGTTTATCCAAATACTTAGTTATTTTGTGAACTGTTGGTTGGCCTAGCATATAGTGTTAGGTGTTGTCGCGGCTTCGGTGGGAGTTGGGTCGTTACATAGTAGCATGTGAGCATATATATAATCAGATAGAAGTTTACCAATGAGGTAAGAATTTAATAAGTCTTTGAGTGACAGGTTCGAGCTTAATTTTGGGTTTTATGCCCACGTTGGGGAGCGTCAGAGCAGGTAAAAGTAACTTAAAGGTGATGATTGGGAAAAAGAGAAATTTTATTCACAAAAGCAAGAAGAAAGGAAAACTTTCGGTGAGATTCATGATGAAATGAGTTAAATTACTATAAAGTGCGGGTATAGCAACCACATTCTTATCACGAGTAATTGTTACAGTGTTCAACAACGAGTTATTAGAGGTAATATCTAATAGTCAAAGATTTAATGGGCTACTCGAATAGATTCATGCAACTTAGGAACATGTGTCACTTGAATTAAATTCAATCTTTTGCAGAAAATGAGAAAGTACTTTGGTCATATGTTAGCTTAGTAGAACACTGAGGGTTATAAATAAGGATAAAATATGTGAACACTTAGGAGGTTATGCTATGAATATTCTAGAATAAGAAATACCTTTGCAAATCAAAATAAAGTGCTCTAGTAAGAGGCACGGGGTCAAGGAAGAGTACTAATTCAAAAAAAAAAAAAGAGGGTATTGTCATGATAGTGTGGAACTGGAGTATGAAAAACCTACGGACTATGGTAGAAGTTCTATGGAAGTCATATAAGTAAATGCAATCCAGATGTTTAACGGAGAAATATCACAAAGAACTCAATGGCATTAATAAGTTGGTAAGGTTAAGAAAAAGAAAAACACATACAGTGATGTTCGGGAATGGGTGGCAAATTAGTACCACGATATGAAAGGAAGTGGGTGAACATTTTTCATAGAGAAAACTTGTTAGCAACAGTGACTATCAAGTTGGGATCTAAAGTTATAAGGGTAGGAGGAGGTATGAATTACCATGTGATGGATGCATCTAAGTAAAACAAATGGATTTTAGTGTTGGAAGAAATAAAAGAACATTCTAGAAGAATATTGACAACTAGAGAATTAAAAGTCATATGAGGGCAAACTACACATAAAAGTGAAATTTATGTAATTGTTAAATTCTTTTAATGAAGAAAGATTTTCATGTATACAAGAAATGCATTTTTAGTTATGTCATAGTATATACATGGTGAAAAGAAAATACATATGCGCATGATAGTGATAGGTATTTCTATATGGAATAATCGGTGTTTTAAATGAGCGAGGTGCAGGTATATAATTATTTAAAATTATTAAATTTGTATTTGATGCATTGAGGACGTATGTGTGTCGTGTGGGGCCTAGATGACTTGTTGTTATGCATGGAGGATGTATGTGCGGCCAAGTGGGACCTCGATGATATGTTGTATTATAAACCTTTGGTTGTTGAACTATATTATTGTGGGTGCCGTGTGGGGGCTTTTTTTTGACAGGTTATAATTTTTGGATAGTCCCACTTACAAGGGAGGTTCTGCCGAAATTTGAAGAAATTGGAGAGTTAGCCAAATTTCAAGGTCTTAAGGAAGTTTAGATTTTGGGAAGAAGGTCTAAGATTCATATGAAGTCGAAAATAATTAGGGATGATGGTTTAGATGAAAGGAGGATAACCCAATGCCTAATAAAGCCTTATAAATCATTCGAGGATGAATGTTCTTAAGTGGGGGAGAATTTAATACCCTGGAAAATTTTGAAGTGTTTAAGGCCATTAAGAAGATTGACAAGTGCTAATTATATTAATTCGGGTATGAACAAAGACTAATGATATGGAGGATATCAATTGATCATGGTAATATGTGTACAATGTATTAATAATCGTTTATGGTCAAAGAATAGCCCTAAGGCTAAGTCAAGTTGGAAAATATATGATGGGCTAAAGTTTCAAATGAGTTTGCACAAGATCTAATTTCAAATGAGCACAAATCCCAATATATGAAGATTTAAGTGCTGAACAACCTATCGAATTAAAGATCTATGAGTCAGTTTTCAATGCTTCAAACCGTTCGTCATTTGGATATTCCTACAAGAAGTTATGATATTTTTACCGAAGGGTAGCATAGCAGCCACTCAGCTACGCGAACTGTGCGTAGCTGATTCCAGCAACTATTGAAATGAAGGGGAGCTGAACATGAACAGAGCGTAGCTATGTTGGAGGTGTGCGTAGCTACGCATGTCATAAAAAATATAAAAGTGGCTATTTCGGGGAGAGAGAAAGAGATGGAATTTTAGACAAGGGTCTGAGTTCTAGAGTGTCACGTCCCGGAATTCCAACCTCGGGGCTGTGATGGCGCCTAACATTTCACTTCTTAGACAAGCAACGTTAGCTAATTACTTAACCAGTTTTAACGATTTAAATCAAAACATTAATAATAATAAACTGGGATAGTCCGAAATAGATACATGAGCATCTAGAGTACTACAGATAAAATCAGAACAAAAAATACCACTATTTGAAAAAAGCTAAACAGTAAAGACAGAATGGAAGAGGACTTCAGGAACTACGAATGCCAACAACTCTACCTCAAGTCTCATGCTGATAGCCGATCCGGGCAAGATCTTCTCTACATACCGCTGGGACCAACACTGGTATCTGCACAAGAAGTGCAGAAGTATAGCATGAGTACAACCGGCCCTATGTACTCTGTAAGTGTCGAGTCTAACCTTGACGAAGTAGTGACGAGACTAGGACAAGACCCTCATAATTCTGCTAAAATAGCTAAATGACTCACAAAAGCAGAATAACATAATAAAGAACTTTAAATAATATAAGAATGATAAAAACAGGTATAACATGAGATAACAAGAATATATAAGCTATACAATTAGAAGCATGTAACAGGTAAGCAGATATTGGGTGAGAAATATACAAATCGAAGCAAGTAACAATTAAATAACAATTAACAAGTAAAGCATAGATGTCATGTAAGAACATGTAACAATTAAAGAAAATACAAGAGATAACATAGAATAAATGAAGACATGGAAATAAATAGCCCAACCCCGCATGCCAAACCCCATGACGGTGCATATACACTCGTCACCTCGCAGGTCCGCGTTCGTGAACCCAGGTCCGCGTTCGCAAAGAGGAACCATCTGCCCTCCCCCAGGTCTCCCCAAAGCATTGTGTTCACGGGATGCCTGTCACATTCGCGAAAGATAAGCCCCCATGGCTTCGTGTAAGCGACCAACTCCCCACGTTCGCGAAGAACATCCAGTCTCCAATCCAAGTTTCCCCTTCGCGGTCGCGAGAGTCCATAATACACCATATACCATAAATACTTGTTCTACAAGTTCAAAATGATCTGAAGCCTATCTGAAACTCACCCGAGCTCCTCGGGCTCCAAACTAAACATGCACACAAGTGTAATAATATCATATGAACTCGCTCGCGTGATAAAAACGCCCAAATAACATATTGAACCACGAATCGGACATCAAAATGCATGAAATCCAAAAGAAGACTCAAGAACCTCTAAAATAACAACCAAACGTCTGAATCCTATCAAACCAACTCCGAATTGCACCAAATTTTGCAGACAAGTTTCAAATAGAAAAATGATTCTATACCAAGTTCCAAAACCACAATTTGAACCCAATAATCATAAAGTCAACCTGCAGTCAAACCTAGGCAATTTCCAAATATTCAAATTGCTAACTTTCGGAAAATTTAATCAAATCAATCTCGGGACTTCCGAATTCAATTTCGGGCATATTCCCAAGTCCAAAATTACAATACGAACCTACCGAAATCACCAAAATACTGATTCGGAGTCATTTACCTAAAATATTGACCGTAGTAAACTCAAGTTGTTTTTAAAGCAAAAAATCATATTTTCTTTAATATTTTACGTAAAAGCTTTTCGGAAAACAACCTGGATTACACACGCAAACCAAGAAACAAAAATGAATGTAATATAGGTCTCAGAACACAAAAATAAGGGCTAGTACTCAAAATGACTTATCAGGTCATCACATTCTCCACCTCTAAAAGAAATGTTCATCCTCAAGCAAATATAGAAAAGTACCTGGACTGGTGAAAAGGTGTGGGTATCTACTTCGCATATCGGACTCGGACTCCCACGTAGCTTCCTCGATCGGCTGACCTCTCCATTGCACTTTCACAGAAGGAAAGCTCTTAATCTTAACTTGTCAACCTGCCGAGCCAGAATGGCCACCGACTCCTCCTCGTTGGCCAAATTCTCATCAAGCTAAATTGTGCTGAAGTCCAAAACATGCGAGTTGTCCTCATGGTACTTTTGAAGCATGGAAACATGGAATACGGGATGTACTCCTGATAGGCTAGGAGGCAATGCAAGCTTGTAGGCAACCTCCCCAACTCTCTCCAAGATCTCAAATGGCCCAACAAACCTCGAGCATAACTTGCCCTTGTTCCCAAACAATATTATGCCCTTCATAGGCAACACTCGGAGAAGAACCTTCTCGCCCACCATATAAGCTACATTCCTAATCTTCCGGTCCGCATAACTCTTCTGTATGGACTGAGCTGTACGAAGCCATTCCTGCATCAACTTAACATTTTCCATAACATCACAGACTAATTCAGTTCCCAATAACCTAGCCTCTTCGAGATCAAACCAACATATCGGCGAACGATATCGCCTCCCACATAAGGCCTCATACGGAGCCATCTGAATACTCGACTGGTAACTATTGTTGTAGGCAAACTTTGCTATAAGTAAGAATTGATCCCATGAAACTCTGAAATCCATAACACAAGCGCGGAGCATATCCTCCAAGATCTGAATAGTGCGCTCGGACTATCCGTCCGTCTGAGGATGAAATGATATGCTCAACTCAACTCGCGTGACCAACTCACACTGCACGGCTCCTCAAAAAGGCGATGTGAACTGCATGCCTCGGTCAGAAATAATGGAAATTAGTACGTTGTGTAGGTGGATAATCTCTTGTGTGTAAATCTGAGCCAACTTATTTGAAGAATAGGAAGTTGCCACCGGAATAAAGTGTGCGGACTTAGTCAACCGGTCTACAATAACCCATACTGTGTCATATTTCTTCAAGGTCCGTAGCAAGCATACCACGAAATCCATAGTGATGTGCTCCAACTTCCACTTTGGTATCTCCAATCTATGAGTCCATCCACACGGTTTTTGATGTTCAACTTCACCTGTTGACAACTCATGATGGCAACTCATGATGTTCATATCTATCTATTTTAAGGTCACTACTTAACAAAGCGATCTTGATAGTCGTTGACGTACTAAGGAGTTATGTATTAGAGCTTACCTGTTTGCTCTTACGACGATGAGGACAGCCCGACGTTCGGGGATGTTTCATTGCGCTTTCTATTTAAAGCAGTGTGCATCCTTGCTTCAGAGGGCTTGTGGAAGAAAATTTTACCATTACTCACTTCGCTGCCTTTCAACCAATATATACGACCCCGGATAGCCACTTTTTCTAAAACTCGAGCAGTTTCTTGAAAACGTGTTTCAACGAGAACACCAAAAAAAACTAATTCAGCTCCACCTGCATATAACCATCATCTCCAATCGCAACCTCCTTGGCACCACCCCGCTGCATTGTTTCCTTCAACACCAATAAGTGAGGATCATCAAACTGGCGAGCCTTGATATGCTCCAACAATGAAGACTGTGCCACAACACACGAAAAAACCCGGTTGGGCGCCGAAACATCCAATCTCACAAACTGATTGGCCAAATCCTTAACATCCATGGCTAGTGGCCTCTCTACTACTGGTAAATATGACAAACTGTTCATGCTCTCCCCCTTTCTGCTCAATGCATCAGCCACCACATTGGCTTTTCCCGAATGATATAATATGGTGATATCATAGTCTTTCCGCAACTCTAGCCATCTCCATTGCCGCACACTAACATCTTTCTTCTTAAATAGGTGTTGGAGACTCCAATGGTCGGTATAGACCTCACAATGAGCGTCGTACAGATAGTGCCTCCAAATCTTCAGTGCATGAACAATAGATGAAAGCTCTAAATCATGAATAGGGCAGTTCTTTTCATGAACCTACAACTGCCAAAATGCGTGGGTGATCACCCTTCCATCCTATATCAATACCGCACCAAGACTAATACGCGATGAATCACAATGCAGTCTTGAGCTTCTGAAAGCTCAACTCACACTAGTTGGACAATTTGAAAATAGTACTCTTCTCGGTCTACTTGGTCAATAGGGCTGAGATAGATGAAAAGCCCTCCACAAACTGGCGATATTAACCGGTCAAACCCAAGAAGCTACAAATCTCTATAGCTGAAGTAGGTCTAAGCCAATTCTGAACTACTTCAATCTTTTTAGGATCCACTTTAATGCCCTCGAAAGATATAACATGGCCCAAAAAGGAAACTGAATCCAACTAGAATTCACACTTTGAAAACTTGGCATAAAACTGACGAACCCTCGTAGTCTGAAGTACGATACGTAGATGTTGCTCATTCTCCTCTCGACTGTGAGAGTAAACCAAAATATTATCAGTGAAGATGATCACAAAAGAATCTAAATAGGGCTTAAACACTCAGTTCATCAAATCCATAAAGGTTGTTGGGGCATTAGTCAAACCAAATGACATCACTAAAAACTCATAGTGACCATATAGAGTTTGAAAAGCAGTCTTTGGGACATCCGATGCCCTAATCTTTAATTGATGGTAGCCAAATCTCAAGTCAATCTTGAAAAACACTCTGGCACTCTGAAACTGATCAAATAAGTCATCAATCCTCGACAACAGATACTTGTTCTTGATAGTGACCTTGTTCAACTGCTGATAATCTATACATATCTTCATCGAACCATCTTTGTTCTTTACAAACAACACCGGTGCACCCCAAGTCGAGACACTAGGTCTAATAAATCTCGTATCAAGAAAATCCTTCAACTGCTCCTTCAGTTGCTTCAACTCAACTAGGGCCATACGGTATGATGGAATGGAAATGGGTTGAGTTCCCGAGGCAAGTCAAAGCAGAAGTCGATATCTCTGTCAGGTGGCATCCCCGACAAATCAAACACCTCTAGAAACTCGCGCACAACTGGTACTGAATCTATGGAAGGAACCTCCGTACTAGAATTGTAGATATAGGCCAGATATGCCAAACACCCTTTCTTGACCATACGCCAAGCCTTCACATAAGAAATAACACTGCTATTATCATGGCGAGGAGTCCCTCTCCACTCTAATCGAGGCAATCCCGCATGGCTAATGTCATAGTCTTGGCGTGACAATCCAAAATAGCGTGATAAGGTGACAACCAATCCATGCCCAAGATAACATTAAAGTTCACCATATCAAGAAGTAGAAGATCTACTCTAGTCTCAAATCTCCCAATAGAAATCACACACGAGTGATAAACACAATCTACCACAATAGAATCTCTCACAGGCGTGGACACATTGAAGACATGAGCATCTAAAGAATCGCGAGGTATAACCAGATATGAAGCAAAATAGGATGACACATATGAATAAGTAGAGCCCGAATCAAATAAAACTGAGGTATCTATATGGAAAATCGGAACAATACCTATGATGACGGCATCAGATGACTTTGCCTTAAGTCTAGCTGGGAATGCATGAAAATGGAGTTGAGCCCCACCATTCTAACCTCCGCCTCTCGGACGGCCTCTAACTAGTTGTCCTCCACCTCTAACAACCTGACCACCACCTCTAGCTGTCTGACCCCCGCCTCTAGCTGGCTGAGCGGCGGTGGAGCAATAGGTGTCGAAATAATGGCACGAGAACCCTGCTGAGGCACACTACTCTGAAGTCTGGGACAGTACCTTCTGATATGACCCGTACATCCATATTCAAAGTAATCTCTTGATTGTTGTGGCTTCTAAAGCTGAGACTGACCTTGACGGTCCGGATAACCATTGTGATAGCTCTGAATCGGTGGTGCACTTATGGGAGCTGAAGGTGCATTGTAGGCTAGCTGCTTAGGATAAATCCTATAAGATCCATGGTTGCCCGAAGCACCATGTGCTACCTGAAGCGCTGACTAAATTGCCCTGTGAGTATGGCCTCTACCAAATAAACCTCTGCCTCCGGATGAGCACCATTGAAACAACCAAAGTGACGAGGCATTTTCTCAGATAACGCCTCTATACCCTGACCACGAATAATCTCGATATGTCTACCAATCTCTACGGCCCGCTAGAAGGAAATCTCATCCCCAGTCTCCTTAGCCATTTTGTAGCCTGATAGCAAAAGAAAGTTCATCAATGAATCTCCCCACCCTCTCTCTATCATTAGGAATCAAGACACCTGCATTGTAAAATAAATTTGTGAATCTGGTCCCATACTGGATAATAGTCATGCTACCCTATTGAAGGCAGTCAATCTTGTGATACTCCTCTCTCAGAGTGAAAGGAATGAAATTCTCTAAAAATATCTGTGAAAACTGATCCCAAGTGAGTGGCGGTGAACCTGCTGGTTTGCCTCGCTCATAATCCTGCCACCACCTCTTGGTAGAACCGGTCATCTGAAATACTACAAAGTTGACTCCATTGGAATCCACAATACCCATGTTGCGAACCACCTCATGGCAATGGTCAAAATAATTATGTGGCTCCTGAGAAGGTGTACCACCAACATAAATAGGAAAGTTCTTTGTTAACTTATCCAACCTCATCAATCCCTCAAAAGACATCGCGGGTCTCTCCCCGGTCTGTGTAGCAATAATGGGCTGAACTACCCCAACTGCTAGAACTGTCAGAATCTGGTATAGGGGTGCCATCTGCTCCAGAGTGTGAGTGGCAGGAGTCTGAGCTCCTCTCCCAGCCTGAGAGATAGCTAGCGCCATAGGAAATACTTCAGCATGGGCCATACTCTCCATAAGGCCCACTTAGCATACTAGGGCATCCTGAAGTAGAAGAATAGCAATGAATCCCTCCAGAACCTGAGCGGGTTCGACTGGTGCGATTTGAACAGGGATCTCTTCCTCATGCTCGATATGCGGCTTTGTATTGGGTGTTGGAGCACATGCTCTAGGCTGAGCTTTGCCTCTTCCTCGGCCCCTACCTCGGCCCCGGCCCCTACCCATAGTAGTGGATGAAACAGGGGGGGATGAAATAGGGTGCTCTAGCTCCTGCCTAAGTGTACATGTTGTGCTCGTTCTCACCATCTGCAAGAGAACAAGAATATAATGGTTCAAACTTCAGTAATAGAATAAAGTCGTACGACATAGAATAAAAGAAGTGAAATTTTCCTTAAGTCGCATAGCCTCTAGAAGATAAGTACAAACGTCTTTGTACCAATCCTCTAGACTCTACTAAGCTTCTTCATGACTCATAAGACCTAGACAGCCTAGTGTTCTGATACCAACTTGTCACAGCCCGGAATCCCAACCTCGGGGTGGTGATGGAGCCTATCATTTCACTTGCTAGGCAAGCCAACATTAGCTAATTACTTAACCAGTTTCAACGATTTAAATCAAAACATTAATAATAATAAACTATGATAGTTTGAAATAGATATGATAAATACCATGTAGCATAGACTAAACATATCCAAAAAAATCCGGAGTCATGAATACAAGAGCATCTAGAGTACTACAAATAAAGTCTGAACAAAAAATACAACTGTTTGAAATAAGGTAAACAGTAAAGACAGAATGGAAAGGTACATTAGGGACTGCGAATGCCAGGAGCTCTACCTCAAGTCTCCTACTGATAGCCGATCCGGGCAAGATCTCATCTACACAGTGCTGGGACCAACATCGGTATCTGCACAAGAAGTGCAAAAGTGTAGCATGAGAACAACCGATCCCATGTACATTGTAAGTGAAAAGCCTAACCTCGATGAAGTAGTGACGAGGCTATGACAAGACACTCACAATAAACCTGTACGAAAAAAAAATAATATAAACAGGAATAGAAATAGAATAGTAAAGTCAAATAACCGAACCCGTAGGTCAACTACCAAAGGGCCCTAGAATGACAAATGCTCAAATCTCATATCATAATACCGAGAACATTCTCTACAGCCACAAACAACTTACAACAAATCAGATTCGTAGCGGCTTGCAACCCGATCCCATCATTTCACTATCTGTTCATATCATTTTTTGTCCTTATTTCTTCATATCAATTCATTTCAAAACTGTTATGGCGTGCAAACCGATCCACCAATATCAAATAACTAACATCATAACTCAACACCAATATTTTCATATTATCAATACAAAGTGAAATGAAGCATGCGAAACGATAAGAAACTACCAAAACAAACGGAGAATAACCAATACTTCAAAAACCCAAACCTTGGCAAAACAATAATGCTAAAATATCTGAATGACTCACATAAACGGAATAACATAATAAAGTACCTCAAGTAATATAAGAACGGTAAAAATAAGTATAACATGAGACAACGAGAATACACAAGTTATACAATTAGAAGAATGTAGAAGGTAAGCAGATATTGGGTGAGAAATCTACAAATCGAAGAAACTAATAATTAATCACAATTAACAAGTAAAGCATAGATGTCATGTAAGAACAAGTAACAATTAACGCATATACAAGAAATAACATAGAATAAATGAAGACATGGAAATAAATAGCCCAACCCTGCATGCTAAATCCCATGACAGTGCATATACACTCTTCACCTTACATATACGTTGTTTCCCCGCATAATTCATATAGCAAATAGTCCAGCAAGTCCTAATTCCCATAAGTCAAGGTTAGACACAACACTTACCTCTTTTTGCAATCAAATCAACACTCAACCACGGTCGTTCCTTTAGCATTAGCCTCCAACTGGTCAAATCTAACAAGATATCATTCAAATAATTCAAAATAAGCTTTAGAAACTATCCACGAGTGAAAAATATTAGATCTTTGCTGAAATTGGAAAAAGTATACAAAAGTCAACCCCAGGCCCCCTTGGTCAAAACCTAAGATTCGGACCAAAACCTGATTACCCATTCACCCCCGAGCCTGGTTATGTTATTTATTTCTAAATTCAACCTCAATTTGAGGACTAAATCTCAATTTTGCAAAATCTCTAATTTCTACCCAAATCCCTAATTTTTACCATGAAATTCAAAGATTAAAGGTTAGAAATCAATGGGTGATAATGGAAATACATCAAAACTAGTAAAAGGTCACTAACCAATGAAGTAGGGATGAAAAATCTCTTCAAATCGCCTCTAGGCCAAGCTCTAGCTTTCAAAAATGGTGGAAAATGGTCAAATCTCGACTTTCAGCACTTTAAATATCTAGGCGTCAGGTGTTCTTCGCGTTCGCGAAGAGCAGTGGCCAAACGGCCTTCGCATTCCCTTCCTGCCTTCGCGTTTGCAAATCCAGGTCCACATTCGCGATGAGGAACCATCTGCCCTCCCCCAGGTCTACCCAAAGCATCACGTTCGCTAAGGGTAAGCCCCACATTGCTTCACATTCGCGACCAACTCGTCACGTTCGCGAAGAACATCCAGCCCCCAGCTAAAAATTTCCCCTTCGTGATCGCGAGAGATGCTTCACGATCGCGAAGCATAGTACACCAGACACCAGAAACAACTTGTAACACCCCAGAAAATTTCGAGTAGTTAAGTGTAAAACCTCATAAAATTTTGCAAATGAATTTGTAAGGCCCTGTTAAAATTTCCTAATGATTTAAGATTTTTAAAGTGCGGCAACTGTATTTGGAAATAACGTATTCTAGTATTAAAGGAGACCCATGGGATTTATGATCAAGTTTGAGTTTTCTTTTTTATTCGACCTCGAATCGGAGTTTTGATAATTCCGTTAGGTCCGGATGGTGATTTTGGACTCGGGCGTATGCCAGAAATTTAATTTGGATATTTCAAGGATGTTTTGACGTCACATTTTTGAGGATATGTGGTATCACAATAATCAAATGAGCTCGAAATTCAGTTTTGATTAAAGCATTAGATCCATATTGAAATTACGGAGTCGTATCAAAATGAATCATCGAATTCGGATATCGTATGAGAGAGTTATGCAGATTTCGAGTAAAATAGAAAAGATTTCCCATCGCCAGTGCCCAGGGTAGCGTGGGGTACTAGCCTTGGTGCTGGGATTTTTGAGTTTCTGTAAATTAGACCACAGGTAACCCCCCACGCTGCCTGTGACGCCCGTAACGCTATATACTCATTCGGGGGTCATTTTACCCCATTTTTCTTGGCCGAACTTTGGGGTTTTCCTTAATTCTCTCAAGACCTCCAACTTCCCCCATCTTTAAGGTGAGTATTCTCTCCTAATTTTATATTTCATTCCATCAATTCCACCCTAAAACTAACTCAATCCTCCATAAAATACATACAATCTTCAAGAAAGTTCATCAAGAACTCAAAGGAAGGTTTTGGAAGATTTCTTCCAAAAGGTAATCCTACACCCTTAGACTTACGTGTATGGATATATTATGGGAATATAAGAATGAATTAAGTATTGGAACTTATGGTATGGTGATTGGAAGCCATAAGTTCCCAATTTAAATACATATCCATTATAGATATTGAAAGATGATTAATTGATGGAATTTTATTGGTTGGGTGTGGATGGATGGTCATGTATGTGATGTTGGAAGTTATGACTTATTTAAGAATAATGGTGGGATAAATTGTTGGTAAATGGTAGTAGTTGGATGAACTAATTCGATGGGTAAGAGATGTAGAGATTCATACCTACTAGGTGTTTGATAAAATATCTAAATGGCCTAAATTATGGAATTTGTTACTAATATTGGTCCAATTGAATTATGTTGATGTAGATTGAAGTTGTAAGAGCAGTAGGTGGTTTTAGTAGCACTAAAGAGCTCCATCAAGGTATGTTGGCTAAACTCTTCTTTAAGAATTGGAATTCCCATTATCCTTGTAAGTTTCGAGATGTTGATTATAAATCGGGTATTCCGATAAGTTCTGTGATGAAGATATGTTCAATCCGTGTTTCAAATGCTCTGATCATATTGCATTATAAATTGAGGATGTGTCCCAAACTATGGATTATGTATCCACATTTTATAATTTCTAGTCGTGATTTATGTGATAGTTATTATGCCAAGTTGTGTAGAGATTGTGATTGTGATACACCTCCACCCGCATACATTGGGGTGAGTCGTCATGACCGCTTTGTGTGGGGATTATGGTATAGATATTGTGATTGTGATACACCTCCACCCGCCTACATAGGGGTGAGGAAGCATGACCGCCTTTATGTGGGGATTATAGTATAGAGATTGTGATTGTGATACACTTCCACCTGCATACATTGGGGGTGAGGCGGCATGACCACTTTGTGTGGGGATTATGGTATATAGATTGTGATTGTGATACACCTCCACCCGCATACATTGGGGTGAGGCGGCATGACCGCTTTTGTGTGGGGATTATAGTATAGAGATTGTGATTGTAATACACTTCCACCCGTATACATTGGGGTGAGGCGGCATGACCGCTTTGTATGGGAATTATGGTATAGAGATTGTGATTGTGATACACCTCAACTCGCATATATATTGGGGTGAGGCGGAATGACCGCTTTGTGTAGGGATTATGGTATTGTGGGACTTCACCTCCACCCGCTTATATTGAGGTGAGGCGGTACGACCGCTTTGTGTATAGTTTTGGTAATATTTTGGCACCACCACCCGCATATATTAGGGTGAGGCGGTACAACCTCTTTGTGTATAGTTTTGGTATTGTTTTGGCACCACCACCCGCATACATTGGGGTGAGGCGGCATAGCCGCTTTGTGTAAGTTCTTGGTACTGTGGTTATACATCCACCTGTATACATTGAGGTGAGGCGGAAGGGCCGCTTGATTAGAGTTGTGGTATTGTACGTACACCCCCACCTACATATATCGGGTGAGGCAGCGGGACCAGTTTGTGTGAAGATGGTTACAGAGGATCTCATATTAAATCCTATAAATGTTATTGATAGCTTTTAATAAGCTTACTATGGTTTAAACGGTTATCTATATTATTCTATTGCCGCCCTAGTTCATCATATTCATCTTGTATTTCTGAATTCTTAGATTGGTGTTTAGTTTTCATACTAGTACTATTCGACGGTACTAACGTCCCTTTTGTCGGTGGCGCTCTATCTTTAAATGTATGCAGGTGGTTCTACCGCAAGATATATTGATCAGTGATAGCAGTACATGTTCTTCCTAACTGACTTGGTGAGCCCCACTTCATCCCGGGGTCATGTATCTTTCGTTCTTTATGTATTCTATTTGAGGTATAGTCGGGGCCTTATTGCCTGCATTTTCATATTACTCTTCTATTCTACTTAGAGGCTCTGTAATTAGGTTGTGGGTTGTGGTTGATGTTGGGGAATTGAACTAGAAATGTTGGTATTTTGAAATCATGTTTTTCATTAATTCTATAAACTCGTAACATTTTCGAAATTATGAAAAAGATGCTAATGGGAATGTAAAGGAAGTTGCTAATAAAATCTTTTCTGTGTTTGATTAATGGAGTAAATCTCCTCTTTATTCATAGATGAGTTTGGGTAGAAGGAAATCTAACAGGCTTGCTCGGCTGGGTTCTCTCGGTTGAGCGCCGGTCGCGCTCCTCGGTTTTGGGGCATGACAAACTTGGTATCAGAGCTTATGGTTTTAAAGTGTCCTAGGATATCTCGCAGCCGTGTCTAGTAGAGTCCTTATTATCGGTGTGTTGTTGACCACATCTATAATTAGGATACTACATGGGCATTTAGGAATAATACCCTTCTTTGATATTCAGAATCGTGCGATGAAACTAGTTGTGAAACTGTTCTTCCTCCAACTCGTGCGTTAAGGTTCAAGGTAAGTTTAAATGCTCTTTTGGTTTATTCCAAGTAATGTTGTCATGTGACAGGACAAATGGGTAAAGGCATGAATATTAAATAGATAGCACATGTATCATGTTGAATAAATGGTATGGCCATATGAGACAAGTATATAGTGCCATGAGCATAGTTTATATGAGAAGAGTGCTAGAAGTGATTACCCACCTCCAAAGAGGCATTGACGTGATAATTGAGACCTAAGCTTAACTAGTACAAGTGGATAGTGTGGGAACCATGTGTATGATTCTAAGATATAAATTTGTTACATAGGCACGTGATATATGAAAGGCATGGCTTGGAGAGTAATGATAAATGTGTAGGTCTCTCACGGGAGAAAAAAGGTTATGGAATGAGAGTCAATTGAACCCACAATGAGAAGACCCTAGCACTAGGAATGTTATAAAAATCTCAGGAATGTGTGAAGTTGTGTTACACTCCAAAAAGGATATTGACACAAGGGATTTGGATCCCAGGTCTGTGTGGCTGAATAAGAGTAGAGAACTTATGAGGTTAATACTATGGGGACTTAAATCTCCCTAGTAGTCAATCATATACAGGACTAGAGATATGGGACTTGTGTTCCTCAAATTGCTAAATTCAAAAGTTGTGTCGGAATGTGAAACATTCACCCCAAGTGGGGAGGGAAGGGCCATGGTAAGGCTACTTAAGTTCAATAAAATGAGAGTTGGGCCATGTAACTATGATGTTTGGATATTTTATTGAAGACATGTGTAGTCAATAAAAATGGTAAGAGGTAACATGCTTCTCTGAGAGGATATGCAGATGATAAACCACTAGTACGAAAATAATGTGGAAGGTTAAGAAATGTAAATTCTTCGTACGTGACAATAGACATGACAGGGTCAACAATACTAGAAACTAAGAGTAAGGTTTGCAAAAAGGTTTTTATACTTGTTAGAAAGTCAGGGACAATGGAACCCAAGGAAGTACTACATGTCAAATGTGAAAGGCTTGCGAGTTCTTAAAATGAGTTAATCACGGATATGCGATTTAGCTAAAATTCCAAGGCTTTAAGAAAGACAGAACGAGTGGGGGGGATAAATGTGATGTTATAATAACCCAAGAGTGCATCGGGACTTGATGGAGAGTCTCTTAAGAATCTTACAAGCAAAAAAGTGTTAAGTGATACACGGATGAATACACTTTCCCATGGATATCCCCACAAGTGTCAAGAGGCGAGAAGAATGGGAAGAAAATCTATAAATTGAGATGGTCATGGTTATCGTAAAATAGTTCGTATCAGAAAGTGGACTCGCCTATAGCCCAAGTGTCAATAGAAGATATAAAGGATCAACTATAATGCAGCCGACTTGAGTGACACTGAATATCGACTAAAGGATTTAGAGGGAGTTCATGTCTAAATATTACATTGGTAAGTGACACTACTGGTGATGAAGTGGTGGTGTGATAAACTCAACAAACCAGGCACAATGATACTACGAGTTCATGGGAGGTAGACAAGTGTGTGGCACAATAAGGCTGCCAACTATGAATTAAGGGGGAAAATGGGGTGGGAATGAATGCTCCAGTCACGAAGGAAGTATATTACCAACATATTGTCAAGACCAAAGGGGAAATGTTTGAAACAGATTGAGAGAGGATGAACACTTGTTACGAACCAAACATGTTTAACATGATAGCTCTTAGGCTGCAATACCAGGAAACAATATTGGTGACTACAATACTGGGAATAAGGTGAGTTACTCACCGAGGATGGAATCAGGTGGACTAAATCCTACACTTATAAGGAAACAAAAACAAGAAGTCATCGTTGAAGAATGTAGGAGGATCTCAAGTTTCAGAAAAGGCCCTGTTCAGGCTAAATATATATATATATATATATATATATGAAAGGTGTCGATATGTGTTTTGGGAAGTGTTTAGTAGTAAAGAGGAATCGTGAGAATGTTCACAAGGGAAGTAGAGTGGTTTATTAAAATCCTATAAGACTTATAATGAGGAAAAAGGGTGATTGTGGATCGACTCACGAAATCAGCACACTTTTTGCCGGTTAAGTCTACCGACACAGTGGAGCAGTATGCTCAGTTGTATATCAAAGAATAGTCAGGTTGCATGGCACCCCAGTTTTCATCATTTCTAATCGAGGAGCACAATTCACTGCTAATTTTTTGAAGAAATTTCAGCAAGGTTTGGGTACTCAGGTGAATCTCAGTACAGCCTTTCACCCGCATACTGACGGGCAGACAGAGCGGACTATTCAGACGCTTGAGGATATGTTGCGCGCTTGTGTTTCAGACTTCAAAGGTAGTTGGGATGATTATTTACCACTCATATAATTTACCTACAACAATAGTTATCATGCTAGCATTCAAATGGCACCGTTCGAGGCTTTATATGGACGAAGATGTAGATCTCCCATTGGGTGGTTCGAAATTGGGGAAATAGAGTTGATAGGGCCAGACCTCGTACATCAGGCTATGGAAAATGTTAAAATCATTAAGGAGCAGTTGAAGACTGATCAGAGTCATCAGAATTCCTATTCGGATGTTCGTCGTAGGGATTTGGAGTTCAAAGAAGATGATTGGGTATTCTTGAAAGTTTTGCCCATGAAAGGCGTAATGCGATTTGGTAAGAAAGGGAAATTGAGTTTGAGGTATGTCGGACCGTACAAAATCATTCAGAGGATCGGTGAGATGGAGTACAAGCTTGAGCTACCACTGAGATATCATTAGTACACCCGGTGTTTCATGTGTCTACGTTAAAGAGAGTAGTTGGAGACCCAATAGTCATTGTTCCGGTTGAAACTATGGAGGTTAATGCATAATTGACTTATGAAGAAATTCCAATTTCTATTATTGATTGGCAAGTCCGAAAGTTGAGAAATAAAGAAATTGCCTTTGTGAAAGTGTTATGGCGAAACCAACGGGTTGAAGAGGCTACTTGGGAGGCCGAGGAAGATATGAAGAAAAAGTACCCTTATTTGTTTGAATAGCTATGTAATCATTCTGTGAAATTGTTCCCTATGAATTACGTATCATTTGTACAGCTTATGTTAAAGGTGTTCCTTTTTGGTAGTATACTGCTCGAGAGGCCACAATTGGTGTTATTTTATATTAGGTTACGTTGTTGGATTATGTATATGCTGTTAGGATGTGTTTCTGGGGCTCTCTGACAGGTGGATAGGCCCAATTACAGGGGAGACTCTGACGAAAGTTTTGGAAATTTAAGGAGATAGCCAAATTTTGAAACTCCTGGTGTATGTGAACTAACAGTTGGGCAACACTGAATGCTAATGACGGATTTTGACCCTCATTTGAGGACGAATGATCCTAAGCGGGGGAGAATGTAACACCCCAGAAAATTTTGAAGTACTTAAGTGTAAAACCTCATAAAATTTTGCAAATGAATTTGTAAGGCCCCATTAAAATTTCCTAATGATTTAAGATTTTTAAAGCGCGGCAACGGTATTCGAAAATAACGTATTCTAGTATTAAAGGAGACCCATGGGATTTATGATCAAGTTTGAGTTTTCTTTTTTATTCGACCTCAAATCGGAGTTTTGATAATTTCGTTAGGTCCGAATGGTGATTTTGGACTCGGGCATATGCCCGGCATTTAATTTGGATATTTCTAGGATGTTTCGACGTCACTTCTTCGAGTATATGTGGTATCACAATAATAAAATGAGCTCCAAATTCAGTTTTGATTAAATCATTAGATCCGTATTGAAATTACGGAGTCGTAGCAAAAAGAATCGTCAAATTCGGACATCGTATGAGAGAGTTATGCAGATTTTCGGGAGAAATAGAAAAGATTTCCCATCGCTAGCGCCCAGGGTAGCGTGGGGCGCTAGCCCTGGCGCTGGGATTTTTGAGGTTCTGGAAATTGGGCCACAGGTAGCGCCCCACGCTGCCTGTGACGCCCGAAATGCCATATACTCATTCGGGGGTCATTTTACCCCATTTTTCTTGGCCGAACTTTGGGGTTTTCCTTCATTCTCTCAAGACCTCAAACTCCCCCCATCTTCAAGGTGAGTAATCCCTACTAATTTTATGTTTCATTCCATCAATTCCACCCTAAAACTAACTCAATCCTCCATAAAATACATACATCTTCAAGAAAGTTCTTCAAGAACTCAAAGGAGGATTTTGCAAGATTTCTTCCAAAAGTTAATCCTACACCCTTAGACCTACATGTATGGATATATTATGGGAATATGAGAATGAATTAAGTATTGGAACTTATGGTATGGTGATTGGAAGCCATAAGTTCCCAATTAAAATACATATCCATTGTAGAGATTGAAAGGTGATTAATTGATGGAATTTTGTTGGTTGAGTGTGGATGGATGGTCATGTATGTGATGTTGGAAGTTATGAATTGTTTAAGAATGATGGTGGGATAAATTGTTGGTAAATGGTACTAGTTGGATGAACTAATTCTATGGGTAAGAGATGTAGAGATTCATACATACTAGGTGTTTGATAAAATGCCTAAATGGCCTAAATTATGGAATTTGTTACTAATATTGGTCCAATTGAATTATGTTGATGTAGATTGAAGTTGTAAGAGTGGTAGGTGGTTTTAGCAGCACTAAAGAGCTCCTTCAAGGTATGTTGCCTAAACTCTTCTTTAAGAATTGGAATTCCCATTATCCTTGTAAGTTCCGAGTTGTTGATTATAAATCGAGTATTCCGATAAGTTCTGTGATGAAGATATATGTTCAATCCGTGTTTCAAATGCTCTGATCATATTGCATTATAAATTGAGGATGTTTCCCAAACTATGGATTATGTATCCACATGTTATAATTTCTAGTCGTGATTTATGTGATAATTATTATGCCAAGTTGTGTAGAGATTGTGATTGTGATACACCTTCACCCGCATACATAGGGGTGAGGCGGCATGACCGCTTTGTATGGGGATTATGGTATAGAGATTGTGATTGTGATACACCTCCACCCGCATACATTGGGGTGAGGCGGCATGACTGCTTTGTGTGGGGATTATGGTATAAAGATTGTGATGGTGATACACCTCCACCCGCATATATATATTGGGGTGAGGCGGCATGACCGCTTTGTGTAGGGATTATGATATTGTGGGACTGCACCTCCACCCGCTTACATTGGGGTGAGGAGGCATGACCGCTTTGTGTGGGGATTAGGGTATAGAGATTGTGATTGTGATACACCTCCACCCGCATACATTGGGGTGAGGCGGCATGTCCGCTATTGTGTGTGGATTATGGTATAGATATTGTGATTGTGATACACTTCCACCCGCATACATATGGGTGAGGCGGCATGACCGCTTTGTGTGGGGATTATGGTATAGAGATTGTGATTGTGATATACCTTAACTCGCATATATATTGGGGTGAGGCGGCATGACCGCTTTGTGTAGGGATTATGGTATTGTGGGACTGCACCTCCACCCGTTTACATTGGGGTGAGGCGGTACGACCACTTTGTGTATAGTTTTGGTATTGTTTTGGCTCCACCACTCGCATATATTGGGGTGAGGTGGTACGAACGCTTTGTGTATAGTTTTGGTATTGTTTTGGCACCACCACCCGCATACATTGGGGTGAGGCGGCATAGCCGCTTCATGTAGGTTCTTGGTACTGTAGTTATACATCCACCTGTATACATTAGGGTGAGGCGGCAGGACCGCTTGATTAGAGTTGTGGTATTGTACGTACACCCCTACTTACATACATCGGGTGAGGCGGCGGGGCCGCTTTGTGTGAAGATGGTTACAGAGGATCTCATATTAAATCCTATAAATGTTATAGATAGTTTTTAATAAGCTTGCTATGGTTTAAACGGTTATCTATATTATTTTATTGCCGCCCTAGTTCATCATATTCATCTTGTATTTCTGAATTCTTAGATTGGTGTTTAGTTTTCATACTAGTACTATTCGACGGTACTAACGTCCCTTTTGCCGGATGTGCTGCATCTTTAAATGGATGCAGGTGATTCTACAGCAGGATATATTGATCAGTGATAGCAGTACATGTTCTTCCTAGCTGACTTGGTGAGCCCCACTTCATCCCGGGGTCATGTATCTTTTGTTCTTTGTGTATTATGTTTGAGGTATAGCCGGGGCCTTGTTGCCGGCATTTTCAAATTACTCTTCTATTCTACTTAGAGGCTCTGTAGACAGGTTGTGGGTTGTGGTTGATGTTGGGGAATTAAACTAGAAATGTTGGTATTTGGAAATAAGGTTTTCATTAATTCTATAAACTCGTAACATTTTGGAAATTATGAATGAAAATGCTAATGGGAATATAAAGGAAGTTGTTAATAAAATCTTTTCGGTGCTTGATTAATGGAGTACATCTCCTCTTTATTTATGGATGAGTTTGGGTAGAAGGAAATCTAACAGGCTTGCTCGGCCGGGTTCTCTCGGTTGAGCGCCGGTCGCGCTCCTCGGTTTTGGGGCGTGACACAACTGTTCTACAAGTTCAAAATTATCTGAAGCCTATCCGAAACTCACCCGAGCCCCTCGGGCTCAAATACCAAAACATGCACACAAGTGTAATAACGTCATACAGACTCGCTCGCGTGATCAACATACCAAAATAAAATCTAGAACCACGAATCAGACATTAAAACACATGAATTTTGAAAGAAGACTCATGAACCTCTAAAATCATAACCAAGCGTCTGAATCCTATCAAACCAACTCCGAATTGCACCAAATTTTGCAAATAAGTTTCAAATAGCAAAACTGCCTTATACAACGTTCCAAAGCCACAATCCAAACCCAATAACCATAAAGTCAACCTACGATCAATCCTAGGGAATTTTCAAATATTCAAATTGCTAACCTCCGACGAAATAAGTCCAATCAACCTAGGGACCTCCGAATTCAATTTTGGGCATATGCCAAAGTCCAAAATCAAAATACGAACCTACCTAAATCATCAAAACACCGATCCGGGGTCGTTTACCCAAAATGTTGATCGTAGTCAACTCAAGTTATTTTTAAAGCCAATAATCACATTGTTTTCAATTTTTTACGTAAAACCTTTAGGGAAAACAACACGGACTGCACATGCAAATCAAGATACTAGAGGGCTCGGAATACAGAAATAAGGTCTAGTACTCAAATTAACTTATCGGGTCGTCACATAGAGAGAATAAGGAACTCTCCCACCATGAATATACTTCTTGGTAAGTTTATTTGGTATAAGAATGATTATATAACATCATTTGATATAACACTAACATTATTATGGATCAAAATATATAGGAAATGGGTTGAATCTTTCAAGAACACCAAAAAGATAAAAGTGAGATTCATCCATCAATAAGTAATTTCTTTACTTGAGCTTCACATATATGATATATTGGAGTATGGGTAGCATGTTTACGATGTTTATTTGAACTTATAATGGAGTAATAACCCTTAGAGTGGTTCTTGAAAATAATATTTTGAATGAAGAAGAAGGTGAATAGTTGTGGGTTAATATAAATGAAATTGTTTTTAGTTTTTAGTGATGCTAATAGACTTGATAACCTAATTGATGGACGAATTGAAGGGGGAATCGCCATTTGGCTAAGAAATAACACTAGTTCATGAATTGGATGTTCTTGAACCTAGAGTTTTGTGGGAGAAGATAATGAATAGTGACTTGGTGATGTTGAGTAAATAATATAGTATCATTAATGACTCCAAATGAGTGTTTAACAATAAGAATGGAATTGATATAGACTAATTGGTAGACATATTGGATAATTTGGAATGGTTGAAGGCTTGTTGCCGAATTGTGAAGCCTAAATAGATGTTTATAAATCTTTTCGTGTTTGTTTTGATGTAGTTGGGATATCTAATGGTAGATATTGAATTGTTGGCGATATTTAAGCATTTTAATCAATTGGAGCGGTGTAGTATTATTTGGAGCTTGAAGATTGAGGTAAGTTGATTATGACTTACTCTTCTTGAGGGATTCTCTCTAAAGGCGTGTTTTGAGTTAATACGTGATATTATTTATAAATGTGCATCTATTCTTGTGGGGACAAGGGGGAAGGATCTCACCATGTGTTTCTATGTTTGTTACTTATGAAGTGTCATATGATTTTACAAGAATCTTATTTTCAAAACTTATTTGCAAGATGACACTTAAGGAAAACATTTTAAGTTTTATTAAAACTTAAGTCTTCTGAAATTTGAACAATAGAGTACCACTTATTGTATCTTTAAAAGATTGATGTTAAATTGCTAAAGGCTTTAACATGAAATAAGTTATTCTTTTGATATTGTTTAAATGGTTTGGATTGGCTATGAATAATCATGATTTGATAAAAATAGATCATTTGAAGCTATTAGGCTATGAATCTATTTCACTAATTCTGTTTTCCATTTTGCAGGTACTAGTTCTTATGGTCTATTCCACCTCTTGACCTACACTCAGTGTGTGGTATTAGCATTCTTAAAGCTCATTCTACTGAGGGAAGGTCAGGAGTGGAAAGTGTGCTATACCTCATGCACACATAGTCAGGCATACCTAATGCAATGCAGTTGGAACTGGATAGTCAATACTATGTGCCCGGGTTTCTTCTTGACATTAGAACAGGGTATTAGCAGATTGAAAACTCTCAAATACCCAATTACTCAACACAGACACTACACCATAGAGCTTAAAATGCAGCAGCTCCCATCTCTAAACTGAGACTCGACACACATCTATTCTCACACAGACTACCAGCCACAACTAAATCACCACACATCTTCCAGTAGCATTTCCTTTCTCCCCATCTATAAACTACAACCATCACCAGCTCTCAGAATCCACAAAAACCTAAGAGCTCTACACTACTTCCTCACTAACAGGTCTCAGGGCAGTAATGCCCAAAGCCTGCGAAAATCTTTCATCACTGACTGTAGTGCCATAGTCCTTCTTCCCATAAAGAAGGACAATGGTGATCTTTTACTACTAACTTATTAGTTGTATTTTCCAGGTATATTATATAGGTATAAAATTTTGATGCACTCTCAATGTGTGGTATCAACATCCCAGATGCTCAATCTATTGGAAATGCATCAAATTTATTGGACATGTCCATCTGATCATGCTATACAGGCACACACATCACATTTATACACCACTAAGAGGTTCTTTGGGAATATAGTTAGGGGTTCAAACCCACATGAACACTATGTTATAGCAACACGCATATCCCAGGTGGCCTCCTCTCCATACTCTAGATACAGAATTCACTACACATGTTCACTTCCTTCAGCATCTTCTCATGCCCTCTTCAGTGCATTGGTTCAAATGATACATGAACACACTATGGAGAGATGTTCATGGATACACCAGAAGTTCTACAACTGGTAGCTACAGTCACCAATGCAGTAATCCATCTCTTCTGTCAGTGACATCATACATAGACAAATCATTGCTCTTTCCTTTTTGGACTTTTATATATTTCTTTTCATCTCGGCTTTCTTTCTTGGCAATGGTAAATCTATGATGAAGATAGACACTTGGTATCATAGAACTATTCCCCATTCTTGGTTGTATACTTGGGTTTTGTCAATTCACTTATGGATAGTCTATCCATTCTTTTGATATAGTTTCTCCTGTAAATGGAAGGAGTCCTTCCATTCTTTCTGCATAGTTGACCTAGATTATTTTAGTTTTTGGTGTCCATTGGCCTACCCAGTATGGAAAGGCATATGGTACCAGTTTATAGGTCTAATTTCACTCACTGTACAGGATTCAATTGATTGTCTTTTTTGGACAATCAATTGTCTATGCACCATAGGTTTGGAGGTAAGGTTCATGTCCCCCTCCTATGGTGTAATTCTTGATTTCATATTTATAAAAACCAACCCTAGGCATAAGTCCTAGTAGAATTGACTAAAACAATGCTTTGGGAGTTACTAGTGGAGACCATCGAGATTGGTTCGAATATTAAGTTCATTACCATGGAAAAACATGTGCTGGTGTAGGGATGCATTCCAAGACTAAGCCAAAGTTTGTGGGATAAATTACCCCATTGAGAGGGCAAATGATCATTACTTAAAGTAATGAGTTTAAGCTGACTCGTACGACACTACGGGAAACCGCCTAGCCAAGTAGGGTCAAATACTTGTTGCTAGGTTGATCACCTAGTGATTTGTTATTATGTCGGTGTCTATATAGTACTCCTGGTGAAGGATAATGATTTTCTTATGTTTAGGCCTAAGGAGCCAAACAAAGTTTAGTGATTTATGCAATTGAAATGCGGTTTATATGATTTTTATTGAAATTTTTGATTGATATAAATGTTCTAAAAACTTATATCATGGTTTACATTTAAATTGTCTTTTAATTTAAAATGATAAAGAGCATGATTTATATAATTGTTTATCACTTTATATCAAATATTGGTTGCATAGTTTTTTTGTAAAATCTTGTCTCAGGAACTTCAGTTAGAGAGATTCTATGACACTTATTGAGTACCGTGGTGGTGTATTCAGTCCTCAGAGACTCCTCTCCAAGGCCCCACTTACTTTACATGTTTCAAGATGACGTGTGATACGTGGTATACGAACAGGGCTAGGATGACTATCTTTCCGAGGTATATAGTGAGGCACCACTCCTATTATGTGGTAGCTATCATGTTGTTTTCTTATTTTATATTAGTCGGGTATTAACCCAAGTTTTCAGTTTTACTCTTTGGTATAGAAGCTCCATAGATAGTTGTGAAGAATTGTAGTAATGGGGTTGTACGCGACATGCATGGAAAGATATTTATTTTACTTAGTCTCATTGTTATGATTATGAGAGATTTCATGTATTAAATAATTGGAAAATATTCCATCATTTAACTTGAAAATATATATGATTTTCAAAGAGCTTCCGCAGTTAAAGTGATTTTCATGTATATAATTTCGGTGCATCATAAGGTTTGGTTCACTTAGGATGGGTAGTGTGTAGGGTACCAATCACGTGATCTTGGGTCATGATATTGTAGGTCCGCATCTACGGCCCTTTTTCGCATATGCGAAAACATCAAACTCAGTAAAACCAGTACTGCCAACAACTCCACAAATGATCTAAGGTCCTCGGGATCCCGTCCAATCACTGCAACCAATCCCAAAACATAACACGAACTTACTCGAGACCTCAAATCACATAAAATAACATCTTAACCATGAACATCACATCAATTCAAGCCTAATGAACTTTCAACTTCTAAAACTCATGTCGAACCATATTCAATCAACTCGGAATGATCTCAAATTTTGATAACAGGTACCAAATGACACCACGGACCTATTCCGACTCCTTGAACCACAATCCGAACCTGATATCAACAAAGTCAACTCCCAGTCAAATCGATGAACCTTCCAAACCTTCAACTTTCCAACTTTTGCAATAAAGCAGTGAATCAACCCACGAACCTCCAAATCCAAATCCAAACATAAGCCTAGGTCCAAAATCACCTTACGAAGCTATAAGAACTATCAAAACATCATTCCAAAGTCGTCTACAGAAAAGTCAAACTCCGGTGAAGTCTTACAACTTAAGATTCCAATATTGGGACTAAATGTCCCAATTCACCCCAAGACCTCCTCGAAACCAAACCAACCACCCCGGTAAGTCATGTAATCACAATTAAACATATGAAAAGAATCAAACAGGGCTAAAATATTCAAAATGACCTGCCGGGTCATTACATTCTCCCCCTCTTAAATAAATATTCGTCCTCGAACGGGTCTAGAATCATACATGGGGTCTCAAAAAGGTGAGGATATCTTATCTGCATCTCCTGCTCGGTCTCCCAAGTTGCATCCTCAACCGGATGACCTCTCCAATGAACCTTTACCAATGTTATATTCTTCGACCTTAACTTTTGAACCTGTCGATCCAAAATGGCCACCGGCTCCACATGATAAGTCAAATCCTCATCCAACTGCACTGTGCTGAAGTCCAAAACATGAGACGGATCTCCATGATACTTTTGGAGCATAGGAACATGAAACATCGGGTGAACTCCTAATAGACTATGTGGTAAGGCAAATCTATAGGTCACCTCTCACACTCTCTTAAGCTCATCAAAAGGACCAATATACATAAGGCTCAACTTGCCCTTCTTCCCGAACCTCATCACACCCTTCATGGGCGAAACTCTGAGTAGAACCTTCTCACCCACCATATATGAAACATCACAAGCCTTCCTGTCAGCATAACTCTTCTACCAAGACTGTGTTGTACGAAACCGCTCCTGAATCAACTTTACCTTCTCCAAAGCATCTCAGAGCAAATTAGTGACCAACAACCTAGCATCCCCAAGATCAAACCAACCAATCGGAGAATGACATCGCGTTCCATATAAGCCTCATAAAGAGCCATCTAGATACTTGACTGATAGATGTTGTTGTAGGCGAACTCGGCTAATGAAAGAAACTGATCCTATAAACCTCCAAAATCAATGACACAGGCACGTAACATGTTCTCCAAAATCTGAATAGTGCGCTCAGACTACCCGTCTGTCTAGGGATGAAATGGTATACTCAGCTCGGCCTGTGTGCCCAACTCTCGCTGCACTGCTCTCCAAAAATGCGATGTGAACTAAGTGCCTCCATCCGAGATAATAGACACGGGCACACCATAAAGGCAAACAATCTCACAAAGATAAATCTGAGCCAGCTACTCTGAAGAGTAGGTGGTCATGACTAGAATAAAATGTGCAGCCTTGGTCAGTCTGTCCACAATAACCCACACTACATCAAATCTCCTAAAGTTCCGTGGAAGTCCAACTATGAAATCTATCATGATACGCTCCCACTTCCACTTCGGAATATCAAGCCTCTAGAGCAAACCATCAGGTCTCTGATACTCGTACTACACTTGTTGACAGTTCAAACATCTAGAAACATGCTCAACAATATCTTTCTTAATACTCTGCCACTAATAGTGTTGCCTCAAATCTTGGTAAATCTTTGCGGCACCCAGATGAATGGAATACTACAAACCATGGGCCTCTTCAAGTATCAACTCTCATAACCCATCCACATTCAGAACACATATATGACCCTGCACTCCTAATACTCCATCATCACCAATAGTAACCTCCTTGACATCACCGCATTGCACAGTGTCCTTCAGGACAAGCAAGTGAGGATCATCACACTGACGTTCCTTGATGCGCTCAAACAAGGACGACTGTGATACAACACAAGCAGAACTATGTTGGACTCCAAAATATCCAATCTCATGAATCGATTATCCAAATCCTGAAAATCCAATGCTAACGGTCTCTCCCCAACTAATATATAAGCAAGACTCCCTATACTCTCAGCCTTCATACTCAAAGCATCAACCACCACATTGGCCTTCCTCGGGTGATAAAGAATTGTGATATCATATCCTTTAATAGCTCTAACTACCTCTGTTTCCTTAAGTTCAGATTTTGTTTTTTGAATAAGTGTTGGAGACTCCTGTGATCTGTGAACACCTCACAAGATACGCCATAAAGATAGTGCCGCCAAATATTAAGCGAGTGAAAAATGGCTGCCAACTCCAAATTGTGCACTCGTAGTTCTTCTCATGGTGTTTCAATTGACGTGAAGCATAAGCAATCACTATACACTCCTGCAATAACACACATTTAATGCCAATTCGTGAAGCATCATAATAGAATTTATAAGAACCCGATCATAAAGGTAAAACTAGAATTTGAGTTACAGTCAAGGCAGTCTTGAGCTTTTGAAATCTCTCCTCACACTCATCAAACCACCTGAATGGGAAACCCTTTTGCATCAAACTAGTCAATGGGGTTGCTATAGATGAAAACCTCTCCAAAAAATGGCGATAATACCCAGCTAACCCACGGAAACTCCGGATCTCAGTGGCAGAACACGATTTGGGCCAACTATGAACTACCTCAATCTTTTTCGGATCCACCTTAATGCCCTTAACGGACACCACATGGCCTAAGAAAGCCATGGAGTCTAACTAAAACTCACACTTGGAGAATTTAGCATATAGCTTCTTCTCCCTCAAAGTATGCAGCACGATCCTCAAGTGTTGCTAATAATCCTCCCAACTGCGAGAATATACCAATATATCATTGATAAAAACTATGATGAAGGAATCAATATAGGGCTGAAATACATTGTTCATCAGGTGCATAAAAGTTGTTGGGGCATTGGTCAGCCCAAAAGCTTCACCAGAAACTCATAGTGACCATAACGGGTCTTGAATGCCGTCTTCGGGGTATTTTAAGCATGGATATTCAACTGATAATACCGCGATCTCAAATCAATTTTCGAGAATACCCTAGCACCCTGAAGCTGATCAAATAAATGATTAATACAGGGTAGTGGGTACTTGTTCTTCATAGTAACCTTGTTCAACTGCCTATAGTCAATACACATCCTCGGTCTTATGAAACCCTTATCAAGCAACTCCTGAAGATGTTTCTTTATTTCCTTCAACTCTACTGATGATATGGGTTGAGTTCCCAGCACCAATTCAATACCAAAATCAATATCCTTATCGGGCGGCATGTTCGGTTGATATGATGGAAACACATCTGGAAACTCTCTTACTACCAGAACTGACGTAACGGTAGGAGTATAAGCATTAACATCCCTCACAAAGACTAAGTATGCCGCGCACCCCTTCTCAACCATCCATTGAGCCTTTAAATATGAAATAACTCTACTAGGAACATGATCCAGGGAGCCTCTCGACTCCAACCTCGATAATCCCGGCATAGCCAGTGTCACGGTCTTAGCGTGACAATCAAGAATAGCGTGATATGGTGACAACCAATCCATGCCCAAAATCACATCAAAATTTTTTATACTAAGCATTAAAAGATCAACTCTGGTTTCATAACCCCCAATGACTACCACACAATATCGATATACATGGTCCACCATAATAGAATTACCCACCGCCGTAGATACATAAACCGGAATATCTAAAAAATTATTAGGCATATCCAAATAACGAGCAAAGTATGAGGACATATACGAATAAGTGGAACTAGGGTCAAATAACATTGAAGCATATTTGTAGCATGCAGAAACAATACATGTTATCATGGCATCGGAAGCAACTACCTATGGCTTGGCAGGAAATGCATAGCAACGGGCCTGACCACTGTCTGACTGACCTCCCCCTCTAGGGTGACCTCTTCCCGTACGACCTCCACCCCGAGCTGGCTGAGCAGGTGGTGTAGCAACTGGTGCGAGAGTCATAGTCTGACCTCCCTACTGTATGGGACCTCTGAGAAGACATGAGCAATACCTACTCACATGCCCCAACCCCCCACACTCATAGCAACTTCGAACTCCGGATGATTGTGGGGCCTGAATCAGACCCCATGAACCAGAATAATCGCTGGAAGAACCCGATACTGATGAACCCCGAACTGATAGAGTGCGGTATGATATCTGAGCTGGAGTGCACTGAATGATGTCTGAATTGGGCTAGCACTATATAAGTTGTAAATAGCTGAAGAACCACGAGGAATCTGACGAGTTGTCTGAGCGGACCTAAAATGATGACCTTTCTTGTGATATGACTAACCTCCATATGAGGTGCTACCAAAACCACCTGAACCACGGGGCCTCTTGGCCTTCCACTCCTCTCGTTCAAGCCAGCAAACATGCTCCAAGCGCCTAGCAATCTCAACCACCTGGTCAAACCTAGCATTCGTCTCAGCCTTTTGAGCCAAACTGTAATGTAAATCATAGTTGAGGCCATCAATGAACCTCCTCATCCCCTCTCTCAGTGGGAACCAACCATGCTGTATGACGTGCCAAATCCACAAATATCATCTCATATTGGGTTATAGTCATATTCCCCTAACATAGTTGCTCGAACTCCCTATGAAGCTCCTCTCTACAAGTCTGTGGAACAAACGTCTCTAAGCAGAGAACTGAGAACTGATGCCATGTAAGTGGTGTTGCGTTAGCTGGCCTACCTGACTTATAAGTCTGCCACCATCTATAGGTTGTCCCTATCATTTGAAAAGTAGTAAAGGCAACTCCACTAGTGTCCACAATACCCGTTGTGCAATTAATCTGATGACACCGATCCAGAAAACCATGAGCATCCTATGACTCTCCTCTACTGAACTCGGGAGGATCATGACTCTTAAATCGCTCCAACCTCTTTTATTCCTAAAGGGAAATAGATGGACCAGCCTCAGCCCGAGCAGCAACAACTGGCTGAACTGGCAGCACCTCTAGTATCTGATAACCCTGAGCTAGTTGCTCCGGTGTACGGGCAGCAGGAGTCTGTAATCCTTCCCTAGCCAACACAATAGATAGTGCAACTAGTATCATGCCCGCTTAAGCCAAGATCATGTACACACTCAAGATTTGAGCCAAAGTTTCCTGAAGACCAGGTATAGCAATAGGCATCACCGGTGTCTGAGTTGGTCTCACTGGATCGACAATGTCCGGAACCTGCTCCTCCATCGTAGCAACTAGTGGCTCCACTGGTGCTGCTCTAGCTATAGTGCGAGCCCCACCCCAGCCTCTACCTCATCCATGGCCTCTAGCGGCCCTGACTGGTGGAAGTTGTGCCTGATTAGCTGAATGTGTACTCACCATTTATGAGAGAATAGAAGAGTAAAGGCTTAGACTTCGGAATTAACAAATCTGCATGACAAGGATGCAATAAAGTGAATTTTCCTAATAGTTCAATAGCCTCTCGAAGATAAGTACAGACGTCTCCGCACCGATTCGCAAGACTCTACTAAACTTGCTCAGGATTCGTGAGACCTAGGAAACCCAGTGCTCTAATACCAACTTGTCACGACCCAAACTCCCACTTGAGGCCACGACGGCGCCTAACACTACTTGCTAGGCAAGCCAACAGTTTCACAATAACAATGAATTCAAAAAGACGAAAATTAATAAGCTCAGCAACAAAAATATCATGAAATTTATGAGAATTACAACAATATCGCAACTACAACCAATCCAAAGATTTGATGTCAACGAGTACATGAGCACTATAAAATCTCAAAATACATGGCTAAATCCTCAATAAAACTGTCTGAATGATAGCACAGTAATACTGGAAATAAATGAAATAGAACTTCAAGGTCTGCGAACAACATAGTAGCTACCTCGTAGTCTCCACAAGCTGGTACCAAAGTAACTCTAGCAATCACCGCGCTTGGAAGTACCTGGATCTGCACATGAAGTGCAGAGGGTAGTATGAGTACAACGGACCCCATGTACTTAATAAGTAACACACCTAACCTTGGGCTGAAAGCAATGACGAGCTCAGAAAAAAAGCCAGTGTCCAACATCATTAATCAATAACAACTTAGGATATAATGAAGACAAAAAAGTAAATAAATCAAAGATACCATGTTCGGCTCGTTCATAATTACGAAAATTTAGACATGTTTTTAAAGTATAACAATCAAAGCCCAACTCAGGTAAGACATTTCACTTACCAGCTAGCATGAGGAAAATACATCTCTATGCCTACATGTCAAGTCAATATCATCATAGTGAAACAATCAAATGTAACCACACTCAGCATGCTCACGGTGCCTGGTAAGTGCCCCTCACTATCACACACACAACCACACTCAGCAGTGCACAGGTGCCTGGTACAAATTCCCCTCACAAGAGCACATATCTATTACTGTTCCGGCGCTCACTGTAATATCGGACTCCAGAGGGGCAAATCCTGGCCCAAGCACTAATCAATAATTAGTATAACCATTGCGGCATGTAACCTGATCCAAATATCAATTCGTTATGGCATGCAACCCGATCTAAATATCAATCTATTGCTGTGTGCAATCCGATCCAAATATAACTCACAACACGGCTCTATGACCCACATCAGTCATCAATCACTCAAGTCTCAATAGCTCACATCTCATAGAACTCAGCCCAAATAGTATCATATATAGAAGGCAACAACAACATGTGATATGACGAATGGATAATATACGTTAACTGAGATATAACATGTGGATGAAGAATAATGACTGAGGATATGATTATAATCAAGGCAAACAACTCAAAACAGCAAGAATAGCCCAATTATGTCTTCAAACAAATAAGCACATAGCCTAGACATGATTTCTAACATGAATCATAGCTCAAATAATCATAAAAGTAGAGAAAACACTTATATAATGAGGCATGATAATAAAACAAGTCCGATAATAGTCTAAAGTCCACCCGGATCATGAATACCTCAGCTCACGTACACACGCCCGTCATCTAGCATTTGTGTCACCCCCAACACATCTCAAATAATATAGTTCTCATGGATAATTACCCTCAATTCCAAGTTTAGATATGTTACTTACCTCAAAATGCATGAATCTATACTCAAAAAAGCACTTCCCATGCGAATCGGCCTCCGAGCAACTCGAATCTAGTCAAGAACAACTTAATATCATCAAATAACACCGTAGGAAACAACCCCAAACAATATAGCTAAGATTTTGAATTAATTATGCAAAGCCAACCCAAAAGTCAACCCCGGGCTTGCATCCCTGAACCTTACAAAACTCACAAATTTCGAACACTCATTCCGATATGAGTCCAAATATATGTGTTTCACCCAAACCCAACCTCAAATCGGCCATCAATTCATCAATTTTCACTCTCCAAAATCATAGTCAAAAATTACAAAATTCACCTAAAATTCACATAAAGTAGGTGTAATAATCTATGGGTAATCAATATCTATCATCAAAATTAATTAAACTTTACTTACCTCTTCAATTGCGATAAATGGTCTCCCAAAAATCGCCTTTAACCACGAGCTCCACAACTTAAAAAATTAGGAAATAACCAAACCCTTTGAAATATAAAGGTCTGCCAGTGATTCCACATTTGCGGTCACTTAACTGCATCTGCGGTGCCACTTCTGCAGCTCTGCATCCGCTGCCCTTTTTTCGCATATGCAAAAATATCTGACTTGGTAAAACCAGCACTGCCAACAACTCCACAAATGATCCGAAATCCATCTAAAACACACCTGAGGCACTCGGGACCTCGTCCAATCACTCCAATCAATCCCAAAACATAACATGAATTTACTCGAGACCTCAAATCACATAAAACAACATCAAAACCATAAATTGCACCTCAATTCAAGCCTAATGAACTTTCAACTTCTAAAACTCAAGCTGAATCATACCAAATCAAATCGGAATGACCTCAAATATTGCATACATGTCTCAAATGACACCACAAATCTTTCTAACTCCTGAAACCACAATCTAAATCCAATATCAATAAAGTCAACTCCCGGTCAAACCTATGAACTTTCCAAACCTTTAACTTTTCAATTTTCGCTAAAAAGCACTAAATCAACCCGCGAACCTCCAAATCTAAATTTGGACATATGCTTAGTTCCAAAATTACCATACGAAGATACCGAAAATATCAAAATACTATTCCGGAGTTGTCTATACAAAAGTAAAACTTCGGTCAACTCTTACTACTTAAGATTCCAACCTTCGGACTAAGTGTCTCAATTCACTCCAAGACATCCTCGCAACCAAACCAACTACTCTGGTAAGTCATGTAATAGGAATTACATATATGAAAAGCATCAAACAGGGGAAACAGGGATAAAATACTCAAAACAATCGACCGGGTCGATACACAAATCTGAAATAAGGCCCAGCTGCATGGGTGCAAAGAAGATTTGGAACTTATAAGGAGTAAATCAATGTGACTTTAAATCATTATTGTCATGAGGTTCCATCATAAACGTTAGAAGGTTCACCAAAGCAAAAAATTATCAATGGATGCAACAACTACTGCCAATGATGAGGTGGAGATCATGGAGGAGAAGAAGAGTGTACTTACTTCTGGAAAGGATGAGGAACAAAGAGGTGATGAAGGAGAAGCAGGCAACCAATTTAATGAATACTACTATAGTAAACCATAATTGTGATCAAATTAGGTTTGAGGGTGGTAAGGCATCTACAATGTGTACAAAGGAGCTGATTGGGGTGGAAGGTGATTACAGATGATGCCTGCATCATTCAGCAGTGAGTAGTAATGCCAATGTAATAGTAAATACTATATTGCATACTAGGATTGATTATGAACCTGGGACCAATCTAACTGGAACAAATGGTGTTGTAAGGCTTCTGATGATCTAGCAAAGGTTGTTGGTGCAATAGATGGGGCACACAAGCCATAAGATTTTGGCAGACCACCTGGATTTAATGTAATAGTAAAAATAGTATCCAATAGATTAGCAAAACCCTAGCTCAAGGGCTGAGTATGATCTGCAAAGACAAGGAGATGGCCAGGGTATTTCAAGGGATGACATAGTATAAAATGTTGAACCGGGGAAAGGAGAATATTAGCATTCAACAAGTGCAGCTTTCATTGGAGGAAGCACAATAACTAACTAAAGCAATTCAAATTGTTGAACCAAAAAGTAATGATCCTAGCTTCCTGGCTAGGAAAACTTCCAGTGTCACCAGTGATATTTTGGCTAAAGGCATTCGTATTAATCAGAGGGGTCAAAAGGAGCAGGAAATTATTGCAAAGAATCTTGAGCAAAACCTTTATCTCTTTAAGTAGTAAATGTTGAGTATAATGAACATAAAGATCTACGGGAAGACATCAATGAGGAATCCACAGCAGAAAACTTTCAAAAATTATATCAATAGGGAGATTTATTACCCAGAAGTGTTGATAAGAAGAAATCAGTTGCTAAATAAACAAAAAAGCAGAAAGAGAAAAATGTACATGGTAGGAACAACCAAAGAGGAATGGGGTCTCTATTTTCAAATAATGTCCATGGTTAATGCTATAATTTGGAATGTGAGGTCAGTCAATACACAGAAAGCTTTCTAAAGATTGATTAACCTTCATTGAAGGTATAATTTTTACTTGATTGGTTTGATGGAACCTTGGCAGACATTAACAAATTAGAAGAGTATACAAGAAGGTTGGGAATGCATTCTAACTTTGTTAATGTATCTGGGAAGATATTTTCATTTGTGGATGAGAATATTGATGTGGACATACTCATTGATATCGAACAGCAACTCACTCGTAAGTTGTTTCAAAGGAATTTGGGAAAAGATGTTGTTGTCACTTTTATATATGCGATGTGTGATGCAGTGGAGGGAATTGAATTATGGGAAACTTTGTACCATTTAGCCTCAAATATGGAGTTGCCTTGGCTTGTTGGAGGGGACTTCAATGTCATTTTGATAGAGGAGGAAAAGTATGGGGGCTACCTATATATCTTAGTGAGGTAGAAGACTTTGCACACTATATAGACACTTGTGCTCTATATAATCATGGCTTCAAGGGAAGTTTTTATACATGGTGGAATGGGAGATATGATGATGCTTGCCTTTTTAAGATATTATATAGGTTCTAGGCCAATCAAAAATTTCAGGATCTCTTTCCAGCATTGAAGGCAGAACATCTTATAAAATATGGTTCTAATCATTCACCAATCCTACTGTCTTGCAATGTCAATACAATCCAAATGAAGAAACCATTCTAGTTTCTTAACTTTTGGGTGAAGAATTTATCATTTGTAGATTTGGGTGTAATATGGGGAATCCCTTTATTACATTTTAACACAAGCTGAAAATGTGAAGAAGGCACTCGCAACATGGAGCAAGAAAATATTTGGTGACATTTTCAAACAAATTGCCTTACTTGAAGATGTTATTAAGGTACATGAAGTGGAGTTTCAGCTTAATCCTACTGCTCATAATAGGGCAAAGCTGCATAAGGTTCAGGCGGACCTCACTAGGTATTTACACTTAGAAAAGGAGTTTTTGAGACAAAAAGTTGGCATGCAGTGGTTCAAAGATAGAGACAGAAACGCTAAGTTCTTTCATGCTCATGATAGGAGGAAATAAAGAGGTTACAAATGTCAAGAATCCTTGGCAACAATGACAATTGGATTGAATCTCAAGATGACATGGCCAAGGAGGCATTCTTTCAAGCTCATTTCACTAAAGAAAGGATTACAACAAACTTTGACATTGTCAATTGTATACCTAGAATGGTCACTAAAGAGTAGAATGCTAGGCTATGGGAAGGACCTACTATAGATTAGGTCAAGATAGTCGTTTTTGGCTTGAATGGTGATAGTGCAAGTGGTCCTGATTGCTTCACTAGTTAGTTCTATCGTTCCAACTGGGATATAATATGTGAATATTTTTAAGAATGGTCAAGGCTTTTTTATGTGAATCAGAATTTTCTAAGTTCACGACACACACAAATCGTGTGCTATTATACCCAAAAAGAAGAATGTGGCTACCTTCTCAGACATGAGGCTAGTCAGTTTAAGCAACTTTTCTAACAAAATCATCTCCAGGATATTACATGAGAGGTTGGTGGATCTTCTACCTGCACTCATATCTCCAAATCAGGTTGGATTTGTGAAGGGGGGAGTATAGTGGAAAATATTTTGTTAACATAACAGATTGTTACTACATAAGTATGAGGGATGAGCCATCCAATGTGGTGATGAAATTAGACATGGAAAAAATATATGATAGATTGCAAGGCTAGTTTTGACAAAGGTATTGAGGCAGATGAGGTTTAGAGAGGTATTCATTGACATGGTGTTCATGCTAGTTTTCAACAATTGGTACTTAGTGTTACTAAATGGCCAAGCTCATTGTTTCTTCAAATCAACAAGGGGAGTCAATCAAGGTGATCCTTTATCTTCTACATTATTCATACTGGTAGATGAGGTACTGGGGAGAGCTTTATATGCTTTGTTTTATAATCCAAACTTCATTAGATTTGGGATGCCAAAATAGAGTCGTAACATTAATTATCTAACATATGTTATTGATACCATCATCTTTAGCTCCTCACATTCTAGGGAAATATAGTTGATTATGAATGTGTTGGAGGACTATGATGCAGCTTCTGGACAGAAGGTCAACAAGAAGAAATCTGCATTCTATATGTGTGAAAGTTCACCTGCTGATGAAGCTAACAAAGTGCATCTTATCACCCAATTTTAGAGGCACCCCTTCCCATTTACTTACCTTGGATGTCCTATATTTTATAGTAGGAGGCAAAAATAATTATAAAGATGTCATCTTTAAAGTACAGGAAAGGCTTCAATCCTGGAAGAGCAAACTATTCTCTATAGGTGGAAGAGCAGTTTTGATAGCACATGTTCCTGAAAGTATGCCAATTCATCTTTTGTCTGTTGTTAATCCACCACCATATGTAATTTCTGAATTATATAGAATGTTTTCTATATTCTATTGGAGTAACTCAGGAAATGGAAGGGCTAGGAAGTGGGCTTCTTGGGATACAATATGTCTTCCAAAGGATGAAGATGGTCTAGGCTTTAGATCTCTTCATGATGTATCTAAGGCATTGTTTGCTAACCTTTAGTGGAATTTTACAATAAAGGATACTTTGTGGAACACTTTTATGAAGAACAAATATTGCAAGAAGATCAATGAAGTGGCAGTGCCTTGGAAAGATGGTTCACATGTGTGGATGAATATGATTGAAATGAGGGATTTGATTGAGCACCAAATATCGTGGCAAACAAAAAGGGGCAATGCATTCTTTTGCTATGATAATTGGACTGGTCTTTGGGTGCTTTACCAAGCTTTAGGTCTAGATCATTGGTATGATGAAACAATCACGCATGTCAGTGATGTTGTTGAGGATGGAAACTGGAATGAAGGTCTGTTAAGGGACATCTTGTCTGAGGAACTAGTTGAGCACATACTCGAGTGTATTACTCCACCTCAATGTCATGATATGGAGGAGAAGCCAGGGTGGAAATTAGAGTCCAGGGGCCAATTTTCTATGAAGTCTGGTTGGTAGTACTTTAGGAAGAGAAAACAGGAGAGCAAACTTTACAAGTTCATTAAAGTGAAGGGGATACCATTGAAGATATTTTTTTCCATGTGGAGGTTATGAAAAGCTAAATTGCCACCTAATAAATTTCTAGGAAGAATGTGGTACTTAATGCCATCTAAGTGTTGGTGTTGTAGAAACCCTAAAGAAGAAACAATATCCTATGTTTTCTTTAGAGCTCATGTAGCTATGTTCTTGTGGAAGTAATTTAGGTCACTTGTAGGGATCAATATATAAGGGCGATAAAAAGGTCCAACGATGAATCTAACATGTAAGATGGTTATTGTGCCTTACTCGATGAGATATAGGCTTTAAAGAGGGTTTTCAGCAACTGATTCAAGTGACCAATGAGTGGTGGAGAAGGCCCGTAAACACAAGCTTAAAATTAGTATATCATGTTATACCATCCCTGATAGTTTGGCACTTGTGGAAGAGGAGGAATTTTTATATGCATGGGAAGAGTGTGTCCATCAACGGGTTGATCTTCCAAGTTTTTTCTTTTATTCATGTGTTGTTGAAGGAGAGAAGGCCATAATTCTAAAGTGCCACTGCCAACTGGCCTGACTTACATGATAAATTGAAGAAATAATATCCCAAGATTGAGCTTCACTAGGATTTTGTGCCAACTGCGTCCTACAGGATGGATCAAATGCAATCTGGATGGTGCATGTAGAGGCAGTAATGGAAGAGCTTCATATGTTTTTTGTATTAGGGATGGGGTTGGTGACCTGCTATATGCTCACGCAAATGAGATTCATGATGCCACAAACAACATAGCTGAAGCCAAAGCCATCCTAGAAGTACTCAGGTACATTGTACATTCCCAACTCCCTCCTTGTTTGATTCAAACTGATTTTCTTTTGATGAAAAGAGTATTGGATGATGTATGGGAACCTCCTTGAAATATTGTTATATAAGTGGAGGAGATCAGAAAGCTAACGGCTTGTTGTGTTATTGAGATAGATGATCACCTTGCGAATTTGAGTTTGGAGCAGAATTCAGTTGTACAGGCTGCTTCGTTTGATGAACTGGGACATTTAAGGAAGAAAGATATTGAACTATGATAAGCTACGATTGCCATACATTAGGGTAAGGAAGGCTATACCAAATTATATATGATGAGGAAAGTAAATGGCATGATGGGGCTTCTAGGTGTTGTAGTAACATGGTTGATGGTGGCAATGTTTGTAAGACAAGGTGTAATTGTAGATGGAGGAGATCATATTGAGCTTCCTACTCAAGTCCTTAGGGAGGAGAGTAGGATGTTATTTTTTACTAACTTTTTGCAGGTTCATATCTAGGGACTGAATTATATACTTGGGCCAAACCTAAAGGGTGGTATTAGTATCTATGATGCTCATTCCCTATAGATCAGTCCCTTCATATTGCTCTTTGCGTGATGGAAAAGATTCAAACATGGCATGTACATTGGATATATAATAAGTCACTCTACATAGAGCCCTACTGGAAGTTCTGAACAATCAGGATGGACATGGTAAGCACTTTACATTTAGTGACACTCATTGACAATTGGACGTTCTATCCTTAATGTTGAAGCTAAGGAACTGGTATTTGAGAAGCAAGACAATGCAAGTGTATGTGATTATGCAAGCCAAATTTGGATGTGAGAAAATACGACTCCTGAAGGAAGCTTGAAGATTCATTTAAATTGATCAGATGTACCTTACATTGTACTTTAACTTCATAGATGTGTTGATGATGAGGAACCGCCTAGATTTTGCAATCACAGGCTCCCGTTTTAGAGGTGACAAAGCTTTGAGGCCCCAACACTGGATAAAGATGCATTTTAATACCCAAAAGCTGCAGAATTGGAAGCAAGGATCAATATCTCACTTTGTATTTCTTTATTTTAGTAATATCAACTTAAAGCATGTTGCTTTTAAGTTGATACTAGTTTATAACACTCTAGCAAGTTCTTATTTCTTTCATATTGTAAGACATTGTTTGATTTCTGTTTTCGTTAATAAAAAAGACTACTAAGCACCTAGCTTAGTGGTATATTAGCTTAAAAAAAACTTGAAAAGGTGTTAGGAGAGGAGAAGGAGATGATCATAAATAATGAGGGAGGCAATGGTACATGCCACCATGCTCAAGTCCTAAGGGAGGAGAGCATGGTGGTCTTTTTCACTAACATTATTTTCCTTTTTGCACGAAACGTTACTGTACTCATGCCCTACTATTGATCCTTTCTCCATGTGTGGTATTAGCACTTGGTGCTCATTCCATTGAGGGAGTACTAATTGTAGGCACAAGCATGAACATGGGGTGTCACCTTGAGCATTTACAACATGCTGGAGCTTTGAGTGTCTCGAAAACTCATGATCATTGCTTCCTTATCTTCCATTGCCTCTTAGAAGCAAGAAAGAACATTACACAAAGAAGGACAATGTCCAGAAGTACTCGTGTGAAGAATTCACTGCCTAGGTTGGTCACAAAAGAAGACAAGTTTGGTGATGGATATTGGAGAGTACTTGAGGGCACTATGGTTACAATTCGGGTGCAATGATCTTAAGGTTATATGTAGGGATGACACATGAACTCAAGATGTCAACTTCCTTGTTCAAGATGGTATTAACCTACTGGACAATGATGTTGGCTCTATTTGCACATTGTTTGGGATACTACAATGATAGGTATTGCTTTAATCTAGCCTATACACAGCATAAGGAACAACTTGGAAGAGGGGATAACACATGGCCAATTCCAGTTTCAAACGCATTGGAGGAAGAATAACACTAGAAGGCAGTTTGCCTTTTCATCATTTTGGGCATATTCTATGCAACCATTTGGCTAATTGCGATACATGTTGTAGATATGTTTTTCATCATTTATCTACTTCTTCCATAGCTCATTTAGATATGGTCTACGTACTGCCAAAGTTGAGTTCCATTGACTCAATTTTGGTGATAAGAAGTATGTATTTCTCATGTCTTAATTTCCTACATTTTTGTAATACTTCATGCTATTTTGTTTTTGTTTTGGATATATTTAAAAACTAGACTTAGGCACGCTGCCTAGTGGATTTTGCTAAAAACACCCTTGACTTAGTTGGTACTTACATGGTTAGGAGTGTGCATAAAAAAGGAATAAAGTGTGTAATTGGCATGTTGGAGGGGACTAACTTTGTGGTAAAGCATAGATTCTTTTGGTGCCTCTTAATCGCACCTTAGTGAAACTTGAAAAGATCTCCTACTTGCAGTTTAGGTAAGAACAAAATCAACCTCATCTTTTCATGTGCATTGTATGGTGAGCTTTAGATTTAGATTCAATGATATAGCATTGTTGATCTAGAACTTGGCCCAAATATTTGTTAAGGTGAAATTCTGAGTAATACTTGGTTTGGAAAAGGATGGTAGTCCTTCTATATCTAACTGTGTCCTTCAAGCCTACCAAATAACATGTGATCCCTAGCATTCCCCCTTTGAGCCTAAAGTCTTTTGTTTGGACAACACATATTAGCCTATAATTGTTTGGGTGCTTAAATGCAGTATTCTTCTCTTGGCCAGACCTCCTTGAGTGCACTGGAAACTTGTAACTTCGGATAAGACCTAAGTGAAACTCACAAACATGAAAAATCATAATATGCAACAATCAAAGAAAAGCAAAGTCATGAAACAAGGAATTCCATGTCTTTGATTTTGTTGGACCAATAAGGAAAGAAAAATCCCAAAAAATTAAGAAAAGGATCAACTCCAAATAAGAAGGAAACACTCCAATAAAGCAGGAGGAACTCCAACAAAAGAAGGAAAAACTCCAACAAAGAAGGAGGAACTCCAACAAAAAAGGAAAAACTCCGACCAAGAAGAAGAAACATCAAATAATAAGGGGAAAACATCAAAACAAAAAATCACCAACAAGAAAAGGTTCAAAAGGAAGTCAAAATAAATGCAAAAAGAAAGGGACAATGAAGCAAGGAAGATCCAGTACCAAAACATAATGAACGTAAACACCATTCTCAAGTCTTGCAAGTGGTCACTCATCCTTCTTGATTTAACCACCAAGTCATCAACATAACATTACATTTTTGTGAAGTATGCCGTTGAAGATATTTCACATAGCTCTTTGGTAAGTGGCACCAATGTTCTTTAGGCCAAAAGGCATCACCTTGTAGTAATAAATACACTTAGGAGTACGTAATGCAGTAAGCTCTTCATTCTGTGGTGGCATGTAGATCTGATTGTACCATATGAACCATCCATTAAAGACATCACCTCGTATCCAGTATAGGAAGCGAAAATTCATCCATAGGGCTTGCATTTTTGAGATCCCTAAAGTCGACAAAAACTCGAATTTGTATGTTCATCTTCCTCACATAGACAATACTTGAAATCCATTTGGGGTAGTTAACTTTCCGAATGAAGACATCTTCAATAAGCTTGTTACTTCAGTTTCGATCAAGGGAACCAACTCCGGTCTAAAGCATCATTGAGCTTTCTTGATAAGCGTGGGCCTTTTCTGACCGCAAGATGATAGATTTCTACTTTGGGGTCTAAGCCAGTCATCTTTTTATAACTCCAGGAAAAGACATCCTTATACTCTTTAAGTAATTCGATGTAAGAAATGTCTTCATCAACTGCTAGCAAAGCACTTATATAAGTGGGTCTTGGATATTTATTAGTGCCAATGTTGACCTCTTTCAATGCGTCGACCATCATTTAAACCCCTTCTTCAAGTTTGAGCAGAGCATTTTTAGCATCTTCATCTTCTTGAGGATTGCCTTTGTTGAACGATATGTGGTAACACACGGAAGTATCCTTCAATTCTTCATTAACTTGTATGGGATATGAAGTATAATACTCATCTTGTGCACTAATATGATATGAAGAGCCAACACTTTCATCATCTTTGTCACGTTCTTTGATATAGACCACAACATGCAACTTTGCTTTAAGTACCTCTCTGCACAAAATCACAAGATTTGTTTGTCACCTCATTCTGGAAGGGATCAAACTTTGGCAATCATTAAAGAGTCTCTGAGATTTAGATGAGGAAGATTCTTTCATGTTTTCATAGTTTCTAGCCAACTTACTTTTCTTCTTTAACGACCCTAACCTATCAAATATGAAGTTCTTGTGGTTGATTTTCCAAGCCGATCAAAGACAAAAGGCCTTTCATAAAAAGTAGCAGATTCATCTTCTATGGTGATGTAGTTGTTTCTTTCCTTCTTATGGAGATGCAGACGAGCGAAGGTTGTTTGTATCCCAAACCTTCACGTGATTTTCTTATAACAGGTTTTGAGGGAAGCTTCCCTAATTTCGATGGATCATTAGGATTGTGCCCAGCCTTTGCAAGTAGTTTGTAAGTATTTGGATCAAAACTTTCATTTGTGCGTTTCTTAGAGAATGCAACATTTTTCGGTGGATTGCGAGACACAAATCTTCCAAATGATTTAGAACAACTTTATTGCATCAATCATCCTGATAGGAAGAGTCACTCATCCTAATGCATTCCCTTGCAGTTTAGGAGATTGTTTATTGACTTATTTTGCCTTGGGAATATAGCACAGAGTAAGTGTCACAGTTTTACTTGAAGATGCAAAATCCGCTAGAAGTGCCTTATTTATATTGGTGGGCTTTTGATCCTCCTAGTAAAAACTTTTGCCTTACCAGTTGCCACCTCAACTCTTTTGATCAAGGGCTCAACATTCTCGGTCGTCGCAATATCACTTTTAACCTTCTCAACGAAGTAAGCTTCAGGTTTAGTGAATGGCTTGTCATTCGCAACTATCATTTTTTCTATTTTGCCTTCATGATACTTCAAATAATGATAGTAGGTTGATAGGACAACTTTGTTCTCATGTATTCACGGCCTACCAAGCAACATGATGCATGAAGGTTTTGAGCCAATCACATACATCTATGCACTCGATTGTATCTCTCCAATTGCAATCTCTAATTTGATATCACATATGGCCATTTGCCCCCTTGATTAAATTCTTGAATAATCAAGAAGCTTTCATAGAGTTATTCAACTGAGATGTCAAGTTTCTTCATTGTGCGGATGGGAAGAACGTTGACTCCGGACCCGTAATCTATCAAGATTCTACTTATCCTCTACTCGAGCACATATCCCACAATGAATAACGGACGATTGTGCAGTGCCTCACTAAGTAGAAGATTATCATTGGTGAAAGTGATTTTGGCCACTAAAGAATCAACCACTTCATAAGAAGACTTTGTTGGGTCTTTTGGTGATGGACACTATCGCGCCCTACTTTCTCGCGAAGATGGGTTTTGATATGTGACAACTCTTGTAAATGGGTGTTAAAAGAGGAGAGTCGCCACCTAACGAGTTTGAGGTGCGTTAGGGCACCTATTTACAAATAACTCCGTTTAAGTAACCTACGTCACCAAACATCAGGTAAGGGCTCAAATTACCTCAAAGACAAGGGGTTAGGCACTCTTCAAGGTCCATAATTATGGTTCTCGGCTGAATTTTACACTATGTGAATTATCGAATTATAACTACCTTATGGGAGCATGTCAATCAAAGGAAGTAGAGAGTCAAAATAACTAATTAATTATTCAAAGACAAAATAGGACGAAATAATTGATTAAGAGAAATTATACAAAAGTGAAGGAAATAATTTGTCCTCTAATGAGTAATTGATACAACTCTTTGAGAGTTACAAGATATATCCTAATTCAGTCTAAGTTTCAATAAGAAAGTATACAATAAATAATTACATATAGGGGGGTCCTAGATTTTTTAGCCTAAAGGATCACCCTGTGCAACATAAATAATACTTTGCAACTCTCTTAAGTATAGGGGTCGCTCATATTATTCAGCGAGCATAGACTATCATCTCCTGCTACCCAATTACTATATTGAAGTTGTTTGCCTAAAGCAAACTAGTTCAATTCTAAGTCTTTCCCTATATGTGCTTACCTGTCATGTGCCTATGGTCCAGGAGGTTTTGGACATGCTATGTGGGTGGTTCTAAACTCGCCTAGGTTGCTCAGAAAAGGAGAAAACTAAGCGTCACACAGTTAAAACAAGTAGGACTTCATGCATGATGAAAATAGCACAAAAGGCTAAAGTTTACCTCCCCATTCAGACTCATATGCACACGATCAAGTAAATGAGCAGTTGATATTCAAGTTAACTATGCTTAAAACAGAATCACTAGGTGGATGGGTAGTTAAGAATAGGTAGACATGAAAATAGAACTTGTTGTGTTGTTTAAGTCCTTATAGACATGGCCTCCACACGATTGAACTTAGAAGATTTGGACTAAGCAATTGACAAATGTCAATTCTTATTGCATTTAATCCTATAGCCATAGTTTCTAAGCGAGCGAATACAATTAAACAGTTTCAACAGTCCTGTAGGCCTTATTTCTAGATGAGCAGATTTGGGAAATGAAGTTATTTTAAAACGTATCTTGGTTTCATTAATACTATAGTCATGCTTTCTAGGCGAGCCACATAATTGAGAAAGAGGTATCAATGTGAACAGTTTCAATTACTTGAATGGCATCCTATAGGCATGATGTCTATATGCAGAAAAGAGACGGGCTAAGCAAGTTAGTAGGCAAGTTCAATTTAAATCCTATAGGCACATTTTCTAACATGGAGTCTTTTTGTTAAGATTGATATAAGAATTAATTAGGGCCCTAAATCATGTTCTCTACGTGAATATACAAGGTTGACATCCTATAGGTATGTTGTCTATACACAGATAATTCTCAAAGATGGAGAATGGTAAGTAAGATAACAAATTAGACATTTAGACCCTATAGGCACGTTTTCTACACATTCATTAAAGTATCTGCCCCCCCCCCTCCCCCCACATACACACACACACTCTTTAACTACTTCCACATTATTCGTTATTACATATTATTACAGGCCCAAAAGGAATGATACAAGCCCAAATAGAATAGTTACAGACTTAACACAAATACAAAATAACCTAGGGATGCTTATAGGCTTTCAAATAGACTTGGAGTCCTACATGGATGAGCATCCCACACTCCAGATGTCATCGTTATTCTTCTGACCCCAATACCAAACTGACACAGTGGTCCAAGCCCAAACAATATAATAGCTGCCTCTCTTACCCATTATCTAATACCAAACTAGTTGTAAAATACAAACGACAAACTACATACTAGGCCAATCAAACAATTTAAAATCTAGGCATTAAGTCCTTAACGTTGTAGCTAACAAAGAGCAGGGGTTTCCAAACCAAAGGCACACAAACAGGACTACACAAAGTCCCAACAGGCATACACAACATACACAGGGTTCAAAGTGATAGGATTGAACATCATAAGATAGCAAAAGCTTACTAGGCAGAAATTCAAAGCAAACATGGCCTAAAACTAACTTAAGTGGAACTTCAGACCTGGAAGCCTTAACATGGGAATCTAGAGAAGGCATGATCAAGGACTAACTCTATAATAATAACAAGTAACAGTTTTACACGAATGTCTCAACATGGAAGTATAAAGAAGACATGGTCACAATTAGCATTTGTAACCCAACAGAAGTCCCCATCCTGGGAGTTCAAACAAGAAACCGATAGGTATAGTTTACGACCATTCACTTAGTTTTAAACATGAGAGACCTAGCATATTTGAGATTCTGGGTAAACATCAGTCATCATAAGAGGTCTTAATACAAAGATCTAAATAAGGGCATGAAGATGAACTCATAACAAGCAACAAATGCAAGATTCAGGTTTACATAAACATAATAGACTAGGCAAGTCTAAGAAGGTCAAAAAATGAATCAAGTTAAATATACATAATGAGTATACCCTAAAGTTTAGGGCATAGGTAGGTTTGGACACTAGAAAACATTAGATTGCAGAATAGCTTTAAGACAAATAGGATTCCAAACAAAGGTAACACACTATCAAAATCATGTTGGTTCATAGAAGTTCAAATAACATTAGTATACAAAACATGAACATAAGAAAAAAGGGGAATAAAATTACAAGAGTCAAGGGCACTCACCAGTTGCAAATTAACGAGCAAGTAAATGAGAAAACTAAGTTTTAGATGCAGCTTAATTAGCAGTAGTAAAGAGAGAACAGCAGAACTCCCAAATCTAGTGCGTTAGAGTTCACAGGAGCTTCGAATGAGCTCCGAGCAGTGCTCGCACCGGAGAAAGTTAATGAATTAGTCCCGGTGGCCTTGGATTTCAGTCTGCCAAGAATCAATAGTTTCAGAGAATACCATAGTGGGTGAGTGAGTGAGTGGGTGAGTGAGTAGTAGTGATTTTAGGTCCATTTTTGGGGAATTGGGGAAGGGGTTTATATAATGTTCGATTAAGTAGACAAACAAGATAAGAAAATCAATCAGGTTCAAAAAGGGGGAAGGAAAATCACATGCAGAACCCAATCCAAATTGGAATAGGTAAAAATCGAACAAACCCTAGTTTGATAGGTAGTCAAAATTGGCCAAAGATCTCACTGAATCGGACCCATATGACAATGTATCAACTCAATAACATAATGAGTATACAGAATCGGTGTTGAACAAACACCCCATTGATTAGCTTTCACAAATAACTCAGTACCAAACGTATAGTATTGAGGAGATGGAAAGAATCATTGTGTGTGTAGAAAAGAAAACAAAATATGAAAGATTTCCATATTATCTCGAACGGAGACTGGGATTTGGGCGGGGAGGCTACTAAGTTTTTTCAGGAGAGAAGAAGGGGATGAGAGAATGTGAGGACGGCTGGTGAGGGTGAGAATAGGTTAGGGTTTAGGGAGGTCAGGTAATTAAAAGTGGAGAGACGGTTGTGGGCCGTTGATCTTGAGATATCAATTGCAAGGATTTTAAAAGAGACGGAGCGACTCATTTTAGCAGCTCCCGGCCGATTTTGGGAAAGGGAGTTGCTTGGTTTGGGCCAGGGGTAGTTGGGCTAAGGGTCTGGGATCTCTAGGCCACTGATTTGGGCCTATTTGGTCCGAAAAATTGCTTTAATTGGGCTCGAATTAAAACAAATAAAAATTAAGGAAACATAAATTAATAAAATAGCTTAATAAATATATAAATGCCATTTATACAATTTAATACTTTGAAATGGTGACTGAAGATTGTAAAAACATAAAATGCTATTTTAACCTGAATAATGCAACAAATATATAATTATTTGTAGAATATAGTCTATTATTGCAAATGATGTGCAAATGGTATAAAAATGCAAGTATAATTATATAAAATAGAATAAAATATTGTAAAATATGCATGTGGATGCAAATAATTAATTTAGATGTTTAATCACCCAAAGATAATTTTGAAAGGGTAATTAATAAATACTTAACAATAAAAATGCAACAAATCAAATTTAAAAGCTTTAAAAATTATTTTAAAAAATCATTTGTATGAACTCTCGTAATATAAGTTGGATAATAATAATAATAATATATTTTGAAAGTATATGAAATATTTTTTAAAATTTGAGAGCAAAATTGAGTATCAACAGCTGCCCTTCTTTACCCGAGAATGATGAAAGAATTGTTGGGTAAAGAAAATAATAATCAATTTTATCCAAATAAACGAGGATGGAGTATGAGGTGTTTAATATATAGGGGTCGAACCCTGGTTCTTGAATTGTCTATATATCTCTGATTTTACAGGAATCAGGCCACGTGTAGTTCTGGATCCAACGGCGGATGAAACCGATGGAGTTGTTATGAAAAGACTACATACTTCGAAGAATGAGTTTTCTCTGGATAAGTTAGTGTCAGGAATAGTTGATACTTCAGGTGAAGGGTATGAATGGAAACAATGCGAAAATTGAACATTACAGATGCGTGAGACAATATGTTTGGGCGGTTATGGGAGAAGTGGTAATCAATTGTCGGTTATCAGTTACTTTAGGAAAAATCCGGGGATGTGAATGTTTTGAACGGAAACCGGAGCGAGAATTGCTCCTATTTGTAGATGGTTACCTCCCAAGTTGCCAGCAAAACTTAAAATACGATGCACGTGAATATACATAGTTATTGCGGAACTTTAAACATGTTGCAAATCCCCTTTGGACCATGAGAATTGTCTTCGGACGATGAGGATGATGTCCTTAGTCCATGATGTCCTGGGCCATGAGGCGTATGATAAGGATTCATAGGCCATGAAATGGTGTCCTTGGGCCATGAGGATGGTGCCTCTGGACTATGATGCCTTTGAATGATGATATGCAGTTTTGAGATCCTTAGGCCATTGAATGTTGTCCTGAGGCTATGAAGATGGTGCCTTCGGACTATGACGCCTTTGGACAATGTGGCGATATTTCAGCCCATGAAATGCAAGGATGTGGCAATATTGATTGTTCGATAGAGGGAATAGATAATACTTAGTCACATGCGAGAATGAAGGAAGGCATTGCTTAGCCTTGTATGCGATGAGGGCAGTACTTAGCCCTATGTAGATAATGAGGGCAGTGCTTAGCCCTATGCGAATAAAGGAAGTGTTTAGCCTTATGCAATGACAAAGGAGGTTCTTAGCCTCATGCAATATAATGAGGGCAGTGCTTAGCCCTTATGAAGAGGAAGGCAACGTTTAGCCTTATGCAGTGACAGAGGCAGTGCTAAGCCTCATGCAATGTAATGAGGGCAGTGCTTAGCCCTATGCAGAGAAAGGCATCGTTTAGCCTTATGAAATAATGAAGGCAGTGCTTAGCCTCATGCAATGTAATGAGGGAAGTGTTTTGCCCTATACGGCAAAAGTCGGTGTTTAGCCTTATGCAATGATGGAGGCAGTGCTTAGCCTCATACAATGTAATGAGGGCAGTGCCTAGCCCTTTGCAGAGAAAGGCAGTGTTTAGCCTTATGCAATGATAGAGGCAGTGCTTAGCGTCATTCAATGTAATGAGGGCAGTGCTTAGCCTTATGTTGAGAAAGGCAGTGCTTAGCCTTATGCAATGATGGAGGTAGTGCTTAGCCTCATGCAATGTAATTAGGGCAGTGCTTAGCCCTATGCAGAGAAAGGCAGTGTTTAGCCTTATGCAATAATGGAGGCAGTGTTTAGCCTCATGTAATGTAATGAGGGCAACGCTTAGCCCTATGTAAATGTGAGAGAGGGAAGTAATTCTTATCTTGACGCACTTAGGCTTGGTAGCATCTATCTATGTGAAGTTAGCGGTCTTTGTTGTGCATCCCAAGCGGATACATTTGATGATGTTGTATCTGTTATGCATGCATCCAAAGAAATATTGTAAGTCGGGGGGAGGTTGGTTTGTGCTTTCAATTCCTCATTTTTCCATTGTTCCTGTCTTTACACTTCGTGCTTGAGTTACCATGGGTAGCATTTGGCTATTACAAAAATGGAGTTTTGAAAATTTGCACTTGCGATAAATTAGGTTTAAGAAATGCAGTTGTTCAAAATACGTGATGTTGCATAAAACAAATATTGTTTTGTCGAATCATACACTGCGACACACTTTTGAGACATTGCGATGTCCTTATTTAAGAATTTAGAGGACCTCCTCAAAATTCTGCCCTAGTTCTGATGAGTGCTTCTGGCAATATCCTTTCGGCGATCCTTGACGTAATGACATTACGTCTGACGAAATTCAAGTTCTTGCCCTAATTTCCGATCACATAGGGGAATGAAGATTTTATTATAATGTGACCGAACCCACGGGGCTGCCTACGTATCCCCTCTTAAACAGGAATCAAGTCAAGCGTAGTTCATGTTACATCAAGAAGAAAGTGCAAATACAATCTTAAACATAATATCTCTTGACGGTGTTCGAATTGATAGGTTTTGGCCATATCTCTCCATCTATTTTGGCTAGTATAAGTGCTCCTCCGGTTAGCACTCGGTGAACCATGTAAGGCCCTTGCCAATTAGATGAGAATTTTCCTTTTGCTTCGTCCTGATGTGGAAAGATTTGCTTCAGCACCAATTACCCGGGTATGTATTGCCTCGGTCTAACCTTATTGTTGAAAGCCGTTGCCATTCTGTTCTAGTAAAGTTGACCGTGGAACAATGCATTCATCCTTTTACTATCAATGAGAGCCAATTGATCGTATCAGCTCTGTACCAAGTCTGCATCACTGAGCTCAGCCTCCTGTATGATTCTCAGGGAAGGAACTTCTACCTCGACGGCTATAACGTCTTTAGTACCATAGACCAATAAATAGGTAGTTTCCCTAGTTGACGTTCGGACCGTGGTGCGGTATCCGAGCAGAGCAAATGGTAGCTTCTCGTGCCACTGTTTGTAGTTGTCCACACCATCTTCCTTAGTATCTTCTTAATGTTCTTGTTGGCGGCTTCCACAGCTCCATTCATTTGTGGCCTATATGTTGTAGTGTCCCGGTGTTTGATCTTGAATGTTTCACACATGGCTTTCATCTGGTCATTCTTGAGATTGGCGATGCTATCGGTAATGATTAATTCAGGCACCACGAACCAGCAGACAATACGGACCCGGACAAAATCTATTATGACCTTCTCAGTCACAGCTTTGTAGGAGGCGTATTCGACCCATTTTGTGAAATAATTGATGGCCACCAAGATAAATGCGTGCTCGTTAAAGGCAGTGGGCTCGATCAGTCCGATGGCATCCATTCCCCAGGTGGTGAAAGGCCAGGGCGAACTCCTCACATTGAGTTCATTGGGTGGTACTCGTATCATATTCGCATGTACATGGCACTGGTGATATTTCTACACGTACTTGATGGAGTCAATTTCCATGGTCATCCAAAAATAATATGCCCTTAATATCTTCTTGGCTAGAACAAACCCATTCATGTGGGGTCCATAGGTTCCGGCATGTATCTCTTCAAGAAACCTAGATGCTTCCTTGGCATCGACACATCTTAGCAGACCCAAGTCGGGATTCCTTCTGTACAAAATTCCTCCACTCTGCAATAAATGGTTAGCTAACTTTCGTAATGTGAGCTTTTGAGTGTGCGTCACACCTCCCGGGTACTCTCCCCTTGCCATATATTCTTTGATGTCATGAAACCATACGTTTCCATCAGCTTTCTTTTCAACATGAACACAGTAGGCGGGCTACTTATGGATCTCTATTGGGATGGGGTCAATATAATTCTTGTCTGGACGTTGTATCATGGAAGACAAGGTGGCCAATGCATCTGCGAACTCGTTGTGAATTCTAGGAACATGTTTGAATTCTATCTTTGTGAACCTCTTGATCAAATTCAGCACACAGTGTATATATGGAAATATCTTGGTATTCTTGGTGGCCCATTCTCCCAGTACTTGATATATCAGCAAGTCTAAATCTCTGATTACCAGGAATTCCTGAATGTTCATGTCGACGGCCAACTTGAGTCCCAGAATGTAAGCCTCGTATTCAGCCATATTATTGGTGCATGGGAATCTGAGCTTGGTGGATACAGGATAGTGCTGGCTGGTTTCTAATACTAGGATAGCTCTGATGCCCACTCCTTTGAAGTTTGCAGCTTCGTCAAAGAACATTCTCCAACCATCATACGCTTCGGTGATATCTTCTCCTATGAAAGACACTTCGTCGTCGGGAAAATACGTTTTTAATGGTTCATATTCTCTGCCCACAGGATATTTTGCCAGGTGATCAGCTAGTGCTTTCCCCTTGACTGCTTTCTAAGTCACATAGACGATGTCGAACTCATAATATCTGCCACTTCGCCAACTTGCCCGTAGGCATAGGCTTTTGGAAAACGTACTTTAAAGGCTCTATTCTTTATATGAGGTATGTGGTACATGCATAGAAATAATGCCTCAATTTCTAGGCTATCCATATTAGAACGCATCAGGTACGCTCCAATAGTAAATATCGAGCTTCGCAAGGTGTGAACTTCTTACTCAGATAATATATTTCCTGCTCCTTTCTTTCAGTCTTATCATGTTGTACCAAGACGCATCCGAAGGCTCCATCCAATACGGACAGGTACAGCAATAGAGGTCTCTCGGGTTCCAGTAGGACTAACACAGGAGTTTTGACCAGAAACTCCTTGATTTTGTCGAAGGAGTTTTGATACTCCAAGGTCCAACTTGTGGTAGCATCCTTTCTTAGCATCTTGAAGATTGGTTCACATATTACCATTGATTGTGCAATGAAATGGCTGATATAGTTGTGACGGCCCAAGAAACTCATTACGTCCTTTTTGCTCTTTGGTGGCGGCAGATATTGAATGGCTTTGATCTTTGACAGGTCTAACTTAATGTCGCGGCGACTGACGATGAAACCTAGCAACTTCCTGGTAGGGACTCCGAAAGCACATTTTACAGGGTTCTACTTCAGATTGTACTTCCGTAGTTAGTTGAAAAACTTTCTCAGGTCTGCTATGTGATCCGTACTCTTCTTATACTTGATGATGACATCATCCAAGTACACCTTTATTTCCTTGTGTATCATATCATGAAAGAGAGCAGTCATGGCCCTCATATAGGTCGCCCTGGCATTCTTCAAACCAAACGGCATCATCTTGTAGCAGTATACTCCCCGTGGTGTAATGAAGGTTGTCTTTTCTGCATCTACTTCATCCATCCAGATCTAGTCGTACCCAGCGAAGCAATCAACAAAGAGATTGGAGTTCATGCTTGGCTCACTTATCGATCAATATGTGCATGTTGGGTAGTGAAAAATCATCCTTAGGACTTGCTCTGTTCAAATCTCGGTAGTCAACACACACTCTAGCCATCCTGTCTTTCTTTGGTACAGGCACGATATTGGCTAACTAGGTCGGATATTCGATCACTCGAAGGACTTTGGCTTTGATTTGCTTGGTAACATCCTCTTTTATCTTCAAACTCATGTCTGGCTTGAATTTCCTGAGTTTTTGTTTCACTGGTGGAGACATGTGGTTGGTAGGAAACTTGTGAACCACTATAGATGTGCTCAACCATGTCATGTCACTGTAGGACCATGCAAAGATGTCCTCATATTCCTTCAGGAATTTGATATATTCTTCTCTGTCCGACAGTGATAGGTGAATGTTAGTGCGAGTTTCTTTGACTGCTTCGGAATTCCCTAAATTAAAACTACCTCAGTTTCTTCCATATTAGACTTTGGTTTGTTCTAGAAATCCTCTACTTCCTTGACAATTTCCTCAGGTATTATATCGTTTCCCCATTCTTCTAAGTCTCTCTCATCGTGTTGCATTATCTTATTACATGTCACAGTTGTAGATTCAACAGAATAGAAAATAGTTATGCTGAAAAGAATGCATAGAGATAATAAAATAAATAAACGAAAAGAAATGATGCATTAATTAAAACTTGAAACTGCCAGACAAACACGACTCGATGTCTCGAGTATTTATTTCAAAACAAAATACTGAAATGTATTAAATATCAGAAAACAATTTTAATAAGGAAATCATGCTAGTCTACCAAAGCTACTTAGGTTCTCGGCGAGCCCGGGATGGTGCAGCGGTCCAGTTCCTGAGAAAAGCTCCATCTCCCACCATCTGGATGGTAAGGTCTTCCTCCTCCTCCCTTAATATCACATTGCAATCCATGTTTCCTCTTTCAAAAACATGTTCCTTATGCAAGCTACGATCGCATTTTCTTTAGACCCCCAAATCACGTCGGCCTTACGGAATGTCTGGTGCAATGGTGGTATGGGTTTAGGCAATGGGTAATAGGATTCATGCCATGGTGGTGACCAATCCTTATATTGTTGCACAGTGTATTCATACCCGAGACCAAAGGTTGTGCCTTAAGTACATGGTCGTATTGGTTCTGTTATTCCTTGAAGCTTGGGTCCAAGACCTTTTCCCGGCTCAAACCCCAACCAAAGTAGCATGCTTAGCACCTTGTTTCTCCACCATTGTCCTTTCTCAACTGTTTTTATCCGCTCGATACTATATAATGTTTCTCCTCCCAATTTCCTCATGTTCTCAACTACTGGTACGGTTTGGTTAGTGTAGATAGGATTGTTTCCGTCTTTGTGAATAAATAATTCATGATGATTCCACTCGAACTTCACGGCCTAATGCAAAGTAGAACCAACTGCCCCAGCCATGTGTATCCACGGTTTTCCCAACAACATTTTGTAGATGGCGGAAATGTCTAATACCTGAAACTCGACATAGAACATGGTCAGGCCTATCTTCAAACCCAGGTCAATTTCTCCAATTGTAGCTCTTTGGGACCCATATAACACTTTCATGTTCATGCTTCCCAACCGTATCTCTGGTATACCTATGCCCAATCTTTTCAGGGTAGTCAAAGGGCATATGTTCAGACTTGAACCCCCCTCAATCAAAACTAGAGCAATGAACTTGTCTTCATACTGCACGGTGATGTGCAATTCTTTGTTATGACTTAAACCTTCCAGTGGCAACTCATCTTCGTGGAAGGTGATCTTGTGCGTCTCCAGTACCTATCCCACCATATTTTCCATCTCTCCACTAGTGATGCTAGCAGGTGCATAGGCTTCGCTTAACACCATCATCAAGGCATTGTTATGTACGTCTGAGTTTTGCAACAATGACAAGATGGATATTTGATCAAGGGTTTTGTTTAGGTGATCAATAATAGAATACTACTTTTCTTGTACCTTTCTCCAAATATCATCAGTACCCATTTCCACAACAGGTGGATTTGGTGTGATCTCCTTACTTGTTCCTCCCTGGACGAGATTTTCCAGCGTGTAGACCCTGCATGTTCTAGTCATTCCTTGGGAAGCACCAGCTTTTTCCATCTTGGCTTTCCCTTTCCTTCTTGCCTCTACCACATAATCCCATGGAACAGCATCAGGTTGGTAGGATGTCTATGGAGTTACCATCATATTGAACGGTGGCCTAGATGTAGCTAATTCAACCTCAAACGGTGCCTTGGTTTACACCACAATCGATGAGAGTGTGATAGGGAATGTCATAGTAACTCTCCTTCTCGAATAAGACCGATAGATCCCTCCTGGTCACATTCTTCATCAGTCTCGATCATGTTTATTCCCTTACCCCCTATGGTTGGGAAGGGGGTTAATATGAAAGCTCGATGCAGATTCATTTGCCTGTATTTTCTTAGTGTCAATCAATGTCTGGATCTTATTTTTCAACATGCGACATTCCTCAATAGTGTGTCCCTCCATGCCCGAGTGATAGGCATAAGTCTTGTTGGTGTTGACCCACTGAGAGGGCTTTTCAATAGCGGTTGTAGGAATGGGAGAGATATAACTGGTGTCCTTCAGTCTCTCGTGCAATTGGGCTATGGGTTCGGTGATAGGGGTGTATTGTCTAGGAGTTCTGCGGTCAAAATTTGGTCGAGGTTTTGGATGGTTCTTATGGGCAGGTAGATATTAGTGGTAGTATGTTGGTTGGGAATTGTAGGCGTGGTAGGTGGTAGCAGGGTAATGGTATTTTGGGGGTGAAGGATGATATGTTGGTGGGGGTGTTTGATAGGTGAGGGAGACTTTGGCCCTCGGGCTACCATCACGGCACCCACTTCTTTCTTCTTAGAAATACCTCCAGACTGCAAAGTTTTATTGGTGGCTTGCAGAGCTTCAAAGTTGGTAACCATATAACTCTTGATACCCTCATCAATTCTTTCTCCCAACTTGATGATGTCGGAGAACTTGTGATTCTCTATGACCATCAATCTTTCATAGTATTATGGTTCCAGAGCTCGGACGAAGAACTTATTCAGTTGTTCCTCCTCCAACGACGGCCTCACCTTAGCAGCTTCTAATCTCCAATGGGTAGCATACTCACGGAAAGTCTCCATGGGTTTCTTCTTGAGATTCTGGATATAGAAAACATCATGTGCATTATCTGTATTGAACTTGAATCTGTCCATAAAATCAGATGCCATGCTTACCCAATTAGGACATTTCTTTGGATTCTGACTAATGTACCAAGATAAAGCATCCCCGATGTGACTTTGCATGAATAGCTTCATGCGGATTTGCTCGTTCTTGCCTAATCCCATGAGTTTATCACAGTAAGTTCTCAAATGCCTTGGGATCACCGATGCCATCAAACATCTCAAACTTTGTGATTTTGTAACCCTCCGGTAACTCCACATCTGGTTGGATACACAAATCTTCATAATTCAATCCTTCCATGCCCTTTCCTCCCTCGACATTCTAGACCCTTCCAGACAATTTCTTTAATTCTTCGGCCATATTCCGGATGAGCAGGTCTTTCTTGGTAGGTTCGGGTAGGTATAGTATTTATTGCAGGGTGTGTGGTAGAGTTTCCATATATATGGGGTTGCTTTGGTGAGTTCCAGGGACTTGAGTGTATGGATGATCATTGATGGATGCCTGGGGTGGATCGTGGGTAGGTTGTGGCATATTTTGAGGAGTAGGGTAGGTGGCGGTTTGTGGATATTGGGCCGTATTATGGTGGTGGTGTTGGGGAGCTTGTAGTGGTAGAGGGTTTAGGTTTTATGGGGGTGTGGGGTTGTTGTGTAGTAAAGGGATTTTGTGGAGCTAAGTGTTGTGGATTTTGGGGTTGTGAGTCCTGGGGTTGTGTCTGGTTTTGAGCGGTGGTGTTCTGGTGATTGATGTCGGGGACGTTTAAGGTGAGGGAGAGGTTGTCGAGGTTGCGTACCTACTCGAGTTTGCCTTGTAACTCCAAAATCTTCTATTCTAATCACAAAACCAGTTCTTTCTACCCCGGTGTACTTCTTCCATCTGAAGTCTCCACATTCTTTGTCATAGGAGCATTGTCTTTTCTGTTGCCACTCAAATCATCCATATTTCCTTTACCCTTGTTCTTGATGTCGTTAGGGGGGAAGAGGTGGAGGACCTCTATATCTGGTGTGATATACTGATGTTGCCAAAATGCACAAGCCAACCATTGGGAATGGGAATAATCAAAGGAAATAAAATCAAAAGGTAGACAAGTCAGTAAGACGAAATAAAAGAATCTTGCAGTATTTAAATAGATAGTGCACAAGGCATGTAATGGTTTGCGTTCTAATTTGTAGACCTCGTTGCACCTGAGGTAGGCCTAAATGACAAATAAACTTGGAGAAATTTTGTGCCAACATTGCTTCATTTCATTAATGTGAAAATAAATCAAACCAAATCGAAATAATATATAGTTACTAATGGTACAAAGCCTTATTACATCGAATATAAACGAAATCTAACTATAAAACAATAAAAGAAAGTTCCTCCTATTCTATTTGGTCCCATATGGACCTTCTCCATGCTTTGCCTTCTTGGTTCCATCGATCACATTCCCAAGGTCACGCATGTCGAGCAATAAGTAAGCCATTACTAACTTTCCTCCCTCGTCGCAACCCATAACTTGGCAGTCTCAGAGCCTTTTCCTCATCTTTCCTTCCAACTCCAACAAACCTTGATCTAAGTGTTCCAGCCTCTCTGTTGAATTATTTTTTATCTCCTTCCATTCTTTTATTGCTTCCATGTCTATTTTATGTTGTTCCAGGTATTTGGCCTCAGATTCAAAAACCCTCTTGCGTAGTCTTTTGTACTTTACCTAGGCCTCGGCCTCTTTATCTATGATCATTCCTTTTAGGTTGACTCCCCGTTTGACATTCGCGGTTATGTCATCTTCTAGACAAGAATGGTAGTAATACATATGCCCAGCATGATAGCTATCGAGTCGATAGCCTCTCCATCTACAATGATATTTTGATTCCATATGTGCTAAGCCTCGAACTTTAAAGGAATGACATCCCCTTTGAAGTATACCTTACACTGAGTCATGTTGGATACTCGAGGTATAACTTGTCTCCTTCCACCTTGCCTCATTACCCTTATAGGAGCATAAGGGTAGATGTCACACAAACTAATACACACCAAATGGGTGGCCCCTTTGGACCGAATTATGAATGTTTTACTGGGAAACCACTCGAACATCTAGTGTACCAGTTTGTCAGTCAAATTGCTGAAGAGGCGTGCCCATCCTTTAGCATTTTCGGGTTTTGCAAATCTATCAGGCTTGAATGTCATCTTCTTTGGATGATGACTAGCAATATAATCATTCAATGGCCTGTGCAGAAACTCTTGATGGTAGTCTCCTCTTTGGAGATGCTCTAACAACCAAACCTATAGCAAACGATTGCACCCTTCGAAATATATGGTCCCATGCTTACATTGATCCAAGGCCCGATACATCTCGGCTAGTATCATAGGAACGATTGTTTATTTTGGTCCTTCGATTCCTTCCATCATGGTCCTGGAGACCACGGCTAAACGAGTGTGAATTTTTCCTCCTTGCATTAGGAAAATCAGCAGACCTAGGAAGCAGACTATGAAGACATAAATTCGATGATGAACCCATTCCACGGAGGTGATAGACAATTCCTCATGATGCAAACGGTATGATTTGTTGTGTTTGTATCGTTCATAGAGAAAACCAAAGGGAATGTAGGACATCTTCAAGCAACCTAACACATCATTCTTCTTGAACCCAACCATTTTCATAAAACCACGTGGGGTACGATTTTTTGGCACTAACAGACCCAGTCTATCCCATGGAAGTTTGGCGAAATCCCCAATTTCTTACAAAAGAGGAGTCATCTCCATATTTCCGAACCGAAAAATGGCCCTCTTTTCATCCCAAAATATAGTGGCAGACTCAATTAGTTCCTTGTTTGCCCGGATATTCATCAAGGATGGTAAATTACCCAATACCCTTCTTACATGATTCCTGTTACACAGCGCGAGGTCGTTCCACCAATCAATCAACACAGGTGGGATGTTCTGGACCATGTCGAACATGGGAATTTTATGCCTTATTTTCTGCATCAAGTAAAGAGTTAGCTCTTCCTCCTCCTGATTTGATTAATTACGCAATAACAAACAGCATGTTGGCACATTTTCTCCAAGTAATGCATATAGCATGAATGTGTCCCTCGGTATTGTAGAGATACCTTTGGACTTTGGACAGGGTCTGTCTAAACGGATTTAATACGCCATGGGTATTTGATCCATCCAAGATTTAACATGATGCATGCACATTTTCAATGAGAATAGGTTTCTAGAAGAGTCTAGACAGATACTCCCTAGCAGACTACTTGAGAGGGAAAGGCACGGGACTGTCGATTGCACCGCTGATCGACTAGTTTACCGCAAATAAGCCTTTTCGATTTGACAAGGGTATTTATGAAAAGCACGGACACTCATCAAGTGCCGCTATGTTTATAATAGCCACGAGTGGAATATGATGTCGAAAGTATGCTTATGCAAAAGTGATAACATGTAGTCAAGTAATTTACATGGTGAAAGCACACAAAAGGCAGTATCAAATAATGTGATAAAGTAAACAAGATAGAAAGGGAAAGAAAAGACAAAGAAAAAGTTATCATAGTTCACAAAAATTTGAAATGCATAATTAGATGAAGCAAATAAAGGAGATGGGGAAAGGAGGTTCATGATGTAGCATTTTCGAGCAAATAAAGGGGGTAGGAAGAGGGAGGTATATGAAAGAAGTCAAATAATTCAACAGTCCACACAAGCAAAATTCTTTATGGTAAGAGCATAAGTATATCCCTAGCAGAGTCGACATGTTGTCGCGCCCCCATTTTCTCATGAAGATGGGTTTCAACGTGTGAAAACTCTTTTTAACGGGTGTTAAAGAGGAGAGTCTCCACCTAACGGGTTTGAGGTGTGTTAGGGAACCTATTTGCAAATAACTCTGATTAAGTAACATATATTACCAAAGATCGGGTAAGGGCTGAAATTACCTAAAAGAGAAGAGATTAGGCATTTTTCAATGTTCACAATTGTGGTTCCCGGCCGAATTTTACACTATGCGGATTATCAAATTATAACTACCTTATGGGAGCCTGTCAATTAAAGGAGAGTAGAGAGTCCAAATAACTAATTAATTATTCAAAGCAAAAATAGGACGAAATAACTGATTAACAAATATTATACACAAGTAAGGAAATAATTTGTCCACTAATGAGTAATTGATATAACTCTTTGAGAACTACAAGGTATATCCTAATCCAGACAAAGTTTCAATAAGCAAGTGTACAAGAAATAATTACATATAGGGGTCCTAGATTTTTTAGCCTAGAAGATCACCACGTGCAACATAAATAATACTTTGTAACTCCCTTAAGTATAAGGGTTGATCATATTATTCAGCGAGCATAGACTATCATCTCCTGCTAGCCGATTACTATCTTGAAGTTGTTTACCTAAAGCGTACTAGTTCAATTCTAAGTCGTGCTCTATGTGTGCTTGTCCGTCCCATGCCTATGGTCCAGGAGGTTTTGGACCTGCTACGTGGGTAGTTCTAAACTCGCCTAGGCTGCTCAGAAAATGAGAAAACTAAGTGTCACACAATTAAAACAAGTAGGACTTCGTGCAAGATGCAAATAGCACAAAATGCTCAAGTTTACCTCCTCATTCAGACTCACATGCACACGATCAAGTAAACGAACAGTTGATATTCAAGTTAATTATGCTTAAAACAGAATCACTAGGTGGAAGGGCAGTTATGAATAGGCAGACCTGGAAATAGAACTTGCTGCATTGTTTAAGTCCTTACTGCATGGCCTCTACACGATTGCACTTAGAAAATTTGGACTAAGCAACTGAGAAATGCCAATTCTTATTGCATTTAATCCTATAGCCATGGTTTCTAAGCGAGCAAATATAATTAAACAGTTTCAACAGTCCTGTAGGAATAATGAAGCTATTTTAAAACGCAGTTTGGTTTCATTAATCCTATAGACATGCTTTCTAAGAGAAACACATAATTGAAAAAGAGGTATCAATGTGAACAGTTTCAATTACTTGAACGGCATCTTATAGGCATGATCTCTATATGCATAAGTAAGACGGGCTAAGCAAGTTAGTAGGAAAGTTCAATCTAAATCCTATAGGCACATTTTCTAATAGCGAGTCTTGTAAATAAGATTTATATTAGAATTAATTAGGGCCCTAAATCACGTTCTCTAAGTGAATATGCAAGGCTGATAGCCTATAGGCATGTTGTATATACACATATAATTCTCAAAGATAGAGCATGGAAAGTAAGATAACAAATAAGACATTTAGACCCTATAGGCCCGTTTTCTACCCATTTATTAAAGCATCCCAGCCCCCTACTGTCACTTCCCGACCTCGGGGAGCGCGACCAGCGCTCAACCAAGATACCCCGGTCAAGCAAGCCTACTTGATGCCTACTACCCAACCTCACCCATGAACAATATGAGAATCAATAACAAGATATAAACATGAGAAAAGTAAAGTGTTCCACATTCTTTTTCCATTACTCAAAGGAGCTTCGTTTACAATTTTCAAAATATCACAAGTTCATAATTACGAGGGAAAACATGTTTTCCAAATACCAACACTTCTAGTTCTTTACCCAACATCGAACTCCACACATAATATGTCTATGGAGCCTCTAAGTACAGCAGAAGAGTAGTACGGAAGTGTCGGCGACAAGGCTCCGGCTATACCTCAAAACACTGTACACATGAAGCCAAAAAGACACAAGACCCCGATATGAAGTAGGGCTCACCAAAACCTGCTGAATAGAGAGTGACTGCTAACGAGGACCAAAGTTGCCCGCTGATGAACCACCTGCATCCATTAAAGATGCAGCGCCCCCGACAAAAGGGACGTTAGTACATATGGAATAGTACTTGTATGTAAAGCTAAACAGGGGCGGATCCACCTTAGATCAAGCGGTGTCACGTGATACCGCTTCGTCCGAAGATTTTATTTAATAGTATATATAATTAAAATTTAAAATCAAAATAACGGTTAAATATAATAAAGTGACATCACTTGACTAGAACCGTTGGGTAGCTCATCTGGTAAAGAGCTTCAGTTTCCTGACAGAGGGCGCAAGTTCGAAGCTAGATAGCTTCTTTTTTGTTTTAACATTTTTTGAGCTTCAATCTACAAATACAAACATTTCAGGACCATTATTTGACTTTTTTTTTCCTTGCATCTTCTTTCTCAACATTGAAAAATTAATTAAGAACGATTTGCGAAATCGAATAAATAATGAGTTTTTGTGTAATTGTCTAGTGTTTTATATTTTTAAAAAAGTATTATTATTATTCCTAATGAGGTTGCTTTGAATACATTTTGAAAAATAAAATTATTATATAGTAATATTCTTGATTTGTGTTTTATTAATGATTCTAACTATTTTTTTTAATATGATGTTGTCATAGTGAATTATTATTTGTTCATTGTTTAAAATCGTGACACCGCTTACGAAATATTTTGCGTACGCCTCTAAATCTAAATGCCCTCTTTCAAAATAGAATGCCAATATAAGAAGGAAAAAATCATGAAAACAGCAAATAACAACCAATGGTATCAAAATACCAAGTTAAAATACAATAATTTTCAAAGTAAGAAATTAACATTTTTGGTTGGGAGATCATTAGCCTCCGATCATCACACCATACACGAGGCATGGATTCCGATCACAAACTCGATCGGCTAAGCCATCTCTCCACGATCAATGTGGATCGACATGGTGATGCTAAAAATAAAGGTGATACCAAGAATAGGAACCACTATGTGCGCGATATGGCATCCGATCTCCACCCGATTGGCTAGGTTGTCTCCCCACATATGCCGTGTGGGTCGACTTCCAATCCAGGGCTAACATTAATCTCATCCCAATTAAGGGAACACATCAATCGCATCCCAATTAAGGGGAATATTCTCAATCCATCCCTACACCGGCACGTGTAATTTTGGGTGTGGGCCGTTACAACCCACCCTTCCTCGGCTCGCTAATGATATTCCCAAAAATATTTTTGTTTTGCATACAAAGGAAACAGAAATACAGATGCATTCACCTCATAACCTTTCACAACATATATGTTGTCACGGCCCAAAATCTCACCACAGACGTCGTGATGGTACTTAGTCTCTAAGACTAGGTAAACTGATTATAATTATCATTCAAGCCATTTTTTTAAAGGATTTTAACACAAGTGTCGAAACCAAAAGAGGAAACAAATATAACAACCTCCCAAGACTAGTAATACTGAGTCACGAACTCTAACTGAATACATGCAATGACCTCAAGGATCGAATATACAATACTGTTCGAATAAGAGTTGACAGTACAATAAAATGGAAAGACTCCAAGGGCCTGCGATGACCAAGCAGCTCTACCTTGAATCATTGTGATCAACACACTAACTCTGCCCAAGTCTGATATCTCCAATACCTGACTCTGCACAAAAATGTGCATCAGTGTAGTATGACCACGGTCAGTACCCAGTAAATACCAAGACTAACCTCGGTGGAGTAGTGATGAGGTACAGTTAAGACACTCACTAGTCAAATAACCTGTGCAATATAGCAGAATACAATAGTACTAGAAAACAACTAGCAATTATAGCAACAAAAATCAACCAGTGATATAAACAGCAAGGCAACAAGAACACCATAATTATTGCTCAAACGAATAAGGAACACAAGTACAACTAATTAATTAAGTCCTTCAAATATAAATCTTTCACATAAAATTCTTTAGAATAAATACCTCTCGAATATACTTCTTTCAAATAAATATTTTTAGAATATAATTTTTTCAAATAAATATCTTCCGAATTTAATTTTTTCGAATAAATATCTTTTGGAAATACTTCTTTCAAATAAATATCTTTCGAATATAAATTCTTTCAAATAAAAATCACTATGTGACACCTCATTTCATAATCATAAAATACGGGTCTCAGCCCACTTTCATATTTTCGTAACACGAGTCTCAACCCACTTTCATATTTCCACGGTACCTCGTGCCCATATTTCTATCATAATCGCACGGACAACTCACATGCCAAAATATTAATATATAAGATTCGCACGGACAACTCACGTGCCAATAATAAAATCATCATTTACTCACGGCAACTCGTGCCCGCATCTCATTTCACAACTGCACGGATAACTCACGTGTCAATATCATAATCATTATATACCCAAGGCACCTCGTGCCTACATTTCATATCACAACCGCACGGACAACTCACGTGCCAATAACATATTCCGCCCAGCAATAGCCACAGGCTCACAATTTCAACATGTATCACACTATTATCAAATTTACTAAATTAACAAAATAAGTTGCACAAGATATAAAAGCAATCACACGAAAATCACAACATCACGTGAAAATTACCATCACATTAACCCCACATCATCACATAACATCCCTGACAATAGCCATCATTATCTCTCCTATAGCCACCCTTATCACTCCTATAATAGCCTCCCTTATCCCTCCGCCCTGACAATATCAATAGCCACCCTTATCACTCTTATAGCCACCCTTATCACTCCTATAATAGCCTCCATTATCGCTCCATTTAATAGCCTCCCTTATCACTCCGCCTAGATAATATCCCAATACACATAACAACAGTGAAATGTCACCATTATGCCTGCATAATATCAACAGTGGGATGCCACCCTTATACGTCGTATAACAGTAACCCAAATCACACAATAATTCACACAGAATATTATCACAACAACACAACATAATCAACTCGTATTTAAAAATTGCCCGTAGGCCACAACCTTTCCAAAGATACAACGAAATCAATTAATTTCACAACATATAGTCCACTGCTCAACACAATGTATATAAAATCTCAAAAACAACAACAAGGATGGAAAAGTAACTTAGCAAGAACAACGCCTTCTTTAAATCCAAATCTTGATAAATATATTAATGCCTCTTTTTAAACTTATTTAATTAATTATTTGCAGATAAAAAATCCATAATGTAATTTTTTCCAAGAAATGTCAACTCAACAAGCACACGGAATTCACATAAAAATCAAAGTAGCAATCACACCAAATTATCATATAAAACAAATTCGACAAATAAAGAACGAGGCATTACAAATAAGGATTAAGAAGTGCCAGCCATTTCCAATTTAATACTTAAAATGCCTACGACTTTAAACCAATAAAATTTACACATATAAGTCTAAGTATGTACCCGTCACCTCGCTTACACGACTTTCACATTACACAAATGGAACATACGACTCAATGCCTAAGGGGTAATTCCTCCAATCAAGGTTAGGCAAGATACTTACCTTTTTGAAGTTAGGCCGATATTCCAAAATTATCTTATTGCGTGAAATGACCTCCGGACGGCTCAAATCTAGTCAAATTAATTGCATAACTGTATTAAAATTCATCGAAAATAATTTCGGATAATATAACGTCGACTTAAAAATTCACATTAAAAAGTCAACCCGAAAGTCAATGCAGGGCCCACCTCTCGAAACCTGACAAAATTTTTACGAAATCCGAACACCCATTCTGATACGAGCTCAACCATACCAATTTTTATCAAATTCCGATAACAAATCGACCTCCAAATCCTCAATTTAAGGTATAGAAAATTTCTACTATTTTCAACCCAATTCACTAATTTCATAATAAAAATAACATTAGATTCATGTATTTTAACCAAAATCGAGTTAGAAATGCTTACCCCAATGTTTTCCTTGAAAAACTCTCAAATAATCGCCTCACCCGAGCTTTCTTCGTCCAAAAATGGAAGAATGAGACAAAGTCTCATTTTTTTACTTTTTTCTGCTACCCAGGGGTTTTTTCTTCGCATTCACGACCCTCCCCTCGCGTTCGCGATGAACAAATTCCTCAATATCTATTTCCAAACTCTTCCCAGACAACCTCTAGTATAACGGTCATAACGTTTTGTACAAAACTCCAAATGACAAATGGTTTGACTTTCTGAAAACTTGACATCAAGGGCTATAGATACAACTTTTATGTTTTGATCATCTCCCAATTCCTTATAGATTGCGAGATATAAGCTTCCAAAGTCAGCCCTGTGCAGCAGAAATTTCTTCTTCGCGATTTCCAAACTCTTCTCAAATAGCCTGTAGTGTATCAATCATAACTTTTTGTACACACCTCCAAATGCCAAACGGTTTGATTTTCTGAACATGAGACACAAAGGGCTACAACTTTTTTTTTGGATCATCTCCAAATTCTTTATAGATAGCAAGATATAAGCTTCCAAAGTTGGCCCTGTGCAGCAGAAATTTTCCTTTACGCGATCACGAAAAGCCTTCTGCGATCACGATTCACAGGCCAATATTTTCCATTTTACTCTTCGCGATCGCGGCCAATTCCCCGCGATCGCAATGCACACTGTTGTAGCCAAAACCAGGAACTAAAAATGGTCTGGAAATGGTCCACCCCGAAACTCACCCGAGCCACTCCGGACCCCGTTCGAATATACCAATAAGTCTCATAACATAATACGGACTTACTCGAGGCCTCAAATAACAACATCCAAACTACCTCGATCCTATGAATCGCAACCCAAATTCAAGCCTATGAACTATGAACTTCCAAATTCCGAAATTGATGCCGATTTATATCAAAACAACTCCGATTGACTTCAAATTTTGCACGCAAGTCATAAATGACATTACGGACCTGTTTCAATTTCCAAAATCCGATTTTGACCCCGCTAACGATAAAGTCAACTCCCGGTCAAACTTCTAAATTCTATTTTTCAACTTTCGCCAATTTACGTCGAAACGACCTACGGACCTCCAAATCAACATCCAGTCATGCTCCTAAGTCTAAAATCATCATACGGAGCTATCGGAATCATCAAAACTCCATTCCGGAGTTGTTTAAACAAAAGTCAAATTTCGGTCAACTTTTTTTGCTTAAGCTTTAGAAACAAGAGTTGTTCTTTCAAATTGATCCCGAATCATCCGAAAATGAAACTCGACCTTGTACGCAAGTCATAGCACATATTACGAAGCTGCTCGAGATCTTAAGCCACCGAACGAGACGCTAATTCTTAAAACGATAAGTCGGGTCATTACATATGCCTCATTAGTACTCTCAACCACTCACAACATCATTATTTTATTGGCGCTCTTGGACATACATACGACTCTTCATTCATGGCACGGTGGCCGCATCTCATATTTCACACTTTTATTTCTTTACTTTCAAGGAGCATCATCATAAATATAAACATATAGAATATTTCAGAAAATCATAACTTTAAGTTCATTAGAAATGAAGGCTTTAAATACAATGGGTTTCATTCCAAAGAATGGAGCAAAATGACTTGCAATTGAAGCACAAGTTAAAATCATAAACGAGTTATACACCACTTATTCTTGAAATACTTTTCCCAAAAGGGCAATACACAGTTTCAACTCATGGGTAAATAAGAACTCAAAACACATCAAAAACTCTTTCAAAGAAGACTATGGTTATTTACGATTGAAACATAGATTCAAATCATATGCACTAGTTACAACAACCATGGACACATTATATATCTCACTCTCACTTCTTTCACTTCCAAGTATCGTCATAGTTTATCAACAATAAGGGTATTTGGAAATCGATATTTGATATGTATATTAGCAATATGAGTCTTAAGCACATTGGGTTTTCTTTCCAAGTTAAGCATAATAGCCTTTCATTTGAAACAATAATTGAAGTCATAACATTTTATTACATAAACCATACTTGAACACATTCTCGAAGAGGTTATAATAAGATAGGATCAATTGGAACCCGTTTTGAGTATATACATCTTTCAACACAACGCTTATTTAGGATAACCGAATCTATTAGGAACAACTCGGAACATGGGGATAAGGAACCTGGGCCAACCATACTTGAAACTTACGGGAGCATCATGGAATTCGATTCTAAGAGAGAAGTTTAGCCAACATACATTGCTTGATATTTCCTTAGATTACTACAATGTCCCAACACTTTTAGAAATATCAATCTATAGGAAGATAGCGAAAATCGAATAATAATTAGAAGGATTCTCATGATATAACTCTCTTGGGAATTTTGTCAAACACCTGCTATGCAAAATCGACTACAAAGCTCTACAATGGTAACTCCTTCCTCCCTCAACCAATTTCAACAAGAAACTACCCGAAATAGTTCAACAACCCCACATACTACCTCCTATTGGCACATGCATGGCCTATCTCCAACCCCACAACATATTTAAACCCATAACCTCTTACATGAAAGCTTAGGAGAAGGACTTACCCGGATAGATGATGGTTTAGTGAGTGATTCCCTTGAATCTTCAAGATTGAGACAAGGATTGATGATTAGAATTGCTAGGTCTTCTCCCTCTCTCTCTCTCTCTCTCTCTCTCTCTCTCTCTCTCTAGTATACTCACTTCTCTCTAAAACATCTGATTTATGCCTTCAAAACAAGCCCCAAAGTCTTTTAACCAAAATGAGGTCGGGTTATAAAAATAAAAAAATGGACCCTCCGAACTCAACTTTGTGAATAACTAATTTTTTATCATACCCAAGTTCTATACTATTTTAGTGTAAATATTTATTTTAGGTCTAATATTAATATTATAAACTTTTATCGTACTCTTAATAGGTTTTATTAAAAAAAATAATTTAAAAAAAACTACAAAAATATTCACATACTTATAGTACAAATTTTATTTCTATTTGTAAAGAGAAAAAAAAAATACAAAAAATATTTAGTTTCTCTTAATTAGAATTTAAATAAGTTATGGTAGCTTTTCTTATTATTATTTAAAGTACATGTGAATATTTAGTTTTCCTATATTGTAAGATGTTTAAACTTCTTATATTCATAATTTAATACAAAGAAAAAAAAATTGAAGTCAGCTTGCGTCAAAAATGATAAAAGTTTGTTATCAAACTTTATCTAAATCCTTACCTTAACAAAGTTGAACACCCATAATCCCCCATCTTTTCCCACCTCCCTCACGTCCCTTTTTCCACTTCCCCCACTCATCCCACTTCCTCACATCAGATATACAACACACACATCTATATATAATGGACACACTTCACAAATAAAAGGGGAAAGAAAAAAAGAGAACGAAATTGGGGCGAACACGAAAAGGGGAGCAGCCATATTTTCTTCTCTAAGTTTCAGCGCCGCAACTTCTTCTCTGAGGAAAACAATGTAGCCACCACTAATACCATCTTCTTTCCTCTATTTCCAGCCATATAAGATCACCTTTAACCACTTGAAAACTCCATAGATTCATAGCTCCAAGGTTCCATTACTGTCAAGCCCAACTTTCCACTTTAAACACCCAAAACAGCCATGAAAACAAGTTGAAACTTTCCCCAAGACCACCATAAAACATCCAGCCATGGACGCAATTAAATCAGCCAAAAAAGGTCTCCAAAATACCTCAAAAATGCAGCTGAAGTCATCCTCAAAACACAACAAAAATGAGCTACCAAACAGCTCCAAAAATAGTCCGTAAACCACCCTTAACAACCTGAAAACGTCCCTTAACGTAGCTTCAAAAACCACCACGTGGCACCAAAAACCAGCCTAAAATTCCAGCAGAAAATTAACACCTAACACCTCATATTCCTCCATGAACCACCACCTCAAACCAACCCAAAACACCACTACATAAGAGCTTCAGTCGAGGTCGAGGTTCCCGTTTCCGGTGGTGGCGGTTAGTTTGTACAAAAGTCCCGCAGATCTTTGTTCCTGTTGTATCGAAGAATATTTAGCTATTAAAAGGTCCATTTCTTGTTCTCCACTTTTCGGATTCCAGTTCATATTATGCTTGCTTTAAGTTTGGAATGTTTTCTGTTTTATCTCATGTTCTTTGCTTAAGATTGATTCATGATTGGTATAATGTTTCACTTGTTATTTTTGACGGATAATTTTAGCCTAATTGCTTACTATTTTTTTAGTTTATTTAGTAAATGTGGTGTTAGCATGCCTTGAATTACTTGGATAATTCTTTTGGTGTTAAGATGTGAGTTTTGCTTCACTGGTTTTGCTATTTTGGAATAATTGTAGATACTAAGAATATGGGCTCAAAGCTTAATTGGTAAATGAATAATTAGGCAGTATGCTAATATCTTAAAAGATAAGTTGGACATTCACATGAAATGATTGGGCTTTAGGAATAATTTCTAGTAATAAGTACGATTAGGTTAATAACTGTATTACCGTCATTTGGGCCTATTTCTATAGATTATAAGATGAATTGCAAGAGCCTTTTCGCCATCGAGTTCTAAATGAGTCATTAGTAATTAAGTCACTTCATCCACAAATAATTTCCATAACTCTTAGCCTCACAATAATCTCAACGTGGTCTAAGAAAATCAATTCATGAATATTGTAGCTTGCTTTAGGCGCGATTAATAAATCATCGTGACTATGGGTACGGTTCCCGTGGCATGGTCGTGATACGTAAATCCCAACTCAAGTGCGCATTCTCACGACTTGACCACAACTTCAAATAATTAAAATAAACATGTTGTGAATCACGGGTACGTTTCACATGGCTTGATTTGTGATGTGTACAAAAATAACAAGTGCGCAACACCATGACTTGTTTAAATAAATTTCATAATTGTTTAAAATAATTAAAAGCGATATAGAAGAGGTAACGCATAAAAGGTTTTAAATATGTAATAATTAGACAATTAAGCCGAGTTTAATTTGTTAAGCGATCGTACTAAAATCATATAATCCGGGAGTGCCTCGCACCTTCTCCCAGGTTAACAAAATTTTTTACCCGGTCTTCTGTGTTCGCAGACCATAAATAGAGTAAAACTTCCTTGAATTGGGATTCAAAATTTGGTGACTCGGAACATCTTTAATTAAATAATTCCGAGTGGTGACTCTTCAAATTAAATAAAATAATCCCTTTCCAAATAATGTCACTTTAATTGGAAAAACTCTTTATCTTCATAAAAAGGAGGTGTGACAAACTATGCGATCGCAGAGTGGACCGCAGAACAGATATGTGGCCCGCAAAATGGACTGCAAAAATGATCCTGAAAACTGGGTTGGTCTGGACAAGTCTGCGACAGGTCTGCGGTCCGTAGACCAGTTATACAGCTGGGAAATAGATCGCGGAATCACCCTCCAAAATTCTTCATGCTAAATCTGCAACGAAAGTGCGGACTGCAAAACGGTATGCGATCACATAATGGACCGCAAACGACATTCAAAATTCAATAATTTTTTTGCTCAACTCTGCGATGGTTATGCGGCCCGCGGAATGGATCTGCGATCGCGAAATTGGCCATAGAATTGAACATCATAAGATAGCAAAAGCTTACTAGGCAGAAATTCAAAGCAAACATTGTCTAAAACTAACTTAAGTGGAACTTCAGACCTGGAAGCCTTAACATGGGAATCTAGAGAAAACATGATCAAGGACTAACTCTAGAAAAATAACAAGTAACGATTTTGCATGAATGTCTCAACATGGAACTATAAAGAAGACATGGTCATAATTAGCCTTTGAAACCAAATAGAATTCCTCATCATGGGAGTTAAAATAAGCTACGGATAGGCATATTTTACGACCATTCACTTAGTTTCAAATAGGAGAGACCTAGCATATTTGAGATGTTGGGTAAACATCAGTCATCACAAGAGGTCTTAATACAAAAATCCAAAGCATGGCATGAAGATGAACTCATAACAAGCAACAAATGCAGGATTCAAGTCTACATAAACATAATAGACTAGGCAGGTCTAAGAAGGTTAGAAATAAATCAAGCTAAATATACATAATGAGAAGACCCTAAAGTTTAAGACTTAGGTAGGTTTGGACAAAAGAAAACACAGGATTGCAGATTAGCTTTCAGACAAATAGGATTACAAACAAAGGTAACACAGTATCGAAATCATATTGGTTCACAGAAATTCAATTAACATTGGTATACATAACATGAACATAAGAAAAAAAGGGAATAAAATTGCAAGAGTCAATGGCACTCACCAGTTGCAAATTAACGAGCAAGTAAATGAGAAAACTTAGTTTCAACAGCAGCTTAATTAGCAGTAGTGAAGAGTGAATAGCAGAACTCCCAAAACCGGTGTGCCAGAGTTCACAAAAGCTTCAAATGAGCTCCGAGCATTACTCGCACCGGAGGAAGTTAATGAATTAGTCATAGTGGCCTTAGTTTTCAGCCGGCCAAGAATCAATAGTTTCAAAGAATACCAGAGTGAGTGAGTGAGTGAGTGAGTGAGTGAGTGAGTGAGTGAGTGAGCGAGTGAGCGAGTGAGTGAGTGAGTAGTAGTGATTTAGGTCCATTTTAGAGGAATTGAGGAAGGGTTTTATATAGTGTTCGATTAAGCAGACAAACAAGAAAAGAAAATCATTCAGGTTCAAACAGGGAGAGGGAAAATCCCATGCAGAACCTATTCCAAATAGGAATAGGTAAAATTCAAACAAACCCTAGTTTGACAGGTAGTCAAAATTAGCCAAAGATCTCACTGAATCGGACCCATATGACCTTGTTATGAATGTATCGAGTTAATAAAATAGTGAGTATACAAAATCGGCGTTGAACAAAAACCCATTGATTAGATTTTATAAATAACTCAGTACCGAATGTATAGTGTTGAGGATATGGAAAGAATCGATGTGTGTGCAGAAAAGGAAAGGAAATGTGGAAGATTTCCATATTATCTCGGACAGAGATTGGATTTGGGTGGGGCGGCTGCTAGGGTTTCTCAGGAGATAAGAAGGGGATGACAGTGTGTGAGGGTGGCCGATGGGGGTGAGAATGGAGGGATGGTTGTGGTCCGCTGATCTTGAGAGATCAACGGCCAGGATTTTAAAAGAGACGGAGCAGGTCGTTTTAACGGGTCCCGACCGGATTTATGAAAGGGGGTTGTTTGGTTTGGGCTAGGGGTGGTTGGGTTAAGGGTCTAGGATCTCTGGTCCAGTGATTTGGGCCTATTTGGTCTGAAAATTGGCTTTAATTGGGCTGGAATTAAAACAAATAAAAATTAAGGAAAAATAAATTAATAAAATAGCTTAATAAATATATAAAATGTTGTTTATGCAATTTAATAATTTGAAATGGTGACTGAAGATTGTAAAAACTGTAACGACCCGGCCGGTCATTTTGAGAATTAGTACCCCGATCCCTTAATATCTGCCTTCCCTATATTTGTTTCTGCTTTTGGGACTTGCCGGAGTGATTGGTTATGGAATTCAAAGAGTTTTGGGACACTTAGACCCTAGTTGTGAGTTTAAGCCTTAGAGCTTGGACCGTAGTCGGAACTATATGAAGACGGATCCGGAATAGAATTTTGTCGACACCGTTAGCTCCGTTGAGTGATTTTGGGGTTAGGAGCGCATCCGGAATGTGTTTTGGAGGTCTGTAGTAGATTTAGGCTTGAATTGGCGAAAGTTAGTTTTTCGGCGATTTCGGTCGATAGTGGACATTTTGATATCGAGCTCGGAATGGAATTCCGAAGGTGGTTGTAGGTTCGTAATGTTATTTGTGACCTGTGTGTAAATTTTGAAGTCATTCGGACTAGATTTGATGTGGTTCGGCGTCATTTGTAGAATTTGGAAAAAAATTAAATTCTTAGGCTTGAATCCGAGCTTAATTCATGATTTTGGTGTTGTTCGACGTGGTTTAAAAGCTCGACTAAGTTTGTATGGTGTTTTAGGAGTGGTTAGTATGTTTGGTTGAGGTCCCGGGGGCCTCGGGTATGTTTCGGATGCTTAATGGAGACACATTTGGACTTAGGAAAATCTGGTGCATAGCTGGTTCTGGTGTTTCACACCGGCAAAGGGGAGTCCGCAGGTGCGGACTCGCAGGTGCGCTTGAGAGTTCGCAGATGCGTAAATGGACAGGGCATGCTGGGCTCGCAGGTGCGGCTGGTCGTCCGCAGAAACGGAGCCGCAGATGCGACCCAGGGGTCGTAGATGTAGACCCAGCCTAATAAGTGACTTCCGCACCTGCGTTAATATTTTCGCAAGTGCGAGACCGCAGATACGGAAATCGCTAGGCAGAAAAAGGGATTTCGAGGGTTTGAAATTTCATAACACAAAATTCGATTTGGAGCTCGGTGGGAGACGATTTCTCGAGGGATTTTGAAGGAGAACTATTGGGTAATTAATTCTAACTCTATTTTGATCATAATACAATAATCTATTGTTGTTTTCCTCGTCTAATTAAGGAAATTGAGGATAGAAGTTTGGAAATGGGGGAAAAGGTTCCCCAATTGAAAATCTGAGATTTGAATGGGGAATTTGACGTCGGATTTAGATAATTTTTGTTCGAGTGAACTCGTGAGTGAATGGGTGTTTATAAATTGTAATTTTTATCTGATTCCGAGACGTGGGCTCGGGGTGACTTTTTGGGAGTTTTTCCTAATTTAACGCTTTAGTTTCGAATTAATTAGCTAAATTAGTTACTTGTAGTTATATTTACATTATGCAATTTATTTGAATAGATTTGGGCCATTTGGAGTCAGATACTCATGGCAAGAACGTGATATCGAGTTGATTTGAGCGGTTCAAGGTAAGTGACTTGTCTAACCTTGTGTTAGGGACTTTCCCCTTAGAATATTTCGATATTATTTGGTGTGTGAGCGCCGTGTACGTGAGGTGACGAGTATGTACACGGGCTGTTATTGCAAAAAATCCATTTATCCTTTTTTTATCATAAATTGTTCCTCTTATTAAATTGTGCTAATATGCTTAATTATTTAGTTTAGACTAGAAAAGCATGCTTACGTGTTTTAACTCCCTATTTGACATTCTGTGCACCATGCTTAGTTAAATCCCTATTTTCCTTGTCTGTGTTCAGTATAAAATATATAACTCGATGCCATAACTACCATTTCATCTTGCGTTGCATATTTAAATTGGGACTACGGACATATTCCAGGAGATCTCCATGTCTTGCATATTTACTTTAGGACTATGGACGTATTTCGGGAGATTCCCCAGCACTGCATATTTACTTTGGGACTACGGACGTATTCCGGGAGATTCCTCACTGTGTTTACCTTGTTCTGAGTCGAGGACTCCCTTAACTGTTAAATTTTCGAGAATTGTTTTTAACTGTGTTACCGTAAATTTTACTTATATCTTTTACTGTTTAATTTATTATATTTACTCCGGTAGGGCCTTGACCTAACCTCGTCACTACTCGACCGAGGTTAGGCTTGGCACTTACTAGGTACCATTGTGGTGTACTCATGCCCTTTCATGCACATGTTTTCGTGTGCAGATCCAGGTACAAGCTATCAGCCTTGGGGTTAGTGCGTGCTGCTAATTTTAGGAGACTTCAAGGTACTACTGCTTGCGTCTGCAGATCTTTGGAGTCCCCTTCTACTCCCTCGCCTAGAGACTTTCTTTATTATCTTCAAACTTTTGTATAGAGCTACATAGATTATAGCAGCTTGTGACTTAGTGATATTTCGGGTCTTAGGAAATTATTTTGTATATGCCGAGTGGTACTACTTTTGGCTATTCACAATATATTATTTATCTTTAAAATGTTGTATTTTCTTTATATTTATGTTTTGTAATATTAGGCTTACCTAGTCGTAATGACTAGGTGCCATCACGACACCTTACGGAGGGTTAATTTGGGTCGTGACAAAAACATAAAATGCTATTTTAACCTGAATAATGCAACAAAAATGTAATTATTTATGGAATATAAGGTATTATTGAATGATGAGCAAATGGTGTAAAAATGCAAGTATAATTACATAAAAATGTAATAACATATTATAAAATATGCATATGGGTGCAAATAACTAATTTGGATGATTAATCACCCAAAGATAATTTTGAAAGAATAATTAATAAATAATTAACAATAAAAATGTAAAAACTACCCCTTCGGGGTTGTCTAGTTGGTTTGGAGAGCGGTCATCCATACGTATGAGTTGGGATCGATTCCCCCCTCAATGCCTTCTCGGTTGAGCCTGTCGCACAGAGCTTGCCTAGTGCGGTTTACATCCCATGTGTGGTATGCAGGCTATTACACAGGGGGAGGTTTACCCAGTGCGCACAAAGTGCTCATCACAGAGTGCTCACACGAAGGGCAGAGGTTGTGGCAGAGGTTGTAGCGGCTGCGGGTTTCCCCTCTTACCAAAAACAATGCAAGAAATCAAATTTAAAAGCTTTAAAAGTTATTTAAACAATTATTTGTATGAACTCTAGTAATATAAATTGGGTAATAATAAAAAAATAATATTTTTGAAAAGTTTATGGAATACTTTATAAATTTTGAGGGAAAAATTGAGTATCAACAGACACGATTATGTGATTTGGGCCATGCAAGTATCCACACATGTATGAGAAGACTTTGAAGGGTCTTTCAATGATAGGAACGATGATGTGATTTTGGTTGTGGAAGCATCCTCAACTTTATGAGAATACTTTGGAGTGACTTTAGATGATGGACGCGATGAGGTTGCACTTTTTCTCCTTTCTCATCGACATTACAACACAAAGCTTTGACGTCATCAAAGATGAACTTGGTGCAGAACAAATTTGGTAAAACTTCTTCTAATGATACAGGTAGACGTGGTTTCTAGTGGTACTACCCCTTCATTTTCTCCTTCTTTGACCACTTAATTGGTTTTTCTTTTTGGGTTTTCTCACCATTTTTCCTAGTTTGTCGTTTAGCCAACTCCTTTTGTGAGCTTACTTTGCCATGTTTGCTATGAGTCACGAGAGTCCAGCATTCGTTGTCAAGTTGATCCACTTGGTTTCCATCTCTGTTTGAGGATCCCCGCTCTACTAGCACCAGCTCTCTTGGCGTATAAGGAGATGCAATTCATTTGCATCCACACGATCAAAGTCTCCAAACTAGATCATTCTTGGCAGAAATACACTTGGTTCGTCTTTCTCTTGATGTCCTTCAGCAATATTGCAAGCCATGTATGGATTTAGCATGCCAAATTTGTTGTTCCCATGCCAAAAGTGATACAAACTTTGTTTGCTTCTGCTTTCTCATATTCAAGTATGATATTCCCTTCTCAGGCTAGCTCCATTACTTTGTCCTTGAAGACGAATCATTTATCAAAAGGTGGCCGACCAATCGATGGTACTTTCAATAATTTGGTTCATTGGTCATTCTTTCTTCATTTGGTCATTTCCTCTCTGGTAACTCAAGAAGTTTTAGTCCAAGGAGTTCATCAAAGATCGCAGAAATGCCAGAATCAAGGAATGGGTACTCTTTCTCTAGCATTTCTTTTGGAGTCAGTTTTCAGTTTGCCTTATCCTCCAAAGAAGTTGTCTTCACACTCTGTTTCTTGACTACCTTGGTGGTGAACTGTAACGACCCGGCCGGTCATTTTGAGTATTATAACCCCATTTCCCCATTTACTGCTCAAATTGTACTTTACAGTTGCTGTGTAAATTGCCGAGGTAAATGGTTCGGGTCCGGTGAGGTTTTGGAATGAATTGGAACACTTAGTTCCAAGGTTTGAAGCTTAAGTTAAAATAGTGACCGGATGTCAACTTATGTGTAAACGACCCCGTAATAGAGTTTTGATGATTCCAATAGCTCCGTATGATGATTTTTGACTTAGGAGCGTATCATGAAAACTATTTGGAGGTCCGTATTGGAATTAGGCTTGAATTGCCGAAAGTTGAATTTTTGGGAAGTTTGACCGGGGGTTGACTTTTTGATATCGGGGTCGGAATCCAATTCTGGAAATTGGAATAGGTCCGGAATGTGAAATGTGAATTGTGTGCAAAGTTTGAAGTCATTCCGGATTAGTTTGATGTGTTGCGGCACTAGATATAGAATTTGAAAGTTCGAAGTCTGTTGATTTTGAATTGAGGTGTAATTCGCCATTATGATGTTATTAGGCATGATTTGAGGCCTCGAGTAGGTCTGTATTATATTATGGGACTTTTTGGCATAATTGATTGAGGTCCCGGAGGCCTCGGGTGAGTTTCGGAAGGATAACGGATCAAATTCGGACTTAAGGAAATGCTGGAACTGCTGCCTACTGGTGTGATCACACCTGTGAAGATTTTGATCTCAGGTGCGAAGCCGCATGTGCGCGAAATCAGCCGTAGAAGTGGCCAAGAGTGGGACTGGGCAGTGCTCGCAGGTGCGAGAAATTGCCCGCATCCGTAAAGCCGCATGTGCGAAGGATAATGCGCATCTGCGAGCCCGCAGATGCGAGAAGTGCGCCGCAGATGCGAGATGTTGGAAGATTGTCCTTGTCCGCAGGCGCGCAATTTGTTCCACAAATGCGGATGCGCAGGTGCGATCCCAGGCACCGCAAGTACGGAAATGCCTGGGCAGTGTTTAAAAATAAGGGTTCCGAGATTTTTCTCATTTTGGAGCTCGATTTGGGCGATTTTGGAGAGGAATTTTTCCACACAAATGGGGGTAAGTGTTCTTGACTCCGTTTTGATTATATTTCATGAATTAATCTTCATTTTTGGTGTAAGATTATCGAATCTTCAAGAGAAATAGAAGGAAATTTTATAATGTCACAAAGTGAATCTTTCAAGTTTGAATACCGATTTGGAGTCGGATTTGAGTGAAATTAGTATGGTTGAACTTGTAATTGGATGGGTTGTCGTATTTTGTGAGTTTATTCGAATTCCGAGACGTGGGCCCCACGGGTAATTTTTGGGGCGTAATTTCAGATTTTGTGGAAAATATCAGTATTTTAATATGGTATAAATTTATATAATTTTCGTGGGCTGAATAAAATTAATTGTGACTAGATTCGAGCCGTTTGGAAGTGAATACGCGCATAATGGGATTTCTGGAGCATTGTTTAGCTTGCTCGGCATTGGATTTGGATTGTTCGAGGTAAGTAACTCTTCTAATCTTGGAGCTGAGGGTATGAACCCTGAATATATGTATTATGTGAATTGTTGGGAGGTGACGCACATGCTAGGTGAAGTGCGTGTGGGCGTGAACTATAGAAATTGTGACGTAATTGTTTCTATGGAATTTTGTAGTTAAATAATTTTGGAATTCTCCATGCAGTTTTATGTATTAAAGAAATTGAGCTGAAAAGCATATTAAAAATTATGTTGAGGCTATGTGCCGGTATTTTGGGACCCACAGAGGTCATATTATTGTGAATTATTTATTTTACAATTGAAAATTCATACTCAGTCATATTCATTTTATTACATATTATATCTCAGTCTCTGTTGTTATTCATTGATACATCACATCATTATTTTTTGGCTATTCTCATGACATTGTGAGCTCATGAGAGAGAGACTGGAGAAATTGATGAATGAGGGAGGCCGAGGGCCTGATTGTGAGGATATTTTTGGGATCGAGCTGCACGCCGCAGCAGGCCATGTTGGCTTTATATATATTATTACTATTCTATGGATGGGGGTTGCCCGCCTGCATCAGGCCTTATTGGCTTATTATGGCACGTGAGTTGTCCGTGTGGATTCTGATATGATATTATAGCACGTGAGTTGTCCGTGCAGATTATAGCGCTTGGGTTGTAGGAGCCCCTCCGGAGTCTGTACATACCCCCAATAAGCGCAGGTGCCTACTGAGTCCGAGTGCCGAGTACTGAGTGACTGGGAGGCATGAGAGATAGTGAGGTATGCCCGAGGGGCTGTTTACGAGTGATTGTGAGGTATGCCCGAGGGGCTGTCTATGAGTGATTGTGAGGTAAGCCTGAGGGGCTGTATACGAGTGATTGTGAGGTCTGCCCGAGGGGCTGTTTATGATTTTATCACTAAGTTGCATCGCATTGGCATGCACACATGACATACAGGCATAGAGATGTATTTTTCCTCATGATGTACAGCATCACATCATTCATAATTTTTCACACATTTTTTTCACAGGTGGGCATAGTGATGCATTTGATTTTACGCGGGTTATCTGGAAAGAAAATGAAACATCTCATTTATTAATGAAAGGATTTTGGGTAAAAAGTTATTGTTTTCAAACTTATTCATGTTTTTGGCAACTTCGGCAAACGATTTGGGTTTTTACTGATGTACTTGAAAGTAAAAACTATTATTTTTGAAATCATGATTTAGCTAAGCATTTTATTTCTGAGATACTTCTTGTATTATTTGCTTTACGTTGTTATGGACTGTTGTGGACTATTGGTTTTGGACCCGACCTTGGTGGAAGCTCGTCATTACTTTCAACCTAAGGCTAGGTTTGTTACTTACTCAGTACATGGGGTCGGTTGTACTAATACTACACTTCTGCACATTGCGTGCAGATATTGGCTGTTGTTGTTGCTGTGCTCGATGGTTGCCGGAATTTAAGATGTACCTGCGTTCCTGTTATAGTTGCCTCTTGTTCATGGTAGCCTTAGATTTATAAAAGCTCTATTTATGTACTATTCAAACAGACTATATATTTATTTCATTTCCGCTTTGTAAACTCTATTCTTAGAAGCTCATGATTTGTACTACCAGTTCTTGGGGAATGTATAATATTAAGATCTCTATTTACTTAAATTGCTTTAATAATTATTAATGGAATTGGATAGTTGAAAGTTGGCTTACCTAGCGGGTTGGGTTAGGTTCCATCACGACTTGTTGGATTTTGGGTCGTGACAAGGTGGTATCAAAGCTCTAGGTTCATAGGTTGTTCGAGTCATGAGCAAGTGTCTAGTAGAGTCTTATCGATCGGTATGATGATGTCCATACTTATCTTCGAGAGGCTACAGGGCATTTAGGATATATACTTCCCATCTTTATTTCCTTATCGTGCGGAATTGATTCAGCTTAAATTATAACTCTTGGAATTCCTTCCACGTATTCGTATGCGTACATGAGCGCTCGTTATCAGCTGTGCATCGCCGGTTTGTGATTCCATGGACGAGGTTCGAGGTGAGTATTTTGTATTTTGGTGATGGGACAGTTTGGAGGACTTGAGGCCATGGTTAGACCGCAGCTTAAGCTTGGTAGCTTCGGTTATAACTTGTACAATTTGAGGCATATGTCCGGTAATGACCCTGCAGTGGAATTTGTGGCTTGATGAGCAGTGGAATGGCGGTATAATGGGTATGATATGACCATGGGATGTGTTAAGATGATTGGAATATGACGAGAAGTGTTTCCTTGAAATGTAAAAGAAAGGCCATTGGGTGCTTGATTTTCGTTTTGATGTAACGTACAGCCTCGAGTATTAATGTTTTGAAAGATATTTTCACGTGTTAAATTTTGGGGCAAATTAAATTCTCATGTCTGGTTAATGAGTTTGGACTTAAAGATTAAGTGATTGCATAGTATTTGTGGCTGCGAAAGGGTATAACAAGATACCAATTTGAGGCTAAGCAGGTGGGTTATCCCTTGCGGAGTAATCTATGTAGGTGTGTTCCTTATAATGCGAATAGAGAGAGTTTCTTTTCTGCCAGTGGGGCGTATGTGTTGAGACTTGAATTTGAACCTGGCTGAGAAAGTTGACTTGAGTGTCAAGAGAATAATTGCGAGCTTAACGGATGATTTGGGGTATTTTTATGGTTAGCGCTGCATGAGTTTGAGACGAAGTTTCGTTGAACTAATTGTGGCATTATGGCAGTAATAGAGTATTGGTATTGTGAGTTATGGAATGTTTTAGTTTATGGCTTTGAGCCAAGTGGGGGAGCCTGCTATTGATAATTCAATTTCATGGTTATATGTAAAGGTTTAGTTTTGGACTGAGGCATACTGGTGGATTAGTTATAACTTGCAGAGGTGGAGTTCGAGAATGACTCGAGTAAGGAAATTTCTGAATACGGGTTGTATTGCACTTTATGAGTATATAAAAATTGTGGGATGGGTGAATTGTTATTTGTGAATGACGTAGTGCCCACGGAGTATGAATTTGATCGGTGGTATTAAAAGTAGAGTTAATTCTTTGAGTGTTGTTGCGCTATTGGGCCGTGTCTTTTGGCCCATTTGGGCGATGTAATTTGGATTGAGCAAAGTGGGTGACTCTCGAGAAAGTTCCAATAGGTTCGAAGTTTATATATAGCAATTGAGAAATTCTCGAGACTTGTGTATGGATAAAATTTGAGATTTGCATTTAATGGCGACTGGACTTGCGAAAATTCTGTATGACTAGGGACTTTATATTTTAGTATAAGAAAGGAAAGGGGAATTTTTAAATTTACCTAAGGTATTTTCAGAGTGAGTATTACAGTTGTGGTATTTATGGAGGTGCTTAAGAAGAATACAGTTGCTTAAGGGCCGCAAGGCGTTGTGGTTCTATACTAAGGTTTGTGGGGTGAGTTGTGATTAAAGATCGTGGTGTTTTAGCAAGGAGAAGTATCAATTTGAAGGCAAATTCGGAAGGGACTCGGAGAAATGGGACAACTGAGTAGTAGACTGGACCAATATGGTAATGGTAGGATCGGTCTTTTGGGTAATTACGATGTGGTAAGACGTTACAGATGTTTTGGTGGCAATATTCTTGGGTTTGGTGACCTGCATGGATTGGTTGAGTTAGAGAAATTCAACTCCGATGGCTTGATTATGTGCAAATGGATTCCAAAGCACTCTCGAGTATTCCTACCACAGTTTGAGATAGGTATTTTCCTACCGGCCTGAGGAGCATGTTGAGTATTGTGATTTTTCACCGGATGGGATCAAATGGGAGGCTTCTAGCTGATCGGATCTGTATTTTACTTGTGACTCAGAATGATTACGAGGTTCTCGTATTTTTCAAATGATGGCATGATAGATGCGGTGTGTTGTGTGGGATTAAGGTTGTCGTGTGCAAGGTCACGGTTTAGATTTGAAAGGGAGGTCATAAATTCTTATAGGGGATGAACAGTTTTCGATGCTTAGATGAATGCTATCACTATTTGGTATTGCGTGAGTAGAATATACATTTCAGAAGACGCACTATGCTTTGAATTATGGATATTCTATAGGTATTGCGGCATTTTCCTGGTTGATCGACTGTTGATTTTAAGACGCTGCTATGTGGCAAGAAAGAATAAGAGAAATATCCTCGTGGAATGATCGTGTATGAGAGATGTGTTAGACATTCGAGTGGTGGAGATGGAATCAGACATGGTGATTCGTGTGTTCTGTGGACTTAGAGCAGATTATTTTATGGTTGCGGACGGTGAAGTCATGGACGAAGCAAGCCAGATAATGGTATGTATTATGACTCCATCGTTGTGAATTTTCTGAGGGTTATTTATCTACTGTGGGTGACCAGAGTTGATTTGGAGGCCCATTGGTAGGCCCAATTAAGATGTGTATTCTATACCGAGCTGGGGTGGTTGGCCCCATACTGCTATTGTTGAGGGACGTGCCACTCAGTTGATGTTGAACTTATTCGTGTTCTGAAATGATCTGTGAGTTACTCTCTTATGCTACGAGGAGTTGTGATTCATTGGTTATGTGTACAAATGGTGCGATTCTATTGGGAGCCTCATGGCAAAATTCGAGCGAGATGAGCATTTGGGTATTGCATGATCGGTTGCGTAATAGTTATGTTCTTTGAAGTTCGTGTGTCATTTTTGTCATTTGCCTCTCCGTCGTTATTGATTTTTGAGCAGGGTGACTCAAGGAAGATAATATGGACCAGCTTTTGGATGGGGTCGCGCATTGTAGTGGAGTTATGTTGAGATATGATCCCTTGTGTTAGATTCGTGTGTTTTGGTTCTGCCGTGTGTGATAGGTTCTTAGCATTGCGCTGTGGTGGTACTTGTTGAGCTTGCGGGACGGTTCTCCCGTCTGAATCAGTTTTCTGTGATTTGAGTATATTTGGAAGGTTGCTTATTGGTGCACGAATTGCACGGGTTATGGCATCAGATTGTATTGATATGGCATGTCACTAGAGTGGTCGTGTTGGATAAGATGAGATCATTGGACCTAGAATGGGTACAATCAGGTTTGATTACGGTATGTTCGGAAGGATAATATTGAAAGTCGGCTTAGAAAGCGATTATGGTTCTGGTTGGGGCGAGAGAGCTCCGTGACTTGTTGATCTGGTAAGTGGTCATGACATTTCGCGTGCTTCTTTTAATATCAACAATATACGAAGTTTTTGGGATGAGGTTTGGTTCGATATGGGTTTAATACTAGTATTTGTTGGTTTTGGAGTAGTCACTGTGATCAGGAATGGTGCCACGAGCATGCGAGTTGTGTAATATGTTAGTTGATTATATCCGTGGTTATGGTTATGGCTTGATACAGCTTGTTCAAACTCATATAGTGTGTAAATGTAAGATTCGTGTCTTGAAAGAAATTCTAAAGGTTGGAAATTAAATTCCAAGGTTTATGGGCTAAAGTTAAATCAATGATTTCAGTTGTATTGTGTTGTCAATCCCATATCGAATAGGGTGGCATGGGTTTACCCCCGGGTACGTGCGAGGTAAGATGGAATAGTGATTTGGGGCTTGGAAACAACTCTTGGCACGTTCGAGGACGAACGTATATTTAAGTAGGGGAGAATGTAATGACCCGGTCGGTCATTTTGAGTATTACAACCCTGTTTAACCATTTACTGCTCAAATTGTACTTTACAATTGTTGTGTGAATTAGCGGAGTAAATGGTTTGGGTACGGTGAGGTTTTGGAATGAATTAGAACACTCAGTTCCAAGGTTTGAAGCTTAAGTTAAAATAGTGACCGAATGTCAACTTATGTGTAAACGGCCCCGGAATGGAATTTTGATGATTCCAATAGCTCTGTATAGTGATTTTGGACTTGGGAGCGTATCCGGAAAACTATTTGGAGGTCCGTAGTGGAATTAGACTTGAATTGCCGAAAGTTGAATTTTTGGGAAGTTTGACCGGGGGGTTGACTTTTTGATATCGGGGTCGGAATCCGATTCTCGAAATTGGAATAGGTCCGGAATGTGAAATGTAACTTGTGTGCAAAATTTGAAGTCATTCCGGATTGATTTGATGTGTTTCGGCACTAGATATAGAATTTGAAAGTTCAAAGTTTGTTGATTTTGAATTGAGGTGTAATTCGTCGTTTTGACGTTATTAGGTGTGATTTGAGGCCTCGAGTAGGTCCGTATTATGTTATGAGACTTGTTGGTATAATTGGTTGAGGTCCCGGGGGTCTCGGGTGAGTTTCGGATGGTTAACGGATCAAATTCGGACTTAAGGAAATGCTAGAACTGCTACCTACTGGTGTGATCGCACCTACGAATATTTTGATCGCAGGTGCGAAGCTGCATGTGCGCGAAATCAGACGCAGAAGCGGCCAAGAGTGGGACTGGGCAGTGCTCGCAGGTGTGAGAAATTGCCCGCATCCGCAAGTCCGCATGTGCAAAGGATAATGCGTATCTGCGAGCCTGCAGATGCGAGAAGTGCACCGTAGATGTGAGGTTTTGGAAGATCGGCCTTGTCCGCAGGCGGGCAATTTGTTCCACAAATGCGGATGCGCAGGTGCGATCCCAGGCACCGCAGGTACGGAAATGCCTGGGCAGTGTTTAAAAATAAGGGTTCCGAGATTTTTCTCATTTTGGAGCTCGATTTGGGCGATTTTGGAGAGGAATTTTTCCACACAAATGGGGGTAAGTGTTCTTGACTCCGTTGTGATTATATTTCATGAATTAATCTTCATTTTTGGTGTAAGATTATCGAATCTTCAAGAGAAATAGAAGGAAATTTTTATAATGTCACAAAGTGAATCTTTCAAGTTTGAATACCGATTTGGAGTCGGATTTGAGTGAAATTAGTATGGTTGAACTTGTAATTGGATGGGTTGTTGTCATTTGTGAGTTTCGTCGGATTCCGAGATGTGGGCCCCATGGGTATTTTTTGGGTCGTAATTTCGGATTTTGTGGAAAATATTAGTATTTTGATATGGTATAAATTCCTATAATTTTCGTGGGCTGAATAAAATTAATTGTGACTAGATTCGAGCCGTTTGAAAGTGGATACACGCATAATGGGATTTCTTGAGCATTGTTTAGCTTGCTCGGCATTAGATTTGGATTGTTCGAGGTATGTAACTCTGCTAATCTTGAAGTTGAGGGTATGAACCCTGAATGTATGTATTATGTGAATTGTTGGGAGGTGACGCACATGCTAGGTGACGGGCATGTGGGCGTGCACTATAGAAATTGTGACATAATTGTTTCTGTGAAATTTTGTAGTTAAATAATTTTGGAATTCTCAGTGCGGTTTTATATGTTAACGAAATTGAGCTGAAAAGCATATTAAAAATTATGTTGAGGCTATGTGCCAGTATTTTGGGACCCACAGAGGTCATATTATTGTGAATTATTTATTTTAAATTGAAAATTCATACTCAGTAATATTTATTTCATTACATATTATATCTCAGTCTCTGTTGCTATTCATTGATACATCATATCATCATTTTTGGGCTATTCTCATGACATTGTGAGCTCATGAGAGAGAGACTGGAGAAATTGATGACTGAGGGAGGCCAAGGGCCTGATTGTGAGGATATTTTTGGGATCGGGCTGCATGCCGCAGCAGGCCATGTTGGCTTTATATATATTATTACTATTATATGGATCGGGGCTGCCCGCCTGCAGCAGGCCTTATTGGCTTATTATGGCACGTGAGTTGTCCGTGCGGATTCTGATATGATATTATAGCACGTGAGTTGTCCGTACAGATTATAGCGCTTGGGTTGTAGGAGCCCCTCCGGAGTCTGTACACACCCCCAATGAGCGCAGGTGCCAACTGAGTCCGAGTGCCGAGTGCTGAGTGACTGGGAGGCATGAGAGATAGTGAGGTATGCCCGAGGGGCTGTTTACGAGTGATTGTGAGATATACCCGAGGGGCTGTTTATGAGTGATTGTGAGGTAAGCCTGAGGGGCTGTATACGAGTGATTGTGAGGTCTGCCCGAGGGGCTGTTTATGATTTTATCACTAAGTTGCATCGCATTGGCATGCACACATGACATACAGGCATAGAGATGTATTTTTCCTCATGATGTACAGCATCACATCATTCATAATTTTTCACACATTTTTTTCACAGGTGGGCATAGTGATGCATTTGATTTTACGCGGGTTATCTGGAAAGAAAATGAAACATCTCATTTATTAATGAAAGGATTTTGGGTAAAAAGTTATTGTTTTCAAACTTATTCATGTTTTTGGCAACTTCGGCAAACGATTTGGGTTTTTACTGATGTACTTGAAAGTAAAAACTATTATTTTTGAAATCATGATTTAGCTAAGCATTTTATTTCTGAGTTACTTCTTGTATTATTTTCTTTATATTGTTATGGACTGTTGTGGACTATTGGTTTCGGACCCGACCTTGGTGGAAGCTCGTCACTACTTTCAACCTAAGGCTAGGTTTGTTACTTACTCAGTACATGGGGTCGGTTGTACTGATACTACAGTTCTGCACATTGCGTGCAGATATTGGTTGTTTTTGTTGCTGTGCTCGATGGTTGCCAGATTTGAAGATGTACATGCGTTCCTGTTATAGCTGGCTCTTGTTCATGGTAGCCTTAGATTTATAAAAGCTCTATTTATGTACTATTCAAACAGACTATATATTTATTTCAATTCCGCTTTGTAAACTCTATTCTTAGAAGCTCATGATTTGTACTACCGGTTCTTACCTAGCGGGTTGGGTTAGGTGCCATCACCACTATTTGGATTTTGGGTCGTGACATGAACTTCACAGGCAAAACATTGACATTAATACATTCTTTATTTTTGGCCTTGGGTAAAAAAAAATTGCCTTTCTTGATTTCTTGCTTGTCTTTGCCTTTGCGAGGTTCGTGGATAGGTAGCCCTTCACTCCAACTGTGTCCATGCTTTACTCCATATTATGAGTGCGAGTGGAAAGTTCTTCAAAAGTCTTAGGCTTTATGCCTTTCAAGATGTATCATCCCAATGCATACTTTGAATGCACATCTCTATCCAGAAGCTTCACTAAGTCTACCTTTACAGTTGAGACTTGCATGCCTCCATCGATTGATGAACTCAATAACTGGCTCTCCTTTTTGTTTGCATGTGTTTGAGAGTTACATCATGTGTATATCTTGTACTATAGAAGCTCTTGAGAACTTCTTGCTCTAATTTCTCCCAGCTATCAATAAAACCAGACTCAAGGTCTGTGTACCAATGAAAAGCATTTTCTTAAAGGGATGGAACAAACAGTTTGACAAATTAATCATTACATGTTCTAGCATTGTTTCATGTTTCGACGAAAAGCACCACATGTTACTTCATTTTCATGAAACTGCTGAAATTTGGGGGGTTGATAACCAACGGGAATCTTTAAGCTATCAATCCTTGTGGTGTATGGTTTCACATATGTAAGAGAAGGTTTGGCAGCAACCATGTACTTATCCTTGATAGTCCCCATGATGAACTCCTTTAGTTGATCAGCCACAATCATTCCTTTGGAAGAGACTGGGATTTCCTTAGAAGTTGTTGTTGTGTTACGAGAAAATAAATCTTTTCTTACACAACTAGACGTTTCCTAGGTGCACGGATGGAATCTCCTTCCATTAGGTCGTCCACCCTATCTGTCAACTTGCCAAAGCGAGTTTCTTAATCTTTCATATATTTGGTCAAGACTTTAATCGCTTTTGTTAAATTTGCAAGTTGTTCCTCTATGGACGAAGTGTTGGTCATCATTGCATGTAATCACCATACTAGTTGATGGAGAATAAAAAGGATTTTCATGAACATGATATTTGGACATGTTATGCAGAGTAAATCTAATACTCAAGATATCATCATCGACTTTCGGGTAGGTTTTCTTGGACTTAGACAAGCTAAGTTGGGCAAGAACCTTCTTGACCCTTCCGGCTACGTTGTTCCCTTCTGCGATAATGCTTGTGAAGGATCTAATACCTTTTGAAGAAGATGAACCAAAGACAATAGTAGATTTGGATTGCACTTGATATGTTCATTGTCCTAGCAATTTGGATCGGTTCCTTGTGACTGGTCCCACACTTCCCTTAGTAACATTTAGGATGTTTTCTACAATAACAGAAATTCTTGGTAGCCTTTGAGGAAGCAGACTTTGAGTTGAACTTCTAAGATGTTACCTTAGTGTTCTTCGAATTTGTTTGTTGGAGAGAAGAGATGAGAGAAAAAGATGGTCCCACTGGGTGCGCCAATATTTGTATCAACAAAATTTCGTTCTAGAAAAATAATATAATCTATATTATACTAAAGTACGAAGCCCCTTAGAAAAATATCGAATCGTCTTTTTAACCTTTGATATCACACTCCGAACCTGGGCCTGAATGTAATACGGCACCCGGTGCCTAACTACATATGACCGAGCGAACCAACTGGCTGGCTGAACCAACATGTAATATCATAACATACTGAATGCGGAAGATAAACTAACACATACTAATATACTGAAAGTCAAATAATATAAATCAGAGTGCAAAAACACTAATATGAGTCTGAAACATATTTGTAGCCAACATTGTTTAACATGGAAAGCCTGTGACTCTGTCTAATTGTTACTCTAGTCTATAAAGCCTCTAATGAACTATTGAAAACACTAACTATCTATAAATACTGAAAGACTGTAAAGTAATGATAATGCCCCAGAAGAACTAGGGCTCACCAAATAGCTGGTACGAGAATCCTAGCGCTTTGAATCGTCAACCTGTAAATTGTTACCTGCATTATGAGATGTAGGCCCCGGGAGAACGGGACGTCAATATATTTGAATTGCACTGGTATATAAAACAACTAAAAGAAAGAACTGTAAATACTGAAACAGAACATGAACTGATAACTTAAGTGATTACTGATAATTGAACTGATAACTGATAACTAAGAACTGATAACTGAAAAATTATAACTGAACAAGGAAGTAAGGATATGAATACTACCTCTTCTGAAAGACGAACCACATATTTATCTCAATAAACTACGGCCTCAGACCCAATATATATGTGCACAAGCTACGACCTCGGGCCCAAGTATACGTATACATAACTACGCCCTCAGGCCCAAAGATGCATAAAGCATAAACTACGGCCTCAGGCCCAAATATGAATAAAGCATAAACTACGGCCTCCGCCTCAGGCCCAAATATGAATAATAAAGCATTAACTACGGCCTCAGGCCCAAATACAGGTGTTCAACATTCAAGGATTTAAAAGTAGGACCTGAGAATCATACTGCAATACGTAATACTGAAATACAGAATCATACTGAGTAACATGATATTGGAACGCTGAATAGGACTAGACTGAGACATGTATTCATGAATTGATTATGAAAATTAAATCTTCAATTGTTTATGACATGCTGAGCAATCTAGACTAAGACCCATGGGCATCAAACACAAGTCTATAGTGATTATGCACTGAGCTCACGACGTTCAAAATGAAAGTCATGAACGAATTACGAAGCTAGAGAATAGAAGTCCTGCAACTATCAAAGGAACCAAGCTTAACTATATTTCGGAGGCAATTAGACACGTTGTAAAACAACGTAGTGTGGAGAGGATCATTAACATTCCCAAACTTAGAGAGTTAGCTTCACAAACCTTAACTTCCCGCTCTTGAGTGTAATATAACATTCGGCAACCCTTTAAAATTTAATCTATAGCAGTACAAGTCAAAGGATTCTATATTAGTAATAATACTCATGTTTTGGTCACTTGGGCATTTTATCAAACACCTTATGGGCGTAAAGCCTCATAGCCCTTATTAATGGTGTTTTCTTCACCCAATTCTCATTCTACTACTTCTAGGTAATTCTACAATCCCAAATAGATGTTACTAACACCATTTCTCATCACGCAAATGATTATAACACTCTTAAGTCAACAACCCAAAACCCTAGCATAGCTCATATGATTCCATTTGTCAAACCCATCTACTATTCTCCCAAAAACACATCAATTCATCATTATAAATGATTAGTGAGTAGAAGCATTACCTTTTTGAAGTTCAATCCTCTGGAATTTGAGTTCTAGGGTTTCTTTGCTCAACAATGATATCTTAATCGAATATCTAGTTATTTGAAAGACTTACCCATGTTAATAAGGTGTTGGAGAATTGAAATTAACTTAGAATCATCGTTAGAACTTACCTTGGATGATGGAGGGACCTTGGCGGAGTTAGGTTCTTGAGATGTTCCCTTTCTAGAGTAAGGTTTTGTGCTTTGGGGTGTGGGGTACGAGGTAGGGCTTTTAAATAAGTGTACACGTCCTAAAACTTGAGGAGGAAATAAAAGTAACTCGGATAAACATCGTCAGCGCGAGGCATCATCAGAGGCGCCAAAATAACAGTGCAAGGCGCCATCAGAGGCGCCAAAACTACACGTCCTTTCACTGTCAGGGGCGCTAAGGTTAATGCCCTGGACAATGCCTTGCACTGTCTAAGGCTATGAGTTTTCATGGCATTGCACTGTCTAAGGTTGTAAGATGGAACTCCCATAAGCTTAGTCGATTCTATGGAATCTTATGCACCTTACTCTGCGTCTTGATTCCAAAATAACTATTACTACCCATATTCATCCCGATAGGATTTCACATGTCTAAAATGTCACATTAATACTAATTTAACATATCCACACCTAATCCAAACTTCCCGAGTGTTATATTATCTCCCCCTTGGAATCATTCATCCTCGAATGATAGTCCTGATTGTAACTACGGCTAACTCCGGACCTTAAATGGGACTGATAGAAACATGTGGACACTAAATTGTCATGAATACATGATTACTGCACTCCTGAGGTACTGAACTGATGATTACTGAACTGGCTGAATACTGAGATGACTGAATACTGAAAGACATGGAGATTATAATATAAGATCTAAATGAGAAGGATAGTTTTCTTCAACATTTTTCGAAAACACCTGCCAGCAAACAGAGCATAACACAAACCTCACAGGGCATCATAATACGCATGTTTAACTAATGCTATGCTTTGTAAGTATTTACAATGTGGTTTGAGCTCTTACATAATCATGAGTTGAAATTGTGTATTGCCCTTTTGGGGAAAAGTATTTCAATTGCCAATCATTTTACTCGTTTATGATTTTAACTTGCGCTTTGATTGCCAATCATTTTACTCCACTTCTTGGAAAGAAATCTATTGTGTTTAAAGCCTTCATTACTAATGAACCTAAAGTTGTGATTTTTAGAATATTATATATGTTGATATTTATGATGATGATCCATGAAAGGAAAGATATGAAAGTGTGGAATATGAAATACGGGCTATGAAACGCATAGGTATATAATATGAATGAATCATATGGGCGGTCTATGAAACGCATAGATATATAATATGAATGAATCCTATGGACGGTCTATGAAATGCATCGGTGTATAATATGAATGAATAATATGAACGGTCTATGAAACACATAGGTGTATTGTGTATGAAATATATAGGTGTACGGTATGAATAAACACTATGGACGGTTTATGAGATGCATAGGTGTATAATATGATATGTGAACATTGTGGATGGTCTATGAGATGCATAGGTGTATAATATGATATGTGAACACTAAGGACGGTTTATGAAATGTATAGGTGTAAAATAAGAGAGGGATATGGACGGTCTAGTGAGACGCATATTTAACGCCGACAATAGGTGCCACTTTCATTGCCCTTGTATGTACATGTTATTTCAATTACATTATATTATGTATTCCATGTATAGTTCATATGGCTCAGTTGATCCTAAAAGAAGTTTAGAATGATGCAAGTATAATATGACTTGAAATATGATTCTATGGGATGTTTTCGTAGTTTCTTGATGTACTTCATTTGCCTCTTATTTGAGTTGCCATAACTTCATATGTTGTTCTGTTTGACTTTCATGCGAGTACTATTTCAAATGTACTCACGTCCCTTTTGTCGGGGGCACTGCATCTTTAATGGATGCATGTGGTTCCACAGCAGGTGGCATTGATCAGTGATAGCAGTACACCCTCTTCCCCAGCAGATAATGGTGAGCCCGCTATAGTTCCAGTGGTTATTCGAGTCTAGTTTGTTTTATGTACTTAGGTATCTATTGCCATAGAAGCTCCATGTACATTGTGGGTCATGTACTTAAAGTTTTGAGTTTTGTCATGTATTTATGTTCACAGTATTTATAGTTATTTATAAATCTATGTATCCATGATGAAGAGAATTTTAGGCCATTGAGCCAAATGTATTCAATTTGAAAGTCAAGATCTAATTATGTTATGATAAATCATGAATGAGTTATGATGAGATGTTGATGTAAAGTAGTCTTGCTCGACCGGGTTTACTTGGTTGAGCGCCGGTCATGCTCACCATGTTCGGGGCATGACAAACTTGGTATCAGAGCACGATTTAAGAAACCTAAGGTGTCATGGAGTTGTGTCAGTAGAGCCCCTCTTTATCGGTGTGTTGCTGGCCACACTTATAATAGGGAGGCTACAACGACATTTAGGAAATAATTCTCTTCTTATGTCCTTGATTGTGCGTTAAGGTTCCGAGTTAGTCTCGGAGTTCCCTTGTTAATATCAAGGAATGTTTGCACATAGTGCTATGAAATGAGAAAGGCCTACAGATTAAAGGAATAAAGCACATCGTAGGCATAATGTGTGAGATGCCCAATTGTTCTCGTAATGGATGAAGCAAAAGTCAAGGATACGACCAAGGTAAGCAAGGTCATAGAGTTAGCCTCGAGAGTCATAGTTGGTATTGTTTTCATGTATATGGTGCAATGTGGTGTTATCTATATGTTGTTAAGATTGATTTCTAAGATTGTCTGATAGGTGGATATGCCTAATTACAAGGGAAACTCTGTCGAAATTTCTGGAATATTTGGGGAGTTAGTCAAATATGAGACTTGGGAATGTGAACAAAGAGCCAAGTCATATTGGATGTTTTCTGGCTTGCCCTAACCCTCATTCGAGGACAAATGATCCTAAGTGGGGGAGAATGTAAGGTCCCGTAAATTTTATCCAAGAAATGTAAGGTTTCGTGGTGCCGAAGTAGGCTAATGGGTTTGAGGATTGTAGAAAATGAGCCTCGGTACGGACTTTTTGGGTTGAAGAATGTACTAAAGTGTTAATGGGAATTTTTGGCAAAAGAAGGTGATTCTGCGGTCAATTTCGCGACTGCAGAACGGTTCCGCGAACCGCATAATCATCGCAAAGTGAAGAAGAGAATGGGCAAATTTTGAAAAACAGTTATGTTGGCCGCATAATCATTTTGCGGGACGCAGAAAATTTTTGTTGCCTACATAATCATTCTGCTGGCAACATAATCGATTCTGCTGCCCACAAAATGATTTTGCTTCCCACATAATGATTCTGCTACCACATAATTGCACCACATAATTGACTTCGGGGGTCATTTTTGGAAAATTTCTTATACGACCGTATTGTGATATAAGACTTTAGGGGGTCATTTTACAAGGTAAAATATGATTTTTTTAGAGAGAGGAGAGAGCTATTTTAGAGAGAGAAGGAGAAGACCTAGCATGCTAATCATCAATTCTTTCCCCAATCTTCAATAATCAAGGAAGCCAATCACAAGATCTTCGTCTAAGAAGTAAGGTTCTACTCCCTAGCCCTAAATTTCAGGATTTGGACTAACGGTAGGCCATAAGAAGTATGATTCTTAGGTGTGGGAGGTATTCTTTGTACATGAATGTACCCATAAGGGTGGTGGGGAGGTTGTCGAACTAAATTGGGTAAATGATTTATTGTGGGATGAAAGGATTCCACCATAGAAACCTTGTAGTGTAATTTGCACACCTAGTGCTTGATGAAATGCCTAAGTAAGATGAAACCATGAACGTCTCCCTAATTATGGTTCAATTTTGTTATATCTCTAGTTGATTGGAATTGCTAGAAGTGTTGGGACGTTGTGGTAATCTAAGGGAAGCTCAAGCAAGGCATGTTGGCTAAAATCTTCTCTTAGAATTGAATCTCACGATGTTCTTGTAAGTCCCGAGTTTTTCATTATAAATTGACTATTCTGAATAAGCTTTGTGCCTAAAGAGATATGTTCAATATGTGTTCCGAATGCTCTTATCATGTTATGTTATCCTTCGGGAATGTTTTCAAAGTATGGGTTGTGTATTTAAATGTTATGGCTTTGAGTCGAGTTTCAAATGAAAGTTATGATACCAAATTGTATGAGAAAAATTCAATGTGCTTAAGACTCTTAATTATTCATATGTGTACCTAAGGTCTTGATTAGAAATGCCTTGTTGATGATAACCCATAAAGATGATGGAAAGTGAAAGAAGTGGATTGGAGATGTAAAGTGTGGCTACCGTGCCAATAATGAAAGCTATATTAGTGGCCAATGGTGCCAATGAAATGAAATGATGCGAGAAAGGTTATGAAATGAGCCTCGATTCAACTGCTCCAAATTGACTTCGAAAATAAATTTGCCTAAAAGCTTATGTGCTCAAGTCATGCCCAAATATGGCTGTTTTAACTAATGCCATGCTTTGTAAATATTTCCAATGTGGTTTGAGCTCTTACATAATTATGAGTTGAAATTGTGTATTGCCCTTTTGGGGAAAAGTATTTCGATTGCCAATCATTTTACTCGTTTATGATTTTAACTTGCGCTTTGATTCATTTTACTCCACTTCTTGGAAAGAAATCTATTGTGTTTAAAGCCTTCATTACTAATGAACCTAAAGTTGTGATTTTTGGAATATTAGATATGTTGATATTTATGATGATGATCCATGAAAGGAAAGATATGAAAGTGTGGAATATGAAATACGGGCTATGAAATGCATAGGTATATAATATGAATGAATCATATGGGCGGTCTATGAAATGCATAGATATATAATATGAATGAATCCTATGGACGGTCTATGAAACGCATCGGTGTATAATATGAATGAATCCTATGGACGGTCTATGAAATGCATAGATGTATTGTGTATGAAATGTATAGGTGTACGGTATGAATAAACACTATGGACGGTCTATGAGACGCAGAGGTGTATAATATGATATGTGAACATTGTGGATGGTCTATGAGATGCATAGGTGTATAATATGATATTTGAACACTAAGGACGATTTATGAAATGTATAGGTGTAAAATAAGAGAGGGATATGGACGGTCTAGTGAGACGCATATTTAACGCCGGCAATAGGTGCCACTTTTATTGCCCTTGTATGTACATGTTATTTCAATTACATTATATTATGTATTCCATGTATAGTTCATATGGCTCAGTTGATCCTAAAAGAAGTTTATAATGATGCAAGTATAATATGACTTGAAATATGATTCTATGGGATTTCGTAGTTTCTTGATGTACTTCATTTGCCTCTTATTTGAGTTGCCATAACTTCATATGTTGTTTTGTTTGACTTGCATATGTACTCACGTCCCTTTTGTCGGGGGCACTGCATCTTTAATGGATGCAGGTGGTTCCACAGCAGGTGGCATTGATCACTGATAGCAGTACACCCTCTTCCCCAGCAGATAATGGTGAGCCCGCTATAGTTCCAGTAGTTATTCGAGTCTAGTTTGTTTTATGTACTTAGGTATCTATTGTCATAAAAGCTCCATGTACATTGTGGGTCATGTACTTAAAGTTTTGAGTTTTGTCATGTATTTATGTTCATAGTATTTATAGTTATTTATAAAGCTATGTATCCATCATGAAGAGAATTTTAGGCCATTGAGCCAAATGCAGTCAATTTGAAAGTCAAGATCTAATTATGTTATGATAAATCATGAGTGAGTTATGATGAGATGTTGATGTAAAGTAGGCTTGCTCGACCGGGTTTACTCGGTTGAGCGTCGGTCATGCTCCCCAAGTTCGGGGCGTGACATCTGCCATGGATACGTGAATACTTAACTAATATAGATATATGAATACTGAACTAGTGCGAATATTTGAGTACTAGACTGACATGAATATTTGAGCATTGAACTGACATCAATATCTGAGTATGAACCTGGCATGAATATTTGAGTATTGGACTAACATGAATGTTATAACATGAGATTTGAATTGTGAAAACATAAATGTCATGACACGAGATCTGAATACTGGAAACTTGAATGTTATAACATGACACATGAAATATTGGGTGTACAGCCGCTAATTCTGGTGGCAACTCTAACTCATAAGCTACTTGCCTGATCCTTCGCAGGATGACCCGATGTATCTGGGACTGAGTTTTCTTTTCTTCCCAAATCTTATAACACCTTTCATATGCAAAACTTTCAGAAACACCTAATCATCAACTTGAAACTCTAGGTCTCCACATTGCACGTCTGAATAGGACTTTTGGTGGCTCTGATCCATATTCAAACACTGTTGAATCAGCTTGACTTTCTCCATAGCCTGATAGACCAAATTTGGTCCCAACAACACTACTTCACCAACTTCGAACCAACCAGTTGGCGATCTACACCTTCGCCCATACAGAGCTCTGTATGGTGCCATCTTGATACTATAATGGTAGTTGTTATTATATGCAAACTGATTGAGAGGTATGTGATCATCCCAATTACCTTTAAAATCATGGTCATATCCTCAAGTATCTGAATAGTGCGCTCTGCCTGGCTATCTGTCTGAGGATGAAAATCTATGTTGAGGTTTACTCTTGTGCCTAATGTTTTTTGAAAGGACTTCTAAATGTTTGTTGTAAGATGAGCACCACGATATAAAATGATGGACAACGGAGTCCCGTGCAATCGGATGATCTCCTGAATGTACAACGTGGCATAATCTTCTGCTGAATTTGTGGTCTTTATGCACAAGAAGTGCACTGAACTTGGTAAGTCAATCTACAACCACCCAATCAAATCATGCTTTCAAAATGAGCTAGATAATCTTGTTATAAAGTCCATATTTACCATATCCACTCAAGAATATGTGTATTATGTGGTAAAACACTAGGCTTTCTACTGCTCGACTTTCACTTGCTAATAATTCGGACACTTGGCCACAAAGTCTGCAACTTTTTTTTCATGTCATTCCACCAATAAATCTCCTTGAGATCATGATACATCTTTGAGGAACTTGGGTGGATAGAATACCTGGAATTATGGGCTTCTAACATGATTCTCCCTCTCTAAGTCCATTTATGTCTGGATCACTCAATCCATCTTGGTACGTCAAAGTACCATCATCTCCCCCTTGTTCAAAAGCCATCGTCTTATGCATGTGAATCCCCTCTTTTAGTTGCAACAAGTATGGATCATCAAACTATTTCTCCTTCACTTCGGCTACTAAGGAGGAACAAGTCCTGTTCTGGACAATAACTCCACCATCTTCGGAGCCCGAAAGTCAAACTCCTAGCTTGGCTAAGCAGTGAACTTCTTTCACCGTAGTTCTCTTGCCTGCCTCAATCATGAGCTATACTTCTCATACTTGATTATCTTTTTAATGTACTTCCTGAAAACACTTATAGTATTGTTATGAGCTAAGTCTGTGAGTAGTACTCCAAAGATTAGAGTCTCGTGCAATGTCACTACCCTCGTGATACATAACTGGCCATGATTATTATAGTTTTTATATCACATGCTAACTATTGGGGTTTTGAGCCTCAAAATTGAGAAATGGTAAATCCTTGATTTAAGGGGGTCAATTCATGGACGAAATTGGATAATTTTATGGATATAGACTATATAAGTTATGAATAATATTTATTTTTGAAAATTTTCATCCGGGGTTGACTTTTCGTGTAGGGTTGGGAATTATTTCTACTTGATAAATTATGGGTTCTTGAGTATATTTTGATTGGTTTGCATGTTCTTTGGCTAGTTTTGGATTGTTCGGCATTGGTTGAGATGTTAGAACGGTGTTGGATCCGTTTATCGAATTTTGGAGCGAGGTAAGTCTCTTGTCTAACCTTGTAAGAAGGAACTTATCCTCTTAGGTGCAATATTTTCTACATGATATGTGTTATGGGAGCTACGTACGTACGAGGTGACGAGCGTCTATGCATATGCTAGATTTTGACATGTCCGGTAGACTTAAATTTACACCATGCTTTAATTTTGCCACTTTAGTTAATCATGCATGTTTAAATGCTCTAATTCTTATTTTAGCATAAGACTAGACTTACGTAGAGTACCGAGCTTTGTTATTCTAGAGACTTGTCGTGCTACTTGATTAGCCGCAGAAATTATACCTTCTCTTACGAATTTACTCCGTGTTGTACTTATTTGTCCAGAAGTTTCTTGATTTCTTAACTTGCACGTATATTCGCAAGTTGGGTTGATGACCCATCCAAAGTTTCACTATTCTTATGGGATTGTGCTGATCACCTCAGCACTACTCTTATGGGAGCGGGCCATTCACCTCGCCAGTATTATGAGATACAGTTATGAATCGAGTTGTTCATCCCTCGATAGTATTATAAGATGCATCTATGGATCGGGTTGTACGACCATGGAAGGATATTGTAAATCCCTCTTATGGAATTCGGTCGTTCGCCTCAGTAGTACTCTTATGGGATTGGGTCATTCAGTAGTACTATGAAACACTTTTATAAGATCGGGTCATTTACCTCGGTAGAATCGTGCATAATATTTTGATAGGTAGTCAGTGTATATGTAAGTATCCTAACTCATATTTGACATTTGCACATGATATCAGTCATATATATTCCATTCGAGGTAGTATTCGGTATTTGAGGATTTCGTATTTATTTTTCTGTTGAGGATCATGTTATACACATATATTTGTTTTCGTTTCCACTTGCTATGCTTCATACCTGTCTACCTCTATTATAATTTGATTATCGGACCACTAGTAAATGTCGATGTCGGTCCCTTATCACTACTTCTTCGAGGTTAGATTAGATACTTACTAGGTACGCATTGATTTACGTACTCATATTACACTTTCGCACTAATTGTGCAAGTACAGAGACAGGTACACTTGGTAGTATACAAGCGCGTAGGCATAGATGCTGAGGAGAATTTATGGTAAGTTGCATTCCATGTTACGATGCGTAGCACACGGAGTCCCCTTCCTATTAATTTACTATATTCTGTCTATTTTCTATTCTAGACAGTTATTGTAGTAGTATTGTATTATCCAGTAGATGCTCATGAACTTGTGACACCGGGTCTTGAGAATTTTAGACCATTATTCATGATTGTATTTACGTTACGATATTCGATTTTATATTTTTATTATATTCTAAACTTGAAGATAATGTCAATAGTTATTGTAAAAATGAAATTATTTCGCTTATTTATTTCATCACTTGTTTCAAATGAACTAGCGATCGGTGTGTGGATTTATTCTTGGCTTATCTAACGACAACATTGGGAGCCATCAAGGCCTATGGTGGGAATAGGGTCGGGACATGAAGAATTGAAGAGCTCTTAAGCTTGACCAATAGTTGACTTTTGGGTTAACAAGCTCCAGTTGGTGTTCTGAGACTGTGGATAGGTTCGTAGGGGGGAGATGAACTTGTATGCAAAGTTTGGTGGCATTCTTAAGTGCCTAAGTATGATTCGGATGCTTGGTTGGAAGGATAGAAGCTTATGAACTTAAAAAAGTTAAACGTGTGTTTTGGTCTTTGATTCTTATATGTGATGTTTCGGTATGTGTTTTGAAACCTTGGATAGATCCGGATAGTGTTTATGGACTTGTTAGAATATGGTGTCCCGAGAGGCTTGGGTGATTTTTGAACGAGTTTGAGTATTTCGACACTTTGATGATGTTCTGGAACTTCAGTGGTACGGAGGGCACTTTTAGACTGCTGAGGCAAAGCCTCAAGTGTGACCGCAATCTCCCATGTGCGGGGGCAATGACCAAAGTGCGAATTGCATTGAGGGTCGCAACGGGAAATCTAAAATTTGTTGGTGTGATTTCGCAAGCTTGTATCTCCTAATCTATGAGGAATTTGAGGATGATCCAAAAAGAAATTTATAGCCATTTCAGTAGTTTCCAAAAATTTAAACTATTTGTCATTTAGATATTTGTACAAAGAGTTATGGTCATTTTTACTGAAGGCCGGAAGTGCAGTCACTACTGGATTGCGACCGCACAACATAGATTGCGGCTGCAAAGCTTGGAGTGGGTTAGAAGTGCATCCCACTCCAAAAAGTTCCGCTAGCACTTTGTGACATCAGATTTTTGTATATAAACAAGATTTTTGGATTTTTATTTCATTTTTCACCACTTTTGAGACTTGGGAGCTCGATTTTGAAAGGTTTTAACCTAGATCTTTATCTACAAGCTTGGGGTAAGTGATTCTAACCTTTGTCTATGAGATTTACATGAATCTATCACTAGATTTTACATCAAAACATGGGATTGAACAAATTTGGAATTTTTGTCTACAACTTAAGAGAATGTATTTTGGAATTTTGAACACCGATTTGGACTCAGGTTTGGAATCTAATTGTATATTTGGATGTGGTTGTGGGTCATCGGGATTTAGTCTTGAACTCGGGTTTGACCATGTGAACCTAGGTTGACTTTTATTGACTTTTGGGATTTTATTAAAGATTGAAGCTTTAGTGTTTGAAATTGATTCTTATGATGTTGTTTAACATTATTGAGTATTATTTGGCTAGATTCGAGCTGGTTGGAGGTGATTTCTAAAGGAAAGGCGATTTTGGAAGGTTGATGTGGCTTGTTAAGGTAAGTGTCTTGTTTAACCTTATTGTAAGGGAATAAACCTTAGGATATGACCTTGTTTTCATAATTGTAATATGTAAGCGACGTATGTGCGAGGTGACGATCGTATATGCAGGTGTTATGTATGATTCATGATCGGATTAGACTTTAGGCTTTAATTATGCCTTATTTGGATTGTGAGCTTTCTATGATTTATGTTTAATTATTCTATAACTATGTGAGTTTATCCTTTCATACTAGTGACCATCTCTAAGATTGCTATCTCTTATTTGGCCAAGATGGGCTATTTGTAGTCATGTTTCACTTATCATACACACATCCGCACTTTATTATTATTAGGTCCTCGTGCATCATATTGATTAATTGTGAGCATATATCTCTTTTACGATGAAAGGTTATTTTAAATTATTATGACTATGGCACATATGGACATATTGAGCATATTGAATTGGAACAGGCATGAGGATTCTTCCGTACGGCTGTTGTGGTATTGTCATTGTTATGGCACGAGGTCTTTGCCATGTGGATAATATTGTTACTATTTTGGCACGAATTTTATACTGTGCAACATGTGGATTTAGATCCATCCCCCTAAGGTCACTCTCTCATGGTTCTCTCTTGATGGCGTACACACTGTTGTGATAAATTGTGAGAAGTTTGGTTTATTATGATATAGAATCAGATGATGGTGAGTTTAGAACATAAAGGTAAAAGATTTGACCATGCAAGTCAATCCTTTATGCTTTATTATACATTCTATATGTCTTCTATGCTAAATTATAACATGTCACTCGATGCATGTGTTATATGTTGATGACTTGTTAGTCAAGATTGAATTATCCATGTTGAGTTGATATCTCTTGATATTATTGTAACGATCCGGTCGTTCGTTTTATGTATTTGAGCCCCATTTTTCCATTTGATGATTTTTGTAAACTTTTTGTTGTTTTATTTAAGTTTTTTTTTTTACTTGAGAGGCATGGAATCTTGGAATTATGAGAGTTTTGATGTTGGTCATTCTACTTTTGATCCTCCTTATGCTTATTGTGGAGGAACCACCCTTGGCAAAATTATCAAAATATTCCTGAGAGCGAGTTATGTGCACCAACTAAATCTTATGTGAGGAATGTGTGTGACATGTGTGGCGGTCAAGATGATCACTTTCATGGTTGTACTTATATCTCTTATCTTCCCCCAACCCCTTACCTTGATGGTTCTTCTTTTTCTTGTGAAGTTAATAGGAACAAAGAACCCAGGGATGATGACCTGATAGAGATCAAGGATATGCTAAGGTGCCTTGTGGAACAAAATAATGAGAAACAATTGCACATACAAAGGAAAGATACTACTATTCGCAACCTGGAGGCATAAGTGAACTAACTAGTTGAAGCAGTTAATGCTCAACAAGCCAATATTATGGATAGTAGCCAAGAAGAGCATGAATTAGATACTGAAATTGAGGTTCTAATGGAGGAGGTCACAGTAGAATACCAACAATCTAACCAACTAGAATTTGAGGATGCCGATGTTGAAGAAGTAATACTAGAGTCAACCAGGGATGTTGAAGATACAAATTTAGTTGACTCAAGTGTGATTGGTGTTAAGGAGGTTAAAAATTTTGAAGTTCATGTATTTGAGAGCATTGGACCTCATTCCAAACACTTCTCTACATTATGTTTCGATGGTGAAATGGAAATTGATCTGTATGAGCCAATACATGAGTCAAAGGAAGAGATAGATGAGCTCGATATTCTGAAATTTTCAAGGTCGTCTAGGCAAAGTGACACTCCTCGGTTGAAAGCCAAAAAGTACATAAAGAATCATTTAATTTTTAGCTCGCAACAATTTGTATCGCCCCAAGAGCATGATCATAGAGCAGAATTAAAAGTCGGGGTCCAATTCATAAGTTCGAAGTGGAGGCAGAAAGTGATTCATGTCGTGCCACGACGTTAAATAAAGCGCTTGTTGGGAGGCAACCCAGCTTTACTGCTTTCTTTATTTATTTATTTTTATTTTTTTATTAATTGTATTATTTTTGTAGTGTCGATTGTTGATTTTCTAGGAGCATAGAAAGCAAAGTTATTGGAAGGATGCAACAGCAAACTAGATGGCCGAAACTAAGTGTGAGGTACCCGCACGAAGGACCAGGCCTGGAGAAGTCTGAGTACCCCGTGAGTTGCTAGTGCTTCGGCCTTTGGCCTACCAGGGAGTTTCTTTTACCTTCTTATTAGTTATGGTGTGCATTGGGGACAATGCATAATTTTAAGTGTGGGGTGAGGAGATTGTCTGGGTGACTTTCTATGCTATTTTAGATGTTTTAGTTTAATTGAATAAGGCTTTTTTAGAAAAACGAAAAAAATTGGACTTTTCCCGACGATGGATATCCTAGACAATTTTCTTGAGGGTTTAAAGTTTGACCAAAAACAAAACAAAAAAAATTTTAAAAAATGAAAAAATATTTCATTTATTTTTGTAGGTAGTAATAATCCCCCGTAGTTTTTCTTTGTGCCTCGATTCTTTTTCATGGGATGTAGTTTGAACCGGGTCATAGATTTTTATTTTTAGAGTAGAATAGGATTTAGGAAATTAAAGAAGTAAGATGAAATTCCTAGGCGCTTTTTGACTTGTTTGATAGTAGCATATTTAGGCTCTATCATGTGTATTACCTTCCCTATAGTTTGAAATTGCTTATGATGCCGTATTGAGTTAGATAGCATGTCTATTGACGCCTATGTCTTTTCTTTTTTTTGGCTCGTGTTCACTTTGTGCTTAATGCTTAATATTTTGTGGCTCCGTGAATACTCTTATTATTTGAGAATCGGAATGGAACCTTCCTTAGTGAGTCATGTGCCATGTGTGGTGAGAAATTGTATAGTCCGTGTCATTACATTAGAGTCTAGAACTTGCCCGACATGTGAGTTGAAGCGAAATTTTAGGTTTTGCTTGGTTTGAAAAATAATTTTAGGCTTTCTTTGATCTTTTTGAACTTAATGTCTACCACAAAAAAAAAATCTATCCCTAGTAAACCCTTTTGAGCCTATAAACTTTTATTTGGCACTCACATTATGAGCCTATACCCTTTTGTTCTTATTTGACATTATTTTGATCATTTTACCTCTTAAAGCACTTTAATTGTGAAATGAGCGCTAGAAGAAGTAAGGACTAAGTGTAGGATGGCTTTCGAGTGGAACCAATGAAAGAAATAAGGGTGCACTTGTTTTGTAAAATAATACACCACTAGCGGAAACTGAAAAGGGAAAACAATAGTAAAAAAAGAGAAGAAAAGAAGGAAAAATATAGATGAATAAATTATTGTCTTGTTCTTGCTAGTGGGTATAAAGTAAAGTAGTGCTTAAAGAAAGAGGAAATATTTTTGGGGTGTGATCTTGTTTGTGAAATTGAAGTTGGGATTGAGGAATTTGCACTTAAAGTTAATTTTGTGATGTGTTAAAGTGCTTAGGAGAGTTAGCCAATATTCCAAAAAATATATCCTACCCGTTCGGTAATCCACATTACCATGAAAAAGTCCTAATTGATTTTAGATCGAGCAAGCCTACATTAGTGGAGGTTTACATAATGGGCAAGCCTATGGTACTTTGTGCATGCATGTGACGTCTTTGTGAGAGTGAGGAATTTCTTTGATATATGTGAGTCCTTAAAATATATTTGAGCATTTGATTCGAATGTGTGGATTCAACATACTCTCTTGTTCTTGTGGTGAGGGCACATGGTTTCGCAAGGGATAGGTGACATTATTAGATGTCTCTATGATGTTAAGTGTTCAAGCCACGAATGCATTGTGATATTGAGTCGGTTTGTGAAGCTAGGATTGTTATAAGCATGTTGTCTTGTTGTTGAATAAATTTTTGAAGTATGACATGGAGAAAAGGGAAGTGTGTGTTGAAGGCATATGCTAAAGTTTAATTGTTGCTATCAACCATAGTCATAGGTATGGTGTGATTCGGATGTGCTAAATGAAAATAAAGTGCTCTAGGAATTGGTGGTTGACTCGAGGACGAGAAACGTTTAAGTGTGAGGTGGTGATGTTAGGCCAAAATGCTATACTTTTAGTACATTACTCGCCTTACATGTTGTTAGTTTAGTGGTTAATTGTGCGACCTTTGAGCTAAATTATGTTATTTTATGTGTAGGAGCATCGGAAGACAAAGACGAGTGAAGGTTGCACAAAAAGAGGACGAAAATGCAAGAAAATAGCTCAAAAATGCCAAGTACACAAACCGTGCTACAGACCAAGCTTCGCGAGGTCTATAGCCAGTTTGACCGCGCTACAGACTAGGCTTCGCGAGGTCTATAGCCAGCTTGACCATGCTACAGACCAGGCTTCGTGAGGTCTATAGCCAGCTTGACCGCGCTATAAGCCTGGCTTCGCGAGGTCTATAGCCCGGTAATTAAAAGTCGCGGGTTAAAAGTCTCCAACCCAGATGTGGACTCAAGGACTTCAACCCTAGCCTATAAATACTCCCTAAACATGTCTAAGAGGAGGGAGGACATTTTTTAGAGCATATTCGACCAAAAGGGAGACATTTTTCAGAGGGTATTCGACCTAAGGAGGAAAGAACACGCTAGGAGCAAGGCGGAGAATTCTTCTACGAGTTTTTTACTTCCTTCTTCCTATTTTCATTATTGGTTATGAATTTTAGTATTGTAGTTTTGCATACTATTATGAATAACTAATTTGTTATCTATGGTTTTGATGAAACCTTTTGTAGGATGAATTTTTATTACGTTTTTATATAATTGAGCCGTTGGATTTCTCTACTTGTTCAACTACGTATTTATTGATGTTGATTGAATGGCCATCAATTGACTGTGCCTATTTAGTATGTATTGCTTGGAAAAGGGTACATATTTAGGTAGTTGTTGAACAATATCACTCTTAACGTATGTGAGGAATCAATACGGAGGGTTTAAAGGTGGGATTATGAATAACGAAACCTTGGTGCGATCTTAGTGAGCGGTGAATTAGTACCAGCTAGCATAGTTCGGAAGAATATGTCTAGTAAATTGTGGTAGTTGCTAAGAAGAGAATTACGACACCTGAAGTACTCACGATCGGTAGAGAATACTTAGGCGAAATTATATAAAACGTAGCGGGAAGGATTCCGACAATTGGGGAAATTACAACTCTAGACCTCCTTAGGCTTGTATCCAATTTCATTCATGTTAGTTGATAATTTTACTGCTTTATAATATTTGTTAGTTAATTATTAGAAATAAAAATCAAATCTTTATAACTAGGAAATTATTTGAACTTTTGTTTCTTTGTGATATTGAACAACTGTAGCTAAGCCTTAGTTCTTTGTGGGATTCGACATTCGGACTTTTAGACTGGATTATATTTGTAACGACCGTTTATCCTTTTTAGTTCTAGAGTTGGGCGTGATCAATTGGAAAACTTCATTCTATTTTTGGAAGCTTAAGTTGTAAGAATTGATCAAGGTTTGACTTTTATATAAACGATCTCGGATTCTTGATTTAGTGGTCTCAATAGATTTGTATGGTGATTTTGGCCTTAGGCATATGTTTAGATTTGAATTTGGAGATTCCTAGGATATTTTGGCTCTATTTACCAAAAGTTGGCAATTTAAAGGTTTGAAAAATTTACAAGTTTGACCGTGAGTTGACTTGAGGATATCGGGTTCAAATTGTTATTTCGGGACTTAGAATAGGTTCATTTTGTCATTTGAAACTTGTGTGCGAAGTTTGGTTGCATTCTGAGTTTTTAGGCATGAATCAGACACTTGGTTGTGAATCTTTGAAGTTCTTAAACTTGAAGACATGTTACATGTGTTTGGTGCTTGATTCTTGGTTATGGATGTTATTTTGATGTTTTGAACTTATGAGCGAGTTCTTATGTGATTTGTATACTTGTGTGGATGTTTGGTATGGGGCCCAAGGAGCTCGGGTGAGTTTTGGATTGATTAAGTTTTGGAAGTTGGAAAATTTGCTAGTGCTGCAAACATCGCATTTGTGATGGTCTGGTCGAGTTTGAGAAGTCCACATTTGCGAATCCCTGATCGCATTTGCGACTTCTGCGGCTGGTTATTAAGAGCTATTTTAGGACTTAGACCCATTATCTCGTATTTTGAACCCTAGACTTGGAGAGGGGTAATTTTTGAAGAGTATTTTCACACAAGGCAAAAGGTAAGTAACTTCTACATGATTTTGATAATATATATCATTTCCCCATGAATTATTACACCTAGATTATGTGATTTGAAAGAGAAATTTGGGGATTTTGACTATATTTTGAAAAATAAAAATTGGGTTTTGAGCTATGATTTGGACTTGGTTTTGAAATCTAATCACATATTTAGACTTGTGGGCTTATGAGTAGTCGGAATCTACCCCTTGACTCGGCTTTTGACCGTGTGGGCACGGGCTTGATTTTTGTTGACTTTTTAAAAACTGAATAAAGATTGATGCTTTATTATTTGGAATTGATTCTTATAGCATTACTTGATGTTATTGATTTGTTTTTGGCTAAATTCGAGCCGGTTGGAGGTGATTTCTAAGGGAAAGTCATTTTAGAGGGTTGAGTTGGGCTTGTTGAGGTAAGTATCTTGCCTAATCTTGTGTGAGGGAATAACCATTAGGATTCGACCATAATCGTCTAATTGCTATGTATGTAAGCAACGTATGTGCAAGGTGACGAGCGTATATGCGGGTGCTATGTATGAAAAATGATTGAATTAGATTCTAGGCTTCTACTGTGCTATTTGATTGTGTGTATTGTATGATACATGTGTAATCCTTTGTATGACTACATGAGCTTATCATTTCATACTAGAGATCATGTTTTATGATTATTATCTCCTAATTAGCCAAGATGGAGATTTGTTGAATTACTATAAAATTGATTTAGTCGTAGTCACGTCTTATATCTTGAGCACACATTTGCACTTTACCTATTTCCATGTCCTTTTGCATCTTATTGATGAATTATATCTTATTGATGAATAAATTGTTATCTTGAATTTGTTATGATTATGGCACATATAAACATATTGAGCGGATTAATTGGATGTTGACACGAGGTCTCTTTCGTACGGATATTGTTATTGTGATGATGTTGTGGTACGAGGTCTTTGTCATGCCATTATGATGATATGGTTACCAATATGGCACAAGGTCTTTGTCTTGCGCTTATTATTATGGCACTAGGTTTTTGCCGTGCAGCGTGTGGATATGGATCCATCCCCTATGGTCATCATCTCAAGTTTCTCTGTTGATGGCGTACACGCGGATTGTGGTATTTTGGTTGATATGATTGATTTCGATGTGGAGTATAAGGGTGTCATTCTCGGTGATGATGAGTAGATTATAAGGGTAGCATTCTCGGTTGATGATGAGTGGAGTATAAGGGTGGGATTCTTGATCGTGCAAGTAAATTCTTTATGCTTTGTCATGCATTTCACATGTTTTCACGTTGCATTTAACATGCTATCCTATACCTCTGTTATTATTTGATGATTTGATTGTCAAGATGAATTTACCTATGTTGAGTTGATATCTCATATTTGTTGAGTTGATAGTATTGCATCTTGTTATATCCTTATTGTAAGTTATTATATATATGTTGCACACGTTCTTTGATTAGTGAGTATCACATGACTTGAACCTCGTCACTACTTTACCGAGATTAGTCTTGATACTTATTGAGTAGATGTAGTCTCATACGCATACTATACTTTTATACATTTTTGTACAGATTCGGCTGTTAGTTGCAGTGGACCTCTAGACTGAGCACGCTCATTGATCAGGAGGACTCAATGTAGTGTTGCATGACTGTCACTGACCCTTGGATTACCCTTCCCCTATTTCCTATTGTTGTATTACTTTCAGACAATATTATACTTTGAGACTCGTTATACATTCGGTTTAGAACTCATGACTCTATACTACCAAATTTGGGAATTGGTATTGTGCATCGCCGTTTTGTCTTATGTTGATTACTTATTCCACTATTTATGATGATTCTGACTTATTATATTATGTTTTGATGATTGAATGTTGTTAGTGTGAATGACTTACCTAGTCTTAGAGGTCAAGTGCCATCATGACTTTTGGTGGGATTTTGGGTCGTGACAATTATATTTGATGATATTGCCTCTTTTGTTATAGCCTTTTTTTGAACAATTATGAATTGCACATATTTATTTGATTAGTTAGTATTGCATGACTTGAACCTCGCCATTACTTTACCGGGATTAGTCTTGATACTTACTAAGTATGCATTATTCCGTCCTCATATTATATTTTTATATATTTTGTGCAGATCCATGCATTGGCAGTAGCAAACCTCAAGAGTGAGTCTTTTAACTGACATAGAGGATTCAAGGTAGTGCTGTATGATCGCCCGCAGACCCTTGGAGTATTCTTTCCCTATCTTTCATAATGTTATCTATACATTCATACAATATTGTATTATTGAAAGATTTCCTTGTATTCAGTTTTAGAGATCATGATTTTACACTACCAGGTTTTGATGATTTGATATTGTGGTATCTATATATTATCTGTTATTGTAGATTTATTCCGCTATCTATGATATTTCAGTCATATTATATTTTATTTTTGTTGATTTGGGTCTATGTTTCATGTTGGTTTACCTAGTTTTGGAGGTTTGGTGTCATCACGGCCTTATGTGAGATTTTGGGTCGTGACTGAAAAGTATCTTTTCAAAGAGGAATAAAATTGTTATCAATTCCAAAATTTTCTAACATAAAAGAGAAAACTGCATATCTTATTAAAAATAAAATTCTACCTTATTCTGTTTGGGCTTCTAAACAAATACTACACAACTCATGTACCGAAATTTCAATAAAGCATATGAGGATTGAGAATGTTGCGAGGCAATGTTTCTTTCATTATAGAATTAGCTACATAGAATCAATACTCATCATATTTAGGAACTTCTATTATTTTTTAAAAATTTTAGTTTATAACTCGAGATATATTTTTTACTAAATTTAAATTTTTTTTACTCACGATATGAGGTACACGCATAAAGCGCGTACCCTACGACTAGTCATGACAAGAAAAGTAGAGATACATATTAATATCTAATTTTAATAATTTATACGAATTACAATCTTTGAACAATCATAAATTAAACGATGTAATCCTCTCATTCTTCTCCTCACGGCCGTCAATTCAAGGACTTCATTTATTCTTGAATCAATGGACCACTTGTTATTGACAATATTTGATCACAAACGTGGAGATGGAAATTTGCGGCTCACCACTTGAATGCAAAGACTTGTTGGTATGCATAAGACTTGTGGATCACCACCGGAAAAGAGAGCTTCTCTATGTATTTTTTTATCCTCCTTTGTCCTTATAGAGACCCGTATTTATTGTTGTAGGCGAAGAGAATTTGTGATAAATACATATCTTTTTCTCCGATTTGATTGGCCAACTTGAGTCATTAAACCTATCACTAAAGCTATGTGACAAGCTTGTATGTATTTGGTTGAACCATGTCATTTTGAACAATTGGCGACATTTGATTGGTCCTTGCATTTGACTTGGCATGCCACATCACTTGACGCGCGTGACATGATTTTAGTGGCCCTTGCACTGACTTAGTGTGTCATGTCATTTGACATATGGCATAGACCTCGGGCTTATCATTTGTAGTCCGACAAGATGGACTAGTCCAGATAGACCAAAATTTAATTATATCCCTATATATTGGATTTAGGACAAATATTTGTTTGGATAATTACGTTTTTGAAATTGAATTACAACCCAAATATTTTTACGGGTTTAAATCCAACAAGATTTAACTGTCGACATGTACCATGACGAATTTACTTTGAATATTATCAGGCAACCAACACCGATATTGGTTGACATTTAACTATTCTAGATTTTTTGGCAGAGAACCGATCATTATCGGTCAAAATTTAATAATTTCTTTTTTTCTTTTTAACCGACTGATTTTGTTAGCTATTTAACTATGTCTGAAATATTTTTGGCTAAGTAACCGACCGACATCGATCGATTTTTAATAATTTTATTTTTTTTAGCATAATGATCGATTTTACTTGGTTTTCTAGGTAATGATTTGGCAGGCAGTGCTTGTTTTATAGCTACACCACCTGCCAAAAAGATAAGTATAATACAAAAGCCTACATTCAGTACCAAATTATTGTCAATCAAACCAAACGACGATATCAAACAATCTACAATACTACAACCATCTCCTCAACGTAATTCTCCAACCAAAACACCCACTACATTTAGTTTTCAACCAAAACTCCTATTAAAATAATATCAGTCAATCTCCATAAATTAAAACATTCAACAAGAATATACCAACTCAATAGAACTATAACAAGTTAATACTATTATATAAACGTACCAATAGTAGCACAATACAGTTCAAGAAAGAGTTAGCAATACAAAAATCATTCAAGGAGTATTTTGTATTGCATCTCTTCCGTCACTTGAAGAACCTTCATCTTCCACACGAGTAGAACGATGATGTGGCGGACAAGCGTTAGGCGATGACTCATAAGAACGAGGCAATGAAAAAGCTCCAGACTCAAGGAGAGCTTTTAGTTGAGCCTGAAGTCTATCAAACTGTTAATCGCTACACCTATCTCTAGCCTTTGCTAATTTAAGCTTGAACGAAAGCTCTGCGATCGTCTTATCCATAGCCGAGATAGCCTCCCTATAAAGTGTTTGTGAGGAGGTCTCCATACCTTGTAATCCACACTTGTAACCATAAAATAATTTTTCTGGAAGGCAATATGTTATCCCCTTTCTTGGACAGCCAACAACTTCCAATCAAAGTCTTTCAGCAACTTCGTTCGAAGGTCCTGATGCCTCGCCAAGATTAGTTGTTAGATGACTGTGATGGAATTCCTTCAAGCTAATTTTAAAGAGATCCTACATTTAAGTTATAAAATTAGTATATAAATAATATTATAAACATAAATTATTAACTCTCAGGAAATTTGAAAGCTCCAAAGTAGTCTCAGCTCGGTCCTCGACCCATTTATATGGATCCGAGACGTTCTTCTTCTTCCGAATGTGGGTCTCTCGGAATAGCTTATCTTGATTCATTTTTCTCCCATATTTTTTTTCTGCAAACAAATAAAATGTATTAAATAAATTGAATAGCACCAAAAGAACCTGGTTCATTCACAGGGGCTTCTAAGGCATATTTTCCTTTACTACAAACACTCTCGTTAGATTTTACACCATCACCTCTTCGTTGTAATGAATCAATCAGTCGTTTTAAGTTTTAGAACCTTATTTTTCTATTTGAGACTTTCTGTATGTTCATTTGGTACTTTGTAACTTGTCGGTATGAGTAGTTCAAATCTCGAGAGGTTCAGAAATGATTTGGAACACTTAGTTCCTAACTTAAAATCTTTAAATTAAGAAGAGATTTAACTAATAGTAAATGAATCTTATTCATTGCACGACAATCTTTGATAATAGTTGTGATGAACTCTTAATGTAATATATATTTGTTTAAAAGAAAAAGAAAAACAGAGCCAAGCACTAACCAAGTCACGTGACACACGAGCCTTTTGCCAGCGATGTGTGCATATGCCACTTTTCCTGACCCCACAATCCACATAACCAACAGAGTAACACCTAATGTTGGACTACCCCATTCCAGTCGAACCTTCCGTCACGCGTCATCTCAACGCGTAGGTTCACCCTCCAAAAATTGTTTCTCACAAACGCGCTTCACTGGCAAACTCAGGAAGATGGAAAAAACCGAAAAGGGAAAAGCATATGTGCAAGAAGTATATAAATATAGAGAGAGAAACACTGAAGATTCTTTTTTCTCTCTCTCTCTATTTTCTTCAAACCAAACCCTAGCTTTTGTAGATAGACAGCGATGAGAGAAAATCACACTTCGATGCCTTTTTAGATCTTTGTACTGAGTTCATGTATTTGTTTCTTGCTTTAAAAAGCTAGGGTTTTGGAAGCTTTTCGAAATTCAGTGACGAAATTAGGGTTTTGATGGAGCCTCGTGTTGGGAACAAGTATCGACTGGGTCGGAAAATTGGCAGTGGATCATTTGGAGAGATCTATCTCGGTTTGATTTTTTTATTTTTTTTGCAAAAGATTTTTCACTCCATTTCTTGTCTATGTTGATTGATTGATTTTTTATTTACTTTTGTTCTTTTAATTATGATTATGTGGTGCAGGTACTAATATACAGACTAATGAGGAAGTAGCAATTAAGTTGGTAAGTGATTTCTTTTAGTAATTAAGTGTAGTTCTATTGAATATTTGTTGCAAATGAATTTACAGTTATTGGAAGTTGTTTTTTGTTTCTGTTATGTGTTTTTCTGTAAGTATCAGTAGTATGTGTTTTATTGATGGTTGACTTTGAAGTTAACAATTATGTGTCAAAGTTATCGCATGCTGTCCCCAAAGGGATAGTTCAGTTATCAAGAACAGATGAATTGAACTCCAGAGTGACGATGTGTACCTCAGTGGTCATAACATAAGTGATAATCCCCCTTTTAGGGCAGAAAGGCTTCGTGATTCATTTGGAAATAAGCTGTTTGTAGAAATTTATGTGCCAAATTAGTTAGTTGATGACTTAGTAGCGTAACATGTTGATGTAATTGCATATTTTGTGAGCTTCAATTATATCATACTGTCTTTTCGATTTGTTCAAGTACATGTGAATGAAGGCTTTTGCTTCCTAGTTTGTTGTATAGTATGCATTTTTCATTGTTTGTGAAGTTGAGCATGTATGCTATGCATGATTTATCATTGGATTTATCTTAAAGCAAGAAAACTTTCGGGGAAATAGTAGTTTTAGTCCTTTAGTTATTTTGCATTACTCCTCTTTTGGTCCCCATATTATTCGATTGAGCACATTTGACCCTCAATTAAACTTAGTGTACAATTTTGGTCCCTGGTTGACTGAAGCTAACAGATGTTTGCTAAGTGAGCAAACAAAGACAACATAAATTTTAAGAAACCCTGAAACCCTTGTCGGAGATTGTTCTCTACCCTTCTAGATAACAGAGGCAAAAAGCCCTTCCAGAATCTTTGCTCACCCACCAGCCATGGGAAAATGTTATCCCAATTCTAAACAGGGTTTTGGTTGAGCATATCACAGCTTCCGCTAAAATTATTTCCAGTGTTCATCTCCCCAAGAATTCCTCAAAGCTGCAGACTGTGAAGTTGTGGCTTTGGGATGGGCTGCGTGACAAGGCAGGGGACTTCAAGGAAGGTGAACACTGAAATGTTGTTTGGGTATTTTGGTACACAAGGCATATTGCGAGTAGTGGTTTCATTTGCCTGGGGACTTGTCATGCTGCACTTAGCATCTAAAGAAGCTCTTTGTCTTGTGCGCTCTGGGATATTTCAGTGAAGACCCTTTTACAGCATCGGAAGTTATAGCAGACTACCGAGATTCACTCTCCTGACCAGTACCACCGTTGGGAGAGAACAATGTACTACCTCTGCAGTTTGGCCAAAATTAGCCTCATTTCCTGCAGCCCCATAGCAAAACACACTTCTTCATAACCACCATTGACGGTGTCAGAAAAAACCCTCTTGGTTTCAGAAATAAAACCCTTCGGCACCTCAAGCGGGTATCAGTTTATGTCACTCTTTTCTTTATTTTGTCATGAAAAGATTGGCACTTTTTTGTATTTGGAGATTATTAGATCTTAACATTCCCAATTTACTCTTATTGATATGACTTGTTAGGAGAGGAATAGAAAGTGACATGTAGAACCGTTACCATTTTTCATTAAATTGTTAATATTAACTGTGATGTTTTTATCTTGCATCTATTTACCTTACATGTCAAAAGTCTTCCCTTTTTCTTAAACATCATGCATGGTCAAGCTCTGTGGCATAAATATGACAGTTTTTTCTTAACTTCAGCATTGCCTTTTTGAAAAAATAAAAAATATCAGCTGCCGGTTTTGGCTGGAGACAGCATTTACTTTAAAGAATGAAACAATCCAACTAGACTAGGATTGCCCTTTGTGGGGATTTATAATCATTCTATTTTCTTAGCTAGCATTTAGACATTGATTTGATTGAAACTTGCAAAAGGAGTTGTTTTAGAAAATAATTTTTGGAAGTTGAAGTTGTATTTGGACATGCATTTTATTTGAAAAAAAAGCTGAAGCTTTGTGAGTGGAAGAAAAAATTTCACTCAAAAACTACCCTAAACCCGTTTTTGGGGACTTAAAATTTTTGTTCCAATTCTTTTTCAAAAACTGATCATAATATTCCACGAATAAACAATGTTTTCAAAAAAATTTGAAAAAGAAAAAGAAATTGCCAAAATTTATGGCCAAATGGGAGCTTAGCTCCTGTTTTCTGTAAATTTACATAAGAGGAACAAGTAAACTATGATTTGATTTCTCTACAGACATTCTAATTGCGCATGTTTTTAGTTTGAGCGGTCAATCCTTAAAGCTAACACGGAATGTGGTGATCTGGAGGTGATTAGGTTTAAAAAGCTTATGTAGTTTTGGCATCTTGTTCAATTGCTCAGACAGACAGGGAATGCTCTAACAGAATAGTCTTTTTTGCTTGAGTTCAAGTAGGTAATTGAGAAATTTGTGCTTCATTATTTAGGTCCACAAGTGGATGAACTCATTTCTCCCCCTTCCTCTAACCAATCCCCCCACCCCAAAGAAAGTTGGTGCATATAGGCCAATTTCTGGTCTACTTTTTTCCTTTTTGGCAAATGGTGCTCTCACAAAGTGAAATGGAACTGCTGGTGCCCACTGCCCACAGCCGCCAACATGCATACTACATAACATCATTGTTCATAGCTTTGAAACATAAACTATCAGTTGATTCTTGAACTGGGGAAAAAGATGGATAGAACCCCATATATAGCATATGTTTGTGTCGCAAATACTTTTAAGATGTTACATATCTGCAAGCGTTCATCTTTTTTATTTATCTCTTTGTGTATGTGTGTCTTCATCTCTTTCTTCTTTTTTGGCTCCAACTATGTGAATGACTTGTGCATTAATTCTTCCATTGTAATTTAGTGTGTGATTAATGCTGGTGATTTTGCAGGAAAATGTCAAAACAAAGCATCCTCAGTTGCTATATGAGTCAAAGTTGTACAGGATTTTGCAGGGAGGAAGTAATAACTTCTACTGTCTTTTTTGAAAAACAAACCTTCTCTCTCTTTACTCTACTTTTGACTACATTTCTATGATTAGGGGTTCTAATTGTGATACTTCTGTTGTAGCTGGAATTCCAAATGTGAGGTGGTTTGGTGTGGAGGGAAATTACAATGTTCTAGTCATGGATTTGCTCGGACCCAGTCTTGAAGATTTATTTAACTTTTGCAGCAGGAAACTTTCCCTGAAGACAGTTCTGATGCTTGCAGATCAAATGGTTAACACTTATAATGTTTCTTATTCTGACGTTAGTAATCCTACCTGAACTTGGTGATGACATGGCTATTTTGATTTTTACTGCAGATAAATCGCATTGAGTTTGTTCATTCTAAATCATTTTTGCACCGCGATATTAAACCGGACAATTTTCTTATGGGCTTGGGAAGGCGTGCAAATCAGGTCCTTTATTTTTATTACTATTTTCTAACTCTTTGTTCTCACAAATTCCCAGGATTTTGTGTTACTGTACTTAGATTTGACTTAAAATGCAGGTCTTTGTAATCGACTTTGGTCTGGCCAAGAAATACAGAGACACTTCAACTCACCAACACATACCTTACAGGTAATTTAATAGTATACCCCCCCCCCCCCCGCCCATTTCGTTCTTCCTCTTGATTTTGATAGGTGCAAAAGTCTTTTCTGGTTAGCTTAGCATTCCCAGCTGAAGAGAAAGGCTGAGCATTCAGTTTATACAACTAAGGTTCCATACCTTTGGATATTATGTAATATGAAGAATGTTTTGTTTGTTAATTACTGACAAATTTTTATCCAAAAAAATAATTAGAGAAGACAGAAACAGATATAATTCTTTTTTGCTCTAGTTAGGAAAATGTAAAACTCCAGCTGGGGTTATATGTATCTTAAAGAAAAAAGACTCCAGCTGGGGTTATATGATAATGACAGATAGATGATGCTAAGCCAATTCAAAGTGCATTTCTGTAGGATCTGTTATGTAACAAATACATTTGCCTTGGTGCTGCTGAAAATTCTTATGATGGGGATATGCGCATATTCCATTTAAAAAGACTGTTAAATGCAACACAGTTAAGAGTGTCCTTGAATTCTTTTCTGTGTGCATGCACATGCATTCAGTTATCTGTCATTTGCGTATCGTATTTTGCCTGTGCCTTATAAGACATGGTGTTTGACACTGCAGAGAGAACAAAAACTTGACTGGCACTGCAAGATATGCTAGCATGAATACTCACCTTGGTATTGGTAAGTGTCCCTGTTATTTATATTTGTGTGTTCACTCTTTGTGCAGTTTAACTCTGCTGTGTTTCTCACTTAATATGCTATTACCGCTGTTACAGAACAAAGCAGGAGGGATGATTTAGAATCTCTTGGATATGTCCTCATGTACTTCCTAAGAGGAAGGTAAATTTTGCTGCAATTTCTTTCCTCGCTCTTGTTTTATTCAGCTTGTGTTTGACATCTTTTTATTGCAGTCTTCCTTGGCAGGGGTTGAAAGCAGGAACTAAGAAGCAGAAGTATGAGAAAATTAGTGAAAAAAAGGTGTCAACATCTATTGAGGTAATTTATTTTCTGATTTGGTGATTGGGTTCTACTTGGACATCTGTATGGAGAATTGGTTTACAATTTTGCAGGCTTTATGCCGGGGTTATCCTACTGAATTTGCATCATATTTCCATTACTGTCGTTCACTTCGCTTTGAGGATAAACCAGATTATGCTTATCTGAAGAGAATATTTCGTGACCTCTTCATCCGCGAAGGTCTAAGATGAATTTTGAGATGCTTCTATTTTTAACTGGTAATTTTCAATCTAGGCTCCCGTTTACACTTTTATTTGCATTGCAGGCTTTCAGTTTGACTATGTTTTTGATTGGACCATTTTGAAGTATCAGCAATCGCAAATTGCAGCTCCTCCTTCCCGACCTCTTGTAAGTGGTGGAATATCATATTTCTACCTGTGTGCAGAGCTTATATCTTATGATGGCTGTTTTTTATTAGGGTGCTGGTGCTGGAACCAGCTCAGGCATGCCTCCAGCTATCCCTAATGCAGAAAGGCAGTCAGGTGATCTTCCAGTGTACCTGTCCTAATTCTTGTGTTCTAAATTGAGAAAATTGGCTTTTCCTCACCTACACATGGGTACTGCTCAAGACCTCTGTGCTCTCTTTCATTCGGGATTTTCCTCACCCCGATTCTCAATCATTTGCAGGTGAGGAAGAAGGAAGACAACCAGCAGATCCTTCTCGAAGGAGGAATTCTGGACCGCTTATAAATGCAGGAAGTTTGTCCAAGCAGAAAAGTCCTCTCAGAAATGATTCTACTAGCAAGGATGCTATGGTAAGTTTGAGTTGTTGGATCAAATATGAACTTTGATAAGATTTTAAATTTTGGAGCTCTCAAAGGGCCATTTCTGGGAAAGAGATCAGTCCATAATCAAGAGTAGTAAAATCTTGCAGTGTAATTGTCTTCTTGTTGAACTGCGTTGCTAGTTCAAATATAACTCTTGCTACAGAATTCAGATGCTTATCACCTTGGACAAAGAATACTATTTCTGTATTTCCTTAATCCCAGGAAAATAATAATAATAGAGATGTGTGTTTCTTAGGTTTCTACATTGTTGAAATGGAAACGTGGTCTATGCCATAAGTGATCTTTTCCCCCAGATTATAATGAATCATTCCAATTTTGCAGTTGTCAAGCTCCACTTTCCTTGGAAGATCAAGTGGATCATTGAGGCGAGGTCTAGTCTCTGGCAGCCGAGAGACTTTCACTATGGGAAATGACTCTGATCCTACACGTTCTCGAACGCCTGAGGCAAGTCCAGCAACCATGCACAAAATATCAAGTGGACAGAGAAGCTCCCCATTTGTTGGCTCATCAGACGCTAAACATGCTTCATCTGGCAGGAATACTTCTGGTATAAAGAACTATGAAACCACACTCAAAGGAATTGAGAGTTTACATTTCGATGAGGAAGATAGGGGTCACTAATGATTGGAAACCCTTTCATCACATTCTTGTAAATTTCTGACTCAGTGTGCTAGACCTCAGGTAGAATTGAGGCCCTAAAAGTTGATTTTTCTTGAATTTCGGGTTGGAATTTAGGGATCTAGAGTGTGATTCGTTCAAGCAAAGATCTATAAGAAATAAATAGATCTGAATGAGTGCTCTAATGCAGGGAGTCAGGTGGTTTCAATACAAGCTCATTGCCGTGCATGGCTCTTTATATTGTTTTGGTGCCTGTGCAATCAGGCATCTTCCATAATATTTAAACCTCATCCAGATGATGGGGACTAGTGAAACTGTATATTGAGTCGTTGTAATACTAAGATAAGATGGTCCATAGTAATGTTTTGGTCGAATGTCACTTAGAGTGCAAACTCAGTAGTTCTCACAAATTCTGGGTACTGTTAATGCTTTAGTTTTCAAGCATGTGCAAAATCTTATCTTCCTTCAATTTTATCTTGTAACAAAGTCAAAGTTTACGCCCATCTCTTCGTTTTCGTCCCCAAGGTGAGTGCGGACGAAGTTTCGACGTTCATATGGCCAGAGTTGGTAAAACAGGGGAAGTACCCCTCTTATCAGATTGCCCTTTTGGATGTTAGTTTTCTCAGCGTGTTAGATATATTGAGAAAGGTTTTAGTTTTCTCAGCGTGTTAGATATATTGAGAAAGGTGGTCTCGAATTATTTAGAACTTTATAGGTCCTTTCCTAAACGTCATTAACAAATCAACTTGAACTAAATGAACCTGAATGTGCGAAATTTGATTTGCATTGGGAAAGTAAACATAGATCTATGCGGAAATTGGTAGTTCTTAAGGAATTTCTTTTCTTTTTAATAATGGTAATATTTGGATCAACTTTTGAGCGCTTGACTATCCACCCAATAATATTATTTTTGTTATAAGAAATATCAAATTATGGTGGATGTCTACTATTCCTCCGTATGATATTCATGACATATTCAATGACATATTTTCTATGTTTAATGACATATTCAATGATATATTTTTTTCACTTTTCATGCCTATATAAAGGCCTTGTAATAGATAGGAAAATACACACAATTGAAGAAGAAATAAGAATCTCTTCTCCCTTTCTTTCTATATCTCTTAGTTTGTTTTTTCTTGTTCTATATTGTTAATTTGAGTTATATTTCATAACACGTTATCAGCACGAGACTCTACCGTCTCAAGAAGCTCTTTGAGAAGACTAAGGTATAACTTTTCTCCTCTTTTAATTATGACTGATATTGTGAAAAGAAAGTTCGTTGCCCTTGAAATTTCGGGTAAGAACTATATGACATGGGTGTTGGATGCTAAAATCTATTTAGATGCAATGGGTCTTGGAGACGCCATTAAGACAAAAATAAAGCATCTACCCAAGACTGTGCTAAGGCCTTGATTTTCTTGCGCCATCACCTTGATGAAGGGTTGAAGATAGAATATCTCACAGTCAAAGATTCACTTGTTTTGTGGAATGGCTTAAAGGAAAGATATGATAACTTAAAGTTGGTCACTCTTCCACAAGCACGATATGATTGGGCTCATCTGAGGCTCCAAGACTTTAAGTTTGTTTCTGAATATAATTCTGCGATGTTCAGAATTACTTCTAAATTGAAACTCGATGGAGATACTATCACTGATTATGATATGCTTGAAAAAACGTTCACAACGTTTCATGCCTCCAATATGGTCTTGCAACAGCATTACCGAGAGAAAGGTTTCAAGAAGTATTCTGAGTTGATTTCTCCTCTCCTTGTGGCTGAACGAAACAATGACTTGCTCATGAGAAATCACGAAAATCGACCCACTGGGTCTACACCATTGCCTGAAGTGAATGAGGTGTATTCTCATTATTCTAAGTGTGGAAAAGGTCGTGACCCTGTTCGTGGTCGTGGTCGTGGTCGTGGCCATGGAAAAAAGTTTCCTGGTGTTAATCACCCCCTAAAGAAAAATAACCACCAAAAGTGGAAAGGGCCAAGGGCAAATGGTTCAGAAACTGAATGTTATCGTTGCGGTGGAAAAGGGCATTGGGCAAATATTTGTCAAATACCAAAATATTTGGTTGAGCTTTATCAAGCATCTCTAAAGAATAAAGCTCCTGAAGCTAATTTTGGCAATGACAATGAATTTGACATCACCCACTTGGATGTGGCAGATATTTTTGAGCACCCTCATAGAAAAATAAACCACTCGATCGGTGATGGATCTATGGTTAAAGATGATTGAGCAGTTTGATTTTTATGTTTTTCTATTTGTAGTATCTAATGAATAAACATCTTGTAATTTTTATTGCACTTAATAATACTTCTTATGTAGTTTTTAAAAATATATGTATTTCCTAAATTTCATAAATTTCACAAACAATGAGTAATATCTAAGTAATTAGTGTTCTAGTCTCACTTATCTTTTAATGCCTTTTGATTTTTCTTTACGTTACTTTAATTCTCTTTAAGAAGAGGTTTACAAACACCCTGGAACAACTTTTGTTACTTCATCCTTAATTTTTTTCATGTACATGGATGAAATATTATGAATAAAGAAAAGAGAAGCAACTAAGTATATTCTTTTCTTACACAGATCAATTATTTTTCACACAATGTATAGGAAAATGCAAATAACTTATACATGTAAATAAATTTATTGTAGTTGTATTAGTCATATGTGTAATGTACTTATAATTGTATTATTTTTTTCTGCGTAATTATTTGTATAATAATTAGAATTTGCTAGAAAATGCATTAAAAGGTCAATATTGAATTATTGGTTTAACTTTATTTCTTTTCCTTTTTCTCTAAAAATACTAATATTTATTCATATACTTCTTTTGTATGTCAAACCATGGGAAGCAAATATGGATATCTTTCAAAGCAAACCTGTTCAATTGTAAAAATATTTGCTTAATTGATTCATGTACAACACATACAATATTCAAAGAGAAGAAATATTTCTCTCATTTAGGTATGTGTAAGACAGATGTTACTACAATTTTTGGTAGTAGTAATCTAATTGAAGGCTCTAGAAGAGCTAATATAACTCTGCCTAAGGGAACAATACTTATCATAGAGAATGCAATGTTCTCTTCCAAGTCCAAGAGGAACTTGTTGAGTTTTAAAGATATCAGTCTAAATGGATTTCATATTGAGACAATAGATGAGAATAATCTCGAATATCTCATCGTTACCAAGAATGTCTCTGGCCAGAAAAGGGTTATTGAGAAGTTCCCATCTTTATCTTGTGGTATGTATTGGACAAGAATTAGTGCAATTGAGGCACATTCTATTGTAAACCAAAAGGTTTCTAATTCCAATACTTTTGTACTTTGGCATGATCGATTGGGACATCCTGAATCAATTATGATGAGACGAATTATAGAGAACTCAAATGGGCATCCATTAAAGAATTTAAATATTCTTTTAAATAATGAGTTTTCTTGCACTTCTTGTTATCAAGGCAAGTTGATTATTAGACCATCACCAACAAAGATTGGGATTGAGTGCCCTGCGTTTTTGGAACGTATACAAGGGGATATTTGTGGACCTATTCATCCACTTAGTGGGTCGTTTAGATATTTTATGGTCTTAATAGATGCATCTTCTAGATGGTCTCATGTGTGCCTATTGTCATCTCGCAACCTGGCGTTTGCAAAATTAATGGCACAAATAATTCGATTACGGGCACAGTTTCTCGATAATCCAATTAAGTCTATTCGACTTGATAATGCTGCTGAGTTTTCATCCCAAGCATTTAATAATTATTGCTTATCAATTGGGATAAAAGTGAAACATATTGTAGCTCATGTTCACACTCAAAATGGCCTTGCAGAGTCTTTGATTAAACGTCTGCAATTGATAGCAAGACTGTTACTCATGAAAACGAAATTACCCACTTCTGTTTGGGGTCATGCCATTTTGTATGCAGCAATGCTAATTCGTCTCAGACCGACAAATTATCAGAAATATTCCCCGTTGCAATTAGTTTTGGGTCATGAACCTAATATATCTCATCTAAGAATTTTTGGATGCGCTGTATATGTGCCTGTAGTACCGCCATATCGTACCAAGATGGTTCCCCAAAGAAGGTTAGGAATATATGTTGGGTTTGAATCGCCCTCCATTATTTGCTACTTCGAAATATTAATGGGAGATTTGTTCACTGCTCGATATGCAGATTGTCAATTCGATGAGGCATTTTTCCCCAAATTAGGGGGAGAAATTGGCGAAATCAAATGGGAAATTTCGTGAAAAAATCCATCATTATCTCATCTTGATCCACGTGCCTCTATTTGTGAAAAAAGAGGTACAAAAGATTATCCATTTGCAAAAAATAGCAAATCAAATGCCAGATGCATTTACGGATCTGAAAAGGATAACGAAATCACATATCCGTGCAGAGAATGTTCCAATCTGTATTGATGTCCCTGTTGAAAAATCTTCTAGTGTCATAGCTAATGAGTCAAAAACATGTCTAAAGCGTGGCAGACCATTGGGTTCTAAGGATCGAAATCCTAGGAAAAGGAAAATAAATGATCAAGATGACACTACGAAAGAGTCTCATAAAGAAACCCATGATTTAACCAATCCTGAAATTCATGAGGATATCGATGAGCCTGAGACTCAAAAAAATAAGGAACTATCAATAAATCCAATCGATATTGAGACAAATTTAAATCAATTGAATATAGTGGTAGATTATGTCTTTGCATACAATGTTGCATCTAGCATTATGCAAGATAATGAGGATCTCGAACCTCAATCTATTGGAGAATGTTTACAAAGATGTGATTGGCCAAAATGGCAAGAAGCAATCCAATCTGAGTTGGATTCACTTGCGAAACGTGAAGTTTTTAGGTCTATAGTCCAAACACCTAATGGTGTTAAACCTGTTGGCTATAAATGGGTCTTTGTACGTAAAATGAGTGAGAAAAATGAGGTACAAAGATATAAGGCATGCCTTGTTGCATAAGGATTTTCACAAAGGCCTGGTGTCGATTATGAAGAGATGTATTTTCCTGTTATGGATGCTATAACGTTCTGTTATCTCATTAGTATTGCTGTCCATGAAACGCTTGACATGCATTTAATAGATGTGGATACAGCCTACCTATACGGCTCACTTGATAATGAGATATACATGAAAATTCCCGAGGGATTTAAAATGCCTGACGTACATAATTCAAAGTCAAGAAAAATGTTTTCAATCAAATTGCAAAGATCTTTGTATGATCTAAAACAATCAGGAAGAATATGATATAACCGCCTTAGTGTATATTTATTAAAGGAAGGTTATATAAATGATTCCATTTGTCCATGTGCTTTTATAAAGAAAACAACATCGGAGTTTGTTGTACTTGCCGTATATGTTGATGACATAAACCTTATTGGAACTCCTATAGAACTCCAAAAGGAAATTGATTATTTAAAGAAGGAATTCGAGATGAAAGATCTCGGAAAGACAAAATTATGTCTCAGTTTGCAAATTGAACATTTGGCAAACGGGATTTTTGTTCATCAATTGCCTACATAGAAAAGCTATTGAAACGGTTTTACATGGATGGAGCACATCCATTAAGTACTCTAATGGTTGTTCGATCACTTGATGTGAATAAGGACCCGTTCCGACCTCAAGAAAAGAATGAAGAGCTTCTTGGTCCTGAAGTACCATATCTTAGTGCAATTGGTGTGCTAATGTATCTTTATAACACCGCAAGGCCTGACATAACGTTTTAAGTTAATGTCTTAGCAAGATATAACTCTGCTCCTACAAGGAGACATTGGAATGGAATCAAATATATATTGCGGTATCTAAAAGGGACTACCGATATGGGCTTATTTTATGGCAATCCCGATCTTGTTGGTTATGCCGATGCTGGGTATTTATCTGATCACACAAGGCTCGATCTCAAACAGGCTATATGTTTACATATGGAGGCACTGCAATATCTTGGCGATCGACTAAGCAATCAATCTTCATCTAATCATGCTGAGATAATTGTTATTCATGAAGCAAGTCGAGAATGTGTATGGTTGAGGTCTGTAATACACCTTATTCGATACAAATGTGGTTTGAAGCGTGACAAACTACCCACAATTTTGTATGAAGACAATGCAGCATGCATAGCTCAATTGAAGGGAGAATTCATAAAAGGAGATAGAACAAAGCACATTTCACCAAAATTATTTTTCACACATGATCTTCAAAAGAATGGTGATATCAATGTGCAACAGATCCGTTCAAGTGAAAATATGGCTGATTTGTTCACCAAATCTCTACCGACGTCAACCTTCAAGAAACTAGTGTACAAGATTGGGATGTGAAGGCTCAAGGATGTGAATTGATGCTCTCATCAGGGGGAGTTAATACGCGGTGTACCCTTTTTCCCTTACAAGGTTTTGTCCCACTGGGTTTTCCTTGCAAGGTTTTTAATGAGGCAACCAAAAAGCGTATTTCTAAACATGTGTACTCTTTTTCCTTCACTAGGATTTTTTTTCTCTAATAAGGTTTTAACGATGCACATTATCTATGGATATCCAACGGGGAGTGTTATAAGAAATATCAAATTATGGTGGATGTCTACTCTTCCTCCATGATATTCATCTCAAATGCTTAATGACATATTCAATGACATATTTTCTATGTTCAATGACATATTTTATTCACTTTTCATGTCTATATAAAGGTCTTGTAAAAGATAGGAAAATACACACAATTAAAGAAGAAATAAAAATCTCTTCTCCCTTTCTCTCTATATCTCTTAGCTTGTTTTTTCTTGTTCTATATTGTTAATTTGAGTTATATTTCATAACAATTTTTAACTAGTATAAATGTCGGATAATTCTATGTAAGGCTTAGTCAAATGAAAAGACTTAATATTCATTGCATCTCTAACTCAATTTATATCTACACCTAGTATGAGGAGTGGCAAACGGGCGGGGAGGGTCGGATCGGATATGGGCGGTCGAAAACAGGTAATGCAAAACGAATAAATTATCCAACCCGATCTATATTTAATACGGATAGAAAATGGGTTGACCTGTGGATAATATGAATATCCATATTATCATGGCTTCTTGAATATGCTCACTTTTGAGAAAATTTCTAGTCTCCCAAACTTGAGTAACCCTCAATTTGAGTCTTTACAAATGTAAAAATTAAACTCATTAGTTATCTATTGGCTATCCATTTTCTAAGTGGATAATATGATTTTTATCCATATTTGACCCATTTTTAAAAAGTTCATTATCCAACTAATATTTTAATGGATAATATGGATGACTAATTATTATTTTTATCCATTTTGCCAACACTACCTAGTATTCATAATTTCCAAATTTTAGACAAATGATTTCTAATCATGAATATAAAGACTTGGAATCAATTCGGGAACTGCATTAGCAAAGTACATTAAAATTGTTTGTAGTAGAGAAATTGTCTCCCAATTTCAAATCTGCCGTCCCAATTGAAGCATCTCTTTGCAAGTACAACGTGAATGATTTCATACTTTGACATTGTACTTCAGATACAACCCTTTGATGTCAAAAACTAGCAGCAGCTACACCAATGTATAATATAGTGATTGATTAAACAACGCTAGTGTAAATTACTCACAAGTTCATAATCTCAGACACTAGGACCATTAAATTAGACATTCATTACACAACGAAAATATGAAAATGAAAGGAGAGGGCGGAGGGAGAAAAGAGGTATATGTGTGGAGAGAGAACCCCGCCCAAACAGTACCAGCTTCTATATTTTTGCCACTGAAGCAAGGAAAAAGCTTTTACAGGAGATCAGCAACATTCGCTGGCAGCTCCTCAATAACAACGTTGTAAAACCTCTGAATATCAGACAGCATCCTCTCATCATCCTTTGTAACGAAGTTGATGGCCACACCCTTCCTACCAAACCGTCCACTACGTCCAATACGATGAAGATAATTCTCAGGCTGCGTGGGAAGATCAAAGTTTATAACTAGGGAGACTTGTTGGACATCAATTCCTCGGGCCAAAAGATCAGTAGTGATGAGAACACGGGAGGACCCGGAACGGAATTCACGCATTATAATATCTCTAGTGTTCTGGTCCATATCACCATGGGTAGCTGACACTGTATGGTCTCTGCTTCGCATCTTATCTGTCAACCAATCAACTTTGCGACGGGTATTCACAAAGATCACACTCTGTGTAATGGCTAATGTTTCATACAGGTCGCACAGGGTTTCGAGCTTCCATTCTTCCTTATCCACATTGACGTAAAACTGTTTGATACCTTCTAAGGTCAGCTCATCACGCTTCACAAGAATCCTTACAGGTTTGTTCATGAACTTTCTTGTGATTTCAAGTGCCTCAGGAGGCATAGTAGCAGAGAATACACCAACCTGAATCTTAGGAGGCAGAAGCTGGAAAATATCATAGATCTGGAGGCAAAAAGAGTTGAACATGAGCATAAATCTTGGGGCAAATAAGTCATGTCGACAACAGTGGATGTACAAACACATGCAAGTGTGTGTGTCGGGGGGGTTCTAATTTAATTCATACTCCCTCCGTTTCAATAAAGATTATCTTAGTTTGACTTGGCACAAACTTTAATAAAGAAGGGAAGACTTTTGAGATATGTGGTCTTAAATAAGCCATAACATTTGTGTGGCAATAAAACTTTTGAAACTTGTGGTCTGAAACCTACCATAGCATTTGTGTGGCTATAAATGCTTCTTATTAAGGAAATATTGAAAGGTGCCTTTTTTTTTAAAACAGACTAATAAGGAAATAGTGTCAATCTTTTGAAACAGAGGGAGTAGTAATGTTGAAAGACCTTCAAGACACCATAGGAAAAGGGAAGGATAAAAAGAAAATCACACCCAATTACAACGGCGCAACAACTATGTCTCGGCCCCAAACAACTTGGACAACAGTGTAAAGCTAAAACGAAATTATCACATCACATAGTTAGGCGAATGAAGACATGGATTTAGTTCAACATACTTGATATGAAAGAAAGGATAACAATACAGAGAAAACAGAGATTTTGTTCGTGTCCCTTTCCACTAAAATTTTGAGCTTATTGAGTACTCTAACAGCACTGCGCACTACAACCATCTTTCCCATTAACTGAGCCTCCCTCCCTCTCCTGGCACCAAGCAATTGGACCATTTCTCGCAAGTCACAATTTTCATGTACGATGGAAAACTAACAAAAGAAAATATTCATTGCACCAGATTATAATAACAAAAATCTCAGAAAAGCTTACTGGTTGGAGAACCTTTCACACTACAGATATGTCAAGAGGGTACGGATGTACAAAGAAACATGCACACATGTATGGGGGAGAGAAAAAGCATATTGGTCAGAGGGGCAGTTTTCAATCTAAAATAGTTGACCTGATCCTTGAAACCTCTGGAAAGCATTTCATCGGCCTCGTCTAATACAAACATCTTTATATGATCAGGGCGAAGTGACTGTCTTCTCAGCATGTCAAATACACGTCCAGGCGTTCCCACAACAACATGAACACCACTTGAAAGGATGCGTTGGTCCTCTCGTACGCTGGTCCCTCCCACACATGCATGTACCTTCACACCAAGGTAGTCACCAAGTGCCCTCATGACCTTTTCAATTTGTTGTGCAAGCTCACGAGTAGGCGCCAAGACTAAAGCTTGACATTCCAGCAGTTCATAGGCAAGTTGCTGCAGAATTCCAGAACAAAAAGTAGCAGTTTTCCCAGTTCCAGATTGCGCCTGTTGAATTACATCAAGACCTTTGCAAAAGGGTACAATTCCTCTTTGCTGGATTGCTGAGGGTTTCTCAAAACCTACATGGAAATAGTCCAATATTAAGTACATTGTAACCTGATTAATGGATAGAACAATGCCCAGAACAAAGAGAATATCCGACTATAACAATATCAGCGGGAGAGCTCGTATGTGCAGCAATTCCATTGTTTCTTTCTTCATATTTTTTTTCCTTTTCTTGATTGGTTAAGCAAAAGGACAACATTCACATTGATCCAGAACCACAAACTGAAATGTCACAAAACAACAGGGGACAGAAGTACTCAGTTGTACCTAGAATATTAACAGTCCACCACCCCTTCTTCTTTATAATGCATGCATTAGTCAAGCAGAAGAAAAGTGGAAAAATGTTTCAACCAACCGTATGCATAAATGCCCCTCAGAAGGTTCTCCTGCAAACCCATGGCATCAAAACTATCATAAACCTCATCATATGAAGTAAAGAAATCTTGCCCATCAGCTGAAAGCCTACAATGAAAATCCAAGAAAAGTCAGTTTTTTGGATCCATGCTATAAAGTATAGCGTGGCATATATAAGTAAAATGCATGCATCAGAACTCATTCGAGTAATAAATACAGAAAAAAACAAAAAAAAAATGAGGAAGAAGCAAGTGCAGTCTTCTATAGATGCATAATTAGAGAGCAACAAAATAATTGGCTCCTGCTACTTACAACTCATTCATTTTTGAGTCAAATTGCCGAGCATCAAACTGTGATCCTTCTGGAGCTGCACCCGCCATGACTGGAAAGCATTCACAGCACATCAGCAACAAAGAATCATGGATAAAATTAAACATTATCAAATAATTGATATCACCATAACTCAAGACAAGTTGACTGAACTTATTACAAATGAGCAGGTATTCATTGGTTCATTTCACTATGCTTTGACTTAGAGAATGTTAAAACACCTATTTCGCCCCAGTTGCACATTTAGAACTGCACCATTGAATTTGAGAAGGAAAAATGAACTACATAATATTATATGTGAAGACAAAGTTTAGATCTTCATCTTTTCTACAGTGATTCTCAAACAAATCGTTACTTGGTTAGTTCTTAATTTGCAAATTCCTAGTCTTTATCTGGTTGTTTCAACCCATAATTGACATGCAACAATGATTTGATAAAAAGATTTACTTCTTATGGAAATTAACTTAAATGTTTTTGTTTAAATTTCGTTCTCACACCACCACCTAACCTACCAGCTAAAAGAATAGGCAGAGAAATGCAATGAGAGACTGTGAAATAATTCTCTGTTCAAGAATGACGAATTCAATCCATAAGTCCTAACAGTAGGTAAAGAAAACTAGGCTAAAATCCATAAGTAACAGTTGTTCACAATCTTCTACAAACTAGACCCTCATTCGCTCGAAAGTACCAATTCTGCAGCATTCAATATCACAAGTTATGCACTTGTACGTAATAGTTGAGTTAAATAAATGCCACAAAATCTCAACTTTGTTTCATATACGCGATGCTAACGGAAACGTACCTGAAGATGAAAGTAAGATGGAGATATGACAAAAGAGAAAGTGATGAAAATTAGGGTTTTCCGCAAGCTCCTCGGATCTTGAACGTATTGGGAGTTTTTGAGAGGGAGACTGCGATGTTAGAGGAAAGAAGTGTGTGAGTGCGAGGGTTCCAGAAGTAACGAAAAGCGTTGCCTTCTTTTTCTGCTTTCACCATTTTGCCCTTCACAACTACACGTGCCGATTTTTTTATGGCTTCCTTAGAGAAACATTGTTTTTTTTTTGTTTTTGGTTCAAGAAATAGCACACAAGTAGGACTTCGTGCCTAATTTGACATTAAACAAATATAATCATTAACAAGCGTCTAACCGTTAATCATGTTTATGCAGCGGTAACATAATTGATGTGCACAAAGTGACATATCACGCGGCTAAGACGAGTGAATATAATGATTTTGTTAAAAAATATTAAATCAGAAAAACATAAATGATTACATAACGTGAAACAACCATGTTACAACCCATATTCGTGAACGTTAAATTGCGTCGAAGTTAGTCGATCTAAATCCGAAAAGAGATTATCTTTGAGATGATAAGAAGTTAATCCTATTGGTCTTAAATATTACAAGAGTGTATAAGAGTGGTTAACAAGTATTAGAAAATAGAAGTTAAACGAATTAAATATGCTGTAACTCGTACTTTTGGGGTAAAATTAGGGGTGCTTAATATGCTGAGGAGATCGTGTTTTAAGGTATTTGAATCATATAATATCCGTATCATAAGTTTTGAAGTCAAGCAAGTTGTATGACAAAAGTCGGAAGAAGCTATTGCAAGTTACGTTCACAATTCTACTAAAATTTGGGTCTAATGTTATGTAGCTTTTCTCCCAATATAATTGGAATTACGGGATGATCTACCCACAAAATTGGAGGTCTACGAGTCTAGTTTCCAATGCATTAAACCGTTCATCAATAAGAAATCAGAGTATAGACATATTCGCGTTTTTGTGAGACTGTGTAGTCAGTCCTGTTGGGATCCACTTGAGGCGGTGGAAATATCTTGATTTATATGTGACGCCTACATCTCGTTTTTACTCATTATTTTTCACTCTCTCCGGAACTCGGACACCTACAAACCTTCTCCCAAAGTTATCTCGTGATTCAAGACCCAAACAAAGGACAAACAACACAAATCAAGTGTCGCAAATCCCGTGATGCTAGTGAGTTTCTTGTTCTTCTTGTGGTTGCTGATTTTGGTGTGGTGGTTCCAGCTCGTGTGTTTGGGGGGAGGGGTGTTTTAAGTGGTTTAAGTTCTGAAAAATACTCTCTCAAGGGTTTCATATCAACCCTAAGTGATTTCAAGTATTTCAAAGTAATTCTAGTGTCGAGAAACTCGAAGTGCCTGCTAATTTCTCTTCCTTGTTCTTGGGGTTGCGTTGGAAGGATACTTCGTGGTGAAGTAATCTCAAATTGGAGTTTTTCTATCTGTTTGAAGGTAAGGAACCTCTTACTCTTCATGTATTTAAGCTTATCCAAGTTACGGCTAAGTCATTGAAGCTAGAACTTGTGAGATATCTATCGGAAGGCTTGTTAGTATGTTGATTGTTGGACTATTTGGGAGATGTTCTTGCAGCGTTTTATGGCTGGAAAATTTATGGAATAACCTGAGTATATTGTGTTGTTATTATCAACATTTTCCTGAATATAAATAAGAGGGGAAGGATTCGAAATATAGTGTTATTAGACATGAACCGAGCTTACCGCTCGTAACAATTGTTAAACTGTTTGAGAGGCTTAATATGATTATTGTTGATGTTATTTGGGTTGTTTGGTGATTGTTGTAACTTGTGGGAAGTCATATAAATAGGAGAGGTGCTGCCCATTTTATCATAAAATAGGTTGTGATTGATATTAATAGTTACGACGCTTAAACGATAACGATAGTATCATTTTTTTTATTGTAGACTAAGGAGCAGTGATGTTTGCATACCTTGAGGTTCGGCAGTATATACAAAGTATGTGAGGCAATCCATTTCTTTATTTTGCACGACTCCGATTGTACGTAATGTAAACGAACAAGCTTCTAAATATACTTCACTCTTAGAAACTAACAATACTTACATCGTTTCCCTTCTTATGGAATGATTCATGTTGATGTTGCTTCTCTCATTATTATGTTATCAAATGTTATTGGTATTTCCTGATTTTTATAAGATTCATAATGACGAGTTAGCTCTAATAATATATACGGAGGTTACCGACCTTACATCACTCTGAAAGGTTCAAAATGTGATTTTATGAGTCCAACATGCATTATATATATGTACCTATTTTACTCTACCGAGCCGCTCTATAGTCAGCCGGGTACGGAACCTATTGTGCAACCACTGATCAGTTGGATTTTACCGAGCTCCACGTGGTCGAGTACGATTCTATTGAGCCTTATGATGGCCGAGTACATTTTTACGGAGCCTATTATGGCTGGGTACAATATGATGATGATGATGATGATGCCCACAAAGGCGTATGTTTTTTAAAGTGTGTGTGTGTGTATATATATATACACACACACATTTCATGTTAGTCGCCCTTAGAGGCACTCCGATATTACAGGTGTATCTTTTATATCTCTCTTTACATTATTATTCTTATTTATGCTTTCCTGCCTTACATACTCAGTGTTTTATTCGTACTAACATCTCTTTTATTTGTGGATGTTGCATGTCGTGCTGCAGATTTTGATAGACAAGTAGATAAAGCTCCCCCACCACAGTAGGCTGCCCAGTTCAGCAGTTATTGGCGAGATCCCTTCTTCAGACTTGTCGTGGTCTTGGTATGCATTTTTATTATAGAAATTATGGGTAAGTCGGGACCATGTCTCGGTAATGTTACAGCACTTATGTTTCTTTAGAGGATCACAGATAGGTGTTGTCTCATGTATAGTTTTAGATAGCCTTGTCGGCTGATTTTTGTTGTATAGTCTATCATGGAGACCTTGTCGGCTCGTACCTTATATATAGCTTTATGACAACCTTGTCGGCCCATGTTACATATGTTCATGTCGTTATCTGTCATTGTTGGTTGTTTATAATTCATGTCTACCATTTATGCTAGCCTCGTCGGCCCTTACGGATAATAAGAAAGGTTAGATAAAATGCCAGTCGCTGCTCGACAAATATGGCATGGGTTCCAGTCATGGCCCTCCAGTTTGGGTCGTGACAAACTTGGTATCAGAGCAAGTCTGTCCTAGAAGTTGTCTATGATCCGTGTCTAGTAGAGTCTTGATTATAGATATGTAGCGTGCCACATTTATAATCAGGAGGCTACAGGACATGTAGGGTTGTTACCTTCCTTCTAAATCTACACCGTGAGTTAGAGAGCGGAGTCTTAAGTGTTTATCTCTAATATTTACCTTGTTTTCTTTCAACGATGCCTTTGACTAGGAAACAAACGACTAGTAGACGACTTGATACAACTACAGGAGAGGGTACCAGTCAGGTGCCTTATCACGACCCAAACCGATGGGCCATGACGAGTGCCCGATTCCTACCTGTCGAACACCCCTAAGCATGCATCTAAGATATAAACATGAATAACATATGTCAATAAACTGTTATGTCACGTGAATAGCATACGTGAGGAAAATATGTCCAAAAGACATATATACATATACATGCGGAATACGGTAGGGCAAGCCGACAAGGCTGCTATAGATAACCATATATCCAAAACTAGAAGCCGACAAGGCCACATACTATCCAACTATACATGACTGTCTACAAACCTCTAATAAAGTGTAAAATTGTATAAAGGACGGGACTGGGGGCCGCCGTACCTATATCTACATATAAAAATAGCGTACCAAAACTAATAACAGCTCCGGATCAAGTAGAGCACACCAACTCTTGCTGATCAAGGATCCTAAATAGGGGGACCGTCATCCTGTCTACCTGCACTTGCGGGCATGAAACGCAGGCCCCGGTAAATAGGAGCATCAGTACGAATAATGTACCGAGTATGTAAGGCATGAAAATCAGTACATAAAAGACATAAATGAAACATGGAGTAAAGGAATCTGCCTGTAAGTCTAAATAACTTTGTGAATCCTGAAATATTTATAAAGTCATGCATGTGCGTATAAATGTTGTATCATGCGTAGGTATATGTGTACATAACAACATCAAGCCTCTGAGGACATCCTATCATATCATCTCGGCCTCTGTGGACGAAATCATCAACGTATACCAACTGATCAGGTGGTGCTGCGTATATAACACCGTAACCTATCGTGCACTTACATACAAATCTATAGGTAGTTTATCTCCTTCTAAGAAAAATATCCAAAGTTTTCATTTTTGATCGAATTCCGTCTAGTAAGCCTCGAGATCTTACAGATGCTGTTGAGAATCATCATTAACCAATCATGTATCGGACGCACCATCCCTTGAAGTAAGTAAAGGGCGCAAAGATGCGAATTTGACCCGCACCCTCTTTCTTTTTCTTTAAATAAAGAAAGTGATATATATATATATATATATAACGCCATCTGGTCATGGATTAATGTACATGTATAAATGAATGCAATGAAAAGTAAGTCAATAAAATCTCTCGAAATATCATAAAATTAATATGTCTTCGAATAAATTTTATCAACTACATATTTTTCTGAGACCCATGAACAGGAGATATACTAATAAGACACATGGGGAATCAAGAACATAGGCACCCCTAGTGCTTCTATGAATAAAGGCATTTATGAAAGTTGTGTGTTTGCTCGTTTTATTTGTATCATAGTGATCATGCCAAAAGGAAAGAAGGGATAACCTTAACATACCTGAGTCGATTCTCTTGACAATCCCTCTGACACACGTCAATTGCGACAAAACACATAACGGCGGATCGAAGTAGGGGAAAATTCGTATGATATTCTTGAGAAAGATTGTACTGTACTCCCTTAGAATCGAAATATCATGTTGCTATAGTATTATGCAGTTTCATATGAATTGTCTTGAGGATCCATCCGTTACTTAGCAAGCATAACATCACACTTTAATGGGGTAGGAAGATATCTTATCATTGTGGGCTCATAAGAACTTTTCGGTGAAGCTACATCTGTTACCTTACAACATATACATTTCCCTTTAATGACATATGTGGGTGTCTTTATCATAGGTGTGGGCCCCATTTTATGTGATGACTTAGCCAACAAATTCCCTAAATATGTCACCTATCCCTTAGCCAAAGAGTCATTGTTACCTAAATCCCATGCTTCCACGTTGGGTCTCCATTAAGCTTATCCACAAACTCTAATTACTTTGTTAGTCTCCCACTAAAAATCAATATAACTAATTATCCACATAATTAAGAATTATCTCAAATTACTTAAAATACTAATTACTTTTAACACACTTTATATACCTTACTATCATGATCATGTGGTACTTTGTATGGCACTAGTCCATAAATACCGGGTATTATAGCTTCGACCGTATTTTATCCCAAATTGACAACCTTTAATGAAACTCGTTTTCTTTAATTTGTTTACCCTCTAACCTTAACGGCATTTACTTATCCTTTATTATAAATATCATAAATACTTATAACCTCAAAAGTAATCTCACTCCCGAGCCTACATCGATTAATTTACGATGAAACTTTAACGTACGAAAATGCGAAATGTAACATTCTTCCCCCCTTAAAAACATTCGACCTCGAATGTTTAACTTCCCGGGATCTATATAAATTTTGGTAGAGTTGCCGTTGTAATAGTACTACTGCCAACCCTTCCTATAGAAAACTCAATAATTAAATGCTACATATTGCCACAATCACCAATAACGATAATAGCCTCACACGACCAATGACCACAACTAACACAAGAATCCATACACGCACCTTAAGGTTGTGATGTCTCAGTCGGATCCTTCTCTGGAAGAGGAAACAAGTGGGGATACCTAGACTCCATGTCTTCTTCGGCTTCCCAAGTCATTTCTTCCATATTATTGTTTCTCCAAAGTACTTTAATCTAAGCTACGTCCTTAGTTCTCAATCTCCGAACCTGTCTATCTAGTATAACAATGGGAGTTTCCTCATATGATAGCTGCTCTACGACTTGAATATCGTCAACTGACATGACTCTGGAAGGATCTCCGATACATTTACGGAGCATAGACACATGAAAGACTGGATGTACAGACTCCCAAGTCAGAAGGCAAGTCTAACTCATATGCTACCTGGCCTACCTTGCTTATGATCTTATATGGTCCACTCGGTGGCTAAGTTTTCCTTTCTTACCGAACCTCATAACGCCTTTCATCGGTGATACCTTTAGGAATACCCAGTTGTCAACTTGAAACTCCAAGTCTCGTCGTCGATTATCCGCATAAGACTTTTGACGACTTTGAGCTGTTAATAGCCTTTCCTGTATAAGCTTAATCTTCTCGATTGCCTGTTGTACCAACTCTGGTCCTACTAACATAGTTTCCCCAACATCGAACCATCTTTTAGGTGACCTACACTTCCGTTCATAAAGAGCTTCGTATAGAGCCATATGAATACTAAAATGATAGCTATTATTATACGCAAACTCAATAAGCGGCAGATGATCATCCCAGCTACCCTTGAAGTCTATCACACAAGCCCGTAACATATCCTCAAGTGTCTGAATAGTACGCTCAACCTGTCCGTCTGTCTGGGGATGAAAGGTTATACTAAGACTTACCTGAGTCCCCAATCCTTTTTGGAAGGACCTTCAGAAATTAGCTGTAAACTGAGCTCCTCTATCCGAGATAATAGATATAGGGACACCATGAAGTCGTACTATCTCCTTAACATAAAGCCTTGCATAATCTTATGCGAAATATGTAGTATTAACGGGCAGAAAATAGGCTGATTTTGTAAGTCTATCAACAATCACCCATATATAATCGAACTTACGCTGGGTACGAGGTAAGCCTACGATGAAATCCATATTAATTACTTCACATTTCCAAGTTATAATCTCTATAGCCTGCAATAATCCACTGGGTTTTTAATCTTAACCTGATGACAGTTAGGGCATTGAGCAACAAACTCCGCTATATCCTTTTTCATTCTGTCCCACCAATATATTTCCCTGATATCATGATACATCTTTGTTGCTCCTAGATGGACAGAATAACAAGAATAGTGAGTCTCTCCCATAACTTGTCGGTGCAGCCCTGTAACATTAGGGACACATAATCGTCCTCGATATCTGAGGACCCCATCTCCTGTAATCTCAAATGGTGTCTTCTCCTTCTGAGGGATTGTATCTCTATAATGAGCTAACACAGGATCCTCGTACTGGCGTTCCTTCACTTCAGTTACTAAAGAGGATGTTGTCGTGTCCTGAATAGTAACTCCGGTATCACCTGAGTCCAGTAATCGAACTCCAAGACTAGCTAGCTGATAAATCTCATGGGCCATCCCCCTCTTTTCTGGCTGTAAATATGATAGGCTACCCATAGATTTATGGCTGAGAGCATCGGCTACTACATTCACCTTCCCTGGATGGTATAAAATATCAACGTCATAGTCTTTCAGTAGCTCCAACCATATCCTTTGTCGTAAATTCAATTCCTTTTGCTTGAATATATACTGAAGGCTCTTATGATCCGTATAGATATCAACATGAATGCCATATAAATAGTGCCTCCACATCTTTAGTGCATGAATCACCACGGCTAACTCTAAATTGTGGGTCAAGTAATTCTTCTTGTGATTTCTTAGTTGTCTAAAAGCATAAGCTACAACCTTACCATGCTGCATCAGTACACAACCCAATCCAATGCCTGAAGCGTCACAATAGATAGCATAGCCATCGGTTCCCTCTGGGAGCGTTAGAACCGGTGTTGAAGTTAATCTATCTTTCAATGCCTGGAAACTCCGCTTGCAAGCATCAGTCCATTGAAACTTAGCTCCCTTCTGTGCCAACTTTGTCAATGGTGCTGAAAGCGAAGAAAATCCCTCTACAAATATCCTATAATAACCTGCCAAGCCGAGGAATCTACGAACCTCTGTCGGTGTAGTGAGTCTAGGCCAAGTCTTTATTGAACCAAGTTCTAACTTGCACTTTCCAAGTATTCTCTTCTTCCAAACACATCAACCACAATAGCAATAGTATTCTTAAGTTATTTATACTGACTTCCAGCCATAAAATATCAAGAATTCAACTCCAAAATAGTCAAGTAACTATAACACTTCAATCATGAGGTTCAACTTACTTCATAAGTTTCCTTTATCAAATGAACTAAATATACATAGATGATCTTAAATATACATAGGAGAAGTTAAACCTTACCTTGGCAGTAAGAATACTCATCCAACTAAGCTTTACTTCAAGCTCAAATAAGCTCTTTACCCCCAAACCACAAAGTAGAGGGATAACTAGGTGATCTTGATCTTCCAAGAGAGAAATCATCTTACCAACTTGTGAGTTTGGTCTTGAACTTTAGGATAACTTTGTGAGAGATCTTGGGCTGATATTTTGGAGCTTCTTCATGTTGCAATAGAGAGAGATGGATTATGAATTATTTTCTAAGTGCAATTGAGATATATCTATATTTATATGGCCCCACTAATGGGCTTGGGTATGGGTCTTAGGAAAGCTACAGTATTCAACCAGAATTCACATTTAGAGAATTTTGCATACAACTTCCCCCCCTTTTTTGTAGAACTCTGAGCACAGTACGCAAATGATTTGCATGCTCAGTCTCTGAACAGGAATAACCCAATATATCATCGATAAATACAATCATGAAACTCAAAGTGCATGTATCTGGTCATGAATGATGTCTTCGGAATATCTTTCTCCTTAACTCTTACCTAATAGTACCTGGACCTCAAGTCTATCTTCGAGAAATACTTGGCACCTTGCAACTGATCAAATAAATCATCGATCCTCGGGAGCGGGTACTTATTCTTGATCGTCACCTTATTCACCTGTCTACTCAACTGAGCGCCACGTACCTTATCCTTGTTTATTATCAAACTTATCACGGGCCATTACAGGCCATTTCTATATATATAAGTAAAAATATTAGAACTTAACTCGCATAAATAATTCAAAAAAAAGATTTATATAGATACATAGGGGCCGACAAGGCCGTCGACATGTCATACCCAAAACTATACATAGGATGCTGTCTGCAAAACCTCTAAGAAAGCATGACCATAATATATATAAGTCTGGACAGGGCTCCCGACGTCCTCATAAAATAACCTAACATATACATAACCTTGACTTGGTAATACTTCAGGAAGAAGTGGAGCTCACTAACCAAAAGTTGATATCTGGAGGCAGCCTACAGTAGAGGGTCCTCACCTCGTCCTATATGAGAGCCTCGATCAGACACACTTCGAAGCGGAATCTTCATATCCTTATCAACTACCTTCCTCCTCTTGGCCCGACTACTCTTCTCTTCCTCTGCATAGCCCATGACATACACAGACGAACCTTGATTGACGGACTCCTAAGACTGTGGACTATTTGGAACCTAAGAAGAGCTGGTGTCTGTAAATACCTTGACATAGTTTTGAACATGAGGGGAATCCTGTTGTGCCAATCCGTGTACCACTCCCCTTATACCTTGATCAACGGGCCCTGATAATGAAATTAAGGGCCTTGGTAAGGTCGGAACTCCTCTCACCCCATCTGCTACCGGCGAAATCGAAACTACTCGAACAGATGACTCATATGGATCCTCGGAAGGATCATCCTCCATAAAACACATGATCTATGATGGGTCTGACTCCATAGTGTAGCTTATATCTCCTTTTAACACTTTCGTAGCCTTCTAACCCGTGCTAGCGGCTGGCGCCTGTCATCTAGTAATAATAGGCATCACTAAGAACATAAATAAGGTAAAGATTAGGAGTGAATACTTACGACTCAGTTCTATCGCACAATCTAGATTAGAAAGAAAAGTAACCATCTTAAATATCATGTAGCCTCATGTCTATAAGTGTGGTGCACAACATACCCATAAATAAGACTCTACTAGACACGGTTTGTAGACAACCCTAGGAAAGAACTGCTCTGATACCACTTTTGTCACGACCCAAACCAATAGGCCATGACGAGTGCCCGATTCCTACCTGTCGAACACCCCTAAGCATGCGTCTAAGATATAAACATGAATAACATCTGTCAATAAACAATTGTGCCACGTGAATAACATATGTGAGGAAAACATGTCCAAAGGACATATATACATATACATGCGGAATACGGTAGGGCGAGCCGACAAGGCTGCTATAGATAACTATATATCCAAAACTAGAAGCCGACAAGGCCACATACTATCCAACTATACTTGACTGTCTACAAACCTCTAATAGAGTATATAACTGTATAAAGGATGGGACTGGGGCCCGTCATACCCATATTTACATACAAAAATAGCGTACCAAAACTAATAATAGCTACGAATCAAGTGGAGCACACCAACTCTCGATGATCAAGGATCCTAAATAGGGGGACCGTCAGCCTGTCTACCTGCACCTACGGGTATGAAACGCAGGCCTCGGGAAATAGGAGCATCAGTACGAATAATGTACCGAGTATGTAAGGCATGAAAATCAGTACATAAAAGACATAAATAAAACATGGAGTAAAGGAATCTGCCTGTAAGTCTAAATAACTTTGTGAATCCTATATTTATAAAGTCATGTATGTGCGTATAAATGTTGTATCACGCATGGGTATATGTGTACATAACATCATCAAGCCTCTGAGGGCATCCCATCATATCATCTCGGCCTCTGTGGACGAAATCATCAACGTATACCAGCTGATCAGATGGTGATGCGTATATAACGCCATAACCTTTCCCCATACCTCATATATATATATAATATACGTGTATATAATGCCATCTGATTATGGGTCAATGTACATGTATAAATAAATGCAATGAAAAGTAAGTCAATAAAATCTCTCGAAATTTGATAAAATCAATATGTCTTCGGATAAATTTTATCAACTACATATTTTTCTGAGACCCATGAACAGGAGATATACTAATAAGACACACGGGGAATCAAGAACATAGGCACCCCTAGTGCTTCTATGAATAGAGTCATTTATGAAAGTTGTGCATTTGCTCGTTTCATTTGTATCATAGGGATCATGCCAAAAGGAAAGAAGGGATAGCCTTAACATACCTGAACCGATTCTCTTGACAATCCCTCTAACACACGTCAATTGCGAGAAAACATGTAACATTGGATCGAAGTAGGGAAAAATCCATATGATATTCTTGAGAAAGATTGTACCGTACTCCCTTAGAATCAAAATTTCACACTGCTATAGTATTATGCAGTTTCATATGAATTGTCTTGAGGCTCCATCTGTTACTTTGCAAGCATAACATCACACTTTAATGGGGTAGGAAGATATCTTATCATTGTGGGCTCATAAGAACTTTTTGATGAAGCTACATATGTTACCTTACAACATATACATTTCCCTTTAATGACATATGTATGTGTCTTAATCATAGGCGTGGGCCCCACTTTATGTGATGACTTAGCCAACAAATTCCCTAAATATGTCACCTAGCCCTTAGCCAAAGAGTCATTGTTACCTAAATCCCTTACTGCCACATTGGGTCTCCATTAAGCTTATCCACAAACTCTAATTACTTTGTTAATCTCCTACTTAAAATTAATAATTAACTAATTATTCACATAATTAAGAATTATCTCAAATTACTTAAAATTCTAATAACTTTTAACACACATTATATACCTTACTATCATGATCATGTGGTACCTTGTATGGCACTAGTCCATAAATATTGGGTATTATAGCTTCGACCGTACTTTATCCCAAATTGACAACCTTTAACGAAACTCATTTTCTTTGATTTGTTTACCCTTTAACCTTCACGGCATTTACTTATCCCTTGTTATAAATAACATAAATACTTATAACCTCAAAAATAATCTCATTCCCGAGCCTACGTCGATTAACTTACGATGAAACTTTAACGTACGAAAACACGAAATGTAACATGCCTCCAGTCAGAGCAGGCCAGAGTGAGGCTTAGAGCAAGATGTTGTCTCAGACCTTATCTACTATGTCCCCTCTTAAGGAGATTAGGAGAGACCCAACACCTCTAATTCCTCTGTCTGGCACAATAGACCAGGACATGCGGAATGCAGTGCAGTTGTTGATTAGATTGGTAGCCTCTTAGGCTCAGAGGCAGTGTACCAGTGTTGCTGATAGATCAGTTAGTGCGAGAGTTCATAATTTTATTAATCTAGAGGTGCAGTGCCGAGTTCGAGCGGTACTCATAATCGAATCTATGCTCTAGCAGGATGACAGGATCTCGAGTCGTCTTTGGATATTGTCACATGTATATTGTCTGTGTTTTCTTATGATGTATATGCATTGATTGATCGGGGATCTATATTATCATATGTTACACATTTTGTGGCTAATAAGTTTGGCGTTGAACCTGAATTGATAAGTAAACTATTTGCGCTATCCACTCCAGTATGAGATTTTATGAATGCTAGAAGGGTATATAGAGGTTGTACAGTGATGATTTATAGTCGTCATACCTTGACAGATTTATTTGAGTTAGAAATGGTTGATTTTGATGTGATAATGGGAATGGACTGGTTCGCATAATGTTATGCAAACTTTGATTGTCGTACGAAGATGGTTAGGTTTTAGTTTCCCGGTGAACTCGTCATTCAATGGAAGGGCAATATTGTTATGCTGAAAGGTAGGTTTATTTCCTATATTAAGGCAAGGAAGATGATCTCGAAGGGTTAAAATTATCATCTCGTTCGCGTTAGAGATGCGGAGGCGAAGCCGCCTAATGAAGCCCTTGTTCGTGCGCAAGAAAGTCAGGTCGTTAAGGTTATGTATCGATTATCGACATCTGAATAAGGTTACTACAAAGAACAAGTATCCACTTCTGAGGATTAAGGATCTGTTTGACCAACTCCATGGTGACAAGTATTTCTCCAAGATTGACTTGCATTCAGGGTATCATCAGATAAGGGTTAAGGAGAAGGATATCTTAAGACGAACTTCTAAACAAGATATGTGCACTTTGAGTTCTTGGTGATGTCGTTCGGGCTAATAAATGCCCTAACAACTTTTATGGATCTCATGAATAGTGTATTCAAACCATATCTTGACATGTTAGTGATCATATTCATTGATGAAATTTTGGTGTATTCCTATTCGAAGGCGGAATATGCAGGCCACTTGCGGATAGAATTATAGACCCTCCAAGATCGTAAGTTATATGCTAACCTCTCCATATGTGAATTCTGGTTGAACTCAGTAGCATTCCTTGGACATGTGATATCTAACGAGAGTATTAGTGTCTACACTTAGAAGATCGATGCAGCAAAGAATTGGCCGAGACCTACAACACCGTCAGAAGTCCGCAGCTTCTTGGGGCTAGCAGGCTATTATAGGTAGTTTGTAGAAGGGTTTTCCTCTATATCAGCACCATTGACTAAGTTAACATAGAAAGCTAACAAGTTTCAGTGGTCTGACACTTGTGAACGTAGTTTTCAGGAGCTGAAGAATCGATTAACGTCTGCGCCAGTCCTCACTCTCCCAGAAGGAACAAAAGTTATGTGGTATATTGTGATGCCTCGAGTATATGTTTGAGGTGCGTATTGATACAACACGGGAAGGTAATTGCTTATGCATCAAGACAACTGAAGAAACATAAAAAGAACTATCTGACTCATTATTTGGAATTGGCTGCAGTAGTATATGCTTTGAAGATATGGCGGAACTACTTATATGGCATTCATGTTTACATCTACATAGATCACAAGAGTTTACAATACATCTTCGAGCAGAAGGAGTTGAATTTGAGGCAGTGACGGTGGCTTGAATTACTGAAAGACTACGATGTCGAGATATTGTACCATTCCAGTAAAGCCAATGTTGTAGCAGACAATCTCAGCCGTAAGTCAATGGGCAGCTTAGTAGTTAGTACACATTGAGGCAGGAAGACAAGTATTGACTAAAGAGCTTCATCATCTGGCCAATATGAGAATTAGATTGTTAGACTCTGATGATGGAGGTGTTACGATACAGAATACGGCAGAATCATCTCTAGTACCTTAGTACGATTGAGAAAGGGCATTCAGCAGCATAATATTACAGCTTTTGAGATTGGAGAAGATAAGGCACTAAGATATCAGGGCTGATTATGTGTGTCTAATATGGCAGGGCTACGAGAAACGATTATGATAAAGATTTATCAGTTCCGATATTCCATCCATCCCGGCTCGACAAAGATGTATCATGATGTTAAGGAGCTGTATTAGGTGGGACAACATGAAGAAGGCTATTGCAAAATTCGTATATTAGTGTCCTAATTGTCAACAAGTAAGAAGTCTGGTGGACTGATTCAGAATATAGAGATTCCGACATGGAAATGTGACGCGATCAATATGGACTTCATTACTGGATTACCTAGCTCTTATCATAAGCTCGACTCCATATGGTTGATAGTTGATCGACTTCTGAAATCTGCTCACTTTCTGCCGATTAAGACAACTCACATGGTTGAAGATTATGCGAGGCTGTATATCAAGGAGATTGTTAGGCTTCACAGTGTATCGGTATCTACTGTATTAGACCGAGGTACTCCATTTATGGCTAACTTTTGGAGGTTGTTTCAGAAGGGTTTAGGCACACAAGTGAATCTCAGCACTGCATTCCATTCGCAAACTAACGGACATGCTGAACATACCATTTAGACATTCAAAGATATGTTACGAGATTATGTTCTAGATTTTAATGGTAATTAGGATGACTATTCGTCAAGTGTGATTGGCAGGAGATGTAGATCACCAATTGGATGGTTCAAAGTCGGTGATCAGAATTATATGGGCCATATTTGATTCACCGAGCCATTGAGAAGGTGAATGCGATACAAGAATGACTGAGGATAGCGCAAAGCAGGCAAAAGTCTTATTCTGATGTCTGACGCCGTCATCTAGAGTTTGAGGTAGGTGATTGGGCTTTTCTACGGATCTCTCTGATGCATGGTGTTATGAGTTATGGGAAGAAGGGTAAGTTGATATGATTAGTACACCGTATATCGGGCCGTACAAGATTCTTCGACGAATTAGACAGGTTTCTTATGAGTTAGAATTGCCATCAGAATTGGAATTCGTCCACCCGATATTCCATGTATCTATGTTGAGAAAATGTATTGGTGACTCTTCTCGGATTGTCCCTATCGAAGATGTACAAGTTATGGAGGATCTATCATATGAAGAAGTGCTAGTGGCTATATTAGATCGACTAGTCCGCCAGCTGAGAACAAAGGATGTAGCTTCCGTCAAAGTATTGTGGATGAACAAGAATATGGAAGAAATGACATGGGAAGCGGAAGAGGTGTTGAAGTCTAAATACCCTTACCTATTCCAGATTGAAAGTTCCTAACAACTGACCCTTTTTGTATACTTTTTACCTCGTACGTATATCCTAAATCATTTTCTATTTATCCTTAGATAACGAGGATGACGGGAGAATGTAAGATGCAACGGAAACTGAAACGGCTCTATGAGGTAAACAATAGCTTGAGAATACTCTTCCTTAATACAAAATGGTGATACATAGTAAATGTACATATCTATAATGCTTTGTATAGCCTTGTGGGGACGTAGGTTAGGTTTAACTACTTGCAGGTTTGGCTAGTGTCCATTTTATAGGGGAAACTCTACGAAAAATTTTCGTCGGAATCCATGATGAGTTAGACTCCCCATAAACCCTTACATTCGATGACGAATGTTACTAGGGGAGGGTGTTACAACCCATATTCACGTATGTTAAATCGCATCATAAGTTAGTCAATGTAAATCCAAGAAGAGATTATCTTTGAGATGATAAGAAGTTAATTCTATTGGTTTTAAATATTACGGGGGTGTATAAGAGTGGTTAACAAATATTAGAAGTTAGAAGTTTAACGAATCAAAGATGTTGTAACCCGTACTTTCAGGGTAAAACTAGGGTGCTTAATAATTTAAGGAGGTCGTGTTTTAAGGTATTTGAATCATATAATATATATGTCATAAGTTTTGAAGTCAAACAAGTTGTATGATAAAAGTCGGAAAACGTTATCGCAAGTTACGTTCATAATTATACTAAAATTAGGTCTAATGTCACGTAGCTTTTCTCCCAATATAATTGGAATTATGTGATGATCAACTGATCGGGTCCAAGCCTACACTACTAATGAGTAGCGAGGGTGGTCGATGCAGTTTTAACCCAAGTAGGTCGGGATCGAATCCACAGTGAGTTAATATTTGGAATTAGGTTTATATCTAAGCTAGATGCGGGTTTTGAATCTAATTACACTTCCACAAGTTTGGGTTTGATTTCTACTTCTAACCTTACTCTAAAGATTGCAATAATTGAAACTAAATACAATATTTTTGTTGTTGTTTTTCAAATGTTTAAAGAGACTAAGGTAGTGACTTCTACCTAGGTGGATACCTAGCAGGTAGCAAAATCTAGGGCAAACTTGATTAGTTAGGATTGTAATATAGCTATCACACATGGGTACTCACTCTATACCTCTCGGTAATTTGAGTGATTTTGCCCAATTTGGCTTTCTCAAGTCCAAATTGGTATTCATGCAAATCAAGTGATATTAGCTCAAGTCGGGTGTTACTATCTCTAGGTTTAACCCTTTAATTTGGGCTATTAATTTCTTGAGTTCACCCCAATTCCTTGTTAGCCTAGTTTTCCTAGACTTAGTCCATCTTTCTCAAGTAGAAACTAAGCCATAAAGGCATGAATCAATGTTTGCAACCATTAATTCTTGAGTTCTAGCAAGAACTAGGCTTAATATCACTAATGCATTCACATTCAAGCCCTAAAATCAAATATCCATTGAATACCCACACTAGGGTTGGGTCACAACCCTAGCTATGGGTTTAGCTACTCATGCAAATAACAGAAATTAAAGATGAAATGAAGATAAAATCCATAATATTAATTTATGGAATGAAAATCTAATGTTAAGAAGTGAATCAAGTACAAAATTTTCGAAAACAGAAAAGTCAACCATCTCAGGTACTCATACCAAAAATAACATCCCCTAAAATGACAAAAACTTCTATTTATACTAAGCTAAAAATATCTAACAAAAATGCCCCTGCAGAGGTTGTGCGGTCGCATAATTCTGATTGCGGCCGCACTCTTGCTTTCGCGACCGCATAATTCTGATGTGGTCCGCGTTCTTCTCTTTTGGATCTAGGTTGAGCTGAACTTTCGCGGACCGCATAATTCTAAGTGGGGTCGCACTCCAGATTATGCGGCCGCATAAAAGTGATGCGGTCCGCACTTGCTTGAGTTTGGTTTGAAATTAACTCTCTGATTCTTCATCTTGCGGACCGCGCGGCCGCACAAGGGACTTCCGCGGTCGTACAATTCTAGTACGGTCCGCACTTCTCTCTTTTGCTCAAGTTGTCAGCTCTCTGAATCTCAGTCATCTCGGTCTGCGTAATTTCTATTACGGCCACATAGGGACTTTTGCGGCCACACATTTCTGGTGCGGTCTGTGCTCATCATTTAGCCCAAAATCACACTCTCTGAATCTCTCTCTTGCGGACCGCATAATTATGATCGCGGCCGTATCATGGATTTCGCGGCCGCACAATATTTGTGCGGTCTGCACTTCAGACCTCTTTGCCCAACCTTGGTTTTTATTCAACTTTTGACTCCTTTGTGAATTGATTTTGATTCCTTTGGCTCATTTTGAACAATTCCTACAAGCAAGCATATTTCATTAGTTTCCGGGAATACCTTCAAGCATTTTTGGCCTAAAACACAAGTAAAAGAGAGCAAATAATAGGTTAAAATCCTTACTTATCAACTCCTCCAAACTTAAGCTTTTGCTTATCCTCAAGAAAATAAGGCAAATCCCACCTCCACTAGAAAAAATGACATTTCAGCTGGCCTAAGGTGAATCAATCATGCATCAATTGGGACTAACAATTACCCTCAACACAAATGAATTATCAACAACACCATGTTTTGACCTTTTGAGTACCATAGTTCTAATGTGACACTAGAGCATCAAAAGTTGACTTAATTTACCAAGGAAGCTCGCTCTATTACGTAGGTCATTGTGGAACCCAAACTCCTCCTCCTCTACTCTCCATGAGAAAATCTCACTTTAGAATGTAACACTCAAAACAAGGATTGTGAAGAACTACGCTCATCTCTCTCAAAAGAATGTCACAGGTCCGGCTCTAAGTACCATAAGCTTGCCCCTTATGTAAATCACCACTAATGTAAGCTCACTCAACTTGAAATCATATAGGGCTTTTGCGGGAATGTAATGAAGACTTTTGGATCAAGGTAGGACTTATCGGTATATGATGGTTTCATCTTTCCTTAAGCACTCCATTTCCTCTTTTTGGCTCATACTTTCTAGACTCTTTGAGTCAATTTCTTCTTCCTTAGGGGAACTAGAGAGACGTAATGTCACTCTTTCATGCTCATGACAATCATTTTTCTCCTTTTCTAATCACTCCATGCCTTTCATCATTACTTTATTTGAATCCCTTCAACTTTCTACTTTATTCACTTTCTTTTTGACATATTTCTTTTTGGTCTTTCTTCCTTTTCTTTGCCTTCCCTTTTCTTCATTTCTTTTTTTGTTCTTTGTACCTTTTATCACTTTAATATTCCTCGTATCTCCCCCAAACTTATGCTTTTGCCAATTGTATCAATAATGCTAAGGAAAGATCGGGTGCCAAGAGAGGGTCATTATAAAACGGATAAAGGCTTGTAACATGGCTATTGAATAAAAAAGGGCTTCGGCTCAAAGGGGTTGACTAGGAATATCAAATTGGTAGGCTACGGAAGCTTTCAAGTTTCAAATTGGATCAAGGAGAGCCTACAATTATTTCTCAAGTCGAGCTACACTTAGAATTTTGCCTAGACAAACATTCAGGGCAAGTTCTAGACTTATTGGTACGGAAATTGGACTTGCAATTCAATACCTCTCCTCTCAAGCTGCTGGATTGTTAAAGAGAATAGAGTCGAGGGGCCACAACAACCCTAGCTAAGATTGAAAATCACAAATGGCTCAAAGAAGACACTCGATGATTGTTTTAGTCAACACAAGAGTCCAAAGGTCACAACTAGAGCTATTCTTTGCCAATCAACTTGTTTCTAACCATAAGGTCGAAGGCAAATATGGTAGTACCAAGTGAATCCTGCTTGGGACACTTTTATTCATTACTACTATATATACAAAAACATAAAGAAAACGGACTCAATCCCTTAACAAGGTTGTCACGCCATCCATCATTGGGAAGAGCCACCCGGTTCACACAACATCCACCTTTGGAAAGAACCGTGGCATTAAGAAAACCAAAGGCTTATTGTTCACACAAAACGTAAAAAGAAGCTAACAACTTAAAAAGAAGCTAATAAAGTAAATAAAAAGCTATGCTACTAAGGAAAAATAATGAAAGAAGTTATGAAGTAAACTATGGAAAGTAGACTGAATATGTACAAAATGAAGTAAAGCAAATATATACATAATGGAAATGAATATATACATCGAATGGTAAGAATATATACATACCAAAAGTGAAAATCAAGATAAATAAATATAAAGAAAAATAGTATAATGGTTATTACATATCAAATGTCATCAAATCAAAATAGACCACCCCCCAAATGAAAAATAGCATTGTCCTCAATGCGCATAACAAATAAGAACAGGGAAAAAGGGTTGAGAGTAGAGAAAACTCCCTATGTGGTCTCTGTCTGCATCGGGTCCTCAACATGGACGGGGTACTCAGCATGCATGGGCTCATCAGCACCACCCGTATCCTCTAACTGGATCTCCACATCCTCTGACTGGGGTAATATAGGGTTGCTGAGCATCCGAATCAGCTCCTCGGCAGTGTGTGAAGTGGCAGTCAACTCCTCAGACTGGCCGACTACTGCCTCTGATGCCTCAGGCACTACTGCATGTGTTGCTGGGACTATCTCCTCCATGAGCAGGTCTAGTGGAATATCACCAACAGAAGCAATCTTCTCAACCTCTTTGCTTAACTTCTCCACCGACTCCTTAGATGTCTCAGTCTTCCGCATCTTCTTTACCTGCTTCCCCAAATCCTTGATAATCCTCCCATGTGCATCAAGAGTCTCCTGGATCTTCTTCTGGTCGTCCAGAATCTTCTTCTGATTGTCCGGAATTTTCTTCAAAGAGTCCTCCACTGATGGATGTACCTGAAGCTCTGGTGGGGCTGAAGGGTGTGCTGCCACTGCACTGGATATGGCAGGCAGCTTTGTGGTAGCTACCTGCATCCAGTTGTTGAGACTGGATAGTGTCTGTGAAACCCGCAATGCAGTCTGAGGGTAGGTAGAAGATGTGGTCACTGACAGTGGCACTGAGAGGGATGGTCCGGATGAATGAGGAGGCATGGCAGTTGCTCTGGCAGAAGTACCAGCTGTTGCGGAGGGCTCGGCAACTGACCCGGTAGCCACTACCCCTGGATCTTCAGACTGGCCAGTGGAGGTAGTGGCTTTACCCTTGAATTTAGGGTTGTCCGCTCCCTGAAGGTGGTACCATGATAAAGGCTTTTTAGCCTTCACCTACACATCAAAATGTCTCATCTCTACCCCTTGGTCTTGGAAATACTCTCTAAGGAAGTTGGGGTAGGGATACGATCTTTCTTCTTTCTGGACTACATTGGAGATGTTGTAGGATATCAAGTTTCCTACATTAATAGGATAGCCTGCCATGATGGAAGCTACCAATACTGCCCGGGGGAGTGGAAGGACATTCTCATGCTGGCACGGGTCAAGACGGCTGCACACGAATGTTTGCCACCCTTTTGCTTCAAAGTTAAGGGTGGCTCTGACAATTTGAACTCCTGTTGTGAGCCATGCAGGTGTTGTCCCCGAAATAGCAAGTATCTCAGCTAGCCATGGGCGAACTGCATCACCCAAGGCTAGCTTCTCCAGGTGTTGCACTGCCTCGACCTCTTCAAGCCCTACATATTTGTTCAGTGTGTGGCCGTCAAACCTAATTTTCAAGTTACGAACCTTCGTCACCGTTGTACCTTTTTTGATGTGGGAAACATTGGCATAAATTTCCTTGACGGGTTATTCATTGGCATCTTGCAACCGGTCGGTGAACCATTTCCATCCTTTTTCTCTCCGTAAATTGCTTTAGGACATTCGGATTGTGTTGACTTAGGTCTTTGGTTATGAATTGTTGCTCAAGAGTGAGTGACCTTTGGGGCCACCATTCCCGAAATTTTGCATACGCCTTCTCACTTACAAATCTATCAGCCCACACCTCTGGCTTCCCTGATCTAGCCAGGCCTCTCACAATTGTTGTCACCCCCTCTCCCGTCATCCGGGACCTTATCATCATCATCTAAATTGATCGAGGTAGCTGTTGTGGCAAGTGTTGTAGAAGGTGGGGAAGATGGTTTAGATGCCTGACTACCTCCCTCTGAGCCATCAGAAGAACTAGAGGAGGAGGTAGGTTCATTGACTAAACGGAGTCTCTCTGTGAATTGTTGTGATTGTGCCCCCGGTTGTGGTTGTATAGAATCCCCCTCAAAAGTTTCCCGGAATGAGAGGTATTCACTGGTGTCTGAGAAGTCCGGAGTTAGTCTACTAAGAGTAGTCTTTTTGCCCAAGACTTTCAGGACTAATAGTGGCATGTTAGGTTTTCCTCTACCCTGGCCTCGGGAGGATTCTGTCCTCCCTTTTGAAGTATCACCTCGACCACGGAAACGCACCATTTTCTGCAACACACAAGTAGTGAAAGTCAGTTAGAATTGGGGTTCAACATGTGTTATTGAATTACAGTTGAAAAGAAAGACACTGCTTCTCATAATAGGGCAGTGCGGACTGCACAAAAGTGACTGCGGCCACGGACTGCCCATCGCGGACCGCACAAAAATGAGTGCGGCCGCATAATACCCATCGCGGACCGTACAAAATTGAGTGTGGTCGCGGAGATCCCACGTTCAAACTACTGGTTCTCTGAAGTTACCTCAGTGCAGACCGCATACTTTTGAGTGCGGCCGCGAAAACCCATCGCGGACCGCACAAGATTGAGTGCGGCCGCATAATCAATTTTTTGGGTCTCTAAAGTTTAATTGTGCGGACCACACAAAATTGAGTGCGGCCACAAAAACCAACCGCGGACCACACAAACTTAGCAATGAAAAGTGCCTTCAACCTAGGGTATCACAGATATACAATTTTGTATGCGGCCGCATACCCTAGCACAGACCGTACAAAAATGTGTGCGGCCACGAAATTCAAATCAGAGCGGCACTGAAGTACGATTAATACTAGGGTTTTCACTAATTAGGCATGATTTGTGGTAATTAAACAATAAAAGCTACTAACCCCATCCCCCATTATGCATTCAAACATTACCCACATGCTTCTAAGCAAGAATCAAGCATCAATTTGACATTTTTGGCATGAATCTAACCCTAGATAAAACGAAAACTAAAACAAAGAGAGAAAAAAAAAAGGATGAAATTAATTCATTGAAATCAACATACTAGTAATGAAATGTAGTAGGAAATCAACACTTGATGAAAATGGGATGAGATTGAAAACAAGAAAGAATGCACTATGCTTTAGTCTAGCTTGAGAGGTCACAGTGTGTAAAGTGTGAATAGTCTCAAAAAGTCCTATTTATACTCTGACCATGTTGGCCCACCGACTTACCTGAGTGCGGCCGCATAATTTTGGTACGGTCCGCACTCTTTACCTTTTCTAACTTAGCAGATGATTCAATGACGCGATCCGCATAAAAATAGTTGCGGCCGCACAATCTGTGCGGTCTGCGAAATTTTGATCGCGGCCGCGAATCCTTAATGGATTTTGTCAGGCCAAGCTTCAGAGAGTTGGAATTTTTCATCTTTCAGCTGTGCGACCGCACACAGAATTGTGTGGCCGCGAAGGGCTTGTGCTGTCCGCATAATTCTAGCGCGGTCCGCATAATTTCACAACTTGGCCAATTTTTGTCTTGTTAATTTTCTGCACTGCACACCCAATTCATGCATACACTTCACAACCAGTTAGACCAAAACAATACCTAATCTAACAAGAAAATCAAAAGAAAGAAAAATACATGGGTTGCCTCCCAAAAAATGCCTGATTTAACGTCGTGGCACGACGCATGTTACCATCATTTATTTGAAATAGAGCAATGCCACAATGTGGCCATCATCAACCTTACCAAGGTAGTGCTTCACCCGGTGCCCATTGACTCGAAAGATCTCACCATTCTTATTTTTCAAATCAAGAGCACCAAAAGGAGTCACATGTACCACTTCAAAAGGACCACTCCACTTTGATTTAAGCTTTCCCGGAAACATCCGTAACCGAGAGTTGAATAAAAGAACAAGGTCACCTTCTTTGAATTCTTTGTTCTGGGTATACTTATCATGTAGGTACTTCATCTTGTCCTTATACAAGGACGAACTAGATTAAGCATGGAACAGGAACTCATCAAGTTCATTCAATTGCTCCACCCGAAGATTAGCAGCTACATCCCACTTAAGGTTCAATTTCTTCAACTCCCACATGGCCTTATGCTCTAATTCCACCGAAAGGTGACATGCTTTCCCAAACACCAACCGATACGGAGACATACCAATTGGAGTCTTGTAAGCTGTTCTATAGGCCCAAAGAGCATCGTCAAGTTTCCTTGACCAATCAGTCTGATTTGCATTGACAGTCTTGGATAGAATACTCTTGATCTCCCTGTTGGAGACTTCAACCTGTCCACTTGCCTGGGGGTGATAGGGGGTTGACACCTTGTGAGTGACACCATACTTGGAGAGTAAAGTATCAAAGGCTTTGTTGAAAAAATGTGAACCCCCATCACTAACGATGGCCCTTGGGGTGCCGAACCTTATGAATATGTTTTTCTTCAAGAAAGCCACCACACTTCGTGCTTCATTGTTGGGCAAAGCCACAACTTCAACCCATTTGGAAACGTAATCCACAACAACAAGAATATAGGAATTCTCACACGAACTCACAAATGGACCCATAAAGTCGATGCCCCACACATCGAAAATATCAATCTCGAGGATGGTGGTGAGAGGCATCTCATTTTTCTTGGAGATCCCACCGGCCCTTTGGCAATCATCACAACGCTTAACGAGCTCGCTAGCGTCTTTGTACAAGGTAGGACAATAGAATCCACAACTTAGGACACTTGTAGCAGTTCTAGCCCCACCATGGTGACCACCATAGGGCGAAGAATGGCAAGCTTCAAGAATACTCAATTGCTCTTCTTTTGGTACACATCTTCGGATAACACCATCAGTACAAATTTTGAAGAGATATGGCTCATCCCAATAGTAGTCTAGGCAGTCCCATTTGAGCTTCTTCCTTTGGCTTGAGGAGAACTCATTCGGAACAATGCCACTCACAAGATAGTTGGCCACATCGGCAAACCATGGCATCCCAGTCATAGAAATGGAAAGAAGTTGTTCGTCAAGAAATAAATCACTGATCTCAAGGCCATCATGTGGCATCCCCTCCTCCTCCAATCGGGACAAGTAGTCCGCCACTTGATTCTCACTACCCTTTCGGTCTTGAATCTCTAGATCAAACTCTTGCAATAGAAGCACCCACCACATCAACCTTGACTTAAAGTCTTTCTTGCTCATCAAATAACGAAGTGCCGCATGGTCGGTGTGAACAATCACCTTTGTACCCATTAGGTAAGGGTGGAACTTCTCCATAGCAAAGACAATGGCTAGGAGTTCTTTCTCGGTCACCGTATATTTGACTTGGGCCTCGTTCACGGTCTTGCTAGCATAGTAGACCGAATGAAAGATCTTATTAATTCGTTGCCCCAATACCGCACCAACTACCACATCGCTTGCACCACACATGAGCTCAAATGGTAAGCTCTAATTTGGTGCGGTGATAATAGGAGTGGTAGTCAACTTATACTTGAGTAGTTCAAATGCTTTCATACAATATTCATTGAAAAGGAACGTGACATCTTTCTCCAAGAGTTTGCACAAGGGGTTTACCACCTTAGAAAAGTCCTTGATGAATCGGCGGTAAAACCCCGCATGACCTAGAAAGCTTCTCACTCCCTTTACGGAAGTAGGGGAGGGAGTTTGGATATCACTTCAATTTTTGCTTTATCAACCTCAATACCATTCTTGGAAATCATGTGACCGAGGACAATGCCCTCCTTGACCATAAAGTGACACTTCTTCCAATTCAGCACCAAGTTAGTTTCTTCACAATGTGTCAATACCCTATCCAAGTTATCCAAGCACTCTTCAAAATAATCCCCTACGACAGAGAAATCATCCATGAAAACCTCGAGAAAGTCCTCCACCATATTGGTGAAGATGGACATCATACACCGTTGAAAAGTTATCGGTGCATTGCATAATCCGAATGGCATCTGTGAGAATGCGAAAGTGCCATACGGACAAGTGAAGGTGGTCTTCTCTTGGTATTAAGGTGCAATAAGAATCTAGTTATATCCGGAATATCCATCCAAGAAGCAATAATAAGCACATCCGGCTAACCTATCCAACATTTGATCAAGAAATGGAAGCGGAAAATAGTCTTTCCGCTTAACTTTGTTGAGCTTTCTATAATCCATGCATACTCTCCACCCGGTGACAGATCTTGTAGGGATCAATTCATTTTTGTCATTTGTAATCACAGGCATGCCCCCTTTCTTTGGGACACATTGCATTGTGTCCCACCGGCGAGGTCCACGAACTATCAAAAATGGGGTAAACCACCCCGGCATCCAACCACTTGATGATCTATTTCTTTACTACCTCTTGCTAGGGGTGTCAATGGATATTCGAAAACCGACTAAACCGAACCGAACCGAACCGATTTTTAGGTTTCTATTAAAGAAACCGTAGGAAATCTATAATCGCACCGATAATTAGGGTAGGTTTTTTATTTTTATGAAAATAAACCAAAAATTATCGAACCGTACCGAATAACTTTTACATGTGAAAAATATATTTATATAGTAAGTTTAAAAATAATAATGCATTAAATTTTTCTTTGAGCCTTGGAATTATGAAAACTGTTACAAGCCAACAAGTAATTAAGCTCAAAATACTAATTGCTAAAACCTATTATGCTACTTCTACTTAAACTAAGTTATTTCAAGTATCTTCATTAGCAAGACACAAAGTATTCTAGCGATTATGAGTAGCAAACTACAATGTATTGAGTATATTTCCTTTCATATGATTTTAATTTATCTTTTTGAATATTTAATCTTCTATAAACTTTATTCTTGAGTCCCGTCTTGGTTAATATCTTTCCACTCGTGTGATTTATATATTTTTTTCCTTTGCTTGATTTCTTTTATGTTGTTGTAGAATAGTTGATGGATCTATACTCTAGCCATCTTTTATTTTTCTTAATTCATCACCCTTTAAAAAGTAAAAATGCCTAAAGAGTTTTGCTAAGTCCTATAAAAGAACATATGTTATTGCATTCTACTTCTACTAGTGAATTTTACATGATATTTAAAAAAATACTGAAAATTAACGAAACTGTACCAATACCGAAGAGAAACTGACATGATTGGGACGGTTTCGAAAAGTCTAATTTTGGTTATACATAATAGAATAACCGAAAAATTGGTATGGTATAAATTTTATAAAATAACCGGCCGAACCGAATCATTGACACCCCTACCTCTTGCATGACCTCATTCAATCGTTTTTGATGTTCCACAGAGGGTTTGGCATCCTCCTCCAAAATGATTTTGTGCATGCAAAAGGTGGGGCTTATACCCCGAATATCCGCCAATGTCCAACCTATTGCTTTCTTCCTCCTTTGAAGCATCGCAAGAGTGGCATCTACCTGCACGTTAGTCAAACACGAGGAAAGAATAACAGGTAAAGTGGAACAAGGGCCTAGAAACTCATACCTGAGGTGTGAAGGCAAAGGCTTTAACTCCAAGGTGGGAGGCTCCTCGATTGAGGGCTTTATTGGTAGAGTCTTCCGGTTTTCAAGATCCAAGGAAAGTTTTCGGGGCTTATAAGTATATGATCCCATTCCTTGTAAAGCATTGACACATTCTACAAAGCCTTCCTTCTCATCCTCATCATGATTCAACAACACAATTTCCAAGGTATCTTCCACATTTATCACAGCACTTGTGTCATCAACAATTACTTCGGTCACAAGGTCCACAAACGAACACACCTCGTTGCTATTTGGCTGCCTCATTGATTTACAAACATGGAACACCACTTTTTCATCGCCCACCCGGAAGGTGAGCTCTCTATCTTCCACATCAACTAAGGCCTTCCCTGTATCAAGGAAAGGTCTCCCTACAATGATTGACACCTCGTAGTCAACCTCACAGTCAAGTATCACAAAATATGTGGGAAGGATGAACTTGTCGACCCTAACTAACACATCATCAATTTTCCCCAATGGCCTTTTCATTGTCCGATCCGCCATTTGCAACCTCATGGATGTGGGTCTTGGTTTCCCAATCCCCAACGTTTTGAACACAAAATAGGGCATCAAGTTAATGTTTGCCCCAAATCACATAAAGCTTTGGCGAAATCAGCACTCCCAATAGTGCACGGGATTGTGAAAGCACTGAGGTCTTCCAACTTTGGAGCCATGAAGTGCACCATATCACTCACTTGATGTGTCATTTTGATCATTTCACAATTCATTTATCTCTTCTTTGTTACCAAATCCTTCATGAACTTGGCATATCCCGGCATTTGTTCTAAGGCTTCAACCAACGGCACATTTATGGACAAACTTTTCATCATATCAATGAATTTCTTGAATTGATTCTCATTGTTTTGCTTTGCAAGTCTTTGAGGGTATGGAGGAGGAGGCCCTGGCATTGGTACCTTAGTTGGCACTACCGGTTCCGGCATGTCAGTCATGTGCTCCCTAGACGGGTTCACTTCTTCTTGCATCTTCTCCACATTTTCATCAATATCAATCCTTGCTTCTTCATTAGCCTGAACAACATTGCTTGGCTCATCATCATCTTGCACCAACACATCATCACCCACATGTCTTCTTTGGTTTGAGGTACTAGCAACTCCACCTCTCCCACTTCTTGTTGTCACGGCCATTGCATTCCCCGTATTCTCACCTTTCGGGTTCACCACCGTATCACTAGGTAGTGCCCTCTTTGGGCGAGTATTTAAAGCTTGAGAAATTTGGCCAAGTTGAACCTCCAAGTTGCGGATAGAAGTGTTGTGGGAGGCTAACTGGGCATCAGAGTCGACGTTTTTCTCCATCATTTGCTTAAACATGTTTTCAATCCGTCCCATTTCACTATTGGAAGAACTAGGACCTTGCGACGGATATGGAGGCGAGTTGTTTGGTTGTTGATACATCGGGGGCCTCTGAAAGCCCGACCCCCGATTTCCTTGATTGCTATTGTTCCAACCCCCTTGATTATTGTTGTTCCCCTAATTGCTTTGATTGTTGCCACCCCAATTAGCTTGATTATTTCCTCCCCAATTGACTTGATTACCTTGATTACCCCCAATTGCTTTGATTATTGTTGTTGCTACCACTCCAATTTCCTTAGTGGTCTTGGTTGTTCCAGTTTTCTTGTAATCTCCATTGTTATTGATTTGGAGCATTGCTTCTTTGACCTTGATAATTGTTGACATATTGAACCTCTTCATCTTGCTCATCATATGAATCATCTTGATTATACCCACTATTACTTTGCTCAAATTGTTCCGGATGGTTTTGTACTTGTTGACCTCGTTGATGTCTCTTGTTTACCATCATGTTCACCCCTTCCATAACATTCACCTGTTTCGACCCTTGAACCTGTTGAAGCTGAGCCTTGGCCAATTGGTTCGTGGTGGTTGTCAATGCCGCAATAGCTTGCCCATGATCATGTAGCTCCTTGTGTAGGTGAATAACATTTGGGCCACCCTGAGGAACATTGGCTCTACTTTGCCACGCCGAAGAGGTGTTCGCCATCTCTTCCAAGATTTCACAAGCTTCAGAATAAGGTGTGTTCATGAAGTTACCCCCAGCGAGTTGATTTACCACACACTGATTTCTTGTGTTGATCCCCCTGTAGAAGGTTTGTTGGATCATGGCCTCGGTCATATCATTGTTCAGGCATTCTTTGACCATGGTGCGATATCTTTCCCAAATCTCGTGCAATGGCTCATTGGCTCTTGTTTGAAAGATAAAATTTCATCCCTTAGTGTAGCCATGTGCCCCGGAGAGAAGAATTTGGCAATGAACTTCTCGGCCAACTCATCCCAAGTGTGGATGGAATGATTGGGCAATCTCTACAACCAGTCCAAAGCCTTTCCCCATAAAGAAAAGGGAAACAACCTTAACCGCAGTGCATCCTTGGTGATATTTGTTTGCTTGCTCCCCCAATAATCATCGACAAAACCCTTGAGATGCTTGTAGGCATTTTGGTATAGAGCTCCGATGAAGAAACCTCGCTACTCAAGCAGTGTAAGCATCACGTTAGTAATTTGGAAATTGCCCACCTTAATCCGGGGGAGGGGACTATTGCACTTGCATAGCCCTTATTCGGCAACACTCGGTGCGCTGCTCTAAGTGGAGGCGGTCGACCTCGCTTGTTTACTTGAGGCTCAGGATGAACCTCATCCACTTGATCATCATCTACCTCCTACCCCAATGGTAAATTTCTGAGGGGCTCATTGTTAAGGGCAATTTTGCACCTAAAAGCAATTCACAAACAAAATTAATGACTCGGAAGGAAAGAAAGACAAAATATACAAATACATAGATATATAGATAAATCCGTTTCACTCCCCGGCAACGGCTCCAAAAATTGATTGGGTACAAGCCTACACTACTATTGAGTAGCGAGGGTGGTCGATGCAGTTTTAACCTAACTAGGTCGGGATCGAATCCACAGGGAGTTAATGTTTGGGATTAGGTTTATATCTAAGCTAGATGCGGGTTTTGAATCTAATTACGCTTTCACACGTTTGGGTTTGATTTCTACTTCTAACTTTACTCTAAAGATTGCAATAATTAAAACTAAGGACAATATTTTTGTTGTTGTTTTTCAAATGTTTAACGAGACTAGGGTAGTGACTTCTACCTAGGTGGATATCTAACGGGTAGCAAAATCTAGGGCAAGCTTGATTAGTTGGGATTATAATATAGCTATCACACCCGGGTACTTACTCTATACCTCTCGGTAGTTTGAATGATTTTGCCCAATTTGGCTTTCTCAAGTCCAAATAGGTATTCATGCAAATCAAGTGATATTAGCTCAAATTGGGTATTACTATCTCTAGGTTTAACCCTTTAATTGGGGCTATCAATTTCTTGAGTTCGCCCCAATTCCTTGTTAACCTAGATTTTCTAGACTTAGTCCATCTTTCTCAAGTAGAGACTAAGTCATAAAGCATGAATCAATGTTTGCAACCATTAACTCTTGAGTTCTAGCAAGAGCTAGGCTAAATATCACTAACCCATTCACATTCAAGCCCTAAAATCAAATACCCATTAAATACCTACACTAGGGTTAGGTCACAACCCTAGCTATAGGTTTAGCTACTCATGAAAATAACAGAAATTAAAGATGAAATAAAGATAAAATCCATAATATTAATTTATGGAATGAAAATCTAATGTTAAGAAGTGAATCTAGTACAAAATTTTTGAAAACAGAAAAGTCAGCCGTCTCAGGTGCTCATACCAAAAATAACATCCCCTAAAAATGACAAAAAGTTCTATTTATACTAAGCTAAAAATATATGATAAAAATACCCCTGCGGAGGTTGTGCGGCCGCGTAATTCTGAGTACGGCCGCACTATTGCTTTCGCGGCCGCATAATTCTGATGTGGTCTGTGTTCTTCTCTTTTGGATTTGGGTTGAGCTAAACTTTCGCGGACCGCATAATTCTAAGTGCGGCCGCGCTCCAAATTATGCAGCCACATAAAAGTGATGCTGTCCGCACTTGCTTGAGTTTGGCTTGAAATCAACTCTCTGATTCTTCATCTTGCAGACCACATAATTTTGATCGTGACCGCACAAGGAACTTCCACGATCGCACAATTATGGTGCGGTCCGCACTTCTCTCTTTTGCTTAAGTTGTCAGCTCTCTGAATCTGAGTCATCGCGGTCCATGTAATTTCTATTGCGGGCGCACAACGACTTTTGCGACCTCACATTTTTGGTGCAGTCCGCGCTCATTATTTAGCCCAAAATCACACTCTCTGAATCTCTCTCTTGCGGACCGCATCATGGCTTTTGCGACTGCATAATATTTGTGCAGTCCGCACTTCAAACCTCATTGCTCAGTCTTGGTTTTTATTCAACGTTTGACTCCTTTGTGAATTGATTTTGATTCCTTTGGCTCATTTTGAACAATTACTGCAAGCAAGCATATTTCATTAGTTTTTGGGAATACCTTCAAGCATTTACGAGTCTAGTTTCCAACGTATTGAACCGTTCATCAATACGAAATCAGAATAGAGAGATATTTGCGTTTTTGCGAGACTGCACAGTCAGCCCCGCCTATAGCTCGTTTTTACTCATTATTTTTCACTTTCTCCAGAATCCGGACACCTACAAACCTTCTCCCAAAGTTCTCTCATGATTCAAGACCCAAACAAAGGGCAAACAACATAAATCAAGTGTCGCAAATCCCGTGGTGCTAGTGAGTTTCTTGTGCTTCTTGTGGTTGTTGACTTTTGGTGTGGTTCCAGCTCGTGTGGGAGGTTTTTTTAAGTGGTTTAAGTTCTGTAAAATACTATCCCAGGGGTTTCATATCAACCCTAATTGATTTAAAGTACTTTAAAGTGATTCTAGTGCCAAGAAACCAGAAGTGCTTACTAGTTTCTCTTTCTTGTTCTTGTGGTTGCATTAGAAGGATACTTCGTGGTGAAGTAATCACAAATTGAAATTGTTATATCTATTTTGTCATGCCCGGAACCTGGGCTTGGATGTAACATGGCACTCGGTTCCTGACTTCAAGTGACCGAGCGAACCAACTGGCTGACTGAATCAACATGTGATATCATAACATACTAAATACGGAAGATAAACTAACACATGTTGGTATACTGAAAGTCTAAATGATATAAATCAAAGTGCAAAAATACTAACATAAGTATGAAACTATAATGACCCGACCAAGTGTTTTATGTATTTGTGCCTTGTTTTCCCTTTTTATACTTCACACATGTGTAATTTTGATTTTATAACTTACGGGGTTGATTGGTTTCGTTCCGGGGAAGTTTTGGGTTGATATGGCCCCTTTGGTTCTTGTATTAGAAGCCTAAGTTAGAAATATTGATCAAGCTTTGACTTTTGTAAAAATGACCCCAGAATGGTATTTTGATGGCCATGATAGCTTCGTATTGTGATTTTGGATTAGGGCATATGCACAGAATCAAATTTGGAGGTCCGTGGTTGATTTGTTTTGTTTTGCTAGAAATTGGCAATTTGAAGTTTAGAAGTTTGACCGCAGGTTGACCTTTGGCTATCGGGTTAGGAATTTAGTTTTGGGACTTGGAATAGGTCCGTTATGCTATTTAGAACTTGTCTACAAATATTTAGTGTCATTTGGAGTTGATTTTAAAGGATTTGGACGCTTGGTTGCAATTCTAGAAGTTCTTGAACTTTTCTTTGAAATTCATGCGTTTTGATGTTTGATTTGTAGTTTTAGATGTTTTTTTTGTGTTTTGATTGTGCAAGCGAGTTCATATGATATTTTTAGACTTGTATGAATGTTTGGTTTGGAGTCCTGAGGTTTTAGATGAGTTTCAGACGTGATTCAGAATAGTTTGAACTGGAAATAGGTTCCTGGTGCTGCAGTTATCGCAATTGTAAGCACCAGCATCGCAATTGCGAACATGACAGGGTAGGCTCAGGTATCGCAATTGCGATACCTAGTTCGCATTTGCGAAGTTAGGCAAAGTGGGGTAGTTTCGCAATTGCGATAATTATTGTCACATTTGCGAATGGGACATGGTTCTCAATTGCGAACCCATTGTCGCATTTGCAAAGTCACCTTAGGCTGTCAGTGGCCACAATTGCGAGCCTTACTTTGCAATTGGGAGAGTTAGAAATTACAGACCCATAGTCGCAAATGCGACATCTGCAGCTAAACAAAAGGGCTAGGAGTCGGTATTTTTTATTATATTCTCTCATTTTAGAATCCTAGACTCGGTAGGAGGCGATTTGGAGAGAGGATTTTCACGTACAAACATTGGATAAGTGGTTCTAATCAATTTTCAACTATATTTCATGATTATATCTTAGATTTAACATCAGATTTATGAGAATCAAAGAGCAAAATTGAAAACAATTGTCAATGTTTTGAAAAATGAAGATTTGAGTTTTGGGAGTAGATTTGGACTCGGATTTGAAAATAAAATACATATATGGACTCGTGGGGTTATGGGTAGTCAGAATCTACCCTTGGACACGGATTGCGATCGGGCGAGCCCAAGGTTGATTTTTGTTGACTTTTTGATAAATACATAAAGATCATAGTTTTATCTATTGTAATTAGTTTCTACTGCATTGTTTGATATTATTAAGTCATTTTTTATTAGATTTGAGCCGTGTGGAGGCAAATTTTAGGGAGAAAACTATATTCGAGAGTTAATTTGGCCCAGTTGAGGTAAGTATCTTACCTAACTTTGTGGGGGGGGGGGGCTACCCCTTAGGATTTGGGTTGATTGTGCTATTTGCGTTATGTGGAAGATGTGTACGCGAGGTGATGAGTACGTACACGAGCTATATGTGGTATTTGACCAGTTTAGGTTATTTAGACTCTTTCCATACCTTTAATTAAATTGTCATAACATGTTATATCTTTCATTTTTAATCTACTTTTGCATGCTTTATTGACATTGTTAGCACTTGCTCTACCTTTACTTGTTATATTTGCTCTCATATGCTCTAGTTGAAGTTGTTAGCTTCCTTATTGTCTTATTACCTCTTTATTGTTGCATTACTCTTACTTGAAGTTGTTATCTCGTGGGAATTACTTTCTTGCTGGGTTATTGATGCTGAAATGGTGAAAACTATTATCACATTGAGGTTGAAGTTGTTGATTTTTGAGATATCTTTCCTTGTTGAGTATTTCTCATTCATTATGTCATTGTTGGGATTCGTGTATACATTGTGGTTGCGCCATGTGCTATTTGTTATGGAAATATTGGTATTGTTGATTTTGGCAAGTTGTGGCATGTGGGCACTTTTGGTGCGAGTTGTTATTGTTTTGTGATATTAATACACATACGGTGGTATAACGATAAGGGTTGATACGCATGCGGTGAGATAAGGTGGGCTTAATACACGTGTTGCTAGTAAGGGAATTACTTGACGCCACTTGGTAAGATAAGGTGGGCTAAAACACGTGTAGCTATTTCGGAAAAATAATTTTTTAAACTAAATGTAAGGCTCACGTGGTGATATATGGAAAGATTGTGATTGAAATCGTGAAATATGAATACGAGGCGGTACCTAGGATATGATTCTTGTTGTACATTCCATGTTGAAAAGGGCATATTGGTTGAACAGTTCTTATTGTTTCTTCAATGTTTTACTTGTAATTATCCGTATTTGCCTCCTTGTTATTTCATCGTGCGTTTACTCCTAGTTGCCTTTATTTCTTAAATCTCCGTTGTTAACTTACATTATTGAAGTGTGTACTTGTCATTCACTTCCTCGATTCCCATATTTAGATTATGATATACTCTGTTTAGTTTCTTTTCTCTTAGTAGGTGTCTTGATCTGGCCTCGCCACTACCCTACCGAGGTTAGGCTTGATAGTTATTGGGTACCATTGTGGTGTACTCATACTACGCTTCTGCATATTTTTTTTGTGCAGATCTAGGTACATTTGTCCGTGCTGGATGCCAGTGATTGATTAGCTACTTTCGGAGACTTTAAGGTATACCTGCCTGACGTTCGTAGGCCTCGAAGTCACCTTCTGCTTTTTAGATATCCTACTGTTTATTTCTTGTTTCAAAACAATATTATATTCCGATACTATTAGAACATTCTTGTAGAGCTTATGACTTTGTTCCACCAGGTTTTGGGAAGTTGTTGACGGCTGTACAGTTGAGTTTTATTGTGATAGTTTAATGGTTAAATTGAGGTTTTATTATTATTTATGTTATTTCTCAATGTATGTTAGGCTTACCTAGTCTTAAAGACTAGGTGTCATTACAACATCCTAAGGTGGGAGATTGGGGTTGTGACAGAAACACATCTGTAGCCAACATTGCTTAACACAAAAAGCCTACGACTCTGTCTAACTATTACTCTAGTCTATAAAGCCTATAATGAAGTACTGAAAACACTGATTGTTTTTAAATACTGAAAGACTATAAAGTAATGATAATGCCCGAAAGAACTAGGGTTCACCAAATAGCAGGTACGAGAATCCTAGCGCTTTGAATCGTCAACCTATAAATCATTACATGCATCGTGAGATGTAGGCCCCGGGCAAAATGGACATCAGTATATTTGAATTGCACTGGTATGTAAAGAAACTGAAAGAAAGAACTGTAAATACTGAAACTGAAACTAAATTGATAACTTATAACTAATAACTGAATTGACAACTGATGACTGATAACCGAACTGATAACTAATAACTAATAACTAAACTGAATAAAGGAAGTAACGATATGAATACTTGCTCTTCTGAATGATGAACCACCTATTTATCCGAATAAATAAATTGCAGCCTATGGCCCAATATATATGTTCACAAGTTGCGGCCTTGGACCCAAGTATACTTATACATAATTGCGGCCTCAGACCCAAAGATGCATAAAGCATAAATTGCAGCCTCAGGCCCAAAGATGCATAAAGCATAAACTACAACCTCAGGTCCAAAGATGCATAAAGCATAAATTGCGACCTCGGGCCCAAATACATGTGTTCAACATGTAGGGATTTGAAATCAGGAGCTGAGAATCATACGGTAATACATGATATTGAAATATTGAACCATACTGAGTTACATGATGCTCGAATGTTGAATAGAACTAGACTGAGACATGTATTCATAATAAACTGATTTGTCATAACTCATACTCATAGGATATTGAACGAAGTATGAAACTATGTCATCTAGAGAATAGAAGTTCTATAACTATTCATGGAACTGAGGCATAACTACTTTCTGAGGCAATTCGTAATAGTCATAAAGAATGAGACGTAGGGAGAATCATAAACATTCCCAAACGTAAAGAGAGTTAGCCTCACATACCTTGACTCTGGCCTTTTTAAGCGTATCACAATATTCGTCTCCTCTTTCAACGATAATCTATGTCAATATATATCAAGAGGAACTAATATTTTAACACCAATGCTCATGTTTTAGTCACTGGGGAATTGTATCAAACACCTTATGGCGTAAAGCCTCAACACCCTTATTAATGGTGTTTTCTTCACCCAATTCTCATTCTACTACTTCTAGTTGATTCTACAATCCCAAATATATGTAACTACTACCATCTCTCATCACCCGAATGTTTACAACAATCTTAAGTCAACAACGCAAAACCCTAGCATAGTTCATATTATTCTCGTTATCAAACCCATTAACTATTCTCCCAAGAATTCATCAATTCACAACTATAAATGATTGGGGGGGGGGGGTAGAAACATTGCCTTTTTCAAGTTCAATCCGCTTGAATTCGAGTTCTAAGATTTTTTTTCTCAACAATAATGTCTCGATTGAATATCTAATGATTTGAAGGGTTTACCCATGTTAATAAGGAGTTGGAGAACTAAAATTAATTTATAATCATCATTAGAACTTACCTTGGATGATGGAGGGACCTTGGAGGAAGTTGGGTTCTTGAGAGCTCCCCTTTCTAGAATAAATCTACATGTTTGGGGTTGTAGGGAACGGGGTAGGGTTTAAATAAGTGTACACGTACCAAAATTGAGGAGGAAATAAAAGTGGCTCGAATAAACATCGTCATCGTGGGACATTATCAGAGGCGCCAAAAATAACAGTGCAAGGCGCCACCAGAGGCGCCACAACTACATGGCCTTGTATCGTCAGGGGCGCTAAAGTTAATGCTCTGGATAGTGTCTTGCACTATCTAAGGCTTTGAGTTTTCATGGCCTTGCACTGTCTAAGGCTGTGAGTTTTCATGGCCTTGCACTGTCTAAGGTTGTGAGTTTTTATGGCCTTGTACTATTTAAGACTAGAAGACAAACCTTTCATAAACTTAGTCGATTCTATCGAATCTTATGCACCTCACTCTCCGTCTTGACTCTAAAACAACTATTTCCACCCATATTCATCCCGATAGGACTTCAGATGCCTAAAATGTCACATTAATACTCATTTAACACATCCACACCTAATCCAAATTTCCGGAGTGTTACATTATCTCCCCCTTGAGATCATTCATCCTCGATTGATTATCCTGATTGTAACTATGACAAACTCTAGACCTTAAACAAGACTGATGGAAACATGTGAACAATGAAATGTGATGAACACATGCATACTAAATTGAATGAATACATGATTTTTGAACTGCTGAGATATTGAACTGAATAGGTGCTGAACTGAATAAATACTGAACTGGTTAAATACTGAAAGACATGGAGATTATAATATAAGATCTGAATGAAAAGATTAGTTACCTTCAACATTTCTCCAAAACACCTACCAGCTAACAAAACATAACTCAAGCCTCACAGGGAATCATAATACGCATGACATGAAACATATATGTGAATATTTGTTATCATGGATACGTGAATACTGAACTAACATGGATATATGAATACTGAATTGGCACGAATATTTGAGTACTGAACTGACATGATATCTAAGCATTGAACTGACATCAATATTTGAGTACTAAGCTGGCAAGAATATCTGAGTAATGGACTAATATGAGTATCTGAGTACTAAATTGAAATGAATGTTATAACATGAGATCTGAATACTGAAAACATAAATATCGTGACATGAGATCTGAATACTAGAAATGTGAATATTATAACATGACACGTGAAATATTGGGTGTACAGCCGCCAATTCTTGTGGCAACTCTAACTCATAAGCTATTTGCTCAATCCTTCATATGAACCTATACGACCCGATGTATCTAGGACTGAGCTTTCCTTTCTTCCCAAATCTTATAACACCTTTCATAGGCGAAACTTCTAGAAATACCCAATCATCACGTTGAAAATATAGGCCTCAATACCGCCGTCTGAATAGGACTTTTGGCTACTCTGAGCCATCTTCAAACGCTCTTAAATCAACTTGACTTTCTCCATATCCTAATAGACCAAATTGGGTCCCAAAAACTCTGCTTCGCCAACTTCGAACCAACCAATTGCCGATCTACACCTTCACCCATACAGAGCTTCGTAGTAGATGTTATTATAAACAAACTCAATGAGAGGTATGTGATCATCTCGATTACCTTTAAAATCAAGGACATATCCTCAAATGTTTGAATAGTGTGCTCTGCCTGGCCATCTTTCTGAGGATAAAAAACGGTGCTGATGTTTACTCTTGTCTTAATCCTTTCTGAAAGGACTTCTAAATGTTCGTTGGAAACTGAGCACCATGATCTGAAATGATGGACAACAGAGTCCCATGCAATCAGACTATCTCCTGAATGTATAACTTAGCATAATCTTCTGCTGAATCTGTGGTCTTTACTAGCAAGAAGTGCGCTGACTTGGTAAGTCGATCTACAATCACCCAATCAAATCAGGATTTCAAAATAAGCAAGATAATCATGTTATAAAGTCCATATTTACCATCTCCACTAAAGAATATGTGTATTCTATGGTAAAACACTGGGCTTTCTGCTGCTCGATTTTCACTTGCTGACAATTTGGACACTTGGCCACAAAGTTTGCGACGTTCTTTTTCATGTCGTTCCACCAATAAATCTCCTTGAACATGATACATCTTTGGGTAACATAGGTGGATAGAATACCTAGAATTATGGGCTTCTAACATGATCCTCCCTCTCTAAGTCCATCTATGTCTGGAACACACAATCCGTCTTGGTACCTCAAAGTACCATCATATCCCCCTTGTTCAAAAGCCATCATTCTATGCTTGTGAATCCCCTCTTTTAGCTGCAACAAGTAGGGATCATCAAACTATTTCTCCTTCACTTCGGCTACTAATGAGGAACAAGTATTGTTCTGGACAACAACTCCACCATCTAGAAGTCAAACTCCTAGCTTGGCTAAGCAGTAAACTTCTTTCACCGTAGTTCTCTTGCCTGCCTCATTCATGAGCTATACTTCCCATACTTGTTTATCTTTTTAAGGTACTTCTTGAAAATACTTATAGCATTGATGAGAGCTAAGTCTTTAACTAGTACACCGAATATTAGAGTCTCGTGCAATGACACTACCCTCGTGATACATAACTAGGCATGATTTTGCAGGTTTTTTGTGATCGTTATATCAACAATAACTAAGCTCGACGATCATTCTACTCACTTCGTGTTTCTTACACACACTATGCACATTCTTTGTGGTAATTATATCATTTTTCCCTCATTACTAAATTGAGTTTTTTTTTAATCTCATGCTAACTTTTCGGATTTCAAATCTCCAGCTGGACGTACTGACGACTTTCATATCTCCCCCTTAGACCAAAGGTTAATGTTTTATACTTGCAGATCCTTCTATTTTGTTGGGATCCGAATAACTTTCCTTATTTTCTGTAATTATTTGCACTTTATGTCAATAATGACTCATCTTGCGACTTACTTCCAAGCAATCTTTCTTACTAGAAAAAACTAAATTACTTACATAAACAGAAAGCTAATGTATTGACAACTATCATACACAATCTTAATGATTTAACTCTGCTCACACTGTCAATCTTGGAGAAATCCCTATTCGATAACTCTTAAATGTTGTTCTTCTATAGTTTGCTCTATTACTGTCTAGTTGATCTTTTTTCCTTCCACCGTCACTGTACTTCGGGTTTAACTTAAACTTTGTGGGTTCTAATACGCATTCGATATTTCCAACTGTTACCCACTCACTAGTATTAACATGGCTATGTAAATCAAATTGTACCTCTACTAGCTATGCTGAAATTGCTAATTCATTGTAAACTACTCGAAACTTACTTACTATTCTTTTACTAACCATCTGCTAGCATCATATTTTCTTGTTCTTCTTTGAATAACTAAAGGGAAGCATAAGATTATTCCTAACTTCCCTCACCATCCGACCCTATTATACGGCCACATACTATTTTTTTAAATTATGTACATGGATCACACTTAGGGAAATCTCATCTGTCTTAAACGAAATTGGAATATCTAACCCCAGACTTTCTATACACTTCAAAATTATATCAGCCTATAAACATCCAAGGTAAACACTAAATCACATACCTAAGGGGGAACTGTCATATCTTTTATCTCACAATAATAGCTGCTTCTTATAGTAACTTACTAACGTAGTACTTTTTAGTACTGATTTGGAAAAGTTTAAACTTAAAATCATTCCCTGAAATTCAATATTGGTTGCTATTGGTTCTCATTTCGTACATCATATCTTCTTAGTCATATGCATGAGTTGTACGAAAAATACATCTTTGGTAATATCAAATGTTTCTGACTCCTAGGTATTTTGCCCTTAGGCTCTTTTATGTCCAAAACTACAGTGATAAATTCTATACCTATTGCGATTAACTTCTTAACCAGTTACACTGTGGGGTCTGACATCTAAACTATCATCATTCAACCTGTGGCTCTATTTCCAGGAAGTAAATGAAATTGTTCATAAACCTTCTACCTTGTTAGTTATTGAAATATATGTTCTCCTACCTTATTTGCCATTGTTACTTTTGTGCCTCTAACCTTGTCTGTTACATTATCCATATGATTCTGCCTTCTTTGTTACTGTTATCTGTGTACATTCTATTTCATTATTAGTGTTATTGGTATTCTGTCTACCTGGTTGGTATTGTTATACATATGCTTGGTGAGGATGAGATAAATGTATGAAGGGTGTTGCCGTGCCATTTAATTTGACATACATGCATACAGTTTGTGAGGACGAGATAAATGCACGAAGTGTGTTACCGTGCCATTTGATTTGATGTCCTGAACATATTCCTCTTATTGTGAATTTTTGGATTAACTATGTTGTTATTGGTTATTGCCTTAAACCCCTCGACTTGAATTGTTAAGAAAATGGTTGGTTGTGATATTGAGGAACCTGATCATTATTCTTGCTATCTATATTGTTATTTTCAATTGTTCTCTCTACTTAAATTTAACTGCACGTGTTATATTAATGAGTATCTTTTGACTTAAAAACCTCATCACTACTTCACCGAGGTTAGTCAAGATACTTACTGAGTACATGGGTTCAGTTGTGCTCATACTACACTTCTGCACCCTGTGTGCAGATATTCAGCGATGAGCGACTGAGGAGTACGTGACCCTTAAGATGTACCAGTTCTCCAGATACAAGCTACCATTTGTTCGTAGTAGTTTAGAATTTATATTTCTGTTTATGTAGATTTCAAATGGATGATGTATCTTTCCTTAATCTTTAGTTGTACTCTTGTTCTTAGTAGCCTGTGACTTGTACTATCAGTCTGTGAGATGGTTGAATTAAACTTTTTTAGCTATTTCGTTCATCATTTCTGTTGGTTTCTATTTATAGAAGTGACGTATACTGTTGGGCTTACCTAGCATGTTGAGTTTGGTGTCATTATGACTGAGTGTGATATTGGGTCGTAACATAAAAGTTCGTTCGAAAATAAAAAAGCTTAAATTAATCAAAATGCAACGTTCTTCTTTTGCAATAGAGATTTATTTTAGTTTAATCTATTTGAAACATTCCCATACTATTTATCATTGATCCAGAAAATAGAATAATGTCACGACCTAAAATCCCACCTTAAGGATCGTGATGGCACCTAGTCCCTAGGACTAGGTAAGCCTAACCCATGCTGAGAATTAATAGAATTAACCAACTTAACTGTAAATTATTAAATGATAATTTAAATGACATAGCTGAACCAAACATCAGTCATACAACCCCAAAACCAGTAGTACAGAGTCATAAGCTCTACCGAGTATACTAAAATCTCTAAATACAATACTTTTCTGGAATGCAAATAAACAATAGTAATTAAAGACAACAGAAGGTGACTCTGAAGCCTGCGAACGCAATGGCAAGTATACCTTGAAGTCTCCGCAAGAAATCACAAGCAGCTAACTAACATCCGGCATGCTCCGAGGTACCTGAATCTGCACAAAAATATGCAGAAGCGTTGTATGACTACACCAAAATGGTACCCAGTAAGTATCAAGACTAACCTCGGTGGAGTAGTAATGAGGTTCAAGTCAAGACACATACTAGACAAATAAACCTGTGCAGAATATCAATATAAAGCTAACAAGCGGAAAAACAAAGTAATAAATGGCAAAGAAGGGTAATCATGTGACAAAATAATCAAAACACATATAATACACAAGTGAAAGCAATTAAGAAAAAATAATGACAGTTCTAATCATCAAACTGTTCCGCCAGAGGAATCACAACAAGAATCACCCCGAGGTACCACACCTCAACTATCACAAATCACGAGTTCCAAATCACAAATCATATACATATGGCATCTTGTGTCCATATTATCGATCACAATAGCATGGATAACTCACGTGCCAATAACATTAGTATCGCATATCCGCACGGATAATTTACGTGCCTTTAGTAACAATATCTCATATCCGCACGAACAACTCATGTGTTACCAGTCTAATCCACACACAGAAGGCAGATATACAAGAATACATGCACATGATCAATGAACATCAAGATTTATACTCCTGGACTATTATAGATGACATGTTACAGTGTATGCATGTGCAAGTGTATGATCACAATTACGAATTTATGCATAAGAATAACTCAACAATGGAAGAGATAACATGTAATAATAACTACAATTAAAGGCATAAGAGTAAACTCAACAATGAAAGATATTCCATGTGATAACAATTTCAATTGAATGCATATAAGAATAAACTCTATAATGGAGGATATAACATATAATAATAACTTCAATTAAATTCATATAAGAATAAACTCGACAATGAAAGATATAACATGCAATAACAACTTCAATTAAATGCATATAAGTAATCTAAGAGTCATAATCGGTCAATTTTCATATATAAGCCTGTGTACACACTCATCACATTATGTACACGTCTTCCATATAATCCAAATAATGCAACTAAACCAAATCCTACGGGGTAATTTTCTCCATACAAAGCTAGGCAATACTTACCTCAACTAGGCCAAATCAACACATAAAAATAGATTTTCCTTTAAAATTCACCTCCATGCGACTCAAATCTAACCCCAAAGTGTCTTAATATCATCAAGTAATGCGAGAGAAACTAATTTTGATTAACAAAGTTAAGATCATTACACAATTTTCCAATAGCCAACCCCAAGCCCGCCCAGTCAAAACCCGAGTTCAAAGGTAGATCTCGACTACCCATAACCCCACGAATTCATATATGTATTTTATTTTTTAATCCGAATCCAAATCGACGCTCAAATCTTAAATTTTTATTTTTTAAACAAAGTAAAAAATCCCCAAAAATCCCCTTCAAATCTCATAATTTGGATGTTAAATCTCATAAACAATCATGTATTACAATTGAAATTGGATATAAATCATTTATCCAATGGTTTGGTATGAAAATCTCAAAATCGTCTCCCACCGAATCTAGGGTTCTAAATTATGATAAATGAAGTTAAGTCCCGAAATTCAACCCTTATGTTCAACTATAGGAGTGGCAAATGCGATATGGGGTTCGCAAATGCGAAGAATGCATCGCAAAAGCGATGCCTGCTGAACTCAGGGGATGTCGCAAATGCGACACAAACTTCGCATTTGCGAAGTCCTCCCCTTCTGCAAAAACGATAAGTTGATCGCAAATGCGACCTTCCCTGCCCAGGAGTCCTAATCGCAAACGCGATCCCAAGTTCGCAAAAGTGAACTCTGCAATCCCTCAGCCCACCTCGCAAAAGCGAGGTTCGCAAATGCAGACAAGATCTCGCATTTGTGAGACCTGAAGCATTAGACCAAAAACCAACAAAATTGAAACTCACTCAAACATTCTAACACGCACCCGGAACTCATCCGAGCCCCCGGGGCTCCAAACCAAATATTCACACCAGTCCATAAATATCATATGAACTCGTTCACGCGATGAAAATACTAAAATAACATCCGAAATTACGAATCGAAGAAAATTACAATGAAACTCTACAAGTTCTAAAAAATAACCAAAAATCGAAATCCGAACTTGATAGCCATAAAGTCAAACCATGGTCACAAGCTTAAGAAATTTCTAAGCCTTCAAATTGCCAACTTTCGACAAAACAAGCCAAACCATCTTAGGGACCTCCGAATTCAATTCCGGGCATACGTCTAAGTCCAAGATCACCATCTGAACTTAACAGATCCATCAAAACTCCGATCCGAGACCAATTACATAAAAGTCAAACTTGATCAATTCTTCCAACTTAAAACTTCTAAAATGAGAATCATTCTTTCAAATCAACCCTGAATCCCTCGACAACCGAAAACGACCATACATGCAAGCCATAATACATGATATAAATCTATTCAAGACCTTAAACCACATAACGGAATGCTAAAGCTCAAAAATGACCGATCGAGTCGTTACAAATAATTTATATTTTGCTTGACAGGAAAAAAATAGATGTCTTAGGCCAGTTAGCGGATCATGTTTGTGTTTTCCGCAATTAACCTAAAACATTAATTTTCTTATTCTTTTTAAAAAGAACTCTTACACATTCTTGTGAAAACTAAAAAGGAAGTAAGATATTTTGTGAAATTGAAGTAATGGGGTTATAAAAATGAAATAAATTTTGAGTCGAACATATTAATTGAGATGATTAAAGACTTCTATAGGCAGAGTTTCTTTATATGGTTAGTTAAATAAGATCAATAATCATCATTTTCAATAACTTATACTTTTACTTCAAACTTTATTTTATACTAACTCAAATACAAATTTTTGATATATTACTTATGCGTTCTTTTAAAAAATATTATCCTCATTGAGACGAGTTGCATATGTAGCGTGCCTATGGTGAGACTAGTTAAATATATACGACAACATAAAGTGTTTTTAATAATATCATATTTGAAAACAAGTTTTTAACTTCTTTTTTTTGTTTTTTTGTTTTTGAAGACATTCATATCCAACATAATTACAATAATCACTAATATTAGTGACAGAGTTAACGAATCAAATAATACAAGCAATAAAAACAGCTAAAGACAATTATTTCATGCAATTTTCTCTTTAGAAATAAAATGGAGCAATTTATGCAAAATACCCATTGAGCTTAAACTAATTACCCTTCTCTATTCATTTGAAAACTAGTTACAATATATACCTACCCAATTAAAACTAATTACCCAACCTAACATAACCTGATTTGACTTGGTTGGATTGAATTGATTTGGCTTGGCTTGACTTGATTTGGCGTGGTTTGGCTTAGCTTGGAGTGAATTGGCTTGGCTTGGCTTGATTTTAGTAGCTTACCTTGACTTTATTTGGTTGGAAGGGTTAGGTATTAAAAAAAAAAGGAATTTTCAGAAACCACTATTGTTTAGTGACTATTAACTTCATATAGCTACCATATACATAATTACTTCATATAACTACTATTCAGTTGTTACGGTATTGTATTCACATGTATTCGCGCTGCTGTATTCATGAATACAACAGCAAAAAATGCCTAAAATTAGGGCAGTCCAGCTGTACGCGCATGTATTCACATGTATTCGCGTCATATATTCATGAATACAACGGCAAAAAGTGCCTAAAATCAGGACAGTCCAGCTGTACGCGCATGTATTCAAATATATTCACGCTGTTGTATTCATGAATACAATAATAAAAAGTGCCTAAAATCAGGGCAGTCCAGCTGTACGCGCATGTATTCACATGTATTCGCGCCATGTATTCATGAATACAACAACAAAAAGTGCCTAAAATCAGGGCAGTCCAGCTGTACGCGCATGTATTCACATGTATTCGCGTCGCTGTATTCATGAATACAGTTGTACGCGCATGTATTCACATGTATTCGCGCCTTGTATTCATGAATACAGTAACGACAATCCCTTAAAAATAGGTATGTGCAGCTGTCTAAGAGAGAGGAAAAACATAAATAACGTATTTCATGCCTCAATGGCAGTATATACCATAAAATACTTATTTTGCTATAAAATATAAAAGTTAGCTATAGAAAATAATATTTTAAAATAATTTTGATTTATAATAAATAGGGTGTATACATTTGTTATAGGAGGTAAAATTATTTTTTAAAAAATGGGTAGGGAGAAAGATAGGGATAGCTAAATAGTTTGCTGATCCCCAATAAAATGGGCTAGTGGATTAAAATTCGAGGCCCAAAATGTAGGTGCAAAAGCCATTTGGTCCATTTGTCAGTTTCGGGCTTAAGAAAATCAAATTTCGGGCTAAAATCCGGCGAATGAACGAAAAAAAGATCCACGTTGTTGCTTGACCGACCTCCTTCCACCGATCAACGACTCTTTCGACCTTCCGCCAATGTAATAATTTTTTTTCTATATTTATTTCATGCGAATATATGATACACAAATTTATATCTGAATATTCATTTCGTTTTTGAATGTGTACGATATTCCTTTTCTATTTTTACTTTCCTTTTGAGCTAATTATTATGTTTTTTTACAAAATCGAACTTGTCAAAACCCTAATTGAACCCCGAGCTACTTTAATTTTTTTAAAATTATTTGTTTCAGAATTTTCGTATCCAAGGCTGTACAGATCACGTCGTTGTTTGAGATTTTAGTGTATTTATACAGTTTAAGCTGCCAGGTAAAGTATATTATATTTACTTTTGTTGCTTTTTTGTTAAATTTGTCGAATTTTGTTTATATTTTTATCTTTTTGGCATTTTGTCCAGAATTGTGGCTGTCAAATCTGAGTCTTTGATCACAGTAGAATTATTATTTGCTGAGCTGTTTTTGTTTTATTTATTTTGATATTAATAGCATATTTTCAAAATAGAAAGTAGATTTAAGGTTGAATTTGATAAGATTCTTAAAATTGTCTGCCACTTGATGAATGTTATGGTTGAACTTGGGAAGTGCAACAAAAGAAAAACTGCAGGCTATTAAAAGAATTATAGTAAATGTAGCAGAAGAAGTATCAGTGGACCTTGTTCAGCAACATTGCCCTGAATTCAAAATTTATTAGTATTATTTAATAATCGGATATGAGTCTCACCGCTTGTTTTGTCCACTGCTGAGTGCTGGCAGTATTCAGCTTTTTGTTGGTTGAGTACTTTAAAAAGTGAATAGTAGTTTGTGTATAGCAGCTCTTGGAATGCAAGAATATTTCACGTCGACAACAAGTTTGTCGAGTTATTCATTTATTGAGTTTCTAATTAGTGGTTTCGACATTTATGTGCATCCTTATGGCGTTTGTTATTGTCGGCAGATTTTGGTTTTCTTGCTGAGCTTATATATATACACGTGTAAACACACACAACAGACATACTTTATTGCTCCGGACTTAGAGCCGTTAGTAGGTTAGTCAGCTTTTCGTTAGTCTTGGACTTGTGGGTTTCATGTTCTCATGATGGTATCCTTGCAGGAGTACTGCATTCAGAACACATTTATTAGGACATTGAGCTGGTTTTCATGCATTGTTGTTGAAGAGCAGTGCCATGCACAGCTGTGTTCACTGGGTGGGTTACACAAAGAGTGTCAGAAAATTGATGCAATGTCAGCATCTAGTAAATTTGATCTATCTTCCAGTAGTCCAGATAGGCCACTGTATGCCTCTGGGCAGCGTGGATCCTATGCACCTGCTTCACTGGATAGGTCGGGTAGCTTCCGTGAGAACATGGAGAATCCAATCTTATCTTCTCTTCCAAACATGACGAGAAGTACTTCAACAGTAACACGTACAGATGCCGTTAACTTTTTCCAGTGCTTACGTTTTGATCCAAAAGCTATGGTTACTGACCACAAACTTAATCGGAATATTGATTTCAAGCGGCTCACCAGTTTAGCTTTAGGTGTGCCAGTGGAGGATTCTCCATTGGTGTCTTCTAAAGGCAAACTGTTCCCTTCTCCCTCTGCGGAGGAGGCCAGACGGCTGAAGGCTGGTCTTCGTGAAAGCTGCACTAAAGCTAGGTAGTTGCTTGGATACTGTGTTCTTTTTGTATATGCTTTCCCTAGTCAACTAGTTTTTCTAGAGATATTGTACTCATATAAATCCATGACATACCAGGGAACGTGTGAAGATATTCACCGAATGTTTATCTGTGCTCAACAAATGCTTTCCAAGCATCCCATCAAGGAAGAGATCTCGGTCTGATTCCCTATCAAATGACCGACACGTTACATTATTCCCAAGTGATCGGTCAGTTTCAGGGACAAGCATTGGTAAAACGGGTACGCAGAGTCATTGTACTGTCAGTAGTTATGAGTTGGAGCAACAAAAGTCTGAAGAAAGAGTTAAAACTGCTGCTCCAAATAAACGCACTCGAACTTCTATGGCGGATGTTAGGGTTTGTATCATTATTTTGTAATTTATTTGTATCTTTTTTACCTTGATTTAACTTCACTCTTCTGAGGTATTTTGTCTATATTGCTGGCCTTTTGATTGATTCCGCTTTGCAATCTTCTATGTATCTCCTGTTCCTGCAATAATATTGCTGAATAAGCTAGAGGAGTGTCTCATTTAGGAGAGAGTCTTCCTTTACTTTGCTCTTTATTACTAGGTAAGATCAGCTAAATGTGGGTAAACACAGTAACTACCTAATGAAGCTCAATAATTTTGGGTGTTGAAATTGGATCTACCATTTCTTGCTAAAATGCTGGTTAATATTAATAAATGAACTAATGGAGTTGGATACTTGTCTCAAAAAAATAAAAATTTAAAAAGTTGGATATTATTAGCATTCAGATAGGGTCTTTCTTCCTATGCTAAAACTTCATTTGTTTGTTTGTGGAGTGAGATGCCAAGGTAGAGTTTATCGGGAGGTGTTTTTAATACTTGCCTTTTTGTTCAAACTTATAAGCAACTGGACAGATACTTGCTTTTGAAGTATCCTCTAAAGATATCTTTTTCCTGTAATAGACACGGTATATTTCGCTTTCCTTCTACTTGATGCTAATCTTTGGCTAGGCTGCGTGCTTCCTCACCTCAATTCATATCTTTCATCCGACTGTATGCTTGGAACCAGCTCGACATCCTCAACATTAAAAGATTTTTTGTTTTTGATTGTAGCCTGATGTACGGGCAAACACTCCCACAAGGCCGGCTGGGAACATGGATAGAGATAGGGAGATACTGAGGCTTCCAAATGGTAGCACAATTCAGGGAGAAGATCGTACGTCATCCATTGCTGCAGAGGGTTGGGAGAAGTCGAGGATGAAAAAGAAGCGTTCTGGAATAAAATCAGATGCTACTGGCTCCATAACGACAAAACCTATTGATGGCCACAGGGAACCGAAGCAAGGAGTGCAGCCGCGGCTTCCTAGTGATAGCCGATCAAGATTTACTGATACCCATGGCTTCAGGTAGTGCTTCAACTGTCAATGTTTAATTTAAAATCAGAGTGACACATGTGTTCAGGTTTTTTCTGTCATATCGTCTAAATGTTTTTCTGCAGGATCATATACACGTCCTTAAAGTAGTATTTGTTATTTTTTCGTAGACTACCTTTCTGAGATTAGTTGAGAAGTGCTTTCTCTCTCAGCAACAATGTCACTGTAACTAAATTGTCCCAATTGCTTAAGTCCAGAAAAGTAGTGGTCCTTTGCCACTTTTGGTAAAGTAAAAATTTGAAGTCTTTTTGTCATATGTAAACTGAAGCTTCTTACCCTTCTTATCTTTTGTGTTTGGAGAAAAGGTAGGGGTTGATTTGATATAATATCTTATGGTTATTTCAGTTGCTTTATTGAGTCGTTTTTTGTTCCTCTTTTATAATTAGGCACTTAAGAAGTCTTAAGGTGTGCTTGTGGGGCCATATGAAGTAGAGAGAAGTGAGGACGGCTATAGGAATAGGAGAGAATTTTTTAATACCCTAATGTTGTTACTTACTTGTTAGTGAACTTCTTTTTGTGTCCAGTAAGCTGGCATGAGGACTCTCATGAAAAGCTGGGTGTTACTCAATGTCTGTTACGGATTTATGCATCTGTTGTCATGACATCTTGAATTGTTACCTTATGTTAAAATTTCAGTTTATCCTTTTTTTGATCAAGTAAGAAATATATTCAGTAATAATCGCAAAAGCTTATGTATACAAGAGGTATACCAAAAGATAGAGAACTTACATTTTTTTGGGGTGCTAATTATCGACATTTCAGGCATAATTGCTGACATTTTAGGTAGTTATTGGAAGTTTGTGCTCTAAAGAAATGGCACAGTACTTATTAACCCATACATGGAACTGCTAAATTTTATGGTAGTGGCATAACTATATTTGACCCTCAAAATTTCCTTTGACAAGCCATGACAAGTAACTTCCTATTTCTGGCATGATTGTGTTTCATCTTGCATCGTATTCTATATGGGATTGATGTGAAGTTGAAGAAATTGGTGAGCTTTAGCCTTCAGTTAATCGTTCGTGCTAGAAATAAGATGGTGAATTTTGAATACTGGACATGCTGTTTAGTTTCCATCATAGTATTAGCCCTCAAGGTCAAGAGATATATACTTCTTTTGAAAATCAATTTGGTTATCTTACATTCTTACTGGGAGGTAGTCAATTCGGTCAAACAGGGTTTTGGTGAGTTTATAGAAGAAAGTATCTTCTTCCATGTGTCATTGGAGATGTAATAGGAAAAGTTATTACTAACTTTTCAAAAAAGGAAGAGTTATAATTTGATGAGAGCAAATACCATGCTTCATGGATACGCATTATTCAATTGCTGCGCATTTAAATCTTTTTTCTCATGAAGGTTCAAGATCATTCTTGTGAAGGCATAAGTGGTAAAACTGTAATTTTTTGTTATATTCAGAAGCACTTCTTGTTATTTTGAACTGATCTTCTTTTGGTTCAATTAGACATGGGCTTGCTCCTGGTGCTGCTGGAAAAGCTGATGGTGCAACACAGCATGTTACCTTAGGCGTACGTTCTTCCCTGTCTAAGATTGACCAAGATAACCATCTTCATCTCCTAGATGGGAGAGATCGTCCTCTTGGCTCAGAGAAAGAAAGGGTGAATCTCAAAGCAGTCAGCAAGTATGAGAGACCCTTTTTCTGCACTTCCTTTTTCATTCATTTTGGTTGAATTTGTAGACTGGTCTTTGCAATTTCTTTTGCGAGCTTATGCTTTAAAAAACTGTTACGAGAGATTTCTTTCTCTAGGTATTCTTTTCCTCCTATTTTTACATTCCTTACACAGTTTTATCTATTCTATTCATCCAGTACAATGAAAGCAGCTGCTCGTCAAGAATTCACATCCCCTAGCCCTACATCGAGCACGAAATTGAATTCTGCTACTAGGGCTCCACGATCAGGTTCAGGCGTTGCACCAAAGTTATCTCCTCCGGTTCAGCGCGCAGCTGCTGCAAATGATTGGGAAATCTCTCAATGCACAAACAAACTTCCATCTGCTGTTGGGGCAGGTAATCGCAAGCGCAACCCTTCTACAAGGTCCTCATCACCACCTGTTGCTCAATGGGCCAGCCAAAGGCCCCAGAAGATATCTCGACCCGCAAGAAGGAACAATTTTCCCATTGTTCCGAATAATGACGAAATATCTACCCTGGATACCACAAGCGATGTTCTACGTAATGAGAGACATTTGTCTAGCTCTTCCCCTCAACAGAAGTTAAAAAGCGATGTCTTCTCTCCAGCTGTATCTGAAACTGAGGAATTAGGAGCTGCTGAAGTCAAGTCTAAAGACAAGAGCAAGAGGTCTGACGAAGTGGATGAAAAAGCTGGGAATGTGCAAAAGATGTCAACACTGCTGCTACCGCCAAGGAAAAATAAGGTGGTTAGTGGACAAGACTTTGGAGATGGTATTCGCAGGCAAGGGCGGAGTGGCAGGGGGTTTACCTCCACTAGGTCCCTAATGCCATTGATGGCTGAAAAGCTTGGCAATGTTGGGACTGCAAAACAACTTAGAACCTCTAGACATGCTCTGGACAAGACAGAAAGGTTGAACATTCTCTCCTTTCCAATTGACAGTTGGTATGCTTTTTCTGCTACATTTTGGTGCAACAGAAAAACTTATGATTTTATGCAACTACTTGGTGCAGCAAAGGAGGCAGACCACCTACAAGAAAGCTCTCTGATCGTAAGGCTTATAAACGACAGAAGCTTGCCACGATGGATGCTGCAGCGGATTTTCTAGGTATTGTAGCCTCAATGTAGGTTTGATTACTATAGGTGCTGAATTATTGATTTTTATTGTTACTTCTCCTTAGTTGGTTCAGATGATGGCCATGAAGAGCTATTGGCTGCTGCAAGTGCTGTTACTAACACTGGTATACTATCAGTCACCTGCTTTTTCTAGATTTCTTTGGAAAAATCTATCTTTTTGGCACTGACTTAACGCGTTGCTATTTACTTATTTATTGATTTGTTGATTAAACAAAATCTTATTAATGATCCTATTTCTATTGCAGCTCAAGCCCTTTCGAGCTCATTCTGGAAGCAGATGGAGCCAATTTTTCGTTTTATATCTGAAATGGACACAGCCTTTCTGAGGCAACAGGTGGAAGGTCTTCTTTTTTAGACTTATGTATCTACTTATAAGCATATGAGCAACTTGTCTTCTTTTTTAGACTTGTGTATTAAATATGGATATTTGAGCAACTCATTTAGGTGTTATAATTGTGACGATAATGGCAAGATTGATCTCCTGCCGTATCGATTGCTTATAACACATAGATATCAGCTTTTTTTTGGGGTGCTGCCACGGGAACTGGAAATTGTCGGTATGACTATTTCCATGCATCACATTCTGTGGAGGAAAAAAAGAACTTTGGAAGTCTTTTATGTAATTCTTATCATGTATACATGTTAGTTGCTTATAGATATATGCTTTTTTCTTCCCCCACTCCGAATTACTTTTCATTATAGAGTCAAGTGGTGGCTGTCGTTGTTGCCATATCTTGTGACGATTATCCTTATATTACTATCTCTATTCATATTAAACATCTATAGTATAGTCTGTTTCGAAGGAGCTGAGAAGGGAAGGATTTGTGAACATCATCTTCCAATTGGTGTACCCTTTAATGCTCAAAATAAAATTGGAGGAGCAACAAAGTTCAGGTCTTCGAACATTCTTTAATCATCAAATATAAAAGTATAAGAAGTTGAATAATAAAAGATGCGGGGGGGGGGGGGGGGTGGCTCAGGTGGAAGGTCAACTGTTGTTTCAGTTTTGCATCTTACTCATGGATTGTATATGGCATGCATCTCCCCATCTCCAGGGGAAATGGAAAAAAAAGGTGGCCTTGTTACTATCCAAAAAAAAAAAAAAAGAAAGAAAGAAAGAAAGAAAAGAAAGCTGAAAATTCAGTGTTACCCTCCTTTTGTTTCTTTATAGCTCTGTTCTCGCTCTCCTAAAAAAAGAGTGAAGTTCCGCCCCTGTTTGAAGGCTAGCTCCTGCTTTGGAGCTTCATCACCACATCGCACATATTGGAAACAGCAAACTGAAAAGGGGAACTCAGTGAATAGACAAAGGAAAAAATGGATATGTTACCCAAAAACCATCCAATGTTTGTCTTTCTAAGGATTGATTTCCCTTGTAGTTTCTATTCATATTTAAGTTGGAAAACTGGAAGGGAGAAAGGAAGGGGGATGGGGGGTGGGAGTGTAGACCACTAGCCACTCACAACTGGTCCTCGTCCTTTTGCTGCACTTGTTTTCTTTAACTATTTGTAATTTTGAATGATGTTGACTCAGCCTTGGGAAAATCCATAGGCAAGTGTAAGTTAATTGATATGAGTGGTCGAGGGAAGCTCCCTTTCTTCCATTTCTAGGATGCGAAGCTATTATTTTGATGAGCATACTTATATTTTTGATAAGTAAAGATTCAAGAACGTATTAGATATTTCCAACAATAATAGAGTGCAGAAGAGGAGTTACGTGTGGGTTTAGTTGCATTACAAGTTGGGTTACGAACTGAGTAAGTCTAGCATGACAATCTACATATCTACATCTGTCATGTTGCACCAAGAAGTGAGCAAAACAACAAATCTATGTTCGAGACTAATTACATTTTCCTTGTTGCCCTAAAGAATTCTAATCTTCCATTCCTCCAAACAGTGTTATTAAAAGTCATTGCTTTGTTGCTTAAAGCACTGAAGCAAGCAAAATGAGGAGATATTGCTGCTTGGATGAAGCTGTGTGCTTCAAGTAATGATACATGAAGTGATCTCAATGAGATGTGGTTGGTTCTTAAATCTCACTTCAACGAAGCATGCGCTCGCTTCTCGCTTTCCGCTTCAAGTCCCAGGACCTTGTTTCTTTTTCTTTTTGTGCTTTGCACTTTCAAAAACAACGTTCCAAATGACCCGCCAAATACCCACTGGACTGGAATTTCATTCACTTGTTAATCTTCTGCTCAGACCCGTCCTGTAACAGCACTGGAGCAGTTCCAAAGTTGTGCAAGGCATAGACCATTTTAATTTCAATAGGGCAAACATCAAGATCCGGATCTGGTATGTGATTCTGTAAAGCAAGAAAGGGTGTTTTGACATCTTCAGATTGTTCCCCACATAAAGGGCATCTACTTCAAGATAGAAAACCCCTCTTCTGTAGATTTTGCTGTGTCATAAGTGCCTCTGTTGTCACTAACCATGTGAAGTGCACCACCTTGTAAGAAGCTGTATTCTTCCAGATTTTCTCTAAAGCCAGTTGGGGGTGGGAGAGTTAGGCTTGCTAAGATCGAGTAGCATGATCTGGAATGTTCCATTGGGTTGTCCTTTCCATAGGAGACAGTGCGGTGTAGACTGGAGAAGGGAGGAGTTGCTCAGCAGCTGTAAGAGAGACATGCCCTCTTAAGATACCAATCACTGCAGTTCCTCCTGAATGTGATGTCCCAACCTTGTTAGATATGAAGTCTGAAATCACCGAATAGGATTGGTAAAAACATTGTAGAGTTCTGGAAATTGTTCCTCGAGGGGAGAGGGACCAAGTGAAGAGTCTTGCTAGAAGCTGGATTTTCTCCCATTACCTTTTGAAAGCTTGATGAGCATTATATATATATTCTTTAATGTGAAATCACATGTCTCCATTTTCTTGTGTTAGAGTGACGAGCATGCACACAAGAGCATGCAGTTTATTTTGTGGAACATGTGAATTGGTTCCTCTATATTGTTGCAGTTTTACATTGGTTATTAGTGTGTACTTGCGATCGACATATCTAAAGTAGCATAGCAGGTCTCATGAATTTTAGTTGATCAATAATAGTGTGTGATAATATGCAGACAATTCAATACTGTAAAATAATACCATAGTTGCTCGATATCGCTAATTAGACTTCCCTCTACTTATGACTTTCTGATATACACTAATCCGTATTGTTCTTCTGTTAACAGATAAATCATGAGACAAATCTGGCAGCAGCAGCCTCTGTGACTTTTGATACTGATGCTTCCAGTTTAATTAGTGGTTTTGGGTTGAATGAAGTCGGGGGACAGACAAATGAAACACAGAGTTCCGATCTTACCTCAGAACATGTAGTCTCTGGAAAAAGTAAACCCAAGGGTATTTCCTTGTACCAGAGGCTGTTGGCTGCTATAGTACCTGAAGAGCTTTATTGCAATGGAAAGGAAGACCTTAACTCCAATGTTTATCGATCTGGATTTGAAATCGAGATGGATTCAGAATCTCATACTTCCTGTGGGCAGATGTTATATAGCAGTGAAACATCCCGATACTGTGCTTCTAATGGATACAGCATAAATGCTAATGGGTGTTCCGTTGATAATTTGGACTACATTAAGGCCGATAATGTTACATCCGCGTTCGAAATGGGGAATTTTTCAAGCTATGATCAGTCACAAAATGGTCTACTTTCAGAACAACAAACAATGCCTGGCTTTGTTTGTTCCGAGTATCAGTATAATGAGATGTCAATTAATGAGCGGCTTCTCATGGAGATTCGCTGTATCGGAATATATCCGGACCTGGAGGTAGGTTGTTGGAATTTCAGCATGTTGCATAGTATTGTGCTTTGAGCTATATCTTCTCAGAGTTTACTAATCCTTGTTTTGCTGATTGCTTATTCTGCATGTAGTCTGATTTTGCTGAGACTGGAAATGAAGAGATCAGTGCAGAAATTAGTAAATTACATGAGAAACACCATGAAATGGTAAGTTTTATCCTTTTTCTGAAGTCATACATCTTAGAAGAATCTCCTTTCCTCTGCCCGTCCTTGTTTACCCGACATTTCCTGTTACTCCCTTTAATTCGAGTCAACTGGTGATGGTCTGAGAATGAGTCAGCTTTTCAAGTCCACACATTCTTCCATCCTTAATGAGAAGGGATTGGATGCTTCCTCTTATGAGGTCGGATGTTATAAGCGTGAAGTTCAATTAGATTTTTTATCCCTGGTTGTCCATATCTATATTTTTCACAACACATTTGGGTGTCTGCAGTTAAGCTTCACAGAATATCTGTGACTATCAGCATTCTGAAGTCTATCTCTACGCTGGTGCTATATCCTACTTGTTGGAATAAGATATAATGATATAGGCCTGTTTGTTTTCACTTAATGGAAGTCTGGACCCGAGTCATTCAGATCTTAACCCCATTAAGTGAATATTGTTTTTTTCTCCTTTTACAACCATTTATTGGCTCTTAATATGTCTGACTCATTCAAATCTATTATAGATGTTCAATTCAGGTGAAGGTTACTTTTTATCACTACGCTGCCCACTACCATCCACCACCAATTTCTACTGCCCAACACCATTGCCAGCCACCATCATCACCTGCCGCCACTGCATAACTACCACTGTCAACCACCTCTACAGTGAGCCACCACCATGAAGCAACCACCGTCTCCGCCACCAACCACCTCCACACCAACTATCTCTACTGCTAGCCACCACCACCACCACCTACCTTCATTCCCAGCCATCACAACCAACACTTCTACTGCCAGCCGCCACCAACCACCACCACAACCAACCACCTTCGCCGCCATCCACCACCACCTCCACCACTAACCAACACCACCACCAACCAACTCCACCAACAACCAGCCGCACCACCAACCACCCCCTCCACTGACATTGCTGGGGCCGACCACCTCACCACCAACCTCAACCGCGCCACCACCATCGCGAACACCACCTTCGCCATCATCGACCACCACCTCCACCACTGACCAACACCACCAACCAATGCCACCAACCACCAACAACCAGCCACACCACCAACCAACCCCTCCACTGACACTGCTGGGCTGACCACCTCACCAACCAACCTCAACCGCGCCACCACCACCAACTACCTCTACCCCAGTTACCACCGCACAACCATCACCTCTAGCCACGAACGCACAACCACCACTAGCTGCCACTGCCACTCGCTGGTAGAGTGTGCTTCATTAAACAAACAGTTTTTGCAACACCTTGTAAATTAAAATTCTTCAATATCTTATGGATGTAATATTTAATTATTACTTTATTTAGATTTTAGATTTACTAGTCTTTAGAAAAGATAAACTTTGCCCATTCAAATACTGATCTAGAGACAACATCCTAATAGTAAGACGTGTTCAGAATCAAACATCTTAATCTTAATAAAGACAAACAGGGGCTTAGTCTCCTTTATTGTTCTGAAACTTCCAAGCAATTGGTTTCTGTATTGGGAGCCTTACTCATGGATTGCCTATTCTGTAGGTTTCTAAGAAGAAGAGGATGCTTGGGAAACTGCTGAATTCAGCTACACAGATGAGAGAGTTACAGGAGAAGTACATAATTTTATGCTTCTTTCAGATGCCTAACCTTGATCTTTGCTTAGTACTATTCATTTTGGTAACAACTCAAATTATTTATCATACAGGGAGTTTGAACAGCGTGCTCTTGATGAACTGGTTGCAATGGCATACGAAAAATATATGGTAATTTGAAGCTTTTAAGCACTTTCTGTTCTTAAATTTAGATTTACATCCCTGGAAAAAAGGGATCAAGTGTAGTTAACTGCTTCTCTACTCGAGGGACTGGATTTCAGAGATAATGCACTATGTTTATGGTGAGAACTTCTGTTTCGTATTACAATGATGAATCAAGACTTCTTCATGTGAATATGGTCAAATTAATATGACCAAGATACATTTTCTGTTTCCATCTTTGGTGGATTTTTTTCTTTTTCTTGTTTTTCCGGGTAAAGGAGCTTGAAGCTAAGTAATGGTTGGTTCAGTAATTTATTTATACAGCTTGAGTTTTATGCGAACTTGTATCAGTTGCAAATTTTTACTTTGCTTTAGAAGTAAATTTTGTTCCTTACTGTTTCATGCAGGACTTCTATTAAACTTGCCTCTTTACTTTTCAAATTCTGCTTAAACAAAAACTGATGCCATGTTGTTCATCTGGTTTTGATCCCCAAAACCAAAACAGGAAGTTTAAGTTATAGTTTTAATTCTTGTATGTTACTTCCTGTGCTCCACATGTATTATTATTGTGACACAAGGTGATATTCTGCTGATGTACTTTGTCTGTGTCTTTGCGTAAGAAGAACCCACCACAGTTTTCATTGCCTTTCTGTGTACACTTTGTATTTCCTTCTTTCTTGTTCTTCAAATAGTTATGTATACATCAACTAACTTTGCCGCTAGTAGTATCATAGAAATATCTATTATAGTTTATATTGCTGTAATGCACTTCAGAACTGTGTGAAACATGAAATTGTCTTCTTAAATCTTGTAATTTGAATCTTGAAGTTGTTGAATTGAAATGATTTTGCCTCGACAGAGTTGTTGGGGCCCAAATGCTCATGGGATGAAGAGTGCTAGCGGGAAAATGGCCAAGCAAGCTGCCTTAGCTTTTGTCAAGCGAACTTTGGATCGATGCCAAGAATTTGAGCAGACAAGAAAGAGCTGCTTCAGTGAGCCTTTGTATAATGATTTGTTTCTTTCTGGGATATCCCGCCTTAGTGATGGACAAACAGATTCGAACACTGATGGCGAAGCTGGAAAATCTTATATCAGCACATCTGGCTGTTCAGGAGAAGCTAGAGTTTCAGGTATTCTTTTTTTCCTCTTCTATCTACGTGAATGTGGGGAACAAGTGTAGAATTATGAAGCATGGCATGTTAATTGAGTATAACACTCGCTTAAATTTTTATTATATCTCTTCTGCAGCTTTGGGCACACAGCAGAGCCCATCGCTAAACCAGGATATATCTTTTGAAGCCAATTTACCTTCTGAAGCCAGTAGGGTCAAGCGGAGGGAGTTGGAAGATGTTCTTGGTACTACCATTGGTGCTTCTTCAGGCATAGGTGGTTCACTTTTAAGCAGTGCAAAAGGGAAGAGAAGTGAGAGAGACCGAGAAGGAAAAGGAAATGGCCGAGAGGCATTATCCCGCAATGGAACAACCAAAATTGGTCGACCTGCCTCTTCCAATGTTAAAGGAGAAAGAAAGCCTAAGACAAAACCTAAGCAGAAAACTACTCAGTTATCCACCTCTGTCAATGGCCTTTTTGGCAAGATATCGGAGCAACCTAAATTGCTAGGATCTTCAATAGCAAGGTCAAGTGGTATAAGTGCCACTGGAAATGATAAGACTGGCTGTAACTTGGATGAACTAGAGGATCCCATTGACTTATCCGGCCTGCAACTCCCAGAAATGGATGTTTTAGGTGTCCCTGACGATCTTGGTGGTCAGGGACAGGACATAGGCTCATGGTTGAACATCGATGATGATGGATTACAAGATGATGACTTCATGGGCCTTGAGATTCCCATGGATGATCTGTCAGACTTGAATATGATGGTTTGAAGCTTCTTTTGCTGTATATTCCTGTTCATTACCATTCACTGGAGAAACCTTGTTGTCCAGATACGACCACCAATTACATGTGGGTTGTGTGACTGTGCAGTCCTTAAGTAGGGCTGCATATTCTTTGGGATACCTGTGTACCGCTACATTTTTGAGTGAACCCTTCGAGGAAGGAAGGGTTTTGTACCTATAAGTTGATGACTTTGACTGTAAAGATCTTTTTGTACAATGGTCAAGCCAGTACCGTAGTCGTAGTATGTAGAAACACTGTATTTGGTTTAGCAATACAGGTCAGGGAACGTCTTTTGTACATAGATTTTGATTTATCAATAAGATCACTTTTTACAAGTCATCCCATCCTCTACTCCAGTTATAATAATGCGTAAATTAATGTTTGCATGCTCTGTTTTTTGTGTTTTTTGGCAAAACGTTCAAATTTCTATCATTATATGTAACTGATATCATGGTGACTATATTGGTCTTTGTATGATGCAGGAATCTGTTATAGTTCAGGTTTGTTATGTGCTGGTATGGTTAGCCCTTACAGGGGAGGGATGAACTATTTTTGGGGAATGCTATATGGTGACTTTTTTCCTGCATTTCATTAGTCTAAAGTGCTGAGCTTATTATCATTTTGTAGAATGTACCTCCCAATTCTATGCGTGTCTGTTGCGTATGACTGTAGCATATTATTCTTCTCAGATATTGCCAACGTTAAAGCAACCTTAATCTCCGCAAAGTATCATGGCAATGGGATGCTGCTCTTCATGTTAGTATAACATCATAGTCGCTGGACCTTTTGGTTTCTTTTAGTTGTGACTTGAAATATAATGACAGATTTAGTCTGCATTTATTCACTTTGATGGAAGACTACCTGATAACTCAAACCAGGATTCAGAATACATCAGCCAATGGAGGTATGGTTTTAGTTATTCTTTCTGTCTGTCTAGCGATTTTGGGGGTGTTCTGTTTTGAATGAACCATAGTAATGCATTTAAAAGAGACAAAAAAAAAAAAGAATTCTGTTTTGCATCCTCCTGTACACTCTGCCTTATTTGCAGTTGTTTGTGCACAAGAATGTTTCCATATTGGTTCAGCTGCTAAGTGCCATTGGATTGAGGAACTGCAAAGTATATCTTCTTTTTGTGACCACAGGAATCTGTTATAATGCAGGTTTGTTATGTGCTGTTATGGTAGCCCTTACAGGGGAGGGTAAGGGCAGGGATGAACTATTTTTTGGGAATGCTATATGGTGACCTTTTTCCTGTTCATTAGTCTAAAGTGCTGAGCTTATATTTACCATTTTGTAGGATATACCTCCCAATTCTATGCGTGTGTTGTGTATGACTGGCATATTCTTCTTCTCAGATATTGCCAACGTTAAAGCAACCTTAATCTCCGCAAAGTATCATGGCAATGGGATGCTGCTCTTCATGTTAGTATAACATCATAGTCGCTGGACCTTTTAGTTTATTTTAGTTGTGACTTGAAATATAATGACAGATTTAGTCTGCATTTGTTCACTTTGATGGAAGACTACCTGATAACTCAAACCAGGATTCAGAATACATCAGCCGATGGAGGTACGGTTTTAGTCTATAGCTATTCTTTCTGCAGTCTAGCGATTTTGGGATGTTCTGTTCTGAATGAACCATAGTAATGCATTTAAAAAAGTTTTTAAATTTCAATTTTTAATATACTCCTGCCTAACTGCAAAATATTTGCAGTAAATTACTTTGTATGATTTATTAAATGTGCGACATCTGTGTGATAACCGTTGCTCTAGTTCTATGGGAATAAACTCGTATGACTTAAGATACGTCATTGTTTTTGGATAAGGTAAAAGTTTATTAAAAAGGTATCAAGATGGTACAAAAAGATACAAAAAACATCCCAAACAACATTATCCACCTTCTATCCTATCCCCCCGGCATGTCCAGAAGTTCCATATACTGATCCAGATTTCCTAAGGGGCTGCATTTGCACCAATAATACAGATTATGAAGATTTTTATTCTTAATTCTAATAATGTGATTTCGATGCCCTTCAAAACAAACTTTGTTCCTCTCCAGCCATAATGTCCATATGATGCACAATGGAATGGTTCTCCAGATCTGCTTAGTCTTCTAGGTATTTTCTGAGATTGCCAATTTTCTAGTAAACCCCTTACAGTTTGAGGCATCACCCAAGAAACGCCACAAATGCTTAAGAATATATCCCAAGTTCCCAACACTGTCTAGATACTCTGGAGGAGAAGATGGTTCACTGTTTCCTGTTCCTCTTCACACAGATAACATCTATTACATAGACTGAAGCCTCTTTTCTGCAAGTTGTCTTGAGTCAAACAAACCTCCCACGTTGCTGACCATCCAAAGCATGCTACCTTCACTGGTGCTCTGGTCTTCCAAATCATTTTCCAAGGCCAATTGGTAACCCTATATCTTGACTTCTCTATCATCATTTTGTAACAACTTTTTACTGAAAAAGTTTTACCCTCACTAGCAGCAGCCCAGATCAATGAATCCACCTTGCTTTGATCAATAAAAACAACTTCTAGTTGTTGGAGCAAGTGACAGAAATCTTCAACTTCCCAATCATCCAAATTAATTCTGAATACTACCTGCCGCCCTGTATCCGAGTAAAAATCAGCAATGTTTCCAGCCTTGTTAACAGAGTAATTGAAAAGACTAGGATATTTAGCTTTCAGACATTCATCTCCTATCCATAAATCTGTCCAGAATTTAATTCTGTCCATTCCCCACTTCCAGTTTAGTGTAACCTAGGAATTCTTCCCTTAGTCTGCTAATGCATTTCCAAATACCCCCCTCTTGCATTTGTATGCAAAGAGGAAGGTCTCCACTCTCTCTTTGGTGTCATAAATAGCATTTATCAAATTTTCCCAGACTTCCTCCTTCCAGCATGTATCTCCATAGCCATTTGAAGAGCATGCACTTTTTATGCAATTTCAAGTTTCTTACACCAAGGTCTCCACCTTTCTTATCATTCATTACCACCTGCCATTTAATTAAATGTATTCTCCTCTTAGTGGCATTTCCATCCCATAAGAATTGATTCCTCATGGAATTCATTCTTTTCTCCACTGTTGCAGGCATTGGGAATAAAGACATCAAATAAGTTGGCATTCCATCTAACACACTATTTATTAGTGTTAGTGTACCCCCAAAAGATAAGTATTATTTCTTCAATGGAATCAACTTTTTAGCACACCTGTCCAGCACCCCTTGCCAAATAGTATGATCATACCTCTTCGCTCCCAAGGGAAACCCTAAATAAACTGTTGGGAACTTCTCCACTTTACAACCCAGATACGTCATTTTAGCTTGCCAGCTATCTGTTCTCCATTCTCTTGTCAGTCTCTAGCTTTCCTCAGGACATTTTGTACCATGTGAGTTGACCCATTCTTGTCTGACCTCAGAAGCCATACCCCTACATTATAACTTGTTCTGGCTTCTCAACAGCTGAATCTTCTTTCTCCTTTTCCACTCTTTCATGCGAAAAACGTTTTTTGTTGGGTCTCACTTGCACATTTCTGGGTTTGACCTTTCGTCCCTTATTCTCACTATGTTCGACTAAGCCACTTCGTCCCTAGAACCAACTCTTATTTTGTATGAGATCGCCTGGCTATTTGTGTATGATTGAATCTTCTCAAATTTATTCCCCACTTGTATAACCAAAAAGTTAAATTGTGCTTGACATGTGTGGCCAAGAAAGTTGGTTAAAGTCCCAGCCATTAACACCACAATTTTCTCTTCAAAAGCTGGCAAGGTTTTGATTGAGGAGTTTCTGATTTCTCATTGCTGGAAGCCTGAGGATCACTTTAGGACTGATCGTCACCGCTTTCTCTCAAAAGGCTGGAACTTTCCCGTAATAACAATTCAAGATTAGAAGAACGAAAGACATCAGACCCAGCATAGCTGCACCAGGCTGACAAAGAGGCGAGGCACCGGGGATTGCCTAGGATTTCTGTATGACTGGTGAAGGTGAAACTGTAGCCTTTACGGTTGGTTTGCTGGTTCAGTTTTCGTCACAGTGGCAGTGAAGGTACTTCTTTTCCCCATGTTCTCATTTTGCTCGTAGTGTGTTAGTTTGGTTTACTTTTCACTCTGTTTGTGCTTTATGAAGAAGGAAATTTGAAGAGAAAGGTGCAATTCTTATGTAACCTAGGACCGTTCAGCTTGTCAGTGCAGAGGACAGCATTCTTAGTCGCAGTGACACTAGCTCACTACCACCCAAAGCCCATTGTTGACGATTCACACACGCCTCCTCTCCCTTGTCATCGCCGTGCCATGTGTTGATGTGTGACGTCATCTCTGATGATCTCTTCTCGTCGACATATACTTCTTCAAGATTAACTGAACTTCCTGAACCATCCTTAGCTTATTCCTTGCTCTCAGATCTCAAGAGTTTCTGGCGTCCTTGGTATTGGTTTTGACCCCCTACGTTCTCTCACTCTCTTATTATTTTTCTGTCAATTCCTGCAGTTTCATTTTGATTTTTGTTGTTCTCAATTATACTTTTGATTGCTTTAGAGTCTTCTCTGAAGAGCGCAAGTTGTAAGTCCTAGAAAAAAGTTATCTGCTTTCTTTTCGGTCCAGAAAAAAGTTATCTGCTTTCTTTTTGGTTTCTTTTGTATGCTTTCTTATCATTAACAAAAGAGAAAAGAATGAGAAAGGAAAAAGGTAGGAAAATTCAATTTTTGGAGCACCTCTTTTCCCTCAATTCCCTTGTCCACTATTTACTAATGTTAACTTCCAGGTAGCGAGAATCATGTCTCTTGGGCGGTATCAGTGCAATTATGGTTCGTGGAATAAGTATACTAGGACCATCAAGTCAAAAGTTCTCAGATATCTGATTGAGGAGCATGGATTAAAGAAGATGCACAACTGTGCATTCTTCTATGGAATTTCCTTGACCTTGAGCTGATCAACCTTTTCCCGATCCTGCAGAACCGGTTGCAAAGTCTGGGCCAAAGCTAGTGCATTATACAACAGGGACATCCAACGGATTTTGTGCAAGTAACTAGCGTGGTTCTCTTTTGAGTGCCCAACAACAGAGGGACAATTTTTATTATTATAATGGCATTGGCTGAATTACAATTGGATCTTAGTTTGTTTCCAAAATTATTACACACAAAAGGACCTATTAGGAAAGACATCTCCATCATGATTATAATGACTCTCTTTGGTATTAAACAAGGCAATAGTCATCATCCTTATCTGTTGCTAGCATCGTCTACCATGTAATGTTCGCTTGTCTAACGCAATCTTAATCTTTTGGACTATGGATCACTTAGATTATCAATCCTTGACTTTGGTGCCTCGGATCGTATCCTGGTAATGATGTTGGCCATAATTTCATGTTTTGATATTATTTATTCTGTATTTTTATCACTTTTTGATTGTATTTTATATTGTATATGCCCAACTTAGCTTGAGTATTGAGCTTTCTACTTATTTGGATGTTAAATTGATAATGTAGATATATTGGAGAGTAAAAGATGAAATTTTGGAGAAAAAAGAATAAATTTTCAATTATTACATAATGATTACTTGGTGAGTAATCATTACATAATGATTGATTGGTTAATAAAGTATAATGCAATTGAAAGTTAGGAGCAAGGAATTGGAATTTAGGAGCAAGGAATTGGAATTGGAGGTGCAAAACGTACTGCTTCAAGTGGTCGCGCTGGCCCGGACCCTCCGTTGCCGGGATTTTTTTTCATTTTGTCTGGGACAAGTTATTTCGGCCTTACTCGGTCTCAACTCGTATAAAAGGAGTTCTAAACCTAATTTGAGAGGAGAACACGCCCCTTTGGAGGAGAGAACGTAGACCACGTTTGGAGGAGGCTTCCAACTAATTTTTTTTCCTCTCCTCTTCCTTTAATCTGATAGTTTATTAGTTCTAGAGTTGTGGATGCTACATGAATGTTGTAGTTTGAAGCTTGAATTGTTCTTATTATTTTACCATATTAGTTTATTTATTCAGTCTTGCGCTTAACTATTTGATTGCTTGATTACCAATTAAATACTATTTACGAATCAAGGATTGAACTCGGAAGATGAAATTTTAGATTGCAAATAGGATTGAGTATAGCAAGATCTTGAACCTGGCATCAGAGAATGGATTCGCGGTTAGGGTAAGGATATACCGAATCGCCTTGCTTGGTTACTATATGGTACTTATTAACGCGTTATTGTTGATTCTAATTTCATAGGAATATAGGCCTTAGATTAACTTGAACATGCAAGTAGTACTTTGGTTGAATGCTACGAGTTATATTAACCTGTCAATCAATTAACCATATAAATTAATTAGACAATTTAAGTGGAAGACTCAACGGGATTGTTAGCTGACCCATAGTTCTGGAATATTTTCTCCCATTGAATTCGTCTCTAAGCTTGCAGACTTACTTTCTTAGTTTACTACTCTAGATTAGCTATAGTTGAATAGTCGCACTTTAGAAAATCGCTTGAATAAATTAATTGTTTGAGTTTAATTTAGTTATTAGTTAATTACAAGTCCTCGTGAGAACGATAATCTACTTATCAATTTATTACTTGTCGATCACGTATACTTGCGTGTGCGTTTTGGAGCAACAAATTTTTGGAGCCATTGCCGGGGACTTAAAAATTCATTGTTCTTCTCGATTAGATTTTTACTTTTTGTCTATTCAAGTTTTTAGTTTTAGTTTCGTTTAATATTGTTTTTATTACATGGCATCTTGAAACAAGAATTGGTCGAATATTGGTTATTGTTATTTTGGTGATCCTTATCCATATTGTGGAGGGCCACATTTGTGGCAAAATTGTGAATCTCAATCCTTTGAGTGGAATATTTGTAATACCTGTGGTGGTAAAGGTGGCCATTGGGATGACTGTCCTAATTTTTTTTATCCTTCTCCGAGCTCTTATTATAAATTTTTCTAATAATGTTTGTGAGTTTGATATGAGGAATGAAATGGAGGATATGGAACGTGTTGCTCATATTATAGACATGGTGAGGCAAGTAGCCGAGCAACAAGATGAAATAGAAAAGCAATAAGGAGAATTAGTACATCAATCACGAGAATGAAATCCAGGGAGGAAGAATTGACTGAAGAGAGCGAGTTCCCACAAGAAGATAACTTTGAAGAAGCAGATATAGTGAGCCAATTTTGGTTAGAGGAGCAAGCTCAACTAATAGAATTTTATGAATTTCTCCGTAATGGCCTTTCAAATATGGAAAAACAGTTGATAGAAGGAAGAACTGAGCTCATGCAAGAGATAGATCAATTTAGCTCAGATATCTATGACATGCAGGTTCAATTGAACAAAAAGGTCGCGCCGTCTGATGCCCAACAACTAATTATTATAGATACTGGCCAGCTTGTGGAGCATAAAGAGAAGTTCCAACCATTCGACTAAAATATTGTTGATGATGCCAAGGTAGACGAAGTGTGCAAAAGCGAGGATGTCAAAAGTGAAGAGAATTTAGAGTTAGAACGTATTGGACCTCATTCTAACCACTTTTTAACATTTTGTTTGGTTGATAATACGAGAATTGATCCATCCGAGCCATGGAGGAGTCTAGGGATGGGTCATGGTTTTCTTTCGATCACCATTAACGAAATACAGTTTGAATGGTTCTCAATGCTTGACACAACTTCTTGACTGTTTTCTATATCTTCCTATCTTTTGTGACACTACTAAACTCAAGAATACAATTATCTTTCTTCAGTTCTTCATATAGCTAGGTCTTGAGTTATTCTTGTCATCAGAGTCGTTGCAAGTTTTGAGTAGACTGTCCATTGATTGAGGCAAAGAATATTCAAAGAGATTTGACCCAAGGGTTGCCTCTGAATCCAATCCATAAAAGAAGGCTGGATTCAATTCTTAGCTATGCTCTTCTTTCCTTGTATTTTCCTAACTTTCAGGAGCAATCATTGGCATGTAGTTGATTGATCGTCAATCACTCCATCTTCCATTTTGCTTGTTGTCTAAATATGAACTCTGCCAATCACGATCTCTGACAAATTTTCCTTTATTCTCGAACTTGATTGCTCTTCCTTTTGTGTTGATTGATTGGCTCCAGACTTTGCTAAATTCGGCACTGGCTTGGTTGCTTTTCATTTTGTCAATTTCAGCACTTGCATTTCTTTCCTTCCAAGTTCCTGCATAAATTAGAATTAGTTAGGTATTTGCTATCGTTATCATTAAAACTTAAACTGTAGCACTTTTTCCATAAACAAATTATCACTATCTATAGTAATAATAGTGGAGAGTTTATCTGTCTCAAATCTAATGGATATTTTATTTTTTGACCTCACCATATACATTGGAATACAATGCACCTGCCGAGCGGTAACATAGACATATTGTGGAAACTGGTCTTACCCTCTTACATTCAGGGACGGATCTACCTTAGCTCAAGCGGTGTCATATGACACTGCTTGTTCGAAAAATTTCATTAAGAACGTATAATTAAAATCCAATAGGAAAATGGCTAAATATAATAAAGTGACATCACTTGACATGAATAGTTGTGTAGCTTAATTGGTTAGTCACTACAATTTTTTTGAGGATGTCACTAGTTCGAACCACTGTAGCTTCAATTTTGTTTTAAATTCTTTATGCCTCATCTAGAAATAAAAAATATGTTGATGATTGAAGCATTGACCTTTTAAGCATTAACGTTACACTAAACCAATGGATCAAGAGTAATATTTTCACATTTTATGCCACAATAAATTATCTGATTTGCATTTTAATTTTTTACCTTCCATCTTCTTTTTAAGCATTGAAATGAAATTGATTAAGAGCAATTTACATAATCGAATGTATGGTGAGTTTTTGTGTGATTACTTGGTGTTCTATATATAAAAAAATATTTAATATTATTTTTAATGATGTTATGTTGAATACATTTCAAAAAATAAAAATTCATATCTAGTAATATACTTGAGTTGTGTTTTATAAAAAATATTTGAATTAAATTTTTTTAATATGTTATTATAGTGAATTATTGTTTTATTTGCTATTTAAAATCATGACACTGCTTATGAAAAATCATGCGTATGTCACTGCCTACATTTAGTCAATCTTCATGTTTTCATCTGGTCATATGCCTTCAACACCTGTTTACTTGATAAATTGGATGCCAACACTAATTAGAGTTAGTTTGAAAAGGAGTAGCTATAATTTGGTTGATTGAAAGGGTTACGATACTAGTGTTATTGCGTTATAACGTAAAATTGCTCTTTAAAATTAGTGAAGTTTTGAAGCAAATCGTACAAGGGTAAGTCGTGATTTTTACTTCCTTGAATATAAAAGTTTTCCACGTAAAATTATTGTGTTGTTTAATTTTCGCACTTCACTTTGTATTTGTTTCTAAATCACTTAAGTTAAAGAACCAAGTTCTTTAACAAGCGAAAAATTGGACATCACACAATTCATTACCCCTTTCCTCCTTGTGTCTAGGCGCATCCTATATAGCAGGTCTCCCTTAGGTCCTTGAAATATTCTGTTAGTTTGATCTTCTCGAATCTTCCAGGACAGCAGAATTTTAAAATAATTTTTAATATTTAGTGAGAGTCTACAAACTTGAATATAATGCTTTCAAATTCAAATTAATTTTACGCCTAGGTACAACTTGGAAAATGCATTAGCAATAATAAAATCCCTTTAAATGGACTTAAACCCGAGACCTCACACTATAGGAGGCTCCATCCGCGATAAGCTAGCACACAAACAACTTTTATAAGATAATATATGATAAGTTTACAGGTAAACAATCTATGTTTACATAAATTATGCAAACTTACTTGATAAGGAATCATTTATAATACATGCATCTGTTGAATATTTAGGACACCATGTGTAACACGATTTTTTTAATACGTTTTCTATGTAACAAATAGTTTACAAATATTGTTGAATGTACACTACTTATGTACATCATTAAAGTTTTAAAAGAGAAGACGCAACCTAATCACAAATCTATTGACAAATCTCTCATTTCAATCTCTCAATAGTCTAATACAATAAACTATGTTCACTTAATAAAAGCTTATAAACAAATAAACACAAGGTATAAACAATAATTCCCTGCTTGGCTGCTTAATCAAATGATCCTAATCTTGATGGTAGATTAGATAAGGATGAGTAGTATAATCAGATACTTTGTTATAAAATAGATTAATACTAACTATTATTGGAGTATATATAATTAATAATACAAGAAAATGATTGAAATGAACCCACAAAGTGATACTATAGGATATATGAGATTTTTTCATTTTTGGTCGAGGTTGCTGTTCGAGTCTTAAAAATGGATAAACTATTTGGTAAAGAGTCTTTCCCTTTTATTACTCTTGCTTTGTCGTGTCATTGGTCCCGAACACTAGGTGGATAAACCAAAAAAAAGAAGAAGAAGATTAAAATGGAAGCTAGGTGTTTGAGAAACTTATAGATGACACTTTAATTTGGTTTTGGTGTACGTAACGAAGGCAAAAGCAAAGAAGATGAAAATGAAATGCACCTATAATTGTCATTTTCACAAGCTATCTGATCTCTTCCCTCTATCCCTCCACATTATGTTTAAACTTTAAAAAAAGAATACACGACGACCCTACCTCAATTTTTTGCAATAAATACAATTCTAAGCTTTGCTTTCGCGTGTCCCAATCACATAATTTGGAAAGCTGTCAAATTACATTTGGAATCCTGATAATAAATCTATACGAATATAAAGTAAAATAGCTATACAGAGAAGATCCTTATACAAAACCTTTTTCTTTCGTAGTTGTTTACTTAGAGTAAATTTGGAACCTCCCTACCTTCTTTATGTTTTCTTTTATTTTTGAGTTTTGTTGCTGTTTACCTCAAAAAATGAGTAACAATTAAATTTGTACGCGGTTTAAAAGTTACGTGGTTTAATTCAATACAAATAATTAAGAATAACAGATAGATGAATTAAGGACAAAATAAACAATCAAACCAATCACAATGTAATGATCAAGCCTGATCTTAGATTGAACAGTAGAGCTCGTCCTCGATTGGACCCTCGGTACAAGCTCAGTCGCGCGTGCAGAAAAGAACAAGTGAGTAATGCCCTGAACAATAGCTAGAAGACAAAAGTAAACTTTTATTGGATTGAATTGCATGTTACCCTGTATCAGACTAAAGAAAAACTTCCTCTTTATATAGTAGGAGAATTTCAGTCCTAATACAAGTCTAAAAACGGTAAAAATCTTATTTTTTCGGTAATTATTGATCCATAATTGATACCGAACGGGATTCGCGCCGTAAAATCCGGCCGAGGGCGAATATTATGGCCCCTATCCATCATGCATAACCGTTCACCGCGTCTCCCGAGGTTCAGAAGCCCTACTCGGTCCGGGATACGTCACTTTGCCGTGTCCATCTCAGATACGCCGTTCATCCTTCTTGGGTCTCGATTCGAGGGGTTCCTGGCCTTGATTTTAATCACGTCGATCCGTGCTTCCCCTTCGTTCTCGCATCGAAAAATTAGGAAAAACTTTACCCCCGATTCTACCCGTACACAGATAGTCCCCTCATTTTTTGGAGAGTAGATTTATTGAAGCGACGAAAAGCGATAAATTAATCCGGGTTCCTTCTTCTGTACGTTACAACCGAGCTGACGGGTCAGCAGAATATCCCATCAGTCGCGTCGTTCTGACTTCGGACACGTGTCAACCGCCGGTTGACTGTCCTCGAATGCAAAATGTCACGCATTTATTATCCTTCCTTTATAAAAGCTCCAACCCCTTTTTCACTTTTTTAATTTTTGATTCGAGAGTTCTTTGATTTACCCTCGAATTCTGCACTTAACTCTAACTCCTTCAAATCTTCATACATTGCTTTCCAAATTTTCGCATCTTCATCTCCAAATCTTCAAACCAGACCTTCATATCTTCATCTTCATCTTCAAATCTTCATCCTCATCTTCAAACCTTCATATTTTTCTTCAAACCATCATATTTTTCTTCAAACTTTTATATTTTTCAGAATTCGATGGCAAAAACTTCCAAATCCGTGCCTCAACAAACCACCCCTTCAACTTCCAACCCGACCACGGATGTCGAGATGGCCATTCCCGAGGTGGTCTCGGAGCCTCCTTTGAAGAGTTTCGTTCCCATGGTGAGTTTTCTGCCCGAATAATTACATTTACATAACTTTTACATTTGCTAAGTCTTTTTTTCCCTTACACAGGTTTGCCCAAGACCACCGAGATTCGACCATTGGATGAGGATGAGGCCCCGTCCTCGCTTATTGAACCCTCAGCTTCGGGACAGCCCAGAGCTACCGCAAAGGAGGAGAAAAAGAAGAGAAAGAAGAAATCCTCTGGCTCCCCGAACACCGAGGTGAAGAAGAAAGGGTTGCAGTCCGGGTCCGGAAAAGCAACAAAAAGAACACCAAAGCCAGGGTACCCAGATTCTCTCTTCTGGCTCAGAGATTACCCTGAGGATTGGGATCGTGATTTCATTGCTCACGGGTCGACCATCGACGAGGTAGAGCATGCGGCAATCGGGGAAGGTGGCCGAGAGGTCGATCCCCCTCTAGCTCGGGAACCAGAAGGATAATCAGAGGCCATGACCTCCCGAGAAGCTGCTCCTGCCCTGAAGGAAGTAGCTGGTATCATGGACATCGCGAAAACGCTATCCCATACAGAGTCCATGCTTTAAGAGGCTCAAGTCGATAAATAAAAATCAAATGAAACGTCACGGGGCGTAGATGATGCCCTCAACATGTTCTTCGATGACATGTACATGAGCGCGTTGGAGGACTATTCCGGGCTTGGTCAACTGGAGGTCCCAAAAAAGGACGTGCAATCGGGGGCGGGCGAGCCGAGCTCGAGCCCGAAGTTAGTGAGGTAGTTCTCTGCCCCGAGTATGGATCCCGATTGTAAAAGAGCAGACATTCTTACTATCCCGGCAGAATGCTCGGGCATTGTCTGCCCTGGTGGGTGTGTCCAGCTATCTTCGTTGCCTGCTGAACGAGGAGGACCAGATGAAGGTGAATAAAGTAGGCACATCGAGCCTCTTCAACGAGGCACAACATGTACTGAACTGGGTAAGGTCTCTACTTCTTGTATCCTTTGTGAATTTTACTTAGTTTCAGCATGTACTAACGACCTTATTGTTTCTCAGGTTTCGGTGCTCCACCATGAAAGTTTCCTTCGATCCTGAATGGAAATCAGCTAGCTCGAGTTTGAGCTCAAATAGCAGGTCCGGAAGAAGTACATGTACATGGCTCTCAGCGAACAACAAGACGAGGCTCTAAAGGACCTCCCAATCCTCCGAGCCAAGCCAGAAAAGGCACAGAAGGAGGTTTTGTCTGTGAAACGAGAGCATGCCGATCTGGTCGAGAAGGTAAGGATTTTTAGGCTAAAAACAAGAAGCTACTCGTGATGGCTAGTGACGCAACCTCGCAGGTCCAAGAAAAGATAGACTTGATTGACCAGTTTCGGGCTGAGATGGATGTGATCAAGACCACGATCGAGGCGCTAAAAGGTAGGATGGACCTGCTTGGTTCGAAAAAGGAGGCCACAAAAGAGGAGCTGACATCGGTCAAGGACCAGCTCCGGGTGGAAAAAGACAAAGCCGACTAGTGGTCACGACTAAATGACGAAATCCGGGCACAACTAGCTTCATTCGCCTCGGAACGGTATGGCCTTGGCCAGGAATATACTGCGCTAAAGTCCAAATTAGAGGCAACTTCGATTGATTCCTCCGAAGTCGAGGAAATGCTAGCCCAATATAAGGCTGATGTAGAGATAGACGAGGCCCGCTTAAAGACGAAGACTGAGTATGTAAAATGGCTATCCCGGAGGGAGACCCTCGAGGAGATTCACGCCCGAAGTTTTGACCTGTCGGCCGAGATCGAAGAAGACAAGAGGCTCTAGGCCGAGTCAAGGGAACTCTATGAGCTCTAAGGTCCCGAAGGCTCCGAAGGTTCTGAAGGTTCCGATGCTGAGTCGAGCTCCGGTGAAGATCATGCGTAGATGCCTTGGTTTTTTTTGTTTCACTTTTTATACATTTTACTTTCTTGTTTATTTTGAGGCCGTTTTATCGTGCCTTTGTAAATGTTTTTTGAGACATGTATATAAAATTTTCCCTTTGGCAACATCATGTTTTTACTTTTTAGTATGTGTTTGCCATTTTATATCGTCTCTAATGCCTTAGCATAGAATCAAACGTAATATAGAGCATCCATTCCTTGGAGGTCTGAATGGGGCCCGATTTCGATGGCTACTCCAGATTACTTGTGACTTCGAAATTTCGATAAAATCGAAGGCCTTTAAGATGTTTAAGTGTGTTAGTCATATATGGCGATGTTTTTGCCGAGGGTAACCCTTTAATAGGTTTCGATTATACGTAAGGGCCTTACTTTCTGAGTACGAACTTCGGATGTCTCCGAGCCGTTTACGTTGGACGTAGCCTTTCATATTCGGGCACTACCTAATAGGCTTGGTGCCTCCGGGATTCGATAGGCCGGGACATCCATTTTTTTATTGGACAACAGTTCCCGAGTCGGGGTAGCCTATGGGATTTAGGATCTAGGATCCGTTGTGAAGCATCGACGAAGCGAAATGCATAATAATAAAGTATGAAGGAAGCAACGATTTCTTTCATTGTTTTATATGTAGAGTACATAATCGAAGGCGCATAAGCCTAGTTCCATGGCTAAAACGGGCTATATGGGCACGATTCATTTGACCGTTTGACCCTGACAATAAATCCTAACCACCAAGCCTTGTATTTTGACATATAAAATTTGCCCTTTCTAAAGATCTTAATCTAGGGGAAATGGCCCCCAGTGTTTGAGGCCGAACTCGTGAGGGATCAGATACTGTTGGTTTGGTGCAAACGATCAACAATTCCAGTTTAAGACCGGTCTTCGAAACTAAGGTTGCACGTTTTACTGTTGCCTCATTAAAAATCTTGCCAAAAATCCACTTCGGGACAAAATTGGTTCAAGGGAAAAAGAGTACAACACGTGCTTTTAGACCTAATAGTCACATTTGGCCTTGGCTGAGTACCTGCATAAGTTAGTCCGTAATATAACGAAATTAAAAAGGGAATTTATTTCATACCTTAGAAGTAGTACCGCTTTTAGTGTGCCACATTCCAGTTGTTTGGTAGTTGTACACCGTTTCTTGATTCGAGTTTATACGAACCCTTGCCGGTTATTCCGACAACTCTATACGATCCTTCCCAATTCGGGCCCAGTTTCCCGTCATTTGGGTTCCTGGTGTGTAGCATTAGTTTTCTTAATACCAAGTCCCCGACTTGAAAATATCGAAGGTTGGCTCTTCGGTTGTAGTACCTCCCTACTCGCTGCTTCTGGGCGGCCAATTGGACCATGGCGGCTTCCCGCCTTTCATCCAATAATTCCAAGCTCGTGGCCATGGCCTCGCCATTTGATATTTCGGTAGCATACTGGAACCTGATGCTTGGTTCCCCTACCTTGACTGGTATCAAGGCTTCTGCTCCGTAGACTAGAGTGAATAGGGTCCTCCCAATACTCGACTTCGAAGTCGTACGGTATGCCCACAAGACTTCGAGCGAGATTTCCTTCCACTTTCCTTTTGAATCGCTCAATTTCTTTTTCAGGTTTTGGAGTATAGTTTTGTTCGTCGATTCCGCTTGACCATTGCCACTAGGGTGGTAGGGGGTTGATAATATCTTCTTAATCTTATGGTCTTTGAAAAACTTACTTACCTTGCTGCCGACGAATTATTTTTCGTTGTCGCAAATAATCTCGGCTGGTTTCCTAAATGGACATATTATGTGATCCCAGGTGAGGTTGATGAATTCCTTCTCCCAGACCTTCTCGAATGCCTGAGCCTCGACTCATTTGAAAAAATAATCGGTCATGAGTAGTATGTATTGGGCCTTGCCGAGCGCCCATGGCAAAGGACCGATGATATCCATTCCCCACTTCATAAACAGCCATGGCGACAGGACCGGGTGAAGCATCTCTCCCGGTTGATGAATCATCCAGGCCTGTCTTTGGCATTTGTTGCATCTTCATACGAAGCCTTTTGCATCATTCTCCGTTTCATTCTAGTAGTAGTCGGCTCTGATCAGCTTTCGAACTAAGGATTCTGCCCCCGAATGGTTCCTACAAGTGCCCTAGTGTACTTCCCTCATGGCGTATTCGGTCTCTCCTGGACCTAAGAATCTAGCCAGTAGGCCGAAGAAGGACCTTCTGAACAATTTCCCTTAGACTAAACTAAACCTGGCAGCTTTGGTGCGCAGGGCCTTCGATTTCTTGGGATCCGATGGCAATTTTCCTGTCTTCAGGTAGTCTATGTATTTGTTGCTCCAATCCCAAGTTAACCTTGTTGAGTTTACTTCAGCATGACCTTTTTCTACCATCGAGTTCATCAGCTGCACCACTGCCCTCGAGTTGGATTCATCGTAGTTGACAAACGATCCCAAGTTGGCCAGTGCATCGGCCTCGCTATTTTGATCTCGAGGTACATGTTGTAGAGTCCATTCCTTGAATTGGTGTAGGGTTAACTCTAATATTTCCAAGTACCTCCGCATCTGTTCATCTTTTACTTTGAACGTTCCGTTGACTTGATTTACGACGAGGAGGGAGTCATATTTGGCTTCGAACACTTCGGCCCGAGGCTCTTAGCCAGTTCTAGACCTCCAATCATAGCTTCATACTCGGCTTCATTGTTAGTCAATTTTACACTTACAGTTCTAATAGACTGTCTAATTACACTACCCACGAGCGGTTTTAACACGATACTGAGCCCGGACCCCTTCCGTTGGAGGCACCATCCGTGAATAGGGTCTAGATCCTTGAATTAGCCCCCGAAGTGAGAAACAATTCCTTTTAGACTTCGGGTATCAAGGCCGGCATAAATTCGGCCACAAAGTCCGCCAAAATCTGAGATTTTATGGCAGTTCGGAGTTTGTACTCGATATTGTACCTGCTGATCTCTACGACCCATTTGGCCTGAGAGATCGGGCCTATGCATGACATTCCTCAGCGGGTAAGAGATCACAACACATATGGGGTGGCATTTAAAGTACGGTTTTAGTTTCCTGGAAGCGCTTAGTAAGGCGAACGCCAACTTTTCTAGGTGAAGGTACCTTGTTTCGGCATCGCCTAGGGCTCTACTAACATAATAAATAGGAAATTGTGCACCTTCTTCCTTCCAGACTAGGACACCACTTACCGCCACCTCAAAAACCTCCAAGTAAAGGTACAACTGTTCGTCTGCCTTTGGATTGTATAGCAAAGGGGGGCTCGACAAGTATCGCTTGAGTTCTTCCAAAGCTTGCTGGCATTCCGGAGTCCAAGATAAATTGTTCTTCTTTTTCAATAGTGAGAAGAACCGATGGCTCTTATCTGACGATCTCGATATAAACCGGCCCCATACGGCTATCCGCCCAGTCAGTCTGTGAACCGCCTTGACATTGTCGACTATGGTGATGTCCTCTATGGCCTTTATTTTCTCGTGGTTGATCTCTATCCCTCGATTAGATATCATGAACCCGAGAAACTTGCCCGAACCGACCCTAAATGCGCACTTCTCCGGGTTTAGCTTCATGTTGTACTTCCTTAATACATCGAATGTTTCCTGCAAATATTTCAAATGGTCCTCTTCTCGTAGGGACTTGACCAACATAACGTCAATATAAACTTCTATTGATTTTCCTATTTGTTCTTCGAACATCCGTTTTACTAGGACTTGGTAGGTGGCACTGACGTTCTTTAATTCGAACGACATTACGTTATAGCAGTAGGTGCCAAACTTTGTTATGAAATAAGTCTTTTCTTGATCGTCCGGGTCCATCCAAATTTGGTTGTTCGCGGAGTAGGCATCGAGAAAGCTGAGTATCTCGTGCCCAGCCGTTGCATCGATCATTCGCTCGATGTTAGGCAAAGGGAAAGAATTCTTTGGACATGCTTTATTTAGGTACTTATAATCTTCACACATTCTTAGTTTATTTCCTTTTTTAGGTACTACCACTACGTTAGCTAACCAATCTGGGTATTTAACTTCCCGGATGGAACATATTTTTAGAAGTTTGGATACCTCATCCTTGATGAATGCGTGTTTGATCTCGGGCTATGGCCTTCTCTTCTACTTGACTGGATGGAATTTCGGATCCAAACTCAGCTTGTGAGTGGTTACCTCCTGTGGGATCCCTGTTATGTCTTGATGAGACCAAGAAAACAATCAGTGTTAGCTTTAAGAAAATTAATAAGTTTTTTCCTAAGCTCGGGGGTTAACCCCATGCCCAGATATACCTTTCGATCCGGTAGGTGCTCGATTAATATAACTTGCTCCAACTCCTCGACCGTTGATCTGGTGGTGTCGGTGTCATCGGGATCTATAAATGATCTCGAGACACCATCGTCCTCATTGTCTTCTCCTTGTTCTTCATGTCTCTCCAGTTCGGCTGAGGCCGGTATCATTGATTGCTATTTAGTCTCTTTTTTGTTGGTTAGTTCCTCGCTTCTCGATGTTGAGACCACGAGCATCGGGATCACTTCATCGACAACACATATTTCCCTTGCGGCCGACTTTTCTCCATAGACCATTTTGACTCCCTCCGGCATCGGAAATTTCAGCTTCTGGTGTAAGGTTGAAGGTACCTCCCTCATGTTGTGGACCCATGGACTTTCGAATAAAGCGTTGTACCTCATATTCCCTTCGATCACGTAGAACTTCATTTCTTGGTTGTCCCGACAATGTTTATCGACAAAGTTATTTCTCTTTTCATGGTCTCACATGCCATATTGAACCCATTTAATACCCGGACAGCCAGTACAATTTGATCCTGTAACCCCAGTTGCTCTACGACCCTTGATCTGATGATGTTGGCCGAGTTATCTGGATCAATCAACACATGTTTAACCCGAGATTTATTGATAAGTACATATATTACCAGTGCATCATTGTGAGGCTGTACGATGCCCTCGGCATCTTCGTCGTTGAACAAGATAGCTCCCTAATCCCAAGTGCATTTTTCCCTCGTAAGAGACACTTTAGTGCCTTTTATCATTGGCCCTTGGGGGACTTCGACTCCCCCAATGATTATGTTGATCACGTGCTGAGGCTCCTCTTGTTCGACCTGTTTGTTGGCGTCCCTGTTTCTGAAGTGGTTTTTGGCTCGCTCGCTTAGGAATTCTTGGAGGTGCCCATTGTTGAGAAATCGAGCAGCTTCTTCTCTTAACTGTCGGCAATCTTCGATCCAATGACCGTGAGTGACGTATTACTTACATATCAAATTAGGATCTCTTTGGGCAGGGTCGAACTGCAATGGTCGGGGCCACTTGGTCTCTTTGATGTCCCTATGGCCGACACGATGTTTGCAGCGTCCACATTAAAATTGTATTCCGATAATCTTGGTGCTTCCCTACTCCCAAGCGATCTGCCAAAACCGCTCTTGCTCATTAGGCCTCGGTCGCTCAGCCCTCGATCACTTCTCTTCTCGTTCCTAGTTAGGTGATGCCCGGATCCGTTTCCCCTATGATACGCGCTGTATGGCTGATATTGATCTCGGACCGGCCTTGGATCTTGATCAATGACTCTAATCTTCCAAGTCGTTCCCCTTGATTGTGCATGTATGTGAGGTTACATGCTCATTTGGATCATTGGTCCCGTTATACTTTTAAATGTCGGGCATTCAACCTTTTAGGGATCGGCTTCGGTGCCGCGCTCAAGGGGAAGGGTTTCTGGATAAACTTTTTGAAATTCGGTCCCTTCAATATCAGAGGTGCCCCCGGAATCTGATCGTCCCTGGAGTTGTATGTTTCCACTTTCTTATCATTGGTCTCAATCCTTTTCTCGCCTGACTCTACCCATTTTGTTAATGCTTCGAGCATCTTTATTACCTCTGAAGTTTCTCCTGGCTCGACTTTACCCGGTGTCACGACAACTTGTTCGTTTCTCCGAGTATTTTCTCGGGATTGTTTGGGCTCAACCCTATTAGGGACGTGGCTTTAGTTCTGCAGTTGTGCTATTGCCGCTTGTTGAGCTTGCAACATTTCAAAAATCAATCGTAGGCTCACTCCATCAATTTCATCCTCGGGCGCTTCTCGGACAGTTGGTCGGGGTCCCCCGCGAATACTGTTTTCGGGATCAGTTGGCAAATTGATGTTGATGGCCACCTGCGAGTTAGCATCGACCGGGTCGGCGGCTGAGACACCATTGGGATTGGCTGGAAGCATATCATTATTGGGCACCACATTGTTATTTTCGCCGTGATGGCCTGACTCTGCGTCAACGTTCAAGTGAGCAGACTGAGAGTTTGACATTCTTAGGTTGATCTGGAATTTAAGATTTCAAAGAACAAGCGTAAAATAGGGTGTGTTATGGAGATTCATATCAAATCACCACTATTATCCTTAGCCCCACAGTGGGCGCTAAATTGTTTACTCTAAAAAATGAGTAACAATTAAATTGTACGCGGTTTAAAGGATACGTAGTTTAATTCAATATGAATAATTAAGAATAGATAGATGAATTAAAGATAAAATAAACTATCAAACCAATCACAATATAATGACCAAGCCTGATCTTAGATTGAACAATAGAGTTTGTCCTCGATTGGACTCTTGGTATAAGCTTGGTCGCGCGTGCAGAAAAGAACAAGTGAGTAATCCTTGAACAATAGCTAGAGGACAAAACTAAACTTTTATTGGATTGAATTGCGTGTTACCCTGTGTCAGACTAAAGAAAAACTTCCCCTTTATATAGTAGGAGAGTTTCAGTCCTAATACAAGTTTGAAAAAGGTAAAAATCTTATTTTTTTCGATAATTGTTGATCTATAATTGATACCGAACGGGATTCGTGCCGTAAAATTCGACTGAGGGCGAAAATTACGGCCCCATATCCATCATGCATGTCCGTTCACCGCGTTTTCCGAGGTTCAGAAGCCCTACTCGATCCGGGATACGTCGCTTTGCCGTGTCCGATCTCAGATACGTCGTTCATCCTTCTTGGTCTCGATTCGAGGGGTTCCTGAACTTGATTTTAATCACATGGAACCGTGCTTCCCCTTCGTTCTCTCATCGGAAAATCGAGAAAAACTCTACCCCGATTTTACTCATACACAGTCGCAAGAAAGGAGATGAACTTCTTTATCAATGCTTACATTTCTCCATTTCAATAAGTTCCCCCTTCATTACAAAACTAATTCGTGCAATTTGCTTAGGCTCTATCATATATTTTACTCATACATATTCGTTTCTTCTTTTCCTTTCAAATATTAAAGTTGTCGAAACACTGGGCTTGCAAATTGCAACAATAAATGTACTCCTAGCTTTGAGATTTTGTGTAATAATGTTTTTAAGTAAAGAGTAACCTGAAGATGTTTTAACAAATATGAAAAACTGAAGCACGTAGGGTTCTTTCTTTTCTTCTTCTTTTTTCCTTACATGAGCTTCTGAATTTTTTTTAATTTTCCTTTTGTTAATATTTCTATCTACAAAAGCAAAAAAGTATAAATCTCTCAAGAAAATAAAAGGAAGTTGGCTTGATTAGTTGCATTCTCTATACATCACTGAAAGCTACAAAATATGGTGACTTTTTATAATGCATTTAATCTTCAAATTGCGACGTTGCGTCACAAGTCTCGGCCCATCGTAAAAGATTTTTGTCTCTCTGTCAATAATAAGAGCAACTTATTATAAGATATTATTTAAAAGAAAAGCAAGACATTACTTTATTGGACACAACTTTTAAAAAATAATTAATTTTAAAACATGTAATTTTAAATATTGCTTAACTTAAAAATGGGTTGTTAGATTAACCAACTAAATTTTTAGAAGTGAGGCTACACGTAATGTTTCGTCCAATTTCAGTGAACAAAAGATAAATAAGTTTAATAATAAACTTGAACGATGAAGCAATAGTCAAAACAATGGAAAGAGTATTATTATTGATGAGCTCTTCAGATATCTTAATAGGCAATTGAAATGCACGATATTAACTTAGTCGCCAATTTGGTATAGTGACACAAAAAAGTGTGTAATTTTCCATGGGGATACAAATTGGGAGAATGGTAATTTTTATAGTATGGACTAATGTAATCGTCCCAATAATTTGCGCCTATCTGTATACGGTCGAGATCGAGTTAGCCTATGATATGAAAGGACAGGCTCAGAACATGACAATACAAGACTGAAGATCGGTCCCGAGTTACACCGGGCTAAAACCCGGGGTCAGGACACCTGCCTTCGAGAACATTGAGTCCAAGACCCCGGAGTCGACTCTAGCCCCGAACGAGCTTTAAGAAACATTGTTAACGTAACCAACAGAGGACCGAAATATCCATAACCGGACAAATATTGCGGCGAAAATCTTGGCGCGTATCAGTAAGGAACCGATAATCAGCTTATCAAGGAATTTTTACCTTTTATAGAATTGTACCTAAAGTAGGACTCCTCTACTATATAAAGGGGGGTCTAATAATTCATTGAAGACATTGTAACACATATTCCAAAGCAATACATCATTATTATTTCTCTTTAAGATCTTGTTCTTTTGTGTCCTGACACCGATCGAAGTGTACCTGGCTCGAGGGTGATTAACTTTTCAAGGCTAAGACTGTTCAATTCGTGTGATTTGCATTTACTTTACCATTATTTATTTCAATTGCAATCTAATTTATCATTTTGTGTCAAGTTAGTCTACATATCCTTAAAACCATTTACAAATTCAGTTGTTATCCGATTTTGAGAGTAAACAGTTTGGCGTCCACCGTGGGGCTAAGGATAATAGTGATTATTTGATACAAATCTCCATAACACACACTACTTTACACTTGTTCTTTGAAGTACCTCTAATTGCAGGTTAAAACTCAAAATGTCGAACTCTCAATTAGCACCCCTACATGTTGACAATGGGTTCGGTCATCACGGTGAAAATAACAACATAGCGCCAGGTGACGAGGTACCGCCCGTTGATCCCATCGAAATTCCGGCCGCGAACCCGATTGACGCTAATTCACATGTGGCTATCGACACAAACCTGCCTATGACCCCGAGAATAGCGTCCGTGGTGGAGCCCGATCGGCTGCTCAAAATACAGAAAATATTGGAGGAGACGGGATTAGTTTACGAGTGATCTTCGAAATGCTGCAGACTCAACATGCGGTGATAGCTTAGTTACAGAACCAAAGCCGTGCACCGAGCAGAGTTGAACCCGATCCGCCCCGGGAAGTCACCCGCAGGGAGGAACCGGTCGCAGAAAGGTCAAACTAAAACGAATCGGAGGCTAACCCCGAGATCATAAAGATGCTCAAAGAACTGACAAAACGGGTAGAATCAGGGGAGAAGAAAATTAAAGCTAATGACAAAAAGGTGGAAACCTATAATTCTAGGGTAGACCAAATCCCAGGAGCATCGCCGATATTGAAAGGCCTAGATTCCAATAAGTTCGTACAAAAACCTTTTTCTCCGAGCGCGGCTCCAAAGCTGATCCCTAAGAAATTTCGCATGCCCGAGATTTCTAAGTATAACGGAACGACGGACCCAAATAAGCATGTTACCTCTTACACATGTGCCATCAAAAGGAACGACTCAGAGGATGATGAGATCGAGTCTGTCCAGTTGAAGAAGTTCGGAAAGACCCTGCCAAAAGGAGCTATGGTATAGTATCACAACTTACCTCCTAATTCTATTGACTCATTTGATATGCTTGCGGATTCTTTCGTGAAAGCACACGGCAGGGCCATCAAGGTCGAGACCAGGAAATCAGACCTTTCTTTAAGTAAAACAGAAGGATAACGAGATGCTCAGAGAGTTTGTGTCCCGATTTCAAATGGAACGAATAGACCTTCCATCGATCGCTGATGATTGGGCTGTTTAGGCTTTCACCCAAGGGCTCAATGTTCGAAGCTCGGTGGCTTCACAGCAGTTGAAACAAAACCTGATAGAATATCCGGCCATTACTTAGGCTGAGGTGCATAACCAATATCAATCGAAAATCAGAGTCGAAGATGATCAACTCTGGGCCCCTTCGGGGTTATCCTGTCAGAATCATCGATAGAGACATCGATTGTGAATCGAGATCAAACAGGGATCGATATCAGCCATATAATGGAGACCGAAGAAGCAGTGGGTCTGTGCGGAACTCTATGAGAAATGAAAGAAGAAGTGATCGAGGTCAGAGCAACCAAGGACTCATAAGCAAAAACAGCTTTGACAGGCCCATCGGGCCTAAAGAAGCACTAAGGTTATCGGAATACAACTTTAATGTCGATGCTGCCGCCATTGTATAAGCTATCAGACGCATCAAAGAAACCAAATGGCCTTAACCTCTACAATTCGATCTAACCTAAATGGATCCTAACCAGATGTGTAAATATCACGGCACTCACGGCCACATAATGGAGGATTGCTGATAGTTAAGAGAGGAAGTAGCCCGACTATTCAACAACGGGCATCTTCAAGAATTCCTGAGAGACCGAGCCAAGAATCATTTCAGGAATATGGATTCTAACAAACAGACCGAACAAGAAGAACCTCAACACGTCATTAACATGATCATCAGTGGGGTCGATATTACTCAGGGGCCGATGTTGAAGCACACCAAAGTGTCCATCACGAGGGAAAAATGGACTCGAGATAACATACCGGAAGGAACCTTGTCTTTCAACGATGAGGACGCGGAAGGGATCGTGCAGCCCCACAATGATGCACTGGTAATATCTATACTCGAAAATAAATTTTGAGTTAAGCGTGTGTTAATTGATCCAGGTAGCTCGGCCGACATCATCCGATCGAGGGTCGTGGATCAGCTCGATCTATAATATCAAATCGTGCGTGCAATCCGAGTACAAAAAAAATTCAACATGGCATGTGAAACCACTAAGGGGGAGATAACTGTAACGACTCGGCCGGTCGTTTCGGGAGTTATAGCCCCGTTTTCCCCATTTCTAACTTCTTTTTGTGTTATTCAGATATATTATGTTATATCGGGTTAGTTGGTTCGGGTCCGGGAGGAACTCGGAGTGAAATGAGACACTCAATCTCATAATTGAAAAAATTGAGTTAGAAAAGTGGACCGGATATGGACCTATATATAAACGATCTCGTATTCGAATTCTGATAATTCCAATAGCTCCGTATGGTGATTTTGGGCTTAGGAGCGTGTCCGAAATATTATTTGGAGGTCCGTAGAGGAATTATGCTTGAAATGCCTAAAGTTTAATTTTTGAGAAGTTTGACCGTGGGATTGACTTTTTGATATCGGGGTCGGAATCCAATTCTGAAAATTGGAATACCTCTGTTATGTCATTTATGACTTGTGTGCAAAATTTGAGGTCAATCGAACGTGATTTGATAGGTTCCGGAGTTGTTTGTAGAAATTAGAAATTTCTAAGTTCATTAGGCTTGAATTGGGGTGTAATTCATGGTTTTAGTGTTGTTTGAGGTGATTTGAGGGTTTGACTAAGTCCATATGATGTTTTAGGACTGTTTGGTATATTTGGTTGAGGTCCCGAGGGGCTCGGGTGAGTTTCGGATAGTTAACGGGTTGGATTTTGGACTTGGAACTCTGCTAGAATTTTTCTGATGCACCATCTGGTTTCATTCATCGCGTTCGCGAGTGAAGCCTCGCGTTCGCGAAGAGGAACTGAGAGGATGGCATATTTGCTCTTCGTGTTCGCGAAGAGAAGCACGCGTTTGCGAAGGGTGGACTGGGTGTGCATCACGAATGTGAGAGGTGTTACGCATTTGCGATGAAGAGAGGAAGCAGTCGAAGACCCCAGGCAATTGGTCTACCTATTCGCGTAGGGGGGTGTCGCGTTCGCGTAGTGAAAGGGAACGAAGCATCGCGTTCGCGATGGGTTGAATGCGTTCGCATAGAAGGCATTGAGGCAGAGGCATTTTTTTGTGCTTCGCGAACGCGAGGGAGATGTCGCGTTCGCGATGGAGGAATTCGGAAGGGAGCTATTTTGTGCTTTGCGAACGCGAGGCACTGACCGCATTCGCGAAGAAGAAAAGTCTGGGCAGTGAGTTTAAGTTCTAAAAATTGGACTTCATCCCATTTTCAGTTTTTGGCAATTTGGAGCTCGGAAGTGAGGCAATTTTGGGTGATTTTCAGAGGAAACAACGAGGTAAGTGTTCTTAACTCAATATTGGTTAAATTACCCGAATCCATGGTTGTTTTTATCATTTAATTGGTGAATTGAGTTGGGAAAATTTGAAAACCCTCATGGTTTAAATCGAAGATTTGAGGGTCGAGTTGGGTCGGATTTTTGTAAAATTGGTATGGTTAGACTCGTTTGGAGACCAATTCACGAGGAAAGGACATTGCAGAATAAGAATTTCGCGGTTTGAGGTAAGTAACGATTGTAAATCTGGTCCTGAGGGTATGAAACCCCGGATTTCGTATCATTCTACTATTTTGAAGTGACACACATGCTAGGTGACGGGCGTGTGGGCGTGCACTGTTGGGGAATTGTGACTTAGTCCGCCTCGTAGCAACTGTAAAGTTGCATACTTTGTTGAAACCATTTGATACTTATATGTTTTAGAAAGAAAATTTGTAAATTGGGCTGAATGCCATGTTTGGGCCTTGCGCCAATGCTATTTGGACCCTTAGGGGTTGTTTCTTACCATCCTCTCACTGTTTTCGATTGAAAATCTATACTCAGTCATGTTTATACTTGTTTACCGCATAACTCAGTTTTATGACTCTATTTTGATGCATATAAATGTTGTTTTGGGCCGAATGCCCTGTTTTACTAAAAAGCCCGAGTGGCTCGAGAGGTTTATGACTAAGTGAGGCCGAGGGCCTGATTTGTGAGGATGAGTGAGGATCGGGGCTGACCGCCTGCAGCATATTTATGACTGAGTGAGGCCGAGGGCCTGATTTGTGAGGATGAGTGTGGATCGGGGCTGCCTGCCTGCAACAAACTTTATTATTATAGCACGTGAGTTGTCCGTGCATATTATAGCGCTTGGGCTGAAGGAGCCCCTCCGGAGTTTGTACACACCCCTAGTGAGCGCAAGGTACCTATTGAGTGATACCTACTGAGTGCAAGTGCTGAGTGACTGGGAGGCATGAGTGATTGTGAGGTATGCCCGAGTGGCAAGAGTGATTGTGAGGTATGCCCGAGTGGCACGAGTGACTGTGAGGTTTGCCCGAGGGGCTGTTTATGATTTCATCATTTCTTTTTCTCACCTTTGCATTGAGCCTTGGTTTGAAAAACTGTTGGAAAAATATCTTTAAATGATTTTTACTGGAACCGGGTTTATACGAGATGATTCGATTCAAACACTGATTTTTAAAGCATGTTGTACTTTAGTGAGATTTCATGATATGAACGTTATATGTTTTATTGCTTGTCACTACTGATCAGTCTTTATTTATTGTTGTTACTTACTGAGTTGGCGTACTCACGTTATTCTATGCACCTTGTGTGCAGATTCATGTGTAGCCGGACACGGTAGCAATTATTGAGTGTTCTGGTTATAGATTTTTCTTGGAGTTAGTAAGGTAGCTGTTTGGCAATCACATCCCCTGCTCTTCTCCCTCTTATCTTCCTCTAGTTGTATTTAGCTATTTTCTAGGCTGAGTTAGCCTTGATATTGTTAGACAAATTATAGTAGATGCTCATGACTAGTGACACCCTGATGTCGGGATTTTCTTTTCCGCACTTTTATTTTTCTTTGATTTGAACTCTTTAAATGGAGGTTTTATGTTAAATAACCTTGAAATTTTCTTTGAAATGAAAATATCGGTTTGTTTCGGAAATGAGTCGGCTTGCCTAGTTTCACGATAGGCGCCTTCATGACAGATGTTAGTTTTGGGTCGTGACAGATTGGTATCAGAGCCTAGGTTACATAGGTGTCACGAGTCATGAGCGGGTTTAGTAGAGTCTTGCGGATCGGTACGGAGACGTCTGTACTTATCTTCAGGAGGCTGCAGAACCTTTAAGAAACTCCACATTCTTGAATTCTTGTCGTGCGAATCTGTTGATTCTAGTAACTAAACATCTGTTGTTTCATTCTCTCACAGATAGTGAGGACTCGTACTACCGGTCAGGAGGGCCAGCTACCAGTACCACCAGCCAGGGCCGCGAGAGGCCGAGGCCGCAGTAGAGGCCGTGGTAGGGGCAGAGGTGCAACCCGTATAGCAGTTGGGGCAGTATCTACAGATCCACCGGTTGTCCCAGATCAGGACCAGGTTCCAGTTGTTGATGTACTAGTTCAGGCACCACCTGTGCCTATTGTGATTCTAGGCCTTCAGGAGGCCCTAGCTCAGATTCTGACAGCGTGTACTGGCCTTGCTCAGGCGGTCTCTATTTCGACGGCCGCAACCACTTCTTAGGCCAGGGGAGGCACTCAGACTCCCGTCGCTCGCACACCCGAGCAGGTTATTCAGGGACTTCAAACACCGGAGGCACCACCAGCCTAGCCGGTTACTGTTGCTCAGGATTATATGGTTCCTGCTATGCCTGAGGATGATCAACGTAGGTTGGAGAGGTTTGGGAGACTTCAGCCACCACCTTTCAGTGGCACAGAGAGAGAGGATGCTCAAGACTTTTTGGACAGGTGTCAGAGGATACTCCGTACTGCTGGTATTTTGGAGACTTGTGAGGTCTCATTCACTACCTTTCAGTTTTCTAGGGCTGCACTCATATGGTGGGAGACTTACGAGAGGCGTAGGCCTGTTGGCGCAGGACCCCTTACTTGGCAGCAGTTTTTCGTGTTTTTTTTGGAGAAGTTCGTGCCTCGATCTCGCAGAGAGTAGCTGCGCAGATAGTTTGAGCGGCTTCGCCAGGGTGATATGTCTGTGACATAGTATGAGATGCAGTTCTCTGAGTTGGACCGTCATGCTATCTGGTTGGTTCCCACGGACAGAGAGAGGATCATGAGGTTTATTGATGGCCTCACTTATCAGCTACAGTTGCTCATGACCAGGGAGCGGGTTTCGGGTGCTACCTTTGATGAGGTTGTCGACATTGCTCGGCAAATTGAGATGGTTCGCGGTCAGGAGAGGGTTGAGCGGGAGGCCAAGAGGCCTCATGGTCAGGGTGGATTCAGCGGTGCTCCTTTTGGGGGTTAGTTCCAGCATGGTAGAGGTCGTCATTTCAGATAGGTTCAGTCAGCTCGGCCATTTCATCGGGGTGCATCATCTGGCCATGGTTCTCACAGTTCTCATCAGGGCCACTCATCACCTAGTGCCCTTCCAGTTCAGAGTTCGTCCCGTGCTCCACCTGTTCAGAGCTCTTCCATGCCAGGTTCTTCTACCAGTCATCCCGGTGCTAGGGGTTCCCTTCAGTTTCCGCCGCCAGCACAAGGGAGTTGTTTTGAGTCTGGGGAGCTTGGGAATATGTGGAGGCAGTGTCCTCATCGTCATGGAGGTCTATCTCAGCAGAGGAGTCAGCCTCCGACTACAACACCAGCTACCTCACCACCTGCCCAGTCAGCTCGGGGTGGAGGTCAGTCAGCTAGGGGTCGCCCTAGAGGTGGAGGCAGATCAGGGGGTGGTCAGGACTATTTTTATGCTCTCCCTGCCAGACCAGATTCTATTGTTTCGGATGCTGTGATTACAGGTATTGTCTCAGTTTGCCATAGAGATGCCTTAGTATTATTTGACCCTGGTTCCACGTATTCATATGTTTCCTCGTATTTTGCCCATTTTCTGGATATGCCCCGTGAGTTCTTAGTTTCATCTGTACATGTATCTACTCTTGTGGGCGATACTATTATTGTGGACTACATATATCGGTCATGTGTGGTAACTATTGGGGGTCTGGAGACCCAAGTGAAACTTTTGCTGCTCAGTATGGTCGACTTTGATGTGATATTGGGTATGGATTGGTTATCTCCATGTCATGTTGTTCTAGATTGTCACGCTAAGACGGTGACATTGGCTATGCCGGGAATTTTGAGGGTTGAGTGGAGCGGTTCTGTAGATTATGTACCAAGTAGGGTGATTTCATATTTGAAGGCTCCGCGCATGGTTGAGAAGGGTTGCCTATCTTATTTGGCTTTTGTGAGGGATGTTAGTGCAGAGACTCCTGTCATTGATTCTGTTCTGGTGGTACGTGATTTTCTGGATGTGTTTCCTGCAGACCTGTTGGGCATGCCGACTGCAGGGATATTGACTTTGGTATTGATCTGGTGCCGGGCACTCAGCCCATTTCTATTCCACCATATCGTATGGCACCGGCAGAGTTGAAGGAATTGAAAGAACAGCTTCAGGAACTCCTTGATAAGGGGTGTATTCAGCCTAGTGTGTCACCTTGGGGTGCACCGGTTCTATTTGTGAAGAAGAAGGATGGTTCCATGAGAATGTGTATTGATTACAAGCAGTTGAACAAGGCCACTGTCAAGAACAAGTATCCTTTGCCTCGTATTGATGATTTATTCGACCAACTTCAGGGAGCGAGGGTGTTCTCCAAGATTGATTTGAGGTCGGGTTATCACCAGTTGAATATTCGGGATTCAGATATTCTCAATACAGCTTTCAGGACCCGATATAGCCATTATGAGTTCTTGGTGATGTCTTTTGGGCTGATCAATTCCCCAGCAGCATTCATGCATTTGATGAATAGTGTATTCTAGCCCTATTTGGACTCATTCATCGTTGTATTCATTGACGACATCCTGGTGTACTCTCGTAGCCAGGAGGAGTACGCTCAGCATTTGAGGGTTGTATTGTAGAGATTGAGGGAGGAGAAGCTTTATGCAAAGTTCTCCAAATGTGAGTTTTGGCTTAGTTCAGTAGCATTCTTGGGGCATGTGGTGTCCAGCGAGGGTATTCAGGTGGATCCAAAGAAGATAGAGGCGGTGCAGAGTTGGCCTAGACCGTCCTCAGCCACGGAGATTAGGAGCTTTCTTTGTTTGGCGGGTTACTACCGTCGCTTTGTGGAGGGATTTTTATCTATTACCTCGCCCTTGACCAAATTGACCCAAAAGGGTGCTCCATTCAGGTGGTCGGATGAGTGTGAGGAGCGCTTTTAGAAGCTCAAGACTGCTTTGACCACAGCTCCAGTGTTAGTTCTGCCATCAGCTTCAGGTTCTTACACCGTGTATTGTGATGCCTCGAGGATAGGCATTGGTTGTGTTTTGATGCAGGAGGGTAGGGTGATCGCCTATGCCTCGCGCTAGTTGAAGACCCATGAGAAGAACTATCCTGTCCATGATCTTGAGTTAGCAGCCATTGTTCACGCCTTGAAGATTTGGCGTCATTATTTGTATGGGGTTCATTATGAGATCTATACTGATCACCGGAGCCTGCAGTATCTGTTAAAGCAGAAGGATCTTAATTTGCATCAATAGAGATGGTTGGAGCTTCTTAAGGACTATGATATCACTAATTTATACCATCCGGGGAAGGCCAATGTGGTGGCCGATTCTTTGAGTCGCCGGGCAGAGAGTTTGGGGAGTTTAGCATATCTTCCAGCAGCAGAGAGACCTTTGGAATTAGATGTTCAGGCCTTAGCGGGCCAACTTGTCAGATTGGATATTTCGGAGGCTAGTCAGGTATTGGCTTGTGTGGTCTCCAGGTCTTCTCTTTATGACCGTATCAGGGAGCATCCGTATGATGACCCCTACTTGCTCGTTCTTCAGGACAGGGTTCGGAGAGGTGATGCTAGGGATGTGACTATTGGTGATGACGGTGTGCTGAGAATGCAGGGCCGGATATGTGTGCCTAATGTAGATGGGCTTTGAGAGTTGATTCTTGAGGAGGCCCACAGCTTGCGGTATTCCATCCATACCAGGTGCCGCGAAGATGTACTAGGATTTGAGGCAGCACTATTGGTGGAGGCGGATAAAGAAGGATATAGTTGGGTTTGTGGCTCGGTGTCTAAACTATCAGCAGGTTAAGTATGAGCATCAAAGACCGGGTGGCTTGCTTCAGAGGTTAGAGATCCTAGAGTGGAAGTGGGAGCGGATCACCATGGACTTTGTAGTTGGGCTCCCATGGACTTCGAGGAATTTCGACGCTATTTGGGTTATTATGGATCGGCTGACCAAGTCCGCGCACTTCATTCCAGTTGGTACTACTTTCTCTTCAGAGCGGTTGGCTGAGATTTTCATCCGAGAGATTGTTCGCCTGCATGGTGTCCCAGTTTCCATCATTTCAGATAGGGGTACTCAGTTCACATCGCAGTTTTGGAGGGCCGTGCAGCGAGAGTTGGGTACTCAGGTTGAGTTAAGCACAACTTTTCACCCTCAGACGGACGGGCAGTCCGAGCGAACTATTTAGATATTGGAGGGCATGTTGCGTGCTTGTGTCATTGACTTTGGGGGTTCATGGGACCAGTTTCTGCCACTCGCGGAGTTTGCATACAACAACAGTTTTCAGTTGAGTATTCAGATGGCTCCGTACGAGGCTTTATATGGGAGGAGGTGTGGATCTCCGGTTGGATGGTTTGAGCCGGGTGAGGCTAGGCTCTTAGGTACAGACTTAGTCCAGGACGCATTAGATAAGGTGAAATTGATTCAGGAGCAGCTTCGCACGGCGCAGTCCAGGCAGATAAGCTACGTGGATAGGAAGGTCCGTGATGTGTCTTTTATGGTTGGGGAGAAGGTTTTGCTGAAGGTATCACCCATGAAGGGTGTTATGAGGTTTGGGAAGAGGGGCAAGTTGAGCCCCCGGTTTATTGGGCCTTTTGAGGTGCTTCAGAGAATAGGGGAGGTGGCTTATAAGCTTGCCTTGCCACCCAACTTGTCGAGTGTGCATCTAGTGTTTCATGTTTCCATGCTCCGGAAGTAAATTGGAGATCCGTCCCATGTTTTGGATTTTAGCACGGTTCAGTTGGAGGGTGATATGACTTATGACGTGGAACCGGTGGCTATTTTGGATTGCCAGGTTCGAAGGTTGAGGTCAAAGGATATAGCTTCAGTGAAGGAGCAATGGAGAGGTCAGCCTGTGGACCAGCCCACCTGGGAGACCGAGCAGGAGATTCAGAGCAGATATCCACGCCTATTCGAGACTCCAGGTATGTTTCTAGACCCGTTCGAGGACGAACGAATGTTTAAGAGGGGGAGGATGTAACGACCCGACCGGTCGTTTCGGGAGTTATAGCCCCGTTTTCCCCATTTCTACTTCTTTTTGTGTTATTCAACTATATTATGTTATATTGGGTTAGTTGGTTCGGGTCCGGGAGGAACTCAGAGTGAAATGAGACACTTAGTCTCATAATTGAAAAATTAAGTTAGAAAAGTGGACCGGATATGGACCTATGTGTAAACGATCTTGTATTCAAATTTTGATAATTCCAATAGCTCCGTATGCTGATTTTGGGCTTAGGAGCGTGCCCGGAATATTATTTGGAGGCCCGTAGAGGAATTAGGCTTGAAATGCCGAAAGTTTAATTTTTGAGAAGTTTGACCGGGGGTTGACTTTTTGGTATCGGGGTCGGAATCCGATTCTGAAAATTAGAATACCTCTGTTATGTCATTTATGACGTGTGTGCAAAATTTGAGGTCAATCGGACGTGATTTGATAGGTTCCGAAGTTGTTTGTAGAAATTAGAAATTTCAAAGTTCATTAGGCTTGAATTGGGGTGTAATTTGAGGTCTGATGCACCATCTAGTTTCCTTCATCGCGTTCGCGAAGAGGAACTGAGAGGCTGGCATATTTGCTCTTCGCGTTCGCGAAGAGAAGCACGCGTTCACGAAGGGTGGACTGGGTGTGTATCGCGAACGTGAGAGGTGTTACGCGTTCGCGAAGAAGAGAGGAAGCAGCGGAAGACCCCAGGCAATTGGTCTACGCCTTCGTGTAGGGAGGTGTCGCGTTCGCATAGTGAGAGGGAACGAAGCATCGCATTCGCGATGGGTTGAACGCGTTCGCGTAGAAGGCATTGAGGCAAAGGCATTTTTTTGTGCTTCGCAAACGCGAGGGAGATGTCACGTTCGCGAAGGAGGAATTTGGACGGGAGCTATTTTGTGCTTCGCGAACGCGAGGCACTGACCGCATTCGCGAAGAAGAAAAGTCTGGGCAGTGAGTTTAAGTTCTGAAAATGGGACTGTGTCCCATTTTCAGTTTTTGGCGATTTGGAGCTTGGAAGTGAGGTGATTTTGGGTGATTTTCAGAGGAAACAACGGGGTAAGTGTTTTTATCTCAATATTGGTTAAATTACCCGAATACATGATTGTTTTTATCATTTAATTGGTGAATTGAGTTGGGAAAATTTGAAAACCCTCTTGGTTTAAATAGATGTTTTGAGGGTCGAGTTGGGGTCAGATTTTTGTAAAATTGGTATGGTTAGACTCGTGGTTGAATGAGTTTCCGGATTTTGTAACTTTTGTTGAGTTCCGAGACGTGGGCCCCACGGGCAATTTTTGAGCTAATTTTTGGAATTTTATGGAAAATCATTTTTATCTTGTGGAATTAATTCTAATGAATTTTATTGACTGAAACGAATTATTTATGACCATATTCGAGGCGTTTGGAGACCAATTCACGAGGAAAGGACATTGCAGAATAAGAATTTCGCGGTTTGAGGTAAGTAACGATTGTAAATCTGGTCCTGAGGGTATGAAACCTCGGATTTCGTATCATTCTACTATTTTGAAGTGACACACATGCTAGGTGACGGGCGTGTGGGTGTGCACTGTTGGGGAATTGTGACTTGGTCCGCCCCGTAGCAACTGTAAAGTTGCATACTTTGTTGAAACCATTTGATACTTATATGTTTTAGAAAGAATTTTTGTAAATTGGGCTGAATGCCATGTTTGGGCCTTGCGCCAATGCTATTTTGACCCTTAGGGGTTGTTTCTTACCATCCTCTCACTGTTTCGATTGAAAATCTATACTCAGTCATGTTTATATTTGTTTACCGCATAACTCAGTTTTACGACTATATTTTGATGCATATAAATATTCTTTTGGGCCGAATGCCCTGTTTTACTGAAATTCCCGAGTGGCTTGAGAGGTTTATGACTGAGTGAGGCTGAGAGCCTGATTTGTGAGGATGAGTGAGGATCGGGGCTGCCCGCCTATAATATACTTTATTATTATAGCACGTGAGTTGTCCGTGCAGATTATAGCGCTTGGGCTGAAGGAGCCCCTCCGGAGTCTGTACATACCCCAGTGAGCGCAGGTACCTACTGAGTGCGAGTGCCGAGTGCCGAGTGACTGGGAGGCATGAGTGATTGTGAGGTATGCCCGAGTGGCAAGAGTGATTGTGAGGTATGCCCCAGTGGCACGAGTGACTGTGAGGTTTGCCCGAGGGGCTGTTTATGAGTGATGTTTTGCCCGAGGGGCTGTTTATGATTTCATTATTTCTTTTTCTCGCCTTTGCATTGAGCCTTGGTTTGAAAAACTGTTGGAGAAATATCTTTAAATGATTTTTACGTGAACCGGGTTTAAACGAGATGATTCGATTCAAACACTGATTTTTAAAGCATGTTGTACTTTACTGAGATTTCATGATATGAACGTTATATGCTTTATTGCTCGTCACTACTGCTTAGTCTTTATTTATTATTGTTACTTACTGAGTTGGCGTACTCACGTTACTCCATGCACCTTGTGTGCAGATTCAGGTGTAGCTGGACACGGTAGTAGTTATTGAGTGTTCTGGTTGCAGATATTTCTTGGAGATAGTAAGGTAGCTGTTTGGCGATCACAACCCCTGCTCTTCTCCCTCTTATCTTCCTCTAGTTGTATTTAGCTATTTTCCAGGCTGAGTTAGCCTTGATATTGTTAGACAGATTGTAGTAGATGCTCATGACTAGTGACACCCCGATGTCGGGCTTTTCTTTTCCGCACTTCTGTTTTTCTTTGATTTGAACTCTTTAAATAGAGGTTTTATGTTAAATAACCTTAAAATTTTCTTTGAAATGAAAATATCGGTTTGTTTTGGAAATGAGTCGGCTTGCCTAGTTCCACGATTGGCGCCATCACGATAGAGGTTAGTTTTGGGTCGTGACAATAACATTACCGGTGAACGCCGCCGGGACCATCCAGGAAGCTAAGTTTTACGTGATCGAAGGAGACATGAGGTACAATGCTTAGTTCGGGAGGCCATGGATCCACAACATGAGGGCAATGTCCTCGACTCTGCACCAAGTGTTAAAATTCCCAACACCAGGTGGGATTAAAACAATTTACGGAGAACAACCAGCCACAAAGGAGATGTTTGTGGTCGAAGAGGCGATTCCGATATCCGCACTTGCAACGACAAAGGGGTAGGGTTCGGTCGCAAAGTAAGAAGCTAAATAGCAATTACTGACACCAGCCCCGACTCAACCGGAGAAATAGGGGACTGATGAAGACGATGATTACGGGGTAACCAAATCTTTCATAGCCCCCGATGACTCCGACGCTACAAAATCAACGGTCGAGGAAATGGAACAAGTCGCATTTAGTGAATATTTTCCCGATTGAAAGGTATACCTGGGCACGAGGTTAATCCCCGAGCTCAGAAAAAACCTCATTCAATTTCTTAGAGCTAATGAAGATTGTTTCGCTTGGTCCCACCTTGATATGACATGTATCCCGCCGGAGATAACCACTCACAAACTGAGCATGGACCCGAAGTTCCATCCGGTCAAGCAGAAGATGAGACCCCAGTCCGAGATCAAACATGCTTTCATCAAGGACGAAGTATCTAAACTCCTTAAAATAGGGTCCATTCGAGAGGTCAAATACCCGGATTGATTAGCAAATGTAGTGGTAGTCCCTAAAAAATGGAATAAATTAAGAATGTGTGTAGACTATAAGGATTTGGATAAGGTATGTCCCAAGGACTCCTTCCCTTTGCCCAACATCGATTGCATGATCGATGCCACAGCCGGCCACGAGATCCTCAGTTTTCTCGATGCCTACTCCGGGTACAACCAAATACGGATGATCCCGGATGATCAGGAAAAAAACCTCCTTCATCACTAAGTACGACACATACTGCTATAACGTGATGCCATTCAGATTAAAAAATGCCGGTGCCACTTACCAACGCCTAGTAAACCGGATGTTTGAGGAACAAATAGGAAAATCAATGGAGGTTTATATTGACAATATGTCGGTTAAGTCCCTGTGAGCAGATGACCATTTAAAATATTTGCAGGAAACCTTCAACATATTAAAGAAATACAATATGAATCTGAACCCGGAGAAATGTGCATTTGGAGTTGGATCAGGTAAATTCCTCGGGTTCATGGTATCCAATCGAGGAATCGAGATCAATCCCGACAAGATCAAAGCCATGGTAGATATCATGGTTGTGGACAACGTGAAGGCCGTGCAAAGATTAACCGGGCGCATAGACGCCATGGGACGATTTATTTCGAGGTTCTCCGACAAAAGCCACCGGTTTTTCACACTATTGAAGAAACACAATAACTTCTTATGGACCCCGGAGTACCGATGGGCCTTGGAGGGGATCAAGCGGTATCTATCGAGCCCACCGCTGCTTTACACACTGAATACAGATGGACAAATATACTTGTACTTGGCAGTATTGGAGATAGCGATAAGTGGAGCCCTAGTCCAGGAAGAGCAAGGTATGCAATTTCCAATTTACTATGTTAACAGGAATGTTATGCATAAGCCCGAGCTCTCGGGCCGATTGGCCAAATGGGCCGTGGAAATCAGTGGGTCGATATTCGGACTGCCATTAAATTTCAAATTTTGGCAGACTTTATGACCGACTTTACGCCGACCCTAATACCCGAGGTCGAAAGAGAGTTATTAATTAACCCAGGGACCTCCTCGGGGATCTGAACCCTCTTTACGGATGGCGCCTCGAACGAAAAGGGGTCCGGACTTGGCATCGTATTGAAGCCACCAACAGGCAATGTAGTTAGACAATCTATTAGAACTTTGAAATTGACTAACAACGAGGCCAAATATGAGGCCATGATTGCACGTCTCGAACTAGCCAAAAGCTTAGGGGCAGAGGTGATTGAAGCCAAGTGCGACTCCATTCTCGTGGTAAACCAAGTTAATGGGACGTTCGAGGTCAGAGAAGAACGAATGCAAAGGTACCTGGATAAGTTGTAGGTAACATTACATCGGTTTAAAGAATGGACTTTGCAAAACGTACCTCGGGATCAAACCAGTGAGGCCGATGCCCTTGCTAACTTAGGATCATCGGTCGAGGACGATGAGTAGAACTCGGGGGCAGTCATACAACTTATGAGATCGGTAGTGGAAGAGGGACATGCCGAGATTAACTCAACGAGCCTAACTTGGGACTGGAGAAATAAATATATAGAATATCTGAAGACCGGAAAACTACCCTCGGATACAAAAGAATCGAGGGCCCTGCGTACAAAGGCAGCCCGGTTTGGCCTGTCTGAAGATGGAACCCTGTTCAGAAGAACATTCGATGGCCCACTCACGATATGTCTAGGACCAGGGGATACCGAGTACGCTTTGAGGGAAATCCACGAAGGCACCTATGGAAATCATTCAGGCGCGGAATCGTTGGTTCAAAAACTAATCAGAGCCGGCTACTATTGGAAAAAGGACGCGAAGGAGTTCATACAAAAATGTGATGAGTGTCAAAGACACGCTCCGATGATTCATCAGCCTGGGGAGCTGCTGCACTCGATTTTGTCACCATGGCCGTTCATGAAGTGGTAATGGATATCGTTGGCCCCCTTCGGTGGGCACCCGGTAAGGCTCAATTTATATTGTTTATGACTGACTATTTTTCTAAGTGGGTGGAATCCCAAGCATACGAAAAGGTCAGGGAGAAAGAAGTCATCGATTTCATTTGGGACCACATCGTATGCCGGTTCGGGATGCCGACCAGGATCGTATGCGACAACGAGAAACAATTCATCTGCAACAAAGTAAGCAAGTTTCTCGAAGACCATAAGATCAAAAGGATCCTATTGACACCCTACTACCCTAGTGGGAACAGACAAGCAGAATCGACCAACAAATCCATACTCCAAAACCTCAAAAATTGTTGACCGACGCCAAAGGAAAACGGAAGGAAATCCTGCCCGAAGTCTTATAGGCATACAGTACGACATCGAAGTCTAGTACCGGGGCCACCCCATTTTCATTGGTTTACGACGTCGAAGCTCTAATACCGGTAGAAGTCAGAGAACCAAGTCTCAGGTTCCGATATGCAACCAAGGAATCAAACGACGAGGGTATGAATACAAGCCTAGATCTATTAGAGAAAAGGCACGAAGCAACCCTTGTCCGGTTGGCCGCCCAAAAATAGTAGATCGAAAGATATTACAATCGAAGGGCCAACCTTTGACATTTCAATATCGGGGACTTGGTGTTAAGGAAGGTCATGCTACCAGAACCAGAACGAAGGGAAGTTGGGACCAAACTGGGAAGGACCTTATCAAATTATCGAGATCACCGTTAAAGGATCGTACAAACTCGGAACAATGAACGGTGAGCAACTACTGAACAACTGGAACATAGCTCACTTGAAGTGATACTACTGTTAAGGTACGACCTCATTCATTTTCTTTTATTTATTTGCATTCCGAACTAACACTTGCAGGCAATCATCAAAGAACGATACAATCTTTAGGCCTGAAAGCACGCGTTGCAATCTTTTTCCCTTGAACCGGTTTTGTCCCAAATGGGTTTTTCGGAAAGTTTTTTAATGAGGCAATAGTAAATCATGCTAACTTAGAATTGAAGGCCGGTTACGAACCGGTATTAAAGATCACAATAACAGTATTCGAGGCCTATCTACGATCGGCCCCGAACATTGGGGGCATTACCCTCGGATAACGATATTAGCAAGGAAAGAGACTTTATGATTGAATGGTCTCGGCTCGATTGATAAGATTTACTGTAAGGGCCAAACGGTCAAATGAACCGTGCTCGCATAGACTACTCGAGCCCTGGCACAAAGCTTGTATACATGTGTAACTATTACGCACAAGAATAAAAAGAAGTCTCTACCTTGCAGATAAATATTTTGTCCCTTAAAAATTTCTCTTCTTTTTTAAGGAATTTACTACATACGATCCCCTAAAGGTATCGAGCCCAACGACCGCCTTATCCAGGTTCAAACGATCACTCCCAATCGGGGACTGCCGCCCAAAAACAAACTCGGACGACTCGGGCTATCGGAGCCCGGGGGAACAAGACCTATTAGGCAGCGTCGGAACCTTAAAGGCTACGGCCATCCCCATTCGGGGACTGTTATCTTAGGAAAGCCCGGATAACTCGAGGTGACAAGCCCACTGGGAAACACCCGAACTAAGAAGGCTACGGCCATATTAAAATGACTCGGAGATGTTCGTGACCCGTAATAAAAAAATAAGGCCTTAAAAAATTTCAAAACCGGTTCTAAATGCTACCCTCGGCAAACTATAATCTAAAAATTATAAGTACTTTGGGGAAAGGTTTCCGGTCATACCAAACCCCCACGATGCTTTAAACAAAATAATGTCGAAGGCAAGGCCTGTTCGAATCTCCGAACATGACCTAACTATCTCATGCTAAGGCATTTCGATCTTTGCAAATATAAATAATAAAGCAAAGTACACAACAAAACTCAGAGATTTCTGAAGGGAAAAACAAGCTTTATATTATATATATGTAAAATCTTTACAAAGGCCAAACGACCTTGACAAAAAGTACACAAGTACAAAAATACAAAAAAATGTACAAGACACTTAAACGGCCTGGTCTTCACCGGAGCCCGCTTCGTCGCCAGGGTCTTCGGAGTCTCCTCCACCCTCGGATCCGCTCGAACCCTTGGATTCTTCCTTCGGATAAGACAACCTCTTGGCCTCGGTTTTGATCCCCTTAGCACTCTCGATTTCGGCCGACAAGTCGAAACCCCGAGCATGAATCTCCTCGAGGGCCTCCTTTCGGGATTGCCGCTTCGCAAGCTCGACGATATCTTTCGTCGGACCTGGGCTACCTTGGCATCGACCTTATATTGTGCTACCATTTCGTCGGCATTGGATTTAACAACAACAACCACCGACTTGGCCGTTCCCAGCTCCTTGGCAAGATTTCCTCTATCGAAAATGGCTACACTTAGCTGAGATTGGAGCTCCCCAACTATTTTGGCCTGTACCTTGCCCTTTATTTTGCCGCTCGAAGCTGGGCCTCAGTCGAAGCCAGCTGGGCAAGAGCAATCTCCTTTTCCGAGCCCAGGCGGTCCATCCTGCCCCTCCATTCATCGATCTCGGCTTTAACATCGTCCATCTCAGCTCATAGTTGATCGATCTGATCAATTTTTTGTTCGACCTGTGAATTCCGACCGTTAGTCACCGAGCCTAGCTCATCGTCACTAACCTCAAATATTTTTACCTGCTCGACCAAATCGGCATGCTCCTTCCGAGCCACCTCCAGATCAGCTCGGAGGCTCTTAGCCTCCCCCTCACACTACTCGCTGAGAAGTTTGTAAGAATCTCTCTTCACAGTGAGCCCTCGGACCTCGGCCTCAAGCTGGTTTAGCTCGTCCCGATATCGGATAAAGGTCTCATGATGAAGCACCGAGGCCTGCAGACACAAAGAAAAAATGTTAAGATTATCTACAAATTAGTCTAAGTATGAATTAAAATCATCAAGATATATTTAAAGTTACCCTAGCGCCTGTTGGGCTTCATTGAACATGCAGGGCGCGTATACCTCATTCATCTTAGCTTGGTCCTCCTCGGTCACCAAGTGTCAAAGATAGCTCGCCACCCCTACGGGGGCGAAAATGATCCGAGCATCCTCTAAAACGGAGATGACAATCGACCGCTTCCGGTCGGGATCCACACTCGGAGCTGGAAACCGGTTGACCAGCTTCGGGCTTGAAGAAGGCCCGCTTGTTCCCGAAGACGTACTTTTCTTCGGCACCTCCAAGACACCCAACCCAGTGACATCCTCTCTGAGGACCCCCTCGTTGGGATGTTCCTTCACCGTCCGAGCCTCGTTGTACATGGACTCAGTGAACGAAGGTGACTCGGTGATGTCGATCACACCGTGTGCTTCCTTTAGGGCGCCTCCCGATCCCGAGAAGCTTCGGCCATGGCCTCCTCGTCGGCCTCCCTAACTTGAGGAAGATCGACCTCATCTCTCTCCGGTTCGGATGCCCCTTGCCCTTCGAGTCGTGACGACACTCGGGCCACCAGATTAAAGGCTTCTTCTTCTTGTTATTCTTTGGATTCATCCCTCAGTCGATAGAGAGAATCTGAAGATTGAGCGCTGGTGATTTCTTTGGATTTACGCACTAGCCTTCTCCTTGGCTTCTTCTTCTCCGAGCTCGGATAACTCAGAGCCCTTTTTATTTTCTTCTCTTCACCCTGTCTCGGAGCAGGGGACTCAGTGGGGAAATCATCGCTACCGGATGGGGCCCTCATTTTGACATCCTTGAATAAACCTGCAAAAGGAAATAAAACAAGTGAGGACTTAATGATGCAAAAGGGAAACCAAATATTACTCATGAAAGAGATCTCACCATGCGAATGGGCCTCCCATCATCCCTTTGAAAGCTCGCTCCACGAACGCTCGGAATAAGGCCTTTGTAGTACGACGACCCTCGATCCACTCCTTGAGTGGAGGAACTACATTCGGGACCCGAGCAACAGCTTCACCACCACAGAACACCGATAAGAAGGAAGGAAAAAAATGATAAATTAAATTTTGGAAGCAAAATAATACTTACGTGACATGTTCCACTTCTCAGGGAACGACATGTGCTCGGTGGGATCAAGTCCGAGGTCCTCACTCTGACGAAACGGCCTAGCCAACCTCGATCCCTATCTTCATCGATACTCAAGAACGAGGCTTTACTGGCCCGACGGGCGAGCTTGATCAGTCCCCCTGTAGAGTCGGGGATTGTATAAACGTATGAGGTGGTCGATAATAAAAGGGCACCCTTCGATCTTGCTTACAAAGAAATGGAGGAGGATTACGATCCTCCAGAAAGAAGGGTGAATTTGACCGAGGGTTACCTCGTATCTTTTGCAAAGGTCGATGATAACCGGGTCCAAGGGGCCCAACGTGAAAGGATAAGTGTAAACACTTAAAAATTCCTCGACGTGGGTGGTGATGGCTTCGTCAGGTTCGGGAACCACCACATGTTTGTCAACCCAGTTACAATCCTTTTTGACTTCGGAGAGAATATCCTTGGTGATCGAGCAGATGTACCTCGAGAGCTCCTCGCACTGGCCTGGTACAGATGAGGGCTTTTCGACTTTAAAATCAACATTGACCGGGCACCCCCCGGGGATGAACTTTTTCAGAGGAGGTTCTGGTACTGGTTTCTCGACAGCAATACGCGAAACAGTCTCTTCGATAGCCGGCCACGAGGTAGAAGGAGTTTCTTTTTGGGGAACGATTTTTGAAGTTTTCGCCATTTCTTTGTAAATGAAGGAAAAAGGAGGAAGAAGAGGAAGTTAAAAGAGTACATTTGATGGTTTGGGATGAAGACGGAACAGAAGTTCTTATAAAAAGATCTCAAATAACCGAAATATAAGTGCCTGAAAATATTAAAATTGCTAAGGTACGAGGGCAGAAGGTTTGAATGTAAATTTTGAATGAGCAAATGAGGGGGTATTTATAGTTTTTTAACGACGGTTCGCATCCAGGAGTGGCCGACCAACAACTGACAAATATTTAATACCATTAAGACTTGACTGACGAGACGTTTCGAATGTTTTGTCGTTTCTGTCGTGTGGTGTCGAAGAAAGAATCGGAAGATCATGTCGTTTGTCGTCGTCTACTCTCCAAAAAATGAGGGGACTATCTGTATACGGTCGAGATCGAGTTTGCCTATGACATGAAAGGACAGGCTCAGAACATGACAATGCAAGACTGAAGATTGTCCCCGAGTCACACCGGGCTAGAACCCGGGGTCAGGAAACCTGCCTTCGAGAACATTGAGTCCGAGACCCCAGAGTCGACCCTAGCCCCGAACGAGCTCTAAGAAACATTGTTAGCGTAACCAATAGAAGACCGAAATATCCGTAACCGGGTAGATGTTGCAACGAGAATCTTAATGCGTATCAGTAAGGAACCGACAATCAGCAAATCAATGGATTTTTATCTTTTATAGAATTATACTTAAATTAGGACTCCTCTATTATATAAAGGGGAGGTCTGATAATTCATTGAAGACATTGTAACACGCATTCCAAAGAAATACATCATTATTATTTCTCTTTAAGTTCTTGTTCTTCTGTGTCCTGACACCGATCAAAGCGTACCTGGCTCGAGGGTGATTAACCTTCCAAGGCTAAGACTGTTCAATTCGTTTGGTTTGCATTTACTTTACCATTATTTATTTCAATTGCAATCTAATTTATCGTTTTGTGTCAAGTTAGTCCACATATCTTTAAAATCACTTATAAATTCAATTATTATCCGATTTTAAGGGTAAACACTGTCCAATATCCATTATCAGGATTATTAATTCGTTCCAAACTATACCTGTTAATCGGGCCGGGCTGACCCGTTTACAACCCGGTTCAGCCCGGTACTGTAGCGTGGGGGGCGGGCTGGGACGGGTTGGGCGGGGAGCGAGTTTCAAACGAACAGTTTTTTGATACCGGTGCACCGGAACCCGCTAAGCCCGTTAACCCGTTAACGGGCTACAGCCCGGTTCAGCCCGATTTTTAACGTTTTTTTTTTTACTGTTGCCAACGGTAAAATTCAAATATGATCGTTGGCCAACGACCCTTTTTTGCAGAAATGGCCATTTCGGCCTACCTCTTAAGAAAATAGCCCCCACACCCCTAGTATTTGATAAATTATAATTTTAACCTTTTAAAAACTATAAATAGCCCTCCTTCTTCTTTATTTTTCCTCACAATTCACTCTCTTACTACTCTAATTCTCTCTTGATATTATTGATTATTGTTCTTAAATTCTCAATTACTTATTATTTCAAGTTTCATCAAATATTTAGTTTAGTCATTACAAAATTATTATTATTATCAAATATCAAGTATTCAAGTGAAGTGTGGTATCAACTATCAAGTATCGATCTATCAATTGAAGTTTGGTTTTTCATATCAAATTTAGTGCGGCATCCGAAATTTCAGTACACTCGTTCTATATCTTTCTCTTCTTTGGTGTACATTTATTTTATTATTTATAATTATTAATTTAATTTACATAATGGATATATTTAGAGCAGCCAAAAAAGCGTGCACTAGTAGAGGTGGTAGTGAGAAAACTTTCAAAAGATCAAGAGGTGGTGCTTGTTCTTCTAGTAGCTTTACACATATTTCTGAAAGTTCACGTGAAAATTTAAATGTAGATTATGAGGGACTTCAAGAAAATTATGGTATAGATGATGATTTAGATGATATTCCATTTCCATCACCTGATAATCTTGAAACACCACCAGCTACACCTGGTAATGCTAGTCAAACTCAAAATATTAGGGGTGAAAGTCGTGGTAATACAAGTAGGCCTCCCTTCCCTATTAAGAAGAATCGAAGATTAAGAAGTAAGTGTTGGAATTTTTTTGACAGACTAGAAGAAGATAAAAATTATGTAAGATGTAGAATTTGTAAGGATATTTATAAACATGAGACCGGTAAAGGAGGGGGAACGGGTCAACTTCGTAGGCACATGGTAGACAACCACCCTCTTGATTGGGGAGTAGATGAGGAAGATGGGCAACAAAAACTTAACCCGGGTACTGGAGGGTTAATGGGTAAATACGATATTAAGAAAGATCAGGAAGAATTAGCTAAAATGATTATTTTAGGTTGTTTACCTTTTAGTTTTGCTGCTTCACCATATCTTGTTACTTATATTCAAAGAATTTATAACCCTTTGTTTAAAGGTATTCCTAGAAGTACTTGTAGAGCTGATATCTTTAGACTTTTTGGACAATATCAGACATATATACGTTATTTGTTCGCCAGTCTTTCTTGTAGAATTTCTCTTACTTCTGATATTGGTCGTGCTGTAAATGGTAATGATTATTTGACTGTTACATGCCATTGGATAGATGGTAATTTTTGTATGCAAAAACGTATTATTGCTTTTAAATATGATGAAGATCAAAGTCATACTGGTGCATTTATAAGTAATACTATCCATGAAGTTGCTATATTTTATAATCTTACAGAAAAAGTTTTGTGTGTGTCATTTGATAATGCTTCTAACAACAATGCTGCTATTACAATATTAAAATTGCATCTACACCCACCACTTCCTGAAATATTTCATGTTAGATGTGCATGTCATATTTATAATTTGATTGTGAAGGATATACTTCTGTTGTTGAATTTATGCTAGATAAGTTTAAAAAATATTTTTACCCAATTACCCCTATTTACCTAATTGGTGCTATTTTAAACCCTTCTATCAAAATGATCACTTGTCGCCAATTAATCACTGCTTTATATTCTTATATGGGTATTGGACCAACTGAAACTCCTGATATTGACACTTGTATTTCTGATCTACACAAACATTTAGAAACATTATATAATTATTATGCTAACATTGTTGATGCTTCTTCTGCTGTAGATACAAATATTCCTTCAAGTTCAGTTTCAACATCTGGGACCAGTGCTTTGGATGATAATGATAGTGTTGAAGATTATATGATTTGTTCTACAATAGGGGAGCATCAACAAACCAGTAGCAGGAATATTGATGAACTTCAATTCTATTTGCAAAAGTCAGCAGAGCCCCGCACAAATGAATTTCTATCACTGGATTTGTAGAGGAGCAACTCAAATCAATTTTCTGTTCTTTTGGCCATGGCTCGAGACGTGCTAAATGTGCCGATTTCAACAGTCGCATCAGAGAGCGCATTTAGCCAAACAAGGCAGCAACTAGGAGATACCCGTCATTCATTGAGTAGCAGTGCTTTGGAAATTCTAGTGTGCTTCAGAGATTGGATAAGATCAGAACGACGAAATCAAGGGCGTGACGAGGTAGATGAAGCGGATGACCAAGAAATTGGAGATATAATGGTTTATGGTTCTGATTCAACCAATGCCGGAAACCAAGTACCTCATGTTGACATGGATAAACTTACAAAAATGATGCAAAGCATGTGATGTACTATTTCTTTTTCTTATAAGTGTTGTAAACTTTTAATTTGCAAGTTCAAAAATAACAAAATCAAAAAAGAACTTGCAACTTAATTTGAAGTATTATATATTATTCAATAAAAATATCAAATGAAAGTCTTCGGAGCTTTATCCTTACATATTGCCTATTGGTCTTATTAAATAATTTTTTATAGCCATTTACTTTAAAATTTTAATTTTAAAATTATAAAATTCAAATTTTAAATTTTAAATTTTAAACTTCAAAGTTTAATTCTAAGCCTTAAAAGTTTGCAAATACTTAAGTATCAATAACATTGAATAAGAAAAATAAAATTTCCTTTAAAAAAAAAAAATTTCACGGCCCGCTAACAACCCGCTAACAGCTCGAATCCGGACGGACAAAAAAAAACCCGAAAAAGTACAGCCCGCTAACTCAGTCCGCTAACAACCCGCAACGTAACGGGTTGATTTTTTTTGTGTCCAGCCCGTCCGTTAAACACCCATATTCCAAACATTACTCTTTGAGGATTTTTAACTGCTCGGGATCCGATTTAATGCTAAATCCCGAATGACACTTTCCGTATGGTCATTTCGGGATGTCATTATCCGAATTCTGTATAGATGATCACGGATACTCTTTTTAATTAACTGACCTTCCGGTTAATTAACGGATATACTCTGTATAAATTTTGACTTAACAGATAAAAATAGATAAAAAAATATATTGAGAACCATATTATGTATAACGTATCTAAAATATGCGTTATACCTTAATAGTCTGTTATCCTGTTAAGATAATTGATTGCATAGCGCATCAATTATATGCCATTATGCATATCCTCAATTCTTGATTTTTTAAGTTTCTGTCGTCTTCTCTCTGGCAATGACACAACTGATGAAATTCCAAGTAAATTGGTAGCATAATCAAGTAAGTGGGCCTAATACTTCCAATAAGTAACCTGAAATTGACCTATCTGACAAGTAACTATGCATACTTGCAACGTGTTGACTATTACATTGTCCACGTGGTAGGTTCGAATCATGCCAATAAAAATATGTAGTGTGACTATAAGATTTTTAAAATTTATGATCTCAAACATACTATAATATCTTTCTAACTATAAAAACTTGTCTTCAGGGCTAATAGAATGTTCAAGTTAAATTATTTATAATTTAGAAAAGTATTATTTTTTTTGAAATGATTAAATAAGAAAATTACACCGTTATTTTTAAACGGAGGAAACATCTGTTAAGTAATTCAAAATCTTCCAAATTCTTTTTATTTAAATTACTTGTTGTTCTTCTTGGTCCACTATTTTTAAAAATTACTACCGATGTGAATGCTAAAATTACTAGACTATACAAATTATTCATAATTTATTTTAATTACCAATGCACCCATTTTTTTTTTTGTAATAAATAAATTTAGTTTAAAATTTTATTTATTTTTTCAATCATATACACACCGTAGAATTTAGTGGGTCTATTTATTGTGTATTATATGGAACTGATCATCATGTATGTACATGTGTATTCAAATATATTTTGTCATTGCCTGGTTAGTATAAAGTTCGATCGACTAACTTAAGAGTGCACAATGTGTAGACATTTAATTAAAGCAAAGTTGAATTAGACAATGTAAAGTCTCCGAGGAACTTCAACTTCAATCACTAATACTTGCAAAGTCTCCATACATTTGGTGCAACGAATTCATTAAAATTGGGATGTTGTAAATACTTTTAGAATTTAGAAAAACTACCTAATTTAGATTTTTCAATTTACTATACTTTGTTTATTCGGTTGTATTATTTAATATTTTTTCTCTTATTTTTTTTCTCTAATTCAGAAAGCAGGTAAATGCCAATTATTTCAAAAATAGTGGACCAAGAAGAACAACAAGTGATTTAAATAAAAGGAATTTGAGAGATTTTGAATTACTTAATAAATCAAGGGATATTTTTTAAAGTTTGTTGATTGTAGGGGTAAATTTGGTCCGATAGTATAACAGAGGTTAAATATAGACAATATATGAAAATAGAATAATATATTTGGCCCTTTTCCCTAGTTTATATTCATTATAGTCGAAGAATAACTTAAATGCTCAATTAAAACGAGGATATAGGCAAATGCAAGGAGTTTTGGCAACAGTATACAGGATTGGAATATTTGTGAGTGAGTGTGATGGGGTAAATTGATAATGGTTGAAAGATTAAGGTAGGGTAAAACTGAAGGAGGGACGCTCGTGGGTCATTTACTTTATTCAGTTGACAAAGGTTGATAAAGAGTACTTGGTTTAAAGGTGTCCTTTGGTGTTTTCATGTTGAAAAGGTTTGAAACATACAATCATTCTCCAACCATTCAAGGCTCAAGCAGTGAACTGTCTGCTTTCTTTTTGTAGAATGTAACAAACAGTACCAACATATTCAACCCACTGTTTGCCAGATGGCTTTCCTTCTTTCTTTTGTTACGACAAATAACTAGACTTGGACGCCATCAAGAGATTAATGCGATAATTCAAATCTTTTCTTTTTAATTAGAGATTTCAAATTTAAGTTTTGATTTCACTTCTTTTGAGCCGAGGGCTCTCTACCTTCATTAGGTAGGAGTAAAGTTTGTGTACACTTCACCCTCCCCAGATCCCACTTGTGAGAGTTCACTGAGCTTATTGTTATTGTAAATTTAAGCTTTGAAATAGAAAACCTTTTGGACCTATCGGTTTTCGAATAATGATCAATGTATAAAATTGGGGAAATAGAAAAAATGACGATTTGCTTTGTATCATATTATCTATTTACGCAAAAACATGTTATTTTACCGGCATTAAATCTAGTGTAGATTGCAAGTCATATTAGGTAGACATTGAGCATTCTTGAAGAGCTGATCAACAAACGCAAGATCCAAACCTAACTCTTCAGCAAATGACAATGGGTGAAGGGTCCTTTTCTTTCTTTTCGAAATGAAAATCAGTACTTTAGTTAGTAAAGTTTGGACCCTAGTGGACCAAATGCCACCAAAGAAAAACCATATGGGGCAATTCTATGCTAAAACAATAGAAACTTTTTTAAGTTTCGGTGGGCATTGCAAAACTAGATTCGGGACTCGTTTTATTTACTGCATTTGATCATTAACTATGTTGTATACGGTTAAAACCGATCCTCGATCATGAAGATCGATCGAGAATGACATCTCAGTCAAGGGGTATTTTCATGGAGAACCCGAACGAATTCCGAGATGGGGGCGTCGAGCTCGGGGCGTCCGAATCGACCGAGGTAACATCGACCGATACAGGTCCCGAACATCGATGCCCGAAAGTGATCACCAAGATCAAAACCAAGGCTGAGGTTCCGATTCGACACCGAGCTCGAGTCGGTATCGAGCTCACAGACAAAAAGCTGTTACAACCGCACCAAAGGAGAGAATCTTGGCGGGAATTAAGGAGGAGACACACCATCATGGGTCCTCCACTAGTAATATTATTCCATTATGTTGCTATAGATAAAGTAGTGATCCTTGGCTATAAAAGGCAAGATAGATTGTAATAGAAAACATGGTCCCTGGGATTAAGAATTCATTATGTTTATCTTTCTAAAGCTCACTAAGTATCTTTGTTCATCATTTCCTATTTTGCATTATAAATATACGTGTATTGTTATCTTCAGATCAAAGGAATCTACTTACTTTTAGAACCATACATAAATTCAACGTTATCCGATTTTTTGGGTAAACATATGTGAACTTATATTGTCCATTATAGCAATAGAAAACGTAAAAGGACTAATTGGCTTAACAATATTTCAGGTATTAATAGAACACTTACCAGTATCTACAATTCCTGAATAGAAATTTGTTGGAGTTCATAATTCTTAAACTCTTAGCAAGTTTAAAGAAAAATAGAAACAGAAGTTACAATGATATTATCATTCCATTTCATGTAGTGGCCAAGACAGCATTTTCACCAAGTTTAAAAGGTAAAAAGAGTAAACAACGTGAAAAAGTTAAGAGAATTCAATATATAATAATATATTTTTTATATATACAATGTAATTTTTCGACGAATTCTTTAACCACCTAGTTTCGACGTCATTCCACGATCTACAATGAAGGATTAAACCTAATTACAATCTAACCGTAGTTTTACTTTATATTGCTCAAGTCGACGGATCTGCCCTTGTTTATCTTCTCGATCACCATTTCCAAGTTCATTTCACTTTCAACAATTTTTTCCAAAAAGCGAAGGTAAAGTTACAAAAAGTCTTCGTTACAACTAAACAGTAACAGAGAAAATATTCCTGGTAAAATCTGTGTGTAAACATATGCCATCATCTTTATAGGGTAAATTAAATAATGTGAGTAAATGTAAGTATTCATATTGGAACGTAGTATATTCTACGTATTGAATTTATCCAAAGCCGAGCTAGCGAAGATGAAGCCTATTTTAAAGATGGAATATCCAATCTAATATTCAACCGTAAGTCCCAAGAACATCAATGCATATTAAAATGTGCATAAATATAATGCATATACGTTTCTTTCGCTAAACATTTTCCATTACCTGTCCTCAGAAGCCTTTTAATAAAGTCTTTCTCCACCTTAAAGCGAAACCATAAACACTCGTAATAATACTCCATGGAACAAGATGGAGAGCCTCCACCTTTCTGGTCCCCCACCCTTCTCTTCCATCAACGCCGCCGTGGACCACCGTCTCCGATCATCGACCCCGTGATGCTCATTCTGCTTTTACCGATCATAACACTGCTTATCTTATATTTTTTGGTCCCTCCTTTCCTTTCACACACTTCACAACTTCTTCTACCCAATTCAGTGAAAAAAAGCTGGGACTCGTTCATCATCTTGATTGTAATATTTGCCATTATTTGTGGGGTTTTCGCCCGTAAAAACGACGATGTTTCAGCTCCTGACAGCAGTGTCTCCGTTGAACAACAAAACAGAAATATCTCAAATGCTTCTTCGAGTGGTCAATGGTATGAGTACAGTGATCGAAAAGCTTATGTTGGACTACCGGAAAGTACTCGTGTTAACAGGTTACGGAGGAGCAGCAGCTCGTATCCTGATTTGAGACAAGTGCCCGAATGGGAAACCGGTGATAACCAGTTCCGGTTTATGGATGATTTTGGAGTGAATTTTCAGCGTTCGACGGCGGGGGAATATGATGGTCGCCATGTACAAAATGATCTTCACCGTGCACGGCGGATCGAGAAGCAGCAAAAGGAGTCACATGTTAAAGTAATTCCTGTTAATACAGTTGAGACTCGTTCTTCTCCCCCTCCGACTACATCACACGCGCCGCCGCAGGCGAATTTAAAACGGCGAAGATCGTTTCATAGTGTTCCGCACAAGGACAAGGTTGAAAATCGAGCACAGCCCCCTCCGCCTCCACCACCGCCACCAATGAGGATATCACCACCGGAGCAAAAACTTCAACGGAAAAAGAGCGGTGCAGCAAAGGAAATAGCATCATCTATAGCGTCCTTGTATAATCAAAGAAAGAGAAAGAAGAGAACAAAGAGGAGAAATATTCAAGAGAGCGGCTCTGAGTTTTCATCATCGACAGAGTCAGTCATGCCACCACCTCCTCCTCCGCCGCCACCACCTCCTCCTCCTCCAGCTAAGGTTTTCCAGAATCTATTCAAAAAGAGTAGTAAAAGCAAACGTGTACATTCTGTTCCTTCCACCACACCACCACCTCCACCACCGCCGCCGCCAAATTCAATTTTCAACAATTTGTTCAAAACAGGCACTAAGAGTAAACGATTTCAACCACCGTCGTCAACTATTCTGCCACCGCCTCCTCCGCCACCACCTCCACCTTCATTTCTCAACAATTTGTTCAAAAACGGAAACAAAAGCAGGGCATTCAAATCCACAAGGTCATCTCCTACGCCACCTCCTCCTCCACCTCCGCCTCCACCACAAACAACACGCATGTCATCAAGGCAGAAGACTTTTACACGCTCTGCCGCTGAATTACCAGAACCTTCACATCGACGTTCAGCCGCTGCTAGCAAACCTCCGTTGCCAACAAAAACAGCAACCGGCTACTACGACGAAAACTTGAACAGTGGTTCGCAATCACCGTTGATACCGATACCACCTCCACCTCCTCCACCGCCTTTCAAAATGCCGAAGGTGAAGTTCATTCCAACCGGCGATTTTGTTCGGCTTCGGAGCGCACATAGCTCCCGTTGCAGCTCGCCGGAGCTAGAAGACGTAGAGGTAGACGTCGACGTTTTATCGTCCAAATCATCATCGGAGGTAATAGGCAGCGGAAATTCAACAGGGGCGGCGGTTTTTTGCCCGAGCCCGGATGTGAATATGAAAGCTGATACTTTCATTGCTAGGCTCCGAGATGAGTGGAAGTTGGAGAAGATGAATTCATTGCGAGAGAAGCGAAAGTTGCGCTGATTGAAGGCCCAAATGGGCTATCCTGTCCGGGCCCAATCACGTCCGAAGTTGGGCAGATAATATATAGAGGTAAATATGAGTTTGGCTGTTTGGGAGTTTGGCTCTGATTGGTTTTTTTGGTCACAATTGGAGCCTTGTAAACCATAGACAAGAATGTGAAATGTTGTCTTGTGTGGAGATTGGATTGTTTTGGACTGACAGGCAAGGTTTTGAAAAAAAAAGTTTGTCGTTACGTCGATCATTGATCTATGTTATTCCTCAATCGAGTGATGTGCGTATATCTTCTGTTAAAAGAATAAATATATTCAATTAACTTTAAAACTAATTGTTACAAAGAAGTAATGAGCTTAGTATTACTGCAGAGTTCCTCTTTACTTAGCCACTGTTTAAATGAGACAGTCTCACTAGAGGCGGAGCTAGAGAAGTATGTATGGGTTCTGATGAATTTGCTTAAATTCTGTATTTGGTTTAGAAAATTTATAAAATATATAAATATTTAATTGTGCACCTAATAACTAAAACGGACTTTGAGTTCAGTGACAAATTCAAAACCCATAATAAGCTTTAAATTCTGATGCCGTCTTTCGGTCTCACACCTATCCAACTGTCTTTACTTTAACGTAGATCATACAGATCCATCACATAGAACTTAGCTGCTTGTGAAAGCTGAAAACTGGGGTTCAGGCTAAAGCTCATTTTATTTTTTGTTGTATGTAGTCTAGACTAATAGGTGATCATCGTCTGAATTGCTCTCTCAAAGGATAAGATAGACAAATTGTACTGGGTAAAATTGGTTTATAATATAGTCGAATAATAGCATGACACGTAGAACCGAATACAGGTAAAAGACGAGTCAAGTAACAATCAGTACTAGATACGACAACTGCAATTGACATCGGGTAAATCCCGAAGGGAGGATGGTTAACAGAAAATTGAGTATTTGTCATCGGATAACATTCAATGAGAGAATATTCTCTAACGTTAATGAGCAACCGTTATAAAAAATATTTGCATTCATGGTCTGCCGTTACATATTCATCAATGACTCCTTTATTATCACTTAAGTGAGGCTTGATCCTAGGATCTTGTTTTCATAGTTATAGCTATAAATAGCAGGCTCAACAACCATTGTAACAGAGAAATTTTTTGGAGAAACATATGCTATATTTTACTTTTGCTCTCAATTAAACAACTTTATTTGTTCTTTATCATTGCTTTTGTTTTTGTCCTCGGAGCCAGGCTTGTAATTTTCTTCAATTTTAATTGCTAAATTTCATTTCCGATCTTATTTCTTTATCATTTTTGGATCAAATCAGTTCGCTTGTCTATAAATCACGTAGCAAATTTAACTGTACTGTTTTACGGATAAACAGTTTGGCGCCCATCGTGGGGCTTAGACAACTGCGTAATTGCTTTGATCCTTACGTTTATTACTAACGTGTTTATTTTTTTCCTTAGAAAAAAATCAGAAATGGCAGCTAATGATGTCAACATCAAACATAACATTGAGGGACACAATAATTTGCCTCAACATGATGACTCAATCATCGACACCCTTAACGATGGGGACGAAGCAACCCCGGTTCGTGAAGGGCAGTATCCCCGGCATGTGCTGGAGCCAACTCTCGATGACGCGGAGGAGGAACATGTCGTGGAAACAGTGAAAATCTTAAGAGAACAACAGGAAGAAATTATGAGTCACCTCTCAAGGCATGACCGGGTAATGACAGAGTTAAAACAAGCATTGTCAGGTACTTCCAATAATGCAAATGGAAAAGACCCAGTTCTTCCCAGCGCTCCTGCAAATCAAACGGCTTAGAGGGTTGACAACAACACCTCTAGGGGTGAAGTCAGTTTCGATGGCGCTGGGGGAAAGGGGGGATCGGTCGCGAATCCTATAATAATAATGGTAATGACTCCTTTGAGATTTATGAGGTAAATGAACGAGCGGATGAATCAGAACACAAAGAAATTTCACGCCCGAATGGATCAGATTCCGGGCGCACCGCCAGTTTTGAAAGGCCCTGATTCGAAAAATACACGCAATTGCCATTTAAGTCGAGCGCAGCGCCAAAGTTAATTCCGAAGATATACTAAAATATGATGGGACTTCGGATCCGCAGGAACACATCACAATCTATACCACAGTTGTGAAAGGGAATGATTTGGCTCAACATGAGATCGAATCGGTCTTACTGAAGAATTTTGGTGAATTCCTTACAAAGGGGCCTCTGACATGGTATTCACTCTTAGCCGAGCATTCACTTTACTCTTTTGAAATGCTTGCAGATTCGTTCATTAAGGCCCATGTCGGGGCAAGTAAGGTCCAAGCCAAGAAGGCAGACATATTCAGGATTGCGCAAGGTGAGTTCGAATTGCTGTGAGAATTCGTGATCCGGTTCCAGAAAGAGAGGATGCTGCTACCGGCTATACCGGATGAGTGGGAAGCGGAGGTGTTCATAAAGGATTTGAATCCACGAAGCTCCAACGCCTTTCGAAAATTGAAGGAAAGCCTGCTCGAATTCCAAGCAACCACATGGGTGGATGTCCATAATTATTACGAGTAAAAAATAAGAATAGAAGACGATTAGCTCGGATTCCCGACATCAACCAAGGGACGGGACCGAGACAAAAATTAGGACAAGTTTAAAAGCGACTTCGATATAGATCGACGATCTTCTAAAAGTCATTTCCTGCCATATGAAAGGACCGGGGAACGTAGCAGCAAAGGGTTTCAGTCCTCAGATAGGTTCGCTCCCGATAGAAGAGCCGACCGTGGCCGGAACAACAGGTCATTACAAGAAAAGGAGGTACCGGGGGCCTGGGACTCCACATATCCCAAGTTATCTGATTACAGCTTCAACATCAGCTTAGTGGGGTTGGTATAGGCGATGCCAAATATCAAATAAGCACGATTCCTGAAGCCAATCAGATCCGATCCCAATCATAGGGATCCCAACTTGTGGTGTGAATATCATGGGACTCACGACCATAGAACTGGGTACTGTCGGCATCTACGTGAAGAAGTGGCGACGTTATTAAAGAATGGCCATTCTCAGGGAATTTTTAAGTGATCGAGTCAAAAACAACTATGGCTGAAGCTTGGAGAATGCAGAGCCTTCGAATGTGGCAGAAGACTCCCCTTGGTTGACTATTAACCTGATTTTCGGAGGGAATGAAATCAACGCTGTAACCTTTTCGGCTGCCAAGAAGACAAAGATATAGGTGACTTACAACAAAAGACTCCGGGAAGTCGTGGAAGATGATATCACCTTCACGGAGGAAGACGATGACAGACTCCTTCTCCCACACAATGATGCTCTGGTAATCTCTCTTAATGTATTAGATTTAAAATTTAGGCGTGTTTTGGTTGACCCAGGAAGCTCAGCCAATATCATCTAATGGAGAGTGTTGGAACAAGCAAAGCTGACCGAAAGCATCATTCCGGCAATAAAACTACTGGCTGGATTCAACTTGACAAGTGTGACAACTCGAGGAGAGATCATGCTGCCCACGAACGCCGAATGGGTAACCAAGGCAACCTTATTAGAAGTGGTATATGGCAACATGGCCTACAATGTAATCCTTGAGAGGCCGTGGATACACGAGATGAAGGCTGTTCCCTTAACGTATCATCAATTGTTGAAATTCCCGACCCCGGAAGGAATCAAGCAGATAAGAGGAGATCAACCGACTACAAGGGGGATGAATGCGACAATTATTTCCAGTAGCAAGGGAAAGGATCCCACCAAATAACAATCACAGGAACCGATGCCTTCTCCCTTTCCGAACGAAGACAATAAAAGCGAGGAGTCATCGGAATCTTATCAGGTTATGAGATATTTTCAGGTACTAGAGGAGACAGATGCGACCAATTCGACCGTAGGGGACCTTGATCAGGTGGCCTTATTCGAAGAGTCCTTGGAGAGGAAGTTCCATATGGGGACAAGACTAAACCCCGAGCTCAGGCCAAGGTTTATAAATTTTATTAAAACTAACATTGACTATTTTGCATGGTTGCACGTGGACATGATAGGTATTCTATTAGATGTGTCCATGCACAAGCTAAGCCTGGATCTAAACTTCCCACCGGTAAGGCAAAAGAAACGCCCGGTAGCGGAGATCAGGAACATGTTTGTCAAAGAAGAGGTAACCCGATTACTCAATATTGGTTTCATACGGGAGGTAAAATATCCATAATGGTTAGCCAACGTAGTTGTAGTTCCAAATAGGAATAACAAGTTTAGACTGTGTGTAGATTATAAGGATTTAAATAAGGCATGCCCTAAGGACTCGTTTCCATTGTCGAACATTGATCAAATGATTGATGCTACGGCCGGACACGAGTTAATGAGTTTCCTTGATGTTTAATCCAAGTACAACCAAATCAAGATGAACCCGGAGGATCAGTAAAAAACTTCTTTCATAACGAACTTTGGTACATATTGCTATAATGTGATGCCATTTGGGCTCAAGAATGCCTGAGCCACTTATCAAAGGCTCGTTAACAAAATGTTCAAAAATCAGATAGGTAAAACAATAGAGGTATACATTGATGACCTGTTAGTCAAGTTTTTAAATGTAGAAGATAATTTGAAACACCTCTAGGAAACCTTTGATATCTTGAGGAAGCATAACATCAAACTCAACCCGAAAAAATATGCGTTCGGGGTTGGTTCCGAAAAATTCTTGGGGTTCCTAGTCTCGCAAAGAGGGATCGAGGTAAATCCCGACAAAATCAAAGCTATTGAGGACATTCCTGACCAATTGACAAATTTAAAGGAGGTACAGAGATTAACAAGAAGGTTAGCAGCCTTAAGCAAGTTTATCTCAAGATCGTCAGAAAATTGTCATCACTTCTTCTCGTTCCTCAAAAAGAAGAACAATTTTGAGTGGACCCCATAATGCCAACATGCATTGAAAGACCTAAAAAGGTACTTGTCAAGCCCCCCGTTACTGTCAAAACCGGGGGAAGGTGAGCAATTGCTGATATATCTAGTGGTCTTGGAAGTAGCGGTAAGTGCCATTTTAGTCCAAAAAGAAGAAGGTACGCAATTTACTATTTATTATGTTAGTAAAATATTATTGAGAGTAGAGACTCTCTATCCGCACCTCGAAAAGATGGCCTTAGCTCTCGTAGTCGCCTCTCGAAAGCTTAGGCCTTATTTTCAATGCCACTCGATAGCCGTTGTGATAACCTATCCCTTGAGGAATGTTCTTCACAAGCCTAAGTTGTCATCCTAGTTGGTTAAATGGGCAGTCGAAATTAGTGAGTTCAACATCGAGTACAAGACCAAGACTGTGACCAAGTCACAAGTTTTGGCCGACTTTGTGGCCAGTTTCAGTCCCAGATCAATGCCCTTGGCTGCTAAGGAAGAAATTTTGGTGTCGAAAATGATATCAGGAGTTAGGACCTTGTTTACGGATGTAGCCTCCAATGTAAAAGGGTCCGGTCTCGGGGTAGTCCTAGTCATGCCCTTGGGAGAAACCTTGAGGCAGGCCATTAAGACTGTTCCATTAACTAACAATGAAGCCGGGTATGAGGCTATGGTTGCAGGACTTGAACTAGCCCGAGGACTTGGCTCCAAGGTCATCGAGATAAAATGTGATTCCCAGCTGGTAGTAAACCAAGTGTACGGGATTTTTGACACGGAGGAAGAACGCATGCAACAGTATGTGAACAAGGTTCAAGCATTGCTTCCACAGTTCATGGAATAGTCGATCATGCACATTTCAAGGGAAGAAAACGTGGAAGCAGATGCATTGGCCAATTTAGGGTCATCTACAGAGATGAAAGGATCTGACTCCGGTACTATTGTTCAATTTCTACATTCGGTATTAGATGTGGATGGTTACTGCGAGGTCAATTCAACCAACTTAGTCTGGGACTGGAGAAACGAGTTCGTTGAATATCTTTGGCATGGCAAATTAGCTGAAGACCCGAGGGCATCCTGGGCACTACGAACCAAAACAACTCATTATTGCCTAGTGGATGGGAAATTGTATAGAAGATCGTATATAGGTCCGACGTTTAGGAGCCTCAAAGGTAGACTACGTGATGAGAGAAGTTCACGAAGGGATTTGCGGGAACCATTCCAGTGCAAATTCTTTAGTTCTAAAGCTGGTTAGGGCAGGTTACTATTGGCCCCAGATGGAGCAGGACGCAAAGGCATTCGTTCAGAAATGCGATAAATGTCAATGCCATGCGCAATTGGTACACCAACCAGCAGAACGCTTGTATTCGGTGTTGTCCCCATGGCCATTTATGGAATGGGGAATGGACATAGTCGGTCCTCTACCACCAGGTCCTGAAAAGGTAAGATTTCTGTTAGTTTTAACTGACTACTTCACTAAATGGGTTAAAGCAAGTCCTTACCAAAAGATCGGTGAATGCGAAGTAATGGACTTCATATGGGACCACATAATCTGTCGATTCGGAATACCGAAGGAAATTGCTTGTGACAACGGGCCATAGTTCATAGGCTCGAAGGTCACAGATGTTTTGGAAGATTTGAAAATCAAGAGGATTACATCTTCACCGTACCATCCGAGTGATAACGGACAAGCGGAATCAACAAATAAGGTGATTATCGAGAACCTTAAAAAGAAGCTAGAAGTTGCTAAAGGCAAATGGCCCGAGGAGCTACCGAGTGTACTATGGGCATACCGGATGACAGCGAAGTCGAGCACGTGATAAAAACCTTTCTATCCCGTATATGGTGCAGAAGCTCTGATACCGATGGAAGTAGGGGAACCAACTTTGAGATTTTCCCGATCAAACGAAGAAGCGAACAATGAAACGCTGTTGGTGAGGCTGGACTTGCTAGACGAAAATAGGGATTTGGGGTACGTGAGGATGGTGGCCCAAAAATAAAGGATGGAAAGATATTATAATCAGAGGGCCAACCTATGCTACTTCAAATTAGGAGACTTGCTTTTGAAAAAGGTGATTCAGAGCACTCGGGAAATCAATGCCGGGAAGCTGGGCCCAATATGGGAAGGTCCTTACCGGGTTTCAGCTGTTACCGGTAAAGGATCATACGAATTGGAGAATCAAGATGGAGTCAAGTTTCCCAATAATTGGAACATGACTCAACTTAAAAGGTACTACTGCTGATGGATCCTATCAATACTGAAACTATGTGCTGCACTCTTTTTCCCTTCGACCAGTTTTTATCCCAATCGGATTTTTCTAGCAAGGTTTTTAAGGAGGCAGCATCGAAAAGCATACTACAAAAGGAGCGTCATCGGTAGGAGTAAGATCTTTAAATGTCAAGGCATTAAAATATTCACATAAATGATAAACCGCTATGGGGATGGTTAAATAATCTTTGGCTCGATGGAAAACCACTGATGGAAAGAAAACCTTGCCGTTGAACCAAAGGCTATTTAACCATTCACAAGTTATTTCCACCAATGAAGCAAGACTTCTAGAGTTCCAATTCACATTCGAACACGGGAGGGGGGGGGGGGGTAGTATAAGATATAGCAACAAGAATGCCACGAAAATCGGGGACTGCTGAAGCCAGGAACAATAATGTCTCACCAGGACCGGGGACTGCATGATTAGCCCCGTAGAAATAAGTTGTACAAGTTAGACACATGTATTGGCAGATTTTCTTACTTTAACAAATGAATGCTTATGTACCTTTAAAGATAAAAGGAATCAAATAAAGTCCTATTTTTATCTTATTTCTTGTCCAAATGATAAGATGATTTTATCATTTGAGAGTTAACAAAACTTCAAATGCTTGTGCCGAAATGAATAGGAGACGTCCTCTTCAAGAACATCGTAAACATAAAAGGGCCCTCTCTTATGAAATCCTCATAGTAAAGGGTTGATTCCGGAAAACTTTGAGCCCGGAATCAAAAGCTATCAGATGAAGATATACCCAAAGATTTAATCAATTCAACGCAAATGGAATATATTTTGCACAACACTTAAGCAAAAAAAATCTTTATCTATCAATGTGCCAAACTAGGTAAAACGTTTGGCATAATTACAAAGTATAAAAAGAAGAGAAAATAGAAACTAAGCATCATTGCCGCCGGAGCCCGAAGGGAGAGAGGGATCCGCGTCTCCCCCGGTGGAAGAAGGCGGATCAGTTGCCAGTTTGGGGCCTGGACCTTCATTATCATTTTCTTCAATCTCCTCTTCGGTTACCGAGTACTCAGAATCGGTGCTTGAAGAGTCGGTTGCGATGGGATGAGCAGGAAGATTTTCTCGAGCAGTTAGCTCCAGTTCTCGGGCCTTGACAATGCAATCGTCAATATTGACTATGCCCGCTTTAGTCTCTTCCAAGGTTTTTCTCCTCATATGATATATAATATAATTCTTCTCAACTACGAGGGAATCCTCTTGGTACTGGAGTTTTTCTTTAATTCTATCAACTTCAGCCTGAAGGCCGTCCCTTTCGGACCTCATGGTGCCGATGCGAGAATTAAGTTCAATAGTTGTAGATAAATGGATCCGATTTTGCTCCATGGTTCTCTTAAACCTCTCCTCCATTTTGGCCCTCTTCTCCTCGACAACATTGGCTTCCTTGGTTTTGGAGGCCAGCTCTGCCTTCAGGTTATTTATTTGATCCTCCGAGGCTGACTCGCGCTCGGCAGTAGTAAGCATAATGCCATGTAACTCGGCCTGTTTAGCCTTAGCCTCTTGAAGATTTTCATGCAATTGTGTAGCTTCTTAACTGTGGGCCATTTTCTCTTGCTCACTCTGCTGCAACTGAGCCTCGAGCTTGCCCATCTCAACAGCTTTTGCCTCCAGAACTTGAAGGCGCGCATCAAGTTGGTTCCTTTCGGCCAACAGTTGATCCCGCTCGGAAGCGAGTCCTTTCTTATCAAGGATAAATCTCTGCAGGCCTTCAGAAGCGAGAAAGTTGGCCTATAAAAAAGAATGTCAAGGTTAGAATTCCCATTGCACATGGTAAATGGAAAATAAGTAATAAGAAAGCAAGTATGGTACCGCTGTTACGTTGTGCATGGCATAATTTAACAAGCATTCTCCCGAAAGGGAGCGCATCTTCTTTCAATCTTTTTCTGAAGCCAGCGGCTTCTGATAGTTCGCAAGCTCCACCGGCTTGGACACTAGATGACACTTTTTTGAAACCGAAAGAGTAGCACTTCTCCTCCCTCGAGGATTTGGGAAGGGGTGAATAATTGTTCCCCAGGTTCCCATGGTCGGGAGACCGGGGATGAGAAGAACCCCTTTCTCGAACATCTGTTGCCGGTGAAGGAGATGCAGTTGGTGCTGGTGGCGTAGGTGCGACTGGTGTTGAGGGGCGTGAAGTTGTTTCTGTGGAAGGATGAGAAGCAGCTACGGCGGGGGCAATGCTAATTGTTATTTGCTCGGTGGTTGAAGGCAGAAGAAGCCCAGGGTCCGAACTCTTTGGACCGGAGGCAGCAATGGGGATTGGAAAGCGAGAGTCGGCATTATCCATTAAGTCCATCTCGCCCCAAAGCGCTTGGGTTTCTCCGGCAGACGGGTTTTGAAGCTTTCCTGGCTGAGCATCTGGTTGAGTTGATGAAGATATTTTTCTTATTTGAAGGGAAGCCTCTTCATCAATACCTTCCCCTTCATCATCGAGGACCACTGTATCTGTGGCCGGTTCAGTCATTTTTCCTTTGGTCCCCAGCTGAGGAAGAGCGTCGTCTTTTTGGTTGCTTGTTCTCAGGCTGGGACTTCGAGAAGAGGCACCCTCACCGAAAGCAGGTCCACAGGTACTGCTTCGAGTGATGGCACTTTGTAGCACCCTCATGGACTCTTCGGGGTCAGCTAAGACGTCGACCTCGAGGCAAGTAACAGAGCCTTGCGGAAGTCCTAAATCGAAAGCGGAGTTAGCAACTTTTTATAAAGTTACCCGTGTTCGTACAAAGATAAAGGGAAGAAGAACTTGGATTACCGTAATTTTTGGCCTTCCACCCGTATTTGAGGGCCATCTCCTTCCATCGGTGGGATTCTGGTGTTATGATTTCCAGAATTTTCTGGACCTACTGGTCCAGACCTTGAACTCGTGGTGGCTCCCATCGGGCAGCTGGAACAAAAGAAACAAGAAGATCATCAATAAACAGAAAATAATCTCTTCACGAAAGAAGGAAATGAATAAAAAACTTACAAAAACGATTCAACGACTCAGGAAAAGACGGAGTTGTGGCCGGGGGGATGTCCATGGTAAAGATTATGATGAATTGCTCCATTCACCCGTGTTCATTATCATCATCTACACTGGTGAGAATAGCATGGTGGCCGCGTTTGCTTAAATTTATTACTCTTCCACAGAAAATTTTGGGAGAGTAAAGATTCATCATGTGTGCGAGGGTTAGGGTTTCCCCAGTCTCCATGCACAGTGGGCGAAGACAATCCACCATTCTCCATATAGATGGGTCTAATTGTGCTAAGCAGACCCGGTACCGGTGGCAAAAGTCCAAAATAACGAGGTCGAGCCCTTTATTCGACCTATGGAGAATGGACTCAAGGTAAAGGGATATGTATAGACATACGTAAATCCCTCCTTGGTGAAGGTAACCCGCTCTATCATGTTCGGAGCGAAGATTTAATGATTAGTGAAGTTGCAGTCCTCCTTCATAGTTGGGATACTAGAAGGGCGAATAAAGGAATGGTACCTACTAAGAACCCAAGTTAGTGAAGACGGAGAAGGAGCCTTCTCTTGGAAGTCATTAGCAGTACTGAGGTATTTTGGTATGATTGTGCTTACAGTGAGAGGTTCGGAATTGACATCAGTTTCTTTGTCCTTATTTCTCTTTGGACCTCCACCAAAGAAGAGACTGGATGTCACGACCCGAAATTTCCATCTTCGGGACCGTGATGACGCCTAACATTTCACTAGCTAGGTAAGTCAATGTTAGAATGATATTAGCCATTTTTAAATAATTTTAAATTAATTAATAATAAAGAAAAAAATACGAAAATAAAGTCTGAAATAAAGTGAATAATCCATAATAATAGCGATGTCTAAATACTATCCCAGAACTGGTGTCACAAGTGCACGAACTACTAGAATAATACAAATAAAGGTCTGAATAAAAATAAAGCCGTCTGAAAGAAATACACAGCTATGATAAAGTGGAAGGGGACTTCAGAACTGCGAACGCCATACAACTATACCTCAAGTCTCCTGCGAATAGCTGAATCCGAACAAGTCTACTGTGCGCCGCTAGGATCAACTCCGGTATCTGCACAAGAAGTGCAGAGTGTAGTATGAGTACAACCGATCTCATGTACCCAGTAAGTGTCGAGCCTAACCTCGACGAAGTAGTGACGAGGCTAAGGCAGGTCACTTACATTAACCTGTACGCAATAATAATAATAGTAACAATAATAGGAACACAGAAATAGAAATTTAATAGGTAAATCATTTCAACAGTCGAAGCCAACTCGGCAGTCATAACCAATTATTATTTCAATCAATTTCCATTACGGCGTGCAACTCGATCCCATAATATATTCATATTTAATTCTATTGCGGCGTCTAACCCGATCCACAATATATTCATTTTCATTTAATTCCGTTGTGGCGTGCAACTCGATCCTCAATATATCTTTTCAATCAATTCTGTTGCGGCAACCCGCTCCTCCAATATATTCATTTTAATCAATTCTGTTGCGGCGTGCAACCCTCTCCTCCAATATATTCATTTCAATCAATTCTGTTGCGGCGTGCAACCCGCTCCTCCAATATATTCACTTTCATTTCTGTTGCGGCATGCAACCCACTTCTCAAAAAATATAATTTACTAATTCTTATAAAAGAAATTACACCAATAAATGCAACAATTAATATAAAATTATAAGATAACAAGCATACAATAATTATGATTTATTTAGAAATAAGTGATGACAAGTAGTAATTAATTGTGGAAATTAAGGAGGAAATAGGCATTTTAATAATTAGTATGCTAAATGTCAAGTGGCAATTAAGTCACATAAATCAAATAAGCATGGATTCAAGGCATAATATTGAGCAAGGAATATGAGAGAAACAATTGATATAATAATTAATTCATGATTTAAAACGATTTATGATTTTTCAAGTAATTATGCAAACAATTAATTTGATGATGTATAGACACTCGTCACCTCGCTTATACGTCGTTCACATGAATTTCACATAACAAATAATTCAAGGGTTTTATTCCCTCAAGTCAAGGTTAACCACGACACTTACCTCACTTCGCAACCAATTTCAAGATTCCAATAAACCTTTGCCTCGCGAATTCGTATCTGAAAGTTTCAAATCTAATCACAAACAATTCAACATACTCAACACGAATCGTATGAACTAATTCCATATGAAATTATAAATTTTCTAGATTAAAATCTAAAATTTATTTTAAAAATCGACAGTGGGACCCACATCTCGAATCCCAAAAAAACTCACGAAATCCGAACACCCGTTCCGATATGAGTTCAACCATACAAAAATTATCGAATTCCGACATCGGATTGCCATTCAAATCCTCAATTAAAGTCTTTGAAGATTTCTACCATTTTCGACCCAATCTTTACCCATTTGAACTCAACAATCTTCCCACAAACTTATTGGTACAAGAATGTATAACTAATACTCTCACATCCAAGAATCACTCTCCCAATCACCCATCTTTACCCAAACTCAAAATTGAAGACTAGGGGTTAGAACCTTACCTCTTGGGTGAAGATCTTGTGATATTTTCTTGTTGGATTTCAAAGCTTGAACAAGATTTTTGATGAACAAAGCACTTCATCCACTTCCTCTCTCTAGAACACTCTCACTTCTCTCTAAAATCATCAGATAATTGCCCCAAAATAAGCCCCAAAGCCTATTTATCAAAATGTGGCCGGGTTATAAAAATAGAAAAACGGACCCTCCGAATTCAGGTATGCGGTCTCACAATGGACCACACAATGGGTTTTGCGGTTCGCATAATGATTCTGCGGTCGCACATCTGACCGCAGAATCACATTCTTCCAGTCTTTGGTAATTTGGTCATAACTTCTTGTAGGAGTGTCCAAATGACGAACGGTTTGAAGCGTCAGAAACTAAACTCGAAGACCTTTCATTTGATAGGTTGATCATTACATAATTCCTTTTATATATATGCTTGTCCAAAGTTTAATCTTGTGCTTACTCATTTGGAACTTTAGTCTATTATGAAATTTTCCAACTTGACTTAGACTTAGGCCTCTCCTTAGACCCCACATCACTTATAATGTCTCGTGCACTTATTATCATATCCAATTGATATCTATCATATTGATAGTTCTCAAATAAGAAGTAGAGTCCGCCCCCAAACACATAACATAACTTATCTTTTCTTTCACCCATTTTAATTTCCTGAATTTTTACTAACTCCCAAAATTTTCAAAAATTTTGCGAGAGTTTCCTTTGTAACTGGGCCTATCCACCTGCCAAAGAATCCCAGAAATCAATCCTAACAACACAGACATAATCCAATCAACGTAACACAACATGAAAATAATACAAACAATGGCCTCATAAGCAATATATATTACTAGAAAAGGAACGCCATTAACATCAACTATTCAGGTGATACGTAACTCATAGCAGGTAAGCTCTCAACATCTTCATAAAACCCAGAAATGAACGTTTAAATTAAAGATGATATTTTTGAATTATCACACCTGAGTTTCCAAAAAAGGTAGTGAAAGAAGCCATGGTAATAATGGGTCAGAAAAAACTTCTGTTAAGTGCGGTGAAGAAGATGTAAGACTTTTTAAGCAAATGTAGAGTCAGTATAGAGAAGAAGGACTTATGAAAACTAAAACTTTGAAAGTAAAAAAGTAAAGTAATGAGTAGAAGTAAAGATATAGATGACAAAAATCGTGGTCATGATTACCTCAAAAACCGGCGAAAATATTTGTTGAATTATGGGGAAACACGTGTTTGGGGTATTAAATGCGAGAAGACGAGCCTCCTTTCAAGCGTCAGAGACTGTTCAAGAACTTTCCCGCCAAGAAAGGGATCTTCACCAACTTTTCGGTAACACAAAGATATGCCACCGGAAAGCTGGGGGACTATCTGTATGGGGTAAAATTGGTTTATAATAAATGGTTGAATAATAGCATGACACGTGGAACCGAAGACAGGTAAAAGGTGAGTCAAGTAACAACCAATACCGGATATGACAACTGCAATCGACATCGGGTAAATTCCGAAGGGAGCATGGTCAACCAGAACATATCAAGCATTTGTCATCGGATAGCATTCAATGAGAGAATATTCTCTAACATTAATGAGCAACCGTTACAGAGAATATTTGCATTTATGGGCTGCCGTTAGATATTCATCAATGACTCCTTTATTATCATTTAAGTGAGGCTTGATCCTAGGATCTTGTTTTCTTATGTATAGCAATAAATAGCAGGCTCAGCAACCATTGTAATACAGGAAATCCTTAGAGAAATATATGCTATATTTTACTTTCACTCTCAATTAAACAACTTTATTGGTTCTTTATCATTGCTTTTGTTTTTATCCTCGGAGACATTGCGCTCGGAGCCAGACTTGTCATCTTCTTTAATTTCAATTGCTAAGTTTAATTTTCAATCTTATTTCTTTATTTTTTTTGGATCAAATCATTTCGCTTGTCTATAAACTATGTAACAAATTTAACTTTACCGTTTTATGGTTAAATACAAATAAAAGAACAATATCAGGCAATTGAGCTTTTTTTGTACTGATTGCAAAGGTAGTAAAACAACTCCACCAATTTGGACAATTAATTGAACTAAACAGAAATTCAACTTGAAGAAATATAATTGCTTGTCATTCAGCTAGAAGTTAGAACTAGGATTTGGAGCTGATTAAACTAAGTGAGGTCTAAATGATGTGTACTGGCAATTAATCTAAAATATATGCACCTCTTACTCAATATTTTTGTATTTCCCAATAATCGGCATGAAATAATGTTATTATAATCGCTTAAGAAAATCAACTCGAAGCATAACCAAAAGAAAGAAAAAAAAGAAAAAATGAATTTGCAATATGCATCACATTTACTTAGTTAGACGCAATCGAAAGTTTAATTGTAGATTTATTTATCCAACACATTCACACTCACCACTTTTGACTGAACAAATATATAATCACAAAATCATTTAAAATGTTTATACGTATTGTACGTGGACCTACAACTAATCCATTACTGACTCTTATCTTGATTATTAAGTATTAACCTACCTTTTGGACAAATGGCAACTAACTCATACAACACTGCAAATTTAGATGACGATATATTTTTAGGTAGAACCAAAATTTCAGAGGTGACCAACTGAATATTCATCTCTCTTTTGAAGTCGTTTCCTGGCAGTAACCCTCCTGGGATATATAAAGTATAGTAGAAGAAGACAGCATAAAATGAAATAAATGGTGGACCAGAAACAACCTAAGCCTACTTTTAGTTTTAGGATGAATTTTTTTTTTAAGAACTCAACTTCAAACTCTCTATTACTCCCCACCGTGTGGACATTGTCCTTGTTCCTTTTTTTGCATATTAAATCAGGAGTAATTAGAAAAATATAAACTTTTTAGCCTAAATTAAATAGAAATTAAAAAGCATTGCATGTATGTAACATTCCAAATTATGTTCTGAGTACTTGAATAGTTGGTATAACGATTTATAACTTGTTCGAATGATTTAGGTTGAGAACCCAAGGGGCTCGGGTGAGATTTGGATCACTTTGAACAAAAATAATAGTGCTAATTTTTCGATATCTGGCGCATAGCGATCGCGGTCACAAGTACACGGTAACAGAAAAAAGAAATACCAAAATTTGCGATAGTGAAGACCTGGCCACGATAGCTGAGAGGTAGCCCGACTCCTTCTCTACAATCGCGGTAAGGGACCCGTGATAGCAAAGAGTTAGGGCGGCCTCTTCTTTGCGATATTGGTGAGGGAACCACAATAGCGGAGGGCTAGCCACCCCACTTATTTGTGATAACAGTAGGGACTCCGCAATCGCAGAGGACTACCTTGAGTGTTAAAACACAGACTTCGATAGGGAAGAGTTAGCCCCACACCTTCTCCGTGATCACGGCAAGGGAGCCGATAGCAGAGGGTTAGCCAGCACACTTCTCCGGTATAGTAGAGAATCTAGTCCATGGAGTCCTAAGAAGGTAAGAATTCCAACCTGTCAGATGCTTCTTAGGCCCTTGTTTCAAGGAGGTTATGTAATAGTAACAGAAGGAGACAAGTATAAATATAAATCCACCCAAATCACTAAACCTAACTCACTAAAACCAAACCTTAGGAGTATTCCGCCGTGTGCTTGTAGCGACTGAATCTTGTTATCGATAGAACACCATTGATTGGTCTATTTGCAAAGAAAATCTGGGAATTCAAAATTTTGTTCTGTCCTCCCCACATTTCTTATGCGGTTGTCACTACTGCTTGTCAATTTGAATTGCATTAAAACTCTCGTTTGAACTGAATATACGAGAATTCTAAATAAGAACTCGAGACTTGACTTTATACCTAACATGACAAGAGTATACAGGTTCGCCAAGGACGAATAAGAGCTCGTTGAACTATTACTCCTTATATTTTTCAAGTTTTGCCGGTTCTAGGTCATGAGTTTGTAAAATTTTGAAGGGGATCAACACGAATCGTCAGGGTAAGTATTCTAAAACTACATATGGATTATTTAAATGCTTTAATCCAAATTTTTATCATCAAATTCATGGGATTAGACATAGAATTATAGACTTTAACTCCAAAACCCTAAATAAAAAAAAACAAGGATTTAAGTAACCAGACGAACTGGAATTTAGAACATGAGCACATATATATATTTGGACTAGTTAGATCTTGGATAGCAGGAAAAGGTATTAGGTCTCGGGTTTTGACCCAGTTAACCAAGAATTAACTTTTTGAGTTTTTTCAGTATTCTCTCGTACCATTTTAATATGAAAGGCCTGCGAGAAATTGATGCTATCTTATGTGTCAAAGTTAATATATAGTGGGAGTTTTGTTATACGAAAATATCACTATAGTGGAAAAAGGTTCTTTCTATTATATTAAATCATTTGGGTATAATAAAATTTAATACTCAATTAGATGTTCCAATAAAATTAATAAAAATTTGAATTTTTTTTTGTCAATTAGATTATACTATTGTAATTGAAACTATATTGTATGGTATGTATTGCACTAAAACGAATATCAATATTGCTGTTTAATTTGAAAATAATAAGGATATACTCATAATCCAAGTAGTGATTATTGGAGAAATATCAAAAGGACACTTGGTTTCCTAAAAGAACGAAGTCTTTTGCCTATTGCTACTAACTTTCTTCTATATAGACTCACATCACATATTATTATATATTGTACATAGATATATTGTCAATTAAAGGAGCTCAATTTTATGATGTAATAAAGTATTAAATTATAAGGGCCTAAGAAAAATCAGTTATTCCTTTTTATTTATGTTTGATGGACGAAAAGGCACCTTGCATGAAAAGACACTAATTTCTATAAAAGGTGTGTGGTCTCTAAAGTCACACACTTTCTATTTTCTTTCTCATCTCTGAAAAGTACAACGTATTAAATAATGTGCACGACTTAAAAGATTTGCCTCCTTCAATCAAATATTCTGCAATGGATCAAGCTTAGTGTTCTTAACCATTATTCTAGATTTATATCTTTGTTAATGATTTGCTTGTGATATTGTGTGGATGAAATTATTTTTTTCTACAATTGATATCAGAAAACGATCTTGGTAGATCATTATGTGTGATTTGGATATTATTTGCTATTATTGAAGGCATCTATAATCCATGAAAGGTTTTCAATATTTTTTAGCAAAATTCTAATATGAATACGATATTTTTTTACAATTTTGGAAATAGTTTCTACTATTTTTTCAAAATATTGACGGCATGTTTCTTTTATTTTTCGGGTTTCTAAGGTAGTTTATGTTAGATCTAAGTTTCAATGATGAAAAATAATATATTTCTATTTGCAGGTATATTCTAGGAACAAAGGAAAGGACAAGTAAGATAGCCAAAGATATACGAAGAAAGACGAGAAAGGAAGGAATAAAGGGAAAGAAGAAAAAGATCTCCAATGATCTGATAGCCCATGCGAAGGAAGATAAGAAAGGAAGGTCCAAAATCAGAGGAGTTCAAGACTGCTAAGAATCTGCCTGTCATAGCTATTAAAGAACTGAGGATTTGGTCATTAAAAAAAAATTGTTGAACTCCAAAATCAAAGGACAAATAAAAGGTTGTTCGTTGAAATAGGACTCGCTCACAGATGGAAGATTCTATCAAGCTCGCTGATCAAGACTCAAATCAAGGAGGCTCCACACTTATTCTTGGAAAGAATCAATTCTTAATTCATTCCAAGGATCAATTTCCCTGAGACTGCAATCTCTCAAATTTGCCACAATCAATTCAAAGCAGATTTCTCAAGGTGTATATATTGCAAAACGGCCAAGAGGAGAGATCTACTTTGATCGTACCAACTTCGTGCTCTTTGTTCTACTCTAAGCAAGCATTGTAATATGAGTGTGATTTACTATGTAACTAGTAGAGAGAAGAAATAGAGAAAAATATTGGTGAGGCATTGTATTGAAAATACAACGGGTGTACTTAGAACTAAAAGGCAGTTGGTGTTCGTGATAGCATCAACACACTTGTACGAAATTTTCAAGAAGATTTGAAGAGAGAACCCACTTGCAACCCAATGGGACTAGTGTAGGATTCACATTGAATCCGAACCAGTATTAAAATATCTTGTGTCATTTAATATTTGCACTTTACATTCTGTCTTTATCCTTTACCTCACATCTATTTCTAGTCGACGAATTGGTAAACTAGTCAACTACTTAGTCATAAAAAGAAAAATACGACAATTCACCCCCCATACTTTCAATTGGTATCAGAGCGTGGTCTCACATTTTGATTTTGCTTAACAACTAGTGAGAAAAGATCATGTCAAATCAAGTAATCATCGGAGCTCTATTTCAAGAAGGGACTACGGGCAAGGCCCACATACTTCAACGGACAACACTTTTCACATTGGAAGATTCGCATTGAAATTTATGCAAAGTCCTATGATGTCAAAGTTTCACGCGTAATAAAAAAGCCAGACTATCCAATTCTAGCAGCAAAGACTGACAAGAAAGCATATGGACAAACATCCACTAAACCCATCGATCTGGATGAATACTCTGATGAGCAAATAGCAGTAATATAAGTTAATGCCAAAGCACGAAACCCTCTATACAACATGATAAATGGAGAAGAATATGAGAAAATCTCAAGCTGTGATACTGCTAAATAAATGTGGGATAAGTTGGAAGTCACTTATGAACGGACAAGCAAAGTTAAGGAAACAAGGATAAATCTGCCGATCCATGACTATGAACTTTTTCAGATGAAAGAAGGTGAATCCATTGAGGAAATATTTGCCCGATTCAGTAAAATTATTGGAAGATCTTCTATGAATCCAAAGTTGTTTCTTCGATCTCTTTAGCACTGCATCGCAGAACCAAACATGATATATAAATACTCTAAGTCTCTTTCATAATCTAATGCAAATTTCAATCCATAGTCACACATGAATCCGTAAACCCTAAAGTACCACATCTTGGATCTTGAACCCTCTAGAATCATCCTCGAGAGTCACCCAATCTGACCTAGTCCCGAATGCATAGCCAAACACACGGAACGACTAATGCTCCGCTAGCATATGAATAGCCAAAGAGAAGCAACCGAGCGAATCCTTTCCCATTACACACTACATTCACAAACGACTATCAAACCTGATCCATTCCACAACCTCCATATATCAATAAGGTGAAATATAGCATGCATCTAGCAATTTCCTCGCTCGATTCGTCCTCAAAGTCATAACTAATCCACAATGTACCTTAGTTCAGAAATTACAACAACACATGACCATGCGATCCGATCGTTGATGGTAAACTCGCCCACTTGGCTTTAAGCTATAATCACATAACCTAAGAACTCGCAATGAATCCTCCTCTTAAGTCACTATGATCTCACACCGTTAATCAACTGAATTTCTCGTAAGCTCATGTTGCACTAACCATAACACATCATAAAATACCTGCCCAAATGCACACTTAACCTCGTGACAGTCACGCCATCTTTCTCAAGCGATCCAGATTCACCTCATAGTATATACATCCCATTAGATAGAAGGTAAAACTCTTCATATGAACCTCATAAGAAATCATACAACCTCTAACTTTCTCACAGGAGATAACCATCTATTTAACCTTATATAGACATATTTCAATGACCTTGCCATGGGTATAGCCACTATGTAATCATTTAATCCTCCCAAGTCCACGCTCGTCCACCAGCTGTAAGAATATGTTCATTCCACCAACATCAACTGAAGGTCTAACAACACGTTCAAAACTCGAGACTATATTGCACCCCAAAATAATAATCAACCATTCACATTCCCTATGTAGTTCAAGCAAACCCCCTCTCGTCATGCCCGAACTCTTAAAATGTAAGAAGTCATCACGCGAATGAAATGCACAGACTTAGTCATTTGTCCACAATGACCCAAATTGCACCAAACTTCCTCAAAGCCTGTGGCTACCCTACCACAAAGATTCATAACGATGCGCTCCCACTTTCACTCCGGCATAGCCATCTTCCGAAGAAAAACCACCTGGTCTCTACTACTCATACTTGACCTGCTTACAATTCCACTACCGCGAGACATATCCAACAATGTCCTTTTTCATCTTTTGCTACCAATAATGCTGCCTCAAATCATTATCCATCTTCGTACCACCCGGATGAGTAGAATGACACAAACTCTGAGCCTCCCCAAGGATTATCTCCCTTTAACCATAAGCATTAGAAACACAAATTCGACCCTAAAGTCACAACACACCGTCATCACTAAGGACCACCTCCTTGCAACATCGTGTCCCTGAGGACAAGGAAGTGGAGACCATTATACTGACAAGCCTTCATGAGCTCAAACAAGGACGAGTTTGCAATACTCAAGCGAGAACTATACTAAGCTCAGAAACCCAATCTCGAAAATCTATCAGCCCAGGCCTGAACTTCCCTAGCCGAAATTTCTCTCCTCCGCTGGAACAAATGCCAAACTCTCAATCATGAACCGAATAATTCTTCTCATGAAAAATTCACTACCGTAACACTAAAATAAACACCGTACCATTTTGCACCAAAACTGTGTGAAGATTAATGCATGAAGCATCACAATACACTGTGTATAGCTCTGAACCCATGTGCAACACCAACACTAGGCTGAAATAATTGAACACACCTCTACAAGGCGACGAGATTAGTCCGCCCTCATAACCCAGGGAAAAACATCCTGCATCATATCTGTAGCATCACCGCGACTCATTGGTACCCATATGAAATCGAGTATTCAATATTTTGTATCAATGAGTAGGTAGGAACTGAAGATATTGGCTTCCAGCTGAAATAATGTTGCACGATAAGAAAATAAAGAAAAAGGGGTTTCCTAACACCCCATAGCCTCTCAATGATAAGTACAAATATCTTCATACCGATCCGTAAGACTCTACTCGGCCTACTCATGACTCGTGAGACCTATGTGAACCTAGTGCTCTGATACCAAGCTGTCACAACCTAATTCCCACCATAGGCCGTGAGGGAACCCACTGTCCTCAAGCAAGCTAACAATAAATCAACATATTGATCGATAGTTCATAGTACTTTTTAAAATAATTACCGAGATGGATGAGCAAAAATCGTTCCAAAATCATGGTAAAGTACTAGCATTGTCATCAAGATTCAAAACATGATCGAAATATAAAGCTGAATATAATAACAACGATACAACCGCAAACAACAATCTAAAATTTCCAAAATCCAGTGTCACAAGTGTATGGACTTCTACTCAAATATACAAGTAATACAACAACTGCCTTGAATAGAAAATAGACAGAATATAGTAAATAGATAGGAAGGGGACTCCATGTACTACAAATCATAGCATAAAAAGTAGCTCACTACAAAGTCTCCTCAGCAACTGCGCCTACGTGCCTGTAGACCACCGGATAGACCTATCTTACTACTTGCAAAATTTGTGCAGAAGTGTAGTATTAGTACGTAAACCAACGTATACCCAATAAGTATCTATTCTAACCTCAAAGAAGTAGTGGTTGACGAGCTCAGAACACATACCTAAATTATGCTCGCTAATCATATATAGTATAGTATAATATCGTATCCACATGGATTGGATTTAAACAGTATTCTCGTAGTTTCTAGCTTAATTGCTATCCAAGATGATCAACAATTGAGATTTCTACAATTTCTAATTACAATTAACTAAAAATCTAAAGCTATTGACAAATGACAATCACAACAAAGGTAAACAAGGAAGTTATCAATGAGAGAAAATAGGGGTTGATAGGATAGGTGCAAGATAATTGTTTGGGATCTAACTCTAGGTAGTTCACTTCTAATGTTTAAGTGAGTCTCTCAAATTCACTCAATTATTAGTTCAAACGTTTAGAAAAATGCCTCTCTCGATTAAGTCTTAACCTCACAAGAAGAACCAATTTAAGCACGTGAAGATATACAAGAATGCGTAGTGGATTGGTCTTTAGGAGAACCTCTCTCCATTGTCCTCTTAACTAAGTTTAATAAATGATTCAACTAGCCTCTTTCGATTACTAAGAAGAATTAATGAACTCAACCAACAATATAATGCAAAGATATCACAAGTTATGCCTCTCTCGATTACATGAACAAGTGAATATAGATAGAAAAATTAAATCATCCAAAAACACTTCAATACATAAAAACTAGAGTTATAATCCACAAACAATCATCAATACACCAAATCCATCAAACCCTAAAGAGAACTACTTCATAGATATGGAGCAATTCATCACAAATAAAGTTAAAGTAGAGGAAAACATAAATTCAATCCAAACTCGGGTCTTGAGTGAGGAAGGAATGATGAAATCCTTGTGCTCGTATTCTTCCAACTCCTCCTTAGCCTCCCTAGGTTGAATATGAGTCAAAAGTCCAGAAAATAATATTTTCTATATATTTATATCAAGTAGGATCGGGCCCAGACGAAACCACCTTCTCCTAGTCGTAATAGGACATTGGCTCTGTAACAATTACACAGGCACGCCGCATGGGGCGACGCGCCATGCGGGGCATTAGTGGGGAAATCCAGAGAGTTCAACTTCTGTCAGGCAGCCAAAAATACATTGCTGCCTCGCACTCTAATCCATGAAAGGTTTTCAAGGGATAAAACACTCGGAATCACCCCTACAAGGGATAAAACACGTAATAAGTACAAAACACTAGCGATTATAGCTCAAACACAAGTAAAGTGCAGTGAATTAGAGTGCAATAAGTGACTAAAATACGGGATTATAGCCTACCATCAACACCCTACACTTAATCCATTGCTCGTCCTCGAGAAATCAAACTGCACGTCACATAGACACGACCTTTTTGAACAACTTTCCTAACTCATCACACCAAGAATATTTAAAATAGATTAAGCACAATGCCGTAACATCCTCGCCTCAATATTTGACTCAAAGGCACCACGCATTTTTCACAACCCGCTCACTTACTCTAACATAGAGGTCAACGACACTACCTTTCCTTCATGAATCATGTGCCCTCACACAACAATAGAGAGTGGTTCCACACATAATAAAATTTAAGAACAATTAGGAACTCAAGATAGAAAGAATTCACTCACTCTCAGAAAAAATATTCATGTGTCACAAAAGACGTACCATAGGCTTGCCCGTAGTGTACCACTCTACTAATTGAGCTCATTCAGTCAAGGATCAAGTAGGACTTTAATTGGTTGTAATGTAGGCTGCAGGATGGTTATGATACATTTGGATATAAGAGTGGCTTCACCTCCCTAAGAACTTTAATACATACAATTAATCATTCAAAAACCCCACACTTATGTCAAACCATAACTCCACCTTCACATCAATATACATTAACTCCTTACTTCTTTAAGCACAATTACATCAAGTTACCACTCTCAGGGAACATTTTTCACAATCATACACCTATTATTTCTTTTCTTTTTCAATTCAAGTGGCTCTTATTTTTTTCAATACAGTGCACCTTTCTCCTTAGTTCAATAGTTCCACTCCAAAGCTAAACCAAACACCCCACACTTCAACTTTTACAAAGTTTATAACAAATTCAAGTGCTCACGAGAGGTAAAAGGTAAGGCTTGTAATATGGTTGCCAAAAAAATAGGATTACAGACTCAACGGGATTAACTACGATACATAACAATTGGGGGGGGGGGGCAAAATCATATGTCTAGCTCAACAAAGAAACGCCTAAATCACTTCCAAGACTAAATAAAACTACTATTTCACTTTGCAAACACACGGGGCAAGTTCTAGACATCAAATGCAATGCATAGAATAACACAAAACCTCACACGCATATGGCACATAACTCACACAATATTGGACAATCAAGACACTCTAGTCAAAGTAGTTAAGCAAAGTTAAGATCATACAATTTAAGGTACTTATATAAGAGTCAAAAACACTGAGCCTAAGCATCACAACTAAAGCACTTACTATTCTCAAGGTATAATAAAGTCAAGAGATATTGCCTTCAATTCAAATCACAACACAAGGTTTCCTACTACTCTTCAAAACAAAAACTAACTACACCCGGTTCAAACAAAACCATTGGAAAAGAACCGTGATACAAAGAAAAATAAAGGGGGAATTAATACACTACCGAACAAAAGAAATTTTTTTTGTCTTTTTCTTTCGACTTTAATTCCTCAAGAAACCCGTTGAATGATATCCATCGTCGGGAAAAATTGAAAATTTTCAAATTTTTATGGTTTTTTCATTTTTTTTCTATCTCTAACTACTAAAATAAAAACAAAAACTAATATACATACATACATACAACATATCCCCCACCCCATACTTTAAGTTGTGGCATGTCCCCATGACACACAATTAAAAAGCATAAGGTAAAGAAAACTTTTCTGAACATCTAGTCGGGGTCTGAGTCGAAGTCGGGCTCCATTCCCTGCGCTCGAACTAATGCACACATCCATACAGACAACTTCTTCTCAGCCTTCTTGGGGTACACCCCACTTATCTTTCTCACTCAGTGCAACCTTTTCTTTTGAGCCCTTCACTTTCGACTCAACACTTGCAGCTGGTTTTTCTTTTTGTGCCCCTTTTTCTACATTCATATCAAAGTCACAGTCTCTTCACCCACTCTATGCATGAGTTTTCTCTCTTTTATATCCAATATAGCTCTACCCGTTTCCAAGAATGGTCTTCCTAAGATGAGGGGGACCTCCTCGTTCTCCTCCATATTCACCACTATAAAGTCTACAGAAAATACAAACTTATCTACCCGAACCAACACATCTTCCACTATCTCCTCGAGTATTATAGTCGTTTGGTCTGCCAGCTGCAATGATATTGGTGCAGACCTTATCTCTCCAATCTCCTCCTCTAGTTTCCTGTAAATAAATAGAGGCATTAAGTTAATTGAGGCACCAGAATCACATACTGACTTATCAAAATTAATAGTTCCTAATCGTTCTCTTCTTTGTGAGAGTTTGTTTTTTAATATCGTGCTGCAATGCTCTGTGAGCTTGACCACTGAAGTCTCTTCTATCTTCCTCTTCTTTGTAAAGATCTCCTTCAAGAATTTGGCATAAGCAGGCATTTGTGAGAGCACTTCTGTGAATGGTAAGTTCACATGAACCTGTTTCAGCACATCCAGAAATCTCCCAAACTATTTTTCCAGCTTTTCTCTATATAGCTTTTGAGGGAAAGGTAGAGCAAGCATATGCTCACTCTCATCATGTTCCTCCTTTATTGAAGTTTCTCCCTTCTTCTTTTTATCAACATCATTCCGGCCATTCTTATTTTTATCAATATCTTTCTTCAGCCGCTCCCCGCTTTCTTTTTCAAGTTTCGTATCAATTTGGATCGGGGTGGGATCTTTCAACACTTACCCACTTCTCAGAGTTATATCATTTACTGTTTCTTTGGGATTTCTCTCAGTATCAGCGGGGAGAGTTCCTGGAGCCCCCTCAGATAATATTATTGCAATCTGCCCTACTTGTCTCTCCAGGTTTCGAAAAGATGTGCCCAACTCTTTGATAGCTGCCCCATGAGCATCCATCTTCTCATCTGTCTTGATAATGAAGGCCTTTATTAGATCCTCTAGACCAGACTGAATAGGCCGTTGAGGCTAAAATTGCTGCCTCTGTTGATTCATAAAGCCAGGAGCTCTTGGTCCCTGGGGTCTGGGTTTATTTTATTGCCATGCATTTGCAGTACCCCCAGGTGAACTCCATGAAAACCCGGGGTGCCTCTGACCCATTGCATTATAATTTCCCACAACATTCACTTCCTCAATTGAGGCTTGACACTAATGAGTAGGGTGTCCTCTTCCGCATATATCACAAGCTGCGTGAGTTTCAATTTGTATCGAGGCTAAGGTCAGCTTTCATATTTCTTTAGCCATAGTATCAAGTTATACATGCACAAATGTATTAGCATCAACTTGGTGAACACTAGTTGTTCTTCTTTCAGCACTCTCATAGGGCCACTGATTAGCATCTTCAGATAACTCATCAAGAATTATAACTATCTCCTCTGGAGTCTTCTTCATCAAAGGGCCTCCAACTGCATTGCTCAATATTCTTCGCGAGGCCGGTGTCAATCCTTCCCAAAAATCCTGGAGTTGCATCAAGAGTTCAATTCGGATATGTTAACTCTTTCTAACTCTCTTCTTAAACCTATCACATGCTTCAAAAATAGTTTCGATCTCTTTCTGGCAGAAGATATGGATTTCTCTTCTAATCTTTCCCGTCTTAGCTGAGGAGAAATATTTATCAAGGAATTTTCTGGTCATCTCCTGCCAAGTTCTGATCGATCCACTGGGAAAACTCCAAAGCCACTCCTTAGCATCATCTCTAAGTGAAAAGGGGAATTCCCTTAAGTACACTGCATCTTGTGACACCCCATTGTAATGAAAGATGTTTATGATCTCCTCGAAGTCCATTAGATGAGTGTTTGGATTTTCGTTTGGCTTCCCTCTAAAGACATAGCAATTCTAAAGGGTTTGAAGCAACCCTTGCTTTAACTCAAAATTGTTATCTGCAATTGGAGGTGGTCTTACACTTGATAAGCCTTGATTATAGACCGGTCAAGCATAATCGCCAAGTGGTCTCCCAGGCAAGGGTTGATGTTGATTAAGTCTGAGACCCCTCTCTTCTTCATAGATGTTATGTGCATTTCTAATAGCTGCTTTCTCAGCATCCCGTGCAGCTTTTTCTCATTATTGGGCTGCCTCGATGTTACACCCTATATTTTTGTATGTAAAAGTTCGTCGTAAGCAAACTAATGTAGGACCAAAAATGAGACCATCTTTGAAAGTATATAAAGTAATTTAATCATGTTACCTCGGAGGTTACAAATATTGAAGATCATGAACAACAAGTACAAATAGGGTTAGAAGGTTCAGAAATTAAAGGAATTAAAGAAAATAATATTTCGTCGAAAGTCGACAAGTTAGGAATGTTATAGCATATACTTTTGGGGTGAGACTAGGGTTCTTAACATGATAAGGAGGTTATGTTATGATTTATGTTAGTCGTATGATAGTCGTATGTTATGTTTTGAAGTCAAGCAAGTTATGGAACAAAAGTCGATGAAAGTCATCACAAGTTATGTTCATAAGTTTTACGGAAATTTGGGTCAAATGTAACTGCGATTTTCTCCCAATATACTTAGAGTTACGGGGTGTTCCACCCATCAAATTGAAGGTCTATGAGTTTATTTTTAGCGCATTAAACCGTTTATGAATAAGACATCGGAGTAGGTATATATATGTATTTTTACGAGACTGCGGAAGCTGCTAGGTGACAAGTAGGTGTGTCACCTACTTGCTTAAATGAGAGTCTAAAAATGGGCCGGTTAGGGTTGTCCAAAGAGACATTTTAAAGGAATATTTCATTCATATAATACACTGATAATAGGATACAATAACCAGACCTAAATCCCTGCAAACATCCTCCCAAAAATTACACACAAACCCTAATTGAATTTCTCTCCTTTTCAAGTTCAAGTTGGAGGTAAAACCTAGAGTTTGAAGAACCAAGATAGGAGCTGAGTTATTCAACAAATAAGGTAAGTTTACTGCTCTCTTTTATCCATTTTTTCTACTGGAGATGTATAGAAACTCGTTCTATAATTGTAAGAACTCATAGGACGGTGATAGGAAGCCGTGAGTTCGAGTTATTCACTTGTAGCGGTTGTGTTGCTGTTGGATTACGTGTTTTACTACTGTTTTATGGAATTTTGGAGGAAGAAGTCTATGGAGAAACACCACATAAATGCAGGATGATGGGTTGGTCATTCGTCGTAACATTTTCGGGTTGTTTGACACTACAACGGTGGTCGTTTTGTGTATGAAGAGATTGGGGTGTGTTGGGCTGTTTTGTAGTATTTTGTGGTGTATATAAGGTTGGAAAATAATGTATATATGTTGATATTATTGTGTTCTTGTGTTGTTGGTGTTATCTTGAACTTGGAGGAAGTAAGGATTATAGGGGAGATGCTGCCCGTTTTAATACAAAATAAGCTTGTCGTTCGTTGTGCGATAGTTGTACCTTTTGTAACTTAATAATAGTATTATTATCGTTGTTGTAGATTAAGGTGCGAAGAGGTGAGTTCAACTTGGTTATTGGAAAGATTGTGATAAGGTATGTTAAGGCTAAACCTTTCTTTATTTTGGCATGATCCGTAACTATATGAGTTTGATACCGAGGCATAAAGAGAAGCTCGTATTCCTGAACTTATGTACATTATCCTAGTCTCATAAGTTACAGTATTCTCCCTTATCGGGACTTTATATTCGGTTAAGTATTGTCTTCTTCCAGTTAAGAGAGCAGGGTCTCTCTCTCTCTCTCTCCCTCTCTCTCTCTATATATATATATAATGAATGGGCAGGCCCCTATTGGGCAACCTCTGATCGAATGGTAAGTTATATACCGAGCCTATTGTGGCCGAGCGCCTACGAGCGAGCCCAGAATGGCCGAGATACCTAGCCTAGTATGTCCAAGCGCCTATGAGCGAGTCTACTATGGCCGAGCAGTTACACGTACCGAGCCTTATAGGGCCGGACATTTATTTTACTTACTATATTGAGAGAGGTAGAGGTTCAGATAGACAGACGGGTAGACCTCCTCAGTAGGTGTTGCCTGAGTTCAGCTTGAATGGTAAGCTCCACGTCCTTCAGAGTTGCCGTATCTAGGGTTTTGTGTACATATTGTGTATTTATGTATATATGTATGGGTAGGTCGGGGACCTATTCCGATCATAGTACATCCATCAGTAGAGGTTTGTAGACATATCCTGTCAATTAGTGCAGTATGTTGGGCTTATAGGCTTTGTATGTATATTTTGTTGTTTGTCGGTTGTAGTAGTTATGACAGCCTTGTCGGCCCAGCTTTATATTGATGTTTAGTCAAAGCTAGTTTTCATTCTGTTTTATATTTTGCTTCACAAATTGTCTTGCAATGTGGCCCCATGGCCAAAGTATAACATTATATATTCAGAGTCCCTCAGTCGCAAGTTGGTACGCTAGGTTAAGTCAGGCACCGGGTGCCGGTCTCGCCCCCAGGTTCGGGGCGTGACAAACTCTCTTGAAGCCAAATCTACATTATCATCACCGTTTCCAGCCATAAGTTCTTTGGTTGAGGATTGCCCAATATTTTCTGATGTCTCGGTGAGATTTCTTTCCTTCCTCAGCTGTCGCGGTTATTTTTCAATTTCTGGCTCGTACGGTAGCACTTCCTTCGCAGAAGTTCGAGTCATGCGCCAGTCTAAACCTGTCACCTGCGCACAGTCAAAGAACACTAAACGTAAAAAAGAGAAAAACAAGAATAAAAAGAAAAATTCCTGAATTAGCACTAAAAACTATTTCAAACACTATTGATTTCCAATCCCCGACAATGACGCCAAAATTTGACGAGCTCAGAACACACACCTAAATTATGGTCGCTAATAAAATATAGTATAGTATAATATCGTATCCATATGAATTAAATTTAAACAATATTATCGTAGTTTTTAGCTTGATTGCTCTCCAAGATGGTCAACAATTAAGATTTTTATGATTTCTAACTACAATTAACTAAAAATCTAAAGCTATTGACTAATGACAATCGCAACAAAGTTAAGCAAGGAAGTTATCAATGGGAGAAAATAGGGTTTTATAGGATATGTGCAAGATAATTATTTGGGATCTAACTCTAGGTAATTCACTTCTAATGTTTGAGTGAGTCTCTCGAATTCACTCAATTATTAGTTCAAACGTTTAGGAAAACTCCTCTCTCGATTTAGGCTTAAATCACAAGATGAATCAATTTAAGCACGTGAAGATATGCAAGAATGCGTAGTAGATTGGTCTTTAGGAGAACCTCTCTCGATTATCCTCCTAACTAGGTTTAATCAATGATTCAACTAGCCACTTTCGATTACTAAGAAGAATTAATGAACTCAACCAACAATATAATTCAAAGATATCACAAGTTATGCCTCTCTCGATTACATGAACAAGTAAATATAAATGCAACAATTAAATCATCCAAAAACGCTTCAAAACATAAAAACTAGAGTTATAATCTAAAAATAATCATCAATACACCAAATCCATCAAACTCTAAAGAGAACTACTCCATAGATATGGAGCAATTCATTACAAATAAAGTTAAAGTAGAGAAAAAACATAAATTCAATCCAAACTCGGGTCTTGAGTGAGGAAGGAATGATGAAATCCTTGTGCTCGTGTTCTTCCAACTCCTCCTTAGCCTCCCTAGGTTAAATATGTGGCAAAAGTCCAGAAAATAATATTTTTTATGTATTTATACCAAGTAGAGTCGGGCCCAGACGAAACCACCTTCTCCTAGTCGTAATAGGACATTGGCTCTGTAAAAATTACACAGGCGCGCTGCATGGGGCGACGCGCCATACGGGGATTTAGTGGGGAAATCCAGAGAGCTCAACTTATGTCAGGCAGCCAAAAATACACTGTTGCATCGCACTATGCGTTGCACAGTGCATCACATTAGTGTAAATTTCTCAGAGTACGAATTTTGCTTGTGTTTTGACGTCCAGACTTGGTCCTCGACCCCCGAACACGATCTCGGCTTAATCCCTTGGGCTTTTACTCAGACTTCAAAGCTTCAAATTGCTCGAATTAGCTTCATAACATCTACATCACTCGGAATCACCACTACAAGGCATAAAACACGCAATAAGTACAAAATACTAGCAATTAAAGCTCAAACACAAGTAAAGTGCAGTGAATTAGAGTACAATAAGTGACTAAAATACGGGATTATAGCCTACAATCAACGGAGTTGACATCGACACTTACTAGTGTTCCAATAATTAAATATACATAAGAAAATAGACAGGTACGAGGTATGATAAGTAGCAAAGAAAGAGATAAACATGTATAACATGCTTCTCAAAAGTAGGATAAATACAAAATCGTCAACTACCAATTACTATATCGAATGGAGTATATGTGACCAATATCAGGTGCTAATGCCAAATTCGAGTCAAGACCCTCATATACGCACTGACTCCCTATCAAAGTATTCCGCATAATTCTGCCGAGGTGAATGCCTTATCCTACAAGAGTACTAAAACTTTCGACGGGTCACTAGCCCAACTCACGAATATACGTACGAGTTAAGAAATCATGAAACTTCCGAACAAATAAGTACAACACGGGAGTAAATACGTAAGAAAAGGTGTAATTTTCACGGCTAATCAAATAGCACACCAAGTCTCTAGAATAGCAAAGCTCTGTAATCTGAGCAAGTCTAGTCTCATGTTAAAACATGAATTAAAGTTTTTAAACAGATAAGATTGACTCAAGTAGTACGATTAAAGCATGGTATAAATCTAAGTCGATTGGACGCGTCAAAATCTAGCTTACACACGGATGTCCATCACCTATTACGTACGTAACTCCCATAACACATAGCATATAGCAAATAGAATACCTAGGGGGATAAGTTTTTTCTTACAAGGTTAGACAAGAGACTTACCTCGCTCCAAAATTTGATGCCGATTCCAACATTGCTCTAGTACCTCGAACCAATACCGAACAACTTGAAGCTAGAAAAAGAACATCAAAACCAATAAAAACTTACTCAAGACCCCATGATATATCAATTAGAAATAATTTCTAACTCCGCACAAAAAGTCAACAAAAGTCAGCCCTAGGCTCACGCGCTCGGATTATGAAAATTCTTGAAAATAATGTTACCCATAGCACCATGAACTAAAATATATGATTTATTCTGTAATCTATGTCCAATTTTGTGGTCAATAATCCAAAATATCATTTCTAGGTCTTCTTCCATAAACCCACATTTTTCACCTCCACACCATGAATTTACAAGTCTAAATTCATGTATAAACATGAAATATAATTAAACGTGGGTCAAAACACTTACACTTAATAGGTGGGTGAAATGGCCCTTAAAAATCGCCCCAAAATCTGCTCCAAATGTTCTCAAATGAAAAGTGAGAAGAAATCCCGAAATTTCAACATATAAGTCTTCCCAGTCATTATCCTTTGCGAATGCGGCATGTGCCTTACGTTTGCGAAGCACATCTCTGCTTCTGCCAAAAATCCTCTTTGCGATCACATAACACATCCCACGAACGTGATGCCTTACTAACCTAGGCTTACGTGAACGTGACCATTCTTTCACGAACGTGAAGGCCAAACCTCTAGTCCCAACTCCTTCTCGAACATGACCTACTTGTTGCGAACACATAGCACCACTGCCCAAGCCTTCGCGAACATGTCTCACCCAGTGCGAACGCAAAGTATAAATGACATCCAACCCAATTCCTTCATTGTGAATGCGGGAATCCCCTCGCGAACACAATGAACACCAAACACCAGCATATCAGCCAATTTCAAACATGCTCTGGGTGGTCCAAAACTCATCTGAGCCACCCGTGACCCCATCTAATCACTCACTGTAATGACTCGGCTGGTTGTTTTGTATATTTGAACCATATTCCCCTATTTTATGCTTCCCGTATACTTGTTTATTGTTATGGGACTTGCAGGGATGGTTGGTTTGGTTTCAGAAAGGGTTTGGAATAAATCAAAATGCTTAGTTCCGTGGTTGGAAGCTTAAGTTGTAAGAGTTGACTAAGGTTTGACTTTCGAGTAGATGACATAGATTGGTGATATTATGGTTTCAATAGGTTCGTATGGTTTTTTTTTTACTTGGCCGTAAGGTCAGATTTGGATTTGGAGGTTCCTAGGGTGTGTTGGCGCTATTTATCGAAAGTTGACAATTTAAAATTTTGGAGAGTTCCTAAGTTTGACCGGGGATAGATATTGATTATATCAGATCGAATTGTCGTTTCAGAAGTTGGATTAGTTTCGTTTGTCATTTGGGACTTGTTGCAAATTTTGGATTCATTCCGGATCGATTTGGCATGAATGAGACGCTTGATTTGAAGTTTGAGGGTTCATGAACTTAAAAAAGGTATCACATGTGTTTTGATTGCTTATCCTTAGTTTTGAAGCTATTATTGGTGTTTTAAGTCTTTTGTTAGGTTTAGAGAAGGAATTAGGACTTGTTGGAATGTTCGGACGGGGTTTGGGAGTGGGGGGTGGCTCGAATGTGTTTCGGATGGGTTCCTGACCATTTTGGAGTTGAGTGGTAGACCTAGTGCTGGTGTGTCGCACCTACCAGGTTTGGTGCGTAGGTGCGACATCACACATGTGGATGATGATAGCGTAGATGTGAAGGGGGAACTGGAGCTGGAACTTCGCTCCTTCAGTCGCCCATGTGCAGATGCGGGCTTTTTGCTCACCTGTGGTGCCACATAAGCGGTTAACTGCTCACATGTGCGAGGTTGGTTGAGTAGTGGAGATCTCATGGATGCGAGCTATTTCTCGCGGAAGAAAGTGCATAGAAGTGTAGTTTTTGTCCTTCTATTTCGAGGGTTTTAGTTCATTTCTCATTATTTGGAGTTTTGGAGCTCGGTTAGAGGCGATTATTTGGGAGAATTTCATCACCACTTTGAGGGTAAGTGATTTCCACTTAATTTTAATATTATATACATTTTTTCCATGGATTATTACATATAGATTGTGGGATTTGAAAGAAAAAATTTGGGAGTTTTGTCTACAATTTAAGAGAGTAAAAATTAGGGATTTGAGAGTCGATTTGGACTCGATTTTAAAATCTAATCATATATTTAGACTCGCGGGGTTATGGGTAGTCGAGATCTACTGCTTGGCTTGTTTTTTGACCATGTGGTTCTAGGTTGATTTTAGTTGACTTTTTGGGATTTGATTAAAGATCAAAGTTTTATTATTTGGGGTTATTTCCTCTAGCTTTGTTTGACGTTATTAAGTTTCTTTTGGCTAGATTCGAGTGAGTCATAGGTGCTTTCTTAAGGAAAGGTAATTTTAGAGGGTTGATTTGGCCTGTTTGACGTTAGTATCTTGCCTATTCTTGTTTGAGGGAATAACCCTTAGGCTTAAAACTTATTTGGTTAATTGTAATATATGTGACATGATGTATATGAGAGGTGACAAGCGTATATGCGGGTGCTATGTATGAAAAATGATTGGATTAGACTTTAGGCTTCAACTATGCCTTGATTTGATTGTGTTCTCTCCATGATACATGTAAAATTCTTGTATGACTACACGAGCTTACCTTTTTATGCTAGAGATCAGGTTTTAGGATTATAATTTCCTAATTGGATAAGATGGGCATTTGTGAAATCATTTCTAAATTGATTTAACCGTAGTCATGCTTTATATGTCAAACCCCTATCTGTATTTTATGGTTATCATGCCCTTGTGCTCTTTGTTGAAAAATTATGAACGTATGTCTTTCTGATGATAATTTGACATATCCCATTACTACTGGCATAAGAAATATGTTGTGCATTATGGTTTTCTCTTAGAGGGGGTCACTAGTCCTAAATGGCACAAATGATTTCAGAAGTTAAGAGAATGCTGGCACCATTGGACATCGCATGTGAAGAGCTTTTCAGGAGGCACCTTGTGTTTTGACCTCTGGATGCTTGATTAGTGTCATGGTGATCGCCTGGTTTTGGGCTTCTGAGGTTCGGGTATTGCAACGTGGTATGAAATGCCTATGTGGGTGTTTTCGTAAGATGATGGAGTATGAGTGATGTATCAGCCATTGTAGTAGCGGGGTTGAGATCGGGTATGGAATTATGGTATTCAAGAGGTTTAGGGGCTGGGTGTCCTTGTGGGTAGACTATTCCTTGATTGCACATTGTGAAGAAATGTTGATAATTGGATAACTGATGGCATATGTTATGTATAGGTTGCTATGGACTTATGGGAAGGTTATTCATCTGCTTGGGGATGATCAGAATTGGTTTTGGGGCTACTTGTAAGCCTAATGATAACATGTGTTCTATATCAGATAAGGTTTGGTTTCTCTTATGTAATGGTTACCACGGGTATATTATCGGGTATAATGGATGTTATTCGTGCCCCAGTCTATGCTATCTGCTTCTCTATTATGCTATGATGGGTTGTGAAGTTATATGACTATTTGTACGCATGTTGTAATCCCATTTAGGCCTTATGACGATATGGGTGAGATGGCCCTTGTGATATTGATTTGCTTATTGCACCTTAGTTGTGCCTACATTTCTCCATGTTGTACTATTTTTATTCATCTTTCCACAGTTATATTTGTTTACTCTATCGTGCTTGATGTTGGCTTGATGGGTATCCCTATGTAGATTGATATAGTTGGGATTGGGTTGCGCGCCACAATGGAGTTATGTGGGATACCCTTCCTTGTGTTAACTTTGTGTTTTATTTTCCCTTCGCGGGATGAGTTAATGAAAATATACTTTGTTTTTATGTGTGTTGTAGTTGTTAGGTAGTCCTTGTACCTTGCTTTCTTTCTATTTTTCTGCATATTTGAGTTATTACATGTTTAGTGTACGCACCATGTTGTGTAAGAACCCCATGTGGTTTTGGCGTGACTTGTTAGACAGGCTGCTTGTATTGGCTGAGACGAGATTTCTAGACCTGAGATTTGCTCTATCGTATCGGGATGAGGAGTATTTGGAAGGATGATACCATATTTTCTCCCAGAATTGGGCAATAGCCTCGTCGGAAGAGAAGCTTCTTGACTTGTTCATTTCATGGGTGGTTATGAGTTTTTGCATGTTTCTTTTATCATTAGCAGCATTGCGAAGGTCCAGAACGAGGTTGTATTCGATATGAAGTGTATTATCGCTACCAAGATTGTTGTTGGACAGCTATGGTGGTCGAAAGTTATTACTATGGATATCTAAGTTGTGTGGAATATCATGTGATTATACCTTGGGCTAAGGTTGTGGCTCGATTCAGCTTGTTCAGGCTTATACAGTGTATTGATGCTAGATTCGGATCTTATGATGAGTTTCGGATGTGGAGGATTGGGTTCTAAGGTTTATGGAGTAAGGATGAGGTAAAATCTTCAGTTAAGTTGTGTTGTCAGGCTTACATTGATTAGGGTGATGTGGGATCACCCCTAGGTGTATGTTTGGTGAACTCATGCAGTGATTTGAAAGCTTTGGAATGACTCCTGGCACGTTCGAGGACGAATGTATGTTTAAGTAGGGGAGGATGTAACCCGACCGGTCGTTTTGAGCATTTGCATTCCGTTCAGCTGTTTGAAGTCTTGAGTAGCTTTATATGATGTATTATGACTTGTGTGAATCGTCAGTTTTGGTTTCCAGGTGATCCGGAGTTGATTTGGAAGAATAATTCTCAACTAGGAGGTTTTAAGTTGGAATAGTTGACCAAGTTTGACTTTTGTGTCGATGACTAAAGAATGGTGTTCTGATGATTCCAGTAGCTTTGTATGGTGATTTTGGACTTAGGTGTATGTCCGAATTTGGAATTGGAGGTCTGTAGGTTGATTCGGTGCATTTTGGCGAAAGTTGAAACATTGAAGGTTTGGAAGGTTGAGAGGTTTGATCTGGAGTAGAATTTGTTAATATCAGACCCGGATTACAATTCTGGTAGTTTGTATAGCTCCGTTGTGTCATTTGGGACTTGCATGTGAAACTTGAGGTCATTCCGAGTTGATTTAATATGATTCGGCGCGAGTTGTAGAAGTTGAAAGTTCAAAAGTTCATTAAGTTCGACTTGAGGTGCGATTCATAATTTTGATGTTGTTATGCGTGATTTGAGGCCTTGAGTAAGTCCGTGTTATGTTATGGGACTTGTGGGTATGTTCGGACGGGATCCCGAGGGGCTCGGATGAGTTTCGGGGTGGTTTTGGATCATTTCAGACTAGTCTGGAGTTGCCGATTTATAATAACCCGGTCGGTCGTTTTGAGTATTATAGCCTTGTTCCCCCATTTATTGCATATTCTGTGTTTGTTTGTTGTTATGTAACTTGTCGGGGTGGTTGGTTTGGTTTCGGGGATATTTCGGAATGAGTTGAGACACTTAGTCCCAAGGTTGGAAGTCTAAGTTGAAAGAGTTGACTGGATGTTGATTTATGTGTAAATGACTTCGGAATAGAGTTTTGATGGTTCTGATAGCTCCGTATGGTGATTTTAGGCTTAGGAGTATGTCTGGATATTGATTTGGAGGCCCGTAGATGATTTTGGCTTGAATTGGTGAAAGTTGAAAAAATTGAAGTTTGGAGAGTTGAGAGGTTTGACCGAGAGTTGACTTTGTGGTTACGAAGCCTGGGTTTTGGTTTTGGAAGCTGGAATAGGTCTGTTATGTCATTAATGACTTGTGTGCAAAATTTGAGGTCAATCGGAGTTGGTTTGGTATGTTTCGGCATTAGTTTTGGAAGATAGAAGTTCATAAGTTCATTAGGCTTGAATCGATGTGGGATTCATGGTTTTAGTATTGTTTGATATAATTTGAGGCTTCGAGTGAGTTCGTATGAGGTTTTAGGACTTGTTGGTATGTTTGGTTGAGATCCCGGGGGCCTCGGGTGGATTTCGGATGGTTAACAGATTGAAATTTGACTTAGAAGATTTGCTGAAGTTGCTGATGCATGTGTTTCTGGTTTCCTTATACGCGATCGCGAGTGGAGGTCCACAATCGCGAAGGGTTGTTTGGCTGCCTAGGGAATTTGTTCTACGCATTCGCGAGAATGGGTCTATGATCGTGAAGCTTGGGGAGTCAATGCTACGCGAACGCGTGATAGGTGTTACGTTCGCAAAGAAGGAAGGAGGGGTGGCCTAGAAGCCACTCATTTGTTCATCGCGATCGCGTGAGGAGGCGTGCGATCGCGTAGGTTGAGATTCTATGCATCGCATTCACGATGGTTTGTTTGCGTTTGTGAAGAGTACTTTGAGGGCAGCATAATTTTTGTTCTTCGCGATCGCAAGGGACTTTCCACGATCGCGAAGAGGAGCATCTGGGTAGAATATAAAATTTCAAAAACGAGGGTTAGAGTATTATTTCACATTTGGACTTTGGGAGCTCGGATTGAGGCGATTCTTGGAGGGATTTTCAAGTAATTGATTGGGATAAGTGATTCTAACTCGGATTTGGTTAATATACATGAATCTATCATTGGTTTTACCATTTAATTAGTATTTTGGGTTGGAAAATTTGGGAAAAATTTTAGAAACTTCATAAACTATAATTTGAAGATTTGAAGGTCGAGTTGGGATCGGAATTGAGTAATTGTTGTAATGTTGGACTCATTATTGAATGGGTGTTCGAATTTTGTTAATTTTATCAGATTTCGAGATGTGGGCCCGGGGTTGACATTTTGACTTTTGTTAAAGAACCTAGCTTTATCATATAGAATTGATTCATATAGCTTGTGTTTATTCTATTAAGTTGTTTATGGCTAGATTCGAGTCGTTTAGAGGCCAATTCGTGAGGCAAGGGTTTGTTAGAGTAGGGATTTGCATGGTTTGAGGTAAGTAACACTTCTAAACTTGGTTCTGGAGGGTATGAATCCGTGAAATACGTGTTAGGTGGTTGGTGTTGAGGTAACGCACATGCTAGGTGACGGGCGTGTGGGCGTGTACCATAGTAATTATGACTCGGTTGATTCCGTGGAACTATGTAATTATCAAATCTTGATATTATTCATGTATTCACCATGTTTTAGAGAAATTGAGCTGTGATTCATGTTAGAAATGATGCTTAGGATATATGCTGGTACTCTTGGGACCCACAAAGGTCGTTCTTTTGTTGTTGAGTTATTTGCTTAAATTGCAGTTATGTACTTAGTAGCATTCATCATTTGCATATCATATTTCAGTCTCGGTTACCATTTATTGTTACATCATGTATCATTGTTTTGGGCTGATTGTCATGAGTGCTGTGAGCCCGAGAGACTGGAGAGATTGATGATCGAGTTAGGCCGAGGGCCTGTTTGTGAGTGATATTAATAGGATCGGGTTGCGCGCCACAGTGGGTACTATTGTCTCATAATGGAATCGGGATTCACGTCGGAGCAGGTATTATTGATTCATGATGGGATCGAGTTGCACGCTGCAGCAGATTTTATTAGCGCTTGGGCAGAATTCGGCCCTTCGGAGTCTGGCATACCAGCAGTGAGCGCAGGTACCGTATAATGCTGAGTGGTTGAGTGTGATGAGTGAGAGTTGAGATAGTCCGATTGAGTACTCTGAGAGTGTGGGTGCATGAGAGGTTATCATTGTGATTCATTACATGTGGCATGCACTTTTGATTTGTAGATATAGAGATGTAACATTCCTCATATCAGCCATTCTTGGCATATTTTATCTGTGTTGAGCTTAAACTGTTAACTTGAAAGCATGTCTACATTCTTGCACTGTGTACCAACTGATTATGAGTTTTCTCTGAGGTATTACTGTTATTTTTCCTATCATATCTGTACTATTATAATCTGGATTTGGACTGTACCTTTCTGAGCTCGTCCCTGCTTTCAGCCCAACTTTAGTCCTGTTACTTATTGAGTATATTGGGTCAGTTGTACTCGTACTACACTCTGCACTTCGTGTGGAGTTTCAGGTACTTTTGAACACGGCGGTTGCTAGCTATGGAGCTTTATCTACTTGGAGTCTATCGAGGTAGCTGTCTTGGCGTCCGCAGACCTCGACTCTCCTTCTTTTTAGTTTATTTGCACTGTTCTATCCTTCTAGACAGTTGTTTTTAGCAGTTAGACTGTATTGTCATTTAGATGCTCATGTACTTAGTGACACCCGGATTTTGGGGGATTTTGTATTGAGTCACGGTATTTTCTTAGCAGTTATTTATGAGATTTTCACTATTAAACTTGTCTCATTATTTTTTCATTTTAAAAATATGTGGTTAGTTGTGGATGTCGGCTTGCTTAGCACTATGATTCACGTCATCATGACATGTTGAGTTTTTGGTCGTGACAAGTTGGTATCAGAGCCTAGGTTACATATGTCTCGTGAATTATGAGCAGGTTTAGTAGAGTCTTGCGGATCGGTACAGAGATGTCTGTACTTATCTTCGAGAGGCTACCGAACCCTTAGAAAAACTTTACTTTCTTGTATTCTTGTTGTGCGAATTTGTTGATTTCAGAAACTAAAACTTTATTATTCTATTCTCTTACAGATGGTAAGGACACGTGCAACGGACGGCCACCAGTACCACCAACTAGGGCCGCGAGAGGTCGGGGTCGCGGTAGAGGCCGAGGTGCAGCTCGTACAGCAGCTAGAGCAGCACCTCTAGACCCACCAGTTGCTCTAGCTTAGGAGTAGATCCCAGATGTGGTTAAGTTGGTGGGACCAGCTCAGGCACCAGCTGTTCCCATTTTGATTCCAGGCCTTCAGGAGGCTCTAGCCTAGATATTTACTATATGCACTAGCCTTGCTCAGGCAGTTTCAATTCAGGCCGCACCAGCCACTTCTCAGGCCGGGGGAGGTGCTCAGACTCCCGTCGCCCGTACTCCGGAGCAAGTGGTTCAGGGAATTTAGACACCGAGGGTACTACCAGCCCAGCCGGTTGCAGTTACTCAGGTCTAGGTGGGTCCCCCTATGAGTAACGAGGAGCATAAGAGGCTAGAGAGGTTTGGGAGGCTCAGGCCTCCATCATTCAGTGGGGCTGAGTTAGAGGATGCTCAGGACTTCTTGGACATGTGCCAGCAGATTCTTCGCACGACAGATATTCTTGAGACTAGTGGAGTCTCATTTACTACTTTTCAGCTATCGGGGGCAGCCTTCAGATGGTAGGAGGCCTATGAGTTGAGCAGACGAGCCAACGCTGCACCACTTTTGTGGCATGAGTTCTCCCTTCTCTTCTTGGAGAAGTTTGTACCACAGACCTGTCGGGAGGAGTTGCATAGGCAGTTTGAGTGGCTATGCCTGGAGGGTATGTCCGTGACCCAGTATGAGATGAGATTTTCAGAGTTGGCTCTTCACGCGATCTGGTTGGTTCCCACAGAGAGGGAGATGATTAGGAGGTTCATTGATGGCCTCAACTATAGACTATACTTTGTTATGACTCGGGAGATTGCATCAAGTGCTAGGTTCGACGAGGTGGTTGATATTGCTAGGCGACTAAAGAAGGTCTGTAGTCTGGAGCGTGAGGAGAGTGAGGCCAAGAGGCCTCGTGGTTTGGGTTGTTTCAGTGGTGTTTCTTCTGGAGGGCAGTCCCACCATAACAGGGGTCGTCCTTATTGGCCCGCTTAAATGGCTCGTTCGGTTCATCGTGGTGCATCAGCTAGACATGGTTCATATAGTGCTCGTCCGGGTCAGTCATCTCTCAGTGCCCTCCTAGATCAGAGTTTATCTCGTGCTCTATCAGTTCAGGGTTCATCTGTGCTAGGTCCCTCTAGTAGTTATTCTAGTTCTCGGGGTCCGCTTCAGTACCTGCCACCATTGTCAGAGCGAGGTTTCTTTGAGTGTGGAGAGTTTGGTCATGTGAATAGGTATTGTCTCCGTCTTTTGGGAGGTCCAATTCAGTAGAGGAGTCGGGTTATGACTTCCGCACCAGTTACTTCACCACCAGCTCAGCCAGCTCCCATTTGGGCTCAGGCAGCTAGAGGTCGCCCTAGAGGGGGAGGCCGATCAGGTGGCGGTCAGGCTCGATGCTCTGCTTTTCCCGCTAGGCTAAGGCCGTTACTTCAGACGCAGTGATCACTCGTATTGTCTCAGTATGCCACATGGATGCTTCTATATTATTTGACCCTGGTTCCACTTATTTGTATGTATCATCATATTTTGCTTGTTATCTGAATATACCCTGTGAGTCCTTAGTTTCACATGTTCATGTATCTACGTCGGTGGGCGATTCTATTATTGTGGACCATGTGTATCGATCGTGTGTGGTGACCATTGGGGGGATTGGAGACGAGAGTTGATCTTTTATTGCTTAGTATGATTGATTTTGACATGATTCTAGGCATGGACTGGTTATCCCCATGTCATGCTATTCTTGATTGTCATGCTAAGAACGTGATGTTGGCGATGTTGGGGTTGCCTAGGATCGAGTGGAGAGGTTCTCTAGACTATGTTCCCAATAGGGTGATTTCATATCTGAAGGCCCAACGGATGGTTGGGAAGGGGTGTTTTATCATATTTGGCTTTTGTGAGGGACGTTGGTGTTGATACTCCTACTATTGATTCTGTGCCGGTAGTGCGAGACTTTTCGGATGTGTTTCCTGCAGACCTGTCGGACATGCCACCACATAGGGACATTGATTTTGGTATTGATTTGGTGTCGGGCACTCAGCCCATTTCTATTCCTTCGTACCGTATGGCACCAGCAGAGTTGAAGGAATTGAAATAGCAGCTTCAAGAGCTTCTTGATAAGGGGTTCATTAGTCCTAGTGTGTCGCCTTGGGGTGCACCGGTTCTGTTTGTGAAGAATAAAGATGGTACTATGTGGATGTGCATAGACTATAGGCAGTTGAACAAAGTTATAATTAAGAACAAGTATCCTTTGCCACGCATTGATGACTTATTTGACCAGCTTCAGGGAGCTAGAGTGTTCTCTAAGATTGATTTGAGGTTTGGGTATCACCAGTTGAAGATTCGGGACTCGGACATTCTAAAGACGGCATTCAGGAGCCGCTATGATCACTATGATTTCCTTGTGATGTCTTTTGGGCTGACCAATGCCCTAGCAGTATTCATGTATCTGATGAACAGTATGTTCCAGCCACATCTTGATTTGTTTGTCATAATATTCATTGATGATATCCTAGTGTACTCACGTAGCCAGGAGGATATATGAGGATTGTACTATAGAGGTTGAGGGAGGAGAAGCTTTATGCCAAGTTCTCCAAGTGTAAGTTTTGGCTTAGTTCAGTGGCGATATTGGGGAACATGGTGTCCAGTGAGGGGATTAAGGTAGATCCAAAGAAGATAGAGGTGGTTCAGAGTTGGCCTAGACCGTCTTCAGCTACTAAGATTCGGAGTTTTCTCGGATTGACCGGATATTATCGTGGTTTCATGGAGGGTTTCTCGTCCATTGCAATGCCATTGACCAGGTTGACCTAGAAGGGTGCTCCATTCAGGTGGTTAGATGAGTGTGAAGAGAGCTTTCAAAAGTTCAAGACTGCCTTGACCACAACTCAAGTTCTAGTTTTGCCTTCAGCATCAGGTTGTTATACAATGTATTGTGATGCTTCTCGGATTGGTTTTGGGTGTGTCTTGATGCAGGAGGGTAGAGTGATTGCTTATGCTTCATGCCAGTTGAAGCCTAATGAGAAGAACTACCCTATTCATGATTTGGAGTTGGCAGCCATCATTCATGCATTGAAGATTTGGAGTTATTATCTCTACGGTGTCATGTGAGATATTTATGGATCATCGGAATCTCCAGCACTTGTTCAAGCAAAAGGATCTAAATTTGAGGCAGCGGAGATGGTTGGAGCTACTAAAGGACTATGATATGACCATTCTATTTCATCCCGGGAAGGCCAATGTGGTGGCGATGCCTTGAGTAGAAAGGCGATGAGTATGGGTAGCCTTGCATTTATTCCTGTTGGTGAGAGACCGCTTACATCAAATGTTCAGTCCTTGGCCAATTAGCTCGTGAGGTTAGATATTTCGGAGCCCAGCCGGGTTCTAGCTTGTGTGGTTTCTCGGTCATCCTTATATGATCGCATCAGAGAGCAGCAGTATAATGACCCCTATTTTCTTGTCCTTAAGGAAACGGTTCAGCACGATGATGCCAAGAAGGTTTCTATTGGGGATGATGGGGTGTTGCGGATGCATGATCGGATTTGTGTGCCTAATGTAGATGGGTTACGTGAGTTGATTCTTGAGGAGGCCTATAGTTCGCAATATTCCATTCATTTGGTTGCCGCGAAGATGTATCAGGACGTGAGGCAGCACTACTGGCGGAGGAGAATGAAGAAAGATATAGTGGGGTTTGTAGCTCGGTGCTTAAATTGTCAATAGGTGAAGTACGAGCATCAGAGGTCAGGCGGTCTTCTTTAGAGGCTTGAGATTTCGGACTGGACTTTGAAAAAGTTTGAAAAAGTTGGGCTCCCATGGACTTTTGAAAAAGTTTTATGCTATTTGGGTGATTGTGGACCAGTTGACTAAGTCTGCGCATTTTATTCCAGTTGGGACTACCTATTCTTCGGAGAGGTTGGATCAGATCTATATCCGCGAGATTGTTCGCCTTCACGGTGTGCCGGTGTCCATCATTTCAGATCGAGGCACACAGTTCACATCGTAGTTTTGGAGAGCAATGCAGCGAGAGTTAGGCACACCAGTTGAGTTGAGTACAACATTCCACCCTCAGATGGGCAGACAGTATGAGCGCACCATTCCAATGTTGGAGGATATGCTACGCGTTTGTGTCATGGATTTTGGGAGTTCTTGGGATCAGTTTCTGCCGCTTGCAGAGTTTTCCTACAATAACAGCTACCAATCGAGTATTCAGATGGCTCCGTATGAGGCCTTGCATGGGAGGCGGTGTCGATCTCCGATGGGTTGGTTTGAGTCGGATGAGGCTAGGCTATTAGGTACTGACTTGGTTTAGGATGCTTTGGAGAAGGCTAAGTTGATTCAGGATCAGCTTCGCACGACGCAGTCTTGGCAGAAGAGTGACGTCGATCGGAAGGTTCGTGATGTTTCTTACATGGTGAGAGAGAAGGTATTGCTCAGAGTTTCACCCATGAAGGGTGTTATAAGGTTCGGGAAGAAGGGCAAGTTGAGCCCTCTGTATATTGGGCCTTTTGATGTGCTAGAAAGGATTGGAGAGGTGGCTTACAAGCTTGCATTGCCGCCTAGTCTATCTAGTGTTCATCTAGTGTTTCACGTTTCCATGCTCCGGAAGTATTTCGACAATCCATCCCATGTTTTGGATTTCTGCACGGTTTAGTTAGGTGGAGATTTTACTTATGATGTGGAGCCGGTGGCCATTTTGGATCGGCAGGTTTGAAAGTTGAGGTCAAAGAATATAGCTTCAGTGAAGGTGCAGTGGAGGGTTTAGCCAGTCGAGGAGGCTACTTGGGAGACCAAGAGAGAGATGCAGCACAGAGAGTTAAGTGATGGGCACTACTCATCATAAGAAAGCAAACATGCAGATAGAAAGAGTAAAACAATGACTCTAACTAAGTAAAGAGATGAAGTTTTTTTTCTCATCTATTTTCCATACCACAGCTCTAGACTTGTGCCCCTATTCAAACTATGTTTCAATCATACCACCCTTGTGGGTTGTTCGTAATTCACATTAAAGACCATTTCTAAAGGTTGAGTACCTTGGCTCGGGTAGGTGGTGCTGGGTTTAACTTCTTTAAAAAAAGGATTCCAACAACAAAACTGCTACCACAACTACGAAAAGCAAATTTCTATATCTCGCATCTACTTAAATTGTGTGAATATGAGAATCTCTTTCGTTGAATTGAAAGAATTTTCTATTGAATGGAAGATGATTTTACATCAACAAGTAAAGGAAAAAATAAATTATTTAGTACTTACTTTTTATACTATTTCAAATTGCGTTGTTGTGTCAGAAGAAGGATTTAGGTATACACTCGGGTCTATAAGCTGCTCATCCACCTCCACAACAGATATCATAGAGAGCTCCTCATAATGATGGGGAAGTTGAATCGCGTTGTAGACATTGAAAACTGCTTCCTCGTTGTCCACCCTCATAAGTTTCCCTCTCTCGCTTTAATAGTTGCATCATCTGTAGCCAAGAGAGGTCATCCCAATATGATTGGAACTTGTTCATCAGCCTCATAATCTAGGATAATGAAGTTCGTTGGGAAGATGAATTTCCCAATTTGCCGCAACACATCTTCAATCACTCCTTCAGGGTAAGCTATGGATCTATCCGCTAGTTGCAACATCACAATGGTTGGTCTTGGAGCTCCTAGACCCAATTGCTTGAACAAGGAGATATCCGCTCCTATTTGAGACTCCAGGCATGATTCTAGACCCGTTCAAGGACGAATGTTTGTTTAAGAGAGAGGGGGGGATGTAATGACTCGGCCGGTCATTTTGAGTATTATAGACTCATTCCTCCATTTATTGCCTATTCTGTGTTTGTTTGTTGTTATGTAACTTGCCGGGGTGGTTAGTTTGGTTCCGATAATGTTTCGGAATGAGTTGGTACACTTAGTCCCAAGGTTGGAAGCCTAAGTTGAAAGAGTTGATCGGATGTTGACTTATGTGTAAATGACTCCAGAATGGATTTTTGATGGTTCCAAGAGCTCCGTATGGTACTTTTGGACTTAGGAGTGTGTACGGATATTGATTTGGAGGTCCATAGATGATTTTGGATTGAATTGGAGAAAGTTAAAAAGGTTGAAGTTTGGAGAGTTGAGAGGTTTGACTGGGAGTTGACTTTATGGTTACCGGGCTTGGATTTTGATTCCGGAAGATAGAATAGGTCCATTGTGTAATTTATGACTTGTGTGCAAAATTTGAGGTTAATCGGAGTTGGTTTGGTAGGTTTCGGCATTAGTTTTGGAAGTTAAAAGTTCATAAGTTCATTAGGCTTGAATCGATGTGTGATTCGTGGTTTTAGTGTTGTTTGATATGATTTGAGGTTTCAAGCAAGTTTGTATGAGATTTTAGGACTTGTTGGTATGTTTGGTTGAGATCCCTGGGGCCTCGGGTCGATTTTGGATGGTTAACAGATTGAAATTTAACTTAGAAGATTTGATGAAGTTGATGATGCATGTGTTGCTCGTTTCCTTATATGCGATCGCGAGTGGAGGTTCGCGATCGCGAAGGGTTGTTTGGGTGACTAGGTAATTTGTTCTACGTGTTCGCGAGAATGTGTCCGCGATCGCGAAGCTTGGGGAGTCAGTGCTATGCGAACATGTGATAGGTGTTGCGTTCGTAAAGAAGGAAGGAGGGGTGGCCTGGAAGCCACGCATTTGTTCATCGTGATCGCATGAGGAGGCGTGCGATCGTGTAGGTTGATGATTTTGTGCATCGCATTCGCGATGGTTTGTTCGCGTTCGCGAAGAGTACTTTGTGGGCACCATAATTTTCGTTCTTCGCAATCGCGAGGGACTTTGCGTGATCGCGAAGAGGAGCATCTGGGCAGAATATAAAATTTCAAAAATGAGGGTTAGAGTATTATTTCACATTGGGACTTTGGGAGATCATATTGAGGTGATTCTTGGAGGGACTTTCAAGGAATTGATTAGGGTAAGTGATTCTAACTCGGATTTGGTAATATACATGAATCTATCATTGTTTTTACCATTTAATTAGTGTTTTGGGTTGGAAAATTGGGGAAACTTCATAAACTATAATTTAAAGATTTGAAGGTCGATTTGGGATCAGAATTGAGTAGTTTTGGTATGATTGGACTCGTTGTTGAATGGGTGTTTGGATTTTATTAATTTTGTTGGATTTCGAGACGTGGTCCCGGGGTTGACTTTTTGACTTTTGTTAAAGAACCTAGCTTTATCAGATGGAATTGCTTCCTATAGCTTGTGTTGGTTGTATTAAGTTGTTTGTGGATAAATTTGAGTTGTTCGGAGGCCGATTCACGAGGCAAGGGCTTGTTGGAGTAGGGATTTGCGCGGTTTGAGGTAAGTAACACTTCTAAATTTGGTTCTGAGGGTATGAATCCCTGAAATACATGTTATGTGGTTGGTGTTGAGGTGACGCACATGCTAGGTGACGGGCGTGTGGGCGTGTACCATAGTAATTGTGACTCGGTTGATTCCGTGGAACTGTGTAGTTATCAAATCTTGATATTATTAATGTATTCCTTATGTGTTAGAGAAATTGAGCTGTGATTCATGTTAGAAATCATGCTTAGGCTATATGCTGGTACTGTTGGGACCCACATAGGTCGTTCTTTTGTTGTTGAGTTATTTGCTTAAATTGCAGTTATGTACTAAGTCGCATTCATCATTTGCATACCATATCTCAGCCTCTCTTACCATTTATTGTTACATTATATATCATTGTTTTGGGATGATTGGCATGAGTGTTGTGAGCCTGAGAGACTGGAGAGATGGATGACTGAGTGAGGCTGAGGGCCTGATTGTGAGTGATATCGATGGGATCAAGTTGCACGCCACAGTGGATTTTATTGATTCATGATAGGATCGGGCTGCACGCTGCGGCAAGTATTATTGATTCATGATGGGATCGGGTTGTGCGCCGCAATAGGTTTTATTAGCACTTGGGCAGGATCTGCCCTTCCGGAGTCTGACATACCAGCAGTAAGCGCAGGTACCGTACTGTGCTGAGTGATTGAGTGTGATGAGTGAGAGTTGAGACACTCCAACTGAGTACTCTGAGAGTGGGAGTACGTGAGGCCATCATTATGATGCATTACATGTGACATGCACATTGACATGTAGATAGAGATGTACCATTCCTCATACCAGTCATACTTGCATATTTTATCTGTGTTGAGCTTAAACTGTTAACTTGAAAGCATGTCTACATTCTTGCACTGTGTACCAACTGATTATGATTTTTCTATGAGATATTACTATCATTATTTCCTGCCATACTTGTACTGTTATAATCTGGATTTGGACTGTACCTTTCTGAGCTCATCACTGCTTTCCGCCCAAGTTTAGCCCTGTTACTTATTGAGTACATTGGGTCGGTTGTACTCATGCTACACTCTGCACATCATGTGTAGATCCAGTTACTTTTGGACACGGCATTTGCTAGCTGTGGCGCTTTATCTGCTTGGAGACTATCGAGGTAGTTGCCTTGGCATCTGCAGACCTCGACTCTCCTTCTTTTCGGCTTATTTGCACTGTTCTATCCTTCTAGACAGTTGTTTTTAGCAGTTAGACTGTATTGTCATTTAGATGCTCATGTACTCAGTGACACCCAGATTTTGGGAGATTTTGTATTGAGTCGCGACATTTTCTTATTAGTTATTTATGAGATTTTCATTATTAAGCTTGTTTCATTATGTTTTCAATTTAAAGATGTGTGGTTATTTGTGGATGTCGATTTGCCTAGTACTATGATAGGCGTCACCACGACATGTTAAGTTTTGGGTCATGACATGATTTCTGGTGAGAACTCAGTGATTCTTCTCATCGCGGACGCGATAGTGGGCTCGCGATTGCGAAGGTTCAGTTGGTTGTTGTTCGCATTCGCGTAAGGGAATTGGAGGCTGGTGGAATGTTGCTCCTTGCATTCGCGAAGGTTGGCCAAATTTTTCATCGTGTTCGCGAGGTGTTTTCCGCGAATGCGTAGCTCATTTCCCTGGATGGGATCTTGAGGTGTGTTCCGAGATCGCATAAGAGGAATACCTGGGCAGAATTATAAGTACTTTATTTCGAGGGTTTTTGTTATTTTATTACATTTTGAGTTGGAGAGCTCGGATTTGGGCGATTTTGGAGAGGAGTTTTACCATATGGATTGGGGTAAGTATTTTCTACTCGGATTTGATATATTCAGTGATTCCATCTTCATTTTTGGCATTTGATTGATGATTTGAAAAGAGAAATGGGGGGTTTTGGTCTAAATTTCCCTAAAGTGAATAATTGGATCTTGAACATTAATTCAGAGCGACTCGTAATTGAATGAGTTGTCGGAATTTATAAAACTTGTCGGGTTTCAAGGTGCGGGCCTGGGGTTAACTTTTGGGTTGACTTTTGATTTTAGTTAAAGATCGTAACTTTATTATCCGAAATTTATTTCTCTTGCATTGTTTGTTAATATTAAGTTATTTTTTGCTAGATTTGAGCCGAGCAGAGGTGAATTTTAAAAGGAAAAGTTATTTTGAGTGACGAATCGGCCTAATTGAGGTAAGTATCTTTCCTAACTTTGTGCGGGAAAAACTACCCCTTGGGTTTTGGTGATGGTACAATTTGAATAATGTGGAAGATATGTACACGAGGTGACGAGTGTGTACACGGACTTATATGTGGTATTTGATCGGTGTAGACTTCTAGACTTCTTTCATACATTTAATTGTATTTGTCACAACATGTTATATCTTTCGTTATTGAATTTTCTCTTACGTGCCTTACTTGAAGTTGTTAGTACATGTTCTATCTTTTATTGTCAAGTTTACTCCTTACCTGCTTTAATTGTTAATTGTAATTACTTGTTGAATTCATGTCTTATCCGTTACATGCCTTAATTGTTAATTGATTCTTTGTAATTGTACCGTTATTCATGAATTATCATTACTTGCTATTTGACTTTGTGAGTCTTCATGTACTATTTTATGTGCTCGTGACCTTCTTTGTTTAGTTCTTTATTTTGTTTAATTTTGTGATACGTCGTAGTTGGTTGTAGTTTGTTTGCTTAATTCATATTGTTTGAGGATCGGGTTGCATGCCGCAACGGTATTGAAATGATATGAAAAGATATGATATGGAGCAATAAGGATGGATGATATGATATAGATAGGATCGGGTTACACACTGCAATAAATATTATTATTATTGTGTGGGATCGGGTTGCACGCCGCAACGGATATTATTATTATTATGTGGGATCGGGTTGTACGCCGTAATAAATATTGATATTATTGTGTGGGATCGGATTGCACTCCACAACGGATATTGTTATTATTATGAGGGATTGGGTTGCACGTCGCAACGAGTAGATATGTTGTAATTATTTGTTAAAGTAAAGTAAACATCGGTTATAATTCTAGTATTGGAACTATGTCGATTTCTTGTGTGAGTCATGCATCCTACGTGAATTGTTGTATTACTTCAATGTGTCAATCTATGCTTCTGTGGTTACTTGGTGAATTGATTTTCAAGATGAATTTACTGCACAGAGTCATTATCTCATACCCTGTTGAGTTGTTGGTAACATAACGATTTTAAATAAAAGAATTGTGAACATGCTTACCTTATGTGACTCTTAAGTTAAAACTCATCATTTCACTCGGTACTTTACTATTCTTAATGGTTATCATATTTTACTTTAATTGATTTCTCAAATTAAACTCCTTACCCTATCTGATATTTTTGCTTTACTTAAAAATTATTATTATGTTTTATTTTAACAAATTTTATATTTAATTCGGTAACTTATCTGATGCTTTATTTTATATAAAAATATTATTTTCTTTATCCAAATAATTTCTAAACTAAACTCCTTTGATACCATATCTTGTATAAATTGTACCTTATTTCACTGTATTTGATTTCTAAAATAAACTCATTTTCTCATTTGATTTCATACTTTATTCAAGATTGTTATTATACCTTATTGTATATAAATAAATCTCTCGAACATTTTATTTAGCATTTGACACGGATACAATGTACATGGTAGCACATGAACTTTGCCGTGCGGAAGTAATTTGGAAAATATGGGCACGAGGTGCCAAGCATGTAAGATACGAAATTGTGGCTTATGATTTGCGATTACGAGATGTGGTGCCTCGGAGAAATTCTTGTTGTGCGTCATGTGTTGAAGGGACTTGATTACTTGAAAAAGGGGCATTTGTTTCCCTAAATTGATCTCATTCACATTCTTACTATGTGCTAATTACTTTGCTGCTTCATCACCCATTTACTTCTTGCTGTCAATTGTGCTTCTATTAATCCCTTGTTGGTTTTATATTGATAATCTTTACGTTGTTAGCCTTATATTGGTATTCTTTCCATTGCTAGTTTATGTTAATATCTTGCACAAATTTTATGCCTAGTGAGTATCTCGACTTACCTCGTCACTACTCCATCGAGGTTAGTCTTGATACTTTCTGGTTACCGCTATGGTATACTCATGCTAGCTTCTGCACATTTTTGTGCAGTCTAGGTACTTCTGATCGAGTTGGTTTTGAGACTTATGTCTGCGTGCCTGGAGATTTCAAGGTATACCTGCTTGACGTTCACAGGCCCCGGAGTCACTTTTTGTTATCTTTCATTTCCACTGTTTACCATTATTCCGAGATAGTAATGTACTTGATATTCCTAGTTACTCTTAGAAAAGATTATGACGTGTACTATCGATTTTGGGATTGTATGACCGATGTTGGTTCAGCTATGTTGTTTCAATTATTAATTAATGTATTGAAGTTAAGTCAGTTAAATTTTATTAATTCTCAGTATGTGTTAGGCTTACCTAGTCCCGGTGACTAGGTGCCATCACGACTAACTAAGGTGGGGTTTTGGAGTCATGATAGATCTGTAGCTTGAATTATCTGAATATGTACATGTGCTCTCCACATAATCTAAATTCTACCATTTGCAGCATGAGGATAAATACAGCAAACATTCCACTCCTGTGCTATCTTTTTTTTGTATTTTCTTTGCTTTATGAACTTTGACTCTGGTTTCAATACACCCCATTATATCAACCTTATTTCTAGATAGAAAGAGTTTTACCTCCTTCTGCTTATGGGCATGGTTTAGGCCCCTGGTGTTCCATGTGGCAATGATTATGAGGGGTTGTGGTTTGAAGATCATGCTGGGCCTGGATCCACCTACTGCCCTCTTCTCCCAATATGTTCTGGCTCAGCATCTGCCTTTCTTTTGTCATTGCATTGTATCATCCCATCAATAGCACCATTGGTATTGCAATATATGTTGTTCTATGTACTCTCTCCTTCTTTTCCATGGCAAGTCAAAGGACCATCAGGTACTACAGGACTCAAATTATTCCCAGCAAGGACAGTGCCTTCAGTCAGGTTATTTGCTCCTGATTGCAGAGTGTCATCCCCATGTGGAAATATAGCATTACCAGTATGCTCTACTGGTTTTTTAACTAGCCATTCCTGCCTTACCGTCTTTCCTTGCTTATTTGTTATTTTTCTCTTTCTCTTTGGTTTTTCTCCTTCCTGATGATCCTCCCCTTCATCACAACTCTTGTTATGCCAGCATTCAGAGGTATCATGACCAAATTTCAGATAATTATTATAAAAAACAGGCCTCCAATCATATTCAATTGGATATGTCAAAGGTCCAAATGGTGACTCTATATCCAATTGGTCTGGGAGAAGAAATGCAGCATCCACCTCCACAAGAACCTTAGCATAGGATATATTCTCATAGTGTGCTGTGAATTTATCAGTGTATAGGGGCTTGCCTACCACACTGGCCATTTTGCTCAATGCCTTCGTAGCCCAGGGAATCTCACCCAAACTGGAACTATGTTTAGAATATCTCTATTAAATGAGAAATCAATTTCCCATAGCCTCAGCACCATTGGTTTGTTCCTATATGTATATGGCCTTGACTGCAGCACTTGATCCTTATCTTCTATGGTATGGAAGTTAAAAATTCAATTTCCCTCAGAGTGAATTAAGATCTAAGGTTTAGTGACAAAATTTCACACATTCATGACAAAGTTGTCCATGGCTTTCTCATAAGGATTCTCCCGATTATATACCCAATTAACGAGGTTTTCCAATAATCCACTTGGGATTGTAGATCTTTCTCACTCAATTTAACAATTCGTTTACCATCTCTATCAATTGGAGGAACAAAAGGAAAGGGTTTGCCCATTTGTGAGCTGCGGTTCCCTCGTACAATGTCGGCTGCTGTAGGAGTTGGTTTCTCCGACCCACCCTGCAATTGCCGAGCTGCCGCAATAGATTGGTACTTTTGTCACACCTCGAAATTCCCTCCTTCGGACCATGATGGCGTCTAACATTTCACTTGCTAGGCAAGCCAATGTTAGAATAATATTAATTATTTTTTAAACAATTTTTAAATTATTAATAATCAAGAAAATAAAGCGAAAGCAAAATTTAAAATATAGTAAAATAATCCATAAAATAACAGTGTCTAAATACTATCCTAGAATTGGTGTCACAAGTACACGAGCTTCTAGAATAAATACAAATAAAGGTCTGAATAAAATAAAACTGTCTGGGAATAAACACACAGCTAAGGTAAAATAGACGGGGACTTCAGAACTGCGAACGCCATGCAGTTATACCTCAAGTCTCTTCTGGTAGCTGAAATCCAAGCAAGTCTATGGTACGCCGCTGGGACCAACTCCAAAATCTGCACAAGAAGTGCAGAGTGTAGTATCAGTACAACCGACCCCATGTACTAGTAAGTGCTGAGCCTAACCTCGACGAAGTAGTGACGAGGCTAAGGCGGTTCACTTACATTAACCTGTACGTAATATTAATAACAACAATAAATAATAGAAATAAATCAGGTAACTCATTTATAATAATTGAAGCCAACTCAGCAGTCATAACCAATTATCATTTCCATCAATTTTGTTGCAGCGTGCAACCCGCTCTCACAATATATTCACATTCAATTCTGTTGCAGCGTGTAACCCGCTCTCACAATATATTCACATTCGATTCTGTTGCAGCGTGCAACCCGCTCTCACAATATATTCACATTCGGTTCTGTTGCGGCGTGCAACCCGCTCCTCCAATATATTCATTTTAATCAAGTATATCATATATTTATTTCAATCAAGTATATATATAGACTTTTAAATAAGTCTGATGCGGCGTGCAATCCGATCCCCCAATATTAACTTTTTAATAAGTCTATTGCGGCGTGCAATCTGATCCCCCAATATTGACTTTTCAATAAGTCTGTTGCGGCGTGCAATCTGATCCCCCAATATTGACTTTTCAATAAGTCTGTTTCGGCGTCCAATCCGATCCTCCAATATTGACTTTTCAATAAGTCTGTTGCGGCATGCAACCCGATCCTCCAATATTAACTTTTAATAAGTATGTTGCGGCGTGCAACCCGATCCTCCAATATATCCATTTCAATCAATACTTATAGAAGAAATGTCCTCAATAAATGCAATAAATATGATTTAATTATGAAACAAACAATGACAAATAGCAAATTATTATAGAAATCAGGGAGAAAATAAGCAGTTTAATATTTAATATGCAAAATATCAAATAACAATTAAATCACATAATTCAAATAGCATGTAACAATTAATGCAGGAATTCAAGAATTAATATTTGACAAAGAATAAGAAAGAAATAATTAATTTATGATTAAAAATAATTTATGATTTTTCAAGTAAGCAGGCAAACAATTAATTTGACGACGTATAGACACTCGTCACCTCGCCTATACGTCGTTCACATGCATTTCACATAACAAATAATATAAGGGTTCTATTCTTTCAAGTCAAGGTTAACCCCGACACTTACCTCGCTTTGCAAATTCTAAATCAATTATTCAACCACAGCTTTTCCTTTTAAATTTGCCTCCGAAAGCTTCAAATCTATTCACAAACAATTCAATATATTCAATACTAATCATAGGAATTAATTCCTTATGAATTTATAAATTTTCCGGATAAAAATATGAAATTCATTAAAATATTTGACAGTGGGACCCACGTCTCAAATCCAGGAAAAACTCGCGAAATTCGAACACCCGTTCCGCTACGAGTTCAACCATACAAAATTTATCCAATTCCGATATCAAATGGACCTTCAAATCTTAAATTTTCATATTTGAAAGATTTTATAAAAAGTCTAATTTCTTCCATCTAAATCCGAAATAAATGATGAATATAAATATGGATTTGTGAAACATAATCACTTTTGGTTAAAGAACACTTACCCAATTCAAAGTCGTGAAAATCCCCCTTGAAATCGCCCAAATCCGAGACTTAAAACTCAAAAATGAGTAAAAATGGCGACTTCCAACTTTATAGGCTCTGCCCAGTCATTTCGTATCTGCGGATAAAAGTTTCGCATTTGCGGACTCGCATTTGCGAGACAAAGCTCGCATTTGCGATGCCAGGCTGCCAGGTGAAGTTCTGCATCTACGGATACCCGTGTCGCACCTGCGACATCCGCATCTGCGCAAAAAGATCGTACTTGTGAAGACCCCAAGCCAGCCCAGTCCCCCATCTGCGATGGAAGTCTCGCTTCTGCGAGCTCGCACCTGCGGTCAAAAATGTAGATTTTGCTTAAGTCCAATTCTTGTTCCGATTTCGATTCGAATCATACTCGGGGTACTCGGGACCCCGTCCGAATATACCAACAAGTCCCGTAACATAATACGGACTGACTCGGGGTCTAAAATCACGTCAAACAACACTGAAATTATAATTCACACCCCGATTCAAACTTTGAGTTTTAAACTTTCCAATTTGCAAATCTCGTGCCAAAACATATTAAATGAATCCGGAATGAATTTTAATTTGGCACACAAGTCATAAATGACATAACGGGGCTGTTCAAATTTTCAGAATCGGATTTCGGCTCCGATATCAAAAAGTCAACCTCGTGGTCAAACTTGAAATCTTTAGCCTTTAAATTGCTAGTTTCGTTAAATGGTCATAACTTGAGCTAGGGACCTCCAAATTAAATTTCGGGCATACGCCCAAGTCTCAAATCATGATACGGAGCTACCGGAACTGTCAAAACACTGATCCGGGTCCGTTTGCTAAAAATATTAGCCAAAATCAACTCAATTGAGTTTTAAACCTCTATTTCATATAAAAACTTTCCGAAAAATTGTTAGGACTGCGCGCGCAAGTTGAGGAATGATAAATGGTATTTTTTGAGGTCTTAGAACACAGGATTACTTATTAAATTTAAAGATGATATTTTGGGTCAACACAACTTTTGAGGTAGAAAACTCCCAAATGTGAGCGGTGGTAATTCACTTTGTATGCCATTTGCTATAGTAATTAGCTTTCCCGACCGGATATTGGTGTCATGCATAGTTTTCCTGCGACTAGCCATCGTTTTTCGGTCACAATTGCATTCCTTGCTATTGTGCGCCGAAAGCAATGGTTAACGTGCGCTCCTATTTAGTACATTACTTCGCGACCTGCATTTCTTAATGTATACGTATTTGATATATGTATTCGGAGCTCGTCAAGATCAAAGCATATAGATATTATATTTTTTGGTTGCAAATGGAAAAAATCAGAGTCTTCTTGTTTCGTTAGAGCATATTAATACAAACTCGATGCCAACGGATCCTCCCTCACGAAGGATTTATCACCTAAAGTGTTTCATGCGCAAGTGGCTCATATAAGTATAGTCAAATTCGTTGATGAGCTACTTTAGAGGAGTTTGTTGTTTTATTTATACTTTAGACATGTTAAAGTTTAATTTCTTTACAGATTAAAGTTTTATGAAATTTATGAATTTCGTGTATTTATTAAAAATTTCTAAAAATAAATATTGACTTTCTACAGAGATTTTGCATAAGGTATGAGAAAATGATTTTGAATTATTTATGTCATAAAATAGCGTTAGCTAGGAATAGACATATTTAGATAAATTTAATTTCTGTGCTTGATATATGTTAATCGTTTTGCTAATATTGTGATCATTGATGGGATTAGTTCCAAATAATTGTTACAAAAATAGGTTTGATTCTATATTAGTATTATTGATGGACCAGATTATTTTTGAGATATTTTAAATTGAGATAGCAAAAGTTAGGCACTTTAAGGTTTTAGCTATGTATAATCTTTCGGAAACATACAACAACAATAATAACCCAATAAAATCTCACTAATGGGGTTTGGGGAGGGTAGTGTATACGCAGACCTTACCCCTACCCCAAAGGAGTAGAGAGGCTGTTTCCGAAAGACCCTCGGCTCAAGAAAATAAAAAGACAAAACGACAAAGGAGACAATATTAGTATCACCACAACGATCATAGGAAAAATAGGAACACCATGAAATGCAGAAGAAAGATGCAAAGCAAAAACGATAGCTAGTAAATAGGACATGCACTGAAAAGCGAAGTAGTAAAACACAACATTGTCACTAGCTATCTTAGATAAAAACCCTACGTGGCTAGTCCCACAATGGTACAAAGTAAGTCAAGACTCAACTACATCCTAACCTACAACTCTAATACTCGACCTCCACATCTTCCTATCAAGTGTCATGTCCTCGAAAATCTGGCGCCTCGCCATATCCTGTCTGATCACCTCTCCCTAATACTTCTTAGGCCGCCCTCTACCTCTTCTCGTGTCCTCCACAACCAGCCGCTCACACCTCCGTACCGGAGCATCACCATCTAAGCCTCACTTCCCGCATATTGTCATCAATGGGAGCCACGTGCACCTTCTCCCGAATAACATCATTCCTAATCTTATCTATCCTAGTGTGCTCGCACATCTACCTCAACATCCTCATTTCTGCTACTTTCATCTTCTGGATTTGTAAGTTCTTAACGGGCCAACACTCAGCCCCATACAACATGGCTGGTCTAACCACCGCTTTATAGAACTTACCTTTGAGTATTGGTGGTACTCTCTTGTCACACAGGACTCCAGATGCTAACCTCCACTTCATTCATCCTACCCCAATACGGTATGTGACATCCTCGTCGATCTCCCTCCCCCCCGGATAACCGAACCAAGGTACTTGAAGCTGCCTCTACTCGGGATGACCTGTGATTCAAGCCTCACATCCACGCCCGCTTCCCCTGGCTCAGCGCTAAATTTACACTCCAGATATTCCGTCTTCGTCATGCTCAACTTGAAACCCTTAGACTCAAGAGCCTGTCTCCAAACCTCTAGCCTCTCGTTAACACCGGCTCGCGACTCATCAATAAAACTATGTCATCGACGAATAGAATGCACCATGGCACCTCCTCTTGAATATGGTGTGTTAACGCGTCGATCACCATGGCGAATAAGAACGGACTGAGCGCAGAACCTTGGTGTAATCCCATTACAACCGGAAAATGCTCAGAGTCGCCTCCTATTGTCCTAACCCGAGTCTTAGCCCCTTCATACATGTCCTTAATCGCCATAATGTAGGGAACCGACACACCGTTTTCCTCCAGGCATCTCCAGAGAACTTCTCTAGGAACCTTGTCATACGCTTTCTCTAGGTCAATAAAGACTATGTGCAGATCCTTCTTCCTCTCTCTGTATAGTTCCACCAACCTCCTAATAAGGTGTATAACTTCTGTAGTCGAACGACCCGGCATGAACCTGTGATGACCCAAAAATGTCATCTTTAAATTTAATAAGTAATTCTGTATTCTAAGACCTCAAAAATCACCATTTATCATTTCTCGACTTGCGTGCACAATTCGTATATTTTTCCGGAAAAGTGTTTATGTGAAAAATGGATTAAAATGAGAAATAGAGCTTTAAAACTCAATTAAGTTGACTTTGGTCAATATTTTGAACAAAAGGATCCGGATCAGTGTTTTGAAAATTCCGGTAGGTCCGTATCGTGATTTGGGACTTGGGCATATGCCCGGAGTCAAATTCCGAGGTCTCTAGCCCGAGTTATAGAATTTTGATGAAAAATTAAAAGCTTGAAAGCTTAATGATTTCTAAGAAATTACTGATGTTGAATTTATTGATCTCGAGTCCGTATTTTGGTTTCGGAACTTGGTATAGGTTCATTATAACATTTATGACTTGTCTGCCGAATTTGGTGAGAATCGGAGTTGATTTGACGTGATTCGGACGTCCGGTTGTAAAAATATAAGTTTTAAAGTTTTCTTGAAAACTTCCTTTGATTTGGTGTCTGATTCGTAGTTCTATGTGTTATTTTGGCGATTCGATCGCGCGAGCAAGTTCGTATGATGTTTTAGAACTTGTGTGCATGTTTGGTTTGGAGCCCCGAGAGTTCGGGTGAGTTTCGGATAGACTGCGGGATGATTTCGGACTTAGGAAATCTGGTGTTCTGCAGACTTTAGGCTTCAAGTGTGTTCTTCTTCGCGTTCGCGAAGGTACTCTCGCGAACGTAAAGAGCAAATTGGCTTGGCACGTTTTGTGCTTCACGTTCGCAATATAGTGACCGCGTTCGCGAAGGCTTGAGGTTCAAAGCTTCGCCTTCGCGATAGAAGCCTTGCGTTCGCGAAGGGAAAGAGATTGGCCAGGAAAAATTAGCCTTCGCGTTCGCGAAGGCCAAGCCAGTCATGCATCGCGTTCGCAAGGTAGCCCTCGCATTTGCGAAGAGTAAAATTTGACAGCACATAATTGTGCTTCGCGAACGCGAGGCACTGACCGCGTTCCCGAAGAGTAAAAATCCCATAAACAGAACTTAAGTTCTAGAAATGGGGTTTCGACCCATTTTTAATTATTTCCCATTTTTGAGCTCGGGTAAGGCGATTTTTAGGCGATTTTTACGGGAAAACATTGGGGTAAGTGTTCCTTATCCTCTATTGATTATATTTCATGATTTCATACTCATTTATACCATGAATCCGTGAATTTATGGAAGAAAAATTAGATTTTTATAAAATCTTCCAAAAATGAAAAATTAAGATTTGAAGGTCTATTTGATATCGGAATTGGACAAATTTGGTATGGTTGAACTTGTATCGGAACGGGTGTTCGGATTTCGTGAGTTTTTCCGGGATTTGAGATGTGGGTCCCACTGCCGAATATTTTAATGAATTTCGAATTTTTATCCAAAATATTTATAAATTCATATGGAATTAATTCCTATGATTAGTATGGAATATATTGAATTATTTGTGAATAGATTTGAAGCATTCAGAGGCAAAATTAAAAAGAAAAGCTGGGGTTGAATAATTGATTGGAATTTTCAAAGCGAGGTAAGTGTCGGGGTTAACCTTGACTTGATGGAATAGAACCCTTAAATTGTTTGTTATGTGAATTGCATGTAAACGACGTATAGGTGAGGTGATGAGTGTCTATACGTCGTCAAATTTATTGTTTACCTGCTTACTTGAAAAATCATAAATTATTTTTAATCATAAATTAATTATTATAATAATTGTTTCTCTCTTATTCTTTGCAAATATAAATTCTTGAATTCCTGCATTAATTGTTACTTGCTATTTGAATTATGTGCCTTAATTGTTATTTGACATTTAGCATAATAAATATTAAACCGCCTATTTGCTTCCTGATTTCCATAATAATTTGCTATTTGTCATTGTTTGCTTCATAATTAAGCCATAATTATTGTATGCTTGTTGTCTTGTAATTTTATATTAATTATTACACTTATTGGGAAAATTTCTAAGAATTGGTAAATGAAAATGTTGGAGGAGCGGGTTGCATGCCGCAACATAATTGATTATAATGAATATATTGGAGGATCGGGTTGCACGCCGCAACAGTCTTATTAAAAGTCTATATTGGAGGATCGGGTTGCACGCCGCAACAGACTTATTAAAAGTCAATATTGGAGGTTCGGGTTGCACGCCGCAACAGACTTGATTAAAATGAATATGTTGGAGGAACGGGTTGCACGTCGCAACAGAACTGAATGTGGATATATTGTGAGAGCGGGTTGCACGCTGTAACAAAAATAATGGAAATGATAATTGGTTATGACTGCTGAGTTGCCTTCAATTATTATAAATGAATTACCTGATTTATTCCTATTATTGTTGTTGTTACAATATTGCGTACAGGTTAATGTAAGTTAACTGCCTTAGCCTCGTCACCACTTCGTCGAGATTAGCCTCAGCACTTACTAGTACATGGGGTCGGTTGTACTGATACTACACTCTGCACTTCTTGTGCAGATTTTGGAGTTGGTCCCAGTGGCGTACCACAGATTCGCTCGGATTTCAGCTATCAGAGGATACTTGAGGTATAACTGCATGGCGTCCGCAGTTCTGAAGTCCCCGTCTATTGTACTTTAGCTGTGTGTTTATTTCCAGATAGTTTTATTTTATTCAGACCTTTATTTATATTTATTCTAGAAGCTCGTGCACTTGTGACACTAATTCTTGGATGGTATTTAGACACCGTTATTATTATGAATTATTTCAAAATTGCTTCCGCATTTGCTTCCTTGTTATTAATAAATTTAAAAATTATTTTAAAAAAAGGATAATGTTATTCTAATGTTGGCTTGCCTAGCAAGTGAAATGTTAGACGCCATCACGGTCCGGAGGTGGGAATTTCGGGTCATGACAGTTGGTATCAGAGCACTAGGTTACATAGGTCTCACGAGTCACGAGCAAGCTTAGTAGAGTCTGAAGGATCGGTACAGAGACGTCTGTACTTACCTATCAGATGCTGTGAAGTTTAGGAACAATATCACTTCTTTCTTATTCTGTCGTGCGATTTTATTCTATCATCGATGATTGAACCATTATACTCTTATTCTCTCGTAGATGGTGAGAACGCGTAATACTTCTACCGATGGACAGGGACCAGAACCCCCGGTGGCAACTATGGCCAGGGATAGAGGTTGAGGCCGAGGTCATGCTAGAGGTCAAGACAGAGGCCGAGGTAGAGCTCAGTCCAGAGCTCGAGCAGCTCGCACATGTTGGAAAACCTCAAATAGACCTTCAGGAGGAGGTCCCAGTTCAGAATGTACCAGTTGGACCAGTTCAGGCCCCGGAAGGATTCATAGCCACTCCAGTGCTTCAGGACACTCTAGTCCGATTGGTGAGTCTTATGGAGGGTGTGGCCCAGAATGGTACATTTCTAGTGGCACCAGCCGTCTCACAGGCTGGGGGAGGAGCACAAACTCCCACTACTCCCACCCCGGAGCAGATGGCTCCCCAGAATCAGGCTCCAGCAGCCCCGCCAGTTGGGGTAGTTCAGCCAGTTATTGCGGCACAGACCGGCGATAGGCCTGCCATGTCTTTTGAGGCCTTATTGAGACTGGATAAGTTCACTAAGCTCTTTTCAGTTCTCTTCAGTGGTACACCTTCTGAGGACCCACATGATTATCTTGAATGCTGTCATGAGGTACTGCAAAACATGGGTATAGTTGAGACCAATGGGGTTGATTTTGCTGTATTCCAGATGACGGGTTCCGCCAAGAGGTGGTGGAGAGATTACGCATTGACCTGACCAGTCGGATCACCTACACTTACCTGGGAGCAGTTCTCTCAGCTATTTCTGGAGAAGTTCCTCCCTATCACACTGAGAGAAGGAATTCCGCAAGCAATTCGAGCGTCTACAGCAGGGCAGTATGACTGTTACTCAGTATGAGTCCCGTTTTGTGGATTTGGCCCGTCATGCTCTCCTTTTACTACCTACGGAGGGAGAGAGTGAGGAGGTTCATTGAGGGACTCAATCACCCTATCAGACTTCAGATGTCCAAGGAGACCGAAAGTGAGATTTCTTTTCAGGCGGCTGCCAATGTCGCAAGGAGGATCGAGATGGTTCTTGCACAAGAAAGAGGGCAGAGGTCCGATAAGTGGCCTCGTCAGTTCGGTGGTTACAGTGGTGCCTCGTCTGGAGGCCAGGGTAATTTTGGTAGGGGTCATCCTCCCAGACCATTTCATTCAGCACTTCATGTATCTCCCGGTGCTTCAGGGAGTCACGGTCCTATTATGCCTTACGCTGGGCAGCCAGTATTCAGTGCACATTCAGTTCCTATCAGTGCACCACCACTCCAGAGTTACTACAGTAGTTATCCAGCCCATTTGGGTCAGCTTCATGTTCAGCAGCCATGGCATCAGGATGGGTGTTATGAGTGTGGGAACATTGGTCACATCAGGAGGTATCGCCCTAGATTGGCGAGTAACAGATTTCAGCAAGACTCTCATGCCATCATACCGGCACCGGTTGCTTCACCGCCTGCTCAGCCAGCTAGAGTAGGGGTCAGGCCATTAGAGGTGGAGGTCAGGCCATTAGAGGTGGAGGTCAGACCGTTAGAGGTGGAGGCCAACCAGTTAGAGGCCGTCCCAGAGACGCAGTTCAGAGTAGTGGGGCCCAGCCCCGATTTTATGCTTTTCCAGCTAGGCCTAAGGCCGAGTCATCTAATGCTGTGATCACAAGTATTATTCCAGTTTGCCATAGAGATGCTTCAGTTCTATTTGATCCAGGATCTACTTATTCCTATGTGTCCTCCTATTTTGCTTCATATTTGGTTGTGCCTTGTGATTCTCTAAGTGCTTCTGTGTATGTATCTACACCGGTGGGAGACTCTGTGGTAGTAGATCATGTCTACCGTTCGTGTGTGGTTACTATTGGTAATCTTGAAACTAGTGTAGATCTTCTACTTCTTGATATGGTAGATTTTGATGTCATCTTGGGTATGGATTGGCTGTCTCCTTATCATGCTATATTGGACTGTCATGCCAAGACAGTGACCCTAGCTATGTCGGAGTTACCTCGATTAGAGTGGAAAGGAACTCCTGGCCATTCTGCCAGCATGGTTATTTCTTATATGAAAGCTCGGCGTATGGTAGAGAAAGGATATCTAGCCTATTTGGCTTATATTCACGATCCCAGTGCGGATGTCCCTTCTACGGACTCAGTACCAGTTGTTCGTGAATTTTCAGAAGTATTTCCTGTAGATCTGCAGGGGATGCCACCCGACAGAGATATTAACTTCTGGATTGATTTGGCTCGGGCACTCAACCCATTTCTATTCCACCATACCGTATGGCCCCGCCAGAGTTGAAAGAATTGAAAGAGCAGTTACAAGACTTGCTTGATCAGGGATTCACTAGACCCAGTGTCTCGCCCTGGGGTGCAGCAGTATTATTTGTAAAGAAGAAAGATGGCTCGATGCGGATGTGTATAGACTATCGGCAGTTGAACAAGGCCACTATCAAAAACAAATATCCGCTGCCAAGAATTGATGACTTATTTGATCAGCTTCAGGGTGCCAAGGTATTTTCGAAAATTGATTTGAGATCTGGTTACCATCAGTTAAAGATTAGGGCATCTGATGTCCCTAAGACAGCTTTTCGGACTCGATATGGGCATTACGAGTTCCTAGTGATGTCATTTGGGTTGACAAATGCTCCAGCAGCATTTATGGATTTGATGAATCGGGTGTTCAAGCCTTATTTGGATTCTTTTGTGGTAGTATTCATTGATGATATCTTGATTTATTCCAGTAGTCGAGAGGAGCATGAGCAGCATCTTCGAAGTGTGCTTCACACTTTAAGAATAATCAGTTATATGCCAAATTTTCAAAATGTGAGTTTTGGTTAGACTTAGTTGCCTTTTTGGGACATGTTGTATCGGCAGAAGGCATAAAGGTGGATCCTAAGAAGATTGAGGCTGTTCAGAATTGGCCTAGACCTACTTCGGTTATAGAGATCCGGAGTTTCTTGGGTTTGGCAGGTTATTATCGTAGGTTCGTGGAAGGGTTTTCATCTATATCAAGCACATTGACCAGACTAACCCAGAAGGGTGTTCCATTCAGATGGTCAGACGAGTGTGAGTTGAGCTTTCAGAAGCTCAAGACCGCTTTGACTACGGCGCCAGTATTGGTATTACCCATAGGCTCAGGATCGTATACGGTATATTGTAACGCATCTCACATTGGGCTTGGTGCAGTATTAATGCAAGATGGCAAGGTAATTGCATATGCGTCACGGCAGTTGAAAGTTCACGAGAAGAATTATCCTGTTCATGACTTAGAATTGGCAGCCATTGTTCATGCGCTGAAGATTTGGAGGCATTACCTCTATGGTGTCTCGTGTGAGGTATTTACTGATCATCGTAGCCTTCAGTATCTGTTCAAACAAAAAGATATTAATTTGAGGCAGAGAAGATGGTTGGAGTTGTTGAAAGACTATGATATCACCATTTTGTATCACCCCAGAAAGGCCAATGTGGTGGACGATGCTTTGAGTAGAAAGGCTGTGAGTATGGGCAGTCTTGCGTATATTCCGGTTGGTGAGAGGCCATTAGCTGCAGATGTTCAGACTTTGGCTAATCAGTTTGTGAGGTTAGATGTTTCAGAACCCAGTCGGGTTCTAGCTTGTATAGTCGCTCAGTCTTCTTTATATGAGCGCATCAGAGAGAGGCAGTATGATGATCCTCATTTACTTGTCCTTAAGGACACGGTGCGGCACGGTGATGCCAAACAGGTTGCTATGGGGGAAGTTGGGGTTCTGCGAATGCAGAGCCGTATTTGTGTGCCTAATGTGGATGGGCTTCGTGAATTAATTCTTGAAGAAGCACACAGTTCCAGGTATTCTATTCATCCAGGTACCGCTAAAATGTATCAAGATTTGCGGCAACATTATTGGTGGAGGAGAATGAAAAAGGATATAGTTGCACATGTAGCTCGGTGTCTGAATTGTCAGCAAGTTAAGGACAAGCATCAGAGACCTGGTGGTTTGCTTCAGAAGTTAGAAATTCCTGAGTGGAAGTGGGAGCGTATCACTATGGATTTTGTTGTTGGACTCCCATGGACTCAGAGAAAATTTAACGCAGTTTGGGTCATTATGGACAGGTTGACCAAGTCAGCCCATTTCATTCCAGTGGCAGTTACCTATTCTTCAGAGAGGTTAGCTGAAATTTACATTCGTGAGATTGTCCGCCTTCACGGTGTGCCCGTGTTTATTATTTCAGATCAAGGTACGCAGTTTACCTCACATTTCTAGAGGGTTGTACAACATGAGTTAGGCACGCGGGTGGAGTTGAGTACATCATTTCATCCACAGACAGACGGATAGTCAGAGCGCACTATTCAGATATTGGAAGATATGCTTCGCGCTTGTGTTATAGACTTTGGAGGTTCTTGGGATCATTTCTTACCACTTGCGGAGTTTGCTTGTAATAATAGCTACCAGTCGAGCATTCAGATGGCTCCATATGAGGCATTATACGGAAGGCGATGCCGATCGCCAGTTGGTTGGTTTGAATCGGGAGAGGCTCGGTTGTTGGGTACCGATTTGGTACAGGATGCCTTGGATAAGGTCAAGATTATTCAGGATCGACTTCGCATAACTCAGTCTAGGCAAAAGAGTTATACCGACCGTAAAGTTCGTGATATTGCATTCATGGTTGGAGAACGAATATTGCTCCGGGTTTCACCCATGAAAGATGTAATGAGGTTCGAAAAGAAGGGCAAGTTGAGCCCTAGGTATATCAGACTCTTTGAAATTCTTGAAAGGGTGGGTGAAGTAGCCTACATGCTTGCATTACCACCTAGTTTATCAGCGGTTCATCCGGTGTTCCATGTGTCTATGTTCCGGAAATATCATGGTGATCCGTCCCATGTGTTAGATTTCAGCTCAATCCAATTGGACAAAGATTTGACTTACGAGGAGGAGCCTGTGGCTATTCTAGCCCGGCAGGTCTGACAGTTGAGGTCTAAGAGTTATCCTTCAGTTTGGGTGCAATGAATAGGTCAGCCGGTAGAGGCATCTACCTGGGAGTCCGAGTCGGACATGCGGAGTAAATATCCACACCTTTTTCTCCAGTTCAGGTACTTTTTCTAACTCCGTTCGAGGACGAACATTTCTTTTAGAGGTGGAGAATGTGATGACCCAAAAATGGCATCTTTAAATTTAATAAGTAATTCTATGTTCTAAGACCTCGAAAAGCACCATTTATCATTCTTCGACTTGCGTGCGCAGTCCGTACATTTTTTCAGAAAGGTTTTATGTGAAAGATGGATTAAAATGGAAAATAGAGCTTTAAAATTCAACTAAGTTGACTTTGGTCAACATTTTGAGCAACCGGACCCGGATCAGTATTTTGAAAATTTTAGTAGGTCCGTATCGTGATTTGGGACTTGGGCGTATGCCCGGAATCGAATTCCGAGGTCCCTAGCCCGAGTCATGAAATTTTGATGAAACATTAAAAGCTTGAAAGCTTAATGATTTCTAAGAAATTACGGATGTTGAATTTATTGACCTCGGGTCCGTATTTTTGTTTCGGAGCCCGGTATAGGTCCATTATAACATTTATGACTTGTCTGCCTAATTTGGTGAGAATCGGAGTTGATTTGACGTGATTCGGACGCCCGGTTGTAAAAATATAAGTTTTAAAGTTTTCTTAAAAACTTTCTTTAATTTGGTGTCTGATTCGTAGTTCTAGGTGTTATTTTGGCGATTTGATAGCGCGAGCAAGTTCGTATGATGTTTTAGAACTTGTGTGCATGTTTGGTTTGGAGCCTCGAGGGCTCGAATGCGTTTCGGATAGGCTACGGGATGATTTCGGACTTAGGAAATCTGGTTTTCTGCATACTTCAGGCTTCTGGTGTGTTCTTCTTCGCGTTCGCGAAATTGGGCTGGCACGTTTTGTGCTTCGCGTTCGCGGCATAGTGACCGCGTTCACGAAGCTTGAGGTTCAAAGCTTCGTTTTCGCGATAGAAGCCTCGCATTCGCGAAGGGAAAGAGACTGGCTAGGAAAAATTAGCCTTCGCGTTCGCGAAGGGCATCTCGCATTCGCGAAGGCCAAGCCAGGCATGCATCGCGTTCGCGAGGTAGCCCTCGCGTTCGCGAAGAGTAAAATTTGACAGCACATAATTATGCTTCGCGAACGCGAGGCACTGACCGCATTCGCGAAGGGTAAAAATCCCAGTAACATAACTTAAGTTCTGGAAATGGGGTTTCGATCCATTTTCAATTCTTTCCCATTTTTGAGCTCGGGTAAGGCAATTTTTGGGCGATTTTCACGGGAAAATATTGGGATATGTGTTCCTTATCCTATATTGATTATATTTCATGATTTCATACTCATTTATATCATGAATCCGTGAATTTATGGAAGAAAAATCAGATTTTTATAAAATCTTCCAAAAATAAAAATTTAAGATTTGAAGGTCCATTTGATATCAGAATTAGACAAATTTGGTATGGTTGAACTCGTATCAGAACAAGTGTTTGGATTTCGCGAGTGTTTTCGGAATTTGAGATGTGGGTCCCACTGCCAAATATTTTAATATATTTCGGATTTTTATCCGAAAAATTTATAAATTCATATGGAATTAATTCCTATTATTAGTATTGAATATATTGAATTGTTTGTGAATAGATTTGAAGCTTTAGGAGGCAAATTTAAAAGGAAAAGTTGTGGTTGAATAATTGATTGAAATTTGCAAAGCGAGGTAAGTGTCGGAGTTAACCTTGACTTGAGAGAATAGAACCCTTAAATTATTTGTTATGTGAATTGCATGTAAACGACGTATATGAGAGGTGACGAGTGTCTATACGTCGTCAAATTAATTATTTGCCTGCTTACTTGAAAAATCATAACTTATTTTTAATCATAAATTAATTATTATAATAATTGTTTCTCTCTTATTCTTTGCAAATATAAATTCTTGAATTCCTGTATTAATTGTTACATGGTATTTGAATTATGTGCCTTAATTGTTATTTGACATTTAGCATAATAAATATTAAACTGCCTATTTTCTCCCTGATTTCCATAATAATTTGCTATTTGTCATTGTTTGCTTCATAATTAAGCCATAATTATTGTATGCTTGTTGTCTTGTAATTTTATATTAATTATTACACTTATTGGGAAAATTTCTTCTATAAGAATTGGTAAATGAAAATGTTGGAGGAGCGGGTTGCACGCCGCAACATGATTGATTATAATGAATATATTGGAGGATCGGGTTGCACGCCGCAACAGACTTATTAAAAGTCTATATTGGAGGATCGGGTTGCACGCCGCAACAGACTTATTAAAAGTCAATATTGGAGGATCGGGTTGCACGCCGCAACAGACTTATTAAAAGTCAATATTGGAGGATCGGGTTGCACGCCGCAACAGACTTGTTAAAAAGTTAATATTGGAGGATCGGGTTGCACGCTGCAACAGACTTGATTAAAATGAATATGTTGGAGGAGCGGGTTGTACGCCGCAACAGAACTGAATGTGGATATATTGTGAGAGCGGGTTGCACGCTGCAACAAAAATAATGGAAATGATAATTGGTTATGACTGCTGAGTTGCCTTCAATTATTATAAATGAATTACCTGATTTATTCCTATTATTGTTGTTGTTACAATATTGCGTACATGTTAATGTAAGTGAACCGCCTTTGCCTCGTCACTACTTCGTCGAGGTTAGGCTCAACACTTACCAGTACATAGGGTCGATTGTACTGATACTATACTCTGCACTTCTTGTGTAGTTTTGGAGTTGGTCCCAGTAGCGTACCATAGACTTGCTCGGAGGTATAACTACATGGCGTCCGCAAGTTCTGAAGTCCCCGTCTATTGTACTTTAGTTGTGTGTTTATTTCTAGACAGCTTTATTTTATTCAGACCTTTATTTGTATTTATTCTAGAAGCTCGTGCCCTTGTGACACTAATTCTGGGATGGTATTTAGACACCGTTATTATTATGAATTATTTCAAAATTGCTTCTACATTTGCTTCCTTGTTATTAATAAAATTAAAAATTATTTTTAAAAAAGGATAATGTTATTCTAACGTTGGTTTGCCTAGCAAGTGAAATGTTAGGCGCCATCACGGTCCGGAGGTGGGAATTTCGGGTCGTGACAGAACCCGAACTGGTTGTTGGATACAAACACTGTCATCCTTACCCTTACTTCAACCACCCTCTCCCACACTTTCGTGATATGACTCAGTAATTTGATACCCCTATAATTGTTATAACTCTGGATATCACCTTTGTTCTTATACAATGGGACCACCGTACTCCACCTCCACTCATCCGGCATCCTCTTCGCCTTAAAAATAACATTAAACAACCTAGTCAATCACTCCAAACCTGCTCTCCCCCACACACTTTCAAAATTCCATCGAAATCTCGTCTGGCCCAGTCGCTCTGCCCTTACTCATCTTACGCATAGCTCCCACGACCTCATCAACCTCGATACGCCTGCAGTACCCAAAGTTACGGTGACTCTCGTAATGCTCCAATTCGCCTAGTACAATATCCTGATCCCCTTCTTCATTTAGAAGTTTATGAAAGTAAGTCTGCCATCTCCTCTTAATCTGGGCATCTTCCATTAATACTCTACCATCTTCGTCCTTGATGCATCTTACTTGGTCCAAATTCCGAGCCTTCCTCTCTCTCAACTTGGCCAGCCGGAATAACTTCTTTTCCCTGCCTTTTTTCCCAGTTCCTCGTACATACGACCATATACCGCAGTCTTAGCCTCTATGACTGCCAGCTTAGCCTCCTTCCTAGTTGTCTTATACCTCTCTATGCATGCTCGCCTCTCCTTCTCATCTATGCTCCCCACTAAATTCAGGTACGCCACCTTCTTAGCTTTCACTTTACCTTGAACCACTTCATTCCACCACCAGTCTCCTTTGTGCCCACCAGAGACGCCCGTCGAGACTCCTAACACCTCTCTCGCAACCTCACTAATACAGTTTGCTGTCGCTGACCACATAGTGCTCGCATCACCACTGCTCCTCTAAGCTCTTATAGCCGACAACTGCCCGTCCAACTCTTGGGATTTATCCTTAGTTAAGGCTCCCCACCTGATTCTCGGACTTCCTCGAGTAGACCTTTTCTTCCTCTTTAACATAATGCCAACGTCCATCACCAAGAGCCTATATTGCATCGCGAGTATCTAACCCGGAATCACCTTGCCATCCTTTCACAGTCCTCTGTCACCTCTCCTGAGGAGAAGATAGTCAATCTGAGTCTTCGCCACTGCATTTTGAAAAGTAACCAAATGCCTCTCCCTCTTTGGAAAGCTAGAGTTCACAATCACCAACCCAAAAGCCTTAGCGAAGTCCAACAGCGATGTACCTCCTCCGTTCTTCTCCCCAAAACCGAAGCCTCCATGCACCTCGCCATAACCACCTGCAGTCGACCCAATATGCCCATTGAAATCCCCTCTTATGAATAGCTTCTCAGTAGGCGGAACTCGACGCACAATCTCATCTAACCCCTCTGAGAAGCGTCGTTTAACCTCCTCATCTAGGCCCACATGCGGCGCATAGGCGCTAACGACGTTTAGGGTGCACTCTCCAACCACCAACTTAATAATCATCAATCTATCATTCACTCGTCTAACCTCGACCACAGACTCTCTAAGTTCCTTATTCACAAAGATGCCTACTCCATTCTTACCTTTCTGGACTCCTGAGTACCAAAGTTTATACCCGTCCGCGTCCTTCGCCCTAGACCCTACCCACCTAGTCTCCTGGACACACGCTATATTGACCCTCCTCTTCTGGAGGATCTTCGCCAACTCTATAGACTTACCCGTCAATGTACCTACGTTCCATGACCCAATTCTCAACCTACAGACATCCTTGTTCCCTTTACCTCCCTTGCCTCCCGCCCCACCACCTAACCCCTACCCTACCTCCCGCCCCACCCCCCGTCCCCTCCGAGGACATGACCTCACTCGACCATCCCAGACCACAGCCACTATACCTACGGCAGAGTAAGGGGAATCACTATCACGCACAATATAACAGACAAAACCAGAAGAAGACAAGTTGCAACTACAAGCACACTAATACGGTGAATAAACTAATACGAACTAAGCTGACAACAATTTAACTAACACAACAAAGGAAAACTGAAAAACGGGAGGTACCAACTCACACGAGTCCAATATTAACAAATAGCAAATTCTAAGCAAGAACAATAGAACCTGAAGTCACAACGAGTGCCGAGAAAGGTGTTGTCCACAATAGCTATGTTTTGGAAGTTCCCGCCCGCTTCGCCCGAGGCTCGCTGGAAAATAGTCTCAGTCGCCGCCACCGCTAGGCTAGGTGAGTGCGCCAGAAAATAGGAGGACGAGGTGGAAGAGACGAGGTATAGGGGAGAGAAAGAAAGGAGAAGAAGAAAAGGGAAATATAGGGGGGGGGGAGGCAGATCTCGGAAGCAAAAAGGAGGGGACAAGAAAATAAGAAATAAAGGGAGGGGGGAAAGGGAAGTAACGGGAAGAAGGTGAAAGCAGGAGAAAAAAAGAGAGGAAAAGAAGACAAGGGGTGGGGTGGAAAAACTTTTAATATATTTATATGGACTCGCATATTAATATATTTTAAAAAGATATGCTTTCAATTAAGGAGTCTAATTTTAGGGAAAAAGACACTAAGAGCCCCTTTTAAAAACTTAACGGCCAAAATGCTTCTTTTTTTTAAAAGTGACAAAATATGCTCTTTTCGAAGATTTTATTACCTGGATGCCCCATACCTTCTTATGCCCAAGCTCCCCTTAAGGCCCTCCCTTTTTTCCTTTCTTTTCCTTATCGTTCCTTGTTTATTCACCTTCCTTTTTCCCTCTTTTTTTACTTTTTATTTTATTTTATTGTTTTTCTATTTTCTTGTTATTTTTCCCCTTTTTTTTTCTTTCTAATAGAATATTGCACTCTTTTCTACTTTTTTATATATATAATTTTGGTAGTCTTTTTATTCTTTCTAGTAACAATTACTCATTTTTTTCACTTTAGTTTTTATTAAAATATTTTATTGCATTTTTTAAAAAAAATTGTTTTTTCTAGTAAAATATCTCTGTCCAAAATAATTGTCACTTTTTTTAATTTTTTTTTGTCTTTTTTTTTAATTTTTTTTGGTTGTATTTTTTTATTTTAAAAATTTTATTTTTTAAAGTAAAATCTCTTCGTCCAAAACAACTGTCACCTTTTTCCCCTTTTTGTTATTATTTTTTTATCTTAATTGTTTAGTAAAATTCCTTCGTCAATATTTTTATCACTTTTATTTTTGTTCTTCCTAGATATTTAACCAAGTCCTAAAATTAGTATTGGGATACTTTTTATACAATCATTAATCGGTTATAATTAATGAGAGTTACTATATCATATTTTTATTTTCTATTTGTAGATATTTTTTATACTTTTGTAAGAAAAATTTAGGTATTATTATAAAAATATTGTCAAACTTTTTCACTTTTTTTTATATTTATAGTTAAATCGGTGAATCCTAGAATTTGATATACTACACTAATCATGGCATACCAATATGTAGTATATGAAGAAAATGACATGCCATGATTCAACATTAATTATGTTTTTTTTATAGAAGAAAGATTATATATATGTCCAATCTCTAGTGGTGGTGGAACCAAATGTATTATAGATTAAGAATATTGGGTATACCATTTAACGTACTCAAATACCGCGATGGGCACCCGGTGCCCTTACCCAATCGAGTACTAACGTAACGTATATTTCTCATTGTATCAACATGGATAAATGTTCCAGAAGGGCCGTATGAGGTAACAAGAATAAAACACGGGAGAACACTCGATATAAATGACCTAACATGATATGCTGATTTATACATATGACGTACGGGCCTATAAGGCCAAAATAATCACTCGTACACTGAACATAGGCCGACAAGGCCATACAATCTTTCATATATATGACATAGGTCTACAAGCCTCTAAGAGTACATAAACGTCATAAGGCCGGGACAGGGCCCCGACATACACATCAATACATGTCTAAATCATACTAACCAAATAAATAACTCCGGAGCAAATGGAGCGCACCAACATCTTCCGCTGAGCTGATAGCCTACTTGGAGGGCTCTCAACCTGTCTATCGGGACCTGCGGGCATGAAACGCAGTGTCCCCAGGCAAAGGGACGTCAGTACAAATAATGTACCAAGTATGTAAGGAATGAAAATCAGTAAACAATAGACATGAGAAAGACATGGAGTAAAAGATTCGACATGTATATCTGAATAGCTCTGATACCAATTTTGTCACGACCCAAACCGATGGGCCGTCGTTGAATCATAGTATACTAATGTATAATACACAAGAATATTGGGTATATTATTTAATATAATTTATAATATGATTCTTGGGTGTAAGAGTATTATATATATATATATATATATATATATATATATATATATATATATATATGTGTGTGTCTGTGTGTGTGTGTGTGTGTGTGTGTACTAAATTATATAGTATTTTATGATTCAACACTAATCATGATATACTAATATATAATATACCAAGAATACTGAAAATATCATTTAACATACTCAAATAAAGTATACCATAATTCTATAGTAATTATGGTATACCAAAAAGTAGTATACCTAGAATACTGGGAATACCATGATTATCCAATCATGGTATACCAATGTGTAGCATAATAAGAATATTGAGAATACTATTATTCAACAGTAATTATGGTATACAAGAATATTGAGTATATCATTTAGCATACTCAAACAAAGTACACCATGATTCAATACTAATCATGTTATAGTAATATGTAGTATACCAAGAATATTGAGAATACTATAATTTAACAATGATCATAGTATACCAATGTGTAGTATACCAAGAATATTAGATATACTATTTAACATGCTCAACAAAGTATACCATAATCCAAACTGAACCATGGTATGCTATACAATATATCAAAAATATTACGAATATTATTTAGCATACAAGTAATTAAAGTATACCATGATTCAATAGTAATTATCTATAATCATGATATACTATATAGTATACCGGTAATATTGGGAATATCATTTAACATAAACAAAGTATACCTATTGAATCAGGATATATTATATAGTATACCCCATGATATAGCATATAATATACCAATATTATTGGGAATACCATTTAACATACTTAAATAAAAATATAATTCAACATTAATCATGGTATACTTTATAGTATACCAAGAATTTTTGGAATATCATTTAACGTATTCAAGCAAAGTATACCATGATTACTACATAGTATATCAAGAATATGAGAATACCATTTAACATATTCAAATAAAGTATACCGTAACTCAGTAGTAGTCATGTTATATTAGACATTATACCACTAGTATTAAGAATACCATTTAACATACCAAACATAGTATACGATGAAGATTTATTAAATAAAGGAAAAATGCATAAGTACCTCCTGGCCTATAGCCGGATTTTTAACTACACACTTTATCTTTTCGGGGGTCTTATTGCCCCCTGAACTATTTTTAAATGGAATTAGTATCACCTTGAAATGTCACTACCACATCTTTGTTTGGTGGTAAAATACACGCTCCTGACACATGTATTTCCCACTAAATAATTGTTTTCTTATTTTTTTTCATCTACTTCTTTTCCCAACTCACTTTTTGTATTTTTTTAAAATTCTTTTTCCCTTTTCACACATCCCACCTTCTTCCATCCCCCCAACCACAAGTGAATTAGCAAAAATTATTTGGTTGAAAAAGCAGATAAAAAAACGGTGATCTCCTAGAAAACTTTCTAGCAATCAACAACCAAGTTCTTCTTCCTTGTACTCTCTTTTATGTAAATTTAATTAATTAATAAAATAGGACTCTCCTCCCCCTATAAATGATGAGCATGGCGAGAATATATTTTGCAAATAACAATCAAAACCTTTCTTCTTGTTCGGTCTTTTATGGTTTTCTTCTGGATTTAATTGGAAATTGATCTTGGGACGAGATTTTTTTCATTTCTTTATTTGAGAAGCAATTGCAATTGAAAGTTTAAAAGTGGTGAGTGAAGAGATTAAAAATAACAGTAATCCTCTATAAAGTATAATAAAATATGGAGAGAAAAGAATAAAATCTTCAACTCGATCTCACCGGAAAACATGGGAGAATGCCGGAGCTAATTCCCGTCCAATCTATAAGTAACAAAAATGGAGGAAAGAAAAGGAAAAGAAAAAGAAAAATAAGAGAAAATAAAAAATAGTATATTTTATAAAAATATTAATTATAAAAATAAAATTTTAGCATTCTCTCTCTTTCTCACTCTCACAAGGAAGGTGGCATACACTCTCTTTTGCCACATGAGCACTAAGGGTATACTAATTCCATTTAAAAATAGTTCAAGGGAGTAATAGGATCCCCGCAAAGATAAAGTGTGTAGTTAAAAATCTGGCTATAGGTCATGGGGATACTTATGCATTTTTCCTTAAATAAAAGTATATTCATAGACTAATAATTTTTTATTAAATTTGGAGTTTCCGTAAAATTTAGATATTGTATATATTAATAAATATGTATTGTGTATTATCATATTATACTATGTATATTTAAAATAATATGCTAACATAAAAAAATTAAATTTAGCATTAAGCTAAAAAGTTGTTGCTCGGGTATTTTATACGGTCTCACTTTTCAAATTTAACTTTGAATTTCACAAAAAGAAAAACCTAAATTTGTAACTTTGTGTGTGTGTGCATAACTATTTCTTTTCCCCAAACTAAAACTCCGGAATTTTAGTTTCTTTTTCCTAGTTCTTTTTAAAAAATATTTTTTTAGGTGAAGTGAACTTGTGGATAGTCTGAAAGGAAAAGAAAAAAAGGAGAAAGGGCCTAATATTCCATTAATTGAGAGAATTTGGAGAGAAGCTCTAGTAAAGAGGCGCTCATCATCCAGACTTGCTCTCCCCTTTTTGTTGAATAAAATGGATTCAATTTGTAACTTAGTTAAGGATAATTTGTAAATTAGATAGAGAGAAATATGGGGAAAGGAGGCCTATAAATTCATGGCCCTTTATGAAAGCAAAAAATTGCACTGCAATAACACATCTCTTATCTTTCCCTGTCTTACTTTTAGTAATACATTAATTTGTCATGGCTCGCAATTATGTTTTCTATTTCACTGTTGCGCTTATAGTGATGTCCGGTAAATGGCTATTTTGCGCTCTTTTTATTTGATATGTCTCTATGTAAGTTTATATATGTCAATATTTCGAACAGTAATGGTATAAATTAAACATATTGATTTTGACACTTGATTTTTAAAACTGGATTGTAGTTTATTTGGCTCAGTCTCCAAGAGTGAAAATACTTGGTGTGAGAGAATGAATATGAATAGGAAAAGGAATACGCGTGTTATAACCAATTTAAGCAAGGAAGGGTGGAGAAGGGAAGGAATTTGCATATTACAACGAATTCAAATAAAGGGAGAATAGGGGAGGGATGTGCATGTAGCAGCAAAATAAAAAGGAAGAGGGAAGCACGTTTTATCAAAGAAGACTAATCCATATAAGCCAAATTCGCTATGGTAAGAGCCTAAGCGTAAATCCCCAGCAGAGTCGCCATGCTATCGCGCCCTTTTTTCTCGCGAAGGAGAGATTCGACACGTGACAACTCTTTTAAATGAGGTATTAAAAGAGGAGAGTCGCCACCTACCGATTTTTTAAGGTGTGTTAGGACACCTATTATGCAAATAACTCTGTTTTAACTAGTCAACGCCACCAAAGATCGGGTAAGGGCTCAAGTTACCTCAAAGAGAAGGTGTTAGGCACTCCTCGAGGTGCACAACTGTGGGTCCCGGCCGAACTTAAATTATATGGATTAGTCTATATGATCAAGTAAGCAAAGAGAGTACAAAATCTAAGAATTTTATTACAAAGAGATCTTGAATAGGGAGGTGCAACTATTTTTCCGTTCTAATAGGGGGATCCTAAGTTTTTTAGCCTAAAGGATCACCCCGTGCAACATAACTAATACTTCGCAACTTCTTTAGAATATGGAGTTACTCATATTATTCAGAGGGCACAGACTATCATCTCCTGCTACCCGATTACTATGTTAAAGTTGTTTACCTAAGAGCTCTCTAATTCAATTCTAAACTGTGCCCTATGCATGCGCTACCCGTCCCATACCTATGGTCCAGGAGGCTTTGGACCTCTATTTGGATGGTTCTAGACCATTATCTAGGCAGCTCAAAATTACAAAAAACTAGGCGACAAGCAAAACATATAAGGACTCCACATAAAACAATTAAAGGCTCATATTGACCTCCACACCTAAGCAGCAAACGCACGCAAACACATATGTCAATTAGGAATTGGCAAACTCAGAATCTTAAGCCTATAGACATGCTTTCTAGGCGATCAAAGTACGTAGGCAATTCCAAATGTAAGATATTGCTTATAGACAGAATTATGCAGGTACGACAAGCTGGTTATTGAAAGTTTTAAGTTACCAATCCTATATATGTGATACCTAGGTGATCTATGCAGTTGGGTATAACAGAATCTGCTGGGGAGAGTCCTAGAATTATCCAGATTTTTCTAACAGTGTCGCTCAGGAACAATATTTAAGTGGTCTAATATTAACCAATTAACAAGAAATTATTTCCTATAGGCAGGATCTCTAACAGTTGATGATTAGAACTCGTTTTATTTATACTTAGTCCTATAACCAAGATTTCTAGTGAACAATGTGATACAATAGCAAATGAAGTGATCAAAATCCTATAGGCATAATTTCTAGTGAATAACTGAAGTGAATTGAAGGAAAATTCATTATCACTAGTTCCTATAGGCAGGTTTCTAATGTATTTTAAAGTAGTCATGCAAATTGAAGGAATGCTCACTTCCTCTAGGCATGCTTCTAATGAATTTGAAAGTAGTCATGTAAAGTGATTACTTCCTATAGGCATGCTGTCCATAAACATGCAACAGTAAATATAGCATCTGAACTCGTGATTAATAGTAAACAAGTAAAGTATAGTGACTCACCAGTTAAGCGAAGAACAGTAAAGAATAGGTTTCATCAGAAAACACAGAATCCCTAATGCGTCAAAGTTCCCAAGAGCTTTGATGAACTCAGGGCAGTGCTCGTACCAAGAACGGGTTAAGTAACAAGATGCTAATGGCCTTGGCTTTCAGGCGGCCAATACAGAATACCAAGAAAGAGAGTAGCAAAAACCTCAAAATTTTAGTGAAGAAATCGATTTTCTCAAAGTCCGTCCCAAAAGGGAAAATAAGGGAGTTTATATAGTAGTCAAAAATTGAGCAAACATATAAGGAAACAGAATAATTTAAACAACAAACAAGGAAAAGTAACATGCAAATCAATTTGAAATCAATTTAAGAGAAAAAAATCTATTAAACCCTAATTTTTAGGGAAAGTATAAATCAGCAAAATACAAACATAATCGGACTCACACAGTGTAGAATAGAACGCGTGTAGATGAAATATGGTCCAGATTCAAGAAATAGGAATCAATCGGACAGAATAGGAGAAGTAGTACTTGCCATGTTTAGGCAAGTACTAGGTGATACCATAGAGAATCAACCAGTAGCGAAAACACACAAATATGGTAAGTAAATAAAAGAATCCCATTAGAAGAGGGATTAGGAGAGGGGTTTAGAGAGGCGGCGGTTAGAGTTCTTCAGAGAGGAGGAGAGTTTTAGGGCCGCGGATTTAGAGGGAATAGGATTAGGGTTTGGGGTTGGGGTGATTTAAAAATGGGGGATTAAATATTGGCCGTTGATCTTAGAGATCAACGACCAGGATTTTAAAGAGGGGTTGGGTCGGGTTGGCTAGGTGGGTCACGACCGATTTAGGTTGGGGTTATTGGGTTAGTGAATTAGGCTGGTTTGGTCCGAAAATGTGACTCAAAATTAGGCCAACTTTTAAAAAATAGAAATTAAAAGGAAAATAATTTAATAAAATAGCTAAATAAATATATAAAATGCTACTTATGCAAATTATATGCTTCAAACAATAATAGGAGACTATAAAAATGAAAAATATTATTTTGACCCTAAATGAAATGTCAATTGCAATAAGAAAGCAAAAATATAGTCTATTATTGTAAATTTATGCGGATAGCCTAAGAATAATTGTAATTATATAAAAATGGAGTGAAAATATTTCAAAAATATATATTAGGGATGCGAATAATAATTTTAAGTGATTAAGTCATCACAAATAATTTAAAAGAGTAATTACTAAATTTTAATGCAAGGAAAATTAATTTTAAAAATAAATCTAAAATTATGAAAAATTCTGAGAACTGCTCGTGTAAATCTTGTGAATTAAATAATAATGCAAAAAATAATATTTTGAAAGTATGTATATTATTTTAAAAAAATATATGAGGGCAAAATTGGGTATCAATAGCTGCCCCTCTTTACCCGAAAATGATGAAAGAGTTGTCAGGTAAAGAAAATGATGACCAATTTTGACCGAATGAGGTGATTTGAAAAATGGAGATCGAATCCTGGTCCCTGAGTTGCCTACATATCCCTGGTATTACGGGAATCAAGCCGTGTGTAGTTCTAGATCCAACGGCGAACGAAATCGATTGAGTTGTTATAGGAATGATCAAGTAAAAGTGGGTAACTGATGATGGTTGGTTACGCTTGAAATAATTGAAGGATATGAACGTTATGAACTGAAATCGGAGTGAAGATTTCTCCCGTTAGGAGAATGGTTGCTTCCTGGATTACCTGCAAAACTTAAAACACGATGCATGCAAGTATATATGTATTATTGCGAGAATTTAAACATGATGCAAATTCCCTTCGGACCATGAAGGTTGTCTTTGGACGGTGAGGATGATGCCCCCAGACCATGACGTCCTGGGCCATGAATCATGTGATAAGGGATTCGCAGGCCATGAAATGATATCCTCGGGCCATGAGAATGGTGCCTCCGAACCATAATGCCTTTGAATAATGATGTGCACTTTTAAGAGATCCTCGGGCCATGGAATGATATCTTCCTTCTATGAGGATGATGCCTTCATACCATGATGCCTTTGGACAAAATGGCGATATTTTAGCCCATGAAATGCAAAATATGATGTTTGGCCGTATGCGAAGATGAGACAAGACAAGGCTTAGTCTTGGGTAAGATGAGGGCACTGCTTAGCCCTAGGTGAACAGAGGGATAGAGCTAAGTTTTAGGTAGCGTAGTGGAGACAGTTTTTAGTCTCATGTAAGGAAAGGAGACAATGCTTAGTCTCTGACAAGGAAAGGCAATGCTTAGCCTCATGCAAGGAATAGAGACAATGCTTAATCTCATGCAAAGGAAGGGAGACAGTGCTTAGTCTCATACAAAGAAAAGGCAGTGCTTAGACTTATGCAATTACGAAGGCAATGCTTAGCCTCATGCGATAAGTGGAGACAGTGCTTAGTCCCATGCAAGGAAAGACAGTGCTTAGCCTTATGCAATAAAAGGCAGTGCTTAGCCTTATGCAATTACGGATGCAATGCTTAGCCTTATGCAAGAAATGGAGAGAGTGCTTAGTCCCATGCAAGGAAAGGCAGTGCTTAGCCTTATGCAATAAAAGGCAGTGCTTAGCCTTATGCAATGAAAGACAGTGCTTAGCCTTATGCAATTACGGAGGCAATGCTTAGCCTCATGCAATATATGGAGACAGTGCTTAATCTCATGCAAAGAAAGGCGGTGCTTAGCCTTATGCGATTAAGGAGGCAAGGCTTAACCTCATGCAAATAGGAGACAATGCTTAGTCTCATGTAAAGAAAGGCAATGCTTAGCCTTATGCAGTTAAGGAGGCATTGCTTAGCCTCATGCAAATAGGAGACAATGCTTAGTCTCATGCAAAGAAAGGCAGTGCTTAGCCTTGTGCAGTTAAGGAGGCAATGATTAGCCTTAAATATGAGACAATCCTTAGTCTCATACAAAGAAAGGCAGTGCTTAGCCTTGTGCAGTTAAGGAGGCAATGCTTAGCCTCATGCAAATAAGAGACAATGCTTAGTCTCATGCAAAGAAAGGCAGTGCTTAGCCTTATGCAGTTAAGGAGGCAATGCTTAGCCTTATGCAGTTAAGGAGACAATGCTTAGTCTCATGCAAAGAAAGGAAGTGCTTAGCCTTATGCAGTTAAGGAGGCAATGCTTAGCCTCATGCAAATAGGAGACAATGCTTAGTCTCATGCAAAGAAAGGCAGTGTTTAGCCTTATACAGTTAAGGAGGCAATGCTTAGCCTCATGCAAATAGGAGACAATGCTTAGCCTTATGCAGTTAAGGAGGTAATGCTTAGTCTCATGCAAATAGGAGACAATGCTTAGTCTCATGCAAAGAAAGGCAGTGCTTAGCCTTATACAGTTAAGGAGGCAATGTTAGCCTCATGCAAATAGGAGAAAATGCTTAGTCTCATGCAAAGAAAGGCAGTGCTTAGCCTTATACAGTTAAGGAGGCAATGCTTAGCCTTATGCAAATAGGAGACAATGCTTAGTATCATGCAAAGAAAGGCAATGCTTAGCCTTATGCGGTTTAAGGAGGCAGGGCTTAGCCTCATGCGGGAAAATAATGAGTGATAGTGAAAAAGGAGAGTGTTTCTTAGCTGAAGATGTGTTTACGTTTGGCAACTTTGTCGTTTTGAAGGTAGTGATTCTGATGTGTGTATGTATTTGCGCATATTCCTGTTATGTTCATTGTGCCCGCATCCAACGAAAAATTGTGAGTTTGCTGGGAAGGTTGGTTCGTTCTTTCGCCTTCTCGCTTTGCTTTTGCTCCTGTCTTGAGATCCCGTTTGAGTTACCCTGGGCAGCATCTGGCTGTTTATAAAAATAAAGTTTTCGAAAAAGAAATATGCGTGCATTTGATGAATGTTTATATAAAATATAGTAGTATGTAATATCAAGTAATATAGATGAACCAATGAATGTGACATATTTTAGAGACATTGTGACTTCCTTGCTTTAGAATTTTGAGTGTCCTCCTCAATATTCTGCCCCAGTTTAAAAGCAATTCTTTGACTGTTCTGTGTATGACGAAGTTGGTTGGACTTGCTTCAGAATTTTGAGGGTCTTCCACAAAATTCTGCCCTAGTTTTTGACCATCGTAAAATGAAGATTTTATTGAGATGTGACTGAACCCACAAGGCTGCCTACGTATCCCCTCTTAAACGGGAATCAGGTCAAGCGTAGTTCAGTTACATCAAATGAAGAAATGTAAACAATCTAAACATAATATCTCTTGACTGCGTCTGAGTTGATAGGTTTTGGCCAAATTTCTCCGTCCATTTCTGCAAGTATGAGCGCTCCTCCTGTCAGTACTCTGTGAACCATCTAGGGCCCTTGTCAATTGGGTGAAAATTTCCCTTTGGCTTCATCTTGATGCGGAAAGATCCGCTTTAGTACCAACTGCCTTGGTGTGAAATGTCTATGCCTCACCCTTTTATTGAAAGCTCTGGACATTCTGTTCTGGTAAAGTTGACCGTGACATACTGCGTTCATTCTTTTTCCGTCAATGAGAGCCAGTTGTTCATAACGACTTCATATCCATTCTGCATCACTGAGTTCAACCTCTTGTATGATTCTCAAAGAAGGAATTTCTACTTCGGCGGGAATGACGGCTTCAGTACCATAGACCAGCAAATAAGTAGTTGCCCCAGTTGATGTGCGAACCATGGTGCGATATCCAAGTAGGGCAAATGGTAACTTCTCGTGCCATTGTTTATGATTATCTACCAACAGCCTTAGTATCTTCTTATTGTTCTTATTGGCGGCTTCCACAACTCCATTCATTTGTGACCTTTATGCTGTGGAATTCTTATGCTTGACTTTGAAGGTTTCACACATGGATCTCATCAAATCACTATTAAGGTTGGCGGCGTTGTCGGTGATGGTTGACTCCGGTACCCCGAATCGACAGACAATACGATCCCTAACGAAATCTGCTACGACCTTCTTAGTTATAGCCTTGTAAGATACGGCTTCAACCTATTTTGTGAAATAGTCTATGGCCACTAGAATGAACCTATGTCCGAAGATTTTTGTGAGCTACTATGGATATGCTTAAACCAGTCATATTGTCATAGGACCATGCAAAAATATCCTCATACTCCTTCAAGAACCGGATGTATTCTTCTTTCTCTGATGTCGATAAGTGGATGCTTACACGAGTATCCTTGACTGTTTCGGAGTCTCCCAAATTAACGGTTTCAGTCTCATCCAAATTGGACTTGGGCTTGTTTTCAAAGTTTTCCACTTCTCTGACAATTTCCTTGGGTATTATATCCTCTCCCAGATCCTCTGAATCACTATCCTTATGTTGCGTTGCCTCGTTACCTGTCACAGTTGTAGGTTCATCGGGATAAGTAATAATAATGCTGTAGAGAGAAAATGTAAAGGATAATAATAGATACTAAAACAACAATCCATTGATAAATATTTAAAAACGTCAAACAAATGCAGTTCAATGATTCGACAATTATTTCAAAAATAAATGTTAAAAAAAACAAAATACTGAAAATGTCTTATATGCTCATAAATTTGCTTTTAAAAATAAATGATGTTAATTGCCAGGCTACCCAGGAACTCGACGGGCCCTTGATGGCGCAGCAGTCCAATTCTTGAGAACAACTCCCTTCTCCATTGTCTGAATAATAAGGTCTTCCCCCGGCTCCTCCTCAACTATCGAACTGCAATCCATGTCTCTATCATCCATAAATAGATTCCTTATACCGACTAGAACTTCATCATCTTCGGACCCCCACATCATGTCAGCTTGATGAAATAACTGGCTCAAATATGGTACTGACTGCTCTAGAGGGTAATAAGGACCACGCCACGGTGGCGACCAATTCTGATACTCGTGCCAGGTGTATTCATACCCAAGCCTAAAAGTTGTGCCGTGACGCTTTAGCTATATTGGTTTGGTGATCCCCTGGAGATTCTTGTCGAGACCTTTGCCAGGCTTATACCTTGTCCATGCCAGTATGCCTTTTATATTACTGCTCCACCATTTGTCTTTTTCAATTGTGTTAACGCGCTCGATGCGATAGTATGTTTCTCCACCCAACTTCCTTCTATTCTCGACGACAGGAACAGTTTGATTGGTGTAAATGGGATTACTTCGGTCCCCATGGATGATCACTTCCTGATGGTTCCACTCAAACTTCACAGCCTGATGTAGAGTAGAAGCCAGGGCCCCAGCGGCATGTATCCACGGTCGCCCCAACAGCAGATTGTATGTAGCAGATATATCCAATACTTGAAACTCAACATCGAACCAGGTCAGGCCTATCTGTAGGCTGAGGTTGGTCTCCCCAATTGTGGCCCTTTGAGACCTATCAAATTCTTTCAGATTCATACTCCCTACTCGTATCTCGTAAAGACCTTTATCCAATCTTTTCAAAGTAGTTAGTGGACAGATGTTGAGACTCGAACCCCCATCTATCAGTACCCTGCAATGAATTTGTCCTCAAACTGCACGGTGATATGTAATGCCCTGTTGTGACTTAGTCCTTCCGGTGGCAGCTCGTCTTCATGAAAAGTGATCTTGTGGCTTTCCGACACTTGCCCTACTATGTTGGCCATCTCTCCACTGGTGATGTTATTTGGTACATAAGCTTCATTCAACACCTTCATCAAGGCATTCCTATGCGCCTCAGAGTTTTGCAGCAGTGATAAAATGGATATTTGAGCAGGAGTTTTGTTCAGATGATCAACCACAGAATACTCTCTCGCCTACTCCTTTCTCCAAAGATCATCTGGGCCAGTCTCAATGACAGGCAGCTTAGAGGCAACTTCTTTGCTTGTTCCTCCCAAATGCTCGGGTGTATAAACCCTACCAGTTCTGGTCATGCCTTGCGTTGCACCTGTTTTTTCCATTTTTGCCTTTCCTTTCCTTCTCGCTTCCGCAACATAATCCCAAGGTATAGCATTAGATTTAAAAGATGGCGTGGGTGCCACCATCACGGTGAAGGGTGTTGTTACCTCAACCTCAAATGGAATTGGTGCAGCTACCTCAACTTCAATTGGTGCCTGAGTTTGCACCACGATGGGTGTGAGAGTGACTGGAGATGTTTTAGGATTATCCCCTTCTTGAATGAGTCCAATTGACCCTTCCGAGTCCCATTCTTCATCGGTCTCTATCACGTTTACCCCTATGATCCAGGAGACAATTATTACGGACATTGGGTGTGGCCTCCTTTGCCTGTATGACTTTGGTGTCAATTAATGTCCGAATCTTATCCTTCAAAGTATGACATTCATCAATAGTATGACCCTTCATGCCTGAGTGATAGAAACATGTCTTATTTGGGTTAATCCACTGGGAAGAATTTTCCATAGCAATTGCGGGAATGAGAGTAACATAACCAGCAGCCTTTAGCCTCTCGTACAGTTGATCTATGGGTTAAGCAATTGGGGTGTATTATCTGGGTAGTCTACGGTCGAAATTTGGTCTTAGTTTTTAGTAATTTTGGTGGGCTGGTGGTGAGTGGTAGTATGCTGGTTGGGTGTTATAGGTACGGTAAGTGGCGGCAGGTTGTTGGTATCTGGGAGATAAAGGCTGATATGTGGGTGGAGGTGTTTGGTATGTGAGAGGAGATTTTGGCCCTTGGGCTACCATCACCGCACCTACTTCTTTCTTCTTGGACATACCTCCTGACTGTAAGTCTTTATTTGTGGCTTGGTGTGCTTCAACATTTGTCACCATTCTGCTTTCGATCCCTTCTTCTATTCTTTCTCCCAATTTGATGATGTTAGAAAATTTATGATCTTAAATAACCATCAACCTTTCATAGTATTGTGGGTCTTGAGGTCTGACGAAGAACTTATTCATCTGTTCTTCTTCAAGTGCCGGTCTTACCGTCGCAGCTTCAGACCTCCATCGAGTAGCATACTCGCGGAAGGTTTCCGCTGGTTTCTTCTTGAGATTTTGAATGTAGAAAATGTCTGGTGTGTTTTCTGTGTTCAACCTGAATCGATCCATGAAATCTGACGCCATGCTCACCCAATTAACCCACTTCTTTGGGTTCTGACTGATGTATCAAAACAAAGCATCTCCAGTGAGGCTCCTCATGAACAACTTCATAAGGATTCGTTCATCTTTGCCAACTCCTACCAACTTGTCACAATATGTTCTTAGATGCACTTTCAGATCACCAGTTCCGTCGAACATTTCAAACTTGGGAGGTTTATAACCCTCCGGCAGTTCTACATCCGGTTGTATGTATAGGTCCTCATAATTCAAACCCTCAATGCCCTTGCCACGTTCGACACTCTGAACTCTTCCAGTGAGCTTTTTGAGTTCTTCCGCCATGTTCTTGATGAGCATGTCCTTCTCGGCTGATTCAGGTATATATAGGGTCTGTTGTGGGGTATGGGGTAAAGTTTCCACATATATGAGATTTCTTTGATGGACTCCGGGAATTTGGGCTTAATAGTGGTCATTGGTTGAGTTTTGTAGATCAGGAGTAGGCTGTGGGGCATTCTAAGGGGTGTGGTATGTCGTTGTTTGTGGGTATTGAGTTGGATGGTGATGGTGTTGTTGAGGAGTAGGTACTGGTTGAGGGTTGTGGTTCTGAGGAGGTGTGGCGTATTGATGTGGTGCGGGAGGATTTAGTGGTGGGTTTTGATTTTGCGTGTTTTGGGGAGGTGTCAGGTTTTGGGCGTTTGTGTTTTGTTGGTTGATGTCAGGGACATTTAGGGTGAGGGAAAGGTTTGCCAAGTTCCGGATCTGCTCAAGTTCCCCTTATAGCTCCAATATTTTCTGTTCCAGACATAGGACCAATTCATTTTGTGCTGGAGTACTCCGACCGTCCGAAGTTTCAATATTCTCTGCGTTGTCCTTTCGGATACCGCCTAAATCGTCTATTTTTCCTTTCCCTTTGCCTTTGCCTTTAGGATCACTTGGTGGAGGAGGAGGGGGAGGACCTCTGGATCTAGTATGATATGCGGATGATGCCAGTATGCACGAACCAACCTTGGGGAAGGGGAATAATCAAAAGAAAGAAAAATAAAAGGTAACTAGGTCAGTAAGGGATATTAAAAGAATGCTTGCAATATTGAACATGCTTTGTAAAATCGTGTAACAGAATCGCGTCCTAATTTGGGGGACCTGTTGTGCCCGAGGTAGGCCTAAGCGACACATAGACGTGGAGAAAATTGATGCCAATAATTATGTCGATTCATTAATGCGAAAATAAATCAAATCCTTACTAAAACGACAATAATAAGAAGGTTACTAATGGCATTTGCCTTATTACATTCGAAATCTAAAACTAAGCTAAAAAGCAGTAAAGAACATCATTTCCTAATCTACTTGGTCCCAGAAGGACCTTCCATGTGCTTGTCTCTCTTGGATCTATCAATCAAGTTCCCCATGTCGCGCATGTCCAATAGTAGGTAAGCCCTTGCTAGATGCCCTCCATATTCTGACAATCCGAGAGCCTCTTCCTCATCTTCCCCTCAAGTTCCATTAACCCTTGCTCCAAATATTCCAATCTTTCTGTTGATTTAGTAGCAATTTCTTTCCATTCGTTGATTGCTTCTATATCCACTTTGTGTTGTTCCAAATGCCTAGCTTCAGACTCGAAAACCCTCTTGCGCAGCATCCTATAATTGACTTGTGCTTCAGCATCATCATCTATAACCCTATTTTTCAGATTAATCCCTGACTTGACATCTCTCTCTATATCATCTACCAACCATGATGGGTAGAAGTATACATGGCCGGCATGGTACCTGTCTGGATCGATAGTGTCTTTCTCTACAATGACCTTTTGATTCCACATATGCTGTGCCTCGAACTTGAACAGAATGATGTTCCCTTTAAAGTTTGCTTTGTACTGGACTATGTTGGAAACTCGAGGTATAACCTGCTTTCTTCCTGCTTGCCTCATTACCCTTATAGGAGCATAAGGATAGATTCCTCTTAAGCCGATCAACACTAAATGAGTGGTTTCTCTTGACTGATGATGCATTTGCTGCTAAGGAACCATTCGAACATCCAATGTACCTTTTCGTCAGTCAAATTACTGAAGAAGCGCACCCAGCTCACAGCACTTCCAGGTTGCGCGAAACTATCTGTGATAAATATCATTATTTTTGGATGATGGTAGGCTATGTAGTCATTCAATGGTCATCGCAGAAGCTCCTGACGATATTCACCTCTCTAGAAATATTCTAATAACCAAACCTTCAACAATAGATTACAGCCCTCGAAGTACCCATACCCCTGTTTGCATCGATCTAGAGCTCAGTACATTTCGGCCAAGATCATGGGGATGATAGTGTAAGTTTGTCCCGCAATTCCTTCCATTAGAGTCCTAGAGACCATGGCTAAGCGAGTGTGGATCCTCCCCCCTTTCATCAGAAATATCAGCAACCCCAAGAAACAGACAATGAACACAAAAACTCGGCGGTGTGTCCAACCCAAAAAAGTAATGGCAAGTTCATCACGGTGAAGGCGATATGACTTGCTATGCCCATAACGTTCATAAAGGAATTCAAATGGTATGTATGACTTCTTCAAACAGAGTAACTCATCATTTTTCTTGAAACCCATCATTTTTAGAAAACCGCGGGGAGTGCGATTTTCTGGTACTAATAAATTCGGACTATCCCATGGAAGCCTAGCAAAGCCTCCTATTTCCTCTAAGAGAGGAGTCATTTCTACATCACCAAAGCAAAAGACAGCTCTTTTCTCATCCCAAAACATAGTGGCGGACTCAATCAATGCGTTATTGGCCGAATGTCCAATAAGGAAGGTACATTTTCGAGGACCCTTTTCACATGATTCTTGTCACTAGGTGAGAGATTCTTCCACCAATCCAGCAGCAAGGGTGGGATGGTTTGAACCATGTCGAACCTGGGGACTTCATGCCTCATTTTCTGCAAAACAAATAGAGTTAGCCCTTTCCCCCTCTGGGTCTGACTATTTACACATTAATGATCAACATACCGGCATGTTTTCTCCAAGTAATGCACATAACGTGATGGTGTCCATTGGGATTATGGAAATCCCGTCAGACTTTGGACAAGGCTTATCTTAGTGGATTATCATGCGGACAACGTTCTAACCCATACTAGGTTTGACATGATGCATGCACAGTTGATATTAGAGGGGGGTTTCTAGAAGGGTCTAGACTGGTACTCTCAAGTGGACAACTTGAGAGGGAAAGGCACGGAACCGTCGACTGCACCATTGATCCACTAGTTTACCGCAAATAAGTCTTTCCTATTCAAAGAGTAATTTTGGAAGAGCGCGAACACTCATCAAGTGCCGCTATGGTATTAGTTGAGCATGAGTGGAATATGATGTGGAGCATGCTTTATACAAAGATAATAACATATTTCCAATTATTTGCATGATAAATATGTGAAAGCAATAAACGTAATATTAAGGTAAAACATAAAGGACATAAAAAGAAAGACAAAAGAAGAAGCTAGTTCGTGGAATATAGGGAATATAATAAAGTAAGCAAGGGAATAGGGGTGGGAGAGACATGATGTAGCAATTTTTAAACCAATGAAGAGCATTTTTAGAGCAAATAAGTATGAATAGGAAAAGGGATACGCGTGTTATAACCAATTTAAGCAAGGAAGGGTGGAGAAGGGAAGGGATTTGCATATTACAACGAATTCAAATAAAGGGAGAATAGGGGAGGGATGTGCATGTAGCAGAAAAATAAAAAGGAAGAGGGAAACACGTTTTATCAAAGAAGACTAATTCATATAAGCCAAATTCGCTATGGTAAGAGCTTAAGCGTAAATCCCCAACAGAGTCGCCATGCTGTCGCGCCCCTTTTTCTCACGAAGGAGGAATTCGACACGTGACTCTTTTAAATGAGGTATTAAAAGAGGAGAGTCGCCACCTAATAATTTTTAAGGTGCGTTAGGGCACCTATTATGCAAATAACTATGTTTTAACTAGTCAACGCTACCAAAGATTGGGTAAGGGCTCAAGTTACCTCAAAGAGAAGGTGTTAGGCACTTCTCGAGGTCCACAACTGTGGGTCCTGGCCGAACTTAAATTATATGGATTAGTCTGTATGATCAAGTAACCAAAGAGAGTACAAAATCTAAGAATTTTATTACAAAGAGATCTTGAATAGGGAGGTGCAACTATTTTTCCGTTCTAATAGGGGGTCCTAAGTTTTTTAGCCTAAAGGATCACCCCGTGCAATATAAATAATACTTCGCAACTCCCATAGAATAGGGAGTTACTTATATTATTCAGCGGGTGCAGACTATCATCTCCTACTACCAGATTACTATGTTAAAATTATCTACATAAGAGCGCTCTAATTCAATTCTAAACCGTGCCTTATGCGTGCACTACTCGACCCATACCTATGGTCCCATACCTATGGTCCAGGAGGCTTTGGACCTCTATTTGGATGGTTCTAGACCATTATCTAGGCAGCTCAAAATTACAAAAAACTAGGCGACAAGCAAAACATATAAGGACTCCACATAAAACAATTAAAGGCTCATATTGACCTCCACACCTAAGCAGCAAACGCACGCAAACACATATGTCAATTAGGAATTGGCAAACTCCAGAATCTTAAGCCTATAGACATGCTTTCTAGGCGATCAAAGTACGCAGGCAATTCCAGATGTAAGATATTGCTTATAGACAGAATTATGGAGGTACGACAAGCTGGTTATTGAAAGTTTTAAGTTACCAATCCTATATGTGTGATACCTAGGTGATCTATGCAGTTGGGTATAACAGAATCTACTGGGGAGAGTCCCAGAATTATCCAGATTTTTCTAACAGTGTCGCTCAGGAATAATATTTAAGTGGTCTAATATTAACCAATTAACAAGCAATTATTTCCTATAGGCAGGATCTCTAACAGTTGATGATTAGAACTCGTTACATTTATACTTAGTCCTATAAACAAGATTTCTAGTGAACAATGTGATACAATAGCAAATGAAGTGATCAAAATCCTATAGGCATGATTTCTAGTGAATAACTGAAGTGAATTGAAGGAAAATTCATTAACATTTATTCCTATAGGAAGGTTTCTAATGCATTTAAAAGTAGTCATGCAAATTGAAGGAGTGCTCACTTCCTATAGGCATGCTTCTAATGCATTTGAAAGTAGTCATGCAAAGTGATTACTTCCTATAGGCATGCTGTCCATAAACACGCAACAGTAAATATAGCATCTGAACTTATGATTAATAGTAAACAAGTAGTGTGTGTGTGCTTCTCCTAATATTATGATTTCTACAGTGCTCATGTAATCGAACAACACGTATAGCAAACACATTGTCAAGTCCTATAGGCATGTTATCTACGCACTTTGCATGTAGATATTGAATTCTACCATTCCCTCTTTAGTAACACCCCAATTATTTATACAAAGGGTATTACAGGCCCAATAATGAGTAAAATATCCAAATGTTACATAATAGTGATAAGAGGCCCATAGCAGGCCCAAATAAAATAAATACCCAGCATTATCTTGGCCTTCAGTAACTCTTACAAAGCATACCCAGGCCTTCAACAAAGAGCCACATTCAATACACGACTCAGGGATCCATAAAGGAGTCTAGAACCAGTTTACTCAACCATGGCACCAAGTGTTGCACCATTTAAATCAGCCAATTCAAGCACATAACAAGGGGAAGTAGAGTGAATAGGAACAATTTGAGATTGAGGGAGTGACTAAGGACCAAGCCCTAGTGTGTCAGAATTCACAAGGGTCTCAATTGGACCCCAAGTAGTGCTCACATTAGGGAGGCCAATAATAGAACCTAGGTATCCTTGGCTTTCAGCCGGCTAAGAATGAAGATTTCAGAATAGCATAAGTTGCAAGTAAGGAGAGCGGACAGAAGTTAGGGGATACACTCATATCCTAAAGTAGACATAGCCAAGTTGAGCATACAGAATAACCAGTCAAGCAGGTCATAAGACTTGTTCAGTAGAACTTCAACGTTTGGCAAAGTAGCACATCACAAACACATATTGGGAGAATTAGGGGAAGGAACAAGTTTGCAAAGTTTTGACAAAAATCAACACTAACAGGTTGAGACCTAAGAAGTCCGATTTAGGCTAAGTATACATCTTAGCATCATAAGACAAACAGGTTAATTCTCATCAGGATGTAAGGAAGCGTTGAAACACATATTATGACAGGCCAAGTAACCACTGAAGGAATTGGGAATTAATACATACTGGCTAGGGGGGAGGTATTAGCAGGGAAGCAAGATCACAGTTGAGGGAAAAGGTCTTATAACATTAAAACACATTATTTATGCAAGACAAGCATCACAAAAATTCATTACAGAGTGAAAAGTAAGCTCATGTTAAATAGCCATGTAGGTATTCTAGCATTGACATAGTAGACTATTTACCTAAAGAAGGTCCAGATTGTGTAAGTCCTGATGTTATGAAACAATCATGCTAATTTGGCAATAGGACAGCATTTAGACATGAGAAAAGTAGATTATAACTACTGGTGAAACATGGAGGGGGTTAAATATGCTAAAGGGTGTACTGATAGAGAGCAGGGTCAAAACATATCAGATAGGCAAGTCATCAATACCGAAATTTAAAATATGAGGGGAAACAAGCTTGTGCCATACAATGGGGTACATATTCATGCTTTTGAACTCAATCAACTAATCGACTAAAAAAAGTACAAATTATACTAGTGAGGCATACTCAAATAACAAGATTGGTAGCAAAAGACTAAATTAAACACCAAAATATGATAACAAGCATAAGGGTCCCAAACAGTAATAATTTCTAACACATTGACTGGTCAGAACTTAATAGAACCAGGTTTAGGCATGCTTGAAGCTAAAGGCTAAAGAGACCTAAAGAGCTGAGGAAAGCAAAAGGAATTACACACAAAAGCAATCCAAAAAACATACTGAACTGACCAATTTCATGAATGAAAATGTATACAAACCATAGATGCCTAAGAATGAAATTGCAAAGTATAGTGACTCACCAGTTAAGCGAAGAACAGTAAACAATAGGTTTCCAAAGAAAACCCAGAATCCCTAATGCATCAAAGTTCCCAAGCGATTCGATGAACTCAGGGAAGTGCTCGTACCAAGAACATGTTAAGGAACAAGATTCTGATGGCCTTGTCTTTCAGCCGGCCAATACATAATACCAAGCAAGAGAGTAGCAAAAACCTCAAAATTTTAGTGAAGAAATCGATTTTCTCAAAGTCCGTCCCAGAAGGAAAAATGAGAGGGTTTATATAGTAATCAAAAATCGAGCAAACATATAAGGAAACAGAATAATTTAAACAACAAACAAGGAAAAGAAACATGCAAATCAATTTGAAATCAATTTAAGAGAGAAAATCTGGTAAACCTTAATTTTTAGGGAAAGTGTAAATCAGCAAAATACAAACAAAATCGGACTCACACAGTATAGAATAGGACGCGTGTAGACGAAATATGGTTCAAATTCAAGAGATAGGAATCAATCGGACAGAATAGGAGAAGTAGTACTTGCCATGTTTAGGCAAGTACTAGGTGATACCATAGAGAATCAACCAGTAGCGGAAACATACAAATATGGTAAGTAAATGAGAGGAGAATCCCATTAGAAGAGGGATTAGGAGAGGGGTTTAGAGAGGCGGCGATTAGGGTTCTTTAGAGAGGGGGAGAGTTTTAGGGCGGCAGAATTAGAGGGAATAAGATTAGGGTTTGGGGTTGGGTGATTTAAAAGGGGGGATTAAATGTGGGCCGTTGATCTTAGAGATCAACGGTCAGGATTTTAAAGAGGGGTTGGGTCGGGTTGGCTAGGCAGGTCACGACCGGTTTGGGCTGGGGTTATTGGGTTAGTGTATTGGGCTGGTTTGGTCCGAAAATTTGACTCAAAATTGGGCCAGCTTTTAAAAAATAGAAATTAAAGGGAAAATAATTTAATAAAATAGCTAAATAAATATATAAAAATGCTACTTATGAAAATTAATGCTTCAAACAATAATAGGAGACTATAAAAATATAAAATATTATTTTGACCCTAAATGAAATATCAATTGCAATAAGAAAGCAAAACTATAGGCTATTATTGTAAATTTATGCGGATAGCCTAAAGATAATTGTAATTATATAAAAATGGAGTGAAAATATTTCAAAAAAATGCATTAGGGATGCGAATAATAATTTTAAGTGATTAAGTCATCACAAATAATTTCAAAGAGTAATTACTGAATTTTCATGCATGGAAAATTAATTTTTTTAAAAATATCTAAAATTATGGAAAATTATGAAAAATGCTCATGTAAATCTTGTGAATTAAATAATAATGCAGAAAATAATATTTTGAAAGTATATATATATTATTTTAAAAAAAATATATGAGAGCAAAATTGGGTATCAACAGTTGTCCTACAACTATTTCTGCAACATTTGTACTTTTAGTTTTGATTAAAACTCAAATCATTTTCTCATGTACATGTTCCTATGTAAAGATACTAATTGAAAGTCAGTTTAATGGAGGTATGCAAGAGGGGGCGGGGGGAAATGAGAGATTAAGGAGACTCATGAAGGTCTAACAATATTATTTACAATAAAATCAATTGTAAACCTAACGAGACCCCTATAAAAGAATTATGTTTTACTGGTCTAATGGCTGATCAAATTCACGAAATTACAGGTTGAAGAATACCTAAAGCTTATGGGCTCTTTTCCTAAGCCCACTCGGCTACCAGAATTTTTCTCAATCACAAAATTAAGTTGGATGAACCTTTTTAGGACTACTCTTTAAAACTTTGATCCTGTTAAGAAAAAAACTTGGAAAAATAATTTCTGGACATAATTTTAGAATTAAGGTAATCCTAGAAATCGCCAGAATTATGAAGTAGCCGGAATTCAGCCACAATACTGAAAAATATGATAATTGTTTTTAGCATTGTGGCTAAAAATTCTAGTGATCGTCAGAATATTATCACAAATCCTGACAATCATCATAACTTGCTGAAATTATAGCGAGCGTGCATTACAACCTAGTCTTGCACTATTTTCTCAAAACTTCTGTGATCGGGGTCAAAACATTAATAGTGACATCAAAATCCCTATTTGTGCCATTCTCCCTTTTAACTTGCATTCGATTAGTCTTTAGTAGAAACTTGGCTTTTTGGCTTGAAATGGCGAAAGTTAAAATTTTGAAAAGTTTGAGTGGGAGTAGACTTTTTGATATCGGGGTCAAAATACGATTCTAAAAATTGGAATAGGTCTGTAATATGAAATGTGGCGTGTGTGCAAAATTTGAGGTCAATCGGACATGATTCGATAGGTTTCGGCATCGGTTGTGGAAATTAAAGTTTCAAAGTTCATAGATTTTGATTTGAGGTGCGATTCATCTTTTTGATATGGTTATGAGTGATTTGAGGCCTCAAGTAGGTCTGTGTTATGTTACTGGACTTGTTAGTATATTCGGACGGGGTCCTGAGTGGCCCGGATGAGTTTTGGACGAGGTTCGAATCATTTTCACTTAATGTGCAAAGTTAGAGGCTGTTGATTCTGGTATGATCGCACATGCGGTTGGTTTGTGCAGGTGTGATGGTAGTAGAAGCGGAAATGATGAGGAAGCCGGGCAGCGCAGGTGCGAAGTGTTTTCGCAAAAGAGGTTGTCGCAGGTGCGACGAATTTTCCTCAAATACGGATGTGCTGGGCAGAACGTTATATACACGGGTTCGCGATTTTGGCTTTATTTTTACATTTTCAAGCTCGGATTGAGGCGAATTTTGGAGCAATTTTTACCATATGAATTGGGGTAAGTGTTCTCTGCTCAGTTTTGGTTATATTCCATGAATCTATCTTCGATTTTAGCTCTTGGTTGATAAATTTTAAAGAGAAAATTGTGGGTTTTGGCCTAAAGTTTCATAATATAAATTTTCGTGTTTTGAATATCGAATTGGACTCAAATTTAAGTGAAACTAGTATGGATGCGTCACCTCAATACCAATCACATAACATGTATTTCGGGGTTTCATACCCTCAGCACTAAGATTAGAAGATTTACTTATCTCAAACAAGCCAATACCAATGCCGAACAAGCCAAGCGGTGCTCCAAAGATGCCATCCCGTGCGTTCCGACCTCCGAATGGCTCGAAACTAACCAAAAATAACTCAAGTACATCAAACAATGCTAAAGGAACCAATCCCGATTGAAAAAAGATCAAATCTTGAATCAAAATCCCGAAATTGGGTTGTTGAATTTTGTAAATTTTGTCGGGTTCCGAGGTGCGGGCCCGGGTTGGGATTTTTGTCGATTTCGGGCTTTTGATTCAAGATTTGATCTTTTTCGATCGGGATTGGTTCCTTTAGCATTGTTTTATGTACTTGAGTTGTTTTTGGTTAGTTTCGAGCCATTCGGAGGTCGGAACGCACGAGATGGCATCTTTGGAGCACCGCTTGGCTTGTCCGGCATTGGTATTGGCTTGTTCGAGGTAAGTAACTCTTCTAATCTTAGTGTTGAGGGTATGAAACCCCAAAATACGTGTTATGTGATTGGTATTGAGGTGATGCACATGCTAGGTGAATGGCGTGTGGGTGTGTACCATGTGAATTGGGACTCTGTTATTTCCATGGCACTGTATAGTGGTCCTACTTCGTTAATATCAGTATTTTCATCATGTGATAAAGTAGTTAAGCTGTCAATCATACTAGATATCATGTTTAGGCATTTTGCCGATATTGTTTGGACCTATAGTGGTCGTTTCTTACTGTCATCTCACTGATTTTATTGATATTTCGTACTCATTCATATTCATGCATTCATATCATATCTCAGTCTCAGTTATTTATTGATACATCGTATCATTGTTGTCGGGCTAGTTTCATGACATTGTGAGCCTGTGAGTGAGACTGAGAGATTGATGATTGAGTAAGGCCGGGGGCCTGTTTGTGAGGATGTTGTCACTATAGCATGTGAGTTATCCGTGCATCACGTGAGTTGTCTGTGTGATTCTAGATATTGATATTATAGCACGTGAGTTGTCCATGCGGCACGTGAGTTGTCCATGCGATTCCAGATATTGATATTATGGCACGTGAGTTATCTGTGCAGCACGTGAGTTGTCCGTGCGGATTATAGCGCTTGGGTTGAAAGGAGCCCCTCCGGAGTCTGCACACCCTTAGTGAGCACAGTCGACTATAAATAGGGATCGGGCTGCACGCCGCAACGGGTATGGTATAGCGTTGAGTGTTTGAGTGTGCTGAGCATAGTGAGAGAGAATGCGAGACAGTGAGATTGAGTACTCTGAGAGTATGAGTACATAAGCTCATCATCGAGATGCATTGAATTTGACATGCGTACTTGAGATACATGCATTGAGGTGCATTTCCTTCTGCTACCCAGTTTTGGGGACATTTATGATTTTACCTGTATCTTGACATGTAGGCATAGAGAAGTACCTTCCTCATGTTATCTGAAAATGAAACATCTTACTATTTGTTGAAAGGAGTTTTGGGAAAACTCATAGTTTTCAAACTTACTCGTATATTAGCTTTTTAGTAAAAGATTTGGACTTTCACTGAGATACTTGAAAAGAAATGCCTATTTTTCTGGAACTGTGAACGAAGTGAGCCTTTTATTTCTGATATACTCGTTTGTTACTTGTACTATGCTGTTATGAACTGTTATGGAATATTGGTGTAGATCCGACTCCTTTTTGTTAGCTTGTCACTACTTTCAACATAAGGTTAGGTTTGTTACTTATTGAGTGCATGGGGTTGGTTGTACTCATAATACACTTATGCACCTTGCGTGCAGATGTTGGTTGCTGATATTGATGTGTTCGATGGGAGCTAGATTGAAGATGTACATGCATTCCGGTTGTAGCTGCCCCTTGTTTGTGGTAGATTTAGGTCTATGAAATTCTGTTTATGTACTTTTCAAACAAGACTATGTATTTAATTCATTTCAACTTTGTAAACTCTATTCTTAGAAGCTCATAATTTGTACTACCAATTTTTGAGGAATGATTGGATTCAGATATTTCTTTGCTTAATTACTTTATTAATTGTTATTAGAATTGGTTAGTGGTTAATCGGCTTACCTAGCGGGTTGGGTTAGGTGCCATCACGACTAGTCATATTTTGGGTCGTGACAAGGTGGTATCAGAGCTCTAGGTTCATAGGTTATACAAGTCATGAGCAGGTGTCTAGTAGAGTCTTGCGGATCGGTATGATAACGTCCATACCTATCTTCGAGAGGCTACAGGACATTTAGGATATACTTTCCATCTTTCTTTCCTTATCGTGCGGCATTGATTCCGCTTAAAGCGTAACTCATTGAATTTCTTCCACGCATTCGTATGCACATGCGAGCGCTCGATATCAGCTGTGCATCACCGTCTTGTGATTCTATGAACGAGGTGCGAGATATGATTTATGTGTGCTGATGATGGGCCAGTCTAGAGGACTGGAGGCCAGGTTTTGACTCTAGCTTGAGCACAGAGATTTTGATTATGTGAGCATGTGCGTTTGGGACTTATACGTCCAGTAGTGTTCCTATAAGTGGAATTTGTTGCTCGATGAGCGGTAAAATGACTATGTGGTGAGTGTGATGTGACTGCGAGATGTGTTCAGATTGTTCGAATGTGACGAGAAGAGTTTACTTGAGATGTAGCAAGGACTATGGGGTGTCTGATTTCTGTCTTGATATGGCGTATGGTCTCGAGTTATGTGTGTGTTGAGGGATCTCTTATGTTGTTTAGTTGTGGAGAGAAGTAGATTCTCATGTCTTGTCGATGAGTTCAAAATCAAGAAGATTAAGTGATTGCGTAGTAGTCGTGACTTTAGAAGGGGATAGAGAGATGTCAGTTTGAGGCAGAACAGGTGGGTTATCTCCTGCGAGGTGTCCTGAGGTTGTGTGATCCTTATGATGTTTTGTAGAGAGTTCTCTTTTACTAGTGAATGATATATGTTGCAATTTGAGTTTGGATCTCTTGTGGGAGTTGGCTTGACTATTACAAGGGTGAATGCAAGATTTGCAGACGATTTGAGGTATTATATGGTTTGTGTTACATAGGCTTGCGAAGATTTTAGTTGAATTTCAGCACGGAATTCTGGCAGCAATAGAGTATGGATATCGTGATGTTATCGACTGTTTTGTTCTATGGCCTCAAGCCAAGTGGGGGAGTCTGCTATCGACGAGTTGATTGCACGGTTATGTGTTGTATTGGTTTCGATTTGAGGTATACTGGTGAATCAGTTATGGCTTGCAGAAGTTAAGATTGAGGATGACTCGAGTAAGGGAATTTCTGGATACATGTTGTATTACACTCTATGGGTATATGGGAGTCAAATATTAATTGAGTGGTTATTCGCAAAGGATGTAGTGTACATGGAGTAGGAATTTGCTCGGTTGCTTAGGAGTGTGAGTTACTCTTTATTCCCTTGGGTGTTAGTGTGCTAAGGGGGCATAGGTCGTTCATTCCGTTTGGTCGGTTCAATTGAGATTTGAGTAGAGTGGATGACTCTCGAGAATGGTTCTAATGGATTCAAGATTTATATGTGGCGATTTGGAATTTTCAAGATTTATATATGGCTAGAAACTGGGAGTTGCATTGGATGGTGTCGAGACTTGTGTTATTTTATATCATTGTGGATTGTGCATTTCAGTATCAAGAAGGTGAAGAAAACAGTTTTAGGTTCACATAAGGTCTCTTTAGAGTGGGTGTCTCGGTTGTGGTGCCTTGGGGTGATTAAGAGGGGAGTCAGCGGCTTATGGGCCTTAGGGCATTATGGTTTTATACTAGGGTCTCTTGTGTGGTGAATTTTGGTTAGGGATCGTGGTGTTCTAGCAAGGAGAAGTACCAATTTGAAGGCAATTTGGAAAGGACTTAGAGAAATATGACAGCGTGGTAGTAGGTTGGGTTAGCACAGTAATGGGTATGATCGGTTCTCTGGGTACTTATGATGTGGCTAGTCTCTACAGGTGCTTCGTGGCGATGCTCTTGGGTCTTGCAACCAGTGTGGCTGGGTTGAGTTAGAGAGATTCGGTTATGATAGCTTGGTTGTGTGCAAATGGGTTTTGAAGAGTTCTCAATAGTTTTTACCATGGTTTGAGGAGTATATTTCCTACCGGCGTGAGGAATATGTTGCGTATTGGGATTTTCTCCGGGATGAGATCAATAGAAGGTCCTTGGCTAATTGAGTATGTAGTTGCTTGTGACTCGGAGCGGACTATGAAGTTCTCGTATTTTTCATATGATGGCATGGTATATGCGGTGTGTTGTGTGGGACTGAGATTTATGTGAGCGGGATCACAGTTCTGTTTGGAAGCATGGACGGTTTCAGATGACTAGGTAAATGATATTACTATTTGGCATGACTTGATGAGAGTATACATTTCAGAAGAGGCAGTGTGTTTTGATTTATGGATACTTCACTGGTGGTTGATCGACTACTAATATTCAAATTTTACTATGTGGCACGGAAGAATTTTAGAAGTATTCCCTGTGGGATGATCGTTTATGAGAGATAAGTTAGACATTCTGGCGGTGGAGTTGGGATCAGATATGGGATTCGTGTGTTCTATGGATTTAGAGACTGGGAGTTCTCAAGAGCAGGTTGTTTTCTTGGTTGTAGACTGTGAAGTCATGGCCGAAGCTAGCTAGATGATAGTAAGCTTTATGATTCAGTTATTGTGGGATTTCAGAGGGTTATTTATCCATGTGTGGGTGCCCAGAGCTGAGTTGGGGGTCCATTGGTAGGCCCAATTAGGATGTGTATTCTACACCGAGCCGGATTGGTTGTCTCCATACTGCTATTGTTGAGGGATGTGTCATTCGGTTGTAGATGAGCTTATTCGTGTTCTGTTATGTTCGGTGAGTTACTCTTCTATGCTACGAGGGGTCGTGATTCGTTGGTTGTATGCACCCATGGTACAGTTCTATTAGGGCCTTACAGCAGAATTCGCGGGAGATGGATATTTGGGTGATGCATGAATGGTTGCGCATTGGTTATGTCCTTTCTAGTTTTGGATGGCATTGTGTCATTGGCTTCTCCGTGGTTATGGTAATGCACTTTGGGGACTTGATGTCGGATTGCGCGTAGTTATTGAATTTGAGCATGGTGGCTGAGGTATTTCATATGGATCAGTGTTTGGATAGGGTCGCGCATTGCGGCAGAGTTATGTTGAGATATGATCCTTTGTGTTAGATTCGTGTGTTATGGTTCTACGGTGTGTGATGGGTTCTTAGCATTGCGTTGGGGTGGTACCCGTCGAGCTTGCGGAACGGTTCTCTTGTATGAGTCATTTTTGTGATTGAGTACATTTGAAATAATGCTTATTGGTGCGCAGATTGCACGGGTTGCGGCTTTGGATAGTATTGGTGTGACATGTTAGTAAAGTAGCTGGTATTTGATAAGATGAAGTCGTCGGATCTAGGATATGTGCTATCAGATTTGATTGTGGTATATTTGGAAGGATAATATCGAAAGTCGGCTTAGAAATTTGCTATGGTTCTTGTCGAAGGAGAGGGAGCTCCACGGCTGGTGGATCTGATGAATGGTTATGAGTTTCTGCGTGTTTCTTTCATCATCGGTAGTGTACGAAGGTTTTAGAATGGAGTCTTGTTTGATATGAGATTTATTACCGGCATTAGGTTGTTTTGAGCAGCTACTGTGATTAGAAATCATGGTTTCGAGCATTTGAGCTATATGGTATTTCAGTTTTGATTATTTGAGTTATGGTTATGGCTTTTGGTACAGCTTGTTCAGACTTATACAATGTGTAGGTTGCGGGATTCTGATCTTATAAGAAATTTTGGATGTTGGAATTGGATTCGAAGGCTTGTGGGCTAGGTTGCATTGAGAAATCTCAGTTATGTTATGTTATCAGACCTATATGGGATAGGTTGACATGAGATCACCCACGGGTATGTGCATGATAAGGTTATACAGCGGTTTGATGGCTTTGAGAGCAACTCTGGACACGTTCGAGGACGAACGTATGTTTAAGTGGGGGAGAATGTAACGACCAGACCGGTCATTTTGAGCATTTGCACTTCTCTTGGTAGTTTACGGGCATGAGTAGCTCTGTATGATGCATTATGACTTATGTGAATCGTCAGTTTTGATTTTCAGATTATTCGGAATCGAATTGGAAGAATGGATTTCATTGTCGAAGCTTTAAATTGGAAGAGTTGACCAAGTTTGACTTTTTCTGGAATTTGAACCCGGAACAGATTTTTTATGGTTCCGTTAGCTCCGTTAACTCCGTTAGGTGATTTCGGACTTAGAAGGGCATCCGGATTGTGATTCGGAGGTCCGTAGTGGAATTTGACTTGAAATGGCAAAAGTTGAAATTTTGGAAAGTTTGTCCGGGACTGAACTTTTTGATATCGGTGTCGAAATCCGATTCTTGAAATTGGAATAGGTCTGTAATGTGAAATGTGACGTGTGTGCAAAATTCGAGGTCAATCGGACGTGATTCGATAGGTTTCGGCATCTGTTGTGGAAGTTGAAGTTTCAAAGTTCATAGATTTCGATTTGACGTGCGATTCGTCATTTCGATGTGGTTATGCATGATTTGATGCCTCAAGTAGGTCCGTGTTATGTTATTGAACTTGTTAGTATATTCGGACGGGGTCCCGCGTGGCCCGGATGAATTTTGGATGAGGTTCGGATCATTTTCACTTCATGTGCAAAGCTGGAGGCTGCTGGTTCTGGTATGATCGCACCTGCGGTTGGTTTGCGCAGGTGCGATGGCCGCAGAAGCGAAAAAGGCATCACAGATGCGAGAATAGTGCTGGGTGAGGAAGACCGCAGAAGTGGAGATTTGGGAGCATCTGCGATGGCGCAGATGCGGGCAGCGAGTCGCAGAAGCAGAAATGGTGAAGAAGCCGGGCAGCGCAGGTGCGAGGTGTTTCCGCAAAAGCGGTGGTCGCAGGTGTGACGAACTTTCCGCAAATGCAGATGTGCTGCACAGAATGTGATATACAAGGGTTCGCAATTTTGGCTTCATTTTTACATTTTCAAGCTCGGATTGAGGCAATTTTTGGAGCAATTCTCACCATATGAATTGGGGTAAGTGTTCTCTACTCGGTTTTGGTTATATTCCATGAATCTATCTTCAATTTTAGCTTTTGGTTGATGAATTTTAAAGAGGAAATTGGGGGTTTTGGCCTAAAGTTTCATAATATGAATTTTCGAGTTTGGAACATCGAATTGGTTGTTGAACATCATAATAGTATGGTTGGAATCGTAATTGAATGGGTTGTTGAATTTTGTAAATTTTGTCAGGTTCCGAGGTGCGGGACCGAGTTGGGCTTTTGGCTAATTTCGGGCTTTTGATTCAAGATTTGATCTTTTTTGATCAGGATTGGTTCCTTTAGCATTGTTTGATGTACTTGAGTTATTTTTTGTTAGTTTCAAGCCATTCGGAGGTCGGAACGCGCGGGATGGCATCTTTGGAGCAGCGCTTGGCTTGTTCGAGGTAAGTAACTCTTCTAATCTTAGTGTTGAGGGTATGAAACCCTGAAATATGTGTTATGTGATTGGTATTGAGGTGACGCACATGATAGGTGACGGGTGTGCACCATGTGAATTGGGACTCTGTTATTTCCATGGCACTGTATAGTGGTCCTACTTTGTTGATATCTGTGTTTTCATCATGTGATAAAGTAGTTAAGCTGTCAATCATGCTAGATATCATGTTTTAGGAATTTTGCCGATATTGTTGGGACCCATAGTGGTTTTCTTACTGTCATCTCACTGATTTCATTGATATTACGTACTCAGTCATATTCATGCATTCATATCATATATCAGTCTCAGTTATTTATCGATACATCATATCATTTTTTTCGGGCTAGTTTCATGACATTGTGAGTCTGTGAGTGAGACTAGAGAGATTGATGATTGAGTGAGGTCGGGGGCCTGTTTGTAAGGATGTTATCACTATAGCACGTGAGTTGTCTGTGCGATTCCAGATGTTGATATTATGGCACGTGAGTTGTCCATACGATTCCAGATATTGATATTTTGGCACGCGAGTTGTCCGTGCAGCACGTGAGTTATCCGTGCGGATTATAGCGCTTGGGCTGAAAGGAGCCCCTCCGGAGTCTGCACATCCCCAGTGAGCGCAGTCGACTATAAATAGAGATCGGGCTGCACGCCACAACGGGTATGGTACATCGCTAAGTGTTTGAGTGTGCTGAGCATAGTGAGAGAGAATGCGAGACAGTGAGATTGAGTACTCTAAGAGTGTGAGTACATGAGCTCATCATCGAGATGCATTGCATTTGACATGCGTACTTGAGATACATGCATTGAGGTGCATTTCCTTCTGCTACCCAGTTTTGGGGACATTTATGATTTTACCTGTATCTTGACATGTAGGAATAGAGAAGTACCTTCCTCATGCTATCTGAAAATGAAACATCTTACTATTTGTTGAAAGGTGCTTTGGGAAAAATCACAGTTTTCAAACTTACTCGTATATTGGCTTTTCGGTAAAAGATTTGGACATTCACTGAGATACTTGAAAAGAAATGCCTATTTTTCTGAAACTGTGAACGAACTGAGCCTTTTATTTCTGAGATACTCGTTTGTTACTTGTACTATGTTGTTATGAACTGTTGTGGAATATTGGTGTTGGACCCGACCCCTTTTTGTTAGCTCGTCACTACTTTCAACCTAAGGTTAGGTTTGTTACTTATTAAGTACATGGGGTCGGTTATACTCATACTACACTTCTGCACCTTGCGTGCATATATTGGTTGCTGATGTTGCTGTGTTCGATGGGAGCTGGATTAAAGATGTACCTGCGTTCTGGTTGTAGATGCTCCTTGTTCGTGGTAGCTTTAGGTCTATGAAACTCGGTTTATGTACTTTTCAAACAAGACTATATATTTAATTCATTTCAGCTTTGTAAACTCTATTCTTAGAAGCTCATGATTTGTACTATTAGTTCTTGAGGAATGTATTAGATTAAGACTAGTTGGATTTTGGTTAATTGGCTTGCCTAGCAAGTTGGGTTAGGTGCCATCAAGACTAGTTGGATTTTAGGTCGTGACAACACTCCACTAGCCCAAGGTCCATTACATGTGTCAAATGACATGGCACACCAAGTCAATGCAAGGACCACTAAAATCATGCCACGTGCGTAAGTAATATAGCATGTCAAATCAAATACAAGGACCAATCAAATATTTTTAAGTGTTCAAATGACATGGTTCAACCAATTACATACAAGCTTATCACATAGATTTAGTGATAGGTTTGATGACTCAAGTTGTCCAATCAAATTGGTGGAAAAAAATATGTATTCATCACAAGCTCCCTCTTGTATAGCTATAAATATGGATTTCCACAAGGCCAAAAGATCATAAGAAAATATTTATAGAAGCTTTGCTCTCTAGTTTTGCACCGCAAGTCTTTTGCATACCAAGAAGTCTTTCTCTCCAAGTGGTGAACCACAAGTCTCAATACCCCCACACCTGCGATCAATGCCTGGCTTCACATTCGTGATCCAATTTCAATAAGTAGTTCATCTCAAGAACAAGAAACGCCATTAAGTTAACAGTTGTGTGGAGAAGAACTTGAGGATTACATCTCTTATTTAAGATTGCTAGAGATAGTAACCCCATAAGTTATTTAAATACAAGTACTTTTATTTATTATTATATTTCTTCTCTTGATTATTATTTTAAGGAATGACTTTTAGCGCTATAAACTTTGGCACGCCCGGTGGGACAACTTTGCCTCTCATTGTTTTTCTCTAACAATCATAAAATACTAAGATGGTTTTGTCACGACTCCAATTTCCATCAGTAGGATGTCGTGACGGCACCTAGTCTCTAAGACTAGGTAAGCCTAACACTTACTGAATTAATAGAATAATTCAACCATCAACTAATAAGTATGAAATAGAAATCCTTATACATAACTTTCAATCCCAAAATCGGTAGTACAAGTCATAAGCTCTACTGAGTTTTCTAGAAAATCCCTAAATACAAATGTTCGGAAAAGAATTTAAACAATACAAGTACAATATTAGAAAGTGATTCTGAGGCCTGCGAACGTGATGGCAAGTTTACCTTGAGACTCCACAACAATGCTCGACCAGCTAACTAATAATCAACAATAATCGAGCCATCTGAGATCTGCACAAAAATGTGCAGAAGCATAGTATGAGTACACCACATCAGTACCCAGTAAGTATCAAGATAAACCTCGGTGGAGTAGTGACAAGGAACAGTCAAGACACCCACTAGATTAAACAACCTGAACAAGTATAAATGTAGAACTAACGGGAAACAATATCAGTATAAAGCTAGGCATGATGGCAATAATAAAACAATGTTTATAATAGAGACTAAAAGCAATGGTTAGCAATGAGACACAACAAGTAATAACACGGTAGAGTAAGCTGAACATAGTTCAAAATCGGTGAAACCAAATAAAGGAAGACAATTGACAACTCAGTAGGAACAACCGCTTTAACACCAGTTTTATCCAAGAATTTTCAAAAGGTAACAATCCTCAAAATCACAAATCACGGGTCCCAATTCGGGAACCCTAATCACTTGGCATATTATGCCCACATTACAACTCATAACAGCATTTTCCAAGGAATGATAATATCTAATATCCGCACAGACCACTCACGTGCCAATAATAATAATGACTCATGACTGCACGGATAACTCACGTGCCAACAGGATAACTCTCACACATAAGGCAAGTACACAGGGTTACATATAAATGGTCAAAACATCAGGCTTCATTTTCTTAGACCGATATGGGTGATTTATGTACGTGTATGCTTGTGCAAGTATTCTACCACAATTCAGGTCAACAAGTAAGAGTAGAGACAATGAATGGCACATAAGAAACGATCACCATAAAATGTATAGTATAATAATGTCAGCAATGAAATTGAAACAACGAGTAATACACGCAACTAAGCAAATAGTGCAACACAGAGAAAGACAATTAGTAGTATACTAAGGAAACAAAATCAAAGGCAAGTACAAAAGAATGGGGGAAATGTCAACAAGAGTCACTACCGAGGTATCGCCTCGTAGTTTTAAATCATAAAATGAATCACAATCTTTCCTTATATCACCCCGGGAGTCTTTACATTTAATTTTAAAAATTTATTTTTCCCGAAATAGCATCCCGCATTTTAGCCCATCATATCACACTTCATAGCTTCTAGTAGTTTCCCTACTAGACACGTGTATCAAACCCACCTTATTTCACCGCATGCGTTTCAACACCTAGACCTTATACCACCGCGCGTGTATCAATAATAACAACAGTACGACAGAAACCTTGTGCAAACATCATAACAATAGCACGGCAGAAACCTCGTGCAAACTTCATAACAACAGCACGACAGAAACCTCTTGCAAATATCATAACAATCCTCTCAACAATAACATGTGTGCCAAAACATAACAACTCAACAAAATAACTTTTACAATATGTGCCCATATACCACAACATTTTCTTAAACAGTTTCAATATCACAACCACGCATAGCCCTCAGCTCAACAACACTGAATACAACAGCAACAACAACAATAACACAAGGATAAGGCAAGTAAATCAACTTAGGAACTTCATAACACAAGGAAACGGTAGAACGAGCTCACGAAAAAAGACACAACAGGGAATAATGGTCTCAACAAGAATAGCTCAACAAGGAAAAGATAATGTGTAGCAAGGATTCCACAAAAGTAATATTCGACGATAATAGGGATAACATGAATCAATGATTCCAACAAAGGATAAGTCAATAATGAAAAGGGTTAACAAAATTTCATTAAAGGTTGAGCAATTACGGAAGAGATACAACAAGATCATATAAGGATAAGAAATTATGAAAAAGATAATAACAACTTCAATTAAGGATAAACAAGTACGGAAAAGATAGCATGGCAATAAAAGAGGCAATAACGTCAGTTAAGGCACATAAGAGTTTAATCGGCAATAAGGGTAGAACATGATGCAATTAATTCCAAATAAGACACGTAAGGGTGAATTTAGTAAATGGGGGATTTAACATGGCAAAACAACTTTATATCTAATGAACATAAGAACCTAAGAGTCCTAAATGGTCAAATTTCCACAAATAAGCTCGAGCATGTACTCGTCACCTCGCGTACACGGCCTTCACATGAGACAATTAGCATAATGACTCAAATCCTAAGGGGTAGTTTTCCCCACACAAAGTTAGGCAAGATACTTACCTCAAAGAAGCTAGACCGATACTCTAAAATAAACTTCTCGAGTGAAACAACCTTCGGACAGCTCAAATCTAACCAAAATAACTTTAAATCATAAATAAAACTCATAGAAAATAATTACGGATAATAAAGCTTCAATCTTTAATTAAAACTAAAAAGTCAAACCAAAAGTCAACTCCCGAGCCCGCATCTCGAAACCTGACCAAAATAATAAAATTTGAACACCCATTAGATAACGAGTCCAACCATACAAGAATTACCAAATTCCAATATCAATTCGTCCTTCAAATCGTCATTTTACATTTTTGAAAGTTTTTCTCAAAATACTCATTTCCCCAACTCAAACCACTAATTAAAAGTTAAAAATAAAGATGGAATCATGAAATATAATAAATTCCGGGTGAAGAATACTTACCTCAATGATTTTCTTGAAAAACTCACGAAACATCGCTCAAATCCAAGGTCTACAACTCAAAATATGATAAAAATGGCCAAACCCTCGATTTTGGAAAATATATTATGTTTCCCAGGTATTTGCACATCGCGATCGCGGAAATACACATGCGATCGCGAAGAATAAATAATGACTGCCACAACAATGCACTACGCGATCGCGAAAAAGAAATGACACTGCCCCACGAAGAGGTACTACGTGATCGCGGAAGAAGAAAGGCAAACACGGTTCATCACTACCTCAAAGTACGTGATCGCGCGCATAGCTATGAGAACGCGAAGAAGCAATCACTCACACAAACGCGATCGCGGACTTATCCTTGCGAACGCGAAGAGGGTAAAGGACCAGCACACCAAACAACCTTCGCAACCGCGGTTACACCTACGTGATCGCAGAGAAGGACACCAGAAATGCAGCATTCCAAAACATAAGAAAATGGCTCGTAGCCCATCCAAAACACGCCCGGGGACCCCGGGACCCCATCCAAACATACCAACTAGTTCCATAACATAACACGGACCTACTCGAGGCCTCAAATCACATCAACCAATGTCAGAACTATAAATCGTACCTCGAATCGAACTTATGAACTTTTTAATCTTCCAACTTCCAAAACTCGTGCTGAACCATATCAAATCAATCCGGAATGACGTCGAATTTTGCATGCAAGTCCCAAATGACATAACGGAGCAAATCCAACTCTCGGAATCCAATTTCGACCCCGATACAACCAAAGTCAACTCTTGGTCAAACCTCTCAACTTTCCAAATCTTCAACTTTCCAATTTTTGCCGAAATGCTTCAAATTACCCTGCGGATCTACAAATCCGGACGCACGACTAAGTCCAAAATCACCATACGAAGCTATTGGAATCATCAAAATGCCATTTCGGAGTCGTCTACACAAATGACAAAACTCCGATCAACTCTTACTGCTTAAGCTTCTAAAACAAGAATCCTTCTTCCAAATTGATCCTGAACCATCCGAAAACTGAACTCGTCCCTACACACAAGTCATAACACATAATACGAAGCTGCCCGAGACCTTACGCCTTCGAACGAGGCGTTAATTCTCAAAATGAATGATTGGGTCGTTACATTCTCCCCCTCTTAAATAAGCATCCATCCTCGAACGTGCCAAGAACCGTTCTGAAGTCATCAAATCACCGAATGTACTCATCATACACACACCCTGTGGGTGATCCCACATCACCCCAATCCACGTAGGCCTGATGACACCATCCTAACTGAAAATTATTCCTTCCACCCATACTGGTAAATCTTAGAATCAAATTTCTCAACATCCAACCATTTTCAAGTGACCCGATTCCTATGTCAACACTCGGTATCAACCTCAACCAGCTGCAACAACTTATGCCTACACCCACAAGTACAACCATACGACATGACACATCACACATATGCCCTTAACAACAACTCTGGCCACAATAGTTGCCCATAATCAAATCTAGCACCGGTAATTAGCCACATAACTGTTAGAATCCTGTTCCAAACCTTCACAACACTGACAACAATGCAAGAAACATGAAGACCTCATAACTATTCACCTGAATCAACAAGTCACATCTAACGCCACCTGGGCACATACCTCGCAAGCTAAAACCCGATAAACACAATGCGGATATGACTAAGTATGCAAGGAGAAACACATAAGAGAACTATCAAACAAGCCCGACAGGCACAACTCCCTATCAGTACCATACTATGAATCGATTTCACAAGGGAGAATCAAAACACATGAACTAATCACACAGATCTCATTCTGATTTAACTTCCATCACGGTATGTATCCCGGTTCAACATATCAACCATATGAAAACACGAGGATTCCATCATCAGCTCTAAATCACAAGTAATACACACATCATACCAACTGAAACCTTCCACTAATTCAATTTCCCCCAACAAAGTCACAACACATACTGAACTCCCACACCGGTAGAGCATTTAAACCACGAATCGTAACCAACCATCCAGAAATCACATCAAAACTACCAAAATGAGTAATAGAAAGCCACTTTTAGTCTCATAGCTCTCAATAATGAATGAAGACAAAATGATAAACATGGGCTACCACTATAGAATCTCCCAACAGGGGTAAACACATAAGCGGAGTACAAAATCATAAAGCTCACTAGTATGTGAAGTAACATAGGAGGACTCACCTCGATAAGCAGAACCGAAACAAAATACGAATGTTGCCCCTCTATAGCAAATCGAAACCATACATGTACAACATCATCTGGTGCAGCGTCCTTATCCCTACCGTATAAAGTACATCAACGGGATGGTCCTCCCCCTCTTTGGTGCCCTCTACTCGCCTGACCTGTACCCCAAGCTGGCAGTGCAGGAATATCTGCAACTGGAGCAGAACTCATGGCCTGAATACCCCACTGTGACACATCTGCCCGGATTCTAGACCATCTCTCAACATCTGGATGGTATCTCCACACTTAAAGCAACCTCTCTACTGATGTGGCTACGGAAGTTATTCGGTACGAGAACCCTAAGACCCATGGGCACCTAGAACACCGTGCAAAGCCTGAAGTGAAAACTGAACTGGTTGACTCACAAAACCTTTACCATGTCGTACCCTACCTCCAAAATAGGGACCAGTAGGTCCTCCCGGTCTGTGAGGCCTCTTAGCCTCTCTTCCCTCTCTCTCCTGACCCCGCATGCCCTCTATCTCATGGTCCCGCATGCCCTTTAATCGGTGAGTGATCTCTACTACCTATTAAAATGGAACATCCGACTCCAACTCCTGAGCCATGCTGAATCGGATATCATGATTGAGCCCCTCAATGAACCTGCGGACTTGCTATCTGACTGTAGAAAACAAAACTGGTGCATGTCTGGACAAATCACTGAATCTAACGATATACTCTGACATCGACATAGTTCCCCAGCACAGCTGCTCAAACTCCACGCGCCATGTTTCCAAAAGGGTCTGGGGAACAAACTCTCTCAAGAACACCTCTGAAAACTGAGTCCATGAAAGTGAAGCTGCATCGTGCAGACTACCCAACTCAAACGCTCGCCACTACTGATATGCCGCTCCCTTAAGCTGGAACGTAGTAAAAGCAACCCCACTCATCTCCACAATACCCATAGTGCGTAGAATACGGTAGCACTCCCCTAGGAACCCATGCGCATACTCTGAAGCCAAACTACTAAAAGTAGGAGGGTAATACTTCATGAACCTCGCAAGACTAAGTTGTTCTTCCTCAGATGTTAATGCCCTACCTACGGGCGGAACTGGGATAACAAGTTGTGTCGGCATGACACCTGGAATCTAACCAACATGGACTCGCTACTCCGGAGTACGGGCGGCGAGAGTCTGAGCTCCTCCCCCAATCTGTGAAGTAGTTGGTGCCACCGGAATCAACCCCGCCTGAGCCAATGTACCAAACATGCTCAGGAACTATGCCAAAACCTCCTGAAGTCCCAAGAAAGCAATAGGCGCCTCTGGTGCCTATCCCCCAACCGGAGCTACCGGCGACTCCTTAACTGCTGCTCTACCAGGTGCTCTAGGTGTGGTATGTGCTCTTCCTCTCCCTCTCCCTCTCCCTTTCCCTCTACCTTGGCCCCTAGCAATACCGCCTCTAGGGGCAGCGTCGTCGATAACTGCAGCTTGTGTCCTCACCATTTGTGAAGGAATAGAATGACAAAGGTTCAAACTCTGAGATAAATAAACTTGCACGATAGGAATGAAAGAAGTGAAAATGTCCTAATAGTTCCATAGCCTCTCGAAGATAAATACATACGTCTCTGTACCGATCCTCAAGACTCTACTAAACTCGCTTATGACTCGTAGAACCTATGAACCTAGAGCTGTGATACTAACTTGTCACGACCCCAATTTCCCTCCGTAGGATGTCGTGACGGCACCTAGTCTCTAAGACTAGGTAAGCCTAATAGTTACTGAATTAATAGAAGAATTCAACCATCAACTTATAAATATGAAAAAAAAATCCTTATACACAACTTACAATCCCAAAACCAGCAGTACAAGTCATAAGATCTATTATGTTTGCTAGAAAGTCCCTAAATACAACTGTTCGGAATAGAATTTAAACAGTACAAGTACAATATCAGAAAGTGACTCTGAGGCCTGGAAACGCGATGGTGGGTTTACCTTGAGTCTCCACAGCAATGCTCGACCAGCTAGCTAATAATCAACAATAACCGAGGCATCTGAGATCTGCACAAAATGTACAGAAGCGTAGTATGAGTTCACCATAGGGTACCCAGTAAGTATCAAGACTAACCTCGGTGGAGTAGTGACGAGGAACAGTCAAGACACGCACAGGACTAAACAACCTGAACAAGTATAAATATAGAACTAACGGGAAACAATATCAGTATAAAGCAAGGCATGATGACAATAATAATACAATGTTTATAATAGAGACTAAAAGAAAAACAGTTAGCAACGAGACACAACAGGTAATAACACTGTAGAGTAAGCTGAACACAGTTCAAAATTGGTGAAACCAAATAAAGGAAGACAAATGACAACTCAGTAGGAACAACCGCTTTCAGACCAGTTTTATCCAAGAATTTCCATGAGGTACCAAACCTCAAAATCACAAATCACGGGTCCCAATTCATGAAACCTAATCACTTGGCATCTTATGCCCATATTCAGCACTGCCCAAGGAATGACAATATCTAGTATTCGTACAGACCACTCACTGCGAACAATAATAATGACTCATGACTGCACGGACAACTCACATGCCTACAGGATAACTCTCACACATAAGGCAAGTACACGGGGGTACATGTAAATGGTCAAAACATCAGGATTCTTCTTCTTAGACTGATATGGGTGATTTATCTATGTGTATGCTTGTGCAAGTATTCTACCACAATTCAGGTCAACAAGTAAAAGTAGAGACAATGAATGGCATATAAGAAAGGATCACCACAAAATGTACAGTGTAATAAAGTCAGCAATGAAATTGAAACAACGAGTAATACCATAAGATTAGCTACACGGAACTAAGCAAATAGCGCAACACGAAAAAAGATAATTAGTAGTATACTAAGGAAACAACAATCAAATACAAGTACAAAAGAATGGGTGAAATGTCAACTAGAGTCACAACCGAGGTACCGTCTCGTAGTCTCAAATCATAAAATGAATCACAATCTTTCCTTATATCACCGCGGGAGCCTTTACATTTAGTTTTGAAAAATTAGTTTTTCCGAAATAGCATCCCGCGTTTTAGCCCACCTTATCACACCGCATAGCTTCTAGTAGTTCCCCTACTAGACACGTGAATCAAGCCCACCTTATCTCACCACATGCATTTTAACTCCCAGACCTTGTACCACCGCATGCGTATCAATAATAATAACAGCACAGCAGAAACCTCGTGCGAACATCATAACAATAGCACGGCAGAAACCTCGTACAAACATCATAACAACAGCACGACAGAAACCTCGTGCAAGCATCATAACAATCCCCTCAACAATAGATAATAACTCAACAAAATGACTTTCACAATATGTGCCCATATACCACAACATTTCCTCAAACAGTTTCAATATCACAACCACGCATAGCCCTCGGCTCAACAACACTGAATACAACAGCATCAACAATAATAACACGAGGATACGGCAAGTAAATCAACTCAGAAACTTTAGAACACAAGGAAACGGTAGAACGAGCTCACAAAGAATGACATAACAAGGAATAACGGTCTCAACCAGAATAGCTCAGCAAGGAAGACATAATGTGTAGCAAGGATTTCACAAAAGTACAATTCGACGATAAGAGAGATAACATGAATCAATGATTCCAACTAAAGATAAGTCAACAATGAAAAGGGATAACAAAACTTCATTTAAGGTTGAGCAATTACGGAAGAGATACAACAAGCTCAATTAAGGATAAGCAATTATGGAAAAGATAATAATAACTTCAATTAAAGATACACAAGTACAGAAAAGATAGCATGGCAATAAAAGAGGTAACAACTTCAGTTAAGGCACATAAGAGTTTAATCGATAATAAGGGTAGAACATGAAGCAATTAATTCCAAATAAGCCACATAAGGGTGAATTTAGTAAATGGAGGATTTAACATAGAAAAACAACTTCATATCTAATGAAAATAAAAACCTAAGAGTTCTAAACGATCAAATTTTCACAAATAAATCCGAGCACGTACTTGTCACATCGTGTACACGGCCTTCACATGACACAATTAGCACAATGACTCAAATTCTAAGGGGTAATTTTCCCCACACAAAGTTAGGCAAGATACTTACCTCAAAGAAGCTAGGCCGATACTCTAAAATGAACTTCTCGAGTGAAACAACCTTCGGACGGCTCAAATCTAGCAAAAATAACTTCAAATCATAAATAAAATTCATAGAAAACAAACCTGGATAATAAAGCTTTGATCTTTATTTAATACTAAAAGGTCAACCCAAAAGTCAACTCCTGGGCCCGCATCTTGAAATTCTACCAAAATTACAAAATCCGAACACCCATTCGATAACGAGTCCAACCATACAAGAATTACCAAATTCCGAGATCAATTTGTCCTTCAAATCGTCATTTTACATTTTTGAAAGTTTTTCTCAAAATCCTCATTTTCCCGAACTCAAACCATTATTTAAAAGATGAAAATAAAGATGGAATCATGAAATATAATAAATTCCGGGTGAAGAACACTTACCTTAATGATCTGCTTGAAAAACCCACGAACAATCGCTCAAATCCGAGGTCAAAAACTCAAGATATGATAAAAATGGCCAAACCCTCGATTTTGAAAAATATATTTTGCTGCCCAGGTATTTGCACATCGCGATCGCGGAAATACACATGCGAGCGCAAAGAAGAAACAATGACTGCCACAAAAATGCAATACGCGATCGCGAAGAAGAAATGACACTGCCCCATGAAAACATACTACGCGATCGCGGAAGAAGAAAAGCAAACGCGGTTCATCACTGCCTCAAAGTACGCGATCGCGCACATAGCTATGCGAACAAGAAGAACAAAGTGGCAGCCTCCCCAGCAGGGTCAACACTATGCGAACGCGGAAGGCCTAATACGAGCGCGAAGAAGCAATCACTCACACGAGCGCGATCGCAGACTGATCCTTGCGAAGGCGAAGAGGAAAAAGGACCAGCTCACCAAACAGCCTTCGTGATCGCAGCTACACCTACGCGATCGCAGAGAAGGACACCAGCCACCAGAAATGCAGCATTCCAAAACATAAGAAAATGGCTCGTAGCCCATCCAAAACACGCCCGGTACCCCGTCCAAATATACCAACTAGTTCCATAACATAACGCGGACCTACTCGAGGCCTCAAATCACATCAACCAACATTGAAACTATGAATCGCACCTCGAATCGACCTTATGAACTTTCAAATCTTCCAACTTTCAAAACTCGTGCCGAAACATATCAAATCAACCAGGGAATAACGTCAAATTTTGCATGCAAGTCCCAAATGACATAACAAAGCTAATCCAACTCTCAGAATCGCAATCTAACCCCAATAACACCAAAGTCAACTCTCGGTCAAAGCTCTCAACCTTCCAAAACTTCAACTTTCCAATTTTCGCCGAAATGCTTCAAATTACCATCCAAACCTTCAAATCCAAATCCAGACGTGTGTAAGGCGGTCAGTGTCAAATATAATAACCCAACTAGGTTGGGGTCGAATCCCATAGGGAATAGGTGTGAAAAAGTTACTTGAATAATGTGAAACTTGACTTAAGCCGTAGTTCTACTCTGTTAGTTTAAAAAGAGTTTTCGAATTGTGAATTGTCAAGAACATCTATTTTTTTAAGAGAATTTGATTAATTTAATTAAGAAACCAAGGTTGTGTTCCCATCAATGGAATGTAATGCTATCGGTGTTAATATGATATATTTCTAATGGAAGGTCCTTTTATATGCAAATAGTTCCTAAATGACTACCCAATATTTTCCAATAACTAGGTAGTATTTCCTCTATGATTTTCCCAAATATAAAAGAGTTACAATTAAGAGCAACTAATTTATGCCAAGTAGAACCCACTTATCCATAAGCGATTCTATTAAATAAGGTTTAAAGCCTTGAGTTCTTGCTATTCAATTTTATCAAACCCTAACCCACTTTTCCAAGTAAAGATAGAGTAAAATGATACTAGTCAATGTTTGCAACCATCAACTATAAATGAAGCATGAGAAATGAATAGAAATCAACCAATCATTATATATATATATTCAATGGTAAACACCCATTAACGTTACACCCACCTAGGGTCCACAACCTTAGTATTTAAAGCTAGCTACTTATAATAGAATACAAGAATAAAGTAATAAATAAAGTCATAAAGCTTACAAAAGAGAATAAAGTCTTGGATTCTCTCTCAAAAGCTTCCAAAATAATGGTGTATTCAATGCTCTAAGTGTAGCCTCTTTTTCAAACAAGATAGTCCACAAAAACCCTAATCATTCTCTTGATAATGGTCTAACAATTGTGGTCAAAAAGTGACAAAATAACCCTGCAGATCAAGTCTGCAACCGCAGAATGGGTCGCAGAACGCTTTTGCGGTTCGCACATCTTCATTTTTTGCCGTAGAATTGATCATAACGTTTTCCAGTTTTCCATCACATTTTGCTTATGCGGTCCGCAAATTGGTTTCGCGACCGCATAACGTACCGCAAAATCATCTTCACTAGAACTCCTTTTGCTATTGTGCGATCATTATGCGGCCCGCATAAGAGTTATGCGACCGCATAATGGATTGCAAACTTGACTCTCAGAAACTATGATGATCTGCTTCATTCTGCGATGGGTCTGCGGTCCATACATCACTTTTGCGGTCACAGACCTGCCGCATTTCTGACTTTCCATGGGTCTTTTTCATCTTCTTGGCTCTTCAAGTCTGGTTTTCTGCAAAACACCAAAACTACATAAGAAATGACTTATAATTTTTTAAAAGATGAGCTAAAGTCTATGTAATTAGTCTCAAAAGTGCCGCATTTCTACGGCACATCAATGCCTGTCCAAAATCACCATACGAAGCTATTGAAATCATTAAAATGCCATTTCGGAGTGGTCTACACAAAAGTCAAAACTCCGGTCAATGCTTACCGCTTAAGCTTATAAAACAGGAATCCTTCTTCCAAATTGATCCCGAACCATCCGAAAATTGAACTCGGCCATACACGCAAGGCATAACACATAATACGAAGTTGCTCGAGACCTTATGCCGCCGAACGAGACATTAATTCTCAAAACGACTGGTTGAGTCATTACATTTTCCCCCTCTTAAACAAACGTTCGTCCTCGAACGTGCCAAGAACCGTTCCAAAGTCATCAAATCACCGAATGTACTCATCATACACACACCCGCGGGTGATCCCATGTCACCCCAATCCACATAGGCCCAACGACACCATCCCAACTAAAAAGTATTCCTTCCACCCACACTAGTAAACCTTAGACTCAAATTTCTCACTATCCAATCATTTCCAAGAGACTCGATTCCTACGTCAACACTCGGTATCAGCCTCAACCAGCAGCAACAATTTATGCCTACACCCACAAGGTACAACCATACGATGTGACACATCACACATACGCCCTTAACAATAACTTTGGCCACAATAGCTGCCCATAATCAAATCCAGCACTAGCAATTAGCCTCATAATCGCTAGAACCCTATTCCAAACCTTCACAATACTGACAACGACGCAAGAAACATGAAGACATCATAACTATTCACCCAAATCAACAAGTCACATCTAACTCCACCTTGGCACACACCTCGCAAGCTAAAACCCGATAAGCACAATGCGAATACGACTAAGTATGCAAGGAGAAACACATAAGAGAACTATCAAACAAGCCTAGCAGGCACAACTCCCTATCAGTACCATACTATGAATCGATTTTACAAGGGAGAATCAAAACACATGACCTAATCACACGGATCTCATCCTGATTTAACTTCCACCACGGCACGTAGCCCGGTTCAACATATCAACCATATGAAAATGCGAGGATTCCATCCTCGGCTCTAAATCACAAGTAGTATACACATCATACCAAAACCTTCCACTAATTCAATTTCCGCCAACAAAGTCACAACACATACTGAACTCCCACACCGGTAGAGCATCTAAACCACGAATCGTAACCAACCATCTAGAATTCACATCAAAACTACCGAAATGAGTAACAGAAAGCTACTTCTAGTCTCATAGCTCTCAATAATCAATGAAGACAAAATGATAAACATGGGCTACCACTATAGAATCTCCCAACAGGGATAAACACATAAGCACAGTACAAAATCACTAAACTCACCCGTATGTGAAGTAACATAGGAGGACTCACCCTAATAAGAAGAACCGAAATAAAATACGAATGAAGCCCCTCTATAACAAATCGAAACCATACATGTACAACATCATTTGGTGCAGCGGCCGCATCCCTACCGCAAAAAGCACATCAACGGGATGGGCCTTCCCCTCTTGGGCGCCCTCTACTCGCCCGACCTGTACCCCAAGCTTGCGGTGCAGGAATATCAGTAACTGGAGCAGAACTCGTGGCCTGAATACCCCGCTGTGACACATCTACCGGGAGTCTGGACAATATCTCACCATGTGGCTAGTATCTTCACACTTAAAACAACCTCTATGCTGATGCTGCTTTGCGACCTGTCCGTCACGTGTACCTTGAGACCCATGGGCACCTAGAACACCGTGCGAAGCCTAAAGTGCAAACTGGGCTGGCTGACTCACAAAACCACTACCATGTCGTACCCTGCCTCCAAAATAGGGACTAGTAGATCTCTCCCTGTCTGCGAGGCCTCTTAGCCTCTTTGTCCTCTCTCTCTTGAACCCGCATGCCCTCTCTCTCTCTTGGTCCCACATGCCCTCTAATCGGTGAGCGATCTCTACTACCTGCTGAAATGGAACATCTGACTCCAACTCCCTAGCCATGCTGATCCGGATATCATGACTGAGACCCTCAATGAACCTGCAGACTCGCTCTCTGACTATAAAAACAAAAACATGTGCATGTCTGGAAAAATCACTAAATCTAACGGCATACTATGACACCGACATAGTGCCCTGGCGCAGCTGCTCAAACTCTCCCGAAGGGTCTGGGGAACAAACTCTCTCAAGAACACCTCTGAAAATTGAGTCCATGAAAGTGAAGCTGCATCGACCGGACTACCCAATTCAAATGCTCGCCACCACTGATATGTCGCTACCTTAAGCTGGAACATAGTAAAAGCAACCACACTCATCTCCACAATACCCATAGTGCGGAGAATACGATAGCACTCCCCTAGGAACCCATGTGCATCCTCTAAAGCCAAACCACTAAACGTAGGAGGGTAATACATCATGAACCTCGCAAGTCTAAGTTGCTCTTCCTCAGATGTTGCTGCCCAATCCATAGGCGGAATTGGGATAACAGGCTGTGTTGGCATGACACCAGGAACCTGACCAACGTGGACTCGCTACTTCGGAGTACGGGCGGCGGGATTATGAGCTCCTCCCTCGATCTGTGAAGTAGCTGGTGCCACCGAAATCAACCCCGCCTGAGCCAATGTACCAAACATGCTCAGGAACTATGCCAAAACCTCCTGAAGTCCAGGGGTAGCAACAGGCACCTACGGTGCCTGTCCCCCAACCGGAGCTACCGACGGCTCCTCAACTGCTGCTCTTCTAGGTGCTCTAGCTATGGTACGTGCTCCTCCTCGACCTCTCCCTATGCCTCTGCCCCGGCCCTTAGCAATACCGCCTCTGGGGGTAGCATCGTCGGTAACTGCAGCTCGTGTCCTCACTATTTGTGAGAGAATAGAATGAACAAAGTTCAAACTCCGAGATCAATAAACTCGCACGATAGGAATTATAGAAGTGAAACTGTCCTAATAGTTCCATAGCCTCTCGAAGATAAGTACATACATCTCTGTACCGATCCGCAAGACTTTACTAAACTCGTTTATGACTAGTAGCACCTATGAACCTAGAACTCTGATACCAACTTGTCACGACCCCAATTTCCCTCCGTAGGATGTCGTGACGACACCTAGTCTCTAAGATAAGGTAAGCCTAACATTTACTGAATTAATAGAAGAATTCAACCATCAACTGATAAATATGAAATAGAAATCCTTGTACACAACTTACAATCCCAAAACCGGTAGTACAAGTCATAAGCTCTACTGAGTTTTCTAGAAAAACCCTACATACAACTATTCAGAATAGAATTTAAACAGTACAAGTACAATATCAAAAAGTGACTCTGAGGCCTGCGAATGCGACAATGGGTTTACCTTGAGTCTCCACAGCAATGCTCGACCAGCTAGCTAATAATCAATAATAACCGAGGCTTCTAAGATCTGCACAAAAATGTGCAGGAGCATAGTATGAGTACACTACAGCGGTACCCACTAAGTATTAAGACTAACCTCGGTGGAGAAGTAACGGGGAACAGTCAAGACACCCACTGGACTAAACAACCTGAACAAGTATAAATGTAGAACTAACGGGGAACAATATCAGTATAAATCTAGGCATGATGACAGTAATAATACAATGTTTATAATAGAGACTAAAACCAACAGTTAGCAACGAGACACAACAGATAATAACACTGTAGAGTAAGTTGAATACAATTCAACACCGGTGAAAACAAATAAAGGAAGACAAGTGACAACTCGGTAGGAACAACCGCTTTCACACCAGTTTTATCCATGAATTTCCACGAGGTACCAAACCTCAAAATCACAAATCACGGGTCCCAATTCGTGAACCCTAATCACTTGGCATCTTGTTCCCATGCTACAATTAATAACAGCACTGCCCAAGGAATGACAATATCTAATATCTGTACTGACCACTCACGTGCCAACAATAATAATGACTCATGACTACACGGACAACTTACGTGTCTAAAGGATAACTCTCACACATAAGGCAAGTAAACGGAGGTACATGTAAATGGTCAAAATATCAGGATTCATCTTCTTAGACCGATATGGGTAATTTATCTACGTGTATGCTTGTGCAAGTGTTCTACCACAATTCAGGTCAACAATTAAGAGTAGAGACAATGAATGGTACATAAGAAACTATCACCATAAAATGTATAGTGTAATAAAGTCAGCAATAAAATTGAAAAAACGAGTAATACCACAAGATTAGCTGCACGCAACTAAGCAAATAGCGCAACACGGAGAAAGACAATTAGTAGAATACTAAGGAAACAACAATCAATGACAAGTACAAAAGAATGGAGGAAATGTCAGCAAGAGTCACTACCGAGGTACCGCCTCGTAGTCTCAAATCATAAAATGAATCACAATATTTCCTTATATCACCGCGGGATCCATTACATTTAGTTTTGAAAAATCATTTTTTCTGAAACAGCATCTCGCGTTTTAGCCCACCTTATCACACTGCATGGCTTCTAGTAGTTTTCCTACTAGCCATCCGTATCAAGCCCACCTTATCTTACCGCATGCAATTCAACACACACCCCTTGTACCACTGCATGCATATCAATAATAACAACAGCACGGCAAAAATCTCGTGCAAACATCATAACAATTGCACGGAAGAAACCTCGTGCAAACATCATAACAACAGCACGGCAGAAACCTCGTGCAAATATCATAACAATCCTCTCAACAATACATAACAACTCAACAAAATGACTTTCACAATATGTGCTCATATACCACAATATTTCCTCAAACAGTTTCAATATCACAACCACGCATAGACCTCGTCTCAACAACACTGAATACAACAGCAACAACAATAATAACATGAGGATACGATAAGTAAATCAACTCAGAAACTTCAGAACACAAGGAAACGGTAGAACGAGCTCACAAAGAATGACATAACAAGGAATAACGGTCTCAACCAGAATAGCTCAGCAAGGAAGACATAATGTGTAGCAAGGATTTCACAAAAGTACAATTCGACGATAAGAGAGATAACATGAATCAATGATTCCAACTAAAGATAAGTCAACAATGAAAAGGGATAACAAAACTTCATTTAAGGTTGAGCAATTAAGGAAGAGATACAACAAGCTCAATTAAGGATAAGCAATTATGGAAAAGATAATAATAACTTCAATTAAGGATACACAAGTACAGAAAAGATAGCATGGCAATAAAAGAGGCAACAACTTCAGTTAAGGCACATAAGAGTTTAATCGACAATAAGGGTAGAACATGAAGCAATTAATTCCAAATAAGCCACGTAAGGGTGAATTTAGTAAATGGGGGATTTAACATGGAAAAACAACTTCATATCTAATGAAAATAAAAACCTAAGAGTTCTAAACGATCAAATTTTCACAAATAAATCCGAGCACGTACTTGTCACATCGTGTACACGGCCTTCACATGACACAATTAGCACAATGACTCAAATCCTAAGGGGTAATTTTCCCCACACAAAGTTAGGCAAGATACTTACCTCAAAGAAGCTAGGCCGATACTCTAAAATAAACTTCTCGAGTGAAACAACCTCCGGACGGCTCAAATCTAGCAAAAATAACTTCAAATTATAAATAAAATTCATAGAAAACAAACCTGGATAATAAAGCTTCAATCTTTAATTAATACTAAAAGGTCAACCCAAAAGTCAACTCCAGGGCCCGCATCACGGAATCCGACCAAAATTACAAAATCCAAACACCCATTCGATAACGAGTCCAACCATACAAGAATTACCAAATTCCTATATCAATTCGTCCTTCAAATCGTCATTTTACATTTTTGAAAGTTTTTTCTCAAAATCCTCATTTTCCCCAATTCAAACCACTAACTAAATGATAAAAATAAAGATGGAATCATGAAATATAATAAATTTCGGGTGAAGAACACTTACCCCAATAATTTGATTGAAAAACTCATGAAAAAGCGCTCAAATCTGAGGTCTACAACTCAAGATATGATCAAAATGGTCAAACCCTCGATTTTGGAAAATATATTTTGCTACCCAGGTATTTGCACATCGCGATCGCGGAAATACACATGTGAGCGCGAAGAAGAAACAATGACTGCCACAAAAATGCAATACGCGATCGAGAAGAAGAAATGACACTGCCCCACGAAGAGGTACTACGCGATCGCGGAAGAAGAAAAGCAAACGCGGTTCATCACTGCCTCAAAGTACGTGATCGTGCACATAGCTATGCGAATGAGAAGAACAAAGTGGTGGCCTCCCCAGGAGGGTCAACACTACGCGAATGCGGAAGGCCTAATGCAAACATGAAGAAGCAATCACTCACACGAACGCAATCGCGGACTGAGGCTTGCGAACGCCAAGAGGAAAAAGGATCAGCCCACCAAATGGCCTTCGCGATCACAGCTACACCTACATGATTGCAGAGAAGGACTCCAGACACCGGAAATGCAGCATTCCAAAACATAAGACAATGGCTCGTAGCCCATCCAAAACATGTCTGGGCCCCCCAGGACCCCGTCCAAACATACCAACTAGTTCCATAACATAATGCGGACCTACTCGAGGTCTCAAATCACATCAACCAATGTTGAAAATATGAATCGCACCTCGAATAAAACTTATGAATTTTCAAATCTTCCAACTTCCAAAACTCGGGCCGAAACATATCAAATCAACCTGGAATGACGTCGAAATTTGCATGCAAGTCCCAAATGACATAACAGAGATAATACAACTCTCAGAATCGCATTCCGACCCCGATACCACCAAAGTCAACTCTTGGTCAAACCTCTCAACCTTCCAAAACTTTAACTTTCCAATTTTTGCCGAAATGCTTCAAATTACCCTGCGGACTCCAAATCCAAATCCGGACACACGCCTAAGTTCAAAATCACCATACGAAGCTATTGGATTCATTAAAATGCCATTTCAGAGTCATCTACACAAAAGTCAAAACTTCGATAAACTCTTACCGCTTAAGCTTCTAAAACATGAATCTTTTTTCCAAATTGATTCCGAACCATCTGAAAACTGAACTCGGCCATACACGCAAGTCATAACACATAATATGAAGTTGCTCGAGACCTTACGCCATCGAACGGGATGTTAATTCTAAAAATGACAAGTCAGGTCATTATAGGTTTTCAAGAAGGTTAACTCAAAGTCTGCTTCCGCAAAAGCTGCTGATTCCAAATTTTATGATGTTTTTGACAACATCCTAAATGTTACTAAGGAAAGTGTGGGACTAGTCACAAGGAACCAAGCTAAATTGCTAAGACAACGAACATCTCAAGTGCAGTTCGAATTTATGGTTGTCTTTAGTTCATCATCTTAAAAAGGAACAACGTCGCCAAAGGCATCGAGAAAAGGTTTTTCCCAACTTAGCTTATTTGAGTCCAAGAAACCTTTCGTGAAAGCTGATAATAATGTCTTGAGAATCACTACTCCGTATAACATGTCCAAATATCATATTTATGAAAATTCATGTTGTTCTCCATCGTCTACAATGGTGATTCATGTGATGATGACAATGCTTCGTCCATAGAGGAACAAATTTCAAACTTAACAAAAGCGATTGAAAGCTTGCCCAAACATATGTAATATCAAGAAACTTGAATTGGCAAGTTGATAGATTAAGTGGACGGCCTAATAGAAAGAGATTCCAGTCATACACATAGAAAGTGTCCAGAAGTGCAAGAGAAGATTGATTTCCCGAAACACAAGTATAAGGACTATCAAAGACAAGTATGAGGTTGTTGTCAAATCTTCTCTTACATATGCAAAACCATATGCCGCAAGAATTGATGGCTTGAAGATGCCCGCTGGTTATCAACCCCCAAAATTTTAGCAGTTTGACGGTAAAGGAAATTCGAAGCAAGATGTGGCACATTTCGTGGAAACATGCAAAATTGTCGTTTGTCGACTGGTGGACTCATCCTCAATGTCGTTTAGGCTCTCTAGTTATGTCAGTTGTCCGCCGCCTTTATTTTCCATGCCCGAGATGGCCTTATGGTCAACTTCTATTCTACTTGTTGGAAGGTTCGTCCAGATCTCTTCTCGGGTCAACCCACTCAATATCCGAGAGAGGGTAGGCTTTTAGTGGCCGCAGAGACAACGGATAAGGCAACAGATGATATGTACGTGGAAATAAGAAGATCATAGATAAGTTTTTTCATGCCTCGACTCTCCCTCGGTTCGTTCGAAAATCATGGTAGTCTTTTCATGGAGATTACAATAGTTTGTTCGATCTCTTAAAGGGAATGCTCTTGATTGGTACACAGACCTTGAGTCTGGTTCCATTGATAGTTGGGAGAAATTGGAACAAGAATTTCTCAATAGTTTCTACAGCACAAGCATACCATAAGCATGGTGGAACTTACAAGGATGCGCCAATAGAAGGGAGAGCCAGTTATTGACTCTATCAATCGATGGAGGCATGCAAGTCTCAATTGTAAAGATGGACTTAATGAAGCTTCTGGGAATACAAGTCTCAACTATAAAGATAAACTTAGTGAAGCTTGTGGGATAGAATGTGCATTCAGGGTATGCATTAGGGTCTACAATACATCTTGCAATGCATAAAGTCTAAGACTTTCGAAGAACTTGCCACTCGCGCTCATGATATGGAATTAAGCATGGCTGCAGTTGGGAGTGAAGGGTCATCTATCCACGAACCTTGCAAAGGAAAAGACAAGCAAGATATCAAGAAAGTAAGAAAAGTTTTACCCAATGCCGAAAATAAAGAATCCATGAATGTCAATACTTCACCTGTGAAGTTCACCACTAAAGTAAGCAAGAAGTAGAGTGTGAAGATGACTTCTTTGGTGGATAAGGCAAATCGAAAACTGACTCTAAAGGAAATGCAAGAGAAATAATACTTATTCCTTGATTCTAACATTTCCGTAATCTTTGATGAACTCCTTGGCCTAAAACTTTTTGAGTTACAAGAAATGAAACGACCAAATTATTGTAAGTATCATCGATTGGTCGACCACCCTATTGAGAAATGCTTCATCTTTAAGGATAAAGTTTTGGAGCTAGCCCATGAAGGAAAGATCACACTTGAAGATGAGAAAGCAGACACAAACCAAGTTTGTATCACTCTTGGCCTGCTTAATCCATATGTGACTTTTAATATTGTTGAAGGATATGAAGAGAAAGGCTTATCTAGTGTATTTCTGCCAATAATTATCAAGTTTGGGGACTTTGAGTATGAGGATACAAACGAATTGTTATCTCTTCATATGCCAAGTGATTAGGATCTTCAAACAAAGATGGAGACAAAGTAGATCAACTTGACAATGAAGGCTAGACTCTTGTGACTCGCTACAAAATGTCGCAAAGTAAGCTCACGAAAGGAGTTGGCTAAACGACAAAGCTTTGTGTTGTAACATTGACGAGGAAGGAGTAAAAAGTGCAATCCCATCATGTCCATCATCCGAAGACACTCCAAAGTCTTCTCATAAACCTGAGGATGCTCACACAGCCAAAATCACACCATCGTGTCCATCGTCAAAAGACCCTCCAAAGTCTTCTCATAAAGTTGTAGATACTTGCATGGCCAAAATCAGTTTCACAGATCTTCTACTTGGTGAAACACTGCACAATCGTCCTTTATTGAATATGTGCTCGAGTAGAGGATAATTAGAATTTGATAAATGAAGGATCCGGAGTCAACATTTTTCCCATTCGCACAATGAAGGAACTTGGCATCTCAATTGAGAACTCTCTGAAAGCCACTTGACGATTTAAGGATTTAATAAAGGGGGAAAAGGGGCCATACGTGCTATCAAATTAGAGATTTCCATTGGAGAGATGCAATCGAGCGCATGAATACATGTGATTTACTCAAAGACTTCATACAACACGTTGCTTGGTAGGCCGTGGATCCATGAGAACAAAATTGTCCCATCCACATCTATTAATGTTTGAAGTATCATGAAGGCAAAATCCAAAAAAAGATAGTTGGTGACAATAAGCCATTCATGAAAGTTGAGTCATACTTCACTTATGTAAAGTTCTACTTGAAAAACTATAGTGAGGAAAGTCAAAGTTGGCTCACGAAGGTTAAAAGTGATATTGCGACGACCGAGAATGTTGAGCCCTTGATCAAAAGAGTTGAGGTGGCAACTGGTAAGAAAAAGATTGTCGCTAAGGGAGGTCAAAAGCCCCCAATATGAATAAGGCACCTCTAGCAGAAATTCAAATAAAAAGGTTTACATGTCTTAATAGGTGAGCAGTATTTCTTATCCACAATATAATCCAAACACCAACCACAGGCACCCTATCTGTCAAGAATATATACGATCTAGAAGAATAAAAAAGCAGCATATTCTTGCACACATCAACAACAGCTACAGCTGCTATTTGGCTCTAGATGCCTCCATATACATATATAACACATTAGAACATAACAAATTGGTAGATATTCTTGACATTTCATAGGTCATATCTTTAATAATAAACGTGTACTTTATAATACCAAGAAATTGACATACTTAAAACGGGTCTTGGCATATGATGCTGAAGACACCCAGTGGCAAAAACCAAAAAGTAAAAGTTGAAAACATAGATAAAATAAGTGAAATATATGTATTTGCTACTACTAACACTAACTAACTATGACTTGGACTTCAAGTAGTTGTTCAGAACATCCATGACTAATCCAAAATCTGCTTTTACTTCCACAGGTGGATTAGCAAACCGAGAAGCCATATCTGTGATCTCCTTAGAATGATATTCAATCTTGGACTGAGTAAACTTCAATCCATGAGCTGTGCTAACAACCACAGTTCTATCAGTTGGAGCAATAACCCCACTATTCCTAAGCTTCATTAGTGCAGTTAAAGCAACCCCTGTGTGTGGACATATAAACATCCCAGTTGAATCAGCAAGTGCAGTAGCATCCATTAATTCTTCCTCAGTTGCCTCTTCCACTATACCATTTGAATTCTTGAGTGCATAAACTGCTCTGTCAATAGAAACAGGGTCACCAATCTGTATAGCTGAAGCATATGTTGTATTTGCCTTAACTGGCTGAAAATTAGTCCACCCTGACTTGTAATACATATATAAAGGATTAGCATTTGCAGCTTGAGCACAAACCAGCCTTGGAATCCTATCAACTAACCCCATTTCTTGACACATTTTGAACCCTTTGTAAAAAGCATAAATGTTACCTAAATTCCCACCAGGAATAATAACCCAATCAGGCACTTCCCAATCAAACTGCTGCAAAATCTCAATTGCTGCAGTCTTTTGCCCTTCAAGCCTCAAACTGTTTAAAGAATTAGCCAAATATATAGGCAACTCTGAAGTAACTTCACGAATCAGTTTCATACATCCATCAAAATCTGTGTCAATGCTGATGACAAAAGCACCATTGGCTATAGGCTGAACCAACTGCGCCATTGAAATCTTATTTGCTGGCAAAAACACAATAGATGGTATGTCTGCAGCAGCACAATAAGCAGATAAAGCAGCAGACGTGTCACCAGTTGAAGCACAGCCAACGCCAACCAAAGGGCGTTTCAGTTTTCTTAGCCTATTCACTTGGCTAACCAAAACTGTCATGCCTAAATCTTTAAAACTACCAGTATGACTAATACCACAGTGTTTCACCCACAAATCACTCATGCCTAAGTACTTTTTCCCAAATCTTTCAGCCCAAAAAAGATTGGAATTTCCCTCAAAAGCACTTACAATATCATCATCATCAATTTCAGGCAAAACCAATTCTTTCTTGGACCAAACTCCAGAGCCATAAGGCCAAGTTGTTTTCCCAACTCTAGAGTCAAACAAGGACTTCCAATATTTACCATCATATTGTTTCAAGGCCTCTAAGTCATGTTGCACATCAAGTAAACCCCCTGAATTACTTCTGTATATTATTTCATCAAGACAGTAGGATTCATCAGTAGGGGTATTGGTGGAGATAGAGTTGAAAGGTACATACTTTGCTGAAAATTTTAGAGCAGATTTCTTGGTTGTTTGTGGCAGAGTTGTTTGTTCGTTGCTAGTGGTGGTGGTGGTACAAGTTACTTTAAAAGGAAGGAACTTTGTGGGGTGGTGGGGTGGGGAGAGAATTGAAGAATGTGAAGAATAAGAAGCCATTGGTAAACACTGTGAGAGCTTTTGCTTTGGGTTTAGGTTTGGCTTTTTATTTGCAAGAAAACAGAGTAGGGGTTGCTGAATCTAACATAGAGAAGGGTGCACTCTACTACATAGATTTTGGCTATACAGATTCACACGTGTTTTATGTTTTCTAAAGGCAAGTGGATCTTCATTTTTACGTACTTTTTTGTAGTGTGTAATCACGTTAAATATTCAATTTGTGCGTTATTCCAGTTACTACTCTATTAAAAATGGTAAATTAATCAATTACTTTCCATACAGGCGTCCTTTTATGTGTTTTTATTTTTGTCAATTTCTTTATACTTTTTAGGTCATGAGCCTGTGGATATCGAAAAAAAGTATAAATACAGCCTTAACACCAAACTATTAACCTAAACATTTAAAAATAATACTAAAATTATATACTTTCTTACTTATAGTTAAATAATAAAAAAATCTTTTACAAAACAAGTGGCAGGTCTAACCTTTAAACTTGATAGGTTTAATTTTTTTGATTTTTAGTCCGGACACATTGTACTTCTGAAGTTAAGGGTTCAGAATTTAATTTTTGTTAAAAGTTTAATGATTGTTTACATATATAATTGTGCTTCATTTAACCTAAAGACTTAAAAATAAAATGAGAGATTACATATTACTGTAGTCGACACTATTTGCTTATTACTTCGAAAAGAACAATTTCAAGCTTTCTATTTTATCTTAATGAAAAATATTTATAGCAAAATTATTATTTTCTATATTACTCTTGAAGCTTTCTATATTATTATTTGGCTGTTATAGAAAAATATTATCTAAAGATATTGTTTTCCTATTCTAATGCTACATATAAATGATACAAATTTATTTAAATTTCAAATCTCAAAAGATATGAGAATTAAAGAAAGTAAATATATTCATGCCTGGAGTTTAGTCATGGAGTTTTGTGGCTGCTGGTAAATAGTTAGATAACTAGATGTGTTTGACTTAGCTATGGTTTTGTAAATATTTACTTGGTGATTAATGGAGTTTCTAGTTAACAAAAACAAAACTAATACATTATTAATCCATTGAAAACTTTGTCAGATGAAAAAAGATATGTGCATGATGGAAACTTTTGGTCAATGGAACGAAAATCTAATAGCAGTATATATTTTAATGAAATTGAGTGAAATCTTTAATTATGAAAGTAACATAATATTTTTTTTTATCAAACGTAGTTTATTAAAGTTTTAAAATATTTGATCATAATTTTTTAGACTTATTATTAATAATCTTAGATATTCTACATGGTTGTTATAGGTGATAATTTTACAAAGAGTATATTGCGATGAAGATGGTTATTGATGTCATAGGTAAAAAGTTGTTATAGAGAGGTTAAAAATATAACATAAAAATTTAGTTCCGAAAAAAGTTTGACTTTTATAGTGAATAACGGTTACATAAGAATGCTATTATAAAAAGGTCTAACTGTATATTACGATGTAAAAATAGTAAATTCTATAGAATCCCATAGAAAAAAAGATGCATCCGACCTAGCAAAAATAAAAACATTGTCTTTTATTTATGTTTGGCGCAGGCTAACATCTAATGTGAGAGCAATTTTTTTTAATTGTACTATAACGATCAGTTTGCACACTCATTCTTGCAACCTAAACTCAAAGTTTTCCCATTTTTCCTTTCTACCTCAACACTATAAAAAAGACGCTCTAATTTTCAGAAAATAATTAAAGGTGTTTACCCGAAAAATCGGATAACGTTAAATTTAGATATAGTTTTAAGGGTATGCAACTTTCTTTGAGACAAAATGACAATACAGATATTTTTTGCTATGAAATGGGAATGATGGACGGGAAGACTCGAAAATATTGGGAGAACAAGCACAATGAAATCTTAATGTATTTTTTCAGGGCCCACATCTATTGCAGTCTCTCTCCCTTTTTATAGTAGAGGGTCACTACTTTATCTATAACAACATAATAAAATAATACATATAGTGGAGAACCCATGATGGTTTGTCTCACCCTTGATTCTCGCCAAGATTCTCTCCCTTGATGCGGTTGTAACGGCTCTTGTCTGCGAGCTTGGCACTGACTCGAGCTTGATGCTAGATCGAATCCCCAGTCTTAGTTCGAGCTCGGTTCTGCCTTGGAGCATCGATATTTGGGGCCTGTGTCGATCGGCGTTGCCCCGTAATCTAATTCGGATGCGGGCTCGATAATGATATCGAGTTTTGCCGTTGAATGGTCTTATAGCTCGAAGCTCTACGTCTCTACTTTGAAATTCATCCGAGCTTGCCATGTGGATACCCTTCGATTGAAACGTCATTATCTCGACCGGTCTTTATGACTGAGAATCGATTTTGACCGTACACAGATAGTCCCCACGTTTCTCGGGAAGGATGTGGCGAGGAACGATATGATTTCCCTGCGGCTCGATCAGATTTATGCCGACGTTTCTATCAAACCCGATCTCAACGTATCTGATAGTTGTTCCATCGGCTCGGTTTTACCGAGGCATTTAATGTGTGTCAAACGGTGGTCGGCCACCGCTGATACTGAACTGTCAAGCCTTAGTCTATAAATAGTCTTTCCACACAACTTTTACCACTTTTGCGCCTTCTCTTCTTCTAAACTTTCCTATTTATCCTCTCTACTTCGCTGCTACGGGGCCGTCCATACCAGAATTTTGGTGCTGTCTATTTCTTCCTTTGCACTCTTTCCTATCATATCAATGGCGAAAACTTCCAAAACCGTACCTCAGAAGGAAAAAGCCTCTTCCTCATGGCCGTCTGATGATAAGGCGTCGGTGGAGCCGTCAGTTCATGACTATGTTCCTGGCCCGTGCATTTTGAAAACCGATTTTAAGGTGGAGAAACCTTCCTCCGTTTCGGGTCGATGTGAACACGTATCGATGTATACATGCTCTATAACGGAAGATCACCTCGAGGCCGTCCGAAAAGACTGCAACTGGGGTTCCGAGATCGTGTTGCAAATTCCGTCTTCCGATGAGGATGTTACCACTTACGTGGAGGGGTTTTTAAGTGTTTACACTTATTCCTTCATACTGGGACCCGTCGACCCGGTGATTATTAATTTCTGCAAAAGGTATCAAGTCACCCTTGGCCAAATCCATCCCTCTTTATGGCATATAGTGATCTTATTGCGCTTCTTCCCTATCAAAGCCGGAGGGTTGGATTTTTCTCTGAACCACCTCATTCGACTGTATCGGCCTCAGATCTTTCGAGGACTAATCAGACTTCATCGTCGGGCATCAAAGGCATTGATGTCGAGCATCGATGAAGACAAGGATCGAGGTTGGATGGGTCGTTATATCCGAGTGAGGACCCGTGATCTCATTCCGGAGGAGAAGATGTCATTCCCTGAAGAATGAAATTTTGACCGTAAGTGATTTTTGTTCACTTTTCAGGTGCTTTTTTGATTTTTTCTGATGTCCTTCCCTGATGTTCAGCTGCTCCTTGGATGCCACAAGCGGTGCCCGACCTCGAGGACTGGGTTCGAAAGTTAGCCTCGACCTTCTCTTACGCCGAACGCGTTTGGCGTGATTTGGCAAAAGGCAGATGGGAGGCCAAGAACCATGGTGAGGTTTTCTTCTTGTTTCTTTCGAAGTATTCTTTGCGTTCTATTCGTTACCGATTTCCTCTTGTGCAGGCGTAACCAGGGATGTCGCTTTGAGGCCTTCGAGCGGCGAGGAAGGAAACAAGTCTCTGGTCCCTAAACAGGGGGAAGATAAGAAGCGAAAAGCTTCCTCTCGGTCAGAGGACCCCAAGCCCAAAACTCGCAGGGTGAAGAGAAAAACAATTGCCCTTTCGATTGACTTGGTCCAATGACTGAGAGAAGAAGAAGAAAAAGAAGAAAATAGCTCCTCGGCTTTGGTAGTCCAGTCTACGGAGGCCATCGAGGTTGCTAGAGTTCCCGAGCCGATGGCGGATGTGCCTGTCGGGGTTGTTTTCGAAGACCAGAATCTCGACCGGAGTACTCTGAGCGATTTGCTCGGGGCTATGACAATGGGTGATTCTCCTTCTCTTCCATCTTTTTCTGAGGAGGCGCTGAAGGAAGCTCGAGAATTGAAGACTCCCGATATCGGCGTAGGCTCTGGTGCAGGAGATCCTTTTAGGGATTATTTTACTGGAGTCGACGATAGTTCCGATATCGGTGACGCTTCTCTTTTATTAGAGGAGGCTCAGTGTTTCATTACTCGGGTAATGATTCTTCCATACTTGGTTTCTTTGTTCTTTTCCATACTTGACTCGTGTTTCTTACTGTGCGGGCCATTAGTAGGTTTCGAGTCGATCTTAGCCAGTGTGAGACCGAGCTCTGGAAGGTCTCAGATGAGAGAGATGCCATGCGGCTTCTTTGCAGCCAAAAGGACGAGGCTATAAAGGACCTCCAAGCGGATTTGGCTAAGGTCCGTGAAGAAGGGGTCGAGCTCGATAAGCAGGTGAGCCTCGTTCTGTTAAAGTATGGGTCTGACTCAACCGTGGAAGTTAGCCCTTCGTTGTCTCAGTTGCAGCAAAAGATCGAAAAGATCGGGTTACTTCGAGAAGAAGTCGATCAAATCCGAGCTGAATGTAATCGGTGGAAGGAGACCCTCGACCGCCTGGCAGCAGAAAAAGAAACCATCTTGAAGAAATTATTATCGGCCGACGTTCAACTTTGAAGTGTCAAGCAAAAGGGGTCGGTTCAAGCTAAGAATATTGAGGAGCTTGAAACATAACTTGCTGAGGCTAAGGTGGAGGTTGAGTCGTCAAAAGTCTTGGCGGATAAGTCCATTGATGTATATCAGGAAGATGCTGAGGCTGCTCAGATGGAGGCCCGGGCAGCGGCGAAGGCTGCCGATACTCGAGCTCATTGGGTTGCCGAACTTGCTAAGTGTAGGTCTCGGAGGGAGACCCTCGAAGAGATACATGCTCGAGGTTTCGACCTTACCGAAGAGGTAAAAAAAGCAAAACAACTCAAAGCGAAAGCTGAAGCCTTGGCTTCTAATGATGATGATGATGATGATGGTAGCGAAAGCGGATCCGAGGACGGGGAAGAGCTCGACCAGGAAGCTTAGTTTCTAATTCTTCATGTTTGTACATTAATCTCGTAGGCAATTTTCGTATATATATGTATAATCAGGTCGACTTGTTTTTGTTTTGTGAAGACTTTTAATCGAATGTTGACCTTGTAGTCTCTCTGATCGATCAGATTTTTAGCCCCTGGGTTTTCTTATTGAGTCGATGATTCAAACTTTGAAGGAACATAATCCATCGAGTGAATGATTGGAACTTGAAATATTGTAGCCCGTAGGCATAATGGTCGAGTGCGTGCTTGCTCAAACTTGAGATAAAGGTAGCCCGTAGGCTTAATATTCGAGTGATTATTTCGAACTCGGAATGTAAGTAGCCCGTAGGCTTAATGGTCAAGTGAGTGCTTGCTCGAACTCGGAATAACAGTAGCCCGTAGGCTTAATAGTCGAGTGAATGTTTTGAACTCCAAATTTAAGTAGCCCGTAGGCTTAATGGTAGAGTGAGTGCTTTGCTCGAACTTGGAATAACAGTATCCTGCAGGCTTAATAGTCGAGTGAATGTTTCGAACTCGAAATGTAAGTAGCCCGTAGGCATTGTAGAGTGAGTGCTTTGCTCGAACTTGGAATAACAGTAGCCCGTAGGCTTGATAGTTGAGTGAATCTTAATTCTGGTTCCACAATAAATCTCAAGTCATTGCACATGTGTTTATGTTTGGGCCGATCTATATGAGCGTGGTTCATTTTGACCATTTGGCTCTTACAATTTTTCCTGTTGGAACCTTGTTGTGAGATGACTTTCTTGCATCTGAACTCGATGTATTTGAGGGCCCTGATGCTCCCCCGGTATCCGAGGTCTGTCGGAAAGAGGCCTCGGATATTGTTGAAAGTGCAGCACGATCGATGGTTGCCTCATTAAAAACCTTGTCGAAAAACCTATTTGGGAGAAAACCGGTCTAAGGGAAAAAGAGTGCAACGCGTGCTCTTGATCGAAAGATCTTCTTCAGCTCTTGTTCGGACTTCTGCATGGGTTAGTTAGATGAATATGGAAAGGTCGCACGGGGTCGACGGTAGAGGGCCGACGTTGTCCATCCCCCATTTCATGAATGGCCACGGGGATAGGACCGATTGAAGTTGTTCCCCGGCTTAATGGATCATTGGCGCAAACCTCTGACATTTATCACATTTACGAACAAATTCTTTCACATCTTTGCCCATATCGATCTAATAATACCCCACTCTGATCACTTTTTGAACTAATGTGTCGGCACCGGAGTGATTGCTCGTGTACTTCCCGGAGGATGTAATTGGTATCTCCCGGACCCACGCATACCGCCATCGGTCCATCGAATGTTCTTCGATATAGTGTTCCGTCCGCAGCCAACGTAAATCGAGCAGCTTTAGTCCGTAGGGCCCTAGAAATTTTAGGGTCTGAAGGGAGCTTCCCATTTTTCAAGTATTCAATATACTTGTTTCTCCAATCCCAGGTTAAGCTAGTAGAATTTATTTCGGCGTGCCCATCTTCGATTACCGATCTATAAAGTTGGACGACAGTCCCCGAGCTCAAATCACCTACCTCGACCGACGATCCCAAATTTGCGAGAGCATTGGCCTCATTATTCCGTTCTCGTGGAACATGCCGTAGGGTCCATTGTTTGAAATGGTGTAAGGCGATAAGCAGTTTGTCCAGATACCTTTGCATCCTACCTTCTCGGACTTCGAAGGTTTTATTTACTTGACTCACCACCAGCAAAGAGTCACAGTGCACCTCAACGACTTATGCTCCCAAGTTTCTAGCTAGTTCGAGACCTGCAATCATGGCTTCATACTCGGCCTCGTTGTTAGTTAACCTGATAGTTTTAATAGCTTGCCTAATAATGTTACCCGTGGGGGGTCTCAAAACTATGCCTAACCCCGGACCCCTTTATATTCGAAGCACCGTCCGTAAAAAGGATCCATACCCCGGACGATATACCTGATTTCAAAAGGAGTTCCTTTTCGACTTCAGGTATGAGGGTTGGCGTGAAGTCGGCCACGAAGTCTGCCAAAATTTGAGACTTGATGGCCGTGCGGGGTTGATATTCGATATCGTACCCACTGAGTTCGATGGCCCATTTGGCCAATCGGCCTGATAGTTCGGGCCTATGTAAAATATTACGGAGTTGGCAGGTGGTTAATACGCTTATGAGGTGACATTGAAAGTACGGCCTTAATTTTCTAGATGCGCTTACCAGGGCAAGTGCCAATTTTTCTAAGTGCGGATACCTAGTTTTCGCTTCCCCTAAGGTCCGACTTATGTAATAAACGGAAAATTGCGTACCTTGCTCTTCTCGAACTAGGACGCTGCTTACGGCGACTTCCGATACCGCCAAGTACAGGTAGAGCTGCTCGTCCACTTTTAGAGTATGAAGCAGTGGTGGGCTCGAGAGGTATCGTTTTAATTCCTGTAACGCTTGTTGGCATTCCGGTGTCCAGGCGAAGTCGTTCTTCTTTTTGAGTAGGGAGAAAATTTTGTGACTTCGATCCGATGATCTTGAAATGAACCGGCCTAAGGCTGCAATTCTTCCTGTTAACCTTTGTATAGCTTTCACGCTGTCCACGATGGTGATGTCTTCGATGGCCTTGATTTTGTCAGGGTTGATCTCAATTCCCCGATTTGAGACCATGAAGCCGAGGAACTTGCTCGAACCGACCCCGAAAGCATATTTTTCGGGGTTGAGCTTCATGTTGTATTTCCTCAGAATCTTGAACGTTTCCTGCAAATGGGCCAAATGGTCCTCTCATCCTTTATGAATGCGTGCTTTTCCTCGGACTGGGGCCTTCTTTTTTGCTTCATCGGTCTGAACATAGGGTTCAAGCTTAACTGGTGCGCCGTTATGTCCAGCGGGATCCCTGTTATATCTTTCTTTCGGGCCAGTGTTCGATCAGTACGATTTGCTCCAGTTCCTCAATTGTTGATTTGGTGGCATCGAAATCATCAGGGGTTACGAAAGATCGAGGGATCCATCGATCATCATCGTCTTCTTCAACGTTCTGCTTACCTGGATGGGTCGAAGCCGATGTCTGTGATTGCTATTTGGCGCTCTGCTTCGAACCTGATCCTTTTATCGGGGAAGGCGAGGATATTGATTTTGCTTTTTCGACGGAGAACATTTCCTTTGCGGCCAGTTGTTCCCCGTACACTATTTTGACATCTCCCGATATTGGGAATTTGAGGACCTGGTATAGGGTCGAGGGTACGGCTCTCATGTTGTGGATCCACGGCCTTCCGAAGAGGGCGTTATATCTCATATCACCTTCGATCACGTGAAACTTTGTTTGCTGGATGGTTCCGTCCACGTTTATCGGTAGGGTAATCTCGCCTTTAGTGGTTTCACATGCCATATTGAATCCGTTTAGAACCAGAGTTATGGGTACGACCTGATCTTGCAGGCCGAGGTGTTCTACGACCCTCGATCTGATGATATTGGCCGAGCTACCTGGATCAATTAACACACACTTAATCTTAGTTTTATTCATGAGTACGGATATTACCAGTGCATCGTTATGGGGTTTGATGATTCCCTCTGTATCTTCATCACTGAAGGATAAAGTCCCTGTGGGTGTATAATCTTGAGTTCGAGATCGCTTCACAATCGACATTTTAGTGCGTTTAAGCATCGGTCCCTGGGGGGCATCGACGCCATCGACGATCATGTGAATGACGTGTTGCGGTTCTTCTGGCTTTTTTTGTTTGCCGAATTCCTTGTCTCTAAAATGGTTCTTCGCCCTATCACTCAGAAATTCCTGAAGGTGCCCTTTGTTAAATAGGCGGGCTACTTCCTCTCTTAGTTGCCTGCAATCTTCCGTTCTATGGCCATGGGTGCCATGATATTCGCACATTTGATTGGGATTCCTTTGGGCAGGATCAGTTTGCATGGGTCGAGGCCATCTGGTGTCTTTGATGCGTCCGATGGCCGATACGATGGTGGATGTACCAATGTTGAAGTTATATTCCGATAGTCGAGGGACTTCTATAGGATCTGTATATTTATCAAAGCCGCTCTTGCTCATAAGTCCCCGAGAATTTTGCCCCCGATCAATCCTTCGGTTGTTCCGAACCGTATCACGTGCTGAACCATTGTTCATCCGATCTGTGTCGTACGGTTTATATCGGTCTCTGTTCGACCTTTGTTCTCTGTTGGTTTCCCTTTGATTTTTAGTGGTCGTGTGGTTCTGACGTACGGGCCCATACGGAGCTCCCAATTGATCATCTTCGACCCTGATTTTTTATTGGTACCGGTTGTGTACATCTGCCTAAGTTATTGCTGGGTACTCGATCAAATTTTGTTTCAGCCGACGTGATGCTGTCGAACTTAGCCCGTTCAGTCCTTGGGTGAAAGCTTGTATGGCCCAATCGTCTGTGACCGGTGGCAAGTCCATACGCTCCATTTGAAATCGGGATACGAATTCCCTCAGCATTTCGTTACCCCTTTGTTTTACTTTGAAGAGGTTCGATTTCCTTGTTGCAACCTTTATGGCACCAGCATGTGCCTTTACGAACGAGTCTGCTAACATGGCGAAAGAATCAATGAAATTTGGTGGTAAGTTGTGATACCAGATCATTGCTCCCTTTGCGAGGGTCTCTCCAAACTTTTTCAACAACACGGATTCGATCTCATCATCCTCCAAATGGTTGCCTTTGATGGCACATGTGTAGGAGGTGACGTGTTCGTTAGGATCGGTCGTACTGTTATATTTGGGAATTTCGGGCATACGGAATTTTTTGGCGATTGGTTTTGGGGCCGCGCTCGGGGAAAAAGGCTTTTGTATGAATTTTTTCGAATCGAGCCATTTTATCATATTTATCGACCCTAGCGTTATACGTTTCCATTTTTTGTCGTTGGCTTCAACTCGCTTTGTGAGTTCCTCGAGCAATTTAGCAATTTCAGGAGCGGTCCCCGATTCCTGCTCGTTTGATTTCACTACGGCGGGTTCCGTTCTGGAGGTGACTTCTCGAAGAAGCGGATTGGAGTTCGGCCTGCTTTGCATATGAGTTCGGCTCTGCAACTGAGCTATTGGTGCTTGTTGGGCTTGTAACATTTCGAAAATCATATGCAAGCTGACCCCGATTTCCCCCGTGTTGTAGGTGTCTCGGGCTATGGATAGAGCACCGCCCTGAACGCTTCTTTCCGGTTCAGAACGCTGATTCGCTTCTAGAGCTATTTGCGAATTGATATCCAATGGTACTTCGGCTCGAATTTCGCGTTCTTCGATTCGAGCCTCGTTGCCGTTGTTAGGTAGCCTTCCGGCCCCGGGCACCAAGTTGTTGGTTTCATCTTGAAGGCCGGCTTCGAGGTCGATAGGTAGAGCCATTGCTGATTCAAAGTTGTAAGTTGGAGTGTACTGTAGATTGATACCAAACAATCACTGTTACCCTTAGCCCCACGGTGGGCGCCAAACTGTTTACCCGAAAAATCGGATAACGTTAAATTTAGATATGGTTCTAAGGGTATGTAAATTTCTTTGAGACAAAATAACAATACAGGTATTTTTTGCTATGAAATGGGAATGATGGACGGGAAGACTCGAAAATATTGGGGGAACAAGCACAATAAAATCTTAATGTATTTTTTTCAAGGGCCCCATCTATTGCAGTCTCTCTCCCTTTTATAGTAGAGGGTCACTAATTTATCTATAACAACATAATAAAATAATACATATAGTGGAGAACCCATGATGGTTTGTCTCTCCCTTGATTCTCGCCAAGATTCTCTCCCTTGGTGCGGTTGTAACGGCTCTTGTCTGCGAACTTGGCACTGACTCGAGCTTGGTGCTAGATCGAATACCCAGTCTTAGTTCGAGCTCGGTTCTACCTTGGAGCATCGATATTCGGGGCATGTGTCGATCGGCGTTGCCCCATAATTCGATTCGGACGCGGGCTCGATAATGATATCTAGTTTTGCTGTTGATTGGTCTTATAGCTCAAAGCTCGACGTCTCTACTTCGAAATTCTTCCAAGCTTGCCATGTGGATACCCTTCGATTGAAACGTCATTGTCTCGACTGGTCTTTATGACTGAGAATCGATTTTGACCGTACACAAAAGAATACTCAACAAAAAACATGCAAAAGGGTCACATCAACGAGTTTTTAATTTTCCCTCCCTTTTTATATGTCTCTTTCTTTCTCTTAAAAATAAAATAAAATTTGTAGTGAGGTAAACACGCGAAGAATAGTGGAAGAATGGGGAGATCCATGAATGAGGATAGTTTTAATCTTTATATAATATATGTGAGTTAATTTATATATATATATATATATATATATCTATATTATTATAAAAGCATGAATACAATGTTGGTTTACAAAAATAATCTTATAATATTAAGTATAATAACTCACAATGAAAGGACATAAGTGGAATTCTAGACATTAGTCTTGTAAATCTATTAGTTTTAAGGGAATACTACACGTTAGGATTCTTACACGATTACCTTTAAGTATAATTACTTTCGGGCATAGACATATAATACTACATGTTAGCACGTAAACCTAATAACTTTAGGTTAGGTTTCCTATTAGTATAATTACTTTTGGGATGGAGACTTTTAGGATATACTTCCTAAAAATTCTTATTACTAATTTAATTTAAAAATATATTATATTGTCCAATTACTAATTTAATTTGAGAATGTATTGTGCTGTCCAAATCCATTAAGAAAAAAAGGAGAGCATCTATCTATCTATCTATCTATTATAAATGTACGAATACAATATTGATAGACCAAAATAGCCTTAAAATATTAAAAAGAATAATTCATAGGGAAATGACATAACTGTAATTACCTATAGTTTGGTCTATAATACCTTCTATGTTAATTTTTTTAATATTTAAGATTTTAAAATTAATAAAATTTTGACTATTAAATTCCTATTAAAAATATGTAGGAAGGTTTAATAAAATTATTTTCATAAGAATCCTCAGTATTGGCAATATATTACCACTCCATAATGTCCAATACCAATAAAAATAAAAGTAATGTTAAATGGACTGCATAAAGCATTAAAATTGAGATTAAAAAATATCTCCACGACAATATATTTTTATATTATTTTGAAATGCTTTTTACTCAAATAATATTTTTTTATTATCTTTCGTGTAATATTGCAAAAATATACCCCAATTATTAAAGAAGAAAATATTTAAGAATATAAATGTGTGAGAAAGAGAACGAAAAATGGTTGGTAAGAGTCAATACCACTAATAATTCTACAAAAATCAAGATCTAAAAGTAGAAGGTTAGATCGATCTTTTTACTCTTTAAAAATAAAATTTATGGTGGATAAAATTATAATTATGATTAAATTTACAAAGCAAGAGATGAACTAATATAAAGAATCTGAATCAACATAAAATAAATTATTTTTATTTAAGATCAAATAATTAAATCTTTCAATTAATTATTAGCAAGAGAATCCAATTCAATTATTTTTTAATTCATCATATGAGTAAATTATTTTTCAAGTGAAAAAAAAATCTTAGGGTACATAAATTTATTCCATAAAAAAATTTAAAAAATTTAAAACACAAAGTAAAAAAGGTTAGTATAGTATTAAGAATCAAAAAGTCATACAAGTGTTTGAGGAAGCATATCAAAGCTAAACCCTAAACAAGAACAAGCTTTCAAGACTATACTATAAAGAGCCAACCATGGTATAGCAGGATTATCCTTTTTAAATGCCTCCGGCAGAATCAAAATGATATTCCTGTGTCATACATTACTTGCAATTGTCAGATAAAGAGGCATGATATTGTTAGCAATAATAACAAGTGGTGTACCAGGAATGATTTTATTATGAGATCGTACAACTCAATTTTAGATTTGATATACCTCTTCAAACAATTAAAAAACCTATCACAAATATATCAAAACAGAGCAATAGTGGTAAATTTACAAGGAAAGGAAAGTTGATAATATGAAATGAAGCGCTTATGGCTAAGCGTCCAATAAGCGAAACAATTGCTCGCAGGTTTAGACATAAATTGAATATCAATGAATCGTTTGGTGGAAAAGTACTGGTTTGGGAGGTGATTTCTATCAAGTACTACCGGTAGTTCCAAAATTGACGAAAGCATAAAGTGTGACGGATAACTTGCCAAAATTATACGTATGGCCTCAAATGAAAAATAATTCAACTGACAAGAAATATAAAAGTAATAACAGATCCAACATTCAGTGACTTCTTGCTTCGTGTCGGAAACGAAAAAAAACATTCAATAAAAGATGATTTGGTTCTTCCAAGATACTTGGTTATCAACCACAATGGTAATAGTAGTGCATTTAATAAAAAAAAAATATTTTCATCATTAGATTAAAATACAATTTGTGCATATTACATGCTGGAAATTAAATAGCTATCTTAGCTAGCAGAAATGAATATGTTGCTCAACTAAATAAAATGTTGATTGCTAGGTTTTATGGAAACAAAATATTTTTCAGTTTTTAACTCAGCAGAATATGATACCAACAATTACTACCAAGAAGAATACTTAAATACTTTAATACCAAATGACCTTCTACCATACATGTTTGTTGTCAAGTTCATTATCTCTTACATATATTAGTGTCACCATATATATAATAGATTAAATTAAAATTGATCTTCCATTGCAGATAGGTTGATTTTGGAGAATTCTCTTTAACATTTTGACGATTGTTGTATTATTATACATAAAACTTCTCTATTTAATTAAATTATGTTGTTCCTTTATATAAATAAATATTTAAATCACCATATGTCATTATATATATATATATATATATATATATATATATATATATATATATATATATATGAGAGAGAGAGAGAGAGAGAGAGAGAGAGAGAGAGAGAGAGAGAGAGAGAGAGAGAGAGAGAGAGAGAGAGAGAGAGAGAGATTGGAGCAATCAAAGGGTGAAATATTGAGAAACTAGAGGAAACTCAAAACTCTGCCGGATGGGATCTCATTCCTAGCTTCACTATGAAGTACTAGACCAAGATTGTCACAAATGGGATCTACCAACTTTCCTTTTCTTTTTTTAATTTAAATTCACATAGTTAACCAAGGAAGGACTAGTAACATAAGGCTATTGGAATTTGAACTTATGTCTTCTTGTTGTTTCAATTTATTTCAGTTTTCGCTAATTGAAAATCAATGCTAAATTGGAATCGAATAGTTTTAGCTTTTAAATCAAAATTTGGATACTCAAACCCAAATAAAAAGTACACATTATACATTGTAATTTTTCTTATACAAAATTATGAAAGGTAAGACATCTGAATTAAGAAGTAGCCTTAGACCTCATTTGTTTGCACTTAATGGAGGTCTGAATCTTAATCATTCAGATCTCATATATAAAGTGCGTTTATTTTCAAAGTCTGAATCTTAATTATTCAGATCTTAATCGTTAAGTGTGTTTGTTTTTTTTACTTCACAATCACTTAATGGGTCTGAATAGGCATGAGACTTAATTTCATTAAGATGCTATCATCCATATTCATTATTAACTGCCGTCACCGTCTACCATTATCAACTACCACCATGCCACCCACCACCACCATCATCCTCAATCATAGCCGCCACCATTGTCGACTACCACCACCCACCATCCCCACCACTCCCACCACCATCATTAACGACAACCAACACTCATTTACCTCAATTACCACAGCTAACCATCCCATCACCATCAACAACCATAACTGGCACTGCCAATCATTATAAACTACCACCACCCACCACCATCTTCCTCAATCACAACTACCACCACCACCCGCCATTATTAAATATCACCACCCACCACCACCATTCTTAATCATAATAGCCACCACTACCAATCACCACTAACTACTACCCTAAACTACTACCAACCACCGTTTTTAATCAGCATTCACAAGCACTACCATTAGCCATCACCACCAGCAACTATCATATTTTAAAAAGCTATATATTTTAGTGATGTAATATTAGATTAATTAGTATTTTATTTAAATTTTATGTTTATTAATTTTTAAATAAACGTAAATTTTATACATTCAGATGTTAAAAAATCAAACAGTCTTAATCATCTAGTATTCAGATCTTAATACACATTTTGATATTCAGACGTGTATTCAGATTCAGACATTTTAATCTTTAAAAAAAACAAATGAGGCCTTAAACTCTTTAGGTGCTATAATTAGTAGCTAGCTCATCTGAATTGAGAAGTAGCCTGCATTAATTAAAACTATGGAGACTGTTTTATTCCTCATAAATAAGGGTGACCTACTACGTAGGATTTGGCAGTAATATTTTACACGGAGCAGGTTTTTCTGGTTTCTTTCCCTTTTTTTTTTCTTCAGAAAACATCGTCTCTGTTTTTATTTCTCTTGGGGGGCTCCAGAATTTACCCCTTACCTCTAATATGCACAGAAATCTGAATTATTTACTACTCCTACTATATGCTTCCTCCGTTTCATATTATATGTCATGATTTTCTTGTATACGTTCCTTAAGAAAAATTAATTAGGATGAAATTTTGACTATTTTACCCTTATTCATGTCTTAATATTTAATTTTTCTTCATTGGTATTTGAACAAAGTCATCCATAATCGAGGTATTTGTAGTCTTTAAGGATAATTATTACTAAGGATAAAAAAAAAAAGATAATCAATTTTGTCTTGAACTTCTAAAGTGACAAATAATTTGAGACAATTATTTTTAGTAACCACAACTGATAATATGAGACGAAGGGAGTAATTTATATACACGAAAATGGCCAAAAATATCCCTAACCTATTCAATTTGGTTTATAAATATCTCCATTAACCTATTGGTCCACCGTTGCCCTCAACGTTTTCTGTAGGTCCAACATTACGTTTTCTTTTGACTTTAAAATTCCCCTAAAATGCTAAAATTAAAAACAGGACAGCTCGGTGCATTAAGCTCCTGCTATGCGTGGAGTTTGGGAAAGGCCGTGCACAAGGGTCTATTGTATGAAATCTTATTCTGCATTTCTAAAAGAGAGTGTTTCCACGGTCAAACCACGACCTCCTAATCACATGGCAACAACGTGTGATTGGTTCTAGTGTAACCCAATATGAATTAAATTACCAAATTTGTATGTATAAATTCGATCCACCCATATCATTGAACACGAATTTAATATTTAACCCCCGCCTCGATTATTTCTTCTTCCTCATACAATATCTTTCCCTGAAGTTAACAACTTTTCTCAACAAAAAATTCAAAAATTCAAGAACACAGATGTTTACCCGTAAAACAGTACAGTTAAATTTATACGTGATTTCTAGACAAGTGAATTAATTTGATCCTGAAATAATAGAAGAATTGAATAAATATGCAACACTTAGCCTTGAGATGAAAATGAAATAGCAGAAACAGTAGTTCTGGGAGCAGAGCTTGCGGGCACAACAACAGTGAAATCGAAAGCAATAAGATAAAATTGTATAAAGTTTTGAATAGATTGTAGCATAAGTTTGCCAGAAAATTCGTGTCATTTACAATGATAATAGAGCTCACTATTTATAGCTCCACCTAGGGAACAATGTCCTAGGATCATCCCCTTCTTTAATGTCAATTTTGAGGGCCATTAAAGAATGTATAACGACGGGCATGAATGACAAATTCTTTATAACAGGCAGTGTACTAAATACTGCGGAATATTCTTCATTAAATGCTATTGGGTGGTGGGCATTTATTTCATCTTTATGAGCACCATTCTTTCCGGTAACAGATGGAATATTTGTCTTCGGTTTTAGCTATCCTCTTCCTTCGGCTCCACGTGTCATTTTTTTATATGATCATTTAATACAAGATATTTTACCCTATACAGATAGTCCCCCTGCTTTCCGGTGCCATAATTTTGTATCACCGGGAAGTTGGTAGAAATATTCTTTTTGGCAAAAATTTTATTGACCCCCTCTGAAAATCTTCTGACGGTTGATTAGACGCACGTCTTTCCGCATTTAATGCCCCAAACACGTGTCACCCCACGATTCAGCATAACTTTTCCCGGCTATCGAGGTAATCATGGCCACGAGTTTAGCCGCCTAAATCTTTACTTACACGCATCAGTCTCCTTTGTCCATACCTCATAATTCACCAAACTCTCTTCATTCAACTTGTACTCTGTTCTTCGATCTTCCTTTAGTTTGTTTCATAAGAGAAAATCTTTTCCTTCTTCTCTAATATAGAATGGCTTCTTCTTCTAAAAACCTTAGTTGCTCGAAGAACAAAAGCAAAGCCGATGAAGTTGGTCCTTCTACAGTGAGCACCATCATCCCCAGAAGTCTTGTCACAACTAAAGACTTCGAAGAGAAATTTTCTTCTGCTAACCCTCGTACATGGGACAGTTGGCAGATATTCTTCTTCCATCCGTCCTTCCAGTATTCATACTGTGAAGGAATATTGTCATTGTTAGGATTTGGACATTATTGCTCCCGATCTAGCGAAGCGGGTAACCTTACCCAAGAAGGGTTTTACGTACTTCTATACGTATCCTTTCACTTTGGGGATGTTCTCTCTGAGCGGAGAGCTTGACTCCATCATTGTGGAGTTCTGCCTCCGCTACCAGGTATGTTTGGCATAGGTGAGTCCCTCCGTGTGGAGGACAATTTCTTGCCTTCGGCGCTTAAGCCAAGAAACGGGGGATGAGCTATCCCTAGCTCACGTGAAGAACCTTTATTCCCCCAAGATCTTCCGTGGGGGGGGGGGTGATTAATTTCAGCAAGCGGGGCCACTATGCACTGCTATCCAACATGGATGATGATAACGACCATGGGTGGATGGAACTATTAGTTTCAGTTGCCACCAGTGACATTGTAATGACCCGGACGGCTATTTTGAGAGTTGTAGCCCCATTCCCCCCATTTACTGCTCATTCTGTACTTTATAGTTGTATTGTGACTTGTCGGGGTAGTCAGTTCGATTCCGGAGAGATTTCGGAATGAATTGAAACACTTAGTCTTAAGTTGAAAAGGTTGACCGGTTATTGACTTATGTATAAACAACCCCAGAATAGAGTTTTGATGATTTCAATAGTTTCGTATAATGTTTTAGGACTTGTTGGTGCATTTGGTTGAGATCCCGAGGGCCTTGGGTGAGTTTCGGATGGTTAACGGATCAAAATTTGGACTTAAACAGCTACTCGAAAGAGGGGCTAGAGATCAAGGGTAGGAAATCGAGGGCAGGATCGATCGAGGGCAGGAAATCGAGGGAAAGATTCATCGAGAGCAGGATCGATCGAGGGCAGGAAATCGAGGGCAGCGCCTGGACAGAAACTTTAAGTTATAAAACGGGGCTTCGTCCCATTTTCCATTTTTGACAAATTGAAGCTTGAGGAGAGGCGAGTTTTGAGAGATTTTTAAGGAAAAATATTGGGGTAAGTGATTTTAACTCGGATTTGGTCAATATACACGAATATATCATTGTTTTACATCATTTAATTAGTGTTTTGAGATGAAAATTTGGGGGAAATGAGGAAGCGTTCTTGGACTAGAATTTTGAGGTTTTGAATGGGATTTTGTTATCGGATTTTAGTAAATTTTGTATGGTTAGACTTGTGAGTGAATGGGATTTTGGATTTTGTGACTTTTGTCGGATTTCGAGACGTGGGCCCGGGGGCCGGGTTTGAGCCGATTTCGGATTTTTGGCTATAATTTTGTATTTTCTTGTGGAATTGATTCCTTTAGCCTATATTGATTGTACGGTACTACTTGTAGCTAAATTCGGGACGTTTGGAGACCAATTCACAAGGCAAGGGCATAACGGAGTAAGAAATTACGCGATTTTGAGGTAAGTAACACTTCTAAACTTAGTTTTGAGGGTATAAATCCCTGAATTTCATATTGTATGAATTGTTTGGAGATGACGCACATGCTAGGTGACGAGCGTGTGGGCGTGCATCATGGAAATTGTAACTTAAATTGATTCCGTGGAGTTGCATAATTAAATAAATGACATTATCCGCATATCCTCCATGTGTTAGATAAATTGAGCTAAGACTCATATTAAAGATCATGTTTAGGCTACACGCCGATATATTTTGGGACCCACATGGGTCGTATTGTTGTTGAATTATTGTTTAAATTATAATTTTGTACTCAGCCAGATCTATCACTTGCATATCATATCTCAGTCTCTGTTGTCATTCGTTGATACTTCATATCATCGTGTCGGGTTGATTCTTCATGTTATTGAGAGCCTGAGAGATTGGAGATTCTGAGTGATAGTTATGTTTATTTATCTATGCCTGGATCTGGCTATTATATCGCTTGGGTTGAAGGAGCCCCTCCAGAGTCTGCACCCACAGTGAGTGTAGTTGGTATATATATATATTGAGGGATGGATCTTCCCTGGGCATCCATCTTGCCCAAAGCATTTATATTAAGGGATGGATTTTCCCTGGACATGGATCTTGTCCGAAGCATTTATATTAAGGGATGGATTTTTCCTAGACTTGGATCTTGTCCGAATCATTGATATCTGGGGATGGATCTTCCCCTAGGCTGGATTGGCCTTATATAATACTGAGTGACTGACTGTCAGTTGATGGATATACATATATATTTGGGATGGATCTTTCCTGGGTTGGATTGGCCATATACAGTACTGAGTGATTGCGTATTTTAGATTGTGAGTACACGGAGTTTTCACCAAGGTGCATCACATATAGTGTGTACATTGGCATGTAGATACATAGATGTCATATTCCTCATATTGTTCAGAATTAATCTATTTTATTTGTACTGAGAGTAACAATTGAACCTGAAAGCATGCCTACATTTCTATATTGTTATTTCTATACTGGACTGTACCTGCTGAGCTCGTCACTACTTTCAGCCCAAAGGTTAGTCTTGATACTTATTGAGTTGGTTGTACTCATACTACACTCTGCACCTCGTGTGCAGATCTAGGTGCTCCCGGATACGGCGGCTGCTAGATTTCAGAGTTTATTTTATTAGAGACCATCAAGGTAGCTGCTTGGCGTCCCCAGACTTTGACTCCCTTCCTTTTAGTTATTGTACTGTTCTATATTTTCAGACAGTGATTTTATCAGTCAAACTTTGTATTCATTTAGATGCTCATGTACTCAGTGACACCGGGTTTTTGGGAGTGTTTATATATGTATTTGTTCGATTTCTTCCGCTGAATATAATTATTATGTTTTCAAACTTAAAATATATGGTGGTTTATTGAGATTGTCGGCTTGCCTAGTATCGAGATAGGTGCCATCACGACAGGTGAGATTTTGGGTCGTGACAAGTTGGTATTAGAGCATAGGTTACATAGGTCTCACGAGTCATGAGCAGGTTTAGTAGAGTCTTGCGGATCGGTATGGAGACGTCTGTACTTATCTTCGAGAGGCTGCCGAACCCTTAGGAAAAACTCACCTTCTTGTATTCTGTCGTGCGAATTTGTTGATTCCGAAAATTAAAATTCTATTATTTTATTCTCTCACAGATGGTGAGGACACGTAATACCGGATCGGACGGTCTGCCACTAGGTAGGGTTGCGAGAGGCCGGGGCCGAGGTAGAGGTTAAGGTGTAGCTCGTACAATAGTTGGAGCAGCACATGTAGCACCACCAGCTGCTCCAGCTTAGGAGCAGATTCCATATATAGCTGAGCCAACAGAACTAGCTTAGGCACCAGTTGTGCCCATTATGATTCCAGGCCTTCAGGAGGCTCTGGCCTAGATATTGATAGTTTGCAATGGCCTTGCTCAGGTGGTTTCGCCGCACCTGCCACTTCTCATGCCGGGGGAGGTACTCATACCCCTATTTTTCGTACTCTAGATCAGGTAGTGCAGGGAATTCAGATACCGGGGGCACTAACAGTCCAGCCAGTTGCAGTTGCTCAGGCCCCGGTAGTCCCCGTTATGGCAGATGATGAGCAGAGGAGACTTGAGATATTTGGGAAGCTTCGACCTCCATCATTTAGCGGTGCTGAGTTTGAGGATGCTCAGGTTTTTCTGGATAAGTGCCAGCGGATACTTCGGACAGCGGGTATTCTAGAGACCAGTGGGGTCTCGTTCACTACTTTTTAGTTTTCTAGGGCTGCCTTCAGATAGTATGAGGCTTATGAAAGGCGCAGGACAATCGGTGCAGCACCACTTACATGGCGGGAGTTCTCCGTTCTCTTTTTGGAGAAGTTTGTGCCGCAATATCGCAGAGAGGAGCTGCACAGACAGTTTGAGTAGTTACGCCAGGATGGCATGTATGTGACACAGTACGAGATGAGATTTTTTGAGTTGGCTCGTCACGCAGTTTGGTTGGTTCCCATTGATAGGGAGAGGATTAGAAGGTTCATTGATGGCCTCACATATCAGCTGCATTTTCTTATGACTAGGGATAGGGTATCGGGGGCCACTTTTGACGAGGTGGTTGACATTGCTCAGCAAATAGAGGTGGTCCGTAGCTAGGAGTGTGGTGAGAGGGAGGCCAAGAGGCCTCGACGTTCGAGCAGTTCTGGTGGAGTACCTTCTGGAGGGCAGTCCTACCACAACAGGTGGCGTCCTTACAGACACGCTCAAATGGTTCATCTAGTTCATCGTGGTGCATCATCCAGCTATGGTTCGTATAGTTCTCATCTGGATCAGTCATCTCTCAGTGCACTTCTAGCCCAGAGTACGCCCTGTGCTCCTTCAGTTCAGGGATCATCTGTACCAGGTTCTTCTGGTAGTTATTCTGGTTCTCGAGGTTCGCCTTAGAACTTACCAGCCTTTTTAGAAAGGGGTTGCTTTGAGTGTGGAGACTTGGGCCACATAAAGAGATATTGTCCCCGCCTTACGTGAGGTCCAGTTCAGCAGAGGAGTCATGTTACGACTTCTGCACCAGTAGCTCCACTACCTGCCCAGCCAGCTCAGGGTAAGGCTCAGTCATCTAGGGGTCGCCCAAGAGGGGTAGGCCGATCAGATAGCGGTCAGGCCCGATTATATGCTTTTCCTACCATACCAGATGTTGTATCTTTAAATGCAGTGATCATAGGTACTGCCTCAGTGTGCCACAGGGATGCTTCTATATTATTTTACCCTAGTTTCACTTATTCGTATGTATCATCATATTTTACTCATTACCTGGATATGCCCTGTGAGTCCTTAGTTTCACCTGTTCGTGTATCTATGCCGGTGGGCGATACTATTATTGTGGACCGTGTATATCGGTCGTGTGTGGTAACTATTGGGGGACTAGAGACTAGAGTTGATCTCTTATTGCTCAGTATGGTTGATTTTGATGTAATCCTGGGTATGGATTGGTTGTCTCCATGTCATGTTATTCTAGACTGTCACAAAAAAACTGTGACGTTAGCGATGCCGGGGTTGCCGAAGGTCGAATGGAGAGGTTTTCTAGATAATGTTCCCAGCAGGGTAATTTCTTTTTTGAATGCCCAATGTATGGTTGGGAAGGGGTGTTTGTCATATTTGGCCTTTGTGAGAGATGTTGATCCAGATACGCCTCCTGTTGATTCAGTACCAGTAGTGTGAGACTTTCCGGATGTATTTCCTGCAGACCTGTTGGGTATGCTACCCGACAGGGATATTGATTTCGGTATTGACTTGTTGTCAGGCACTCAGCCTATTTCTATTCCCCCGTATCGTATGGCACCAGCTAAGTTGAAAGAGTTGAAAGATCAACTTCAGGAACTCCTTGATAAGGGGTTTATTAGGCTTAGTGTGTCACATCGGGGTGCACTGGTTTTGTTTGTGAAAAAGAAAGATGGTACTATGTGGATGTGCATTAATTACAGGCAACAAAACAAGGGTACAATCAAGAATAAATATCCTTTGCCGCATATTTATGATTTATTTGACCTACTCTAGGGAGCGAGAGTATTCTCCAAAATTGATTTGAGATCTGGGTATCACCAGTTGAAAATTCGGGATTCAGATATTCTAAAGACGACATTCAGGATTCGTTATGGCCACTATGAATTTCTCGTGATGTCTTTTGGGCTGACCAACGCCCTAGCAATATTTATGCACTTGATGAATAGTGTATTCCAGCCATATCTTGATTCATTTGTCATAGTATTTATTGATGATATTCTGGTGTACTCACGTAGCCAAAAGGAGCATGTACAACACTTGGGTATTGTATTACAGAGGCTGAGAGAGGAGAGACTTTATGCCAGATTCTCTAAGTGTGAGTTCTGGCTTAGTTCGGTGGCATTCTTGGGACACATAGTGTCCAGTGAAGGAATTAAGGTGGATCCGAAGAAGATAGAGGCAGTTCAGAGTTAGCCCAGGCCATCTTCAACTACTGAGATTCGGAGTTTTCTCGGCTTGGCCGGTTATTATTGTCGCTTCGTGGAGGGTTTCTCGTCTATTGCGGCACCTATGACTAAATTAACCCAGAAAGGTGCTCCGTTCAGGTGGTCAGATGAGTGTGAAGAGAGCTTTCAGAAGCTCAAGACAGCTTTGACTGTAGCCCCAGTATTGGTGTTTCCTACAGGTTCAGGGTTAGTGTATTGTGATGCGTCGCGTATTGGTCTCGGCGCAGTGCTAATGCAAGACGGTAGGGTGATTGCCTATGCGTCCAGACAGTTAAAGGTACATGAGAAGAATTATCTGGTCTACGAACTTGAGTTATTAGCTATTGCTCATGCCTTGAAGATTTGGCGACATTATTTGTACGGTGTCCATTGTGAGGTTTATACCGATCACTGGAGTTTACAACATTTGTTTAAACAAAAGGATCTTAATTTTCGACAACGAAGGTGGTTGGAGTTGCTTAAGGATTATGATATCACCATTTTCTATCATCCCAGAAAGGCCAATGTGTTGGCCGATACCTTTTGTCGTAAGGCGTAGAGTTTGGGCATCTTAGCATACTTACCGGTAGTAGAGAGGCCTTTAGCCTTGGATGTTCAGGCCTTGGCCAACCAATTTGTCAGATTGGATATTTCTTAGCCGAGCCGAGTTTTGGCTTGTGTCGTTTCTCAGTCTTCTATTTATGATCGCATCAGAGAACGTCAGTATGATCACCCTCATCTGTTTGTCCTTAAGGACATGGTTCAGCACGGTGATGCCAAGGAAGTCCTTATTGGAGATGGCGGTGCATTACGGATGCAGGGTAGGCTATGTGTGCCTAATATAGATGGTTTGCATGAGTTGATTCTCCAGGAGGCTCACAGTTAGCGGTACTCCATTCATCCAGGTGTCGCGAAGATGTATCGGGATTTGAGGCACCACTATTGGTGGAGGCGAATGAAGAAAGACATAGTTGGGTTTGCAGCTCGGTGTTTAAATTGTCAACAAGTGAAGTACGAGCAATAGAGACCGGGCAGATTGCTTCAGAGACTTGAAAATCCAGAGTGGAAGTGGGAGCATATTACCATAGACTTCGTAGTTGGGCTCCCATAGACTTTGAGAAAGTTTGATGCTATTTGGGTGATTATAGATCAGTTGACCAAGTCAGCTCATTTCATTCCTGTGGTCACTACTTACTCTTCGGAGCAGCTGGCTCAAGTTTACATTCGCGAGATTATCAGGCTTCATGGCGTACCGGTATCTATCATCTCTGACCGGGGTACGTAGTTTACATCACGGTTTTGGAGAGCCGTACAACGAGAGTTGGTTACTCGTGTGGAGTTGAGTACAACAATTCACCCTCAAACGGATGGACAGTCTGAACACACTATCCAGATATTGGAGTATATGCTTCGTGCATGTGATATAGATTTTGGGGGTGCTTGGGATCAGTTCTTGCCACTTGCGGAGTTTTCTTACAACAACAGCTACCAGTCGAGCATTAAGATGGTTCTGTATGAGGCCTTATATGGGAGGCGGTGCCGGTCTCCAGTGGGTTGGTTCGAACCTGGCGAGGCTATACTAATGGGTACATACCTGGCTCAAGATGCTTTGGAAAAGGTTAAATTGATTCAGGATCAACTTCGTATAGCCCAATCTAGACAGAAAATATTTGCGGATCGGAAGGTTCATGATGTTGCATTCATGGTTGGTAAGCGGGTCTTGCTCCGAGTTTTGCCCATGAAAGGTGTTATGAGATTCAGGAAGAAGGGCAATTTTAGCCCTAGGTATATTGGGCCTTTTGAGATTCTTGAGAGAATTGGAGAGGTGGCTTACAGACTTGCACTACCACCTAGTCTTACTGCAGTTCATCCAGTGTTTCATGTTTCCATGCTCCGAAAGTATCACGGCGATCCGTCTCATGTGTTAGACTTCAGCTCAGTCCAGTTGGACAAGGATCTATCTTATGTCGAGGAACTAGGGGCCATTTTGGACATACAGGTTAGAAAGCTAAGATTGAAGAGCATTGCTTTAGTAAAAGTACAGTGGAGGGGTCATCCGGTCGAGGAGGCGACTTGGGAGACCGGGCATGATATGCGTTGCTACTATCCTCATTTTTTCATCACTTCAGATATAATTCTAAACCCGTTCGAGGACGAACGTTTATTTAAGAGGGGGAGGATGTAATGACCCGGACGGTCATTTTGAGAGTTGTAACCCCATTCCCCCATTTACTGCTCATTCTGTACTTTATAGCTGTATTGTGACTTGCCGGGATAGTAAGTTCGAGTTCGGAGAGATTTCGGAATGAATTGAGACACTTAGTCTCAAGGTTGAAAATTTAAGTTGAAAAAGTTGACCGGATATTGACTTATGTGTAAACGACCCCGGAATAGAGTTTTAATGATTCCAATAGCTCTATATGATGTTTTAGGACTTGTTGGTGTATTTGTTTGAGGTCCCGAGGGCATCGGGTGAGTTTCGGATGGTTAACGGGTCAAAATTTGGACTTAAACACCTGCTGGAAATCAAGATTGGAGATCGGGGGCAGAAATCGAGGGCAAGATCGATCGAGGGCAGCCCCTGGACAGAAACTTTAAGTTATAAAATAGGGGCTTCGTCCCATTTTCCATTTTTGACAAATTGGAGCTTGGGGAGAGGCAATTTTTGAGAGATTTTCAAGGAAAAACATTGGGGTAAGTTATTCTAACTCGGATTTGGTCAATATACACGAATATATCATTGTTTTCATTATTTAATTAGTGTTTTGAGATGAAAATTTGGGGAAAATGAGGAAGAGTTCTTGGACTAGAATTTTGAGATTTTGAATGGGATTTTTTTATCGGATTTGAGTAAATTTGGTATGGTTAGACTCGTGAGTGAATGGGCTTTTGGGTTTTGTGACTTTTGTCAGATTTCGAGATATGGGCCCGGGGTGCGGGTTTGAGCCGATTTCGGTTTTTTGGCTATAATTTCGTATTTTCTTGTGGAATTGATTAGCCTATATTGATTGTACTATACTGCTTGTGGATGGATTCGGAACGTTTGGAGACCAATTTACGAGGCAAGGACATAACGGAGTAAGAAATTACGCGGTTTTGAGGTAAGTAACACTTCTAAACTTGGTTTGAGGGTATAAATCCCTGAATTTCGTGTTGTATGAATTGTTTGGAGATGACGCACATACTAGGTGACGGGTGTGTGGGCGTGCATCATAGAAATTGTGACTTAAATTGATTCCGTGGAGTAGCATAATTAAATAAATGACATTATCTGCATATCCTCCACGTGATAGATAAATTGAGCTGAGACTCATATTAAAGATCATGTTTAGGCAACATACCGATATATTTTGGGACCCACATGGGTTGTATTATTGTTGAATTATTGTTTAAATTATAATTTTGTACTCAGTCACATCTATCACGTGCATATCATATCTCAGTCTCTGTTGTCATTCATTGATACTTCATATCATCATGTCGGGTTGATTCTTCATGTTATTAAGAGCCCGAAAGATTGGAGATTCTGAGTGATAGCTATGTTTAATTATCTATGCCTGGATCTAGCTATTATAGCGCTTGGGCTAAAAGAGCCCCTCCGGAGTCTGCACCCCTAAAGTGAGCGTAGTTGGTATATATATATATATATATATATATATATATATGAGATGGATCTTCCGAATCATTGATATTTAGTGATGGATCTTCCCCTAGGTTGGATTGGCCTTATACAGTACTGACTGACTGATTGTCAGTTGATGGATATACATATATATTTGGGGTGGATCTTCCCTAGGCTGGATTGGCCATATACAGTACTGAGTGATTGCGTATTTTAGATTGTGAGTACATGGAGTTTTCACTAAGGTGCATCACATAGAGTGTGTACATTGGCATGTAGATACATAGATGTCATATTCCTCATATTGTTCAGAATTGATCTATTTTATTTGTACTGAGAGTAACTGTTGAACCTGAAAGCATGCCTGCATTTCTGTATTGTTATTTCTATACTGGATTGTACCTGCTGAGCTCGTCACTACTTTCAGCCCAAAGGTTAGTCTTGTTATTTATTGAGTTGGTTGTACTCATACTACACTTTGCACCTCGTGTGCAGATCCAGGTACTCCCGGATACGGCTGCTGCTAGATTTCAGAGTTTATTTTGTTGGAGACCATCAAGGTAGCTGCTTGGCATCCGCAGACTTTGACTCTCTTCCTTTTAGTTATTGTACTGTTCTATATTTTCAGACAATGATTTTATCAGTCAGACTTTGTATTCATTTAGATGCTCATGTACTCGGTGACACTGGGTTTTTGGGAATGTTTATATATGTATTTGTGAGATTTCTTCTGCTGAATTTAATTATTATTTTTTCAAACTTAAAAGATATAGTGGTTTATTGAGATTGTCAGCTTGCCTAGTATCGAGACAGGTGCCATCACGACAGGTGAGATTTTGGGTCGTGACAAGTTGTTATCAAAGCCTAGGTTACTTAGGTCTCACGAGTCATGAGCAGGTTTAGTAGAGTCTTGCGGATCGGTACGGAGATGTCTGTACTTATCTTCGAGATGTTGCCGAACCCTTAGGAAAAACTCACATTCTTGTATTCTGTTGTGCGAATTTGGTGATTCCGAAAATTAAAATTCTATTATTCTATTCTCTCACAGATGAGAGGACACATAATACCGGATCGGACAGTCAGCCACCAGTGGTACGAGTTAGGGCCATGAGAGGCCGCGGCCATGATAGAGGTAGAGGTCGAGGTGTAGCTCGTATAGTAGTTGGAGCAGCACCTGTAGCACCACCGGTTGCTCCAGCTCAGGAGCAGATTCTAGATATAGCTGAGCCAACAGGACCAGCTCAGGCACCAGTTATGCCCATTGTGATTCCAGGCCTTCAGGAGGCTCTTACCCAGATATTGACAGTTTGTACTGGCCTTGATCGGGTGGTTTCATCTCAGGCCGCACCTACCACTTCTCAGGCCGGGGGAGGTACTCATACTCCTGTTGCTCGTACTCCAGATCAGGTGGTGTAGGGAATTCAAATACCGGGGGCACTACCAGTCCAGCCAGCTGCAGCTGCTCAAGCCCCAGTAGTCCCCGTTATGGCAAATGATGAGCAGAGGAGACTTGAGAGATTTGGGAGGCTTCGACCACCATCATTTAGCGATGCTGAGTCAGAGGATGCTCAGGGTTTTTTGGATAACTGCCAGTGGATGCTTCGGACAACAGGTATTCTAGAGACCATTGTGGTCTCGTTCACTACTTTTTAGTTTTCTAGGGCCGCCTTTAGATGGTAGGAGGCTTATAAGAGGCACAAGCTGATCAGTGCAGCACCACTTACATGGCGGGAGTTCTCCATTCTCCTTTAGGAGAAGTTTGTGCCGCAGTCTCGCAAAGAGGAGCTACGCAGACAGTTTGAGCAGTTACGTCAGGATGGCATGTGTGTGACACAGTATGAGATGAGATTTTCTGAGTTGGCTCGTCATGCAGTTTAATTGATTTCCTATGATAGGGAGAGGATTAGGAGGTTCATTGATGGCCTCACATATCAGTTGCGGTTACTTATATCTAGGGAGAGGGTATCGGGTGTCACTTTTGATGAGGTGGTTGACATTGCTCGACAGATAGAGGTGGTCCGTAACTAGGAGCGTGGTGAAAGGGAGGCCAAGAGGCCTCGAGGTTCAGGCGGTTCTGGTAAGGTACCTTCTGGAGGGCAGTCTTACCACAACAGGGGTCGTCCTTACAGACACGCTCAAACGGGTCATCCAGTTCACAGTGGTGCATCATCCAGCTATGGTTCATACAGTTCTCATCAGTGTCAGTCATCTCTCAGTGCACTACCAGCCCAGAGTACGCCCCGTGCACCTTGGCGTCTGCAGACTTTGACTCCCTTCCTTTTAGTTATTGTATTATTCTATATTTTCAGACAGTGATTTTATCAGTCATACTTTGTATTCATTTAGATGCTCATGTACTCAGTGACACCGGGTTTTTGGGAGTGTTTATATATGTATTTGTGAGATTTCTTCCGCTGAATTTAATTATTATGTTTTCAAACTTAAAATATATGGTGGTTTATTGAGATTGTCGGCTTGCCTAGTATCGAGATAGGCGCCATCACGACAGGTGAGATTTTGGGTCGTGACAGACATTATCCCGGCCTCGGCTCCATCTTTCCTAGAATTGTGGAATCGCACTCGTAAGTATACCATTTGTTTCTTCTTCTATTAAAGACCGTTCTTCATCATTACTGACTTTTCTTCCTTTACATGTCTCAGCGACTCAGTGGGTTCCCCCTAGGGTTGAGGGATTGGACCAATAGGTTCAAAAACTTTTGGACGTTACTACGCCCGAAACCCAAAACCCACACGTGGAAAGAGTTGTCCCTGAGATACGGGTGGAGGGCCAAAAATCATGGTAAGTTGAACTTATTTTGTCTTTACCTTTTCCCATAAGGAAGCTGTTTGATTCTTCTCTCTTGTTGAATACAGGTCTACCTCAGGGCTCAGTTGTCATCCCTGTAGAGGACATTTTGAATGATCATGCCGATGCAGCAAGGCTGATGCAGAAGGCTTTTTCACAGACAGACATCTTCGAGCCTGCTTCTGGTGCAAGTGCTTCTTCTTGAAGTCCCGGGCCGGAGAACAAGCAGCCAAAAAGAAGGCGTTACTCCGCGGCCGAGAGAAAGAATAAGGAGTTCTCCATTATCTTTTTAGAGAAGTTTGTGCCGCAGTCTCGCAGAGAGGAGCTGCACAGATAGTTTGAGCAGTTACGTCAGGATAGCATATGTCTGACACAGTACGAGATGAGATTTTCTGAGTTGGCTCGTCATGTAGTTTAGTTAGTTTCCTCTGATAGGGAGAGGATTGGGAGGTTCATTGATGGCCTCACATATCAGTTGCGGTTACTTATGACTAGGGAGAGGGTATCAGGTGTCACTTTTGACGAGGTGGTTGACATTGCTCGACAGATAGAGGTGGTCCGTAGCCAGGAGCAAGGTGAGAGGGAGGCCAAGAGGCCTCGAGGTTCGGGCGGTTCTGGTGGGGTACCTTCTGGAGGGCAGTCCTACCACAACAGGGGTCGTCCTTACAGACACGCTCAAACGAGTCGTCCAGTTCACTGTGGTGCATCATCCAGCTATGGTTCATACAGTTCTCATCAGGGTCAGTCATCTCTCAGTGCACTACCAGCCCAGAGTACGCCATGTGCTCCTTGGCGTTCGCTGACTTTGACTCCCTTCCTTTAAGTTATTGTATTACTCTATATTTTTAGACAGTGATTTTATCAGTCAGACTTTGTATTCATTTAGATGCTCATGTACTCAGTGACACCGGGTTTTTGGGAGTGTTTATATATGTATTTGTGAGATTTCTTCCGATGAATTTTATTATTATGTTTTCAAACTTAAAATATATGGTGGTTTATTGAGATTGCCAACTTGCCTAGTATCGAGATAGGCGCCATCACGACAGGTAAGAGTTTGGGTCGTGACAGACATCATCCCGGCCTCGGCTCCATCTTTCCTAGAATTGTGGAATTGCACTCGTAAGTATACCATTTGCCTCTTCTTCTATTAAAGACTATTCTTCATCATTACTGACTTTTCTTCCTTTATATGTCTCAGCGACTCGGTGGGTTCCCCCTAGGGTGAGGGCTTGGACCAATGGGTTCAAAAACTTTTGGACGTTACTACGCTCGAAACCCATACGTGGAAAGAGTTGTCTCTGAAATACGGGTGGAGGGCCAAAAATCATGGTAAGTTGAACTTATTTTGTCTTTACCTTTTCCCATAAGAAAGCTGTTTGATTCTTCTCTCTTGTTGAATACAGGTCTACCTCAGGGCTCAGTTGTCGTCCCTGAGAAGGACATTTTAGATGATCATGCCGATGTAGCGAGGCTGATGCAAAAGGCATTTTCACATACAGGCGTCTCCGAGCCTGCTTCAGGTGCAAGTGCTTCTTCTCGGAGTCCCCGGCCGGAGAACAAGCAGCCAAAAAAAAGGTGTTCCTCCGCGGCCGAGGGAAAGAATAAGAGGGCGAAGAATGCTGCCCCCGAGTCGTCTCTCGAAAATTGTGGTGACGAGCCCTCCACCCGGGCCGACCAGAGATACCGTGATGATTGACGATGATGGAGAAGCTAGTGAGGAGGGTCTTCTCTACATAGAAGATTGTGACCTTCCTCAACACAACAGACTGCTCAATCTGTTGAGTTAGTTACACCAACCGAGGACGATGCCTCAGCGCTCTAGGGGGTGTTCGAGATGGTGGAAAATTCCAACTCCCATTTCCGGATCCCAGTTACTGCGCCAGGTATTGTAGGGCTGAGTACCGGGTCCATGCCGTCTTCGGTTGATGAACAACCAATAACCAGCACTACGTTTGCCGCAGTTGCTTATCACACTTCAACGCCATCAACTTCATCTCCTTCTTCACCAACTCTTCCACCAACAACTTCTACATGATCTTCACCGGCCGTATCTGTCCGAGAAAAGGATGTTCCTCTTCCCCAGTCCCCAGTTCATGGGACTTTGGGACAAAATTATGCTACCCCTCAGAAGATTCGCAAAGGAGGAGGAGAGTTACTCTCTCGATCTCTACCAGATGCAATTTGTTGTGCCGACTGGTATAACTTGCTAACTATCTGAAGCATTTGGCTTCAAAAAAGGATTGTGAAAAGATACAGGCTCTCTCGGGAGAATGCTTGTTGAACAATGTTATGCACAACCCGCAGCGGTATACTCTTCACTTCCTTTGTCATTTCTTCTATCTTTGATTTAGTAGTACTTTGAATTTGCCCTTCTTGTTTCACAGGCTAATTTCCTTGCTTTCGAGGGCCTCCAAAGGTTGATTCAGGAAAAGGAGGAACTTACTGTAGACATTAAAATTTTATCCGATTTAGGCTGGGTCTCTACAAGACAAGTCGAGTCCATGGTCTTCAAGCCCAAAAAGTCCATTAGGGTTGCTTGGAGGCTACTATACCCTAACCCTAAATCAAAGCTATAAAAGGGTCACATATTCCTTTTGAAAAGGCATCTCAAAAATTGAGATCATCTCAGCAATTCTATAAACTCTCGAAATATGCACAAAGAGATCAAATATATGATCTCCAAAATTCCATAAAACTCTTGGAATATTCGTTAAGAGATCAAAGACATGTCAAATATGTTTTGTTCAAAGTTCTAGCAATATTCAAGATCCAAATGGAGTGTTGCTATATGCTTCTTGATCACCAAATACATCAAGGAGATGTATATCATTCTACGTTCGAGAAATACGCCGCTAAGGCCCTCGAATTACGGAAAACAAATCGGAGTGAAGAATCAAGGGGGTTGCTTGGAGGCTACTCTACCCTAACCCTAAATCAAAGCTATAAAAGGGTCACATATTCCCTTTGAAAAGGCATCTCAAAATTTGAGATCATCTCAGCAATTCCATAAACTCTCAGAATATGCACAAAGAGATCAAATATATGATCTCTAAAATTCCATAAAACTCTTGGAATATTCGTTAAGATATCAAAGACATGTCAAATATGTCTTGTTCAAAGTTCTAGCAACATTCAAGATCCAAATGGGGTGTTACTACATGCTTCTTGATCATCAAATACATCAAGGAGATGTATATCATTCTACGTTCGAGAAATACGCCGCTAAGGCCCTCGAATTACAGATAACAAATCGGAGTGAAGAATCAAGGGGGTTGCTTGGAGGCTACTCTACCCTAACCCTAAATCAAAGCTATAAACGGGTCACATATTCCCTTTGAAAAAGCATCTCAAAAATTGAGATCATCTTAGCAATTCCATAAACTCTCGGAATATGTACAAAGAGATCAAATATATGATCTCCAAAATGCCATAAAACTCTTGGAATATTCGTTAAGAGATCAAAGACATGTCAAATATGTCTTGTTCAAAGCTCTAGCAACATTCAAGATCCAAATGGAGTGCTGCTACATGCTTCTTGATCATCAAATACATCAAGGAGATGCATATCATTCTACATTCAATAAATACGCCGCTAAGACCCTCGAATTACGGATAATAAATCAGAGTGAAGAATCAAGGGAGAAACAGAATTGTACCCGCATCATTTTATCAATAAAATTATATTTTTTTTATATTTATATTATGGTTGCAATTTATTTTTGTATCACAAATTTATTGCAAATAAATTGGCACGCCCAGTGGGACCAGTTCTACCCTTCATCTCTTCCTCCTGTAAATCAGAAACTACAAGATTCAAAATCAACTATTGTGATGGCCTATAGAAAGAGAAATGGTGTTCTAAGTAAGGATGTTATTGCAGCCACATCTGCTGATCTCTATTATGTTGGTCCGATCACTCGACGCATGTTCAAGACCAGTTGCTTGGATGGATCCGAATAATTTACTTTCTTGGATATTGCAAAAACATCAAATCTCATATGATGATTGTATATTTGGGAGCAACATACCTTGTTCTCTATTCAAATGATTTCTCGACAAAGCCACAATATCGCAAGAAGGATGCGCTGAGTGGTTCCTCTACAATACTACAAGGATTAACGAACAAATTGATCTAACCACCGAAGTTTGAAACTGCAAAAGGAAGAATCTTGAAGTAGATATTCACTGGCGAAAAAATAGCAACATTCTACAATATCCAAATCCAAAGGAAGCCTGAGTTCACGACTATATCGCATGCCAAAGCAAAGCAAACAAGGCCCCTTGATTAGATTGTTTAAGGCGGTCGGACTTTTCAATGGAAAAAAAGTTCTTGAGGTACAAAAGGGACTTCTTGTTTGATTGGAATTTCTTTTAAATGGTAAAAATTCATCAGAAGCCAATGCTTTGAGACATGCAAGTCAAGGAGAGGCTTCATGCATTAGTCTTCCGTGACTTTGGTATATTGACTTTTAAATGGACTCTAAATTCCTAATTCAGAAAAAGTAGACTTGATCTACACGGAATTGGCTTATATTTTTCAAATAAATGTAGCCTTGTACAATGGCTTTGATTACATGCTTTGCTGGAACGGTTGCCCAAAGAATTTAAGTTCTTTATTTAAAGGCGAGAAAAAAAGTATTACTTCAAGTCTCGTCTTTGAGGTCCGGCAAGCTTCCCCTCGACAAACCTTGAAGTAGGGGGCATTTGTAGACATTAAAATTTTATCTGATTTAGGCCAGGCCTCTACAAGACAAGCCGAGTCCATGGTCTTTAAGCCCAATAAGTCCGTTAGGGTTGCTTGGAGGCTACTCTACCCTAACCCTAAATCAAAGCTATAAAAGGGTCACATATGCAGATCAACAAAAATTCTTTTTTCTTTAAAAAAAAAAAAGGCTGCTAGGTTGAAAACCTCGAAAGAGGTGGCTTAGGCAAAAGTTAGGACATAAAAAAAAGTCCGCTAGGTTGAAAACCTCAAAAGAGGGGGATAGGCAAAAGTTAGGACACAAAAAAAAACCATTCTGAACTACGATATGACTTGATCCTCTTCACCGAGGTACGTAGGCAGCTTAGAGTTTCATTCTGAGTTCAGTCGCATACGTTCAAAAGATACATAATCCCCCAATCGTTGTTTGAATGAAGTAAGATGGAGTATAATTCATTCAATCAGCACTTGAAAATCGAGCTGAGATACCATTCTTTGTTAAACTTTGGATCCCATTTGATTTAAAGGGGGCAACCCTCCATGGTAAATTGGTATCTTCAATGGGACGATTTTAGGAAGATGCCAAGTATTTGCGTTGAAATCCTGGGGTTCACTACGTCTTCATGTTCGCCAAATCCTTAAGTCTTCAAGTTCTTCGGTCTTCAAGTCAAAAAATTTAAGCCCTCCAAGTTGAAGTCTCCAAATTGAAATCTTCAAGTCCGTCGGTCTTCAAGTTGAAGTCTTCATGTTCTCCGCTTTTCAACTTCGTCGCTCTTCAAGTTGAAATATTTAAGCCCTCCAAATTGAAGTCTCAAAGTTGAAGTTTCCAAATTGAAATCTTTAAGTCCACCACTTTTCAAGTTGAAGTATTCATGTTCTCCGCTCTTCAAGTTTGCCGCTCTTCGAGTTGAAATATTTAAGCCCTCCAAGTCTTCAAGTTGAAGTCTCCAAGTCTGTCGGTCTTCAAGTTGATGTCTTCAAATTTGCCGGTCTTAAAGCTGAATTGTTTAAGCCCTCCAAATCTTCAAGTTGAAGTCTTCAAGTCTGCTAATTTTTCAAGTTGAATTTTTAAAGTCCACCACTCTTCAAGTTGAAGTCTGCAAAGTCCACCAAATCTTCAAAGTTTCCAAATATTCAAGTCAATGTCGTCAAGTCCACAAAGTATTCGAATTGAAGCTTTCTAATTTTTCAATCTTAAGGTGGACGTTTAAGTCCCTTTGCACCTTAAGTTGGCCTGTTCGTGGGTTTGTTCTTAAAAGGAACTATAACTTTTCAATCTTAAGGTGGACATTTAAGTCCGTTTGCACCTTAAGTTGGCCTCTTCGTGGGTTTGTCCCTAAAAAGAACTATACTTTCAAATCTTAAGGTGGACATGTAAATCTCTCCGATAGTCGAGTCACATTGAGAGCAATCTCTCCGATAGTCGAGCCACATTTAGAGTAATCTCTCCGATAGTCGGGCCACATTGAGAGTAATCTCTCCGATAGTCGGGTCATTTTGAGAGTAATTTCTCCGATAGTCGGGTCATTTTGAGAGTAATCTCTCCGATAGTCGGGCCACATTGAGAGTACTCTCTCCGATAATTGGGTCGTTTTGAGAGTAATCTCTCTGATAGTCGGGCCACATTGAGAGTAATCTCTCTGATAGTCGGGTCGTTTTGAGAGTAATCTCTCCGATAGTCGAGCCACATTGAGAGTAGTCTCTCCGATAGTCGGGCCACATTGAGAGTAATATCTCTGATAGTCGGATCATTTTGAGAGTAATCTCTCCAATAGTCGGGCCACATTGAGAGTAGTCTCTCCAATAGTCGAGTCACCTTGAGAGTAATCTCTCTGATAGTTGGGTCATTTTGAAAGTAATCTCTCCAATAATCGGGCCACATTGAAAGTAATCTCTCTGATAGTCGGGTCACCTTGAGAGTAATCTCTCCGATAGTCGGGCCACCTTGAGAGTAATCTCTCCGATATTCGGGCCGTGATGAATACCCATCACTTCACATACTAACATCTTCTTCATGCACGGGTCATCCCTTTGAACAAGAACTTACCCTTCTCTTTTGACCTACAAAGAGGACAATAAAAAGAGAAAACATAGAAAATAAAAGTGGAAAAAAAAGACTTTTACCTGTCAAGGAACACTTGAACAAGCTTGCAAATACTGCAAATTGATGTTTGGAAGGGAAGAGCATACGTCTATATATACATGTATTTGAGGTAGCAGGCAATAGTTTGGTCGATGTGGGATCAGTTAGTTTGTCTGTTAAAAGGACTTGACTCTCAAGTCGGTGATGTTTTTTACAGTTCTAGTAAATAAAGGAAAATATCCTAGGGAGTATTACTATTGACATACAAGAAGTTAAATTCTTTGACAACTATAGTTCGGTTACGTGGATAAGGTTGACATATTTGAAACTACTCTACTGCTATAAGCAGAAAGGGGATGCATGAATTAATAAGTGAAAGCATTTGTAAGAAGCAGGATACAAATTGTCTTCATTAATACTTCAAGTCTAGTCTTTAAAGCTTATACCTTGACAAGTCTTGAAGTAGGGGATATTTGTAGGCATAAAATTTTTATTAAAATTAAATTCATAAAATAATTTGGACTATATTTTAAATTCAAGATATATGGGTCCAAATAAATATTATGGGCTAATATAATTGGATTAATTATATAAGTCCAATATATATTGATTAAATAAATAAATCTTAATTCATTGGGCTAAATTGATGAGCCCGCTTCATTAAGCCCAAAATGTCATTTTTCTAGAGGCCCAATTTGGTACCACATGTCAAATGACGTGGCACGCCAAGTCAAACGGAAGAGCCAATATGATCGTGCCATGTGTCAAAATGACAAGGCATGTCAAGCCAAATTAAAAGGCCAATAAAACCACGTCATATGTGCAAGTGACATGTTTTAGCCAATCAAATACGGTCTTGTCACACTTCAATTTGATTGGTCGGAAAGAGTTTGTTCTTATCATAACTCTTCCCTTCCACAACTATATATAGGGGTCTTCATAACCCAGAAAAGACACCAGAAGATATAAGAAGAAGCAAGAAAGAGCTCGTGGATCAAACGCTGCAAATTCCTCCACAAGTTCAAGTTCAAGCTATCAAGTTCAAGTTCAAGCAATCAAGTTCAAGCTCAAGAACGAAGAACAAATCAAGTTCAAGCTCAAGAACAAAGAACAAATCAAGTTCAAGTTCAAGTAATCAAGCTAAAGCTCAAGAACAAAGAACAAATCAAGATTCACAGAGTACGAGTTCAAATCAAAGTTCGTGCTAGTTGAATTCAAGATCATCGTTCGTGGCAATAGCTACATATTCAAGATCAAGCTAAAAGACCCTCGAATTACGGATAACAAATCGGAGAAAAAAATCAAGAGATAAACAGAGTTGTAACCTGCAATGTTTATCAATAAAAATTTTTTATTTATAGTTGTTTGTGATTGTAGTTTTATTTTTCTGCACAAATTTATTGCAAACACTTACCTCCGGGCAGAATCAACTTTTGGCCGAGCGGGACCAAACTGTTGCTCGCCTCTTAGAACTAGAAGACAAAGATGTTGAGGCTGTTGTGTTGGAGGCACGTTTGCAGCAAAGCGAGCAAGAAGTGGAGGCCCTTAGCCAAGAGATCTCCCCGCTGAGGGTTCAATTTGAAGAGGCTAAGGCCAAATGGGATGAGGTCCATAGTGTCGTTCTTGCTGCATCCGAACTAGAGACTACCTCCGCTGAAAGATTGAACAATTTAGAGGCAGCCTTAAACTCCAAAACCGAAGAGCTTGCTGCTGCCTGGGTGAAATATGCCCAATTTGAGGAGAAGTATAAGAAGACCCTTGAGCATAATAGACTTTTCAGCTCTACTGTCCGCGAACTCGACGTTAACATCAAGTCCATTAGATCCACCTGGAAAAATCTGTGTGCTGAGGTTGACCAACTTAAAGAAGAACTCAAGCGCGCGAGCGACTTCCCTCGTTGTTGAAAATGGATAAAGGATTTTATGCATTATACCTAAAAAAAGAATTGCTGCATAACAAACAAATGGATAAAGGATTGAGAGCGTGGTTTCTTAATTGTCATTTTTATTTTATTACATTAGCGGAGAGGGAACTAATCAGAAGGTGCAATATTAATTCGTGTTCTTAGATTTTGAATTTTTTATTGAGAAAAAAGTTATTAGCTTCGAGGAAGAAGATATAAATCGAGGTGAGGGTTAATTATTAAATTCAGGTTCAATAGTATGGGTGGGTAGGATCTATACTATACATATGGATTTTGGTAATTTAATTCATATTGGGTTACACTTGGACCAATCACGCACTGCCACGTTATTAAGGGCCCGCTTGGCCATAAAAGAAATTTCATCTTTTTTCGAAAAATTTTCATTTTTTTGAAATCAGTATTTTGCGGTGAAAATTTTCAATTTCAGTTTAAGTTGAAATTTCTTTTTTCTTTTTTTTTTGAAAATTTAAAAATTTTCAAAAAACTGTTTTTCAAAATTTTCACTTCAAATCATTCACAAAAATTTAAAAACAGCTCCAAATTATATTCATGTCCAAACATAACTCTAATTTTTAAATATCATTTTTACTTAAATTTTTTTTTCACTGTTTCCGATATTTCACAATTCTTATGTCCAAACTCCCTTAAAGCCACAATATTAGTCTGTTAATTTTAGGGGCATTTTTAAGCCAAAAGAAAATGTTAAGGGCAATGTTGAACCTCGCAATGCTGAATCAATTAGCAGAAGGCATTTATGAGCCAAATCGAATAGTTTAGGGCATTTTTAGCCCTTTTTCCGTTATATCTCTTTTAAATTTGCTTTTTTATCTTGGAGGTAATTAGTGGATCTTCATTGTAATGTTACTGAGTGAGAGTAATGACGTTCCATTTTCTATTGTTATTTAGGTATATTATTGTGAGCACCTAATTTTTTTATAATATTTTAATTTTTTATAACTTTTTAATATGTAAATATATTTTAAGTTCAATCTACATAATTTGACACTTATTTGACCTTTTATAGATTTTATTTGAGATAATTAAAAATGATAAAAAGATTCACATTCAGAATACTACTTTGTTTTGATTTGAAGAAAAAAAAAGATATTCACAAAAATATTTATTTTCAAGCTAGCGATTTTATAATTCTTTTTAGTAGTTTTTATATTTCCTAGACTAGGAATACTTTATTAGTAGTAATTTAGTTAGAGTAGTATTTTGTTTGGTTATTTATTATCTTTTAAAAGAAAACCCAAAAAAAGAAGAAGAGAGAAACGAGAGCACAAAATTAGGAGGAACAGATCTAAAAAAAAGCCAGAGTTGAGTAGAGGAGAAATAAACTAGCTGCCTTCCTCTTCTTCTTCCTCACCACACATTCATCTACTTCCTAAAATACCTCCATTAAACCACCCTCAAGCATCCCTCAAAGAGCCTATATTTTTTTTAGCCATGAAAGTCAATTCCTAAAGCTCCTTTAATCAATTGAAAATCAGCTGCAACATGTGCAAAATGCAGCAGCAGTTCGGCTGTAAAACCAGTCCGAGTTCCAGCCCAAAATTACCCCCAAAACAGTCCAAAAGCGACCTCCAAAAGCAGCTCTGTTTTCCAGCGAAATCAGCCAAAAACCAGTCTTCAAACCTTCATAAACACAACTGAAAAATGTAGCAGTTTGTGTACGGTCAAAACCGATTCTCAGTCATAAAGACCGGTCGAGACAATGACATTTCAATCAAAGGGTATCCGCATGGCGAACTCGGACGAATTTTGAAGTAGAGACGTCGAGCTTCGAGCTATAAGACAAATCAACCATAAAACTCGATATCATTATCGAGCCCGCATCCGAATCGGACTACGGGATAATGCCTATCGACACAGGCCCCGAATATCGATGCTCCAAGGCAGAACCGAGCTCGAACTAAGACTGGGGATTCGATCTAGCACCAAGCTCGAGTTAGTGCCAAGCTCGCAGACAAGAGCCGTTACAACCGCACCAAGGGAGAGAATTTTGACGACAATCAAGGGAGAGACAAACCATCATGGGTTCTCCACTATATGTATTATTTTATGTTGTTATAGATAAAGTAGTGTCCCTCTACTATAAAAAGGAATATAGACTGCAATAGAGAGGTGAGGACATATTAAGATTTTATTGTGTTTGTTCTTCTAATATTTTTCAGTCTTCCCGTCCATCATTTCCTATTTTATAGCAAAAATACCCGTATCGTCATTTTGTATCAAAGAAATTTGCATACCCTTAGAACCATATCTAAATTTAACGTTATCCGATTTTTTGGGTAAATAGTTTGGCGCCCACCGTGGGGCTAAGAGTAACGGTGATTGTTTGATATAAATCTATAGTACACTCTAGCTTACAACTTCGAATCAGCCATGGCTCTACCTATCGACCTCGAAGCCGGCCTTCAAGATGAAACCAACAACTTAGTGCCCGGGGTCGGAAGGCTATCTAACAACGGCAACGAGGCTCGAATCGAAGTGCCCGAAATTCAAGCTGAAGTACCATTGGATATCAATTCGCAAATAGCTCTAGAAGCGAATCAGCGTTCTGAACCGGAGAGAAGCGTTCAGGGCGGTGCTCGATCCATAGCCCGAGACACCTATAGCACGGGGGAAATCGGGGTCAGCTTGCATATGATTTTTGAAATGTTACAAGCCCAACAAGCAGCGATAGCTCAGTTGCAAAGCCGAACTCATATGCAAAGCGGGCCGAACTCCAATCTGCTTCTTCGAGAAATCACCCCCAGAACGGAACCCGCCGTAGTGAAATCAAACGAGCAGGAATCGGGGACTGCTCCTGAAATTACTAAATTGCTCGAGTAACTCACAAAGCGAGTCGAAGCCAACGACAAAAAAGTAAAAACGTATAACGCTAGGGTCGATCAAATTTCGGGGGCTCCGCCAATGATAAAAGAGCTCGAATCGAAAGAATTCATACAAAAGCCTTTTCCCTCGAGCGCGGCCCCAAAACCAATCCCCAAAAAATTCCGTATGCCCAAAATTCCCAAATATAACGGTACGACCGATCCTAACAAACACGTCACCTCCTACACATGCGCCATCAAAGGCAACGATTTGGAGGATGATGAAATCGAATCCGTGTTGTTGAAAAAGTTCGGAGAGACCCTCGCAAAAGGAGCGATGATCTAGTATCACAACTTACCACCGAATTCCATTGATTCTTTCGCCATGTTAGCAGACTCGTTCGTAAAAGCACATGCTGGTGCCATAAAGGTTGCAACAAGGAAATCAGAACTCTTCAAAGTAAAGCAAAGGGGTAACGAGATGCTGAGGGAATTCGTATCCCGATTTCAAATAGAGCGTATGGACTTGCCGCCGGTCACAGACGATTGGGCCGTACAAGTTTTCACCCAAGGACTGAACGGGCTAAGCTCGATAGCATCACGTCGGCTGAAACAAAATTTGATCGAGTACCCAGCAATAACTTGGGCAGATGTACACAACCGGTACAAATCAAAAATCAGGGTCGAAGATTATCAATTGGGAGCTCCGTATGGACCCGTACGTTAGAACCACACAACCACTAAAAATCAAAGGAAAACCAACAGAGAACAAAGGTCGAATAGAGATCGATACCAACCGTACGACACAGATCGGATGAATAACGGTTCAGCACGTGATACGGTTCGGAACAACCGAAGGATTGATCGGGGGAAAAATTCTCGGGGACTTATGAGCAAGAGCGGCTTTGATAAATATACAGATCATATAGAAATCCCTTGGCTATCGGAGTATAACTTCAACATTGGTACATCCGCCATCGTATCGGCCATCGGACGCATCAAAGACACCAGATGGCCTCGACCCATGCAAACTGATCCTGCCCAAAGGAATCCCAATCAAATGTGCGAATATCATGGCACCCATGGTCACAAAATAGAAGATTGCAAGCAACTAAGAGAGGAAGTGGCCCGCTTATTTAACAAAGGGCACCTTTGGGAATTTCTGAGCGATAGGGCGAAGAACCATTTTAGAGACAAGGAATTTGGCAAGCGAAACGAGCCTAAAAAACCGCAACACGTCATTCACATGATCGTCGGTGGTGTCGATTCCCCCAAGGAACCGATGCTTAAACACACTAAAACGTCGATTGTGAAGCGATCTCGAACTCAAGATTATACACACACAGGGACTTTATCCTTCAGTGATGAAGATACAGAGGGAATCATCCAACCCCATAACGACGCGCTGGTAATATCCGTACTCATGAATAAAACTAAGATTAAGCGTGTGTTAATTGATCCAGGTAGATCGGCCAATATCATCAGATCGAGGGTCATAGAACAGCTCGGCCTGCAAGATCAGGTCGTACCCGCAACTCTGGTTCTAAACGGATTCAATATGGCATGTGAAACCACTAAAGGCGAGATTACCCTACCGATAAACATGGCCGGAACCATCCAGCAAACAAAGTTTCACGTGATCGAAGGTGATATGAGATATAACGCCCTCTTCGGAAGGCCGTGGATCCACATCATGAGAGCCGTACCCTCGACCCTACACCAGGTCCTCAAATTTCCAACATCGGGAGGTGTCAAAATAGTGTACGGGGAACAACCGGCCGCAAAGGAAATGTTCTCCGTCGAAGAAGCAAAATCAATATCCTCACATTCACCAATAAAAGGATCAGGTTCAAAGCAGAGCTCCAAATAGCAATCACAGACATCGGCTTCGACCCGTCCAGGTAAGCAAAACGTTGAAGAAGAAGATGATGATCGATGGATCCCTCGATCTTTCGTAACCCCCGATGATTCTGATACCACCAAATCAACAATTAAGGAACTGGAGCAAATCGTACTAATCGAACACTGGCCCGAACAAAAGGTATACCTGGGAACGGGTTTGAGCCCCGAACTCAGGAAGAAACTCATTCAATTGATTATCAATAACATCGACTGTTTTTCCTGGTCCCATCTAGATATAACAGGGATCCCGCCGGACATAACAGCGCACCAGTTAAGCTTGAACCCTACGTTCAGATCGGTGAAGCAAAAAAGAAGGGCCCATTCCGAGGAAAAGCACGCATTCATAAAGGACGAGGTAACTAAACTTCTCAAGATAGGGTCCATTCGGGAAGTAAAATACCCCGAATGGTTAGCCAATGTGGTTGTTGTACCTAAAAAAGAAAACAAACTTAGAATGTGTGTGGACTATAAGGATTTGAACAAAGCATGCCCCAAAGATTCCTTTCCACTGCCCAACATTGATCGTATGATCGATGCCACGGCCGGCTACGAGATTCTCACCTTTATCGATGCCTATTCCGGGTATAATCAAATTCAGATGAACCCGGACGACCGGGAAAAGACTTCATTTGTGACCCGATATGGAACATATTGTTATAACGTAATGCCATTCGGGCTAAAAAATGCAGGAGCTACTTATCAATGCCTAGTAAACAGAATGTTCGAAGAAAAAATAGGTAAAACGATGGAAGTCTATATTGATGACATGCTAGTTAAGTCCCTGCATGCAGAGGACCATTTGGCCCATTTGCAGGAAACGTTCAAGATTCTGAGGAAATTCAACATGAAGCTCAACCCCGAAAAATATGCTTTCGGGGTCGGTTCGGGCAAGTTCCTCGGCTTCATGGTCTCAAATCGGGGAATTGAGATCAACCACGACAAAATCAAGGCCATCGAAGACATCACCATCGTGGACAGCGTGAAAGCTGTACAAAGGTTAACAGGAAGAATTGCAGCATTAGGCCGGTTCATTTCAAGATCATCAGATCGAAGTCACAAATTTCTCTCCCTACTCAAAAAGAAGAACGACTTCGCCTGGACGCCGGAATGCCAACAAGCGTTACGGGAATTGAAACGATACCTCTCGAGCCCGCCACTTCTTCATACTCCGAAAGCGGACGAGCAGCTCTAACTGTACTTGATGGTATCGAAAGTCGTTGTAAGCATCGTCCTAGTTCGAGAAGAGCAAGGTACGCAATTTCCCGTTTATTACGTAAGTCGGACCTTAGGAGAAGTAGAAACTAGGTATCCGCACTTAGAAAAATTGGCATTTGCCCTGGTAAGCGCATCTAGAAAGTTAAGGCCGTATTTCCAAGTCACCCCATAAGTGTATTAACCACCTGCCCACTCCGAAATATTTTACATAGACCCGAACTATCAGGCCGATTGGCCAAATGGGTCATCGAACTCAGTGGGTAAGATATCGAATATCAACCCCGCACGGCCATCAAGTCTCAAATTTTGGCAGACTTTGTGGCCGACTTCACGCCAACCCTCATACCCGAAGTTGAAAGGGAACTCCTTTTGAAATCAGGTATATCGTCCGGGGTATGGATCCTTTTTACGGACGGTGCTTTGAATATAAAGGGGTCCGGGTTAGGCATAGTTTTAAAAAACCCCACGGGTAACATTATTAGGCAAGCTATTAAAACTATCAGGTTAACTAACAACGAGGCCGAGTATGAAGCCATGATTGCAGGTCTCGAACTAGCTAGAAACTTGGGAGCAGAAGTCATTGAGGCGCACTGTGACTCTTTGGTGGTGGTGAGTCAAGTAAATAAAACCTTCGAAGTCCGATAAGGTAGGATGCAAAGGTATCTGGACAAACTGCTTATCACCTTACACTATTTCAAACAATGGACCTTACGGCATGTTCCATGAGAACGGAATAATGAGGCCGATGCTCTCACAAATTTGGGATCGTCGGTCGAGGTAGGTGATTTGAGCTCGGGGAATGTCGTCCAACTTTCAAGATCGGTAATCGAAGATGGGCACGCCGAAATAAATTCTACTAGCTTAACCTGGGATTGGAGAAACAAATATATTGAGTACTTAAAAAATGGAAAGCTCCCTTCAGACCCTAAAGATTCCAGGGCCCTATGGACTAAAGCTGCTCGATTTATGTTGGCTGCGGACGGAACACTATATCGAAGAACATTCGATGGACCGATGGAGGTATGCGTGGGTCAGGGAGATACCAATTACATCCCCCGGGAAGTACACGAGGGCACTTGTGGCAATCACTCCGGTGCCGACACATTAGTCCGAAAAGTGATCAGAGCAGGGTATTATTGGATCGATATGGGAAAAGATGCAAAAGAATTTGTTCGTAAATGTGATAAATGTCAGAGGTTTGCGCCAATGATCCATCAAGCCGGGGAGCAACTTCACTCGGTCCTACCCCCGTGGCCATTTATGAAATGGGGGATGGACATCGTCGGCCCTCTGCCGTCGACCCCAGGTAAAGCCAAATTTATTTTATTTATGACTGACTATTTTTCTAAGTGGGTTGAAGCGCAGGCGTTCGAGAAAATAAGAGAGAAAGAAGTCATAGACTTTATTTGGGATCATATCATATGCCGATTCGGGATACCCGCCGAAATAGTATGCGACAATGGGAAGCAATTCGTTGGCAGCAAAATCACAAAATTCCTCGAAGATCACAAAATAAGAAGGATATTATCAACACCATACCACCCCAGTGGGAACGGTCAAGCCGAATCAACGAACAAGACTATTCTTCAAAACCTGAAGAAAAGATTGAACGACGCGAAGGGAAAATGGATAGAAATCCTGCCCGAAGTCCTTTGGGCATACCGAACAACGTCAAAATCCAGTACGGGGGCGACCCCGTTCTCCTTAGTATATGTTCCGAAGCATTGATACCAGTAGAAGTCGGTGAACCTAGTCCCAGATTTCGATTCATGACTGAAGAATCAAATAACGAGGCTATGAACACCAGCCTTGAATTATCGGACGAAGGACGAGAAGCTGCCCTCATCCGATTGGCCGCCCAAAAGCAACGAATCGAAAGGTACTATAATCGAAGAACTAAACTCCGCCATTTCAAGCCCGGGGACATACTGTTAAGAAAAGTCACCATCAATACTCGGAATCCGAACGAAGCAAAATTAGGACCAAATTGGGAAGGACCATACCAGGTGCTCGAGAACGTTGGAAAAGGATCATACAGGCTCGGCATCATAAATGGCAAACAGCTATCAAGCAGTTGGAATGTATCATATCTAAAATGGTACTACTGCTAAGGCACGACCTTTCCATATTCATCTAACTAATCCATGCAGAAGTCCGAACAAGAGCTGAAGAAGATCTTTCGATCAAGAGCACGCGTTGCACTCTTTTTCCCTTAGACCGGTTTTCTCCCAAATGGGTTTTTCGGCAAGGTTTTTAATGAGGCAACCATCGATCGTGCTGCACTTTCAACAATATCCGAGGCCTCTTTCCGACAAACCTCGAATACCGGGGGACTATCCGAGCCCTCAAATACATCGAGTTCAGATGCAAGATAGTCATCTCACAACAAGGTTCCAACAGGAAAAATTGTAAGAGCCAACTGGTCAAAATGAACCAAGCTCATATAGATCGGCCCAAACATAAACACATGTGCAATGACTTGAGATTTATTATAGAACCAGAATTAAGATTCACTCGACTATTAAGCCTACGGGCTACTATTATTCTTAGTTTGAGCAAAGCACTCACTCTACCATTTAAGCCTACGGGCTACTTACATTTCGAGTTCGAAACATTCACTCGACTATTAAGCCTATGGGCTACTGTTATTCTAAGTTCGAGCAAAGCACTCACTCTACCATTTAAGCCTACGGGCTACTTACATTTCGAGTTTGAAACATTCACTCGACTATTAAGCCTACGGGCTACTGTTATTCTGAGTTCGAGCAAAGCACTCACTCTACCATTTAAGCCTACGGGCTACATACATTTCGAGTTCGAAACATTCACTCGACTATTAAGCCTATGGTCTACTGTTACTCCGAGTTCGAGCAAAGCACTCACTCTACCATTTTAGCCTACAGGCTACTTAAATTTCGAGTTCGAAACATTCACTCGACTATTAAGCCTACGGGCTACTGTTATTCTGAGTTCGAGCAAAGCACTCACTCTACCATTTAAGCCTACGGGCTACTTAAATTTCGAGTTCGAAACATTCACTTGACTATTAAGCCTACGGGCTACTTACAACCAGAATTAAGATTCACTCGACTATTAAGCCTACGGGCTACTATTATTCTGAGTTCGAGCAAAGCACTCACTCTACCATTTAAGCCTACGGGCTACTTACATTTCGAGTTCGAAACATTCACTCGACTATTAAGCCTACGGGCTACTGTTATTCCAAGTTCGAGCAAAGCACCCACTCTACCATTTAAGCCTACGGGCTACTTATATTTCGAGTTCGAAACATTCACTCGACTATTAAGCCTACGGGCTACTGTTATTCTGAGTTCTAGAAAAGCACTCACTCTACCATTTAAGCCTACGGGCTACTTATATTTTGAGTTCGAAACATTCACTCGACTATTAAGCCTACAGGCTACTGTTATTCCGAGTTCGAGCAAAGCACTCACTCTACCATTTAAGCCTACGGGCTACTTACATTTCGAGTTCGAAACATTCACTCGACTATTAAGCCTCCGAGCTACTGTTACTCCGAGTTCGAGCAAAGCACTCACTCTACCATTTAAGCCTACGGGCTACTTAAATTTCGAGTTCGAAACATTCACTCGACTATTAAGCCTACGGGCTACTTACATTCCGAGTTCGAAATAATCACTCGAATATTAAGCCTACGGGCTACCTTTATCTCAAGTTCGAGCAAGCACGCACTCGACCATTATGCCTACGGGCTACAATATTTCAAGTTCAAAACATTCACTCGACGGCTAATAAGATACTTTTACTCTGAGTTTACAATAACTCAACCATCACATTACATCTACGGATTACTTACATTTCGAGTTCGAAACATTCACTCGACTATTAAGCCTACGGGCTACTGTTATTCTGAGTTCGAGCAAAGTACTCACTTTACCATTTAAGCCTACGGGCTACTTACATTTTGAGTTCGAAACATTCACTCGACTATTAAGCCTACGGGCTACTGTTACTCCGAGTTCGAGCAAAGCACTCACTCTACCATTTAAGCCTACGGGCTACTTACATTTCGAGTTCGAAACATTCACTCGACTATTAAGCCTACGGGCTACTGTTATTCTGAGTTCGAGCAAAGCACTCACTCTACCATTTAAGCCTACGGGCTACTTAAATTTCTAGTTCGAAACATTCACTCGACTATTAAGCCTACGGGCTACTGTTACTCCGAGTTCGAGCAAAGCACTCACTCTACCATTTAAGCCTACGGGCTACTTAAATTTCGAGTTCGAAACATTCACTCGACTATTAAGCCTACGGGCTACTGTTATTCTGAGTTCGAGCAAAGCACTCACTCTACCATTTAAGCCTACGGGCTACTTAAATTTCGAGTTCGAAACATTCACTTGACTATTAAGCCTACGGGCTACTTACATTTCGAGTTCGAAATAATCACTCGAATATTAAGCCTACGGGCTACCTTTATCTCAAGTTCGAGCAAGCACGCACTCGACCATTACGCCTACGGGCTACAATATTTCAAGTTCCAAACATTCACTCGACGGCTAATAAGCTACTTTTTACATCTACGGATTATGTTCCTTCAAAGTTTGAATCATCGACTCAACAAGCAAACCCAGGGCCCACAAATCTGATCGATCAGAGAGATTACAAGGTCAACATTCTATTAAAAGTCTTCACAGAACAAAAACAAGTCAACCTAATTATACATATATATACAAAAATTGCATACAAGATTAATCCACAAACATGAAAAAATCGAAACTAAGCTTCCTGGTCGAGCTCTTCCCCGTCCTCGGATCTGCTTTCGCTACCATCATCATCATCATCATCAGAAGCCAAGGCTTCAGCTTCCGCTTCGAGCTGTTTTGCCTTTTTCACCTCTTCGGTAATGGCAAAACCTCGAGCGTGTATCTCCTCGAGGGTCTCCCTCCGAGACCTACACTTAGCAAGCTCGGCAACCCAATAAGCTCGAGTATCGGTGACCTTCGCCGCTACCCGGACCTCCATCTGAGCAGCCTCAGCATCAGCCCGATATACATCAATGGACTTATCCGCCAAGACTTTCGACGACTCAACCTCCGCCTTAGCCTCAGCAAGTCGTGTTTCAAGCTCCTCAATCTTCTTAGCTTGAACCGACCCCTTTTGCTTGACACTTCGAAGTTGAACATCGGCCGATAATAATTTTGTTAAAATGGTCTCTTTTTTCGCTGCCAGGCGGTCGAGGGTCTCCTTCCACCGATTGCATTCAGCTCGGATTCGATCGACTTCTTCTCAAAGTAACCCGATCTTTTCGATCTTCTACTGCAACTGAGACAACGAAGGGTTAACTCCCACGGTTGAGTCAGACCCATACTTTAACAGAACGAGGCTCACCTGCTTATCGAGCTCGACCCCTTCTTCACGGACCTTAGCCAAATCCGCTTGGAGGTCTTTTATAGCCTCGTCCTTTTGGCTGCAAAGAAGCCGCAGGGCATCTCTCTAACCTGAGACCTTCCGGAGCTTGGCCTCACACTGGCTAAGATCGAATCGAAACCTACTAATGGCATGCACAGTAAGAAATACGAGTCAAGTATGGAAAAGAACAAATAAACGAAGTATGGAAGAATCATTACCTGAGTAATGAAACGCTGAGCCTCCTTTAATAAAAGAGAAGCGTCACCGATATCGGAACCATCGTCGACTCCAGTAAAACAATCCCTGAAAGGATCCCCTGCATCAGAGCATGCGCCGATATCGGGAGTCTTCAATTCTCGAGCTTCCTTCAGCGCCTCCTCAGAAAAAGATGGAAGAGAAGGCGAATCACCCATTGTCATAGCCCCGACCAAATAGCTCGGAGTACTCCGGTCGAGATTCTGGTCTTCGAGAATAACCCCGACAGGCACAACCGCCATCGGCTCGGGAGCTCTGGTAACCTCGATGGCCTCCATAGACCGGACTACCAAAGCCGAGGAGCTATTTTCTTCTTCTTCTCTCAGTCGTTGGACCGAGTCAATCGAAAGGGCAATTGTTTTTCTCTTCACCCTGCGAGTTTTGGGCTTGGGGTCCCCCGACCGAGAGGAAGCTTTTCGCTTCTTATCTTCCCCCTGTTTAGGGACCTGGGACTTGTTTCCTTCTTCGCTGCTCGAAGGCCTCAAAGCGGCATCCCTGGTTACGCCTACACAAGAGGAAATCGGTAACGAATAGAATGCAAAGAATACTTCGAAGGAAACAAGAAGCAAACCTCACCATGGTTCTTGGCCTCCTATCTGCCTTTTTCCAAATCACGCCAAGCGCGCTCGGCATAAGAGGAGGTCGAGGCCAGCTTCCGAACCCAGTCCTCGAGGTCGGGCACCGCTTGTGGCATCCAAGGGGCAGCTGAACATCAGGGAAGGACATCAGAAAAAATCGGAAAAGCACCTAAAAAGTGAACAAAAATCACTTACGGTCAAAATTTCATTCTTCAGGGAACGACATCTTCTCCTCCGGAATGAGATCGCGGTTCCTCATTCGGATATAACGACCCATCCAACCTCAATCCTTGTCTTCATCGATGCTCGACATCAACGCCTTCGATGCCCGATGATGAAGTCTGATTAGCCCTCAAAAGATCTGAGGCCGATACAGTCGTATGAGGTAGTTCAGAGAAAAATCCAACCCCCCGGCTTTGATGGAGAAGAAGCGCAATAAGATCACTATACGCCATAAAGAGGGATGGATTTGGCCAAGGGTGACTTGATACCTTTTGCAGAAATCAATAATTACTGGGTCGACAGATCCCAGTATGAAGGGATAAGTGTAAACACTTAAAAACCACTCCACGTAAGTGGTAACATCCTCATCGGAAGACGGAATTTGCAACACGATCTCGGAACCCCAGTTGCAGTCTTTTCGGACGGCCTCGAGGTGATCCTCCGTTATAGAGCATGTATACATCGATACGTGTTCGCATCGACCCGGAACGGAGGAAGGGTTCTCCACCTTAAAATTAGTTTTCAAAATGCATGGGCCAGGAACATAGTCATGAACTTACGGCTCCGCCGGCGCCTTATCATCAAACGGCCATGAGGAAGAGGCTTTTTCCTTCTGAGGTACGGTTTTGGAAGTTTTCGCCATTGATATGAAAGGAAAGAGTGCAAAGGAGGAAATAGACAACACCAAAATTCTAGTATGGACGACCCGTAACAGCGAAGTAGAGAGGATAAATAGGAAAGTCTGGAAGAGGAGAAGGCGCAAAAATGGTAAAAGTTGTGTGGAAAGATTATTTATAGACTAAGGCCTGATGATTCGGTATCAGCGGTGGCCGACCACTATCTGACACATATTAAATGCCTCGGTAAAACCGAGCCGATGGGACAACTATCACATACGTCGAGATCGGGTTCAATAGAAACATCGACATAAATTTGATCGAGCCGCAGGAAAATCATATCGTTCCTCACCATATCCTTTACAAGAAACGAGGGGACTATCTGTATACGGTCAAAATCGATTCTCAGTCATAAAGACCGGTCGAGACAATGACGTTTCAATCGAAGGGTATCCGCATGGCGAGCTCGGACGAATTCCGAAGTAGAGACGTCGAGCTTCGAGCTATAAGATCAATCAACCGCAAAACTCGATATCATTATCGAGCCCGCGTCCGAATCGGACTACGGGGTAACGCCTATCGACACAGGCCCCGAATATCGATGCTCCAAGGCAGAACCGAGCTCGAACTAAGATTGGGGATTCGATCTAGCACCAAGCTCGAGTCAGTGCCAAGCTCGAAGACAAGAGCCGTTACAACCGCACCAAGGGAGAGAATCTTGGCGAGAATCAAGGGAGAGACAAACCATCATGGGTTTTCCACTATATGTATTATTTTATGTTGTTATAGATAAAGTAGTGACCCTCTACTATAAAAAGGGAGATAGACTGCAATAGAGAGGTGAGGACATATTAAGATTTCATTGTGCTTGTTCTTCTAATATTTTTCAGTCTTCCCGTCCATCATTTCCCATTTCATAGCAAATAATACCTGTATCGTCATTTTGTATCAAAGAAATTTGCATACCCTTAAAACCATATCTAAATTTAACGTTATCCGATTTTTCGGGTAAACACAGCTCAACCACCAAACACAGCACCTTTCTCTGCTGAAAAACAACCCGAAACTCCATGAAAATTAGTCACTAAAGTCACCAAAATCCAGCGGAAATCACTTCAAAAACCGTCCGAAACCCAGCCCCTTTTCCCACAAAAATAGCAGCTCCAAAAGGTTGAGTTCGGGCACCGTCGAGGTACCGATCGTTGGCTTCTTTTGTTGTTCAAGGTCCGTTCGGGTCTTCTGGATTTGTATGGTTGTTCAATTTCTCTTTGTATATAAAAGAAAGTGTTGCTCGCTAAAGGTCCATCTTTACTCTTCTTCATTACTATTTTATTCGGTGTTTGTAGTTTGACTCATGTCGGCAACTCTCGATTTATTTTTGGTAATTGTCTTTTTGTTAGCATGTTTTCTTAATTGAATTTCTCGTTTTCCTTGATATCTGTTGGTATGTTGCATTGAGTTATGATGATGGGAAACAAATTGCTAAACCTTTTTAACATAAGAATTAGGTGAGTAGAACTTCATTTTAATTGGACCTTGACTAAAGTTAATTGAGTGGGCCTCGAATGTTGCTGGTAAGTTAGAAGAGTCAGCCGTGGGCCAAGGCATTTAGGTTTTCAATAATATGATCCAAAAAAGGCATAATTCTGACGAGTTCAAAATCTTAAACCTATGTAGTATTTCTTCCAAAATAAGAATAGTTTCCATAATTCATGTGACCTCACAATAAATCTCAAAGTAGTAGGGAACAATACAAAAGTGTTACCGTGCTTTTTGGCACGCTTTTAATCAATTCATCGTGATTATGTATACGTTCGCGTGATATAATTACGATTTTCAAAATTAAAACCAAGGTATGGGTTCGCGCAACTTTGGGTATAACAATCTTAATAATAAAGTATTCTTAATTGTGTACACGTACACATACGCTTGACATGATTTTGACACACCAAACAAAACGAATACATGTACGCGTTGTCACACCTCCTTTTTCCCGAGTGAATAGGGGATAGAGAGTTTTTCCAATTTAAGTGACATTATTCGAAATGAGATTATTTATTTATTCAGAGTCGCCACTTGAAATAATTTATGGTGTCCCAAGTCACCGATTTATTTTAGAATCCCAAATCGAGAAAAATTGACTCTTATTTATGGTCTGCGAACACAGAATACCGGGTAAGAAATTTTGTTAACCCGAGAGAAGGTGTGGGGCACTCCCGAGTTCCGTGATTTTAGCACGGTCGCTCAACTATTAATAATTGGCCTATTTATCTGATTTAATACATGTTTTAAACCTATATGTGCATTTTTATTCATTTTATCGCTTTTATTACATTACTGCATTTTAAACTTTTATGGAATTAATATGAGACGAGTTACGTTGTCGTACACTCGTTGTTTATACATATCGCAAATCGCGTCACGAGAAACACACCCGCAATCTACAACGTGCTTAATTTTATTTATTATTATTTGAAGTTGTGGTCGAGTCACGTGAAACGCACACTCGAATGGGGGATTACGTATCGTGACCATGCCACGGGAACCGTACCCACAGTCACGATGATTTATTATTAATCGAGCCTAAAGCAAGCTACGATGTTCGAATATTATTCAATTACTAATTTTGAGATTATTGTAAGGTCATGAGGTATGTAATTATTTGTGAAAGAATTGGATTTATTATTTATAGAAAAGTGGGCTAGTTTAGAGAAAGATGGGCCAGCTATGTTATTTATTACTTTGGGTCTGATGAGACTAAATCTTTTGGTCCAAAATTTTTTCTTCTCCAACAGCCCAAAAAAAAAATTCCTTAGAAACAAATCGTGGCCGAAGCAAATTATCCAACACACTATCCCATATTCTGTACATTTTTAAACAAAACTAATGACACCGCAATCTCATGAAACAAGCCAAATTATGGTGATTCAATAGACCCTTTATCCGGTTATATCAACTCAAAACAAAACTTTTTAACTCTAAAATTAACATCATGGTCCAATAAACTTATGAACAAGGAAACAATCATATTCAAATGATCCAAATATCAATAGAGTGAACTACTACTTTATGCTACCCAATAATCACACCAATTGTCAATAGACAAGAAGGTAAATGGACAATTATAATTAGTGAAGAAAGGGAAATAACGGACCTTTGATATAAATTAACAGAGATGAAATTACAAGAGCGCTAAACAATTCGACGAGTGTTGACTGGAGCTTTCACCGGCCACGAAATCTCGAACAATAAATCGTGACTTGCAACCCCGATCGACCTTGTAAGACCGATGATTTAGTGGCTTGTTTTTTGCTAGGTTTAAGGCTATTTTTTGGGAGGGTGATTTTGTTGGATTTTTTGAAAGAAAGACGAAAAAAGAATGAAGTGAGTAGAAATTTCCTTATCCTAGAAGAAAAAAATAAAGTTCTCTCAATTCCTTCCTCCCTATTTTTTTCTCTTTCTTTCCTCATTGTTTTCTTCACATTTCTCTTCTATTTATAGAAAACTTTTTCGGAATTTTCAGATTTTTTTATTTTTATTTTTATTTTTAATTAAAAAGAATTTTCACTTCCCATTTTTCTTATTTTTTAAAAAAAAATAATTCTCCACTTTCCTTTACTTTTATTTTTTAAATTTCTTACTTTTTTTACTTTTATTATATTTAAATTCTCACTTTTATACTTTTTGTTTTATTTCCCACTTATTTTACTTTTCTTTTTTTATTTCCCACTTATTTTACTTTTTTTTAAAAATAATTCAGCTACCCTTATTTTTATTTTTTAAAATATTTCACTTTCTTTTACTTTTTTATTAAACAATTTCCACCTACTTTTACTTTTACTTTTTAATTTTATATTTCTACTTTTCCTATTTTTTAATTCCCATCCGAAATTTGTTTTAAAAAAAATTAATTTTATTTATTTTCGGTTTTTTAATTCATTTTATTTAAAAATAAAAATAAAAATAACACTAATAGTAATAATTGACCTTTTAAATTATTATTAATTTTTGATTTTTAATTCATTTTTTTTAAAAATAAAAATAAAAATAATACTAATAGTAATACTAATATAGAATTGTAACAAAGCTAAAAATATATATATTAAATTTCTGAAAATATTTACATAGTAGAAGGTGATAAAAATTCAAATATAGTCAAAAATTAGGTGCTCAGAACTACCCCTCTTTGCTTAGAAACATGAAGAGTTTTCAGGCAAAGATTAGGTGAGCCATGTGACTATTTTTTGACCAAACCATTATTCAAAAGGAAAAGAAATAAAAGATAGGGTGCAACCGAGTCCTGATTTTGGACAGTCTACATATCCCGGGTTATAGGGGAATCAGGTCGAGTGTAGTTCAAGGAGAATGGTGGAATGATGAGTTGAGGAGTCGAGTGAGGTTCCGTCGAGGTTCCGGTCCGCGATCCTGCTATAATATCAAAATAAAAAAGAAACTAAACAGGCCTATCAGTTACGAGTTACAAGATTCCTATCTATGAGTCTTCTGAAACTTGATCTTGAGTCTTGACTGGTTCTTCAAGCATACTCTGATCTAAACCTTGATACTCGCTACCTGTAGGTTCTAGTTCATTGTTCTATAGCTTCTTTTAATCAAAACGGGACTCCAATGCTCGTGGCTTCAATCATGTCTTGAGCATTCCACATCTTTTCAACTGCTTTTGCATTTTGGATTCACTTATTTTTTATTTTATTTTATTTTGAATTGAGACTTCTTCTTTTGGTCATCTCGAACCTTGTGCCTCGAGGTAAAACCTACTCAGACACCAAAACAAACAAACGAACGAAATTTTTTCTGCCCCAGTTTTCACTAGGAAAATTTCGTGAGTTATTGTAACAAAATTCTAAACTACTTTTTTATTGAAAGCAATAAAAGGTCGGGAGTGGTGTACCCTGAAAAAGTCATGTTTTTATTTTTGGATGGTGTTCTTTTATTGTCAAAGGATGTCTCAACTAAGAATTGGTGTACCTTATATTGGGAAAATGTGGCTAGGGAATGGGATACCCTATATTGGCAAAGATATCGGGGAGTGGTGTACCCTACATTTAAGATCAAATCAACTAGGGAGTAGAGGCCCTATGTCTAAAATAATATCAACTAGGGAGTGGAGACCCTATGTTGGAAAAGACGACTAGGGAGTGGAGACCATATGTCTAAAATAACATCAACTAGGGAGTGGAGACCCTATGTTGCAAAAGAGACTACGGAGCGAAGACCCTATGTCTAAAAACATCAACTAGGGAGTGGAGACCCTATATTGGAAACGAAACTAGGGAGTGGAGTCCCTGTATCTAAAAATCATTAACTAGGGAGTGGAGACCCTATATTGAAATTCATCAACTAGGGAGTGGAGACCCTATGTTTGAAAAGAGACTAAGGAGTGGAGACCCTATGTCTAAAATATCAATAAACTAGGGAGTGGATACCTATGTTAGAATAGCGACTAGGGAGTGAAGACCCTATGTTGGAAAAGGCGACTAGGGAGTGGAGACCCTATGTTTGAAAAGAGACTAGGGAGTGGAGACCCTATGTCTAAAATATCAATCAACTAGGGAGTGGATACCCTATGTTAGAAAAGCGACTAGGAGTGGAGACCCTATATTGGAAAAGGCGACTAGGGAGTGGAGACCCTATGTCTAAAAATAAAATCAACTAGGAAGTGGAGACCCTATGTTGGAAAAGCGACTAGGGAGTGGAGACCCTATGTCTAAAAATCATCAACTAGGGAGTGCAGACCCTATGTTGGAAAAGATGACTAGGGAGTGGAGACACTATGTCCAAAATAACTTCAACTAGGGAGTGGAGACCCTATGTTGGAAAAGCGATTAGGGAGTGAAGACCCTATGTCTAAAAACATCAACTAGGGAGTGGAGACCCTAGGTTGGAAAAGCGACTAGGGAGTGGAGACCCTATGTCTAAAATAAAATCAACTACGGAGTGGAGACCCTATGTTGGAAAAGGCGACTAGGGAGTAGAGACCTTATGTCTAAAATAAAATCAACTAGGGAGTGGAGACCCTATGTTGGAAAAGCGACTAGGGAGTGGAGACCCTATGCCTAAAAATCATCAACTAGGGAGTGGAGACCCTATGTTGGAAAAGCGACTAGGGAGTGGAGACCCCATGTCTAAAAATATCAACTAGGGAGTGGAGACCCTATGTTGAAAAAGCAGACTAGGGAATGGAGACCATATGTCTAAAAACATCAACTAGGGAGTGGAGACCCTATGTTGGAAAAGAGACTAGGGAGTGGAGACCCTATGTCTAAGAATCATTAACTAGGGAGTGGAGACCCTATATTGAAAAATCATCAACTAGAGAGTGGAGACCCTCTGTTGGAAAATCATCAACTAGGGAGTGGAGACCCTATGTCTAAAAATATCAACTGGGGAGTGGAGACCCTATGTTAGAAAAGAGACTAGGGAATGGAGACCTATGTCTAAAATAAAATCAACTAGGGAGTGGAGACCCTATGTTGGAAAAAGACTAGGGAGTGGAGACCCTATGTCTAAAATAAAATCAACTAGGGAGTGGAGACCCTATGTTGGAAAAGCGACTAAGGAGTGGAGACCCTATGTCTAAAAATCATCAACTAGGGAGTGGAGACCCTATGTTGGAAAACGCAGCTAGGGATTGGAGACCCTATACTACCATGATTTTGTTTTATTTTGTTTTCTTTCTTTTTAATTTCATATATTTTTTTAAGATAATGAGTAAAATGCGGGAAAGAATTTGGAGAAGACTTCCCTTTTGCAGTAGTTGCTGCAAAACTGTTTCTAGCCTTTGCGTAATTTCGTTTTGGTTGCACCTACTTCTTGCAAGGTTGCTTTTGGATTGCACTTGTTTCCCTATTTTTTTCAAACAAAGAACAATTTATCAGTTTGAAATGGTGGTTGGTTTTGTGGCCTTAATTGTTTCAGTCACTTGGTCTCAGTCTTTTCAGTTGCAACTGGTTGTATCCTGAATATCGATTGCATTTCTAACCTCGGAGAACCTCTGGCTTTTCCGAACTTTTCCATGATGGTTAGTCACGTGGGACTTAATCTTTTCAACTTTTATTTTGCCCTTGTGAGCATTTGACTTTGAATTTCCTCTTTCAACAGTTTCTGATTTCGAAACATCGGCCAACATGGCCAGTTGGAGTCAACTTGATGCCCCTGCCGAGATTGGGTGCCTTTTCTTTTGCATATTGGCTTGTATCAAGTGAGAACCCTATAAATCAGTCCTGCCTTCCCTTCTTTGTCTTAGTTTTGGAACAGAGTTAAACCAAAAAGTATTCAAAGAAAAGCAAATAATGGAATGGTCAAATGAATTTAGACAAGAGGTATCCCTTTCGGGGAAAAGAAAGAAGGACTTATCTGGAGTGTATACAGACTTCAATGAACATGACATGCCTCTTGGACTAGATGTCTGATCTGTGTAAACCGTCCAACTCTCAGAAATTCATCACAACTCTTGCTTTGAAACTGAGAAACTTTGCCCAGGACTGTATCGATGCCAATGACTGTGAGGATCCTCTTTTCGATCAGTGGCGCCCTTTGCGGGTTTTCACCAACTAGCTTTTCTCATTTCTCTTCTCACAATCGCCTTATAGTGCTCTTTGTGAGTTTTCACTAACAAGACTCTCTCATTTTCGAATTTCTCTGCTTACCATCGCATTATGGTGCCCGTGAGGTTTTTACCAATAAGACTCTCTCATTTTATTTCTCTCATTTTGTTGTATCAGATCCGAGTAACTGTATCCTCCCATTTTGAATCTCTTTGCCGATTGATCGGAAGGACTTGAAAATGATTTAGGTAAAAAGGATTTGGATTGAATTACAACTTTGGAACCTTTCAGACAAAACCATCGCCAAACCATAATAACATCTGCCCCAATTTCACTTTTGGGGGAATTTGGGTTTTTGTTTTGGTGTGACTGAACCGCAGAGAGAGGCTGCCTACGTATCCTTTCGGAATCAAGTCGAACGTAGTTCAAGGAACATGAACTTGTTTGGATTTTTGTTTTGTTTTGTTTTTCTTCTTCTTTCTCTTTTTTTTTTTCTTTTTTTTTCATCTTTGTTTTGTTTTTCTTCTCTTTTTTCTTTCTTGTTTCTTTTTTTTAATAACATCTGCAGGTTCCAAAGATGGTAATCAAAAAAAGGTAACCGGCTCAAAATGGTTAGCAAAAGGGTTAATGATGTTTGGATAGCGAGAATGAAAGCATTCGTCATCCCCAATTAGAGAACATTAATGCCACATAGAGGGTCAAACATAGTACATTTTGACTACATCCACATTGACAATTGTTTCAGGGACATTTTCTTTGTTGCTTCCCAGGTACAACACTTTCTTTTGCAGTACTCTCGTTACAATGTATAGACCTTTCCAATTTGGAGCTAATTTTCCTTTAGCTTCTTCATGAGGTGGGAGGATACGTCTCACAATGAGTTGTTCTATTTCAAATTTCATGGGCCGCACTTTCTTGTTATAGACACAGGCTATTCTTTGTTGGTACAACTGCCTGTGGCAAATTGTGGCCAATTATTTTTTATCAATTAGTGTCAATTGTTCCAATCAGTTCGTGACCCAATCCTTATCCTTAATCTCGGCTTCGACAATGACCCGGAGAGAGAGAATTTCAACTTCTGCACGTTTCAATCGGGCTTGGCATAGGCTTATTCTCATACTGTTCTGATTTTTTGTTTTATTTTTGTAACCTCATTTTCATTGCATTCTGCTTCTTGATTCATTATTTCAAAGTCTGGTAGAGTTTTAGGATCTAGTCATGAAATTCGCAAGCATGTCATGTTATAAAAATCTGCATGAATCAAAACTGAAAAGAGAATAAGAAAAGTGACAAGGTTAAAAAAAATAGACATTCCTAGACAATGAAATATTAATTTCATTTGATTTTTTATTCTTCTTTTTTTTTGCTTTTTTTTTTTGAATTTTGAAGATAGAAGGGTTTACATCGAAAAGTAAGACAATAAAGTAAAACATCCGGATCACACCCTGAGATAATCCGGACGCAGAAAAGATAGCAAGACTGGTTACCGAGACTCCCGTCTGATGGAAAACTTTCAGGCTTGGCAAACGTTTTTTTAGCTTTTCTTCTGTCTCGGCAATGGATGCAATGGCCTTCCGGGCCGGATCAAATTCTTTATCTTCATAAATCATTCCGACTAATGGCACATTAGTGTGAGTAGGCAGCGAATTGTTCATCATATTAGGGTCCTTTTCTTCCACTGCTCTTTTGAGAGTCCAACAATCTTCAGTATCATGTCCCACTGCTTCGGAGTGGTATTTACATCTAGCATCAGCTCGGTGCAAGGGGGACTCGGGGTTTGGCCTGTTCGGGGCTAATGGCTGCAGTAGACCTAGCTTGATCAACTTTTAGAATAAGCTCGAGAATGATTCACCAACAGGGGTGAACTGATTCCATCTCGGGAGACTCTTTTTTTTCTTTTCTTTTCTTTTTTTTTTGATTTTTTTTTTCATATCTTGATTTCTTTTTCTTTCTCTTTTTTTCTGTTATTTTTTGTCACTCTTTTCTTTCTTTTTCACTCAATTTTTTTTTCGGTTTATTTTTTCACTCAATTTATATATGGCAATGATCGAATACAATAGGGATTGTCTATGTATCATGACGCCGCATGAATCAGATCTCGCGTAGTTCGGGAAGATTAGGAATAAAGTAAATAAGCTAACTCTTTTTTTTTTCTGGATTTTGAATTTTTTTTTCTTTTTTTTTTTCGAAAGACTTATAAAGAAGAAATAATTTTTTTTTTTGATTTCGATTTCTTTGTTTTTTTTTTGAGAATTTTTGAAAAGAAAGAAAATATTATTTTGGATTTTTTTTAATATTTTGGGAGAAAGACTTCTAAAAAAAAGGTAGAAAATATTTTTGGATTTTTAATTGATTTGTTTATTTTTTCAAATGAAAGACTTCTATAAAGATTTTTTTTTTTTTTTTTGGTTTTAAATTTTTTTTATTTGGAATTTTCTAAGAAAAAACTTCTAAAGAATGAATTAAAGAAAAATATTTTTGGATTTTGACTCTTTTTTTTTTGAAATTTCCAAAAGAAAAACTTCTACAAAAGAAGGAAATTTTTTGGATTTTATGTGTTAAAGAAAAACTTATAAAGAAGGAATTAAAGGAAAATATTTTTGAATTTTTACAAATTGGGGCCGGAACCGATGAGGTTTGCCTACGTATCTCACATCCGATGAGAATCAGACCCGCATAACTTGGTAGGTTTTGGAGCAATAGGAAAACACGACTTATTTTGAAAATGACTTTTTTTTTAAAGTTTCAGTACTTTTCAAATACCTGGATTTTCAAAATCGAGTAAATTCTTTTTTTCTCTCCTACCTCACTCTTTGTTTTTTCTTGGTTCCCTTTCCCTATTTTAGAAGCCGGTCAACATACAAGCCGAAACAAACATATGCACAAGTAGCACGTAAAATGTATCAAGATAGTCCAATATATTGGGTACACGTATCCTAGACGGACCCAACCCCTGTGTTGAGTACCCAAAGTCAAATACACGTGATACAAATAAATGTTTCTACTAGAGATCTGGCATGAGGCTATGTTATTCTAGGTTTAGATCCTAGGTGTGTTGTTCTAGACCTGGCTTACCCGAGCAGACAACTCGAGCCGGAGGGGGGGGAGGGGTAGCGTACCGAGAATACAGAAGCTTCACCGACTTTACAACTTGTCCGATCTTCGTTCTAAAATTAGGGGTATGACTCTAACAGAAAAGAAGTCACGCGAAGCACACGCTTCCCAGAAGATTTAGAAGACTCAAAGAGAAGAAGGTTTCATAACAGTTTATATACAGCTCAAGCAATATCAAAGGGGTAAAAGGCGGCATTTATTATTACATTAGGCTCAAACACGTAAAAATCAGATAATAAATAAAAGCCAAGTATAACAGCTATTCTAAGCTCGAATTCTGAACCCTGAACCAGAGATTCTGGGTTCTTAGTCCCCAGCAGAGTCGCCAGAGCTGTCACACCTCCTTTTTCCCGAGGGGATAAGGGATATGAAGTTTTTCCAATTTAAGTGATATTATTCGAAATGAGATTATTTATATATTCAGAGTCGCCACTTGGAATAATTTATGGTGTCCCAAGTCACCGATTTATTTTAGAATCCCAAATCGAGGAAAATTGACTCTTATTTATGGTTTGTGAACACAGAAGACCGGGTAACAAATTCTGTTAACCCGAGAGAAGGTGTGGGGCACTCCCGAGTTCCGTGGTTTTAGCACGGTCGCTCAACTATTAATAATTGGCCTATTTATCTGATTTAATACATGTTTTAAACCTATATGTGCATTTTTATTCATTTTACCGCTTTTATTACATTGCTGCATTTTAAACTTTTATGGAATTAATATGAGACGAGTTACGTTTGTCGTACACTCGTTGTTTATACATATCGCAAATCGCGTCACGTGAAACGCACCCGCAATCTACAACGTGTTTAATTTTATTTATTATTGTTTGAAGTTGTGATCGAGTCACGTGAAACGCACACTCGAATTGGGAATTACGTATCGTGACCATGCCATGGAAACCGTACCCACAGTCACGATGATTTATTATTAATCGCGCCTAAAGCAAGCTACGATGTTCGAATATTATTCAATTACTAATTTTGAGATTATTGTAAGGTCGTGAGGTTTGTAATTATTTGTAGAAGAATTGAATTTATTATTTATAGAAAAGTGGGCTAGTTTAGAGAAAGATGGACCAGCTATGTTATTTAGTACTTTGGGTCTGATGAGACTACATCTTTTGGCCCAAAATCTTTTCTTCTCCAACAGCCCAAAAAAATAATTTCCTTAGAAACAAATCGTGGCCCAAGCAAATTATCCAACACATTATCCCATATTCTGTACATTCTTTAAACAAAACTAATGACACCACAATCTCATGAAACAAGCCAAATTAGAGTGATTCAATAGACCCTTTATCTGGTTATATCAACTCAAAACAAAACTTTGTAACTCTAAAATTAACATCATGGTCCAATAAACTTATGAACAAGGAAACAATCATATTCAAATGATCCAAATATCAATAGAGTGAACTACTACTTCATGCTACCCAATAATCACACCAATAGTCAATAGACAAGAAGGTAAATGGACAATTATAATCAGTGAAGAAAGTGAAATAACAGACCTTTGATATAAATTAACAGAGATAAAATTACAAGAGCGCTAAACAATTCGACGAGTGTTGACTGAAGCTTTCACCGGCCACGAAACCTCGAACAACAAATCGTGACTTGCAACCCCGATCGGCCTTGTAAGACCGATGATTTAGTGGCTTGTTTTTTGCTAGGTTTAAGGCTATTTTTTGGGAGGGTGATTTTGCTGGATTTTTTGAAAGAAAGACGAAAAAAGAATGAAGCGAGTAGAAATTTTCTTATCCTAGAAGAAAATAAATTTCTCTAAATTCCTTCCTCTCTATTTTTTTCTCTCTCTCTCCTCTTTGTTTTCTTCACATTTCTCTTCTATTTATAGAAAAGTTTTTCGGAATTTTCAGATTTATATTTTTAATTAAAAAGAATTTTCACTTCCCATTTTTCTCATTTTTTTTAAAAAAATAATTTCCCACTTTTCTTTAATTTTATTTTTTAATTTCTTACTTTTTTTACTTTTATTATATTCAAATTTCCACTTTTATACTTTTCTTTTTTTATTTTCCTCTTATTTTACTTTTCGTTTTTTATTTCTCACTTATTTTACTTTTAAAAAAATTAAATTCAGTTACCCTTATTTTTATTTTTTAATTCCAACTTTCTTTTACTTTTTATTTTTTTAAATGTACGCATTCTTTTACTTTTATTTTTTAAATTTTTTCACTTTCTTTTACTTTTTTATTAAACAATTTCCACCTACTTTTAATTTTTAATTTTATATTTCTACTTTTCCTATTTTTTAATTCCCATCCGAAATTTGTTTTAAAATAATAATAATAATTAATTTTTATTTATTTTCGGTTTTTAATTCATTTTATTTAAAAATAAAGATAAAAATAAAAATAAAAATAATACTAATAGTAATAATTGACCTTTTAAATTATTATTAATTTTTACCCTATATATAAAAAAGTGTAACAAAGCTAAAAAAAATATATTAAATTTCTGAAAGTATTTAGATAGTAGAAGGTGATAAAAATTTAAATATTTTAAAAGATTAGGTGCTCACACGCGTGACTCGTTTCAAGATAATTCCATAATCACGAATAATCAAGCATTTAAAAGCGGTAAAAAGCACAATGCACACAGGTTCTAAAAATATGTTTTTAATCAATTAATTAAGCCAAATATGATTAAAGCGACCGTGCTAAAACCACAAAATTCGAGAGTGCCTCACACCTTCTTCCGGGTTAACAGAATTTCTTATCCGGTCTTCTGTGTTCGCGAACCATAATTCGGAGTCAGTTTCCTCGATTTAAGATTTTAAAATAAATCGGTTACTTGGGACACCATAACAAATACTTCAAGTGGAGATTCTAATTAAATAAATAATCTCATTTCGAATAATGTCACTTTATTGGAAAAACTCCTTATTCTTCAGAAAAAGGTGGTGTGACAATTATAAATGGTAAATTAGCTAGTTAATAATTTCTCACAAAAAGGAAATTACCATAGTTGGATTCTCTTTTTCGTCCCAAAAGAAAAAAGAAGCAACAAAAAATAACAACAACCCAGTATAATCCCACTAGAGTGTACGCAGACCTTACCCTTACTTACAATAAGGCATAGAGGCTACTTCCAGCAGACCTTCGACTCGAAAAAGAAAAAAGAAGGACAACAACAACCATATCAATAAACCGGAGCAAAAATACAAAACTAACAATAGGTATTGTAATCACAAAGCCGAAACCAAAGCAGCAACAAGTAATAACATAAGTCAAGGGATACGACAATACACACATAGTACAATGCTTGGCTACCTATCCTAACCCTTTACCTTTATTCTCAACCTCCATACTTTCCTATCAATGGCCATGTCCTCAGTAAGCTGGAGCAACGCCATATTCTGCCTAATCACCTTTTCTCAATACTTCTTCGGCCTGCCTCTATCTCTCCTCAGGCCCTCCAGGGCCAACCTCTCGCACCTCCTCATCGGAGCATATGCGCTCTCCTCATCACATGCCCGAACCATCTAAGTCTCGCCTCCCGCATCTTGTCCTCCACAGGGGCCACACTCACCGTATCCCGAATAACTTTATTTCTAATTCTATCTAACCTGGTATGCCCGCACATCCATCTCAACATCCTCATTTCAACTACCTTCAAAAGATAAAAGAAGGTAAATAAATAAGTAAATATCTATCTATATATTATTAAAAGGAGAGGAAAAAGCCCTCTGCTTAAGCCACTTGTCAGCCTAAAAAAAAGCCACATGGCATAAGTAGTTAATAATTAGTTATTTAGTTAATAATTAGTTATTGGTTATTATTTTTGAATTTAAATATCTATAAAATAATTAAAAAATATATTTTATAATTAAAAAATAAAAAGAAATCGTCCATTGAAATTGGAGAGTAGTTTCAAGTTGGAGTATTTAAATTATTTTAAAATAAAAAACTAGAATTACAAAAAAATAAAAAACTGCCAATTCAATTTTATTTTATTTTTTAAAATAAAAAGTTTATTTATTCAAAAATAAAATATAAAATAAAAAAATATATATCTTCTATATTATAAAAAGAAAGTAGCACACAAAAATTTAAATAAAGTAATATGCTAATAAAAATTTATATTAACATTGCAATAATACTAAATATTGGATAATATAATAAAGAAAAATACAGAACAAAAAAGTTATTCGATGCCTATATAAGTCTCTTTAATTTAATAGAGATTTTATTCATTAAATTTTAGATAATATTATTGGGAACAATAGGATAAAATTAAAAATAAAAAGATATTTCAAGAGTAATAAGATATATATCTTATATTATATTATAAAACGAAAGTAGTAGATAAAAATATTAAACAAAGTAATATGCTAATAAAAGTTTCTATTAACAATGCAATAATACTAAATATTGGATAATATGATAAAGAAAAATACAGAAAAAAAAAGTTATTCGATGACTGTACAACTCTCTTTAATTTACTAGAGATTTTATTCATTAAAATTCAGATAATATTATTGAGAACAATAGGATAAAATCTAAAATAAAAAATATATTTCAAGAGTAATAAAATATATATCTTCTATTATATTACAAAAAAAAAAAGTAGTAGACAAAAATATTAAACAAAGTAATATGATAATAAAAATTTCTATTAACAATACAATTATATTAAATATAATATAGAAAAATACATAACAACAAAAGTTATTCGATGACTATATAAGTCCCTTTAATTTAATAGAGATTTTATTCATTAAAATTCAGATAATATTATTGACAACAACATAATAAAATTTAAAATAAAAAATATTTCAAGATTAAAAAAATACATATCTTCTCTTATATTACAAAAAGAAAGCGAGCAGACAAAAATATTAAATAAAGTAATATACTAATAAAAATTTCTATTAACAGTGTAAAAATACTAAACATTGGATAATAGAATAAAGAAAAATATAAAACAAAAAAGTTATTCAACGACTATATAAGTCTCTTTAATTTAATAGAGATTTTATTATAGGGTATATCATATTGATAAATAAGATGACAATTAAAATTTATTAAAGGAATACGATTTAATATGTTCAAATAAGTTCGATCATAATTTAATTTAATTAATATTTTTTAATATTGATCGTGCATGGCACGTGTATCACTACTAGTTACGTTTAAATGGTAAGGCATACTGCTGCAGCAGCGGCACCATCCAGTACTCACATGTTGCATGCTAAAATCATGGTATAAAATAGAATGAAGGTCTAAGAAAAGAACAACTTTGTCATTGAAAACGTCGAAGTAAGCTGTGGCTTATAAATAGGAAGATAAGGCGTTAGCGGACCGACTTGACAGGACCTTCGTCTTTCGCCAGGGCTTATACTTCATCAATGTCCTTACTGCGTTTCACGCTTTTCAGGACCTCGATCCAAGCCCTCAGTCTCAAAAACTTCAGCATGGCTTTTTTTAGTCCACTCTCCCTTAGAAAACGAAGCTGCTTGAAAGCAGATTTCGAAATTACATAGGTGAATGTAGAGATCACCGGTGTCCTACTCGAGACGAAGTACTTGTCGTCCCCAAACCAAAAGGGATGAGGGAAAAAGGCTCGAGAAAGCGTCCTTGGAAGGGGGAATATCTGAAAAAGTGTTAGCGGGATCCCCCCTTAAAAGATACGTAGAGCTCTTGAGAGATGGGATTCATACCCGGAAGCGGGGAAGACAAGGTTTAGAATCTCGGTGTCAGGTGCAGCCCAGAGGAAGCTGCTTGATAATCTAGTCCCGGCCAAGCAGGAAATAAGTGCTTTGTCGGTTGAAGGTGCTCTCTTACAGCTTCTTTAATGGGAAGCCTAACACATCTAATTGGAAGTGGAATGAAGATAATGCGCTTTACTCTTTCATTTGTAGCTGGATTAGTCAGTCCTACTGTCTCTTTGGTTAAGAGGTGTAAATTTAACGTACAAACAAAGTCCTATGAAGAACGAATTTTAGTGTAGGGATGTTTACCTTCCTATACATTATTTGAAACTTTATTATCCTCTCCACTCAAGTTTTAATTTAATTACATATGCATATATAATTTACCAATTATATACACTTTAAGAATTAAATGAGTATCCTTTTATATTAGAAATTGAATAAGGAATCAATTATTTCTCATCCTTATTCTCCCTCCCTCATGCACTCTCTCTCTCTCTCCGCCTTTCTCTCTCATGCGCTCTCTCTCTCTCTCTCTCTCCGTCTCTCTGTGTCTCTCAATCTCTCATTCTTTATTTTTTCCCCAATTTTTCTTTCTCTGATGTCCTCTATTTTTTATCATTTCATGTTGTATATATTTTTAATGGAATTTATCAATGAATTTCAATCATTTTATTATAGAGTTTTAACTTAATAATTTTCTTTCATGTTGCACAATTTGTGTTCAAATTAAAATTGTCAATCAGTAAATTTTGAAGGTGTTTGACTTTCCACCATTGACAGCCATTAAAAAGCTTTGAAGCTTTGAATTCGAATTTGGATTTTCAAAAACCATTATTTTTTTGGATTGGGTGTTGTTGCAAATAATTGGAAATATTGTTTGGAGTTTATATCTCAATTTTAGGATATTTGGTGAAGATTAGACTTGATTTTGGCTGAATTTCAAATTGAAACTCGAAGAAGAAGAAGAAGAAGAAGAAGAAGAAGAAGAAGATATGACATATAATATACTTACGAAATTGTAATAAAGTTGTAGTATAAATGTATGTAAATTGTATTATGTTGTAATTATATTTTTTTATTTATTTGAATATTGTATGAAAGTTAAAAAATAGTTGTATAATGTATGAATCGTTGTATAGAATTTGTATTTAACTTATCAATACAATCTTTTTACTTAAAGTTATTGATATGTATCAAAATTGTATTAAGAGAGAAAGTTTTGATTGGAAATTTTAGAGAGGAAGAAACACACCCCACATACAAAATATATACAAATCAGATACAAAATATACAAAAAGACATATTGTATAAAATTTGTATAAAAATTGCATTTAAGTTGTATGATATTGTAGATATATTTAATTGGGTAAAAATAATGTATGAAAGTTGTAGATAAGTGTATACTATATAATTAGGTGTGTAAAATTTATTTTTAGTATGTATGTTGTTGTAGATATATCAATTTGTATTAAATTTGCACGAAATTTATTTTTAAATTTGTATGTTGTTGTACCATCAAATTGTATAATATTAATTGTAAGTATGATGTATCAATTTTAGTGATGATTTAAATAAGTTTCGTTAATTTGTGATAGATTAGTGTATTGGGTAAGTTAACCAATCAAGTGAAGCAGAATACTTTACTAGCCCCGCACGATAGTTATTAACCTCGTAAAATCTTTGGACAAATTTTGATACATATCAACAACTTTATGTAAAAAGATAGTATTGATAACTTAAATACAAATTTTATACAACGATTCATACATTATACAACTATTTTTCAACTTTCATACAACATTCAAATAAAAATATATATATAACTACAACATAATACAATTTTACATACAATTATAATACAACTTTACGAAAATTTCGTAAGTATATGGTATGTCATGTGTTCTTCTTCTTCTTCTTCTTCTTCTTCTTCTTCTTCTTCTTCTTCTTCTTCTTCTTCTTCTTCTTCTTCTTCTTCTTCTTCTTCTTCTTCTTCTTCTTTCAATCTGAAATTCAGCCAAAATCAAGTCTAATATTCACCAAACACCCTAAAAATTGAGATATAAACTCCAAACAATATTCCTAATTGTTTGCAACAACACTCAATCCAAACAAATAATAGTTTTTGATAACCCAAATTCGAATTCAAAGCTTCAAAGCTTTTTAAAAGCTGTCAATGGTGGAGAGTCAAACACCTGAATACTAAAAACTCTTTACTGCTCATCGTCGAGGATGATTTTCATCCAACTCATTTCAGTAGTACAATGCTTTAACAGAGCCATTGTTGGAAAAGCCAATCACCTTCAAAGAGATCAATACCAAATTTAATTTGTGACTGGTTCAGGCATTTTGTAGCCAAAGTTTATCGTTCCGAGGCTCATAACCCACCTGATGTTCAAGCCAATCTTACCAATCACTCAAGCTATTCCAACAACTTAGCACGATCTAGAATTGTATACTTCGGGCCTACACTTTTTCGATGACGGGAGCTGCTATTGCCACCATCAGATATTCAAACGTGGTTAACACCATTGTTCCCTTCAGTTATGCCTTTTTCCAAGCAAATAATCCCCTAATTTAAGACACTAATAATGGATTGAGAGCCTTTTAAGGTGGAATGTATATAATTTGTAAGTAATTCTTGTTTAGGGCGGGTAATATACAAAATTAGGACAATTTTAGTAAATAAGTTTCGAATATTGTATAGGAAGAAAAAAATTAAATAACGGTCCAGCGAGCGCCAGTTGACTTCTTTTCCTCCTCATTTACTTTGAAATTCCGTTGAACAGAACCACACTTTCGGAAATTTATCATCTGTTTTTATCTTTTATTCAATAAAACACTCCAATTCGTTCTTGTCTAAAAGTGATTTCATCAGTATAATGGTTGTACATTTTTTTAATCACAAACTAGGTACACTGAACTTCAAATTTAATAAAGTTTTAAATTATTAAAAGATATTTATTAACTCGAGATGGCGGAAAAATCATTAAAACTTCTAATCTACTACTACATACTACTATTACTAATAATAATTCACATATCTTCTGTCGTTTATTTGTTAAACCAAATCAATTCAAATCTTATCTAAGCCTTTGAATTGAGAAAAACAAAATTAATCAAATCTTATCCAAGCTTTTGAATAGGCCAAAAAAACTCCAAGGACGAAAACAATATCTTGAGATTTTGATGAAGTATAAAGTATTAATATATGCATTTCTATTTTTTTAAATCTACTATTGTATTAAACACTAAATGAAATGATTATATAAAATTTTTATTGTAGAAAAAAAATATAAAAAGAGAGGGATAGAGATAGTGTAAGAAACTATACTTTGAATTAAGTTTAAAATAAAATAAAGATAACAAATAAGTAATATTATTTTTAAATTTAAGCGTATTAATCTGTGCATTAGAATAAAAGGATAAAAGTAAATGAAAATTTTATTACAAGAAATAAAAAAAACTAAATTCATCTATAATATATTATAATGGGAGTAGCAGATAAGGATACGATAATTTTACGTTATCGGTAACTGCAATAACATGGATATATAATCAAACAAAAGGAGAAAAAAATATGTGAATAAATAATTTCAGTATAGAGATATATAGAAGAATTAGACTTATTTGATTTTTGAGAATAATATTTTTTTTTAAATTATAATGAGAGAAGTCATACTATATGGATAAGATACACATATTTAAAAATATTTTAATAGAGAAACTAAAATAAAAAACATAAAGAATTGACATAATTTTAAGAAACAAATTAAAAAATATAAAGACATAATTTAAATTCTTATATAGTTAATTTCAAAAGAAAATTAAAAGTCATTGGCATGCAGTTTGATTCTCTTGTAAATACCAAAGAGCTTCTCATTTTACCCCCAACTCAAATTTTCCGTTCCCTCGAGAGTATCATTAGCCCAATCCAAACTTAAAAATCAATAATGTTAGTACTTTTACCTTCTAGAACTGTAAGGAAAAAAGTAATTATGTAATATATAAACCCTAACATATAAATTTTCTGAAAATCTATTTCTTTACGGTGGGAAACCCAAATGGCAATCATAGAGTATAAAGAATAACAATGAATTTGATATTATTTTTTTCATTTAGGTCGTGTTCTTTTGGGATTATCATTACCATGATAAAGAATAAACTAAATACAAGTTTTAAGCTCTTTAATTGCATTTGCAACCTTTTACAAATGCATTATATTTAGGATTTTCCTTTCAATTTTATCATGGCTATTGGCTTTAGTAGCTTCTACCAAGTTTTTGATTTTGGAAGCAACGACGGTTGCAATTTTGTTAGTAATTTACCTAATTAATTATTTATTATTATCCATAAATAACAAATTCACAAGACCCTATATTTACTATCCGTCAATAATAAATTCAAGAGACCCCAATAATCCGAGTATGTCAAAACACAATATCATTGTCTTCTTCTAAATGAAAAATTACATGAACAAAAATTGATTTCTATCTATATGTATTTTAATTTTCAGCAAGGAAAAAGATGTTTAGCCAAGTTAAAACAAAAAATGCACCAAATTAAGGTAAATCGGTTAACGTTTGAAATAGGTAAAAAGTATAAAGTAAGTATTGTGAAAAGAAAAATTAGAAAGAAAAGTTCATGTTGCGAAAGAAATTATCTGCATACAAGACAAAATTACTCCCATGCAGAAAGGTAAAATTTGATTCCCTCTTTTAACACAAAGTTGAAAAGGGAAAAAATTCTCGCCCACTAATTTTACTATCCATATTTGCAAATGAAATAAGAAATTGAAGAAACCGTGAAAAATTAAAGTTGATTTTTGGAAGAATAATACACTACTAGAAATTCGGCAAAAACTGACCAAGGTCGACCCTCGGTCAAAATATCGACCAAAGTCTGGTCGTTTTTCAAAATATTTTATTTTTTCATTTTTTTTACGAAACCGACCAACTTTGGTCGGTTTTCTTTGGCGCAAAAATGCGGGAAACTATTTTTGAGTCCCGCGAAATTTATTTTTCAAAAAATCGACCAACTTTGGTCGGTTTTTCAATTAAAATAAATAAATATTAATATTAAAAAAACGGACCAAAATTGGTCGGTTAATTCGGCCGGTCATTTAAAAAAATCGACCAACTTTGGTCGGTAATTTTACTTTTTAATAAAACCGATCAGTTTGGTCGGTTATTTTCATGCGAAAATTCAATTAAAGTGTATAAATCAAATAAAAGGCAGTCTTAAAACAAAATGCACCAATGATCTAGTGGTAAAATAGTATCATGCCGCTGTACAGACCCCGGTTCGATTCCCAGATGGTGAATCTTTTGATTACATAAAAATCGACCAATTTTGGTCGGTATTTTTTTGTAATTTTTGTTTTTTGAATTTAATTGACCGACCAAAGTTGGTCGGTAATTTCCGACCAACTTTGGTCGGTATTCATTCCCGACCCCTAAAATACCGTCCACACGTAAATGGTCGTATTTTGGTCGGTTCCTGGCCATTACCGACCAACTTTGGTCCGTTTTTTTGATCGGTTTTTACCGAATTTCTAGTAGTGATAAATCATAGATATTTAAAAGAGATTCTAGAATGATCTACATGATATTTATTTAGTAAACATATCTAGATGTTCTAGAGTAATGTGAGAAGATAAGCTTAACTAGATTTTTGTTGTACATGTTCTAGAATATTAAATAGAACCATCCCTAGAGAAGAACAAATAGGGGTAACCTTGACATTTGTAACCAAACCAAAATCAACACAATCTTCTCCCATAAAAAAGTTCTCCTTTCCAAAATCTTCATTCTTCATTCAAACTTCCTCTTCTTTAGTTGAATCTTTCTATTTTAGTTAACGATCTTGGGCTAGCTTAAGGTCTCCAATAATATTTTTCTTCGGCTATTTTTATAAAAACTACCAACTTATTCTAAATGAAATAAATATTAGGGTACTTTCACTTCTTTCTATAGAAGTTAACACTGATTGTTTTAGAAGAAAAATCACATAAATAGAAGCCTCTCTCTTACCACAAGTATCCATATTCAGTAATAAAAATCTCTACCATTCATTCCTATTATTTTATAAAATATCCGATACTCTGAAGATTCAATTGTAAAAAGTAGATTTAAAAAAAATACAAAAGATAGTATACTGTAGCTATTAAAACAGAAAAATCATATAAGGTAGTAATAGGCTATAGCTTTCTAACTTTAAGTAATATGTTATTATGTAAACAAACGAAATGTAAAAATCAGTTAATGAATCTAACGTAGTACAAAATGTACAATTTTTTGTTTAATATTATTTTAGAATAAATATGCCAAGTCCAACAAAATAAAGGTACTAGGATTGGATAAAGTACAAATATCTCGGATGGAGATTTAGGGCTTAGGATTCAAAAGTGTCTCCATTATGTAATGGGTATCTTATTTTGTTTGAAATTTAGAGGATGAAAAATCTAAGTTGGAACACACAATTCAAAAAGGAATCCATCCATCTTCATTGAGATAACAAATCATTATTACGCTTTTGATTATTCATAAAAGATCAGTAAATCCGAAGAGCTATAGAAAAATGGACGCTCAAACCAAAATATCTCCAAATGGGTATCTCATGCATCATATTTTCGTATTTAGTATTTATATCCGATGATAATTAGCAGTTTTATTTGAATTTATTTTGCATATTAGTATACATTGAACATAAGAAAAATATTTTTTTTTAAAAATTAGGTTGGGCCTGTGGCTTATTAACCACGTCTAGTTAAACCAAAAACTCTAAAATCTCCCGAGGAAAATATGAAATCAGGCCTTAAAACTCATTTGAGTTGACTACGGTCAACGTTTTGTGTAAACAGATCTGAATCAGTATTTTGACGGTCCCGGTGAGTCCGTATTGTGATTTGAGACTTGAGCATATGCCCGGAACCGAATTCAGAAGTCCCTAACTTGATCTAACGTAATTTGTTGAAAACTAATAATTTAAAAGTTTAAAAGATTCCTAAGTTTGAATGTAAGTTGACTTTGTTGCTACCGGGTTCAGATTTTGGTTCCGGAACTTGGTATAGGTTTATTTCAGTAATTATGACTTGTCTGCAAAATTTGGTGCAAAATAGAGTTGATTCGACGTGATTCGGATGTCCGGTTGTAAAATTTCATGTTCTTGAGTTTCTTTGAAAATTTTATTTGTTTTGGTATCCGATTCGTAGTTCTAGGTGTTATTTTGGTATTTTGATCGTGCGAGCGAGTTCGTATGGTGTTATTATACTTATGTGCATGTCTGATTTGGAGCCCGAGGGGCTCCCCTCGGGCTCAGGTGAGTTTCGGATAGGCTACGGATCAATTTTCGGACTTTGGAAATAACTGATGCATCTTTTGTTTCTGGTGTGATCTGCAGATCTCGCAATTGCGAGGTCTAGCTCGCAAATGCGAGCCTCTCTTTTGCGAACAATGATTCGCATTTGCGAGTTGGGCTGGGTTGGGCACACTTCGCATTTGCAAGAATATTTGCGGACTCTGGATCTTTGCAATTGCGAAGGTTATGGTCGCAATTGCGACCACTAGCTACTGCTTCGCTTTTGCGAAGTATTTGTCACATTTGCGAGGGACTTAGGTTCGTATTTGTGACCAAAAGTGTCGCATTTGCGACGACTGGCATTTTGAGAAGGGAGGATTGTCTTTGTACGGTGGGATCGGGTTGCGTGCCGCAATGGATTTGTGTTTTGTATCATTGTTACATTGTGTTAGTTTTCAGTGTTTTCATATGAGATTCTGAGGACTGATGTTTCTGGTTTTACTGATTTCCACGATTGAGTTTACTTTCATAAGTTAACTGTCTTATTTTTCCTGTGTTCCTTTCCTGCTATTATTATTATACTGCATACAGGTTATTGTGAGTGACCCGCCTTAACCTCGTCACTACTTCGTCGAGGTTAGGCTCGACACTTACAGAGTACATGGGGTCGGTTATACTCATACTACACTCTGCACTTCTTGTGCAGATTTTGGAGTTGGTCCTAGCGGCGGTCAGTCGATTGCTCGGATTGATTTCCTAACGGAGACTTGAGGTACAACTGCACGGCGTTCGCAGCCCTGAAGTTGCCTTCTACCTTATTTTAGCTGTTCAGTTCATTTGAGACAGTTATACTTTTATTCAGACCATTATTTGTATTATTCTAGTCACTCGTGCACTTGTGACACTAGTTCTGGGATTGTATCTAGATATTGCTGCTATAATGGATTTCTCACTCTATTTCAGTTTATTCAGTTTACTCAGTATCAGTTAATTTAAATTGTTGAAAATAGCTAAAAACTATTCTAACGTTGGCTTGCCTAGCAAGTGCATTGTTAGGCGCCATCATGGTCCCGATAGTGAGGATTCCGGGTCGTGACAAGTTGGTATCAGAGCACTAGGTTGCCTAGGTCTCATGAGTCACGAGCAAGCTTAGTAGAGTCTGGAGGATCGGTACGGAGACGTCTGTACTTATCTTCTAGAGGCTATGGAGTTTAGGAAAAATTTCACTTCTTTCCTTCTTTATCGTGCGATTTCATTCTATCTCTCGCAGATGGAGAGAACACGCACTGCATCTATAGCCGGACAAAAGCCGGAGCCCTCTGTGGAAGCTACTACCAGGGGCAGAGGTCGAGCTAGAGGCCGAGGCACAGGCAGAGCTTAGCCTAGAGCTCGAGCAGCAGCACCCGCAGTGGAGCCTCAGATTAATCACGAGCAGGAGGTTCCAGCTCAAACTGTACCCGCCAGACCAGCTCAAGTTCCGGAGGGGTTCATAGCCACTCCAGGGCTTCAAGACGCTCTAGTCCGATTGGTGGGCCTTATGGAGACTGTGGCCCAGACCGGTGCATTCCCAGTGGCACCAGCCATCTCTCAAACCGGGGGAGGAGCACAGACTCCCGCTACTCACACCCCGGAGCAGGTAGCTCCCTAGTATCAGACTCCAGCAGCCCCGCTAGTTGGGGTGGTTCGGTCGGTTATTGCGGCACAGGCCGGTGATAGGCATGTTATGTCTTCTGAGGCTTTGTTGAGGTTGGATAAGTTCACCAAGCTCTTTTCTGTTCATTTCAGTGGTACATCTTCTGAGGACCCACAAGATTATCTAGACCGTTGCCATGAGGTGTTGCTGGACATGGGTATAGTTGAGACCAACGGGGTCTACTTTGCAGTATTTCAGATCACTGGTTCCGCCAAGAGGTGGTGGAGAGATTATATGTTGACTAGACCAGCTGGGTCACCTGCACTTACTTGGGATAAGTTCTCACAACTATTTCTAGAGAAGTTCATTCCTGTCACTCCGAGAGAGGATTACTGTAGGCAATTTGAGCATCTTCAACAGGGTAGTATGACTATTACGCAGTACGAGACTCGATTTGTGGACCTAGCTCACCATGCCATTATTTTGCTCCCTACTGAGAGGTAGAGAGTGAGGAGATTCATTGATAGGCTCACTTTCACTATCAGGCTACAAATGCCCAAGGAGATTGGAGATGATATTACTTTTCAGAGGGCTGTAGATATTGCCAGACGGATCGAGATGGTTCGTGCTTAGGAGAGGAGGCCGGTGTCTAATAAAAGGCCTCGCCGTTTCAGTAGTTTCAGTGGTGCCTCATCTGGAGGCAGGGGTACTTTTGGTAGAGGCCATCCTCCCAGGCCATTTCAGTCAGCGCTTCAGGCATCTCACAGTGCTTCAGGCAATCGTGGTCCTTATGTGCCTCATTCTGGGCAGCCATCCTATAGTACACCATCAACTCTTATCAGTGCGCCTCCGATTCAGATATATTACCGTGGTTATTTGGCCCGTTCGGGTCAACTTCAGCTTCAGCAGCCACAACAGCAGGATAGGTGTTTTGAGTGTGGAGGTACTGGTCACATCAAGAGGTTCTGTCTGAGATTAGAGTTCTCGTGCCATAGTCCCAGCACCAGTTTCTCCACCGCCCGCTCAGCCAGCTAGAGGTAGGGGTTAGACAGCCAGAGGTGGAGGTCAGGCCGTTAGAGGTGGAGGTCAACTAGTTAGAGGCCGTCCTAGAGACGCAGGTCAGAGTGGTAGGGCCCAGCCCTGATTTTATGCTTTCCCAGCTAGACCCAAGGCTGAGTCATCTGACGTCGTTATCACAGGTATTGTTCCAGTTTGCCATAGAGGACCTTCAATTCTATTTGATTCGGGCTCTACTTATTCCTACGTGTCATCATATTTTGCTTCTTACCTGGTTGTGCCTCGTGATTCTTTGAGTGCTCCTATGTATGTGTCCACGCCTATGGGAGATTCTATTATTGTAGATCGTGTCTATCGCTCATGTGTGATTACTATTAGGAGTTTTGAGACTAGCATAGATCTTCTACTTCTTGATATGGTAGATTTTGATGTTATCTTGGATATGGATTGGCTGTCACTTTATCATGCCATATTGGACTGTCACACGAAGACAATGACCTTAGCTATGCCGGGGTTGCCTCAATTAGAGTGGAGGGGGACTCCTGGACATTCTACCAGCAGGGTTATTTCTTATGTGAAGGCTCTACGTATGGTCGAGAAGGGATGTCTAGCTTATTTGGCCTATGTTTGTGATTCGAGTGCGGAGGTTCCTTCCATGGATTCAGTACCTATTGTGCGTGAGTTTCCAGAGGTGTTTCCTGCAGATCTGCTGGGGATGCCACCCAACAGGGATATTGACTTCTGTATTGATTTGGCTCCGGACACTCAGCCCATTTCTATTCCACCATACCGTATGGCCCCGTCGGAGTTAAAGGAATTGAAGGAGCAGTTGCAAGATTTGCTTGATAATGGATTCATTAGACCTAGTATCTCACCTTGGGGTGCACCAATGTTGTTCGTGAAGAAGAAAGATGGGTCGATGAGGATGTTTATAGACTATTGGCAGTTGAACAAAGTCACTATCAAGAACAAGTATCCGTTGCCGAGGATCAATGACTTATTTGATTAGCTTCAAAGTGCCAGGTGTTTTCAAAGATCGATTTGAGGTCTGGCTACCATCAGTTGAATATTAGGGCATATGATGTCCCTAAGACAACTTTTCAGTCTCGGTATGGGCATTATGAGTTCCTAGTGATGTCATTTGGGTTGGCAAATTCCCCTGCAACATTTATGGATTTGATGAACCGGGTATTCAAGCCCTATTTGGATTATTTTGTGATTGTATTCATTGATGATCTTGATCTACTCCCGCAGTCGAGAGGAGCATGAGCAGTATCTTCAGATTGTACTTCAGACTCTAAGAGATATCACTTATATGCCATGTTTTCAAAATGAGAGTTTTGTTTAGACTCAATAACCCTTTTTGGGGCATGTTATATCGGCAGAGGGCATAAAGGTGGATCCTAAGAAGATTGAGGCAGTCCAGAACTAGCCTAGACCTACTTCAGCTATAGAGATCCGGAGTTTCCTGGGTTTGGCGGGCTATTATCGCCGGTTCGTGGAGGGGTTTTCATCCATAGAAGCTCCATTAACTAGATTGACCCAGAAGGGTGCCCTATTCAGATGGTCGGATGAGTGTGAGCTAAACTTTAAGAAGCTCAAGACTGCTTTGACTATGACGCCAGTGTTGGTGTTGCCCATAGGTTCAGGATCCTACACTGTGTATTGTGATGCATCTCGTATCGGGCTCGGTACTGTATTGATGTAGGATGGCAGGGGGATTGCATAAGCGTCACGGCAGTTGAAGGTTAATGAGAAGAATTACCTTGTTCATGATTTAGAGTTGGCAGCCATTATTTACACACTGAAGATTTGGAGGCACTATCTTTACGGCGCGTTGTGTGAGGTATTCACGGATCATCGGAGTCTACAGTATTTGTTCAAGAAGAAGGATCTCAACTTGAGGCAGATGAGGTGGTTGGAGCTGTTGAAAGACTATGATATCTCCATTTTATATCACCCCGGGAAGGCCAATGTGGTGGCCTATGCCTTGAGTAGAAAGAATGTGAGTATGGGTAGCCTTGCGTATATCCCAGTTGGTGAGAGGCCGCTTGCATCAGATGTTCAAGCTTTGGCCAATCAACTCGTGAGGTTAGATGTTTTGGATCCCAATCATATTCTAGCTTGCACAGTCTCTTGGTCTTCCTTGTATGAGCGCATCAGAGAACGTCAATATGAAAATCCCCATTTACTTGTCCTTAAGGACACGATGCGGCACGGTGGTCCCAAGTAGGTTACTGTTGGAGATGATGGGGTTATACGAATGCAGGGTCATATTTGTGTGCCTAATGTGGATGGGCTTCGTGAGTTGATTCTTAAGGAGGCCCGCAGTTGCTAGTATATATTCTATTCATCCAGGTACCGCCAAGATGTATCAGGACTTGCGGAAATATTATTGATGGAGGAGGATAAAGAAGGATATAGTTACATATGTAGCTCGTTGTCTAAATTGTCAGCAAGTAAAGTACGATCATCAGAGGCCTGGTGGTTTGCTTCAGAGGCTAGAGATTCCTGAGTGGAAGTGGGAGCGTATCGCTATGGATTTTGTTGTTGGACTCCCATGAACTCAGAAGAAGTTCGATGCTATATGGGTCATTGTGGACAAGTTGACCAAGTCAACACATTTGTTTCTAGTGGCAGTTACCTATTCTTCAGAGCAGTTAGCTGATATCTACATCAGCGAGATCATCTGCCTTCACGGTGTGCCCATGTCTATCATTTCTAATCGAGATACGCAGTTTATCTCGCACTTCTGGAGGGCCGTACAACTTGAGTTAGGCACGCTGGTTGAATTGAGTACAACATTTCACCCCCAGACGGACGGACAGTCTGAGCGCACTATTCATATATTGGAGGATATACTTCGCACTTGCGTTATGGATTTCAGGGGTTCTTGGGATCAGCTCTTGCCGCTTGAAGAGTTTGCCTACAACAACAGCTACCAGTCAAACATTTAGATGGCTCCTTATGAGGCATTATACGAGAGGCGGTGTCGTACGCCAGTTGGATGGTTCGAGCCCAGAGAGGCTCGGTTGTTGGGTACCAATTTGGTTCAGGATGCCTTGGATAAGGTCAAGATTATTCAGGATCGACTCTGCACCGCTCAGTCTAGGTAGAAGAGTTATGCTGATCATAGAGTTGGTGATGTTGCATTCATGGTTGGAGAGAGGGTATTGCTCCGGGTTTCACCCAGAAAGGTTTTAATGAGGCTCGGAAAGAATGGCAAGTTAAGCCCTAGGTATATCATACCCTTTGAGATTCTTTGAGAGAGTGGTTGAGGTGGCCTACAGGCTGGCATTGCCACCTAGTTTATCAGCAGTCCATCCGGTGTTCTATGTGTCCATGCTCCGAAAGTATCACGGTGATCCGTCCCATGTGTTAGATTTCAGCTCAGTCCAATTGGACAAGGATTTGACTTGTGAGGAGGAGTCGGTGGCTATTTTAGCCCGGCAGGTCCAGCAGTTGAGGTCTAAGAGTTATCCTTCAGATCAAGTGCAGTGGAGAGGTCAGCCGATTGAGGCAGCCATGTGGGAGTCCAAGTAGGACATGTGGTGTAGATATCCCCACCTTTTCACCAGTCCAAGTACCTTTCTATGTCCATTCGAGGATGAACGTTTATTTTAGAGGTGGAGAATGAGATGACCCGATAGGTCATTTATAGTTTTACCCTTCATTTATGTGTTCCGAGACCTCGAATAACTCCATTTAGACTTTCTCGATTTTCGTGCCCAGTCCGTGTTCTCTTCCCAGAAAGTTTTTATGAGAAAATTTATAAAAATATAAAATCGTGCCTTAAAACTCATTTGAGTTGACTACAGTTAGTTCCCTTCTCTCGTTTTGGATAAACAATGGCATGTGGCTTGTGAGAAAATTGAAAAGCTCAAGCCTAGAATTAATATTCAATGCATCAGATGGAAGCCAACAACTATGACTCTTAAATTGAACACAAATAGGTGTAGCAAAGGGAATCCAGGCAGTGCAGGTGGTGGAGGTATTCTTAGAAACTACAATGGTCAACTGATCATGGCATATGCATCTTATTTTAGGACATGTTGTAACAATGTAGCTGAGGCAAAAGCTATTTTGGTTGGGATGCAATGGTGTATTTCTAATGGTCATCTCAATGTTATCATGGAATAGGATTCTTTGGTTGTTATTGGGATGATTAATGGATCATACAAACCATCCTGGCAAGTTAAGTGCATTATTAAGAAGATAATGGAGTTGATGGTTCGTGCAACTTTTCGTTTCAGCATTGTTATTAGAAGCTAATTATATAACTGACTTTCTTGCTAACATGGGAGAGCATACAAAGCAGAATTTATTCTTCACACGGGATTTAGCTCTTCCTTTGGTAGCTAAAAACTTTTTGAAGAATGATATTGATGAACTACCTAACTTTCGGATCAAAGCACAAACAACGAATTTCACTTTTGATCATGGATAGTTATAACATGATAGTTGTACAATGTATAGTTCACTTTTTTCAAATTGTAAAGGAGAAGTTCTCCTCAACAAGTTTCCTTTTGGTGCAACTATCCAGTAGAACTACCATCACTTTGTATTGGAAGCAAAGGTTTATGTCCTCTTCCATGTTCTCTTCTTTTGTGATATATATAGGTCGGGGTCAAACCTGACCGCACACCGATAAGGTGGTTCTTTTAAAAAAACAAAGTTGACTATGGTCAATGTTTTATATAAACGGATCCGGATCAGTATTTTGACGGTTCCGGTAGGTCCGTATCGTGATTTGGAACTTTGGAGTATGCCCGAAACCGAATTCAAAAGTCCCTAGCGTGATCTAACATAATTTGTTGAAAACTAGTAATTTAAAAGTTTAAAGGATTTCTAAGTTTGAACGTAGGTTGACTTTATTGCTACCGGGTTCAGATTTAGGTTCCGGAACTTGGTATAGGTTCATTTAAGTAATTATGACTTGTCTGCAAATTTGATGCAAAACGAAGTTGATTTTACGTGATTCGAACGTCCGGTTGTAAAATTTCATGTTCTTGAGTTTCCTTGAAAATTTTATTTGTTTTGGTGTTCGATTCGTAGTTCTAGGTGTTATTTTGCTATTTTGATCACGCGAGCGAGTTCGTATGATATTATTACACTTGTGTTCATGTTTGGTTTGGATTCCGATGGGCTCGGGTAAGTTTCAGATATGCTACAGATTGATTTTTAGACTTTGGAAACATATGATGCATCTTTTGTTTCTGGTGTGATCTGCAGATCTCGCAATTGTGAGATCTAGCTCGCAAATGCGAGCCTTGATTTTGCGAACAATGATTCTCATTTTCGAGCATAGGCTGGGTTGGGTACACTTCGCATTTGCGAGAATATTTTTGCATTTGCGGACTCTAGATCTTCGCAATTGCGAAGGTTATGGTCGCAATTACGACCACTAGCTACTGAGTACTGCTTTGCTTTTGCGAAGTGTTGGTCTTATTTGCGATGACTGGATTTCTGAGAAGGGTTCGCATTTGCGACCTATTCTCTACATTTGCGACGTTTGCAATTGCAAACAAGATATCGTAATTGCGACATCCGTAGCTGGGTAAAAGAGGGGAAAACGGGACTTAACGCATTTCTCACATTTTCTCAATCCTAAATACCGTAGAGACAATGTTTCCAAGAGATTTTCTTTCTAAATTCATTGGTAAGTGACTTTAACATATTTCTTTTTAATTACCCATTACATTTCACAAGATTTCAGCATCAAATATAGGATTTTCATGGTAGAAATTAGAGATTTGGGTGGAATTAGAGATCTTTGTAAATTTGGGATTTAAACCTCGAACTGAGGTCGAATTTCGAAACTAATTACATAACCGGACTCAGGGGTGAATGGGTAATTGTATTTTATTTCGAATCTCGGGTTCTGACCAAGCGAGCCAGGGGTTGACCTTTGTTGACTTTTTAGGAAAAGTGTAAAGATCTTAACTTTATGTAGTGTAATTGATTTCCCTAGCATTGTTTGATGTTCTTGATTCGAATTTTGGTTAGATTCGATTGGTTTGGAGGCGGATTTTTGAGGAAAGGCCCTGGTTGAGCTTTGATTTATTTGCGGAGCGAGGTAACTGTTGGGTCTAACTTTGATTTGAGGGAATATGAACCCTTGCGCTATGTGTTATGTGAATTACATGTGTAGCGACGTATATGCGAGGTGACAAGTATATATACGCCGTCAAAATAATTGTTTCCATGCTTTTCCGTAGTCCATTAATTATTTTATTCTATGTCTTAATTGTTACATGCTTTAATTGTTTCCTATGACTTAACTTGCTATTTTTCACTTATTATTCTCGTATTAAAATGTTAGTTTCTTCCATTCTTCCATGATTAATTGCTACTTGCCTTAATTGTCTTACTTATATACTTTAATTGTCAAATATTTGGCTTGTCTTGTTGCTTTGTATTAATTGTAGCATTCCTTGATTTGATACGGAGTTCCTTATTGCTTTGCTTTCATATTCTTTAGTCGTAGAAATTCTTGTGAATTGAGTTGTTGAATTGATCACATTTATTGATTTTGTTTATGGATCGGGTTGCACGCCGTAGCAGGTGGAATGAGGGAGGATTGATATTGATATGGTGGGATTGGATTGCACGTCGCAACGGAGTTTATATGTGATTTTGATATGGTGAAATAAGGGATGATTGTGATAATGATTCTGATTATATGGTGGGATCGAGTTGCGCGCCGCAACGAATTTTATATGTTATTCTTGTTATTGATATGGTGAAATAAAGAAGGATTGTATTTGTACGGTGGGATCGGGTTGCGCGCCGCAACAGATTTGTGTTTTGTATTCATTGTTGCATTGAATTAGTTTTCAGTGTTTTCATATGAGATTCTGAGGACTTATGTTTCTGGTTTTACTGATTTCGAGAATTGAGTTTACTTTCATAAGTTAATTGCCTTAATTTTCATGTGTTCCTTTCCTGCTATTATTATTATACTGCGTACAGGTTATTGTGAGTGACCCGTCTTAGCCTCGTCACTACTTCATCCAGGTTAGGCTCGGCGCTTACAAAATACATGGGGTCGGTTGTACTCATACTACACTCTGCACTTCTTGTGTAGATTTTGGAGTCAGTCCTAGCGGCGGTCAGTAGATTGCTTAGATTGATTGCCTCACAGAAACTTGAGGTACAACTGCACGGCGTTCATAACCTCGGAAGTCCCATTCTACCATATTTTAGTTGTTCATTTTATTTCAGACAGTTATGCTTTCATTCAGACCATTATTTGTATTATTCTAGTCGCTCGTGCACTTGTGACACCAGTTCTGGAATTGTATATTTCTCACTCTATTTCAATTTTATTTCATTTTATTCAGTTTACTCGGTATCAGTTAATTTAAATTATTAAAAATGGCTAAAAACTATTCTAACATTGACTTGCCTAGCAAGTGAAATGTTAGGCGCCATCACGATCCCAAGGGTGGGGATTCCCGATCGTGACAACCATATTTTTAAAACATTGAGTTGGGCCTGTTCTAGCACAGGCTTAACCACGTCTAGTATACACACAGTCCAAACTGAAAGCTATGAGTTAGGTAAACTCTGCCATAGATTCGTCTTTGCCGCCTGTCAACTTGTGTTGTAACCATTCAATTTTAATACACATCTGACATCACACACAACCATTTGATTTAGGTCACACCACAAGGAACATACTGGGCACCATTTGTTTCATCAAATTCACAACTTAAGAGCCACACACTAGACTTCCATTCATTTGTAAACCAGAAACAAGTGTTAACAACTATAGTTGCATCTAATTATGAAGTCTCCAACGCCTGAGAGATAGTTACTTTATTACTAAGATGTTTCTTAAGCATTACTTTAAGCTCTCCTGCAAAGGAGTCTCATTTTGCTGTTCTGAAAAAGTTTGCATCTCTGATTTTTTCTTCTCCTTGAGAATCACCTGTCTCGGCATCACTTCTAATAGAAAATTTCCTCCATTCCATACAGATGCTGAGACCTTGAACATCTGGTATACCAAATGCAGCTCTGGTCGCCAAGCAGACCACTTAAGTTGTTTGCCGTCTTTGCTTTCTTTGAGAGCCCCCTGTCAAAATAACAAGTTTTCAAGATTAACACTAATGTTGTTGACGATGCAGTCCAACACAGGCCCAATAATGAGACGACCCAATATCAACCTCTCTGATAGTCTTAGATGTAACAGACTTGGGTCTCTTTTTTATTTATAGATATGTGGCCCATTTGTGTAAATATATATATGGGTTGTACATCATTTTATATCTGGACTGTACAGAACATTTCATTCTATTCGATTATATAATCAAAAGCTTTCACATTTTCTCTCTCTAAATATTCTCCAAAATTAGGTTTTCCATTTGTTCCAAATAACTGATGAATTCATTAGTTAACATGGTATCAGAGCCCAGATAACATTAGATATGGGCAATTTCTTCTACATTTTTAGTTAAATTTTTGGTTGATTCGAATTTTGTTACGACGGTATTGGTGTTAATTATTTCGACGGTTCCTGCGAGGTTTTGTGGCAATATGCGGCGTGTTTATTTTTTCTGTCTTTGCTTCTGCTGGTGTTGGACGAGATTGACCGAACATTTTATCTCTTCGAATGTTTGGAGAAGTCTGGTAATACCGTTTTCTTAAAACCCTAATTTCTATTATTCTGTGTGATATGGCTCCGACATCTGAGGAAAGTTCTAGTGCTAGTGATAATTCTACTGTTGCACCTTCATCTCCCCTGTATCTCCTTCCCTCTGATTCTCCTAGCACAATTTTAGTTACTACAAATTTTAATGGGACAAGATATGGGAGCTGGAGAAGGGGAATATTGTTAGGTTTGTCCTGTAAAAATAAATTGGGGATGATCAAGGGTACTATTACAAAACCTAGGCCTACTTCTCCTGATTTTGATGCATGGATTAGATTTAATGATAGGGTTGTGGCTTGGATCCTTAATAGTCTAGATAAGGAAATTAGAGAAACTGTCATGTACACAGAATCTGCTGAGAAGCTTTGGAAGGAAATTGAGTGGAGATTTGGACAGGCGAGTGGAATAAAGATTTACCAAATCGGTAAAGAGATCTCCTCTATCTCTCAGGATTCTTCTAGTATCGCCTCATATTTCAACAGGATTAAGAAATTATGGGATGTGCTTTCTTTTTTTGTTGCATATCCAGACTACGTTTGTGGTTGCAAAGAGAATTTTCAGCGTTTGGATGAGGAACAGAAAGTTCATCAATTTTTGATGGGGATTAACGAGTCATACTCCACTATTAGAAGAAATATATTGATGATGAAGCCTTTGCCTGATCTTGACAATGTTTACTCTATGCTCATAAATGATGAGAGTCAATCTGAAGTCCAAGCCATTGTCCCATCCTTCAGTTCTAATTCTGTAGCTTTCTCTACTGGAACACAAAAACCTTATCCTCAAAATTATCCTCAAAAGTATTTCCCTCATAATTACACTCAGCAAATACAATTTGACTCCTCGAGGAAGCCCAATGCAAATCTAGTTTGCAGGTATTGTAAAAAGCCGGGTCATGTCATAGAGAAATGCTTCAAGCTGCATGGTTTTCCTTCTGGATTTCAGCCAAAGTTCAACAACCCTGCTTTTCAGAACAAGTATAAGAGGACAGTTGCATGTGCTCAGGCATCTAAAGCTCAGCCCATGGTGTATGCTGATAGTACTGATTCAAGTAACATTGTTGCTCAATCTACTACTGGGAGTCATAACTTGACAAAGGAGCAGTATGACCATCTTGTTTCCCTGCTTTAGCAATCTAGAATTACTCCAGCACCTCAGGAGTTTGCCTCTGGGTCTGCCAATTTTGCAGGTTTTGTTAGAGCTCCTGATTATAGTCATTCTAGTTTCATTGTTTGCAATTTCTCTAGGAGAGAAGATAGTCCTTGGATTATAGACTCAGGTGCAACTCACCATATGACCCCACATAAATCTTTACTACTTAACATAAAACCACTAATTTTACCTTATCTGGTGACCTTACCAAATAGATATAAGGTTAAGGTCACATGCACTGGATCCTTACCCTTGTTTTCTGATGTCTTACTTCCTGATGTTCTTTTTGTTCCTGCTTTTCAGTATAATCTAATTTTCCTATCTCAATTACTTACTCATCTGAAGTGTGATGCTCTTTTCACTTCTTCTTCTTGTGCTTTGCAGTGCCCTTCTCTGAAGAAGCCATTGAAAATTGGTAAAATTCAGAAGGGCCTGTGGATCCTCTATCCTGATTACCTTGCTTCTTCTACTTCTACAGTTCCTCTTGTAAATACCATTACTGCCAGTAATCTGACTAATACAAATAAGTGTAGTTCTATACTTTCTGATTCTGTGCAAAGTTCTGATTGTGAAGCTAATTTTTCTGCTCATGTTCCAAACTCTATTTTATCTGTTGATCATGCTTGGCATTTGAGGATAGGACACATGCCTTTTGCTAAAATGAAAAATATTTCCTTTTTACATGATCACCTACCTAAGAACAAACTTTTTTGTGCTCTATTTGTCCTATGGCTAGGCAGCAAAGACTCTCTTTCCCTAAAAGTTCAATTCATTCTACTTCTTCTTTCCAACTAGTTCATGTCGATCTCTGGGGGCTTATCACACTCAGACTTATAATGGCTTTAGGTATTTCATTACTATTGTAGATGATTTTTCTAGAGCTACATGGACACATTTATTATCATCTAAAGCTAATGCATTCACTGTCTTACAATCTTTCATCTTTATGGTTCAGATTCAGTTCACTACCGTTGTTAAAATAGTTAGATCAGATAATGCATTTGAGTTAGGATCTAGTATTGAAGCCATTTTTTTCTTTTCTTTCCAAGGTATTCTGCATCAGACTTCTTTTTCACACACACTCCAACAAAATAGTGTAGTGGAAAGGAAGCATAAACACCTACTCGAGATTACTAGGGCATTGTTGTTTCAGTCCAAACTTCCTCTTAAGTATTGGGGAGAATGTGTCATGACTGCCACTTACTTGATTAATAGGTTTCCTTCACCTTTACTCAAACACAAATCACCATTTGAACTTTTGCATGGTTCTGCTCCTTCTTTTTCTCATTTGAGGACCTTTAGTTGCTTGTGCTTTGCTGTTGTGCCTAAGCCCTATAGGGACAAACTCACATCTAGAACCACTACATCTATATTTCTTGGTTATAACATTGGGAAGAAGGGTTACAAGTTGTTAAATCTTTCTAATCATAGTATTTTTTATTCCAGGGATGTAAGTTTTTGTGAGCATGTATTTCCTTATTGTTCATCTTCCTCTCCACAACTGTTTTCTCCTTTTGTCCCTTCAGATCTAGTTTCTTCCTTCTCTCGTATCCCAACTTCTCCTCATTCTTCTACTCATTCTGGTCCTTCCTCCCCTTCCATCCCTACTTCTTATGTTTCTCCTACTCCCATTGCACAATCTTCTTCTTCTATTCCAGTTCTCAGAAAATCTCTTAGGACCAGTACTCCCCCACCTTACCTTTCTGATTATGTCTGCACCTCTGTCTCTACTCCTAGGGTCCCTTCCTTATCTTCTGAGAGTTGTTTGCAAGAACCTCACTTATTTTATCAGGCTGCTTCAAACCATGCTTGGCAGGAGGCAATGCTGAAAGCATTTCAGGCTTTAGAGGCGAATCATACTTGGGACATTGTCCCTCTACCTTGTGGCAAGAAAGCAATTCCTTGTAAATGGGTTTACAAAGTGAAACAGAGGGCTGATGATTCTATAGAAAGATACAAGATTCGATTAGTCATTAGAGGGGACACTCAACAAGAAGGGATAGATTTCAATGAGACTTTCTCTCATGTTGTTAAATGACCACCATTAAGTGTCTATTGACTGTGGATGTTAAGAGAAATTGGGATGTTTTTCAACTTGATGTAAATAATGCTTTTTTACATGGTGACTTAGATGAAGAAGTCTATATGAAAATCCCCCCCGGTCTCTCTGTTCAATCTGCTGCTCCTAACTCTTGCTCTACACTAGTTTGTAAGCTTAACAAATCTCTTTATGGTTTGCGTCAAGCCTCAAGGCAATGGTATGCCAAGTTGTCCTCGGCTCTTCAGTCCAAAGGTTTTCATCCCAGTTTGAATGACTACTCTTTGTTCACTAAGCTTTCCAACTCAAAGTTGACTGTGGTTGCTGTTTATGTTGATGACATTTTAGTGGCTGGTGATGATCTTTCTGAAATTACTGCTCTTAAAGCCTTTTTGGATGCCCAATTTAGAATTAAAGATCTTGGTGAGATTCACTATTTTCTTGGACTTGAGATAGTGAAACACCCTCAGGGGTTCCTGGTTTGCCAACACAAGTTTACCATGGATTTGCTTTCCGAGTTTGATTGTACTGTTGTTCATCCTGTGGTCTCTCCTTTAGCTTCTCATGTGAAGCTTTCTGCCGATATTGGTGCTCCCTTATCTGACCCTTCCTTATATAGAAAACTAGTTGGCAAGCTAAATGTTTTGCAACACACTCGGCCTGATCTCTCTTTCACTGTGCTACACCTCAGCCAGTTCATGTCTTCCCCTAGAGTGCCTCATCTTGAAGCCGCTTATCATGTTCTATGTTCTCTGATATGTTGCTGGTACTCCTGATATGGGGCTTTTACTTACTGCTGCTCCTGATTTCTCTTTAACGAGGTATTGTGACTCCGATTGGACTGGTTGTACTGCTTCGAGGAAGTCTGTTAGTGGTTATGTTCTTTTTCTTGGTGGCTGCCCTGTTTCTTGAAAATCCAAGAAGCAGCCCACTATTGCTCTTCTTCTGCTGAGGCAGAGTATATAGCTTTGCGTTTAGAAATTGTTTGGTTGCTTCATTTGTAGCAGCAGACACAGAACAACCTAGGAAGAACTTAATTTACTCTGTGACAGGATTGGCGCTTAAAATTAGGAAACATACTTTTCACCTAGATGTAAAGGACACAAGAACCTGAAATCCAGTTCAACAATCAAGTACCATACAGCAAACTTGGAAAAAGAACAATAACTTTGCAAAGAAATAGTCCTAAAAAAGCAATCTTAACTTCCACAAAACAGCTTTAATTATGTAATGAAAGATCTCGCCAAGATAATATTCTGGGACAAAACCGTGAGAAAAAAATTAAATGCCAAAATGGACAGTCCAACACGAACTCTGACAGAGCTATACTCGACTCATATCCCTGATTTTTACTCACTCTCAAACCACAGCCAAAATGGGAAGACATGAGGGGACTCAATGAACTGTAAGCATGACTACTTCAAAACAATGCACTGTCTTTAACAGCACTGACAGTTCTTTTTGTCCATACAACCGTACATTGACTTCTGTAGTTAAGAGGCTAAATTTCTACGATAGCAACAGTCAGATAGAAGGACCGTCCACTTACCAGGTAAAAGATGTATGAAGACACTGCCAGTTTTATCAACTGAACTAAAAACTAAGCTACAGCGCCAAACGATCAATGCCCATGCTAGTCGACCCTGCAGTTGTATTTAGAGAATTAATCTTCAAAAGTGAAGTTAAACTTAAAATAAACCTTCGTATAAGATGCTTACTTCTGCAAACGAGAAACAAACCATGAAAAACCTCTCATTTGTAGGAAAAGCCAGAAGCATGATTAAGAAAATTGTGTTTGCATAATAACACAAGTCCTGCAAAACAAGAATAAAAAATAAAACTACTTCCAGGAATCAGTTATGCTACAGTACATAGATTGAAAATCGTGCAATTCAGGGAGAGATCTGAACAAATGTAGAGCAGAAATCAATAGCATAAAGTTCAGCAAGAACAAAACCAAACTCAAATTACACAATATAGAAGCAAATTATCTAGTGATGGCATAGTTATTGTCCTTTCTCCTAGTTGGAACCATTATGTTTCATTTGAGACATTGTGGGCTTCCCTACTTGTTATGGCGCTTACACTTTTGTCCAATTTAAAAAATTTGGCAGATTGATGATTGGGTTAGCAGAAGATAGTAATGCCATTTCTTGAATCAGTAGTAAATCCATAGAAGAGGAACAAAGGTGACGTAGAAAAAACAGTAAACATATCGAATATCCTGTGGCCCTGTGCAGCCAATAAAGTTGTGTCTGTCAATATGGCTAAAACAAGCAAAATGACTGATTCCATAAGCAAATAAAATAATATACTCACTTGCACCCAAAATAAAGCAAAACGCCCCAAACATAAGAACTCCCATGAGATGAGAAACCTGCAAATTACATCATTAGTACAACCACTATAACTTCAAAATACTTTCAAGAAATAATTCAATTAGCCAGAAAGGAAACACAAGCAATCAGTAATGCACAATAATCTTGATTAGGACCACTACCAACATAACCTAAAGGCAGGGTGGACGCAGTGTATAAGCAATAGTTTCATCAGAATCTGTTGCTTTCAGCACCGACCTTGTATGTGTGTGTATACACTATACACTGCTTCTGCTAATGTAAAGAGGTAAAAGTTACTTACAAGTTTTTTACAGGTTATCAATTAATGCTTATCATACAGATTTAACTGTAATTAATTAACTCATAATTCACATGATTGTATAAATATTTTTTATACTGGCATTGAACTCCGTACAGTAGAAGGGTGTGCAAGTGTTGGGTAGGAGTGAAGTTGCGTTGTAGAGGTGCAAATTACCTTGTTAGTAAATCGTTCATGTTCCTCGGCACGTTTGGCGATCTGATCTTAACGGCTTGTTTGTACAATATCTGCGTTGTTTGAGCCATTTTCTACACAAAAACCAAACATGAGTTGCCACCAAATCAAGAAACCCTTTGTTTACCCTAAAAAAACGGATAACAATTAAATATTTTAGTGGTTTTAAGGATACGTTGATTAATTCAATACAAACGGTAAATATTGCTAGATTGAATAGATAAAAGATGTAATAAATTGCCAAACCACTCGAAAACAAGGGGAAGGGGATGATTCTGGACTCGACAACAGCCTCAATGAGATATCCGTCCTCGATCCCAGACTTATAGTAATGGAACACTAATCAACAAGTGTAAGAACTTTGAATAACAGAAAAATAATAGTATATTGCCTTTGTATGCGTGTTACAATCTATTTAATGAACAATCTGTTAGTCCCGCCAATATTGCTGTATTTGTAAATAATAATTCTGGAAAATATAAGTTATCGTAATGAAACAGTAATTAATTCGAGCCCACTGAATTCACAGTGTTTCCTTAAGGAATTTAATCCTCTCCTAGTACCCAAGGTTATGGATTATTTCCTCCCAGGATAGAACGAATCACACACTGGTGTAGCGGTACTTCAAACCCCAGTGTTTCAGCGAACACAAAGTTCGGTAGTAAATCACACTTATAGTAGCTTTGTTTGAAGTTAAAACAATGAAGAACAAAAGAGTAGAAACTCAGAAAATCGTATAGAAATGCTGAGAGGAAGAAGTGCAATGTATAGCCAAAGTTGAGCGTTTTCAGTTTGGTGTATCTTTCTTCAACAGCTGCTGCACATATTTATAACAGTCAGCCATGGTGGGAAGAGCATTAGGCGGCTGCTATTGCAGCTGGTGGTCAATACACGGATTGGAACATATCCGTTACAAATGCGGATAATCTTACGTTAATATTTACTATTAACAAATAAATTTGGAAGCCGAAGCCGAGCCGAGCAGAGCGAGCGACGACGACGGCGCAAGGCTTGCTTTCTTCTTAACTCTTTAAAAGCTACAAGAAGAGCAATTATATATATACCTATCAAAAATCTTTTCTTCTTCCAATATAGGACAATGTCTTATTGTCAAGAGGGGAAAACTTAAAATTTTACTCAAAAATTTTATTTTTCCCTCTATTTCCCATTCACCCTCATTTTAAGACTATTTCATCTTAAATAACAAAAACCTCAACACAATCAAACTCCCTTTATATAGTAGGGGAGTCCTACTCTAGTTACAATTCCATAAAAGATAAAAAAAAACCTTCCGTTTAACTAATCACCGGATTTTTGCCGGTACGTGCCGAGTTCTACGCCGTGATACCCGGCTGGTCACGGATATCATGGCCCTCTGTTAATCGTGTTCGGTTGCCCGATGATGTTCTCTGATGTCTTTTGGGATTTGGACCGATCCCAGGGTCATGGCCCCGATATTTCCGAAGGTGGGCGTCGTGCCCCCGGACCCTATCTAGACCCTTGCCTCAATTCCGCTCCTTATCATCACACCTCTTGCTTGATTTACCTTATCGGAAACCGTGGCGTCCCGTAGGCCCGATTTCACCCGTATACACCCTTCGTGCATAAAATCAGACCACGGAAATGAAGGAAAAGTAGACGGAAGCTTCATAAATCATTGGCAATGCACTCTCACACGCACGTCGTATTTACACTAAATCGATAAATGCACGTCGTGTTATTCATTCATTTAGTAAAATGAAAATGCATTCACCTTGTTGTGCAGATATATTTGAGTACCTTGGATCGATCTTTGAAGCGCGCTTGACTTTTCCAAATGAATCTCCATTGCCTCCATGGGTTCTAATTCGTTGTTAGACATTTCTTTGAGTTTCTTTTTCTTCAATCGTAGTGGTTACATTTTCGGACGAGTTGTATATAAATATGGCCTCTGCATTCTCTGTGCGTCTTTCATTGTGAAATGCTTCGCTATGGAATACGACACTTTATCTCGTGATTGATTATGTCGCTAATCGTCATTAAGCATCATCTGGATTACAATATTCTTTTACGATATAAAGGTGTACTTGTTCCGTTGTCCGAATGCACATTGCCCACTTATCTTTTAATTTTATTTATTTTTTCACATTCTTTTTATTAATATTAATATTCCTTTTTTGTTATCCTTCTTCCATTTTTTCATACATCAAACAAAAGAACTTCAATAATTGTAATATATATAGTTTAACTTGACTTAAAAGCACCTTAATCACATTCTTAAAAATGATGACCATTTTTTTATAATCGAATGTCCCCGAAGGGACAAAATGATGATGACAATCTTTTACGTGTGAGAAAAATGTCGTACCAAATTAAATCGAACTGAGATTGAAATTACAGTATACTGATTATAATTTCTTCTACATTTAAGCAATGAAATGTTCAAATAATGACTTTCTTTTCTTCTTGTCTTTCTTTCCGCCTATCCGAAGATATACATGTTTCCCAAACTTACTTTTATGATGAGAAATAAAAATAGGATCAAAGAAATTACAAGTTGTTTGCCTTTTTAGCAAAAAATACTCCGTATATATTAGTTGATTTTTTGCATTTCATTACCACTGTTCGCCCTAAAAAACGGATAATAATTAAATTTGTTAGTGATTTTAAGATTACGTATATTAATTCAATATAAACGGTAAATATTGCTAGATTGAACAGATAAAAAATATAATAAATTGCCAAACCACTCGAAAACAAGGGGAAGAGGATGATTCTGGACTCGACGGCAGCCTTAATGAGATATCCATCCTAGATCCCAGACTTATAGTAATGGAACACTAATCAACAAGTGTAAGAACTTTGAATAACAGAAAAATAATAGTATATTGCCTTGGTATGAGTGTTACAATCTATTCAACGAATAATCAGACCCCCTTTATATAGTAGGGAAGTCCTAATCTAGGTATAATTACATAAAAGGTAAAAAAATCATCCGTTTAACTAATCACCGGATTTTCGCCGGTACGTACCGATATCTATGCCGTGATACCCGGCTGGTCACGGATATCACGACCCTCTGTTAATCGTGTTCGGTTGCCCGATAATGTTCTCTGAAGTCTTTTGGGATTTTGATCGATCTCGTGGTCATGGACTTGATATTCCCGAAGGCGGGCGTCGTGCCCCCGGACCCTGTCTCGATGAGACCCTTGCCTCGATTCCAGCTCCTTATCATCACGCCTCTTGCTTGATTTACCTTATCGGAAACCGGAGTGTCCTGTAGGCCCGGTTTCACCCGTATACAGACAGTCGCCTCATTTCTCGGAGAGTAAGTTTTACGGAAACGACGAGGAACGACATGAGTTATTTGATCCCTTCTTCAACACGTCGTGACCCAAAACGACAAAGAAACTGAAAAGTCCCGTCAGTCGGGTCATAATGACCACAAGCAATCGGCAGGTCGTTCCTGGATGCGAAACGGCTCAAAGCCTCTATAAATACTCCTTCATTCGTTCATTTTTTACTTGTGACCAAGCTTCTACCTTCGATCCTTCAAGATATTAGTGCCTCCCTTCATTTTTCAATATTCTTACCTTCATTCTTCAAATTGCAATCTTTCATTTACCCTTCACTTAAACCATCGTGCTTGCGTTTCTCAGCAAGTTTGACTCTTTATATCCTCATCTTCCTTCACACTATCAAACCTTTTACCCAAATAAAAATGGCAAAGACTTCCAAAATCGTTTCCTAGAAAGGCACTTCTTCCGCCTCACAGCCGACCACTGAGGTCGAGGAAACTGTCCTTGATGTGGTTGTCCTCGAGAGGTCTGCTCCGGACACGGCCACTGATGAACCGGCAGTCGAACCCCTCTTGAAAATGTTAGTCCCCGGGGGGTGTTCGATTAATGACAACTTCAAGGTTGAAAAGTCCTCTTTGGTTCAAGGCCGTTGCGAGGCGGTGTCACGGTACATCTGCTCCATTACTGAGGATGTTCTTCCTGTGGTTCGAAAGGACTGTGGCTGGACGGATAAGGGCATAGTGATTCCCGGGCCTGAAGACGATATTGCTACCCATGTTGAGGGATATGTGAGTGTTTACACTTATCCCTTTACATAGGGCTCGGTGGACCTGGTCATCTTGGACTTATGTAGGAGGTATGAAATATGCCTCGGCCAGATCCACCCATCACTGTGGAGTATCGTGATTCTCCTCTGATTCTCCTCTGATTCTTTGTGAACAAAATCGACTAATGCACGTTCACCATCGATCACCTACTCCGCTTGTATAGTCCCCGAATCTTCCGGGGGGGAGACTGATAAAGCTTGTGCGTCGGGCCAGCAAAGCTCAATTTTCAAGTATCGACAAGGACCGAGATCGGGGCTGGCAGGGACGCTTTGTCCAGGTGAGGATCGGAGACTTGATCCCTGCCGAGTGGAGGCCATTCCCCGATAAGCGGAACGTATCACGTAAGTATAACTCCCTTTTAAATATCAATTTTATGTTTTATCTTCCTTCTTCTCATCAGTATTTGGTGTGGTGCAGCCCTCACTCGAGTCCTAAACGTCATTCCTCGGCTCAAGGAGCGGATTGGGGGCATTTGTTCGCAAATGCCTTATGCCGAGCGCTCGTGGAACGAGCTCTGGAAGGGCCGATGGGAGGCCCGTTCCCACGGTAAGATTCCTTTTCTTCAATAAGTAGCACTAGACTTTCTTTTTCAACACTACGTCTTCATTGCTTCTCTTCTCTTTTTTGCAAGCTTACCTAAGATGAGAGAGCTTAGGCCCTTGGTAGCGGGCGAAGATCTGCCTGCTGGTCCTTCTGATTTGGGGTTGCCTGGATCAGGAGAGAAGAAAAGGAGGAGGGCTCCGAGTTCCCCGAGCTCAGAGAAAAAGAAACTGAGGAGAAGGTTGGCTCGTAAGCCAAAGGAAAGCTCCAGCTCCCGAGTGCTTGACTCAGACTTACTCTACCGGCTCAGGGACGAGCCCGATGAGGACGAACATTTGGTGGCCTTTGAGCCGCCTGTCCTCGAGGAATGGGTGACAGCCGAGGAGGAAATAACTGAGGCTAATCCCTCTCAAGTTCATGAGGCTGATCCAGAGGTAAGGGGCGAGACCCCTCAAGACATCGGCTCCGACCCGCCTGGATTTATAGAAATTTTGGTATCTCCCGCGTTTACAGAGTCCATATTAGATGAAGCCCGAGCGACGAAGGATCGATCAACCGAAAGGGTTCATGGAGCGGACGATCCCCTTCGCTTCTTCTTTGATGGTGTGGACTCAACCGCCTTGGAATACTTCTCCGGGTTGGGTGACTTAGAGGTGCCAAGGAAAAGTCCATCCTCGGAGGTTGGTAGGCTGAACTCGAGCCCAAGGTTGATCAACCGCTTCCCCGCTCCGAGCATGGATCCTGGTCGGAAGCGATCGGTTGTTATCACCGTCCCGGAAGATGCCCGAGTTATTTCCGCCCCTGTCGGGGTAGCTAGCTACCTCTGGTGCCTGGTAACTGAAGAAGACTAGGCGAAAATGAATGTGGTAGACGTTCCATGCTTGTTCAACGAAGCACAACAGGCGTTGAACCGGCTAATGGGTTATTACACTCTTCATCTTCGAATTTAGTTTTTGATAACTCTAATGCCTTTTCTTTTCCACATTTTGTAGGCCTCGGTACTCCGCCATGAAACCTTTCTCCGGTACTGGGCTGAGCTTAGCCAACTCAAGCCTGATGTCAAAGAGCTTGCTGAGAAGAGGGACATATATTGGCTTCTCAGCGAGCAATGCAAAGGAGAAGTCAAGAATATCCGGCTGAGTTAGACGCGGTTCAGAAAGAACATCTCGACTTGCTGGAACATGTAAAGATATTTGAAGTTAATGATGAGGAGTTAGACATGGCGACTAATGGTTAAAACCCGCAGGTCTAGCAGAAGCTTGACTAGATCGACCAGCTTCGAGCCGAGATGAACGAGGTTAAGGTCATGGACGAAGAGTGGAAGGTCAAAATGGACCGATTGGCTTCAGAGAAGGAGACTGCCCGGGAGTAGTTGGCCTCGGCGGAGGCTTAACTCCGAGCGGCGAGCGAGAAAGATGAGGCACGGTCCCAAAAAATTGAAGACCTCCAGTCTCAACTGGGCTTGATTGTCGCTGAACGGGATGCCCTTAGCAAGTAGCTTAAATTATCTAAATCAATGACCGAAACAACCAGGGCCGATGTTGAAGAGATGGTGGCCCAGTACAGAGCTGACGCTGAGGCATCCTAGGACCGCCTGAAAGTCATTGTCGAGTATGTGAAGTAGCAATCTCGAAGAGAGGCTCTCGAGGAGGTCTATGCCCGGGGTTTCTACCTATCGTCCAAGATCGATAATGCTAAGAGGCTCGAGGCCGAGGCCAAGAAGTTGGCTGATCCCGAGGATGAAGAAGGCTCTGAGGGATCCGGCAAATCCGAGGACGGAGAAGACCCCGATGGCCCTGGTGACGAGGCGGGCTCCGGCGAAGATCAGGCTTAGGTGTCTTGTATATTTTTCTTTGTTTCTGTATTTTTATATATTTTGTTGAGGCCGTTTGGCCTTTGTAAAGATCTTTATCGGAATATTTATATATAAGGCTTTTTTTCCTTTGGCAATTTTCGAGTATGTTTCTTTCGGCTCCTTCTTTATGATTGCAAATATTTCGAATGCCTTAGCACGGAATAAATCGTAGTAATAGGGTCTTGTTCGGAGGTTCGAACAAGGCTCGTTCTTGATGTAACTTTTTTTAATGCTCGTGGGAGTCTGGTATGACCGGAAGCTTTCCCCAAAGTGTTTACTTAGATGTTTTTAGATTATAATTTTGCCGAGGGTAGCCTTTGAACCAGTTTGGAATTTTTGAAGGCCTTACGTTTTGGTTACGGGCTTCGGATGTCTCTGAGCTGTTTCTAGGATGGCCGTAGCCTCTTAAGTTCGGGTTATGCCTAATAGGCTTTGTACCCCAGGCTTCGATACCCGAGCCGTCCGGGCTTGCCTAGGACAACAGTCCCCGAGTGGGGGTGGCTGTAGCTTTTAAAGTTTAGGCACTGCGTAATAGGTTTTTGTACCCCCGGGCTTCGATAGACCTAGCCGTCTGAGTTTGCCTTGGATGACAGTTCTCGAGTGGGGGTCCTTAGGGAGCAAAATGTTATAGTCTTAAGGGACAAAATTATATATCCGCAAGGTAGAAACTTTCTTTCATTTATGTGCGCAACATACAAGATTGCAAATGTGTACAAGCTTCGTGTTATGGCTCAAGTGGTCTATGTGGGCACGGTTCATTTGAATGTTCGAGCACATAGTTTCGTTTCTTGCTAAAATCATTATCCGAGGGTGATGGCCCCCATTATTCGAGGCTGATCGTAGAGAGGTTTAGGATACTGTTGATGTGATCCTCGACTCCGGTTCATAACCGGTCTTCAATTCTAAGTTAGCACGATCCACCGTTTCTCATTAAAAACCTTGCCAAAAAACCCATTTGGGACAAAATCGGTTCAAGGAAAAAAGAGTGCAACGCGTGCTTTCAAGCCCTAAAGCCGCATCATTCTTTGGCCGTTGCCTACAAGCTGTAGTCCAATTCGTAATATATGTAAAGAAAAGAATGAATGGTGTCGTACCTTAGCAGTAGTATTATTTTAAGTGTGTTACCTTCTAGTTGTTTGGTAGTCGTTCACCGTTCACTACTTCGAGTTTGTATGATCCTTTACCGGTGATCTCGATAATTCGATATGAACCTTCCCAATTTGGTCCCAACTTCCCTTCATTCGGGTTCCGGGTGTTTAGTGTCACCTTTCTTAACACCAAGTCCCCGATATTAAAGTGACAGAGGTTGGCTCTCTGGTTATAATACCTTTCGATCCGTTGTTTTTGGGTGGCCAACTGGACGAGGGTGGCTTCGCGCCTCTCGTCCAATAGTCCCAGGCTCGTGCTCACAGCCTCATCGTTTGTCTCTTCGGTCGCATATCGAAACCTGAGACTCAGTTTTCCTACTTCGACCGGTAATAGCACTTCGGAACCGTAGACCAACGAGAACGGGGTGGCTCGGTACTAGATTTTGAGGTTGTATAATACGCCCACAGGACTTCAGGCAAAATTTCCTTCCATTTTTCTTTAGCGTCGGTCAACCTCTTCTTAAGATTTTGGAGTATGATTTTGTTCGTAGACTTCGCCTACCCGTTCCTACTAAGGTGATAAGGTGTTTATAGGATCCTTTTGATCTTATGGTCCTCGAAATATTTACTCACCTTACGGCCGATGAACTGCTTCCCATTATCGTACACGATCTCGGCCGGTATTCCGAACTGGCATATTATGTGGTTCCAAATAAAATTAATATTTTCTTTCTCCCTGACTTTCTCAAATGCCTGGGCTTCCACCCATTTAGAAAAATAGTCAGTCATAAATAATATAAATTGAGTCTTACCGGGTGCCAATGACAGGGGACCGACGGTGTCCATTCCCCATTTCATGAATGGCCAGGGTGACAAGACCGAATGTAGTAGCTTCACGGGCTGATGAATCATTGGTGCATTCCTCTGACACCCGTTGCATTTTCGTATGAACTCCTTTGCGTCTTTCTCCATGTCGATCCAGTAGTAGCCGGCTTTGATTACCTTACGAACCAACGATTCGGCAACCGAATGGTTCTTGCAGGTGCCTTCGTGAACTTCCCTCAAAACATATTCGGTATCTCTCGGTCCCAGACATATGGCGAGTGGGCCATCGAACGTTCTCCTGAATAGGGTGTTGTCTTCAAACAGGCCGAACCTGGCCGCCTTTGTGCGCAGAGCTCTCGATTCTTTTGGATCCAAGGGCATCTTTCCGATCTTCAGGTGATTAATCTATGTACTTGTTTATCCAATCCCAAGTTAAGCTTGTCGAGTTTATCTCGTCGTGACCCTCTTCCACTACCGATTTTATGAGTTGTACGACCATTCCTGAACTGAATTCATCTTCATCAACCGATGATCCCCAGTTAGAAAGAGCATCAGCTTCGCTATTTTGGTCCTGAGGTATATGTTTCAAGGTCCACTCCTTGAACCGATGTAGCGTTACCTATAGTTTATCCAGGTACCTTCGCATTCGTTCCTCTTTGACTTCAAACGTCCCATTCACTTGGTTTACCACAAGGAAGGAATCACACTTAGCTTTGATCACCTCAACCCCAGGCTTTTAGACAGTTCGAGACATGCAATCATGGCCTCATACTCGGCCTCATTGTTAGTCAATTTTACAGTTATAATATATTGCATAACTACATTACCCGTTGGTGGTTTGAACACGATGCCAAGACTGGACCCCTTTGCGTTCGAGGCACCGTCCGTAAAGAGGGTCCATATTTTGGAGGAAGTCCCCGAGTTCAACAACAATTCCCTTTCGACCTTGGGTATTAGGGCCGATGTGAAGTCGGCCACGAAGTATTCCAAAATTTAAGATTTGATGGCGATTCGGGGTTGATATTCGATATCGTACCCGCTGATTTCTACGGCCCATTTGGACAATCGTTCCGAGAGCTCTGGTTTATGCATTATGTTCCTTAACGGGTAAGTAGTCATGACACATATCAGATGGCATTGAAAGTACTATTTTAACTTCCTAGAGGCGCTTAGCAAAGCGAGCGCCAATTTTTCCAGGTGAGGATACCTAGTTTCAGTATCTCCTAGAGTCCTGATAACATAATAGATAGGAAATTGCGCACCTTCCTCTTCCTGGACTAGGACTCCACTTACCGCTATCTCGGATACCGTTAAGTACAGGTACAACTGTTCGTCTACCTTCAGAGTATGAAGCAAAGGCGGGCTCGAAATCTACCGCTTGAGTTCTTCCAAGGCTCGTTGGCAGTCTGGGGTCCATGAGAAGTTATTCTTTTTATTCAACAACGAGAAGAACCGATGGCTCTTGTCGGAGGAACTTGAATGAATCGACCCAAGGCGGCTATGCGCCCGGTTAACCTTTGAATGGCCTTGACATTGTCCACCACGGTAATGTCCTCTATGGCCTTGATTTTATCGGGATTGATCTTGATTCCCCGGTTAGACACCATAAATCCGAGAAATTTTCCGGACCCGACTCCGAATGCGCATTTCTCCGGGTTCAACTTCATATTGTATTTCTTCAATATGTTGAAGGTTTCCTGCAAATGTTTCAAATGGTCCTCTGCTCGCAGGGACTTAACTAACATGTCGGTAATGTAAACCTCCATTGATTTTCCTATTTGCTCTTCGAACATCCGATTTACTATGCATTGGTATGTGGCACCGGTATTTTTTAGTCTGAATGGTATTCCGTTATAATAGTAGGTATTTTATTTAGTGATGAAGGACGTATTTTCCTGGTCTCCCGGGTCCATTTGAATTTGGTTGTACCCGGAATAGGCATCGAGAAAGTTGAGGATCTCGTAGCCGGTCATCGCATCGATGATGCGATCGATGTTGGGCAAAGGAAAAGAGTCCTTGGGGCATGCCTTGTTCAAGTATTTGCAGTCTACACACATTCTTAACTTATTCCCATTTTTAGGGACTACTACTATGTTTGCTAACCAATCCGGGTACTTAACTTCCTAAATGGATCGTATTTTAAGGAGCTTAGATACCTCGTTTTTAATGAATGCATGCTTGACTTCGGACTAGGGCTTCCTTTTTTGTTTGACCGGGTGGAACTTTGGATCCAGGCTCAGCTTATGAGTAGTTATTTCCTGAGGGATCCATGTCATGTCAAGGTAGGGACCAAGCGAAACAATATGTGTTAGCTATAAGGAATTTAATGAGTTTTTTTTGAGCTCAGAACTTAACCTCGTGCCCTGGTATACCTTACGATCGGGCATTACCTCCTTTTTCCCGAGGGGATAGGGGATAAGGAGTTTTTCCAATTTAAGTGACATTATTCGAAATGAGATTATTTATTTATTCAGAGTCGCCACTTGGAAAAATTTATGGTGTCCTAAGTCACCGATTTATTTTAAAATCCAAATCAAGGAAATTGACTCTATTTATGGTCCGCGAACACAGAAGACGGGGTAAGGAATTCTGTTAAATCGGGAGAAGGTATGAGCCACTCCTGAGTTTCGTAGTTTTAGCATGGTCGCTTAACAATTAATACTTGGCCTAATTATCTGATTTTTTTATTAATTTTTTTTTACTTTTTAATTATCTGATTTATTACATGTTTTAAACCTATTGTGCATTTTACCTTTGACCGCTTTTAATTATGTATTTAAATTAATTTTTAGTATTTATGAAGTTATTTCTTGAACAAGTTACGATGTCATACACTTATCGTTTGGTACACATTGCAAAATGCGCCACGTGAAACGCACCCGCGATTTATAACATGTTTATTATTATTATTTGAAGTTATGGTCAAGTCGCGTGAAACGCACACTCGAATTAAGATTTACGTATCGTGACCATACCATGGGAACCGTACCCATGGCCACGATAATTTATTAATCGTGCCTAAAGCAAGCTATGAAGTTTATGAATTATTTGTCTTAAACTAATTTGAGATTTGTAAAGCCATAAGAGTATGTCATTGTACAAAAGCATGGAATAGATTAAATTAATTATTCAAGAACTACAAAAGGGGGCCATTGTATGAGATTAGTGGGCCTAGCAGATTTCAAGTTTTGGCCCAAAAATAAAATAACTTTCTTCATTAGCTTATACTAACCTCATAACTCCACTTCCTTTAACAACCCACGTGTCTAGGCCCAAACATTGGATCTTCACTGGTGACACAATTCTAGTTAAACTTGTTTAACAATTTAATTCTATACTTTAGACAATTGACAGCTTAGTTTAAAACAAAGATGGAACTACTAAAGCTCATTTATTAACACATGAATGACTAAATAACCAAATAGAGACATAAAATTACTTGAGCTTCCATTTCAATAAGAAAATATTATTTTTTATTTTATAAACAATCACAACTCACTTATCAATTAGCAAATTTCATTAAACCATTCATGGATGAACCCTTTTTTAAGAGAACATGCTAATGAACTAAAATAAATAGACAAAGAGGAAGCTCAAAAATTGGCATGTTTAACAGAGAATAGTTTCATTCATTCAAGATATAAATGAACAACAAAGAACACCAAAAGAAAACGAAGCAACTCATATCATTAATCAAAACAAGATAAGAAGTGGGCCTCAAAAGTTGAATTTAAACTTTACGGTTTTACAACTTTGAATCTTAAACTCATTCAGACCGCATGCAAGACCTCAAACGGAGCATCGAAACTCGCCGACGACCTCAACTAAAAACCTCACTGTTTCGACTGGGTTTGGATGGTAGTCTATGGTATTAAAAGGGTTGTTATATGGAGGTTTAAAGGTTGTTTTTGGGTGGTGAAGCTGCTGGGTTTTTCGAAAGAAAGACGAAGAAAGAATGACACAAGTAGAAATTCCCTTATCCTAAAAGAAGAAAATAAATTTCTCTCAATTCTTTCCTCCCTCTTTTTTCTTTCTCTCTCTCTCTCTCCTTTTTTTCATCACATTTCTCTTCTATTTATAGAAAAAAATTTCGGAATTTTCAGATTTTTTATTTTTTTATTTTTAATTAAAAAGAATTTTCACTTCCCATTTTTATTATTTTTTTTAAAAAATAATTTCTCACTTTCCTTTACTTTTATTTTTTAATTTCTCACTTTTTTTACTTTTAATATATTTAAAATCCCACTTTTTTACTTTTCTTTTTTTATTTTCCACTTATTTTACTTTTCTTTTTTTATTTCCCACTTACTTTTACTTTTTTTTTAAAAAAAAAGATCAGATACCCTTACTTTTATTTTTTAATTCCAACTTTATTTTACTTTTAATTTTTTTAAATTTCCACATTCTTTTACTTTTATATTTTTAATTTTCCACTTTCTTTTACTTTTTTTATTAAACAATTTCTACCTACTTTTACTTTTTTTTTTAAATTTTATATTTCTACTTTTCCTATTTTTTAATTCCCATCCGAAATTTGTTTTAAAAAATAAATAATAATTATTAATTTTTATTTATTTTCGGTTTTTAATTCATTTTATTTAAAAATAAAGATAAAAATAATAATAAAAATAATACTAATAGTAATAATTGACCTTTTAAATTATTAATAATTTTTCTATATATAACATAAAGATAAAAATAAAAATAATACTAATATATATATATATTAGTGTAACAAAGCTAAAAAAATATATATTAAATTTCTGAAATTATTTACATAGTAGAAGGTGATAAAAATTCAAATATAGTGAAAAATTAGATGCTCACAGCTGCCCCTCTTTGCTTGGAAACATGAAGAGTTTTCAGGCAAAGACTAGGTGAGCCACGCGACTAATTTTTGACCAAACCATTATTCAAAAGGAAAAGAAATAAAAGATAGGGTGCAATCGAGTCCTGGTTTTGGACAGCCTACATATCTCGGGTTATAGGGGAATCATGTCGCGTGTAGTTCAAGGAGAATGGTGGAATGATGAGTTGAGGAGTCGAGTGAGGTTCCGTCGAGGCTCCAGTCCGCGGTCCTGCTATTATATCAAAAATGTTAAAAGAAACTAAACAAGCCTATCAATTATGAGTTACAAGATTCCTATCTATGAGTCTTCAGAAATTTGATCTTGAGTCTTGACTGGTTCTTCATGCAGACTCTGATCTAAACCTTGATGCTCGCTAGCTGTAGGTTCTAGTTCATTGTTCTATATCTTCTTCTAATCAAAACAGGACTCCAACGCTCGTGACTTCAGTCATGTCTTAGCATTCCGCATCTTTTCAATTGCTTTTGCATTTTGGATTCACTTATTTTTTTCTTTTTTTTTAATTCTAAATTGAGACTTCTTCTTTTGGTCATCTCGAACCGTGTGCCTCGAGGTAAAACCTACTCAGACACCAAAACAAACAATCGAACAAAAATTTTCTGCCCTAGTTTGCACTAGGAAAATTTCGTGAGTTATTGTAACAAAATTCTAAACTACTTCTTTATTGAAAGCAATAAAAGGTCGGGAGTGGTGTACCCTGTTTTTTATTTTTTTCGGATTGTGTTCTTTTATTGTCAAATGGATGTCTCAACTAAGGATTTGTGTACCTTATGTTGGGAAAATGTGGCCAGGGAATGGGATACCCTATATGGCAAAGATATCGGGGAATGGTGTACCCTGCATTTAAGATCAAATCAACTAGGGAGTGGAGACCCTATGTTGGAAAAAGCGACTAGGTAGTGGAGACCCTATGTCGAAAATAAAATCAACTAGGGAGTGGAGACCCTATGTTGGAAAAGACGACTAGGGAGTGGAGACCCTATGTCTACAATAACATCAACTAGGGAGTGGAGACCCTATGTTGCAAAAGCGACTAGGGAGTGGAGACCCTATGTCTAAAAATATCAACTAGGGAGTGGAGACCCTATGTTGAAAAAGAAACTAGGGAGTGTAGACTCTATGTCTAAAAATCATCAACTAGGGAGTGGGGACCCTATGTTGGAAAATCATCAACTATGGAGTGGAGACCCTATGTTTGAAAAGAGACTAGGGAGTGGAGACCCTATGTCTAAAATATCATCAACTAAGGAGTGGAGACCCTATGTCTAAAATATCAATCAACTAGGGAGTGGATACCCTATGTTGGAAAAGGTGAGTAGGGAGTGGAGACCCTATGTCTAAAATAAAATCAACTAGAGAGTGGAGACCCTATGTTGGAAAAGGCGACTAGGGAGTGGAGACCCTATGTCTAAAAATAAAATCAACTAGGGAGTGGATACCCTATGTTGGAAAAGACGACTAGGGAGTGGAGACCCTATGTCTAAAAATCATCAACTAGGGAGTGGAGACCCTATGTTGGAAAACGCAGCTAGGGATTGGAGACCCTATACTACCATGATTTTTTTTTCTTTCTTTTTAATTTCATATATTTTTTTTAAGATAATGAGTAAAATGCAGGAAAAAGTTTGGAGAAGACCTTCATTTTGCAGTAGTTGCTACAAAACTGTTTCTAGCCTTTGTGTAATTTCGTTTTGGTTGCACTTGCTTCTTGCAAGGTTGCTTTTGGATTGCACCTGTTTCCCTTTTTTTTCAAACAAAGAAAAATTTGTCAGTTTGAAGCGGTGGTTGGTTTTGTGGCCTTGATTGTTTCAGTCACTTGGCCTCAGTCCTTTCAGTTGCAACTGGTTGTTTCCTGAATATCGATTGCATTTCTAACCTCAAAGAACCTCTGGCTTTTCCGGACTTTGCCATGATGGTTAGTCACGCGGGACTTAACCTTTTCAACTTTTATTTTGCCTTTGTTGGCATTTGACTTTGAATTTCCGCTTTCAACAGTTTTTGATTTCGAAACATCGGCCAACATGGCCAGTTGGAGTCAACTTGATGCCCTTGCGGAGATTGGGTGCCTTTTCGTTTGCATATTGGCTTGTATCAAGTGAGAACCCTGTAAATCAGTCCTGCCTTCCCTTCTTTGTCTTAATTTCAGAACAGAGTTAAACCAAAAAGGATTCAAAGAAAAGCAAATAATGGAATGGACAAATGAATTTAGACAAGAGGTATACTTTTCGGGGAAAAGAAAGAAGAACTTATCTGGAGTGTATACAGACTTCAATGAACATAACATGCCTCTTGGACTAGATGCCTGATCTATGTAAACCGTCCAACTCTCAGAAATTCATCACAACTCTTGCTTTGAGACTGAGAAACTTTGCCCAGGACTGTGTCGATGCCAGTGACTGTGAGGATCCTCTTTTCGATCAGTGGCGCCCTTTGCGGGTTTTCACCAACTGGCCTCTCTCATTTCTCTTCTCACCATCGCCTTATAGTGCTCTTTGTGAGTTTTCACTAACAAGAATCTCTCATTTTCGAATTTCTATGCTTACCATCGCCTTATGGTGCCCGTGAGGTTTTCACCAATAAGACTCTCTCATTTTATTTCTCTCATTTTGTTGTATCAGATCCGAGTAACTGTATCCTCCCATTTTGAATCTCTTTGCCGATTGATCGGAAGGACTTGAAAAGGATTTGGGTAAAAAGGATTTGGATTGAATTACAAACTTTGGAACCTTTCAGACAAAACCATCGCCAAACCATTATAACATCGGCCCGAGTTTCACTTTTGAGAGAATTTGGATTTTTGTTTTGGTGTGACTGAACCCCAGAGAGAGGTTGCCTACGTATCCTTTCGGAATCAAGTCAAACGTAGTTCAAGGACGAGAACTTTGTTTTTTATTTCTCTTTTGTTTTGGTTTTCTTTTCTGTTTTGGTTTCTTCTCTTTCTTTTTCCTTTCCTTTTTTCTCTCTTTTTTTAATTTATTTTTCATTTCATTTTCTTTGTCTTTTCTTCCTTTTTTTATATTTCTTTTTTCTTCTCTTTTCATTTTTTTTTCATTCATTTTTTTTAATGACTTCCGATTTCCAATGAGGGTAATCAAAGAATGGGAGCCGGCTCAAAAGGGTTTGCAAAGGGTTAAATGTTTGGATAGTGAGAAAGAAAGCCTTCTTCATCCCAACCGGAGAACATTAATGTTATATAGAGGATCCAACATAGTACCTTTTGACTGCACCTGTGTTGACAGTTGTTTCAGGGATATTTTCTTCGATGTGTCCCAAGTACAACACTCTCTTTTGGCAGTACTCTTGTGCAATGTATGGACCTTTCCAACCTGAAGCCAATTTTCCTTTAGCTATTCTGATTCTTTGTTTTATTTCCTTAAACCTATCTTCATTGCATTTTGATTCTTGATTTATTATTTCGAAGTCTAACAACGTTTTAGGATCGGGGCATGAAGTCCACAAGCATGTCGTGTTATTGAAATCTGCATTTAACAGAACTGAAGAAAAAAAATGACAAAATTAATAAAAGAGACATTCCTGGACAATAAAATATTAATTTCATTTGATTTTTTTTTATTTCGATTGATTTGTTTTGAATTTTAAAGATAGAAGGGTTTACACCGGAAAGTAAGATAATAAAATAAAATATCCGGATCACACCCTGAGATAATCCGGAGGCAGAAAGGATAGCAAGACTGGCTACTGAGACTCCCGTCTGATAGGGAACTTTCAGGCTTGACGATCATTTTTGGCTTTTCCTTTGTCTCGGCAAGGGCTGTAAGGGCCTTCAGTGCCAGATCAAATTCCTCATCTCTCTAATTTTTGTTCATCAAACCTACTGAACCACTCTGAACGGCTTGCGATGTGGCCATAAAGGCAGCATGACTCAAGATTTGGCCCCTTTTTGAACCATTTTCAACCATCTCCCCAATTTTGATAGCCTCGGCGAACGGATTACCCATTGCAGACATCATGTTCTGGAAGTAGTTCACCTCTTGGGCCTGTAGGAAGACCGTAACCATTTCTGTTTCGTCCATTGAAGGCTTTCCCTTGGCGGCTTGCTCGCGCCATATGACAGCATATTCACAAAAATATTCCGCGGTTTTCTTTGTCAATCTTGACACAGAGTTCTCTTTTTGGATTTTTCACTCTTGCTTTTTTTTTCGCTCTTTTTTTTTCGCTTTTTTTTTGTTTTTGGTTATTTTTGTCACTTTTTTCTTTCTTCTCTTTTTTTTTTCACTCAGCTTATTTGATGTCAATGATCGAATCCGATGGGGATTGCCTACGTATCATGACACCGCATGAATCAGATCTTGCGTAGTTCAGAAAGATTAGGAATAAAGTAAATAAACTAACTCTTTTTTTTTCTGGATTTTGATTTATTTATTTTTTAATTTTCGAAAGACTTATAAAGAAGAAAGATTTTTTTTTTATTTTGATTTCTTTGTTTTTTTTTGAGAATTTTTGAAAAGAAAGAAAATATTATTTTGGATTTTTTAAATATTTTGGGAGAAAGACTTCTAAAAAAAGGTAGAAAATATTTTTGGATTTTGAATTGATTTGTTTTTTTTTTCAAATAAAAGACTTCTATAAAGAAATTTTGGATTTGTATTTTCTAAAGAAAAATTTATAAAGAAAGAACTAAAGGAAAATATATTTTTTTCGGATTTTTGAAAATTGGGGCCGGAACCGATGAGGTTTGCCTACGTATCTCACATCCGGTGAGAATCAGACCCGCGTAGTTCGGTCAGATCAAAATAGGGGAAACAAAAATAAAATCCTTTAAAGAAAAGAAGAATAAAAAATGTTGGCAGAGTTTTGGGATTTTCAAATACCTGAATTTTCAGAAATCGGGTAAATTTCTCTCTCTTGCCTCACTCTTGATTTTTCTTGATTTTCTTTCCCCATTATAGAAGATGGTCAACATGCAAGCCGAAACAAATAAATGTACAAGTAGCACGTAATCGCTTTTAATTATGTATTTAAATCGATTTTTAGTATTTATGAAGTTATTTCTTAAAAACGTTACGATGTCGTACACTTATCGTTTGGTACACATTGCAAAACGCGCCATGTGAAACGCACCCGCGATTTATAACATATTTATTATTATTATTTGAAGTTATGGTCAAGTCGCGTGAAACGCACACTCGAATTAAGATTTACTTATCGTGACCATGCCACGGGAACCGTACCCATGGCCACGATAATTAATTAATCGTGCCTAAAGCAAGCTACGAAATTTATGAATTATTTGTCTTAAACTAATTTGAGATTTGTAAAGCCATAAGAGTATGTCATTGTAGAAAAGCATGGAATAGATTAAATTAATTATTCAAGAACTACAAAAGGGGGCCATTGTATGAGATTAATGGGCCTACCAGATTTCAAGTTTTGGCCCAAAAATAAAATAACTTTCTTCCTTAGCTTATAGTAACCTCACAACTCCACTTCCTTCAACAACCCACGCGTCTAGGCCCAAATATTGGATCTTCACCAGTGACACAATTCTAGTTAAACTTGTTTAACAATTTAACTCTATACTTTAGACAATTGACAGCTTAGTTTAAAACAAAGATGGAATTACTAAAGCTCATTTATTAATACATGAATGACTAAATAACCAAATAGAGACATAAAATTGCTTGAGCTTCCATTTCAATAAGAAAATATTTTTTTTACAATCACAACTCACTTATCAATTAACAAATTTCATTAAACCATTCATGGATGAACCCTTTTTTAAGAGAACATGCTAATGAACTAAAATAAATAGACAAAGAGGAAGCTCAAAAATTGGCATGTTTAACGGAGAATAGTTTCATTCATTCAAGATATAAATGAACACCAAAGAACACCAAAAGAAAAAGAAGCAACTCATATCATTAATCAAAATAAGATAAGAAGTGGACCTCAAAAGTTAAATCTAAACGTTACGGTTTTACAACTTTGAATCTTAAACTCATTCAGACCGCACGCAAGACCTCAAACGGAGCATCGAAACTCGCCGACGACCTCAACTAAAAACCTCATTATTTCGACTGGGTTTGGATGGTAGTCTATGGTATTAAAAAGGCTGTTCTATGGAGGTTTAAAGGTTATTTTTGGGTGGTGAAACTGCTGATTTTTTCGAAAGAAAGACGAAGAAAGAATGACACAAGTAGAAATTCCCTTATCCTAAGAGAAGAAAATAAATTTCTCTCATTTCTCTCCTTCCTCTTTTTTCTTTCTCTCTCTCTCCTTTTTTTCATCACATTTTTCTTCTATTTATAGAAAAATAATTCAGAATTTTTAGATTTTTTATTTTTTTATTTTTTTTATTTTTAATTAAAAAGAATTTTCACTTCCCATTTTTCTTATTTTTAAAAAAAAAATAATTCCCCACTTTCCTTTACTTTTATTTTTTAATTTCTCACTTTTTTTACTTTTAATATATTCAAAATCCCACTTTTTTACTTTTTTTTTATTTTCCACTTATTTTACTTTTCTTTTTTTATTTTCCACTTACTTTTACTTTTTAAAAAATAAAATCAGATACCCTTACTTTTATTTTTTAATTTCAACTTTATTTTATTTTTAATTTTTTAAATTTTCACATTCTTTTACTTTTATTTTTTTAATTTTTCACTTTCTTTTACTTTTTTTATTAAATAATTTCTACCTACTTTTACTTTTTCTTTTTAATTTTATATTTATACTTTCCCTATTTTTTAATTCCCATCTGAAATTTGTTTTAAAAAAAATATAATAATAATTATTTTTTATTTATTTTCGGTTTTTAATTCATTTTATTTAAAAATAAAGATAAAAATAATAATAAAAATAATACTAATAGTAATAATTAACCTTTTAAATTATTAATAATCTCTCTCTCTCTCTCTCTCTCTCTCTCTCTCTATATATATATATATATATATATATATATATATATATATATATATATATATATATATATAAGTGTAACAAAGCTAAAAAAATATATATTAAATTTCTGAAATTATTTACATAGTAGAAGGTGATAAAAATTCAAATATAGTCAAAAAATAGATGCTCACAAGCATGTGTTAGATCAATATGACTTGCTCCAGTTCTTCGACCGTTGATTTGGTGGTGTCGGAATCGTTAGGGTCTACGAAAAACCTGGGAACTCCGTAGTCGTTGTCCTCGCCCGTCCCCTCCTTTTCTGGTTCGGTAGGGACTAGTGATTGCTATTTGGTTTTGGTGACCGAGCTCGGATCCTATGGTGTCAAAAGTGCGGATATAGGGACTACCACGTCGACCGCGAACATCTCCTTTGCGGCCAGTTGTTCTCCATAAATTGTTTTAATCCCCCTTCTCATTGGGAATTTCAGCACGTGGTGCAGTGTCGAGGGTACTGCCCACATGTTGTGAATCCATGGCCTCTTGAACAGAGCATTGTATCTCATATCTCCTTCGATCACGTAGAACTTTATTTCCTGGATGGTTCTGACGGTGTTCACTGGTAGTGTTATCTCCCCTTTAGTGGTCTCACATGCCATATTGAATCCGTTTAGAACTCAGACTGCAGGCACAATTTGGTCTTGTAGACCCAGCTGTTCTATGACCCTCGATCTGATGATATTGGACGAGCTACCTAGATCAATTAACGCACTCTTAACTCGAGATGTATTTATGAGCACAAATATTACCAGTGCATCATTGTGCGGTTGTACGATGACTTTAGCGTCCTCGTCGTTGAAAGATACGGTTCCTTCTAGCATGTAATCCTGAGTCTGTTTTTCCCTTGTGATGGACACTTTAGTTCGTTTTAGCATCGATCCCTGGGGGACGTCGACCCCACCGATAATCATATTGATGACGTGACGAGATTTCTCTTGCTCGGTCTGCTTATTGGAGTCCCTATTCCTGAAGTGATTTTTGGCTCTATCGCTCAGGAACTCCCGGAGATGTCCGTCGTTGAATAACCGGGCTACTTTCTCTCTTAGTTGTCGCCAATCTTCAGGTCTATGGCCCTGAGTGCCATGATATTTGCATATTAGGTTGGGGTCCCTTTGAGTAGGGTCGAGCTGTAGAGGTCGAGGCCACTTCGTGTCTTTGATGCGTCCAATGGCAGATACGATGGCAGCAGTATTGACGTTGAAGTTGTACTCCGATAGTCTTGGCGCTTCCTTAGGCCTGGCGGATCTGTCAAAATCGTTTTTGCTCATGAGACCCCTGTTATTTTGACTTCGGTAGCTTCTCCTTACACTTCTCATGAGGTTTCATCCAGACTCATTACCTCCCCGATCTCCATTGTATGGTTGATACCGGTCCCTATTCGATCTTGGTTCACGATCAATGTCTCTTTTGGATTTGTCACCAGCTCTGAAGGGGTAAACGGACCCGGAAGGGGCCCCAAGATGATCATCTTCGACCCTAATTTTTGATTGGTACCGGTTATAGACGTCGGCCCATGTTACCACCGGATATTCTATCCAATTTTGCTTCAACTGTTGTGAAGCCAATGAGCTTTGAGTATTGAGTCCTTGGGTGAAGGCCTGAATGGCCCAATCGTCCGCGACCGGAGGCAGGTCCATTCGTTCCATTTGAAATCGGGACACAAATTCCCTGAGCATCTCATTATCTCTCTATTTCACTTTGAAAAGGTCTGACTTCCTGGTCTCGACCTTGATGGACCCGACGTGTGCTTTCACGAAAGAGTCTGCAAGCATAGCAAACGAGTCAATAGAATTAAGGGGTAAGTTGTGATACCATATCATAGCTACATTTGACAAAGTTTCCCCGAACTTTTTCAGCAGGACGGACTCGATCTCATCATCCTCCAAGTCGTTCCCTTTGATGGGGCACATATAGGAGGTCACATGCTCATTGGGGTCAGTTGTTCCGTTGTACTTAGGAATCTCGGGCATGCAGAACTTCTTTGGGATTGGCTTCGGAGCTGCGCTTGGAGGAAAAGGTTTTTGAACAAACTTCTTGGAATCCAGACCCTTCAATATCGGTAGTGCTCCTAGGATTTGGTTGACCCTGGAATTGTAGGTTTCTACCTTTTTGTCATTGGCTTCGATTTTCTTTTCTCCCGATTCCACCCGTTTTTTCAGTTCCTCAAGCATCTTTATAATTTCGAGGTTGGTCACGGGTTCGGCTTCACTCGGCCTTTCTACGATCGGTTTGTTTCTGCGAGTGTTCTCCCGGGATAGTTCGGGCTCGACTCTGTTGGGGGCGCGACTCTGGTTCTGCAACTAGGCTATCGTTGCTTGTTGAGCCTCCAACATTTCGAAGATTACTCGCAAGTTGATTCCATCTCCTTCACCGTCGTGTGTATTTTGGGCTACCGAACGGACTCCCCCGCGGATGCTGTGCTCAGGATCGGTAGGCAAATTCGCATTGATGGCCCCATGTGAGTTAGCGTCGACCGGGTTTGCGACCGGAACTCCGTTGGGGTCGACAGGGGGCACCTCGTTACTGAGTGCCATATTATTGTTCTCGCCATGGTGGCCAGACTCAGCATCCACGTTCTGAGGAGCAGATTGGGAGTTCGACATTTTCAACTTTGACCTGAAATTAAAAACACTAAAAAGAATAAGTGTAAAACAGGGTGTGTTAAGGAGATTTGTATCAAATTATCACTATTATCCTTAGCCCCACGGTGGGCGCCAAACTGTTTACCCTAAAAATGGATAACAATTAAATTTGTTAGTGGTTTTAAAGATACGGGGATTAATTCAATACAAACGGTAAATATTGCTAGATTGAACAGATAAAAGATGTAATAAATTGCCAAACCACTCGAAAACAAGGGGAAGATGATGATTCTGGACTCGACGGCAGCCTCAATGAGATATCTGTCCTTGATCTCAGATTTATAGTAATGGAACACTGATCAACAAGTGTAAGAACTTTGAATAACAGAAAAATAATAGCATATTGTCTTGGTATGCGTGTTACAATCTATTCAACGAACAATCATACCCCTATTTATATAGTAGGGCAGTCCTACTCTAGGTACAATTTCATAAAAGGTACAAAAAACCTTATGTTTAACTAATCACCGGATTTTCGCCGGTACGTGCCGAGATCTACGTCGTGATACCCGGCTGGTCACAGATAGCACGTCCCTTTGTTAATCGTGTTCGGTTGCCCGATAATGTTCTTTGAAGTCTTTTGAGATTTGGATCGATCTCGGGGTCATGGCCCCCGATATTCCTGAAGGTGGGCGTCGTGTCCCCGACCCTGTCTCGATGAGACCCTTGCCTCGATTCCGACTCCTTATCATCAGGCCTCTTGCTTGATTTACCTTATCGGGAATCGGGACGTCCCGTAAGCCCAATTTCACCCCGATTTCACCCGTGTACAAACACATTACAAATTCTTCTGATACCTATATGACTTGAACATAAAGATATTTTAAGAATTCTTTTGTCTAGCGCATCCGTGAAATGAATTGCATATGAAAACTCTATATGTGTATGAAATTAGTTTGATAAGAGTACTAGACTTTATTTAACATTTCGAGTGTAGGATTTTCAAAAGATATATGTCGATACTTTTTTTTGTTCAGTGTCCGGTACGAGTATTAGGATTTAATTTCGTGTTGAAACTTCTTTGGAGGTAAACGCAAACTTTTCTCAAATTCAAATTAATAATTAAAAATTAATAATTAAGAATTAAGAATTGGGAACACGATTGTCATAATACTGATGTCGATATTTTTATTTTATTTTTTAATGTCGGGATAGATCCAAAGTGATGGCCGCCGCTGGTGTGTGTACTCAGTACACGTGTAAAGTTGTATAACCTGTAGCTAACACTTGTGCAGAGGACGTGCTTTCTTGAAAAAGCCACACGTGAACTATGCAAAGCAGGGGGCAGTATTAAATAGGGGTGTAAATGGGGCGGGCAGGTTAGGGCTGGACGGGCAAGTCTTGACCTACTAAGAGTTTTTGACTGCCTTGCCCTATTTAGCCTTTCAACTTTTGCCTTGCCCCACCATGTCTCGTTTAGACTCTCTTCTGTTTTTTTCTTTATTTTTTATTTTCTTAGTATTGTGTTTAACTTTTTAAAAACTTTTTGGATTTTTTACTGAACTTTTTTAAAATTGACATGTGAATAGAAGTTGCCTATGTATATCCGTTGAATAAAATACGAGTAAGACGCTTAGGGGTCGTTTGGTAGGATATATTAGAGAAAATAATGTATGTATTAACTTTTGATATTATTATTTTCTTGTTTGATACACTTTTTCAACATATGTATTACTAATGCAAGTATTAGTTATACAATCTATTTGGTATTATCCTATGTATAACTATTACATACCAAACTATGGTATTAGCAATATCAAGGCTATTAATGCATACATTAGTATGGTTAAAGGCCAAATTGTCCTTAAAATCCCTTAAAACTAAAGAATATGGAGAGCATTTTTGTAAACAACTAATTTTCTTAAAAATTAGGCAACACATTTTAAGTTTTAATACACCACACTAAGCAGTGGATAAAAAATTATCTGCATAACTAATGCTTGCATTACTAATTTTCTTAAAAATTAGGCAACGCATTTTAAGTTTTAATACACCACACTAAGCAGTGGATAAAAAATTATCTGCATAACTAATGATTGCATTGCCAATACACTTTATTCAACACTATTCTTATAGACCCTACCAAACGACCCCTTAATATTTTACACCAACTTAAGCTCTTATATCAGGGGTGAACGTGAAAATTCAGATCAAATGAAGTCTCACTCTTGGGTTTTTGATGTGATTAGTAGTTAGAAGAAACGTTAAGTTATGTTTGGAAAGCCATGCCTTATTATTTAGCTATGTAATTATTACCCTAGTAATTATACACCATAGCAATTACACAATATAATAATTAAAATAACCTATTTGTTTACAATGTAATTTTCACTGTCACGTTTGGTTTAGACAAGTATAATTACGTAGTTAAATAAACCTTTTTTTCATATTAATCTATCAAAATATATTAAACATTTATAAATTAATAAATAATATCTTCAAAGTAGTAAATATCTTTCAAATGAATAACATTATTACTTTAATTAATTAATTAAAATTAAAATCACAATTTAATTTTTACTAACTCATTAATGTGCAATAAATATATATAAGAAATAAGAAATTCCAGATATTATTTATTATCAAGTATTTAAATTATTATTTTTTAAAAGAAAAATACTAAATAATTATAAATCAATAAATATATCGTAAAGAATTATCGATATCTTGACTATCTTTAAAATAAATAATCTTCACTTAAAATAGTTGAAAACAATTTATTTATGAATTTAAAATTTGCACCAACTCATATGAGTAAAATCTAAAATTTATGATTTGTTGTATTTTTTAAATAATAAAAAGAAAAATATGAGTCTAGATTAATAATTATTTTATAATTGAATCGAAACAAAGCTAGTAATATATGAAATTGTATTTAAAAATAAAGAAACAAAAAAATAGAAAATAAAGAAGCAAAATGTGAGAAGTTGCAAAATTATATGGAAGCACACCATAAGCAACATGTTACAAGGTTAAAAATGAGAATAAGAGAAATAAAAAAGAAATATTATAAAACAATAGTACTTAATATATTTAAAAAAGAAAAATAATTTTTTTAGAAAAGTTACATTACCTTGTAATTGAATTGTGTGATTACCATAAATTCTCACCTCCCCCTTGAGAATTAAAGAGTGACCAGACAAATATGTCAAACTGTATAATTATCAATTACATCCAAATCCAATTCCAAGGTAATTTTCCAAACAAGCTATTAAGAATCCAATACAATCAGTAAGATGTCATTGAATCAAGTCATTACGCACAGAACAAAGCACATTCAGTTGAGGGTAGGCTAGGAGAAACACATCAAGATTATATAGCCCCTGCTTAAAGCACCAATGACAGGATACTGAACAAGTTTGACAAGTGCCACCCCGCACTAAGTACCTTAATACAATACAATTAGTTTTGAAAAAAATGTAGGCAAATCAGCACCAAGGTTTATAGAAGCAGTCATGAACCGGTGAACGACTTAATAATCTAGGACTATAAGTAACAAGGTACTCAGATTTACCTCTTTGAAGCTAATCAACCAACACAATTTATCACCAAGACTTCATACAATTCACCCAAACAATGCAACAAGATCAAGTAAACCAATGAAAGTAGTTCCCTCTTATGCAAAAGTTACAATCAGTTGTGCCCAAGCAAGGTGTATGGGATAAAATTGGTTAGTGACAGTTGGACGAATGACATAATGACATGTGGAACTAAATTCAGGTGGGACGTGAGTCAGCAAACAGTTGGCACCAGATGCAAATATGTGACTGATGCTGAATGAATTCCGAAGATAGAGTAGCCAATAACAAATATTCAAAATTTTAACATTGGATAACATTCAATGAGTGGCCGTTATAGAGAATATCTGCATTTATAGCCAAGCGTTATGCAACCATCAACGATGGTTTTATTCGCATTCAAGAGGAGTTTGATTTGGGAATCTTGTCTCACTAAATAAAGCTATAAATAGGGGAATTAGCATCATTGGTAGACACGAAACATTCTGTAGGAAAAAAGCTATAATCTGCCCTCATTCTAGAGAATTGCTTTATTTATTTTATTCTTAATTTTGTTCTTGCCACTACTACCGGATAAACTAAACACTTAGCCGGGCTTGTATTTCCTTTAATTTTATCTCACAGTCTTATTTCTGTTCTTATTCATTTCGTATTTTTGGGTCAAATTGATTCATTTGTCTATAAACCGCGTTACAAATTCAACTCTACATTTTTACATGTAAAATTTTGGCGCCCACCGTGGGGCATAGATAATTGTGTAATTGCTTTGATCGATTCATTTGTTACTAACAATTTTTGATTCCTTCCTTAGTAAAAGAAAAATCAAGTATGGCAGCTAATGATGTCAATAATGTCTACAATGTTGGAGCACACAATGAACGAGAAGATGTGTTCGAGCGTGATGATTCAACCAGAGAAACCCGTAATGAAGGAGATGAAGTAACTCTAGTTCGCGAAGGCCAGTATCCTCGACATATGAGGGGCCCAATTCCTGATGATGCGGATGATGAACACATTGTTGAAATTGTCAAAATCTTGAGAGAACAACAAAAAGCAATTATGGATTATCTCCAAGGTAGGTGATGATAGAATTGAAGCATGCGTTATCGGGTGCTTCCAATAATGCTAATGGAAGGGCTCTGATTTCTCCCAGCGTTCCCACAAATCAAACGGTTCAAAGAATCGATAACGACACTCCAAGAGAGGAGATCGATTTTGACAAGGCAGGAGGTACCAGTAGTGGTTCTGGGAACAACTTAAATGACCCTTTCAAAATCGAATTCATGAGATTCATGAGAGAATTGAATGAACGAATGGATCAGAATGCAAAGGAGTTTCATGCTCGGATGGATCAGATCCCGGGAGCGCCACCGGTGTTAAAGGGATCGGATTCCAAGAAGTATATGTAGCTACCGTTTAAACCAAGTGCGGTTCCAGAGTTGATCCCAAAGAGGTTTAAGATACCGGATATACCAATATATGATGGGACTTCGAATTCACAGGAACACATCACGACTTACACTACAGCAGTAAAGGGAAACGACCCGACCCAACATGAGATCGAATCTGTTTTGTTGAAGAAGTGTGGCGAAACCTCGACGAAGGGTGCCTTAACTTGGTATTCTCTCTTACCTAAGCATTCTATTGATTCTTTTGAAATGCTTGCAGATTCTTTTATCAAATCTCATGCTAGAGCAAGAAAGTTCCAGGCAAGGAAGGTAGATATATTCAGAATATCCCAAGGACTAAACTGTTGTGACAGTTCGTGATCCGGTTCAGCAAAGAAAGGATGATGTTACCAACAGTTCCGGATGAGTGGGAAGCAGAGACATTTACAAAGGGTCTTACATTGAAGGAAAGCATTTCAGAAAAGCCGATGCCTCCCAGAAATTGAAGGAAAGCTTGCTCGAATTTCAGGAAACCACATGGGCAGATGTTCACAATCGCTACGAGTCAAAAATAAGAATAGAAGATGATCAACTTGGTTCCTCGGTGTCTTCCAAAGGCCAAAATCGTGATCGGAATCAAGATAGGTTTAAAAATGATTTGGATGCAGATCGGAGGTCTTCTAGAAGTCATTTTTGACTTTACGAGAGGACAAATCGCGTGGAAATAAAGGTTTTCAGTCATCGAAAATGTTTGCTTTCGATAGAAAGTTTGACCGTGGTCAAAGTAACAGATCATTGCAGGAGAAAGAGACGTCGGGGTCTCGAGATTCGACATATCCCAAATTATCCGACTATAATTTTAACATCAGTCTGGTAGAATTGGTGTCGGCAATGAGGAATATTAAAGAATCTAGGTTCCCAAAATCAATCCGATCAGATCCTAGCCAAAGGCATCCTAACCTATGGTATGAATTCCATGGGACTCACGACCATAGGATGGGGGACTGCCGACATCTTCATGAAGAGGTGGCAACGTTGTTGAAGAATGGTCACCTCAGAGAGTTTTTAAGTGACCGTGCCAAGAACAACTATGAGAGAAACTGAGATAATGCAGAACCATCAAAGCCGAAAACAGGGTCACCTTGGATGACAATCAATATGATCTTCGGAGGAGAGGAAGTATATGGGGTGACGTTTTCGGCAGCAAAAATACGAAGATATCGATAAATCATGGAAAGAGGATCTGAGAGATCTCAGAAGATGATATCACCTTCACAAAAGAAGATGCTGATTGACTTCTTCTAACGCACAACGATGCTTTGGTAATTTCTCTCAATATTTTGGATTTTAAAATTAAACGTGTGTTGGTGGATCCAGGAAGCTCAACCAACATCATACAATGGGGAGTTTTGGAGCAAGCGGAGCTGAGCGGAAACATAGTTCCCGCAATAAAGCTTTTGGCCGGGTTAAACTTAACAAGCGTCACAACCCGAGGAGAAATTTTTCTTCCCACACATGCTGAAGGAGTAACAAAAACCACTCTGTTCGAAGTGGTAGATGGCGACATGGGCTATAATGTAATCCTTGGAAGGCCATGGATACATGAAATGAATCCATCAACCTACCATCAACTATTTAAATTTCCAACATTGGAAGGGATCAAGTAGATCATAGGAGATCAACCGACTGCAAGGGAGATAAACGTAGTGACCATTTCCAGTAGCAAGGGAAAAGAAATGAGCAAATAGCAATTACATGAACCAGTGCCTTCGTCCCTCTCAATCGAAGATGATAAAGACGAGGAGCCATCAGAATTATATCGGATACCGAGGTCTTTTTAGGTACCATAGGAGACGGATGCGACCAAGTCAACCACAGAAGATCTCGAACAAGTGGCATTGTTCGAAGAAGTTTTGGAAATAAATTCCATTTAGAGACGGGGTTGAGTCCCGAACTCAGGTTAAAAATTATGGATTTTCTTAAATCTAATGTTGATTGTTTTGCATGGTCGCATTCAGATATGACATATATTCCATTGTATGTGGCGACGGTAAGGCAGAAGAATCGACCGATAGTAGAGGTCCGAAACAAGTTTGTTAAGGAAGAGGTAACCTGATTACTTAATATAGGTTCAATTTGAGAGGTAAATTATTCAGATTGGCTAGGTAACATAGTAGTAGTGCCTAAAAAGAATAAAAAATATAGAATATGTGTAGATTATAAAGATTTAAGTAAGGCATGCCCTAAAGACTCTTTCCCATTGCCAAACATTGAGCAAATGATTAATGCTACGGCCGGGCATGAGTTAATGAGTTTTCTTGATGCTTATTCCGAGTATAATCAAATTAGTATGGATCTGGAAGATCAAGAGAAGACTTCTTTTATTACAAATTTTGGCATATATTGCTATAATATGATGCTGTTTGGGCTTAAAATTGTCGGATCCACTTACTAGAGGCTTGTTAATAAAATATTTAAAAAATAAATAGGTAAAATAATGGAAGTTTATATTGACGACATGTTAGTTAAGTCTCTTAATACAGGAGATCATCTAAAACATCTCCAAGAAACATTCGACATTTGAGAAAATACAATATGAAGCTCACTCCGGAGAAGTGCGCCTTCGGAGTTGGTTCTGATAAGTTCATAGGGTTTGTGGTCTCTCAAAGAGGAATCGAATTAAACCACAATAAAATCAAAGCCATCGAGGATATACCGGACCAGTTAACAAGTGTGAAGGAAGTACAAAGATTGACCGGTAGATTGGCGGCTCTAAGCAGGTTCATCTCGAGGTCTTCGGAAAAGTGTCATCATTTATTTTCACTTTTGAAAAAGAAAAAGGACTTCGTGTGGACTCCGGAATGTCAACAGGCACAGAAAAATATAAAAAGGTGCTTTCCTACCCCTCAGCTATTGTCAAAATCAGAAGAAGGCGAGCAACTATTGATTTATCTAGCACTCTCAGAAGTCGCGGTAAGCGTTGTTTGGTCCGGGAAGAAGAAGGTACGCAATTTACCATTTATTATGCTAGTAAAATATTATTGGGAGTGGAGAAACGATATCCGCACTTTGAAAAGCTGGCCTTAGCTCTCGTAGTTGCCTCTCGAAAGTTTAGGCCTTATTTTCAATATCATCCAATAACCCTTGTGACAACCTTGTTTCTTAAGAAATGTCCTTCATAAGCCTGAGTTGTCGGGTCGTTTGGCTAAATGGGCAGTCGAAGTTAGTGAATTCGATATTGAATATAAGCCCGACCACAATCAAGTCACAAGTTTTGGCCGACTTCGTATCTAATTTCAGTTCGGGATTAATGCCTTTAGCTGCTAAAGAAGCAGTGTTGGTATCGGGAACGGTATCGAGAGTTTAGGCCTTGTTTACGAATGGAGCTTCCAACGAAATGAAAGGATTTGATTTATGTGCGGTATTTTAATTACTGCATTCAGTGTTGGATGTGGATGGCTACTGTGAAGTTAATTCAACCAACTTAATCTGGGATTGGAGGAACGAGTTCATTGAATATCTAAGGCATGGAAAATTGCCTGAAGACCCAAAAGCATCTCGGGCATTACAGACTAAGGTGGCTTGTTACTGTATTGTTTACAGAAAAATATACATGAGGTCATTCCAAGGACCATTGGCTTGGTGTTTAGGGACATCGGAGGTTGACTATGTGATGAGGGAAGTTCATGAAGGAGTCTGTGGGAACCATTCCGGTGCAGACTTCTTAGTTCTCAAGTTAGTCAGAGTTGGCTACTATTGGCCCCGAATGGAGCAAAACACAAAGAAATTTGTACAAAAGTATGATAAACGTCAATGCCATGCATAGTTAGTGCGTCAAACGGCGAAATTTTTGCATTCGGTGGTGTCACCGTGACCATTCATGAAATGGAGGATGCACATGTCGGTCCTTTACCACAAGGGCCCTGTAAGGCAAAATTTCTTTTTGGTTTTAACTTATTATTTTACTAAATGGGTTGAAGCAGGTTCTTACCAAAAGATCGGAGAGCGAGAAATGATCGATTTTATATGGGAAAACATCTTTTGCCGATTTGGAATACCAAAAGAAATTGCTTGTGACAATGGACCACAATTTATAGGTTCCAAAGTCACTAAGTTTTTGGAAGATTGAAGATCAAACGAATCACATCTTCACCATACCACCCGAGTGCTAATGAACAATCGGAGTCGACCAATAAGTTAATTATTCAAAACCTTAAAATGAAGTTAGAATATGCTAAAGGCAAGTGGCCAGATGAGCTACCAGGTGTGTTATGGGAATATCGGACCACAACGAAGTCGAGCACAGGTGAAACACCCTTTTCACTTGTATACAGTTCAGAGGCTTTGATACCGGTAGAAGTGGGGAAACCGACCATAAGGTTTTCCCGAGCATGAAGAAACAAACAACAAAGCATTGATGGTTAAACTAGATTTGCTTGAAGAGCACCGAGATCTGGCATATGTGAGGATGGTGGTACAAAAGCAGAGGATCGAAAGATATTAAAGTCGCAGAGCAAATCTCCGATATTTCAAAGTTGGGGATTTGGTTTTGAGAAAGGTTACTCAAAGCACTCGGGAAGTTAACGCCAGAAAGCTGGGAGCAACATGGGAAGGACCTTACCGAGTTTCAGCTATAACCGATAAAGATTCATATGAACTGAAAAATCAAGATGGAGTTAAATTGCCAAGCAATTGGAACGTGATTCACCTCAAAAGGTATTATTGTTGAAGATCCTTGATGGTGCTGAAAGTATCTGATGTAATCTTCTTCCTTTCTACCAATATTTGTCCTTATTAGGTTTTCTGGCAAGGTTTTTAATGAGGCAGCAATGTAAAGCATACTACAAAGGAAAGATCGTCGGCAAATGCAAGACTTCCAGTGTTCAAATTCTCATACTTAGCATCCGAATATTGGGAGGGGGGAGGGGGGGCTAATACATGTCAAGGCACTAGATTCCTTCAGTTCTAGGTTTGGATCAGTCTCGATGGTTTTCAAAATGGTGTCATCTAACTTCCAGTATTGAGAAGGATGCTCTATATGAGATGCAATTTGTAGATAATTTGTTGCCTCCACTAGTGAATCAACAACCATAAGCTCTATTGCCTTCATTTTAGCATGAATATAAATAATTCTGTGTGGCAAACAACTTGCGGATGTTTAAATAATCTTTGGCTCGATAGCATATCTCATCTCCCAAAACTCTCATTGTTTCCATTAACCTCTGGAAACTCTTATTTAGATGAGGCAGCAATGTAAAGCATACTACGAAGGAAGGGTCATTAGTAAAAGCAAGACTTCCCGTGTTCGAATTCTCATACTTAGCATCCGAACGCTGGGGAAAAATAATACATGGCAAGGCACTAAAAGTGTTACGAAGATCGGAAAATGTTAGAACCGGGGTCAATATCTTATCAGGATCAGGGACTGCATGATCAATCCCGTAAAAATAAGTTGTACAAGTTAGCCACATGTATTGGCAGCTTTATTTACTTAAGCAAAATAATGTTAATGTAAATATACTTTTAAAGATAGAGGTAATAAGTCAAAGTATTTTTTTTAATCTTATTTCTTGTTCGAATGATAAGTGAATTTATTTTGTTGTTTGAAAGTTAACAAAAACTTCAAATGCTTATGCCGGAATGAACATGATACGTCCTCTTCAAGAGCACCATAAACATAAGGGCCCTCTCTTATGAAATTCTTATAGTAAAGGGTAGATTCCAGAAGTGTTTATGCTCGGAATCAAAAGCTATCACATGTGAAAAGATTCGTGAAGCTTTGTCAGTTAAATGAAAAAGAATATTTCTTGCATAACACTTAAGCAAAAAGTTTCTTTTATTAATAAAAATGCCAAACTCCATAAAGAAGTTTTGGCATAGTTACAAAAAGTAAAGAAAAAATATATACATTAGCTCTTGCTGCCATACATCGAAGGAAGAGAAGAGTCTTTGTTTTCTTTATCGGGAGAAGGTTGTTCCGATTCCGGTTCGATGCCTTCATCTTCTTCAATATCTCCTTCGATTTCCGAATACTTGGAGTTAGTATTCAAAGATTCAGAAGCAACGGACCGTTTAGGGAGGTTCTCATAAGCAGTTGTCTCCAACTCTCGGACCTTGGCAATACATTCGTCAATGTTTGCAGTGCCTTCTTTAGCCTCCTCCAAAATCTTCCTTTTCGTATGGTATATGGCGTAAGTCTTTCTGAAGAGGGGAGGATCTACCTGATCTTGGAGTTTGGCTCGGATTTTTTCAATCTTTGCTTGAGCTTTTCATTTTCATCTTTAACAATGTTGATTCTGGAATCAAGATCAACATTTATTGCGGCATGAATTTCATTCTGCACCATGACTTTTTTGAGCCTTTCCTCCATCCTTGCTCTTTGATCCTAGGCATCATTGGCTTCATCAGTTTTGGAGTGTAAGTTAGCTTTCAAGTTATTAACTTGCTCCAGAAAGGCAGATTCACGCTCGGCGGTTGCAATCATGATGTCATGCAGTTCAGCCCACTTAGACATTGCATCCTTAAGATTTTTATGTAGCTGGGAAGCTTCCTAGCTGTGAGCCATTTTATCTTTCTTGGATTGCTGCAACCGAGCCTCAAGATCATCTATTTGAGCAGTTTTTGCCTCCAACACAGGGAGGCGCTCGTCAAGATGATTCCGCTCGGCTAAAAGTTGATCTCGTTCCAAAGTAAGTTCTTGCTTGTCTAGAATCAACCTTTGTAGGCCCTCGGAAGCAAGAAGGTTTTCTTGAAAAAGGTCAGTAATAAGATTATTAATGCGAAGTATACATTGAAAGGAGATAGAAGAAAGTTAGATTGCTACTTGCGCCGAACAGTGCATGCTATTATTTATCAGACACTCCGCAGAAAGAGAATCCATTTTTCTCCAATATTTTTCTGAGGCCGGCGACTTTAAATAATTGGCAAGCTCCACCGGATCGGAAAGTATATGGCACTCATTCGAACCCGAAAGGATGACACTTTATTTTCTGTGAGGATCTTAAGTGGGTGCCGATTAAGTACTTCCCCGATTTCCATGGTTGGGTGACCGTGGAGAAGGAGAACTTTCTATTTGTTTAGCCGAGGCTGGTGGAGAAGAAGCAACTGGTGTAGATGGATAGGTAATTATTATCGGCTCAGACGTTTATGGTGGAGGAAGGTCGGGAATGAACTCCTTTGTCTAGAAGCAATTGTGGGAATTCGAAAACGAGATGAAGCATTTTTGGCTATTTTCATTTCCCCCCAGAGTTATTGAACTTCTCCTGGTGGTGGAGTTTGAAGCTCTCTCGGCTGAGCAACTGGTTGAGCTGATGAAGATCTTTTTCTTATCTGAATGGGAGCCTCTTCATCATCGGCTCCTTCTTCATCACCAAGGACCACTGTGGCCGGTCTAGTTGGTGTTTCTTTCATTATCTTCTCCTGAGTCCCAACCGAGGAGGGACATTTCCTCTTTGGTTTCTTGTTTTTGGGCTGCGGACTCCGGATGAGGTACCTTCACTGAAAGTGTGAGTAGATTCGTGAGCTCTCATCTGATTAAGGAGATTATGTAGTAACAGTTTGGCTTCTGCCGGGTTATCAAGAGCCTCGATGTCAGGGCAAACGACGGATCCCTTTGGAAGTCCTGTGTGATACAAGAAGTCAGTTAAATTGCTTCCAAGATATATTTAAAGATTGAAAGAAGGGAAGAAGAATTTTTTTTAACCATAGTTTTTGGATTTCCACCCATATTTGGGAGCCATTTCTTTCCATGTTCGGGACTCTGGTGTAGTAATATCAAGAATGTTTTGTACCTATTGAGCTAGATCTTGAACCCGTGGTGGCTTCTAGTGAGTAGCTGGAGTAAGGAAAATGTAAAGTTAGTAGCTGATGGTAGGCTATAATTTCGTATTTTAGTCTCTTATTACACTCCAATTTACTACACTTTAATTGAGTTTGAGCTTTAATCGCTAGTGTTTTGCACTAATTGTGTGTTTTATACCTTATAGAAGTGATTCCGAGCTATGTAGATGTTATGGAATAAATTCGAGTGATTTGGAGCCTTGAAGTCTGAGTAAAAGCCCAATGGAATAAGCCGGGATCGTGTTAGGGGGTCGAGAACCACGTTAGGATAGCTAAAAATCAAGAAACATCCGTACTCAGAGAAAGTCCCACAACACCGGCATGCTGCGGCTGCCCAATTTTCCTGAAGCCTATCGGAACAAGCTCTCTAAAGTTTCCCACAACCACCCCGTGTGGCGCACCGCCCTGTGCAATTTTTACAGAGTTATTATCTCAGTTCGCGCAGGAAAAGGTTTTTTCATCTGGGCCCGACCCTACTTAGTATAAATACATGTAAAAACGTTATTTCATGGACTTTTAGACACATCTAAGACCTAAGGAGGCTAGAGAGAAGGTGGTGAAGCGAAAGCACAAGGGATTAATCATTCAATCCTCACTCAAGGCAAGAGTTTGGATTGTTTTATGTTTTTCTTTATATTTGTGATGAATTACTCCATATCTATGGAGTAGTTCTCTTTAGGGATTGATGGATTTGGTGTATTGATATTTGTTTATGGATATTAACTCTAGTTTTTATGCATTGAATCGTTTTGGGTATTTTATTGGTTGCATCTATATTCACATGTTCATGTAATCGAGAGAGGCATAATTGTGATATCTTTGAATTATCTTGTTGATTGAAATCATTAATTCTTCTTAGTAATCGAAAGAGGCTAGTTGAATTATTGTTTAGACCAGTTATGAAGATGAACGGAAGAGGTTCTCCTAAAGCCCAATCCACTACGCATTCTTGCATATCATCACTGAGCTTAAATTGGTTTATGTTGTAAGGTTGAGACTTAATCGAGAGATGAGTTTCTACTAAACGTTTGAACTAATAATTGAGTGAATTTGAGAGACTCACTTGAACATTAGAAGTGAATTAACTAGAGTTAAATCCCAGACATTTATCTTGCACCTATCCAATCAATTCCTATTTTCTCCCATTGATATCTTCCTTGCTTACTTTTGTTCGATTGTCATTCGTCAATTAGCTCTAGATTCTTAGTTAAGTTTAGTTTTGATCACATAATTCTCAAATGTTGATCATCTTGGATAGCAACTAAGCTATAAACTACAAAAATATTGTTTAACTCCAATTTCTATGTATACGATATTATATTATACTATATTCGACTAGAGAGCATATTTAAGTGTGTGTTTTGCGCTCGTCAAATTTTGGTGCCGTTGCCGGGGATTGGCAATCAGTAGTGTTTGAAATAATTTGTAGTGCTAATTCAGAATTTTTTTTATAATTTTATTTTATTTTATTTTATTTTTTCCTTTTTACGCTTGGTGTTCTTTGACTGTGCGTAGGCTGCAGGTTAAGTTGGTGCATGACTCGATCTTCTGGGAAGGAAGTGCTATGATATGAACCAGAAATCGAGAAACAATTGCGATAGTTGAGGAAGGAAAGAACTCTCTCCGAGAATATAGAGAAAGGTTGGGCAGTCCTCAACCAAGGAAATTATGGAAAGGGATGATGATAATGTTGATTTGGCTGCAAGAGAGGCAGCCCAGCAAAGAGAAAAAGCTGCACGAGATGCTGAGGAAGCAACTCTTCGAAATGCACAACTTGTCTATGAAGAGGAGAGGGCTCAGAGAATTGTTCAGAATTAACCTTTGGGTACTGGGAGACCACTTGGTGATTATGCAAGACCGGTCTACAACCAAGGCTTATCAAGTGTGAGACCACCTCCAGTTGCAGCTAACAATTTTGAGTTAAAACATGGTTTGCTTCAAACCGTTCTAAACAGCTGTGTCTTCAGAGGGAAGATGAGCGAAGATCCAAAAACAGATCTGATGGACTTCAAGGAGATTATGAACACCTTTCAATATAATGGTGTGTCATAAAATGCAGTGCATTTAAGCGCATTCCCCTTCACTCTCAAAGATGATGCAAAGCAGTGGCTTCGAAGCTTGCCTTAGGGATCTATTAGAATATGGGAGGAGATGACCAAAATATTTCCTGATAAATATTTCTCCTCAGCTAAGACGGGCAAGTTTAGAAGAGAGATCCATAACTTCTGCCAGAAAGATACTGAAACTGTGTTTGAAGCGTGGGAGAGGTCATAAGCAACCTTCCCAACTAGTTTTAACACCTCAAATGGGCCTATAAACCTTGGGCTCAACTTGCCCTTCTTCCCGAATCTCATAATTTCCTTCATCGGCGAAACCTTCAAGAGAACTTTTTCACCTACCATAAATGATATATCACGCGCTTTCTGATCCACGTAACTCTTTTGTCTGGACTGTGCTGTACGAAGTCGCTCCTGAATCAACTTTACCTTTTCCAAGGCATCCCTTACCAAATCAGTACCATATAACTTAGCCTCACCTGGCTCAAATCATCCGATAGGTGAACGATATCGCCGGCCATATAAAGCCTCAAATGGAGCCATCTCGATGCTGGATTGGTAACTGTTATTATAAGCAAACTCGACCAAAGGCAGGAAACAATCCCAATGATCTCTAAAGTCAATCACACATGCCCTGAGCATATCCTCCAAAATCTGAATTGTCCTCTTTGACTGTCCATCGGTCTGCGGATGAAAGGTTGTGCTGAGCTCTACACGGGTCCCCAACTCACTCTGTACTGCTCTCCAGAAATGTGAAGTAAACTGAGGGCCTCTATCTGATATGGTGGAAATTGGCACACCATGCAACCGAACTATTTCCTGAATATAAATCTGGGCCAACCTCTCTGAAGTATACGTAGTCACAATAGGAATAAAATGTGCTGACTTAGTCAACCTGACAACAATCACCCAAACTGCATCAAACTTTCTCAAGGTCCGCGGCAACCCAACTACAAAGTCCATAGTAATTCATTCCCATTTCCACTCTGGTATAGTTATCTGTTGAAGTAAGCCACCTGGCCTCTGGTGCTCATATTTAACTTGTTGGCAATTTAGACATCTAGATACATACTCAACTATGTCCTTTTTCATTGATCGCCACCAATAATGTTGCCTCAAGTCACGATACATCTTAGTAGCACCTGGATGAATAGAATACCGAGAACTGTGTACCTCTTCCAGGATCTTTTTCCTCAGTCCATCCATATTAGGAACACATAGACGATCCTGGAGTCGCAGAACACCATCCGCTATAATAGTAACTTCCTTGGCACCACCTCGTAGTACCGTTTCACGAAGAACCATCAAGTATGGGTCATCATACTGGCGAGCCTTGATCTGTTCAAATAGTGAAGATTGGGCCACCACACATGCAAGAACTCGGCTGGGCTCTGAAATATCCAGCCTCACAAGTTTGTTAGCCAAGGACTGAATATCCGAGGCTAATGGCCTTTCCTCTGCTGAAATGAAAGCCAAACTACCCATACACTCTGCCTTCCTGCTCAAGGCAATTGCAACCACATTTGCTTTGCCCGGATGATACAAGATAGTAATATCATAATCTTTTAGTAACTCCAGCCATCTGCGCTGCCACAAATTTAGATCCCTTTGCTTGAACAAATGCTGCAAACTGGGATGATCAGTGTAAACTTCATAAAACACCCCATAAAGATAATGCCTCCAAATCTTTAGAGCGTGAACAATTGCAGCTAACTCCAAATCATGTACTGGATAATTCTTCTCGTAGGGCTTCAGCTGACGTGAAGCATATGCAATAACTCGCCTTTCCTGCATCAATACACAACCCAAGCCAACGCGTGACGCGTTGCAATACACTGTATATATTCCCAAACCAGATGGCAACACTAACACGGGTGCTGTAGTCAGTGCTGTCTTGAGCTTCTGAAAGCTTGACTCATAATCATCGGAACTGAACACCCTTCTGGGTTAAGTTGGTCAAAGGTGCTGCAATAGATGAAAAACCTTCCACGAACCGACGATAATAACCTGCTAAACCCAGAAAACTCCTGATCTCAGTCGCCGAAGTGGGACGATGCCAATTCTGAACTGCCTCAATCTTTTTGGGATCAACTTTAATACCTTCGCCCGATACAATATGTCCCAAAAATGCTACAGACTCCAGCCAAAACTCACATTTAGAGAACTTAGCATATAGCTTTTGTTCCCGCAATGTCTGAAGCACTACTCTCATATGCTGCTCATGTTCCTCCTTACTGCGCGAATAGATTAAGATGTCATCAATGAAGACAATGACAAACGAATCAATATATGGCATGAATACTTTGTTCATCAGATCCATAAACGTTGTCGGGGCATTAGTTAAACCGAAGGACATCACTAGAAACTCATAATGACCATATCTAGTCCGAAAAGCAGTCTTCGGAACATCCGAATCCCGAATCTTCAACTGATGGTACCCCGACCTCAAGTCGATCTTAGAGAATACCCTAGCACCCTGCAACTGGTCAAATAGATCATCAATACGCGGCAACGGGTACTTGTTCTTAATAGTGACTTTGTTCAATTGGCGATAATCAATACACATCCGCATTGTTCCATCCTTCTTTTTCACAAATAATACTGGTGCACCCCAAGGCGATACACTCGGTCTGACGACCCCTTTGGCTAGTAACTCTTCAAGTTGTTCTTTTAATTCTTTCGGAGCCATGCGATACGGTGGGATAGATATAGGCTGGGTATCTGAAGCCAAGTCAATACAGAAATCAATATCACGATCAGGTGGCATACCTGGAAGATCTGACGGAAATACATCAGGGAACTCCCGAACTACAGGCACTGAATCAATAGCCGGAGTCTCTACAGTAGTATCCCGAACATAGGCTAGATAAGCCAAACAACCCTTCTCAACTATGTGTTGAGCCTTTATAAAAGAAATAACTCGATTAAATGAACTAACATGCGAACCCTTCCACTCCAGCTTAGGCAATGCTAGAATAGCCAAGGTAACAGTCTTGGCATGACAATCTAGAATAGCATGATATGGAGATAACCAGTCCATGCCCAGAATAATTTAAAATTCGGTCATCTCAAGCAATAGGAGATCTGCTCTAGTTTTATAACCACAGAATGTAATAATACAGGACCGGTAGATCCGGTTCACAACAACAGAATCGCCCACAAGAGTGGACACATAAACAGGAGTACTCAAGGACTCACGAGAAACACCCAGGAATGGAGCAAATAGAGATGACACATATGAATATGTAGATCCTGGATCAAATAATACTGAGGCATCTTTGCCACAAATAGAAATAATTCCTGTAATCACGGCATCTGAGGCCTCTGCATCTGGTCTAGCCGGAAAAGCATAGAACCGAGCTGGAGTGCCAACTATCTGGCCTCCGCTTGGCTGACCTCCACCTCTAGGACGGCCCCAACCCACCTGTCCTCCACCTCTGGATGGTCGGACTACTGGTGGAGCAACTGGTCCGATAAGCATAGGCTGCTGACCCTGCTGTACTGGTCTACCTCGAAGCTTGGGGCAAAACCTCCGCATGTGACTGGGATCCCCGCACTCATAACAACTCTTCGGTGCGATGGGCTGCTGACTAAGTGTCTGGCCCTGGGGACGTGAATACCCACTGGGAGGACCCTGAATAGCTGGTGGGCGGTAAGAACTCTCTGGGATAGCACTGAGATAAGGTCGCACTGGAGCACCTCGAGGAGGTGATGGTGCTGGATATGGGGGTCTGCTGGACTGCCCCCTCACGAACTGACCTCTGCCCCCGGACGGAGCACATCTGAACTCTCCAGAGTACCTGAACCGCTTATCTCTCATAATTTGCTCTCGGCTTCGATGACGTACACCCTCAATCCTCTGGGCTATCTCCACAACTCGCTCATAAGAAGTACCCATCTCAACCTCTCGAGCCATAGTGTCCTGAATACCAGTATGTAAATCGGCTACAAACCTTCGCACTCTCTCCGTCTCAGTAGGGAGTATCATTAGTGCATGGCGAGATAATTCAGAAAACCTCACCTCATAATCAGTCACTGACATCTGAGCCTGTTGGAGCTGCTCAAACTGAAACCGCAATTCTTCCCTCTAGGAGGGTGGAATATACCTGTCCACGAAGATACGGGTGAACCTGTCCCAAGTCATGGGAGGAGAATCTGCTGGTCTGCCAAGAGCATAAGACTGCCACCATCTACGGGCTCTACCCTCTAGCTGAAAAGTAGCGAAATCAACCCTATGGGATTCCAATATCCTCATGTTGTACAGTCTATCCTTGCAACGATCAATGAAATCCTGTGGATCCTCATGTCGCTCACCCCCGAAGATAGGAGGACGTAGTCTAGTCCATCTGTCCAATAGTTTCTGAGGATCGACGGCTACAGCTGGCCTGGGCTCAGGTGTAGCTGTTGCCACTGGCTGGGGCCCACCCACAGGTAGTGCACCCTGGGTCTGATATACAGCAGCTGCCTGTCCATGAGCCTGCGCGGTAGGGGTCTGTGCTCCCCCGCCCGCCTTAGATGTGGCTGGGTCTGCCGGAAATAAACTGGCCTGAGTCATATTGTCCATGAATAGCAGTATGCGACCCATGACATCCTGAAATACCGGTGCAGATGTGAAGTCCACCGGAGCTGGCTCTGCCACAGGCACCTCATCCTGCTCCTCAATAATAGTATTCTCTGCTGGATCCACTAGCGGCATAACTGGAATAGTCCTGGGACGTCCTCGCCCTCTACCATGGGCTGGAGCCCTCCCTCGGCCTCTAGCAAGTAGGGGAGTAGCTCTTCCTTGGTTTGGAACTTCATTCGAGCGCATTCTCACCATCTATGAGAAAATAAGAGAAAGATTTTTAGTGCTACATTAATTGCACGATGGAATGTGAAGAAAGGTAATTTCCTAACACCCTATAGCCTCTCGAAGATAAGTACAGACGTCTCCGTACCGATCTGCAAGACTCTATTAGGTCTACTCATAACTTGTGAGACCTACGTGAACCTAGTGCTCCGATACCATGTTGTCACGACCCAATTTCACCTGTAGGTCGTGATGGCGCCCAACACTACATCTAGGCAAGCCATCTAATAAATTAAGCATACATTGATAAAATTTAAAACCGAGAAAATATAAACCCAAACTCTACCAATGTGTGTGTGCCAAGACCTGGTATCACAAGTGCATGAGCATCTAGTAGATTATACAAAACTCCAAATACTGTCTGAAATGAAATAGACAGAATAAAAATTCAGGAAGAGGCACTAGTTGTTGCAGAATGGCTCAGAAAGCAGCTCACCACTAAGCCTCCGGATAACGCGGGTGCGCGCCGATAGGTCCAACTATAGCACCTGTCTCAGGTCCTGCACAAAAGTGCAGCAAGTGTAGTATGAGTACGTAAACAACGTGTACCCAGTAAGTATCAAGCCTAATCTCGAAGTGGTAGAGACGAGATGACCGACTTTGACACTCACTATGGGTCAATAATAATAACTGAAATAAAACTAGGATTTTTAAATTACCATGATTTACAGAATTTACAAAAATTTATTTAATCAGCAAAAATAATCAAATTCCTTCAAATGTAACAATTCTCAATATATTAATTAAATTCCTTCAATTCAAATAAATTCCAATTTATCAATTAAATCTCATTTACAGGAGTAACAAATAAATTCCTAAACCAACAAGAATAATAATTCATTAAATTTCAAGGATTTTCCAATTTATTAATTAGCTTTACACACTGAAATAAATTATTAAAGTATCGTGTAATTATTATTATTAAGCACGATTTCTGCCGAGGACGTACGGCCCGATCCAGAGTGTCGTGTACACTGCCGAGGGACGTGCGGCGCGATCCATAGATGCATCTATCCTGCCGAGGCGTTCGGCCCGCTCCACAAGAAAGGAGGACATTTTCTTATGTGCCTCCGGAAGGAGAGTATATTTATTATAAGATAAATTCGGGAGGAGAATAATTTCTTTTAACAATTAATTGATTTAAACAGAAAATCAAGCCTATGAGATTTTCATCCTTTTATATCTTTATCTAACAATTCATAATATATTCATATATATCAATTAATATTAATTAATCAAAGAATACTATTTACACAAGTAATGCATGCTTTGAGTCCTAAACTACCCGGGCTTTAGCATTTATAGTAGCTACGCACGGACTCTCGTCACTTCGTGCGTACGTAGCCCCCACAATTAGCAACAATTATTTAATTTTATGGGCTCATTCGACTAATCAGTGATCCCTGGGCCTACCTAACACAGATGTCCCTGAATTAGGGGATTGGTTGATCGGAAAGCTCAGGCAGGAGTAGGACATTCCATACAAATCTTTCTGATCCGCTAGCTGGTGGTCCTCTCCTTAGAGTCAAGTTATCACCTATGTGGAAATTTCCCCCTCACAAGATTAGACAAGAGACTTACCTTGTCTTGCTCCAATTTAATCCACTATAAGGCCTTTTCCACGATTATCCAACTCTATCTGGCTCGAATCTAGCCAAAATAATTTGATACAATCACTAAAAGTTATAGGAATCAATTCTATAAGAAAATACTACATTTTTAATAAAAATCCCGAAATTAATTAAAATTCGTCGTGGGGCCCACGTCTCGGAATCTGGTAAAAGTTATGAATCCGACAACCCATTCAATTACGAGTCCAGCCATATAAGTTTCACTCAAATCCGACTCCGAATCGATACCGAAATCTCAAAAATTCGTTTCTATGAGATTTCTAAAAATTTCCCAAATTTAAATCTCAAAACACTAATTTATGGTGAAAACAATGATATACTTGTATATGTAGACCAAATCCGAGTTAGAATCACTTACCCCAATATTTTTCCCTTGAAAATATGTCAAAAGTCGCCTCTGCTCAAGCTCAAGTTTGTCAAAAAATGGCAAATGGGACGAATGTCCTCTTTTATAAACTGCCCAGGCAGCCTTCGGAATTGGGCCTCGATCGTGGCCCTCGAGCTTGGGACTTGGTCATGGACTCGATCACGCCTCGAGCCTGGGCTTCGGTCATGGCCTCGATCATGGCCTCGAGCTTGGGACTTGGTCATGGCCTCGATCAGGCCTCGAGCCTGGGACATGGTCATGGCCTCGATCAAGTTCGATCTTGGGTCTTGATCCTGGCCCTCGAGCCTTGCCTTCGATCATGGCACTCGAGCTAGACTTTCGATCGTGGCTTCGATACTAAGCCTCGTCCCTGGATTCAACTTAGGCCTCGATCGTAGGCTCGATATCTGTGTTCGATCTGGGGCTCGATCACAGCCCAGAATATACAGCAAAAGGGAAAATTGCAGCAGCTTTTTAAGTCCAACTTTTGATTCGTTAACCATCCGAAACTCACCCGAGGCCCTCAGGACCTCAACCAAATATACCAACAAGTCCTAAAACATCATATGAACTTAGTCGAACCTCTAAATCACATCAAACAACGCTAAAATCATGAATCGTACCCCAATTTAAGCTTAATGAAACTAAGAGTTTTCAACTTCTATGTTCGATGTCGGAACCTATCAAATCAACTCCGATTGACCTCAAATTTTACACACAAGTCATAAATTACATAACGGAGCTATGAAAATTTTCGGAACTGGATTCCGACTCCGGTATCAAAAAGTCAACTCATCGGTGAAACTTCCAAACTTAAATTCTTATTTTTTAGCCATTTCAAGCCTAATTTAACTATGGACTTCCAAATAAAATTTCGAACACGCTGCTAAGTCCAAAATCACCATACGGAGCTGTTGGAGTCATCAAAATTCTATTTCGGGGTCGTTTTCTCAAAATGTTGACCGAAGTCAAACTTAGCACTTTAAGGCCAACTTAAGGAACCAAGTGTTCCGGTTTCACCCCAAATACTTTTAAATCCCGAACCAACCATCCCCGCAAGTCATAAATCATTACAAGCACCTACGAGTATTTTTATTTTAGGGAACGGGGTTCTAAAAGTTAAAATGACCGATCGGGTCATTACAAATGTAGTGCCCGTAATTGTAATATAGTACCCTTTAGCGTAGTAAAATTGATAGTAATAAATTTTAGCTAATGGTAGTTGACTTTGTTCATGGCCATTTAGAGTAGTGTTATTTTAGTGGGAAAATATTGGAAAGTAACATAAGAAATATTAATATAGATAATGTATCAACCTAAGTATCTATTATATGAATAATTACTAAATTATCTTTGTAGTTACTGAAATTAATTATTTAATTATCTGTTAACCCCAAAAATATATAAAAAAAATGATAGTTCAAACACAAACTCTCTCAAATTTTAGTCAACAAATGTAAGAAAATAATATAAAAATAATAATATTTGTCAAACTAAGTATTTTTATGCGAATAACTATTAATTATATCATGCATAGTTATAAAAATTAATTATTTAATTCTATTATACCCAAAAATAACTGAGTAAGAAACAAACATATAAAATAATATACTAACATATAAAATAATAAACTAACATATAAAATAATAAACTAGCATATAAAATAAGAAACAAACATATAAAATAATGTAATAAACTAACATATAAAATAATATAATAAACTAACATATAAAATAATAATATAGAAAATGTATCAACCTAAGCAATAATATAGTGAATATATCGATTAAATATTAATATAAAAAATATTGCAATATGTTTAAAGATGCTAAGCAATCAAAAAGAAATTTTTTTTAATTAATATTGTTCAATTTACAGACATTGTCATGGAGGTTCCCCATGTGCATCCCGGACCTGCATCTCGAGAGCTACTGTTGCTACAGGGCAACCATAGGTCTTCATACATCTGGGATGGGCAGTGTCTGTCCCAGACATTCCGCCTCAGACATTTAGACGATATGTGGGAGTTCATTAGGGTCCACTCACTCCATCCACATATAATTAGATGCCTTCAGGATACGGGTTTCTACAGGATCATAGAGATCGGTCGGTTGCAGTTCGACTGGGCGTTGATCACGCTTATGATAGAGCGGTGGCGACCGGAGACGCATACGTTTCATCTACCCATCGGCGAGGCTACCATCACGCTTGAGGACGTGGAGGTTCTTTTCGGGCTGTCGGTTGATGGATTACCTGTAGCTTACCCGCATGCTCTTAGAGACTATAGGGGAGTGGATTACCTACATATGTTGCAGTGGCTCACTGATTTCCAGCCAGTGGAGCCGACTGTATTGAGTGGGGCCAGTTGATTACAGCTGACGCCCGTCCGGCAGCATCTGGCGGCAATGGATGTGGAGATTACGGATGATTCACTGCCGGAGGATATTGACCGGCATACGAGATTGATGATGATGTTAATGTTTGGTGGTGTACTGTTCCCGAACACTTCGGGAAACCTAGTTAGTTTGAGATTTCTACATCATCTGGAGCAGCTAGATGATTTGCCTGGTTACAACTTGGGTGCAGCTATTCTAGGTTACCTGTATAGGCAGATATGTCGGGCGTGCATGGGCACCCAGAGAGACGTTGCCGAATTTTTACCGATGTTGCAGGTGAAAGCATAGTCAATTATTTTCATGATTATAACATACATAGTAAAAATAATACCTTAAATTTTACGTCCACAATCTATATTAGATTTGGGCCTGGGAGCGGTTCCTGTAGTTCCAACCACCTCTACCACCGATTGCTCCGGATGCACCACCTCCACCGTTTCTCCCTTTAGCTTGGAGGTGGGTTGATAAGCGAGGCTACGGACGCGAGGTCGAGGCTTGACATCATCTCCCCTATTACAAGGATTTGTTGGATTTGCTTGAAGGCGCGCAGGTACATATGTACTTAAGTTTACTTGGCCTGGCTTTATATGTGTTGCGTTTACTCACGATTCTTGTGTTTAATAAATAGTTTGTATGGAATCCATACAACGACACGCTCATAACCTCTGCTAGACTTTGGTAATTTGGTCATAACTTCTTGCAGGAATGTCCAAATGACAAACGGTTTGAAGCGTTAGAAACTAGACTCGAAGATCTTGCATTTGATAAGTTGTCACACACATATATATATATATATATATATATATATATATATATATATATATATATATATATATATATATATATATGAGAGAGAGAGAGAGAGAGAGAGAGAGAGAGAGAGAGAGAGAGCAAAGTTAGGTCTTGTGCGTACTCATTTGAAACTTTAGTCTACTATATAATTTCCAACTTGATTTGTCCCAAGGGCTCTCATTATGCCCTATGTTACTTCAAATATACCCCGTACACTTATTATCATATCTAATTAATATCCATCGTATTAATAGTCCTTGTCTTCACCAGTGTTTTAAAAGGCGTTTTCGAGGCGAGCCCCGAGGCGAGCCTTGGGGCGAGGTGTACCAAAAATACCTTGAGGTGATGGTGTGGGGCGAAAGTCTCAAGAGGCGTATGCCCAACAATTCGGGGAGTACGCTCGGGCGTTCGGGGCATACGCCCGGGCGTTTGAGGTGCGTTTTTGTAGTGAGGCGTAAGCCTTAGAGACATTTTCAAATTAAAACAAAATTTATTGCATAAGTCTTTCATATAATACCCAAATTCTCAAAAGTCAGCTTGTAATTACTCAAAATTTTTAAAAAGAAAGTGAAATGTATTAAATTTAAAAGTCAAGATCTTTTTTATCGATTGAAGCCCTAATTTATGGTCTTTCCTAATTCTTTATCTTGTCCGCTACTCTGGTAATATCCCCCAAAATCAAAGAATATTCAAAAAAAAATTACAAATACAAAGAGAACTCCATTCTCCTTCATAGCAACTAGTTCAAAGTTCAAATTGCAGGTTAATCATCCTTTTTGTTCCTCCATATAGATTACTTTATTCTTTTCGACTCAAGTTACTTGTGCTTATAAGTAGCGTATACTATTTTGTTTTGACTAGTTTTTTGTGGGGATATAGTACATCTATATATATATTTTTCACATATTTATAGTTTTCTTCAATTTTTATGCAATTTTATCTATTTATAAATATTTATTATAATTATATTATTTTTTAAAATATTAAAAATTAAATACTCATGAGGCTTACGCCCCGTGCCTCAGGGCTTACGCCTCGCTGAGGCATATGTAAAACGCCTCGCCTTATGCCCACGCCTTTTAAAACACTGGTCTTCAAACTGTCATGACCCAAAATCCACTACCGGTCGTGATAGCGCCTAACACCACCGTCAGGCAAGCCAACAGTGATTGATCGATTTAATTACTCATTCTAGTACTTTAAAATCATACTTTTTATTAATTAAATAGTGTGAAATAGAATTTACACGAACTACAATAATGAACAACCCGTAGGAACCCCCAAAACTCGGTGTCACAAGTGCATGAGTATCGACTAGGAAATATAATAAAATACAATATCTGTCTGAAATACAAATTAGACAAGAGAATATAAATAACTCTGATGGAGAATCTACAGCTTGCGGATCGTAACATGAAATGCAGCTCACGGTAAAGTCTCCACAATAGCCGCGCCTCTGCGCCCAAAAGACCACCAAACATATATGTACCTGCACAAAAAGTGCAGCAAGTGTAGCATGAGTACGTAAATCAACACGCACTCAGTAAGTATCTAGCCTAATCCCAGAGAAGTAGTGATGAGGGGTCGACATTAATACTTACTAGTGGTCCAATAAGACAGATACAATAGAAGTAAACAGATGTGAGTCAGAGAAAGTTAACAAAATAACAAGTATAAATACGTGGTAAAATTCTCCTCTCAACAATAACTCAAACTCTCATCTAGTAGTTACCTCCTCAATCGTAGTATATATAATGGACCTTACCAGATAGGTCGCCACAGTTCAAATCAGGAAAACTCACAGATATACTGCCTTCTTATCAATCATTACGCACGATTTCATAAGAGTAATTTATAGAAATGCCGAGGCGTACGGCCCGATCCATCATAATATTTACGAACCACAGATACATCTATTATATTGCCGAGGCGAACGGCTCACTCCCATGAGAGTGTGATACATAATCATGATGAGATGTATGGCCCGATCCATCATAATGTGCGCACTGCCGAGGGTCGAACGGCATGAACCATAGATGTATCTATCCTGCTGAGGCGAACGACCCGATCCCATTAGAATAAGAAGCTTTGACGGGTCCTTGACCCCACTCATGAATAGACATGTGAGTTATAAATTTTTGGGGAAACCTTTCGATGAGAAGGCATAACGCGGGAGAAATTCGCAAGAGGAGCACAATTATTTCGCGGCTAATCATGAAGCCCGTCGAATTTCTACAATAGCAAGTCTATCACTCTACACAAGTCTAGTCTCAAGTCGCAACGTAAAATAAAGGAATTTAATAGGCAAGAGACAACTCAAATAGCATAGTTATAGCATGGCGGGAATCTAAGTCTACCCGTGCATAACATGAATCTAGCTACATGTGGACTCTCATCACATCGTGCGTACGTAGCCCTCGCAACAAGTAGCATAAAACAAATACATCACCTAAGGGTAGTTTCCCCTCACAGAGTTAGACAGGAGACTTACCTCGCTCCGAAGTTCCATAACCGGCTCCAACGCCACTCAAACACCTCAACCCGTTGCCCGTCTTTTCAAAACTAGTCAAACAACGTGCAAACCAATCAAAATATACCCCAATACGCATAATTTAACAATTTATAATGACTCCCAGCTTCGCTCAAAAGCCAACAAAGTCAGCCCTTGGGCCTACGCGCCCGGATTTCGAAACTTTTTGAAGATAAAATTTACCCATAACACCACGAACTCAAATATATAATTTATTCCTAATTTCATATCCAATTTCGTGGTCAAATTCCAAAAATACCAAATTCTAGGTTTTCTACCAAAAATCCCAAATTCCTACTAATTTCCATGTTTAAATCTATATACAAACCATGTATTTAACTTGTAATAGGTGGTAATCACTTACCTTGTGTTGCTTGATGAAAATCTCCCCTTGAAGCTCTCCAAAATTTCCCCAACCAAGTGAAAATGGAAGAAAATGGGCCGAATTTCGTTCTTAAAAGAACACACTGTCCAACGACCTCTCGCACCTGCGGCCACTTGACCGCTTCTGCAGTTCCGCAAGTGCGGCCACAATACCGCTTCTGCAGTCCCCCTTCAGCCCCCTGCCTTCGCATCTACGGACCAGACTCCGCTTATGTGGAGTCGCACTTGCGACCAAGGATTTTCTTCTGCGGTCTCGCAGGTGCGGCACAAACCTCGCACCTGCGCCTCCAGTCTGCCTCACTCCCTACTACTTCTGCGACCCTTGGGACGTTTCTGCGGTCACGCAAGTGTGGGAATTCCTTCGCACATGCAGCCTATTCCCAGCTCCCTTCTAGCCGCTTCTGCAATTCATTGTCTCGCTTCTGCGGTGAAGCTTCCGTAGAAGCGGTTGCACCAGCAACCATAATCCTCCGACTTTTCCTTAAGTCCAAAATTCGATCCGTTAACCATCCGGAATCCACTAGAGGCCCCTCGGGACCTTGACCAAATAGACCAACGCGTCCCAAAATACAATAAGAACTAAGTCGGAGCCTTATACCACATCAAACAACATCAAAATCATGAATCGCGCCTCGAATTAAACTTATAAATTTTCAAATTTCCAAATTTTATATCTTGTGCCAAAATATATCAAATCATTCCAAAATGCCTTCAAATTTCACACACGAGTCATAAATGACATAAGGAAGCTATTCCAAGGCTCGGAACCCCAAACGGACATCGATAACAACAAAATCCACTTCAAACCAAACTTAAGATATTCTTAAACCTTCAAAATGCCAACCTTCCATAATAATTACCGAAATGATCGCGGGTGATCCAATACCCAACCGAACATACGCCCAAGTCCGAAATCATCATATGAACCTTTTGGAACCTTCAAATCCCAATTCCGAGGTCGTTTACTCAAAAGTCAAACCTTAGCCAATTCTTCTAACTTAAAGCTTCCAAAATTAGAGCTTTCTTTCCAAATAACTCTGAACTTCCCGAAATTCAATTCCGACCACGCGTACAAGTCGTAGCACCTAAAGTGAAGCTACCCAAGGCCTCAAACCACCGAATGACGTGCTAGATCTCAAAACAACCGGTCGGGTCGTTATATTTCCCCCCACTTAAACATACGTTCGTCCTCGAACGTGCTAAGGATTGCTCCGGGGTCATCTAAAATCACTGTTTAACACCTCGTGCGCCTAACCCTGCCACCACAATCCAATTGAACACATTAGCTCGAGTCAGACTGAAAATCCTCCCTTTTGTTTAGCCAATAAACCTTAGGACCAAATTCCAACCTCTGAATTTCTCTACAAATCCTGGTTCTAACATACGAACACCGCACCATTCACGACACACTATACCAAAACATGATCATGCACCAATACTGAAACCACATCAAGCACCACATAAGTCGGTTGCCCATAATAACATCCTCCGACCACAATAGTTGTAATTTCACGAATTTGATGCCCGCAATACATCTCATGGCGCATATAAATCTTGTTCCCACTCTCGCAATACAGCCACGACGAAAGAGACGTGTAAAAACTCATAACCACTTGCCGAATCAATAATTCATGGAGTCCCTTCTCCTGACAAGAACCATTACCTCATTCTGAACTGAATAATGATATTTTCTCTGAAATAGACCTTATATAGGTCTAATTGCACTAATTTCAGGTCCAATAATCTCATCTCACCTAGTACAAACTGCTCAGGCAATAAGCCACCTCAAACATTGACCCAGATCTCATATGACGCCATCAATGCGCCGACAAGCTACAACTCGAATATGACACATAAGGAGGAATGAAATATGAAAAAGAATTATCCAGCCCGCGTAACGAATAAAATGGCCGAACAGATGTTATGAACCCTTCTGAGAGAATGAGAAACAAAATACGCAGGAATAGATATAGGGAACTGCTAAACATAACACTGTTGCGGGGTGAAACCCGGTCCAGACATGATACCGTTACGGCGTGCAACCCGATCCAAACATGATACTCGTGGCGACATGCCACCCAGTCCACACATAAAAATAATTAAGAAAATGCCCATCAAGCCATAATGCTTATACCTATGAAATACCGAATATCGGCCACAAGCACGCCAAGTGCAAAAATACAACTTTGGGGAGACGGATAGCGCAATACGCCACAAAACCCAAGCACGACCAAGGTGCGATAAATGACCTGCATCTCGAGAGCCATCCTGCTCATATGACAACACAAGATCCACGGGACCTCAACACACGTGCGAATAATCAAGTCGTCTCAATCTGGAACAAACTCCCACAGTCCACAAATAAAGGAATAGAGCGCCTTCCAAGCATAAACTCTCACATTAACGATATTACCAAAAATCCTCGTACTTGGTTTCAATCCTTAACAATCGAGTAACTAACATGTCACTCTTATACAAATCTCCCAGTGGGGTACACTCCCACGACCTTCTGCACCAGGTAGCAAAGTCTGCATCTCCATACCACCAACCGTTCTAATTCTGTAAAGCAAATCAAGAATCCGCAAATCGATACACCAAGCCTCTTACACAGAACGTTTTTCCCATGTGACGCTAAAGAAAATGCCAGCTTACTCTGAACCTCTGAATTCTCCCCTACTCATCTGAGCTTGTGATATTCTTGTCAACACTGAATCACAACCTTGATCCTCAACTTTCAAATTCCCATGCCGTTCATTGCACCTATCATGCCGCTTACGCGAGAGTACAAGAATTTATCATAACCCCTGAACTACTAGTAGAATGAACACTTCATTGGCTAGAAACCTTTCACTTAACTCACTTCAGAATAGCCAATGCAACACGCAATTGAATTCCCAAACCGCAGAAAATACAAACCTCAAGTCGTGATCTAAACCGCCATGACTCCTCCGGAATCCATTTACACCACAAGGCCATTTGAATCAAATACCTACCAAATTAAACAAGTTGTGGTGGCTGTCAAACCTGCACGTACAACCACAAACCACATGTATAACTTCACATGTTAAAGGAACTGATCACTGCCACAATCATGCCGATTTAACCATTACTAATCGATCCCAACTCCTTTCAATTTAACTCGACTTGTCTTAGAAATAATATTAGCTTCATTCAAAAACATAACGAACTAAATCAGCACTCATCCCGAGTGACCCGCATCACGAGACCACATCGTCTCAATACTCATGAACCATCTCATACCCTCCTTATGCGCTCAATAGCATCTCCGACTGGTACATCCATTCTGCAAGCCTTTCTCCGAATCTGAAGCTATTTCTTCCTTTCCTCCAATACTGCACCGCATACCCGATGATAACATAGAACATTCCAAGTCCCGTTCGCAATCCACTATGAAGGTTCGATCCTTAACCACACAACGTACCGAAATACTTAGGCACTGCACTTTAATTCTTGAACCCACTAGAACCGTTATTGAGAGTCACCCACTCTGACCTGATCACGATATTCACCAAACTTCAACGCTCTGCTAGCACATGAACACACTCTCAAAGAAGCAACCAGCTGAATTCTTTTCCTTGTACATTACCTCCACAAGAAGCATAAACTCGGAGTCTTCCCAAAATCCTGCACCTCAATCGATCAGGCGAAGTATAGCACACATACATCGAGTTCCTTGTTCGACTTAATAATCCCCCAATACATCGATAACCAGAAACCGCACAAGCAGACACCCATGCTATCCAATCATAGACAGTGGGCTACCCCACTTAGCTCTAAGCTACCACCACATAATGTAGAATCCAAAACGATTCCTCGTTCTCAATTACCATGATCTCGCACCGTTAACCAGTCAAATTTCTCGAATTCTTTTGCTAAGCTTTTTATGAACATTCTGAATCATCAGTCACAATCACATATTCGACCTCTTACTGGGTAGCAAGTAGTATTCTTCGCAGAAGCTTCATCAACATCACGCAACCGCTAACCTGCTCATAGGAGATAATCCACCTGTGGAATTCCTTACCGACATCTTCCAACGATGCTGCATTAGGTACAACTACAACGTGATCAGTAAATTTTCCTGAGCCCATGTTCGTCCACCAGCTGTACAAGTCTATTCCTTCCCCATTGACATCAACTGAAAGTCCAACAATACCTTCCAAACTCAAAGTCATGTTGCATCCGAAACGATAATCAAATCTTCACACCCCTCTTCATTTCAAGCAAACTCCTTTATGCCATATTCAATCTTTCTCCGTACAGTAACCACCATTCCAATTATAATCTGTGGACCTAGTCACTTTCCACCATGCCTCCCAAATCGCTCTAATCTTCCTCAAGGAACGTGGCTATCCTACCTCAGAATCCATATGCTACTCTGCCACTCTCACTTCGGTCAAACCATCTCCTTTAAGCAATTTCTCGACCTCCACTTTTCATACTTGGCCTGCTAGTAATCCAACCACTGCGAGACACCTCCCGCCACGTTCTTCCTCATACTCCACTGTCCAAATGTTGCCTCAAATCCATACCTGTAGCACCAGGACTAATAAATTGCTACCAACTCTAAACCTCATAGAAGATCATCTTTCTCGAGCCATCAACACTAGAAACACCAATTCGATTATGAAACCGCTACACTTCGCTATCTATGACAACCGCTTCTTAGGCGCCACTTCCCAATATCCTGGCCCGAAGGCAAATCGAAGAAGACCATAACATCGGCGAACCTTAATGCATCTCAACAAGGACGATCATACCACATCACAAATGAGCATTCCACCACGCTCAAAAATACCAAGTCTCATCACTTCATCAACCAAGGCCTGAACATCCATAGTCTGATTTCCTTTCCTCCGCTGGAATTAAATGTCGAACCTCTAAACAATGCACTAAGAAATCCTCCTTTCGAGTCATTCACTGCCTCGACACATAAATAAGAACCTTATCATTACACCAATACTATGTGATAACAACGCATGAACATCATAATAATCTATGCATAGCCTCGAAACCATACTAAATACAGATACTGGGCTAAAACGACTGAACACCCTTCCGCAAGGCGACGATAATAGCATGCCCGAATACGTAGGGAGAAACATCTTGCACCACGTCTGCAGTACCACTACAACTCCTCGATGCCTGATTGATAACAAGCGCTCCACGTCGCACAAGATTGAGTAGGAAGGATATAAAGGCATAAGCCTCATAGGAATCAAATCGCACGATGAGGAATCAAGAAGGGAAGTGCTCCTAACAGTCTTGTAGCCTCTCGAAGATAAGTACAGACGTCTTCGTACCGATCCGCAAGACTCTACTAGACTTGCTCATGACTCATGAGACCCAAGTGAACCTAATGCTCTGACACCAAACTGTCACGACCCAAAATCCACTACCGGTTGTGATGGCGCCTAACACCGTTGTCAGGCAAGCCAACAGTGATTAATCGATTTAATTACTCATTCTAGTACTTTAAAATCATAATTTTTATTAATTTAATAGTGTGAAATAGAATTTACATAAACTATAATAATGAACAACCCGTAGAAACCCCCAAAATCCGGTGTCACAAGTGCATGAGCATCGACTAGGAAATATAATAAAATAAAACATCTGTCTGGAATACAAATTAGATAGGAGAATATAAATAACTCTGATAGAGACTCTACAGGTTATGGATCTTAACATGAAATGCAGCTCACGGTAAAGTCTCTATAATAGCCGCGCCTCTACGCCCAAAAGACCACCAGACATATATGTACCTGCACAAATAGTGCAGCAAGTGTAGCATGAGTACGTAAATCAGCGCGTACCCAGTAAGTATCTAGCTTAACCACAGAGAAGTAGTGACGAGGGGTTGACATCAACACTTACTAGTGGTCCAATAAAACAGATACATTAGAAGTAAACAGATGTGAGTCAGAGAAAGTAAAAAAAAATAACAAGTATAAATACGTGGTAAAATTCTCCTCTCAACAATAACTCAAACTCTCAGCTAGTAGTTACCTCCTCAATCGGAGTATATATAATGGACCTCACCAAATAGGTCACCACAGTTCAAATCAGGAAAACTCACAGATATACTACCTTCTTATCAATTATTATGCACGATTTCATAAGAGTATGTTATAGAAATGTCGAAGCGTACGGCCCGATCCATCATAATATTTCCGAACCATATATATATTTATTATATTGCCGAGGCGAACGGCCCACTCCCATGAGAGTGTGATACATAATCATGTCGAGGCATATGGCCCGATCCATCATAATGTGCGCACTGCCAAGGGTCGAACGGCATAAAACATAGATGTATCTATCCTATCGAGGCGAACGGCCCGATCCCATTAGAATAAGAAGCTTTGACGAGTTCTTGACCCCACTCACAAATAGACGTGTGAATTATAAATTTTTGGGAAAACCTTTCGATGAGAAGGCATAACGCGGGAGAAATTCGCAAGAGGAGCACAATTATTTCGCGGCTAATCATGAAGCCCGTCGAATTTCTACAATAGCAAGTCTATCACTCTACACAAGTCTAGTCTCAAGTCGCAACGTAAAATAACGGAATTTAATAAGCAAGAGACAACTCAAATAGCACAGTTATAGCATGGCGGGAACCTAAGTCTACCCGTGCATAACATGAATCTAGCTACGTGTGGACTCTCATCACATCGTGCATACATAGCCCTCGCAACAAGTAGCACATAACAAATACGTCACCTAGGGGTAGTTTCCCCCTCACAGAGTTAGATAGGAGACTTACCTCACTCCGAAATTCCATAACCGGCTCCAACACCACTCAAACACCTCAACCCGATGCCCGTCTCCTCAAAACTAGTCAAACAACGTGCGAACCAATCGAAATATACCCCAATACGCATAATTTAACAATTTATAATGACTCCCACCTTCGCTCAAAAGCCAACAAAGTCAGCCCTCGGGCCCACGCGCCCGGATTCCGAAAAGTTTTGAAGCTAAAGTTTACCCATAACACCACGAACTCAAATATATAATTTATTCCTAATTCCATGTCTAATTTCGTGGTCAAATTCCAAAAATATCAAATTCTAGATTTTCTAACAAAAATCCCAAATTCCTACTAATTTTCATGTTTAAATACATATACAAACAACGTATTTAACGTGTAATAGGTGGGAATCACTTACCTTGTGTTGTATGGTGAAAATCTCCTCATGAAGTTCTCCAAAATCGCCCCAACCAAGTGAAAATGCAAGAAAATGGGCCAAATCCCGTTCATAAAAGAACACACTGCCTAGCAACCTCTCGCACATGTGGCCACAATACCCCCATCTGCAGTCCCCCTTTAGCCCCTCTGCCTTCGCATCTGCGGACTAGGCTCCGCTTCTGCGGAGTTACACCTGCGACCAAGGATCCGCTTCTGCGGTCTCGCAGGTGCGGCACAAACCTCGCACCTGCACCTGTACCTCCAGCCTGCCTCACTCCCTACCGCTTCTGCGACACCTGGGATGCTTCTGCGGTCATGCAGGTGCGGGAATTCCTTCGCACCTGCAGCCTCTTCCCATCTCCCTTCTAGCCGTTTCTGCGGTCCACTGCCTCACTTCTGCGAGGTCGCTTCTGCGGTGAAGCTTCTGCAAAAGTGTTTGTACCAGCAACCAGAATCCTCCAGCTTTTCCTTAAGTCCAAAATTCGATCCTTTAACCATCCGGAATCCACCCGAGGCCCCCCGAGACCTTGACCAAATATAATAACACATCCCAAAATACAATACGAACTTAGTCGAAGCCTTAAACCACGTCAAACAATATCAAAATCATGAATTGCGCCTCGAATCAAACTTATAAATTTCCAAATTCTATATCTTGTGCCTAAATATATCAAATCAATCTGCAATAACTTCAAATTTCACACACGAGTCATAAATGACATAACGAAGCTATTCCAAGGCTCTGAACCCCAAACGGATATTGATAACATCAAAATCCACTTCAAACCAAACGTAAGAAATTCTTAAACCTTCAAAATGCCAACCTTCCATAATAAGTACCGAAATGCTCCCGGTGATCCAATACTCAACCCGAACATACGTCCAAGTCCAAAATCATCATACGAACCTTTTGGAACCTTCAAATCCCGATTCTAAGGTCATTTACTCAAAAGTCAAACCTTAGTTAATTCTTCCAACTTAAAGCTTTCGAAATTAGAGCTTTCTTTCCAAATCAACTCCGAACTTTCCAAAATTCAATTCCGACCATGCGTACAAGTCATAGCACCTGAAGTGAAGCTACCCAACGTCTCAAACCGCCGAACGATGCGCTATAGCTCAAAATGACCGGTCAGGTCATTACACATACAAAATAATGTAATTAGCATACATCAACTTTCTTAATAGCGCTTAAGTATTTTGAAATTTTTCGGGGTTATACATTCTCCCCTACTTGAGAACATTTGTCCTCGAATATTTTACAAGTCACTTCTAAGCATAGATTTACCATCCTTTTATCTCCAACCACCATGCATATGCACTTATTGATTTTATATGGGTCTTATACTTCCTTTCCAAAATCCCAACTTACTTATGGCCCTCAAATTTTGGCTACTTTTACAAATTCTTAAAAATTTCGACAGAGTTTCCCTTGTAAGTGGGACTATCCAAAAAAATAAATCTGTCCAGAACAAGCCCCCATACAGGCATCAATAACAATATAGCTCAACAACTAGCAATAAAGAACATAATGAACTATTTAGTCCCCACACGACCTTACAAATACCATAAGTGCGTCAAGTATATACTTTTGTACCTTGAGTATTTACATACTTGCATACTGGTCAATATTAATAATAGCCACTTGACATAGTACCCATATCACTACTGAACATATGTGTAGTCTTTCATCTTGAATACGTCAACTTGTACCTGAAAAGTATCTTCAAGTAAACGAAAATCTCTCTATGATTGAAACTTTTAAAAATTTCACCCCCCCCCCCGTTTTTTGGATAACATAGAATGGCACATTTCCATGCTGCCTAAATTCTCAGCTTCCTCGAAGCTATGGCTCATGCTTGGTGACAGCAAAGTTACATTGCCCACTTGGTACCTGTAAACTTATCCATTTTGACTCATAGTCTCAAAAATTTCTTATAACCAATACTTTCAAATTAGTCTGTTGTCTTTTAAGAATTCTGTTTCCTGGAAAAGTTTTCCCACTTAAAATTTTTAATATTCTCTAACCATCAAAACTATTTTGGAATGTTCTCTTATTCTTTCCAAAGATTAATAAGATATTTGTCTCAGATTTATCCATCGTATGATAATTTCATACTCCCACTTTCGCTCATACCTTTAGAGCTCATGTTAGATTCATAACTTGATAACTATTGTTACCGACAAGTTTTCTCTAAAAATAATTCAACTCACTTCGTTCGAGTTCATGACACTAATTTACCACCTACTCGCGGACATCCATGTTCTAGTTTTATTTCTTAAATTTTACCAATTCCTTGACACCATTGAGTATCTTGTGATATTTTTCTAGCAAAAATGTGGGATTGCATTTATTTTCATGCGCACCATAGACATGATACCGTAGCCGGTAAACTTTCAACAGTCAAGAGTCATCGTTATCACAATGGTACTTACACCCTTTTAATATTAGTGCTCTTCTTTGAACCCGTGCTTTTTACTGACATAATTTATTTTTGTATAGAAGTCTCTTCTCATTTAAGAATAAGCATTGCATTACCCCTTTCTATTTTATTCCGTGCAAAGTGTGCACATATTAAAAGGACTCCCTTATTCCATAAAATTTCACGTATAATTCAAAGTACTCCCTCGTTCCTGCTAATACTTGAATTTAATTCAAATCACACATGCCTCTAAGTTGTAAGAGTACATTTGAGGTTCCCATTAAATATGTAAATATCAGACATATATTTTTAATATCCTTGATGCAGAATATCATGACTTTTACTTGTAATGAGTCTTTTAATTCCCTATAAATACTTTATGATATTTTTACCCATCTCATCATGAAGTTACCGAAAATTTCCTCTTCATCTTGACTCGTGAATAAGAAATCTTATTTCCAAAACCATCACCTTTAAGGTGAACTTCTCCTGTTCCGATGCTCCCCCACTTAAGAGTAAACACAATTCAAATTCCTACCTGTCACTCAAAGTCTTTATTAAACTGTCATCTCACAGGAAACTTACCGTTGACCATCTACATGACCACCCACTACTATAGGCTCCTTATTCCCCAATTAGAAATCTTTAGTTTACCGTTTCAATCTTTCACCGTACCTTGAATTTTATTTTATCGTTGCGCTAATATGCTCAGTATTCTGACAATAGGATAGATTGGTTATACTCATAGGAACTTTCTTTGTTCATTTTCGTATCCAAGTAATCACTTCGCTACTATTTGCAACATATATTGCTAAGGGCTATTATTTTCTTCCCTTACGACATCATTATAGTTAGCACTTCACTCTTTCATGTTCACTCTACCGTTGAAATTGCTTCTAACATTTCACCCTTCAATCCAAGCTCTAGTACAGTTCTAGAAAGTATGACTACCTTGCGCCTCTCATCTCATGCTTAAATATGTTGAACAAGTGTGACTTCCTTAGGCTAAATCCACATATTATTATATAACTTTTCACAACATATACCATCTTCACAATGCTAAATGTAAGAATTACACATTCTATATTTATGCCAACATCGTGTTCTCAAGCCGCATATATATATATATATATATATATATATATATATATGAGATTCCGTAGTATATATCTCTGAAATTCTATTTCTAGCGATTTAGTCATTTCATAAAACTTTATTTTGGTGGTATCCCATCGAGTAGGCTAATATTTATGATAAAGATGTCATGCATGTAGGGTCTTATTACCTCACGTCTTCATCATAATGTGAACTCTTTTGGCCATAGCTAATACCACATATTTATATCAACATGTTTCATACGATAAATATATACTTGCATATTTTCCCATTATTCATGGTATTGTTGACCTCGTCCATATATATCATGTTAGGGATTTATGACACATTATCATGTAGCCTTAGAATTCTTGTAACTTCTCAATCTCCAAATTCATACCATAACCATTTTCAATTTTTATTTTGAGCCTTACGTCGTACACATTATATGTATAACTTTCCAACAACTTTAACTTAGCCCATGAGTCATTTCAATATTTATTCTTCTTAAATCATAAGAATCCGTTCACTCACAAGTTAACCGCTCTTTCAATATCGGGCACATATAGAGTTGTTTTGAGATGATTCTCGGAAATTCACAATTTTTCATCATTTCAAATAAGACATACCTCGACTAGAAAAACGCAAGATTATCATTCCACGTCATGTTTTTTTTTCTTCCTTCTCTAACAACCTATAATGCTTCTTATAACCTCCAAGATTACACCTCTTTGTGCATCTCATGCCTTAATATTTTCACGCTTACCCATTTAAGTCCATATACTTTATCCTCGCATGCCTTTGTATGCATAATTAGAGATTGACTTTTATTTGAATCACATTCATCATCTCGAGGAACTCAAGGTTGTCATGCCCATCTTTTACATATGGCATGCTTCGTCTATCCTCAACTCGTACTTACACATGGCACTTTATTTCTTTTGTGTCACTTCTATTATGTATGATACAATCATGATAATAACCTATCATGCTCATAGGAAACCCGATGTCTAGTATAATTAAGGGTCATGTCCTTCATCCTGTAACATTCCCTTTTCGGATGATCAAGAAATTCTTTTTCTTTTTCTTTTGGGAAGGTGTCTTTGGTCATTATTGACATTGTCTTAACTATGCCATACTTCTTATGAGTCATACTATGTTTACCACAAACTTGACTGATTCACATTCACTTATCAATTAGATCCATATCACCTCTCTATATCTTGTCATGATAATTTAAGATGCAACATCTTCATTTACAATATTCTCTTTTTTTTTGTACCTTTGCTTAACTCGTTAATGACGATTACCATAGTAAACAGTTGCTCCAGCATCTTGACCAACAATTTTGAATTGAAATCTAGGATCTAACATAGGTGCTCTTATTCGCATCCTTTAGTAAAATCCTTAATAATTAAGGACACCATCCTGACAATACTAGCTGACATCATCACCTTATTTTTTTTCATGATTTCTCAGTATTCGATTGTTAATTCTTATTCACCAAAGTCATACGTGTTGACTGTATCAGTCCCAATCTATTCTCAACTTATCCTTCCATTTTGAACAAATCTGACACTTTCTGGCTATTAGCCCAAACATCTTATATTATAACTTGAACCTTGATCTTTATTCTCGTTACTTCAATATCTTCCTCAACAGGTAATCGCTACGATCGAGAATTCGTACTCTCACTTCAGGCACAAACGCACGATATAGAGTATGAAAAAAGTGAAACTCCCTAGATGTCATTGTAGCCTCCCCGATATAAGTGTGACTGGCAACACACTGATAAGGGGGACTCTACTTGACACGGCTCCATAGACTTCCTAGGACTCGACTTAGAGCCTAGGGCTCTGATACCAAGTTTGTCACGACCCAAAACCAAGTGACCGGCACCCAGCACACTACCCGACCCGAGCGAACCAAACCATATGATGCACCCAAATCATATGTATGAAAACCAATTTAACTGCGGAAGCTCCTTGAAAATCATATACATTTTCAAATTAAATGATAAAATATTTTCCAATTCGAAATCAGACATGACGCCTTTCATGATAATAACAATGAGACTAAGTAAAATAAATATATTTTCATGTATGTCGTGTACAACCCCATTGCTACAACCTTTCACAACTATCTATGGAGACTTTATACCAAAGAATAGAATCAAACACTTGGGATAATATCCGACTAGCATAAATTAAGAAAACAACATGATAGCTACCACGAAATAGGAGTGGTGCCTCACCATATACATCAGGAAGAGAGTCATCCTAGCCCTGAACTCATGCCACGTATCACACATCATCCTGAAATATGTAAAGTAAGCGGGACCCTGAAAGGGGGGCCCCTAAGGACTGAGTACACCACAACGGTACTCAATAAGTGTCATAGACTCTCTCTAACTTAAGTTCTTGGGACAAACTTTATAAAAATAATGCACCAATATTTGATATAAAATGATAAAAAATTGTATCAATTCATGACCCTTGTCATTTTAAATAATAACCAAGTAAAATATAACCCACAATATAAACTTTTAAAATATTTACATCAATCCAAGATTTTGGATAAAATCATACAAAATCATTCCATTTGCTTTAAGTCATTGAAATCACTTTCGGCTCCTTAGGCCTAAGCATAAGAAAATTATTCTTACCTTTCACTGGGAGTACAATACCATCACCGACATAAGAAGGTCAACTAGGTTATGTACGTAGCGACAAGTATCATATACCCTACTTACTCAGATCGTCTCATCATAGTGTCGTACGAATCGACTCAGCCATGCTAATAATATCACAAAATAGTACCCTCTCGAGGGAGAGCACTCTGCCGTAGTCTATACCACAAAGTGGTCATCTACGCCTACACCGGCACGTGTAGTTTCATGACAACGAACACGATATATCCGAAGCCAATCTCGGTGAATACGAGTAACTCCCAAAATATTTGATACTTCAAAAATAGATTCATAGCATAGTAGCCTCAAAGGATCTATTTTTATCGAATCATAGCATTTATAGAAAATCTAAATTATTTGAAAAAAATTTAAATAAATAACATTTTACATACTAAAGCCTTTAGCAATTTAACATCAATCTTTAAAAGATACCAGAAGTGTTATTCTGCTCATCAATTTCCAAAAGAAATACTTTCCATGAAAACTTATCCTTAGCACTCAAATATGTATACTCTTGTCAATACGTAAGTTTTGATAAAAACTTATAACATTTACCTTGAGTGTCATTTTGCTAACATGATTTAAAATAAAATTTTATAAAATAGCATGACACTACACATGCAACATAATATTTTAATACATGGAGACATCTGCACTTGTTTGTCCCCACAAGCATGAAAGCTTATTTGAAAACAACTTAAGTATTAACTCGAAACATGCTTTTAGAGAAAGTCCCTCAAGAAGAGTAAGTTTTAATCAACTTATCTCGCTTTCGCTTTATTAACATTCACAAGCTTTCAATCCTCCTCCATTATTCCACTGTTGATTAAAATACCCAACGTCACCAACAAGCCAATATCTACAATTAGATATCCTAATTACATCAAAATATGACCTAAGATATTGATCAACGTCCATATACGGCTCATAAGTTGGCTACAAGCCTCCAACAACTTAAATCGCCAAATAGATTTACATGCTAGATCATTCAACTTCATTCTTATGTTTTAATACTCATTCGAAGTCATTAATGATACTACATCAATTGTCCATTGCCACCAAGTTACTATTCATCATCTTCCATAATCAACACTTGCAAAATATACAATTCGGGTGATTACTTAGTTGATCACTTCCATATTTTGCTAACACATAATTTTATAGGTTCATTGTATTCATAAATTTCATCGCCAAGATTACCATTCATCTTCTCTCTTATTTTCTCAAAAGTACTATTCATGCCATGAACTAAAGTTTTATAATCCAATCTTTCAACCATTAAAACTTGTAACAAATGCTTTAAATACTTCTAACTACTCATAATAAACGAGTTTGAAGCATTAGAATTACCTCTAGTAGATCAATCTTGAAAACTCACAACTTTGGTGATTTTTGTATTTTTGAGAATTTGATGATGATATCTAGTATTTGGATGTAAGAATGAATTTAGAACTTATGTATATTGAGTAAGATTCAACCCAAAATATCATTAACAGCTTATCTTAGTTGATTGGACTTGATTTGAGCTCAAAATCGTCTTTTCACCTCAAGAACCCTAACCCCCAATACACAAAATACTCTCTTCCCCCGATTTTGTATTTATAGGCCCAGATTTCTGAGTTTTGTACGCGGCCCCGGATGCTTCGCATCCCTAGTTCACTCATCTGCCAGTCTTTACTAATTTGGTCATAACTTCTTGTAGGAATGTCCAAATGACAAACGGTTTGAAGAGTTAGAAACTAGACTCAAAGATCTTTCATATATATATATATATATATATATATATATATATATATATATATATATATATATATATATATATATATATATATATATATATATATATATATATATATATATATATATATATATATATATATATATATATATATATATATATGCTCATCCAAAATTAGGTCTTGTGCGTACTCATTTGGAACTTTAGTCTATCATGTAATTTCCAACTTGATTTGTCCCAAGGCTCTCCTTATGCCCTATATCACTTCAAATATACCTCGTACACTTATTATAATATCCAATTAATAACCATCATATTAATAGTCCTCGTTTGCACACAAATTAATGTAATTAGCACACATCAACTTTCTTAATAGCACTTATGTATTTCAAAATTTTCCGGGGTGCTACATTGGCTTACATCGGTTCTACCAGTTGGGACTGCAGATGCTGCAGCATACCGATGAGGGAGTGGCAGCTTTGCTCGTGTTTGGCCGTCAGGTTACTGATCTTGCTGCCTAGACATTGAGACGTGCCCGAGATGATGAGCGCTTAGGATACGAGGCTGCTTATGTGCCGCAAGAGGAGTACCATCATGGGCCACCAGTGGAGCCTGAACATGGTAAACTGGTGAACACCTAGCAAGGGGGAGTTGAGGAACCCGTGGAGGATATTAGAGATGATCAGTCGGGTGAACACCTTGAGCCACACGATTCTCCTCATGATATGCCGTTATTCAGCCTTCAACTGTCGCCAGGGACTTCGCAAGTGACCCTGTCAACTCCATTGTTAATCGCGGGCACAGCCATTATGCGATAGGAGTGGGATCAGTATTTTCCTGATCCCCCAGAGCCATCGACGGTTTCTAATGATCGTCTGACACGAGAGGTGCATAGTGAACGACGACTGAGTTATGGCTCATCACCGAGGGATGCTGAGGATATTTCACATACTTCATCTACTCCATTGCATCTCTATGTTCCGACAGAGTATTGCGGCGCTACTCGGGTGCAGGTCTGTTTGTATTACTATTATTTCTATTTGTTTTTATCTCACTGATTAGTCAGTAATATCTAAAGCATTTTTATTTTTTTTAAAGACATCGTCATCGCCCGTCACAGAGGCCACATTGTGCGATGCTGACATGCCGGAGACGGACGATTCTATTCACGAGCTCGCTGAGACCATGGTATGACTATTAAAAAAAATTTGCTAACATGTACATTAGTAATTTATATTTCATATACTAAAATATCTTATTATTTTGTAGGTTTCTGCTAGCCCGACGGCCGCTTCTACCGAGTCTGCCACCCTTACCGATATGCAGCGCATCCTCCGATAAAGAGGCGACGTGATGAGGATGATCCTGATAGCGTATCCGGGCGGGATGGGATGCACCTCAGGCCAGCCAATGCTTTAAAGCATACAAGTTGTGGTACACATTGACATTTATTATTATTTGTATATATGACATTAAATATATAATAGCAACATTATTTATGTTTTACATAATTTGCGCATGTATTTTTATTTCTTGGGTTATTTATTAATTTAACACTAGAACACAAAAAAAAATCGACATCTTAACATAAAGGAAAATTGAAGTTTCCAATTAAAGATAATACATGACACGTATAACATAAAAATAAAATACTACACTCAACGCATCCATGTGTTTGTTTAGTTACTATCGCCCATTATTATGTGCTTCAATCACTTAAATTTCTCTTCCAACCTAACTTTTTCTTCTTCTGCCTCTTTTAGTTTCTCCTTCACTGCCGCAAGTTGTTCTTGAAGTTTCACGATCTGGAGTTCGTATTCACCGGTCAGATTTTAAATGTTTAGCAAACATGATTTGTAGTATTCCTGATTAATGGGTTCATCATACTATTCTTCAAAACCACATTGATTTTCATCCTACCAATGGGAGAATAACACAAGACTATTAATTAACATGTTATATAAAAAGTATTAACAAACATTTTTCCCAAGAATAATAACTTACAACTTGTGTACACAATCAACGTTTGCGCCCCAAATTGCAATTTGACCAACATGGCTTCAAAATCACACGTTTGCCACAGTAACACCTTGGTACGTAATTGCGTCCAGACATGTCGTAATGCTCGAAAATGAAAAATTAATGGAAAGTTTTTCTATTCGTTTCATTACGACGCAAATAATAACTAAAATACGTGAGGTTTTTATAGGCTGCTAAGAGTGATTTTAGGTTACATAATGCATATTGGTGAGGCGCTATGTTTCACATGATAATGATTCTTTAGGGGTACAAGATGGTCCAGCTTTTTCAGGTCGACAACTTTTTCAGATCGACAGCTTTTTCAGGTCGACATGACAATACACATAACGTATATTGGTTGTTTCGCGTGATAATGATTATGTCGGGTACAAGTGGGTCCAGCTTTTCAGGTCAACAACTTTTTCAGGACGACAACTTTTTCAGGTCGACATGACAATACACTTAGCGCATATTGGTGAGGCGCTATATTTCGCATGATAATGATTCTTTCGGGTACAAGTGGGTCCAGCTTTTTAGGTCAACAGCTTTTTCAGGTCGATATGACAATACACATAGCGCATATTGGTGAGGCGTTACGTTTCGCGTGATAAAGATTCTAACGGGTACAAGTGAGTCCAGCTTTTTCAGGTCGACAGCTTTTTCAGATCGACAACTTTTTCAGGTCGACATGACAATACACATAGCGCATATTGGTGAGGCGCTATGTTTCGCGTGATAATGATTCTATCGGGTATAAGTGAGTCCAGCTTTTTTAAGTCGACAGTTTTTTTAGACCGACAGCTTTTACAGGTCGACCACTTTTTCAGCCCGACATGGCAATACACTTAACGCATATTGGTGATGCGCTACGTTTAATATACAAGTTTGTGCAGCTTAGTTCTTCTTAACTTGAACCAAGAGAGCAGTATTCAAATACCATTTGAAGAACCATTACAACATCCATTTCAGAAATGCCACTAACATTTAATAAGTGGTTTAAGAAGAGGCAAAAAGGTGAAGATAGTTCAAAAGATCCACGTGGAACACGTCATAACACAATCGATCCCTACCTTGAAAAAAATATGCTAGGTTGTTATACTAATTTGGTTGATGACAAGTGGTATGGTATTATGCGTCCCTTGGAAAATATGCCTATCAATATACACACTGATCTCAAAGTTGCATGACAAATTATTGAGGGCGAAGCGCATTCTACAAAGCCTGAAGGTATGCGAATTTGGGGCAAAAAACTACAATGGGTTCCCCTTTACTCAAAATGATGTGATTATGAAGTACTATGTCACTGCATGGGCTTGTTGTACCACAAGCAATGTCTACAACCTTCCAAACAAACACACACAAAGATGAACCAGAAGTGATTCGGCATTTGATGAAGGAATTTCTAGAGATGGAAAAGGCACTAGTTGTTCATCATGCAATGAATGATCTTAACTACCTAGAAGGAATGGAGGATCAGTACTAGGATTTATTAGAAAATAAAAAATTGCATAGAGACAATGATTATCCTGTTTTTCCAACAATTGTCGAGTGGGAGGGACTACCTAAGTTTCTACCACAGACGTTGGACGTAGGAATCACATATTATTGTAGAAATCAAGCAAGTGGTCTTATTGATGATAATGATGAAATATGAGAAATGTGTGCCAACTGGGGCCTAGATTATGATGCCCTCGGTCCCGAAGGGTGCGTACAAGATGTTGACGAAAAAGATGAAGACAGTGACAATGAAATAGTGCCAGACAGTGACGATAATGGCGAATGACAATTGTTATTTATTTCTTGTGGTGTATGTTAAATTGTTGTATTGAATCTTTAATGCTAAATATCAATTAGATTTAACCCCATTGGAAACCTAATTTTATTTTATACATTTTGTAAACTGAACATTTACAGACATTTAGTACAGCAAAATTACTGCAATAAAACACTACATTTATCCTTGATAATTGGGCACATTGGATGAACTGCCACCTGGAGCTGAATTACCACCGCTTCCCAAACCAGCTGAAGGACATTTACGGCGGTCGTGTCCTATTTGGGAATATATGCCACATTTACGCGCATAAATGGTATCACCAACATCCATTTGGTTCCATATACGCATTCTTTTTTGCACTTGCCGTTGACGCACATAATCCTTGTTACACACCATTTTAAATGGTTACGGTGGCTAAAAATGCTCTGCACCAACTGGATGCAACTGTCCACTATAGGTGTTTAGGTATGCAGCAACACTATATTCTTTATCAACGTACCTCATTACCGCGAAACCTGTATGTTGAAAGCACTTCATGGCATGTAAGCATGGAAAGTGATAGATTGACCATTTTCCATAGGAGCATAATTTTCTGGCTTCACTGACGGTATGTGTATTATTCCCGCGGTTGTGATGTAGACCAGTGCGAACTTCAAAAATACTTCACTCGCTGCAATACTGCAAAAATGAATGCCAATGTGCTCGCTTCCTATATTTCTTAAATTGTTTCATTGGTTGTGGAATAAATTCAACACCCCTTTCCATCAATGATGATGCACCTCTATATCTTTCAATAAATCTCTCCGCCATCTGCTTGAATGACATCCGCACCATGGCAGTGACATGCAATCCACGTGCAGACTTCAATAACCCATTGAAAGACTCTGACACATTTGTAGTCAGAATTCCCTATCTTCTACCACCATCCGCATGCAAAGTCCACTTGTCAAGATCATGTCGCATCAACTAACGATAGGCTTCTGGGTCTTCCTACCTAATCAATTCCATTCGCCTCCTGAATTTACACTCTTTGTGATTTGTTGCAGCCATCCACATTAAATCATGTAAGTCCTTATTCGGATAAGCCCTCTGGAAGTTCGGCCTTCAAGTTCCTAACACAGTAACAGTGGTAGGCATACGGTTCTTGCCATTCATGCAAATTCTGTACAGAACTTAAAATACTGTTATGCCGATCAAATATTAGACAAATACCTGAACGTTGTTTGACAGCGTGTTCCTTTAAATGGTTCAAAAATAATGTCCACGTCTCTTGGCTTTCATTGGCACAAATAGCAAATGCTAGGGGAAATATGCTTCCATTAGCATCTACTACAACAACGATCAACAAATTAATATCATACTTTTTATAGACATGAGTGTCGTCTATGGATATTACCGGCCGACAATAGACAAAATCATCAATGGCTGGTTTAAATACCCAGAACACATATCTGAATATGTATTCTGGTATTCCTGGACTCCGCTCAAGCTTCTATTCAACAACAGTCACGGGGTTAAAGTATTGCAATGCAGCCATGTACCTGGGTAAAGTGAAAAAAGGACTTATCCTAGTTATCATAAACAATTTCAAACGCACATTTACGGCCGAAAAATGCCTTTCTTTTGGTAATGGTACATCCATATACCTGGTGGACAAATGTTTTACACTCTTTGATCTTATACCTTATGAACTCTTCAATGTGTGGAATTAAGACAAGAGAAATCAAGTCAACATTCAAGTTAAAATGATTCCCACTGTATGTGTCCATTTCACAATTGTGGGTGCCAATGTATTTCCCCACAATTCACATATTTGTTTTCAACTTTCTCGCACGCAACATCTAATTACAACCTTGAAAACATCTACGACAAATAACCTTGTATACTTCTAGAGATGACTCATGAACTACGATCTCACGACACTCTTTTATACTGTACATTTGCACCGCCCTTCTTAGGCGCGCTTTATCAGCAAAAAGCATGCCCTTTAACAGCACAGTTGCTCTAGATTCATCCCATATTACTGTTCGAATTTCGTCAAGATCCCTTGTGAGGGCATCCACATCCGGCATACTTCGAAACTGATCAAGGTAGGAAATCACCCTTAAATGAAACGACACATGGGACTCTTACACTCTTGGTCTAACGGGAGGTGGAATATGTTCCCTCGTCAAATCAGGATCATCATTCTCGTCCTCATCATCATCCTCATCAGGGAAGGGTGTGTCATCTCCAGACTCATCAGCATTGTTGTCATAATCACTATCATCTTCCTAACTCTGCGCATCTGCTAGATCCCAATTAAATATGTCGTCTTCGGGCAGTTGAGTAAAGACATGACCTTCAAGTTGCTCGTTTTCAGTGCACAACTAATAAAATAATGAGTTTTTCAAATTCATCCAGATATTACATATAAACTTTATCACTTCACTTACAAATCATAATGTGTTGATATCCCGTGATGCACATTATCCGGTTGATAATGGACCACCATGATCCAACACACCAAAACTAGGCATATTCTAACTGTCCGTTTGGTTCATAACTTGTAAAATTCATATCTGGCCGGTACCCCCTGTGGAATATATGAGTGTTAATACAAATTCAATGCATAAAAATAAATATCATAACACAAAGGAACATTGAAATTTACCATTCGGCTTGTGAATTATATAAACTTGGGGAGAAATTATGTCCTCGCTCCGCATTTGCCCATGGAGATAAGTTTAGATTTGGCCAAACTCTTTCACCCGGAACCTGTTCGGATAAAACTACTCCAAAAAAATCACTCGATGATTGAGGGATATCCATATTTTGTGGAATCTCATTATTGCGAACGTCTTCAGCCTTGACGTACATTTCCAACATTTTTATCACAAGAAGTTCTCGGTGTTCATCCGGAGTCCTCAAAAACTCTGTTAGAGTTTCATCATCTTCGATGTTAAATTCAGCATAACAAGCAAACCCTTACGGAGTAACAGAATACGGATATCTTTCGGTTACTTTAATATTCACCGAACATTTGCTCACACTCATATTTTTACATAACAACGATATCAATCTATCATACTCCATTGTAAGTGGCATCTTAACATGACATTGTGGAGAACAACTATAGCGTACTGAATTATTCTCTACCACAACCTCACACCTCACCCCAATATAATGAAACCCTAATTTTTTGCTCTTCGGACATTATGAAAAAATGCAAAATAACTTAACGAACAAATATTTCAGAAGACCTGAAGGATCCAGAATGAATTTTTACCTAATTCTGAAACTCCTTAAATAAGAAAACAATCAGTCATAGGGGTACAATAATTGAGGTATAACGCATGCATAATAGGCGCCCCATATGAATTATTGGTGTGTCAGTTAAGTACATATGAATTATTGGTGGGCCAGGACATTTTATATATAGCGTGGTAATTCACTGCGCTATATGTAAAATGGTACTCAATTTTTTTTAAATATATTTGTGTCGTTTGAGTCCAAAAGAACCACACTTTGGTTCCGGACTCTCTTTTTATTTAATGCACAATGGATCACTTTGTCCAAGTCAAAATGAATATTTGTTGTCATTGTGGCACAGAGTCGGCTCAAGGGCACAAGCCACTAACGCAAGTATTGGGGGGCCCATGAACTAATAACCTATTTGGCCAAGCTGGAAAAATAATCTTATTCTGAGAAGTGTTTTTTTTTTAAAAAGTATTTTTTCAAAAGTACTTTTGGTGAGAAACATTTTGTGTTTGGTTAGTTAATTTGAAAAGTACTTCTAAGCAGCAATTATGTAGGGGTGTCGATGGATATTCGAAAATCGCCTAAACCGACCGAACCGTACCGCACCGAACCGGATTTTAGGTTTCTTTTTAAGAAATTGTAGGTTTTTATATAAATCTATAACTGCACCGATAATTAGGGTAGGTTTTTTATTTTATAAAAATAAATCGAGAAAATACCGAACCGTACCGAATAAATTTTACATGTAGAAAATATATTTATCTAGTAAGTTTAAAAATAATAATGCATTAAATTTTTCTTTGGGCCTTGGAATTATGAAAACTATTACAAGCCAATAAGTAATTAAACTCAAAAAACTAATTCCTAAGACCTATTATGCTACTTTTACTTTAAAAAAGTTATTTCAAGTATCTTTATTAGCAAGACACAAAGTATTCTAGCGATTATGAGTAGCAAACTACAATGTATTGAATATGTTTCCTTTCATATAATTTAGATTTCTCTTTTTGAATATTTAATGTTCTATAGACTTTATTCTTGAGTTTGAGCTTGGTTAATATCTTTCCACTCGTGTGATTTATATTTTCTTTGCCTTTGCTTGGTTTCTTTTACGTTGTAAGTAGAATAGTTGATGGATTTATACTCTAGCTATCTTTTTTTTTTTAATTCATTACCCTTTAAACAGTAAAAATATCTAGAGAGTTTTGCTAAGTCCTATAAAAGAACGTATGTTTGCATTCTATTTCTACTGGTGAATTTTACATGATATTTAAAAAAATACTGAAAATTAACCGAACCGTACTGATACGAAGAGAAACCGGCATGATTGTGACGGTTTCGAAAAGTCTAATTTTGATTATACATAATAGAATAACTGAAAAATTAGTATGGTACAAATTTTATAAAATAACCGGCCGAACCGAACCATTGATACCCCTGCCAATTAGTGTTTGGTCAATCTTTTAAAAAGTACTTCTAAGTGCATTTTTCTCAAAAGTGCTTCTAAAAAAATGCTTCTCGTACAAGGTACTTTTTCTGTTTCTCCTCAAAATCACTTTTTTTTCTCTTAAAAACTTGGCCAAACACTTCAACTTTTGAGAAAAAAAGCATTTTTTGTGAAAAAAGAAGAAGCAATTTTTGTGGGAAAAAAAGTGCTTTTGAACTTGGAGAAACTTGGCCAAACAGACTATAAGTGTATAAGTATTTCTCTCTTTAAAAATATTGAATTAAGATAGAAACTATAAAATTCTGATAAAATAGGAAAGGCGTTTTTTTTTTTTTGTTTTATTGTTTACCATTCTGATTTGTGGATGAAGACCTTTTTTGGGCCATTTGCAGTTGACATAAGCAGTGGGAATGTCTCTTTTCATTCTCTCTCACTGGAAATATATACTTTTATTCACTTTCTTCATTCTTCCCAAAAAGTCAGTATTTTGTCAAAAAACAAGACTTGAAGTGCATGGAAACAGGTACATAGCATATTTTTTCTCGTTCATTTTTGTGCGGTACAATAAGCAAATTGAAGTAGTAAATTATCAATATAGAATCAGGTTTCATATCAGTGTAGAATTAATTTATAAATGAGATCGTACAAAAATAATAAAATAATAGATAAAGATGTTCAAAGAACAAGTTAATAGAGATAGAGACGCAAAAAAGAACTATCGAGAAATAATACCTTAGTTGATATATTTAATCAGATAAAAAGGCTTGATTCCTTTTTAAAATGTCTATATTCCTTTTATAATAACGTTAACAATTCTTGTAACAATTGCCTCAATCTAAAAAAAAAAATTCAAAATTAAGATTAATAAAATCTTATCTAAGATTAATAATGTCTTAAAAAACGTTAACTGGTTGACTATATTATCAATTAAAAAGAATTATTAGAAAAAAATAATTAATAATTTTGCAACTCAAAAGATAAAAAATAAATAAACTTCAATAATTATATATGACGATTTTTCAGAAAAAAAAAAGGTCTCATATTAATGTTTGGCTTTAGGCCACCAAATATGTCGAACCGCCCTGTTATTGGGGAGCTAAATATATAAGTAGGATTACAATTGAATCTTTTTCATCAAAAAAAAGTTATATTATACAAATTAAATAGAAACATATTTTGTCAATATGTGAATTGTTGAATATCCTTTATTAATTCATAATAAAGTGTCTTCACTTACTGCGCATGTTTATAATTTGTTGAAGCCATTTTCAGCCTACAGGTACATTGGACACAAAATTTAAGGGGAAGGGGGGGGGGGAATGAGCTCAATAAAGCCTTCTGTAAAATACGAATGAACGAATAGATAGAAGAAGCGCAAATGTTGCTTATTTTAGGGGCATGTATATGAGCCTAAACACTAATAGAATTTGAGATTATATTTATTTTATGTTTGGTATAGGTATTAGCTAATTTCGGGATAAATCTTACACTAAAATGGTGGGATTGGCTATCCCATATAGAAATGTGGAATGGCTAATCCCATCGAATTTTTCATTCCATGAAATATCCACATTTATCCCACTATTGTACCAAATGACCCCTAAGTGATCCGGGGTGACTCAATATCTAAAATTAAAAATTTTAAAAGGATCTTAAATTTAATAGAACCTTTATATAATTTATTGAAAGCTTATTCTTATCTCTTCTTAAATACAAAGTAGATAATCACATTTTTATAATAAACTTACTTTTTAATCGACTCACTTGGGCACTTAGATTTCGCTCAAGAGAAAGAAGAAAACAAAATAGAGAAATTATTTCCACGAAAAACATACTCTAAGTGACTTCAATTTTTTCACTTGCATGCTATATGTTACCAATTGTATAGTTGAATAGTGGCTTGGGGGTTAAGCCAACCTTTAGTTGTCCTAGGGGCAGATGTAGCATATATTCTATGGGTTCAAATAGATCGAGTATATATATAACACTAAATTGAAATTTATAATTTTAAAAATATAATGAATTCAATAGTAAAAAGGAATTGTCGAAACTATCAAATTTAAATTATAAATTCACTCTCATGCATGCAGATGTGAAATCCTGGGGGATTAATTGGAATTGGAATTTTGTTGGGCAGTCTCAACTGCAGCTAATGCCAGGTCCATTAATGTTGCTTGTCAATTTGCAGGATTTTCTTTTTCCGATTGTTAATTTGCAACATAAATGTTAGGAATGCAGTGTTATTTAATCTGTATTGATGTAATAAATAATAAAAAATATTAAACTTTCTGAAATAAAAACAGAAACAGAAAGTTAGTAGAATCAGATTGACGAAATAAATTCTGAAAAAATAATATCAGAATAAATCGAGCCCACTGAATGCACAGTATGTTCTTAAAGAAATTATTCCCTCAAGTACCCGAGGTAATGGAATATTATCCTCCCGGGATAGAACGATTCTACTCACCAGTGTATTGGTACCAAAAATGCGGGTGAACTTCGAACCACTCAATGATCGTAAAACACACTGAAAAATGTTGTGCAGAAGAAGAAGAAGCTAATCAGAAAATTTAGTAAGTAAAGATTCTGGGATTCAAGGCATATTTATAGACTATTTGGCACTGTTTCTGAAAAGGTTTGCAACCTTTCAGAAACAGCCATAGCTGTTGGAACAGGTGGGAATATTTCAACAGAAATATTATGAGAAAACAGAAAACGGATTTAAAATAATCCGAAAAAGAAAACAGACCGGATCGGGTCGCGTCGCGGGTCCTGGGTTAATCCGGATTGAATTTTCGTTAATTAATTAAATTAATTAATTAAATAATTGAAAGAAATTTTGTCCAAAAAGATTAATCAATCAATCTTTTACCAAATTCGAAGCCGAAGCCGAGCCAAGCGAGCGAGCGACGACGACGGCGCAAGGCTTGCCTTCTTTTTAACTATTTAAGAGCTAGAAGAAGAGCAATTGTATATATACCCATCAAAAGTCTTTTCTTCCTCCTATATGGGATAATGTCTCTTTGCCAAGGAGGGAAACTCAAATATTTCATTTTCTCTCCATTTTCCATTCAACCTCTTTAATCTATACCAAACTTAAAAGCCCAACAATCCCCCACATGAATGGGGAATGGCTATAAAATAAAGGAATGCACTGACGCGTGTGTGTTTTACATGCAAGAATTAATTGCATCTGGATAAGTAGGTTTTCCTTTGAACTTTCCGTAGTGAACTTATATCGGATATACTCGGTCAATCGGTAGCTTTGATATCTTTGAACCGTCAAGCTTTATTATATACCTAGACAACATAAGTCACACAATTAACCATTAACCATCTATGGTTCTCATGGTTGTGTTCGTTTCAGCCATGAACACCGCCTAGTTTCATGAGTGCTTAGAGAATGGACCTTTACTTTCATTCCCCTTGAAACGGCTTACACTTCACACTCACATAGGTAATTTCTAAACGTGTAATCCTATAGACACACTATCTGGTCATATCCTGACAGACTTAGCATATCATTAAAAAGCTTTAAGCTTTATTGACTCATCAAAAAGCCTTAATGATTTACCTCTATTTCTGAACATTGTCTTCATCGCGAGAATGGGTTGAGTTATTTGACAATGTTGAACCGTCATTCATAACTTTGTTTGATCTCTTTGAACCTAACTCTTGGGATCTCCAATCTGCTAGGTAGACTTACTGCCATGATGACTTGTCCTAGGCCTTAGCCCCATTCCCTTTGATGATCTTTCAACTGCCTCTCTAGATAGGCCTTTTGTAAGTGGATCCGACACGTTATCTCTTGACTTTACGTAGTCAATCATGATAACACCACTAGAGAGTAGTTGTATAACGGTATTGTGTCTCCGTCGTATATGACGAGATATTTCGTTATACATAACGCTCCCTGCTCTGCCTATTGCCGCTTGACTATCACAATGTCTACATATTGGTACCAAAGGTTTGGGCCAAAATAGAATATCTTCCAAGAAATTCTAGAGTCATTCAGCTTCTTCACCGACCTTATCTAAAACTATGAATTCATATTCCATTGTAGAACAGGCGATGCACGTTTGTTTGGATGATTTCCAAGACACTGCTCCACCCTCAATTATGAAAACATATCCACTCATGGATTTAACTTCAGATGATCTGGTGATCCAATTTGCATCACTATATCCCTCGATCAAGGAGGGATATTTGTTATAATGCAAAGCGTAATTTTGGGTATGTTTCAGATATCCCAAAACTCGTTTCATTGCCATCCAATGTATTTAATTGGGATTACTTATAAACTGACTCAGTTTGCTAATAGTACATGCTATATCTGATCGCGTACAATTCATGATATACATCAAATTTTCCAATACTCTTGCATAGTCCAGTTGCGAGTGACTTTCACCTTCATTCTTTTGAAGTGCATAACTCACGTCAATTGGAGTCTTGGCAATTTTGAAATCCAAATATTTGAACTTGTCACGTACCTTTTCAATGTAATGAGACTGTGATAATGCTAGACTTTGTGGAGTCTTGTGAATTCTGATTCCTAAGATCACATCAGCAACTCCTAAGTCTTTCATGTCGAATTTGCTAGCCAACATGCGCTTAGTAGCATTTATATCTGCCATATTTTTGCTCATTATCAACATGTCATCAATATATAAACAAACAATGACTTCATGACTTGGAGTATTTTTAACGTAAACATATTTGTCACACTCGTTGATTTTAAACTCACTTGCCAACATTGTTTGGTCAAATTTGGCATGCCATTATTTGGGTGCTTGTTTAAGTCCATAAAGTGACTTAACAAGTTTGCACACTTTTTTTTCTTTATCAGAAACCACAAAACCCTCAGGTTGTTCCATGTAAATCTCTTCCTCCAATTCTCCATTTAAGAAAGCTGTTTTAACATCCATTTGATGGATTTCAAGACCATATACGGCCGCTAGTGCCACTAACACCCTAATAGATGTTATCCTTGTTACTGGCGAGTAAGTGTCAAAGTAATCAAGGCCTTCCTTTTGTCTATAGCCTTTGACAATAAGTCTTGCCTTATATTTGTCAATAGTGCCACCAGCTTTCATTTTTCGTTTAAAGATCCATTTCGAACCTAAAGGCTTATTTCCCGGAGAAGATCAACCAATTCCCATGTATGGTTATCCAAAATTGATTGAATCTCATTATTGACTGCCTCTTTCCAAAACGCTGAATCAGAAGATGACATAGCTGCTTTAAAAGTTTGAGGCTCATTTTCAAGCAAGAATGTCACAAAATCTTGTCCAAAGGAAGTAGATGTTCTTTGACGATTGTTACGCCTTGGATCTTCTACACTTGGAGTATTTTCCTTTGGTTATTCCAGAGGTCGTTTAGGTCTTTCACTTAACGACTCGCATTCAGTTTTATATGGATAGATGCTTTCAAAGAATTCAGCATTATCTGATTCCATTACCGTATTAACATGAATTTCGGGATTATCGGATTTATGAATCAAAAACCGACATGCTTTACTGTTTGTAGCATATCCAATAAAAATGCAATCAATAGTTTTTGGTCCGATTTTAACCCTTCTAGGTAAAGGAACTTGTACCTTTGCTAGACACCCCCACACTTTGAAATATTTCAAGTTGGGTTTTCTTCCTTTCCATTTTTCATATGGAATAGATTGCATTTTGTTGTGGGGTACTCTGTTGAGTATTCGGTTAGCTGTAAGGATAGCTTCGCCCCAAAAAACTCTGCGGTAATCCGGAACTTATTAATAAAGAATTCATTATTTTCTTTAATGTCCAATTTTTTCTTTCCGCAATTCCATTGGATTGAGGTGTGTAAGGTGCAGTAGTTTGATGGATAATTCCATATTCCGAACATATTTCTGCAAACGGATATTTATATTCTCCACCCCTATCACTTCTAATAATTTGATCTTTTTATTTAATTGATTCTCCACTTCATTCTTGTATTTCTTAAATGCTTCAATTGTTTCATCCTTATTATTAAGCAAATAAACATAACAATATCGAGTGCAATCGTCAATAAAAGTAATAAAATACTTTTTCCTACCTCGAGACGGTGTCGACTTCATATCACAAATGTCAGTATGAATTAAGTCTAAAGGATTTGAATTCCTTTTAACAGACTTATAAGGATGCTTTACAAACTTAAACACATATTTGATATTTTGATTTATTACACTCGAATTTAGGCAATACTTCTAAATTAATTAACTTCCGCAAGATTTTGTAATTGACATGTCCTAAACGAATATTCCATAAATCATTTGACTCTAATAAATAAGAAGAAGCTGAAATTTTATTCATACTGTCAACAACCATTACATTGAGTTTGAAAAGGCCCTCTGTGAGGTAGCCTTTTCTAACATACATTTCATTCTTGCTTACAACAACTTTGCCAGAAACAAATATACATTTGAATCTATTCTTAACAAGTAAAGTAAGTAGAAACTAAATTCTTCCTAATAGTAGGAACATGGAGAACGTTGTTGAGCGTTAACACCTTGCCGGGAGTCATCTTCAGGAATATCTTCCCATAACCTTCAATCTTGGCTGTTGCAGTATTTCCCATGAAAAGCTCTTCTTCGGGACCAGCGGTAGATTAAGTCGCAAATGCTTCTTTGATAGCACAAATATGTCGAGTGGCTCCAGAGTCAATCCACCACTCCTTCGGATGTCCAACTAGGTTGCATTCCAAAAGCATTGCACACAAATCATTAATGTCATCATTCTTCTCCACTATGTTGGCATGTCCCTTCTTCTTATCCTTTTTCTGGAGATGACAATCAGGGGCTTTGTGACCAACTTTTCCACAGTTGTAGCAGTTGCCCTTGAATTTCTTTTTGTTCTGCTCCTTAGTCTGTCCAGAAGACCTCTTCCTCTTCTTACTTTTTGGAGCAGTCTCCTCAACGATATTAGCTCTCATGATCGTTGAATTTCCACGAGACTTTTTCTCGGCTGTTTTGTTGTCTTCCTCTTCCAACTTCATTTCTTTGCGCTTATGCTTAAGATAGTTCTTGAAATCTCTCCACGAAGGAGGTAATTTTTCAATCATTGCAGCCGCTTGAATTGCTTCATTCACGACCATACCTTCGGCAATAAGGTCGTGAAAAATAAGTTGAAGCTCCTAAACTTGGGTTCCAACAGTTTTGTTGTCTATCATTTTATAATCTAGAAACTTGGCAACCACGAACTTCTTCAAGCATACATCTTCAGTCTTGTACTTCTTCTCAAGTGCGTCCCATAATTCTTTCGAAGTATTCATCGCACTGTACACATTGTACAAGTCATCCTCTAAAGCGCTTAAGATATAGCCTTTGCAAAGAAAATCTGCATGTTTTCATGCCTCAACAATCATGAATTTCTCGTTTTCTGGCATATCCGCAGCATGCACTGGAGGTTCTTCACTAGTGAATTTCTGCATACCAAGTGTGGTAAGCCAAAAGAACACCCTTTGTTACCATCCTTTGAAGTTAGCTCCAGAAAATTTTTCCGGTTTCTCGGCCAGTGCAACAACAGTTCGGCTTAACGAGGCTATCGTCGTTGCCGCAACAGTCACAGAAGGATTTCCGTTATCAATTGTCATTTCTCACTGTCAATAACAGAAGAGTTCAATTAATGGCAGAAAATAGAACAATAACAATACTGTAATTTACAATAAACAATACATTTAATAAATAAAAAACCAAAGTTTTTATATACTGTTTTACAGAAAACGATGGAAGTTTTTATGTTCTTCAAATCGTTTCTGAATTTCAATACTCTGATGAAGTTTTTATATCTTCAAATCAGAATAGTAAAATTCAGAAGGAGTAGAAAACCATACAGGTTTTAATCTCCACAAATAAAATATAGAATACAATAAATTAATTTTCTTAAGATTGTTATTCAATTTGTATTGTTGTAATAAACAATAAAAAATATTAAGCTTTCTGAAATAGAAACAGAAACAGAAAGTTAGTAGAACCAGATTGACGAAATAAATTCTGAAAAAATAATATCGGAATAAACCGAGCCCACTGAATGCACAGTGTGTTCTTAAGGAAATTATTCCCCTCAAGTACCCGAGGTGCTGGAATATTATCCTCCCAGGATAGAACGATTCAACTTACCAATGTATTGATACCAAAAACGCTGGTGAACTTCGAACCACTCAATGGTCGTAAAATACACTGAAAAATATTGTGTAGAAGAAGAAGAAGAAGAAGAAGAAGAAGAAAATCAGAAAATTTAGTAAGTAAAGATTTTGGGATTCAAGGCATATTTATAGACTATTTGGCACTGTTTCTGAAAAGGTTTGCAACCTTTCAGAAACAACCATAGCTGTTGGAACAGCTGGGAATATTTCAACAAAAATATTGCGGGAAAACAGAAAACGAATTTAAAATAATCCGGGAAAGAAAACGGACCGGACCGGACCGGGTCGCGGGTCCTGGGTTAATCCGGATTGAATTTTTTTTAATTAATTAAATAATTGAAAGGAGTTTTATCCAAAAAGATTAATCAATCAATCTTTGACCAAAGCCGAAGCCGAAGCCGAGTGACGACGACAACGGCGCGAGGCTTGCCTTCTTCTCAACTCTTTAAGAGCTAGAAGAAGAGCGATTGTATATATACCCATTAAAAGTTTTTTCTTCCTCCAATATGGGATAATGTCTCTTTGCCAAGGAGGGAAACTCAAATATTTCATTTTTCGTCCATTTCCTATTCACCCTCTTTAAGCTACACCAAGCTTAAAAACCCAACATGTAGTTTATAGAAATTATTACTTATGGAAATATGGTTGACATTCTTATCTACAGTTAGGAAAATAAGATTTTCTAGATACTTATTAACGAATAACGATGAAGAGCTCCGTTATAATGGGTGTACAAATATTCTCTGTGTATGTTTCTCATATCAGTCGACAGTCATTTATTAAATGGTTTGAATTTGGTTTTGATTTGAAAAAGTTTTTCGAAAACAAGTTTAGAAAAAAGTTATGTATTGGAATTACCTTTCGATTTGACTTTTTCCTGAACATCTGTGTTAATTTGGTAACAGCCTAGTTTTAAGAGGTTTAGGTTTTGATTTCCAAAAAAAAAGATTTTGGATACGTTTAAAAAAAAATTCTTGTGCAAAACGACGTTACGAACACATTTTTTTTTTCTTTGCTAAAACGGAAATATTATTAAAAGCTAAGAAAGACAGGTAGTAGAGTTTGTACATAAGGTGACTGTTCTTCTTAGACAAGTGTTTGAACAATCTTTATCGAAAGCAAGTAAAGCATAAGGCGGTGGTTCTTCGTAATGTAGTGGATGACAACGTTGTTGGCCAGTACGAGGAGCTAAGGTCATGCCATGTTTTGCCAGGAGATCCGCTACATTGTTTGCTTCACGGTAGATATGCTTAAGTTTCGATTGTCGCAGTTGTATCATCAATAACCTGCAATCCAAAATAAGAGATAAGTAAAGATCAGAACCTGTGTCAATCATCGTTTGCAGTACCTGAGAATCTGTTTCTATCTATAGTGGATAGAAGTGAAAGTCGCGAGCAATTTGCAATTCTAGCAACAAAGCATGGAGTTCCGCTTCAAGTGCGGATGAGCAAATGAGATGAGTAGTAAAACCTCTGATCCATTGACATTGATGGTCTCGAAACACTCCCGCAGCACCCGCAGTTTTGGTGTTGGAGTTAAAGGCACCATCAATGCTTAATTTAAGTAAATGTGACGTGGGAGGGTGCCATTTAATATACTAAGCAGACGTGTTACTTTCTAGTCTTAGAAACATTTTTCCGAAAACTTATCAAAAGCAGGCACTAAAAAATATTTCAATTCAATTAAGATAACAAGATAAGGTAACATTTTTACTGGGGTGTAAGTAAATGGTTCGGTTCGGCGTTATTTTGTAAAATTCGTACCACATCAATTTTTCGGTTATTCTATTATGTATAACCAAAATTAGACTTTTCGAAATTGTCCCAATCATATCGGTTTCTCTTCGGTATCGGTACGGTTCGGCTAATTTTTAATATTTTTTAAAAAAATGTTAAGTGAAAGTCACTAGTAGGAATAGAATACAATAACATACGTACTTTTATAAGACTTAGCAAAACTTTCTTGACATTTTTACATTTGAAAGGGTGATGAATTAAGAAAATATGAAAGATGGCTAGAGTATAGATCAATCAACTATTCTACATCGGCGTAAGAGAAACTAAGCAAATTAATAGAAAGAAAATAAATCATACGAGTGGAAAGATATTAACTAAGTTGGGACTGAGACTCAAGCATAAAGTTTGTTGAAGATTGAATATTCAAAAAGATAAATCTAAATCATACGATCGAAAGGAAACATATTCAATACATTGTAGTTTGCTACTCATAATCGCTACAATACCTTGTATCTTAGCTTGCTAGTGAATATGTTGGAAATAATTTAGTTTCAATAGGAGTAGCATAATAGGTTTGGGAATTAGGATTTTGAGTTTAATTACTTGTTGGCTTGTAACTGTTTTCATAATTCCAAGACCAAGAAAAATTTTAATGCTTTATTATTTTTAAAATTATTATATAAATATATTTTTCACATGTAAATCTATTCTGTACGGTTCGGTATTTTTTCGGTTTATTTTCATAAAATAAAAAACCTACCCTAATTATCAGTATGATTATAGATTTATATAAAAACTTACGGTTCTATTAAAAGAAACCTAAAAAACAGTTCGGTACGATACGGTTCGGTCGATTTAGTCTGTTTTTAAATAACACCCATAATTTTTTACTCATCGAAGAACTTATTCATGACCAAGCGCGGAATTGTGCTTAAAAATATACTACGTGATTCGTGATAAATATTTACGGATTGGATGATAGAAAGAGAATTTATGGGGTTTTGTTTTTCCATATTAAAGTAAGTATATACCCGACATGCAAAATAAAAATTAAAACTCAATAAGCCACATTAATATTACACCATAGCAAACAGAAAACGTGGAAACTAACACTATAGGAAGAAAGTAATGAATCACTCGACTACGCGAATATATATACAACTAATCCCTCTATTTATAAACACCACCTTTTTTTCTTGAAACCAAAAAAGTAAGTATTAAGTCAATAATCCACCCAGCTTTGCCATTATACCATTCTTGAGGAAACCTCAAAACCTCATGAGGATATGCAACTTCATCCGCATGCAGTTGTAGGGAAGTAGACATGGTACTTTGTCCCAATTTTTCCAGTAATAAATCCTAACCACCAACCATCGTTGTCAAAAGCATCAACTATACCGTACAAACGGTAGTTGTTTTCTGGATGTTGAGGGGGCACGGAACGGATCTCGGCCGCAGGGGGCAGTGACAATCTCCTCTAGTGGCGCAGAGTCAACAGAGTCTTGTACTTGACTCTGTAATGATAAGCGCCAACTGAAGAAACAATAGTTGCTGTGTAGTAAGAACCACAATGTAGCCATATTCTTGACTTGCTACTTCAACTTCATCGCCCTTTTCAAATGGTTCTTTTGGTGCCTGCTGTTTCTTGAATGCTACTCCATTGATTTTATATATTGCCTTTGAAAGCATCGCCCTTCTTGAATGCCTTTTCTCTAAATTTGTAATTGGTGCCATTCTGATTCTTTCTAAGGAGAGATTGACGTTGCTGAACTTTGAGGAAGAGATTTTGGTTTCCTTCAGTGATTAGGAATTGGAATGTTCTGTTTTCTTTTGCTTTCCTTCAATGACTGGGAATTGGAAATTCCAGTTTTCCTGATTCCTTTTCCGGTTGATTTATTTTACTTTCCTAATTTATTAGGAGTACGTTTGGTTTCAAAATATAGTTTTTTTCTGCTATATTATTTTTTACGTTGCTAATTACTCCAATATTACTTTCTTAGTAGGAAGTTGCGGCTGCTTGTTGTTGATAATAAATAAGTACCCGTACCAATCTTAGCTTAGTACTTGCATATGAAAAAAGTTGTCCGTGTTTTCGCAAGAACAAACTCACATAAATAATTACGGCGGACCCAGAATTTTGTGCAAGCGGGTTCAATTTTAGAAGTATATAACTTTAGTCATAAATAATAGTTGTCAAATGGGTTCAAATAAAATATTTATACAAAATCTATGCAACTTTAATCGTAATTTATACATATACACAATATTATTTTTTGACGAAGCGGATTCAGTTGAACCCGCTTTCCACCATATGCGTCCGCCACCATAAATAATACTTCTACTAAACAACAACATATACCTTCTTACAAGTGGGCGTGAGGAGGATAGCATGTACGCAACACTTTTTCGAAAACTCAAATAAATAATGAGATTAAAAATTTAACATAAATTTTCTACTGATGGATTTAAACTAGTACTTAGTATTTTCTTTGTTTTCTTGTAAGACGCTCTCAATTCTCCAACTACATCATAATACAGAGTTAATTACGCTAAACAGTCCTATAATATGACTCAATTTTAAATACACCATTTCTATTCTAAAATCAAACACTTGTACCCCTATATTATGGAATTCTTATATTCACATCCCCTATATGTCTGAGGTGTATATTTTATAAATGCTAAAAGAAAATTAAAATTATAAATTAACCTCTTATATAATGGAAATTCTACACAAATGAAACATCATCTACTGAGTAATTAAGATAATTTTGAAGCAGAAGAATAAATAAACTAGAATAAAAATGAAAATTTCCTATAAATAAAATTATAATTAAATTAAAAAAAACAACTAGTGCACATGTTTAGGACTAAGGGTTGGTATAACTTATTAAGTAATTTATATTTATTTTTATGAGTTTCTTATTTCGAAAAATATGTCCGTTTCTTTTTCTAAGACGTGAAAAATAACTTTTAACAAAAATATTTATCCCCTATTTTTAATTTCTCAAAAATGAATATGTAACACTTTTTATTTGTAATTTTAATTTATTTTAAATAATTATATTTTACTATACTTAGCTGCGGATATACCTCATATTTGGTGTAAGTATAGAATTTTCATGAAAAAGGGGTATAAGTGCTTGATTTTAAAATAGAGAGGGTATATAAAACTAAGTCATATTATAGGGGTATTTAGTGTAATTAATATTAATACTTATGATGCCAGGAGGCAGATATCCGATAAAATAATTAGGAGTGTAAAAAATTGGCTCAAATATCACCATCATAAAAAACATTCTTCTACATCATAGTATTTTAACCAATATATACCAAATCCATCATATCGTGACATAACTTTCTTTAACGTATTGAATAATCAATAATACTTGTAATACAACATTCTGTCAAGCGTTATATATCATTAAATATAGTTTATTTATAAATACAGTACGAATCACACAATTAATAATCTAGCATTACCTTTTTCTCCTAATAATAATTTAGCATTACTAAGAATACTTGAAACTTGCAGTTAACCACTAGTTACATTTTAAAACTTTAGAAAAAAAAATGGAAAAACCAACAAAAAGGCCCATCCGCCCATGCCTAGAACTTGTGGCAAAGTTGAGAATTGTCAAGTGTTTGTCCAGATTTCCTTAATACAATTGATTTTCCTATCTCATGAAGAAAATGATAACATATTTGTCATAATTGAGCTTTTCTTTTCCTAGAAGGGAAATATAATTCTTGCATATTTGGCTAGTCCCTTTTTTTGTAGGAAAATATTTGGATTTTTATAAATTAAAGATTCGTCCTTCTCATTCAGTAGCATCCACAATGTATAGCCATATGGGGTTTGAGAGTCGTGTTTAGGGGGAGAACTTTACAGGACAAGTGTTAGTGTGTGGGTTGCTATAGTGGTAAGCACCCTCCACTTCCAACCAAGAGGTTGTGTACAAACTACCCTCCCCAGACCCTACTAATGGGATTATACTAGGTTGTTGTTGTTGTTAGTGTGTCACTTGTGTTTGCCTATTCGTGAGGTTGTTCTCTCGATATTTTGTACTCACTTTTATTATAGTAGATTGCTTATCTCCGCCCCTGGACGTAGGTCAATTGGACGAACCACGTTAAATATTTGTGTCTCTTTTGGTATATTTATTTTTTGTTGTCTTATTTATTATCGTTGAAGGTTTGCTTTACTAGCTTTCGCATGACACCTGACCTTTTTCGGTCATAACAAGTAGTATCAGAGCGAGGTTCAAGACAAGTTCATCTTGGCGGGTTCAGTTCTAGCCACAACATATTTGACGATAATCATGATTTTTGTCTGAGAAATTTGACCGGTGTGCTACGCACGTTGAGACAAACTTTGTGGTGGAGATTTGGATATGCGATCTGTTGAAGGCTATGTGAAGAAGGTGGATCAAGTTTATTTTATCAGAAAATTTAGGCCAAGGGAGAGAATTATTAAGTGTTTGTCCAGATTTTCTTACCATAATTGATTTTCCTATTTCATGAAGGAAAGGATAACATATTTGTCATAATTGGGTTTTTCTTTTCCGAGAAAAATCATATTTGGCTAGTCCCCTTTTTTTGTAGGAAAGGGTTTGGAGTTCTATAAATTGAATATCCGTCCTTCTCATTCAGTACCATCCACAATATAGCCATATGGGTTTTGCGAGCCGTGTTTAGGGGAAGAACTTTACGGGACAAGTATTAGTGTGTCACTTATGTTTGTCTCTTCGTGAGTTTGTTCTCTCGATATTTTGTACTCTCTTTTATTATTGTGGATTGCTCATCTCCGCCCGTGGACATAGGTCAATTGGCCGAACCACGTTAAATATTTGTGTCTCTTTTGGTATATTAATTTTTTGTTGTCTGATTTATTGTCGTTGAAGGTTTGCTTTACTAGCTTCTGCATGACACCTGACCTTTTTCGGTCATAACAAGTGGTATCAGAGCGAGGTTCAAGACAGGTTCATCTTGCCGGATTAAATTCTAGCCGCAACATATTTGACGATAATCGTGATTTTTGTTTGAGAAATTTGATCGGTGTGCTACACACGTTGAGACAAACTTTGTGGTATAGATTTGGATATGCGGTATGTTGAAGGCTATGTGAAGAAGGTGGATCAAGTTTATTTTGTCAGAAAATTTAGGCCAAGGGAGAGAATTGTTAGGTGTTTGTCCAGATTTTCTTACCATAATTGATTTTCCTATCTCACGAAGGAAATGACAACATATTTTTCATATAATTGGGTTTTTCTTTTCCTAGAAGGAAAATATAATTTGGCCAGTCCCTTTTTTTTTGTAGGAAAAGGTTTGGAATTCTATAAATTGAAGATCCGTCCTTCTCATTCAGTAGCATCCACAATGTATAGCCATATGGGGTTTGAGAGTCGTGTTTAGGAGGAGAACTTTACGGGACAAGTGTTAGTGTGTCACTTGTGTTTGCCTCTTCGTGAGGTTGTTCTCTTGATATTTTATACTCTCTTTTATTATAGTGGATTGCTCATCTCCGCCTATAGACGTATGTCAATTGGCCGAACCACGTTAAATGTTTGTATCTCTTTTGGTATATTTCTTTTTTGCTGTCTGATTTATTGTCATTGAATATTTGCTTTCCTAGCTTCCGCATGATACCTAACTTTTTCGGTCATAACAAGTGGTATCACAGCGAGATTCAAGACATGTTCATCTTGGCGGGTTCACTTCTAGCCACAACATATTTGACGATAATCGTGATTTTTGTGTGAGAATTTTGATCGGTGTGCTACTTACGTTGAGACAAACTTTGTGGTGGAGATTTGGATATGCGACCTGTTGAAGGCTATGTGAAAAAGGTGGATCAAGTTTATTTTGTCCGAAAATTTAGGCCAATGGGGAGAATTGTTAGGTGTTAGTCCAGATTTTCTTACCATAATTGTTTTTCCTATTTAATGAAGGAAAGGACAACATATTTGTCATAATTGAATTTTTCTTTTCCTAGAAGGAAAATATAATTCTTGCATATTTGGCTAGTTCCTTTTTTATAGGAAAAAGTTTGGAGTTCTATAAATTGAAGATCCGTCATTCTCATTAAGTAGCATCCACAATATAGCCATATGGGGTTCGAGAGTCGTGTTTAGGGGGAGAACTTTACGGGTTAAGTGTAGTGTGCCACTTGTATTTGCCTCTTCGTAAGATTGTTCTCTCGATATTTTGTACTCTCTTTTATTATAGTGGATTGCTCATCTCCGCCCGTGGACGTAGGTCAATTGGCCGAACCACGTTAAATGTTTGTGTCTCTTTTGGTATATTTCTTTTTTGTTGTCTGATTTATTATCGTTGAAGGTTTGCTTTACTACCTTCCGCATGACACCTGATTTTTTCGGTCCTAACAAAGATCCTATACCGCTCTAATAGACAGTTTGGCCAGGCTTGTTCGAGGTAAAAAAATATTTTTTTATTCAAAGTTAAAGTATTTGACCAAGCTTTTAGAAGAAAAAAATACTTATGAGTAAAAGCAAAAAAAAAAATAGCTTCCCTCCAAAAATATTTCTTAGAAAAATATACTTAGAATCACTTTTTAAAAGATTGACCAAATACTAATTGCTACTCAAATGTACTTTTAAAATTAAATAGCCAAACACAAAATGGTTCTCAACAAAATAAAAATAGTTTTAAGAAAAATATTTAAAAAAAAAAACACTTAGTCAAAATAAGTTATTTTAGAAATTTGGCCAAACAACTTATAAATGGCTAATATTCATAACATTGAACTTGAAGGTCCCCTAATGTATTAATAAAGAGGACCCTTCGCCGGCGACGAATCACCGTCCCTGTCCGCCGATGGAACACCACCTCCGGAGGAATTTGGAGACTAACGAGAACATCAGGCCTCAAGCTCTCTTACAAGCCCTCTCTCTCATTGTCAACCCTTCCACCTCCGACTCCACACTTTCATTCATACTCAAAACCCTAACGCTCTCTCTCAAAAACCTTGACAATAACCCTAATACGAATCCTTTTCTCAGCCACCACATTCTCCACCTCTTCTCTCTACTTTCCCATCACCGTCCACACCTCTCTCACAACCTCATCTCCACCGTCCGTGAATTCTCTCTCATCCCTTCAACTTCCACGCGCTCACTCGCCGATGCCCTCGCTTGTCTCTCCATCTCAGATATCAACGTTAACGATGAATCGATATTCCTCTCACTCGTTCTTCGTCCCTGTATTTCTGTTCGCCATTGGTTGCTTTTTAATGTGAGTAAATTTGACATACGGCCGTCGGTTTTGCTTACGGTTCTGTTAGGATTTACGAAGGACCCCTATCCGTACATTCGTGGTGCTGCTTTGGATGGATTAGCTGATTTGTGCAAGTGCATTGTTGTGGAAGATGAAAGTCTCATCCACGGTTGCTATCTTCGAGCTGTTGAGCTTTTGTTTGATTCCGAGGACTCCGTGCGATGCTCTGCTGTTCGTGCGGTAAGATCTCCCAATGCTGAATAAGTCTGATGTGTATATATATGTCTGCTTGAAATGTATTTGCGTTATGGAAAAAAGCTATTTGAAATGTATGAATTATTTGTATCTTAGTAGAAAATTGATAGACATCCTTTAGTGTTAAAAATTCAAAATTTTTAATATTAGCATGAAAAATACATGCAAAAGTAGCGCAATGGATATTTGAGATTGTATGACCGAACCAACTAGCTTGGATAGAGGCATAATAGTGTATGTAGGGTGTTTCTATTACTGTAGGTCATGATGGGGCTCTTATTTATCTATTTTATTTTTGATAAAGTATGATGAGGCTCTTGCTAGAAAGATGTTTATTTGTGATTGAGTAGAACTTGTTCTTGGCCAGTTCCTATATTACATCTCATTGGAACTAAATTATATGTTCTTCTTTGGTTAATTATGTTGCAATTATGAATTTTTGTCATGTGTCCGAACTGGAATAAATAAGAGTTGTCAAATACTAGTTATCTTCTGTGCTAGAACTCTGGCTTTTACCTTTTTTATACCAACGATTGTTGTGGATTTCGCCCAGATGACTGGATTCTGCTTGTCCTACTTAGTGTTGCATTAAATTTTTGTTCTGCTGTAGGAAAATTAACGTCTGAGGATCAGAGACTTTCCTGCTTAGAGGATATTTATAATCAATGACTAATTCTTTACTCCTGTCACTGATCCAGGTTAGTGCATGCGGGCAGTTAATTGTGGCATCTAAACAAGAGAGAAGTAAAAGGGACCGGTCTGACGCATTATTTCTGCAGGTATTTTTTTCTTATCCATTTAACTCTCTGATTGGGTAACAACACCAACAACACCAACAACACCAACATACCCAGTATATTCCCACATGTGGGGTCTGGGAAGGGTAGTGTGTACGCAGACCTTACCCCTACCTAGTGAAGGTAGAAAGGCTGTTTCCAATAGACCCTCAGCTTAGAAAGGTAGGGAGGAGAAGAAGAAGAACTCTCTCTGATTGGGTGTCACGTGAAATTCATCTCTGTTAATATCTCACCCTTGCCACCCTTCGTTTGAAAATGGGATAAGGTATTTACCTACATAAAAGAAAAGAAGCAAACACAAGAAGTAAGCTTAATGGTAATTATGATGCTTCTAGAGGTAGATGGCACCCAAATTGGTCCCCTAATGAACTACTTGAAAAATATTAATAGAGATTTAATATTTGTAATGAGTCATTTTGCATTTACTGTATTAGGTTCTGGAGGGAGATCAGAAGAAACCGTTGGAGATACTTCTCTTGTTAATTTAACAACAATGTTGCCGTGAGGTGTCTGAGTCTTGCCATGATCATCTTGTGAATCAAAATTGTGTGAAACCGAATTAGCCAGCATGTACTCTCTCACTCTTTCTTCTCGTTTTTCTAATTTGTTTCAACTATACCTGGTAAATGCTTCAAATGTATGAGTATAAGATGTTTATAATAGTGTTTTTATCTTGTTTTTGTGCAATGGTCATATAAACAATAATGCAAGATATCTTTTTGATTCACTTTTCTCATTCTACATGATATGTTTGCAGCTATGTTCAATGGTGAGAGACATGAGTGTCAAGGTCAGGATTGAAGTATTTAGTGCCCTAGGGAAGATTGAAATTGTTTCGGAATATATTCTGTTACAAACGCTATCTAAGAAAGCTTCATCTGCAACAAAAGAAATGAATTTTCCTGGCCAGTACGCTGAGAAAATTTTCAGGATACCAGCATCGAGTGCTAGTTTTGCTTTTCTACATGGGCTGGAGGATGAATTTAGTGAGGTAATGTTTTTTGTTGCCATGTTCTGAGAGTCACTTCTCTTTCTCTTTCTCTACTTTTAGAAACTTTACAATAAGGAATATGCAAGTATAAGTTTCTTTTGCTTAATTGAAGGTAAGAGAATCTGCTTGCCGAGCTTTGCAAACATTGGCTATCCTTTCTGCTGATTTTTCTCATGAGGTTGTGAACTTTTTAATGGACGTACTTAATGATGATTCAACGGCTGTAAGATTACAAGCTTTAGATACTATGCATCATATGGCGATGGTTGGCCATCTAAAGATGCAACAAGCGCATCTGCATATGGTAAATCTTTGATCCATCTTTTGAGGCCTTTGTTTGATTGATCGTTGTTGAGAGACAGGCAAGTGTGAATACTTTATCTGCATCTCATTCAAATTTTACACCTGGACCGCATCTTGCTATATTGCTGCATTTAGTGTTTGTTTGTCAGCGTGATTGAACATAGTGCAACTTTAGCAGTTGTGGAATAAACTGGTTAAAAATAACATCATCTCATCTTGATAATTGAGACTGCAATGCTGGTCAAGTCTTGATTAATCCCTTATCCCTTTTTAGTATAGCTATGCTTGCTTAAACATCAAGAAATTGATGTGTTTCTCTTTTTAATTTGACTGTTCTAGCTACTTGCAAGGGAAATGTTGACTACTGTAGTGTTGAAATACATAATACTGTATTTTCTTTTGCTCATTTGAAAGAAAAGACTGTTGAGATTTCTTCTAAACTTTTTATTTCTGGTTTTACAGTTTCTTGGGATTCTACTTGACAGTCACAGCTTGATAAGATGTACAGCGAGGAAGGTACTAAAACTGACAGAACTACCGAGCTTGGCTATGTTCAAGATGTGTGTTGATGGACTTATAAGAGATTTTGAATTGTATCCACAGGTATGTTGCAGAAAGATTGTTTTACATTGCTATTCACAGAGCAGTTAAATCCATACATGGTTAGGGTGCCAATTTTGTCGATGACAAATGCTAATCGACCACCATTTAAGATGAAGCTCGAGATTTTAAAAGGCCTAGCAACCCAACTTGATTCTTTCTGCTTCTCTTCTTGATGGGAATTCAAATAAGAAGAAAATTCCATTTAATCCTTTAACTTAAACTCCAGCCAGAATTTTCCAACTTTTGTCAGCCTCCTCAAGCGACCTTCTCTCATTTTATCCTCAGAGTGTGCTACTTGCCCTTTCTGCAAATGTGGTCATTTTAATCTTGTCTAATCTTGTAACCACAAAATATGTACTTATCACAAGCTATTCTATCAACAATTTTTATTGTTCAATAATGTCCTACCAATTCTCCCCCAATTATGAAACTTCGAATGAATTGCCCCTACCAAGACTAAGGTACTTCTCCCAATTGTAACCAGATATTCTTAATAATATCACCGTAAACAAGGCTTAAATTACTCAGTGACTGCAGAAATACTGCTACCTAAAGGGCAACAATGACAGAACGAATGATGTATGAGAATGGGACTAAAAGAAAATAATTCGGATCAATAATGGCAAGAAAGAAGGTACTTCTCCCACGAGAGAAATAGAGTAAGAAAAGCATTAAAGAAATTTACATCAGAAAAAGATATTTGCTTTTCCAAGCAAACAGAACTTGGAATTGATAATGATGGGACAATATCCATTTTGGTAATTGCTGACTTGAGCTGAGATATTTGCTAATTGCTGAGTTGAAACTGAGATGTTAAATAGAAGGAGATGTTAAAGTTTTATATCAATCTTTAGGTTGGGTTCAGACTCAACTTTTACCCATTGACCCAGCTTTGTGCATTCAATATTTATGGGACTTTATTTTAGAAGAAGCGGAATTGTTGCTTGAAATCCCAATTTGAGGATATCCCATTTATGATATTTCCTTTTATTTTTAGTAGATTATTTACCTAGATATGGGAAGCTAAGATACATTTGTTATCTAATTATTGTTCTGATTTTGCTGAAAATTTTATTTATCAGGATGAAACTGAAGTCTTTTCCGCTTTGTTCGTGGTTGGGCAAAACAACAGAAATTTTTTAGTCAGCTTGATTAATGAAGTTTCCCAAATGGTAAGTATGGACCCCTCTATGATCCAGTACATTAGTTCTTTTTTTTATATTTTTTTTCAAAGTTCCAGTACATAAGTTCAAGTGATGCTTTATGGACAATTCCAGAAATGTATGTGGAGCTTCTCTGTGTGCTGTAGATGTTACGAGTTCTTTATATCAGCCTTTTCAACTAATTGATAATTTTCTTTTATTTTTTTAATATGGGTTTGGTCAAAATCACTGTTCTTACCCTAATCTAGACACATGAGTTAGTTTCTCTTTTGCAACTGTTTAATAAGTAATCATGTTGAACATGAGTACTTATAATTGTTTAATTCAGCAGTTCACATTCTGAAAAATGACATTTCTAACTAACCAGAAAGAAAGCCTAAAAATCAGAATAGCTATGCAGGACAAAAATATTCTGAAAGCTCTTCAATTTCCTTACATGTGCAGTTAAGATGTCTAAGTTGCCCGCTTTTAAATGACCGATTGCGCATTTCACACCCCCCAAAATAAGTTGCTTACCTCTTAATACATGTATTTTTGTAGGATAGTGTCATGCATGAGATTCCTACAGAACCCTACTTATTTTTTACTTTTGTTAGTTACATGTATCCACACAGATGATATAACTGTGTCAAATAAACTGAAAAACTCATAAACAAAGTGAAGGATATGATCTGACAGCATTTCTGGCATTTAAAAGCAGAACTTTTGAAAACGTCTTATTTTAGATCTAATCTCCTTGATTCTTTGTATTCTGACTATTTCACTTATATAAGTTTTTTTAGTCACCATGTAATGTATGTGCAGATAGAGCCGTCTTCTGGAGGTAAGTTGGGTTATGACAATGCAAGAAAAGCTTCATATTTAGTGTTAGCCACCTCTGCGCCAGTTTCAATGAAGCAGCAAACTTGCAGCATTCCACCAAGAATATTCTCTTATGCAGTCACACTATTAGGGAGAATCGCTCGTAGTTTGGCTGAAATAGTTGACCAGAGAACACTTTTGGCTTATTTTTCTTATTGCAGTAGATTCACATTTGTTTCTGCATCGGAGTTTTTTAAAGTGGAAGAGCATCTGGAGGGATGTGATGTGCAATTGATACAAAGATGTGAAGCTATCTCTAATTATCACATTCGGAGGAAATTACAACTGAAGGAAGCAGAAAGCTCGCTTTTGGACTTCCAGGTTGAGCAGAATAAAGAGATAAACTGTGTGAATATCATCCTTCAGGTGGTAATAGACATTTGGCCATCGCTGAAACTTGGATTGATTGATGAAGTAACTCGAACATTGAGGTTGCAATTCTTTAGTATCAAACTATGACTACCCGTGAATGCAACTGTTATTTTTGTTTCATTTTATTATTTTGAGTACTTGCAGGAATTCCTATAATTGTTTATAGAACAAAGTTGCCTTCTGCTGCAATGATGGTTATCTTTTCTATCATATCTTGCATGTTGTAATTTGTTGGTATATTCCAGTCAAGGTATCTAATACTACCCATTGCTAATGTTTCTCAATTGTATGGTTTATGCAGGAGTTTGAAGGCAGAATTGAGAATGATATCAGATAACAATCACAGGGGTGAATTAGTGTTTGCTTTACTATATATAGATGCTTTGGAACGACTTGGACACTTATGCTCACACTTGATGTTCTCCAAGGAGTTCTACTGCCATGAATGTGGGAAATTGCAGTGCTCTTTGGGAAAACTCGACAGATGCCTGAGGGATATGAGGTATAAGTTCATAGGTTTAACCAAAGAGGACAATGTTCTTATCTTAGAGTTAATAATTGCAAATGGTATATTGACACTTTGTAAAATGGAAGCCTGTGTAGACGAGACTACTCTAAAGAAATTACATTCTGTGATGTCTTGTATTGAACATATTTGTGGAGAAGGATCCACTGTATCGTCCAGTTTTGTGGTTGAAGTTCAGAAGTCATTGAGTGAGATTGATACCACTAGTTGTCCGATCTTGGATAATCCATATCTCCTTCTTAAGTCACTCGAGCATTTCACTCCAAGAAAGGCAGTTTCTTCGGGAAATCTCAAATGTATGGAAGCTGAACTGCATTTTCAAGGCAATGACTTTCAAAATCCTCTTCCTTTCATCTCTGGGCTGCTTGTTGGTGTATCCTTAGATATCACACTCCATAACATCCCGAGCGATAATAGGCTGTGGATAAAAATGAGTCTCGAAGAGAAGTTAACTCAATTTGTTTTCCTGGATTTTCATGAGATTGAAGGGCACAATGAAGTAAGGAAATTCACGTTTGTTGCACCCTTCTACCAAACCCCCAGGGCAAACTGTTTCTCATTGAAGATTTGTATCGTTTTAGAATGCATGTCTGACGATGATCAGTTGTTCAGGAGCTGTGGAGGTCCTAATCATGAAGTTGCTCATCTCTGTGAAGAAAAAGAAGTCTATTTTTCCGCCGCCGTTAGGTAGTTGTTTCAATTTGATCAAGTCTGGCCAAGAGACTCCTCTAGTTTTCTGAATTATGCTGCTCACTGGCAAAATCGGGTAAAATCAGTGAGCAACGTGATCACAATGAGACCAGGTGGCAGAGCAGGAGTAGAAGGAGCTTCACAGTTCAGAGCTCAGAGCTCAGACCCTAACCAAGGCATTTAAAGTATTGCTGTACTTCTGAAATTGCTTGGTGCTAACTCAACATGCCTGAAATTGTTTCCTTTTTTGTTATCGAGTATATTATTCACCTAGTTGTAGCGATAATGTATATAGTGACCTAGGTTAAGCTTGTAACGTTAATCATGACATTTTAAATTATTGAATCAACTTTCCGTTTTTGTACTTAAATAGAAAAGGAACAAGAAAAGAATATGGGCTACATTAATGATTTTTGAAGTTACCCCTGAATCTATTATGCTACTCCAATTTTGTCCAATAGAACTTTTGCTAATAACCTTAGTGCTAGATACTCTTAAATCGTAGTCATTTTAAATATACTTGTACTTTAAAAGAATCTCAAACTCCATCTTGGTTTTAGCAGAAAAAGTAATCGTTGGAAGTGTCTAGTAAGAGTAACACGTGATGTGTTTCATTATAGAAACAAAATCTACCATTTAAGTGGATGAATCCTTATCTACCTAGTTTTAAATCATGCACCAGTTGGTTTTCAAAAATTTCTCGATTATAAAACATGGTCTAACATTTAATCTTAAAATATAATTTTTTGAATAGTTGAAGAAGCTTTAAATTTCGAAAGCTATCAAAATTGCACAATTTATATCCTTCATAGAATGTTATGATTCTTTTTATAAAAGTATCATACAAATCTAGATGACATTATGTGTATGGAACCGTTTATAGGGCTGTTGCCATTCATAGTACTCACTCACTTAAGTTCACCTTCCAACAGCATTTAGTCCCTCAACTCTTAAGAAACACCCACATCATAGGTGGCCTGTACAGATTTTCTTTAGTGCTATTATTTGTTGCTGCTCCTTATTTCTTTTCATTTCCTCTTCTTTCACGTCTTACATGTTCACTATTGTGCTAGACCTTATCTTGATAAAACAAAATTTAGGTTTCATCATTTTAAAACTGGAGACACCATTAACTAGAAATTGTGTCAAAAAAGTTGCTTACACCTTGTATCTAACATAATTATACTCCCTTTGGCCCAAAAAGATAGACGGTTTAAGATAACAACACCAACACCGTCTAAATGTGAAGAGTAAATAAGAATATAGGCCCTTATTATTAATAATTTCTTAAAATATGTGTAAAAGATGATCATGACAACTAAAATGTATTACATATTATAATTTTGTGTAATAAAAACCAGTGTGTTCGGTAGCAAGAAACTCGAGAACAAATAGAAACACATATTAGCGAGAAGAATTGAACTCAACAATGGGATGAAGGCACGAGCATTGTCTTAAAAATCACAAGCAAGAATCTCATGCATTCGCAACAACCAATTTTATAAGTTGTTGATTCACTTCATTAGAATACAATTAATTGTCTTCTCATTTTTCGATCTATTTTCTGGGAATCAGGATTGGATATCCCACGAATTGCATAACTATTAATATGTTCCCACACTAGGATTAAGTCAAGGAATTCGAAAAGTGAAGCAGTCTAAACATAAACAAACAGCATGATACCTTATCCTTTACATGTCATAGGTGTTGTAATAACAATTAAGCATACAAAAATATCCTAGGAGCTTGATTTCCTAATTTCCTATAAGAATGCTCCTTCTTCATTGTCTTTGCTGCAAAGAAATATTTCATTATTAAGCAAAAAGGGGCGAATTTGTTTTTTCAATGACATGAGGCTACCGGATGAGATAGAAACTTGAGAAAAGCTAACTGAAAACCCTGTGCAGTAACATACTCCCTAACATGTACACTTGGCTTAGAAATTAGCTTCATTGCAGAGAGAAATATCACAAAGGAAGGTAACAACGATTTAGACAGGTTTTCCTCAATATTCAAAGGCATTGCAGAAAAAAGTGGCTCAATGTGGAAGTAGATTGAAGGTAGTAGAATAGATCTACAAAAATTGGTTGATTCTACATACCAAACAGCAACAACAACCTTGTTTAGTTTGTGGATTGGGGGTTGCGTAAAGAGGGACACCGACCACATTATTTGTTAAACCACAAAAGTTTTAGAAATGCTGTCCTTTGCTATATGAATAGGTGCTTGAATTATATTAGGGTAAAATGGTTATATTTATTTTTACCCGTAAAACGTTACAATTGAATTTATACGTGGTTTATAGATACGTGAATCGATTTGATCCCAAAAATGATAAACAAATTAAAAAAGAATGTAAGATTTAGCGTCAAAACCAAGAGAAGACATCTGAAATCCTGTTTCGGGGAGCAGAGCTTCCGGAGGCAGCAATAACAATATTAATAAGCAAGAAGATAGAGTATTATTGAGCTCTGAACAATGTATAGCATAAGTTTGTCAGAAAATTTATGTCCTTACAATGGTTGTTGAGCTTACTATTTATAGTTGCACCTAGGGAACAAGGTCCTAGGATCGAGCCCCTCTTAAATGACAATTATGAGAGCCATTGAAGAATGTGTAACAGTAGGCAGTGAATGTCATATCTACGTACTTAATGCTATAGAATATTCTCCATTAAATGCTACCGAGTGGCAGACATTTATTTCGCCTTTATGAACACCATTCTCTTCGGGAACAAATGAGATTATTCCCTTCGGACCTAATTGACCTCTGCCTTCGGTTCCACGTGTTGATTTATTATGCGAGCATTTAATGTGAACACATTTTACCCTATACAGATTGTCCCTTTACTTTTCGGTGGCATATCATTGTGTCACTGGAAAGTTGGTAAAAATACCTTTCTTAGCGGGAAATTCTCTGATCCCCTCTGAAAAGTTTATGACGATTGATTAGACGCACGTCTCTCCGTATTTAATTCCCCGAACATGCGTCATCCCATGATTTAGTAACACATTTGCCGGTTATCGAGGTAACTATGGCCATGATTTTAGCTGCCTATTCCTTTACTTATATGCATCAACCTTCTCCTTTTATACTTCATAATTTTTCATATTTTTGTACTTGTGCTGCTTGGCATGTTTGCTGTATATAAAAGTATTTTTTCGTTTAAGTATTGCACAAGTTTTTCTCTTTGCGTACTTTCCGTTTAAGTATTGCGTAAGTTTTTCTCTTTGCATCGAATTATGCAAGGCTTCAGGTGTATTTTTCCCCAATAGCATTTGGATTCCGGGCATAAGTTCTTCCGGAATCAACCCTTTACCGTGAGGGTTTCATAAGAGAGGGCCCTCTTATGTTTACGGTGCTCTTGAAGAGGACGTCTCATGTTCATTACGGCACTAGCATTTGAAGTACTTGTTTAACTTTCAAATGATAAAATTATTTATCGATAGGATAAGAAACAAGATAAAAATAAAAGAACTTTACTTTATTCCTTCCATTTTCAAAAGTACATAAGCATTCGTTGTGCTAAAAAGAAATTGCTATTACTTGTGGCTAACTTATACAACTTGTTTCTACAGGACTGGCCGCGCAGTCCCCTGTCCCGATGATACAACTTTGTTTCCGGATTTCATATTCCCCATTGATGTGGCAGTCATTGTTGCCGTATTCTCATATCATTCCCCCCAGTGTTCGAATGCGAATTTGAACACTGGAAGTCTTGCTCCTTTGTAGATTCTACTAGTGAATGGTTAGATAATCTTTAGTTTGATAGTAAGCCTCACTTCCCCTTAGGAACTTTTGCTATCAAGCAAAAGATTATCTAATAATCCCCCAGTGGCTTGCATTCATGAACGGTCGGGTAACCCTTTGCCCGATGGCAAACTTTACTTCCCAGTAGGAACTTTGCTACCAAGCAAAAGACTATCTAACTGCTTCGTAGTGGCTCGTTGCTTGCATGCCTTGTCATTTAAAGGTCTTACTTCTGTTGACGAAGCTTCCTTCATAGTATGTTTTCCGTTTCTACCTCGTTAAAAACCTTGCCATAAAAACCCAACTCGGACAAAAACTGGACGAAGGGAAAAATACTGCAGCATATACTTTTAGTATAGGTGATGCTCGTCAAAAATAGTAGCTTTTGAGGTGTGCCACATTCCAGTTGCTCGGAAACTTAACTCCATCTTGATCTTCCAATTCGTATGACCCTTTTCCGGTGACAACTGAAACCCGATAGGGGCCTTTCCATGTCGGACCCAGCTTCCCTGCATTGAGCTCCCGGGTGTTTTGAGTTACCTTCCTTAAAACCAAGTCTCCTACTTTAAAATAATGGAAGTTGGCTCTTCGATTATAATATCTTTCTATTCTAGATTTCTGGGCTGCCATCCTTATATGCGCCAAGTCCCTGCGATCGTCCAGGAGCTCCAATTTGACCAACATTGCTTCATTGTTTGTTTCTTCGTCCGCCCGAAAATATCTCAAGGTAGGTTCTCCTACTTCCACCTATATCAAGGATTCTGCACCATACATAAGAGAGAAATGAGTCTCCCCCATGCTTAATTTGTCCGTTGTTCGATACGCCCACAATACTCCTGGTAGTTCTTCGGGCCATTTGCCTTTAGCTGCTTCCAATCTCTTTTTGAGATTTTGGATAATCACCTTGTTTGTTGATTCTGCTTGACCGCTTTCACTCGGGTGATAAGGTGATTATGTGATCCTTTTGATTTTCATGTCTTCAAGAAATTTTGTGACCTTTGTGCCTATAAATTGTGGCCCGTTGTCGCAGGCTATCTCTTTTGGTATCCCGAATCTGCAAATTATATTCTCCCACAAGAAATCTACCACTTTGCGCTCTCTGATTTTCTGGTAAGGACTCAACCCACTTGGAAAAATAGTATGTTAAAATAAAAAGAAATCTCACCTTATCGGGGGCTGGCGGCAACAGACCGACTATATCCATTCCCCACTTCATGAATGGCCAGGGCGAGAAAATCGAGTGCAGTAGCTCTACCGGTTGGTGTACCAATGGTGCATGGCGCTGACACTTATCGCATTTTTGAACATAAGCCTTAGCATCTTGTTCCATCCGGGGCCAACAGTATCATACCCTAATTAATTTTAACACTAAGGAATCCGCGCTTGAGTGATTTCCGCAGATCCCTTCATAGACTTTTCGCACGACATAATTAGATTCGAAAGCTCCCAAACATCGGGCCAATGGGCCTTGGAAGGATCTTCTATACAATTGACCTCCCTTGAAGCTATATCGAGCTGCTTTAGTGCGCAGCGCTCGAGATGCCTTGGGATCTTCATGCAATTTTCCGTGCTCAAGATAGTCTATGATGTCATTTATCCAGTCCCAGACCAAATTGGTTGCATTTACTTTGTAATAGCTGTCTGCGTCCAACACCGAATGCATAAGCTGCACGACTGTACTGGAGTTCGATCCCTTCATTTTCGTGGACGATCCTAAATTGGCTAGTGTGTCTGCCTCCACGTTTTCTTCTTTGGGGATGTGGGTAATTAACCATTCCCTGAACCATGTGAGAAGAGCCTGGACTTTCATTACATATTGCTGCATGCGTTCCTCTTTGGATTCGAAGATCCCGTAGACCTGATTTACTACCAATTGGGAGTCGCATTTGATATCTATGATCTCAGAGTCCAGTCCTCTGGCCAGCTCAAGTCCTGCAATCAAAGCTTCATACTCTGCTCCATTGTTAGTCAGAGGAACAGTTCTTATGGCCAGCCTTAGGATTTCTCCCGAAGGCGTGATTAGCATTACGCCGAGCCCGGACCCTTTCACATTGGATGCTCCGTCCGTGAACAAAGTCCAAACTCCTGATGTTAATTCTGACACCAATCACTGCTTCTTTGGTAGCCAAAGGTAATAGTTCCGGATTAAAATTTTTCACGAAGTCTGCCAGAACTTATGTCTTAATCGCAGTCCTAGGTGTATACTCTATGTCAAATTCACTCATTTCGACTGCCCACTTGGCCAGCCTACCTGAAAGTTCAGGTTTATGAAGAACATTCTGCATGGGAAAAGTGGTCACCACGGCTATTGGATGACATTGGAAATAGGGCCTAAGATTCCGAGCAGCAACTACGAGAGCTAAGGCAAATTTTTCCAGATGTGGGTAGCGAGTTTCTGCTCCCATTAAAATTTTACTAACATAATATATAGGAGGTTACGTACCTTCGTCCCGATGGACTAAAATAGCACTTACCTCTACCTTCGAGACCGCTAAGTAGATCAACACTTGTTCCCCTTCTTTTGGTTTTGACAATAATGGAGGACTCGACAAATACCTTTTCAAATCCTTCAAAGCCTGTTGACATTCCGGAGTCCATTCGAAGTTCTTCTTCTTTTTGAGGATTGAAAAGAAATGATGGCATTTTTTCGAAGACCGGGAAATGAATCTGCTTAAAGCGGCCAGTCTTCCTGTCAACCTTTGAACCTCTTTCACGCTTGATAGCTGGTCCGGGATGTCTTCTATGACTTTAATTTTATCGGGGTTGACTTCGATCCCCCTTTGCGACACCAGTAATCCCAAGAACTTACCAGAGCTGACTCCGAATGCACACTTCTCGGGGTAAGTTTCATGTTGTGCTTTCTTAGGATGTCAAAGGTTTCTTGCAACTGTTTAAGATGATCACCCGCATTCAAAGACTTAAACAATATATCATCTATGTATACTTCCATGGTTTTCCTTATTTGTTTCTCAAACATTTTATTTACGAGCCACTAATAAGTGGCTCCGACGTTCTTTAGCCCGAAAGACATCACATTATAACAATATGTGCCAAAGTTTGTTATGAACGAAGTTATTTCCTGATCCTCCGGGTTCATCTTAATTTGGTTGTACCCGGAGTAAGCATCGAGGAAACTCATTAACTCGTGCCCGGCCATCGCATCAATCATTTGATCAATGTTCGACAATGGAAATGAGTCTTTTGGGCACGCCTTATTTAGATCCTTATAGTCTATGCACATGCAAAATTTATTATTCTTCTTTGGAAATACTACTATATTAGCTAGCAGTCAGGATACTTTACCTCTCAGATTGAACCGATATCAAGCAAACGAGTTACCTCTTCTTTGACAAATTTGTTTCTGACCTCGGCAATAGGGCATAATTTTTGCCTTACCAGAGGGATGCTAGGATCTAGGCTTAGTTTATGCACAACTACTTCTGGCGGGATACCTAGCATATCCGCATACGACCACGCAAAATAGTCAATGTTAAATTTAAGAAATTCGATAAATCCTGACCTGAGCTAGGGGTTTAGTCCTGTCCCCAAGTGGAACTTCCTCTACAAGAATTTTTCGAACAACACGACTTGATCTAGTTCTTCCGCTGTGGACTTTGTTGTGTCCGTTTCTTCTGGTACCTGGAAATATTTCGGTACCTGGTAGGATTCCGACGACTCCTCTCCTGGTTGACTTCGCTCGGCTCGGGGGCAGCGCCGGTTCCTATAATTGCTATGCTGCATGTTCCTTCCCTTTACTACTGGAAATTGAGATTGAGTTCATCTCCCTTGCCGCCAGTTAGTCTCCTCTTATTTGTTTAATTCCCTTGGGACTTGGGAATTTCAGTAATTGATGATAGGTTGACGACACAACCTTCATCTCGTGTAACCATGGTCTCCCTAGGATAATATTATAGCCCATATCGGCATGAAAGTAATATCATCCTCAGTGATTTCCCAGAGTCTCTTACTATGGGTTACTGATACCTTTGTCTTTTTTGCCATCGAAAATGCCACACCATTAATCTCGTTCCCCACGAAAATCAAGTTGATCGTCAAACGCGAAGGGTCTTCTCTTGCTTTTGAAGGTTTTGCATTATCACGATTGCGATAGTAATTGTTTTTAGCTCGATCACTTAAGAATTCTCTGAGATAACCATTTTTTAGCAATGTCGCCACCTCCCCCCGTACATGCCGACAGTCCCCAGGCCGATGACCATTGGTCCCATGGTATTCGCACCACAAATTAGGATCTCTCTGATTGGGATTAGATCTCATTGGTTTCGGGAACCGTGCTTCCTTAATGTTCCTCATAGCTGACACCAACTCCACTATGCTGACGTTGAAGTTGTATTCGGAAAGCCTGGGGTAGGAGGAATCTCGGGAACCCGATATCCCCTTGTCCTGCTATGACCTGTTATTCCGACCGTGATCAGCTCTCCTATCAGTAGCGAATCTATTTGCCGACCGAAAACCTTTGCCGCGTCCTTCGGCCCATTCATAGGGAAAAACCCGACCCCTTGAAGACCGTCGATCTGTGTCAAAATCCTCCTTTGATTTCTCCTTATTCTTCTCCCAGTCCCGACCCTTGGTCGATGCCGGGAAATCGAACTGATCATCCTCAATTCTTATGTTTGACTCGTATCGGTTGTGAAAATCTGCCCATGTTGTTGCCTGGAACTCGAGCAAACTTTCTTTCAATATCCGGGAAGCATTGAAACTTCACGGATTCAGCCCTTTAGTAAATGCTTCAGCTGCCCATTCGTCTGGTATGATCGGGAGCAATATTCTTTCTTTCTGGAATCTGGTCACGAACTCCTGCATTAGTCGGACTCTCCTTGTGAAATCCTGAATATGTTGACCTTTCGGGCTTGTACCTTTCTGGCCCCGGTATGGGCCTTGATAAAAGAATCCGTGAGCTTCTCAAAGGAATCTATTGAATGCTCAGGCAAGAGTGAATACCATGTCAGGTCCCCCTTCATGAGGGTCTCCTTGAATTTCTTTAGTAAGATTGACTCAATCTCGTGGGGAGCTAAATCGTTTCCCTTCACCGCCTTTATATAGGTGGTGATGTGCTCTTGCGGATCCAAAGTCCTATCATACTTTGGCACGTCTGACATTTTGAACCGCTTCGGGATCAATTCTGGTGCTGCGTTTGATTTGAATGGCAATTGGGTGTACTTCTTTGATTCTGGTCCTTTCAACACTGGTGGCAAGCCCGGAATCTGATCCATTTGGGCGTTTATTTCCCTCATAAACCGCATGAGTTCAGTTTTAAAGAGATCATTCTCATTGTCGTTAACGGATCCGCTACCATCCCTCCCGGCCCTGTCAAAGCCGACTTCGCCCCTCGGGATGTTGTTGTCAACCCTCAGCGTTGTTTGATTTGCGGGAGCACCGGGAGGAACTGTACCTCGTTCATTCGCATTGTTGGAAGCACCCGATAATGCCTGCCTCTACTCCATCATGACCTGATCCTGTCGTGAGAGATGGCCCATAATAGCTTTTTGTTGCTCCCTCAGGATCCTCACTGTTTCAGCGACATGCTCTTCTTCAACATCAACAAGAGTTGGCTCTCCAACGTGATATGGATATTGTCCGCCATGGACCGACGTGGCCTCATCCCCCTTATTGTAGGTATCACTGATCGAATCATCGTGCTGAGGCTGATTTGTTTAGGCCTCAACGTTGTGTGCGATGTTGACAACTGTATAAGCCCCACGGCGGGCGCCAAACTATTTACCCGTAAAATGGCACAGTTGAATTTATACGTGGTTTATAGACAAGTGAATCGATTTGATCCCAAAAATAATATATAAATTAAATAAAAATATAAGACTTAGCATTGAAACCAAGATAAGACAGCTGAAATCCTGTTTCCGGGAGCAGAGCTTCCGGAGGCAGCAATAACAATATTAATAAGCAAGAAGATAAAATATTATTGAGTTTTGAACAAGGTATATCATAAGTTTGTCAGAAAATTCGTGTCCTTATAATAGCTGTTGAGCTCACTATTTATAGTTGCACCTAGGGAACAAGGTCCTAGGATCGAGCCCCTCTTAAATGACAATTATGAGAGCTATTGAAGAATGTGTAACGGTAGGTAGTGAATGCCATATTCTCTGTAACGGATTACGTACTTAATGCTATAGAATATTCTCCATTAAATGCTACCGGGTGGTAGGCATTTATTTCCCCTTTATGAACATCATTCTCTTCGTGAACAAATGAGATTATTGCCCTCGAACCTGATTGCTCTCTGCCTTTGATTCCACGTGTCGCATTATTATGCGAGCATTTAATGTGAACACATTTTACCCTATACAATATTATATTATCGTCAAATGATTGTGGGTCTTTACAAACTTATTTTTAGTCTTATGATCCTATCTTTTTTTTTTTTTACACATGAAAGATTTACTTTTATACATAAGAGATAAATCTCTTACACATAAAAGATCTAAAAAGGACAAATTTCTTAATTTTAACAATGTAAATGACTATGAAAGCCCATTTCCTTGTTATATTATGGACTTGAGCGTTAATATCTCCCCGTTCTTAACTTAGGGCTCCTTTTTTGGGTCATTATTTTAAAAAAAATATAACGTAGGACTCTCACCCTAATTATTCTCCTTTTCTTCTATTTTACCCCTGGAATGAGACATGTCATGAGCACTCTTCTTCTTTAGACTTATTTCTGTACTAGCGGGTAGTTGCCCGTGCATAGCCCGAGCCCAGTGACGTAGTTTGTATCTAGTATTTTACAGTAACATAATCTATAAGGTGTTTATTGATGTTCAGTAATAAGCACTTCAGTCGAGCAAAGAGTTTTATTTTGCAATATTTTAGCTGTGATGAATTAAAAATTAGTAGTTTTCTCTACAAATTAAGATTCATGTTATCATGCGTTAGTAGAACACAATGAATTGGATGGTTATTTAGAGTTTAATGTGTTTGATATCTATTATTGCTACTCTCAAAAGTGATATGTATCTGTAAGAAAAAAGGGTGAAGAGCACTCTCTTTTGTCATTTGTGAATGATGGCTGACAAGCTTCATATTTATTTAAACTCTATTGCGTATTTTTATAACCGAATCCAAAATAAAATTATACAAATGATACATGTACAATTCTGCTGTTAAATAGTAAGAGTCAGACATCGATAGTATGAAGAAAAAAACCATGCGATAAACATTGTAAACTTTTAGAAATGTACATGTATTCTAGTTATAAGATATCATTGCCCAAGGAGGTCGCTCCAATATCCAAAAGTAGTACCAATTACCTTAAAAAATATAGGCACACACTATTTACACAAAAAATGTGGAATACAATTTATTAAGGCGGCCAACTATCTAAACCTTATTTAAAAGATCGGTGTGAACTATCGAAATGCATTTGTACATGACATACCATTTGGGTGAGCTTCATCGTACTCAAGTTTTATCCTCGACAAACTATACAAATGAAATATCCATTATAAGAAAATTAATACATTGTAAAATATGGTATTTGCATTTCTAACCTTTAGTGTTCCTTTGGTGGAGTAGTTGGTTCCATTTGGCAGCAGCTGCCACAGACTCTTCTAGTAAAAAATGGTTGGTTTTTGAGCGTACGATAAAAGGACTAGTGAACCTCATTACTAGAAATTCGGGCAAAACCGTCCAAAAAAACCGACCAAAGTTGGTCAGTAATGGCCAATAACCATCCAAAACGCGACCATTTACGTGTGGACGGTATTTTGAAGGTCGGAAAGGTATACCGACCAAAGTTGGTCGGAAATTACCAACCAATATTGGTCGGTATACTCTACACGACCATCTGACAATGTAATTGACTTACCGACCAAAATTGATCGGAATATTATTTTAATAATTTAATTTTACCGACCAAATTTGGTCGGTGTATTAAATTTATTAATCTTTCCAACCGACCAACTGTGGTCGGTATTGGAAAATATTTTTTTTTATAAATTATTAAAATTTTAAAAAACTGACCAACTTTGGTCGGTACTGGGAAAATATTTTTTTTTAAATAATTAAAATTTAAAAAGACCGACCAACTTTGGTCGGTAAACTGGACAGTACAGGCAGAAAATTGACCAAACTTGGTCGGTAATGTTGAATTCTGGGAATTCATTGTACATTAACCGACCAACATTGGTCGGTAATGTGCAATTTAATTTTTTTTATTATTTACCGACTAAAGTTGGTCGGTTTTCTGGGTTTAATTTTGGCAGAAAATGCCTGTTTTGGTAGCTACACTACCTGCCAAATACAAACAGCATACCAATACCCCCAATTCACATCTAATAATCACCAATTTACCACATGCAACCCCTAATTCACCATAAATCCAACCAAATATCCAACAACAACAATAACAACAACCAAACATCCAATTAATACTTTAACACTAACAAATTAAAGTTCAATTGAACATCACAATCCAAAACCAAGCAAAAACTAATTACAACAAGTTCAAAATTATTCAATCTAATTCAAAACTAGTTCTATTAGTCTAGTTCAAAGTATATCAAAGTATTGGTCAAAGGGTGTTTTCTACAACATTATCACCATCTGATGAACTTTCATCTACAAGACGGTATAGAGAACGGTCTTGTGGAGGATGGGAAGAACGGTCACGGGGAGGACCGGAGGAACGATCACGAGGAGGACGGGAGGAACGATCACGTGGAGGTCGAGCCTCTGGCGATGACTCACGAGACCGGGGCAACGGAAAAGCTCCACTAGAAAGGAGAGTTCTGATCTGAGCTTGCATATCAAGGAATTGAGCATCTCTAAGACTTTCTCTTTCCTTGGCTGCTTCTAGCTCGGATGTAAGCTTTGACACTGTCTCCCGCATAGCCGAGAGTCTCTCCCTATTAAGTTCCTCGCCCTGTGAGGAATCCCCTATTCCTTGCATTCCATACCTATAGCGATGGAATTTTTTTGTAGGAAGCCCGTATACCTTCCCCCGTTTTGGACCGCCAACAGCCTCCAACCATATCCTTTCAGCATCCTCGTCCGAAGGCTGGATTGGCTCGCCCAATTCACCAGCTGGCTGACTACGAATGAATTCCTTCACGTTACTTTGGTAACGACCCTATATTATTTTAAATTAAATTAGTAGTTAAAAATTCTTATAAAAGTAAATTATAACACTTAAAGAAAATTGAAAGCTTACATATGCAGTCTCTGCCTGGTCCTCGACCCACCTATCTCCATCCCCCTCTTTCTTCTTCTTTACAATATGCGTCTCCTTGAATAGCTCATCATGGCTCATTGGACGCCCATACTTCTTTTCTGAAAATAAATTAATTTAGTTAATAAATAGAATTGATATACTTAGAAAAGTAAAATAATTTAAGCAATTACCAATCTTCTTTTATTGTCCCCAGGCTGATAGCACCCCAAGTGTACAAGGAGCTTCCCTTATCGGATGAGCGAGCTCTCTTTCCTTTTTTGCCCCTCTCTAAGAAATCCACGGTCTGCCATTTCCTTTACAAATCATTCCATAAATGCTCAAGACACCAGCCATGCCTCTTGTTCTTCTTTCTACCATCTGAGAAATGATCCGCCAATCTCTTGCGAGCTTTATGATGAAAATTTACAGCCACTTCCGAGCTATAGCGGTCTTGCCATACACACTTACTCTGCATTTCATAAGTTAAATATTAGGTGAAATATTAAACTGCTTAAAAGAACATTTATACCTTAAACTGATTGAAAATTTGCTCCTTCAGCGAGAATAGAAAATCAGTCCAAATCGCATAAGGGCCATCATAAAGCTTTTTGATGGCATTGGTGATTATCTTCGTAGTCTGCTTACCCGGCTTGAACCTGCAATTTAAAAATAAATATACATGAATATATTAGTAAAAATATTATAAAATAATAGACGTAAAAATAACAAATAACTCTTACCCGTCACCCTCAGGGACTATGATGATCCTGCCATAGCGATCATAATGCACTAACTCTGGATCATCATCCTCAACATGTGTATCAGAGGCACGTTCAGATGGTGTAGGGGGCTCAGAGCTACTGTCTCGCAGGCGAAGGCCTAAAATGGATGGAGTCAATGATGAAGATGGCTGCGATCTCCGTGACTGTGACATAGCTGGATGCAATCCATGTGGTTGTGATACTGATGGTTGTGACCCGAGTGGGTGTGATATGGATGGATGCGATTCGTGTGGCTGTGATATGTAGGGATGTGATCTACGTGGCTGTGATGCAGATGGCTGCGATCCATGTGGCTGTGAGGCAGATGGACTGTATGTCGGACATATAGTCCTATGGCCTTGTAATGGAAGACCTGGTGTCTGGATGAAGGTATAGGCCTCGTGATGCTGTGGCAACTCAGTATAGCCGTGTGGTGGAGGATAAGACATAGGCATCTCTGAAGAGGGTGGAAAAGAGGGAGTATTATTATCTACCCTCCTCTTTCCCTTCCTAGCCTTTTCTCGACCCCGAGAACTAGTAGGGTCATTGTTACCTTGACCCTTACCTGCCATCTGCATAATATAATACATATTTAGATTGAAACATATAAGAAACTAGTTATAAAACGAGAGTGCTTTAAAAAACCATCTTTTTAATCCTCGTCGATGTATTGTTCCTCGTCCGAGAATTCCTCGTCCTCACATGTTTGAATTTCATCAGTTGATTCTTCGTACTCATTTTCTATAATTGTTACTTCATTTATATTAACTTCTTCCAATATGCGTTTAGGATGTTTCTGTAATGACTCGACCGGTCGTTTTGAGCTCCAGCGCATTGTTCAGCAGTTTTAGGCCTTGAGTAGTTTCACTTAAGGTATTATGACTTGTGCGCATCGTCGGAATTGAATTTCGGAAAGTTCGGAGTTGGTTTGGAAAGAAAATTCTAATTTCGAAAGGTTTAAGTTGGAAAAATTGACTAATGTTTGATTTTTGAGTAAAAGACCTCAGAATCGGGATTTGAAGGTTCCAACAGGTTCGTATGATGATTTTGGACTTGGGTGTATGTCCGGATCGGGTTTTGGATGACCCGGAAGTGTTTCAGAGCCTATTGTGGAAGGCTGGCGTTTTGGAAGAAATTCATAAATTTGGGTTGAAGTGTATTTCAATGTTATTGATGTCCGATTGGGATTCCAAGTCTGGGAATAGCTCCGTATGATGATTCCAGTCTTAGGAGCGTGTCCGTAAGTGGATTTGGAGGTCCGTAGCTCATTTTGGGGTTTAGAAATTCAAAGGTTTTAAGAAGTTTGACTGGGAGTGGACTTTTTGATATCGGGGTTGGATTTCGATTTCGGAAGTTGGAATAGGTCCGTAATGTCGAATGTGACATGTGTGCGATATTTGAGATCAATCGGATGTGATTTGAAAGGTTTCGGCATCGATTGTAGAAGTTTGAAGTTTCTAAGTTCATTAAGTTTGAATTGGAGGGTGATTCGTGTTTTTAGCGTTGTTTTTATGTGAATTCGTATTTTTAGCATTGTTTTTATGTGATTTAAAGGCTCGACTAAGTTCGTAATATATTTTGGGACGTGTTGGTATATTTGGTTGAGGTCCCGAGGGCCTCAGGTGGATTCTGGATGGTTAATAGATCGAGTTTTGACTTGGAAGAAATGCAAAGGCAGCTAGTATCTGGTGTAACCGCACCTGCGAGGTTTTGGTCGCAGGTGCGGAGCCGCAGAAGTGGCCAAGAGGGTCACAGAAGCAGTTCTGGCTGGGGAAGGTTAGGACCGCAGATGCGGTCAAGTTCCGCAGAAGCGGGACCGCACCTGCGCATGAAGAGCCACAGAAGCGAATGTGCAGATGCGCTACATGGGGCGCAGATGCGGGGATTGTTGGGCCGAGCTAGAGCCACACCTGCGATGGAATTTTTGCAGGTGCGGAGCCGCAGAAGCGGCTATTTGACCGCATGTGCGAAGTAGGGCTAGGCAGAATGTTTTTAAAGCGGGGTTTGGGTTCATTTCACCCATTTTGTCATTTGGTTGGGCGATATTTGGAGCTCTTGGAAGGGATATTTTCGTCATCTATGTCAAGGTAAGTGATTCCCACCTATTGCAAGTTAAATACTTGGATTATATAAGGATTTAGACTTGAAAATTTGTGGAAATTTGGGATTTTGAAGAAAAACCTAGAAATTGGTATTTTTGGATTTTTGACCACGAAATTGGATATGGAATTTGGAATAAATTATATATTTGAGTTCGTAGTGCTATGGGTAGTGTTTGTTTTCGAAAATTTTTGGAATCCGGGCACGTGGGCCATAGGGTTGCTTTATCGATTTTTCGAGCGGAATTGAAAATTGTTATAAATTGAATTATTATGAGTATTAGAGTATATATTTATGGGTTTGCACATTTATTGACTAGTTTTGGAGCGTTGGACATCGATTTGAGTTGTTTGAAAGGCTTGGGAGCCGACTATGGAACTTCGGAGTGAGGTAAGTCTCCTTTCTAACCTTGTAAGAGGGAATTAACCCCATAGGTGAAATAATTCAATATGTGCTTCTATTTGTGGGGGCTACGTACGCACGAGGTGACGAGAGTCCGTGCGTAGCTATGTCCGGATAGTCTAGGACCCATATCATATTGTACTTGTGATGTTTGCGTCCTACTTGTTAATTTAATTGTTTAAAATATTTAGAAACTTGATAAAGGAACTTTAAAATGTTAAACTCCATTCTTTTTGACCGTAAATGAGAATTTGTATTTCTTGAATAGTTGCCTTAATAAATCTTGAATTTGGTTGTTTTAAATTGTATTTTCTCTTTGTGGAGCGGGTCGAACGCCTCAGCAAGTTAAATAGATGTATTTATGGTTCGCGCTGTTCGACCTTCGGCAGTGCACAATTTAAATATTTATGTTGGAGCGGGCCGTACGACTTCGGTTTGCGCATGATATATCTTTGGAATTGAAAATAATTGATATTGTTTTCATTGGCCCGAGGTCCAAAAATGTTATATAACGAAAATAAATTTAGAAATTTCTTATGAACAAAAGAATTATTTACTTATTTCATGATATTGAGCTTATAGCCGTTCTATGTAATCCATGCCTAATCATATCATTGATATTTTATTTATAGCCCATAGTAAGTGTCGAAGTCGACCCCTCGTCACTACTTCTTCGAGGTTAGGCGGGATACTTACTGGGTACGCATTGATTTATGTACAGGTGCATATATGTCTAGCAGCCTTGTGGGCACATAGGCGTGGTTATTGCGTGAACTTAGGTGAGCTACATTCCGCGTTACGAGTCCGCAACCAGCAGAGTCTCCTTCAGAGTATTTATCTTTCTCCTGTCCAAATTTGTATTCCGGACAGATGTTGTATTTTATTTATATTTTTAGTTGAGGCTCATGCACTTGCGACATCGGGTTTTGGGGTAATTTGGGTTGTCCTGTATTGAAATTTATTAAAAATATTATTATTTACTCTGTAAATTCCATCTTTTACTATTTAATTGGAGGAAATATGATTTCAAAAATATTAAAATGAGAACCAAATTAAGTATTTATTTTTGGCTTGCCTGACAGCGGTGTCCGGCGCCATCACGACCTATAATGAATTTTGGGTCGTGACAATATGATATCAGAGCACTAGGTTCACTTAGGTCTCACGAGTCATGAGCAAGTCTAGTAGAGTCTTACGGATCGGTACAGAGACGTTTGTACTTATCTTCGAGAGGCTACAGGATTGTTAGGAGCACTTCTCTTCTTGATTCCTCATCATGTGATTCGATTCCTTTGAGGCTTATGCCTTCATTCCCTTCCTATTTAGTCTTATACGACGTGAAACGCTTGTTATAAATTAGGAATCGAGGAATTTTAATGCTACTGCAGATGTGGTGCGGGATGTTTCTCCCTGCGTATTTGATTGTGCTATTTTCGTCGCCTTGCAGAAGGCCGTTCTGTCATTTCAGCTCGGTATCAGTATTACCTAAGGTTTTGAGGTTTGGCATTGATTGTTATGATGATTCGTGCGTTGCTATCACACCGTGTTTATGTAATGGTAGGATGATTGTCTATGCGTCGAAGCAGTGAATGACTTGGAAAGAGGTTTACTCAGTGCATGATTCAGAGATCCAGTATTTTATTTCCGACGAAAGAAAGACAATCATTCTATGATTGTTCAGGTTTGGGTTGACGGAGTAACGATACTTAGTATTTCGAGCATGGTGGAATTTTCATCTGTGATGTGGGGTCGTCGCCCTAGGTTGAATGTGCTAAGTTCGCCGATGTTATGGTCTTCATCAATTTGCCTTCGGGGCAAGGTAATGTGAAATAGTGGCGGGGAAGCGGCTGCCAGAGATCGCAGTGTGCGGTGGTTCAGGACTTAATCGGTGGTCCGGGTGTTGAGGGCTCAAGGAAGATGATCTTCTGAAAGGTTTAATGTTGGTAGCGATCGATTGGTTTAAGTGCTACAGAGGTAGATTTTGATTTAAGGCAACAACTGGACATCGAAGAATGAGGAAGAACATGTGGGAGGTGTCTTGCGGTGGTTAAATTTCTAGAAGGCCAATTGTGAGAAACAGAAGTCAGGTAGTTACTTAAAGGAGATGGTTTGACCAAAGTGGGAGAGTGGCAGAGTAGCAGATGGGTTCTGTGGTAGGAGAGCTACACGCGTTGAGGAAAGTTTAGAGTGGTTTGGAACTCATGGTGAGCAGTGACTAAGTCTACGAACTTAATTTGGAATATTGGCTGCTATACGGAGGAGGGTTGGATACGACGAAAAGGAGTTGCATGATATGAAGAAGAATATAACATGACTTTGACGTGTTATAAAATATAGCTCAAAGTAACAATATAGAACAAGGAAAAACGAGCTAAGAGATATAGAAAGAAAGAAAAGAGATTCATATTTCTTCAATTGTATTCTTTGCTATCTATTACAAGGCCTTTATATAGGCATGAAAAGTGAAGAATCACTATTGCAAAATAGTGAGTGGAATGGCCACTATTGAGAGAAATGACTACTATTTAGTTGAATGGTCACTATATAAATATGTCATTGAATATGTCATTAAGAATTTGAGATGAAAATCATGGAGGAAGATCATGGGGGAGGTTATGGAGATAATGGAAAAGAGTAGTGAGCACTACTCCTTTGATGGTTATGGACATCCACCATAATTCAAGATTTTATAACAAAATCCATGTTGTTCCCAGAGTCGAGGCTTCAATCACAAAAAGCTTAGCTTTACTAAAATAAAGATTGGATACAGATTCTCACTGTTATGTACAAGAGAATTTTAGCATACATTGGAAGGTGACCAACTGATAACCGCAATCGAGGTTATTTGAAAAAATTGAACTAGGCTCTGGCCCCTTCCTTTCTCTAATTGAGTAGTTTCCATGAACCATGCGATCAGAATTACATGTGGACAAAACTTACAAAGCCATGGTTTGGATACTTCATTAAGTACAAGAGCAGATTACAAATGATGATGAACCAAGGATGCTCCACAAAAACCACTTTTTGCCCATGAATCAACCAGCAAAACTGATATGGACAGGAAGCCAGCAGTTTCATTTGACGAACCTTCATGCCTCAACTGCAGTTGCAGCATCTTCATCAGTTGTATCGTTCAAAACAGCCTCCTCGACAGGGTCTACATGTATAGACTCCACATCAGAACCCTTTTCTTTGTCCCCGTGGTCCCAAAGCTTTTCTCTAAGTTTCATCATAAGATCTTCCCTTGCACTATCGTTCTCAGCTAGGAAATGTTTTACAGCATCTCTACCACGAAGGCTCTGATTGTTGATACTGTAATAACCACCACCACCCTTTGTGATGAGCTTATGTTTGACTCCCAAGTCAATGAGTTCAGCTTCACGGGAAATTCCCTTACCAAACTCAAGCTCAAACTCTGCAGTTCTAAATGGAGGAGCATGTTTGTTCTTTACAATCTTAACAAGAACTTGACTTCCTATGGTCTGTAAAATAGAGACTCTATATAAAAAAAAATGCCAGTACAATCAGATTTTGGACAGTTCATGTCCCTCACATTAGCTCAAACAAAGGGCATTCAAGTCAGTAAAGCAAACATGGAACTCTCCATGCACAAATCATAACAGAAGAGCGACTGAGGATACAGCTATAGTTTCATAATACTATGCTTACATAAGAGCTTTATACAAGAATTCCAGACAAGGATGTATAAAATAACAAGTGCCGTAGGCCCATAAGTAACCACCCCCCCCCCCCAAACGTAATATACATGTACATCTATCTAACTTCTTAGACAGGCAAATATTTTGAAACCAAAAGAACAAATTGCTTTCCCAAAGAAAGGAAGAGAGTATTCATAATAATGAAGTTTAAACATGGGAACACTTGAAGCTGAATACTAAAATGTAAAACAATACATCTGAGAAAATTGGAAATTAGAAAAGTCAAATTCACAAAACAGATTCCACTATCATACGCAATTTTGGCAATCATGTTTCAAGAATAAGAAGAAAAAAAAAAGAAAGAAAAAAAAAGGTAAAAGGACACCACTGTCTATCAAGTAATGCTTCAGGTGGTCCTGCAGTCTCAATTTGTATATACTCTTAAATAAATTGGATATGCGCACAAAATATTGAAACTCTAATATCTTGATCAACAGAGATTCATACCTCTTCCCCCTTCTTGACGAGCCCAATTCGCTTTATGTTTAGACGCACAGAAGCATAGAACTTCAAGGCATTACCACCACAAGTAACTTCAGTAGGCCCTCCAAATCCCCCAAAAGTTGATAGCTTTGACCTGACCTGAACCAGGGTGCAATTAATCAGAAAAGATTATTAGACAAACTAGATATTTTGCATGTCTCTATCAAAATGGAAAATACACAGGGAAATACAGTAATCCAAATATGCAATTTAACCCCACTGAAATATCTCTTAACTCCGACCGAGCAACAGAATAAAGGAAAGATGAGGGCACGAAGCATGATATGAACTTAGGAAGCCTAAGGCTCTTGCCTGATTTATGAAGATTAAAATGGTCTGTGATAGCGATAAAGAATGACTCAGCTTGCGGAGTGCTTGACTCATCAGTCTAGCTTGCATTGCCATATGAGCATCTCCCATCTCACCTTCAAGCTCACCTTTTGGGACAAGGGCAGCCACCTGCCATGGAAGTCAGTTGTCAAAAGAAGTTTTTGATAAGTGAAGATTATTAATATAATTGACTCTGAATCAGATGATCATGAAAGCAACAGAACTAGAAGAATGCAGCAACAGTTTTAAGCTGCCTTACACTGTCCACAACAACAACATCAACCGAACCACTCCTTATAATTGTATCCACCAGACTAAGAGCTTGCTCACCACAATCTGGTTGAGACAGAAGTAAGTTCTCAGTATTTACTCCAATGGCCTCAGCCAATGCCGGATTAAGAGCATGCTCAGCATCAACGAAGCAACAATAACCTACAAAGAAACAAGAAGCATAAGTAATTCATGTGTCAGTTGTAATAAGCTAAAAATGCATATAACCTGTTTGTCTCGAGAGGAATTCTTGAGCCTCTCCTCAACGAAAGAAAAAGCACCAGGACGCCTAGAACTCCAAACAGATTCATTAAGGGAAAGAGCTGACACCCTATTTTAAGATAGGTTATTCTTATCTGGTGCTTTCTTGGCTACCATATGCGTATGTAGTTAGTGCACAAAACAAAACAATCCGACGATTTATCTTATTACACAATGTGTAAGATAGAGTATCATCCGGTCCTCTGTGTGGTGCATCTGTGGTCTCTTCCTCAAAGCTCAAACCGTGTCAACTTATTCCGAAAGAATTTGAAAAGCTCTGGTTCAATAAAGTAACTTTCATTTAGATTAACTTCTCTTTTCTTTCTACTTTAGTAAAAAAATCTTATCTTTTGCTTTAACAAAATAGAGCCAAGTCACAAATGATATTCTAGGGACAAGATGCCCATAGTTTCTGCTCTCAGGTCTTTTTTTCGATTTCATAGTCCTAATAGATTTTGCAAGTGGAAAATGAGAATGCATGGCTGTGAAGTACAAAATAGACAAACCTCCCTGTTTCTGCGCCTCAGCAATTACATGCAGAGCAAGAGTCGTTTTTCCTGAAGCCTCCGGACCATATATCTCTATTACGCGTCCCTGCACAAAAGCAATAAATAGGTACTAACGTAGATATGAAAATAACCTGCCGGCCTAACATTGATCAGCAACTACTTGTTTCTCACATATATAGAAAAGTAGTGACTTAACTGCCTAAAGTAACAAAAGATTCGTAAAGAACTTTGGTATAAATACGAATTTTACTAGTTCCTCAAAGTATATCAGAACATTATTAGCATAAAATATCTGGAATCTAAGTGTTTAAAATCACCATTTGTATTCACCATATTTGGAATGCCCAAAACAGGAGGAGTTGGTATTTATTTTTTTACCTTAGGAAGCCCCCCAATCCCAAGGGCAGTATCCAAAGAAAATGATCCAGTAGACACTACGGGAACTTGTTTTGGGGACACTGCGCGACCAAGCCACATGATAGATCCCTTTCCAAATGATATAGTGATCTGATCTAATGCTTGTTTCAAAGCCAAGTCTTTCTTGGACAAATTCTCTTCACCTGAATCACTGCCATCTGAGTTTGACTTTTTCTTACCTGAAAAGGAATAGAAGACTATGATCCATGAGCATCAGAAGAGGACAGCTTTAATGTCTAAATAGAAATAAGCCTTTGCACATTTTGAACAGGACACAATGGAAATTATTCGAAATATATCAGCAAATGATACATTTCCATAGATTTCACATCGGTGGACAGACACTGAAGTGTGAATAGAAGTATCAAAGCCCAACTAACAGCTTTCACGTCAACTACTTCAGTTATTCAAATTAAAGTGTGACAATTTATTTGTAATATTTTTCCTTCTAGACATAACATTTCATAGTAAATACAGATTTTTTTATCAAATTAAAATATGTGAATAGGAAAAAATTCCAAAACCAAGTGCATTATCAGTAGAACAAAGTGCAACGTGAGTAAATGTTTTAAAGTACATTAGTAGTACTATAAACCAAGACCTGAATTTACACACCTCGAGAAGAAAAGTAGCATAGCTGATCCAATGCCCCAAATAAGCTTCTTCTCAAACACTGCATATAAAGAAACGAACAGACATTGTTGTTCAAATGTCGAGTATTTCAGTGTTTGAATAAAATAACAAACCAGCTTCTAGAAATATTTCCCCATCACAACTGGCACCAAAATATTTAGAGCAAAAAGCCACAACTGCAATAGCTAAGGTCTTAGTGATCTCTTTAGCATAGCCAATTTATGCTCTTTTGCAACAAAAAAAAATGACTTCAAAAGGAAATAGGTTTCTTAAAAAATATAAAGAACTCACATGTGGTTGCGACGAAAGATATGTTCTGAGAGAAGTAGCAGTACGAAGAAGCCTCGCCATTAAGTCAAAACCCGTTCACAGTTTACTGATGATTTGATAATTCGAAAAATTGCTATTTTGCTGCTATATCATCATTCGGCAACTTTTCGACAAGCTTATGGGTGTGGGTTTTTGACTATTTGTGGAAAAAGGAAGATTTTGAGAGTGAATTAGGGTTTAATAAGGGGTTTTGCATTTTCCCTCCTTTTTGAACTATACTCTTCTTGTTGTTGGCCTTCTCGAGAATTAAATAGAGTGAAATTAAAACCCCTTTCTTTCGCTTCGGAGTTTGAAGTAGAACTATTTCAGCTACACCCCATGAAGTTTCTAATAAGTACACTAAAAAGTCGAAATGGCCAAGTCTAACCCAAGTCATTATGCTACCATTTGATCATAGATTCCCAATTTAGTTTTAAAAAATTTAATTTAAGCAAATTTTGATTTGAAGATGAAAATTTTTTTGGATATTATTTTTCAAAATATATATGAAACGTGACTTATGCTCATATCCAACAATACCAAACAAACAAACTTGTTAATCCTGTATATGCAGAACCTTCATCGATGTCATTCATTATCATTATCACATGCCATAGTCCTGAATATAGATAAATTTGACACAAAATCATGATTTTTATAATGAACTATATAATACACTATCCTAAAACCATAACCTGATATTTTAATATCAACTGCTAATAACACAATTATTAGCTACTACAATTTATCAAATTGCAATAATATTATAAGATCCATCAGTCCAAAAAAATGATAGTAACTAGCCTGTGGATTAGTTGGGTCATAATAGATGATGCACTTTTTTATAAAATACAAAACTTTGGGGTAATTTTAAAATTGTTAAAAAAATAAAAGATAATCTTTTGGGCTAAAAATAAGTGTAGAGTTAGCTTTGGGATTTGAGAAATTTTATTTTCAAAATATGTCAAAATATGAATAAAATCTATAAACAAACAGGTTTTGCCAAAAAAATTTGAAAAAATAACTTGGCAAAATCTATGGTCAAACGGGTACGTAACGTATCGTGTCTACCAAATTGAGCTTTGTTATGGTCACACTCGACCCAATCGAGGTCACACGCGACCCAATCGAGTTCAAGTTGGCTCATTTTTTTATTATAATATTTAAGAATTATTAAATTCCAGACTTTAGGTATATCAATTAGCAATTCTTTCTATTTTAAAATTATAGAAGCAACTTTACAGGTCGAGCCTCTTGTCCAGATAGGTAAATATTCAGTTCAGGTCTATGTACATTTATTTGAATGAATTGATCATAAAAATGAGTTTTGTAACATGTACCCAAAAGGACGAAAAAATAAGGATGTGCAAAAAAAGATATGACACAACAGTATAAGGACTACGATCAGAATCTTAACAATAGTATTGTGCGATTTGTCTTTGGGTGCAAGATATAGGGTGTAGAGAATGTGAAATATAAAGTCCTTCCTTCTTATTGCTCCCTAGGGGTGCTAGTCCTCGTGACCTTGTGCATGGTCTCTAAATGGTCTTTTGTAGATGTGTTCTCTCTCCTTCTTGACGCCCATTACTATAATGACCCAATCGATCATTTTGACTTTTAGAATCACGTTCTTCTAAATAAAACTCTCCGTATGTATTTTTATTAATTTATGACTTGCGGGTATGGTTGGTTCGGGATTTGGAAGTGTTCAGGTTGAAATCGGAACACTTGATTCCTTAGTTTGTCTTTAAAGGCCCAAGTTTGACTTCGGTCAACATTTTGAGAAAATAACTCCGGAATCGAGATTTGACGGTTCCAATAGGTTCGTATAATGATTTTAGACTTGGGCGTATATTCGAATCGGGTTTTGGACAACCCGGGAGCATTTCGGAGCTTAATAGTAAAAATTAACTATTTGAAGGTTTAATGTTCTTTAAATTTGGTTTGGAGTAGGTTTTAGAGTAATTGAAGTCCGTTTGGAATTCCGAGCCTGAGAATAGCTCTGTATGGTGATTTAAGACTTGCACGCAAAATTTGGTGTCATTCCGAGTAGTTTAAGTATGTTTCGGCGCGTTCGGATTAAGTTTGAAGAATTTGAAATTTCTAAGTTGAATCAATTTGGTTTGAGGTATTATTCTTAGTTTTGATGTTGTTTTACACGTTCTGAGGGTTCGAGCGAGTCCGTTTTATGATTTCAAACTTGTTGGTATATTCGGGCGGGGCCCCGGGGGCCTCGGGTGTTAATCGGACGAGGCTCAGACCAAGTTTGGACTTGGAAAGGACTGCTGAAGCTTCCAGCTTCTGCTGCAATCGCACTTGCAGTTAGGAAGTCGCAGGTGTGAAGGAGCACGCGCAGAAGCGGAAATGGCGCAGGTGCAAGAGCATTGGTCGCACCTCCGGACGCGCAGAAGCGGCCCACTTCACCGCAGGTGCGAAGCCAGACCAAGTGGAGAAATGCGCACCTGTGAGGCTTTTTCCGCAGGTGCGGAGCCGCATGTGTGGAGCCGCAGGTGCGGCTAAACCTCCGCAGGTGCGGAAATGACTGTTGGGCAGAATGTTAAAAAGGGGCGAGGTTCAGCTATTTTAGTCCGTTTTTCCTCCATTTTTGGGCGAATTTGGAGCTTTTTGAGAGGGGATTTCAACAAGCAACCTGAAGGTAAGTTAATTCTACACACTTTGAGTTAAATACATAGATTATGGGTAGATTATAACCTGTAAATTATGAAAATCAAGGGTTAGAGGAAAAACCTAGATTTGTATAAAAATGAGATTTTAACCACGAAAATGATTATGGAATTGGATGGAAATTATATATTTGAGTTTTTGAGGTTATGGGTAACGATTTCCTCCAAACAATTTCGGAATCCGGGCACTTGGGCCCGGGGTGAATTTTAGGAAATTATCATTTTTTTTTTTGATAGGGTAATTTATTTAATAGTCTAATTTTAAATTTTTGAGCATGTATTAATTATTTTATATAACTTTTGGATAGTTTCGGATTTTTCGGCACCGAATTGAGATTTTTCGCGATACTGTGATCGGGAAGTGGGCTTTGAGACAAGGTAAGTCTCTTTCCTAACCTTGTAAGAGGGAATTTACCCCATATGTGATTCATATTAATAATTATTGCTAATTGTGGGGGCTACGTACGCACGAGGTGACGAGAGTCCGTGCGTAGCTACTAATTATGTTAATGTTCGGGTAGTTTAGGACTCAAATCATGAATTACTTGTGATAATTACTCCTTTTATTTAATTAAATTAATGAAATTATATTGTAAATTGTTTAAGAAAATAGTAAAAGATCGAAACTTCACATACTCGAATTTTGTGTAAATTATGGAATTATTAATAGAGATTGAACATCCTACGTGTTAATATTATAATAACTTCTCATTCTGGAGGTTCATAAGAAAATGTCCTCCTTTCTTGTGGAGCGGGCCGAACGCTTCGGCAGTATAGATGCATCTATAGATCGCGCCACACGTCCCTCGGCAGTGTACACGACGCTCTGGATCAGGTCGTACGACCTCGGCAGAAATCATGCCTTGTAATAATAATTACACGATACCTTGATATTTTAATTGTTGCTTGTGAAGTTAATTGATAAATTAGAAATTATTGAAATGTAAGGAATTAATTATTTCTGCTTGTTAAGAAAATTATTGTTGTTCATCTAAAAATCATGTTTAATTCAATGTATTCTATTGTAATATTATTGACCTATAGTGAGTGTCAAAGTCGACCTCTCGTCACTATTTCTTCGAGATTAGGCTTGATACTTAATGGGTACACATTGTTTACGTACTCATGCTACGCTTGCTGCACTTTTTGTGCATGACCTAAGACAGGTACTATCGGAGGACTTATCGGCGCGCACCCACGTTATCCCGAGGCTTAGTGGTGAGCTGCCTTTCTGAGCCGGTCTGCAACAACTAGTGTCTCTTCTTGTATTTGTATTCTGTCTATTTTATTTCAGACAGTATTTAGAATTTTGTATAATCTACTAGATGCTCATACACTTGTGACACCAGGTCTTGGCACACACTAGTAGAATTTGTGAATTTAATTATTTTAATTGGGTTTAAATTTATCTTATTTTCTCATATCTTTATTAATTTCTTAAAAATTTCAAAAAGTTTGATTACTCGGAAATTTTTTAAAGGAATGAATATATGTTTAAATTATTAGTTGGCTTGCCTAGCTGGGATGTTGGGCGCCATCACGACCTATAAGTGACTTTGGGTCGTGACAATTACGGAAGGGGACAACGAGGGCTAGACAAGAAAGACTGCAAGTTTCTAGGGTGACAAGTTTCTGAAAAAGGGGTGCACATATTTGTATGGTTGAATATAGATGTTCATAACACGCAGCGGAAGACAATAACAATCCTAAGCAAATTTTTTCGTATTTAAATTTTATTTACATGTCAAAGATCGGATCTAAGACATACCTGGTGAAGAGAGTCTCGATTCAAAAAATTTCGATAGTGCGAAGACTCCATGCGTATCCACACCGAGATCGATCCTTGCTATCAACGCTTTGATCAATGAAACCCGTGAACAAATTGAATGAAACATTGTGTTGAAATTTTTTCAAAAATCTCAATTCAAAGATAGAAGAACAAGAAATACTTTTCTTGTAATTGTATTTTTCTCTCTTGGCTTTGTATTGCACTCTCACTTTAATTTCAGAAAGTGGGTTATCTTCTCAAGACTTGGTCCTCCAATTTTTTTTTTCATCACCCTTTATATAGCATCACCTATAAACTATTTTTCTATTTGGTTGAGGTAATAATTTACGTAGGGTAAAAGTTTAATTCCATAATTAAACTTTACCTTCAATTTTCGTTGGAAAATTTCAATACCAATTAAAATGATTGCCGGCCGGCCGTGGTTAGTCCTTATGGACTTTCAATTGCTAATCCAATTCATAATTGGATTTGTATTTTCCTGTAGGAAAACTTAATCCCATTTCAAATGGGTTTCATGAAAGCCACACGTCACTTTCTAATTCAATTCTAAACTAGATTATAGAACTAACTAATTAATATTATATATGCAACTTAATATTAATCCATATTAATTATATATATACATATATTTCAACTAAGAGATATAATTTAATTTTCTATTCCAAATAAAAAACTTTAATTTATTCAAAATATTAATTATATCCTCTGTGTTAGCAAAGAATATAATAATATTTTATTTGGACTAATAACTAAATTTATTTGACTAATTAAATTCTTTAATTTAATTATCAAATAATAAAGTAATTAATCCTTTAGCAAAGATCAAAACACTCGTTAGTGTGCGATCTCATAGGTTCAATACTAAGCCGGTAGTAAATTGACCACATCAATATAGTAATCAAGGGTGACGTTTAGCAACACTCCTTAACGACCGGATAGAATGTAAGTATACAATTTACTCTCAAGAACCCGTAGAAGAATAATGTAGTAATTCCTTCTGTACTTATAGCTCTGGATCACCCTAAGATATGGTTCAACTGTCAAATCCTAATAGGCGACCAACTATGTGTTCATGTCAAATATAATCGATCATTAAATGACTTAAGAAATTCTTTTCTTCTTTCATTCAATTGCCCTGGCCAAGGTCTTAATTTGATCGTTTATAATTCACGACAACATGGAACTTAAACCTATTACCAAGAGTTGACAGATTCCATCTTGATTAATCACTAATTCTACAAGCATTTAATCGTACCAAATATCCTTTTAACTATCGCCCTAGGGTCATAGGTGTCTAGTATCAAAGCATAATAAATAAGTTGTTAATTACTATGATGATCTGAGGTCAAAGGAAACTCTTACATCACATTCTTCAAGAGAATATCCTATTGACAGTTTATGGTAATTCTAACCATTAGGAATTATTCAATGAGTCGGTCCAATCATCATATCTCAATATGCATTATCTACCTATGTGATTTAATTAATGAGATCAACTAATCTTTATCCCATAAAGACGATCACATAAATATTGATCTAACCGGATTACCAATGTCCAAATTAATAATCCTACGATCAAGAACAAATTTAGAATAAACTATAAGAAACTTCACTCTCATTATCATGATCTCCATCACGATGACAAGTCTCAAAATTTAATCAAGGACATTATCAAATTAATCAAGCAATTGATAATAATTATGATGAAAAAAATATCAAATGCCATATATTTTTATATCAAATAATGTTCACAAAAATATGTTCAAATCATCACATATGAGATTGGATCTAGGGCATATCTACTATATCCCTAACAATCTCCTACTTGCACTAGAGCCAATCGCTCTTGTACTTCATTCCCAATTTCCACTTGTTATTGTCAAACTCTTTTGTGCCAAGAACTTTAGTGAATGAGTCTGCAACATTTTTCTTTCCATCAATCTTTTAAATCACGACGTCTCCACGTTCATTGATTTCTCTTATCAAGTGATACCTTCGCAAAATGTGTTTGGATTTGAGGTGTGATCTTAGTTCTTTTGTTTGAGCAATGGCTCCAGTATTGTCACACAACAATGGAACTGCACCTTCTATTGAAGGAACCACACTAGTTCACTTAAGAACTTTTTCATCCATACAGCTTGCTTAGCAGCTTCATTAGCTGCTATATATTATGCTCTAGTCACTAAATCAGCTACGGCAGCTTGTTTGGAACTTTTCCAACTCACTGCACCACCATTTAAGGTGAATACATAACCAGAAATAGATTTGCTATCATCTCTATCTGAATAGAAACTTGCATCAGTATACCCTTCAAGTTTCAACTCAGAATCTCCATAAATGAGGAATTGGTCTTTAGTTCTTCTTAAGTACTTAAGAATGGTCTTCACCACCTTCCAATGTTCCTCGCCAGGATTTGCCTGATATCGGCTAGTTACTCCTAATGCATAATCCACATCAGGACGTGTACATGTCATGGTATACATGATAACTCCCACTACACTAGCATATGGGTGCGTTCTCTCTCTTAACGTATTTTAGGACAATCCTCCATACTGAGAGTAATTCTAGTGCCTATTGGTAGATAGCCTCTTTTGGAATTATCCATATTATACCTCTTTAAGATGGTATCAATGTAAAAAGACTGGTAAAGTCCAAGCAACTTCCTCGATCTATCTCTATAGATCTTTATTCCCAATATATAAGTTGCTTCTCCCAAGTCTTTCATGGAGAACTATTCAAATAGCCAAATCTTGATACTTTGCTATGACGGTATATCATTCCCTATGAGTAATATATCATCAACATACAGTACTAAGAATATAATTATGCTCCTACTAACCCTTTTATACACACAAGGCTCTTCTTTGCATCTAACAAAATTGAACTTTTCAATTGTCTTGTTAAAGCGAATATTCCAATTTAGAGAAGCTTGCTTTAGTCTATAAATGGATTTTTGTAGCTTGCAAATCTTATTATGATCAGGCGGAGATGTGAGGTTGTGTCATGTACACATCCTCTTCTAGCTCACCATTAAGGAAAGTCATTTTCACATCCATTTGCCATATTTCATTGTTAGAACCTTGTGTCGCCTCTTCATAGGTCTTAGGGTCATCATCATTACGATCAACCTCATTTGATAAATCATCTTGTTCCATTAGACTTAATCTAGTTGGTACATGATGTTCTCGTGTAGGCCTTCTAAGAGGTTTTTGTATAACTTGCTCACTTTGTGTTGGATTAGGTTGTTGTTCAATTTGGTTTGGAACTGGTTCATTAACCTGTTCTTGAACTATATTTAGTTCTTGAACTTCAACCGTTTAAGATGGAAACTTACTTGTCAACTTCAAAACATCCAATAAAGGTTCTTCAACTTGTGTCTCATGATTTTGATTTTGTGTTGATTCATTAGTTTCTTGAACTTCATTAAGTTCTATTTCTCCACTATAATTTCCTTCCAAAAGAAATTTCCTTTCCAAAAAGGTTGCTCCTCTAACCACAAACACTTTATGGTCAGAAGGGTGATATAAATAATACCATTATTTCTTTGGGATACCCAAAGAACCTACACTTATCAGATCTTGAGTCAAGTTTATTAGACTGCAGTCTCTTAACACAAGCTGGACAATCCCAAACTTTAATATGTTTAAAGTTAGACTTACGTCTTTTCCACATCTCATATGGTGTTATAGAGATTGACTTAGTGGGAACTTTATTAAGTATGTTGCGGCTTCTAAAGCATATCCCCATAAATTTATTGGAAGATCAGTGAACCCCATCATAGATCTCACCATATCTAATAAGGTTCGATTCTTTCTTTCAGACACGTCATTGTGTTGTGGTGTTCCTGAAGGTGTCAACTATGAGAGAATCACATACTCTTTGAGATACCTAGTAAAATCTTTACTAAGATATTCTACACCTCTATCAGACCTTAGTACTTTGATACTTTGACCAATCTGTTTCTCAACTTCACTATGAAACCTTTTGAACATTTCAAAAGATTCAGATTTGTGTTTCATAAGATACACAAATTCATATCTTGACATATCATTAGTGAAGGTGATGAAGTAATAATATCTACCTCTAGCTTGAATTTTCATGGGCCCACAAACACCTGTATGAATTAGTCCCAATAATTCAAAAGCTCTTTCTCCACTTCCAATAAACAGAGATTCAGTCATTTTTCCTTTGAGACAAGATTCACAAGTTGGATATGATTCAAAATCATACTTGTCAAGGTACCTATCCTTGTATAACTTGTTAATTCTTTTCTCTCCAATATGACCAAGCCTACAAAGCCAAATGTATGTATGATTTACTTGGTCATCTATTTTCTATTAAGACTAGAAACATGCATAATCGAATTTGCATTCACATTAGGTAAGATATAAATATCATGTTGGAAATAGTCATTCACATATAAATCATTCGCATAATGAATAGAGCAAATACCATTGTCTATGTTAATGCGAAACCCACGCTTGTCCAACATAGAAGATGAAATTATGTTCAAAACAAATTTAGGAACATAATAACAATCATCCAGCATAAGTACTTTGCCCGAAGGCATTATTAAAGAAATTAATCCTACAGCTATAGCTGTAACTTTTACACCATTTGCAACTTGTAGATTAACTTCTCCTTTCTTTAGTCTCCTACTTATCTTGAACCCTTACAACTTATTACAGATGTTATAACCACTCCCAGTATCTAATACCCACAGTGAAGAATTAGTAGTAGCTAAAGAAACCTTGAAAATATTTTTCATTAATGTCTCACCTTGTTTCTTGTCCTTTAGAGTTGCAAGATACTCCTTGCAGTTTCTCTTCCAATGCCCTTTCTTCATACAGTGAAAACATTCAGCATCATATACTGACTGCAAGATCAAATCTTCATAAAGCTCTTTACCAAGCTTGTACCCCAACTTCTCATGTTCTTCGGTACGAACAATCACATGATTGACATGGGGTCAAACTGGAGAGTTTTCAATGTCTAACTGTGTATCAATCATCTTCTTAAGATATTCAATGATTGTAATTGGATTCATATTCTGATGTTTCCTCTGGAGTTCAGAACTCATAGAAACGAGAATGATGCATTTAATAGCAAGGCATTCTTCCATGTGTTTCTGATAAACTTTGGTGCCTTGAACATCATTCTCTTGTGGGATTATCTTTGCAGGATTATCGATCACATCAATGAGCTTTTCATGCATGAGAATAATTCTCAAATTTCTATACCAATTATCAAAGATTGGTCCTACCAACTTGTTGGCCTCAAGTATTTCACGCAGTGATATAACAGACATATTGAGAAATTTAAAATATAGAAAAGAAAAGGCAATAATATAAGAACATATTTACATATATCATAAAGACATGGACTTTTATCTAAATGATATTTTCACTAATTATTTTAAACTATTTACCCTCATTATAGTTTAAGAAATCTTTATTTCTATTAGTGGAGTAAAAGGAATCCCTTAACAATATGTATGAGCCTCTTGGAGGTCAAGTCATTTCCCATATTTATTTTAAAGATATGTACTCTTACCAATTGTATCTCCATATAATTTCCTTAAATAGCTCTATGCCAAATAGTCCCATGGTAGTCAGGTCGATCATATTGGCATAGTTGAGTTCAACCATCATGATAACAAAGAACTTATTAAATTTTATTCTCCCCGGGTAGTCCACGTGTCTAGTGTAAAATAATTCTTTCAATCCATGCATCTAATGCAATAAATAATTTTAACATATTCTCGAACTATAAGTCTCCTAGTTGTCAGGCTGTTCCTTATAAACAAGAAATAAATAAAATTATTTATTTTGATGGATAGCTTTACAATGAAATATCTTATATTTTATTATTTAAGAACTCAAATTTTAGTATGAGGGAATTATTATTAAAACAACTTCTAATAACAAGATGATCAAATCTTTTATAGCACATAAATTTAGTTCAAGTTGTCTACATCCTTGGTCCTAAATTAATTTACATCACATGTAATAAACAATTCAAAATTATGTAATGAACAAGCACGTGATATAAAAACGAAATTCAATATTCTTCTAACATGTTTATCCTATATATCACATATATCACATAAAAATAATTCATGCCAGAATATTATTATTAATTAACATCTCATGAACTAATAACAATTAAAATATCAGTAGAATCCAATAACCTATTATAGATTACCGTCGTATCTTATATAAAATTTTAAATTTAAGTTATGAACTATCTCAATAGTTTAACTTATATGAATACATATTTTATTCACAATAAAATAATATCAATCCATATGCATTCAAACAATTTGACTATTGCACAAGACACATGTATTATGGTTTGAAATATAATCTTAAAATATTTCGTAAATAAACTTTAGACACAATAAACCACGGCTCTGATACCACTGTAGGATTGAATATAGATGTTCATAACACGCAACGGGAGACAATAACAATCCTAGGCAGATCTTTTCATATTTAAATTTTATTTACATGCCAAAGATTGGATCTAAGACGTACCTGGTGAAGAGAGTCTCGATTCAAAATTCTTCGATAGTGCGAAGACTCTATGCATATCCACACCGAGAGCGATCCTTGCTATCAACTTTTTGATAAATGAAATCCGTGAACAAATTGAATGAAATATTGTATTGAAATTTTTCTCAAAAATCCCAACTCAAAGATAGAAGAACAAGAAACACTTTTCTTGTAATTGTATTTTCTCTCTTGGCTTTGTATTGCACTCTCACTTTTACAAAGTGGGTTTTCTTCTTAAGACTTGGTCCTCCAAATTTGTTTTTCATCACCCTTTATATTGCATCACCTATAAACCCTTTTCCTATTTGGTTGAGGTAATGATTTACGTAGGGTAAAAGTTTAATTCCATAATTAAACTTTACCTTCAATTTTCATAGGAAAAATTCAATACCAATTAAAAGGATTGCCGGCCGGCCGTGGTTAGTCCTTATGTACTTTCAATTGCTAATCCAATTCATAATTGGATTTGTATTTTCTTGTAGGAAAACTTAATCCCATTTCAAATGGGTTTCATGAAAGCCACATGTTACTTTCTAATCCAATTCTAAATTAGATTATAGAACTAACTAATTAATATTATATATGCAACTTAATATTAATCCATATTAATTATATATATGCATATATTTCAATCAAGAGATATAATTTAATTTTCTATTCCAAATAGAAAACTTCAATTTATTCACAATATTAATTATATCTCATGTGCTAGCAAAGAATATAATAATATTTTATTTGGACGAATAACTAAATTTATTTAACTAATTTAATTTAATTATCAAATAATAAAGTAATTAATCCTTTAGCAAAGATCAGAACACTCGTTAGTGTGCGTCCCCATAGGTTCAATACTAAGCCGGTAGTAAATTGATCATATCAATATACTAATCAAGGGTGGTGTCTAACAGCACTCCTTAACGACCGGATAGAATGAAGTATACAATTTACTCTCAAGAACCCGTAGAAGAATAGTGTAGTAATTCCTTATGTCCTTATAGCTCTGGATCACCCTAGGATATGGTTCAACTGCCAAGTCCTAATAGGCGACCAACTATGTGTTCATGTCAAATATAATCGACCATTGAATGACTTAAGAAACTCTTTTCTTCTTTCATTCAATTGCCCTGGCCAAGGTCTTAATTTGGCCGTTTATAATTCATGACAACATGGAGCTTAAACTCATTACCAAGAGTTGACAGATTTCATCTTGATCAATCACTAATTCTACAAGCATTTAATCATACCCAATATCCTTTTGACTATTGTCCTAGGGCCATAAGTGTCTAGTATCAAAGCACAATAAATAACTTGTCAATTACTATGATGATCTCAGGTCAAAGGAAACTCTTACATCACATTCTTCAAGAGAATATCCTATTGACAGTTTATGGTAATTCTAACCATTAGGAATTATCCAATGAGTCGGTTCAATGATCATATCTCAATATGCATCATCTACCTATGTGATTTAATTAATGAGATCAACTAATATTTATCCTATAAAGATGATCACATAAATATTGATCCAACCGGATTACCAATGTCCAAATTACTAATCCTACGATTAAGAATAAATTTAGACTAAATTATAAGAAACTTCACTCTCATTATTATGATCTCCATCACAATGACAAGTCTCAAAATTTAATCAAGGACCTTATCAAATTAATCAAGCAATTGATAATAATTATGATAAAAGAATATCAAATGCCATATATTTTTATATCAAATAATGTTCACAAAAATATGTCCAAATCATCACATGTGAGATTAGATCTAGGGCATATCTACTATATCTCTAACAATATTACTTTAGACGAATCCTACATCATAATTGGAGAGAAAAGTAAAAGTGTTATAAGGCATGACAAAAGTTCACATAATATGCTGGCTTTGAGGGTTGAGGGTGATGATAACATAGCCCAAAGGACAAATATGTGAGGCATGTTGGCCAAAGGCGCACAATACATGTCATGGACTTAATCGTGACATTTCTCTCTTCCTCCTTCCTTTTAGCAATGTGAATCCTAAGGTGAGGAACCAAAAGTATGTGCACCTATTGTAAGCCTGTTTGGATAATTCTTTTTCTCTCTTTCTTCGTTTCACATGTCTTATTGTAGTATAGGAGTCTAGTGTTTTATAAAAAAACTTTTTGAGACTCGTTTTGGCGCTCGCCCCAGAGCAGGGCACTATCAAAATGCCTTGAGGCTTGTTGGTCCCTCAAGTAGACACAAATATATGTGATCGTCAAGTAATAAAGTGACTCGAAAGTCGGATGTCGAACCGAGAGAGACTTGTTATCAAATTTTAACTAAATTAGACTATCTTAATTATCTAAACAAGAATTAAAACTAATTTGATTCTATACTAATTAAAATTAAAAAAATAACAAGTGAATTCTAAATAAAAGAAAAAATAGATTTTACTAATCATATTGTATTCTTCAACTGATTCAACTTCTTAATCTATACTAATTGGCCGGATTGTTTATATAAATAGCATGTTCCCACAGTATTATCCGCATATCCATAATATGTCAACCTCATATTCCTATGGTATTGAATTTATTATAAACGGATAAAATTTGGCATTCAACTAAGAGAGGTTGCTAAGTATATTCATGTCCTAAGTGCGAAAATATTTTCCGAGCCACGTGTTGAGAAACAAGCTCTACTCAATACTATTTGCAATCTAGAATTTCATCTCCCGAGTTCAACCCTCGATTTGTAGATAGTATTCAACTGGTGATCAAGAATCAAATAATTAAACACATGATTGAATAAATACACTAATATGATAAATTAAAAAATCAAAATCAATAAACAACAATAGTCATGAAATAACCAAAACTGTCACGACCCAAACCGTAGGTCCGCGACGGGCACCCGGTGCCTAACTCAACTGAGTATCAATGTAACGTATCCTTATTATCATACTACCGGAAAGGCCGTCATGAGGTAACTAGAATTAAACATAAGAGAATACTCGACATGGGATGACCCAACATAATATAGAAGCTTATACATGTGACATACGGGCCTATAAGGCCGACATGATCATTTATACACTCAAAACATAGGCCGACAAGGCCATACAATCATCTATATACATGACATATGTCTACAAGCCTCTAAGAGTACATAAACATCATAAAGGTCGGGACAGGGCCCTTCCATACCAATCAATACATGTCCAAATCATACTGACCAAATATGCAACTCTGAAGCAAGTGGAGTGCACAAACATCTTCCGCTAAGCTGATAGCCTACTAGGAGGACTCTCAACCTGTCTATCGGGATCTGCGGGCATGAAATGTAGCGTCGCCAAGTAAAAGGGACGTCAGTACAAATAAAGTACCGAGTATGTAAGGCATGGCAGTAGTATATAAAAGATATGAAAGAAACATGGAATAAAGAACTCAACCTGTAATTCTGAATAGCTTTGTGAATCATGAAAACTTTATAATGTCATGCATGTGCGTATAAATGTCATACCATGTATAGGTATATACGTACATAATATCATCAAGCCTCTGAGGGCATCCCATCATATCATCTCAACCTCTGTGGGTGAAATCATAAACGTATACCAGCTGATCAGGTGGTGGTGCGTATATAACGCCATAACCTTTCCCCCATACCTCATATACATATACTATAAGCGCATATAACGCCATGTGATCATGGGTCAATATATATGTATAAATGAATGCAGTGCATAATGAAATAAGTCAATAAGATCTCTCGGAATGTCATGAGACCCATGAACAGACGATATGATAGTAGGACATATGGGAAATCAAGAACATAGGTTACCCTAGTACTTCTAGGAATAGAATCATTCGTGAAAGTGGCATGCTTGCTCGTTTCGTTATATCATATGGATCATGCCAAAAGGAAATAAGGGATAGCCTTAACATACCTTTGCAATATTCTCTACAATCGTCAACCAAGCTCAATATGATCTTCTTACGTCTACAATGAGTCACCCGACTTCGTCGTCATCATATAAGTATTGTAACTCTCATATTTCAAAACCAATATTCTACAAGAAAACGGACAACACCTTCCCTATTTTTACTACATCCCATAAGTTACTAAAAGTCACCAAGCAGCCCAAACAACAATAATATAATTCACAATAAGCTCTCTGATTACTTCAACAACCATTTTGAGCGGCAAGCTCGATTTACAATTAATAAAATATAATTAATCCAATTCCTTTTCCATGAATCTTCCTACAACTTATATAACATCATACTTATGCTTACCATATTATTTTCATCCCAAAATATCATAAGGATAATCTTCAAAAATAGTCCACACGCCTAACACGTTAACCTTTATTGTCAACCTCTTATTTTTCATGTTATCTTCTTCAATCCACTAAATTAGCACATAGATAAGCTTAACAACAGCAGCCACAACATAATCAAACTATTTATAATAATTTCCATCCACAACAAATCATATATATAGCCTCAACACAGCCCACAAAAAAAAAGATAACGATTCCTTATACCATGTCAATTACTATCTTTAAGATTTTAACTCAAACAACTCAAACAACACATGATTAAACTTAAGCACAACTAAGAACATGATTTACATACCGTAGGAAGTAGATACAACTTGAAATCCCCAGCTGGTGTAACTCACAACAACCCTCAATCACACCACAATACTATAGGAGTTGTATTCTCTTCTTGAATCAACTTTTGTGTTCAAGTTGGCGTGTAAACACTTGTATTTCGCCTTGAGACTCTAATATATATGAAAGAGGTAATGATTCTTAGCTTAATCATAAATAACACCACGAAATTTGAGGTTACTTACCTTTGAACAACCCTCCAAAACATCCACAAGACGAAGAACTACGATCTAGCAAGCACCACGGGATTTCTAGCGTTGGATTCATGTTTTCATCTTAGGTTTTTACCCTAGAATCATGGATGAACCATTGGAAAGCATTTAGGAGGATTTAGGAACTATTTTGGACCAGAAAAATGAGTTAAAACGACGGAGAATTGACTTTAATACAAGCTGAAAATTTTCTCCGACTTTGTGGGTCCCATGGGTGCTGCTTGTGCAGTCTCGCAAAAATACGAATATATATATCTACTTCGATATCATATCGACAAATGGTTAAATGCGTTAGAAACTAGACCCAAAGACCTTCAATTTGGTATATAATATGTCCCAAAAAGATCTCATATAGCACACGGAATATATTACTAAAAAAGCTTCTTTACAAGGCAAATCCTTAGTCGGTTTTTTCCGCAACTTAAATCCGATTTTTTCTCAAACTTTATACTTCATATTCAAACATCATATATAGTCATATCATGTCTTTAAACTCATTTAAATCATGATTAACAAGTCTCATATTCATCTTAACTTGCGTAACACTTCGGCAAACCTTTCTTGTCCTTGTAGAAGGATTTCATCCTTTTTGAGTTTACATTAGATAATCCTATAATGATAGTAACATCTTAAGTACGGGGTGTAACAACATGTACCCCTAATGATAACTCTTAAAGGCTTGCAAAAATGGGACGTAACATCATTAAATCACTTCATATACTTTCAAAGAGGATCTCATTTTCAAGCTTACATCAATTGACTTACGATGGGGTGTAAAAAAACCTAGAACGTGAAGTTTAGCTCGACGCAAACATGATAGCCAAACAATCAATCATCCAAAAAAAACATAAAATTTACTGAGTTTGGCAGAAGAAAAGATGAACTTCTACCTCCGTGGCTACTCCTTGCTCTCCAAAATCGAATTCTCCTTAATAAATTAGGTTTTGTGCCTTTTATATGCATTGGGGGAGGGGGGTCTAGAACACTAAAAGCTCTCTCCTAATCTCGCTTAGAAAACTTTAACGGATCTGGCGTTATAGGCACCATCATACGTGACCTGGACGGCAAATTCTGCAGACCCTTAGATTTTAGTGCTACAGGCACCGACTGGCGATGACCTGAACGCTGAACTTTCGTCTCTAAAATTCTCCAAGTGTTTGGCATCACATGCATCACCAAATGGTGGCCTGGGCAATGAATAGATACTTCGCTAATATTTCTTCAATTCTCGTTCTAACTTGTTCGTTTTTCATTCCAAATGCTTCCTACACAAGTAAATAACACAATTATGCTCAAAACTTCACAACACACTCCAATTATCACTATTATTATATTAAGATGTGAGGCAATTATCATCATATTATATGTATTTTTAGCCAAATATCAAGTCTCATATGTGGAGCTTAGTCGTGTGAGGTTTACACCACCAAGCTCCGATTGTGTACCCTAAATATGCCTAATGCTCAATGTTCGGGGCTCGCCCAACAGTTCTTGTGCAAATTATGTATTGAATTTACTATTTAGCACTGGTGACTCTCAATATCCTTTAATAAATGAATGATTAAAGTTCTATTCTCTATAGGATTATGAAAATTGTGAATAACTCAAATAACTAACCATAGTATTGCCTATTTACTAATTGAGAATATCGTAAGGGTGAATATAATTTGAATATTTCTTCTGAAAATAAATAGCCAAAATTTATATATGTAGTTGTTAGATCTTCATGTCTCAGTTCTATGACTAATGAAATTATCATACTTTTATTATTTTGCTATTTAAGAGCAATTGTCTATTTACTTATGAGGGAGTAATTTTTTAAATTAGTACCGATAAAATTTATTGAGTATTTATTTTTGAGGAGGTAAAATATGTAGTTTGATAATACGAAAAAGGGCCAAAACTACCCCTAACCTATTCACTTTGGTTTAAAAATACCTGTCGTCCACTTATTTTGTTAAAACTACCCTCACCGTTAAAAATCTGGTCCATTCATGCCCTTATTTCTAACGGACCTTTGCTGAATAAAAAAATATTTTATTATATATGACGTGACAATTGCTTATTGGTCAAATTAAAAATCTCATTCTAACCCAAGTCCGATCTAATAACCTACCCATGGCCCATCTTAATCGTTCCAACCCGTTAAACCCCCTTTAGCCCCTCAAACACCTGATTCCTAACCCGAACTCATGATCCAATCGTTATTTAAGTTTCATTTATCAAAATTTTATATTTTTTCTTTTTATTAATTTATTATTTGGTACCCTATCCCTTTCCATGTTCTTCTTCCCCAACTTAATCACCGCCGACAGTTTTCTAACCAAGTCACTGCCGACGAACTATGAAGCTAATTTGCTCACATGTTTTTAATTAACTCCAAAAAGCTACATGGTGGCACAACAAATATATCTTTGGCAGATTAAACCATAATATTTTAAAATAAACTATTAATTTAATTCCAAAGAATACCAGATTTCACTTAGAAAATTAATTTTACAACAAAATATTAATTTGAAAATTAAATTAAGGCCGAAAAATCTGAGTGGAGATTTGTGGGTGTTGAAGGATGAAGATCTGAAAGTTGAAGCTGATGGTGGTCCTCTATCGGCAATGGTGAGTTATTGTACTTTGGTCATGGAGGAGGATGATTAGAGAAAATGTGGAGTGGGAGGGCAGGGATGGAAGAGGACAAGTTGAGAGGTGACGTTATGGATTTTAAAAAGCGGGTCATGGGTCGAATATGGATATTTTGGGTTGGCTAATAAGTGTATGTGAGATGAGGTTTTAATTTAAGCCAATAGGTAATTGGCACATAATAAAAAAACTTTTTCTTAATAATAATAGGGCCGTTAGTTTCCGAGGCATGAATGAGCCACATTTTTAACGGCGAGGGCAGTTTTAACAAAATAGCTGAACAAAAGGTATTTTAAAACCAAAGCGAATAGGTTAGGGGTAGTTTGGCCCTTTTCCGTTGATAATATTTTTTAACAAAGTGTGATTTTTAATTATTTTAAAGTTAAGATGCTATAATTTATATTTCATAGTAACTTTGATACCATTACATTGTTTATACTTGTAAAAACATGCTAGATATCTTGTTTTCTTTAATTTTTAATTTTCTTTAACTTTTAATGTACTTTTTATATTATTGTGTTATTATACTATTCTGAATTAAAGAATTTAAATATTTGTGCTTACGCCTCATGTCTCGAAGCTTATACCTCGTTGCGTATCAAGTAAAGCTCCCCGCCTCACGCTCTCGCCTTTTAAAATACTAAGGAGTCCACCCTCGTATAGTCATCCGACCTGCCTTCAGATTGATTATTTAGAACAATTATCTGAAGCCACACTAATGACCGTCTTTTCAATGAAATAGGTGCTAAGACAATCAATTATCTTCTTGTGAAAATGGTTGATATTAATAAGATCACTCGTGGGAAAAGTTCGCCAAAGATGTGTTCATGTCACTAGCACAGTGCCCTAATGATAAGGTGGAGCATCAATGCCATGCTTGAGAAAATCGTTGGGTTAATGCCAGTCCTCGAATATGTGGAAGTGCTCTTCGTCATGTGGCTTGTTCGATGAAGATGTTTGTCTCTATTGCTAGCCTTTGATGTTCTGTTGAGGGGGGCTTCATCTTAATTGCTCGTCGTTCGAGTCTTCAACTAATTTGAATTATATTTTTCAGCATAAGTGCTTATATGAAGTAATTTTGACAATTGGTGGATAGCTAAGAAATAATTTAGAGACAGACGAGAATACGTTATAAAAGTTTTAAGCTCACTCATCATATGTATCTTAAATGTATTAATGTTGTAAAAGAAATGAGTACCGATAAATTTAAATTTGACTCGACATTACAGCTTAGTTAGATTATGTCTATTTGAGCTTCTGCTTAATCAATTTGACGTTTTTGAACGAGTTTTATTAGATTTTAATCTCCTATATAAAACCAAGAAAGTTGTACAAACCATTCCCCGAATTATCAAATACTTAAACCTTTTAGCAAAATTTGAGTTCTCCAATTCAAAGAAACATTAAAAGAATCACAAAACAGACTATTATCATCACACATTCTACCTCCCTCAAAAATTGAAAAAAGAAAAGGCAAAAAGAAATGGAATGAATAAAAGAAGAAAATGATTCTGACAGATTGTTCTAGCATAATTCCTTATATAACAAAAGCCAACCAAATTGCACAACCTTCTCATCACTAAATGATCCAACTTTTCAAGATGCTATCACATTGAATCAGTCTCAATAAGAGCCTACTGTTGCTTGCACTCTGGTGGCCTCTCACCAGACTGACCATCTCCTGCTGCAGGTGCTCTTCCGCTCCTCTGTGACGATGGAATATCAACAATTAGGTACGCCGAACAAAAAATCTTAGACAACGTCAGGAACAGACATGAGATTGTGGATCATACCTTGCGCACAGCAGATGTCTGCAGTGACGTTTCAAACAATGGAGAAAAGGTGTTAGCTTTCCTAATCATAAACTCCAAAAGATAAATTTAGATGCTAAAAGTTGAACCGAGAAAAGTTAAACTAAGTACCTTCTTCTTGGTCTTAGTCTCATCTTCATCCTCCTCTTCGTCCTCATCTTCTTCTTCATCCTCCTCATCCTCGTCCTCATCATCCTCTTCATCATCATCTTCATCCTCGTCATCTTCCAACTCAGCATAATCATCCTCAGCAGCTTCCCCGGTGAACCATGACACTGCATGTGGAATGATTTTATCTCGGATTGTTGACCTTCATAGACAATCAGGAGCAAAAAACAAAGATCAGCATCTGCTTTCAGTCATAACTTAAACCATGGGTGGTGCTATATTCTCCACAGATGAAAATGTCTCTGTAAAATTGATGTCAGATAAGACTTACCCAATATCATAGTCTTGTTCCATCAAATTTTGAAGTTCTTCAGCCTGTCACAACAAGTAAAAGGAAATAGTTATATATTAAATTGAACTCAAAAGAGAAATGGTATAAAGAAAATATAGCAGTAACTTACAGCATCTTCATCAATATCCTCTTCGTCCTCTGGCACTTGAGGTGGACTAAAGAAGTTGAAGAAACTTTCACATTGTTCCGTTTTAGTGATAGGCTTGGCATTCTTTGACCCCTTCTTCGGCTTCTTTTTTAGAATCTTTTGTGTCAAGCATTTTCCTGGATACCATTCTATCTCAGTCCTACAGATGGTGGAGCAAAACATGAGATACCCCTGGCAGAAAATAATCACATTAAATCAATCGAAAACTCTGCTTTGCCGGTTATGGCATGATGATGACATACGCAATTGCCTTCTCCAAGATTGGTTCATCTTCATCAATCATGTGATATGTCTTAGTCAGCACAGAGTTCTTGAAGTAGGGATTATTCTCAAAGAAAAAGTCAAGCTTAAAACCCTTTGGTTCATCAATCCTCGACCACTTTATATCCCTGAGGAATTTGAGAGCTTCTTCATCTCGCTCGGTGATCTGTACTTACAGAATAGATCAGATTGACATAAGTGGACTGACTGTTACCAAACTGTTCTGGGAACTACTTTAAAGCACCTAAACCAATAAATACCTCCTCAGCAAGCACTTCGTTATTCTTCATAGCAGTGAGCCAAAAATCAGGGACTCCTTTCTCTATTAAGAGCCAATTTCATTAATATTTATCGTACTAGAGCAACAATCAACTCATGATTGATATTTAACATACCCACTGAATCTTTATCCTCCTGCTTGTCTGCTGCTGCAGCCTCAGTTGTAGCCCCATCGACTTCAACAACCCCATTCACAATTTCAAATCTCTGCAAATGTGTAGTTAACAACATTAGTTATACATCACAACACCATAGAATCAATGCATACACTGTACTAGTGCTAAATGTATCCACAGACCTTTGTGAATAGTGGTTGATACAACTTCTGGTACTTGGCTTCAAGTGCAGCTCTCTCTTCAAAAAATTTTGCCTCCAATTCATCATGTTCAGTCTGCACAATTAAGAAAGTGGAAGAACTCATCACCAAGGTCACAAATACAAAAAATCATACAAAGGAAAACCTATAGAAAAAATGAAAGGCAACATTGCATACAGTGTATCTAAATTTAACTTAATGTTAAACATGTAAACTGACGCACATTAAACAGAGTAAATCAAGGAGGTACTAAAGCAAACAATAGAGACTGCTGACTAATACAAGTGATCCATATTATCTGCAATGTAGCCAAATATACACCCATAAGAAAACACAAAGTCTTATTTTAAGAGAAAGCTGCACAGTGTTTACTTTAAACCCAATGGTAGTATTAGAAACCATCGGACTTGCATAATATCTCCACTTCACAATAAGATGCAAAATTTGTGTTTCACTCAACAACACAAAGAACAAAAAAGATATTTGGTGTAACATCAGAAATGTAAAACATTCAACGATAGATGGCATTTCATGGATGCTTGTTCAAATAAACAAGCTCCCAGGCTATATCATGCACCACATATGACAATCCAAATGTCAAAGAGTAAACAAGTTGTGCAAAAACCAAATGCAGATCTTCTCGTTCAGTAACAGTTCTACAATGACAATGGGTCTTGAACGAGAGCCACAACTAGCTTATAATATCATTAAATAATGAAATGCTCTTCAAGCAGCTAAATCGCATCCTAATTTACTTCAAGGTCTTGACATCATATTTAAAACAATTTAGAAAATTAAAAAAAAAATGGCATGGTTTGCAGAAACTGTTGAGACCCAATGAAAAAAATTAAACAGCAATTAGAACATGCCTGAATCTCCCTCAGAACCTCAACACGTTTTCTCACATTCGGGGACAAACTTTCAAGCACGTTTGAGTGCTTCCCAGTAAGATCATGAAGTTTATTCTGCAGAAACAAACCGCAAAATCAGCCCAAGTTACTTAAATTTACAACATTAATTACACCTAAACATATAAACAAGCTCGAAAGATCAAAGGAAGAACAAGAAAAGAACTCACTTTGAGCACATTGACAAGGTCTGCTCGGTCCCCAGCATTCAAAGCTACACAAAACATTATCAATTAGGTAAATTCAAACCCCATTTAAAGTTTAACCTATTTTGCCGAGACCCACATGAATAACTAGTACTAAACCCCATTTAAAGTTTAACCTATTTTGCCGAGACCCACATGAATAACTAGTACTAAACCCCATAAAAATTTAAGCATTTTTTTTTGTACATAAATATTTAAGCTTTTACTGATAAGAAAATGAATCTTGGACATAACTCAATCCCAAAAACTAGCTTTTGAGGTGAAGATTGCCTAAGACCATACAAGAAAACATATTACCACGTCCCACACCGATGTGGGAGTCTAACATTTACAGAGAGCCATATATCAAAATAGTATATACATAAAAATTTAAGCTTTTACAGAGACCCAGATATCTAACATAGAAGTAAAAGGATAAAAGTGGATTCTTGATAGGGTTTAAAACCCTTTGAATAAACGGGGATAAGGGATTCTTACCAGCAGTGAGATCAGCAACATTGAAGTTGTCCTTAGTGTTGCTCATTATTATGGATTGCGCAGAGGAGGAGCAATGAGGAAAGAGAGAGTTAGAGAGAGAAATGCCTTAGCAACGCAACGCGCCTCAATTTAAGCTCTTTTGCTCCCTCCCTCCCTCGCGCTTACTCTCTCAGAAAACCTAGCTGCTTAGCTTCACATTTATATTGACGGTCAATATAACGCCGTGTTTGGATTCCTAGGGATTTGGGGGTATTATTCTTTCCCATTTCCCCCAGTTTTCTTTTCTTTTTTTAAAATGAGAAATTTGAATTTTGATGGATAGTAGGACGTTCTTATACATTTGTCCACTCAGTTTATATTACTAGTTTTAGTATAAGTGTGTTGCACGTGTTCATTGCGTCAACCAATATAAAACGTATACAAGACGAATATATTATTAGAAAGTAGTAGTGACATTAAATTAAATGTAATACTTGTCTAAATGATGCAAATGAATGTTATTACATTGAACAATAGCTAAATTCAATATTTTCTGATTGATGAATTTAGTTGAGTTAGTTATACAGTATTTGTAGTTATAAATATCTTACTATATAAGATACAAATATGTTATGTGTTGCATTTTACCTAACATCTCTTTATAAAATCATCTTTATATGTCTAGTTTTAACATGGTATAAAATTTATTTTTACAACTTAAGTATTTTTATGTGCTCATTAAAAGTTCATCACATAATATGTTATAAGCTAAGTGACATTTTCTTGAGTCAAAAAGAGAAGAAGCCTATATTCATATGTCTCGTACTTATGGGCGCAAGTCTTTTCAAGTGGAAATAATGGTTTAAATCTAAATTCCCTTGTTGACATGTTCAAGAGTTCTAGTGAGGACTCTGAAATTTCAAGAGTTTATAGTGTTAAGGATAATTTTTCAAACTATGGGAAAAAAAAATTATATTTATTTTACAGTTTCAAATAAATTTTTAACTCTTTTTGTTTAAAGAGGATTGATTTTATTAATAAACTAAATTGTTAAAATAGATACATCACAGGGGTAACATAGTTACAATTTTATATAGTATTATTGTAGATGAATTTATTTCTTAAATTAATATTGCCATGTTAGTTGAAACTTCTACATATTGATACTTAAATTTAATCAAACTCTTAAAAGTTAAAAGAAAAATGAACGTTGTGTTGATGTATCATGATTTGTAGGTAATCAGTTATTGGTAATATTTGGAGAGAAAAATATTAATTCATATACGTCAGAGGCTAAGAATGAGAATTTTTTTTATAGCCAAGTATTTAATTCCAAAAGCACTTCTGAAGTTCATATGCTCCGTAAAAGTTGGTCAAATATGGAAATTTTATACAAAATAAAATTTTAGTTGAATTTGTATTCCTAAATTCACATTATTAGGATATTCTATTTAGTTCAAATAAGGAAAAATAAATTAATAAGTAAATCTTAATTAATTTGGAATTTTACATATTATAAAAATAAGTAAATGACTATTTTGTATAATGTAAAATCTATTTTTAAAGAGTAAAAAAAACGAACGACATTTTACTAAGGGGCTTTGTGCTTAGGGTATATGTGCTACCTTGATATGAATGGTTTTTCCACGAAAATAATATATAACATACGTCTTATATTAAAATGGAGATTCCTGAACTTCTCGAGCTCAATTTCTATATGAATTAAGGCTTGAATTGGCAAAGTGAGTTTGTTGATTTTGACTAATAGAAAACGTCCTTATTCACAAAGTAATTTTATACATTACATGTGGGTTGAATAAGGAAAGGATTTATAAGAGATAAAAGTTTGACTGATTTTAAAATCCTAAATATTAGGACTTTTTATATAATTTACATATGAAAATATTTTAACAATTAAAATTTTAGTTGATTTTGGAGTCCTAAATATTAGGAAAAAAAATCAAATGACTATTTTGTCTAGTATAAACTTTAGTTTTAAACGGTAAAAAAGGCGAACGATACTTCACTAAGAGCTTTCGTGCTTTTAATATAGTATAGATTCACTACTTTTATTGTCACTTTTCTTATGTCGTTGAGATTTCAATAATACAGTACAACTTGAATTATGATATTTTGATCATTAAATTATCTCTTTGAAAATGTATTTCTCTTCGTATACTATTTTCTAACTAGTATTAGTATCCACGCGGATGCATGGAAACTAACCATGTCAAATATTTGAATTATTTAGATTATATGTAAATAATCTTAAAATTTAAATCTTCTCGATAAATATAGATAATCATTAGATATTAATTAAGTAACACTACATGAAAAAGATTAATTATTTCTCAAATCTCCTAGTTATAATTCTATTTTTCTTTTTTGGTACAATTTTCGTCGGTGTCATTGGATCCTAAAAATAGTCAGGAAGCAAAATAATAACTCATATTTCATGGTGTTCTTATTTTTCTTATGACTGTTGTGGTGATACTAATATTTACTAATATTGTCTCCCTTTGCTTTGCATCTTTCTTCTGGATTTCATGGTGTTCCTATTTATCCAATGATTATTGTTGTGATACTAATATTGTCTCCCTTTTTGTCCTTTTTGTCCTTTTGTCTTTTTGTTTTTTGAGTCGAGGGTCTTTCGGAAGCAGCTTCTCTACTCCTTCGGGGTAGGGGTAAGGTCTGCGTACACACTACCCTCCTCATACCTCATTAGTAGGATTGTACTGGGTTGTTATTGTTGTTGTTGTTGTATATTTATGGCAAACACAATATTTAAAGGCTGAGACTATGAAGGACTCTTTGGATATGACTTGACTCTTTTACTATTATTTGAACTCTTATTTGGTGTGTTGATAAACTTGATATCTGTCAAAAAATATTTCTATTTTAAAATTTCAGTTTCTAAAACTTTATTTTTCAATAATAATTATTTTTATAATAATATAAGTGAAAATATTATCCTAATTCAAAACTCATTTTAGTCGGCTATCTAAAAATTTTAAAAATTCTTTAGCCAATGAATCTTTTTCCCCAGTATGACTCCATTTTTGATATTTGATATTAACCATGTTAAATATCTGAGTTATTTGAATTATATGTAATTAACCTTAAAATTTAAACCTTCTAGATAATTATAGATAACCATTAGATATTATTTAAGAAACAATACATGAAAAAGACTAATATTTTCTCAAATCTCGTCGTGATAATTTTATTTTTGTACCATTCTCATTAGTGTCATTGAAACCTAAAAATTGCCACAAAGCGAAATAAAAACTCATATTTATGGTAAAGCACAAAGGTTGACACAATATAAATAATTCTTTGGTTACGACGTGACTCTTTTACTACTACTTAAACTCTTATTTGGTATATTGTTATCTTTCAAAAAATATTTCTATTTTGAAATTCCAATTTTTAAAACTTTATATATATTTTAATAATGATTATCTTTATAATGATGCAAGTAAAAATATTATCCTTAATTTAAAATTCACTTTAATTGGCTATCTAAAAATTTAAATGATTCTTTAGCCGGTGAAACTTTATTTCAGTATGACTCCATTTTGAGTTTATCGATATCTCTAGCAACAGATTATGAATTTTGAATACCTTATATATACAGATTTTTTGTTTTTAAAATCATTAAATGTTAAGTTAGTTGATTGTCATTATATAACATTACATATATTGTCTTAAAATTACCAAGTAGTTTTTCTCTACACCATACTTGGCTTAACCTCAATGCAAACTACGCAAATTGCATTTAAATTCAAATTCGAATATCATATCAGTTTGTTAGTAATAATAATTTTTTTAAAACGACACACAATGTGAATTAAGAAAAATATTCTACGATATCCCTATCTTATAATTTATGTATTTGAGTTGAAAAAAATATTTGAAATCAATGAGATCAACTTCCAAATTTTTTATACTTAACAAAGATGAAACAAAAGAAGAAATTCGTTGTCATCTCTTATTTATGGTTTTAGATTTTTCATACATTTATTTCTATATTTATTTTCTTTTATCTTATTTTTTATGTCTTTCTTTATTTTATTACAAAAAGTTAATTTATTTCTCTATAAAAAGATGAGTTTTAATTGAAATTATCTACATAAGAACTTTATTTATATTTTTAGTCTTTGGTTGAAATTCTTTCATATTTTTCTTTTGCCTTTATCTAATCAACCTAAATAGGTGCTCTCATAAAAAAAATTAAATGATGAGTAATTTTATATATAATTTATATATAATATGTGTATAATCGTGTGTTGTAGGTGTATCATCTATGTATATTAGCTATAAAAAGTAAACAATAAATCTGACCGATATTTATGTAAATATTCCATAAGATTTCGGTTTCTTGATTTTATCCATGATATGATTTCTATTATAATAATTTTAAAAAATTTCTACTAAAATTCAAAAATATCTTATATTTTATTTTTAAAATTACATTATATTTTAAAAAATAATCCCATTTCGAAATAATTTGTTTACATTTTAAAAAAATCACGTCTTACCAATTTTTTTAAAAATATACTTTTTGTTATGATTGAAAATCGCTATAGAAACTATCAATTAGAAAGAAATATCCCTCTTGTTGAATTCGAGAAAAAAATCTTTCACATAATCTAATGATTCAAAACTAATATTCTTCAACGAAAAAAATATTATACCCTTGCAATGTTGGCTTGACTGCAGCTAAATGAAGAGGTTTCGGGTTATACCCTTCAATTTCTAGAAGATGCTAAATTGAAATTAATGATAGCAATTGTATAGCCAAAGTTTTATTATTTGTTTGATGTCGATTTATACAAATTAACTCTTCAAACAAACATTTTTCAAAAGGGAAAAAAATAACTTTTTTTGAATATTGACTTATTTTTGTGTTGTTTCTTTCGCCAGCATGTATGTTTATTTCATTATATATGTAAGTAAATTTTTATTAGATTTTTAAACTCTTTTTTGTTATCTGGATAAACATAGACGTGCACCCTATATATAACATTTATTTTAAAAGAGATTCGCTTTATTCAAATCTAGATATAGTGTTTTAAAGAACTATAATTATAGGGTTTTAAATGTGAAAGGATTCTATAGTTATATGGAGTAGTTTTTTTCTTTTTTGCCAGAGACGAAGTAGTATTTAAATAATTAAAAAAAATAACAAAAGTTCCTAACATGATTGCATATGATCATTAACCGAATTAAGTATGATAACATGATAACAGAAGATAAATTTATTTTTTATTTTAATTTAAATTTAAAAACTTTATCTATAAATTCAAAATTATCCTTTAATTCAAATTCAATATATATATATACACACACATACGTACATACTCTTGTATTTCTATTTGATTAACATAGTCAAATATAGAATAAAGTTACCATATACTATTGGTATTTATTAACTTGCCACTTGGCTTAACCACAATGCCAAATATATATGGTAACTTTATTTCTTTAATATATATATATGATTTGTTGTTCATTTAAATCATGGCAACAATAAGTTAAGCTTACTTAAACACATTAATGTAGTGTAACGACCCGACTTGTCGTTTTAAGAATTAACGTCTCGTTCGGTGACTTAAGGTCTCGAGCAGTTTCGCAATATGTATTATGACCCGCGGGTGTGGTTGAGTTGAATTACTGAAGATTCGAAATTAAATTAAAAGAACAATCCTTATTTAGAAGCTTGAATGTAAATAGTGGACCGGAGAGTTGACTTTTGAGCAAACTGCTCCGAAATGGAATTTTGATGATGTCAATAGCTTCATATGGCGATTATGGACTTAGGAGCGTGTCCAGAAAATTATTTGGAGGTATGTAGTGGAATTAGGCTTGAAATGGCAAAAGATGAATTTTTGAAAAGTTTGACTGGGGGGTTGACTTTTTGATATCGGGGTCGATATCCTATTCTGGAAATTGGAATAGCTTCGTTGTGCTATTTCTGACTTGTGTGCAAATTTTGAGGTCATTCGGACGTGGTTTGGGAGGTTTCGGCGTCATTTGTAGAATTCGAAAATTTCTAAGTTCATTAGGCTTGAATCTGTGTGTAATTAGTGTTTTTGGTGTTGTTGAAGGTGATTTGAAGGTTTGACTAAGTTCGTATGATGTTATGGGACGCTTTGGTATGTTTGGTTGAGGTCCCGAGGATTTCGAGTGTGTTTCGGATCATTTTGGACTACTTTGGATGCTGATTTGCTGATATCTGGTGTTGTTCTTCACATTCGCGAGGAGCCTCTCGCGTTCGCGAAGAAGGATTTGACTTATGGGATTTTGTTCTTCGCGTTCGCGAAGAGACTCTCGCATTTGCGAAGCAGGAAATCTCTGTTGTAATAGTTTGACTTTGGAGGCTCATATCTCGCAATCTATAAGGAATTTGGAGATGATCCAAAAATAAAAGTTGTAACTCTTTGTGTTTAGTTTTCAGAAAGATAAACCATTTATCATTTGGAGTTGTGTACCAAAAGTTATGGTGGATAAACTACAGGCTATCTGGAAAGATTTTGGAAATCTTTGCACAAGGCTGATTTTGGAAGCTTATATCTCGCAATATATAAGGAATAAGGAGATGAGCAATAAACGAAAGTTATAGCCCTTTGAGTCCAATTTTCAGAAAGTTAAACCATTTATCATTTGGAGTTTTGTACAAAAAGTTATGACCATTATACTAGAGGCTGTCTGAGAAGAGTTTGAAAATGATTGTTGGAGAATTTGTTCATCGCGAACACAAGGGAAGGGTCGCGAATGCGAAGAACAAATCCCTGGGCAGCAGAATAAAGTCCAAATTCGTCTCATTCTTCCATTTTTGGACCAAGGAAGCTCGGGTGAGGCGATTTTTCGAGAGATTTTCAAGGAAAACATTGGGGTAAGAATTCCTAACTTGATTTTGGTTAAATTACATGAATCTAGTGTTGTTTTTATGACTAAATTAGTGAATTGGGTTGAAAATGGTAGAAATCCTCTAGACTTTAATTTAAGATTTGAAGGGCGATCCGTCATCGGAATTTGATAATTTTGGTATGGTTGAACTCGTATCGGAATGAGTGTTCGGATTTCGTAAAAAAATTATCGGGTTCCGAGGGACGGGCCCCGCGTTGACTTTTTAGAATAAATTTTTAAGTTGGTATTTTATTATCCGGAATTATTTTCGATGAATTTTAATGAAGTGGTACAATTAATTTAGATAGATTTGAGCTGTCCGGAGGTCAATTCAAGCAAGAAGGCGATTTTGGAATATCGGCATAACTTCAATAAGGTAAGTATCTTGCCTAACCTTGAGTAGGGAAATTACCCCTTAGACATTGAGTCTTATGCGGAAATTGTGTGATTTGAAAGCCGTGTACGCGAGGTGACGAGTACATACTCAGGCTTATACGTGCAAATTTTATTGGTTTAAAGTTTTAGACATTCTTATGTATTAAATTAGATAACTGTTGGCATTAGTAAATCCTTGAATTATCACGCCTCATTCCTTATTTGTCAAGTTTGTATTTTATATAATAACTTGGTGTTATTGTCATTTGGATTTTATGTGAATTACGTGTGTTTGTTGATTTGATATTCTTGGAAGTAAATTCATGATGGAATCCTTATCTGCAAATATTTATTAAATAAGTTTAAATTGAGGAGTTAATGTAATTATCAAGAATTTGGATTGATGAAGGTGTTGCCCTATACTGAGTATTTTTCACCTCTGTTGATTGTTTTGAGGTTTTATATAAGTTTTGTGGAGCCTTGGGCTATTTGTTGAAGAATTTATTGATTTTGCTACATATTTGGAATTTGGTTTTGGTCAGTGGCAAATTGTGATATGAATTGTTATATTGTGTTGTGGTTTAAACACTCTTCTTGATGTTATTTATGCTTCCTAGCTTGCTTGTTAATGATATATATGTGCTTGGTAAGGAAGAGTGTAAAGCACGAAGGGTGATGCCGTGCCATTTGAACTATATTATCCTGTAAGGGAGAGTGTAAAGCACGAAGGGTGATGTCGTGCCATTTGAGAGTGTAAAGCACGAAGGGTGATGCCATAACATTTGAGAGTGTAAAGCACGAAGGGTGATGCCGTGCTGTTTCATTTATATTATCAGGTGAGGATGGGAGTAAAAATACGAAGGGTGATGCCGTGCAATTATTTTTATATTATCATATATTCATGGAACGAAGGGTGTTTCCGTGCAGGCGAGGACGAGAGACACATATTATATTGTGATATCGTTTTGTTGTGTATACATTCATGCCTTTATCTTGAGATGTTATTGTGCACCTTTGTTTTCTATGCGACTTGTAGTCGTTATTGCTTCCTGTGTGCCTCCACTTTATTTCTTTTATTGTTATTGGCATTTCTCCCACCTAGTTGGTACTGTTATATGTATGCATAGTGAGAAAGATATAAATGCACGAAGGGTGTTACCGTGCCAATTGATTTGATCTACATATATGTATTGGGTGAGAATGAGATAAGTGCACGAAGGTATTGTCGTGCCATTTGATGTGATACGTTGAATGTATTTCTCATGCCAGAAAAGTTAAATGAGGTGTCACAAGGTGACTTTTATTTGAAAGAAGTATATTTGAAGGATATTTACTTGAAAGGATTATATTGGAAGGATATTTACTTGAAAGAATTATATTAGAAAGATATTTATTTGAAAGAATTATATTAAAAAGATAATTACTTGAAAGAATTATATTTGAAAGATATTTACTTGAAAGAATTATATTTGAAAGATATTTACTTAAAAGAATTATATTCGAAAGATATTTATTTGAAAGAATTATAATGGAAAGATATTTATTTAAAGAAAGTATATTCGGAATATATTTATTGAAAGGGATTATATTCTAGAGACTTTTATTGAAAAACTTATAGATAAAAGATGTATATTGAAAGAACTTGATTAATTGATTGTACTTGTGTTTATTATTCCTTTGAGTAATATTTACGGTATTCCCGTTGCCTTGCTGTTTAAATCACTAGTTGATTTATGTTGCTATCACTGCTATTTATTTTTTATTATTTTGTATATCATATTGCACATGTTATTAGATTAGTGAGTGTCTTGACTGTACCTCGTCTCTACTCCACTGAGGTTAGTCTTGATACTTACTGGGTACCGACCGTGGTTTACTCATACTACACTTCTGCACATTTTTGTGCAGGGCCAGGTATTGGAGATATCGGACTCGGACGGAGTTAGAGTGGGATCGCAAGGATTCAAGGTAGAGCTGCTTGGTCGTCGCAGTTCCTTGGAGTCTTTCCATTTTATTGTATTGTTATTTATTATTCAATCAGTATTGAGTATTCGATCCTTGCGATCATTTCATATATTCAGTTAGAGTTCGTGACTCAGTACTACCAGTCTTGTGAGGTTTTTAAAATTATTTCCACTTTTGGTTTCGACACGTGTATTATATTATATCTTTATAAAAAAAATGGCTTGAATTATAATTATAATCGGCTTACTTAGTCTTAGAGACTAGGTGCCATCACGACGCTTGTGGTGGAATTTTTGGATCGTGACATGTAGTTATGGAAGAAAATACTTCTTATGCTTTTAATTGTTTTGCTTATGAGATTGTCACTAATGAGTAGTGCATTGTTCACACATAAAATGATAAAAGTAACTAAATGGACCATTGTATTGTACAATGCTAAGCACGCCCAATAGAAAAGACAGATTTGTTTGGCATGTGCTGCGAATAACTAAACACGTGATGTGTTTTCCTCTTGACATGTTAATAAGAGTATGTTTACACATGACAGTTACATAAAAATATAAGATTATTGTTATGAATACACTATAGTGTGGATGTGCACTTCTACTCATAAAGCTACTTGAAGAAGTTTGCAATCAACCAAGTAGCTTGCAAGTAGCTCACGCAAGCAGCTTGGACGCAGCTCTAAAAAAATCTTGTGGTAGCTTTCTAAAGCAAGCAGCTTGTAAGTAGCTCATGCAGATAGCTTACAAGTAGTTCATGTGGGCAACTTACAAGCAACTCCAGAAAAACATTCCAGCTGCTTCCTAAAAAGCCTTGCAGCAACTTCCTTTCTTTTATAAATAAGGAGCCAGAATAATTCATTTGTATATCAGTTTGAAGTTGAATAATATATTACTCTTTATAGAAGTCGAGTAAATACTTTGATAGCATCAAAGGTATGGACTTTCTTTTTCTTAAATGATGGCAAATCTTTCTAAACTTGAATTTGTAGCCTTGGATATATCAGGCAAAATATATCTGTCTTCGGTGCTTGATATTAAAATTCATCTTAATGCGATAGGTTGACAAACACCATCAAAGATAAAAATAAGGTATCAAACCAAGAATGTGCCAAAGTAATGATATACCTACGTTATCGCCTCGATAAAGGTTTAAAAATAGGATATCTCACTGTTAAAAATCAACTTATGTTGTGGAATAATCTGAAAGATAGATATAACCACCTGAAGATGACCGTTCTGCCACAAGAACATTATGATTGGACGCATTTAAGGCTATAATATTTTAAATCTATTAATGAGTATAATTCTATTATGTTTAAAATTATTTTGCTATTGAAATTATGTGGACATAGTCTCATTGAATATGATATACTGGAGAAAACTTTATGTACATTCTATGCCTTGAATATGCTCTTATAGCAGGAATATCGAGAGATGAGATTTAAAAAATATCCTGAACTAATTACACATCTTCTTGTAGTCGAGTAACATAATGAGAGTGAGAAACCATGAGAGCCGACCTACTAGTTCTACTCCATCCTCTTAAGTAAATGAGACAAACTTCCACTAGGCTAAGCGTGAAAAATGTCGTGGTCATGGTCGTGGCGGGGGAAGAACCTAATCATGGTAGTCGTAATGCACCAAAGAATATCCTTTACCACCAGCAATGAAAAAGGAAGAAACAAAAATATGAAGCGGTGTAAACGAAAAAAATATAAGTTATAGATGTGGAGGAAAAGAGCACTGGTCACGTGCGTGTCGTATGCCAAAACACATGGTTGAGCTTTATCAAGCCTTCCTAAAGAAGACGGAAAAGAATGCTTAAGAAAATTTTATTTCCGAAGATAATGTTGACTTCATGCATTTGTTGTAGCTGATTTCTTTGTACTCCCCGAAGGAGAACAAATCATTTGATTTGCTATGGATATGTAGAAACTTGAATATTTTGATTTTTGTTGTTTGTATTATCTAGTATGCTCATGCTAATGCAATTCTTGTAAATAAAGTACAAGCCATGTTTTAATAATAATATTTACTATAATATTTACTGCTTATATTATTTTATTGAGAAGAATATGGATATTTCTCAAATTATATTTGGATCAAAGACTAATCATGAAGATATTTGTGTGATCTATAGTGAAATAACCCATGCCATATTCAAATATCAGAAATAAATTTCTTATTTGCATAGGGAAAAGACAAATATTTTTATAATTTCTCGTAATATAAGTTTGATTGAAGGATTCAGAAGAGCCACTACATTTCTGCTCAAGGGAACAAAACTTATTATAGATGATACATTATTTCTTCCAAGTCCCCAAAGAAACGTGTTTAGTTTTAAAGATATCCATTAGAATAGATATCATGTTGAGACAATAGATGAAATGAATGTTGAACATCTTTGTATTGTAAAGAATGTCTCTGGCCAGAAGTATATTGTAGAAAAATTACCAACTTTGTCTTCTGGCTTATACTGTACAAAGATTAGTACAATTGAAGCACACTCTATCCTAAACCAAAAGCTTACTGATTCAAATACTTTTGTGCTTTGGCATGACCAATTGGGCCATCCTGGATCAATAATGATGAGACAAATCATTGAAAATTTCAAATGGGCATCCATTAAAGAACCTAAAGATTCTTACAAATGATTAATTTTCTTGTGATACTTGTTATCAAGGCAAAATGATCAGTAGATCATCACCAATGAAGGTTGGCATTAAATCCCATGCCTTTTTAAAGCGTATATATAGGAATATATATGGACCGATTTGTCACTCCCCAACCTTAGGAAGTGCGACAGGCACACGATGCCTGTAAGCCCATGCGAACCAACATCTATTCTTATATCTTTGTATTCATCCAATCCTGGGCAACTGAGGCCTCTAAGTAACAATACCAGAATTATAATGTGCACAACTAATTAGCAAGAAGAACATTGACATTTCATGCATATTTACAACTGTAACAGGTTATGCTTCCACCTCTCTACATACAACTACACTCTAGTCTGCAAGCCTCTAAGAGGATCAAAAGAGTTAAACATATACACAACATGGTCGGGATACTGTCCCACCGTACCCAAAATATTTAGAACGCATTCTTCAGTATCTATCGGCCTTTGAACAGTTCCAGATACGCGGAGAGCAACAAACAACAGCTGAATCGAGTGCCTACTAGGGAGGGGCTTCACCGGGTCTATCTGCACCTGTGGGCATGAACACAACGACCAAAGAGAAGGGCGCCAGTACGAAAAATGTACTGAATATGTAAATCAGAGTTACAGCTTAGAATTATGTGATTAAAAACTAAAATTTACTAAGAATCTAAAACTAATTGACAAGTGACAAATGAAACAAAAGTAAGCAAAGAAGATATCAATGGGAGAAAATAGGGATTGACTGGATCGGTGCAAGATAAATGTCTGGGATTTAACTCTAGTTAATTTACTTCTAATGTTCAAGTGAGTCTCTCGAATTCACTCAATTATTAGTTCAAACGTTTAGTAGAAACTCCTCTCTCGATTAAGTCTCAACCTCACAATATGAACCAATTTAAGCTTAGTGAAGATATGCACGACTTCGTAGTGGATTGGTCTTTAGAAGAACCTCTTTCGATTATCCACCTAACTAGGTTTAATTAGCAATTCAACTAACCTCTTTCGATTACAAAGAAGAATTAATGAATTCAACTAACAAGATAATGCAAAGATATCACAAGTTATGCCTCTCTCGATTACATGAACATGTGAATATAGATGCAACAATTAAATCATCCAAAACGATTCAATACATAAAAACTAGAGTTAATATCCATAAATACATATCAATACACCAAATCCACCAAACCCTAAAGGGAACTACTCCATAGATATGGAGTAATTTATTATAGATAAGTTTAAAGTAAAAAAAATAAAATGATCCAAACTCTTGTCTTGAGTGAGGATTGAATGATGAATTCCTTGTGCTTTTGTTTTTCCACCTCCTCCTTAGCCTCCTTAGGTCTTAGATGTGTCAAAAGTCCAGGAAATCTCGCTTTCCCATGTATTTATACCAAGTAGGATCGGGCCTAGACGAAAATACCTTTTCCTACGCGAAATAGGACTATAGCTCTATAAAACAATGCACAGGCGTGCCGCATGGGGCGATGCGCCAGGCGGGGCGGCAGTGGGAAACTTCAGAGAGCTTGTAATTTGACAGGAGCAGAAATTTGCACAGATGCGGTGCCCCACGCGCCGCGGGTGTGGAAAATTCTCAGAGTACAGATTTTTTCTTGCTTTTTGATATCCAGACATGGTTCTCGACCCCCGAACGCGATCCCGGATTAATCCCTTGGGCTTTTACTCAGACTTCAAAGCTCCAAATCACTTGAATTCATTCCATAATATTTACATAGCTCGGAATGCCTCCTACAAGGAATAAAATACACAATTAGTGCAAAACACTAGCGATTAAAGTTCAAACTCAACTAAAGTACAGTAAACTAGAGTGCAATAAGCGACTAAAACACGAGATTATATCCTACCATCAACACCCCACACTTAAACCATTGCTCGTCCTCCAACAATCAAACTACACTTTATATAGACACGATCTTTTTCAAACAACTCTCCTAACTCATTACACCAAGAACATTTAAAATAGACTAAGCACAATAGTGTAATATCTCACCTCAAGATTTGACTCAAAAGCACCACGTATTATTTATAACCCGCTTGCTTACTCTAACATAGAGGTTAAGAATTACCTTTCCTTCATGAATCAAGTTTCCTCACACAACAATATAGAGTAGTTCCACACACAATAGATATTAAGAAAAATTAGGAACTCAAGATAGAAAGAATTTACTCACTCTCAGAAATAACATTCATATGCCATAAAAGATGAACCACAGGCTTGCCCGTAGTGTACTACTCTACTAATCCACAGGGATTGGAGTTAAACAATATTATTCAAGTAATTCTCTCAAATTTACTCAATTATTAGTTCAAACGTTTAGTAGAAACTCCTCTCTCGATTAAGTCTCAACCTCACAATATGAACCAATTTAAGCTTGGTGAAGATATGCACGACTTCGTAGTGGATTGGTCTTTAGAAGAACCTCTTTCGATTATCCACCTAACTAGGTTTAATTAATAATTTAACTAACCTCTTTCGATTACAAAGAAGAATTAATGAATTCAACTAACAAGATAATGCAAAGATATCACAAGTTATGCCTCTCTCGATTACATGAACATGTGAATATAGATGCAACAATTAAATCATCCAAAACGATTCAATACATAAAAACTAGAGCTAATATCCATAAACACATATCAATACACCAAATCCACCAAACCCTAAAGGGAACTACTCCATAGATATGGAGTAATTTATTATAGATAAGTTTAAAGTAAAAAAAATAAAATGATCCAAACTCTTGTCTTGAGTGAGGATTGAATGATGAATTCCTTGTGCTTTTGCTTTTCCACCTCCTCCTTAGCCTCCTTAGGTCTTAGATGTGTCAAAAGTCCAGGAAATATCGCTTTCCCATGTATTTATACCAAGTAGGTTCGGGCCTAGACGAAAATACCTTTTCCTACGCGAAATAGGACTATAGCTCTATAAAACAATGCACAGGCGTGCCGCATGGGGCGATGCGCCAGGCGGGGCGGCAGTGGGAAACTTCAGAGAGCTTGTAATTTGACAGGAGCAGAAATTTGCACAGATGCGGTGCCCCACGCGCCGCGGGTGTGGAAAATTCTCAGAGTACGGATTTTTTCTTGCTTTTTGATATCCAGACGTGGTTCTCGACCCCCGAACGCGGTCCCGGATTAATCCCTTGGGCTTTTACTCAGACTTCAAAGCTCCAAATCACTTGAATTCATTCCATAATATTTACATAGCTCGGAATGCCTCCTACAAGGAATAAAATACACAATTAGTGCAAAACACTAGCGATTAAAGCTCAAACTCAATTAAAATACAGTAAACTAGAGTGCAATAAGCGACTAAAATACGAGATTATATCCTACCATCAACACCCCACACTTAAACCATTGATCGTCCTCCAACAATCAAACTACACTTTATATAGACACGACCTTTTTCAAACAACTCTCCTAACTCATTATACCAAGAACATTTAAAATAGACTAAGCACAATAGTATAATATCTCACCTCAAGATTTGACTCAAAAGCACCACGTATTATTTATAACCCGCTTGCTTACTCTAACATAGAGGTTAAGCATTACCTTTCCTTCATGAATCAAGTTCCCTCACACAACAATAGAGAGTAGTTCCACACACAGTAGATATTAAGAACAATTAGGAACTCAAGATAGAAAGAATTTACTCACTCTCAAAAATAACATTCATATGCCATAAAAGATGAACCATAGGCTTGCCCGTAGTGTACTACTCTACTAATCCACAGGGATTGGAGTTAAATAGTATTATTCAAGTGAGTCTCTCGAATTTACTCAATTATTAGTTCAAACATTTAGTAGAAACTCCTCTCTCGATTAAGTCTCAACCTCACAATATGAACCAATTTAAGCTTGGTGAAGATATGCACGACTTCGTAGTGGATTGGTCTTTAGAAGAACCTCTTTCGATTATCCACCTAACTAGGTTTAATTAGCAATTCATCTAACCTCTTTCGATTACAAAGAAGAATTAATGAATTCAACTAACAAGATAATGCAAAGATATCACAAGTTATGCCTCTCTCAATTACATGAACATATGAATATAGATGCAACAATTAAATCATCCAAAACGATTCAATACATAAAAACTAGAGTCAATATCCATAAACACATATCAATACACCAAATCCACCAAACCCTAAAGGGAACTACTCCATAGATATGGAGTAATTTATTATAGATAAGTTTAAAGTAAAAAAAATAAAATGATCCAAACTCTTGTCTTGAGTGAGGATTGAATGATGAATTCCTTGTGCTTTTGCTTTTCCACCTCCTCCTTAGCCTCCTTAGGTCTTAGATGTGTCAAAAGTCCAGGAAATATCGCTTTCCCATGTATTTATACCAAGTAGGTTCGGGCCTAGACGAAAATACCTTTTCCTACGCGAAATAGGACTATAGCTCTGTAAAACAATGCACAGGCGTGCTGCATGGGGCGATGCGCCAGGCGGGGCGGCAGTGGGAAACTTCAGAGAGCTTGTAATTTGACAGGAGCAGAAATTTGCATAGATGCGGTGCCCCATGCGCCGCGGGTGTGGAAAATTCTCAGAGTACGGATTTTTTCTTGCTTTTTGATATCCAGACGTGGTTCTCGACCCCCGAACGCGATCCCGGATTAATCCCTTGGGCTTTTACTCAGACTTCAAAGCTCCAAATCACTTGAATTCATTCCATAATATTTACATAGCTCGGAATGCCTCCTACAAGGAATAAAATACACAATTAGTGCAAAACACTAGCGATTAAAGCTCAAACTCAATTAAAATACAGTAAACTAGAGTGCAATAAGCGACTAAAACACGAGATTATATCCTACCATCAACACTCCACACTTAAACCATTGATCGTCCTTCAACAATCAAACTACACTTTATATAGACACGACCTTTTTCAAACAACTCTCCTAACTCATTATACCAAGAACATTTAAAATAGACTAAGCACAATAGTATAATATCTCACCTCAAGATTTGACTCAAAAGCACCACGTATTATTTATAACCCGCTTGCTTACTCTAACATAGAGGTTAAGCATTACCTTTCCTTCATGAATCAAGTTCCCTCACACAACAATAGAGAGTAGTTCCACACACAGTAGATATTAAGAACAATTAGGAACTCAAGATAGAAAGAATTTACTCACTCTCAAAAATAACATTCATATGCCATAAAAGATGAACCATAGGCTTACCCGTAGTGTACTACTCTACTAATTGAGCTCATTCAGTCAAGGATCAAGTAGGACTTTCATTAGGTGTAATGTAGGCTGCGGGATGGTTAGGGTACATTTAGATACAATAGTGACTATGTCACGACCCAAAATCCGACTAGTCGTGATGGCACCTAATCCAACCTGCTAGGTAAACCAATCAACCACTAACCAATTCCAATAACAATTAATAAAGCAATTAAGTAAAGAAATATCTGAATCTAATATATTCCCCAAGAACTGGTAGTACAAATCACGAGCTTCTAAGAATAGAGTTTACAAAGCGGAAATAAAATAAATACATCGTATGTTTGAAAAGTACATAAACAGAGTTTTATAGATCTAAGGCTATCATAAACAAGAGGCAGCTACAACCGGGACGCAGGTACATCTTCAAATCCAGCTCCTATCGAACACAACAACATCTGCACGCAAGGTGCAGAAGTGTAGTATGAGTACAACCGACCCCATGTACTCAATAAGTAACAAATCTAACCTTAGGTTGAAAGTAGTAACGATCTTGTACCAAGGTCGGGTCCACCACCAATTACCAACAACAGTTCATAACAACGTAAAACAAATAATATAAGAAGCAACTCAGAGATAAGATGCTCAGCAAAATCATGAATTCCGAAAATAGTTGTGCCTTTCAAGTACATCAGTGAAAACCCAAATCGTTTACCGAAGTTGCCAAAAATATGAATAAGTTTGAAAAATAATAATTTTCCCAAAAATCCTTTCAATAATAATAAATGAGATGTTTCATTTTCTTTCCAGATAACCAGTGTAAAACAAATGCATCACTATGCCCATCTGTCAACATGTGTGAGAAATCATGAATGATGTAATACCGTACAACATGAGAAAAATACATCTCGATACATATATATCATATGTGCATGTCAATGCAATGTATCTCAGAGATGAACTCATGTACTCACGCTCTCAGAGTACTCAATCTCACTTTCTCACACATTCTACTCATCATGCTCATTCACTCGGTCTTGTATATGGCCAATCCGGCCCAGGGAAGATCCATCCCAGAATATACACATCAACTGATCATCAGTCACTCAGTATCGAGTAGGGCTAATCCAGCCCGTGGAGAAGATCCATCTCCAGGTATATAATGCTTCGGACAAGGTCCATGTCCAGGGAAGATCCATCCCTCAATAATAACAACCGCGCTCACTGGGGGTATGCAGACTCCGGAGGGGCTCCTTCAACCCAAGCGCTATAAACTGCACTAACAACTCACGTGCCACACGGACAACTCACGTGCTATAATATCAATATCTGAAATCGCATGGACAACTCACGTGCTATAGTGATAACATCCTCACAAACAGGCCCCAGCGATTCACCGGCGACTGCCTCCCATGGCTAATTTGGCCGGCGACCAGCCTCCTACGGGGGTTGGTTTGCCTTCTAATCCCATTCCCCAACTAGTAATCAATATTACAGCCGCTAATCTACCCCTAGATTTCTCAAAAATCCTTAAACCTACCTCATTAAATACCCTCATGCACGTAAACCCTACTACAAATAATCCTCATTCTATTTCGATCAAACCAGTCACGTTATTACATGGGCAGCCTTTAGTTAATTTTACAGAAGATGAGGTCTATCGTATGAATATCACTAAAGGTCTTCAATATGTTGTTGTTGGGAAATTTTCTTATGGATGGCCTGAACTTCAAGAAATGCGTAGAATTATTCCTCTATAATGTGGTGTTAAGGGTGAGTTCAATGTAGGTTTTCTTAGAGACAGTCATGTTTTAATTCGTTTAACTTTGTTGAGGATTTCATTAACTTGGCATCAAAGGGAGCTTATTATTTGAAGGTGAAGGATGGGTATGAATACCAGATGCGACCATTAATTTATGATTCCAAATTCAAAGTTAATAAAGAAACTTCGATGGCATTGGCTATGATTTCTTTTCTAAATATGTTACCAACATTTTTTGTAAAGGAATGCTTATTCTCATTGGATTCTGTTGTAGGCAAACCTTTATATCTAGTTATGGCTGCCATAAACAAGACTAGACCTAGTTGTGCAAGAGTAAAGGTCTTGATTGATTTGCTAGCTGACCTACCTAAGAAAGTTCGCATGGACATTGAGAATGAAGTTACAAGTGAAATAAGAACTGAATGGGTTAAAATTCAGTATGATTACATTCCCAAATACTGTAAGGAGTTTAGGTTACAAAGGCATAATGACGAGGAGTGTAGAAGATTGCATCCTGAGTTAATAGAGGAAACGATCAAAGGGAATCAGGTGGAGCAGGAGACTGTAGGGAACAATATGCCTCCATTAAGGATCCTCACCAGTGGTAAAGTAGTGGGCAATCCAGTTGAAGAGTAGAAGGAGGTAGATGATAATAGAGTGAAGGTTTTGAACAATGATAATGGTGCTCAAAACATTACTGGAAAAAGGAAATAGTTCCAGCTGACAAGGGAGCAACTACACAAATTCAAACTGCTAATCAGTTTGCAATTTTAGAGGTAGCTGGTGGAGAAAAAGAAACTGACAAGCATTTAGCCTTGGTAGAGGAGGATACCGTCCATCGCAACCCTAATCCTAATCCTACGAGTGCTAGGAAAAATTTAAATCCAATTGCGCCTGTGTTTAAACCCACTTCTCCTGGGAATGGGGCATCTAAAGAAGGAGTTAAATGCAAGTATTAATGGTAAGGACAAGGAGAAGGAAGTTGCAAAAGAAAGGGAGTCTACTGCTCAATGGGTAAATCGAGCCTTTGGTGCAAATAATAATACTACCAATGAAGGCAATGCTACAAGTATTAATAAGGATCTACAATGTGATGACCTAGATAGATTTGTCACCACAAACTAGTTTTGCCAGGAAGTCCCTTCTCAAACACAAGAAACTGGTAACGTGCAGCTGGGCAAATTATAGAGTGATCAAGTAGAGGAATTTTCAGAAGAAGAATTCAAGATGAAGACGATTAGGAACAAGTAGAAGATGATGATCAATCAGTGGACAATGATGCTAGGGTTGATGTTGATGAGGATGATGATCAAGGAATGCAAAATTATGTTACAAAAGCTAATGAGGCATTACATGAGACTGTTAGAGGGGATGATATTGTCAACAAACATGTAATGCATGAAGGAAGTTCAAAGAAGAAGGAAAGAGCAACCAAAGCTAATGAAACAGTAGAGATACCTAACCCTAACCCTAGCCCGGTAGGTGAAACCCTAGCTACAGTGAACTCTAATATCACTGTTAAAGCTAAGGGTGCAATTTAAGATGGGAAGACATTACCAGTGGTGTCCAGTTCCCCCAGGAATCAACCTCTGAAGGTGGACAAAGAAAATTTTAATAAATTGGTGATTCCTAAGCCTATGCCAAATCAAATTATGCATCAAAATGTAGCACTGGAAGATGAGGATCAACAAGAAAGAGGAGGCAAAGATCTTGATAGAGAGTCTACTGCTCAGAATTTTATGAATGCTGCAAGGCAAAGTGATTTATCTCCAAGACAAATTGACAAAGTTAAATCAGTGGGTAGGGGGAGGAAGAAGCAACAAAAGGAGAACTCTAATGTGACGGGCATTGGAGTACAAACAAGAAGGACCCCTACTAAATCCAGTAATTAGTCATGAATGCTATTATCTGGAATATAAGGTCAGTCGATACTAAGAAATCTTTTGAAAGGCTTGTCACAATGCCATAGACAATATGAATTCAATTTTATTGCGGTTGATAGAGCCAATGCAAAATGCAAACAAATTGAAAGAATATAGAAGGAAGCTGGGAATGCATCATGCTTTTGTTAATGTTTCCAACAAAGCATGGTTATTTTTGGAGGAAGATTATGAGATTGAAGTGTTATTTGACATGGAGCAACAACTTACACTTAGGCTATTTAATCCTCACTTAAAAGGATTTTATAATCACTCTTGTGTATGCCAGATATGATGCAATTGAGAGAATTAAATTGTGGGACTCAATATATGCACTAGCTCAAGATATGACCCTTCCATGGCTTGTTGAAGGAGATTTCAATGTTATAGTTGATGATGACGAGAAATTTGGGGGGCTACCAATATCTATGAATGAAATTGAAGACTTTAAACATTGAATTAACACTTGTAAATTGGGTTTCAAGGGTAGTATTTACACATGATGGAATGGTAGAACTGATGATGATTGTATTTTCAAGAGGTTGGATAGGTGTTTAGCTAATATGGAGTTCCAACAAATGCTGCCTAGATTGGAGATCACACACTTATCCAAAATAGGCCCAGATCACTGTCCTACGATCATTTCTTGTGATCCTAGTTTAGCACCTATCAAGAAGTCCTTCAATTTTTGAAATTCTGGATTAAACATGATACTTTCTTGATGTTGTCAAAGAAAACTGGCGGGCGGATTTCAGTGGCAACCCATTTATAGTGTTTAATTACAAGATGAAGAAGTTGAAGAAAGATTTATCATTGTGGAGCAAAGACACTTATGGTAACATTTTCCAGAAAGTTGCTAGCTTGGGGGAGCTAGTTATAGTACATGAAACACAATTTGAGTTGAATCCAATACCACACAATAGAGAGAGGTTATTGAAGGTGCAAGCTGACTTCATTCGATATCTTCACTTGGATGAGGAATTCTGGAAGCAGAAGGCTGGAATGAATTGGTTCAATAATGGTGATAGGAATACTAAGTTTTTCCATGCTCAAGTTAATGGAAGAAGAAAGATGTTGCAACTAAGAAGAATTCAAAATAGTGGAGGGCAGTGGCTTGAAAACAATGATCAAATGGCTGAGGAAGCAGTGAATTTTTTCCATGCACAATTCCACGAAGATAGAGTTCTTACAACTTTTGGCATTCTTGATCATGTTCCTAGCATGGTGGAAAGAGGACACAATGAAGAGCTCATCAAGCAGCCAACAAAAGAGGAGGTTAAGAAGGTTGTATTTGGGCTTAATAGGGAGAGTGCTGGAGGTCTGGATGGTTTAAATGGGTGTTTCTTTCAAGCTTGTTGGGATATCATTGGGGATGATGTGTTTGACATGGTTAGAGCTTTCTTTAATGGTCAAGAACTACCTAAGTTTGTGACTTATACAAACTTAGTCTTACTGCCAAAGAAGAAGGAAGTCATAACATTTTCAGACATGAGGCCAATAAGTTTAAGCAACATCAACAAAGTGTTTTCAAGGGTTAAACATGAGAAGATGGTTGATCTACTTCCTCTTTTAATCTCGGATGAACAGACTAGATTTGTAAAGGGAGAAGCATTGTGGAGAATGTTTTGCTTACTCAAGAGATCATCATTGATATAAGATCGAGAACTAATGCAGGACCTAATGTGGTGATCAAACTTGATATGACAAAAGCATATGATAGGCTTTCTTGGCTTTTTTTTGACAAAGGTTTTGAGGAAAATAGGATTCTGTGAGAGGTTCATTGGCTTTATCTATGAAATTATGTCTAATAATTGGTATTATGTGCTCCTTTATGGTCAGCTTTATGGATTCTTCAAATCTACTAGAGGTGTTAAGCAAGGAGATCCACTATCTCCTACATTGTTCATTATGACAGTTGGAGCTTTATCTAGGGGTCTTAATGCACTTCACATGAACCTAGAACCTATACTTCTGTGGCTTTGGATTACCTAAATGGAGTCCAAAGATAAATCGCTTGGCTTATGCGAATGATTTTATCATATTCTCCTCCTGATATGCTACATCTTTATAGCTTGTTATGGAGGTTTTATGTGCTTATGAAGTTGCTTCTGGGCAGCTGATCAACAAGGCAAAATCAGCTATCTATATGCACCATTCTACTAGCTTGGAGGTGATTAACAAAGTTCAAAGGGTCACTGGCATACGCAGTTAAGATTTTCCTTTCACTTATCTTGTCTGCCCCATATTCCATACTGGGAGAAAAATGGACTATTATCAAGGACTCATCAACAAAATTCTTGATAAGTTGCAAGCTTGGAAAGATAAACTATTGTCGATTGGAGGTAGGGCAGTCCTCATATCTCATGTATTACAAAGTATGCCAATTAATCTTTTGTCTTCTGTAAATCCTCCAAAGTATGTTATTGCAAAGCTACATAAGATGTTTGCACAATTCGTTTGGAGTAATATTGTTGGAGGAAAGAGCAGGCAATGGGCTTCATGGAGCAATTTGTGTCTGCCATTTGAAGAAAGAGGTGTAGGTTTTAGATCATTACATGATGTTTCCAAGGCTATATTTTGTAAGCTTTGGTGAAATTTTTGGACAAAACCTACACTATGGAGTTCATTTATGAGTCAAAAGTATTGTAAAAAATTGAATGTCATGGTGGTTCCTTGGAGAGATGGCTCACATGTGTGGAGAAGAATACTTGAATATAGGGATTTGATTGAGCACCAAATTGTATGGCAACCAAGGATGGGATCATCACTATTTTGGTTTGATAAATGGACAGGATTGGGTGCACTTTATTTTGTTACTCCTCCAGACTTTTATTGTGATGAATCAATACATAACATATATGATGTAGTTCAGAATGATGCTTGGGATGAAGATAGAATAAGGGAGATACTACCTGAAGATTTAGCAATGCATATTCTGGAAAATGTCAAGCCTCCAATACTTCATGATACCCTCGATAAAGCCACCTGGATTTTGGAGTCTAAGGGTGAGTTTAGTGTCAAGTCTTCTTGGGAATACTTAAGAGGAAGAAAAAGAGATTCTAGCATTGTGTATAAGAACATATGGTTGAAGGGACTTCCTTTCAAGATATCTTTCTTCATGTGGAAAGTTTGGAAGGGTAAAATACCATTGGATGATAAACTTAGAAGGTGGGGTTACTTCATGCCCTCTAGGTGTTGGTGTTGTGTATATCCAGATGAGGAAACATAAGGGCATGTGTTCTTTAAGTCGTATGCAAGTGTGTGGTCTTACTTCTTTTCATTTGCAGTATTATCTTTCGAGGGTCTAAACTTGCACCAAGCAGTGGTGAACTACTGGACAGTTGAGGTGATACCGAGGCTCAAACCAATATTTTAAGCTTTGCCTTGCATAATTATTTGGGAATTGTGGAAAAGGAGGAACAGTTATAAGAATGGGGACATTGTTACAATTAGTAGGGTCATTTATCAAGTGTCATCTACTATTCAATATCTTGTCAAAGTTAGAAAACCTGGGCTTCAACGTGTGCCACATAGGTGGCCTGATCTTTTGCATATGATGGAGAACTACTCTCCTAAATTGAAGGTTCATAAAGTACTATGGGAGTTTCCTAGTGATGGTTGGGTTAAGGTCAACATTGATGGTGCATCGAGGGAGAACCCTGACTGGAGTGCTATTGGTTTTTGTGTTAGAAACGAGCTTGGAGATGTGATACATGCGTGTGGAAAGGAGATACAGGAGAATACAAATACTGTGGCTAAAGCTTTGGCTATTCTGGAGGCCCTAAGGTATTGTGCACATCATCACTTTACTCACATTTGGTTGCAAACTGATTCTATGATATTGAAAAATGTTATAGAAGGAAACTGGAAACCACTATGGATGATTGTTGGATATGTGGAGGAATTAATGGAGATCATGAATGTATGTAATACTAGGGTGTCACATATATTTAGGGAAGGGAATAAATTGGCAGATCATCTTGCCAATTATGCACTTGACTATGGTTCTATTGAGTGTGATAGTTTCATGCAATTGGATGTACAAGGAAAATAAATTATGAATAATGACAAACTCCAATGCCCATACTTGAGAATACGAGTTGCCATGAATTAGGAGGTGCGGATGAGGGGTTTACAAAGGTGACTGAAGAGTCTAAGTGAAATCCATATGACCATTATGTTCAAATCCTTTGGGAGGAGAGCATGATGGTGTTATTTACTAACATAGTTTTCTTTTTTGTAAGAAACATTATTGTATCCATGCCCTATCTCTTGACTAACTTTCAATTTGTGGTATTAGCACTTGGCACTCATTCCATTGGAGGGGAAGCAAAGTTAGGCACAAGCATGGAAGAAATAGATCAAGCTAGTACACTAGGGTTTGGAACTGTCTATTGGATTTGCATGATTCATCATGTCTCTAATGCCAATCACAGCCCTAGTATGCAGCTGAGGATGTGGAGATTTGACAAGGCTGCCAAAGCTCAATGGAAGGACACAACATCTACCCAGTTCCAAGCAACACTACCCAGATTTGCCAACATTCTAGGCAAACTTTATAACAACAAAGGTTGGACCTTAATGGGATATGACCTATGTAGTGTCGAATTACTCCTACAGATCAAAACAAGAAACAATCATAGGAACCTACTCACAAGAAGTGGCATTCCCCTGATAAATCAAACACTACCCAGAAATGCCATTTTAGGTCATGGTTTTGTGGAGGATTTTGCGGTTAGTTTACGTTCATTTGGGAAGAGTTGCCAACCACCAATGCTATATACGATGCTTGAAGATATTGTATATGCTAGGTTTCCAAGGTTACATGTAGGGATCACACGTGCAATTGATATGGAAATGTGCATGTTCAAGTGTAATGCACAATTGCGGACAACTCAAAATGGTGCTGTTGCGCATGGTTTTGCGTTGTTTTTTGTAATGTCATATGCTTGTGAGTACTTTTATATTCAATTGCCTCAATCACAGGCAGGAGGCAAATTGGAGGTCTCTATGTTCAATTGGATAAATTTTATATTTTCATGGCTTAATTCTTTCCTAATTCAAATTATACTATCATTATTGAGTACTAATCTCAATTTTGATAATAGGAGCTATGTAGCCTTCATTACTGATTCGCTTCACTATGTAAGACTTTATGACACTTGTTTTTGTTTTTTTTAAATATATATATATATATAAAAACTAGCCTTAGGCACCCTGCCTATTGGATTTGATAAAAGAAACCCTAAACGTGAACCCTAAACCCCAGTGGATTTCCTAGGAGAGGCAAAACCCTAGCTCTCTAGGAGAGGCGATTTTCTAGTGATTTACAGGAGGTTTGCGCGAGCTCCAGACATTCATGGCCTCTCTGGCCACTGGCTAGTCTCCTCTTGAGGCTGGTCAGACGTCTTCTTCAACCCCCACAGCCCCAAATAATAAATTCCAACCATAATCCAATCCAAAACTATGCTAAATTACTACAACCCTCAACATTAAATGCGCCCATGCAAACCCTAGCCAAAATACCAATCAAACCTATCAAGTTTCTACATAGGGAGCCTATAATTAAGCGGAAGAAACAAGAAGTTAAACAATCGATCGTGCAATAAGGTTAACAGTTGGCAGTTCTTGGAAAACTTTCTTATGGGAAGCCTGTGATTAATGAACTACGTAAAGTAATTCCCATTCAATATGAACTGAAGGGAGCCTGTTCTATAGGCTTAATTGAATATAATCATGTGTTGATATGACTGTCATTAATGGAAGATTATGTTCATCTTATATGGAAGCTTGTATTCTACTTGAAAGCTCAAGGTAAGATGTGGTAGATGAGGTGCACGAAGTGGAATCCATGGTGGAAGCCTGAGGAAGAAACACCAATTGCAGTAGCTTGGATCAGTTTTCCAGAATTGCCACCTAATTTCTTTGGTAAGGAGTTTGTCTTTTCGTTGGCAAGTGCAGTTGCTAATCTATTACATGTTGATCTTGCAACTCAAAATGGCACTAGACCTAGCTGTGCTAAAGTGAAGGTGGAGGTTAATTTATTATCTATGTTTCCTCAATGAATTAAAATAGTAGAAGAGGAAGACGAGTCTGGGCCTGAGAAGTTTAAGTGGATCAAGAATAAATATGATAATATGCCTAAATATCGCAAGACTTGCAAGAAGTAAGGACACAATGAGCTTGATTGCTGGGTAATTCACCCAGAATTACACAAAATATTTGATGAAGTTGCTGAGAATGGTAATAATGAAAAAGAGTTGGTAGGTATTGCAACTAACACTACAAATGTGTTAACTAGTGGAAAAGTATTGGAAAATCCTATTCCTAATCCGGCAAGGCAAGAGTGGATGCAAAGGAGGAAGAATAGGTATCAAAGAGATAAGAATGGTCACATAATTAACAATGTAAAGGAGAAGGAAGATGGCAAAGTGAAAGGGAAGATCATTGAAGATGCAATAGCAACAAAGAACAAATTTGATGCTTTAGAAGTTGAACAAATTGAGCAACCAACATTGATGATCACTAATGGCAAGGAAGATGGTAATGTCAAGGATAAGGAGAAGCAACAGCTGGACAAAGAATTCAAGAAGACACATGAGAAAAAGCATTTGAGGAATGCTGAAAATTCCAGCTCCAATCCTAAAGAAGTTGGGATTACTGTAGCGGCAAAGGATATAAATACTAATCCTAGTAATACTAGAATTAGGGTGGAGGAAAGCAAGGATCTTGAAAAAGAAAATCCGGTAGGTGCAAGGAGTCCTAATCCTAATGATACTGGGACTAGAGATGTAGTTGCTAAGGAAAGAACGGTGGACTGGGTAAATAGAAGATTTGGTACACCAAAGGAAGCCCTCAATGTTACACTGAATCATTCTTGTCAGGAGGTGCCTTCACAGACTTTTATTGAATCACCTAAATCAACTGGAGAAACTAGAAATGGTATATCTTTATGAAGTGATGAAGTGCAAGATATAGAAGATAATTCTAAGGTAAACAATAGCCTAGCAATCGATGATCATAGGGGCAACACACAGGAGGAACAGGCAGACAAAGTTGATACTACTGCTACAGTAAACCCTAGGTTGCAAAAAACTAGGGTTGAAAATTTGGAGAAGACTAATGATCAGCAACCTATGCAACTAACTGGAGGTCCTAGAGGAACACAAGAACAACCTAGAATCACTAGTGGATTAGCTGTGGAGGCATCTGGCAAGAAGAACCTCAATGGAACAGTAAACCCTAGTGGAACTGTTTAGGTTTTTGACAATTCTAGTGGTGATCCGGTGGAGACTTTGGGTAATGAACAGGTTGGGAATGTTACTATGGAGGTCTTAAAGGATATAGTGAGGGCAAACCACAAACAACTGCTTGAAAGGCTTCTAATCTTAATGGAACAGTAACTTCTAGGCAGGTTGCTACAATGAACCCTAATCTGGGTAATGTATATGAACTTCAATTTAGGATGATGTAGGAGGTTGTGGGTGCTTTGGAGAAGCATGTTAAGGTGATAGAGGAGGCTAGCATGGTGAGCAGATGGCAGGATAAGCAGGCTATTATCCCAAAGGCAGTTGGAGCTATAGAGTCAATGCCAGTGGCCTATGCATCAGGCACTGATCAGGTTATGCAACCGTATCTCAATGTTCCATTGAAGAAACCTATTCAAACATTACATGATCTAGTGACACACAATTGGTATGGAACTTACTATCTAATAATTGATATTCAGTGTTGGTGAATCGACAGTCTTCAAGTTTTTTCAAGTCTACAAGGGGAGTCAAGCGAGGAGATCCATTGTCTCCTACCTTATTTATTTTGTCAGCTGAGGTGCTATCTAGGTCTTTGAACAAGCTGTTTGAAGACAAGTCATTTGTTGTATTTGGTATGCCCAAGTGGTCTGATCCTTTGAACCACTTGGCATATCTTGATGATACTAATATATTTGCTTCAGATCACCCTAATTCTTTGAGCAACATCATGGCAGTTCTTGGTAGATATGAGTAGGTATCAGGTCAGTTGATTAACAAAGCCAAAAGCTCTTACTATATGCATGCCAATGTTGCACAAGTATTATTTCAGACAGTTAGTGATATTACAGGTTTTGCTAGAGGAGAGTTTGCTTTCACATACTTAGGGTGCCCTGTCTTCTACACTAGAAGAAGGAAGGACTGCTATGATGATCTTGTCAAGAAGGTGAAGGCTAGGCTACATTCTTGGAAAGGAAAACTGCTATCATTTGGAGGAAAGGCAACACTCATCACCGGTGTGTTGCAAAGCATGCCAGTGCATCTCTTATCGGTTCTTGACCCTCCTGACAATATACTTGAGCACTTACATAAGATCTTTGCACGTTTATTTTGGATCACCAAGGAAGAAGGTAGGAGTAGGCATTGGTCTTCCTGGCAGAACTTATGTCTTCCTAAAGAAGAAGGAGGTCTAGGCTTCATATCATTACATGATGTATCGAGGGCTCTATTTGCTAAACTTTGGTGGAGATTTAGGACTACTAAATCTTTCTAGTCTAACTTCATATGGAATAAGTATTGCAAAAAGGAACTGCCTATAGTAGTGCAATTTAGAGAAGGCTCTCATGCGTGGAGGCAGATGTTGAATACTAGGGAAGAAGTGGAACATGAAATTTTTGTGGGAAATAAAGAGTGGAACAAAAAACATATGGCATAAAAACTGGAGTAGATTAGGAGCACTTTATCATGTTTTGCCTCTAGATTTTTCCATTGATGAGAATTTGCATGAGGTGATAGAATTGAGACAAGGAGGAGCATGAAATGAGCAGTTTCTTGATCAAAGCTTTCCTGATGATATTACTGAGCATATTAAACACAATTTCCATTATAAAGGCAGTGAGGAATACTGGGACAGGCCATACTGGATGCCAACTTCATCAGATAAGTTCATAGTTAGTAGTGCCTGGCAGATTCTTAGACATAGTGCAAATCCTAATCCAAAGTTCAAACACATGTGGATTAAGGGTTTGCCATTCAAAATCTCATTTTTCTTATGGATATTATGGAGGCATAAGTTGTCTACAGATGATTTATGGAAAAGACAAGGATACATACATGTCTCAAGATGTTGGTGTTGTCAACATCCACGGAAGGAGACATTTGATCACATTTTCTTGACTACTCCTACTGCATCAAAGGTGTGGAAGATATTCTTTGGGGATGCAGGGATTAATGTGCCATTAGTACAAGTGAAACAAGTGATAAGGGCATGGTGGAATACTAAGTATTATCCAAAGTTGAGGCCTTTGTTTCAGGCAGCTCCAACTATCATCACATGGGAGTTAAGGAAGAAAAGGAACACGAGCAGGAATGTAGGAACAATTTCTACTAATAGAGTCATTCATAAAGTAAACAAAACTTTGCATTACTTGGCAAGGTTTAGGTATCCATGGTTATCTCATATACTTGTGATGTGGCCTGACATGATCAAATTATTTGAAGGATACAAACCCATTCTGATCACTAAAAAAGTCACTTGGCAGGCTTCTTATGAAGGGTGGTATAAGTGTAACACTTACGGTGCTTCAAAAGGGAATCCTGGACCTAGTTCACTTGGCTTTTGTGGTAGAAATGATGCAGGAGACTTGGTGTATGCAAGGGCAGTGGACTTAGGGGTAACTACCAATATTGTAGCTGAGGCAAAGGCTATTGTACAAGGGTTGGAATACTGTATTGAACATGACCTTCATCCTCTCATATTGGAGACTAATTCTTTGGTATTGAAGAAGGTTATTGAAGGGGAATGGGATCCACATTGATGTATAGTGACAGAAGTACAGAAGATTAAGGAGATGATGAATCATTTTAATATGATGTTTCAACATGTGTTTAGAGAGGGCAACATTGTCGCAGACTTTTTAGCTAATATTGTTTTCTCTTTTACATGTACAACTCAATTTTATTCCTTTTCTGAACTGCCTAGTGCATGGAGGAGATTAATCAAATTTGACAAGTCACAAACTCTTAATCTTAGGGTTAGGATTGCTAAAAGAAAAGCTCCTGACTGATGAGTATGTTAGGTTTGTTAATACATGTTCTTGCTTGTTATCTTGTTATGCTTATATTTTGTATATTATTAGAGTGTTTTTCAGTGGTATTAGTATGTTATCATGCTCATTCTGGTGGTGTTCTAATGGTATATGGAGGTTTTTATACAAGCAGGCAATGGATAGTTCATCATATAAGGGCACAACATGTCCTAATGTCTAGCTTTAGGTCATTATATTGGTTACTGGATATGTATTAGCTACATGTTATACACTAAGTTGGTTCATAGTTTTGTACTATATCAGTGGTGTCTGAAGCTCCAAAGTTGGGATCCAATGTTTTCACAAGGTTTGTTATCTTCTATTGTGCATATGTGTACTGTTCTGACATTAGCTAGTGGTATTGGCATGCTTTCATGCCTAATCTGGAGATGTCATGGCAGGGCATATTGGTTTATTGAAATGCAGAAATGGTACCTATATATAGACTGCTGCTGGCAGCTCATGCTGCAACCTACATGTATCTCTTGGCCTATTCTGCAGACATTCATAGATACAGGAAAGAGAAGACTGCGGTTCAGAGTATGGATGCTCATCCTCATTGCATATGCATACTGCTTGAATTCATGGTTAGCCCCAGAAGTTGATAGTATTGCTTGGATATTCACATTTGCCTTGTAATTTGGAATGCAAATCTTATTGCCTGGTGAGAGCTTTAGAGCTGCTACATTGAGGTTTTGCCCTTGGCTTGTGGATACACACACCATAATACGTTGGGAGTTGTCTATGATATCACTTGTAATAGTTAGCATTTATAGTTTTCTTAGCTTTAGCTTAGCATCTTTTAGGTTTGGTGTTGGACAAATTGTAAAATTTTGATCCTTGGTTTTGGATTATTATTTATATATTAGCCACTAGGCAGCTAGCCTAGTGGTATATTTGCTAAAAAAACTTGAACCCAAAGTTGCACTAGGATTAGGAACTTAATGTTACTATTAATCACTCATGTCATGAGATTCCATCGCAAACATATGATGATTCAAAGGAGAATGGTGCAAATAATGAGGTAAGTTCTGGTAGAGCTTTATGGAGTGATGAAGTAGAGAAGATGTAATACAAATACAAAATTTAGTCCCAGGAGCAAGGAGAAAAGAGGCAACATGTATGACCAACATGCAACTACTTTGAGCCTTAATGCTACAGTAAACCCTAATGTATCACAAACTAGGGTTGAAGTTTATGAAGGGGCTAGCACACTACTAGCTAAACTATCACTTGGAGTTGGTAAAGGGTCACATAAAGAGGCTAGTTTCAATGGCAGATCAGTAGTTGAGTCTTCAGAGAAGAAGGCCAATGGAACAGTAAACCCTAGTGGTACTGTCTAGTTGATGGCCAAAGTTGGAGGTGATCCGATGGAGCTTTCAGGTGGAGTTCAAGTTGGGGATTTTCAGGTTGAGGTACTAGATAATACAGTGAATTCACCTCATCAAACAACTGCAGGTAAGGTATCAAAAGGCAATGGAATAGTAACTTATGTGTTTCCTGCTATAGTGAACCCTAGTTTGTGTGATGTCTACAATCTTCAGTTCAAGGCAATACAAGAGGCAATGAGTGTTAGGGAATTGAATGTTGAGGTGTTAAAGGAGGCTACAATGAAGACACATGATCAAATTGAACTTGCTACTAAGGCATGTACGTTTGAAACTGGGCAAAGTAACAATCCAATTCAAATTGCTGCTCCTACCGTTGATGATCCTGGAATCTTAGCTAGGAAAACTTTTGGTGTTACAAGTGGCACATTGGCTAAAGGCATTCTTATTAACAATAGGGGTCAAAAGGAATTGGGAATGATAGCCAAAAATCATGAACCAAATCTATTGGCCCTCTAGGTGGTTGATGATGATAAGGGTGAGCAGGAAGACCTAGGAGAGGATATTGAGGAAGAATCAACGGATGCTAATTTTCAACAAGCAGCTAGGGATGGTGACATATCTCCCAGGCGTGTTGATAAGAACATATCAGCTGGAAAACATAAAGTAAAAGGAAAAGACTGTACCGGTAAGGGCACAACCAAAGAGAAGTGGGATCTCTATGTACAAATAATATTATGGATAATGCTTTAGTTTGGAATGTGAGGTCTATTAACACACAAAAAGATTTCCAAAGGTTGATTAACCTTCACAAAAAGTACAATTTTTATTTGATTAGATTAATGGAGCCTTGGCAAGATATTAACAAGCTTGAAGAGTATAGAAGAAAGTTAGGGATCCATTCTGCTTATGCAAATTTGAATGGCAAGATTTGGGATTTTGTTGATGAAGATATTGATGTGTATATTATTATGGATATGGAGCAACAAATGACTCTTAAGTTGTTTCATAGAAGCCTGGGCAAGGAACTAACTATTACACTTGTATATGCTAAATGTAATGCAGTTGAGAGAATTGAACTGTGGGATTTTATGTACCATTTAAATTCAGACATGGAATCTCCTTGTCTTGTAGGAGGTGATTTCAATGTCATCTTATCGGAGGAAGAGGAGTATGGTGGCCTTCCAGTCTACCTAAGTAAAGTTGAAGACTTTGCTCATTATGTAGACACTTGTGCATTGTATGATCTTAGCTTCAAAGGGAGTCCTTATACATGGTGGAATGGGAATTCAGATATTGACTGTATATTCAACAGGCTAGACAGGTTCTTTGGCTAATCAACAATTCCAAGATTTATTCCCAACTCTGGAGGTTGAGCATTTGATCAAGTATGGGTCAGATCATGCACGTCTCTTGTTATTTTGTAATGTTAACATTATCCAAGTTAAGAAATTATTCAAGTTTCTTAATTTTTGGACAAAGCACGATACTTTCTTGAAGGTGGTTAAGTAGAATTGGCACACTGATTGTATGGGCAATCCATTTATAGTGTTTCAAAATAAGATGAAGAAGGTGAAGATAGCATTGGCAGCTTGGAGCAAAGAAACATTTGATGATATTTTCAAATAAATAGCAGCCTTAGAAGATGTGATCAAAGTTCATGAGATTGAGTTTGAGCTTCATCCAACAACTCAAAATAGAGCTAAATTGAACAAAGTGGAGGCTGATCTCACTAGGTATTACTATTTAGAAGAGGAATTTTGGAGGGAAAAAGCAGGCATGCAGTGGTTCAAAGATGGTGATAGGAACACTAAGTTCTTTCATTCTCATGTCAAAGGAAAGAGGAAAAGGCTGCAGGTGTCCAGAATTCTTGACAATAATGGTAATTGGATTGATTCATAGGAAGAGATGGCTAATGAGGTAGTGGATTTCTTTTAGGCTCAATTCACTAAGGAAAGGATTCCAATAGATTTTAATATAGTGAATCATGACCCTAAAATGGTCACTGAAGAACAAAATTCCAGATTGTGGGCAGAACCAACATTGGAGGAAGTCAAGCTTGTCATTTTTGGCTTAAATGGAGATAGTGCTAGTGGTCCTGATGGATTCACTGGACAATTTTATCATTCTAGCTGGGATATTATTGGTGATGATATGTTGAATATGGTTAGGGCATTATTTTGTGGTGCTGAGCTTCCAAATTTTATTACACACACAAATCTTGTGTTGTTACCTAAGAAGAAGAATGTTGCAACCTTCTCAGATATGAGGCCAATTAGTTTGAGCAATTTCTCAAACAAGATCATCTCTAGGGTGATTCATGAGAGATTGGTGGACTTATTGCCTACTCTTATTTTTTCAAATCAAGCAGGTTTTGTTAAGGGAAGGAGTATAGTGGAGAACATCTTATTAATACAGGAGATTGTCACTGACATAGGCAAGCCGTCCAATATGGTGATAAAATTAGATATGGCCAAAGCATACGATAGAGTTTCATGGTTGTTTCTGACAAAAGTGTTGAGGCAGATAGAATTTGGGGAGATATTCATTGATATGGCATTCAGGTTAGTTTCAAACAATTGGTATTCAGTCTGTTAAATGGTCAACCAAATGGATTCTTTAAATCTTCAAGGGGTGTAAAGCAAGGAGATCCATTGTCTCATACATTATTTATATTGGCTGCTGAGGTACTTGGTAGGGCCTTGGATGCTTTATTTGATAACCCTAATTTCATAGGGTTTGGAATGCCAAAATGGAGTCACAACATCAATTACCTCTCAGTTGATCATGAATGTACTAGAGGAATATGAAGTAGCTTCAGGTCAGAAAGTTAACAAAGAGAAGTCAGATTTTTATATGCATGAAAATGCTCCTGAAGATGAAGCCAATACAGTGCACCTCACCACTAAATTTCAAAGGCATCAATTCCCCTTCACATATTTGGGTTCTACAATATTCTATAGTAGGAGGCAGAAGGATTTTTATAAGTCCATCATATTCAAAGTACATGAGAGATTACAATCATGGAAATACAAGTTGTTATCTATTGGTGGTAGGGCTATTTTAATCTCACGTGTGCTTGAAAGCATGCCAATTCACCTCATGTCAGCTGTGAACCTACCTTTATATGTCATTACTTAATTGCATAAGATGTTTGCTAGGTTCTACTGGAGTAACTCTGGAAATGGTAGGTCAAGACATTGGGCTGCTTGGGATTCTTTGTGCGTACCTATAAAGATAAGAGTGGTCTTGGTTTTAGATACCTACATGATGTATCCAAAGAACTGTTTGCAAAGCTTTGGTGGAATTATAGAACTAAGGATACATTGTGAACTACATTCATGAGGAAGAAGTACTGCAAAAATATTAATAAAGTGTTGGTACCTTGGAGAGATGGATGTCATGTATGGAGGAAGATGCTTCAAATGATAGATCAAGTGGAGCATCAAATTTGGAGCAATTGAAAAGTGGTAATTCTCACTTTTGTTGTGACAATTGGACTAGACTTGGAGCTTTTTATGATTCTTCCGGGCTAGAACATTGGTGTGATGAATCCATAGTGCATGTAGATGAGGTTGTGGAGAATGGGGAATGGAATTAAGTACTGCTGGGGGAGCTACTGCCAGGTGAGATAGCTGATCATGTTCTTGAATCCATTGCACCACCTTCATGTCATTATTTGAATGATATGCCATAGTAGAAGCTATAAACTAAGGGACAATTTACAGTAAAATCTGCTTGGCAATATACAATGAGAAGAAGGCAGGAAAGCAAGCTATATAAATTCATTTGGGCGGAAGGGTTGCAATTTAAAGTTTGCTTCTTTATGTGAAGATTGTGGAAAGCTAAACTGCCTCTAGATGATTTCTTCTTAAGGCTAGGGTATTTTAGAACTTCCAAATGTTGGTGCTGTAGATTTTTAAAAGAAGAAACACTTCCCTATGTGTTTTTCAAGTCTCCAGTAGCCAGATTTCTTTGGAAATACTTCTCTTCACCTGCATGGATCAACATAGAAGGAAAATAGCTAGTACAAGTTATTAATGAATGGTGAAGAAGGCTAGTGAATACAAGTTTGAAAGCAGTGTACCATGTCATATCATGTCTGATTGTATGACATCTTTGGAAGAGAAGCAATTCAGGAATGGATGGGAAGAGTATATCTATCAACATGTTGATTTTTCTAATCTCAATGGATATACATATGTTGTTAAAGGTGAGAAGACCAAGCTTTTCAGGAGTCACAACCAACTGGCCGGATTTGCATGACTAACTTATGCAACATTTCCCTAAGTTGAAGTATATAAAAGTGTTGTGGCAACTTCCTCCGGTAGGGTGGATCAAATCTAACACAGGTGGTGCATGTATATGGGACAATGGTGGAGCATCATATGCATTCTGTATTAGGGATGGAGTTAGAGATCTTATATATGTACGGGTAGATGAACTTGAAGATGCTGCCAATAACATAGCAGAAGCTCAGGAAATTCTAGAGGCACTAAGGTATATAGTTCATGCCCTGTTTCCTCTTTGTTTGATTGAAACAAACTCATTATTGATGAGAAATGTGTTGGAGGATGTTTGGGAACCACCATGGAGCATTTTCAATCAGGTAGAGGAGATCAAAACACTACTGGCTAGAGGTGTATTCCAAATAGTACATGTGATGAGAGAGGGGAGTAAACTGGCAGATCACCTTGCCAATCAGACTATAGAACATCATGTCATGGTTCAAGTGAATTCATTTGAGGGGTTAGATACTCAAGGAAGGAATATTTTGAACAGTGACAAGCTACAAATACCATATATTAGGGGTAAGAATAACCAAGCCAAACTCTAGATGATTATGTATTGTGAAGGAAAGAAGATGGTGCGGGGAAACATGGTAGTGAGGGGAAGGAGGATGAGGTGTACTGGAGAAGAGGAGATGGTCACGGGCATTGGAGAATACACTTCACTTTCTGCTCAATCTTTCTGGAGGAGAGTAGGAATGCATTTTCTACTAACCTAATTCCTTGTTTTGCAGGTACTTTTGATGAAGCTGGATTCTATGTTATGGCCAAGCTTATTAAGATGGTATTAGCATCTTTGATTCTTATCCCCTATAGTTGTAACCACCACATAGTCCAGCTAAAACCAATACAAAACAAGATGCGGACGAAGCCTCACAAAAACAGACCAAACAAGCACACTAGCATAGGGTACCGGTTTGGTATTGATGGACTGCGATACCTTTTACGGTGCGATTGCCTTAGTACCATAAGCATCCTGGAGGCTCTACAAACAGGTAATACCACTAGTTGGGAATGCACAATGCTCAAAGCAACACGCATGAAACATACACTGTCCAGTTTTGGAAAATCTGGGCATGAGATTTTGAAGCAATTTGCGGGCTGCTTGCCGATTATTTGGAGGAACTGCCAGGCACATGCTACATGTATCAGACATGAGGAAGGTAAATTCAGTTGGTTTTTATCCATATTTAACTGGCACAATCACGAATTAAAGGAGCAAAGCCACAAGTTCACTAAGGTGACATTGAGCTGGACCTTGAGAATGCACTTGATTGCGTATGGATTTGCTAACTTCTGGGCTATATCATGGTTGAATGCAAGTTCCAAATGCCAATTGAAGATTCATATTCATGTGGAATTGAAGTACTCAATCTCAGTTTGGATTGTGCAACTTTGCAACATGGGATGCTCACTTTGGACATACAATGGTCATGTAGTCGTTTGGCTATGCTTGATTCCTAGTATGCATGCCTTCATAGTTCATTATGTACTACCAACGTTGAGTGTAATACTTAGCTTGGGTAATAGGTTTGATGTACCCTCTTTTGTTAATTTTTTTCATTTTGTGAGACCTCCTGATATTTTGTATTTTTATTTGGATATTATTAATAAAAAATACCACTAAGCAACTAACTTAGTGGTATATTTGATATTAAAAAAACTTAGATTAGTCAAAATGGGAAAGACGAATCTGAAGAAGAAAAGAAAGAAGTTATTTACTCTTCTCCTTTCATAATTCCCAAGTGTGTGTGTGGGCGCGTGTGCGCTTTTTCTTGTGGCAATGATCGGTTAATTTGTATGAGAACTGAGAAGCAGAAAACATTTGCACAAGGTTATCACTTATTAGAAGTTGAAGGAGTTATGTGAGAAAATCAAAATGTAGGAGGGCTGAAGTGTACAATCAAAAACTGACCCCTTTCCCAACATAGTTAAGCCGCCACAATTTCACGGCTCCTCCATAAATTCCGACGAATTTCAAATCGATTTTCTCAAAACTTTTCGACCTTCCTTACAGCAACAACAATGGAGAATTCGCATATCGGCGCCCTAAATCCCTTGCAAAACCCTTTCCCTTTCCCTCCTCATCGCCGACGACCCCTAATGAGCCAAACCTACACTACACTCCTTCAGATTCTATCCTATAATTGCCCCACCACCGACTCTACTACGGAGATACAAAAACTAGGTAAAATTACTAAACTTTTATTTTCTTTGCCTGAATTAACAGAAAATAGAGCTCAGAGTATTAGTTTACCTGTTTATCTATGTGGTTGCGTGACTATTAGTAGGTTCCTTTTTTTTTTTTTTGGTAATCACTCAGCCATCCCTATGCCTTAAGTTTGGGTTGTTCGAATTTGAAATGGCAATAAATTCGAATGACCGATTGTGATAGTCATATATATATATATGTGAACATATTTCCTTTTTAGTCCGTGCCAAAAAGAATGAACTCTTTCCTTATTTGGAAATAATTTAACTTCGTGCAATTATTTATAGCCCCACATATATCAAAATATGTGTGCCTCATTTTGCACCACAAGTTCAAAAGTATTCTCTCTTTTCTTAAACTTCGTGCCCAGTCAAATGAGTTCACATAAATTGAAACGGAGGGAGTATATATATATATATATATATATATATATATATATATATTTTTTTTTTTTTTTTTTGTGTGTGTATCTTACATGCAACAGATGTATCTCAATATGTGTTAGTGTCTGCTATATATGCTTTTGATAATCATGTGATTACACATGTACAATATATACGCACAACTATGGTTCCGACGCTAATTTTTAAATATGACATGACTTCAATTTTAGAGAAGATACTAAATACAAGTTATACTTATAGTAACATGTTGGTATTGACAAAGCCATTTTTTAATTTGTCAAAGATGTTTGTATAGATGACAATGGCAACAGTAAATTGGGAAAAGAGAATGAAGTCGAAGAATTGGTTGATCATCATCTCATCAGGTCTGATAATTTGTTAGTTAATGGTCCTGCTCATAAGGAGTCTGACAATCTGGTAGTGCAACAGGGTTCGGGTGATGGAAATGAAGGGAGCTCTCGTTCTGGATACAGAGATTTTACCGGTGCACAAATGGAAGTAGATTTAGATCTCTCAAATCGTACAAGTGATGCAATACAAGGCGACAAAGGCCATGCTAGAACAAATGATATTGATGATATGAATCGTTTGGCAGACAAAACTCATAGTTTTAACGATCAAATGGTCGAGGAACCTGGGAATAGGTGTAGCACTCATGAATCGGAAGTGAAGGAGTCTGATCCTGTCGGACCAGTAGAATTAGACAAAGAACTCAGCATTGATGATGTCTGTGCAGCTATAGAGTCATGTTTTGGTGCGGATACAGTTGCTGAGTTGTCACAACCTGCAGAGGTCTCTGGAGAGGAAATCCCTGTTCCTGAGACACATTTGACGGAAGAAATGGAGCATGGTTTGCGTCTAAAAGAGATGGAATTGGAAACTTTGATATCTTCTGCTGGAGCAACAGATTTGTCCGTCCATGTTCCCATGAGTAAAGAAATAGAGGAAGGGGAGGTTTCTGGGGATTTTATGGTTTTTGATGAATCAGATTATGACATAGTTAATGATGTTCGGGATGAGAAGAAGGTTGAAGCAGAGAAATATCCTGCTGACATTGTTGATCTAGAAGATTTTGCTTTCGATGCTCGCGATAATCCACCACAAAAAAGGGACGCATATGCCTCTTCATCCATTGATGCAGTTGATGAGGATTACACCTCTTTGGGGGGAAAATTCATAAGAAAATTTGGAGAAGAGCCGAAAGATAATGTTGAAAAAGTTTTTTGCTCAAAGGATGTTGAGACCAGAAAGTTCTGTGTGTATGACAGCATTTTGGATAGTGGGAATGTTGCTAAACAAGTTGGTGGAGACATGAAGTTAGAACATCTTGCTGGTTTCCAATTTGGCGCAACCTCCGCAGAAAAGGCAAAAGAAAATAAACACTTAATAGATGCTGCAGAGGTATGATCACTCCCTTCAATCTTTTACTGTAGCACTTAATTTGCACTTAATTTACATTCTAACTATTGCACTTTCCGCTATGTGCAACTTTCATGTCTGTTCTGGTTAATTCGGATTCTTTTCAGTTTGCCCGGTGTTAGAATGCAATAGGGGAATGCCTTCTTAGGAATATTTTGACTTCTCTCATAATCAGATGAAACGTTGTCAGTGTCGCTTGATATGGCTAGTGCAATAAGTGTCCAGCAATTTCACTTGTCTTGGACTCGGTACATTCTCATGCTTCTATGAAGCTCTTCCGATCTGCTATTGATCCAAGTAAACAAAATTCACTTGCTGTTCCAAAGAGATAAACTTCACATATGCCCATCTGCACTTGTGGTGTGACTATTCCCTATTATAGACATTCCCAAATTCAACAAAAGAAAGCTGAACCTCTAGCTGGTGTTCGTAAATGCATAGAATATCCAGACCATTTACCATGTTTGTTGACTTCTAGCAAAATCATCAAGACTTGACTCTAATTCATTCTCCTCCCTTTCTCCTCCTGAAAAAGGAAAGAAGGAAATAGTAGTAGGACTTTAGCAGATTTCTAAAGTTACTGATGCTCTGGCATGCCGCATCTGCATACTTTGTACGTAGTGCATTACCTGATGATCTTGCTTGAGCTGAGGAGGGAAGGGAATGGACAAAGTAGAAATTGGGTTATTGAAATATTTTATATTCTGATAGCCTCTTAATTGAACATTCAAAGTCGTATTTGTGTCTCCAAGTCAGTACGATGGTATAGATGGATAAAGTATAGTTTGCAGTTTTTCTGACATGCAGTCTCACTTTCTATGTTTCTTATTAGCTGCAAATATCGCTATATTTGATTCTGTTCATCTTGTGGCAGGATGCTGATATCGGTAAAAAGAAAAAGAAGAGAGGTCCTTTAACCAAGGAAAAGAGAGCAAAGAAAAAGGTGTCACCCATTCTCCCTTAATTTTCATTTATTTGTAAATGAGTTTATCTTCCTTTACCCTTCTCTAACAGAAGAATGTTAAATCTGGTAATGTAATATGCTTATGCTCTGATTTCGTAGGATCAAGTTGCTCATTCTTTAGTTTGTCTTTATTTAAAGAATCTAATATATTTTGTAGGCCAAAGAAAGAATTAAACGAGCTGAAAAGAACAGAAAGCTTGGAGTTAAAAGGCTGAAGCTTCCACCAGTGGTGAAACCAAAAGTTGTGACATATTGCCGCCATTATCTCAAAGGAAGATGCTCAGAGGTAATTTAAAATTTCATATATAAAAAGGCAATTCAATTTAGCAGATCTTTCAATGTTTTAGAGATTTAACCTTGTTCATTTTTCTTTTGACAGGGTGAGAAGTGTAAATTCTCTCATGATACCACCCCCTTGACAAAGTCAAAGGTCTGCTTATGCTTCTTTTATTTTGTTCTATCATATTGTTGTAAGCTGTCGGCACGTTAGGAGATTTGAAGGCTTTGATGTGAAATTGTGGCATTAATACCTTGTTTCCTAGTTGAGAATTGCTATAGCCTATTTGAAATAGCACTCAGGTGAGTTTGAATGTTTATTAGCACTTCAATCATCACCATTTGCTGACACCTTTTTTGCTATCAATTACTTTGTCATAATGAGATACAGAACTAGAAATATTCATGAGGGTCAAACCTGTAAATTTTTATATGCTCTTTCTGGATATTATTAACAACTTAAAAGGGAAGGGGGTGGGGCAGGGAGGTCTGAAAACGGGAGGAAAAGAACCTTACTTAAAGGGTGTGTTTGGTATGAAGGAAAATATTTTCCGGAAAATGTTTTTCAATTATTTCTGGATATTATTAACAACTTTAAAGGGAAGGGGGTGGGGCGGGGAGGTCAGGGAACGGGAGGAAAAGAACCTTACTTAAAGGGTGTGTTTGGTATGAAGGAAAATATTTTTCGGAAAATGTTTTCCAGTTTTCCCATGTTTGGTTGGCTTAAATGTTTTGGAAAATGTTTTCCCCATCAACAGAAGGGAAAGCATTTTCCAAAACTCTTTTTCAACCTTCCCCACCCTATTCCCCATCCCCCACCCCACCCACCCCTACCCCCACACTCTACCCCACCCCTTCCCCCATAGACTTTCTTTTTCATTTCAACAAAATGAGTATTTTTTTTTAATTCGTAATGTCAAAAAATTATTTTCTTTCATTTCAACCAAAAAAAATACTTTCTTTTCATGATGTAGAATAAGTATTTTCTTTCATTTCAACAAAATAATGTAGAAAATGAGTATTTTTTTTCATGATGTAAAAAAAGTATTTTCTTTCATTTCAACAAAAAAAGTACTTTCTTTTCATGATGTAAAAAAAGTATTTTCTTTTATTTCAACAAAATGATGTAGTAAACAGTATTTTCTTTTATTTCAACAAAATAAGTATTTTCTTTTCATGACGTAAAAAAAATATTTTACAAAATGAGTATTTTCTTTTCATGATGTAGAAAAAGTGTTTTTATTTCATTTCAACAAAATGAGTACTTTCGTTTTATGTTGTAGAAAGAGTACTTTCCTTTTCAACCAAAAAAAGAATATTTTCTTTTTAGTTATGGAGCACAAATTTCAACGTTATTTTTGGGTGAAAAAGTAAAGCGGCACATTAGTTCCTTTGGGCTTGTATGAATTTTTAAATGAGTAATTAAATTCTCGAAGAAAATACAGTCCTGAAAACATTGGGCATTTGGGGGGGCAGGGAACGGGAGGAAAAGAACCTCACAATGTAAAACTATATTCCACATTTTAGGCTATGCTTTAAATTCCATATATTATATCTTTCTTGTGGATTAAAATTAGTCTGTGTAGGATAGGCACAGGACAGTTTCAGGTTATAGAGATAGAACTGAGTATCTATTTTATGTCTGCTCTATGCTTAGATTCTTATTGAGAAGGCAACACACCAAGGCATAAAATGTTTGCAGCAGTTTGAGGCTACTGCTTGCTTTCATAATGTCCAAGAAAAAATGTCGTGTGCTTGTTTAAGTTCCAATTTATGGTTTGTAACTTGCTGCACTATCAAATTGATCAGAAAAGAAACAGTATTTTAATACCCCCTTTCCTTTACTCACTGTTGCTTTTACAAGTGTTTATTTCTATCATGTGGAATAATATCCATGCTTCTAGCCTGTTCTGGCTTCTAATTTTTGTAAATATCTTTTTTTCTTCAGCCATGTTGTCATTTTGCACGTCAGTCTTGCATGAAAGGTGATGATTGCCCATTTGATCATCAACTCTCCAAGTATCCGTGCAATAACTATGCATCCAACGGGTTTTGCAGCAGAGGTGCTGATTGTTTATTTTCACATGAGGTATGTTCCTGCCCGCGATTCATGTTTTCTAGTTTTTTAGGTCACAATTTTTCATTTTCTTACCTCTTTGGAGGGCTTCTTCCTCTGTGTCTCAAGGTATTTAACTTCTTGTCTCACTGGCATGTCTCAGATAACTGTTAAGATAGCAGCAGTGACAAGTCCTACTGCTTCAAACCTTGAGCTGATGTCACCATCAGCTCCAAGTAACTCGAACTCTTTGATGCAAATAAACACATATGGGGTGTTGCATAAAGACGTTAACTCCTCATCTGGTTCAGCTGGGCTTGTTCCTGGTAAGCGCACTGAGCGGACTGTATTAGAGCCTGTGCAAAAGCCAGCTTCATGTACACCTAAAGGTGTAACGTTCTTATCTCATGGCAAGTCTATGCAAGGTGATGCCAGAAAGCATGAAAAGGCTGGGTTATCTTCCAAGGCAGATGATGTTGGAAAACTTAGTTGTCAAATGATCCATAGTAAGTCAAATAATGTTCAGAAGCCAAATGGGTTAATGAAAGGAGTTTCCACGAGGACACCACAAGGAATAAACTTCCTGTCCTTTGGTCAAGCAACTTCAGCTGAGCCCAGTGGTGGTGACACATATTCAGGCTTGTTTAATATGGATTATGGAGTTAAGAAGTTGCTGCCTGGTGGCATGAACAATAGTAAAGAAGCTGCAACATGTGCCAAGAGGGATGGCAGTGTCAAGGATGATAATCAAGCCAACCTAAGTGCCTCATTATGGAGCATGAATCAAATGTCGACTAGAACTCCCCATGCTTCTGCACCTCGGGGTATAAGCTTCCTCTCGGCGGAGAAAGCGGCACAAGACATCTCGCGTCCTAATGAGTTCAACCGTGCTTCATCGCCCATTCAAAGGAGACCAAGTGCAGCAGAAAAAACTTCTGACGAAATGCCGTTTAGGCAGTCGAGTTCCCTATTTCCAGCTGGGCAGACTTTAAATCAGTCTGCACAAAAGTGCAGTGTGGGTATCGCTAGCTCCTCAAAGACACCGTTCCTTGCAAATACACAACCAAGCTCAATTCAAAAGGCTCTTCAGTCAACTTTAGCATTTGCGGCTAAGTTTGACTTGGGAGTTAAGTTTGGAACGTCCAATGGATCCACTAACATTACTTCCTCCATCAATCATTCAAAGGATAGATGAAGACTTTTCAGCCGTGGTGGTTATGGTTGCACGCCCAGACTCATATGAGTTCCCAATCCTCTCTTTCTTCTTCCAGGCAACAATGCACTCCAAAGAAACTCATGACTCTTTAGCCTCCTGTTTCGGATTTTCTGTTTGTTAACAAGTGCAATGCAGATTGCTTTAAGCTTAATGTCATAATGTATGTCAGTTTTGTGGTAAATAAAAATTCTTCTTTACTTACCAAAGGAAATGTATGTCAGTATCTAAAGCGTAGTTACTTTAAGAATAATGTTATAATGTCTACATAAAGTAATTGGGTTAATAAACGTGAGGTTCGATTGATAGTTTTTTCAAGATAAGTATTGCTAATTATAGTTTCTTTTTATTTCGGGAAAACAATAATCTTTGTTGAGGTCACATTCTACATATATAGAAGAGTGAGTGCATCAGTCAAAGCGGACTAGTCTTCGTTGACATGCCAGTTTCATTCATAATATATTTACCTCTATTTTTCAATATTATTACGTTAATTGCCATCACCCAATTTAGTATATAAAGCAATCTTTTGAGGAGGGGTATTCAAAACCGAACTGAAACCGAAGTTTAATGGTTTATTGGTATCGGGTTAACGGTTTAACGGATTGAAAATTTTTTATTAACGGCTTATCGGTTTGGGGGCGGATTATTCAATTTTCTTAACGGATAATCCGTTAACCCGTTAAGAATATATATAATTTTTATTTTTATCCATATATATATATTAAATAATCAAAAACCCTTCTTCCACTATATTAAATAATTAAAAACCCTTCTTCCACTTCCAGTACTCTATCTCTATTCTCTATTACTAATTTACTATTAGACATTTAGAAACCCTAACGCCTAAATTTCAACCAGTAGCCACCAACACTCTATCTCGTCGACTTTCAGTACTCTATCTAACGCCAAAAATATATATAATAGTTTAGCCACACAAATTGGTTTTAATTAAAATTTGAATCCAAAGTGACTAATTTTATAATTGTTTCAAGCCCATCCCTTTAGAAGCCCAATTTTCATGACCCGCCTGGCCCAACCGGATCTCCCCTCTCTTTAAAACACTCATTTTCCCAAACCCTAAGAAAAAGACAGACGGATCCCCCTTTGAAAACCCTAGCCGCCTGGTCTCCTTCCTCACTCACCCATTCCCTTTCACGCAAAAGGAAGCCGAGAATTCGCCATCATGCACACACAACTCACTTATGAAAAAAGTTAAAACAAAATTCATGAATTCCCATTTTTCTACATCCGGATCTGAAGAAGAAAAACGAAAAAAAAGATTAAAAAGGTTTTCTGATTTCTGTTGTGTTACTTGGAGAATTTATGGGTTTCTCATTTGTTTTTGGATTGAAGTTGAGGTCGACATTGCTGTTCTTCTGCTGCTTGCTATCAAAATCATAGCCGAACTTCCTTCATCTCCATTTCTGCCATTTATCAGCTGTTTCAAACTCTATTTGTCAAGTATTTTAGGTACACATTCCTGAATCTGTACTATTTCTCCATAAAAATGGCTGAAATTATGAATGAATTTGTTTCTGATGTTCCATCTCCATTTATGTGACTGTTTTTCTTAATAAATTGCTCATTAGACTTATATATGATTTTGTTAACGAACCAAAGGGATGGCTGCCCATTTCAATTAAGTTTAGACCGTTGGAGTCTTGTTAAATATTAGTTAATTGAGATTAGTTTTTTTTTTATTTTCCGGAGTTGTTAATAGGCTTTAGGTGTATGCATACTAGTTAACAGTAGTATTTATCATAGTCTCTACTTCGTTGCTTAATACTGAAATTTGATGTATGCATATTTTTTACAGGGATCTACTCACTTATGGATTAAGCTGTTGTTTGAACTTTGAAGCTGCAGAAATTCAAGCACTGTTAGGCGTTAGCTGCAAGACAAACATTTTTGTGTAGTCTGCTCACTTATGGATTAATCATTTTGAAGTATGTATTTTGGACTCACTTTGAATATAGACTGAAATTTTATCATTTCAGAATTAATCAGGGAGCATTGACTTTTCCTTTACAGTTGTGGGCGGAGGAAAGACATATGTATTCTGAACTCATCTGTAATGTAGTTTGCTTTGGGATGTAATGGACTCATCTATTGTATTTTATAGACTGGAATGTAGTCTGCTGAGCATAAGAATTTTAGTTTGAGTCACAATGGTCAGCAAACAATTAATACACGCAATATAGATTGAATTATGCCGATAAACCGCCCGATAAGAACTAAACCGATACCAATCCGCCCGATATCTTATCGGGTGGTTAGCAGATTAATACATTTAAAAGCCGATAACTGATAAGCCAAACCGTTAAGAGTAAATAATTGTCCAATCCGTCCGATAAGCAGCCCTACTTTTGAGGCATTTTCAAAGCCCACTTTGTCAAGATGCGTCTGTATAGAATTTAGGGTAACATAGGAATTCCACTGTTTAGATTGCTATTACTGCTACAATTGACAGTCAAGCTTTTACTGCTACTTCATATTACAGCTCTAAAAGTTACATGGTTTATATCTTCTGCTGACTCACTGTATTGACAGCGCAACACGTAGACTTTTACTTTTGACAACTGGGAAGTAATTCCATTGCTAATCTGCATGTTTACCTTTAAAATGAGTAATAATTAAATTTATATGCGGTTAAAAAATACGTGATTTAATTTAACACGAATGATCTATGAACAAGGATTAATTAAGGTAAAAGGAAGCAAAATAATCAAACCAAACGTGATGAACATCAAGACTGGCCTTTTAAAAGAACACTGAAAATTAACCTCGGTCAAACCCTCGAGACTGGCTCGATTGTAACCGAATAATTAGGCAGCTGAAGAACACAATGAACAGTAGCTAGAGAATGAAAATGAACTTTTATTGCTTTGATATGCATGCCCACAGTGATTTTAAATGAAAAAGTTCTCCCCTTTATATAGTAGGGGAGTTTCAATCCTAGTACAAGTCTAAATAAGATAAAACATCTTCTCTTTTCGGTAAATGTCGATCTGCAGTTGATATCGGGCAGAATTTGCGCCGTAATATCCGGTTGAGGGCGAATATTACGGCTCCCCGCTTATCGTGATTAACCGTTTCTCTTTTTCCTTAGTCTCGAAACTTCACTCTGTCCGGATCCGATGTTCAGCCGTGTCCGATCCCGGATGCACCTTTCGTCCTCCCCGGGCTCCAAAATGAGGAGCCCTTCGGTTTTACTCGAGGTTGCATCAGATCATGCTTCCCTCTTGTTTCTTTACCTGGAAATCGGGGGTAACATTATCCCTAATTTTACCCGTACACAGATAGTCTAACAGACCGCCCCAACAGACCACCCCTTCAACTTCTAACCGGCCATGATGTCGAGGTGGTCGTACCTGAAGCGGCCCCGGAACCTCATCTAAAAAATCTTATCCCCGGAGGCTGCTCTATAGACAACGACTTTAAGGTCGAAAAAGCCTCCAAGCAAGGGGATCGAGGTGTGGAGGTACATATTCTCCATCACTGAGGACACGATCTCGACGGTTCGGGAGGACTGTAAGTGGGAGGGCAAGGAAGTGGTCGTCCCTGGCCCTGATGAGGACATCACCACACATGTGGAGGGGTATTTAAGTGCTTAAACATGCCCCTTCACGCTTGGCCCAGTGGATACTATACTCCTCGACTTTTGCAAAAGGTACGAGGTCTGCCTTGGGTAGATTCACCTGTCCTTTTGGAGGATTGTGATCCTCCTCTGTCACTTCATTAATAATACGGAGGATCCTCGGTTTACCATCGACCATTTGTTTCGCCTCTACAGTCCCCGAATCTTCCGAGGGAGATTAATCAAGCTCGTTCGTCGAGCAAAGAAATCTCCATTCTCGAGCACTGATGAAGACAGGGATCGAGGCTGGCAGGGGAGATTTGTTCGGGTGAAGATCGAGTATCTCATTCTCCCCGAGTTCCCGCCATTCCCTGAAAAGTGGAACCTAACACGTAAGTTCTTCTCCTTTTGTGTATTTAGAATACTTTTTGGGTTTTGTTCTTCTTTCTCATTGCCTGGTTCTACCATTGTGCAGCGGTGGAACGAGTCCCCAATGCAGTTCCATGCTTCAAAGAGTGGGTCAAGGGGATCTGCAAATAGTTATCGTACTTTAAGCGCGAATGTCGCAAACTCTCAAAGGGAAAGTGGGATGCACGTTCCCATGGTGAGTGTTCTCCCCTCGATTGAGTTTCCTTTTCTATTAAATTGTCATCTTTACTAAGTCCCTTTCTTCCTTCCATAAGTTTGCCCAAGACCACTGAGCTTCGGGTAGTGGATGAGGATGAGGCTCCATCCTCACCTGCTAAGCCCTCCGTTTTGAGATAGCCTGTCGCCGAGGCCGCTGTGAAGAAGGAGGATAAAAAGAGAAGAAAGAGGGGGTCTTCCGGTTCCCCGGACGCGGACACCGAAGCCAAGAAGAATAGCATCACGGTCAGGGTCCGAAAGAGCAACAAAAAGAGTACCTGGGCTAGGGTACCAGACCCTGAATCCCTTTACCGGCTCAGGGATTACCCTGAAGATAACGACTTGGAGTTCGTCACCCATGGACCGACCTTTGATGCAGAAGAGCGGGCAACATCGAAGGGAAATGACCGGGAGGCCGAACCCTATTTGGCCGGGGAGCCCGAAGGAAAGCCAGTGGCTACGGCTTCTCGAGAAATGACTCCTGCTCCGAAAGAAGCCATCAGTGTCATTGACATCCCGAAGTGGCCATCTCATATAGAGTCTCTATTTGACGAGGCTCAGGCCATCAAAGAAAAACCAACTGAGACATCATGGGCCGCAGAACGAGGCTCTCAACCTGTTATTTGAAGGCATAGACATCGGTGCATTAGAGGGCTACTCCAGGTTTGGTCACTTGGAGATCTTGAAAAAGGATGTTCTGCCGGAGTCAGGCGGGCGGAGCTCGAGCCTAAAGCTGGTGAAGCAGTTCCCTGTCTCGAGTGTGGACCCCGACCGTAAAAGAACGATCGTGTTTACGATCCCAGCGGATACCCGGGTGCTGTTCTGACCGGTTGGCATTGCCAACTACCTTTGCTACTTAGTGACCGAAGAGGACCAAGCAAATATGAACAAGGTGGATGCACCGAGCCTTTTCAATGAGGCACAACAGGCGTTGAACAGGGTATGCTTTTCTTTCTTTTGTATCCCTTGGAGTGTTCATTTAACCTTAGCATATTCTTATGATCTTATCATTTTTATTTTTCAAGCCTCGGTGCTTCATCCTGAGAGCTTCCATCGGTCTCGAATAGAGGTGAGCCAGCTCGAGTTCAAGCTCAAGGAACATGTCTGGTAGAAGGAAATGTACAAAGCTCTTAGAGAGCAAAGAGACGAGGCCCTCAAGGACCTCCCCATCCTCCAACCCGAGCTGGAAAAAGCTCAAAAGGAGGCCTCGTCGGTCAAACGGGAGCATGCCGTTCTGGTCGAAAAGGTAAAGGTATTTGAGATTAATAATAGAGGCTAAGCGCAGCTGCTAACGCTACAACCTCGCAGGTCCAAGAGAAGATAGACCTGATCGACAAGCTTCGGTCCAAAATGAACGAGGTCAAAGCCTAGACCGAGGCGTTGAAAAGAAATATGGATCTCCTGGCCTCGAAAAAGGAGGCTACTAAAGAAGATTTGGTATCGGCCAAGGACCGGCTCAAGTTGATGAAGGATAAGCCGACAAGTGGTCTCAGCTGAATGATGAGCTCCGAGCACAACTAGAATCAGCCGTCTCGGAACGGGATGCCCTCGGCCGGGAGTACACCGCATTGAAGTCCAAGTTAGAGGCAGCTACAAACAAGTCCTCCGAGGTCCAGGATATGCTGTCCCAATATAAGAATGATGTGGAGGTGGACGAGACCCGTATAATAAGAAAGGCCGAGTATGTAAAGTGGATGTCCCAGAGGGAGACCCTCAAGGAGATGCATGCTCGGGGTTTGATCTATCAGTCGAGATTGAAGAAAAAAAGAGGCTTGAGGCCGAGGCCAAAGAGATGTACGAGCCTGAGGGTTCAGGCAGTGAATCGGGCTCTGGTGAAGACTAGGTAGAAATGCCTTAGTTTATTTTTTGTTTTCTTTTGTACATTTGTTTTATTATTTTGGGGCTGATTTTTAGCGCCTCTGTAAATTCTTTTGACATATATAAAAAATTTCCCTTCGGCTATACTGTGTCCTTTACTTTTTAGCATCCACTTGCAAACTCTTTGTTCGAAATATGTCATTAATGTCGTAGCATAGAATTTGACATAATTCAGAGTGTTCGTTCCCCTAAAGCCCGAATGAGGCCTGGTTTAAGTAACGACTCCGAGTTGCTTTGGCTTTGGAATATCATTTTTAAAAATGAAGTCTTTAAAATACTTGAATGTTCTAACCGGACACGATGATGTTTTGCCGAAGGTGGCTCTTCTTATAGCCGGATAGTATTTTTCATAGGTTTTAACCATGTGTAAGGACCTTACTTTCTACGTACGGGCTCGGACGTCTCCGAGCCATTTTAAGTTGGTCGTATCCTTTCATGTTCGGGCCCTGCCTAATAGGCTCAGCGCTTCGGGGATTCGATAGCCCGAGTTGTCCAATCTAATTATCAGAAAATAGTCCCCGACTCGGGGAGGACCGTGGGCTCAAAGGGGTTTGAACCCATTACTTATTCTAAGAAACTTAACGATAATATCGCTGGTGCAAATGTGAAGTGATGAAACAATGAGGGAAAATTTCTTTTATTACTTTGCATATAGAGTACATGATCGAAGGCACAAAATCTTTCTGCCATGGCAAGAATGAGCTGCACGGGCACGATTTATTTGACCGTTTGACCCTTACAATTAATTTTAATATTCAAGCCTTGGCTTTTAACATCAAATAAAAAATGCCTTCTAAGGATCCTGACTTAAGACGTAATGGCTTTTCCAGTATTCGAGATTGAGCTCGTGAGGGCTCGAATACTATCGATCCAATATGGGTGATCAACAATCCCGGCCTCAGGCCGGTCTTCAAAACTAGGGTAGCACATTTTACTGTTGCCTCGTTACAAACCTTGCCGTAAAACCCACTTCAGGAAAAACCGATCCAAGGGAAAAAGAGTGCAACACGTGCTTTCAAACCTAATCGTCAAATTTAACCTCGATCGAATACCTGCACGGGTTAGTTCAAAGCATAGCAAACTTCAAAGGAAATTGTGTTCGTACCTTACCAGTAGTACTGCTTTAAGTGTGTCACATTCCAGTTGTTCGGTAGTTGTACACCGTTCCCCGACTCGAGCTTGTATGAACCTTTTCCGGTAATACCGATAACTCTGTACGGGCCTTCCCAGTTTGGGCCTAGTTTCCCGTCGTTCGGGTTCTTTGTATGTAGCGTAAATTTCCTTAACAATAAGTCCCCGACTTAGAAGTGTCGAAGGTTAGCCCTTCGGTTGTAGTATCTCCCCATTAGCTGCTTTTGGGCTACTAACTGGACCAGGGCGGCTTCTCGCCTTTCGTCCAATAAGTCTAGGCGTGTGGCCATGGCCTCATCATTTGATGTCTCGGTAGCATACTGGAAACTTAGGCTCAGTTCTCCCACTTCGACCGGCATCATAGCTTCCGCGTCGTAGACTAAAGAGAATGGGGTCACACCGGTACTTGACTTCGAAGTCGTTAGGTATGCCCAAAAGAACTTAGGAAACATTTCTTTCCACTTCCCCTTTGACTCGGTCAATCTCTTATTCAGGTTTTGGAGTATAGTTTTTTTTGTTGACTCCGCTTGACCGTTCCCACTAGGGTGGTAGGGTGTTGAAAAGATTTTTTTAATTTTGTGATCTTCTAGAAACTTACTTACCTTACCGCCGATGAACTGCTTCCTGTTGTCACAAGCTATCTCGTACAATATTCTGAATTGACATATTATGTGATCCCAAATGAAGTCGATGACCTCTTTCTATCAAACCTTCTCGAATGCCTGTGCTTCGACTCACTTGGAGAAATAATCGGTCATGAGTAATATGTATTGGGCTTTACCGGGTGCCAATGGCAAGGGACCGACGATGTCCATCCCCAATTTCAGAAACGGCCATGGAAATAGGACCGGGTGAAGCATTTCCCCTGGTTGATAAATCATCGGGGCATGCCTTTGGCATTCATTACATTTTCGAACAAAGTCTTTCGCGTCCTTCTCCATCTCGTTCCAGTAATAACCGGCTCTGATCAATTTACGAACCAAGGATTTCACTCCTAAATGGTTTCTACAAGTACCCTCGTGTACTTCCCTCATTGCGTAGTCAGTCTCCCCCTGACCCAAGCACCTAGCTAACTACCTGAAAAAGGATCTTCTATATAATTTTCCCTCGACCAAGCTGAACCTGGCAGCTTAGTACGTATTCTTTCCTTGATTCCTTGGGATTCGATAGCAATTTCCCTTTCTCAAGGTAGTCTATGTATTTGATTCTCCAGTCCCAAGTCAAGCTTGTCGAGTTCACCTCGGCATGACCTTTTTCTACCACCGAGTTTATCAATTGCACTACTGCTCCGGATTTGAATGCGTCGGAGTCAACCGGCGACCCTAAATTAGCCAACGCACCATTCTCGTTATTTTGATCCCGTGGTACGTGCTATAGAGTCCATTCCTTGAATTGGTATAACGTCACCTGTAACTTATCCAAGTATCTCCGCATCCGCTCCTCTTTTACTTCAAACGTCCCATTGACTTGGTTGACGACAAGGAGGGAGTCACATTTGTCCTCGATCATCTCGGCTAGTCCCCGAGCTAGTCCCTAAGGTGAGCAGTAATTCCTTCTCAACCTCGGGGATCAAGCCCGGCGTAAAGTCGTCCACTAAGTCCGCCAACATCTGAGATTTTATGGCGGTTCGGGGTTTGTATTGATATCGTACCCACTAATCTCTATGGCTCATTTGGCCAGCCGGCCCGAGAGCTCGAGTTTGTGCATAACATTCCTCAGCGGGTAAGAGGTCACGACACATATGGGGTGACACTGAAAGCACGGTTTTAATTTCCTAGATGCGCTTAATAAGGGGAGCGCTAATTTTTCTAAGTTTGGATACCTTGTTTCGGCATCGCCTCGGGTTTGTGCATAAATTTACCTTCTTCTTCCCGGACCAGGACACCACTTACCGCTACCTCGAAAGCTACCATTTAGAGGTACATTTATTCATCTGCCTTCGGAGTGTGCATCAAGGGAGGTCTCGATAGGTATCGTTTGAGTTCTTCTAAAGCTCGCTGGCACTCTGGAGTCCAAGAGAAGTCGTTCTTCTTTATTGGTAATGATAAATACTGGTGGCTCTTATCTGACGACCTCGAAATAAGCCGACCCAACGCGGCTATCCGCCAGGTTAGTCTTTGTAGTGCCTTAACTTTGTCAATTATGGTGATATCTTCTATATCTTTTATCTTGTCCGGGTTGATCTCTATTCCCCGGTTGGATACCATGAACCCGAGGAACTTACCCGAGATGACCCCGAAAGCACACTTCTCCGGGTTTAGCTTCATGTTGTATTTCCTCAATATGTCGAAGGTCTCCTGCAAATGCTTCAAATAGTCCTCTATTCGCAGGGACTTAACCAACATATCGTCAATATAAACCTCCATTGATTTCCCTATTTGTTCTTCGAACATCCGATTAACTAGGCATTGATATGTGGCGCCACCATTTTATAGCCCAAACGGAATTACATTATAACAATAGGTGCCGAATTTGGTTATGAAAGAAGTCTTTTATTGATCGTCCGGGTCCATATGAATTTGGTTGTACCCGGAATAGGCATCATCGAGAAAACTCAGTATCTCGTGTCCGACAGTCGCATCGATCATTCAATCGATGTTAGGCAAAAGGAATGAATCCTTCGGACATGCCTTGTTTATGTCCTTATAATCTACACACATCCTAAGTTTGTTTCCTTTTTTAGGTACGACTACTACGTTAGCTAACCAATCCGAGTACTTAACTTCCTGGATGAAACCTATTTTCAAAAGTTTAGATACCTCGTCTTTGATGAACGCGTGTTTGATCTCGGACTTTGACCTTCTCTTTTGTTTGACCGAGTGGAACTTTGGATCGAGGTTCAATTTGTGAGTTTTCACCTCCGGTGGAATCCCTATCATATCTAAGTGGAACCAGGAAAAACAATCGTCATTAGCTTTAAGGAAATCAATAAGTTTTTTCTTGAGCTCGGGAGTTAACCCCGTGCCTAGGTATACCTTTCGATCTGGTAGGTGCTCGATCAGTATAACCTGCTCCAATTCCTCGATTATCGATTTAGGGGCATCAATGTCATCAGGTGCTATAAAAGATCTTGGGACACCGTATCATCCTCCTCGTTCGTTGTGTGCTCCTCCTATTTTTCTGGTCCGGTCGAGGTCGAGATCGTTGATTGCTATTTGGTTTCCTTTTCTTTGACCAGTACCCTATTTTTTGATGTCAAAATCGCGGGCACGGGATCACTTCATCGACAACGAACATCTCCTTTGTGGCCGGTTGTTCCCCGTAGACTTTTTTGACTCTTCACGGAGTGGGAAATTTCAACGCCTGATGTAAGGTTGAAGGTACCTCCCTCATGCTGTGAACCCATAGCCTTCCGAACAAGGCGTTGTACCTCATATTCCCCTCGATCACGTAGAACTTTATTTTCTGGGTGGTCCCAACAGTGTTCACTGGTAAGGTTATTTCACCCTTCGTCGTCTCACATGCCATGTTAAATACGTTCAACACCCGGACCGCCGGTACGATTTGGTCCAATAATCCCAGTTGTTCTACGACCCTCCATCGGATGATGTTGGCCGAGCTACTTGGATCAATTAACATACTTTTAACTCGAGATTTATTGATAAGCACAAATATTACCAGTGCATTGTTGTGAGGCTGGATGATGCCCTCGGTATCTTCATCGTTGAACAAGAGTGACCTTTCCAGGACGTAAGCCCAGGTGCACTTTTTCCTTGTGATAGAAGCTTTGGTGCGTTTTATCATTGGCCCTTGGGGGATATCTACTCCCCCAATGATCATGTTGATCTTGTGTTGGGTCTCCTCTTGTTCAACATGTTTGTAGGCGTCCCTATTTTGGAAATGATTTTTGGCCCGTTCACTTAGGAATTCTCGAAGATGCCCGTTGTTGAATAGTCGAGCCACTTCTTCCCTTAGTTGTCGACAATCTTCGGTCCTATGACTGTGAGTACCGTGGTACTTACACACCAAGCTGTGATACCTCTGTGTGGGACCGGACTGAAGTGGTCTAGGCCACTTGGTCTCTTTGATGCGACCTATGGCCGACAGAATACTTGCAGCATCCACATTGAAATTGTACTCTAATAATCTCGGTGCTTCCCTACCCCCGAGCGACCTGTCATAACCATTTTTACTCACTAGACCCCGGTTGCTTGATCCTTGATCATTTCTCCTGTCGTTTCTAGTTGGGTGGTGACCGGATCTGTTTCCCTTTCTGTCTGAGTTGTACGGCTGATACCGATCTCGGACCTGCCTTGGATCCTAATCGATAATCCTCTTAGATCTGTCATTCGCTCTGTTAGGGTAAACAAATCCCGAGGGGCCCCCAGCTGGTCGTCCTCGACTCTGATCTTCGACTGATACCTGTTATGGATGTCGGCCCAAGTAATCGTCGGGTATTCAACCAAGTTTTGTTTCAATTGTTGAAAAGCAACGGAACTTCGGAGGTTGAGCCTTTGAGTGAACACCTGAACGGCCCAATCATCCGCGACCGGGGGTAGGTCCATTCGCTCCATTTGGAACCTCGACATGAATTCCTTAAGCATCTCATTATGTCTCTTCTTGATTTTGAAAAGGTCTTATTTCATCGTCTCGACCTTGATGGTGCCGGCATGGGTTTTTATGAAAGCATCCGCAAGCATAGCAAATGAATCAATAGAATTTGGAGGCAAGTTGTGATACCGTATCATCGCTCCTTTAGACAAGGTTTCCCCAAATTTCTTCAATAACACTGATTCGATCTCGTCGTATTCCAGGTTATTCCCCTTGATTGCGCACATATAGGAGGTTACATGCTCGTTTGGATATGTGGTCCCATTATACATGAGAATGTCGGGCATTCGGAATCTCTTTGGGATTGGCTTCGGTGCTGCACTCGGATGGAAAGGCTTCTGAATGAATGTTTTGGAATCCGGCCCCTTCAATATTGGAGGCGCTCCCGGGATCTGATCAATCCTGGAATTGTAAGTTTCCACCTTCTTGTCGTTTGCCTCTATACCTTTCTCACCAGACTCCACCCACTTTGTTAGTGCTTCGAGCATCTTCATCACCTCAAAATTTTCCCCGGGCCCAAATTCATCTGGTTCCACGACAATTTGTTCATCCCTTCGAGTGTTTTCTCTGACCCGCTCGGGCTCGATCTTGTTAGGGATGTGACTTTGGGTCTGCAACTGCACTATTGCCTCTTGATGGGCTTGAAACATTTTGAAAATCAATCTCAAGCTAACCCCATCACCTTCCCTTTCGTGTGCTTCTCGAGCCGATGGTCAAGGTGCCCCACGAATGCTGTTTTCGGGGTCAGTTGGCAGGTTGATGTTGATGGCAATCTCAGAGTTAGCTTCGACCGGGTCAGCTACTGGGATACCACTGCGATCAACAGGGGGTACATCATTGCTAGGTACCACATTATTATTTTCACCGTGGTGGCGTGACTCGGCGTCAACGTTCAAGTGAGAACACTGAAAATTTGACATTCTTAGATTAACCTGAAATCAAACTTCAAAGAACAAGTATAAAATAGGGTATGTTATGGAGATTCGTATTATATCACCACTATTATACTTTGCCCCACGATGGGCGCCAAATTATTTACCCTTAAAATTAGTAACAATTAATTTTATACGCGATTAAAGGATACATGATTTAATTTAATACGAATGATCCATGAACAAGGATTAATTAGGTAAAAGGAAGCAAAATAATCAAACCAAACGTGATGAACAATCAAGACTGGCCTTTTAGAAGAACACTGAAAATTAACCTCGGTCGAGCCCTCGAGACTGGCTCAATTTTAACCGAATAATTAAGCAGCTGAAGAACACAATAAACAGTAGCTAGAGAATGAAAATGAACTTTTATTGCTTTGATATGCGTGTCCACGGTGGTTTTAAATAAAAAAGTTCTCCCCTTTATATAGTAGGGGAGTTTCAATCCTAGTACAAGTCTAAATAAGGTGAAAAAATCTTCTCTTTTCGGTAAATGTCAATCTGGAGTTGATATCGAGCGGAAATTGCACCATAATATTCAGTTGAGGGCGGATATTACGACTCCCCGTTTATCATTCTTAACCGTTTCTCTTTTTCTTTAGTCTTGAAACTTCATTCTGTCCGGATCCGATGTTCAGCCGTGTCCGATCCCGGATGTACCATTCGTTCTCCCCGTGCTCCAAAACAAGGAACCCTTCGGCTTTACTCAAGGTTGCATCAGATTATGTTTCCTTCTTGTTTCTTTAATGGGAAATAGGGAGTAACATTATCCTTGATTTTACCCTTACACACTACCTCAAAAATTATACACGGCTCTGAATACTCTCCTCCCAAAATTTCCCACACTTTCCTTTATTTATTTATTCTTTTTATTATTATTATTATTATTATTATTATTATTATTATTATTATTATTATTATTATTATTATTTTAGTGGTGGTCATCTTTCTTTGCACTTTGGTGGTTTACTCTGGTAAATGTTCTTCCTTGTCATAGATTTGTGTAGCAAGGGCTTTCATTGAGAAGAGTTGTACCATTAAAAAATGTTTCTACATCTTCTCTTCTTTAATGGGTACCTGAACAAAACTATTGATTTGTCGGCTTTTAGTAGGTTAGGATATTTTTTATGTTAATACAAAGTACTAATATCCTACCTATAAAAAAACCTCTAATTTTCATTCCTGACATATACTGTGGGGTTATGTCTTGGAAAAGTAAGGAGCATAGAACATAGTGAAGAAGCAACGTGGCAAAATAAGATAAAAAGAAAATTATTTCTACAACATTATAGAGAGGTTGTAGTGCCTTGGAATCTTTGTGATATTCCTAATATGTGTTGCCTTGTTGTATCAGTAAATTTGTAGAAGACATCTATGTTTTTCATTTGACTGGTAGGTGCTCGACAAAATGCTTCAATGAATCGAGTTTTCATCCAGGGAGAGTTTTATAGAATCTTTCACTAGATCTAATTTAGAAAACATATGTTCAGCTTATTGAAGTTGTATACGGTCAAAACCGGTTCGTCCGTCGTACAGACTGGTCGGTATGGTGATACTTTGATCGAAGGGCGGCTTCGTAATACTAGGTCGAGGTCCGAAGTCAGGTCATCAAGTTTCGAGTTCAAGGACCGATCAATGACAAGCTCAGAATCATTATCGAGCTCGTATCCAAATCGAACTACGGGGAGAGGCGAGATTATCGAGCCTAAGATGCATAGACCAACCGATACTAACCCTGAATCGATACCAGACTCCGAGTCAGAATTGAACTCGAGTCAAGATCGAGAGCTCGAGTCAATATCAAGCTCACTTACAAGAGCCGTTACAATCCCACTAGAGGAGAGAATCCTGGCATGAATTATGAAAAAACTGATTTATTATGGGTCTCCCACTATGTATTTTTAATTATATCTAAAAGTAGGATCCTCCACTATAAAGAGGATGACTACATTTCTGTAGAGCCAGAGTTTTTTGCTTACATTGTAATTCAAGCACCATATTCTCCTATATTCAGGAGTTATTCTTTTAAGCTTCATAAATTGATTCATCTTGCTTAGTCCTAAAAATCATCTTCTTTCCAACCTTGTTTATTTTGCATTCTTTGCAATCCATATTTGATATTTGTATCTATCCTTATGATTTGTATTAAGCTATATCACATATCCTTAGAACTACGTACAAATTCAACTCTATCCATTTTTCGGGTAAACAGTTTGGCGCCCACCGTGGGGCTAAGGATAACAATGGTTATTTGGTACGAATCTGCTAAACGCACCCTCTTACGCTTGTTGTTGAAAGTATATTTGATTTTGAATTAGCAACAACGAACTCTCAATTAATGACCTTACCTATCGACAACGGAGCTGGCCTTCAAGGAGAAAACAACAACCTAACAACCAGGGCCGAAAGGCCGCTTGTCGATACCGTTGGTACCCGAGTCGAAGTACCATTAGACATTAATTCGCATGTAGCTATTGAGGAGAACCAACGTTCTGAGCCTGAAAATAGCGTTCATGGTGGTACTCGATCTGCACCTCGAGACACCTATAACGTTGAGGAAAACGGAATCAGCTTGCGCATGATTTTCAAAATGTTGCAAGCTCAACAGGTAGCGATAGCTCAGTTGCAGAGTGAAACACAGGTACCGAGCAGACCGGAGCCCAGTCCACCCCGAGAAATAGCCCATACAACGGAACTAGCTATAGTAAGATCAAATGAGCAGGAGTCGAGGACTAATACCAAAATTGCTAAGATGTTCGAAGAACTGACCAAACGAATAGAATCGGGAGAAAGAAGGATCGAAGCAAATGACAAAAAGGTGAAAACATATAACTCCAGGGTTCATCAAATACCAGGGGCACCACCAATATTGAAGGGCTTTGATTCCAAAAAATTCGTACAAAAGCCTTTCCCCCCAAGCGCGGCTCCTAAACCAATCCCAAAGAAATTCCGCATGCCCGAGATTCCTAAATATAACGTAACTACCAACCCCAACGAACATGCCACCTCATACACATGCGCCATCAAAGGGAACGACCTAGAGGATGATGAGATTGAATCCGTATTATTGAAGAAATTCGATGAAACCCTGTCAAAGGGAGCAATGGTATGGTATCATAATTTACCATCTAACTCTACTGATTCTTTTACTATGCTTGCAGATTGTTTCGTGAAAGCACATGTCGGGGCCATAAAAGTCGAGCCTCGGAAGTCGGACCTATTCAAGGTAAGACATAAGGATAACAAGATGCTAAGAGAATTTGTATCTCGTATCCAAATGGAATGAATGGATCTACCACCAGTCACGGACGATTGGACCGTTCAAGCTTTCACTCAAGGTCTAAACGAACAAAGCTCGATGGCTTCATGGCGGGTGAAGCATAACCTAATCGAATACCCCGCTATTACTTGGGCAGATGTGCATAACCGATATCAATCCAAAATAAGAGTTGAAGACGATCAATGGGGATCTGGGTCCGTTATTAAAAGGGACGCCAACCGAGAACAGAGGTTGATCAAATACCGATACTGGGCCGTATAATGGAGATCCTACAAGCTCGGTGTGATGAACGGCTAAAACGATACTAGTGCTAAGGTATGAACCCCCCCTTCCCCGTTCAATTATATTCCAAAACTAACCCTTGCAGGTGTTCGACCAAAGACGAGGATTAATAAATTCGATCAGGAACAAAGATGGATTATTCAACACGAAGCCTTAGGTCGAAAGCACGCGTTGCAATCTTTTTTCCTTAGAGACCGGTTTTGTCCCAAATAGGTTTTTCGGCAAGGTATTTAATGAGGCAACCATTGATCGTGCTAACCTGGAACAGTTCAACAGTATTCGAGGCCTCCTTACAATCAACCTCGAATACTGGGGGGCACACCATTGTCATTGAACATATCAACAATGATTATCAAGTATGGTGCAAAGGAAGTTACTTCGTTATTTCATGGCAAAAGAGTCTCGACAGGAAAAATTGTAAGGGCCAAAATGGTTGAACGAGCCATGCCCATGTGGTTGGCCCGAGCCCTGACACAAAACATGAACACATGTACAATGACTTACAAAGAAAAATTTCTTCTTTACTAATATCTTATATCCAAGAAAAATTCCTCTATTTTGAGATCTATTACGCAAACAAGCTTAAGGACCGACCATTACCCCATAAAATCGGGGACTGCCAACCGAAAAGTCAATAATTTCGAGCAACACTCACTCGACTATAAAGCCCAAGGGCTACACCGACTCGAGTTTGAGCAGCCATTCTCACTCGGGGACTACTTATGAAGCCCAAGGGCTACACCGACTCGAGTTCGAGCGACCATTCTCACTCGGGGACTACCTACGAAACCCAAGGGCTACCATACTTCGAGTTTGAATCACTCACTCGACTACTAAGCCTACATGCTACATTACTTCGAGTTCAAATCATTCACTCGACTACTAAGCTTATGGGCTACTTTTATTTCGAGTTCGAGCAAGCACTCACTCGACCATTACGCCTACGGGCTACATTACTTCGAGTTCGAATCATTCACTCAACTACTAAGCTTACGGGCTACATTACTTCGAGTTCAAAATCACTCACTCGATTACTAAGCCTACAGGCTACATTACTTCGAGTTCGAAATTACTCACTCGATTACTAAGCCTACGGGCTACATTACTTCGAGTTCGAAATCACTCACTCGACTATTAAGCCTACGAGCTACATTACTTCGAGTTCGAAATCACTCACTCGACTATTAAGCCTACAGGCTACACTACTTCGAGTTCGAAATCACTCACTCGACTATTAAGCCTACGGGCTACATTACTTCGAGTTCGAAATCACTCACTCGACTATTAAGCATACGGGCTAAATTACTTCGAGTTCGAAATCACTCACTCGACTATTAAGCCTACGGGCTACATTACTTCGAGTTCGAAATCACTCACTCGACTATTAAGCCTACGGACTACATTACTTCGAGTTCAAAATCACTCACTCGACTATTAAGCCTACAGGCTACATTACTTCGTGTTCGAAATCACTCACTTGACTATTAAGCCTATGGGGTACATTACTTCGAGTTCGAAATCTCTCACTCGACTATTAAGCCTACGGGCTACATTACTTCGAGTTCAAAATCTCTCACTCGACTATTAAGCCTACGGGCTACATTACTTCGAGTTTGAAATCACTCACTCGACTATTAAGCCTACGGGCTACATTACTTCAAGTTCGAAATCACTCACTCGACTACTAAGCCTACGTGCTACGTTACTAATCACTCACTCGACTACTAAGCCTACGTGCTACGTTACTAATCACTCACTCGACTACTAAGACTACGGGCTATGTTACTTCGAGTTCGAAATCACTCACTCGACTATTAAGCCTACGGGCTACATTACTTCGAGTTCGAAATCTCTCACTCGACTATTAAGCCTACGGGCTACATTACTTCGAGTTCGAAATCACTCACTCGACTACTAAGCCTATAGGCTACAATACTTCAAGTTCGAAATCACTAAGCCTATGGGCTATGTCACTTCGAGTTCGAAAACGCTCACTCGGATATAAAGACTACAAAGTTCGAATTCGGTCAAATTGCCTAAAGCCTTATGAAAACATTCATAAGGCATGAATAAAATGAAATCTTCACAAGACAGAAAATAAAAAGAGGCAAGACAGGAAAAGAAAAGATATTTGTATTTATCTACAAGATTGTTTACATGATTGTTTTCAAAATCTGAAATGGAAACTAAGGGTTAAGTTTCTTGGTTATCCTCGGGGGCGGTCTCTTCTCCATCGGGCTCCTCCCCACTCTGAGACCCGCTTTTGCTCCCATCATCATCATCGGAGACCAAGGCCCCAGCATCGGCTTCAAGCTCTTTTGCCTTTATTATCTCTTCAGTAAGATTGAAGCCTCGAGCATGGATCTCCTCGAGGGTTTCCCTCCGAGATTGGCATTTGGCAAATTCGGCAATCCAATGTGCTCGAGTTCGAGTGGTCTCGACTACTTCTTTCGCATGCGATTGAGCGGCCTCAGTATCGGCCCGATAAACAGCCAAAAATGTGTATGTATCGGCCTTTGTCTTTTCAGCCTTGGCAAGTTCAGAAGCCAACCCAACCTCGAGCTCCTCTGTTTTCCTTGCTTGAACCAAGCTTTTCTCCTTTAGACTTTGAAGTTGATTTTCGGCCAATGATAATTGGGCTTGAGCAGCCTCTTTCTCTGCAGCAAAGCGGTCCATATTTTCTTTCCATTTCAAGGACTCCGCCTTTATCACATCGACCTCCTCATGAAGCTTCCCGATCATCTCAAGCTTCTGCTGCAGCTATTAGACCGAAAGATTAGCCATCGTTCCAGTATCGAGTCCATAGGCTTTTAATAGTGTCATTACCTACTCGGATAGATCGGTCTGATCTTGGTGAGCTTTGGCCAACTCGGCTCGGAGGTCCTTGAAGTCTTTTCCCCTTTGCCCTAAGAGGAGTTTAAGGGCCTTCTTCTCTTCCGTGGCCCGTTGGAGATCGGCCTCGTATCGACGCAGCTCGGCTCGGGATCGAGAACATACTTCTCGATGAGCTACCACGGCCTACGAAGAAAGAAGAAACAAAGTAAGAAAAGAAAAACATACACAAGAGATAATACCAACAAAATAATTTAAGGCTTACCTGATTCAAAGCTTGCTGCACTCCATGAAAAAGATCCGATACATCACTAGTGCCGGCAGCGTCTTCGACACCAGTAAATAGGTCACAAAAAGGATCCTCTCCCTCATGAGTCCTGTCTAGTTCGAGGGCCCCCAAAGCTTGGGCTTCTCGAATCACCCCTTCGAAAAAAGTAGGGAAGGTGGGCGAGTTTTCGATTGCTACTGCCCCAAGTGAGTTACTTGGGGCACTCTCTTCGGTTCAAAGAAATTCGGGGAGAGCCCCTTCAGACATATCCCCCATCCGCTGACTTCGATGGGAAGCATCCTCGATCTCCAATGACTCAGGGACTCTGCTCGAATCTTTCTCCTATATATCCTCAATTCGAGGCGTGGCCTTATAAACTACCATCGATCCAGCTGCATGTGAAACATCGGTGGTCTTCTTCGATCGGGCCACCATGGACCCGTCGTCTTCCTCTTTCTCATCTTCATCCCTTAGACATTGAACCGATTCTAAGGTCAAAGGGATGTTATTCTTCCTCGACTTACGAGTCGACCTTGCCTTCGATTTTGGATTTTCGTAAGTAGAGGCCCTTTTTCTCTTATTTCCCTCCGCCGGTTTAGAAACCAGGTCCGAGGCTTCTTCCTCGCCGGGCAGGGGACTCAAAACCGTATCTCTGCCCAGGCCTACACACAAGAAAATTGGTTGAATATGTGGAAATTATTTCGTTCGAACTCTCAAAACATGAGAAATAGGCTAACCATGATTCTTGGCCTCCCATCGGCCCTTTGCTAAATCACGCCACGAATGTTCGGCGTATGAAGAGGTCGAAGCCAGGGCCCGTACCCAGCTCTTAAGATCGGGAACGACACCGAACATCCAAGGAACCGCTGCATCACAAAAGAGATATCAGCAAGAAAGAAACAAAGAGACAAGGCGTAAGCAACAGAATTACACTTACGCTTCATATTCCATTCTTCGGGGAATGGCATCTTTTCGGCTGGGATCAGGTCCGAAGTCTTCACTCGAACGAACCTGCCCATCCAACCCCGATCCTTTTCCTCATCTGTGCTCGAGAACAGTACCTTGGTAGCCCGGCGTTGAATTTTTATTAGTCCACCTCGAAAGAGGAGGAGACTATACAATCTAATAAGATGATCGAGGGTGAAAGGCATCCCCTCGATCTTGCTTGCAAAGAAACGGATCAGGATAATGATCCGCCAAAAGGAAGGATGAATCTGACCTAGAGTTATTCGGTATTGACGACAAAAATCGATGATAACAGGGTCGAAAGGTCCTAACGTAAAAGGGTAAGTATACATACTAAGGAACCCTTCCACGTGGGTGGTAATATCTTCATCGGGAGCCAGAATTACCACGTCCTTGTTATCCCAGTTGCAATCTGTCTTCAACTGTGCAAGTTGTTTTATGGTTATCGAGCACAAATACCTCGATACTGGCTCACACTGACCGGGAACCAACGATCCTTTATCGACCTTAAAATCGGAGGTGAGAAGACACGTTCTAGGAGTAAACTCCTCAGGCCGTGGCTCCATCGGTGTTTTATCGGCGACGGGCTATAAAGAAGAAGCCTCTTCTGTTTGAGGGACGATTTTTGATGTTTTCGTCATTTTTCAAAGAAAGGTGTTGCAGTAAAAACCACAGAAGGAAAATTTCGCACTTAATTCAGAAGATATGAGAAAATGCTTAGGGAAGTTTGAGATTAGAAGATGTAAAAGTTATTAATGGTGAAAGAAGGGGATATTTATAGTCTGGGAAGTGGCGGTCCAATATAGGTAATGGCCGACCACCGTCTGACATGCATTAAATGCCTCGGTAAACTAAACCGATGGGACAACTATCGTGTACGTCATGATTGGATTCGATGCACATGTTAGTATATATCTAATCGTACCATTAGAAAATCATATCGTTTCTCGTTACATTCTTCCCGAAAAATGCGGGGACTATCTGTATATAGTCAAAATCGATTAGTCCGTCGTACGGATTGGTCGGTATGGTGATACTTTGATCGAAGGGCGACTTCGTAATACCAGGTCGAGGTCCGAAGTCAGTTCATCAAGCTTCGAGTTCAAGGAGCGATCAATGACAAGCTCGGCATCGTTATCGAGCTCGTATCCAAATCGAACTACGGGGCGAGGCGAGATTATCGAGCCTAAGATGCATAGACCGACCGACACCGACCCTGAATCGATACCAGACTCCGAGTCAGAATCGAGCTCGAGTCAAGATTGAGAGCTCGAGTCAATATCGAGCTCACAGACAAGAGTCGTTACAATCCCACTAGAGGAGAGAATCCTGGCAGGAATTATGGAAAAACTGATTTATCATGGGTCTCCCACTATGTATTTTTAATTATATCTAAAAGTAGGATCCTCCACTATAAAGAGGATGGCTATATTTCTTTAGAGCCTGAGTTTTTTCCTTATATTATAATTCAAGCATCATATTCTCCTATATTCAAGAGTTATTCTTTTAAACTTCATAAATTGATTTATCTTGCTAAGTCCTAAAAATCATTTTCTTTCCAACCTTGTTTATTTTGTATTCTTTGCAATCCATATTTGATATTTCTATCTATCCTTACGATTTGTATTAAGCTATATCACATATCCTTAGAACTACATACAAATTCAACTCTATCCGTTTTTCGGGTAAACAGAAGTGATTAATGGATTTATACTAACCAAAAATTTATCAAATTGTTTTATTCATACTGTTTCTTAATAAGCCTAAAAGATTGAATTTCATAAATTGATTTTTAGACTTCGTAACTTAAAAATTCTAACAAGTACAACACTACTACAAAATTTGCAAATGAATTTTTACTTATTTATTTTGAAAAGTTGACAACCATAAGTGAGGTTATGTAGTACCAACGGGTGTGCTTTCACTTGGTCACCGATAGGATGGAGATATTTTGGTGAAGCATTTAAAGAGACTAGAAGAGCAACTCCCTGGGAAATTTAGGTGCCCAATAATCTTTTTTCTTTCACATTTGTAATATTTTCTCATTGTTGGCGTCTAGTCAGTGATTACTGTTAATTTAATTTGTGTGTGAATTTCTTGTTCAAAATTTATCTTTTTGAAGTAATGCAAAATCTACTATCATATGGCTTTTGCCACTTTCTTTGTCGGTATATTTGATGCATTATATTTTTAATGTGGGAAGGTTTGTTCTTATAATTTTACTCTTATCAATATGCAAGTTATACTGATAGAATGGAACAAAGACTTATGATCAATGAAATTACACCATTCACTAGATATAGACTTTCATAGTTTAGCCCGTGGACAAATTTCAGCCGAGAGAAAGCAGGGATCATCGAGTTCATTTTCACAATAATTGTTCAAGATGAAAACGTAAGTGGAGTTACAACTATAACTGTAACATAAGATCTTCTAACTTGTACTCTTCCAATAATTGGTGCATTATCCGTCTTAATAAAATTGTAGAAGGAACAAATTTGTGTAATACTATATGGTGATGACGTTGGACGATGTGATAAGTTGTTCGAACATTTCAAGATGTATCTCATTTCAACTGCCAAAGTTAGAGATCCACAACCCTATTCAATACATATCAGCCAGTTTGAATGGGTCGTCGACAGATTTACTATTGTGGAGTCTGTTCCAAAGAATAATGAAAAGGAGGCACTATTACCTCCTCCGAGGAGACTAAATAGAATTTCCTTCCTCGATGTCGAACAACAACCTTGCGATGTTGAATTTTGTCAGCTATTCTCACTGTAACTCTTTCATGCTTCACTTCCAACTGATTTAACTTCTATTCATCATCTTTAAAGTCAACATATGCTAAGGTTGAGTTATCAGAAGACCAAATGCAAAATTAACAAAAACGGCTATTTTCGGAGCATGGAAAGAGATACCGAAACTGATGAATGGAAACTATGGGAGAAGGAAAAGTTTCTCTTTCTAAAGGTGGTTCCTTAGACATATTTATTTGTTTCCAACTAGTCTATGTCTTACAGCAACTTGATTACTTAGAACTCATGGTGGATCTTAAAACGCTGATTTTACCTACATTTTCTTTTTGTTCATAACAACAAATCTACTAACTGTGGTGACAAACTGTGGGGCAATGTAATACATCACTAATTAGGCTAAGAGATTTCAAGAGGCCATAGTTATGGACAACATGTAAGTCATTTAATCTTGTATCACTTAAGAAAATATCTAGCTAATACTCATAAATGTACAGGAAGAAACCTCTTTTGTTCGCTATATGGGACGACTTGGCAAGCAATGAAGGAATTGAGTTACTAAGGCAAGTGAGGTAACTACAAGAATATCATGTTATTCTTGCGAAGCGAATAGCTACCACCAAATACCGTGGTGGTAAGATCGTGATCTTTACTTTTTTTACATATGAATAACTCTTTCACTTTATTATTAACAAATTTTGCATACACAGTTTCCGTTTGGCAACAAGATACAACTCGACAATCTTAATAAATCCCCTCTATGTGCAAACAACTGAATTATGGAGTTGGTACAATACAAATTGCGTTTAAAATGAATCACATCATTATTTAACTGTTGTTACATATATGAAAAAATTATTTCATAATATTTATTGTGTCAATTACGGGGCAAAGGACAACAAACAAATGCTAATGACATACACTTTGAAAAGCTCTTCGGAGTCACCTTCATCGCTAAATCTTGCAGCTGTTGACGATGAAATATTATCCGTTTCGGTTACTGCTATGCAAATCTCCACTGTAAGTTTATTAAATTATAAGATAAATTGGTGAGAGTTGTTACGTCAAAGGTTGTTGTTGTGCATCTTTTATACCATATAGCTAATTATCCAACATGCTCTATTATGCTACTGTTCATGTCGGCCCAATAACACTATGCTCTAAACAGTATTGGAGTACAATTTTTTTAATAAACTCTTGTGTTAGAGTTCAACTATAAAAATGCTAAAGAAAAAAATATCAGACAAACTATGTTAGTTCATTGAACTTAAATATCGCTCCCTTTATAATTAAATTTATTTTGGAGAGGTTTTTAAAAGTTTTGATGACTACATTACACGTTGATGGTATCCTATGTCATCTTAATATTTGGGAAAGAAGTTGTTGGACTTGACAAATTTATTCTAATATCAAATGGAATTTTTTTCACAATTTAGTTTTACGTAAAGTTTTTTTTCTTCATAAAAGGTCACCTTATCGGTGTGGGGTTAGGCTGGACCCCTGCCTGTATATATAACACAATAAGAGTACATGGAAGGGAACATAAACCTTAGCTTCCAATGCTTAATGATAAGGATTACTATATACATGCGTCTGAAGAGGTATTGTTGAGGAGTACAACTCCTTTACATTTTGCACTATATGATATTGTACCAAAAAATCTATAAACTGAATTACTACTATATCACAATTATCCATAATCAAAAGAAAAATGTCTTGTCCGTGCTTTAATCCTAAAGCTTGACCAACCATTAATGTCATTCTTCAAAAAGTTTTTAGCTACCAGAGGGAGAGCCAAATCCAGTGTGAAGAACGAACTCTGCTTTGTGTGTTCACCCAAATTGGCTAAGTAGTCCGCTATTCCATTGACTTCCCTGAAATAATGTTCAAATAAAAAATTGCCTCAAGTCTTCAAATCTCTGATCTTCCTTATAATGAATTTAACCTGCCATGAAGGTTTGAAATTCCTATTAATCATTCTGATAATGACCATGGAGTCCGACTCTACTACAACGTTAAGATGGCCATTGTTAATACACCATTGTAATCCAATAAGCAGTGTTCTAGCTTCAGCCACATTGTTAGAGCATACCCCAAATAAAGTTGCAAAAGCCATAATTAGTTGGCCTCTATTATCTTTCAAAATTTCACCTCCACCTGCACTTTCAGGATTCCCTTTGTTGCACCCATCAGTATTCAATTTAACAGTTTCAGGACTAGGCTTCACCCAATTGATACATTGAATGTTAATTTTGGGCTTAAGCTTCTCAATTTGCTCACATGCCACATGCCATTGTTGATTCAGAGTGAGTGAAGGAAACTGAAAAGAGGTCAATAGCCTTATTAGGTAAGTGATTTTGTTTATGACTCTCCCAGTTGTAGTATTCATGTCCTCATATTTAGTATTACACCTTGCCTTCCATAATTCCCATCAAATAACAGAAGGAAGGAACTGAAGCAAAAATAGATGTACCATGTTGAGATCTTTTGTAAGCCACCAATGCATCAGTGTGCTCCTAATACTTTTATTCATGATAGCAACTCCACATGTTCCAGAAAAATAGTTCCACACATCCCTAGCTAGCTCTCCATTTCTGAAAATGTGATCAATAGTTTCTATGGCCCCATTTATACAACAACAATATTTGAATGGTCCATAGATATTAAACTTATACAATGCATCATCTGTGATCAGTTTCTTAGCCAGGAGTCTGGTTATGAAAAAAGAAACTTTGAAAGGGAGTTTAGAGTGCCAAGTTTTGACTGCAGTTAGGTAACTACTTTGGTTTTCCTTAGAGTTTTCCAAGTAGATTTACAAGTAAAGTGATCATGTTGATCTGGTGTCCATATGGGACAATCTTTGTCCTCATCAAAGATCTCAATGTTCAAAACTTGTAAGACCACTAACAGGGGGAGGGCCTCCTGTAGCTTGCCCCGATTCCATGTGTCTTCATCCATGAATTATGAAACTCTAATTTTTTTGAATTTGTAGCTGTGATTAGAGGATTTAGCTAAAGGTCCAATCCCAACCCAATTATCCTACCAAAAGGAGAGATTCCCAGATGCAATTTTTCATATAATGAATTTTTCACAATCTTTCCTAGCTTCAAAGAGTCTTTTCCATATATGAGACTGACCTTTATCCATTTCTTTGCTATTCGATGAGCTCTTGGATGGTATTTGACTTCCATAAAATCTCTCCACAAGCTCTTCTTTGTTCTAAAACTCCACCACAGCTTAGTACCAAGGATATCACGATAGTCTTGTATTGATTGGATCCCTATACCTCCTTACTCTATGGGATACCATAGTTTGCTCCATGCCACCCAATGATGTTTCTTCTTTCCCCCTATATCACTCCAGAAAAAAATTGGTAATTATCTTTTCCATTTGCGATATTGTTGTCTTATGCAGTTGTACTACTGATAGAGTGTGGAGTGGTATGGACTGAAGAACAACTTTAATTAAAATAGCTCTGTCATCATATGATAATATCTTGCGATGCATCCTTGCTGAAACTTTAGATACCAGGTCCCCAAAGTATATGACTTTTTTTTCCCAAAGTAAATGGGGCATCCCAAAAGGTGATTTGGAGTGAGTGAATCCTATTAGCTGAGTGATGTCATCTTTGATTGGTTGTGAAGTGTTAGGAGCTAGTAGGAAATAGGACTTTGACTTGTTCACTAGCTGTCCTGAGCATTTTTCATAAGTTGAGAGCTTCTTCATCATAGCAATGAGTGACAGTGGGTCTCCAGATGAAAAAAGAATTGTGTTATCGGCATAGCTCAAATGTGTAATAACAGGACAGCCTCTATCAACTGCATATGGAATGAAACTTTCCTCTTTAGGTTGTTCCATGAGCTTGGTCAATAATTATGCCCCAATAATAAATAGAGATGGGGAGTGTGGATCTCCCTGCTTAATGCCTCTTTTGGATTTGAAAAAATCATGTCTGCCTCCATTTATATTGATTGTGTACCAGTTGTTAGCAATCAGTCTCCATATCATGTTTGTCCATTCTTCTGAGAATCCAAATTGCCTACGAGCTTGGCAAAGGTAATCTAGTTAACTCTAAAGAAAGCTTTGGCCATGTCAAGCTTCATAATGATATTACCATTTGCATTAGGCTTTTTGATACTGCGAACAAGCTCTTGAGTGAGCATTAGATTTTCTGTGATGGACCTATCCTTCAAAAAGCCAGTTTGATTGGGTGATACTACCTTATGTATCACTGCATCCAATCTAGTGTTCAAGAGCTTGTAGATGATCTTGCAACTGAAATTGCTAAGATTAATTGGTCTCATCTCTGTGAAACTTTGTAGGCATGTCACTTTTGAAATCGCGATAAGGTATGTATGAGTGAATGATTTAGATAACTGAGAACCTGCAAAAAATTCACAAACCATGTTAGTTAAGTCCGCTGAGATGACATCCCAGCATTGTTGATAAAATCTCCCGGATACTCCATCTAACCCAAGTGCACTATCAGGGCTCATTGAAAAAATAACTTCTTTCAACTCTTCCCTTGTTGGTATGCACACAACATATCATTTTCTTCTGCAGTGATCACATTAGGTAGGCATTACAGATAGCTAAAATCATTGAAAGAGTTGTCTTCAGAGAATTGAGCTTCAAAGTGCTTAATAACTTCCATTGCAATTGCATCATTTCCTTCTACCCAAGTATCGTCAGCCACTTTAATATTTTTAATAAATAGTCTCCTTCTTCTATAACTCATCAGTGTGTGAAAGAATTTGGAGTTGACATCTCCTTCCTTGAACCACTGCATTCTAGATTTTTGTCTCCAATATGCCTCCCCCTTCTTCAAGTTCATAATTAGTTGTGAATTAGCCCCATTGTATGCCATCCTATTCATATCTGTATTGTCCTCAATGCATTTCTCCTCTACTTCCGCCACTTTGACTTTCATTTTCTTGTGTTATCAAAAATGTTTCCAACACAATTTTGGACCACCATGACAATCTCCTACGCGTGTTCTTTAGATTTAGATGGAATTTTCACATAGGAGAGCCTACCACCTCTTCATCCCATACTTTCTTTACTATATTTATGAATTCAGGTTCTTGGACCCAAAAGTCTAAGAATTTGAAATAACTTTGTGTTTCTGCCTGTGATGTTGTAACTGAAATCAATAGAGGTGAGTGGTCTAACCCTGTTCTCACTAAATGAGTCACATCAGTGTTTACAAATCTTTGTGACCACTCATTGTTCTTGATGCTCTATCAAGTCTCTCCAAACTCTTGCACTTGTAGTCCAACCATTACACCATGTATGACCAGACCCAATGTAACCAACATCAATGAGAGAGCAGTCCATTATACAATTTAGAAATGGAATGCTCTTTGCCATTGAGTGTGTCCTACCTCCCTTTTTTTTTTTCAGGTGCCAAAATGTAGTTGAAGTCCCTAGCAATTAACCAAGGTAAGTTGATCTTGTCTGAAATACCCCTAAGGTCTTCCCACAGTGTCTCTCTTAAGTGTCTTTTACACTTAGCATACACAACTGTGACAAAAAAATATCATCTTGGATGTTAAAACAACATGTAATTTGTTATTTTGTGTCTTAAATAATGTTGCAGTCAAACTGTTGATCCCAAAATAACCAAATCATGTTATTGCAATTAGAGTATGCTGAGTGATACCCTAACCCTCTTCTAAACTTGCCTATTTTTTATCTCTTACAAAATAATTCCATTAGAGCCATAATTACAAGTTTATGTCTTCTCTTGAGCTGATTAAGTCTATCAAAGGCACCATGTGATCTGATGCCTCTCACATTCCAAAATATGGACTTAATCATTAAAACTGGATATATGCTGATGATTTGGACTGTGATGTGGTCACAATTGTCTGACTTTTAGTTCTTCCTCCTTTGTTACCTCTGGTGGATTTTCCTCCTCTAGCAGATTGGAGTCCTCTAGGTGAAAGGTTCATATTCTTAGTAATTTCTCCAAAGGACATTGCCACCTCAAGTACAGGATTTAAAACTTGTATTAGCTGCTATGCTTCTTCATCACTTGAGGTGGAGTTTTTCCCCACATTTTCGTAGTCTTCTTCACTTGTGTCTTCCTCATCCTCCTCTTCAGTGTCTATGTTTTCATCAGTTGACATTTCTTCCCCTAACACCTCCTTCTCATATTCTTTTTGGGTAGATGATTGTGTATCTCCTTGTTTGGTGGTTGGTTGTTTTAGCTGGTTCTTTATTGTGATTATTGGATTTATATGATTAGAGTTGGGTGACTGGGCATTATTTTGATCGGGATCAGGTTTTTTGGCTGGTTATTTTTTATTTTTTGTTTCTAGGTATGTGTGTTATGGTTGATTGTGTTGGTCTTGATATTTTGGATTTATGCTTGGTATTTGTTGTGTCTAGAGGGGGAGCTAGTTTGAATTTGGTTACACTCTGGAGTTTGAGCTACAAAAACGGATTCAACAGACTCCTCATTTGCTACTAATTGATCCTCTCAGTGGACTGTTTTCTTAACCTTCTTGTTCATTCTTCTTTTAGCCTTGACTTTTGGTTCTGCATTTTGTTTGTTGTCTCTTTCCTTTTTCTCTATTTCTTTTCCCTTATCTGATGCACTCCTCTCTTCCCTTTTTTTGCTTATCATTTGCATTTGCCTCCCTTTGAACTTGTTAAGCATTAATCTTGCCTTTTTCTGACAACTTAGCAAGATCATTCATCATGTTCTAGTTTGTTGAATTAGTTCTATGATAACAATACATTTCCCCTTTTGATAAGTCTGTTTATTTTTCTTTTCAGTAACCTCCTTAACCCATCATCATCAGTTTTCTGAGTAGTTTTCATGCTTTTTTGCTCTTCCTTAGATGATTTGGACATTTGATCAGCAACTTTATTTCTATATTACGCTTCTTCATGCCCATGTCTTCAACAATATTGACAGTAACTAGGGGCTCCTTTGTATTCTACTGTTAGCCATTCGCTATTATCATTACCATATGGCCTTTTGTAACCCATCCATATCTTATCTTGCCTAGCCTTGATCAAATCAATTTTTATCTTGACTTTAGTCATATTTCCCCTAGATTTGGAGTATGTAGCTTGGTCAGGGGCTACAATTGTCCCAATAGACCGAACCATTCTAGATACTATATTCCACCTAAATAAGTTCCACGGCAACTTATGTATTAGAATCCATACTGGGACAATAGAAGTCTCTTGATCTGGTTTGAAGTCTTGTGTCCACTTCAGAATCTTCATGGTATATGATCCAACACTGATAAATAGCTTAAAGTATATGTGATTATAATCGACTTCATTAGTGAAGTCAATATAAATAGTCCTATAGTCGTAGTAGGCTATTTTATCTGTTCCTTTCAGAATTGACTAAAAAATAGCTTCCTTAGTTCTTCCATTTCTGGCTTATTCTTGAAGAGCCTTCCAACTATGGTCCATTTATAATCTTGAGATAAATTGATAAAGTAATCTTCCGTGCTAAAGTAAAAAAGAGGTTTACCTAAGTGGACTCCATGTTGAATCGTAATGGGTGAGGGTTTCTTTGTCATAGCCTTCAATGTGGTTTGGACAGCAGCAGCAAAATAATGGTTTGGATGGCCCATGTTTTTGGATTTTTCAGCCGTATAGACGGAGGTCTTTTTGGTTCTAACTGTTGGGTTCAGTTTGTGTGGGATTGAGTACTTTAAGTGAGTCGATTGTTTTTTGGTTTTGGGGAGGGGTTGTTATAGTTTGTGTTTGGTGTTTAGGTTTAAATTAGTCAAAATTTGAGCTTATCTTTGGATGGGCATGGGTTTTGATGACTGATACGTCTTCTTCTTTATCACCCATTTGGTTCGAGCTTCCCTCTACATTGGGTGTTGGTGGTGTAGTTTTCTTACTTGCTGCATTTTCTGTTTGATTTGGTTGGCAATTTTGTTCGAAGAAAGCCAATTTAAGGGCATTCAAGATTTGTGGATTGTCAAAAGTTTTCCCAATAGCAATAACTTGGTATAAATTTGGTTGTATTTTTCGGTTTAGGCGGTTGTTTGGGTGTGATCTGCGGGTGATTCTGAGGTGTAGTCGGTTTGGTTTTGTGGCGTACCGGTGGTTGTGGGTGTTGTTAGTTGTGGAATGGTGGAGGAGCTATGTATTGTCGAATTTTTGTTCAGTGGGTCAGGTAAGGCTGGCGGTGGGTCAGTGGGCAAGTGCTCCCGTAGATCTGCTGGTATCATACGTGAGTGTGTTTTCTAGAGAGTTTTACATAAAGTTAGTTAACTAATTTTTACATTTTTTCTTAGGCGAGGTTGGTTGTTTAATAGTATACTTAATATTTTTTACTTTTTACACTTTAAATTTTATGGATCTTCCTTTTCTTTAAGTATAATAGGTTTATCTTAGGTCTTTAACCATTATATTCCCTGAGATTAGACCTAAGATATAGTTTCATATAATATGTTTGAACCTAATATTCACCATGGAAGTTTGAATAGAAACTCCTATGGTCTATAACTTGCAACACTTTTAAATGATACTATTGATGAATTTATGTATGGACTAAAAAGGAAGAGGAAGAAGTGACAGAGGAAGATATTCTTGTAAAATATGGCTGCTTTATTAATATTTTTAGACCAAACTCAACTGCATCGTCTAGAAATATAATTGAATCTAACCTTTGATACAAAAAGTTAGGGATATCTTAGTAGCTAATCTTCCAGGTGCCTTTATCTAGGTTATTGAAGTAAGTGCTTAGTCACTTTGTGTGGCTAGGAAGAATAAAGATAGCACGACCAAAAATTCCACCTTAAGGATCGTGATGATACCTAGTCCCTAAAACTAGGTAAGCCTATCACTCAACAATACCAGACAAAATAAAATAACTCAATATTTAAATAAAACTAAGAAAATGGCCCAAAACATAGTCAATATGATAATACCACAATCACAATCTCAAAACCGATAATACTGTGTCATAAGCTCTACATGAGATACATAATGAGTCTAAAAATATAGAACTATTTGAGATAAAATAAACAACAGAAAGGAAACTATAGAAGGTGACTCCGCGGCCTGCTAGCGGAATATCAAGTATATCTTGAAGTCTCCATGGCAACTCACAATCATCTCACTAACGACCGACACGCGCTGAGGTACCTGGATCTGCACAAAGAATTTGCAGAAGCGTAGTATGAGTACCATAGTCGGTACCTAATAAGTATCAAGACTAACCTCGGCGGAGTAGTGACGAGGTTCAAGTCAAGACACCCACGAGTCAAATAATCTGTGCAAAATATCAAAGGCGGGCAACACAGAGAATAATAGAAGGAAATGATTGTAATTTCAACAGAACAAGTGATAATAACTTAATACAAGTAAAGGCTCAATTTCAACAACGATTCATCAAATAGAATCGCACACATTTGGCACATCGTGCCCACATTACCAATCACCCTCGCATGTAAAAGACCTCATGCCACAGCATACGTTACACCTCGCACGGAAAAGACCTTGTGCCACAATATAAGTTACGCTTGCACGGCAAGGACCTCGTGCCACGATATAGATCAAATTTTGTATCAATTACTCATAACACGTTCCAGATAACTATCAAGAATAAAATAAAGTAATGCATAATAAAAGCTTTCTTTTTATTTCAACCCCTTACGCTACCAACAACTCAACAGAAAGTGAGATAACAACTCCATATAAGTAAATCCATCTTAATAACTAAAACATCAAGAAATAACAGAGGCACATATTGGCATGTTAGAACTCACACAATAAATTATTTATAATTGCATGACACACACAAAGAAGTCATAAGCACAAACAAGAATACCCATTCTTCACCACCACATAAATATCATCAATAAACGCCCCCAGACCATTACATACCATCCCCACATAGCTACCCTTATCTCACTGCGTGCGCAACAGTAAAGTAATTGCTCGTCTTGTCTCGCCACACATATTTTAATAATCATCCCACCTTGTCTCGTCACATGCTCAAACTAGATATAATCCGCCTTATCTCGCCATATGTGCAATATCAATAATAATATTAGCATGAAAGGAACCTCATGCAAATACCCGAACAATCCGCCCAAAAAGTCCATATGTACCATAATCATAATAACATAACATGCCAACAATTGTCATCAAGACATAAACTCACAATCTGCCAACACAGTGCCCAAGGACAAACCAATAAAGGAAATGCGAATAGGTGTTCAACATATGAGCATGAATTACTAACTCACTTTGGCAACAATCTCACAAACTCCCAACTTGGTCAATTAAGAAAATTACAATCCTACAACATGATCTCTAGCATGGAACATAAACTCAAGTAAACAACCAAAGTGAAAACACGTAGTGCAGATATCTCTCAAGCAAAACAAGTCAATAAGAGCAACTTCGGGTCAAATCCGGTTATAAATCATACATAAGACCGTGTACACACTCGTCACCTCATGTACACATTGTTTATAGATAACACAATTAAGCAATTAAGCCAAATCCTAAAGGTTAATTTTCCTACACAAAGTTAGGCAAGATACTTACCTCAAAAGCTCTCAATCAATACTCTAAAAATATTTTCCTTAAACGTTCACCTCTGTTCGGCCCAAATCTAGCCAAAAATGACTTCATAACATCAAACAATGAAAGAAAATTCAACCTCAATTAATAAAGTTAAAATCTTTACACATTTCTCAAAAAGTCAACAAAATTCAACCCCGAACCCACCCGATCAAAACCTGAGTCGAAGGGTAGATCTTGACAACCCATATACCACGAGTCCAAATATGTGTTTGATTTACAAATCCGAGTCCATCGACTCTCAAATCTCAAATTTTTATTTTTTAAAACATAGTAAAAAAATCCCCAAATATTCCTTTCAAATCTCATGATTTTGATGTTAAAATTCATAAGAAATTAGTTAGAATTTGTCTCATTGCTTGTGTTATGAACATTAAACTAAAGATCTGATTTTGATGATTTATCAAGTCCTATTAAACTTATGGATTTTAGCATCAAAATCATGGGATTTGAAATGAATTTTTGGAACTTTTTACCATGTTTTGAAAAATAAAAATTTGAGATTTGAGAGTCGATTTAGACTTGGATTTGAAAACCAAACATATATTTGGACTCGTGAGGTTATGGGTAGTCAAGATGTACCCTTCAACTCGGATTTTGACCGGGCGGGCCTGGGGTTAACTTTTGTTGACTTTTTGGGAAATGTGTAAAGTTCTTAACTTTATTAATTGAGGTTGAATTCTCTCACGTTGTTTGATGTTATGAATTCATTTTTGGCTAGACTTAGAGTATTGACTGAGAGATATTGAGGTAAGTATCTTGCTTAACTTTTTGTGGGGGAATTACCCCTTAGAATTTGGCTTAATTTCTTATTTGTGTTATATGTAAATGATGTGTATACGAGGTGACCAGTGTGTACATGGTCATATATGTGATTTATGACCAGATTTAACCCGAGGTTGCTTTTATTGCCTTGTTTTGCTTGAGAGATCTCTGCATTACGTGTTTTCACTTTAGTTGTTTACTTGAGTTTATGTTCCATGCTAGAGATCATGTTGTAGGATTGTAATTTCCTTAATTAGCCAAGTTGGGCGTTTGTGGGATTGTTGCCAAAGTGAGTTAGTTGAATTCATGATCATATGTTGAACACCTATCCACATTTCCTTTATTGGTTTGTCTTTGTGCACTATGTTGGCAGATTATAAGTTGATGTCTTGATGATATTTTTTGAAATATTGTGTTGTTATAATTATAGTACATGTGGACTTGTTGGGCGGATTGTTCGGGCGTTTGCACGGGATTTCTGCCATGCTAATATTATTATTGATATTGTACATGTGGCGAGACAAGGTGGGTTATATCGGGTTTGCGCATGTGGCGAGATGGTGGGATGATTATTATAATGCGTGTGACGAGATAAGGCAGGCAATTACTTTACTGTTACGTACGTGGTGAGATAAGGATGGCTATGTGGGGATGATATGTAATGGCATGGGGGCGTTTATTGATGATGTTTGTGTGGTGGTGAAGAAGAGGTATTCTTGTTTGTGCTTATGACTTCTTTGCATGTGTCATGCATTTATATATGATTTGTTGTGTGATTTCTAACTTGACAATTTGTGCCTCTTTTATTACTTGATATTTCAGTTGTCAAGATAGATTTACTTACGTGGGGTTGTTATCTCGCTTTATGTTGAGTTGTTGGTAGCGTAAGAGGTTGAAATAAAGAGAAAGTTGTTATTATGCATTACTTTATTTTATTCTAGATAGTTCTATGGAATATTTTATGAGTAATTGATATGGAATTGGATCTATATTGTGGTACGGGGTCTTTGTCGTGCGTGGTGTGACGTATGTTGTGGCACGAGGTCTTTACCATGCGAGGGTGATTAGTAATGTGGGAACAAGGTGCCATATCCGCGCGATTCTATTTGATGTCTCATTGTTAAAACTGAGCCTTTACTTGTATTAAGTTATTATCACTTGTTCTGATAAAATTACGGTTATTGCCTTCTATTATTCTTCCTATTGCCCGTTTTTGATATTTTGCATATATTATTTGACTAGTGGGTGTCTTGACTTGAACCTCGTCACTACTCCGTCAAGGTTAGTCTTGATACTTACTGGGTATCGACTGTGGTGTACTCATACTATGCTTCTGCATATTCTTTGTGCAGATCTAAGTACCTCAGTGCATGTCGGTCGTTAGTGAGCTGATTCTACGTTGCTACAGAGACTTCAAGGTATACATGTTGTTCCGATCGCAGGCCTCGGAGTCACCTTCTACTGTTTCCTTTCTACTGTTTATTTTATCTCAAACAGTTCTGTATTTTTAGATTCATTATATACCTCTTGTAGAGTTTATGACTCAGTATTATCAATTTTGGGAATGTGATTGTGGTATTATTATATTGGCTATGTTTTGGTTTATTTTCTCAATTTTATTTAAATATTGAGTTGTTAAATTATGTCTGGTATTGTTGAGTGATAGGTTTACCTAGTCTTAGAACTAGGTGCCATCACGATCTTTAAGGTGGGATGTTGGGTAGTGATATCTTTATCTTCCTAGCCACACAAAGTGACTATGCACTTACTTCAAAAACCTAGAGAAAGGCACTTGGAAGATTAGATACTAAGATATTCCTATCTTTTTGTATCAAAGGATGAATTCAATTATATTTCTAGACGATGCAGTAGAGTTTGGTCTAAAACAATTAATAAAGCAGCCATATTTTGCAAGAATATCTTCCTCTATCATTTCTTCCTCTTCCTTTTTAGTCCATGCAAAAATTCATCAAGAGTATCATTCAAAAGTGTTGCAAGTTATACCATAGGAGTTTATATTCAAACTCCCATAGTGAATATTAGGTTCAAACTTATTACATAAAACTATATATTAGGTCTAATCTCAGGGAATAGAGTAGTTAAAGATCTACAATAAACCTTTTATACTTAAATAAAAAGAAGATCCATAAAATTTAAGGTGTAAGAAGTAAAAAATAGTAAGTATATTATAAATTAACTGTAATGACCCCGCCGGTTATTTTGAGTATTGTTACCCCGTTCCCCCATTTACTGTTTATTCTGTGCTCTATTACTGTTATGTGACTTGCTGGGGTGGTTGGTTTGATTCTGGGGATGTTTCGGAATGAATTAGGATACTTAGTCCCAAGGTTGGAAACTTAAGTTGAAAGAGTTGACTAGATATTAACTTATGTGTAAATAACTCCGGAATAGAGTTTTGACAGTTCCGGTAGCTCTGTGGGCTGATTTAGGACTTAGGAGTGTGTTCGGATAGCGATTTGGAGGTACGTAGGTAATTCTGGCTTGTAATGGTGAAAGTTGGAAAATTAAAAGTTTGGAGAGTTGAGAAGTTTGATCGAGAGCTCACTTTGTTGTTACTGGACTCATATTTTAGTTCCGAAAGTTAGAATAGATCTGTTGTATCATTTATGACTTATGTGCAAACTTTGAGGTCAATCGGAGTTGATTTGATAGGTTTCGGCATCGAATGTAGAAGTTAGAAGTTCATAAGTTCATTAAGCTTGAATAGATGAACGATTCATTATTTTAGTATTGTTTGATTTGATTTGACGCTTAAAGTGAGTTTGTATGATATTTTAGGACTGGTTGGTATGTTTGGTTGAGGTCCCGGGAGTCTCGGGTGTGATTCAGATCATATTCGGGCATTTTGAACCTTGGAAGATTTTTGATTTTGCTGGTGCTGGTTTTCTTGTACGTGATCGGGATCGCAAAGTGTTGTTGTGGCAGCTGGGATTTATTTCTATGCGTTCGCGAGTTTGGGTCTGCGATCGCATATGTTGGAGAGGCAGTGAATCATGAACGCATGGGTCTAATCGTGTTCGCGAAGAAGAAAAGAGGAGTCTGGGTTAACGCGAATGTTTTATTTGCGATCACGTAGGTCTGAGATTTTGTGAGTCGCGTTCGCGTGGGCTTATACTCATTCACGTTGAGTAAATTTTTGGCAGCTTAGGATTTGTGCTTCGCAATCGCGAAGCATTTCCCGCGATCGCGAAGAAGGACATCTGGGCATACTCTTAAATATAAACAATGAGGGTTTGAGTTATATTTCACAATTTAATATTGGGAGCTCGGATTGAGGCGATTCTTAGAGAGATTTTCAAGGGAGTGATTGGGATAAGTGATTCTAACTCATATTTGGTTAAATTACATGAATTTATCATTGATTTCATCATTTAATTAGTGTTTTGGGTTGAAAATTTGGGGGGAAATTGTAGAAACTTCCTAGGCTTTAATTTGAGGAATTGAAGGTTGAGTTGTGATCGGATTTGAGTAATTTTGGTATGGTTGGACTCGTGGTTGAAGGGGTGTTTGGATTTTTTAAACCTTTTTTGGATTCCGAGACGTGAGCCCGGTGTTGACTTTTGTAGTAGACTTTTTGATTTTTGTTAAAGAACTTAGCTTTTTCATATGAAATTGATTCCTATAGTTTGAGTTGATTGTATCGAGTTGTTTGTGGCTAGATTCGAGGCGTTTGGAGGCCGATTCGCGAGGTAAGGGCTTATTGGAGTAGAGATTTGCACGGTTTGAGGTAAGTAACACTTCTAAACTTTATTTCGACGGTATGAACCCTTGAATTTCGTGTTATGTAGTTAGTGTTGAGGTGACGCACATGTTAGGTGACGGGCGTGTGGGCGTGCATCGTAGAAATTGTGATCCGTTCAATTCCGTGGTACTATGTAGTCATCAAACCTTGTTTCTATTCATGTGATCTCTATGTGTAAGAGTAATTGAGCTGCAAATTCATGTTAGCAATCATGTTAGGCTTTATGTTCATCATGATGAGACCCACTGCGGTCATTTCTGCTGTTGAATTATTTGCTTAGATGGCAATTTTGTACTTAGTCACATCCATCATTTGCATATCATATCTCAGCCTCTATTACTATTTATTGTTGTGTTATATATCATTGTTTGGGCTAACTGGCATGAGATTTGTGAGCCCGAGAGACTGGAGAGATTGATGACTGAGTTGGGGCCTGAGAGTCGTGTTGTGAGTGAGATTTATGGATCAGGATGCACGCCGCAGCAGGCCTTATGGCTTACATATGGATCGGGTTGCATGCCGCAGCAGGCCTTTTAGGCTTTATCATTATGGGATCAGGCTGCATGCCGCAGCAGGCCAGATTGGCTTATTATTAGTGCTTGGCAGGATTCGCCCCTCTGAAGTCTGACATACCAGCAGTGAGCGCAGGTACCGTACAATGTTGAGTGATTGAGTGTGAGGAGCGGGAATTGAGACAATCAGATTGAGTACTCTGAGAGTGTGAGTACGCGAGGTTTTCATTGTGTTGCATCACATGTGATATGCACGTTGGCATGTAGATATAGAGATGTAATATTTCTCATATCAGTCATACTTGGGATATTTTATCTGTATTGAGCTTAACTGTTAAACCTTGAAGCATGTCTACATTCATGTACTGTGTACCAACAGATTATGAGTTTCTATGAGATATTATTGTCATATTTCCTGTCATTTCTGTACTGTTAAACTCTATATTTGGACTGTATTGGTTGAGCTCATCACTACTTTCAGCCCAAAGGTTAGTCTTGTTACTTATTAAGTTGGTTGTGCTCATACTACACTCTGCACTTCTTGTGCAGATCCAGGTACTTTCGAGCACGGAGATTGCTAGTGTTGGAGCTTATTCAGTTTGAAGACTATCGAGGTAGTTGTCTTGGCATCCGCAGACCTTGACTCTCCTCCTTTATCTCTTAGTTTTATTAATAATGTTCTACCTTCCTAGAAAGTGTTTCAGTTATTAGACCGTGTTATTGTATAGATTCTCATGTACTCAGCGACACCCGAATTTTGGAAAATTATGTATTAAATTGTAGTGTTTTCACACTGTTATTATGAGATTTCATTTACTTAAACCTATTTCAGTATGTTTTGAATTAAAGATGCCCGTATTTGTGAGTTGTCGGTTTGCCTAGTAACGCGATAGGTGCCATCACGACACATGTGATTTTGGGTCGTGACAAGTTGGTATCAGAGCCTAAGTTACATAGGTCTCACGAGTCATGAGCAGGTTTAGTAGAGTCTTGCGGATCAGTACGGAGACGTTTCTATTTATCCTCGAGAGGCTGCAGAACCTTTAGGAAAACTTCACATTCTTGTATTCTTTTCGTGCGAATTTGTTAATCCCGGTAACTAAACTTCTGTTATTCTATTCTCTCACAGATGGTGAAGACATGTGCTACCAGACGGGATGGACAACCACCAGTTAAGGCCGGGAAAGGCCGATATTGCGGTAGAGGTAGAGGAGCAACTCATACAGCAGCTAGGGCCGCACCTGCAGACCCACTAGTTATTCTAGCTCAGGAGCAGATTCCAGATGTGGTTGAGCCGGTGGGACCAGCTCATGCACCAGTTGTGCCCATTGTGATTCCAGGGCTTCAGAAGGCTCTGGCCCAGATATTGACTGTTTGCACTATCCTTGCTCAAGCGGTTTCAGTTCAGGCCGCACCAACCACTTCTCAAGCCGGAGGAGGTGCTCAGACTCCTGCCGCCCGTACTCCAAAGCAGGTGGTACAGGAACTTCAAACACCGGGGGTACTACCAGCCCAGTCGGTTAAAGTTGCTCAGGCCCAGGTGGGTCCTATTATGAGTGATGAGGAGCAGAAAAGACTAGAGAGGTTTGGGAGGCTCAAGCCTCCATCATTCAATGGGAATGAGTCAGAGGATGCTTAGGACTTCTTGGATAGGTGCCAGCGAATTCTTTGTGCGGTGGGTATTCTGGAGACTAGTGGAGTCTCATTTACTACTTTCCAGATGATGGGGGCAGCCTTCAGATGGTGGGAGACTTATGAGTGAAGCAGGCCAGCCGGTGCTACACCACTTTCATGGCACGAGTTCCCCGTTTTCTTCTTGGAGAAGTTTGTGCCACCGACCCGCATGGAGGAGTTGTGTAGGCAGTTTGATCAGCTATGCTAGGAGGGCATGTTTGTGACCCAGTACGAGATGAGATTTTCAGAGTTGGCTCTCATGTGATCTGGTTGGTTCCCACAGAGAGGGAGATAATTAGGAGGTTCATTGACGGCCTCAACGATGGACTGCGTTTTGTTATGACTTGAGAGAATGTATCAGGTGCTATGTTCGATGAGGTTGTTGATCTTGCTAGGCGGCTAGATCTGGTCCGTGTCAGGAGCGTGAGGAGAAGGAGGCCAAGAGGCCTCGTGGTTCGGGTGGTTTTAGTGTTGTTTCTTCTGGGGGTCAATCCCACCACAACAGGGGTTATCCTTATAGGCCCGCTCAGTTGGCTCATCTGGTTCATCGTGGCACATCAGCCAACCATGGTTCTTACAGTGCTCGCCCAGGTCAGTCATCTCTCAGTGCCCTCCCATCTCAGAGTTCATCTCGTGCTCCATCAGTTCAGGGTTCATCAATGCTGGGTTCTTCGAGCAGTTATTCTGGTTCTTGAGGTCCGATTCAGTCCCCACTACCATTGACGGATCAGGGTTTCTACGAGTGTGGGGAGCTTGGTCATATGAGGAAGTTTTGTCCTCGTCTTTTGGGAGGTCCAGCTCAGCAGGAGGGTCAGGCCATAACGTTTGCACCAGTTACCTCACCATCCGCTCAGCCATCTTGGAGTGGGGCTCATGCAGCTAGAGGTTGCCCTAGAGGGGGAGGCCGATCAGGTAGCAGCCAGGCTTGATTCTATGCTATTCTTGCTAGGCTAGAGGTTGTTGCTTCAAACATAGTGATCACAAGTATTGTCTCAGTATGCCACGGGGATGCTTTTATATTATTTGTCCCTGGTTTTACTTATTCGTATATATCATCATATTTTGCTCGTTATTTGGATATACCCCGTGAGTCCTTTGTTTCACCTCTTCATGTATTTATGCTGGTGGGTGATACTATTATTATGGACCGTGTGTATCGGTCATGTGTAGTGACTATTGGGGGATTTGAGACTAGGGTTGATCTCTTATTGCTTAGTATGGTTGATTTTGACGTAATTTTGGGTATGGATTGGTTGTCTCCATGTCATGCTATTTTGGATTATCACGCTAAGACCGTGATGTTGGCGATGCCGTTGTTTCCAAGGATCGAGTGGAGAGGTTCTCTAGATTATGTTTCCAGCAGGGTGATTTCTTATCTGAAGGCCCAACGGATGGTTGGGAAGGGGTGTCTGTCATATTTGGCCTTTGTGAGGGATGTTGATGCTAATACTCCTAATATTTATTATGTTCTGGTAGTGCGAGACTTTCCGAATGTGTTTCTTGCTGACCTGTCGGGCATACCACCTGATAGGAATATTGATTTCGGTATTAACTTTATGCCGGTCACTCAGCCCATTTCTATTCCTGCGTATCGTATGGCACCAGTAGAGTTGAAGAATTTGAAAGAGCAGCTTCAGGAGCTTTTTAATAAGGGGTTTATTAGGCCTAATGTGTCGCCTTGGGGTGCACTGGTTCTGTTTGTGAAGAAGAAGTATGGTACTATGCGGATGTGCATCGATTATAGGCAGTTGAACAAAGTTACAATCAAGAACAAGTATCCTTTGGCGCGCATCGATGATCTATTTGACCAGCTTCAGGGAGCGAGCGTATTCTCTAAGATTGATTTGAGGTCTGGGCATCACCACTTGAAGATTCGGGACTAAGATATTCTGAAGACGGCATTCAGGACCCGCTATGGTCACTATAAGTTACTTGTGATATCATTTGGGCTGACCAACTCCCCAACAACATTCATGCATCTGATGAATAGTGTATTTCATCCATATCCTGATTTGTTTGTCATAGTATTCATTGATGATATCTTGGTGTACTCACGTAGCCAAGAGGAGCATGCCCATCATTTGAGGGTTGTACTACAGAGGTTGAGGGAGGAGAAGTTCCAGGTTCTCCAAGTGTGAGTTTTGGCTCAGTTCGGTAGAGTTCTTGGGGCACGTGGTGTCCAGTGAGGGGATTAAGGTAGATCCAAAGAAGTTAGAGGCGATTCTGAATTGGCCCAGACCGTCTTCAGCTACTGATATTTAGAATTTTCACGGATTGGCGAGATATTATCGTCGCTTTGTAGAGGGTTTCTCGTCCATTGCAGCACCGTTGACCAGGTTGACCCAGAAGTGTGCTCCATTCAGGTGGTCAAATAAGTGTGAGTAGAGCTATTAGAAGCTCAAGACTACCTTGACCACAGCTCCAGTTCTAGTTTTGCCTTCAGTATTGGGTTCTTATATTGTGTATTTTGACGCTTCTCGGATTGGTATTGGGTGTGTCTTGATGCAGGAGGATAGAGTGATTGCTTTTGCTTCGCGCCAGTTGAAGCCCCATGAGAAGAACTACCCTGTTCATGATTTGGAGCTGGTAGCCATCGTTCATGCATTAAAGATTTGGAGGCATTACCTCTATGGTGTATCTTGTGAGGTATTTACGGATCATCAAAGTCTCCAGCACTTGTTCAAACAAAAGGATCTAAACTTGAGGCAGCGGAGATGGTTGGAGTTGCTAAAGGACTATGATATTACCATTTTGTATCATCCCGGAAAGGCCAATGTGGTGGCCGATGCCTTGAGTAGAAAGGCGGTGAGTATGGGTAGCCTTGAATTTATTCCTATTGGTGAGAGGTCGGTTGCGTAAAATGTTCAGGTCTTGGCCAATCAGTTCATGAGATTAGATATTTCGGAGCCCGATTAGGTTTTAGCTTATGTGGTTTCTCGGTCTTCCTTATATGATCGCATCCGAGAGGGTCAGTATGATGATCCCCATTTGTTTGTCCTTAAGGACACGGTTCAGCATGGTGATGCCAAAGAGGTTACTATCGGGGATGATGGGGTGTTGCAGATGTAGGGTCAGATTTGTGTGTCCAATGTGGATGGGCTATGTGAGGTGATTCTTGAGGAGGCCCATAGTTTGCGGTATTCCATTCATCGGGTGCCACAAAGATGTATCAGGACTTGAGGCAGCACTATTGGTGGAGAAGGATAAAGAATGATATAGTGGGGTTTGAAGCTCAGTGCCTAAATTGTCAGCAGGTGAAGTACGAGCATCAGAGACCGGGCAGGTTGCTGTAGAGGCTTGAGATTTAGGAGCGGAAATGGGAGCGTATCACCATAGACTTTGTAGTTGGGCTCCCACGGACTTCGAGGAAGTTTGATGCTATTTGGGTAATTGTGGATTGGTTGACCAAGTTCGCGCATTTCATTTCTGTTGGGACTACTTATTCTTCAGAATGGTTGGTTGAGATCTACATCCACGAGATTGTTTGCCTTTACGATGTGCCGGTGTCCATTCCACCCTCAGACAGACAGACAGTCCAAGCGCACTATTCATATTTTGGAGGATATTCTATGCACTTGTGTCATGGATTTTGGGGGTTCTTGGGATCAGTTTCTGTCGCTTGCCAAGTTTGCCTACAACAACAGCTACCAATCGAGCATTCAGATAGCTCCATATGAGGCTTTGTATGGGAGACGGTGTCGATCTCCGGTGGATTGGTTTGAGTCGGGTGAGGCTAGGCTATTGGGTATTGACTTCGTTCAGGATGCTTTGGACAAGGTTAAGTTGATTCAGGATCAGCTTCATACGGCGCAGTCTAGACAGAAGAGCTACACCAATCGGAAGGTTCGCGATGTTGCCTACATGGTAGGAGAGAAAGTATTACTCAGAGTTTCACCCATGAAGGGTGTTATGAGGTTTGGGAAGAAGGGTAAGTTGAGCCCTCGGTACATTGGCCCATTTGAGGTTCTTGAGAGGATTGGAGAGGTGGCTTATAGGCTTGCATTGCCGCCTAGTCTATCGAGTGTCATCCAGTGTTTTATGTTTTCATTCTCCGGAAGTATGTCAGCGATTCGTCTCATGTTTTGCATTTCGGCACAGTTCAGTTAGATGGTGACTTGACTTACAATGTGGAGCCAATGGCCATTTTGGATCGGCAGGTTCGAATATTGAGGTCAAAGAACATAACTTTAGTGAAGGTGCAGTGGAGAGGTCACCCAGCTGAGGAGGCTACTTGGTAGACCGAGCTGGAGATGTGGAGCAGATATTCACACCTATTTGAGACTCCAAGTATGATTCTAGACCCGTACGAGGACGAACGTTTGTTTAAGAGGGGGAGGATGTAATGAACCGGCCGGTCATTTTGAGTGTTGTAGCCCTATTCCTCCATTTGCTGCTTATTCTGTGCTCAATTGTTGTTATGTGACTTTCGGGGTGGTCGGATCCAGGGATATTTCAGAATGAATTGGGACACTTAGTTTCAAGGTTGGAAGCCTAAGTTGAAAGAGTTAACCAGATATTGACTTATGTGTAAATAGGTTCGGAATGGAGTTTTGACATTTCTAGTAGCTCCGTAGGGTGATTTTGGACTTAGTAGTGTGTCCAGATAGTGATTTGGAGGTCTGTAAGTGATTTTGGCTTGAAATGGCGAAAGTTAGAAAATTAGAAGTTTGGAGAATTGAGAAGTTTGACCGAGAGTTGACTTTGTGGTTACCGGACTCAAATTTTGGTTTCAAAAGTTGGAATAGGTCTGTTGTGTCATTTATGACTTGTGTGCAAAATTTGAGGTCAATCGGAGTTGATTTGATAGGTTTCGGTATCGAATGTAGAAGTTAGAAGTTCATAAGTTTATTAGGCTTGAAACGATGCGCGATTCATGGTTTTAGTGTTGTTTGATGTGATTTGACGCTTCGAGCGAGTTCGTATGATGTCTTATGATTGGTTGGTATATTTGGTTGAGGTCTCGGGAGCATCGGGTGTGATTCGGATCACGTTCGGCACATTTTGAACCTTGGAAGATTTTTGATTTTGCTGGTGTTGGTTTTCTTGTACACGATTGCGAGAGGAGGATCGCGATCGCGAAGTATTGTTGTGGCAGCCGGGATTTGTTTTCTATGCGTTCGCGAGCTTGGGTCTGCGATCGTGTATGTTGGAGAGGCAGTGAATCGCGAATGCATGGGTCTAGTCGCGTTCACGAAGAGGAAAAGAGAAGTTTGGGTTCACACGAATTTGTTATTCGCGATCGGGTGATGATGTTTGCGATCACGTAGGTCTGAGATTTTGTGAGTCGCATTCGCGTGGGCTTATACGCGTTCTCATTTTGTCTGGGTTCACGTGAATTTGTTATAGAGCATGTTGGACAATTAGCTATATTGTATAAAAGATGCACAATGGCAACCTCTGGCGTGATAGCTATCAGTATTTTATCTTATAATTTAATAAACTTACAGTAGAGGTTTGTATATCATTAGCCGAAACGGATAATATTTTATCATCAATGACTACAAGATTCAGTGATGAAGGTGACTCCGATGGGCTTTTCAAAGTGTATGCCATTAGCATTTGTTTGTAGTCCTTTTCCCCGTAATTGATATAATAAATATCATAAAATGATTTTTTTATATGTAACAACAGTTAAATAATGATGTGATTCATTTTAAATGCAATTTGTATTGTACTAACTCCGTAATTCAGTTACTTGCACATAGAGGGGATTGATTAAGATTGTCGAGTTATATCTTGTTGCCAAACGGGAAACTGTGTATGCAAAATTTGTTAATAAATAAAGTGAAAGTATTATTAGAAAAAATAAAGATCATGGTCTTACCACCACGGTATTTGGCAGTAGCTATTCGCTTCGCAAGAATAACAGAATATTCTTGTAGTTGCCTCACTTGCCTCAATAACTCAATTCCTCCATTGCTTGTCAAGTCTTCCCATATAGTGAACAAAAGAGGTTTTTTACTGTACATCTATGTGTGTTAGCTAGATGTTTTCTTATGTGATAGAAGATTAAACTGTTGTAAGACATAGACTAAATGGAAACAAATAAAGATGTCTAAGGAACCACCTTTTAATAGTTGATGTGATCGTGCTACTCTCTTCTAGGGAGAGTTTAGAAAGAAAAACTTTCCCTTCCCCCATAGTTTCCATTCATCAGTTTCGATATCTCTTTCCATGCTCCGGTAATAGCCGCTTTTGTTAATTTTGCATTTGGTCTTCTGATAACTCAACCTTATCATATGTGGACTTTAAAGATGATGAATAGAAGTTAAATCATTTGGCAGTGAAGCATGGAAGAGTTACTGTGAGAATAGCAAACCAAATTCAACATCTCAAGGTTGTTCTTCGACATCGAGGAAAGAAATTGTATTTTGTCTCCTCGGAGGAGGTAATGGTGGCCTATCTATCCCTCGGGATATGGGTAAGATCTGCGTACACACTATCCTCCCCCAGACTCCACTAGTAAAATTTCACTGGGTCGTTGTTGATATTGTTGTTATTGTTGGAGGAGGAGGTAATGGTGCCTCCATTTTGATTATTCTTTGGAATCCATAATAGTGAACCCGACGATGACCCATTCAAACTTTTCTGATATGTATTGAATAAGGATATGGATCTCTAACTTTGGCAGTTGAAATGAGATACGTCTCGAAACGTTTGAACAACTTATCACATCGTCCAATGTCATCACCATACAATATTACACAAATTTGTTCCTCCTGCAATTTTATTAAGACGGATAATACTCTAATTATTGGAAGAGTACAAGTTAGAAGATCGTATGTTACAGTTAAAGTTGTAATTTCACTTACCTTTTCATCTTGAACAATTATTGTCTGAGAATGAACTCAATGATCCCTACTTTCTCTCGGCCAAAATTTGTATACGGACTGAACTTTGAAAGTCCATTCTTTAGTCAATGGTGTAATTTCATTGATCGTAAGTCTTTGGTCCATTCTGTCAGTATAACTTGCATATTAATAAGAGTAAAATTGTAAGAACAAACCATTCCACATTAGAAATATAAGGCAGCAAATATACTGACAAAGAAAGTGGCAAAAGCCATATGACAGTAGATTTTTAATTACCTCAAAAAGATAAATCTTGAACAAGATATTCACACAAAAAAATAAATTAGCAGTAATCACTGAACAGATGCCAAAACAATAAGAAAATATTACAAATATGAAAAAGAAAAAAGATAATTGGGCACCTAAATTGCCTAGGGAGTTGCTCTTCTAGTCTCTTTAAATGCTTCACCAAAATATCACTTGCCTATCCGTAACCAAGTGAAAGTCCACCCATAAGTAATACATAGGTTTATGGACTAAGGCTAAAGGAAGAATCTTCAGTTAGGTTGGGTTGTGGGCTTATATAGATCGAGGTGACGTGTGTATGCAGATGTCGCAAATGCGACACAGGGATCACAAAAACGAACCCTTTCAGCCCAAGGAGATGTCGTAATTGCGATTTGGGCTTCGCATTTAAGATGCAGACCTCTTGCAAAAGCGACCAAGTGGTTGCAAATGCCACCTGCCCAAGCCCAGTACTATCTTCGCAAATGCGATCAAGGCGTCATATTTGCGACACCTAACACCCCCTGCCCTCTTGGCAATTGCGAACTGGTGCTCGCAACTAACTGCATCACCAACACACGAGCACACTAGCAACCTGAAACTGAATTCCAATGGCCCGAAGCACGTCCAAAACTCACCCGAGCCCTCGGGGCTCCACACTAACATCCCCACAATCCTAAAAATACCATACGAACTTGCTCGCGAACTCGAAACACCAAACTAACATCCAGAATTACGAATCATACACAAAAACACATAAAATACATATAGAACTCAAAAATTTCTAAAATCACAACCAAGCGTCTGATTCCTACTAAACCAACTTGGAATGACACCAAACTTTGCACACAAGTTCCAAATAAAAAAATAGATCTATTCCAAGTCCCGCAACCAAAATCTGAACCCAATAGTAATAAAGTGAACCAATGGTCAAACTTAGAACAACAACGACAAAAAAACCTAGTGTAATCCCTATGGTCAAACTTAGAAAATTTCTAAATCTTTCAAATTACCAACTTTCGGCAAAAAGAGCCAAATCAACCTAGGAACCTCCAAATCCTCTTCGGACATACGCCTAAGTCTAAAATCACCATACGAACCTGTTGGAACCATCAAAATACCTTCCCGGTATCGTTTTCACATAAGTCAAATCTCGGTCAACATTTACAACTTACGCTTTCAAACAAAGAACCAAATATTCCGAATCAATTCAAAACCTCCTCGGGACCAAATCAATCATCCCCGCAAGTCACATAACCACAAATACACACATGGAAAGTTTCCAAAAAGAAAATGGCAGATGTTGTGATTCTAGATAGTATTGGTATGGCATGTCAATAGGATAGTTGGACTTGATAAAGTAAGGTAATTAGACCTGGAATGGGTAAAACCAGTTGAGGTATAAATGTGTTCTTGTGCGGAAAAAAGAAGAAGGTCAAGTCGATAGACATAAAGACGATTTGTGTCACAAGAAGATTTGAAAATATCCTGGCATTGATTATATAGAGACATGTTCTCCTGTGGTGGATGTCGCCATTTTAGGTTTTAATCTGGCAATACAAGAAAAATGTGATATGCGTATAATGAAAATCATTGAAGGATTTAAATTATTCTGAAGCATATTAAGGTTTCCAAGTAATTTATTAAATAAAGCTTCAAAAAAAAAAAATCCTTATACGGATTGAAACAATTAGGGCACATGTGGTATAATCGCCTGAGTGAGTACCTGTTGAAAGAAGGGTACAAGAATGATTCAATTTGTTCTTGTGTCTTTATAAAACGATTTGGATCTAAATTTGTTATAATCACCGTGTATGTTGATGATTTAAATATCATTGGAACTCCTAGGGAGCTTCCTAAAGCAGTAGAGCTTCCTAAAGTAGTAGACTATCTAAAGAAAGAATTTGTAATGAAATCTTGGAAAGACAAAATTTTGTCTTGGTCTACAAATTGAGTATATGAAAGATAGAATTTTTGTCCATCAATCAACATACACTAAAATGATTTTAAAGCGATTTTATATGGATAAAGCACATCCATTCCGACCTCATGAAAATAATGAAGAGCTTCTTGGTCCCGACATACCATATCTTAGTGCAATTGGTGCACTAATGTATCTTTATAATATTACAAGGTCTGACATAACTTTTTCAGTTAATGTCTTAACAAGATATTGCTCTACTCCTACAAGGAGACATTGGAATGGAATCAAACACATATTGCGGTATCTAAAAGGGACTACCGGTATGTGATTATTTTATGGCAATGATTGCAGTCCTGATCTTGTTGGTTATGCCGATGCTGGGTATTTATATGACCCACAAAAGGTTCGATCTCAAATAAGCTATGTGTTTACATATGGAGGCACTGTCATATCTTGGCGATCGACTAAGCAATCAATCGTGGCTACTTCATCTAATCATGCTGAGATAATTGCTATTCATGAAGCAAGTCGAGAATATGTATGGTTGAGGTCTATAATACACCTTATTCGAGACAAATGTGGTTTGAAGTGTGACAAACTACCCATAATTTTGTATGAAGACAATGCAGCATGCATAGCCCAGTTGAAGGGAGGATTCATAAAAGGGGATAGGATAAAGCACATTTCACCAAAGTTATTTTTCACACATGATCTTCAAAAGAATGGTGATATCAATGTGCAACAGATCCGTTCAAGTGATAATATGACTGATTTGTTCACCAAATTTCTACCGACGTCAACCTTCAAGAAACTAGTGTACAAGATTGGGATGCGAAGGCTCAAGGATGTGAATTGATGCTCTCATCAGGGGGAGTTAATATGCATTGTACTCTTTTTTCCTTACAAGGCTTTGTCCCACTGGGTTTTCCTTGCAAGGTTTTTAATGAGGCAACCAAAAGGCGTATTTCTAAACATGTGTACTCTTTTTCCTTCACTAGGATTTTTTTCCCATAGGGTTTTTTTTTTCTAATAAGGTTTTAACGAGGAACATTATCTATGGACATCCAAGGGGGAGTGTTATAAGAAAAATCAAATTATGGTGGATGTCTACTCTTCCTCCATGATCTTCTCAAATGCTTAATGACATATTCAATGACATATTTCTATGCTTAATGACATATTCAATGACATATTTTTCTTCACTTTTCATGCCTATATAAAGGCCTTGTAATAGATAGGAAAATACACACAATTGAAGAAGAAAATCTCTTCCTTCTCTCTATCTCCATTTCTTGTTCATGTTTTACTAAATTGCTTTTATTTCATAACAACATGTCTTGTTCATGTTTTACTAAGTTGCTTTTATTTTATAACAGTATGTAATTAGTATAGTATTTATTAGAATATGTAGGGTAATGGGAGAATTTCTTCTTTTCCTTGTACTTTGATTTTTTGGCTATATTTGCCCCAGTATGAAATCTGTTCATCGGGTGCCATTGAGATGGAAATTCAACAATTCTTCAAATCAGTGAAACTAAGATCCTAACCAAGGGCGGATCTAGCGCTATAGATATGGGTTCAATTGAACCTCTATCTTTTGACAAAATCCGGGAATATACTGTGCAAAATTACTGAAATATAATCATATATTAGTGTTTGAACCCATAGATAAAATGAAGCTATGGGTTCAGTGGTAAAATTGATGGGCGAAGTTTTGCTTATTGCAGGGAAAGCTGGAGTTCGAATCTCTATGTCCACAATTTTTATTGCAATTTTAAGAGGTCCGTTTCTTATCCTTAAAAGATAAGGACCCACCTAATTAATTTTATTCTTTAATGTGTTCTTCATTAATTTGTGAGGCTTTTTAATAATTATATAAAAGTTGGTCTTCACAAAGCTTTAAGAGATCAAAACCTTTCACTTTTCAGAAGATTCATCGGCTCCCAAATTTTTAAAGTTAGGGTTTCAAAAGAATCAAAGCAAAGGCTCTTCTTCTTGGACATAAATTGCAATCAATCCTCTTCTTTAGTTTTGCTGGTATGCCTCTATTGCTCTTTCTCAATAATAATACAATAATATTTATTAATTATAAGTTATGATTTTTTGTGTGCTTCAACATTTGAGTTTTAAGGATAAATTTAACTTTTTATATCATATTAATTACTAGTCAATCCTTTCCTAAACTAATATTACTTTTCTTTTATTTTATTTTCTTTTGGACGACTCTCTAAGAATTTGAAATAGAAAGTTCATGAGTACATATGTTATGACAGTTAGGCCTAGGGAATAACTCCATTCTTGTTGTGCTGAAGAAATTAGATATTGTATCGTATTAACTTCAACTTCATAAGTACTTAAATTGTTGATATCTCGATTTGGTTAGATTAAGTTTCAATTACACCTTGAAGTGTAATTTATTTTTTGTGATTTTTAGGATCTTTTTAGTGAGGGTGGATATGATCATGAAATTTTCAAGGCTATTCCAACTCCTTAAAGTTCTGGTTTTGGTTCTGGTTCTAGTCCTCCTACGCCGAGTTCTTCTCCAAGTCCAATTATTCATGACAATATCAATCTTTCGGCAGGATCAAGCAAAGAAAAAATATTGAAAGAGGAAAAACTTATTGAGCGATTCCTTAGTATTGTTCATGTTAAAAAAACAACTTCATTTTCATTAAAAAAAAGCAATCTATGATTTGCTTTTAGATCACTCATTGAGTCCATCTCAAATACGGGGATAAGGTTATGATGGAGCTAGTAACATGCAAGGAGAAATGTTGGAAGTTCTTGAATATTGTTGGGAGTTCTTTTAAGCGTAGGGATATACTACGAGAGGATCAGGCAAAGAAACTAGAGGAGCTATAAGTGCTTGGTGAAGTTCATACAGGAAGTGAACTAAATCAAGAACTTGGACTCCAAAGGCCAGGTGATACCCGATGGGGTTCTCATTTTAAGACGGTGCATAACTTTATTGCGTTATTCACGTCAATCATTAATGTCACGACCCAAACTAACCCCTGTCGTGATGGAGCCTATCGTGGAACTACGCAAGCCGACTCATTTCCAAAACAAACCGATATTTTCATTTCAAAGATAATTTTAATGTTATTTAACACAAAAACCTTCGTAAGGGAGTTCCAATCAAAATAAAAGTGCGAAAGGAAAAGTCCGACATCGGTATGTCACTAGTCATGAGCATCTACTACAATCTATCTAACAATATCAAGGCTAAGTCAGTCTGGAAAATAGCTAAATACAACTAGAGGAAGATAAGAGGGAGAAGAGCAGGGCTGTGATCGCCAGGCAGCTACCTTGTTATCCCCGGGAAAATCTGCAATCAGAACAATCAACAATCGCTACAGTGTCCAGCTACACCTGAATCTGCACACAAGGTGCAGGGAGTAACGTGAGTACGCCAACTCAGTAAGTAACAACAATAAATAAAGACTGAGCAGTAGTGACGAGCAATAAAGCATATAACGTTCATATAAGGAAATCTCAGTAAAATACCACATGCTTTCAAAATCAGGATTTGAAACAAAACATCTCGTTTAAACCCAGTTCCAGTAAAAAAAAATCATTTAAAGATATTTTTCAACAGTTTTCAAACAGAGAAAAAATGCAAAGGTCAGCAAAAATAATGAAATCATAAACAACCCCTCGGGCAAAACATCACTCACATACAGCCCCTCGGGCAAACCTCACAGTCACTCGTGCCACTTGGGCATACCTCACAATCACTCTTGACACTCGGGCATACCTCACAATCACTCATGCCTCCCAGTCACTCAGCACTCGGCACTCGTACTCAGTAGGTACCTGTGCTCACTGGGGGTGTGTACAGACTCCGGAGGGGCTCCTTCAGCCCAAGCGCTATATCAAGCCAAATAATGGCATAATCACTCAGGCCCTCGACCGATATCAAACATGCTGCGGCGTGCAGCCCGATCCCATAAATATCCTCACAAATCAGGCCCTCAGCCTCACTCAGTCATAAAACCTCTTAAGACACTCGGGCATTTCAGTAAAAAATAGGGCATTCGGCCCAAAACAACATTTATATGCATCAAAATAGAGTCATAAAACTGAGTTATGTAGTAAACAAGTATAACCATGACTGAGTATAGATTTTCAATCGAAAACAATGAGAGGATAGTAAGAAAAGGCCTCTAAGGGTCCAAACAACACTGGCACAAGGCCCAAACATGGTATTCAGCCAAATTTACAGAAACTCTTTCGAAAACATATAAGTATCATATAGTTTCAATAAAGTATGCAATTTTACAGTTGCTATGGGACGGACCAAGTCACAATCCCCAATGGTGCACGCTCACACGCCCGTCACCTAGCATGTGCGGCACTAAAAATAGTAGAATGATTCAAAAATCCGGGGTTTCGTACCCTCAGGACTAGATTTACAATCGTTACTTATCTCAAACCGGTCAAATCTCTACCCCGCAATGCTCTTGCCTCTTGACTTGGCCTCCAAATGCTCCAAATCTATTCACAATCAGTACAATACCATCAATATATGCTAATGGAATGAATTCCACAAGAAAAGCTATAAAATTAGATCAAAACCCGAAATTGGCTCAAACCCGGCCCCCGGGCCCACATCTCAAAATCCGCCAAAATTTACAAAACTAGAAAGCTCATTCACTCACGAGTCTAACCATACCAAATTCATTAAAATCCAACATCGTTTGGTCCTTCAAATCTTTAAATTACTTCTCCAAATATCCCAAGCCCTAACCCTTCATTTTCACTAATTACAATGATTAAATAACGGAAAATTACCATATATACAAGTATTAGGGCTCAAGTAACTTACCTCAATGAAACATCCTTGATTCCATATTCAAATCTCTCCCAAAAGCTCCAAAACCGAATAGAAAAATGGTGGAAATGAACCAAAATTCGCGAAGTGCTATCTATACATTATGCCCAGATTTTCGCACCCGCGGCCTATTCCACGCGCCTGCGGGACCACACATGCGGTCGAAAATCCTCGCACCTTCGAGACTCACTTAAACTCTCAGCCTCCGCACCTGCGCCCAGGTCTCGCACCTGTGGGCTCGCAGGTGCGGCCAAATCCTTGGCCTCCCATTTTCTGCATCTACGCCCCAGGTCTCTCAATGCGACAGACTTCTCGCACATGCGCATCCTGCCTAGCCCAGAACTGTCTACACCTGCGAACTCCCCACGCACGCCAACGGCTCTTTCTTCCGCAGGTGCGAATATAGCAGTAGCAGCAGCTTCAGCTGCATTTTCCAACTTCGACAAATACGTTAACTACCCGAAATTACCCTGAGGCCCTCGGGACCTCAATCAAAAATACCAACAAGGCATATATCAACATACTAACTTAGTCGAACCTTCAAATCACTCAAAACAACATCAAATCATCAAATTACCCTCGGATTCAAGCCCAAGAACTTCTAAATTTCTAAATTCGGCAACCGATGCCGAAACCAACCAAACCACGTCCGAATGACCTCAAATTTTGCACACACATCACAAATAACACTACGAACCTACTCCAACTTCCAAAATTCCATTCTGACCCCGATATCTAATTTTTCACTGCCGATCGAAATTGCCAAATTTCCAATTTTGCCAATTCAAGCCTAATTCTACCACGGACCTCCAAATTATATTTCGGACGCACTCCTAAGTCCAAAAATAGCTAACGGAGCTAACGGAACCATTAAAATTCAAATCCGAGATAGTTTATATATAGGTCAACATCCGGTTGACTTTTCCAACTTAAGTTTCTACTTAAGAGACTAAGTGTCTCAATTCACTCTGAAACCACTCTGGTCCCGAACTAACTAACCCGATATAACATAATATAGCTGAATAACATAAAAAAAGTAGAAATGAAAAAAATGGGGCTATAACTCTCGAAACAACCGGTCGGGTCGCTACAATTAATGTACTTGAGTTTCTTGCAAGTGAGGGTGCAAATTATCTTGAGAGATCAGTGGAAAAAGGTCTAGTGAATGACATAAGATCTTTTGAGTTTGTGCATATGATGTATTTGATGTTAAAATTATTAGCAATCACAAATGATTTGAATATGGCTTTGCAAAGAGAAGATCAGGATATTGTAAATTCTATGAAGCTTGTTGGTTTCGCCAAGGGGAAATTGCAAGTGATAAGAGAATCTAAATGGGAATCTTTGATAGATGACACCTCTTCATTTTGTGCCAAGCATGATATTGTGATCCCTGAAATGGATAAGAACTATCATCTTGGAAAGTCAAAACGTAGGAGTTCAAGTGTTACATATTCTCATCATTTGCGTGTCGAAGTTTTTAATACTATTATTGATTTGCAACTTTCGGAGCTTAACAGTCGTTTTGATACGGTGAATAGTAATCTACTTCTTGGTATGGCTAGTTTGAGTCCGGATAATTCTTTTGCAAATTATGATAAAGACAGAATTATGAAACTTGCTACACTTTATCCTCTTGAGTTTAGTGGTTCAAACTTGAAGATCTCAGTTATGAGCTTGACAACTATATTCTCTTTATGAAAGAAGACAATGATTTCTCTAACTTGAAAGGACTTGGAGATCTTTCAGAAACACTAGTTGAAACAGATTTGTACAAGATTTGGAGACTTGTGTTTTTGCTTGTAAAGCTAAGTCTGATATTGCTTGTCACTATTGCAACGGTAGAAAGAGATTTTTCTTCAATGAAGTACATCAAAAATGACTTGCGTAGCAGAATTGGTGATGAATTTTTGAATGACTGTTTAGTTTGTTATATAGAAGATGAAGTATTTCAAAAGTGTATCTAATGATGCGATTATTGATCATTTTCAAAACATGACAACCCATCGGGTACAATTGTAATGGCGATATTTATTGAATATATATTATGTTAGATGGTTCGGTACTTGTTACAAATATATTAAATATCATTGTTCGTATTTCGTTCGGTTATTATTGTATAGTACCGTGAGGTATATCCTAGAGTCTAAATTTTGAACCCATAAAGTTAAATTCCCGGTTCCAACTCTCGCAGAAGGCATTAATCTAGGAAAACTATCGAGTTCCTACAAGAGGTCCAGCTTTAACTTTAAATATGAAAATCTTGAGAAAGCAACAAACTATTTTGATCCATCAACAAAATTAGGGCAAGGAGGAAATGGTTGTGTATACAAGGGGACTCTGCCTAATGGGAAGGTTGTTGCAGTTAAGAGACTGTTTTTCAGTACAAGGCAATGGGTTGATGAGTTCTTCAATGAGGTTAACCTCATCCATGGAATTGAACACAAAAATCTTGTCAAGTTGTTGGGTTGCAGCATTGAATTGAAGGCCCCGAGAGCCTGCTCGTTTACGAGTTTGTGCCCAATAAGAGCCTACACCAATACCTCATTGTCCTTGGTAATTTATTATTTATCCAACTAGGAATACATGCTGCATTATCTTCTGATTGAGTTCTTGAATTTATGGTGTACTAGATAAGAACAAGATAAAGATTCTAAGTTGGGAAGAACGTTTACGTATTATAGTTGGAACAGCACAAGGCATTGCATTCCTCAAGAGCTCCAATGTACTTGTCGATGAAAATTTTAATGCCAAAATTGCTGATTTTGGACTTGCTCGGTGTCTTGCAGCCGATAAAACTCATATTAGCACTGGAATTGCTGGCACATTGTAAGATACTTATCATCACAATTGTGTTATTTTAACTACTTGATGGGTGATTTTTACGTTGTATATACAGAGGATATATGGCTCCTGAGTACCTCGTAAAAGGACAGCTCACAGAAAAGGCTGATGTGATGTGTATAATAGCTATGGAGTGCTTGTTCTTGAAATTGTTTGTGGCAGAACAAACATTTCCTTGGCAGAGGATGACACTGGCTCTCTACTGCAATCTGTATGAATTAATGCTGTAAATTTCTCAATACAGTAGTCCTGTCAGTAAATAAATTAAATATTTGAACTTGTCATTTTGGTTTCAGGTGTGGAAACTCTATACAACAAATCAGGTGACTGAAGCATTAGACCCTATCTTGAAAGGCGATTTTCCGCAAGAAGAGGCATTAAAAGTCCTCAAAGTGGGGCTTTTGTGCACTCAGGCATCTGTCGATTTAAGGCCATCAATGTCTGAGGTTGTCCAAATGCTAAACTACATTTGGACAACCAATTCCGAAACCATGCCAACCACCCTTCTTAAATTCAAACAGCAGTAGGAAAAGCTTAGTCTCCAATGCACTCTTTAAACTAGCTGAATCTTATACTTAGGAGATCCCAAGATCTAGGTTCATGAGATCAAACAAAGTCATTAGTGATGGTTCAACATTGTCAAATAAAATTTTGGTCCATTCTCGTGATGAGACAATATTCAGTACCAAGGATAAAGCGTTAAGGTTTTTTAATGGTTTCTAAGTTTGATACGGTGTATATCAAATAGTATATCTACGGGATGATACGTTTATGAATCACCTACGTAAGTGTGAAGTGTAAGCCGCTTCAAGGAGAATTTTGTAAGGCCAATTCTCTATGCAATTATTAAACCAGGCGGTGTTCATGGCTGAAACGAACACAACAATGAGAGCCAAAGACGGTTAAGGGTTGATTGTGTGACTTATGGTTGTCTAGTTATACACTTAAGTTTGACGGTTCAACAATATCAAATCTACCGATTGACCGAGTATATCTGACATAAGTTCACTACGGAAAGTTTAAAGGGAAACCTACTTATCCAGATACGATTAATCCTTCTTTGCGAATCACAGAGTTTTCATGCATATTTTATGACCATTCTCCATTCATGTGAGGGATTGTTGGGTTTTTTCTAAATGGTGTGAATGTGAAATGGAAGAGGCACCTCTTGGATTGCACTTATTCATCTCACCCTTTCATTGTCTATAAATTTAGAGGCTTTGCCTCATTTTTCATACACAGAAAAATTTGAAAACTTCTCCTCTCTTATCTACATTGTTGCACTATTTTTTCAAAACAAATATATAAATGTCAAGTGTGATTTGATCCGTTTCTTGAGTTCGCTGAAGTTCTGTAATTTTGATTGCCAGTATTACAGAAT